>NC_092590.1:59110000-63925000 GCF_047663525.1 Anas platyrhynchos
ATCTTTTTAATTCTCAATAAACAATTGGAAATTGTTTACTAGGAGAAGAAAAAAGTGTTTTTATTACATAAATACCTATCTGATTAAAACTGCTTAAAACTTTTTATTTCACAGAGGGTACTCAGAGACTTAATATAACCACATTAATGTACCTGATATTTAATTATATATGTATATGCATATTTAACACTGTAGCAGTGATCCTGTAGGGCTATACAGGGTTGTTTGAGTATCCAGCATAAATTCTGGAGAACCTGTTTTGGAAAGACATTTTTTAATGACCCGTAAAAATATGAAATACTGTCTAGTTAAATATTTACAAAGATGTGCTCAGGAAATTTTTTGGTTGTATGGCTTTAATTCCACAATGTGAGAAGACACAGCTAAAGACCATCTGCTTTAGTAGATAACAATGTACTGATGCTGTCTAATCTCATCAACAAAACAGAATTGCTAGCCTGTAGCACACTAGAGGGAAGTGGATGCAGTAAATCTATCTGTGGCATTTATAACCACTCAAGTGCTATAAAAATTGAACTCATTTCTTTCTTTAGAAGCCACAAAATTTGAATCCTCCTATGTCAAATCACCAGGCTAGTATGGTCGTTTCATTCAAGAAACCTATAAACAAGCTAAGTAGACATCACTAATGCTTATTAAGAATACCTCTTCCTGAACACTGCTTCTTCTCTCTTCTTCCTAGCTGCACACTTGTTTATACAGAGTTCATTAATCATTTCAAATTATTTGCAATTCCAAGCCTCATTAATATTATCAAAAAATCATTATTTACAGAAAGGATGGCTCCTACCCATCCTGGCAAATCATATCCCTGTTTCTTTTGTACTATGATAAGCATCTGGAAGGGCTTGGCCATAAGAGTACTACCAGTAATTCTTTTTCGTTTAAAGTCCTCATAGAGAATGATTAATTAAGCTTGATTTTTTTCCCCCAGTGAGTTAGTATTATTGGACTGTGACAGGTTTGCTTCTGGATTGTAATAGATTCTGCTTCTGCATTCTTTCAATAAGTAAAAAATAAATAAAATAAAATAATAAAATAAAATAATAAAATAAAATAAAATAAGATCAAAAAAATAAAATAATAAGATAAAACAAAAATAAAATAAAATAAAATATTGTTAGCCTTCTATCATAGTGAAAAATAACTGTAAAAACAAACAAACAAATAAAAACCAAAAGCAAACAAAAAAACAACCACCAACCAATCAACAAACAAACAAAAAAAACAAACATGGGAAGTTTTATCTTTATATAGCAGTTCTAATAAGTGTGAAAATTCTGCATATCCAAATATATCAATTGTTATGTTTATTAATGATACTTTAAGAATCATAAATTACTGAGAAGGAGAAAAATCAAATGAAGTTTGAAGCAACACCTTGGTGATCAAAACAGCAGTATTTTCCTTTCTCTTGGAAAATTCCTTTCAAATTTTATTATTTTACTTTGTTTTGGAATTAAGTTTTGTGGTCCTAAAAGGTTAGTTACTTAGCAATTAATGGAATAAATGTAATACTGAAAGGCTGCAACAGACCTGATGTTACCAATATACCATTTTGTATTTCATCGCTGTTTAGCATGTTCTCTCTTTTCCCATTCCCCTTAAAATTCCAAACATTATCATAAGTGAAATTTAAGAGAGAAGATATCAAATAAGTGTCTTTGTTGGTTGTTGTTTCCCTTCCCTTCCCTTCCCTTCCCTTCCCTTCCCTTCCCTTCCCTTCCCTTCCCTTCCCTTCCCTTCCCTTCCCTTCCCTTCCCTTCCCTTCCCTTCCCTTCCCTTCCCTTCCCTTCCCTTCCCTTCCCTTCCCTTCCCTTCCCTTCCCTTCCCTTCCCTTCCCTTCCCTTCCCTTCCCTTCCCTTCCCTTCCCTTCCCTTCCCTTCCCTTCCCTTCCCTTCCCTTCCCATTGTTTTTTCCACTCTTTTCTCTAGTTCTTTGTTTAGATTCCTGAAATGGGACTGTGGAAACTAAATGACTTTTATTAACAAATCATTTTTTGGAAGACTGAACTCACCAAGAGAAACATTTCTTATCCATTTAATTCCACCTGTCTTTTCACTCTTTTCTGTTGGTTATAATCAGTTATGGTGAATCTTTTGTGCTGACTTGAGCTATCTCAGTGCCTCAAGAATTATTTTTTGGACAGCGCCAGTCTTGTGAAGGATGCCAGTCTATTTATGAACTGCTATGAAACTTGTCTAGAATTTTGATAGCTAAAAATGTGAATTTCTCTTTAGACCCAGTAGTACATATAATACTGGGATAAAGCAGTAGGCCCCTCTCTTGAATACTTCAGTTTTCCAGAAAATCTCAGGTAAGCTAAAATTTCTGCCATGTAACAGAAAGCCAAATGTTCACATAAACCAGAACTATAGTGCTCTTAAATAAAATATATTATTTTACAGGAAAAGGTCTTTTTTGCTTTTCTTTTCACTTGTATACTTCATAGTGTCATGTTATTGGTTTTAGATTAACAATAATGATTGGCAGGAAATAACTGGCAGAAAAAGTACAACTAACAATGGGGAAAAATGAATTACAGAGTCATTGAAAAGAGTAGGCTGATGTTACTGTCAGTCTGCTGTCTGCGTATCAGAAATCATGGTAAAGAGGGAAGAGGGAGTTCCTGGAAACTGTGAACAGCTAACCTTTAAGACAAGGACAGGGACCTGGAAACTATAGACAGGTCTGTCTAACCTCGGTCTTTAACAGTCATGGAAAATTTCCTCTTGAAAACTACTTCCAAACATGTAAAATAATAGAAAGTGATCAAGAGCAATCAACATGGTATTAAGTGAAAATATGGTAACTAACTTGACTGCTTTCAACAGTAAATTGAATGTCAATGAGTATAATGGGAGAGTAATAAATAAAATGAACCTTAACTGCAGTAAGATTTTTGACATTTCTCTTGCTGACTGCTCATTTAAAGATAGAGGAATTGCAGGCTGAGCAATGGGGTGAGTAGATTTGGAAAGAACACGAGGCTCTAAGGATATAGTTATTAATGATTTGATATGCAGTTGGTAGCTAGTAACAAGTAGAGTATCTCTGTTGTTCAACAAAGTGTTAATATTATTCTATCTTTGCCAGCAACCTTGATGATAGGTGGTGAAGATATATCTTTACCAAGAACCTTGATTTAAAAATACATGTACATCTTCAGAAACATCGTGGGTAATACTACAATAGGAATAGCACATACCAAACTGTGCAGTTTCAAACCAGAAGGGTCTGACCAACTTGAAGTTGGATCTACAGAATCCTACACAGGGAGAGATTGAGAGAACTGAGTTTATTTTGTACTTTGAAGGGAAGGCTGACGTGCAATCTAAATAACTTCTGGAAGGAGAGTGAAAGGTATGATTGTTGTAATGTGACAGATGACATAACAAAAGGTAACAGCTTCAAGTTTTTGCTTGGGGTTCAGAATGGACATCAGAAAAACATTTTCACTAAGTAAGTAGTGTGTCATAGGAACAGGTAACCCCCAAAACTTAAAAATCTCATTTTTCAGAATAGCTTTGCAGGAAGCTCAGGAAGTTTCTGAAAGAAATTAACAACAGCTGAAAGAACCAGAAATTTGGTAGCACTGATAGAGCAAAATATTAACAGAAGACAAGAATGTTATGACACAAGATAGAAAACATAAATAAATAAAGAGAAGTGAAATTACGTGAGAAAATAAAGTTGAAGTCTAGACTTCCTATGAAGTCTAGCTTAACGCAGTTTTGCAGAATGTGTTTTGTGGAAATCCAGAGAAAATATAAAGGACTGATATTAAAATAATGAATCAAATGATCTTAGTGACTGGGTGAACTAGAGTTGGCTTAGTATCACAGAATCACAGAATCACAGAATTTCTAGGTTGGAAGAGACCTCAAGATCATCGAGTCCAACCTCTGACCTAATGCTAACAGTTCCCACTAAACCATATCCCTAAGCTCTACATCCAAACGTCTTTTAAAGACTTCCAGGGATGGTGATGTCACAGTCTGTGTAAGATTTGAAAATGGCCTACACATGCAGGACAAAGAAAGGAAAGCAAACAGATGGCAATACTAATCCTACAGGTATGACAGAGATTATGGTGTTATCATAGCCGATAAATAAAGAAAATAGAAGCTTCTGGAGGAAAAAAAAAGGCATGTTCACTTTTCACATAATAGAACAGCTTTTGATGGGCTACAGCTGATTGAAAAAGATGAAAAAAAAATCTCAGATAATTTTAAAAGGAAAAGTAACATTTTTATAGTTTATATTTTGAAGTTTCTATTCAGATCCAAACCAGACAAAAAATACTTTATGGTTCAGAGTTTTATAAAAAAATAAATAAAAGAAATGTCCAACCCCCTTTTTGTGAGTATATGGTACAAATACACCAACTTTATTAAATATGACAAATCTCTAAATGATTTGTCCTGCCAGCAAATGTGTGGTACTGCCAGGTATACAGATTAATTATAATCACTCAGCTTTTCTTCTTCTTTGCATTAACTTCAAAGGTACAGAGGAAATTGAAGTTAAGGATAGCCTCTTAACATTATATATTCTGACTACATGGATATACAGAATCTTCTAATCTGATTTAGTAGAAAGCTAAAAGGGTACTTCTTACTGTCATAATGCAATTCTAACAGGAAGATCTCAACAGAAAAAAAATACAACTACTTTGTAATTCAGAGTAGTTTTTTAATTTCCTTATTAATATTTCTATTAATATTTGTGTGTTTTACCACATGAACAGCATGCTTATTTATTTATTTGTTTTTATTTTTATTTTATTTCTTTTTGTTTGGCTAAAGTACGACAGGCAACCTAGGCAATCCCAACTGTATACCTCAGAGAGGTATGTATACCTCCATTCCCTTGCTGGAGTCCAGCAGAAAATCTCTTATATTTTGACTTTTAGTTTCCACATTTGCAAAACAGAGATAGCAGTTCTTATCACTATCTTATGATTATGAGTAATTTGCGGTATGGAACAGGAGTTGCACACTTTTAAGATGGAGCTTGATAAATTCATAAAGGTATCATCCTACCTTTTGGGTATGATAATTCATGATAGAGATAATAAACCTGATTGTGGTCTTCCAGTACTAAAACTTCAAGAAACCCATGCAGTTTTGATGAAAACTAAGAAACCTACAAAGTCTGATATAAACTTTGAATAAAAAGATAGCGTAAGAAAGGCAATGTGTATATCAGTGTTATTTCTGTTGTGTACTGCCTTGATTACTGATGTTTAGTTCTGAGAGATACCTTCATTGACATTCCAAATAATCTTGGCAAGATAAGGGTAGACAATAGGTAGAGATATGCATCTGTTATGAAGGACCTTGGAGGGTTGTTACGGTTTTACAGCAGGCATAATAAATACAAAGTGGTCAGAAGGTAGCAAGGAGTTTGGTCCAGTTTCAACTAACATGGAAATTACTTTATGGTGTTCTGAAGTAAATAAGTTTGAATATTACATTTCATATTAGACACTTCATTCCAAAAGAGATATTGACAAATTGAATGAGGTTCAGAGGATAAGGGAAAAAAAAAAAAAGATCAAGGAGATGGAGAGATTGATTTCTGAGGAAAGATAAAAAGAAGGAAGCATGTATAACTTGACTCACTAATGATAAAGGGCAGGGAGAGTTAACAGGTTACAAATATCCAATAGATTTAAATATTAAGGCAGAGAGAAATAATTTAATACAGGACAAGATGATCAAGGTGATATAGCTAGAATATTTGCATGAAATTAAGGAAAAGAAACTGTAGGCTGAAAAGAAACTGTAAACTGAATGCCAAAGAAAGCATGACAGATTAGTTGACCCTGAGATTGGATTGGAATTGAAATCCAATGACAGTAGGGACAATCATTAAGCCAAATGATTATACTAAAGCCATATACTTAAGCCAGTTATACTAAAACTACAATAGAGTTACAGGATGACACTGAGTCGCAAACCATTATTCTTCTATATTTATAATCAATCAAGTTATCCTGGACTTCATTAGGAGGAGTGTTGTCAATAGGTTGAGGGAGGTGAGCCTTCCCCTCTACTAAGCACTGGTGAGGCCAAACCTACAGTGCTGTGTCCAGTGATGGACTCTTCAGTACAAAAGAGACACATAACTACTGGAGACAGTCCAGTGTAGGGCCACAAAAATGTTTAAGGATCTACAGCATCTGTAATACAAGGAGAGGCTGAGAGAGTTGGGACTGCTTTGTGTGGTGAAGAAAAGAGGCAGCAGAATCTTATCAACTTATATAAATACCTGAAGGGGGGGCATAGAGAATATGAAGCCAGTCTCTTTTTGGTGGTGTCCAGTGAAAGGACAAGAGGCAATGGGCACAGACTGAAACACAAGAGGTTCCATCTAAACATTGGGAAACACTGTTTTACCGTGAGTGTGACAGAACACTGAAACAGGTTTCCCAAAGAGGTTATTGAGCTTCCTACCTTGCAGATACAAAACATGCCTTGGCAACCTGTTCTAGATGGCCTGCTTGAGCAGGGAAGTTGGACCATGAGGATGGTGAGGCACTGGAACAGATTGCCAGAGACGATGTAGATGTCCCATCCCTGGAAGTATTCAAGGCCATGTTGGATGGGGCTTTGAGCAACCTGGTCTAGTGGAACATGATTTTTAGGGTCCCTTCCAACCCAAACCATTCAATGATTCGATGATTCTATGATCAGATGATTTTCAGAGGTCCCTCCCAATGTCAATCATTCTGTGATTCTCTGAAATAAAATGCTTTTTCATCAATTTGTTTCTTTGTTTTCCTTGGTAGAATGGAAAACCTCTGAAGAACTTATGAAGTTCTAAATAACCTATGAAATTATTTAATTTGCCTATTTAAAATAGGAGTTTCTTACAATTTCTTAAGTGCTTCCTAATTTTTATTGGTTAATTAGAATATCTACTGGATAGTGAAACTATTTTCATCAAAATTAAACAATTGCTTATGGTGTTACTCAAGCAATATTAAAGTAATTAAGCTGTGTGTTATTGGTTAACCTCAGTATACAGCTAAGCACCATATAGACACTTGCTGGCTATTCCCAGTAGCAGGGTGGGAGAGAGAACCAGAAGGATGAATGGGAGAAAAACTCCAGGGTCAAAATGAAAATAATTTAATAGGTAAAGCAAAACTTCTGCAGCAAACACATTCACTGCTTCCATCAGCAGGTAGATGTTTAGCCATTTACAGGAAAGCAGGTCATCATCATGTGTAACAGTTACTTGGGTAAGCAAATACCATAACTCATAATATTATCCCTTTTGTCCTCCTTTCCTTCAGTTATTACTGAGCACAGGATCATGTAGTTTGGAATATCCCTTTGATGAGCCTGGGCCAGCTGTCCTGGCTGTGTCCCCTCCCAACTTGAGCAACCCCAGCCTCCTTGTTGGCAGGGCCGCACAAGAAGCAGAAAAGACCTTGACACAATGTGAGTACTGTTTTACAACAACTAGAAAGTTGGTGTGTTATCAACACTATTTTTATGATAACTCCAAAACGTCTCACCATATGAACTATTAAGAAGTGTAATCCAGTTGTATCAACATTCTTGTCACAGAAAGAGTCAGAAGAATGGACTGTTCATTTGTTAAATATCTTAGCAGTTATAGCATTTTCAAGAATATTGAAGACTTGGCATTGATTTGTATTTCTACCTGAAATAAGCACCTCTCAGAGGTGTCTTTGAATTGTCAGTTTGTTCTGGATTGGGTAGGTTGATAAGAATCTAAAGTAGTCTTGTTAATGCTTTTGGAGTTTAGAGAAAAAGCAGAGATGAATAAAGCTGTTCCTCAAGAGAAGAGAAACTTCAAAATTAGCATGTTTGAATGTGAAAGCTATTTTTTAACCCATTAAAATAATTTGAGCATGAATTAGAATCCAGATTTATCCCTGCTTCAATGAGGACTCCAACAACTTGGTTAAAGAACTGTGCTCAAATAATTTTATTTTCTATATCAAGAAATCTACACAAGAAACACTGCATGTAGGTGAGTCTGAACTTTGTCTTTCCTGGTGGGATGCCAAGTTCTACACCCTACTGCAGAATTTTTTACCTTTGTATTTTCCATGACTCTCTTGGAGTTGTCACTGATCTTTCTCGGCAGGTGTGACAACTGAACTGCTACAACTCCTAGGCAGATGAGATAAACCAATCTGCTGTGGGAAAAGAGATGGGAAAACAGGGCCAGGAGAAAGAACATGATAGGGAAGGACAAAAGAACCTCAGTGATGCACATATTTTATTTTACTGACTTTTAATCAGGAGAAGTCTCAGTCTCAAGCATTTTCTACAGCATGATAGAGGTATTTTCTCACTCAGTGTTCCAGCCTTTGTGGATTTTGTTCTCAGATATTTAACTCCTCCCAGATAATGACTCTACTTACCTAACTCAAAGTATTAATTTCTATTTAATGGTAAGGACAGCAAATGTTAGACTTCACACATACATTCATATCTGAATATTTATGTGATGTTTGCACCTAAGCACTGAGCTTACTAATGAAGCATTAAGTAATGACCTCAAAGCTTGCACTTGTTCTGACATCGAACAATTGTTCATTTCCAATCATGAAATCTTGACCTATATTTGTGCCTGATTTCAATATATATTAAATGGACAAAATGGACTTGCCTGCTGTTAGGTGTCACGAGGAAAGACAAAAGCAATCTTAAAGGGTAATGAGAAGAGCTTTAAAACATGCTGAAAATAGAGTCAGGGTTTTGCCTCTAATATTATTTGGATGTGCAGCTCAACAGTGTCAGGGGCCTGCAAACACTATCAGGCCTTGCACAGCTCCATATAGGACCTCTCTGCCCATGCTGTCCCACACCCCTGCATTTCAGGGTCTGCATTTCAGCCCCCTGGGAGCTATCACTCCCTGCCCCAATGATTGGACAGCAGGGCCAGGGTCAATCTCCCCACAGCCCAGCCCTGAGCATCCATGGGCCTTGCCAAACTAGGCCCACCTGCTCACCTCCTTCCTGTACCAGTTTCAGCAAAGCCCAAGGTGCCCAGGACCAGCCTAGGTGTCCCCCAGCCTATCCTGCTTCTGGATGGGATGTGTCTGTGTGCAAGGTCAGGCTAGAGCTTCACTGTGGCTCCCAGTTCATGACCCCCAAGAAGCTGCTAGCCCGCACTTCTCCTTGGTAAAGAGAACAACTTGTAAGTGGGTGAGAAAAGGTTCTTCTAAATCATCAGTCATTTACCTCAGAGGAAACAATGTCTGCCACTATTTTTTGATTTAGCCCCACAGACAGCTTTCCAATTTCTTTTAGATACATGACACATCGCATGCTATTTTTCTCATGCAAGCTAAGTTTCGTGTGCTACTGCAGAGCCGTATTGTATTTTCTCTTAACATGATTTCTGTAAATTTGTAAAACCTTATTTGAACAGCATCATTTAAAAATAATGATGTTTTCATTCATACGCATAAAATACATGCACATAGCAATAAGATACATACACGTAGCAATAAGATTTTTAACATTGCATTTACAGTTGCAATGCCATTGTATAGACCACCCTTGAAAAGTCTCCATTGCATTGATAATTCAGATAAGTTTTGAAATTTGCTATCAAATGCATAGAAATATATCAGTGTTCTAACCCTTGGATTTAAAATGGCCAGGGTTATTAAGAACAAGTAAATCATGGTTTAACATTTTATTAATTCCACTTTTCTCTAGCTCATTGAGAACTCTTCAATTTATTGCATCAAATCAGTGTCCTTTGAAAGTGCCCTGATTATGTTGCCCTTGCAATTCCAGAAGTCATATTTTAAAAAGGTCAAAATGTTTATCTTTATAACAGAAAAAGTAATAGCTACTTATTGGTCTTGAAGTTGTTTCCTGTTCTGTTCCCCTGATGTTAATCTCAGTGCGTTAGCTTTCTTATTCTTTTTCTCTTAAGCTTGCTTATATACTTTTGGTGTATATAATTCAAGACAAATGAAAATCAAACTGAATAGAAATGAGCTCTTTAATCCTCCAAATGCATTGCTAAATTACTAACTTTTCCTTACCTTTATTTTTTTCAAAAGGACACTGCTGCACTTGAGTTACTGATGGAAGCATTTAGCCTTTTGATGCATAACTCACTGCTCTTCTGGAATTTTCTTTTTGTTCTTCTGTTTTTCACTAAACAAGTCAAAGCTTGGACTTTTAAGAGAAGACAAACTTTCCAATAACCTTAAAGGGATAACTGATTTTCCTCTCATAATCATTTTAATCTAGTCGTTATTCATTTTTTTTTTTTTTAATTATTTTTTTTTATTTTTGATGACTTTAGGGAGAGCATGTTCTCAAGCACAAAGTTCAGCCCAGCTTGTAGGGTTATGGAATGAACAGTGATAACAGCAAAACTGTAGTTTCTCTTAAAGTAGTTTTCTGTTTAATTGGATTGAAACTTACTGCTTTAGTGAGAGATCGACCGTTGGAAATCCTGGCTTACACCTCAGGTGTTTGCTTGCCTTACTGAATGCTGAATTGATTGATGATGTCTGTTCTGGCTCAAATTGACATGACTGAGATTTTCCTGGGAAAGTGTAGATGCAGAGTTAATTTATATCTATAATATATAGTATCAGTTTGTGATTTATGAAACAAAAGAGACAATTTCTGATCATATGAAGGTATTTTCAGGTAGTTTTAAAATTATATAAATGTATAGATTAACAGTAAATCCTCTCTCAGTTATTTGGCCATGCATTGAATAACAGCCAACCTGATAATTTTACCAATGTGAATTCCAGGAGAAGTGGGAGACAGACTGTCTTGTGGATGACAGCAAACCTTGCTCCTAAACTCAATGCCTTGTTGCTTAGCAGTCCCTTGACTTGAAGACTCCTCAGTATTATCAAAGTTTGGTTAGTAAATAAACTATACATTTGGAGCTTAACAAATGATCTGATAAAAGTCATGTTTGCATCTACATAATGTTATGTTGATTCCTGATGGTACTCTTAGTCTAATTTTGCTTCTGCTCATGTAGAAACCTATTTGGCTGGATTCATAAATTGTGGAAAGGTGAAATCTTAAAAGCTGTGATCAGTAGAGCCCTTAAGGCACCCATAGCCCCAGCCTCATCTGCGGCTTCCATATGCACCATTTTCCCTGAGTCCAAGGAACCTGTGTTGGGTTTATGTGGTAAGGTTTTGATAGCATGGGGTCTGCAGGCATGGCTTCTGTGAGAAGGGTCTAGAAACTGCCCTGGATTAGAGAAGAGCCAGCTCCAGTTGGCTCCAAGAGGTACCTACCACTGGCCAGAGCTGAGACAGTGAGCAATGCTGGTTGGGTGTCTGGAAGAGCAGATTTAAGAAAGGAAAAATGTGCTGTGCAACAGCAGCTGGGAGGAAAGTATGAGAAAATGTGAGGAGATGTGCCAGGTGTTGAAGCAGAAGATTCCCTGCAGCCCATGAAGAGGCCCCTGGTGGAGCAGGCTGTCCCCCTGCAGCCCATGGGTCCCACAGCAGAGCAGGTCTCCACACTGCAGCCTGTGGAGGAGCCCTGAGTGGAGCAGGTGGATGTGTCCTGAAAGAGGCTGCAGCCCATGGAGAGCCCCCACAGGTGCAGACTCTGGGCTGGAGCTGCAGCCCACAGTGGAGCAGGAGGTCTGGTGGGAGCTGCCACCTGTGGAGGACCTGTGCTGGAGCAGTCCATTCCCAGAAGGACTACACCCCATGATTTGGACCCACATTGGAGCAGTTGTTAAAGAGCTGCTGCCTTTGGGAAGCCCACATAGGGTCAGTTCAGGAAGGACAGCATCCCGTGGGAGGGACTCCATGTTGGAGTAGAGGCAGAGAGTGACCATGAAGGAATGGCAGAGACAAAACCTTATGGATGGACTACAGCCCCCATTCACCACTCAGAAATGAAGGTAGAAGAAAGTGAATATGGGGTGGGGGTGGAGGGTGGGGGGTGGGGGAAGGTGTTTTCAGTTTGCTTTTAATAAGAAGGCTTAGGAGAACGCTTATCAGTGTATATAAATACCTGAAAGGAGGAAGTAAAGACAATGGAGCCTGGATATTTTCAGTGGTGCCCTTGGAGAGTATAAGGTGCAATGGACACAAACTGGAACACAGGAGGTGCCATCTAAATGTCAGGAAGCACTTTGCTCTGGCTTATCACAGTTTGGAACAGTTTGTACAGTGAGGTTGTTGACTCTCCTTCAAAACCCACCTGGATATGGTCCAGTTTAACCTGTTCTGGAAGTAGCCCTTCTTGCCCGTTACACTAGATCATTCCTCTGTCATAAATTACCACTGCTGAGCAGTTACAGTGTAAATTTCCCCTTTGATAAACCCTTTGTGTATTTTGTATCTTGTCTCCAGTTCTGTCTGTAGTCCTGTCTTCTGCTGCTGCCAGCAGGATTCCCTAGATTGACCATGTGCCTACTTCATTTCCTTGTCTTGTCTGGGACTGTTGCTGGACCCCATTAGCAGCAGCCTGTCCTGTCCACCTCTGCTGTAAAGGGCACTGCCATGCCTGTGCTGTGGTCATTCTTTCTTTTCCTGGTGGAGTGGTCTTATTACATGTGCTCCCCTATGCTATGATGTTAAACAGGGAGCTGCTATGATGTTAAACAGGGAGCAAGGGGGATACTAACAGTAAAAAAGAAAAAAAAAGGTGTAATTCAAAAGACTCGGTGTATAGAAGACTGGTGAACCACACCTTGCCTAAAATTTAAGAGATTGATGCACCAGCTAAGAGCAGAGCTCTCTTGTATTATTCCTTGTCTGTATGAGTAGAATTGTCCCGCTGTGTAGAGAAGGAATTTGAGATTCATCAGACCATATCAAATCCATGTAATTAAGTTAAGGCATTCAAATGCTGTCATTATTATTCCTATGATTTGTCCAACAACTACTGGTTATTGTCAGTATGCACTCTCACATTTCCTAGCGCAGCTGTAATTTTATATGTACAGTTGAACACTCTTTGGGACTTAAAAGTGGGATCTTCAAAAATGCAGCTGAATGGAACCACAAAAATACAGTTACTTTATTTATTTATGTATTTATTTATGTATTTATGTATTTATTTATTTATTTATTTATTTTGGACATGGTTACTATTTTTACAAAAGGATGATACTTTCCCCAAAAGAGCGCTTGAGAGACACCTTTCAAGAAACACTTCATAACTCTGATATTTGAGGAACTTCTTGTGGGGAGCACGGAGCTGCTCGGGGTGCATGGGGGTGCAGATGTGAAGAAAAGGAGGTTTAGAAATCAGCTGAGGCCAGGGGCAGGTGGAGGTAGGAGGTATGGAATGAGCAGGGCGTCCATGGCAGGGAAGCGTTCGGCTGGGCACAGGGATGCCTTGCAGAGGGTGTGCCCCCCTGCTTTCTGCTGGGATTTTGGCCTAGTTTCAGGGTTTTGAGTTTCCTCCCTGTAGGAAGGTGTGAGGTGAGCTCTCTGACTGTGCTGGTGTTCCGCTTATGATTGTTGTATAGCAAGGGTCAGTGAAAGCTGAAATTAAAATGAGATGGACCATCTATGGGATATAGAGCTACTGGAGCAAGTCCAGAGGAGGGCTATGAAGATTATTAGAGGACTGGAGCATGTGTTGTACAAGGACAGGATTTTCTCCCAGTAAAACTGTAACTTATTTAGTGTGTAGGATTTTAAAAGTCTAATTAACTAAAAACTTAAAGATTATGACTTAAAGATTATAACTTAAAGATTTTTTTTCCCCCCATAAGGAAACCATGTAATTCTGATTAGCTTGTTAATTGTTGTCTTAACTATTTCTCAAAATGAGAAACTTTTACAAAGTCAAATCACCTCCAAAATCATCTCACAGATTTATCTCAATGACCTGTTGATGCCTCCTGTAACTGCTTCTTCAGAATGCTGTAGGACTGAATTTAAACTTGAAAATATCATACCCTAATGCCTCTTTCTTGGAATGCTGTAACAAAAGGAGAAGGAAATTGTATGAAAGCTGCTTGTCACGTATCTTGTATTTTCTTATGGGAAATCTTTAATTTAAGTTTGTATTAGTAGTAGTTGTACTGTAGCAATACTGTCAAGTCCTAGAAAGTGGGAAAATTATTCTACCACAGAAAAGTTATCCTACCACAAAGAAAATAAGTTCATATTAAAGAAAAGTTTAAGTCTGAGAACATATAAATTAACAAGTAAAGAGATTAATTTAAGTGATGCACTTAAATTAAGTGCATCATTTCAGTACTTGTATAAATACAGTCGGTGATACAGAGGTACTGAAGGAGTGCATTATCATTAACAGTTTATTAAATTTAAACTCACTTATCTTAAATCAATCTTCCTGTAATTATAGAACAGTTCTGCAAATAAATGATGTAAAATTTCAAAGTTTCCAAATAGCTCATATTGTTAATCTCAGAAAACGACTGTGCTAAAGCAGGTCTTTTGTCCTTTCTTTTTATTTGGTAAATGTGAATAAGGTAATTGCTTTGGTGTCACTTGATGTCTGATAATTATTAAGAATTTGTGCAGATTTGTTCAACATTTTACAGAAAATTACGTTCAGTTTTTGAAAGGAAAAGATTTACTCTTTTTTTCATGCCCTCTGTAAATAAAATTAGAATTAGAATTTGCATTAGAATTTTTAAGATTCTAATCAAAGATCCAGCAGAACCAAACAGAAGTTTAGCTCAGTGTAGATGTAGGATTTCTCTAACATAGTGATTATGGCATGTATTTCCTCCTGTAAGTGGTAACAAGTCCCATTGTATAGCACTGTAGAATAAAACAACTGAGTAAATACTCTCTACATTGGTGATACTGTTTTTGTACTTTGTTCTGTAGCAGTTAAAAGTACCCTACTTAATAAAAAATAAAACAAACAATAAAAAATAAAATGAACAATTATAAATGGAGTGTACCCAGAAGTAAAGCAAATATGCTATTCCTTGTCTTCTTTTGCAAATGTGTATTCTTCCTCTCCCCTCCTTCTATGTGTCATATGTGGAATATTAATGATTAAAATCTTACATTTTAATCTGGTAAATTTGTACACTGAGTGTACTGGTGAGATCTGCAATGTTGTCACACAGGAATTCAGTTGCTTGTGCTGAAGGCCAGTTTTGATACCGTTCTTCTGTCACGTTGGATCAGGCTGCTGAGAAAAGATCTGTATGGAAAAACAGCTTTGAGAGACCTTCTCAGGCCTTCCCCACTGAACCTGGGAAATGCATTTACTCTTACACTCTTGGCCTTGGTCTTTGTGTGACTAATACTGTAGGTATTCCTGTGCCTGGCCACATACCTTCCTAATCTGCTTGCCTTGAATCCATTATTGATCTTAGACATTATCACTATGGACTTATCTGATGTACCTGACTTTTGGCTGAACATGGTTACTTTCACAGGACCTGCTTAGCTCTTGCTTTGGTACTGTGGGACTATGTTGGTGAGGACAATGTTATTACCTAACTAACTTTTCCTCTCCGCTCCTGACTCATAGTCTTCGTGGTATACCCCACTTTTGCTGCTCTCTGACAGATGCTGCCATAAACTGATATTTTAAAAGGACAGTTCTGTGCATTTTTCAAATTTGATTTTTTTGAGGTGTTATGAAAAGAATGTCTCTCTGAAAAAGGACCCACTGAATCACAGCCCATGTTCTTGGTAGTCGTCTGACTTAGTGTGATCATCTGAAAAGTATGGCTGCCAAAATCAAGGCTTGCTTACTTCCAAACACCAATCAGTTGTCCGAGGATCTAATTTTATAATGTTTTGGACACCTGCTCTTGCTCTCCACTACTTGGCATCAAACAACTCTCATCCAGCCTGGGTCTATTTGTTTTACATGCTGTAGAATGACTCATAGCTCAGTCTGGCTATCCACATCAGATAAGAGACTGCACTAACAACACCTGTGCTAAACTTGCCAGAGCAGATGAAAATGACATCATCCACATTTTCTATGAATATACTTCTGCACAAATCAGAGAAAATGTTGTAAGCTTTCTTGTTTAGCCAAGGGAAGAATTCAAGCCTTCCGATTTCATATGAAAATTCAACATTCTTTGTCATCTTCAATATCTTCTTAAAGGCATTGTCCAGTAGAAGTAAAAAATGGTCTCAGTAACCAGTGACTAAATATCATTATGTTTGAAATTGCACAGTGTGGCAGTTAATGCTTTGCTCTTATCCATTGCATTTCTCCTCTATTGAGATTTGTGCTCTGTCAATGGACACAGATGGAAGTGTTTGGAGTGATCCGAAGTACTGCTATCAGTTCAGATTTATATCTTAGAAGACTATTCCTCAGGAAAAGACTTTTGCTTTTTAATTTATTTATTAGTTGTTGAATCTTCATTCAATAAAGTAAAATTATTAAATTATTCAGAAAGCAGGATATCCTTTCATGAGAAACTATTACAAGAAATATCTTATGATCATCCTAAAGGCAATCAGAAACCATAAAGCTGTTTTGAAAAGCAGACAAAAAAAAAAAAAAAAAAAAAAAAGCTTTCTTAAATCCATCAAACTTTCAATGAGATTTTAAAAATGAGTTTGGGTGATGTTTTAAAAAATAAAATTTTAAAATATGGTGTTGTTTTCTTTTTTCTCAGAAAATGTATGTCCCTAAACTACTTGGGAAACTGAAACTCTTGCTCCTATTAAATGACTGTAGGATTAATACTAATTTGGTACACCAGTGAAATCTGAGGGAACTATTTGGCATCTGCATTACAGATCACTACTGAGGTACAGTATTACTGTATTATAGAATTCTATCAAACACAAAATGCAGGGAAAGTAAAACCCCATAAATGTCTAGGCTTGAAGAAATTGTTAAAAACTCTTCCTAGGGCACTTCAACCCCTACTGTGAGATCAAGTCTGCCAGCAACAGGTATAGATACATGTAGTGTTGCCCTCCTAGAAGCTCCTGTCTGGCAGGGCATGCTGCCAGCTGGAGAGATATTGTGGGAAACCCCTGGTGAGCAAGTGCAGTATTTTGTAATATCCTTCCAGCTGGCAGCCTGCCTAGGATGGTATTTCTGTGTGCTCTTCAAAACACTTTAAAAAGTTTATTAAGATTGCAGACAGCAACCATGGCAACTGGTAGGAACTATATTTCTCAAGTGCACCAGAAAAGCTTATATACAAATAAATAAGTGTGTATTCTGGGAAGATACAGGTCAATCCAATACACTATTGTAATTTAAATATATATTGAATGAGGTGGCACCTGGAATCTGAGCACTATAGCTTAATCCAGGTGGGGAGGATTCTGGAACAAAGTCTTACTTTAAGTCTTACTTATACTCTACCTTAATGTTTTTGTACTTGGGTATGTGTGTATCAGATGATGTATTTATTGGAGCTGAAACATATGATGATACTCCTAGTCATATATAAATGCTGCAGAAGGGCCATTTAACGTGTAATGACAGAACATATAATAAAAGATGACTTGATGGAGTACTATTATCATGTGAATAATTTTCTACTTACTAAAAACTAACTAAGAGCTCAGGTAAATGACAGGTAAATGTCTCATGACTAATAACACACACACAAAAAAAAGAAAACGTATAAGAAAATAAAACAATATTTCCATTTAGATGGTAAAAAAGTAAATAAAAAGAAGGAATAAAAGCCATATGTATGAAAAGAACTAAAAAAAATATAATTTTAGCAGGGAGGGAAAAAGGACTTTAAACTTGTGTTACCAGACTAGGGTGTTCCCTTAGACCTTAATTGCTCCGAACATCTTCATGTGGCCCATCCTCCCACCTTATGTGCTCAGGGTGTCCAGTGCTCTTAATTTACAAGCCTTTCCTAAAAAAGCTGGAGAAAAGCGGAATGAGTTAATTTGAGCTTATGTGATTCTGGTCCTATTCTTACAGATGAGGTTCTTACAAATAAGGTTCTACAAGCAGTGAAGAACTGCTTGTAAAAAGTTCAACCATGTAAGTACAACCAAGTAAAGTACACAGACTAGTTTTTTTTTACATTTTTTTTACTAAATTTTTTTTTTTTTTTTTTTACAGCCTTTTCCTTGGTATGCTTGCTAACTGAAAACTTAGACAATATTCTGTTTTTAGGTAGGACAGTGTAACCCATTCTCTTCTGTCCCTATGACTCCCACTGGAGTGTTAGTTCTGTCAACATTTCTTATAAAGTGCAGTCATGTTGCGTTGGAAGTAAATATCACTTGGGGCCAGATTACTCATTATTTTGGCTTCTGTATTCATTTACAAGATTGCAAAATTGGTTAAAAATGTTACCTGTCTCATTTGTAAGGCACTGATGAAGCGTGAAACTTACAGTTAGTATCAGGAAAGAGGTGGGAAGGGGAGAAAACTCATGTAAAGTGAGGCACAGGTAAGCATTAAAAAAACTCTCAATTTTTATTTTCCTCATAGATATATTATACCTTCTTACATATTTATGTCTTCTTATGTGAATATTAATCAAGTGGTAACATAAGTTTTGCTAGCCTCAGTGTAATCACATTGAATTACTGCTTGTAGCTGTGTGATAAGCTTTAGCCTTAATAGATTCCTTATCTGTGAACAAATATTGCATATCTGGGACAGGTGGAGTGGATGAGAGAATGAAAGAAAAATACATGAAGGGAAATGGAGTATATCCTTGAATTAATACATGGGGATTTATGTGAGTCAGCACCCAATTCAGTTCTGACAGGAGCTTTTTCAGAGCTGTGGAAGTAACCAAGAGTTTAGGTTTTTCTCTCAGAAACTCATGAGATTCAGGGGTCTCCCCAGCTAAACATTCAGCCAAAGTTTAATATTAGTTTCCAGTCCTTTTGAATATGTTTTTGATTATAGTCAAGAGGATATTCTAATGATTCAGTGTGCCAGTTGGGCATTACTAAGACTACTGCTTTGATCAGAAATGTCATCCTGAGTAGAGATTTTACGATTGTTAATAGTTCTCTCATTTATTTATTTTTAGATTTTTATGTTTTTATGTGATATAAATTGCAGTAATGCCAGATTAACTGCTCAGAAAAAAAAAATAAAAAGAAAAAAAAAGAAAAAAGTGCATGGCTTGTAAAAGAATATCAAATCATTATAAGTATTGAGAAGACAAAAAGTCTTAAAAGTTAAGTCAACATCATTACAGTTTGAACATTGCCATTATTGAAACCATCCTCCACCCTCCTTTTGGTAATATTTTATGGAGTTAAAGTTCAGGTGTTTATAGTGGCTCAGGGAGCAAAGATACTGACAGATGCATCTTCAGTACTAGAAATAGTTCTGGTTCTGGGCAGGATTTTGCACAGTGAGATACTGCAACAGCAGGGTTTCCTTTGCAGCTTCTGTGATCGTGCTGACTTGTTATCAGCCAGCATTTCCTCATAATGGACACTTGCATAGGCTTTGGGGTGAGACACAACCTTCTTTAACTAACCCCATGGCTGCAGTAACAAGTAATTGCACATCAGCCATGTGCCTCTGACCATAGGCTTGTTAATCATGAGGCTTTCTGTCCAGGTAAGTGCAATTAACCTAAATATTAGACTCTACCTGGGACACAATTATTATATTAGCAGAGGAGATAATTAATGTGCTTAGGTGATGTAAAGACTGTAATGTTGAAGGAAAAAGCTTTGTACAAATGGCTTAAGGGCAAGGCATTAAGAAGCTGAAGTAAGAAAAACAAATATCTGGGATTAATCTAAAGAAAGAAATTTTAGGGATCTGAAAGATTAAAAAAAAAATCCTTTTTGCTCTGTAGTCATTGGAACTATAATTTGGGAAAGTTATGTAAACCATTTAAATCTATGCTGGCAAATGTCATTGAAAATGGTATAAAACCCATGTCTATCAGTCTATAGGAGAAGAAAAACTGAAAAAAATGGATTGATGCCTGTGTTCTACTGGCATGAAGACCAGACAGAATGACATTTTCACCATACATAGTTAATACAACTGCAGAAGAACAGACATTCTTTCAGTAGAGTTGACATAAGGCCATGAACAGAGGGTTAAGAAAATTGTTTTCATCCAGCACTCCAAATTTCCAGCACCATCCAGTCCTATGGACATAATCCTAAAGTTGTATCTGCTGTCCAGAGAATCTCTTCCTCTTTCTCCCAAACAGCATACATACCCACACTGTAAAATTTCAAAAACGTCATGTCTATGAATTCCATAATGTTTGAGAGTACCTTCTTTGCTAAGGTCTTATGAAAGAAGTACTTTTAAATCACTGATTCTTTGCTTGCAAATCTCTTGCATTTGCATGGAATACATATATGTATACATGTATAAATATTTTATTTCTTATTTTTTTAGATTAATTTGTTTACTAATTAATAGATTAAGAGATAAATATTTATATTAAAATATTAACATCAGTTATTTTAATGTAAAAATATTTACCACTGTATGAATAACATAAACATTATCAGGCCAATAAACATTCTTAACCTTTTATTTATTTATTTATTAAACTTAATGGACTATTGGAGCAAAGCTGATAAACAACAGCATGAGGTGAGAAGAATCAAAGCAGAGAATGATAATTTTTGCTGTGCTATTTGCTTCCATGCATATATTTCTTTATTTTGTTCTTAAAGGTGATATGATTTTAAGTTCTAATCATGACCACCAAAACTTCTGTGAAAAAATTAATATTAAGATAAAACTTTAAAGAGCAGCTAGTCATCCAAAAATGTTATACTGATAATATTGGTAAAATAGATTATCAAATATTCATTACAATTAATCCCCAAAATAATAGAACCTTTTTTTTTTTTTTTTTTTTTTTTTTATCAGACATACGTTGACTAAAGTGTGGAAATGAATGCATCTAAAACAGCTTTTGTCGATAATCAACTTGTCCCTATATAACTATGAATTTAATTACATACATGTATTTTAATATGTAATTTATGTTAATTATTCTATGTATGTATATGGCACATATATAAAAGCAGCTTAGTTGTCTCCCAGGTTTCCTTCTAACCAAAGCTATCTCAAAGGCAATTGTATTTATTGTGGATCTAACTATTTGGTTAGACCAGAACTGAACACTTCTGCCCTAATGTTAATATATTAAATTACAATACAAATGTGTATGGGGTACGATAAAAGCTATTTTATATTAGAATTGCAATTGGATGATTTTGTTTGCTCCCTTATTACTGTCTGTTACGTACTCTATACACAATTAACAGTAGCTAAATATTTATGGTCCTTTATATTCTATTATGTTTTAGAAATGCATCTACCAAATTTATAAAATACACTTTCTTAAAAGGCAGATGTTGCATTAATTTATTATGCTAAAACTTTATCTTTTTCCTGTTAAAAGCAAATTTAAATCTTAAACCTATTAAACATTTTCTTGATATTGTCTATGGAAGACAGAACAAATAAAGACTAATCAAGCTGTCATATTTATTAAATGTTTGACAGTGTCTGCCGAGTGCCTAAATTTTAATTAACTGTACATGTTTTGAAAGCTTTGCTATTTTTTTTTTCCTTACTCAAGAGCTATCCTTCTGTGATAGAGTAGGTTGTTTGTAATATCTAATTGAGAAGTACGGGATTCAAGCTGTGTGTAGGTGATACATGAATTTTTCACCCCTGCTGACAACCACATTGGCTTCTGTGTAATTCTTTAAACTGATTCAATCAAACTCATGCTGTTTATGCTTTTAATTGATTGAATTAAAACATCATTTTAAACACTTAATCATTCCATTAGACATGATTGTGTTTGCTTATTCTGTGCTCAATCCAGCACAAAATAAGCATAGATTTCTTATCCACAAGGGATCAGAAATCCAGATTCCCATTCTCAGTCTCAGTCTTTCTTGTTCGGTAGCCTCATGTAAGCATCCTGCAAAGGATCTTTCTCCTTTCTTGTAAGGGAGACTGAAGATGTACTCTAGCAGAAGTGTATCTGTCTATTTTTGTTTTGGATGTGAGCACTCACCTATGAATTTTGAATGAACTGGAAAATAAGACCATTGCCAGTTCGTAAATGGACCCAAAACATAAAATTCCATTCGTTTGGGTTTTCTTGTAGAAATAGACACAGCACAGAATAGTGCTGTCAGTCTGGAAGTCATAATATTTTCACAATGTGTCATCTTTAAATTTTTTCTCTACTTACCAGTGTAGAAAGTACATATAGTCATATTACCACATCTAGAATTCTTTGAGCTTATTTTGAGCTATTTCTACAGCTTAGAAATCTTGGTGGCAACTATAAACTTTTGGAAAAATATGATAACATACCATGATTTGGTAGCTGTTGAGAAGAAAGTTCCTTGACAAATTAAATTCAGAACTCCAGGCTGCTAGAATCTTTAGGAAGCAAGGATTTTGCAGCCAATATTTACTGATTAGGTGTACTGTTAATAACGTATTTACTAACAATGGAGAAAAAAAACTCTCTCTCTTCTTCCATTGAATTTGGACTTATTTTTTGCTTTCTTTCAACATGAATACCTTTATCTGTGTCTCCTTCACAAAGGGGATTTTTTTTTTTTTTTTTTGCCATTGCTATTGTATTTTAACAAATAACCTGATTATAATTTTATAATGTTGCTTTCTGCATGTCTCTATATATTATAGAATCAATAAATATTTTCATTTGTGTAAGGTGATTCTGGTTTCATAAACATAGTTTAAAATACTGACCAAATTGATGGTGACAAAATCTTTTGATAAGTTGTAGAGATGCGTGACAAATTATTTTGTGAAAAGCCATGTGAACATAGCACATGGATGGTTCACCTCTATACTTTCCATTAATCCTTTATGAATGCTGCTTATATTCCAACTTCTCAGAAGCTCCAAATATTATCCACGCACAAATATGACTATTTACAATAAAAATTCTTCTGCTTTTACTCCAAATATGGATATTATTTATCTGAATGAAGTTTTTTATTGACTCAGGAGCTGGGCTTGTTCAGCCTGGAGAAGAGGAGGCTCAGGGGCGACCTTATTGCTCTCTACAGATTCCTTAAAGGAGGCTGTAGAGAGGTGGGGGTTGGCCTGTTCTCCCATGTGCCTGGTGACAGGACGAGGGGGAATGGGCTTAAGTTGCACCAGGGGAGTTTTAGGTTAGATGTTAGGAAGAACTTCTTTACTGAAAGGGTTGTTAGGCACTGGAACGGGCTGCCCAGGGAGGTGGTGGAGTCACCATCCCTGGAAGTCTTCAAAAGACGTTTAGATGTAGAGCTTGGGGATATGGTTTAGTGGGGACTGTTCGTGTTAGGTTAGAGGTTGGACTCGATGATCTTGAGGTCTCTTCCAACCTAGAAATTCTGTGATTCTGTGATTCAGGAGAAGCAGTGTTTTGTTCTGAGATGATAAAGAACTTTGAATACATCCCTGATCTAGAAAGACACTGTCTTATGAGTTCTATGCTTGATACCTATCAATGATATCAAGTATGCATATTTATGATATTATTACATTTATTTTGAATTTTGCTTATGTAATCATAACCTGAGCTGTCAGCCTCATGCGGTATTCTTCTCTTTGTGTCTGTCACTGTGTTAATAAGGATTTGCATGCCACATTAGTCTCATGGATACAGATGAAATTCTATCACTTTCAAATTGTGTACTCAGAGATAACTTCACAATTTCATAACCTTTGTTTTGGTGTTACACCTCTAACTAAATGGACGTTAAAACTGATACAAAGGTAATTGAAAACGAGGAGTGTCTTTATACTTACTTCAATATGCTTTAAGTAAAGCTTTTTAAAACAATTTTGTTAATGAAGTGCAAGAACAATTAATAACCATCTCATTCTCTTAGCTATGTTGGCTAGAAACAATGATAAAAAAAATAGATTCTATTTTTAAGAAGGCAAATTTTAATCAGATATCTGAATGCATACATGAAAATAAATGCACTGTTTTTGAATAATCATATCATGTAGCAAAATAGTAGTTTAGGGAAAGGTTGGACTTGGTTGCTTAGGTGCTTGGACTTGGTGCTTAGGGACATGGTTTATTGGGTGACATTGGTAGTATGGTGATGATCTTGGAGGTCTTTTCCAACCTTAATGATTCTATGATCATATGAAAATTGTACTTTAGGTTCCAATAAAACTTATCTCTTCAGAAGAGGAATGGAAGTCTTTAAGAACAAAAAAATAAAATAACATTACTACATATTTTCATAAGAAAAAAAAAAGGATAATGTCAGAATGTTATTCCACCTGATAAATATGTAATGCATAGGAATCACAGAATCATAGAACAGCTTGGGTTGGAAGGGACTTTAAAGATCATCTAGTTTCAACCTCTCTGCCACAGGCAAGGATGCCACCCACTATGTCAGGGTGCCAAGTCTTAACACTATATGCCCATGCAAAAAGTTGCTCCTCATTCATAAGTCTCTGTGAAGTACTCAAAGACTGCAATGAGGTCAGCTCGGAGCTTTCTATTCTCCAGGCTCAACATCCCCAGCTCTCAGCCTCTCTTCATCAGATTGGTGCTCCAGCCCTTTGTTCATCTTCATGGCCCTTCTCTGTGCTTCTTGTGCTTCTAGACCTGGATGCAGTGGGACCTCATGCTGGCAGAACAGAGAGGGACAGTCACCTTCCTTGACCTGCTGGCCATGCCTCTTTTGATGCAGCCCAGGATGAAGTTAGCTTTCTGGGCTGCAAGCACACACTGCTGGCTTATGTTGAGCTTTTTGTCCACCAGAACTCACAAGTCCTTCTCTGCAGGGTTGCTTTCAATGATTTCTTCTCCCAGTCTGTACTTCTGTCTAGGAATGCCCCAACACATGAGCAGCACCTTGCACTTGGACTTGTTGAACCTCATTGTGTTCATGTGGGCCCACTTTTTAAGCTTGTCCAGGTCCTTTTGGATGGCATCCCTTCCTTCTAGTGTATCAATTAACACACAGTTTGGTATTGTCTGCAGACTTGCTGAGGGTGCACTCAATAGCACTGTCTATGTCACTGATAAAGATATTAAACAACACCAGTCTCAAGATGGACCCATGAGGGACACCATTCATCACTGGCCTCCACCTGCACATAGAGCCGTTGACTGAAACTCTCTGGCTGTGGCCATCCAGCCAATTCCTTATCCACCAAACAGTCCACCCTTCAGATTCAGTTAGACATAAAGATGTCCAGAATTTAGAGATAAGGATGTTACAGAAGTCCAGGTAGATGACATTGGTCAGTCTTCCCTTGTCAACTGATTCATTTACCATTTACTCCATCATAGAAGGCCACTAGACTCATCATATGTGATGTGCCCTTAGCAAACCTTAGCTAAATACTTGAAAATAATTCTAAAATACATATTTATTATGATGCACTCAAGGAAATCTTAAATAAATAAATTGACAGATTTTTTAAATTATTGTTTTTATTTTTTATGACCACATAAAATGCTTTGGGATAATTCAACAAATTCTTAATTTGGATTTTATCAGACTTTGGATAAACATATACACTTTCTAAAAAGAAGTTAGCAGCATTTTTTTTTTATAACCTTAAGGTCAGGAGGAAAAAAAAAACACAACCCTCTACGAACTGCTTTTAGTCTAAAAAATATTGTTGCTATGACTACTTGAGAAGCTTTAAGGCAATGTCCTTTTTATTTAAAGTATTTTTAGAACTTTAGTTACCCTAACAACAGGATGTACTTAAAAGAGCAACTTCTAATAAGTTTGCTCTTGTTTGCAAAGAAAGTCTCTTGTCTTTTGTTTTCTTTTATAGTGAAGAATTTACCATCATTAAATGATGGAAAGCATGAAATAAAAGTTTCAAAAAGCTCACATATCTCCCCTCAGCAGCTTTAGTACAAGCAGCAGCAGGTAGCTTATCTTGATAATTTCAACAGATATTTACTATAAGCAGATCAAATGATCAAGATGGTAGAGTATGACATATATTTTTGGCTGTTATATAGTATTGATTTTATTGTATTTCAATAGTATTATATATTATTATATATAATAAAATACTATATAGATAATATTATATATATATTATTATATATATATATAATATAGTATTATATATATGCATTTTAATGTTTTTAAATAGCCTGTATTTCCTACGTGACTTGCGTTAATCATATGAAGAAATATATTGCTTATGCTTCATACCTTTAAGAAAAAATCATTCTATCTAATGTCTTCATAACGTGAATAGTATACAGTGCTAAAACAAGCATGCATCTCAGTCACCATCTAATGGCTACCAGTCAACATCAATGGAAGACTATAACAAATGGATTAGTCATTCTTTTCTTCTACACATTTCCATTTTGCAGTGATATGAAGTACAAGCACTCCACAAAGCAAAAATGGTAGCTTTTATTTTGATAAATTTTGACTTTCTTTTTTTAAATTCCATTGGTTTCTTGATTTTTTTAGCATTTTCATGAAGTGCTGTGAATATTCTCCATTCAGTCTGAGAAAAAAAAAAAAAAATTCTTTGTTCTGAATTTGCTACCTGCTTCTTTCAACCTACAACTCCTAATTGTAACAGTGAATGGCACTCCATGCTATTCTTGATTTTAAAAACCAGCAGGGCCAACCTTGCTTTATTCCACAGTACCCAAGCAAGGCATGCAGGGCAGTGTGATTCATTTTGCCAAAAATGTTAAAGGAAATCAACTGATTTACAAATTGAACTACCAGTTTGCTAAAGGCATTGTATCCTGACCTGACCTTGGCTTGCCTCTGTCCCCATGGAGGTGTGCAACATGCAAAGCTGGGACTGGATGCAGCCTGCCCTGCTCCCTGGCTGCGGTGTTGGGTTTCCCTTGCTGTCAAGACCTTGTACACCATTCCACCACTTCCCTGGGTAACCTGTTCCAATGCCCGACTACTCTTTCTGAGAAGAAATTTCTCCTAATTTCCAACCTAAATCCCCATGGCACAACTTGAAGCCATTCCCTCTAGTCCTATCACTAGTTATCTGCGAGAAAAGGCCAAACCCCAGCTCCTCACGGCTTCCTTTCAGGTAGTTGTAGAGAGCAATAAGGTCTCCCCTGAGCCTTCTCTTCTCCAGGCTAAACAATCCCAGTTCCCTCAGGTGCTTCTCATAGGACTTGTTTTCCAGGTGCTTCACCAGCTTCGTAGCCCTTCTCTGGACGCATTCCAGGGCTTTGATGTCCTCCTTGTACTGAGGGGCCCAAAACTGAACACAGTACTTGAGGTGTGGCCTCACCGGAGCAGAATACAAGGGGATGACCACCTCCCTGGTCCTGCTGGCTACACTATTCCTGATACAAACCAGGATGCTGTTGGCCTTCTTGGCCACCTGGGCACACTCATATTCAGGTGAGCATCAATCAGCATCCCCAGATCCTTTTCCTCTGCACAGCTTTTGAGCCACTTTGCCCCAAGCATGTAGTGTTGCATAGGGTTGTTTTGGCCAAAGTGCAGGACCCAGGACTTAGTCATGTTCAACCTCATTCTATTGGCCTCTGCCCATCAATCCAACCTGCCCAGGTCCCTCTGCAGAGCCTTCCTACCCTCCAGCAGATTGACACTTCCCCCTACTTTGTTGTCATCTGTCACTTATTGAGGGTGTACTTAATTCTCATATCCAAATTATCACTAAAGATATTAAAGAGGATGGAACCCAGCACTGATGCTTGGGGAACACCACTGGTGACCAGTCACCAGCTGGATTTCACTCTGTTCACCACTACGCTCTGGGCTCAACTGTCAAGCCAATTTTTAACCCAGAAAAGAGTACACATGTCCAAGCCATGGGCTTCCAGATTCTCCAGGAGGATACTCTGGGAGACCATGTCAAAGGCCTTGCTGAAGTCTAGGTAGACTAGGCTAGGAAGTCTAGGTCAACTGGCTTTCCCTCCTCCACCAGGCCAGTACCTGGTCATAGAAGGAGATGAGGTTGGTCAGGCAAGACTTGCCTTTCATGAACTCATGTTGACTGGGCCTGATCCCCCAGTTAGTTGTTCTACATATGCTGCATGATTTCCTTCAATATGACCTGTTCCATCACCTTTACTGGCACAGATGTCAGGCTGACAGGCCTATAGGCCTGTTGCTCCCTGGATCATCCTTATGATCCTTCTTATAGATCCCAGATTTCTAGGTCAGGAGGCTGAGTACTTTGAGGATAAGTGGTCTGGCTAGTAAAGACAGATGTAAAGAAGGCGTTAAGAACCTCAGCTTTTTCCTTATCCTCAGTAGTCATGTTCCCCTATGTCATATTTGATAGTTTACCTATGACAACGAACTGAACGTGTACTATACACAAGTGAATAACTGCATGTAGGAACTACTGACAGGTCATTTACACAATGCTAAGCAAAAAAATTGTGAGTCTAGTAGGACCCTGGATGGTAATGTAAAGAGGCTGTGATAAGATACCTTGAAGCTTCACAATTTGTTTTCTTAAAATTAAGTAACTAGAAAACCAATTTACCACTTGATCACAACCCCCTAACTTCTTAATTTCTCATGCAATTAACCAAACCAAGAGTTTTGACACATCGATAAGCACAGTATCAGTAGAGTTTCCATGATCATAGTAACATAGCTGACCACAGAATATTTGTCAAATTTAATAAAACACATCATGATGAATAACCAAGTCGTTAAAAAAAAAAAAAAGGGAATTATAAATTACTGTGTTTCTGTTTGTGGCAGGTGGAAAAGATGGGTTTACACAAGAAGAGGACCTGAGCAAAAGTCAGCTGCATTGCAGGTAGAAACCCATACTGAAGCGTGTATTTTCATGGAAGGAAAGAAAAGAAAAAGTAAGAGCAAACAGAAACAAGGATAGAGTTGTAGTGATTTGTAAGAAAAGATCATTGAGACATGAGAAATTTGGATACAAATATGCTTTCAACTTCACTGAAAATACTGGTATTCATAGTTATTGCATTCTTAAAAGGCTATTAGATGAGTTAAAGCAATGTTATATTAAAAGAAATAATGATAACTTGGAAAAAAATACTTTTCAAAAGGTAAGTGCAAAGTAGGGTGAATAAATTGGACAGTGAACAAAGTAACAGATACTAAAAGTGAAAATGTATATGTCCATGTTAATATTTTGAACTAAATTATACTATACTGAGGCCGTGTCCTTGTTAAATTAAGTACTTTCTGGGAATATTCTCAGGCAATGATCAACTGTAGTGGTAAACTGTCAGAATGTGCACGAGTTTGTCATGTGCCAATTAGTCATTTCCTAAATAATTACTGGATGCTGTTCAACACACAGGGTGATCCAGGAATTATGCTCAGCAGGCCATTTGAATGAAGCCGTTCTGTTTTGGAAATTTTGAGAGTTTATTAGCATATGGCAAGGTCCTTCCTTGTCAACTGACCTCAGTGATAGAGAACATTCACAAAATGTTTAATGTAAAGATAAATGTAGATAATGTAGATTATGTAGATAAGCTATAATGTTGTTGTGGGTGCCACACACTTTACACAATGAAGAAGGCCTCCTAATACTGAGTAACCACATATGAGAACATCTAAAATTTAGAGAAAGACTTAAGAACTACTGTGAATATTACACAGATACAGAATGCGCTAAAAAAGAATTTCAGTTTCATGGGTCCCAGTCTGTTCTCCATTATCTTTTTGACATGGAAGAAGAAAGACCTTAATACTAAGTAAAATAACAGATGGTTAAAGCATTGTTTTAAAGGGAGAGGAACTCCTAGACAGAGTTTCAACTAATGGCATGATTGGAAGCATTTTGAAAGAAAAGATGCCTTTTTAATGAAAATGAAAAAGTAATGTAGCATCAAAGGAAGGACTTCCCCCCTTTTTTTTCTTGTTCCTATCAAAAAGAAATTTGCCAGAATAGCGGAGAATAACAGGTAGTGGAGAACTAGATGACAAAATGTATTCAGATATTTTTCAGATACTTTTGACAAATTCCTCACACATAGCTATTAAGTTAAACTATCACTATGAAAGAGGCAAGTGTTGTCATAAGCCAAGAACTGACTAAAATAAAGCAAAACAAAACGTGAATCTAGTCTTAACGTGAAAAGGATGACTGTGGCTTAGAACAAATACTAACATTATGTATTGTGATACTCACTGATCTGGGAGAGGTGTAAGCACTGGTACTGGGAAAATAAACCATTTATAATTGTAATTGAGAAGAGGACTGAGAAACTCCAAATAGACCTAATAGAGATTAGTGAGTAAGAGCCATAGAAGAAAATTAAAGCTGGTAGAGGAAAAGTAATGTAAAGGGCATTGTTTGAATAGTCATGCAGAGGATTTAGTTGTGTGATCTCAGGATATGCATATTGGCATTAGATTGAACATATCAAGTCAACTGGCTAAGATAGTAGGAAAAAAAAACAAACAACAACAACAAAAATCAAACAAACAAACAAAAAAGCAAACAAACATGAAACCAAAGATTAATAGGGTAAAAATGTGTGCTCATGTATGTTCAGTTTTGTCCCCTTAGTAAGCAGGTTACAGCTGAATTAGAGAGCATTCAGTGTTAAGTGATAAGAATTATTAAAACTGAAAAAGCTTTTCATTTCAAGAAACTGAAAAGATTGTCAGTGTAGCCACCTGATGTACTTAGAATGAATAAAGAGGATTTGCAGGAAAAATATATAGGCCAGAGGCTGGAATATCTGCTCCTTTTTCAATGTCCTTCACATTATCTTTTTTTTTTTTTTTTTTTTTTTGACTCATTATGTTGACATTAATAATGCACTTTCGCATTTGCCAGAAAAAGAGCATTGGCGAGAATTTTCTAAACACTCATGCACAAATTTTGTATCAGGCTTCACAAAATGCCCGCTTTGGGTCTGTAAAATGTAAGGAAGATATTAACTTGATTTTGAATATATTAATTTTATTTATTTATATATATAAATGGACAATATGCAGAAGAGGATCACAGAATCACAGAACGGCTGAGGTTGGAAGGGATCTCTGAAGATCACTTAGTCCAACCCCACGTGCTGAAGAGCACATTGTGCAGGATGGCATCCAGGCAGGTTTTAAATATCTCAAGAGAAAGAGACTCCATAGCCTCTCTGGGTAGCCTGTTCCAGTGCTCTGTCTCCCTCACAGTAAAGAAGTGCCCTCTCATACTCAGCCAGAACTTCTTATACTTCATTTTGTGCCCATTGCCTCTCACCCAGGGCACAACTGAAAAGAAAATGGTTCCATCTTCTTGACACCCTCCCTTCAAATATTTATATCCATTGATGAGATCTCCCCTCTTTTCCAAGCTAACCAGGCCCAGATCTCTCAGCCTGTCCTTGTAGAATAGGTGCTTCAGTCCCCTAATCATCTTCATAGCCCTCCTCTGAACTCACTCCGGTAGTTCTATGTCCCTTTTGTACTGGGAAGTCCAGAACAGGACACAGTACTCCACATATGTCCTCATCAGGGCCGAGAAGAGGGAGAGGATTACCTGCCTTGGCCTGCCGGCAACACTCTTCTGAATGCACCCCAGGATACCATTAGTCTTCTTGTCCACAACGGCACATTGCTGATTCATGTCATGCCTACCAGGACTCCCAGGTCCCTCTCTGCAGAGCTGTTCTCCAGCAGGTCAGCCTCCAGTCTGTACTGGTGCTTGGGGTTATTCCTCCCTAGGGGAAGGACCCTGCACTTGCCCTTGTTAAACACTTTGATGTTCCTTTCCACTCAGCCCTCCAGCCTGTTGAGGTCCCTCTAAAAGATGGAAATATTTTATCTGAAAATCTAATTCTACATTGTTTCCTTGTAATGAATGTTGATTAAAAAGAAAGACAATCAGCAGTGAAAATGCAAAAAAGTAATAAATGTTAGATTCATATGCAATTATTTTATATATGTATTCTATATTAAATTATTGTAGATGTACTGGTGTATTTAATCTAATCATCTACATCTAAATACATATATATTTACATAAATGTGCCTATATAGGACTGAATTTAAAGGTGAAACTCAGAAACCCAGTTATATAATTAAATGTAGTTTTAACAAAAAATAGTTTTCCTACATTTCTGTAAACATTTTCTTAATGACATAAGATTGCTCTATTTATTGGACATAGTTTAGGTATTAATATTTTTAATGATCACAGAATCACAGAATTTCTAGGTTGGAAGAGACCTCAAGATCATTGAGTCCAACCTCTAACCTAACACTAACAGTCCCCACTAAACCATATCCCCAAGCTCTACATCTAAACGTCTTTTAAAGACTTCCAGGGATGGTGACTCCACCACCTCCCTGGGCAGCCTGTTCCAGTGCCTAAAAACCCTTTCGGTAAAGAAATTCTTCCTAACATCTAACCTAAAACTCCCTTGGCGCAACTTAAGCCCATTCCCCCTCGTCCTGTCACCAGGCACGTGGGAGAACAGGCCAACCCCCACCTCACTACAGCCTCCTTTGAGGTATCTGTAGAGAGCAATAAGGTCGCCCCTGAGCCTCCTCTTCTCCAGGCTGAACAAGCCCAGCTCCTTCAGCCTCTCCTCGTAGGACTTGTTCTCCAGACCCCTCACCAGCTTCATCACCCTTCTCTGGACTCTTCTGAGCACCTCGATGTCCTTCTTGTAGCGAGGGGCCCAAAACTGAATGCAGTACTCGAGGTGTAGCCTCACAAGAGACAAGTACAGGGGGACGATCACTTCCCTAGACCTGCTGGCCACACTGTTTCTTATGCAAGCCAGGATGCTGTTGGCCTTCTTGGCCACCTGAGCACACTGCTGGCTCATATTCAGCCGACTATCAACCAATACTCCCAGGTCCTTCTCTGCCTAGGAGCTCTCCAACCACTCATCTCCCAGCCTGTAGCTCTGCTTGGGGTTATTGCGCCCCAGGTGGAGGACCCGGCACTTGGCCTTGTTGAACTTCATGCAGTTGACCTCAGCCCATCGGTGCAGCCTATCCAGATCCTCCTGCAGAAACTTCCTACCCTCGAGCAGATTGACACACGCACCTAACTTGGTGTCATCTGTGAACTTACTGAGGGTGCACTCAATGCCCTCATCCAGATCATTGATGAAGATGTTGAAGAGGACCGGCCCCAGCACCGAGCCCTGGGGGACGCCACTAGTGACTGGCCTCCAACTGGACTTGACTCCATTCACCACGACTCTTTGGGCCCGGCTATCCAGCCAGCTTCTAACCCAACGAAGCGTGCGCCAGTCCAAGCCAAGAGCAGCCAGTTTCTTGAGGAGAATGCTGTGAGAGACGGTGTCAAAAGCCTTGCTGAAGTCAAGGTAGACCACATCCACAGCCTTTCCCTCGTCCACCCAGCGCGTCACTTTGTCATAGAAGGATATCAGGTTCATCAAGCAGGACCTGCCTTTCATAAACCCATGCTGACTGGACCTGATCGCCTGCTTGCCCTTCAAGTGCCTCATGACGACTCCCAAGAGGATCTGCTCCATGAGCTTCCCTGGCACTGAGGTCAAACTGACAGGCCTGTAGTTCCTGGGTCTGCCCTCCGGCCCTTCTTGTAGATGGGCGTCACATTTGCTAGCCTCCAGTCATCTGGGACCTCCCCCGATAGCCAGGACTGCTGTTAAATGATGGATAGAGGCTTGGCCAGCTCCTCTGCCAGTTCTCTCAGTACCCTTGGTTGGATCCCATCTGGCCCCATCGATTTGTGCACATCCAAGTGCCGTAGCAGGTCACCAACCAGTTCTTCGTGGATGGTGAGGGCCACATCCTGCTCCCCATCCCCTTCCACCAGCTCAGGGTACTGGGTATCCAGAGAACAACCGGTATTGCCACTAAAGACTGAGGCAAAGAAGGCATACCAAATCTAATCTTGTACCAAATTGCAGATGTATTAGATCTGTTTCCTTTGAGTAAAATATTTTTTTTTTTTTTGCAAAAAATGAAATGTTTCTAACAAAGTCTACTTTTTGTAAACTCACCTGTATTGCATTCTAATTCACCTTCAGACATATTTTATATCTTTCGTCATCTTGAGTCTACTTAGTCTGGTATTCTTCAGTATATTCACAGCTATTTTTTTCAGCTTATTTATTTATTTTTTCCACTGAGCTTGATGACATTTATATTTGTATTTGCTAAACCTGTGCACATCTGTGGAATTTTTCACCATTAAGTTGTGGCCCATATTTTGTTTTGATTTAAGCTGAAAGTCCATGATAAAGAACAATTCTGAGAACTAACTGATGGCTTTGCCCTTATTATCATCCAGCTTTACTGATGCAAAGTATTGTGTATAACTGTTGTATATAGCGAATATTCATTTCCACTCCATTCTAGTAGACTGATAAATTTTGCCATAATCTTTCTGTCATTATGTATCTCTATTACTGAAGTATACTTTTGGTGGAGCCCTTGTGATACTGACAGCTTTTACACTTATATACACCTCCTACTATTAGTTGCTTATCATCATCATCATCATCATCATCATCATCATCATCATCATCATCATCATCATCATCATCATCATCATCATCATCATCATCACCTTCCTATTCTAAATCAGAATTTAATTTCTTGCTGGTAATATTTTCCCATTTATAAGTGTAATTTCTGTATTTACCATCTCATTCCCAGTTCCTATTCTGTGGTATTACTATTTTCTCTCTGTTGAGCATGAAACCGTGCATTTCACAGAACTTACATTTGTGGATTGAATATGAACATGTTCTAGTTCGCAATTCCCACCTTTCTGCAGGCTATCCTCATTTTATCTTCCTTATAGGTAGTAATTTTTAATCTATCTTTGTCTACTGTTGAATTTATTACTTTGCTTTTATCCAATATAGACAATCTGCCCTTGGCCAAGTGAATTCATGTTGGCCTTTCTCTTCCATGTTATTATTCTGTTTCACAAATTTTATTTATGTGAAAGGCCCCTTCCTCCCTGAACTTAAAATTATTTTCTTGTTTTACATGACAGCTTAACACCTATTTTGTGTACCAGCAGTTTCAGGAGAGGTGATTTATTTACTTATGTTGTGAAACTAAGTATTTAATGAATCTTAATCTTTCATGCTTTCATATTTGCTTTTACCCATTGTAATAATTATTGTTATAGTTTTTTTTTTTTTTTTTTTTTTTTTTTTTTTTTTTTTTGTGAGGCACTTTCAGACAAGTAAAGAAAATTATTCTTGCCCCAAACAACTTAGGATATATTGCTGCCTCCTTTGTTCTGCCTACTAAAATCCTTACAATTTAACCTGATCTTAGTGAGGTCAGATAACGTGTATCTGTATACAGACAAGAGGCACTTTTGAGAATAAGGAGAATAAGGAGACATAGTCACATGACCAAGTAATTAGTTTTCTAGATTATTAAAGATATATATAATTTACAGTCATCAGACATATTAAAATACATTTTAGTCAGAACATTTCTGAGTATTGCCAGCAAAAAAGGAGGAGAAAGGAAATTAATGGAACAGAGGATAAGAGAAAATGATCAGAGTATTAAGACGTAAGCTCTAGAATCTATGAAAATATGAGAATGACTGATATTTTCCAAAAGAAAGTAGATCACATGGATTAGAGAAGGCTCTCCTGAGCTCAGGATTCTGTGAAGTCTGCTGTCTTGGCCTTTGAAATGGGAGGATTCTCAGGATTTGCACGAAAACATGCAGGTATATTGTTATAGATTGGCTAGGGGAGGTAATATTAAGATTGCGTAAAAATTGTTGGTAGATAAAAATTATGTTATCAAGCTTGCTGTGCATATTAGATATACACACACCAAGAAGAAATATGTAGTCAGTTTATAAGTATATCCCTTAGCACATATTCCCAAGAGAAAGGAGGATCTTTGGGAGATTCTTTTGTAGGAAAAAATGTTCTTCATGTTTTATTTCCAGCTGAGGAAAAAACAACAACAATAACAACAAAACAACAACAAAATACATCCCATGGTCACTATTTTAATCTTCTCTGCAGGTACTGAGAAATATCAACAGTCACTTCAAAGAAATATTGTATGTATCATATTTTGTTTTCCAGTAGGCAAATAAAAAATCTGATCCCAGTAAGACCACCTTCATTGCTGCTCAACACTAGGGTAGCCTTCTCAAAATATGTCAGTAAAAAGATTTATGGATGTCTTGTGGTCCAATAAGCAGGCATTAGATACAGAGATTCATTGCTATCCTGCAGGGCTGCAAAGTCACTAATGCCTTTGTGCTGATCAGTCATTTAGCACATTTAGTGCTGTGTGGTATCTCATCTCAGAGTTATTGCAAGAGAGCAGGAGAACAAAAAGTGATATGCAGTAGAAATGATTTTACTCATGTAATAATTAAGGACAAGGTTTACATGAAACTATATTGTCTCAAGGGTTCCAAAAAATAGTTCCAAAAGTATTCGTTGGGTTGCCAGCAGCTGTAAGCAGTGAGACAATTTATATGTCTAGTAAAAGATTAATATAATGGTAAAATTATGTTGTTGTATTTTTTGGTAGAATTTCCTTTTGAACATTCTACTACTGCTTCCACCTGTTAGTGACAATTTCAGAACATGATCCAAACATGATCTCTCTAAGATTTGTTTCCTGACTTTTAATGACAGATTTAAGACACACTACTATGTGTGTATGGTGTTGTTTTTCTAAATATACTTTATCTTGCTTCTGTCAATACTGAATTTCCTCCACTCTTTCATTATCCAATTGCTTTTAATGATTATCTTGAATATTTTGGTAGCAGCATTTACGTATTTCTTTTGCATGATCATATCTTCACATCAGGGGTCATAGCACACATATATGTTGCTGATCTTACATAGGAAAACTAACTGCCTATTTCAATTCTTCATTTCTTACCTTCAAAATATTTTAATTATTAAATGACTACATTTTTTTCTCCTATCAAAGACTTTGTTGAAGGACACAAAAGCTCGAAAGCTCGTGTCCAAGCTTTTTTTTTTTTTTTTTTTTTTTTTTTTTTTTTGAAATCCATGTGCATAATTGCAGCATGATAGCATGATTACCTTCCCTTGAATGTTCTATGATAATTTCAAAGAACTCTGGAAATTAGCAGTACTTCAGTATGCTTTACGTATGTATGGAATGCAACTACATCATTAAAGTTTTAGTTCAGACTAGTACGTAATTTTCAGGTCCATCTCCTAATTATTTCTAATTAGAATTATAGAATTATTAAGATGGGAAGGAAAGTGAAAAGGCCTGTAGTCCAACATCCTGCTCAAAGCAAGGTTAGCCATGAGATTGGCACTTGATCCAGTCTGATCTTGAAAACTGTCAACAGTGGAGACTGCGTTGTGTTTTTGGCCAACTTCTTCCACTTCTTAAAAGTGAAAAAGTTTCCCTTATATTCAAGTATGGTCTCACTTGTTTCCATTGATGCCTATTGTCTCTAATCCTACTATCATGCACCATTGTGAAAACCCTGAATCAGTATTCAGAATTTTCACAGAATGTCCCTTAGAGATGAGGTAAATGGCAGCCCTCCATGCACAGATCTATGCATTTGATCTGAGAAGGCAATTAGATTGGTCAGGCATGTTTTTGTCCCTGGTAGATCCATACTGTTTCCAAGCACCTTTTCTTCTTCATGAGTCTTCCCTTGTAAAATGAGGCTTGGGCTCCTAGTGCTGTTGGGATTTTATGAAGACCTGAAGACACCACTGTTCATCTTCCCTGAAGTGGTGGTGTCTGCTCACTTCTTCCTGTAGCTTCTTCGCCAGATAACTCACCGTAGCAGCTGAAGCACACCTCCCACTGTAAGGACGTTGCTGCCCACAGCCCCAGAAAGAAGCACAAGGCACCAGAATTTTTGCCCAGGACAAGGTATCTGTTGCTGTAGAGACAGCTGCTCCAGCCCACGTTGGAGATCATCATGTCATCATAGATCCATGGAATTATTAAGGTTGGAAAAGACCTTCAAGATCATCTGGTCCAACCATCACCCTACTACCAATATCACCCACTAAACCATATCCTTAAGCACCAGGTCCAGCCTTTCCTGAAACACCCCCAGGGACAGTGACTCCACCACTTCCCTGGGTAACCTGTTCCAATGCCCAACTACTCTTTCTGAGAAGTAATTTCTCCTAATTTCCAACCTAAACCTCCCATGGCACAACTTGAAGCCATTCCCTCTAGTCCTATCACTAGTTATCTGTGAGAAAAGGCCAAACCCCAACTCCCCACAGCTTCCTTTCAGGTAGTTGTAGAGAGCAATAAGGTCTCCCCTGAGCCTCATCCTCCTCATCATCACTGAGCACATCATCACTTCATCAGAGATTCATGGTCCATTTGTGCTCTGCTGTGACAACTGCTGGCAATGGATTATATGCCAGCAGAAGCTGTGCTCTGGTATCTGCTTTGATTCTTGCCTTGTATTATTGAAGAACATGAACTTCATTCCTTTTGGATATACTAACCCATAAATTATACTCTAGCATAATCAGAATGCATTAATGATGCTAACGTGTTCTTTTCATGGGACCAGACTAGAGCTAGTCCAAAATAAAAAAGTCCAAACTACTTAAAATACTGATTTGGGTATGCAGGATGAATTGCTTACTCTACAAACCCAACTCTGTTCTGTACAGCCTGCTAAAATAAATGTAGTGTATGTGCCTAGGCAATGTATCATTGATTACAGACTCCATAATTTGCCTGGCAGAGAAATCAAACTAAAGTATATGTGGTTCTCAAGATCAGCCTTATATATATATATATATATATATATATATATATATATATATAATATATATATATATATGTTTTAAATTGCAGTTTTATTGGTCACCTTCTGTCCTCCTAATTGGTCACCTTCTGTCCTCCTAAGACTAATTTGAGCAATACAATATATATCACTGTTATTACTTCAGCAGTTCTCTGTGTGAACACCTTTAAAGTTCCTGTACAAAACCTGTCTGGTCTTTCCAAAGTATTATTATTTGATTTGCTAATCTATTTTAAAATGTCTTCTACTAAGTTATTGGTTTCAGAAAATTCCTTAGAGTTATCTGTTGTAAAAAGCCTCTGTTATCACTGTATCATGTCTCCTCAGTAGTGGTCACTGAGATAAAGTATTATATTTCTGCAGTGGTATGATTTTGTCTTTTCTGAGAGTTCCTTCTACATTTTATCATCTGTCAACCTCATTGACCCTCTGGAAAGCAATCCTGTTGTCAATGTGTTTGAAAAGGTTTGTACTGTTTTTTTTTTTTTTTTTTTTTTTTTTTTATGTCCTTACTAAAGTGTTCTTCAAAGTCACTTTTTGATTTTTTGGCTCATCTTTTTGTGATTTGTCACATAAAAGAAATTATGCTCCTTTCAATTTCTTTTATTTGGGTTGTCTCAGTTTTTTGAAATACATTTTTTTTTTTTTTTGAGTCATTAAATATTGAAATATTGTGTATTGCATCTTTTTGTGGTCTTTTTTTTTTTTTTTTTTTTTTGTTTCTCTGTCATTTTAGAGAGTTCTTTAGAAAAGTAGTGCATGCTTGCTTTTCATTCTAAACATTATAACTTGAAAAAATTGCTATGCTGCATGTAAATTTTCTGCCCTATTTCTGCCCTATTTTCTTTTTTCTTTTTTCTATTTTCTTTTTTAAAAAGATTTTCCATTTTTATGCATTTTTACTTTACAAAGTTCTATTACTATAATGGACTTTCTGTTGGTTTCGGCCCTTCAGTTGTGTAAAGGGCCAGTGTGGACATTTTGTGAACACTGCTGAAAATTGTTTATTCATCATTTACATCAAGTGCCAGATGCAGGTCAGTGCTGAAACAGGAACAAATTTGGTTGTTTATCAGAGTACTTTCTCCAAGTGAGATCATTTACAGAATACAAACAATTTCCTCTCTATGTTATCTCCTGTAAATGTAATATCCAGAAATTGTCTAACCTCCATGTGGGTACTACTGCCACTACCATTTTTTGGGTTTTATTTTTTATTTTTTGTATTTATGTTTTTTCTAAATCTCATGTAAAATTTCTCTGCTACTGTCATCATTCTACTATAATACTATTAACAGCTGTACTAGGAATATTCTCTTCCTATAGAGGGACTAAATTTAAATCCATAAATTTGTCAACATTTTAAAGGAGTTATTTTCTGTTAGTGTCTTTTATTAGGTCTTAACAATTTTGGTTCCATGTCATCTACAGTAATTGTCTTTTCCCTGATATATTATTTATTGAGATTTTCTTAGCTTCTGTGCAAAACCTACAGTTCCATAGTTTCTGTTCATTCAGTCTCCCTTTAAATCTAGTATTTTTGGTATCTTTTTTACTTTTTCTTAGAAGTATTTACATGTTCAGTCTTTTATTAAAATGTTTTGAATTTTTGGACATTTTACTGAAGGTTGTTTTTAGTTCTGGCACCAGGAACTATATACACCAGTATAGTGTACACCTTCTATACTGCTTTTCACAAATACATTATATTTCTTCATGAAATAAGAACAAATGAATATTTCAAAATGCTCATGTTGAATGTAAGGAATTAATACTTGACATAAAAGAGTAAATCTTCACTAATAATTATAGTCAATGAATATCTAAACTATGGAATGAATCACTAAAAACATGTAATGTCTGCAAAGTGCAGATCACTTCATGTTAATGCAAAGAATGTCTTCCTCTTTTCATTTTTTTTCTCCTCTTACTTTTGGAAAACAATTAATCGAAATTGATCTAAATCTCTCTCTCTCTCTCTCTTTTTTTTTTTAAACCATTTTTTTTAAACAAATCTTTTATTTCACTTTTTACTTTATTTACCTCTAGGAATGTCAAGCTATTTTCTTTCATGAAGAAAAACAAAACAAAACAAGACAAACAAAAAAAGAAAAAAATAACACCTTGCTTTTATATTGCTACTGTCATAAGTTGTCAACAATTAGATTATCGTTGAGTTAATGAAACCCATGAATTTTAAAGAAAAAAAATTTGAAACTGATGTTGTTAAGAAATAAATTCTTTCATGTTATTACATGATAAAGATGGCTGCTTTGTTGGAAATAGACCAGCTAATGCTTTTTAACAGGTTAAAAAATTTATTATAAAATAAAGATAATCATTTAAAATTATGTCTTTGACAGTTGTTTTCTGTGTTGTTCACAGAAACAGTTGTGTTCTGTTGTTCATCGTTTTAAAATGTTTATAGATCTTAGAGAAGTGATTGTAAATTTTTCTTTTAATTCAACAATTCAACAGATATTTTTCATAGCACTAGTCCTTTCAACTTTTTATATACATATATATATTTAAAGGGTGTGTTCTTGAGAGCCAAATGAAAAGAAGCAGGCAATCTGATGAATCTCATGAGAAAAAAATATTGTCAGTGGCCTTTGAGCAGGAGCTGTATGTGACTGCTTAAGAGTTTAGGTTTTCAAGAAATTGGCTTGAAATGGAGAGCCAAGACATCTCTTGGCTTGAAGAGAATTTGAATATGTAAGGGAGAAGAAACAGTGATCAAGAGAACAGGGAAACTTTAAAAGAAGTGATATAGAAGGAACAACTGTAGAATAACAGCACAGAAAAGTCCAGTGAGATTAACTTTGGCAGCTCTAATGTACACATACATGTAAGACATTGAATCACAAATATTTAATAATTAATATTAATTTTAATAATAATAAATAATAATAAATTTAATAATTAATATTAATTATCAATATTTATATTTTAATATTAATATTAATATTTTAATAAAATATTTTACCCTCAAACCACACTACTTAGTAGCTGTAATAAAGTTTATTGTAAAGGTAGACAAAACTAATTAATATAATGGAAAATATAAAAATATATATGGAATGGAATATATAAAAAAGATTGATGTGGTCCATCTAAATAACCAAAACAATGTTTTAGGGAACAAGTAAACTCATGGTTTGCTTCCTTTAAAATTCAGTCATACAAAGACCCAAGCAATATGTCCTGTATAATTTGTAGACTGGTACAAATTAAGAAATAAGAACCTGTATTCAACTTAAAGGACAGAAAATAATCATTTTTTATTATTAATTAGACTTGGAATCAGGTGACATCGTATGCCAAATCATAAAAGTAACAAGAGAGAAGACATGCTTTCTTCAAACACTGAAATATCACATCCATAAGAATATTTTCTTGTCTTACTACAGGCTGAGTTTCAATGGATGCCCATGATATACTCAGAGCTGTAAATATTTGTTCTGTATTTAAAATATTATTTCTATCTCCATCTGTTATAAATGTCATTTAATGGGAATGAATTCTTGAGAGAGGGGGTTTTATTGCGTACAGCGTGATTCAAAGAGTATCATGTTACACTGAATAAAACACAGTCAAAAGATGTAAATACATTTGTACATGTTACAAATACATGTTACATTTGTACATAGCTGTCTACTTTCCAAGTACTGCTGCAGTAACTCTTTAACAAACTCTTTAACAGTTAAATGAATATTAGGTCATTTGTCTGCATACTCTTTTATAAAAGATCTGCCATCATTTGGAATTAAGTGTAGTTAATTAAGAATTGCTATGTATTGACTAATATTCTTTCACTTATGTACTGTCCTGGAAAATAATACAATAATACATTAATTAACTGGATTGCTTTTTTTTTTTCTTTCTTTTTTTTTTTTTTTTCTCTTAGCCTTAAATAAAACATTTGTTCTCAACCTTTACTCAGCAAAGCACAAATCACTTCAAAGTGAACTGTGTACGTGTGTGTCTACTCATCTCCATTATGCATACACTGTCATTTGCAACTTACACACCACAGCCATTAATCATATATATGTAGATGGTGCATTAATACAAGGCTTCTACACATTTGTTTTTAGGGTAGTTTTTTTTTTTTTTTTTTTCCTTTTTCTTTCTTTCTTTATGGGTCAAGAAGGTGAAGTTGATACAACTTTATTGTGCTCTGGATATTATTTTCAGTATACGCTTCATTTATTGAAAAGATGCATTCTCACAAATGTAGCTGTTTATTTTTGTCTCTTAAATTTCCTTCTGCCTATTTTCAGTGGAATCAACACTATTGGAGAGAATCGAAGAAATAATAGACTTTTATTTGTGTTCCCTGAAACCAAAGAGGAAAATGTTGAGAGGAGGGGAAAGGCTACACTGAACTCAAACCTTTCCTTCCCTTTGCTTCCCTTACCTTCCTTGACCTGCCGTGCCCTTTCCCTTACCCTTGCCCTTGCCCTTGCCCTTGACCACCCTGCCTTTTTCTTGCCTTTCTGGAATTATTTGCAAGCAAGGAATCTTTGGCCCTTCACCTGAAATTCATGCAGTGAAAATTTCAAGCTCATAAGAATATTTTAATGGGGTTGTGTGGGAAAGGAATTCACAGGTAACATTGTGCTGTTTCACATGTCCCTGAATTAGAGATAATGAGGGAACAAGGGGTAGAAACAAAAACTTGAGCAAGGTCAAGGTAAAGTAACTTGGCTACAGTGTTAAAGATGAACTTTGGGCAGTGGCCAATTTCTGGCTGGCTAGAGGCACATGTCTGGGGGTCTCTAACCAATTGTATGACAGATTCAGGCGCGTGGACAGTGTGTGGGGCTACAGGGAAAGAATATGTAGTAGTGAAAAATGAAAATAAACATCTCCTGTTCAAGAGACTTCAGGAGTCTGTGTCTTGCATCCTTGCATGTCTTCAGGATTGCACATAAAAATACAACAAGTAATTGAGTCCCAGACAACCAGTCATTTATTTTAAGGAGATATCTAGTATCTAGGGATATTGGAGTATAAATAAGAACAGGCTTGAAGAGTTGAAGGATAATGTTATTTTGATTGCTTAATACTTATCCTTTAGGAATACAAGAATGACCCATGTTTAAAGCTAGTAGAATGAACTTCAAAGCAAAAGATCCAGTTCTGAAAGGAAATAACTGTTTTTAAAAGAACTGCACCAAAAAGAAAGTTATACTTAATGGAGTCAACATAATGTCATAGAAAAGATGTTTGAAATCAATACATGAGTGCAAAATTTTAGAAACCTAAGAGATTTAAAATATTTCTGAATTCTGAAAGACTTAATGATTAAAGTTAATAAAACCTCTCAGGTGGGTGGTATGTTAGGACTAATTCCAATCTTCCTGAGGTATGTTGTGGTGAAATGAATATCTCACTGCAAATGCAGGTAGGACCTCATAAAATACCAAAACATAACTTACCAAAAGAGTGAATTTCAAGGACAGAATTTATCTTTTACTGTATAGCCACTAAAAAAAAACAGGTCTATTGGATGTGAAGATATTTATTGTCATGAGCCACAAGCTAGCCTTTAGTCTAAACTTTTTATTCTGTGGTTATTTGCCCATAATAAAATAAAAATAAATAAATAAATAAATAATAAAAAACCCATTTCTAGTGAATGCTAATCTAAGCAAGAAGATCAAAGATGACTATTTGGCAGTCTTGCATGTTTAAACTTGAACCATTTTGTCCGGGTATTCATACGAAAAAACGTGAAAAAAATGGCCACAGGAGAATAGGAACAAATGATAGATGCAATTCAGAAATGTTGGGAAATTCTTTCACTTGTCAAAATGAAGAACCAGCAGGATGAGACAGAACATAGCAAACTTCATACTTGTAGCTCATACTACATAAAACCTAAAGAAATTACTGTGAGACAGAAATTCTCAAATAATATTTCTACTCCTAGCTGTCTTCAACAGTATTTTCCATATAAATGTTACCTGTGAACATCATTTAGTTAAATGTTCATAATACATTTTTGAAGGCAGTAAATGTCATTAATCCTGCTGAGGCTCAGTTTTCACAAAGGACATAGACTCCAAAACTCAATTTGAAAAGTCAGGTCTCCTAGTTCATGTCTCCCTAGCTATCCTGATTTTAAAGCAGCAGTCTCAAGCCCATCTCAAGCTGACACCGGAAGCTGAGAATATTAATGTGTGTCCTCTTATCATGTCAGACTTTACCAGATGAAAACAGAAATTATTTTTTCCTCTGATAAGGGAGACTAAGGGAGAGCTGGATACTAATTTCATTTTGATACACTTGATTTGTGTTTTCTCTTTTCAGTGGTCTAATTCAAATTGCTTTACTTAAGTGATTTCTGATAAAATATTATTGTTGGAGAATGCTCATTCAAACTTTTCTTCAACTGAAGTGCATATAATATTTTGTTTGTTTATCTGCTGGTTTCAAATTTGAGTTAACATACAATGGATTTTTGCCATCATTTTTTTCTGACCAAAAAAATATTTATGTGTGAATTTATATATTTATTTATTTATACCCAAATTTCATGACAATGTAAACCTTAGTTCAGTCCCACTGAAAATATTCATTTTGGCTTGAGATAATCTTTTAACAGTCAAAGTTCTTTATATACAAAACAAAATCTATTTTCATACTGCAGCTCGAAAGTTCTCATTTAAGTGGCATACCTGCATATGACAAGGGACAAGTTAGATGAGGTCCCTTTAAGGTCCCTTCCAACCCAAGACTTTCTATGATTCTATGATAAATTTTAACAAAAGTTTAATACTGTCTCCCAGCTTTTGCATCACACTAGCTTTAGAGTAATTGACAATATTTGGGAATAGATTGGGAACAACAACAACAAAGAATAATCTGGGGGATTACTAATAATAATTAATAATCTGTGGGAGAAATTATAGGGAAACAAACTGGAAAGAAACACTTCTGAGAAAATCTACATTTTTTTTTTCCTGAATAAGGAGAGTTGAGTAAGCCTTCTGACCAAGATTATGAATTTTGATATCTGCAAGGATATCAAAAGCTTAACAGTTTCTTGTCACATGACCATATCCATTTCTTTTGGTCACTTTTAGGAAACTTTATGCAGTGGAAAATAAACTGATGCATGCCACTATCAGTTTAAAAATAAGACAAATATTTCTTGTTTTAAAATATAGAAATAAAAATCAATTTGAACACAAAAATAAAAACATAAAAAAGTTAAAACACCCCCAAGATTCAGTAATCTTTCCTTATATTTCAATTTGAACAAGGAAAATCAATTAAAGATTTTTTAATAATTCACTGGGAAGATGGTTGTGCCTGTATCAAAAATGAATGTATATATGTGAACTTTTCTTTACAGTAAATATAATATTGTGGAAGAGATTTGAAGTACTATGACAAGAATTCCCATTCTCTTTACAGTTTTACACAATTCTTCTCTCTTAACAGATTCACACAATTCTTCTTTTTTATTCCCCTCCCCTGCCTTCTCCTCCCCTCCATTCCCCTCCTCTTCTTCTGAATAATGAGCTATCTGAGAAACAACTTTCTTTACATATAAATTCCTCAAAGCTGATCTTATTTTGTAGTAGTCATTACACCATTAAAATAAAACAAACATGGGAACAGGAAAGAAAAGTCTTATTTCTTTGTAGAAAGTCTTGTCTTAAGTTATCAGATTTATAAAATTGAATTTGTAGGTGCACTGCAAAGTTGCCTCACTTATACTATTGTCATAGTGACTAAGCACTAAGTGCAAGCAACCATACAGTATCACCTCTTGTTTATCAACAAGGAAATGGTCAATTAATCCAAAACCAGATCAGTTATTTTATTGTCTCAGAAATATCTGGATTCAGCACCTATTAGGTTAATTTTAATATAATGTACTCTGGAAGATATGCATCATTTTCCTTATTAGATTTTTACAGTTTATATTTAACTTATTTTTACTTGAAATATTGTGCTGTAGCAGCTATCCAATGCACAAGGCAGTCACCCAGGAGGATAGCTGTACCTTAACAGGCTATTGGCACATGACTGCTTTTGTGAATTTGCTGGAGCACATTGTTCTCAGCTAAAGTTAGGCCATATGCCTTAATGTCAGTTTTACCAGCGCCACAAGAGGAGAAATGGTAACACCTCTGGCATAAAGTTTGAGGGGTGAGAAATGGTAGTAAGCAATCCAAGATAACAAAGGCAGATACAAAAGTAGCTTGTCAATATCTTGGTAATTGACATATGCAGAGAATTTATTTTATATTAATGCTTTACACCATGATGGCTTTTGATGTCAAAACTATGAGCATAAAGGTCACATGTAAATATATATATATATATATATATATATATATATGAACATCTCCAAAAGCATGTTTTAGTCTCTTAAGCAAGAGAAGATATAGATGATCATTTTGCTGTCTTAAGAGTAGACTAATTGCATTGTGTAAATGTTGGGGGCAGTAAAAATTTGTCCTTATATTTGATTTCCAAACCCAGCATCAAAAAGTTCTGATCCCTTATTGACGTTTTACCACATGACAAGCAGAAAGTAATGTTGATATCTAAACTGTAACTTGTTCCACATAGATAATAGAGAATTGATCATTTCAATCTGAGGATTAAGTGTTTTCTGTAATAAAATTTCAACATATAAAAATATTTTTAATGTGTCATTTTTTTTCTATCTTCTTTAAGTTTATATGTTGATATTCCCCAGTAACATTTGTTTTAGAAAAATAATTAATCAACTGACCTTTTATGTATTTTTAGAGCCTTTTTCTTGACCAATATAGGTTGCATTTCAACTAAATTTCCAAACTTGTTTTCCAAGTAACGTGGTGTTCTTAAGTTGCTTTTCTGACTGGAGGTGATTCTGCATCTAAGTGTCTCTCTCATTAGCTAAACTTTGTGATCACTAATATTAGAATGATATAATATGACATCTATCGCAAATTAATTCATGCGCTCCAAAGCAATACTTTTTCTTTGTTTAGAGGCCTACCTTTCACTGCCAGAGTATCCTCCTGATACATAGGTCCTGAGTTTAAATCCAGAGATCATTGCCCTGATGAATATTCATGTATGAATATTCTGACTCTACCCATTCTTGTCTTTAGATAACTACTTAGGCATAAATTAAAATGTTTAAATTCTTGAATACAACAGTTTACCTGAAGAAGTAAATTATTAGTACTCTGCTTCTGGGAAGAGCGGACACATTTCTGTAGAGTGTTGTAAAACCTCCATTTTAAAGGTATTGACAAAATTGAGATGCAATTCTGAATTAGCTTGCTTAACAGATATTTTTTTTTAATTGAAATAACTCAACACCCAGAAAAAAAAAAAAAAAGTTCTTATGTCCTTATAAATCTACTATTTGTTTTATTCCTACAAGTTTTAAACTTGCTGACCAACACACATATTAGAAAAAAAAATGATACTTGGAGGTTTTACTGTTTCTGCTTCGGGAAAAAAAATAAATAGAAAAATGCTTCTGTCAAAACAGTAAAACAAATTTTGAGAGGAAATATTTTAAAATAACTATTTCTCAAACATAGATGGGCTTGATTTTCTAAACAAAAGTGTTGATCCTGTCTAAAAATTACACAAGCATACCTTGCCCCCTCCCCCCCCCCCCAACAATACTTGCACACATGTACACAAAAATGGTAGAGGGAAAAAAAAGTTTTACTACATTAAATTAATAATGTATGCCTTTCACTTTCAAATAGTTTCTTCTTCCTGGTGCTTGTCTTCTTTAAATATTATTTAAAATGATAAACAAATATCAGTATGATCCTCATGCACACTGATTAGAGGGATTTCAACTACTAACTTGTCATCTTAGTAATATTGTCATATACTTTGCCTACAAAATATATTGCTGTTAATTCGATATTTTTACTATTTTCAAACTTTAAATATCAGGTGCTAAATGCATCATTATAGCTAGTTATGGTGCTTTTAACTGGATGTCAATTGATCGAAAACAGCCTAGTGAGAAATAAATTCAAAGACATGCTTTATTGCCAAAGTAGAAGTGAATCATAAACTGTAAAGAAAGGATATTTTAAAAATTTTCTTAGTGATGGTTTTTAGTGGCTTTTTCTGAATCCTAGTGCATGTTTACTCATGTAGTCACTTGAGAACCTGGAGTGAACCGAAGAAAAGTGTTCAGAATTGATATATCTCTTGCAAACTCTGCTCCTGGGTAGAACAAATTCACCAGAGATGAGAAACCTCAGAGTTGATCATTGAGGGCAATTAAATGAATTACTGTGGAAGAACAGGAGATAACTCACGAGTGACATCTAATCTATTCTAATTTAATTGCACAAAAACTTAACATGGGTAATTTCAGAGTCTGTAGTGTATTGTGTGATGAGAGTATCACCCTTTTAAAAAAGATTTTCTGGGAACCTGCAGTCAGTTTAGTGTATTGTTATGGACATATAATATATTGTTCTCCATTAGAAACAAGTTTTTAGAGAAGCCCAACAGAGATAATTGTCATTGTGTCATCTCTGTATTTTGCATAGAGAGACAAAGGGTCCTTCTGACCCGTGGGCATAAATTGTAATTTATTTTCAAGAGTGCTCTTTGCCACAGATAAATCTGTTAACTTATGTCACTTTAAGAGGTTATGTCAATAGCAGAGGGGAACATGATTTGTATTTTAATTCTTTTTCACTGAAGTATCATGTAGCAAGCCAAGGCTTGAAGAAAATAAAGTGGCAACAGTGTAGGATGGACATACAAGATGGACAGAATGAATGTCTAGACAGCTCTTTTACCTTGTAAGCCAACATATGGTTTGGTTTGTATATGTCTGCTTAGTTAAGTGATACATAAGGTACTAGTTAGTGTTTACAAGCCAGGTGCTTGGCCCAGATAGTGAATAACAGCAGGGAAAGAACATTTGTTGTCATATGCTTCTTTATTTTGCCTGCACTATTGGAAGTGGGTAAGTAGTCTATGACTTCTCTATTACTTATGTCCTTACATTATAAAAAGTCAACATTTGTTTTGTTGTAGAGGAAGGAAAATATAATGCAGCTGTCACATAAAGATTTTGTTCTCTGTTATGCTGCCCTTGTTCAGCATAAAACTACCTTTTTTTTTCCCACATTCATTCAATCTACTTCATTTTATATTACGCTTAAACACACATTAATCCTGACTGACAATAAATCTATAATTAATGTGTCTCAGGTGAATGTTATCACTGAGGGCTTGGTCATTTTCTTCTTTATGAATCTACATAAACCACTTAAGATGTTTGCCTTAATATCCTTTAAAATGTTATTCAGGATCATCTTATGTCTCCTCCAAATTGTTACATCCAGATAACATGTTCATCTCTCTGGATTATGAGTATGTTTTTCTGTGATCCTAACTAGAGAGCAAGAAATAGATTAACACACAAACACAGAGGACTTAAAATGAAGTGTTTTCCATCACCCTGCACAAAATCTTGGTAACATTTTGTTGTGGTTTAACATGGCCAGCAGCTAACACCACATAACTGTTCGCTCACCCTCCCCCCTCCCTCTCTGGGATGGGGGAGAGAAATGGAAAGTGAAGCCCGTGAGTTGAGATAAAGACAGTTTATTAAGACAGGAAAATAATAATAACAATAATAATAATAACAATAATAATGATAACAACAATAATGATAATAGTACTACTACTAATAATATGTACAAACGAGTGATGCACAATGCAATTGCTCACCACCTGCTGACCGATGCCCAGCCTAACCCCGAGCAGTCCAGCCCCCCTCCCCCCGGCTAGCCACCCCTATATATTGCTTAGCATGACGTCAGATGGTATGGAATACCCCTTTGGCTAGTTTGGGTCACCTGTCCTAGGTCTGTCCCCTCCCAGCTCTTGCTGCACCCCCAGCCTGCCCATTGGCAGGACAGAGGAAGAAGCTGAGACATCCTTGGCGTAGTATAAGCACTGCTCTGCAACAATTAAAACATTGGGGTGTTATCACCACTCTTCTCATCCTAAGCCAAAACATAGCATTCTACCAGCTACTAGGAAGAAAATTAACTCTTTCTGGGGTGCCATGTCGCCACAGGACTTGTTTTCAAGGCCCAGGATAGTGTTCCAGGCGGTGGCATGAGGCACCGGATATGTTTCCAGCCATCCAGTGGTTGCTTCCACCATTGTAAGTACATGGCACTTGCCGTTGCGAGTTTAAGGGAGTGTGATGTAATCAATCTGCCAGGCCTCTCCATATTTATATTTCAGCCATCGTCCTCCATACCAAAGAGGCTTTGAATGTTTGGCTTGCTTGATTGTAGCACATGTTTCACGGTCATGAATAACCTGTGCTATAGCATCCATGGTCACGTCCACCACCCCTTGATCACGAGCCCATCTGTATGTTGCATCTCCACCTTGATGGCCTGAGGTGTCATGGGCCCATTGGGCTATAAATAATTCACCTTTATGCTGCCAATCCAGGTCCACCTGAGCTATTTCAATCTTAGCAGCCTGATCCACCTGCTGGTTGTTTTGATGTTCTTCAGTAGCCCGATTCTTGGGCACAGGAGCATCTATGTGGCATACCTTTACAGCCAGGTTCTCTACCTGAGCAGCAATATCTTGCCACAGTGCAGCAGCCCAGATGGGTTTGCCCCTGCACTGCCAGTTGTTTTGCTTCCATTGCTGTAACCATCCCCACAGGGCATTTGCTACCATCCATGAATCACTGTAGAGATAGAGAACTGGCCACTTTTCTCGTTCAGCAATATCTAAAGCCAGCTGAATAGCCTTCACTTCTGCAAACTGACTCGATTCACCTTCTCCCTCAGCAGCTTCTGCAACTCGTCATGTAGGACTCCATACAGCAGCCTTCCATCTCTGATGCTTCCCCACAATACGACAGGACCCATCAGTGAACAGGGCATATTTCTTCTCATTCTCTGGTAACTGGTTGTACAGTGGGGTTTCTTCAGCATGACCCACCTCCTCCTCTGATGATATCCCAAAGTATTTGCCTTCTGGCCAGTCCATAATCACTTCCAAGATTCCTGGGCGACTGGGTTTTCCTATTAGAGCCCACTGAGTAATCAGTGCAACCCACTTGCTCCATGTAATATCAGTTGCATGATGTGTAGAGGGGACCCTTCCTTTGAACTTCCAGCCTAGTACCGGCAATCGGGGTGCTAGGAGGAGCTGCGCTTCAGTACCGACCACCTCCAAAGCAGATCGAACTCCTTCATATGCTGCCAATATCTCCTTTTCAGCTGGAGTGTAGCGGGCCTCAGATCCTCTGTATCCCTGACTCCAAAACCCCAAGGGTTGACCTCGATTTTCCCCAGGTTCTTTCTGCCAGAGGCTCCAGGTGGGGCCGTTCTCCCCGGCTGCGGTGTAGAGCACCTTGTTTACATCTGGCCCTGTATGAACTGGCCCAAGGGCTATTGCATGAACTATTTCCTGCTTGATTTGTTCAAAGGCTTGTCGTTGCTCAGGGCCCCGTTCAAACTCATTCTTCTTATGGGTTACTTGGTAGAGTGGGTTTACAATCAGACTGTAATTTGGAATGTGCATTCTCCAAAACCCCACAACACCTAGGAAAGTTTGTATTTCTTTTTTGCTAGTTGGTGGAGACATAGCTGTTATTTTGTTGATCGTATCCATTGGGATTTGACGACATCCGTCTTGCCATTTTATTCCTAAAAACTGGATCTCTTGTGCAGGTCCTTTGACTTTATTTTGTTTTATGGCAAAACTGGCTTTCAGAAGGATTTGGACTATTTTCTTCCCTTTCTCGAAAACTTCCTCTGCTGTGTCACCCCACACAATCATGTCATCGATGTACTGCAGGTGTTCAGGAGCTTCCCCCTGCTCCAGCACAGACTGGATCAGTCCATGGCAAATGGTAGGGCTGTGTTTCCACCCCTGGGGCAGCCAATTCCAAGTATATTGGACTCCTCTCCAAGTGAAAGCATGAATCCATGTCGATCAAAAAAGCAAATGAACATGGACTTTTGCTTGGATTTGCTCATTCATGCTTTCTTGGGGCATGGGGAAGCAGGGGTGTGCCATTCTGTGCTCTGCCGCTTACTCTCCGGGTCGTATTTAAACACCCACGTCTCGTCACTGGTCACTACATTGTCCAAAAAGTCAGGCTCCTCATTCACATGATGAAGAAGATCCTGGCAGATCACTTTCTGGTTGGCCTTTTGCTCCTCTGACAACACTTGCGGAACAAACTTCGCGCACACTTTCCTCATGGCTAAGTTTTCTTTCACCATCTCAAAAACTTGGGTTTGAGGAATGCTCCGAAGGGCGTCCAGAGCAGTTGTTGTCTTCCACTCTTTCCCTACCTTCTTGGAACAGCTTGTGCCACTCAAAAACACCCAATCTACCCATGGCAGCATCACTGTAGGCCTCCTTAATCATGTCGTGATTCTCTTTGCCTGTTTTACCAAGCTTTACACAAAATTTGATCGCTTATTGCTGCTCCAGTAAACGCTCCATGATTCTCCGTGACGAGGTGTTTCGACAGGTGTTCACAGTACAAGCGACCTGCTCTCTTCAACAGCCGACAGCTGACTGCTGATTTTTCCCAGCATTCCCAATATCCCCCTCCACCGATCCTGCGCGCGCAAACTGCCTCTCGCCCACCCGTTCGCCCAGGAAAAAGCCAGTCCTACTACTTTCAGAACAGACCATGTATGTAAGCAGAGTTTTAGTTGTCTTTTTCACAGCTTCAGAAACAATGAAAATCATGTATTAGTTATGGTAATATTAGAGGTATTGATACCTGACATTCTGAAAGAATCTGTTCCACTTGAGAATTTCAGGGTCACCTAGCAGAGACAAAAGAGACAGCAGCAGAGAGAACCTGTTTTGATGCTACCAGTCTCACTAGGACAGCACGGCCTCTGCTTAAGCTAGATAGATTAACATCCCCATCAGATGCTGAGAAGCCTGTACCAGCTGCTGGACTGACAGTGTGAAAACTGCAGCAAAGATTTTGACTAACCACCTTCTTACCTTTTAAATATTTAGTTTTAGGAAATAATAATAATAAAAAAGGATATTAAATAAGAATTCACAAATATTCTAAACTTTCTGTGAGTACTTTCTGTACTTCCTGTAAATGTTTTAAGTAAAAAGGAGCATTGCCTTTGTACTCACACAAAGAGGAATAAATATATTTTTTTTTTGCATTTGTTTAACTTCTATATTGTGTCTATGTGGTCCACAGAAAATATATGTATGTACATACACACACACATATATGGAAAAAAAATAATAACATTGAACAGGAAATAAAATCTCTGCAAATAAAAATGGGACATACACTGCAAAATAGTTTTGTCAATTTATCTTCCAGTTCACTGAGACATGTATGAAATCAAGAATTTGATATATAAAGAAAGAAATAAATCAGACTTTCAGAATAGATTTTTATTATTTTGCTCAGTTAAGAGATTAACATTAAGAGATTCATGGTTAGCAAGGAAGTCCACATTATTGATTAGATTGACCAGCCTGTGATTCACCTAATCCAAGTTCAGATTTTTGCTGTGTGATGGGTTTTAAAAGCAATATCTTCCTAAAAATACAGATAGGACATGAGTGGGATTTTTGAAAGCATCAATGCATTTAAGTGCCATTGAAATCAATAAATAATAGTAGTAAGATCCAAAAATGCACTTAGGCATCTAAAGTACAAGATAGTCATCTGAGACCCAGAGGGTGATTTAAAATAACAAGACATTTAGGTACTATGAGTCAGAAGGCATTTTAAGTTTATACCTGTCTCATAGCAATGGAGGCTCAGACGATAGTCTAGTAGCTAGAGTATGCTCTTGGAGAATTTACCTCCAAAAAAAAATAAAGCCGGAGTGTGCTTTTCTTTTTTCCCTCCTTTTTTTTTTTTTTCTTTCTTCTTTTTTCTTTTTTTCTTTTTTCTTTTTTCTTTTTTTTTTTCTTTTTTCTTTTTTATTTTTTCTTTTTTTTTCAGTTGATTCCTGCAATTGTAGAAAATGTGTATAAAAGCAATCTCCACCTCTTCTTCTTCCTGTCTTCTTAAACCAAACAAAACCAAACCAAAAGAAACCAAGACAAACCAAACCACCACCAATGAACAGACAGAAACTCAGTTATCTCTGACCAAACAGGTACTTCAGGCTTAGGCATCCTCAGACCTCAGTATTTGTTTCTGTATGTGTATGGCTTTGCTCCACTGGATAGAGTTCCACTAGACCATTGCCAGCATTCAAAATCTTGCCACATATGATATCATGCTCTAGTAAATTTATTTGTCTTATTTTACATTTTTGTACACCTAAACATTTCTCAGAGGTTTATTTTTTCTGTATCTGTTCTCTTTTATTTGTATGGAACACAAAGCAGTAATAATATTTCCTGATCTCTGTTGAGAGATTTCCTGATCTCTCTTTGAGGATGATAACATTAATGATTATGAGATGATTTTATTTTTATTTAAAATGAACAATATAAATATACATATAAACAATATAAATACTACATATAGATTTCCTAGTGTTGCTTTTCAAGAAAGACAGTCTCTTTCCAAATAATTGCAGCAAAGATAATCTCAGTCACTACAAGTATAACTGCTGAAGTGAGCAGTATTTTATAATTTTGTCATGAAACTTTCTGGACCATATCCACAATTGGGTTTACAAAGCCCTTTCATGTATCGAGGGCAGATGAACAGCTGTTGGACTACAGACAATACTTTTCAAAGTGCAGACAAGGTCAAAATGAACAAATTGAAACAGAAGTATGTTCCTAACAAATGTCTCCTTCCAGAATAAATAAAGAAAGCCTAGTACCTCAGCATGGAAAAGCAAACTGGCAGAATTTCAACTTTTAGAAAAAAAAGAAAAATTCAGCCATTAAAATTAATTCCCATGGATACAATAAGAAGACAGTCCAAAAAACAATGTATGAAATATTTGAATTGGGAGAAAAATGCAACATTTTTAATAGCATTTTTATATATAGCATATTTTTAACATTAGATAAAATTCTAAAAAAAAATAATAAAAAAAATCAAAGTTTGTTGATTACTTTTTAGCATTACTTAAAATTCTGGTCACTCCATCTCTGGAAGTATATATATGTATATATATATTCAGTATATATTCTGGTAGAAGTGAAAATGATGTTAAGATTTACAGAATATCTTCTAGAAAGTATGTCAGTTAGGATGTAGAAGAAAAAAATAAGGATGAATAGAATAGGGGATAAAGGATAGCATTATTTGTTGATCAATAGCTAGTGGTAGCCTAAAGATTAAAATAAAAAATAAAAATAAAAACAAAACAAAACAAAAAGACATAATGCATTCTCATACACAGAACACATAGCCTATCTGTAAACTTTCCCATGACTTCCTTTTTCTGTTTTCCTATTCTTTTACTTTTCCTATTCTTTTCACTATCACTGTGATTTTCATAACTGCACGACTGACAAATAGGAAGCTTACTCCATGTCTCCTCCTTAAAAGATCCCTTATATCTTTGTCTTTGCAAGCAAATAAAGTATTGACAGGATTGGCTTTCCTTCAAAACAGTACAAATTCTTATTATTCTTATATAGTATTCCATTAAATTATTGTTGATAATTGTGTGTGTATGTAAGTATGTTATACATGCACACTGCTTTATATGTATATGTATTAAAAATATATAACACACATGGAATTGGTTTAAAAAGGTTATGACAAAATACTCAAACATTGATGGCAACTAAAAGAAAAGGCTTGGTACTATTTCTGGCTTTGGAAAATGGTAACCTGATGATTACCAAAGGCTAGGACATTATATTAGGGGAACTATCCTATACTGTCCTTATTCCTCCTCCTTTCTCTAAAAGTCATGGCTGCCATCAAAACAGGAATATGGAATCTCAGATTCTTAGTTTGACATAATACTGACCACATAATTTTATGACATTAAATTATATATTTTTAGGCATATTTTTTTGCATCTCAGGCTGAGATGCAAACCCAAAAAAGTCTATTTTCTCTGGAACTTTTTCATTGTTTATCTAGTATGTCAGCAATGTATATATATATATATATATATATATATATTTATACATAGATGGATCTCCAGATCTCATTGAACGTAACAGCTTCTAATGTCTCTGACTTAAATAGTATTTCTATAGTGGGTTTTAAGGTAATAACTTTTTTGTTTTTTTTTTTTAAGAAACTAAAAACCCTAAGTTTTTTTAGTATATGAAAATCAAGAAAAAAATCAAAGGAACATAAACTTCTAGGTTACAATTTCAAAGGACAGGAGGAAAACAAATAAAATGTATTGTGACTTGAGTTGTCCACTCTCTTTGAATGAAACCAGTCAAAGACTAAGTTATTGTACCTATATTTTAATGAAATTGAAGGAATAATAATGCATTCTGCTAAAATTCTCTGAGGAAACCAAGATTTAATTTGTTGAAAAAAATGAAATCTCAAATATAATATTATGGTGTGCATAAAAGAGGAAAGAACACATTTATTATAAAATGAAAAAGATTTTAAGCCACTGCTTTTAAAGTAAAGTTGGAAACATCTTCTTCAGTTTAAAGCTATAATTTTCCATTAAAAAGTGTGTGTGTGTGTATCTTTAATAAACCCTAATTTCCTGTCTTTGAAATTCTCAACATGATGATTATAGAACCATAGAGTATCCCGAGTTGGAAGGGACCCATAAAGATCATCAAGTCCAATTCCTGGCACCACACATGTCTACCCAAATGTTTAGACCATATTTATTTATTAATTTATCAGAATAAATTTATTTATTATCAGAAAAAAAAATATTTATCAGAAAAAAAAATCTGTATTTCTTAACAAATACTCAATTCCCTGAAAGAGATGTAGGGATACCAAAACAAGTTCACATAAATAAGCAAATTTGCTTAACTAAAATCACAAATATTTGTTCAGAAACTCCACAGAAAGAAATAACAGCTCACATTTGCTTAGCAAAGGAACATCATTCTGCATTATGCGTAATTGTAGTTGGTCTGAAACATAGTGAAGAACTGATCTAAAAGCCAAGCATACGATTGATTGTTCAGTGACAAAACAATCTTTCTCATCACAGCAAATTTTCTCTTGATGTAGGCTGTGCTAATGGTGCAGAAAAAAAATAATCATGTCATGGGCAAGCCAAGGATTTGCTGATTTCTCATAAGCTCACTTATATTGTAAGACATAATTTGACATTAGATCTCAAGTCAATACTATATAGAAAAAAAAAAAAAGAGTATTTGAAACACATTTTCCTGTAGTGTATGGAATAATCCATTAGAGCAACTACAAGCAAAATCAGAGTCAGCATAGCTCATTTTACTTTCTTCACTATGGGCAACCAGCTCACTTAAGTTTTAAGTCAGAGAACAACATCCTCCAAACTTAATTGTCACAAAGGGCTTTTGTTGGTATGCAGTAACTACTAGGTTGTTCCAATTTTACCATATATCCCATGGATACACAGCAGTTATTGGTTTAATTGAAAATTTAGGTATTACATTTATTGTCCTGTAAATGTAATTCGTGTATTTACAGACATGACATTGAGTGTGGTACGCTAAAGTTTTAAGTAAGCCATTTTCATTTCAAAGCCAGCTGTTATGGTCCAAGTAAAGAACCCCATAAAAACTGCTAAAACATTCTCAGAAGAGGAAGAAGGAATGAAAAGAGATTTTGCAGAACATGGTTTTCCTTTCCAAAGGAAGTTCTGTTTCAGGAGCTAGTCTTCATAGCATATCATTTCAGAGATAATATGTATTTCTCTGAGCTTTGAATTTGCAGTCATAGCCTCAGTTTTATTGTCAAAGGTTAACAAACAAAACACTATGCCTTATAAATACTGCACACCCTTCATCTTCTAACATCTCTCTGTTTTTCTTCCTGAATTATAACACTATTTGTTTAAAAGAAATAAAATTCAGGACTGTAATATTGTCAAACTGACTCTACCTCACAGAGTATTTATACATTTTTTTCAAAATTTTATGACCATAGATTAATAAGAATTTGATTTTTTTAAGCTAAAAAATATAGTATTTCTCCATTGTTATATAAGTCAAATTCACCTGTTAATTCTTCTCAAACTATAACTCTTTTTATTCTAAATACATTTATGGTTTTTATGTTCATGATATTAAGTTTTTCAGTGTCAGATTACAAGTGGACATGATGCAGTTGACAGATTTCTTTCCAAAAACAAACAAACCAAACTAAACCAAAACCAAACCAAAACAAAAAACATAAATAAACAAGAAACAAAGATGAATGACAGGGAAAGAAGTAAGGTAAATGAAAAGCTTGAGATTTTATTTTTAGTGAGCATTGCTTAAAAATTGTCATTACAAATTATTGATTTGTGGATAAAGTTGCAAATAATAGAGAACAATTAATTAATTATGCACTGATAGCCTCTTCTGAGTTGTGTTCAGCATCCCACTCTGATATGACTTCAGTGATTATCAGTGACTATACTGTAGTTTGTTACCCAGGTTTGCAGCCCCCTTAGTAGGTGGTCATTGCCAGAAGTACTGTATATATTATGTACGATTACATCTTTCAAGATCCACTGTGAAGTAGTTTCTAAGTGGCCAACACACATGAATAACACATGAATACTGTGTCTGTTTTTTTGTTTTATTTTTGTTTTTGCATATTTTTTTAAGCAAAACTTCTTAGATTTTCTTATAAGAAGCCAATAGGATTTTGAGAAACCAATAGGGTTTTGAGAAAACTATCAAAATCTATTATTAGTCTTTTATAGTCTTAGTCTTTTTATTAGTCTATTATCAAGTCTTACTTAACTTCCAGATGATTTTTTTTTTCTGTTCTAGAATGTTGATTTCTCCTCCCACTCTCAAATAAATTACTCTTTGATCTGATAAATCTTCATCAAAACAGATGTCCTTGTGAAGACCTGTTTATCTTGATGAATTCTGATCACCTGTAATCACAGGACTAAAGATTTTATTTTTATTTTTTTGAAAAAAGATCCCACCTCTCAGATAGATCAAAGCAAGATGATGCTTCATTACTTACTTGATAATATGATTTCATCATTACTATTAAGAAGGTATGGGTCTTATACTGATCTGGCATTGCAAGGTCTCAGGATCAGTATTGGCTTCCCTTGCCTCCAGCTGAGTTAGCTTGTTTGCAATTGGCAAGTGGCTGGGTGACTAGTGCCTCACCTCTTTCAGCAGCAGGTCTCCACCTCCAAGAAAAATTTTAGGATGCTGATACCTTTGCTACAACCTTCCACTATTTCTCTGTGTGAGGAAAACTGGTGTTATCAACCTCAGGACCCAGAGACACAATGGAGAGGTAAACATAAAAGGGAAAGAGCAAACATTATCATGTCTTCTTATGGAACAATTTTAAGGATACTGTCATAATGATACTGAGGTTTTTCTGTACTAGTTTTGACTGCTAGTGCTGACATTGTTGGTTGTATTTTGATAAGACATTGTAGATTTTAATTAGTTTAGTAACATTTTTTTTTTCCTCCTATTGTGCTTGGTGTATTGCCAGAATTGTGAGTGTAAATGTATGCCTGTAGAGTGATCGTTCTGAGAAATTAAGTAGTTGGCTTTCATAATGAAACCACTGTGGAAATAAAAAGGGTCAGACTACAATCCTAAAGCTTATATGAGGTTCTACTTCATGAAGAAAGAATTGCATTTAATGTTGAGTTTACTGAAACCTACCTTGTTTGGGACACTTCGGAGCATCAAAACAAACTTTGCTATGAAGAAAAATAAATATGCCGTATATTCATTATGATGTAGTAGAAGAAAAAATAGAAGATCTAGAGCCATTCACATAATCCTTTAATAAGTCAGTCAAAGTTTTTTAACAGTCAGTCAAAGGTGTTTTTTTTTTTTATTATTTTTTTTTATAACCTAAATGTTTTGTGGCATAGGATTCTGTGCAAAGAGTTTTAATCTTAGTTTTGTCTTCTAGAAATTACTGGTCTATCATATCTCAATTTCCATTTGAATAAAGAGATTCATAGAACAGACACTACAGGCTGAGAAAGTTTTTATTTCTTAATAAAGTTAGAAATTTTGTAAAATTTCTACAGCTACATGAATACCTCAGCTACATGAATAGAATGGGTTCTGCATTAATCAAGATTGCATGCAACTGAATGATGATAATGATTTACAACAGGGCTAGTGGGACCTTTATTATTTGGAATTACAGTTAAATACTTATGTTTTTAGGAAGAAAAAAAAATGTTAAAGTATAGTTCTAGATAACAACAATTTTTACTGCTGGTGAATAGTTTCAGAGTTCCAGTATTATTGTCTGAGTACAGGAAGAGGATAAATTATGTCATACACATATGAAGGACAGTGATGTCTTTCCATGAACGGACAAAATAGCATCAGTGTACAGATTTTAGTCAGTATCTAATTTCCTCTAATCAGTTTCAGTTGGGGGATGAAATTATTGCAGAAGAAGGAATGTAACATTCCTAATTGACAAAGGGAAAGGGATATTAATGCAGCTTTATAGCTTTGGAAATATGTGCGAATAATTTCACTGGATGTTTTTGTCAGTCTTCCTTACAGAAATAAGTCTTCTGGCAACACATTCATAGGAGATGTTATCTGTGCAGAGAAGGAAATCAAAGTGTTATATAGGAAGAATGTGATTATCCTAAATACCTGAATAGAAAGAAGTATATTAGTAACAAGTGTAGTGCTAAGTATATATGGAGTAATCATAAGCATTAACAGTCACAAACATTCAGAAACTATGAATCATGCCTTGGAAAAAGTCTTATGGAACTGACTTAAATGTATTATTTACAATAATAATAATAAAAAAGATCTTTATTGAGTATTTGAGTGTTGAATTTCATCGTCCGGTGTAGTTCTACAACCTTAATGGGTGACACAGTACTCTAAAAGGGAGAGAAAATGAGTTTGCCACCATATGTCAAGTTATTGGATTCCTGCTCTGTGTGTGTGTGGATGGCAGTATTATTGCTTTGTGACTTATGGATGATAAAAAGAAAAACAAGTCAAGGCAGCAGATTGTAGGACTTAAATATAGCTGAAAGTTTCAGATTCCCATTTAATCATTTGCAAGAAAACATCACTTTTTGTTTTGTTCCTTTTCTTTAGTTTATTATAGTATTTGTTTTGGTAGGAGAGAGGATATCTTACCCTCCTGTTATTTCATGTGGAACACAAGTTTTAAATGTTTTCCTTTCCCTTGGTCATGATGATTTGGATGGCCTTACATCTCTGTGGAATCTAGCCAAAGACAAATGATGAAGCTGTCCTTAGGTTTTTCTTTTCTTTTTTTTTTTTTTTTTTTCTTTTTCTTTTGATTCTTATGATTTTAGTTTGTTTGATCTGCACTAGATCTAGAGAAACACCAACACTCTAGGAGCAAACTTGCTAGTGTTAGGTCAGAGATTGGACTCGATGATCTAGAGGTCTCTTCCAACCTAGAAATTCTGTGATTCTGTGATCACAAATTCACTGAAAAAGCATTAAAACCTCTATAAAAGGCTGCTTCATCTGAATTCCTGTCAATATAGTCCACTCACAGAATCATAAACCCACAGAATCATGAACAAATATATAAATCTAGACTTTATTATTTTTATTTTAATACAGGATTCAATTTAGCCATTTTGTCTTTAACAATGTTTCATCTATATGACTGTGTATTGTTTACTTATGCTCCCTGATTCACTAATAACATAGCAGCATCAGATTCTAGTTTGCTATGCTTCCTAGTCAGCCCAGTACCCTTCCTGTGTGTCTACCCCCCCCCAAATCATTGAGGAGACTGTTATATCCTGATGTATCTTCCCCAACCGTTTTATTTATTTATTTATTGCTGTCATGACACAGTGAATTCTCTCTAAGTTGGTTGAAAACTTCAGAAAGTTTCTCTAAAGTATTCTGTTTCAGTTGGTGAAACTCTTGAGAAAGTTTTTCTACAGCCGAGATGCAGGCCTCTAGGGAAGAGGAGAGACTTTCTTCGTACTGCCAGAGTTGTTTAGCCAATTCATCCACCGTGGGTTCCTCATGATCATTCCATGTCGTTATTGGCAATTAGTTGGCATATAATGATGGTGCACTCCATACAAACTTCTGCCACATGGGTCGTTTGCACTTGACTTCATCTGGATCTTTGTCTAGGTCCTCATGAATCACCTTTCATAGAGCTAATTCCTTCAGGTACTGGATTCCCTTCTCCATGGTGATCCATTATGTCTGGTTGACATACAAGATCTTCCTTGAAGGGATACCTTTCCTTCACACCTGACAGGAGATGCATCCAGAGGGTGAAGATTTGTGCTCTATTTCCAATTGCTTTGTCAATGCCTTCATTCCTAGTAAGGGAACCCAACCACTTGGCTTCCGTGCCCTCTAATTCTAGACTGTTGGCTCCGGTGTCCCTGCACTGGAGCAGCCAGGTGACAAGGTGCTCACTTGGACAATGACTGAAATCCTTTTTGCATATTTCATAGCTCAGGCTGGGATAGGCCTCGGGTAGTTATTAATGCTTTTATGATATCTTTCTCTTCATCTTCCCATTTGTGTCATAGCCCAGCCACTGTGGAGTAGCCTGTCTTGTTATCTTCTTCCTCCCTAGTCTGAGTAGGAGTTCTTCTCTGTTCTAAACAACTTGACTTTCTCATCCATTGTTTCATATTGGTTAGAGGAGCAACTTGCACTGCTACAGTCTGTTTCCCTGACACAGCCGCAGCGCCCGTCACAGGGATTGGAACAGCCGCAGTGCCTGTCCATAGGGGTTGGAGTGGCAGCTGGCGTTGCAGTGACTGCTGGGCCTGTTAGAGGGTTTGAAGTAGCTGCAGGGTTTGTCACTAGGATTATAGTGGCATCAATTGCAGCTTGATAGGCATAGGGCAGACCAGAGCACATTGCAGTGGTTTGTGTATCTGTTTGGAATTGCCAGAGTGATTACACCCCCTTTTCAAGCATTCTACCAGTTTTTTAGGATTTTGCAGTTGTTCAGGGGTGAGTTTCCAAAGCACTGGAGGTGCCCCCTGCTCTAGATGCCTGCCCATATCCTCCCACATTCCCTGCTACTCACAACTATCCTGCCTCAGGACAGATCTCTGGATGGCATTCCCAAGTAGTTTTTTAACCTTAAAAAAAAATTTGGAGTGCATTCAGAAGACATAACAATAACATGCTGGTCTGAACATCCCAAAGATATTCAAAATCATAAAGAGCTATCCTAACTAGCCTGGAGGAAAAGACTGGGGTGAAGGAAAAAGGGAGAGTAAACAAGTAGGAAAAAATATCTCCCCCTGTCCTCTCCATAGGTTGGTCCCTGAAGAAAAAAGGTAATAAGTGTAATTGTTAATAGTTTCTGAGATATGGTTTCCAAAGTATAGAGTTGATGGCAGTGCTGAGTACATATACCAGGTTAGTCTCATGACTAGCAATTTTGTCATATCATAATCCAGTGTTACACAGTAAAGAAAAATAATAATCTTAAACCAGATCCTGGAAAGGATGAACAGCATGACAGGGAACACATACATGTACAGTAAGTAACGCTATATAACTCAATTTGGAAAACAGACACAGCAGACCTGAGATCCAAGCAGTCAGCGTAGTGAGTAGCAACATTTAAGCAGGTCTAATACCAATTTTGTTTTAACACTCTGTGGTCAGATCTGTCATTATCTCAACCCTTTGAGCTGCATCTTGGGCATCAGAAAGACTGTTGTGATTTAATACATCTGCCAGCTAAACACCACACAGCTGTTCACTCACCATCTCCCCTCCCTTTCTGGGATGGGGGAGAGAATTAGAAAGAAATGAAAGATTATGAGGTGAGATAAAAACAGTTTATTAGGACAGAAAAGAATGGAAGATAGTAATAATAACAATGATAATGGTATTACTAATAATGATGTGTATAAACAAGTGATGCACAATGCAATTGCTCACCACCCACTGAACAATGATGCCCAGCCTATCCCTGTGCAGCCACTCCCCCCACCCTAGACAGCCCTCCCATATTAATTGTTCAGCAGGACATCAGATGGTATAGAATACCTCTTTGGTCAGTTTGGGTCAACTGTCCTGGGTCTGTCCCCTCCCAGCTCCTGCTGCACCCCCAGCCTGCCTGCTTGCAGGACAGTGTGAGAAAATGAAAAGTCCTTGGCTTAGTGTAAGCACTTCTCTGCAACAATTAAAACTTCAGCATATTATCAACATTATTCTCATCCTAAATCCCAAACACAATACCACAACAGCTACTAGGAGGAAAATTAACTCTATCCTATCTGAAACCAGGACACACAGTCATCCAAGAGTTAGGGAATGTTTAGAGCCCTTCCTATGTGTGTACCTATATGTGTCTTTGCCAATGTCTCTGAATCCTTCACATTGTCTGCATATTGGTCTAGGATCTTAATTGAACTAACTGGCTTTCCAGAAAGGGAAATTTAGAATTGTGTTGTTTCCCACTTGGCACCTGCAGCTGTTTGAGGCATGGACACAAGGGACTTGAAATAAGGAACTCTGAATTTAAAGGCAGTGCAATAAGTGTTTACTCAGTTCCTACAATAGAGTTATTCCTGCAACATTTATTAATTTATTAATTTATTAATTTATTTTAACTTCTGTCTTTTAAGAGTTTTTTTCTAAGGAAAAGGAAACAAACTTATTTTCTTTGTATTAATGCACCTTTCATTTCACTTATAGAATAAGTGGTTTGTCTAGGTGTAAACACAGGATTTATAGGTATGCCATAAGATTACGTAAGACTGTGTCTGTGCAGATTCTATATTTATTACATGCTACAACTCTCTCTACAGAGGAATCAACATTTACTTTGTGATCTTAATTACTTTAGTCTTTCATATATTTATATATATTTAAAATCAGTCTTCTGATTACATGATTGAATTTCAAAGTCTATAGCTACGATAAACAGTAGCACGTTGTAAGAATGTGTGATTATTATTTTTTCATTAACATATATTTACAAAGCTAAATATTTCTGATCTCCAAAATAGTTTTATCAGAGCTTTCTTATACAACTTTAGTTCTTTGTTATAGAACATGAAAAAAAAAACACACAACCTTTAAAGCAGTGAAGTGATATGGAAGCCCATTGTTGATGAGAATTACTTTAGAGTTCTGTATGTGACTTTTATAAACTTTTGATAGAGAACAGCATTCCATGCTGTTCTCTAAATTGGTCTTACAGGTGTTTTTTTTTTGTTGTTTTTTTGTTTTTTTTTTTTTTTTTCCCCTTCACACAGCTAATTTCATAGCAATAAAAGTCACTGTTTTGAGCTCTGATAGTAAAATGATGGTAGTTATGCTGGAATTTTATTTATTTGTTCAATATTTCTGAGGGTATCTAATAATATGATTTTTTTTTTTTTTTTGGCATATGCATCTTTATCCACATATACTGATATCTTAATGTCATTATGTCATACAGATTTTTAAAATAATTATCTTTTTAAGAACATTCTTGGCACAATATATTTTATGAAATAATTTTCTAAAATTGAAACCAAAATGACAGTCATAATGGTCTAGATCACAAATTGCTGTGTTAAGATTTTCCATTTAAGTAAATTACCTAACTGCATATAATTTTATATGTAATTGTCATTGTTAAAACACAGAATTGCTTTGGTTCCAACAATACATAAGTTCAACGTACCCACCTACCTCATAGTTTTGTTTGCTGTATTTATAATGGATTCCACATTTAGGATTATGTGAAAACTGGGAGATTTGAACTGTGGTGAAGCACTGTGACAGCAATAGCAGCTCAACATTTTACTATAATGTTTCCCAATAAAGAAATAAACAAAGAAAACTCATAGGGAAGTTACTATTTAGCCATGATTCACAAGTCTAACACAGATACAGAAAAAATGCTTGGAGTCCATGAAAGCTCTTTTGATTGATCAAATCAGTTATTTAATGCTGACTTTCTGATGAGTATTAACCATAAAAATTTTGAATGTATGAATATTGTACCTTACAGACATTTTTAAACTGGCTATTTAGTTTTTTTTTTTTTTTTTTTTTTTTTCCCCAATCATTTTATTCATAAACAGGCTTTTGTGTAGTGTTCAAAAGCATATGTGAGTTGTTTGAATTTTTCTATATAATTTCACATGAAATTAAAAAGAGGAAAAAAATTGTGTTGGAAAAAAACCACAACTGTTATATTAATGCACTCAAAAAGACAATAAAAAGCACCTAAACATAGATTTGTAGTATAAATTGTAAAAGTTAACTCTAGTTTTATATCCTGTCAGCTTAAAAAATATGGAAGTAAGTGGCCCATCCCAAAGCTAGTACCAGGTGGTTAAGATTCACATGTTGACAGAGTAGCACCAGGAAGAATGTAAAATATATACTTTTAAATTAGGCTGGGCAAAGAAGCGAACAAGACAGTCCCATGGGAAGTGAAACAGATACTGCAACCAGCTCCATCAAGCAGCTCTAAGAAGTCAAGAGATAAACACGTGGTCAGAAGTCACAGCAGATTCACCTTTTTCACCAGGTTAGTTCATGACAAACATCCTTATAATAGATTTTTTTTTTTTTTTTTTTTTTGTGGTTTGCAAAATGGTTAGGTTTCTCAGCTAGGATTTTTATTTCATTTTATTTTATTCTGTATCCAAATGATTTGGACCCACATGTTTTACTTGTTAGGTGAGACGTGGTATGCTTGTAATATCGGATTTCTTCTGTTTTTTCTCATTTTATACTGTTCATACTACTATGTTTTGTGCAACACATTCAAATGTGCTTTAAGCATGGAATTAGAATCAAGGCATTCCCCCCTCAACACACCCAAATGAAAATAATTTAATTACCAAGAGATAGACTGATACTAATCCCTTACCCCCCCCCCCCCCATCCTTTTTTCTTCCACGGTCTGGTTTAATGAAGTGCCTTTGGATAAAAGCCCATCTGAAAGAAATTCTTCCTCTCTAGATATATCATGTTGCTTTTCATTTCCTTTGCTTCTGTGAATGGACTTGAAAAAAAAGTTTTCCAATTAGGTAAAAAGAAAATGTCTTGCTTGGTCACTGTTTTACTTTTCCAAAAATTTTATTAGAGAAATAAAAGAACTTATGAGATTATTTTCTCTGAAGTATTCATCAGTTAAATCATTATATCTGTTACTGAGACAATCTTCCAGATAATGCATGACCCTCTTTAAAGAGTAATATACACAGTCAGTGTAGTATAAGAAATATAAGTTCTTGTGTTTTAGCATTGTTTTGTTTAGAGGAATTTGGAAATATTCTACTGATGGGCAAAAAATTAAATAAAATCTCCATCATTACTTTAACCCATGCCTAGGAAATTGCAATATTTCACAAGATAAGATAAAGTTGAAAGCTCTGCTGCAAGATCACTTTCACATTTTCTTTACTTAACTGAATATCTATATATTAATTTTTAAATCTTGATATTTAGTAGCATACTGAAAATAATCCTCTGTATTACATCTTAGGGAAAGAGCTGTGACTTGCTAAAGGTCTGACCTGTGTGCCAAACTCTTCATGACCTCTTTAAATTTACTTTGACTATTTTTAGGAAAAAGGAATAAGGAAAAAATCTGTTTCAGTTTCTTTCAACCTCCAGTAATGAGGACTAATATTGCTCTTAAGGTGTCATAAACAGTCTATATTGTCTTAAACATAAATATTATCTTAAGGTATCACCACATAAGCTTAGTGATTTGTGGACAGGTAGCTGAACAGTTTTGTGAACTTTTAAATTTCTTTGCTTTACATTGATGTTGTTCTTTGTGTTCAAGAAAGTCTTGTGTTAACTCACAGACTGGTGTTAAAAAGTTAGCAAGTATATTATTGTTGATAATTGAATTTTGAATGTTGTATTTCAGTGCATATTTTCAGGGCTTAGGAACAATGAGGATCACTGGCATTCCCAGAGATGAGAAAAAGGGGGAGAAATGGAACTATCCTATTCTTCTGGAAGTGTTTCTACTACTAATATCACTAGCAGCAGAGTTTAAGAAACTGATAAAGATGGTGGATTGGGACAAGGATTTTGTGTTATTTATATTTGGAGTAAAGCTGGCCTGGAGCATGTGTGAATAAGGGGCCAAAGGCAGTCCCAAATAAAAGAATTAGATCCACAGTCCAAATCAAGCCAGTTACATGGGCTGTGCTGCATAAATGGCATGTTAAAGCTTGCTGTGCTGGGACTATTTAGAAGTTGAGGGTGTGTTAAGGACAGTTTTAAACTGTAAAACTGAACTTTACTAAATTCATCAATAGCAATACACCTCTTGGTGTTTCCGTCTTTCTTGTTCATGTTTGATATATTTATGCTCTTTGTTCCCCTATCAAAAACAGGGCCTTATTATCAGCTTCTGATAATTTTTTTCTTGATTTTGTTTTTGCCAGTCATCTTCATTTATTAGTCAGAACATACTTTTGCAGTACCTTGCATTTCTCCCATTCTTTGTTTTCTAGCTTTCTGTTACTTGGATGTCTTCTGTGTGGAAAACTTGTCCTTTTGGTAATAATATTGCTCTTGTTCCTCTGTAAAATGCTAATTTATGTGTGTAACAGCACTTTGCATTGTATACAAAAGAATAAAATATTTTAGCTATATCCATGTATCAGTGTATCTGTTTTGTCTTGGTTTTGAGTTCAGAAACATAGTTGCTCCTGTTTAATAAAATTACATACCTGCATAGTTAATTATAAATTACATTTAAAAAAAGAGGTGAGATACTGAGGTAGTATTTTTGAATTAGAAATACAAATTACAACAGATATAGCTTAGTTAGAAATTATGGTACATTTATATTTGCCAAATGTTAGTTACCGGTTAGCTAGTGTGATAGGTAATATTTGGAGTAATGTAGTAAACAGAGATAAACAATGATAACTTGCTACAGTTAAAGTGTCACTATTTGCTGTAGTGGTAATTTGTCTTGTGACATCAGAGAGCTGGCTACATGTAAATGTTTAGTTTTGTTTTTCTAAATATTTTATAAAACTTATACTTGAAGGAATTTTATTCCTTCTTTTATTTGCTGTTGCATTTTTTTATTCATAAAAATATGTTTTAACAGATTTGTTTACACTTATTTGATGAGACCCTATCCGTTTGAAAAGATTTAAACTAAGCAAGGCCATTTCAGCAAAATATTAAAAAATATTTTTTGTCTTTTCAGTGGTTATTGTGAAGTTACTTCCGTAGTTTGCAGCTTTAAATGGTGATATCTGCATTCCTTAACTCACATAATTCATAATGAAAATGGATGGATGAATTAGTGATAAGTTGCCTAACAATGTAATACATGTACAGTAACTAGTCAGGAAAAAAAATAAATCTATTGTTCACTTGCATTTAAGACTACAAGACTTTTATAAAAAACAAAACCCTGAGCTTCATTTACTTTGAAGTCATATTGAATGGGCTGAGAATACACTGCCTGGCTTGATTAATGCCCTGTGTCATGAAATATGATGAGAAAACATCTATAGTATGTAGAACCTATATGACCTTGACAGTCTTCACTGCAAATAGTTATTAAAAATTGTGTTAAAAATCACACTGAATGCTCCTCAGTGGAATACACTGGTATTATCTTAATTCATTGCCAAAACTAATTTGTAAGTAATAGAATATTACAAACAATTTCCAGATGATGGTTAAGTGTATTCTTCAGTGTGTGTTTTAATGAATATTTGGGGAAAAAAAAATGCAATACACTGGATTCTGAAAAGTGTTATTAAAAATTATTATTAAAAATAGTTAAAAAATTATTATTGACTAAATAATTTAACTAAAGGGGAAAAAAGGGAAAGGGGAAAAAAAGGAAAAAAACAACCAAACAAAACAAATAGAGTCTATGTGGAAGTACAGAGGAAAGAAATTACTCTCTACTTCCCACAGATGAGCGATGCTTGACCACGTCCTTGAAGCAGGGCCTCAACTCACGTAGACGGTGTTTGGGAGGAGGACCGACATTTTCACAACAAGAACCCACCCCTCCCCTCTTCTTGTTTCCACCTTTTACTGCTGAGTGTGACATTGTATGGTATGGAATATCCCTTTGGTTGGTTTAGGTCAGATGCCCTGGTGATGTTTCTTTTCTCACTTTTTTGCCCACCCCCTAGTAGGGTTAGAGTCCGATGTTGTGCCAGCACTGCTCAGCAGCAGACCCAACACTGGTGTGATACTACTGCTGTTCTAGCTACAACTGCAGAGCACAGCACTGTATGGGCTGCTGCAGGAAAAGTTAACATTCCAGCCAGACCCAGTACAATTACTTATATTACCTTTTGCAGGACTGGGTCCTACTACAAGTAATTATGCACGTAGAAATGAGTACAGAAGAAAAAAAATAAATTCATGAACTTTCTAAGCACCTCTGCTTAGAAATATTATGGCTTGTGTGTAAAAACAACCGAACCAATCAGATTTAAAGAATGAATGCTAGTACTTTTAATATATTTATAACAAAATACCCGATATACTATAGAACAAGTAACTGTAGAACATATTTGCAGTAGATGTCCAATGTTAAAATTTTAGGTTTCACTGGTAACAGATTCAAGATTTACCTGTTAGAAATATTTCAAAATATAAATACCAAAAGCAAGTACAGCAGCTGGAAAATATATGTATTTCAAGCATTTACCTTAGTTTCAGAACACCAAATGTTTCAAAAAGATAATTTCTTTCTTTCCTTTTTTTTTTTTTTTTTTTAATCTTTAATTTGTATTAATGACATACTTGGAAAAAAAAAATAGTCAGTGTTTCAATAATATAGGAAGTTTATATTGACAGGATTTTGTGTAGCCAAATATAAGCTCCAGAATAATTTGTATTGCTTAAAAGAGATCATTTTTATAATGTGCTGGTACAAAACAAAAATATACTTGATTTTGTGGCTTAACCCAAGAGGCAGCTAAACACCATACAGCTGTTCACTCGCACCCCCAAGGTAATTTGGAGGAGAATCTTGAAAAGAAAAGGCAAGAACTTGAAGGTTGAGAAAAGGATAAAAGGACTTTCTTTTTTTTTTTTTTTTTTTAAATAAGAAGGGGTGAAGTGGGGGGGAGGGAGGAGCGAGGGACAGATGGATGACAGCAACAACAAAAAGATCACTACTAACTGACTGTTGCCCTGCCAGTTACAGAGCTATGTTTCCTCTGCCACCCCCCCAGTTTTATTGTTCAGCATGATGTCATACAGTTAGGAATATCTCTTTGGCCAGTTTGCGTCAGATGTCCTGGCTGTGTCCCCTCCCAGCTCTTTGTGCAGCATGAGAAGCTGAGAAGTCCTTGTCTCCATGTAAGCACTGCTCTGCAACAAGTGGTTGGTGTGTTATCAGCAGTATTCTTGTTCTAAGTCCAAAACACAGCACCATACCTGCTGCTAAGAAGAAAATCAGCACCATCCCAGCTGAAAACAGGACACTGAATCACATAGCCTGATACAAATTTTGGCAAAGGTTTAAATGACAGAGTCTATGGAAGTCCTGTATGATTTTGTTTGTATCATCTTTCTATGGGCAGAATGCAAAGTGAGGGCAAGAAGTTTATGAATGTTTTTATATGAGTCAAGTCAACCAATTTTTTTCATTGCAGAAGCAAAGATACTTGTGAAAGAAAAAACACTAGCATAGTAACATAAAATCTACACACACACCTTTCTTCTTTTACTTGCTGCGTATAAACTGATGATCCTAAATATTCAGATATTTCAATGATGTAAACCACAGAAGAAAAGGATTACATTTAAAATAGTTTCCTGTTTTTCAGCTGAAAGAATAGGTAAGATAGTTCTGGTGTTTCTCTCATGCTTATCATAACAAAACTCAATCAGTACGGTTATCAATCAGTGCTGGAAAACATCGGCATTGTGAATGACCAGAAGAAACGTGATACGCTTTTTAATGGTTCTGTTGCAAGTATTTTGCATCCATATTTTCAAATTGCTTAGTATCAAAGTATTAAGAACTTAGTTTTACAAAGGCTAATTCAGAGTTATTTTCTTATTCTTTATGAAAATAGGTGTAATGTATAGTACTGCAGTCCTTCAGAGTCCTTCAACATAATCCTGTGTGGTTTGAGAAACCGTTGTTGCTAAGGACAAAGGCAAAGAAAACGGAGTACCTCACCCTTTTCTGGGTCTCTTGTTGCTAGTTCTCCCATTTCTTTTTGCATCAGGATCTCATTTTCCTCAGGTTTATCATTTATCTGTATCTGTAGAAGCCTTCTTTTGGCCGTTCATCTCTCTTCCTTATTTCCAAGTCCTGCTGAGCTTTGTCTTTCTTTATTGTATCCCTGAATACTTGGGTAATGTTTCTATATTCACTGCACTCACTGAACACTTTCTCTAAAAGTTCTGATGCCTCTGCCTGTTCCTCCTGTTCCTCACTTAATCATCAATTAGCATTAATCTTTTCTTTTTGCATGCTATTACCTTGGTTAAAAATAAAAACCAAGAAGATTATGGTAACATGTAAATATCTTAAATCCATGCTGTATTTGCAGTTTTATACTTCTCAAAACAAAAAGAAGTATCTCTATGCCACTTTTTTTTTTCTTTCCCCAAATATGTCTTTCTTTAAGCTTAGTTCTATACTGAAAATTAGATTTAATTGATGACAATGTTGTTTAATACTCCTCTGTGAGAGTTTGATTTATTTTTGTCTTTTTAATTTGATAAGCAATATAAATAAGCAATATTTCTTAAAATAAAGAATGGGTAATAATTTTCAGGGATGATTCAAAGCAAGTGAGAACTAGTTATTTTCAAGAAACTGTAGGTATGCTCTCTGACAACCAAATTTATCCTAAATCCTTTTACAGAATTATGTCTATCTTCCTTTCTAGCTCTACATCTATTTGTTTCTCCTTGGCACAGCTGTTCTTTTTTTCATATCCATTAGTTTTGGCTGTGTTTTCTGTGTGTTCCCTAGCTCCTAACATTCTTTTTCTTTCACTTACAGGTGCAATTCTGCAGTCATACACATATCTGTAGTATTTTTCCCTACCTATCACCAGATGAATAGCTTCTGTAAAGATGAAGAATCTCCCTTTCATGGAAAGAATCACTGTTTTCTATCACAAGGACACAAGAGGAGCCAAGAATTTGGATCAGAAATTTCTTCTTGCATCATCTTTCACTGCAATAACTATTGGGGTAACAGGATTCAGAAAGAAATGTTTTGCTAGAGTGCTGATCAAAGTATTTGCACGTTACTATCTCTGAGAGAACGCAGACAGGGCTTTTGAAACAGTATTAAGTGTTGGAAAAGTTGGTTACACTAGCACAAATAAAGTTTAATAATATTGCAATTGAACTTGTGCAAGCACAATTTAAAAGGTAAGCTTCCTTTCATACATAGAACTGAATTCTGAATGCATTTATATATTATTTTTTAAACAAAACACCTTGACCTTGAAACTCAGCCATTTACTTACCTTCAGGATAAAAAACAAACAAACAACAACAACAAAATATTATTTTTATTCCTAGTATAACAGACTTTTACTCAGTTGTCTTTTGCATTAACTTTCAAGTGTAATCAGTTATTTCAACCCAACACATCAACTTTAGTTATAATAACTTCTTCTCCTAACAGTAAACACTGATCTTTGTGCCCATATCCATATTGAAAAGATATTGTAACTGAAATAAAAATTGTGGGTGATAATACTCCTCTTATAAAAGCAATTTTTGAATAAGAAGCATGTTTTAAAAGTACTATTATCTATTTCAGGTCTCTCTTTAATCTTTATAAATCACTCATCTGGATTAAAAATATGTTCTACCTAAGCACATCTGACTGTAAGTCTTCTTTTTTTCTCACTTAAAATTCTTCCAGACTAAATTTTCTATGTAGCTAGTCAACTTTAAAAATGTTCTGCCTTGATTTCACTCATTCGTTTCCCCTATTCATGTTCTTTTTCTCTTCCATCTGAAAATATGCATAATAGATTAAGGCAAGATATGCGGATTCAAGGATTCAGCCTTCTGCAGAAATGGAACCTTGGTCTTAGTATTAAAAAAGTATTACAAAAAAACATTTCCCTTCAGAGATCTTTGATATTCAATTGCAATGTATGAGGATGGCAAAAGTTTTTCAACAGAACATGAAGTTGAGAGGACCTTTAAGCATTTGTTCTCTAGATTGCCTTTCAAAAATGTTTGTCTAGAGCGTCACTATTAGATGTTGCAGTCTTCTGGAAAGAGGAGAGAGCTAGTTTCTTTTCTTAGACAGTATTTTCCTGTCACTACATTTGGCTATTTATGTCAGTAGCAATGGATTGAGGCTAAGTGTGTAATGGTCACTTAGAAGTGTTCTTATATTTTATCTTTCTTTTTTCCTTGTATCTGAACAATCTGAGTCAAAAATATATGTATTAGCTAGTTGATAAACAGGAATCTGCTGAATCTATTGGCTATTATCTTCGGTTCTTTGTTTAGATATTTCCACATAATTGGAACTAATGTGACATTAATCTGATGGCACTAGCTGTGTTATCTTTATTTCATTAACGTTCACAATTTAGAAATCTGTTAAATCTTTTGTTATGCTTTCTCTCCTTTGAGACATTGAAGGAAAACAAGATTCTTCTAATGATTTCAAGTAAAGCCATTTCCATGCCCTAGCATTTTCAGGTCACTGAAAGGAATACTTTCTCTTTTTAATCTGGTCTATCTGATTTTTATCTCATTCTTACCTAATTTTACCATATGGCAATGTATCATTACCCATTCTAAAGTTTATATCTTCTACACTTTACTCAAGAAGTTCATTATCATTATTATTTTCCTTTTAGTGCTACGTAGAATTGTATTTATCTGAAAGATTTTATTCTTTTTGTTCTTTTATTTATTTTTTATTTTTTTTTGATTATTTGTTTTGGAAACACATAAATATATTATGTGACTTTTTATTTCAGATAGATTGAAAAATACTACTGAAATATTTAATATAAACCTTTATTAAAAAAAGAAAAACAAAACAACAACAACAACAAAACAGAAAATGATTTTAGAAAGAAAAAGATCTTTTTCAGAAACTATAAATTCTATTTGAGGAAGATGAACTGCAAGAACATTCTAAGTAATACTCTTCTTAATATATCAGAAAGCATTCAAAAATTGTTGCTGTCTCTAACCAAGCCATCTGGTATAATTCTCTGATGATGATGACAAACAGTTTCTAACTATGGGGAAAATACAGTCATCTTATTAATTTTGCTGATGATTTTTAATGAAAGGTTTAGGGATGTAAAACACTTTTAGCTCCGTAAAACATTTGTGCTACCAAGAATGTAAGAATCCCACATAAATTTTTATTTCATATAGCAAAGATAAGTTAAATAGTAAGAAAATACATTATGTTTTTCTGCACTTCAGGAATTAGGAATTCTAAGCTTTCAAAGCTGCTCAATGTGTTTTTCTTACTTTTTTTTTTTTTTTTTATGTTAGTGATATTGTCAATATCTGCAGGATTATTATTATTTTTTTTTTAAATAAATAACCATATTCTTTCACTTGTTCTTTTTTGGCATGCTTGGATGCCAAAATGTATGAAATCAAGACATGATTTATCCGTTTATTGTCACATTGTCCCAGATGAAATGAAGATACAAAGGCCAGGCACTTTTAATAACTTCTGAAGAGAAAATATATTTTTGTATAAGTGAGTAAATGACAATATTATTGTTATTTGAAAGCTTTCCACTGAACACCTGTAATGTTTCCTCCTTGTGAAGCCACAATTTAATTGGCAGTGTGTGTGTGTTGGGGGGGGGGGGGCGGGGAAGGGGAGGACGGGACAGAGATGGGTAAAGCCTGTTTAGGGGCAAACCTACAAAATGTCTGCTTTGTTATTTTCTTTTAATTCAGAATTATTATTACTTTATTACAATTTTAGTATTTCTTTTTATCAGCAGCCATTTATGCCCTATTTGTTACGGCAAGAACTGCCAGTAAGCCCAAGAATGTTGAAGGAGAAGAACAGGACTGGAGTTCAACTGTCTGGACTTATGTTTTAAAATATATCCAGGATGTCTTTTTAGAACCAACTACAAATAGAATGTACAATAATAATAAAAATAAATAAATAAGAGAGATCTTTTTGATTTCTTTTAACCCTCATAGATTCTATAGGAATATGCTGATTTTTTAAATTAGCCTTATTGATAGTAAGTCAGAAAAGCACTGATTGTTGTATTACTTCGGCATCTCAATGCTTACTGCTAAATATAGGTTTTAAATGTAAAAATATATCCTTTCATCATGTTTTAATCCACAGGGTGTACAAGACCCACTAAAAATATTCATGAGATATCCTTGATAGGAAATACTTGTATGTATTTATTTCAATGCTGATTAAGAAATTATTATAGTATTTACTAAGTATCTTAATACAAACAGTTATTAAAAATCCAAGAAAATATACAGAGATGGACATTTTTGTAATTTAATCACAAAGAACATGAAACATGGTGGTTAAGAGTAGCTTTTGCTCTTTAGGTATGTTTCCTCCAATCTTCTGCCATTCAAGGTTCCTTTCACTGGGTAAAGTTGAATTTACAGTTATAAAATTTTGTTCCCAGACTGTGTAATATCCAGGCTTCCTTGGATACAAATATGCTAGCAGCACATGTATTTGTAGAATAGTATTCTTGTAATATATTGACCTAATAAATGAATAAATAAGCTTAAAACTTAAAAGTATACAGAATGTATTCTAGTCACAAATACAAATTAATTCTGATGTCGTGCATGTTATAATACACACTGTCATTCAGGATTATAGGGACCAATAGACCAACTACATTCTGAGGGTGTGAACTGTGAGAGATCAATCAATTTACAGAGCTTTGGCAAACGTTGAACAGCTGGTGCTGAAATTCTTTGTTGAAGAAATGACCAACCCACCAGAGATTATAGATTTAAGCCAAGACTGATGGTTAAAACTTGCAAATAAAATCCTCATAAAATGTGTTCTGACTGATTATGAAGCCAGTTTCAAGGTATCAGTCCACAATACTTTCTTAAACAAGATAGTCATTAAACTTCTGTTGTTAAACACATTCTCTCCAAGGCCTGGTGCTAGTAGCAAATGCATTAGTGTTTTTATTTGCAGGGTATTTTTCAAAGGTCTCTGTGGACCAGTTTATTTTAATTTCAACATTCACTAGGGTGAATTTTGATTATCAATAATTACTTTCACATACTTAACACAACAGAGGATAAGATTTTTTGCCCTTTCTGTAGTCAGCAACAACTATCTGTTGCCTCAGCAAGTTTTTAAAGGTGCTCGAGAAAGGTTTGGTTATGTAATAGTTGTTTTGTCTAATAGAAGAGGACATGATCTTTTTTCAGCTAAACCTGGGCTTGGTTTTACAGCTGAAAGTCAGGGAAGCAAATAAGAAAGAGACAAGAAAATTTGATTAAAATAGAGAAATAAAAGAATCTGACTAAAAAGTATCTGAAATAATGGGGTAGTGCACAGTTTTTTTTTTTAATAATTTTTTATTTTTTTTTATTAAGGCTATAAGAAAAGTAGAAAAGGAGAACATTTGGGGTGAAAAAGCATGTAGGAATGAGAATAACAGGAGAAAATGAGGGTTATATGAAAAGAAAGAGAAAAATCTTAATCATCGTGTGTTGTTTGGCAATCCAGAAAAAGATAGGAGTGAACTTCTTCAAAAAATATGTAAAATTTTGAAAAAATTGAAGAAGGAACTGTTATCTTTCTGGAACAGGTGTCTTGTGAGGTTCTAGATGTGCTGATGTCTGTACACAGAAAAATTGTCTCGTATAACTCATCAATAAGAGAGCATTATATCACCTCCTTGACATAGAAAAGAAAATTAAATTCATTAGCTTTTTATCATCTCCTTCTCTTTTTTGCTTTCTGTGAATATGCGTCTGGAAAGAATATTTGCTGTTTTACTGATAGTAAGGCTGCTTGGACATATTGTTCTTCTTAGGCAAAAAGAAGGTGAAGGAATTAAGAAAAAAATGTGGAAAGAAGATTGAAGATTAGAGAGGACTGGAAATTTCCCAGTGAGATTAGTAAATAACTGAAACATTGAGGTGTAAAATCTACTTTTTTTTTTTTTTTTTTTTTTTTTTTTTTTTTTTGTAAACTAAACTTTGTGGAAGCAGTACTTTTTTTCTGGATAAAACTGAAAACAGACTCATAAGAAACTGTTTTGTTCCTTTTTCTCAACAACCAAAAAAGTAATAGAGATCCATTTATACACTTAAGCCTCCTCTAAGCTCTAAGGCATATTTCCTGTAGAATTAGATCATATCAGAACCAAAAAATAGAGTATTTTATCTGAGTGCTTCACCACAATGTACTTTATGAATGAACCCTGACAGACCATGAATATTATGAGATTATCCTTGATCCAATATGCTGCATTTAACACACAAAATGGGTTTACAGGAAATAGATGGATGAAACCAAGTAGCTAAACACCTGAACAAATTCACAGATTCACAGATTCACAGAATTTCTAGGTTGGAAGAGACCTCAAGATCATCAAGTCCAACCTCTGACCTAACACTAACAGTCCCCACTAAACCATATCCCTAAGCTCTACATCTAAACGTCTTTTAAAGACCTCCAGGGATGGTGACTCCACCACCTCCCTTGGCAGCCTGTTCCAGTGCCTAACAACCCTTTCAGTAAAAAAGTTCTTCCTAACATCTAACCTAAAACTCCCCTGGCGCAACTTAAGCCCATTCCCCCTCGTTCTGTCACCAGGCACATGGGAGAACAGGCCAACCCCCACCTCACTATTGTTACAGAGAAAATATTTTTTTCATTTCAGTTCGAACTGGATTTGTAATGCGTTACCTGTTTTCCTTCTCACTTCAAGATTAAAATATATTAATCATAGCCATCATTTTTTTGTTACTTTATATGCATGGTTTTCATGTGTTTCCTACATTACACGGGTTCAGAGATGAAACATGGAGGACTTCAGAGAGCATTCCCAAAAGACCCATTTATGTTCATCTTGATGTGTAAGAAAGTGATGAAAGCTACTGCAAAGATGACAATATGTTTAGGCATATGCTTAAGACTATTCAATTTAGTGGAGAAATTGTAACACCAGATAAAATATTTAAATACATTTCTCTGTACTGCCGAAGAAAAGGGGAGCAGGTGTTTGTGAAGTCTTATGAGACATCTATGTCTACTTGAATGTGTTTAAAAATTGGACTAATTTCTGATCAATAAATCTACAGAAACTCAATTTCAGGAATCATATCAGTCAGGAACTCTACTGTACCAGCATAGACTACATTTTTGTGGCCAAAATTCAACTTTGGGCCAAAACAGAGATTTATCTGAATAAAAGATGAAAAATCTAGCTTTTTATCCCTATCTTTAGCAAAATTAACCCTGTCTCCAGACAAGGAAAGCATGAAACCTGCTGTTGCAAAATGTAATCACTGAGAAATTGAAAATTACCTCTGAAGAAATATCCAGACTTCCATGAAATAATACAAGACTCTGGCTTTTGATACTGATGTTTAATATGTACTTCTGTACATAAAGACATGTATAAAAGATACTTAAGAATGGTTATGTTATTTAGAAAGTAAGCTTATAATATGCCATAGAATTAAAATTTTCAATGTCTTTTAAATTAAATTATATGCTGCACTGAAATAAACAAAATTAGAACTGAAGATTAATGATGAGTTTTCAAGGATCTTAAAACCTGCAACTTCTCCTGATCACACAGCTATATTAAAATACTCCTCTTCTTGGAAATAGTTTAAGATGCGTGATGTTGGTTTCTAGCACTACAAGGATAAAGCCAGACAAAAATAATATAAATTAAATGAAATAAAATAATAAAATCTGCACTATTTCCCCTATCATCTGAAATATTTGAGAATTGTATCTAGTATTTAGTATCTAAACAAAATTTAGATAAAATATGACTTAACTGAAGACATATCTAAAAAATGAACAAATAGAATTTCTTTGAAAAAAAGAAAAAAATATTCTGATTTATAGTGATGTACAAAAATTGATATATTAAAAAAACAAACAAACAAACAGATTTTTTTCAATGTTAATTCTCTAGAAAGCTACTTTCCCCACTCTTTCCCACAAACGACATACAACGTGAATAATACACTAAATGTGTATACTCAATATTATATATATACACACATTTATACACAGGTATATGTTCTATGGCCTATAGAATCTGAATCATCATTTCTAGAGGAGAGGAAAAAGAATCATTTGTTATACTTAAAAAGGATGTACACTTTAACTTTAGTAAGTATACTCCATCTGCCAACCATTTCTGTTGATTGGTATACAGATTAATAGAGCCATGTCTTTTACTGATTGTGATATGTGGCAGTACCCTTACCTCACTTGAATGTTTTGGCTTTACATACATTTTTCCTGAATAAGTCATCTTATGGGAAATCTATATTTGTCAGAAATCCAGTCTACCAAGATGATCTATGAGTGGACGTGGACTCCAGGAATTCCAAATGCAGAACAAATACCATATTTCCCATAGAATGTGATGTGGAGGATTTCTAGAAAGATCCAAAATTTGTGATCCAGACTCTAGTGTACAGAGACTGCCTGGAATGGAGTTACATTTTTCATAGGAACCTGAATGTTCCTGTGTTTTGGGTTTGTGGGTATATCAGTGTTGGTAACATATCAGGATTTTGGCTGCTGCTGCTAAGTGCTTGCACAGCATCAAGGTTTTCTCTTTTTTTTCCAACCCCGCTCCCCATTATTCTGCCGTAGCCCCAGCAAGGAGGCTGGAGATGCATGGGAAAATGGGAGGAGACAAAGGTGGGACAGCTGACCTGAATTGACCAAAGGTATATTCCATATATTTTAGAATCATAGAATCATAGAATAAGGTTGGAAGAGACCTCCAAGATCATCTGGTCCAACCATCACCCTACTACCAATATCACCCACTAAACCATGTCCTTAAGCACCCGGTCCAACCTTTCCTTAAACACCCCCAAGGACAGTGACTCCACCACTTCCCTGGGTAACCTGTTCCAATGCCTGACTACTCTTTCTGAGAAGAAATTTCTCCTAATTTCCAACCTAAACCTCCCATGGCACAACTTGAAGCCATTCCCTCTAGTCTTATCACTAGTTATCTGTGAGAAAAGGCCAAACCCCAGCTCCCTACAGCTTCCTTTTCAGGTAGTTGTAGAGAGCAATAAGGTCTCCCCTGAGCCTCATCCTCCTCATCATCACTGAGCACATCATCACTTCATCAGAGATTCATGGTCCATTTGTGCTCTGCTGTGACAACTGCTGGCAATAGATTATATGCCTCTAGAAGCTGTACTTTGGTATCTGCTTTGATTCATGCCTTGAATTATTGAAGAACATGAACTTCATTCCTTTTGGATAAATTTCACTTATCCAGGCTAAACTATCCTAGTTCCCTCATCCACTCCTCACAGGACTTGTGCTCCAGGCACTTCACCAGCTTCGTAGCCCTTCTCTGGACACATTCCAGGGCCTCAATGTCCTTCGTGTACTGAGAGGCACAAAGCTGAACACAGTACTCGAGGTGTGGCCTCACCAGAACCAAATACAAAGGGACGCTCACCTCCCTGGTCCTGCTGGCTACACTATTCCTGATACAAGCCAGGATGCTGTTGGCCTTCTTGGCCACCTGGGCACACTGCCAGCTCACGTTCAGGTGAGCATCAATCATCACCCCCAGATCCTTTTCCTCTGCACAGCTTTTAAGCCACTTTGTCCCAAGCATGTAGCGTTGCATAGGGTTGTTTTGGCCAAAGTGCAGGACCCAGGACTTAGTCATGTTGAACCTCATCCTATTGGCCTCTGCCCATCAATCCAACCTGCCCAGGTCCCTCTGCAGGGTCTTCCTACCCTCCAGCAGATCAACACTTTTCCCCAACTTACTATTGTCTGCATGATGTCATGCTCAGCAATTGAAGCTCAGGGAAAGGAGGAAGAAGCAGGGACATTCATGGGTATCGTATTTCAATTTCCAGGTGATCATTGCACAGACAGGGATCCTGCTTTCCAGGAAGTAGCTGGAGGTCTGCCTGCTGATGAGAAACCATGTAAGGATTTCTTATTCTGCCTTGCTTGTGCACGCAGTTTTGCTTATTAAACTGGCTTTGTCTCAAGTGAAGACATCCCTCTGTGGGAAAGTGAGTGAGCAGATGGGTGGGTACATAGTTGTTAGTACAGTTGCAACCCACTGCAGCAAGGCAAATCAAATATATCGAAGTAGGCTGTGACCATCTACATTTCTGGAAAGTACTTTCCTGAGAATGCTCTAAAACACACACACACACAAGTGCTCACATTCATTTTTTCCTTGAGCATAGAAACTGATCCATTCTAAACACCACCTTTAGTAAATTTCTGTGATGAAACAGTGCATGTTCTACAGATATGATATTGAACCTAACATTGGGACTCAAAATGCAGAGGTAGTCTCAGAAGGTCATTTTATGTAGCTACAAAAGAATTGGATATACTAACATACTCTGACTTCCTTTCATGTCATACACAATCTAATTTATGTTTATTCTTCATGCAAGTTGTTTATAAGTGATATACAATTTGACCTGGTAAGATCTTCTGCAACCTGGATTGTTAAATTGCTTTTCAGTCATCCTGTTGTTAATAAAGTGATAAAAATAACAGCAAAAATAGTGTTCAGATGACTATAAAATTCTTTTATCTGTAGATCTCTCTGCTCTTTGTATATGTGATTGTGTTGCACTTCAACATCCTCTTTATGAAATTGAAAGTATTTGATGTTCATCATCTACATTCTCTCTCAAGCTTATTATTTCTGCTTTGTGGGGTTTTATAGTATGTTACATTTTGTTGATGTAATGAGACACATACACTATGCTCATGATTGTATCAGTAGGCACAATATCCTTCTTTGTAACAAAGTTTACTATATTTTGTTATTCTAAATGTTGATTCATATACACAGTTAAATATCTTTTATGTACTGTGACCATAAGAATAACCTCAGTGTTAAAATATAGTAATTAATTCAAGTTACCTGGAAATTACATTTATTTATTCATATCAAATCCTATTTTTACAAAACCTACTTGTTCTCAATTCAGCTACACTCTGTGGGGGCTCTCAATCAAAGTATTAATACAGAATTATATACTTTTTTTTTTTTTCAGGGTTAAAGCTTAACTTTTAGAAACAGAAGTAAGTGAATGACTTTTAATGGTATGTGTAAAATAAATTGAAATAAAATGTTAATTTTCAGACTGATATCCATTTTATTATGTGGATTTGTGTTTGTACAATAGTTTGCAAAACAGCTGTAACTAAGACTTTTGGACACTCAGGCCTACCATTCAAATTAATTCATACACATTGATATATGAGTGTTTGCCTCTCTCTCTATATTTGTATGTATGTATATAACTTATATGCATGCGTGTATATATATCTGTGATTATATTCATCATTAATTTCAGTTCATTCTATAGCTATGTGTATTTTAGTTCCTAAATCCAAGAAAATTCTCATTTAAATGCTAAACTCTACTGCAAGTTAAGACTTAATCATATACTTAGCTTTGAGACAGTTACATACTCACTGACTTCAAACAGATATTTTGCTAATTTATAAAAAAGATGAGAAAATGTGGCATTCTGAAAGAAATTGTCAATTTTGTTTAAGAGACACAGCAAAGGTTACGAATTAACCTTACTTTTTTTTTTTTCTTTTCAATGTAAAAGATTACTACTTTTTATTGATAAATCGTGTCATGAAAATAAAACAAGAGCATATACCCTATAGTTATAAATAGAAAAAATCCACAGTAAACATTTTTTCAACCTTCAGCCTTAATCCAGATATGCTGTTCTTAGGTGCTGAACATTATATATTTCTATATGGATGATGAATTATTATTATCATTTTCTGGATCTAAAAAGTTTTCTTGGAAAGTGCTGTACAGAGCTCAAAAAAAAAACAATTTGATAGGATAATCCTAAGTGATTTAAAAATGATGGATATAAAAGGGAAAAATACTAACCTTAGATAAAATGATGGATGGCAGTAGTGATATAACACTATTTGTTTGTTTGTTTTTTAGGCTGTAGAAAACTTTTACCTGTACTAAACATATAATATGCTAAATGTACAAAAACAAACCAAAACAAAAAAAACCTACTTGTATTAAAAAAATGGCATGTATACTAGGACTGACTGCAAATGTAGTCCAAACAGTCATTTCTTTCTCCCTGCAATTCAATGACCACTGTGTGTACAAAGACAAACTAGTGCAAACAGCAGGCTATTTCTTGTAAGCAGTACTTGGCAAGTTGGAAACTTGTTTTATGACTCTGTTGCCCTTTACATATGATTTGCAAGTCTTCAGGCAGTGCTGTACTTTCAGCTTTTATATTGTGTAAGTGTATAGAGTGAAGCGTTCAAAGGGAGAGTATGTTTTTCCAGAAAAGTGAATGCCAAGATTTATCTTAATATTTTACTTTATAATTGCATACAATCCACAATCCACTGAAAGTCTGTTCATGATACAAAAGAAATACAGGTAAGCATAATAAATAATTAAAATGCTTTGAAATTATATCAGTAAAACTGTTCATATATTAAATCCTGAGAACTATAAGGGTTGCAAATCAATTTTTTTTTTTTTTTTTTTTTTTTTTTTTTTTTAGCCAGATAAAGAGAAGAACTGAAGCTTTGAGATTCCTCTGTATTTTGTCTTTTGTCTAAGGTCACACTGAAGATCTCTGGAAAAGTTAAGAAATAACTCTCCTGTGACCTAATCCAGTGTTCAAATATTAACATCATCCATCCTCCCAAATAATACTTGCAGATAAATCCCACAATTAAGACAAAATCTTTGAAAAAAAAAAAAAAAACACACCACACAAACCACTCTTAAACTATTATTATAACTTTCTAAAATCCAACACAGTACTATTGTAAATCTCTTTAATATTAATATTTCACAATGTCACAGAATTGTAGAAGACATATACAATAAAGTTATCTAATAATTCATAGTTTCATTATTTTTAGTTTGTAAATTATTTGCTAAATAAACATGGTATAGATCTATATTTTACATGAATATTCCTTTCAAAAACATTTTGAAAACACATATAAATCATTTAATTAGCCAGTTTTAGTTTCCTTGAGGTCTTCCCATCTGTTTTTTTTTTTTTTTTTTTTTTTTTTTCTTACTTGACTTTGCAAGGTGGGCATCTATGCTTAAAAATCCCATCTCCTTCTCTTTAGCTGCTAAAGCTGAAAAATGATTTGCAGTCACTACTAATAAATATTTTCTGTGCATAATTGTCCTTAACTCCACAGAACAATCCAAGGACTCATGAGCAGATCAGTTGTTATATAAAATGCAATTTTATATAATTATGTGAATTATAACAGTTGCTGGCATCAGGCACAGAGGCCGTGGGACCTGCAGTCCCACACCAGTTGCTGGCACAGATGCATCAACCCTGTCACCCCCCATCTGCCTCCAGTTACTGTCCCTGAATTCATTCATTAAATTTCTTCAATACTGGACATTTATCAGTTTTCAGTTTTGCACAGTCCCACAGGCCCCTCTGAAATTTCCGTAGTATTTATGTTCATTTTGTGTTCCCCTTCCTAGCAAAGTACAGGCTGCTGACCCTCCCCAAAAGTATGCCTGGATTTTCTTAACAGTGAAGCCAGCTAGTTGCTGCAGAGTTCTTGTCTTCTCTATTGCTTCTTTTGTCACTTCTCTATCAGTCTGATGTCTTGGTGTGTATGGTTTATCATGTTCCCTATACTTATGACTCCCATTGTACTGAAAAGGTCATCGACCTGATAATATTAATGAACCATGTGTTCCCATTGTCCACTTTCCCTTATTGTTTCCACAGCAGAAAAAGAGTCTTGGACACATGCAAGTAGACAGAAGAGTGCAAGGCAGACTGGTGCAAAAAGCCTTTTTTCCTTCACTAATTGAAAGTACTATCATGGTGCAAGACTCATCTGAAAACAAGGCTCTTCTGGGCAGCCTTCTGTTCTCCTTTTTCACTTTTCTACTTTCCCTACAAAAACTGCTTATGGTAAGAGTGTATGGAAGAAAATATAGAGTGATTTTTTTTTTTTTCATCATATAGAGTGATTTTTTTTTTTTCATCATATAGAGTGATTTTTTTTTTCTCACACTTTTCCAGATTACAGCAACTGGAGCCAAAGTCATATCATCATTTTTAGTAGCTGCTTTTTCATAGCATTCAAGCTGTCAATGCTTGCCAATGCTTTGAGGACAGTATTTGCTGGTCGAATGCTTTCCCAAGAAATCCATTGTCTTATGGATTTCTTAGCACCTTAATTATAACTAGATGTCAAATAATGGCGTACTTATTTGCCCATGAAAACAGAGTACCTGCATATTTAATTTTGCCCCTTTTTTTTGTTCACTGTTTCTGTTTTCAGAACAATGTATGCTATAGCTGTCACAAGAATTCAACAAACTCTAAAACATCCTTTACTGTTTAAATTTTGTTTTAGTGTCACTATCTTCCCTTTCCATTCTACACTTCCTACAAAATCTATTGATTTTCCATTAATAAATCTTGGATTAACATGAGTTTGTTTACGTTCTATTTCCATCACCTTCTTCAATAATTCACTGCATACATTTATTGCTGTGCGAAGTAGAAAGTAAATTAATCTTGATCTCTGATTTTAATATTAGGCTTTCTGGTTTTAGAATCTCTTACTACATTTTGGTTTAATAAGTACTATAGTTTGCTGACTGATGGAATCAAAAATATACTGTTTTACACTTATTCACATGCATTGCTCTCAGTACAGCTTCACTGACATGTTACTAAAGTAATGAAGAAAGATGAGAATCATGCCCTGGATTTTTAAAAGAACTTTATTGAATGAACCATTTTCCATATATTTTGATAAATTGTCAGTTTATGTATTGCATATTTTCCAATACTTATGCAATCTTTCTGCACAACAATCAGAATTATATTTTCCTTACAAAGTGAAACTGACATTACCTAATTACCCAACAAACTTTTCAAAACTGAAATCTTTCTCATATTTAATACAACCATGATCTCTTGTCTCACAAACTCCACCTTAAATGGTTTCCTAGGATACACACATGCACAAATAGAAAGCAGCACAGCAAAACAACGTCTGCTACACTTCCAGTTTTTGAATCTTTTCAAACTCTTTGCATTCTCACAAATATATTAGTTTTAAGAGCATGATAAACTTTAAAAAAAACACTTGGTGATGAGTTTAAACACTAACTCATATCTGTGCCTTTTGTAAAGTGATACAAAGTCCCCTTGAGAATTCTGAAGAGAACAATGGAAACAAAGAATAGGAGATTTTGCATCTTGACTTTGGAAGAAAAAAGAAGTAATAGTTTATAAAAATTAATTTCACAGACCTGTTTTAATAACTATTGAAATAAATAGATCAATATTAACAGACTCGAGCTTCTAAACTGGTAACCAACAAGTATGAGGCAATTACAGAATACATTATAAATTCCTGACAGGACATTTTCAAATAAAATACATTTTCAGTGAAAATAAATTTAAAATTAATCTCTTATCCCACAAATATCCCAAGACACACATGCTTATAAGCACACATGCACAAACAAATTTAGACAATAGATACTTCATTTTGAAAGAAGTGGAACTTCAGAAAAAATATTAAGAAGGCAGAACAGACAACTCATAGTTGTAAAGGCTAAGTGCAGAGATAAGAACAGTAAAGGAGAATGAGAGCTTTCAATACATGTATACTGAGGTAAAGACAGTGGTGATATAGATGCCGGAATGGTGTATTTATTGTTGTCTACTTCTTAGAAGAAGACAGAAACCTAGAAAGAAAGGCAGAAAAGATCCCCTAAAATAACATAAGTTAAAATTCTGCAGTAAAAAATGTAGTTAGCTTTTGTAGTTAACCCAAAGAAAACCAAGTGAAGACCAGGTGAGGTGAAGAATCAAGTGAGGTGACCTGATTACAGTGCATAAAAGTTTATTCATGGGAAGAAAATACTAAATACTTAGAAGAGGAATGTTTAGCAAGAACTCTAGTGGAAATCAGAAATTTGTTAAATTAAGGTAGGAAATAAGGAAAAAATATTAACAGAAGACTTGATTAATGATTGAAAGATGATAATAAAGAAAGTGATGGCTCACAGCTCCTCAAACCAAGATTTGTGGAATATTTTTCTAGTTCGTACTAGTCTTTGCATTTGACTGCAACTTAAATGAAATTCATGATCAGTGACATATAACATTATTAGAAGGGTTTTTAGCCCATTCAGGGCAGAATACTACACTCTAGTCTGTGCACTGTTGTCCCTTACAGTGTTGTGCAAAAAGGAATCATGAGAACTACATATTTGCACACTTTAAATTAGTAATATTTTTCCCTATAACCTCATGAGAAAAAAGAGTCATCAGTAATTCAGCTTAAAAAAGGTACGGATTAGCACATCACATGTGAGGGAGGTGAGGTAGTTCTGAGAATTGATCAAGAACTGAGCTCAAGTACTTGTTATTAAAATCTTGGGGTTTTATATAATTTTTAGTATCTTCTTTTAATTTCTTCATCACAGTATGTAAGCTTTACATAAGCATGATACAAGTGGAGTACATCAGAAACTTCACTGGTAACTGCTAATGTATAGAGAACATAAATGTAAATATATAAACATAATTAGTACTTGTTTTAATAACAGGTTTAAGATTAATTCTATAATTTGATTCAATATTTTTCAAGGATAAACATAAAAATTAAAGCTTATTTTTTATTTATTTATTTATAGCAAACTGTTTTTCATAAGAACTTGTTTCATTTGGCACAAGTTTCACATATGGGAGTGAATGATGAAAAGAATTACAGGAAAAGGACACAGGGCCTTGAGGGCTAAAGCATTTGAAATCTGCCTTCTGCTACACAGTTTTTTATGTGATGCCAAGAAATGTTTTAACCAAACATTTCATAGTTGGTCACTAATTGTATATTTTTCTCTCTTTTGGGTACCCAATTCAGTATCTTGGAACTGGCAGTGCAAAAAAGCAAATTGAATGTTAGTACTAATTTGAAAAGCAAAAGAGGCAAATCAGAGAGAGAACAGCATTTTATTTGCAGTACAAATCTACTACAGGTAGTCATTTGGAATGCTATTTGCCCGTGTTCATCTCACCCTACAGCAAAAGGTGTAATAGGACTGGAAGTGATTCAAAGAAAGGTAACAATGACGACCAACATTAAAGGAAACCTTCAGTGCAGAAACTCTTTGAAGGTTAGGGGAGACACCTGAGAAGGAATGAAGCAGTCTGAAGTATCATGAAAAGAATAAATATCAGGTAATTGTTCATTGCTTTAGAAATAGAAAAATAACAAAGCTAGATGAAAGAAAGTTCAAGCATTGCTATACAACATGAAATCGTATATCAAAAAATGTTTTGTACAAAATGTGGCATCAACTGAAAATAAAATTTGATTCAAAATGCTTACCTTCTCGGAAAAGTCCATAACAGATTACTAATTAAAAAAGGTTATCACATCCAACTCAAAGCATCACTGAGCCAAAAATCAGAAATATAGGTGATATTTTGTGTATGCTTGCAGTTTTCTTACATGTTAACACAGACGCAGATACTCAGTGTTGTTCAGTGATAGGAAGAACACTGGCCTAGAGGAACCTTGGACTTTTTAGTCAATGGGTAGCACAGCCATTTAAAACAAAACAAAACAAAACCACACCTGCATTAATTCTGAGTTCATACAATAGCAACTGAATCTTTGGGAGGTGGGCTTCACACATACACTTTGAGGTTCAACTTGAAAGTCTAAAATGTCTATGTATTACAGGAAATTTTTTGATTTTAAATTCCTAGATGAAATCTTTTCAAGGCACAGGAAATCACCACTAAGGAGATCAGCACATTAATCCAGCAATGTTTGTTAATGGAAATTTAAACAACAAACAAACAAACATATGATGTCTCTCCTCTCCTCTCCTCTCCTCTCCTCTCCTCTCCTCTCCTCTCCTCTCCTCTCCTCTCCTCTCCTCTCCTCTCCTCTCCTCTCCTCTCCTCTCCTCTCCTCTCCTCTCCTCTCCTCTCCTCTCCTCTCCTCTCCTCTCCTCTCCTCTCCTCTCCTCTCCTCTCCTCTCCTCTCCTCTCCTCTCCTCTCCTCTCCTCTCCTCTCCTCTCCTCTCCTCTCCTCTCCTCTCCTCTTTCCTTATTTTTTATTACTATCTATTATTTATTTTTATTTCTATTTTGTTATAAACCATCTTCAATAATCTGCCATTTTAACTGCTCTAGCCAAAAGTGTGGTGCTTAATTACAAGTGTCATGAATTCATATGCCATTTGTATCTTTGTCAGTGAGATTTGTTCTGCCAGCACTAGGGCTGTGGAACACTGAAAGTAAAATTTCACAAGTTAATGGCCTGCCCTTTTCTGACAGCACACCAAGCTTTCACACTATTAACTAACACTTTGCTTCACTCAGCCACTGAACTGTTGACAAGAGCACTTTAGCAAGTCTGAACAGCAGAAAATATCAAGTAAATCAAAAGCCATTTTAGAATGAGGCAGAAAAATACAGGAAAAAGATGAATCAAAGGAAAAAATGAAAAAGCAAAATAAAGCAACCTGGCAAGTTTTGATAAACCTTATCAATAACACATTAATAAAATGAACAATATCTGTTATAATATTTCAAATTTTGAAACTTTTTTTCTTCACAGTGTTAAGGAAAGAATCATAAATTAGTTCTGAATGCTTTCAGACTCGTATAGAGCCTGGATTCTATGTTATATAGGTATATCTTTATAGATATAGAAGCTGTTTTACTGAAGTAATAATGTAAAATGACAAAACTTCAGAATTTTCCCTTTGGAGATTAAATTTCTAAATTTCAGAAAATTTGTTCACAAAAGAAATACTGATGCCTATATGGATTGCAGAAAGAGATCTTTTAAACAGATCTTTTATTTTTCATTATCTAATAAAATCTTACGTTCATATGTATTCATTAAAAATGCTTTATGAAAGCACGGTATATCACTGTGCTTTCAAAGAATAGAAATACAATAGAGCTATTTAGTTTGAGGTAACACATCTAGAATAGGTTAATATCTCTTCTTGTCTGTTAAATATATGCATACATCTTTATTTTTTATTTTTATTTTTTTTTCTGATCACACCTTATTCATATACAATGATAAAACATTGAAAGAACCATAAATACAGTTTTTGCAAGAAAATTTTTGGAGGTAAATGAAACCTAATTCTCATCCTGCAGCACAGGCATCACAAGATTTTGTTCAAGTGGAGAATTAAATTTGTGTGATTACAGTTTCAGTCTTAATTGTATATCAAAAATAGCACATCAGAAGATGTCTGAAATGCAAACCACATTTTCTAATCTATTATGTGGAATTTTGCAAATATAAACATTGAGAAATGCACCTACTTCTAAGATAAGTGATGTGTAGAAAGCATACTCAGATTTTTGGCAGATCTTCACATTCTTGTAGTCAAAACTATTTCACTTCTTGTTTGCAATCATGATACATAAAATTTTCTTTAGCATTGCATCAAGCAGAACTTCTGACTTCTTTCACACTTTTTATGTGTGAAAAAAATGCATTACATCTGGCTTCAGAGATTCCCACGTTACAACGAGGAGAAACAGCTTCCTAACAAAATATATATAGTCCTACCTTCTTATATAACCATTGTATTTTTATCTGAATCATGATTAAGAATTTGCTGCAAGCTCTTTACTGATGGGTTTGGTGCACCTCATTCATTGCCCTGTCTGTGCAAAGACTTAAAAATAAAAAAAAAGGTAAATAGTAACATCTCTTTCATTTATATTATTTCAAATTTTCACCTCTGCTAAATTTTGACGTCCATACAGATACCTTAGCATCCTTATATAAAATGAAATAAAATTTAAAAAAAAGGAAAAACATAATTTGAAAGTAAATTAAAATTATAAGAATGATTATGACAAAATATTAACCGTATAACTGTCTAAGAAAGCCAAGGAGTCACAACTGATTGCAAAAGCTAGGTCACCGTTATGAATAAAGATTAAACACCTGCTAGTGATTAAGGCCTTATATGCAATTTAATTACTTAATATATGGGTATTTACACTCAATTCCCAGCAAGAAAAATGCCATAGAAATAAGAAAAAGTCATTCAAAACACAAAGGCAAAGATTGCAAAATACAGGACTGAAAATTATTTCCATGTATATATATATAATATATAAATGAGACAGAGAGAGAGAGAGAGACCCCTGCATAATCTTAAGGCAATGTTCTTAAATTTGTATTCTTTCATGCTTAATACATCAAGTCATGGTTAATAGAGAATATTACCTTTGTAACATACTATTACTTAGAATTAATGCAATATAGAAATATTTGCAGTTTTTGATCTGATATGAAATTTCCTTGGATATTCCTGTAGTGGGTTTACATGGCAAGGTTTTGGTAGCAGGGGGCCACAGGAGTGGTTTCTGTTAGAAAGATCTAGAAGCTGCTCCATGTTTGGGAAGGGCCCCATTGTTTTCCAGAGCTGAGCCAATAAGTGATGTTGTTTTGCGCCTCTGTGAGAGCATATTTAAGACAGGGAAAAAAAAATGCTGTGCCACACAGCAGCTGGGAGAGTGAGAGCAGTGAGGAACGGCCTTGCAGGCGCCAAGGTCAGTGTAGAAGGAGGGGGAGAGGTGCTCCAGGCGCCAGAGCAGAAGTCCCCTGCGGCCTGTGGTGAGGACCATGGTGAAGCAGGATGTCCCCCTGCAGCCCATGGAGTACCACGGTAGAGCAGGGTTCCGCGTTGCAGCCTGTGGAGGAGACCACGGTGGAGCAGGTGGCCCTGCACCGACGGAGGCTGCCGCCTGTGGAAGACCCCTGCTGGAGCAGATTCCGGGCCAGATCTGTAGCCCGTGGAGAGGAGCCCACCCAGGAGCAGGTGACCTGGCAGGCCTGTAGGGGAGCCAGGTTGGAGCAGTTTTCTCCTGAGGGATGGACCCCATGGTACGGACCCATATCTGGAGCAGTTCTGGCAGAGCTGCTGCCTGTGGGAAGCCCACGCCGGATCAGTTCATCAAGGACTGTATCCCGTGGGTGGGACCCCACAGCACAGGGGACGAGAGTGACCGAGAAGGAGCAGCAGAGAAGAAGTGCTGTAGACTGACCATAACCCCCATTCCCCCGTTCCCCTGCACCGCTCGGGGGGAGGAGGTGGAAGAGGGTGGATGGGGTGGAAGGTGATTTTAGTTTCTTTCCTTTGTTTCTCACTTCTCTAGCTTGTTAGTAATGAGAAATAAATCTTACTATCTTCTTATGCTGATTCTGTTTTGCCTGTTACAATAATTACTGCGTGATTTTCTCGTCCTTATCTCAGCCTTTGAGCCCTTTTCACATATTTTCTCCCCATTCCTCTTTGAGGAGGAATTCTAAAACCACATGAGTGGTTTTAGAATTTTAATTTTATTTTTTTCTATAAGTTTGAATATTTTTGATGCATTATTGTTTACTCTAAAAATAAATATAATAATTGTGTTGGATATAATTTCTAATATATATATATATATTTTTCCATTTGAAGTAATAAGGCTATCTTTAGTTCTCCTCATAGTAGGTGATCCTCCTGGACTCACAATACAAAAATGTTATTTTTATTTTTCACAAGACTCTGACTGTTTCATCACATTCTCTGATCCTCTGTAAAAAGACTAACCCATAAACTTTTGGTTCTGTGACAGAAAAAGAGAATTGGAACCTCTTTTTTTTTTTTTTTTTTTTTTTTTTGGTTTCTCTGTGTACAGTTACATAACCAACTAAGGAACTTCTCTGGCCTAATGTTTAATTGTAAGAGTAAGAGAAACTTAGTGTATTATTATTATTATCATTCCTATTTTTGACACTTAATTTTGTAGTCCACTGATCCAAAAAGAAAGTTTAATAAATTTCATCTCCAGAAAAAAAATTATCTCTCCAGAGGTCAAGTAGTTAGTAGGTCATAAATTCAAGTAGACTGAAAATTATATTCAATGTTTAAGGACCAAAGAAATATATAAGACACCGTGATTCATTTTATAGTATAAATGGGAGTCAAAGATTTGCTAGGAACAATTTAAGAAACAAAATACAAAATCTAGCAGAAGTGTGGTTTTTGCTAAACAGTTTCAAAATTCAATGGAAGTTTAAATGTACTCAGATGTCATTTAACACCAGTTCAGGTGGATGTCTTTTAGTTAAAAAAGATGAAGATGTTTTGCTTTTATACAAGAACACTATATTATATATATACAGATATTATATTACTATATGTAATATAGTGTATTATAGCATAGTATACTATATATTGTATATATTATACAGTATAATATAGTATGCTTTAGGTAATCACAGAATCACAGAATCACAGAATTTCTAGGATGGAAGAGACCTCAAGATCATCGAGTCCAACCTCTAACCTAACACGAACAGTCCCCACTAAACCATATCCCTAAGCTCTACATCTAAACGTCTTTTGAAGACTTCCAGGGATGGTGACTCCACCACCTCCCTGGGCAGCCCGTTCCAGTGCCTCACAACCCTTTCAGTAAAGAAATTCTTCCTAACATCTAACCTAAAACTCCCCTGGCGCAACTTTAGCCCATTCCCCCTCGTCCTGTCACCAGGCACATGGGAGAACAGGCCAACCCCCACCTCTCTACAGCCTCCTTTAATGTACTTATACAGAGCAATAAGGTCACCCCTGAGCCTCCTCTTCTCTAGGCTGAACAAGCCCAGCTCCTTCAGCCGCTCCTCATAGGACTTGCTCTCCGGGCCCCTCACCAGCTTCGTCGCCCTTCTTTGGACCCGCTCAAGCACCTCGATGTCCTTCTTGTAGCGAGGGGCCCAAAACTGAACACAGTACTCGAGGTGCGGCCTCACCAGAGCCGAGTACAGGGGGACGATCACCTCCCTAGCCCTGCTGGTCACAGTGTTTCTGATACAAGCCAGGATGCCGTTGGCCTTCTTGGCCACCTGAGCACACTGCTGGCTCATATTCAGCCGACTGTCCACCATCACTCCCAGGTCCTTCTCTGCCTGGCAGCTCTCCAACCATTCCTCTCCCAGCCTGTAGTTCTGCTTGGGGTTATTGCGCCCCAGGTGCAGGACCCGGCACTTGGCCTTGTTGAACTTCATACAGTTGACCTCAGCCCATCGGTGCAGCCTATCCAGATCCTCCTGCAGAGCCTTCCTACCCTCGAGCAGATCGACACACGCACCTAGCTTGGTGTCATCTGCAAACTTACTGAGGGTGCACTCAATGCCATCATCCAGATCATTGATGAAGATGTTAAAGAGGACCGGCCCAGCACCGAGCCCTGGGGGACGCCACTAGTGACTGGCCTCCAACTGGACTTGACTCCATTTACCACGACTCTTTGGGGTAATATAGTAATATAATGTATAACTACAATATTACAGGAATTTATACCACTGAAATTTACATACCATACAATTGAGTCACAGTTTATAGATGACTAGCTAAAAGCAACCCCAGAAAGGAGCTATTTTTACATATAATTCTAATATAAAAAATATAATTCATGAAGTCTACATAAGAAGGATGTATTAAAATAACACATAGAAATTGAAGCATCTCTAAACTTGTCAGTTTCCATGGCAGCAAACAACTTGTGTAGTAGCTAGCATTTTAAGCACTTTTTATTTATTTATTTATTTATTTATTATTTTGAGGTATTCAGAGATAATTTGTATCTCTGACATTTTTGAAAAATTTAACGATTTAATCGTTATTTTCTGATTTTGGGCCCTCATTTTTCTTTTCATTATTATGCTGAAATAACATTAACACATTCACAGACTTCAGATTCAATATGAAACAAGTGAATTATAGAAATAGTTAATTATAATAGTATATATAAATGTTTTTCCTTGAATACATGTATGTTTATATCTGGCATTATTTCATTATTAAGCTAGACAATAAATAGCATTGAAGTGGATACTTCATTTACAAAAGTGTACAAGAATATTCTATATTGCTACATTCCTAAGAAATTGACCTAATATAATGCTCATGAATCATGGTAAAATATCAGTACAGTTTCAATATATACATATATATATAACATGGAACATATTGCCCTTTCAACTGAAGAATGATAAATAAGGGAATCACAGATGAAAAAACATGCTTTTTCCAAATTCTTCCAGGAAAATGAAACTTGTACAGTTGTACAGGGAGATAATAATCTTGACGTATTTTGACGAGATTCAATTATAATCATATGGATTTAGTAGATATAGTCTTATTCTGTTCTGGGTTCCTATATTTATGAAATATAGTTCTTTAGCTTTATTTTAACATTGTATATTATGCAGAGTATGTTGGGATTAGGGTCCATAATTTGACTTTTTTGGCCCTGAAATCCAGCAGCCAGTATTACTCGCCATCATTTAGTGATGTGACAGTTGTTTTGTGATATCCTTTTTAAAGTGTCATTAACGTTTGATTCAAAGAAGATAGAAAAAACATGTTTTCTTATGTAGGCTAAACTGATTCTAAGTGCTTAGATGAGAGGAATAGTTGGAAACTAATAAAGTTGTCCAATTCATGTGCAGAATTTATGTTATGTTTATTAATGTGCTATTAGAATCTTTTAATATGGAGAATGCATGCAGATTCAAAATAAATAAAAATTCATATGAACACCTAAAAATATTATATATAGTGCAAATACATGATTTTTTCAAAAAAAAAAAAAGATATTTTTATTTTCTTCCTTTTTTTTTTTTTCTTTTTCTTTTTCTTCAGCATAATATGCTAATACAGAAACTGAAATTTATGTGGAGTCCTCCATTACAATAAGAATAACAAAAACAACGTACACATTGATAATAATGTACATATTGATAATAAATGCAATGTAGCAGAGGAAACAGACATTTATTTCTTTCCTGTTTGATTTTTATATTCTACTTCCTTCAGGAAAAAAAAAAAAGAAAAAAAGGCAAAATAAAGTAATATAGATAACAAGACAAAAGAAATGAGAAAAGTATAAAAAAAACAAAGGGCTGTACTAAAGTAGATTATATTCTCTAGGTTTTTCAGAAGCTAGTGGAGGAAAATTGCTGAGGAGAATAATTAATTATCAAAGAAATTAAAAACTGATTTCAAGGAAATCAGTACTTTTTTAAAAAGTTGTGCTAGAGCTGAGAATTTTGAAAACTATATCTAAAAGCTACATTTGTTTAAAAGCTACAAAAAAAAAAAGAACCAATACACACACACATGCACACACACACACAAACAAAATACACCAATAAAAATACACCAAAACCTGGTTCACTGAGTTTCTAAATGCAGCAGGGTTTCAGAATTAAATTGGTAATAATAACTAAAAAAGCAGAAAAAAAAAAAAGCAAAATAAAAAAAAGCAAATAAAACTAGTTTAACAAAACCTATTTCAGTTGCTTGTCTTTCGGTTAATTTTCATTTGAAAATTAAATACTCTTAAATATTAGCTCTTCTATAAATATCTCACTTAATTAGTGGTTACATTTGTTCTTGTTTTATTCTGTTTTTATTGTCTCATAGTTTCACATTTTGTTCTTCCGTGAAACTCCATTTTCCTCAACATGTGAGAAGCACTTGGGGTCATACATACATGTATATCTGAAATGCGTGCAATGCATAATACTCTTTTTAACCCACTTATTTCTCTTTTTTGAATAATAATAATAATAAGTAAATTACTGTAAAATGTTAATATTAATTGTAATAAATTTATTATTATTATTATTATTATTATTATTATTATTATTAGTAGTAGTAGTAGTAGTAGTAGTAGTAGTAGTAGTAGTAGTAGTAGTCCAATTTAATTGACAGCACCTGTCAATTAAGTGTTGCAAAAAGCTTCAATGCTTAAATCCTACCCAGTTCAACTCAATCAAGTGCATCAGTATATGACGGATGAGCATATGGCTCTTTTTGCAGAATTGTTAACTTAGGTTTAATAATGATCACATTATGATGTAATGGCTGATTTACAATGTTAGACAACATTAATGTTACTTGTGTATTCATACTGGAAAATTTCTGGGAAAAAAATTTAAAAAAGTCATGTTACCTAATTTACATAAATAATGGATTCTTCAGTTTCCCTTATGTTTCATCAGAATGGTAGATGATATGGATTTATTTGAACAAACATACTATCCATTACTTACATGACATAGTCAATATACATAGCATTTTGTGGGTTCTTGTCCTCTGTTAGAACTATTGTCATTCTATTCAATAGGGAATATTAATTTGTTCTGTTTAAAATTTAATTATCACACAGGATGTTATTATGATGAAGGCTTATATACTATAAAATTCATAGTATTTATGAATTTTATTTATAGTAAATTTTGGTATTGAATTGTCACATTTTCAACAAGTAGTGAAACTAAGATTGTACTACAGAAAATCCAACTTTTAAAACTTATTTTCACAACAGCTATTGAGACATTCAATAGCTATGACAACAGCAACGAGTTGGATAATGAATCTAAAATCATGTCAATCCCTCTGATTCCCTATTTAATTAACACAATTTATAGATCAACTGTTTTCATTAATTAGAATAAATTACGTAGAATACATGAGCTTCTGTAGGAAAGACTAAAGTCTAAATGTTATAAAGTAGAGGATACAGGATAAATCTCTGTATGAATATTTTATACTGATAAAAATAAACATTAGCCAGTGATTATTTTCTTTCTTTATGTCTTCTACAGAGTGAATTTGTGTTAGTAAACCAAATAAGCTAAGATATCAGACAAAATTCTGGCAATAGATAGAATTATCATATTTTTACACGTAAATCAAACTAATGTCCACATCAAGCACTGAAGAAAAATCTTCATCTAGTTCTCAATTTCCTTGGTGTTTGGAATTTTGGATACATGGTACAATAATACTATACTGATAATTAGAACCTGTCTATTGGAATTGAAGGAAGCTCAGACTTTCTTACAGAATTGGCTTAAAAGGTTTTGTTTGCTTTCCAATGCTGTCAGTACAACTGTATGCAAATCCTCTAGTTTTTCATTAAGATTAAGACTAGGCCTGGGTAAATAAAGTACGTTGCAAAAGACTTTCCAGTTTAATTGTCATCATATTTACTGCTTGATCATACAATGTAGGATCCTTGTAATGATCCTACAATCAGTTCCAATGAACTACAGACTTTTGCATGAAGAAAAGTAGGAGTAGAATTGATAGAACTAGATATATTTGTAAGAAGTACCTAAATGATTCTGTGATTCTAAGTACTTTCTGAACAAAATAATGCTGACCTAACTCAGGATAATGCAGAGACAGTTTTTGCCCACTAGTCATATAGATAGCTAATGCTTGTTCCATGGATTGATATTCTGAAGTGTACTCAGTGTAAAAATGCTGCAAAACCAGAAAAAATGCATTTTAGGTCACCCTCCTTTAACTTCTTAGATGCAATCAGTGCATACTGTCCAAATTTTTTTTTAATATTTGAAAAATTTCCTGGTTATGTAAATGTTTTGGCAAAACATAAGAGCTCGAAAATTTGTGTGAAGTAAGTTTACAATGCTAGGAACATGCTTTAAACAAATTAATTTTAAAATTAGTTAATATTTGTAGAAAATGAATATTTTAAGTTGTAAAGTGTGACAATTAGATTGGTATTTTATATTCCTGTTTCTGATTTCTTAAAAGTGTCTGTGCTCTTTTGGTAGAGTAACCACTTGTCTTTTTATTTATTTATTTATTTATTTTCTGAAATGCTGATAATAAAAGAGACACACCAAAGAGATGAAACAGATTTCTTACACATCACAATTTACCAGCATATTTGTGCTACCAAATAGAATATTTTTATGAAGTTAGACAGTTGTAATTTTCAAGCAGTTTATTTATACAAATACACGTATGATAAATAACACAACTAGGAATACTTTGTAAGTATCTAAGTGATGCATTAAATTTCACAGGAAATAGTATGCAAGAGGAAAGCAGAAAAAGCTTGACGATATTCCCTATGACTTTCCTTCTGTGATGTTGAAACCCATAAAGTCTCCTTCCACATTCATAATGAGCAGGTAGAAGAATTGCACAAAGGATCGGGGTCAAATCTTTTACATCAGTCAGAGCAATGGCTCAAGCCCTCATCTCAGATCTACAGAAAAAAATGTTATTTCAGTAAGTTGAAGTTGTGCAAAGTAGATAGTGAGATGTGTATGGTGGCATTACTAGCTAAGAAGTTAGCTGTGCTTGAAGCCACCACCAAAGAAACTAAAGCCTTATATTACAGCTCAGAAGTGTAGTTCCATTATATGGAAACAACCATGCTTAGGTGGCTTGTCACACATTACTGGTAGAAAACTATACTTCTATGAGTTATTTTGAAGATGCCAGTGAACATGACCATGTCCTGACCATGGTGCTTTGGCTACCTAGATTAGATAAGTGATCAGGATCCTTAGAGTATGTCTCATTTTGCACATAACAGACCTGAAAATTGAAATAAAAGATCAAGTTCACTCTTATCCCAGTGGATTAAAGCCAACACTGTCTAATAAATTTCATCTTTTAGTACAACTGAAACTACATGACTTAAGACAAGAAGCTTGAGGGGAAAAGATAAAATCAAATCAATAAGGGGAGCCTTTTTCATTAATAGCTACATCTCTTCATCCATTCTAAGCAAATAATGCTCACTGTATAGTGATTCCAATGACATATACATGGCTGCAGGTTTATGCTATTTCAGTTGAGCTTTATTTTACTTTATTTTATTTTACATGATGAAAAATATTAGACAGATATTTCCTTGTTCTACATCAGTAACAGATGTCAAGGCAGTTCACTAAAAGACAAATTGAAAATGTTTCTATTAATGGCTACTAATTGTTTTGATTATAAGTTCACATTCTCCTATAGCATAATATCCTAATATTCTGTGTTAATATTTTAGAAAATGATATGGGAACATCCATCTAAAGTGTGAATGTTAGATGCTGTGTATGACTAGTAATGGTAGTTTTGTGGCTATCTTCTACAGCTAGCTTGGAAGACTGAGGGTAGTATGTACCACATACTGTTGTATGATGACTTTTCCTGTTTCATTAATTAAATAATTAATTAATTAGTTGTAAGGTGTATACAGATACCTTCTGAAGGTTATCTTTGGCTTGTAACTTCTGTTAAAGAAGTTGAAGCATAATCATGATTCAGGTGTATTGTTTGCAAAACTTTAATTGTATAAAGTATTTGAGTGGAGGATTTGTCCCTAGTAAAGTGTGTTGTAGTTTGTATAAGTTTCTGTACTATTTTCATGACTGTGGTATCATAACTTCAATTTATTAAACAATATTACTAAGATATATAAATAAGGTTTTCCCTCTCATGTGTTTAGAAACAACGTGCTGTATCAGGATTATTTTTAAACCATCAAACACCACTATGTTTTTGAAGAAATATAAATGAAGAAGTATGACTTGCCTGCAAAATGGCAGAAAAACAGACAAACAGGTTTCTTAGTTCCTCATGGAGTTGCTCCTCATTCTGCAGCAAACCACAAGAAATCCTATGCTTTTGTTGTTGTTATTCTTTATTTTTTTTTTCAGAGAAAGAATAATCTTAATAATTGAAAGTTGTCATAACAATTAGATCAACAGTCAGAGTCATCAGTCAAAATTTCAGCACATCCTTTAGATTATTCTATAGATGTCTTGAAGCTAGTAAGAATTGTAGCCATAAGGATCAAAAACTTGAATGTAGTTTCCTCACCATCTTTTTTTTTTCAATTATTATTTTTTATTTTATATATATATATCTTTTTTTTTTTTTTTTTTTTTTTTTTTTTTTTTTTTTTTTTTACCCAGACTTCTGCAGTAGAATGAACTCTGTAATTCATTTACACATCTTGGAATATATTCAATGACTCCAACACATAAGGTCACTTAACTCTAGTTAGCTTTGAATGTATAAAAAGCAACTTAAGAACTTCAAAGCAAAATAAAAGAGTGGAATTTGCATAAGAATATGGGGTATGTCTGGAACAAAAACAAAAAAATCATCCCACCCCAAATACCAAAACATGAAATGCTAAAATCCAAATGGGAATTCTGGAACTAGTTTTGAAATCTAAAAAAAATCTTATTTGATGAAGCAACCCTTTTCAAATATAATGCTGATTAAGTTCATTATAAGAAAAAGAGTAAAGCCAGACTGTACGGACTAACAGATTGTTTAAAGTATGCTCAACAGTATAATAAAAATGAACCTTATTTCTGTCTTTAACACACATAGCTAAGCTAAGAAGCAAAAAGCATAAACATTTTTAAGGTTTAACTGGTTGGTCTGGAGTATTGAAATCTGTCCTTGCTCTTTATGGGGGTGGTGGCTTGTTTGTTTCTTTAATGAATGAAGTAGTATTTTTCTGTGAGCCAAAAAGGCTCACAGAAAGGGAAAGAGAATAATCTTTCTCGATTTCTAAGCTTTCTATGCTATCTTGGTATTTAATGTTGTTTTTCGTATTACAGGAAAGAGGGCATATTGTCTAACAGAGATGACATGCCTTGGATATATTTTCTCAGTTTTTACTCAGCTGTCTCCACTGCTTCATCTCCCAGATTCTTGTGCATGGTCTACCTACTTGCTGGGGAGCAGTGTGAGACACAGAGCGATACCTTGACACTGTAAAAACACTATTCAGAAATAGTGAACACACTGGTGTGTTATCAGTACTGTTTTAGTCACAGGATGCCTCTCCTCAACAAAATGTGGGCTGCTGTGATGAGAATGATTGTTTGCATTTTAATTTCATTCAGTAAAATACTTATACTCAGTTGCAAATCCAACATTTCAACAGCAAAGTTTGTTCTTTGAAGAATCAAAGGAACTTTAAAGTTTTATTGAAGAATAACTTGATTTTTGAACTAATTTCTGTTCTCATTCATTATCTTGATTACATTGTCTTATACAATGACCCAAGAAATCTGATTCTAATTTTCTGTGAACAAAGACAACTTTAGACATTGGAACAGGCTGCCCAGGGAAGTGGTGGAGTCACCATCCCTGGAAGTCTTTAAAAGACGTTTAGATGTAGAGCTTAGGGATATGGTTTAGTGGGGGCTGTTAGCGTTAGGTCAGAGGTTGGACTCGATGATCTTGAGGTTTCTTCCAACCTAGAAATTCTGTGATTCTGTAACTTCAGGAAATATCTTGTATGTCTCATAATTTTAGTTTAAGAAGTATTTATTCTAAAACTGTCCAGGTTTTGGCTAGGATGGAGTTAATTTTCCTCCTAGTAGCTGTTTGGGTGCTGTATTTGGGATTTAGGATGAGAATAATGTTTTTACCATGCTGATGTTTTGTTGCGGAGCAGTGTTTACACTAAACCAAGGACTTTTCAGCTTCTCACACTGTCCTGCAAGCAGGCAGGCTGGGGGTGCAGCAGGAGCTGGGGGGGAATAGAACCAGGGCAGCTGACTCAAACTGGCCAAAAGTGTATTCCATGCCATCTGATGTCCTGCTGAACAATTAATATGGGGGGGCTGGCTGGGGTGGGGGTACTGAATGCACAGGGATAGGCTGGGCATCACTGGTCAGCGGGTGATGAAAAATTGTATTGTGCATCACTTCTTTTGTATACACCATTATTAGTGGTACTATTATAATTATTATTTTCCTTTATTTTCTGTCTTAATAAACTGTCTTTACCTCAACCATCTTTCATCTATTTCTGATTCTCTTCCCCATCCCAGAGAGGGAAGGGAAAGGGTTTGTGGTGCTGTCCTGGTTTCAGTTAGAACAGATTTAATTTTCTTCCTAGTAGCTGGTAGAATGCTATGTTTTGGCTTAGGATGAGAAGAGTGGTGATAACACCCCAATGTTTTAATTGTTGCAGAGCAGTGCTTATATTATGCCAAGGATGCCTCAGTTTCTTGCTCTGTCCTGCCAACTGGCTGGGGGTGCAGCAAGAGCTGGGAGGGGACAGACCCAGGACAGGTGACCCAAACTAGCCAAAGGGGTATTCCATACCATCTGACGTCATGCTAAACAATATATAGGGGTGGCTAGCTGGGGCAGGGGGTCTGGACTGCTCGGGGTTAGGCTGGGCATCGGTCAGCGGGTGGTGAGCAACTGCATTGTGCATCACTTGTTTGTACACATTATTATTAGTAGTACTATTATCATCATCATTGTTATATTATTATTATTATTATTATTAATAATAATAATAATAATAATAATAATTTTCCTGTCTTATTAAACTGTCTTTATCTCAACTCACGGGCTTCACTTTCCTGTTTCTCTCCCCCATCCCAGAGAGGGAGGGGGAAGGGTGAGTGAATGGCTGTGTGGTACTTAGCTGCCAGCCAGGTTAAACCACAACAAAAACAATCACATATTTTTTGGGTGGATTAGGTGTTTTAAAAGAGCTTATTTTCCAAAATGATAGGAATTCACACTATAGCCTATAGACAATGTAGACAACATTGTTAAGCAGTGGATTTTCAAGTTTTTTAGTGCTATTATAAAAAATAGTGCTATTTTTTCTGTTTCCACATCCATTAAAAATACATATATATATATATATTATGTATATATATATATATATATATATAAATACTCATGTGGATAGAGATTGTATTTCTCTCCCACATCAATCCTTTCATGAAACTTCCATGTTTCTTGTTTCTTATTTATTTATTTATTTATTTAATTTCTTGCACTTTCTCCACCAACTTTGCCCTGCTTCTTTTCCCCTTATTATAACTTACCAATGATTTGTTAAATTGTTTATATTTTCTTTGTGATACTTCTGGGACTGGAAAAAAAATACTGCTTTCAGCACAGCTGATGGAACAGAAGATGAAGCTGATACAAAAGGACTAGTAAAACTATTTTGAAAAATTAAATTAACAGATTTATTTTAACACTCATAGCCCTTTGTTCTATAATTACTGATAGGAGATCAGTCTTTGAAGCTCAGAATCACTACATGGCTCCCTGGCAGGTAGAATCTGCAGCAGATACAAAAGCAGCATTTTTAGTTTTTTGAGGGAGCAAGAGAGTCTCTTGTAGTTTTCAGTCTTTTTGTAGTTTCCAGTTTTTGCAGTTCTTCTTCCCAGTCAAAACTCTTGATTAACCAACTCTGGAGGAACAGGTCTTATACTCCTAGATGGGGTCATAGATGCAGAAAGAACAATCAATGTGAAACTGCCTGACTCCTGTATTACTCTATGGAGCAAGATTTCCTGACTTAGTTATCACTGGTAACTGTTATCACCATTCAAATTGGTCTAAATCATTATAGCCTCTGTAATAAATGACTGAGTCCCAAATAGGATTGCAACTAAATTTTACAATTTATTAAAAGAATAGAGGCAAGCAAACAGCGCTGGGAGTCTCCGCTCAACCAAGACACACACAAGTTACATCAGGCATCTGTTTTTTATGCTCCTAGGCTAATACATATTCATCACCACTTTTGGAAAAGGTAGGGTTATTACAATTAGTTTCCCGGGACCTGAACCATCCCACAGACACATGTGTATCAGTGTCCGCTGGTCCCCCTGGGAGTCGCTCATACTGAAGGCTCGTAGTCTTCCTCCCAGGCTTTGTCCTTTGTTCGTTGTTTAGCTTCCCCCCTCTCCTTATTTAGTAGTCTCTAGGCCAGATGTCATAAAGTTGTGTCTTGTGCAATAGTCAGCAGTTATCTCAAAAAAATCCCCCCTATTCTCTTATCTCCCAGACTAGAGACCCCCAGAGTCTCAAGGTTTATCCTTCAAACCCTCTATCAACACAAACTGCTAGACCATTTTTTGGAAAGATACAAGAACTATACACACTAACAACTCTGTTTCTCTTGGACTTGTGGTTAAAATAATCTTTTGAATATTCTAAAGCAATATTGAAAACCTTTCTAATTTTCATTAAAATACCACATAAATTTATATAATTTGTTACGCAATAAACCCGGGGATGAAAGTATGTTGGAATTGTATATATAAGCGTATGTGTATGTCTGAGAATTAGAGATTGCTCAGTGTTTAGAAGACTGACAAATCCAGCCAGCTTGAGACTTTAAAACACAACTTTGCTAAATTCACTAATGCTCAATTCATTAATGCTCAATTCATTCACAGATCCTGCTAATGTTTACTTCTTACACATTACTGATCTTTATCACTACACACACAAAACAGTCAGTTCTCAGCAATCAACTCCTAAACAGACATATTCTAGCTGTGAGTGTACAACATCAGGAATTGATGTGCAATTAGTTCTTATGACTGTGGTCCTTGAAGATCGCAGTCTTGGAGGCTGAGGTTATCCAGCTCAAGACCTTTCTGGCAAGAGAAAATGGATTTTTTTTTTTCCTGTAGGCCCCTCACATCATTAGATATCTTGTCTTTCTGCAAATCCTCCAGTTCTCTTTACATTAATCAGAAATAATTAATTCCAGGTGAACAATGCTAGTTATGACTCCTGAGTTTCATTCAGCTTCTTACCCCAATTTTATGATGAAGTTACATGAGATGGCAAAATTAACCTTACAGCTTGACACTACCAGGTGATAGAGGAATCACCTTCCTTCTCACTATCCTGGCATTCTGACTCGCCCATCCAGTTCAAGTCCATCTTTTGCCCTGATTGATTTTGCATTATCCAAATGCCTCTTGAATACTGACAGGCCATGGGTATTGGAGACCTTCCATGAAGACCTACGTCTCCAGGAAGTGTGTTCCAGTGCTTGACCTACCTCACAGTAAAGATTTTTTTCCTAATGTTCAGTTTGAACCTCTGCTGGTGTAGCTTTGTGTTTTTCCCATGTGTTCCCATGTTCATTGGTTTACCTGTATGAAGAGACTGGCACCTCCCTCTCCACCTCCTCTCCTCAGGAAGTTGTAGAGACCAATCCTCATTGGTCTCTACATTGGTCACCTTTCAGTCTTCCTTTCTCCAGACCTAAGTGTCCTCAGCCTCTCCTCATAGAAAAATCTTCCCTTTTATCAGCTTCATCCTCTGGATGCTTTCCATTAACAACCATTTTATATTGTGGAGCTCTGCAATATAAATTCATATTGTATTTATATATATATATATAATGACAGAAACCACATATAATTATATGTGTATAAATTAATATATATTTTAATATAAATACTGTGGGCAAAGCTAATTATTTTGATGAGACTGTAGAAGGTGAGGAATCAGATCTAAAATTCTAATGATTACTAACAAGAAAGAGCATATAGAAATTGTGCAACTACAGTGTGAAGCAAAATTTTGAGGTGTCAAGACCATGGACAAAGCAGATGGATACCCTGTACACTGAGATTAGGAAGAAAAGCTACCAACATATATGTGGATGTAAAATTAACAAAGATCCTACATACTTTGTTCCAGCTGACATCGGTCATTTTGGTAAATTTTGAAAAAGTGGTTCTGTATTACTACATGACTTCAGTCTGTTGAAATGATAACTAAATCTTTAACAGCTCCTAGGGGGAGCTCTGTTTGTTTTCTGGGCAAAAAGATAGGCACCACAATCACCAAATGGGAGGCCTCCACTTTGTCTTGTAGCAATATAATTTCACAGTGGACATAATTACAGATTAGAAGGGCTAAGTTTATATTCTGTGGAAAAAATAGTAAGGTTTTTGTAACCAACCTATACTTTGTGTGACCTACTTGTACATTATGCATTTTGTATGTTGAATCTATAGATGCTTAAAAATCTTTGCAAATACAATTACATATGGCTTAGCCAGGTCTGGAGATGAATCTACCCAGTGACAGACCTAAAGCAAATCAGTATGCAATTACTGTTTTCCAGTGCTGTACCCAGCTGAATAGACCATGCCTATTGTCAAAAGTTACACAGCAAGATAACAGATTTGATGAGTTTGTTTCTGCAATGATTAGTATTTGAGTTTCTCTTTAACTTATCATCACTTACAATATTCTGTGTTTAAAGATGCTGGATATATCAGCAGGATATATGTATAATTGTGGTTTGTATGTTGTACAAAATCCATTAGCACAGTAAATACAGTATTTTGTTTTGATTGATTTTTTTTTTTCCATTGTCAAAGTTTTGATTTCTACCCACTTAGGTCCTTGTCCAGACAAAGCCTCCAGATTTTTGATAAAGCAAAAACACTCAAACATGTACCAACATCAGTGTTAAAAATAACCATAAAGTTACTTTTCTTTACCAGATTTCTAGAGTTATTCCACAGTAGCGTTCAATTCTTACCAGGCAGTCATGAAATCAATATGATCAGATCAAGAACAATTAAATTGCTTAATTGGAAGAAAAATAATTTATTACAGAAGGCTGACCTTGATAACAACAGTTCAACTGCAATTTCAGTTTCTAAAAAGGGTATATCTTGTTATAAGAAGCTGTTTTCCTGACCAGCCCACTGTAGCCATCTGTCTCTGCTCCTGAATAATTTCATTCATCTACGTTGTAGTCTGGAACATATAATGATCTTCAGTCAGTTTTGGAGGCATATCTGTTTAATAATGTCAATTACCCAAGCTGGTCTGCTGCTGGGCTTCTATTTATGCCTCCTGCCATTTTCTTTTAATCTGTGGATGAAGTTCTAACAGAAGAAATGTGTATGTGTGTTAATAAACATATATATATATATGGTATATATATTTATACATAATGAATTCCTCATCAAAATAATTCGATTACTACTTAAGATTTTAAAAGGGAGATTTATTACCCTTTTTCAGCAACTTGTGGAGTCACTGTACAAGAAACAAAACAAAGAACCTGTGAAAGAACATAGAAAGTGTTACATTCAGTTAAAAGACAGTTCCTCAGGCAAGAGAATGGGAAAGAAAATGCCCAGTCCTTCTAGGGGATAAGACTAGCCTTTTAATCATTTCATTGTTGTTGTGCTTCTCTGTGAATATTCAGTTTTCCATATATGAAGCAATGTGTGTTTGTATATGACAAATATTTGTAATGATATAACAAGCACTGAAATATTTCGGTCTATGTTGAAACAGATTTGGATCAGTAGATCATCCTAACTTCATAAACAGAACTAAGAACCATATCAGAATTTAGCTTTAGAAAAACACACTTTTGGAGATGTATAGTGAAGGATTACTGAGTAATCATTCAACTATATTTTGATGAATGAAATTATAATTTATCATAAAATCATGGAACATACTGAGTTGGAAGGAACTCTAAGGATCACTGAGTCCAACAATACTTTCAATACTTAAAAGGGTCTCATAAAAAGGATGGAGAGCAACTCTTGGGTAGATAATGATGGGACAAAGTTGAATAGTCTTAAACCAAAAGAGGGGAGATTTAGGTTAGAGATTAGGAAGAAATTCTTCACTGTAAATATAGTGAGGCACTGGAACAGGTTACACAGAGAAGGTGTGGATGTCCCAACCCTGGCAGTGTTCAAGGCCAGGTTGGATGAAGCCTTGCCCAACCAGATTTACTAGGTGGCATCCCATAGGCATCCCTGCCTATGGCAGGGGTATTGGAGTTAGATAATCTTTTAGGTCCCTTCCAAGCCAAGCTATTCTATGATTCTGTAATTCTATGATCATTAAACTGACACAGACAAATGCAAAATCTAGTAGCTGGCTTGAATTAATCCCTTGCAATGATACAGGCTAAGGACTATGTGGATGGAGAGCAGCTCTGCTGAAATGGACCTGGAAGGTCTTAGTAGACAACAGACTGACCATAAACTGATACTGCATCAGGACAATAATGCAGGCTAACAGGATTAAAGACTATATTAACAGTAGCACAGCCAGTAGATTTTCAAAAGTGATTATTCACCTTCAATAGTACTCATTACATTGTATCTGGAATACAAGATCCAATTTTTGGCCTACCAATACAAGAAAAACATTGACGGTCTGGAACAAGTTCAGCAAAGGGCCACCGGAATGGTCAGGAAGCACTTGCCCTAAGAAGAGAGGCTGGGGAAGATGAATTTGTTCAGCCTGATGAAGAGGGGCATTTGTCCCAGGGGCATTTGTCCCAGTGCCTAAAAACAGGATAGCTACAGGATGGACCTAGGCTTTTACAGGGGAAAGAGACATAGAATCATAAAATCATAGAATCATAGAATCATAGAATATCCCGAGTTGGAAGGGACCCATAAGGATCATCAAGTCCAACTCTTGGCTCCACACAGGTCTACCCAAAAATTCAGACCATATGACTAAGAGCATAGTCCAAATGCTTCTTAAACTCCAACAGGCTTGGTGCCATGACTCCACATCTGGGGAGCCTGTTCCAGCGCACAACAACCCTCTCAGTGAAGCATCTCTTCCTGATGTCCAGCCTGAACCTCCCCTGTCACAGCTTGATACCATTCCCTCGGGTCCTACCACTGGCCACTAAAGAGAATATTTTGATTGTTTTCTTAAAGCAAGTGTGTATCCAAGAATTACCCAGATGAGAATTTGGTCTGATATACATGATATCACAGGTGAAAAACTCACCATGAAATTTTCCATGGGCTTTTTAATGAAGCATGATATCAAGACTTTGGAATACAGTACTTCCAACAGCTGAATGACTCCACAAACCACAATAGGATTCAAATGCACATCTAACTACAGGGAAAAAAAAAATTCTTCAGTTTCTGAAATACCAACACAAATACCCAAAGCAATCTCACAATTAATCATTTGTATTCCTCTACAGATTCAGATTTGGCCTGAAACATTACTTATTATGTGAGATCCCACATCACCACAGAAAGAGGGGACATAAGAATAATTTGTTTGTTTCCTGCTGGATGTGTAGCTCCCATTAGCGGAATATCAGTTCTTGTGCACTCAGCAAGTGAAAAATAGATGCTTTTTATTTCATGTTCAATCAATAATATTATGGATTGACTTTTCTGTTGAAATATTTATGGAGAAAATCCAAGTGCCTACCTATTAATGAGAGACATTTTCATGATCTGTTTTTGCAGCTTCTGATTAATGTCAGACAAATTAAATTACTGTGTGAAAATGGTTTTGATTAAAGCAAAATTAAAAATCTAAACTTAGTTTACAACAGTGGATTTTTATTTAATTTCCTAATATGAATCTTATCTTGATACTACAGCAGACTACTCATTTGATAAGATTTTCCTTTCATCTCTGTGACTACCAATTATGCTGCTTGCCTGGTTTTGTGTAATGCCCATCTATGCTCAGTAAAAATTGATGACTGGAAACATGTGGAATCATCAACACATCTAAAAGAACAAAATGTTAATTTAACTTATTTTCCAGCAGCCTAGAAAATTAAAGAGAATTTTAATGCAATGTACTGTAGTGCAACACTTGGCAAAGCATACACTTCCAATGACAGGTGGATCAACCACCAATGAATTTGGAAATCAAAAGAAAAATTTGTATCAGAACTCTAAAATGTTTCCAAACTATTTGTTTCAATCTAGCTCCATATTTTGTTGACTAGGAATTATAATAGTTTGGAATATGGTTATAAAAAGTAATATGAGTTTTTTGTTGTTGTTGTTGTTGTTTTTTGTTTATTTTCATAGTATGTATTGGAAAGTATGCATATGTTACCATACATATTGTTTTGGTAGCTTTTACTCAGAGGTACAAACGACAAAATTCATCACCTGAGCTTGTTTAGTACAAATACGGCAATAATTATGGGTTTCTGAAAAGTAGATTATAAAAATTACATCAGTAGTGCTTGCATCTCCTTCTTAGACAGGACTCCCTCACACCACTTTATATGTGGATTTGGAACAAAGGGTCAAGGAGGCTTTGAAGTCTGACTTTGAGGTCTGGTATCTTGTCCTCTAATTATGGGTGATAATTACTAGGCTTATTCACAATTTTATTTTCAAATGAAGGATAGTGACTTCTTTCTTCCTAGGTCTGGTAACATTTTCAGCACCTTTCTGCTGAATAATACCACCTAGCTATGAGGGTTTCCCAAAGGGAAAAGAAACTGAACTATAACTTAAATAATACTTTGTGGCATTTCATTGTTCTATCTTTATATTATATGTGCAAAAAAAAAAAAGTATATATATATTTATTCAGAAGAAGTGAAAGTGGTTTTACTAGGATTGGCCACGGAAAATATTTATGTATATTGCTAGATAAATATAACAGAGCTTTTACAATGTGCACAATGATAGATAGTAAATACAATGAATAAATAAAATTCAATTAAATCATTTAAATAATTCACCGTTGGGATGTGTCAGTCTGCGTCTTGAGCAGACTCTGAAACAAAATTTCCCAATTAAAGTCCACAGCAACATGCATTATAAAACTGCAAAATATCTGGAATAGAAAATTACTTTCTCAGATACCAAGATTAACATTATCATTTGATTAGTAAAAGCCCAATACTATTTTGGATAAGATTAGTTTCCCTTTAATTATCCATGTGTTCACAATTTGAAGCATTTCATTACTTGCACATTTCTAACTGCATTGGTCTCTCGCATTACACCTTCTCAATTACAATGAAAATGGTATAAATTACATTATTATATTCACATTTTAATTTTCAGTATAACTATTAATCTTTTCCTAAGCCTTTAACCAGCTGGATGGATATTACGACATACATTTTTTCTCCACTAAACACTCTTTTTCTTCTGATTTTGTTCTTTTTTGAGGGTAGGGAAGGTGGGATGATATGTGTGTCAAAGACAGTTTAGATTCTATCACATCCGTCCTGAGACAGACATTTGTATTATCTAGGCTGAGGATTGTTTTTTGAATTCATAGTTTTTGATAGGTTTTGAATACATCAGGTTGAATATCATTTTCTTTCCTTTCTTGTTGTTGTTTTCTGTTTTTTTTTTTTTTTTGTGGTTGTTGTTCGTTTGTTTTTTTTTTTTTCTAAATCGGGTTTCAATAGACATAATTCAAATGTGATTGCTCAAAGTGGATGAAATCATTTAGGAAATTGCATTGAGAAGTTATCAGACTGTATTAAAAATGATTGTATAGTTAATTTCAGCAGTGTCAAAAATACAAGGATTAGCATAGAAAATTATGGGTAACACAGGCCATATCCAGCACACTGAATTATGTCTGGTCCAAAGCCTCTGTTCATAGAATATTCCTTCCAATAGACCCTGTGAAAATACTAGCTTTTGCTTTTGGATAAGACTTTATATCATCTTTGGTTCATGGAAAATGCCTTTAATCAGTAACTAACTTTAAAGCACTTTATTCCAACTGAAATTGAATTTACTTGTGACACTGCTTTGTCAAAACAAAGTCACCAAGCAAAGTGGTTAATTCCTACTGAAATGAGATCTTAAACTGTTAGGTAGTTTTGATCCCCACAGGCAGATCAAACCCACAAAAATGGCTTGGCACCTTTAAAACAGTTTAGTTACCTTAATAGAAATTAGCTAACCTCCATCTAGCTATAGATGTCTAGATTCTGATGACTTAATATCTAATCTCTGTAGTAATTTTCACTTTCTATTTTGAAAGTGCTTCTTTCTAGCAAGACCACAACTTCTAGCCATGTAGGCAACCAATTCTCACTGGATGCCAGAAAATAAATCTAATGGAACCTTAATCTGTGTTTGGAGTCAATTCTGTTGCACATACTTTAACAGCACTGAAAATCAGCAATATGGAATAATGGAATGCTGCATTCCTTTGAACAGCAATATTTCTATTTGTCTTCTAAATACATTAATTTTACTTACTGATTAGAGGATTTCCAAGCTAATATGATTTAAATAATTTGGTTATTTAAATGTATGAGGGGACAAGCTCTATGAAAGTGACTAGCTTTCTCTTCAAGAGCAGTTCCATGTTGTATAAATAGCTAAATGTTTACTGAGACTGATTGCTTGTACAGCCTATATAGTCCTTGAAATCTCAGACTCATGTTTCTTGTCCAGTGAATACTTAGTTGTCAGGCACTGAAGGAGAGCATGAGACAGGCAAACAGAAAATAAGCTGTCCTAGAACTAGAAGTGGTCTTTGAATAAGGCTGAATATAAACTGAACATTCTAGAACATTAATATCACTTCTTTGTGAATGTTTCACCTGCAAGCTGGTTTATTTTAATTCTGATGCAGAACAGTAATTTTTTAAAATCTTGAGTACTTAAGAGCAATGGGAAACAAAAACAAGAACAACAAATATGCAGCCAAATCTGATCATTATTACTACTTTTTTTGTTTTTAGCTTGTTTCTGTATGTTCAAGTAAAAAGCTAAATGTGTATAAACTAATGAAAGCTAACAAAATTTGCTGTGATAAAGAAACAAAAAAATAAATTCGATGTGCAGACACAGTAGTTTTCTAGATTGCAAAATGCACAGCCAAAAACCTTTGGGTTGGTTTGTTTGTTTCATTACTGTATCAAATAATAAGATATGTTTTTTTTTTCTGGGTTACCAATTTGATTATCAATAGCTCATACTAAATTCTCTCTGGCAACTTCCAGAAAAGAAAATCTGCATTCCAGTTCAGGGCCACTGGATATTCTTCTCTGAAAAGTTTGGCGCTATTTCTTATATACTACTTCCAGATAATGTAAATGAAGAGTCTGGAGGAAAATCAGGTATCAGAATCAGTGTTTTGGTATGTTTGGAAGACATGAAACCATTTGGAAAGCTAGCATATCATAGAATAATCACTGTAAGAAAAAATTAAGGTGTTAAGCAAGTTAGTTATGTTGTCACAACACACTTTTATACTGGTAGGTGAAGACATACTGCCACTAGCAGCTTGGATGTAAACTTCTTTTTACGATCCATCCTTTCACAGGTGTCATACATAGGCAATACTGTGTCATGAGCTCAGAGACCATAACTCTTGGCTATGCAAGAACGGAAAATATATAATAGGTATACAAATATTCTCCTTTCTGCTCGGAAGGTAAGTCAGCTGTCATAGGAAAAGAAAAATAAATGATTTTACATTCAATCCCTTAGAAGAGCCTTTGATACACTCAGAAATAGATTTATTTTGTTTCTTCTCTTCAATTTCATAATGTGATTTACTGGTGGAATTAATCTGGAAAAAAAAATCACAGTTATTGAAATAAATTGCACAAAATCAGTTCCATAATATAATGATAATCACTGAGATAGTCTTTGATCTTTATTTCAGATACCCTCTTCCTTTCGCATGACTATACCTTTTAACACTTTAACCATTTTAACACTAAAAAAATAATTTGCTCCCTGTTATTAGGCTGACTATAATTTGCAAAAGTGATCCAAAGCATCACATACACTATTCTTGTTGTCTCCTTGTAGTTCAACCACAGGTCTGATAGATTAATTTTTCTTGATGGAAAGTCAGAAAAAAAAAAAAAAAAAACTAAAAACATTTTCTATTCCATACTTATATGAAGATAAGCCTCAGTAATTCTACTTTCTTTTTTATACTGACACTTTTATTCTTTCTCTTACTCACCATATAAAATAGTTTCTCACCGTATAAAAGGATCGAAGATTTTGAAGTCTCAAGACAAAATTTGGGTCAATGAAATAAAGCTCTTCACTGTTTAGAAAGCTACAATATGAGAATACTTATCACACTAAGGATCACTAAAATCATGACTTTTAACTTTAATGGTAAAAAAAATTTGCAGTGTTACAGAGCATATATGAAAACTAATTGCATGCCCTAAAATCTCCAGCGTAGGTAAGTATAATGTATTTCCAAGTATATGTAGGTGATACTTCAGTGGTAGTATGATAATACCCTGTGAAAGCACCTATTTTAACAGAAATTCCATCTTCTTAGTAATATTTCAGACACACATCTTAGCTTGAAGCCCTGTCAGAAGGTCAAAACAGTGAGAAAAATGAAGTGATAAGGAGCAAAACTAGTTGAGGGAGTTCTCAGTTATCAGTAGTAGCGCCCATGCGCCTAGACTAAGACTTATTACTTAGTGATTCTTATTTACACCATAAGAACTTCACAAATACCATGCGTACAAGTATTCAGAAAGTCTTTTTTTTTTTTTCCTTTCTAATTTTAAGGTTAATGTAACTCTGTCAAACAATATTGCTTTCATTGATATTAGTAAAATCACTCTCTCAAAAAAAAAAAAAAAAAAAAGGTCATCATAAGAACTGATAATTTGTGTTTTTTACATGCCACCTTTAACACATAAAGTGGATTCAATGTCAGCCAGCTTTCCCTAACTTTATTTCCTTTAAGACAAGTAAATAATTTCCTCACAGGAAAAGAAAGAGAGAAAAAAAAAAAAGGTCCCCCAGACTAACTTTTCTAAAATCAGAACACAAATTAATTACAGTAATCAGAATAAATTCAGGAAAAAAAAAAAAAAGGACTATTTCACAATGACATTAAGTTGCCAGCTTAAAAGTTCTTCAATCTCTTTCTGAAAAGATTAAACTAGTTTTGTGGAGCTCCTCAATGAGGGGGAGTGTTTGTACTAAGACTTTTAGTGAAAACAGTAATATATTATTATATAGTAAGATGAGTTTAGGCAAGAGGACATCTTTGTGTTTGTTATAGACAAAATTAAATCTTATACCTAGATAAACTGGAAAGACACATTAACAGATTAGAATAGAAATGCTCATTTTTTTGAAAAAAAGTTACCAATTTCATGTTCTGTATATCATAGTTGTCAATGTATATAGGTATCAATGCATATCATCAATTCAAAACTAATATTTATATGACCTAACAAATTAAGATTATTTTATTTGGGATCTAATTTTGCTGGTTCCTATGGGAACCTATGTGATTGCAAGAGTGCAGTCTTTTAATTCAAAACATCAGACAAATCCAACCCTAGGAATTCAGAAAATCTGAATTCTTATGGAAGACTTCCTATTCTGGCTTATATTTACAGTTAGTAAATTTCATAACAATTTTGCAGGCAGAAATTTTGCTACTAAATTATAACCTGTAAATATCTGGAAATGTTTCAATATATTGAAAGCTGCCTGGCAGAGAAGGACCTGGGAGTATTGGTTGATAGTTGGCTGAGTATGAGCCAGCAGCGTGCTCAGGTGGCCAAGAAGGCCAACAGCATCCTGGCTTGCATAAGAAACAGTGTGGCCAGCAGGGCTAGGCCACACTAGGGGTGATCGTCCCCCTGTACTCGGCTCTGGTGAGGCCGCACCTCGAGTACTGTGTTCAGTTTTGGGCCCCTCGCTACAAGAAGGACATCGAGGTGCTTGAGCGAGTCCAGAGAAGGGTGACGAAGCTGGTGAGGGGCCTGGAGAACAAGTCCTACGAGGAGCGGCTGAAGGAGCTGGGCTTGTTCAGCCTGGAGAAGAGGAGGCTCAGGGGCGACCTTATCACTCTGTACAGGTACATTAAAGAAGGCTGTAGCAAGGTGGGGGTTGGTCTATTCTCCCACATCTCTGGTAACAGTACGAGGGGGAATAGGCTAAAGTTGCACCAGGGGAGGTTTAGTTTGAATATTAGGAAAAACTTCTTTACTGAGAGGCATTGGAATGGGCTGCCCAGGGTAACGGTGGAGTCACCATCCCTGGAGGTCTTTAAAAGATGTTTAGATGTAGAGCTTAGGGATATGGTTTAGTGGAGGACTTGTTAGTGTTGGGCCAGAGATTGGACTCGATGATCTTGAGGTCTCTTCCAACCTAGACAATTCTGTGATATTTTCAAATAGTAAAATAAATATTTATTTTTTAGTTTATTAAAATCATATGTCAAATTTGATTTGTGTTATGAAACACATTAAAAGGAATTAATTTAAAAGATGAAAATAGATCAATATGGGAAAAAACCCCAAACCTTTCTTATTTGAAGTTACTTTACCTTTCCAGCTTTAACAAAATCAAAACAAATACAACAAAATCAAGGAAGATAATATTCAGTAGGAAGGTTTTTGAAATATGTACACCATACACCAAAAAAAAAAATTCTTAAGATTTTATATTAGAAATTTTTTAAAGCTATTTTTTTATATATGTTTTGGGACAGAGTTCATCCTTGGCCTCATTTATTTAAGAACTTATGCAATCCAAAAATACTTCAAAAATATCTACCCTAGATGTGCTCTTTTGGAAATTCAGTCGGGTTTTACTTAATGCAGTGCCTTATAGCCCCCTATATAAACCCCTACTGAATTTTCTCACTCATGAGAAGATAATTTTGCATATAATACTCCCCTCTGTAATTTGCTTTAGTATTTCTGTCAATACTCTAAGCTGATACAGCAAAAATACATCTGAAATAGTAATTATCCTTTATTTTGATCTTTGTCATCTTGTGACATACCTTATTTAAGCAGGTCAAAATGGCTTCATAAAACTGTAGACATAGCATAACCCTGTATTACCAAGCTTTACTTCTGTTCTCTCTGCTCATAAGATCTGATGAATTCTGGCATACCACTGTGCATATACATATACATAACTTCAATACCAGAACTAATTTTTATTTGACCAGCTGATTCTGTGCTCATGTGTAGTCACGCCCTCAGGCACCTATGTGCCTCTGTGGCTCTTCGCTTTTATCTTCAAATGATCTAACTCTTCAGTGGGATTCTCTCATACTAAAGTTTCCTTGGAGTCTATACACATTTATAGAATAAAAATGGAAGTCTGCATGTATTACAAAATGCATTGCAAACAGTCCTAACCAGCTGTGTCACAGAATAGAGTTACTATGTGAGTTCCCGACTTTGACTTTTGAAAAATCCTCTTGGGACCTGCAAAGAGGTTATAGACAAGGAGTCAAATTGCCAGGTCTAGCAAGTTAATTAATTTTAGCTCCTCTGCCTGTATACATAGTCTGTCATCTTTCAGTGAATAATCATGTCTGAATTTGTCTTAGGTTTAGACTACCTCAAATTTATCTTACAGTAAGGTTAATACATGTGGTCAATTAGCACAAAACAGGTCATCCATGTTAAATTCATGCTGTAACATGTCCTACAGTAATCTGTATGCATGCTCATATGCAGGAATGCTCCTATGATTGCAAAGTACATAAGTTTTTGGAAGTTCTTGTAATTAAAATATCCAGATTGCTAGTCGTTATGGTGATTCAGAAGATTAAGTTTATTCCCATGTCTCTGATAAAGTTACTTCTCAGTTTTTAAATATATATTCCTTGGCTCCATCTGTAGGTGAAGTCATTTATGTCATGTCTATTCAGATACAATTTTAAGTGTAGATGTTGCATCACTTCCTGGTTAACTTCACCTTTTCCTACTAAGCACATATCATAATGTTGTTTCAAGCCACATTTAGAAAATATATATTAAATATATGGGAGCTAAAAGTGGTATACATTTGCCTCTTCTTTTTCATATGACAGAAACATAAGCCATGGAACAACACAAAAAACTGTATCATTTTTCTTCTTTCATTAATCATTTTGCATTATAGTTAACAAAAACAACTGAAAAAAACAATCAGCGAACAAACACAACCCCCTGTGTTTTGGAAAATGTTAATTATACCTACGACTAGTCTTTCAGTGAGTTACTTTTTCTAGTTTCTCTTGCATAGATTTCTACAGTTTTTGTCCGTTAATTAGTACTTATCTTTTCTTCCATGTCAATGAATAAAGTGAAATAAAATCATTAATATGTGCACCAAAATTTAACACCAATTGATGTGTTAATTTTCAGCACTGAAAAAATAAATAGAATGATCATACTATTTTTGAAATCTCTATAAGTAAGAATATTTGCATAGCATAACAAAACTGCGCTCTGTAAGGTTTTGTGCTTTTTGACTTGGAAGATCTGGATATGCTGTAGGCTAATAAGTAGAACCCTGTATGTTGCGCTTGTTATGTATGTAGAACCCCCCCCCCCCCCCCGATTTATTTTTATTTTTTATTTACAGCTACTTAATTACACAGTGGATGTGCTCATTGAATTCATAAGAATGGCAGAGTATGAGAAAGTACACAAGCAATTTGAATATAATATAGTTTGCTTGTTTAAAACATTCAGTCTTAGAGTATACATGTATTAATCATCTCTCTGTAAATGCACTTCCTCCTATGATAACATTCTTTTACTATGTATAATAATGTATTTTGCTCTCTATATTCTTCTCTTTTATCCTATGTATATCTACAGAAATTCCCTCGCTTAGACTATGCAGTACTCTGTATTAATACTTATTCACAGGAAAAATATTTTTTTTCAAGTATATATTTAACTAGAAGTCTGCTACCTGCCTCCTAGAACTTCCTCTTTTGCTTTTCCTGATTAATTATTTTTATAATTACTTGGAAAGATATTAAAATAATTTAAATACTGACATACTTATTTAATCTATGCTAAATGTTCATATAAAAGAAAGAGAAATAAAACATATAAAGTTTCACTGTTCTCTATATGAAATAGGACCAAAGAATTGAAAAGACTGGCAAAAATTAAGGCACCCTCTGATTACTTTGAGGAATAATTATAGGGTAAACTATAGCAGTCTTTCTTAATGGCTTAAGCTTGCATAGTTTGACCTATGGAAATGGATGAATGCATCACTATGAAAGTAATAATGACATTTAACACAGTGTACATAACAAGTCTGCAAGCAGATATCATTTTGTCTTTTTTATTATTATTTTTATTTTTTAATTTTGAAATTCAGCTAAGGGATTTCTTGTGAGCTTTTTTTTTTTTTTTTTTTTTTTTTTTTTTTTTTTTTTCCCAGCAAGCGTGCAATCCTTACAGATTTTAATGAAATGTGAGCTCTGTGAACTCAGCAGCCTATGATATTTTCTGTTAACAGACTAAGCATTTTGGGAAATCTTACTCTCTCTCAGAGTCAGCAGTGAAAAGAAGTTAAAGTTTATAAAGAAGGTAACTATGATAGTACTGCATAACCTGAAAAAGGAAAAGACATTATTCTCCTTCTACAGATGCATTTTAATCCTGCAGGGCTGTTACTCGATTATTGTTTAATTATGCTTTTATTATTCAGTACCAGTAAACAGAAGTACAGACCATTCTTCTTTATGCTAAGCTCCTTTTTACTTAGATGTTCATTCATGTAGAAGTACTATTAGGATTCCACAACCGTTCTACTCCTGCTTGCCTCATAGTTTCTGCTGGCAGACCGGGAAAGAAAAGCTAACAGTGAAGACCACATTGTACTGTAGAAATTACCCAGACTGTAATGGATAGTATCGGTATTTTCAACTGACCCTACAGCAGTGGAAGAAATCAGATATCCCACTGAAGTACCTTATTCTATACTTAAATAGAGTAGGAAGAACAACAGAACCTAAAACTCTCATGAAGCTGTTCTTATTCACCCAGGAAGCTATAGATTCATCCCTTAAAATCTGTAAGCAAGTAAGAGAAAATGAACTAAATGCTAGCTTTCCTTACCTGTTTACAGAATTATGTGCCAGAAAAGGCTCTTCTTTACTATGAGGGCAACAGAGCACTAGAACAAATTGCCCAGAGAGGCTGTGGAGTATCCTTCACTGAAGTTATTCAAAACCCACCTGAATGAGATCTTGTGCAAGGCGCACTAGGAGACCTATTTGGCAGCTGGTTTGAATTAGATGCTTGCCAGAGGTTCCTTCCAACCTCATCATTCTTTGACTCTGTGATTCTGTGAAAGTAAAATTTCTTAATTGGGTGGTATGTTTATATAGTAAGGATATTATCTTATCTTCCTATGGGGAACATGGCTTTGGCACACAAAATCTTTTTGTATTACTTTTAATAATGTAATAAATTATATGTGTAATTAAAACCAATCAAAACAAGACGCAAACTGTAATTCATTTTAAAATATAATTATTTTAAATATAAATTCTGATTAATATCTTAATAAATCATTTTATTAAAGCATTTGGATTTAAAATTACTTCTAATTTCAGCATCATGCCACATCTCAAATTGATTCCTTTAATTATTAAAACAAAACAAAACAAAATAATAAAAACTCTATATGCAATCATGGCAGCTTCTGGTTAATATTTATGCCATCAATCAGTAAAGTAAATACCACTCTTTAGGAAAGTAAATAATAATTATTAAATTTTGGCAAACATGAAAAATATGAAAACTATAATTTGTTGTTTCAAAATGTTTTAGCAAATAAGCAAATTCACCATTCAGTAAAATTTGCCTTGACTGCCCTGTGTTCCCTGTGTTTTTTTATCGTTGATACTATATCTGTTCCTAACATAACAGGAATCTCCTGAAGTTCTTCAGGGGGAACTGAAAAATCCTGGACCTGGGTTGGATAATTATTATTTTATTTTATTTTATTTTATTTATTTATTTTTTTAACTATGAGGGTAATCAAATACAGTAACAGATTGGCTAGAGAAGTTGTGGATGCCCCATCTACAAAGTGTTTAAGGTTATGTTGAATGGAGCATTGAGCAACCTGGTCTTGTGGAAAGTGTCCCTGCCCGTGTCAGGAGAGTTAGAACTAGATGATCTTTAAGGACCATTCCAACCCAAACCATTCTATGATGCATAAGCTGACTAGACATGTCTCTGAAGAACCTGCTTGAGTTTTCCTTGCTTTGAGCAGGATGGGTGGACTAGGTGATCTCCTAAAGTATATTCCAATTACTGTTCAGTACTTCTGTAATATAGGTATCTCTGAGCATATACAGCCCCAAATTTATATTAACAAATTAATACTTTTTTTTTTTTTTTTTTTTTTTTTTAGCATTTGTGGATAGGCACATATGTACTGCAATTTGAGGTAATTAGCTAGACTCAATTCATTATGTAATCAGAGATACGAGATATATAGATTGAGGTATTCTTTCATGTGTCTTTTTGTCTTTGTTTCTTTTTGTTGGATATGCTAGCTTTTCAGTCCCCAATTTGATATCCTAGGAACTACTTAACTACTTCTGCTAACATTACAGAAATAGAGACTGTAATTTAGAGACTATAATTTAGGGACTAAATTAAGATATTTCAAATCAATTGTCGTATGGTTCAGTACATTATCTTTCTGAATATGGATAACCTGTGCTTGATCTTACCAGCTAATAATGTCTATCAGACAATAATGTCAATATTGAGATGAACCTCCCCTCCCACCTACTGGATGGATAGTCTTCAAAATGCATTTGACCTTTATTAACCTTTTCTGTTAGCTGTTCTTCCCACTTCTGTTTGTACAATTACAGGTTGGCTACATTCAGTGAATTATTCACTACAAATAGTTTGTCCTGCATAGTCTTAAACACATTGAGAGAAATTAAACTTCTACTGGGGACAATTATATAGCAAATAGTTTTTACCATCAATGAACATTCTGTGCTACCCATATGGTGGAGCATCTGAACTTTATAAACTCTGGAATCATAATGCACATTGTTCTTTCTGACAGGGCAAAAGGGAAAATAACACATCAGCCTTCAAGTGTTTAACTGAACAAGCAGTTCATCAACTGAGGCCTTGGAAAGACATGAACCATGGCTGTGACAGGACATTGTTTGACTGAACACATATAAGAAAATGGATTGAGAGAGAGGTCTTTCTACAGCATTTTGTGGTAAAGCACTGACACTCAAAGATGTAAATTATATACCGGTAACATACAATCATACATACATCTAGTCATCCCAAGATTATAATATCTTCATACCTTTGATAATTTTCGTATCTTGTTGCTCATCCTCCTCCACCTCTGAATGATTTTAGAGAAATGAGCAAAATCAGACCACTAAACTAAATAAACACACTGATGACTTCCAGTGAAATGTCCACTGAAGGAAAAAAAAATTCCTAGAGAGACAGTCAAGTCCTAAACCAAATACTTTCATTTGGAATATGAAAAGTGCAAATTTTTGAGATTGCATCAAATCCTTCTGCTGAAGACATCTTTCAAACATCTTTAATTCCTTTTTGACTCTCATCTATTCAAGCAAGTGTTTTGCTTCACCATTATGATATTTAAATGTATTTTTACTACATCCCTATGTTACATTTTCTGAACAGATCTTGGAATTGCATTCTGGTATGCCTCATTTTATTTTATTTTATTTTATTTATTTTATTTTCCTTTGTATCTTGAGTCTTGAAGGGAGAATTGACAGCAAATGGTTAAGGTTGCCTGAGATGTATACCTCCAAAAAGATTAAAGTTGTTTTTTTTTTTTTTAGCTTATTATGTTTCTTTATTATTATTACTATTATTATTAATATTATTATTATTATTATCATCATAATCATCATCGTCATCATTGTTTTTAAATCTTCTGTGTGACCAGTTCTTCAAAGGGAGTTGTTTAAAACATCCAATTTTGTTGGAATTGCTATTACTCGTCTCACATTTTACAAATTTACTTGCAGAAATGCACTCGCCAATAAGGAATGTTGTTCATTTCAAAGTTTTGAAATGAACCCCCCCCCCCCCGGCTTTTTCTTTCACCAGCAAACATTTCCACACCTTTAAGACACAAAGACACTGTTCTACAGAGTATACCAAGGTAAGTTCTGTTGCTATTTTACAGCAAGTAAGCATATATTGACTTTTTTAGGTCAGTATTAAGCTTATTGACTGGAGGATTTAATATTTACAGTCTTTTGCCAGAATCAATATGATGACCTTAGGGGGAAAAAGAAAATGTCTTTGAGTCAACTAAATAACAATATTTTCTATTTGTGCCTGAAGCCTGCTGATATTTAAATATATCTACACTGAAAAATTTGGAATGTAGTTACAGTTAACAAATCATCATTCTTTTTCTCCTGGAACTCAATTTTTTCAACACAAAAAATCATAGAATCATAGAATATAGAATCATAGAATATCCTGAGTTGGAAGGGACCCTTAAGGATCATCAAGTCCAACTCTTGACACCGCACAGGTCTACCCAAAAGTTCAGACCATGTGACTAAGTGCACAGTCCAATCTCTTCTTAAATTCAGACAGGCTCGCTGCAGTGACCACTTCCCTGGGGAGCCTGTTCCAGTGTGCAACCACTCTCTCTGTGAAGAACCCCCTCCTGATGTCAAGCCTAAATTTCCCCTGCCTCAGCTTAACCCCGTTCCCGCGGGTCCTGTCACTGGTGTTAATGGAGAAAAGGTCTCCTGCCTCTCGACACCCCCTTACGAGGAAGTTGTAGACTGCGATGAGGTCTCCCCTCAGCCTCCTCTTCTCCAGGCTGAACAGGCCCAGTGCCCTCAGCCGCTCCTCGTACGTCTTCCCCTCCAGGCCTTTCACCATCTTCGTAGCCCTCATCTGGACACTCTCCAACAGTTTCATGTCCTTTTTATACTGTGGTGCCCAGAACTGCACACAGTACTCGAGGTGAGGCTGCACCAGCGCAGAGTAGAGCGGGACAATCACCTCCCTTGACCTACTAGCGATGCCATGCTTGATGCACCCCAGGACACGGTTGGCCCTCCTGGCTGCCAGGGCACACTGCTGGCTCATATTCAACTTGCTGTCTACCACGACCCCCAGATCCCTCTCTTCTAGGCTGCTCTCCAGCGTCTCATCGCCCAGTCTGTACATGCAGCCGGGGTTTCCCTGTCCCAGGTGCAGGACCTGGCACTTGCTCTTATTGAACTTCATGCGGTTGGTGATCGCCCAGCTCTCCAACCTATCCAGATCCCTCTGCAAGGCCTTTCCACCCTCAACAGAGTCCACAACTCCTCCAAGTTTGGTGTCATCAGCAAACTTGCTCAAAATACCTTCTATTCCTACATCCAGATCGTTTATAAAAATATTGAAAAGTACCGGCCCTAAAATGGAGCCTTGAGGGACCCCACTGGTGACCGCCCGCCAGCCTGACGCAGCCCCATTTACCATAACCCTTTGGGCCCTGCCCGTTAGCCAATTGCTCACCCATCGTATGATGTTTTTATTTAGCTGTATGGTGGACATTTTGTCCAGTAGGATCCTATGGGAAACCGTGTCAAAAGCCTTGCTGAAGTCCAAAAAAATCACATCAGCTGGTTTCCCTTGGTCCACCATACGGGTGATCTTATCATAAAAGGAAATCAGGTTAGTTAGGCAGGACCTACCCTTCACAAACCCATGCTGGCGGGGACCAATGACTGCTTTGTCCCCCAGGTGCGCCTCAATAAGTTTGAGAACCATCTTCTCCATGATTTTACCAGGCACTGACGTGAGAGTGACAGGCCTGTAATTGCTAGGGTCTTCTTTCTGACCATTCTTGAAAATCGGCACAACATTTGCCAGCTTCCAGTCTACCGGGACCTCTCCAGACTCCCAGGATCATTGAAAAATAATTGAGAGAGGTTCCGCGATGACGTCCGCCAGCTCTTTCAGCACCCGGGGATGAATCCCATCTGGACCCAATGCTACTTTTGAAAAAGTCTATGGCACTTGCTAATACTGTTTGATGTTTTAAGTTCTTTTTTAGAGACAACTGATATCACTTGCAAGTTCTCAGAGAAATTCTGAGTAAAGTTTAGCAAAAACACATAGAAATCTGTGTAACAAAGTAACTGCATACTTGTTTGATAATTGTATGCTGACATAATAGTCATGATATAACTGATTAGTTATGAATGTATTTTGTGTTAATACTCATTTTATGTATATTTTCATATTTTGAATAATATATATATTTTTAAGTTTTGTTCTACTTTTTGTATTAATCACTTTTTCACCTTTTCTCTTAGAGATTCTGAACATTATGAATGTCAGTGGGGAAGTTTGTCCAAGAAGCCCAAACTGAGGAAACTGTTTTAAATGTAAGTTGTTTTTGTAAGTTTTTGTTTTGTTTTGTTTTGTAGAATGCCAAAATCTAAATAATTTTATAAGAACATCTGACTAATTTTCTATTTGATAATCAACTCTTTGTAACTGACTATATTCATGAAAACATTAATAAAGATACACCTTAATATGCAAGAATAATGGAGGAATCAGTTCAAATGCTTCTTTCTAATGTATATAAATGATTTAGATTCTCTCCATTATGCAATAACTGACTTTTTAATGTACTGGATAGAACGGCTTTAAGGAAAAAAAAAAAAAAGACACTCCCCTCCCCCACTTATTTTTTTTTCAAGTTGAAATTATCTATTTTCTTATTACAAATCCCCCCAAATCTCTTGGGATGAAGTTGGAAACAAATGAGCTACAGAGATGTTAAATGGTTCACTCTATGATGCCCTAAACGCTTATTTACTCTAAAACGAAAAAATAAGGGAGAAGGGACATAGCACCTGTAACAACCCATAGTACATGTGCTGTTGCTGAGATACAGTTTATTTTTAAAGAAAAAAAAAAAAAGTCAGTATGTAGTACAAACTCTTGTTCTGTGTTACAAGACAAAAATAGCTCCAACATGAAAAAATATATATATATTGCTCACATTTAAAACTTCTCTTTCTTTTTTTCTTTATTTTTTTTTAATATTTCCTTTATTTTTTTTTATATTTGTCCATGTGAATGCACGCATATTTGTCTTTGTATCTTTATCAAAATGATGCCAAAAGGAATTCAGAGGTACATTTGATTTCAACACAGCATGGAATGAAGAGTGAAGACATCATTATTTCTGTGTCTTTCTCTAAGTGCCTGGCCTGAGTACACAGACTTAGCACTTGTACTCATTTTTTGTTTGTTTATTTGTTTTGCCTGATCACCTGTCTTTGCCTGTCACCTGTTCTACCTGTAACGCCTGATAATGGACTGGTTGCTATCTTTAATCACCTTTTACTCACACATGGCCTTAATAAAGATGAGTGTAAAAACTGAAGAACAGCTGTACAGTGTCAGGTGAAAAGTTAATCTAGTGAAAGGTTTCTTATGCTGACTTTGGCAATGTCCACTAGCAAAGAGTGATAGAGTGGAGGAGCCACGTGGTACTCTCCTACAGTACCTTCTTAGTATCCAACTGTTTTTGGCACTTCTTAGGCCAGAAGTGTTTACTTTCTTCTGAAAACTCTGAAACTTTCCAATTCCCCTTTACATGTGTTATTCTAACCTGACTTTTGATCCTAAGTAATGTAAATTACTACAAGTTAAGCAAGTACTGATTCTTTCAGATGATCTGCAAAAGCTGAAAAAAAATATTTTCAAACAAATGTTAACACTCTGGCTACAGAGAAAACCACAATCTGTTATAGTGAAAAATATTGTTCAAAAAAACAAACAAGCAAATGAAAACTTGCTTCTTAGGCTATAGTTTGAATGTTTTTCATCAATTGCATATATCTTTCTTTCAGATAAAACTTTTAAAAATCACGTTAAATGTGCAACATAAACACAAGTTGAATTGCAGTGTCTTAGGGGAGAGATTTGCCCAATTATATTAAGACTTAGAGCTTCTGTAAATAACAGTCAAATTCCATAGCAAAAACACTTTGAATTCAATTTTAAAGCTATATTCTTATGGTGGTTTTACCCATCTGGGCAGCTGAGATCTACCACAACCACTCTCTCACTCTTCCTCCTCAAAGGGAAGAAAGGGGAGAGAAAATATGATGAAAAGGGCTCAAGGGCTGAGATAAGGACAGGGAGATCTTTCAGTCATCGTCACAGGCCAAACAGACTCAGCCTAGGGAGATTAATGTGGTGTATTACCTATTGCTAACAAGCTAGAGCAGTGAGAAACTAAAAACAAACTAAATCACTTTCCCCCTCTTCCACCCCCTTCTACTTCCTCTCCCTGAGTGATGCAGCAGAAAGGGGAATGGGGGCTGTGGTCAGTCCATAAAGCTTTGTCTCTGCCTATCTTTCATGGTCATTCTCTTCCCCTGTTCCAGTGTGGGGTCCCTCCCATGGGATGCTGTCTTTCCCAACCTGATCCTCCATGGGCTTCACACACACAGCAACTCTTCAAGAGCTGCTCCAAATACAGGTCTGTACCACAGGGGTCATTTGTCACAAGCAAAATTTTCCAACATGGGTCTGCCATGGGTGGCAGCTCCCCCCAGGTACCCTGCTCCTGCATGCTTTTCACTCCAGGTCTGTCCCACTTTGGCAGGTGCTATTCATAGGCCACAGCATCCTTCATGCCAGATTAACCTGTTCTGCCTTGGGCTCCTCCACAGGCTGTAGTGTGGAGATCTGCTCCACAATGGTACACCATGGGCTGCAGGATGACAGCCCACCATGGACCTCTCTATAGGCCACAGGGGAACTTCAACTCTGGCAACTGGAGTATTTCCTCCCCCTCATTCTTCACTGACCTTGGTGCCTGCAAGGCCACTTCTCACTCTTCACTCTCTCAGCTGCTGTTGTGCAGCAGATTTTTCCCTTTTCTTAAATATGGTCTCACAGAGGCGCAAACAACATCACTTATTGAATTGGCTTTGGGCAGCGGTGGATTGTTTTGGAGCTGGCTGAAACTGGCCCTTACCTAATGCATGGCAGCTTCTGGATTTTTCTCACAGAGGCCATTCCTGCAGTCCCCTACTACCAAAACCTCGCTACATAAACCCAATACAGTTCTCGTATCAGAGATATCTCTCATATCTCTTCCTACAACTACGTGCAGGAAAACTTCCGTGTTTTCATAAACGCATATGTGAGTTTGTCTCTGCTTGATTTCAAAAACAAACAAACAAAAACCAAAACAAACCAAGCCAAAAACAAAAAACAAAGAAAGAAACAAACAAACAAAAAAAACCCACCACCACTACCACACACACACAAATAAAAAAATCTGTGGTTATTATTATTCTAAAAAATAAATAAATAAAATAAAATATAATAAAAATGTCATTTATAAGAAATACCAGTTAAGTCAACAGGGCGTACCTCTGAACCCAGTTACTCTTACAAATATCTGAGGTTCTCTTAGTCACTCAGATCCATGTTATATAGTATTCTCTACCAGTGTAAGTACATGTTGAAATTTTGTAACCAAAGGAAATTTAGAATGTTTTCAGGGGATGCTGTGATACAAACAAAATGCTCAATGCAAACAGGTTGTGGTTATACCAGTACTCTTGCCTTGTGGTGAAGTATCATCCAAGTGTACATTGATCATTTATCTTGCAAACTATTTGCTTTGTATCTGTTTTCTGTATCTTCATATGCCTATTTTCTGATAGCCTGAAAATAAAAAGATGGTATGTGCAAATGCAGGCATGACTCTATTGTGACAAAAACTTCCAAACTCTCAAACAAAAAAGTAGAAAATATGTCAACATATCTTAAATCTGTGTTTTGTTGTGTGTGCATTTTTTGCTTGTTTGTTTTTTCCTTGAATTTCTCATTGTATTTAATTCAAGAGAAGACTTGGTGAAAAACAACATGTGGATACTGATGTACATAATATTCTTTACTGTGCAATTCCCTCTGTGCAAACACAGAGTGTCTACTGTTCACGATAAAAGTTAAGAGCTATTGAAAGGTGCTTAACACCTCTTGTGAACAGTCTGAATTTGACAAAAAAATAAAATAAAATAAAAAAATAAAAAATTGCTTCTCTGCCTCCAGACATTTCATTTAAGACTATTATTCATCGTGTATCTATGGAAAAAAAGTTTGGTTCAAAACTGAGTGATTAATTATTGCCTGATTTGAAAAAAACAAACAAAAAAAAAGTATAGGAACTTGTCCGCATTGTCTGGAGAAGTGATGACCCTCAGCAATTCCCCAATTTTAACACTTTGTGTTTTCTCATTTATTTTATTGAGTTTTGAACATATAGGGATTGCCTAAAAGGACTGAACAAAAAAAGGAGAGGGGAGAGGAAGGGAAAAGAGGCGAGGGAAGGGGGGGAGGGAGATGGGGAAATAGTGGAAGAAGAAAATCAAACAAAACAGCCATCTTAAACTAAGGAGGGGCAAAATGAAAATGAAGGCAAATATGTAAGCACAGTTTGAAAAATAATAATAACAAAGAATAGACATCACATAATGCTTATTAATGATATGTGCAACAACTATACAGAAATGTAAGGCAATGACATTAGAAAAGTAAAAAAAAAAAAAAGTCTCTGAATGAAGAGCTTTTATTGGAAATGAAGGCTGAACTCTCATTAAAGTAGTATGAACCACTGTAAAATAAGAGCTATATTAGTTGCAGTTGCTTCTGTGAATTTTCAGTTGTTTTTATGAGATAAATTTTGATGGGATTACTTGAGATAACTTATTCAGTTTCTCAAACCTAAGGACTGAAATTTACAATATTTTAACTGGGAATATCAGTCACCTCTGATTTGAACACTAGACATAATGAAATGTTATAGCTGATATCAAGAAATAAATTAATGCACTCAGTAGGAAGATATTTACAAAAATAGCAAGTGAGTGAATGAATGGATGGAAAAGAACTTCAATCTGTCATGATTTTTTGCAGAAGAATACATATATTATGATGGTTTACAGGCACTCTGCTCAAGCAAAGCAATAGACAATCTGTTCCAATTTTGTGTATGTTGAAATAACAGCTGGACAGACACAAACTGTAATGTTTCCCAAATGATGGGAGAAATTTACAAATTCTTCTATCAAATTTCACAGTCCTCTCATGCAATAGCTGAAATTCATATTCATACTTATATTGCATGTCTGGAAAAAGTTATTGTGATGTGTATAAGCAAGAACTTGGTTGCAAATTATTGATAGCAGCTGTTTATCAACTATTCTATTTTTGAAATGACCAAGGGGGAACTTCAGCTGTGCTTTACCATTGATCATTGCTTAATGAGTAACGTCAAAGGTATGTAATTTTTGTATAAAATATAGTTTAAATTCATGGCTGTATCCTTGAATCATTTCAAATGTTTTCATAATTATTATTGCAAACAATAATTTATATAGATGTTGAGCAGATATAAATACTTCCTATAAAAATATTCTCATTTAAGTGAATCAGGTAATCTTCATTCTATCATCTGTTGTATTTTCTTCACATTAATAATTTAACATTGATATACATTTTGAAAATATTGATTATAACCAAATATTAAAGAAAGTGAGAAGAAAATAAGCTTGGGTTTACAAATGCAAATTAATTTACTAAAGCATTGCTCAACATATTTTGGATTTTGAATTTTAGAATCTTGCAGAAAACCTAGTTTTAAAGCAAGTTAAAGGGCAATATTTACTACTGGTAAAAACACAGTAAATAATTTTGACAATGAATATATTTAACTGAAAAAAAAAACAAAAACAAAAACAAAAAAAACAGCTCTGCATGAAAGGAGGAAGGATTAATTACATAGATTGTTTTATTTTATTTTTTTCCAAAATTTATATTTATGTCTATGATCTTGATATCACATGTTATTACCATTTTTCTAGGTTTGGTTAAAGTCTTGTAACTTAAGGAAATAAATAATGAAACTATTCTAGAGATAATAATGATTATTTAGGACCAATACTAATACCATTACTCCGTAGCTGGTAAGGTTAAGGATACTTACAACTCAATTTGTCCATGAATAAACTCAGCAGAAACATCTTTTAATTTTAGAACATAGTTACTACACAAAGCATTCAATATTATCTCTGAACCCTGAAAGTGTACAGCCTAAGACAACTACTACATGTAGATTGGCTATTAGTACAAAGTAAATCATGGGAACGTCATAAATGATAAATTAACAGGACAGATTTGTACCTTTCTGGATCATACTGGCATTAAAAATACTTAAATAGAAACAAACTACCATTAAATACAGAAACTCTAGATTTCCTTTTATTTGGTCACAGCTGGTCATATTCTCCCTTCCAACCTGAAACCTGCAATCCTAAATTTCATAACAATAATTATAAAGGATTTTTGCATGACCAGGATATATTTTTTTTCTATGTTCTTATTTATTTATTTATTTTTTCTCCATGTGGAATGGCCAAAGCTCTCTCTGTCTTCTGTTTCATATGTGACCAGATTATAGGAGATCAGAAAATACATATAAATGAAAAATCTGTAGGTAGGCCATACATACACAAAATTAGCTTTCATAGATATTTTGAAACCTGGCTGTGTCCCTGAAATTCCCTCATCTTCTTCATTATTTCTGAGGAGAAAAAATGCAGCATTTATATCATTTTAGGAAAGTAAACATAATCATCTATAACGTCTATGTATATCTTCAAACAAGGAGATTCATAATTATTAGAAGAAATCAAACTTAAGTAACAGAAAAACTGTAGTGCTGGCTTATTACAACATCTAAATAATAACACAGCAGAAATTTGAAATTATATTGTACAGCTGAATGAAACAAAAAACAAGTAACAAAAGCATTTAATGTATGTGTGCTTCACTGACCCTTGTGTTTGTATTAGATCAGAACAGATAATTATTCTCATTCATAAAAGCTGAAAAGGCTACAGGGAAAATGGAGAAACACAATAAACCAGATAAAAATGTCACAATTAAATTAAACTCTAAAGTAAAAATAAGCAGTTATAATAGTAACAATATAAATCCATAGCATTACTCTTAGCCTGAAAGCATTTTTATAATAAAAAAAAAGATCTTTATATTATAAAAAGAAATAAAAATAAACTGAATTATTTTGTGATCAGTAGTTTGTGCCACTACAGAGTCACCTAAATGTGAACTGCAAACAGAAAGTGAATTTTATATTTGGTAGAACAATATGGTCGTATCAGTATTTCATACTACCGTATGAAATGTCATCTGCAAATAAGTTAATGTAAAATCAATTTCAAGCTCTATATTGTATAATTTTATAATTTTACTTTATAACCTTTCAAAAAATTGCAGTTGAATTTCCAGATCCCTGCAACCAAACAGAAGAACAGAAAAAAAATACTTTATATCTAGATCTTTTAAATAACAGATTATCTGTAAAAGATAATAGGGACAAGTCATTAGAACTTCTCTTTTTACACCTTAATTATTTCCAGCTGCATTCACTTGGTATTAGTGAAACTTCCATTGGTAACAGAATCAGATTTATAAGCATGGTGACTCATAAACCCCAATGAATATACGAATGATTTTTTGTCTCTTCTAAGGTCAATTTAAAGATTTTTTTTTTTTTTTTTTTTTTTTAGGTTATATGGGAGGTGACTCTCCATTTAAATTTAAGTCTTTCTTAATGTCTTTTTTTTGTTTGGGAAGGAATAGTTTGAGTAATGGAAAATACCTTGCAATAGCAAAATAATGAATATTAGATAACAAAAGATATCTTGAACAATCGGAATATGCCAAGATAATATATCACGTACAAAGTACTATAATATTAATTATAAATGACTTTTTTGCATGCAACATAAACCCAGAAAATTTGGGAGTGGCTTGAGACTGTTGCATAAATAGGTGAACCGTTTCTAAAAAGGTATAAAGACATGCAGAGGTAAATAAACTGACTATTATTTGTATAGGTGGCATTTTTTGTGAATTCATTCTTGAAGAATAGGTTTGCACATGAATTTTGGAAGTAACTTAAATGATGCATGACTCATTCCCTAAGGCAATGATATATATACTTACCTAGTTCTTGAAAACTTCAGGATTGTTTACACAGTATTACAACTGTTACTTCTTTGATTACATTTGGAGTGTCTCTCGGGATAAGTATTCACAGTATGGATTTCACACACACAAAAAAGTCGTACAGGTTCAAAAACACAAGTGCATTGTTTAGTCTAAAGAAGTGAAGACTCCTGGCTTAAAGAAGTGAGACACCATATGACAACAGCCCTTAAGTATACAGAGGACTTTTGTGAAAAGGAAAGTAACAATTTGTTCTTTATGTCTGTGGTAGATAAGGCAAAGGCTGGTGGGTTTGTATTGTTGGATAGACAATTCATATTAAATAAAAGAAAAAGCTTTATTATGACAACGAAAATGAAACACAGGATATATTCATTGGGAAGGGGTTGTAGTGTTCCTCATGTAGAGTCTTTGAGAACAAAATAAACTATCAAGAATGACATAAACTGTTCCTCTCCTAGTGCAAGATGATGAATACTCAAAATCTAACACTTCTTCACTTTTATTGTCTTTTAAAATAACTCATTTAAAACAGGAAACAAAAAAAGAAGTTGCTGAGACTTTAAATTGTCAAGTGATAGCTTAGCTTTGAAGAGAAACAAAAAATAAAACAGAATATTAGGAAAAAATTACATTGAGTTTTTATATGGAAATTATAGTTTTACAAGTGTTTTTTTTTTTTTTTTTTTTTTTTTTTTTTTTTTTTTTTTCCCATTTCATTGTGAAACTAGTACTATATTAATTCAGAAGGGTTTGGGGTTTTCTTTGAATATTTTTACATACTGTAATACAATACAGTAGAATTCTCTGTCTTTAAGACCTACAACTGCCATTAGTGTTTTTAGGCACTGTACTCATGCACAGTGCTTTTGTATCCCACCATGTTCTATACCTGATGTGAAGAACAAGCATTTTAATTCAGTTTGGTCTTGATCAAAATCCCGCTGAATTTATTGGGAGGATTGTTTCTGATTTCTATTTTGCTTTGGATCTTTTGTGTGTGTGTGTGTGTGTGTGTGTGTGTGAAGACATTTCCTTTGAAAAGCTGCATGTGGAATTACATCACCATTGTTGACTGGCTTCAGTGTTGTATAAGCAAGTAGGGCAAACTGACCAAGCACTAGAGGTAATTTAGACTTTCCAAGCAACAGCAAAACACTTTTATGTGCTGTATGCAGCAATGTGAATTTCTGTCTCCTTACTAAAACCTTCTGGAACCTTCCTAAAACCTTATTTGAAAATGATTTTCACTGTTTTCAAGTGAACCAGATGTTTCTTGTATACATCCAGATACTCTAAATGTGGGACTAAAACAAGGTAAATATAATCCAGCCCACTTAGATATTGTCAAAAAATAAAATTTCAAAACTTCAAAATATTAACTACTTTAGGATCACATACGAAATTCTCATTTAGAAGGTTATTCTATTTTACTTAACTTATTATAATATATAATAATTCTGATTAAAATTGAGAGAAATATACTCAGAAATTTACTGAGTCACCATTCCTAGAGGTCTTCAAGAAATATGTAGATTTAGAACTTACTAGCATGGTTCAGTGGTGGACTTGTGAGTACTGGGTTAAAGGTTGGACTAGATGATATTAGAGGTCTTTTCCAACATGAATGTTTCTATAATTCTGTGAAAATAATTAGTGCTTGGGGGAAAAAGGACTACGAAGAATAATTATGCTAACAGCAGAAGATAAAGTTGTCCAGAGCATGTTTTAACATATGAATAATGCCTTAGTTGTAATGTATTGTTTGTCACAACAGAAGGATTACAATTAGAAGATAATATGCTTTTAAAAATGCATGCATAAATCATATCCACATTTATGACACTCTAAAGATATATTTCACCTTAAAGCCTGTGACTGATATACAGTATTATGATTTACAAAGTGAAATTTATCCTCTATTATGCATGTGTGTAGTACTGAATTATTCAGCTCAATAAAGGACATAATAATAATCAGAATAGTAATAATGAGAATACCTTGGTTCTGCCAGAGGCATGAGGTTATAATGCCATTTACTATATAATGTCATTATGTTCTTGTTAAAGCCAGGAATCTAAAGACTGACTTTTTGAGGTAAAAAAGCTATACTGCTAATTACTAATTTTTTTCATACTATAATTCACTTTGGAGTCTAGCTCTGATGCCCCCCACAAATGCCTACACTTGTCTAAATGCTCAGATCTTATACCTGCTGAGTACCATCAGCAGATTAAACTGAGAACTTTTAAATGAACAGCAGTTTATGTTTAGTGTTTTCAAACAATATTGTTCATCTGGGTTTCCAGATATGTATTTAACATCTAAATGAGACCACTCATTAACTTGTTCCTGTTTCTTACAATGTTCAAGCAGCAGCTCTATTTCAACATAGATTTATTATTATTATTATTATTATTTTTCTGCTAAGATTGTATTTTCTACAGCTGATATATAATCATTTGGTCTTGGCTAACAGATTTGATTTGTATATTCAAGGCTTTAGTGGTCTAAAGCTGAAATGAATTGATCAGTTTCTGGTACTACTATGCTACAGGAGAGGAAAAAAATGCAAGAATGTTTATTCAAAACAGAAAGGAAAAAAATGGCTAGTGTTGTTGCCATTTTGTGGTGGCACAAAAGTGGTGTAAACTGGAGCTACATCAGTACAGAACCATGTTCCTTGTTGATCCAGACCCTGACTTTTACCCACAAATCATAAAATCATAGAACCCTGGAACGACTACGGAAGGAATCATAGAATGGCTTGGTTTGGAAGGAATCTGAAAGATCATCTAACTCCAACCCCCCTGCCATAGGCAAGAATGCCACCCACTAGATCAGGTTAGCCAAGGCCCCATCCAACCTGGACTTGAACACCTCCAGAGATGGGGGCATCCACACCTTCTCTGGGCAACCTGTTCCAGTGCCTCACTACCCTTGCTGTGAAGAATTTCCTCCTAATGTCTAGTATAAATCTATCCTCTTTATTTTAAGACCATTCCCCTTTCTTCCATTATTATCTACCTGAGTAGAGTCCTTCTCCATCTTTTTTATAAGACCACTTTAAATAACGAAAGGTTGCAATAAAGTCACCATGGAGTCTTTTCTTCTCCAGGCTGAACATGCCCAGCTCTCTCAGCCTTTCTTCATAGCAGAGGTCCTCCAGCCCTCTGGTCATCTTTGTGGCCCTCCTCTGGACTTACTTGAGCAAATCCACATCCTTCTTGTGCTGGGGGCCCCAAACCTGGATGCAGTACTCCAAGTAGGACCTCACAAGGGCAGAGTAGAGGGGGACAATCCTCTCCCTCAACCTGCTGGCCATGCCTCTTTTGATGCAGCCCAGGACACTGTTGGCCTTGTGGGCTGTAAGAGCAAGCTGCTGGCTCATGTTGAGCCTTTCGTCCACAAGCACCCCCAGGTCTCTCTCCGCAGAGTTGCTCTCAGTGAGTTCTACTAGTCTGTACTCCTGCCTGGGATTGCCTTGACCCCAGTCCAACACCTTGTACTTGGATTTGTTGAACCTCATTCAGTTCACATGAGCCCACTTCTGCAGCCTATCCAGGTACCTATGAGTGGCATCTCTTCTTTCTTTGGTATCAACTGCAGCTTGATGTCATCTGCAAACTTGTTGAGGGTGCACTTGATCCCACTGTCTATGTTATTGATGAAAATATTGAAAATCACCAGTCATGTCCCAAGACATACACCTGAGGGACATGGCTTGTCACTGTCTTTCACCTGGGTATAGAACCATTACTCCCTGGGTGTGGCCATCGAGCCAATTCCTTATCCACTGGATAGTCTACCCATCAAATTTGTAAGTTTCCCAATTTAGAGATTAGGATGTTGTATGGGACTGTGTCAAAAGCCTTACAGAAGTCTAAGTAGATGACATCAGTCGGTCTTCCCTTGTCAACTGATGCTGTCACTCCATTGTAGAAGGCTACCAGATGAGTGAGGCATGATTTGCCCTTGGTGAAGCCATGCTGGCTATCACGGATCACATCCCTATTCTGCATGTGCCTTAATATTGCCTTGAGGAGGATTTGTTCCATGATCTTCCCAGACACAGAGGTGAGGCTCACCAGTCTGTAGTTCCCTGGGTCTTCTTTTTTTAAAAATGTGAGTGATGTTTCCCTTTTTCCAGTCACCAGGGACTTTGCCTGATAGCCATGATTTTTCAAATATGATGGAGAGAGGCTTGGAGACTACATTAGCTAGTTTCCTCTGGACCCTGGTATGCATGTCATCAGGGCACATAGACTTGCATGTATTTTGTTGTGTCAGGAGGTCCCAAACTGCTCTTTGCTTACAGTGGGAGGGACTCTGCTCCCCCAGCCTAGAGGTTTGATGACTTGAGAGACCTTTTCCACTTCTGCTTTTAACAAATACATTATCCTGTTTTGACTTCATATCTGCCCCATTATTATGGACTTGATGGAGGCCATGGCACTGTCATTAACCACTTTACCACAAACATACTCACCCTGACTTGTGGAATTCCTGTCCTAGCTTCAGAACATACCTTCTCCATCACTATGGACCTATCTGGGTTCTTGACTGATTCTAGCTGCCACCTCTGGGCCTGCCCTGACAGTCTTGCTTGCTGGAGTGTGGTGGGACACTTCACTGTGCCTGCCTTGTTGACAGCTAAGAGCTCCCAGTTTGTCTTTCTGTAAGAAAGACCAACCCTCTTATTCTCTGGTAAAATCTCATTCCTGATAATTATTAAAACATATTTGAGCAAAAGAGGAAATTAATGTTAATTGTATGATTTGGAGGTTAGTTGTCCAATGATGCCATCACAAGGAAGGAAAACACACCCTTCTAAAGGAAAATTTAACAACTACTGCCAGAACATATATTGCTATATAGTAAGGTACACTTTGCTAATACCTAAGCAAACCTCCAGGTTTTGGATCCCTGCTATATCAGTAATGATATACTTCAAATTTATAAAATTGAAACAAATACAGAAATTTAAATTTAAATTCAGTCCCCTGTGGCACTTTAAGGCTACAGGCTACCAGGACTCTGAAAGTGATGCAGTGGGTGAATAAGTTTTAGACTGAGATACTTACATGCAATGCAAATTCTACATTAAAAGAAAGTCATGCCTACACTGTGCTATGGAGTATAATACAGAAATAGCACCTCCAGAAATATAGCAGTGTATCTGTGTAGGATTTGGAATATGTCTATTTTAATTAAGTATATTGAGAAATAGTGTTGATTAGTCCAGATAGAGTGTAACCCTCCAATGGCTATCCTGCCTTTGACCTGAGCTTACAACCCTTCATGGAATGGCACACCATGATGCAAATGTACTAGCTTAGATGCTGGCTAGGGGGTGTCTCATGAAATTAATTTCTGAATTATATAAATCATGAAATCTATGACATTTGACTTTACAAAGATCAAATCTGGAATAAAAAGGATATAACATATAGTCAAAAGATTTTTAACACTGCTGTGATTCTTGTTTGCTGTATCTGGGAAGCAACATTTTAGCTCACACAGTACTATAGTTCTTAATAAATGGATTAAATGAAAATAGAATATTGTAAATTGATGCCAAGAAGCTAAAGAGGAGAAGATCTATAAACTGTTCATAACTTCTATGACTTTATTTGAACTATCATCTTTCAGTGCACTAAAACTTAGGTAATTTTGTTTTGTTTTGGAAGATTGAATAATAAAAGTATTTTTGTAATCTTCACTAGGTTTTTCAGCATTTTATTGTTCTGAAGCAATGTACTTTTTAAAGCAAGCTTATTTATTTATTTATTTATTTATTTATTGATATCTAGCTGTTGATACACAAGGACACAATAAAGTCCCTTTATTGTGACTGTGGACACTTTCCTACTTGAATGATTGGAAATCCACAGTAACAGCATCATTCATTACAAAACCCTTTCTGTCATTTTCTCTGTGACTACACAGATGAAAAAAAGTGTTTCTTAGGTGTCCAAATGGATCAATCAACAAACTATACTTTATGAACTGAGTTGGAACAACCTTTCACTTCCACAGATACAAGCTATATACATGAAAGGAAATAAATGTTTTTCTATGTTACAAGGAAGTACAAGGTCAAAGATGATCATTAAACTTCATGAAGAAAGCAATTGATACTATGTAGTTTTCATCTCAATAGACATTCATATCAGTATTCAAACAAATTAAACCCACAAATTAAACCAGAGGATATTACAATATAAAATATTTTTTCATGTGTTTCTTTGGACTTATTCCACAAACAATAGTAGAATGTATTTCATCTATGATTGGTTTGGGCTTTATACAGACAGGCAAAATAGGAGAATTTCTTTGCACGCCTTGCATGACAAACATTCCATGTGAGCACAGATGTCAGTGTATCATTAATTTCTATCATCTACCGACATAGCTGTATGATGTGAGGACATTTTATCAGGGCCATTAGAACAAATAGTTTGCTTTAGTTATTTGAAAGAAAAATATTTTATAAATTATAAATTGTGTGAAAATTGAACATTCATAGTCTTAACTTTTATATTTCTTGCCAGGAACATACAGAATTTAACATATGGAATTAATAAAAGGTTTACTGTAGGAATATCAGTAGAATGACAGCACACACATTTTTCAGTGAGATTATCTTTCTTCTGGTATGTATTGTGTCACATTCTGACATAATGTTACCTTACTTAGATGAGATACAATGCTTTATTTTTGACAAGATAGACCCACTGAGAACATAAAAGAAAGATTTTTTTAGACAAACTTTTATTTGATTTACAAGTAAAAATTCTCAATATATTTTCTAATTGCTAATCTCACTACTCCATGAAGTTTCTTTTCATATATACAAAGGTGCAGAGTTTGTGTCAAATTTTTATCTTGTGCACCCAAAATAAGAACACATTGATGTCAGATATGAAATATGTGCATCCTCATCCATCGCTCAAACTTGTTTATATAGCAGTTGGCAAAAAATATTTCACTGTGGAATAACCACACTCCAAGTATGAAAATTCCTTCACTTCAAGAAAAAAAAAAAAAGAAATTCTTTCACTTTCGTGCTCGAGGTCTGATGTTGCAGATGAAAAGGTCTGTTAACTGAAAGAAAAAAAAAAAAGGAATTTGGATTCAGATTCATTAAATAAATAAGAGGAAATGTATTTGTACACGTAAATGATGAAAATGTATTTGTGTGCATGGGCTTAGGCATTAAATAAATTTATTCATCTTATTTCAACCTTAATATATATATAAAAAAGTAAATACTGTCTGATCAATGTATATTTATGTCTAGAAGAACTTGGAATATCCACACATAATTTTCATAAAGTATCTTTAGTTTCCAGAAGAAGAAAGCACATTATGAAACTACTATTCTCTGGTACTGAGTTGCCTTGTACCCCAACTCACACCAGTATGTTGATGAAGACATTTTATATTTACAAAGCTGTCTACTGATTTACCTGCAGCATATTCTAGTCCCTCACCTGGACTACACCATCTGGAGACAAAGCTTCAGTTTGAGGGAACAGCTTTTCGTCTTAGACTATTACTAAAGTAATCCAAAGAAATAATAACGTTAAAGTTTTGCTAGTGGGGAGATGAGTATTTAAAACTTCATGTGTTCACTTTCAATAAAAGTTGTTAGAACAATTCTCAGAAACCTATAAGAGATTTTAACAGTGAAATAATTTTGTATTCTGTTACAGTGGTGTCCTGGGTTTGACTGGGTTAAAGTTAATTTTGTTCATAGCAGCTGTTATGTTGCTGTGTTTTGAGTTTTTGATGAAAATAATGGTGATAACACAGCAGTGTTTTAGTTGTTGCCGAGCAGTGTTTAAATTGTCAAGAACTCTTCTCATGCTGCCCTGTCAGTGAGGTGTGGTGGTTTCACACTGATGGACAGCTAGGATCCACCACACTGCTTTCTGACTCTTCTTTCTCAAAAGAGCAGGGGAAGAAAATATGATGAAAAAGGTTCATAGGTTGAGAAAAGGACAGGGAGATTGCTCACCAATTACTGTCATGGGCAAAACAGACTCAGAATAGGGAGATTATAGAAATTTATTACCTATTACTAACAATCTAAATAAGTGAGAACTAAAAGTAAACTAAAAACGCCTTCCCCCCCAACCATCTTCTATCTCCTCCCCGAGTGATGTAGAGGAATGGAGGCTGCAGTTAAGTCTATAATGCTTCACCTCTGCTTCTCCTTTATGGTCACTCTCCTCCCCTGCTCCAATGTTGGGTCCCTCCCATGGGATGCCATCCTTCCCAAACTGATCCTGCATGGGCTACACATAGGCTCTTCAAGAACTGCTCCAACATGTGTCCGTACCATGGAGTCCATCCATCATGAGCAAACTGCTTCAGCACAGGTCCCCCATGGGTGGCATCTCCCCCCAAAACAGGAGAGGAGCTCCTGCGTGGGCTCCTCTCCACAGGCTGCAGCTCCAGCCCAGAGCCTGATCCTGCGGGGATCTCTCCATGGGCTGCAGCCTTCTCCAGGCTGCATCCACCTGCTCCAGCAAGGGCCTCTCCATGGGCAGCAGATGAGCTTCTGTTCCAGCGCCTGGAGCACCTCCTCCCCCTTGTTCTTCACTGACCTCAGTGTCTGTGGGATTGTTTCTCTCTACATTTTCTCACTTCTCTCTCCCAGCTGCTCTGGCACAGCATTTTTCATTTTTTAGTTTTCTTCGGTGGGCTCTCCTAGAGGCACAACCAGTGTCAATTTGGCTCAGCTTTGGTCAGTGGCAGGTCTCTTTTGGAGCCAACTGGAGCTTATGTAGCATGGGGAAGCTTCTGAACTCTTCTTACAGAGGACGGGTGGCTTCTGCCTGTGGGCCTCCCCCCCCTCCCTCTCTCCTCCCCTTCCCCCCAAACAAACAAACAAACAAAAGCTCTTGCCATTTAAACCTATTACATGAGGAGGCTGGGAGGGTACACAACCAGAACAGCTGACCCAAACTGGCCCAAATTCCTTACCACATGGGGAGAAGCAGCATGAGTAGGGGGACATTCAGGGTGATGGCTTTTGTATTACCAAGAAACATATGAGACGAGCTCTGCTTTCCTGGAAATAGATGAACAGCTGCCTGTCAATCTGTCAATGGGAAGCAGTAAATGAATTATTTATTTTGTTTTGTTTGTATGCACAGATTTTTCTTTACGTAGTAAATTGTCATGAACTCAAGCTGAGTTCTCGTACTTTTATCTTTCCAATTCTCTCCCGCATCCCACTATGGGAACAGTGAGTGAGCAGCTGTGTGGTGCTTAGTTGCCTACCAGGGTTCAACCACAAGTGGCTACCCTGTGTACACAGTGGGGTATAAGTGGTTCTACTGAAATAATTTCTAATGTGCCATATGTTGTATCTGTTCAATCAAAAGCTCAGCAGATCATCTTCCTCTGGGATTGTCAGTTTTGTGCATGACTTTAGATACAAGCTGATTTCTTATATCAAATTTAAGCAGCTAGTATTTGTGGATGACAGTTTTGGAATAAAACACCTAAATTTAATCTAAATCATGTTTTTTTTTTTTTTTTTTTTTTTTTTTTTTTTTTTCATTATTAAGCTGTATTCAGAATCTGATTCATACTGTATGTAACCCCTGAAACATATTTTAACGTTATGTTGGGCACAGAATGGATGCCATTGTGTAAGAAAATATACTGAATTATCTGCCTAATTGGTATGTCTCTTTTGAGTTACTTGTCATATTACAATGCTTATTTTTTTTTCCTGTCTCCTAGCTCATGAACATTCATTTTGATTCATCCAATGTTCATACATATAGATGCACACACACATACACACATGCACACACACAATGCATACAAATTAAAACTAAGCCTCAAGGATGAGTAAGTAGACTAAATACCTAGTGCAATTTCTTTGGGAAAAGTACATCTTATCATTGTATACAAACTGAAGCATAGGAGGTTCCCTCTGAACCTAAGGTAACACTTTCACTGTGAGAATGACAAAGCACTGGTAGAAGTTGTCCAGTGAGGCTGTGGAGTCTCTCGCCTTGAAGATATTCAAAAGCCATCTGGATATGGTTTTGTGCAACCTGATTAGGTGTCCCTGCTGGAGTAGAGAGATTGAACTAGATGACTTCCAAACTCAACCATTCTATGATTCTGTGATTCTATCATCTTTTATGTTGAACTATGAATATATTATTACTCATTCTAATTAAAGTGTTGGCAATCTAATAAATAAATATGTATATATACATATATTAGTCCACTTGGAATGATACAAACATTTTAAATTCAAATTTTTGGATTACCAAAATGAAATAATTCATTTTGAAAACATTGAATTTAAATACTGCATTTCAAAATATATTTCTTTATGTTTTTCTAACAAAGGCTATTCACCAAATTATGCTTAAATAAGCAATTTGAAATTATTTTAAGTGAATGTAGTGGCTCTGGCAGTCCCCAATAAGCAAAGAAGTTTTGAAATTAGAAACCAAACATAGAATTCAAAATTTTGTTAATTCCAAAATGGGATATTTGAGACAAAGTTTCCTAACCATCATAGCTAGGGACCATGACTGCCTAGAGTTGCCTAAGTGCTTCCAGTATTTCTCTGTAAGAGTGCAAATTCTGACATCTTTAGATCTCTAGATATAGCCTCCACCATCAGAACAATGGCAGGCATTTGGAAACTCATCAAACTAAAAACATCATAAAAAGCATCTCTCTTTCAACAGGTAGTATTATCCATAAGAAATTTTTCACTAGAGATTTCTGAAAGTTCTGTCATGTGAATATGGGTGAAGAATGAGGAGGATCCCCTTTACTCATTTCATACTCTGTGCTTATGGTCTTGTTGAGAGTAAAAAGGACAAAATTGTTATGAATACACAGGAAAAAAAAATCAGTGCTACCTCTTTTTCCTTGTCTAGCATATCATATCAGGAAACTACCAAGAAAAAAATTGTTTTTGTCTGGTAGAAGTTTTTTAGCTGTCTGGTAGAAGCCTTTTAGCTGTATTTTTGTCACCTTTTCAAGTTTCTTCCATGCCTGAACTTTATTTTTTTTTTCTTTTTTTTTTTTTTTTTTTTTTTCTAAAACTCTTATACATACATAGAAGTGAGATGAATGGACATTTCTTTGACTGAACCACCTTCCCTCCCTCTTTTATTTATTTTTTTTTTTTCCAAATTCACTAGTCTGTGATCACACAATGCTACTTTAATATAAAATTTTTCTAGGTAGATCATTGATTACATAGTTTATTATTTAATCTTCAGTTCCTCTGAATTAAATCACAATATAAAAATGTTGCTATGCACTTAAAACAAAAATAGAACATATTCACTGATGACATAGTGGTTGATCTTCCTTTTTCTTTTTTTTTTTTTTTTGGCAAATGCAGTGTCATCACAAGCACATGTTTTGGTTAACAGAAATATAATCAGTAAGGATCTTAGATCAGTTTTAGATAATAAGCATGAATTATGTGATATCTCACAGCTTCATTGTAGCCAAAAGGATAGCAACAGAAAATGGTAATGTGTGAACACCCAAAGTTGCTTACTGAAGGTTAAGCAAGCAGTGTATGCATAAAAAATCTCAGCCAGTGAAATGATGCAGCTTTTACAGCTTACAATTCTTCTCTTGAGGATGTTTACTATTTCCCCAGAGAGTTAAGGCAAGTTCAATTGAAAAGGAAAATTTTGAAATACCTGAGGTCAACAAAAAGTAGTCTGCTTTATATTTATTTAGTTAGATAAAAATATCATGCCTTTTGACAACTGTAATAGTCAAAATAACATTCCTGTTAGTGTGAAAGTGAACAAACAAATCTATTGCATCTCCTAAATGAAACACAGTAAAATGTGAAATTTGAAATAGTACTTCCTCTGCTGGAACGGTGGAAAGCTTGACTCATTTACAATTTTTTTAACCTAACTTAATGCAGGGTAAACAGAATGGACTATCATCAAGTTCAAACTATAGTATTTCCTCGCCTGAAATAGGAGAAGTTAAATGATTTGGGAAAACAAACATAAAACATTATGCAGTAATGTTATACAAGATCCATCTGAAGGTCTGAAGGGGAAAAAAAAAAAAAAAGGTGATGCTCATCTTTGAAAACATACAGAACATTGTTTCTTTTTGAAAGAATAGTGCACCTAATGAAGTATTTAAAGCATATGAAAGCAAATATTTGTATTCTGAAAATGTTAAGAATTTTTGTTTTACTTCTCTGGAAACTGCAATCAATTCTTTCTCTTTAAAAAGTTTAGCCAACTTCTTGCCTTTCTGTTATAGTACTTACCATAAAATTGTTGTAATTACAGTTATGTTCTAGAAAAATAGATATACCTTATAAAAAGGACATTATTTGTTTGGTCACTAACTCAAATTCATCTTTCTTTTGTTTAGAATTACATTTTATTTTAAATCATCATGTCATTAATCAGATATTATATGCAAAGTTTAATGCATTTTTACTTAAAAAACATTTGGGGATTTAAAATCTAGATTAGATTACTGCTTTGTTACTATGAATTGTTATTGTTAATGAGTCCAATCATAGTCTTAAAGAAATATTATTTTTAATTCCAGAAGAAAGAATTGGAAAATATAGTTTGATCTTTTTTTATAGTACAGGCTACTTTTTCCTGGGTTGAGCCCAACCACATACATTTTTCCAAACCTACTTTCTTCAACAGATCTAATATTTGAATGTATTTAGTGTTAGATTAACATTTTTAATAGTACTATCCATACAGGTCTTAGATATGGACAAATTGTCATGATATGCTTGGTGTTTAAGATGGACAGAATTTATCATTCTCCTTTGGAGTTGAATTCAGCAATTAATTACCTAAGTGTTTAAAATGTGCCTATTTATGCTTTTAATTTACCTAATTTAGTTTTCAAGCACTGATTCTTCCTGTATCTTTCTATGCCAGATTAAAGTACTTTCTAGAACTCATTACTTTCTTTCTTTAAAGGCGTTTTAATTCTCTGACTGAATTTGAAAATGGTAAAGAGTGTTTTTTTTTTTTTTTTTTTTTTTAAAAAAAAAAAAAAGCTAATTGTCTGGAATTCAGTGTATATAGGAAATTCTGAAATGATTTCATTTTTATTCCCATGTTGGTTTCCCAGAGATTTTCCCTCAAGTCTGAATGTATTTTGTGTTAGCTTAAAGTTTTCAATAAAACTGTTCAATACAGGTCTTAGATGTGGACAAATTGTCATGATATGCCTGGTGTTTATCTATGTTTTGGAAGCTCCTTATTCCAATCCTTACTCTTTTCTGCCTATTCTTTTTAAAAGTTTCTGTAGAACAATATTTTTGTTTATATCAACTGAAATGTAATACATTCAGGATACCATAGCTTTAACTTAATCATTTTCAGCTGTGTTTGAATTGTTTGAGTATTGGGTATCGTTATTCCAAATTTGCATATGTGGGACTTATTTATTTATTATGACTGCTTTGTATTTTATGCAACCAAGTGAAGAACTTTTTCTTTTTTTTTTTTTTAACCATTCTTTCATTCGTCCATGACCTGTTCAGATTTTTGTATGCGGAGTATGGGCAACAAAGATAACAAAAGCAGAGAATTACTATTGAAGGGAAAAAAAAAAAAAAAATAATAAAGTAACACCTGTCTCTGGCTTTATTCTGTAAAAAAAAAAGATTTAGTTTTATAAAAAAAATTATTTCATAGATTGCAGTAAGAAGTGGTGATTATTGAACAAAGTCTTCCCCAAAGCACTCTGATTTTCCTTTACAGTGACTCTTCTATCCAGAGCTGAGCACTTTCAATTTGGAATATACACTGAACTCTGACAATAGGCATCCTGATAGCTGATAGCATCCAGCTGATGAGAACGATATAAAATCCTAATAGTAATATAGCATTCTGTAGAGATTATTCAAGAGTATAAGAAAATGGAAACATATTAAAAAAAAAAAGAAAAAGGAAAAAGAAAAATAGAAGGTAGAAAAATCAGAGTGATCTAAAGGATGTACTTTTAGAGTAATACAAGAATTAAATAGCTGTAGTTCAGAGCTTGACTGCCCAGAGGACTACAAGGCAAATAAAATCTAGAAATTATCTCTTTGCATTTTTAGCCTATGTTTTCATTACTTCAGTAGGACTACAGGGCACAGAGAAACTCAATGGATTAGACTGTACATTATGTTGTAGATTTGAGTCTCTTGTTCAGAATGAGTTCTTATTACTTTTCAAATTATATATATATATATATTTGTATTTGCTTTTATTATCTAAGGATTTTAAACTGTTGTACCAGAGGAAATATGAGTGATTTCCTCTCAGGAAAATGAGTTTATGATTGATTTTTTTTTGTTGTTGTTCATGAAATTAGTTTAATATCTGTCGTTGAACCCCTGATTTATTTATTTTCCCCTAAAATCAAATGATAGACAATCAAGGTGTATTGCTTTTCTAATGTAGATGATTTATCTAAAAATAACTGACATGAATCTATGCCAAGGATCATAGTCTGCAGTCTAGCTCTATGTCCAGGTGAAGGCTGGTGATGTGTGGTGCCCCACAGGGGTCCGTCTTGGCACTAGTGCTGTGTAATATCTTTATCAGTGACATAGGCAGTGGAATCGAGTACATCCTCAGCAAATTTGCAGATGACACCAAGCTGAGTGGTGAAGGTGATGCAATAGAAGGAAGGGATGCCATTCAATGGGACCTAGACAAGCTTGAGATTTGAGCCCATGTGAACCTAACAAGTCAAAATGCTGCTCCTGGGCCAGGGCAAGCCTGAACAGGAGTCCAGACTGGGAGAAGAACTCGTTGAGAGCAGCCCTGCAGAGAAGGACGTGGGTGTTCTGGTGGATGAAAGCTTGACATGAGCCAGCAGTGTGCACTTGCAGAACAGAAGGCCAACTCTGTCCTGGGTTGCTTCAACAGAGGAGTGGCCAGCAGGTCAAAGGAAGTGATTGTCTCCCTCTACTGTGTCCCCATGAGAAGCATTTGGCATACTGCACCCAGGCCTGGAGCCCCCAGCAGAAGAAGGATGTTGATCTGTTAGAAAGGGTCCAGAGGAAGGTCACAAAGATGATCAGAGGGCTGGAGCACCTCTGTTATGAAGAAAGGCTGAAAGAGCTGGGGTTGTTCAGCCTAAAGGAGAGAAGGGTCTGGGGTGACCTCATGGTAGGCTTTTGATACCTAAAAGGGTCTTAAAAAGAGAGCGACTCCTTGCTCAATCAGATAACGACAGGACAACTGGGAATGCTTTTAAACTAAAAGAGGGGAGGTTTAGATTAGAGATTAGGAGAAAATTCTTCACTCGGAGGGTGGTGAGGCAATGGAGCAGATTGCCCAGAGGGTTTGTGGGTGCCTGGTCCCTGGGGGTGTTCAAGACCAGGTTAGATGAGCCCCCGAGCAACCTGATTTAGTAGGTGACAACCCTGCCTATGGCATGTGGGGTGGAACTAGATGTTCTTTAAGGTCCCTTCCAACCTGTGCCATTCTATAATTCTATGAAACCATTATATGATTCTATGAAACCTGAAAATTCCTAATGAATATTCCTGGACAAACCAAGTTCATTGTGATTTTATTAGGATTTGACTGAATAAGAAAGTTTGGAAAGATTTATAGACTTTACTTTTTATGTTAATAGCACAGCTCGATGAAATTTTGAAAATGTAAAGATGTGCAGAAAAAAAAAACAACAACAAACAACAACAAAAAACACAAATAAAACCCCCAAAACACACCGCATTTGAAATGCTTATCTTTGCGTATCTTTTCCCTAAAAAAAATATAAAAATAAAAAAAAAATAAAAAATCCGCATAAATGAGCTATTTGTTTCCAAAGCCACTGAGTCCTCCTATTGACACATTCTTAAATGTGAAGCAAATGTAGGCAAGGAAAGGCATGTGACAAGAGCTGTGAAAACTAAGTTCTGAGTTATGAATATGAAATTCAAGTATGTTCTTTAGTAGTAATTACACTGTCACTGGGAATAAAAGCTGTGCCTGTGTGCATGTTATTTTTCTGGGTGGCCCATGAGCTCCCTAGGTGGTCAACTAAATAGATGATACAATAGACAGGTAAATGGACTGACTTGCTGACTGAACTCTTGCTGATTGGACTCTTAGCAACCCCATAACTGATTAATAGGTGAAAGAGTTCTCTAGGTGAGAATTTCAGTTTGTCCTGAAAACTCCCTCCAAGCAGCTCCTTTAGTCCAAGGAGTTTCCAAAGGAATCTATCATGTGCTTTAACTGAACATGAGCCAGCAGCGTATCCTGGCAGACAGAAGGGCCAACCATGTCCTGGGGTACATCAAGCACAGCATTGCTAGTCAGTCAAAAGAAGTTGTTGTCCCGCTCTACTCTGCACTGATGCAGCCTCACCTCGAGTACTGTGTGCAGTTTTGGGCACCACAGTACAAAAAGGATGTGAAACTATTGGAGAGTGTCCAGAGAAGGGCTACAAAGACGGTGAAGGGCCTAGAGTGGAAGACATATGAGGAGTGGCTGAGGTCACTTGGTCTGTTCAGCCTGGAAAAGAGGAGGCTGAGGGGAGACCTCATCACAGTCTACAGCTTCCTTATGAGGGGAAGTGGAGGGGCAGGCAGTGATCTATTTTCTTTATTGACCCAAGGGAATGGTGTCAAGCTGTGACAGGGGAGGTTCAGGTTGGATACCAGGAAAAGGTTCTTCACTGAGAAGGTGGTCATGTACTGGAACAGGCTCCCCGAGGATGTGGTCATGGCACCAAGAGTGTTGAAGTTTAAGAAACGTTTGGACTGTGCTCTTAGTCATATGGTCTGAATTTGTGGGTGGACCTGTGTGGAGCCAAGAGTTGGACTCGATGATCCTTAAAGGTCATGCTCTGGGGAGCCTGTTCCAGTGCGCAACCACACTTTTGGCGAAGAACCTTTTCCTGATATCCAACCTGAACCTTCCCTGTCACAGCTTGAACATAGGATATTTAAAATCATTTTTTTTTTTTTCCTGTTAATTTAATCTATGTATTATCATCACCCAGATTCTAAACCTTGTTCTTATATGATTCTACTATGCTTAGTATCATAGAATCATAGAATATCCCAAGTTAGAAGTGACCCACAAGGATCATTGAGTCCAACTCCTGGCACCACAGAGGTCTACCCAAAAATTCAGACCATAATGGACACTTCAGACCAATATGTACACTTTGAGTATGTAATTCTTACATGCTAAAACAGTAATACTTGTCAATATTATTTTATGGTAGGATTCAGTAAAGCTAAACCAACCATGAACAAATGACATGAAACATTATGAGATGAACCATAATGGAACAGTTATCTATGTATTTGATTTTCAAATACAGTTCAAACATTCTTTATAATAATAATTACTTTAAAAATGAGAAGAGGGGAAGGGGAACGTTTAATAAATTTATATGATTTCAAGGATGGACATATTATAAAGGTCAGTCTCTAAAGACCTGAAGAAAAAGAGAAATATTATACCTACATTTTTTTTGTGTGCGCAAAATTTTATCTCTGTCTACCATAGCTGTCATAGATACCAATGGAAGGAATCATGCAGACATGGGTTGAAGTTATGTTAGGGTTTTTTACATCAAATACATATAAAAGTTCATGAAATACATTTGTTCACCTAGTTCATTTTGTCTTCAAAATAAATATGCTTGAAAAAAACCACACCCATAGGATTAAATTTCAAAGCCAAATAGAAAGCTTATTTAACATTTCTGTCAAGAAAACATTTCAATGAGAAGACAAACGAAGTCTGAGATTCTTTCTGGAAATGAAGAGTAACATCTGCCATTTTAGTCACAGTAATCATCAGACATGTCTTTTAAGAGACTCTAAATAGTATGTACCTGTTAAAGTTTCAGAATAATCCATCTGCCTTGTTATATAAATAATTCTATAAATATTACACTGTAACAAATAATATTTTATTAATGAAGCCAAAGTATAATTTTTATATCTACACTTTAATAAACATTTATTGTAATTGAACCCTTAAACTAATTGCTGTATATATATGATGTTCATTCAGTATTAAAATTATTTATCGCATAAAAAAAATATCTTTTCAATATTAAGAAAAGTATATCAGGAAAGTAAAACACAGCTTTACAAAAATTCCATATGGTATATACCAAAACGCTGAAATAAACACAATGGTTTCAGTCAGGAGGATTTAAAGATCCCACTACCTTATGACATTCATAACGACAGTTCCTCTCCTGCATCCTATTTCAGGCTTTAAAAAGTACTATTCAAGTACTGTCAGTTCTCATGGTGAATGTGAAAACAATGTGATGGGAATTTAAGTCAGCACCCCATCTCTCGTTTTATTGAAGTACCTTATTCATATGATAGATCCAGCTGACTGTATCACAGGAACCTATGGTAACCTCAATTTCTTAGCTTAAGAAATATTCTGGTTAATATTGTTAGTTTTGCAATGCTAAGTTTTGGCAACGCCTATCTTCAGTGTTTTTTTTTCTTTTTTCTTTTTTTTTTTTTTCTGATAGGAATTACAACAATAATAATTATTGTATCAACACTAGTAAGTATACCAATGCAGAAAGCTCAATAAATTGAGGAAGTCAGTGTCCAGATTCCTACTACCTTTTACTACCTTTTATTTATTTATTTATTTATTCATATATTTATTTATTTATTTATTTATTTATTTATTTATTTTTGTGGAGGGAGTGCTTTGGATGGTTAGATATAGTTTTACCTACCGCTACTGCACAAATTAATGCTGCTACTGCACAAATAATTCACAGATTTCTAAACAAAATATATTTCATAAACTTCTCTGTCCCCAAATGTGGGTAGTATGAAACGCTATACTGACTTTTTATCAGTCCCAAAGATGGGGTAATGTATCAGTGGCTGTGCCTCCACAATACCTGAGAAAATCTTAATGATGTTTCTCCTTGTATTTTTCTGAATGGCTGTCTTGTACCTGCTGACTAACCCATCTCCCAGCTATAACTTTAGACAGTGTGCAGGATGACATAGTGGGAGGGTGTTAAAATAATTCAGTAGCTGCAGCAGGTATTTCAGGTAGTCTACATTATTGCTGTTGCTTTATATTTGGTTTAGGGGAGAGTAGGAAATATCTTCATACCCTCTTGCAAATCACTTCACTTAAGATCAGCCATCCCTTTTAGACAAACATGGCTACTACGATTGTTCTCTCTATACAGTTTTTGTCCATTCTTGTGAAATAGCAGGAATTGTCTGATATCTTTTCATCCTTCAATAAATATTATTTTGTTTCTGGATATATGTCTGCTTAGTGCTCAGGACTTGACTACAGTAAATTTGCACAGGAAAATATTATAGTCAGTGAGTCTATGTGTAGATACAAGAGGACCTGTGGGAGAAGGCAGGTAGAGTGAAGCTTGACAAAGGCTTTGAAAAGAGAAGGTGAAGTTCCACAGAAGAAAATTTTTGAGGAATTAGGGATGTAAGGTACACATGTAGCTTATTAGACCATGGTATCTAGAATAAAATCCTTCAGGAAGGCTGTAATCTCCTCTTCTCATCATGACTAAGACAAGAGCTTTTATTCTTTTTAGTTCTGTGGATTTTTTTATCCTTTGTCCTTTTTAACCTTTATGCTTTGTAGTTATCTGAAGGTATCAGCTACCACTCTTTTTCCTAGGCTTTTGGCTGAAGTACTCTATTCAAAGAAAAACTGTGACAGATCATATATATATACATACATTTTTTATTTTACTGTTCAAAATTAATAATTACATATTTCACACATCTTCTCATGTGGTATGATGTGTAGGACATCTTTTTCTTAGGATGGGATGGGATGGGATGGGATGGGATAGGATAGGATAGGATAGGATAGGATAGGATAGTTCACTAGGAAGAGACTTTTAAAGATCATCATGTCCAAGTGCCTGATTTCTTCAGGGTTAACTAAAAGTTAAAGAATATTAATGAGAGCATTATCCAAGTGCCCCTTGAGCACTAACAGGCATGGGGCATCAATGACCTCTCCAGAAAACCTGCTTCACATTAAAGGTGAATTCACATTTTGACCACTCTCATGGTAAGGAAATATTTCCTAATGTCCAGTCTGAAACTGCCCTAGCACAGCGTCATTCCTGCATGTCCTGTTATCAGTTATCAGGGAGGAGAGGCACCTCCCTCTCCACTTCTCCTCCTCAATTGTAGAGAGCAATGAGGTCACCTCTCAGCCTCCTTTTCTTGGGACTAGGCAACTCAAGTGTCCTCAGCCTCTCTTCACATGATATGCCTTCCATCCATTTTAATAGGTTTGTTGCCATTCTCTGCATCACAAAATGCACTTTGCCCTCCTGACTGACAAGACACACTGCTTATTCATACTGAACCCACTGTCCACCAGCATACCCAGATCCTTTTATGCTGAGGTGCTCTCCGTTAATTCATCTCCCAGTCTGCACCCGTGTCTGGCTTTACTCTGTTTCAAGTGCTGCATCTGTCATTTTCCTTTGTTGAACTTCATGCTGTTGCTCACTGCCCAATGCTCCAATCCAGCTAGAGCCCTCTGCAATGTTTCATGTGCCTCCAAGGAGTCAACAGAACCTTCCAGTTTAGGGATGCACTCCAGTCCTGCATCCAGAGATAAAAACACTGAACAGAACTGGCCCTAGAACTGAACCTTGGGGAACACCATTAGTGATCATCCAACAGCTAGGCGTAGCCCCATTCATTACAATCGTTTGAGCCCTGCTGTTGAGCCAGTTCATCACCCAGCATAGCATGAACCTGTTTTTTTCTCACAGTTTGACAATTTGTCCACTGTCAAATGCCTTATTAAAATCCAGAAAGATCATGTCTTCTGCCTTCCCTTCATCCACCAGGATGGTGACCTTATCATAGAAGATCAAATTAGTAAGGCAGGGCTTTCACTTGATGAAGCCATGTTGACAATGCCTGATAATACTTTTGTTTTCTAAATACCTTTCAATATCTCCCAGGACAATCTTATCCATAACTTTTCCTGGGACTGAGGTTAGACTAAGGAGACTACTTTCTTCAGTCTTCTGTCATGCCCTTTTTGCAGATGGGTATAATGTTGGCTAGCTTCCAGTCTTCCATCAGCAGGGACCTCCCCAGAACTCAACGACCTTTGGTAAATTGTTGAAAGGGGTCTAGTTATAACATCCACTAACTCCTTCAGCACTCAGGATGAATCCCATCAGGTACAGGAGAAGCAATTGAAACTTTTCCCTGTGAGCATATTAGTTATACCTGTGAATATGACCTGTATCAAGTCTATAATTCAGACACTTGGACACTGATCTGGTTCTTCTGATCGATGTATACAATTCTATATCTTAATAATGCAATCATAATGGAGGTTTTGGAGACCATTTTTATTTTCTTGACATATTGCCGTGGAGTGCACATGAGAATGTGGAGAACAAGTCTTATGAGGAGTGGCTGAGGTTGAGCTGGGGTTGTTTAGCATGGAGAAGAGGAGGCTCAGGAGTGACTTTGAATTAATTTTATTTGTAAGAAGTTACCAAGGGTATCATTAAAAGCAATTCATTTTTAAGCTAGATATAAATAAAATAAAAATAATAATTAAAAAAGGGCAATTCATTTGTCCTGATTTGACTGTACAACCTTATAACCTTGAAAGAAAAAAAAAAAAGGATTAATGTAGACATTGAAAAACTGATGGAAATTTTGAATCATACAGAATTGTTTAATCTGTCATTGAAAAATTCCAAATTGTTTAATGGATTGAAATGTTCTAACAGTGTAGTCTTTTAGTACTTTCTTGGATGCAAGATGCCAGTATTTTGCATATTTATGCTATTGGCTCAGACGGTTTTATAACTCTTCCTCTCTGGGTCACAATACAGGCACTTTTTCCAAGTTGCAAAGTGACTCTGCAGAAAGGTTACACATAATTTAAGAATACCAAGCAATTATTCTTGTCTGTAAATATATTCAATAGATGGCCAAGACTAATAATTTCCCAGCTTAATGTTTTATATGCTCACTATTTGAGATGAGACACTTAACATGCTGGGAAATTGTAATGGACTGATCGTAGATGTTGCTAAATTTTCACCTTTCTACATGATTTTATTTTTTCTTTCTGTTTTATACATTCCCATGTCAGTGCTTTTCCTCTTGAATCTCTGAACTTGACCTCTACCTGCATTTCTACCCATGCTATCTTTTATTGTTCTTTTCTATGCATTTTCTCACAGCTATTTCTCACAGCTTATCATTTTTCTCAAAAGTCTGAGCCAAGCTTATGTAACTGTATTATACCCAAACTAGTACTTTGGATCAGAGATACCTTGGACAAGATTTACAACCTTATTCCATTTCCTTATTTGCATAAATCTAGCATTCTGCATAAAAACAAATTGTGTTATAAAATGTGGTTTCGATGGAGGGAAGAAACAAATCAGAGGACAACGATATCTTGTCACAAGGCACCCTTAAAATGCCACCAACACTAAGAAACAAACAAACAAAAAAACACACACAGTTCAAATATCAGTGGATTTCTCTGCTGGGTTTCTGTGGCTTTGTACCTGATATATTGAAAGGGGTTGGCATACCTTAGTAACTAAAGATGCAGTAGCTTAAAAGTGTCAGGGAATAACATGGTGAAGGAACATGCAAGACTTTTTTCAAGTCACAGGTTACTTGAATAAGTTTAGAGGAGGAAAATGATTCTCAATGGATCAATATCTAAATAATGGTAAAATATGAGGGTATATGAATATTAAAAATATTTTAATGTAGTCTCATTATTCAGAAATCTTTTTTTTTTTATCATTAAAAACAGAAAAGAAAAAAAAAAAAAAAGGAAAATAAACAATTTTCTGTTCTATGTCAGTTCAGAAGGTTGTTTTCATGGCCAGCATGCAGAACTTCAGATCCTCAGAGACAGGAAATCAACTACAGATTAGGTGGCTAATAAATGGCCCAGATTTTTAAATTAGTGACCATTGTAGGCAAATAAGAAAATGAGGGAACCACTCACAAGTTCTTAGAAGATAGGTTGTATATTAATGTAATGTTAAAATCACTCAGTTCTCCACTTTTTCAGATTTATCTTCATACAATTCTTTACTTGTATTTCTGATTTGGTTAACTGAATAGAATTATATTTTTAATTTATAGTATTATTTATGGTATTCCTCCTCATTGTCATATTCTTGATTACATTTGTTAACAGAAAATAAAATTTTTTGCTTACTGTTTACAATAACTACCTGTTTAGCATCATATTTCTAAGTGGACCCAACTTTTAGGACAGTGAAGTATATTTTTCCTAGCAATATAATTTTAATAAAGTAAAAACTAGGCCATGGTTATGTTAGGATCCATCTGAGCCTTCCCCATATAAAAAAATAAAAGTCTGACAATACACTGGTGACTAAAGACTTTACAAATCCCATTTTCTTGGATAAGGTGAAGTCTCGTTAGACCAGTGAAGCAACTAATAGCAGATTATGACTTTTTAAAACTGAAATGATGATCAACGAACATTTTTTAGTTTTCAATGGCATACAAACTATTATAGGACGTGACATTGTAGCCATATCTTTTGTTTCTAATTGTATTAGGATTGCCTAGAGCTACTTGAAAACTTTAGTCAGATAGTTACAGCAGATAGAATTCTTTCACAATAATGAAATTAGACTTCTTCCATATATTGTGTTAACACAGGGAAGAGGGGAGAGCCAGGAACACAGATTAAGTCTTCATCTGCACAATTTACATGTACTTTTCTCAATATTTATTAATTTATATTAAAAAATAAATAAATTATGTAATGTCTTAAAACCATACATTTGTGGATAAACAAGAAATAAAAATCATAATCCCACTCATTACAAATGCATTTATTTAATCCAAGGCAGAAATACAAAATGCTAAGCATACCTGTTTACTTTACTTGTCTGTTATTATTAATTCATGTAGATCACCTGTGATTCTACTGGACGCTGTCTCATTTTCCACAAGGGAAAATATAATCAGACATAAAATCACTCCATTTACTTATATTTTTAAAATAATAATTTTAACCTTTATTAAAAAAAAATAATAAGTGTGAATGTAGTATGTATTTTTACTTTAAAATTGTTTGCTGGGATTCTCACTAATGAGAGACATCTATTAGAATCTTTGTCTTAAAATGGAGATAATCTCAAGTTTATTGAAGGCTGCTTTTTCAATCATGCTAATCAGAATCTTCCATTATTTAAATGTGATTCTCTGGAAAGCGTTTTGCTCAAGAAACTTTTATCACTTCTAAAATCAGAGGTAAGAATGATTTATTTTTTTCAACTCTATTTATTTATTTAGGTCAGATAGTAAGTTTAGTATTATGTGTTGCCTATCCAGAGGAATTAGAGATTTAATGTTTTACTTACATTTTACTTTCCTCTTTCCATGAAAAGCCAGCTGGCAGCTACTAAACACCTCTTCTCTGTATTTCTGCATTGATAGAAAAGATAGAAAGAGAGAAAGTATGTAACAAGAAATAAAGCATCAGGAGAGTGTTAACCTCAAAGTGATTCACCAAATGAGTGGCCTATTTGCAGCTGATCTAAAATCAAGCTACAAAATCAGCTGAATTTGTTAAGGGAAATTATTTTCTTTCTTTCAGTCATTATTTTCTTTTGTGTTATGTGTCTGTGTGTTGTGTCTGTGTGTGTGTTTATTATTGGAGTTTGATTTTTTTAAAACTTTGTATTTGGAGTTGTCAGAGATTAGGTATATAACATGTTGAGGGCACTGTCTAACACCCAAGTTCTTGAATTTTGATGCTGAATTATTATTATAGGACTGAATTATGGATTGTTATACATTAAAGAAATAACTCTGAGAGTATGTACTCTCCTACTCTCCTTCATGGTTGCCTTTTTTTTTTTTTTTTTTTTTTTTGGCCCTTTGCCCCAAAGAAGGCTAGTGGTATCATGGACTGCATGAGGAGTTTTGCCAGAAGGTCAAGGAAAGTGGTCCTTCCCTTCTTTGCAGCACAGGTTAGGCCACACCTGGCCTCCCCCAGAAAAGGAGGGGCATGGATCTACTGCAGAAAGTGTCCAGTAAAAGATGATGAAGATGATTAAGGGACTGGAGCCTCTTTTATAGGAGAATCTGAGAGTGCTGGAGGTTAGCCTGGAGAAGGGAAGGCATGGGGCGTGGGGAGAGATCTTATCTATAAGTATAAATATCTGAAAGAAGAGTGTTAAGAAGATGGAGCCAGGCTCTTTCTAGTGATGCCCAGTTGCAGAACAAGAGGCAATAGGCACAAACCGAAACATGGGATGTATCATAAAAATACACTTTATTATGGTGAAGGTCACTGAGGACTGGCTCTGGCTTGTACGTATACACATGTACTTTAAAATGCAGGTTGGCAAAGGTACCACCAGACCACATTGCTATCTAAATGGAATAAAGAACATTATTCTTAAGTGGAATACTAATTTATATTAAAGCTTTTTACATTTTTAAGTTTGCTGTGACCACAAGCAGTATTCAACTGGACAGTGCAGTGAAAATTTTAATATGAAATTAAAAGATGACATAACATACAGCAAGGAATCTTGTCATCTGTTGCAATCTCCCTAAATATTGTTGATGTATACAGCAAAATCTAAAGTTTCTTCACAGTTAATGGTGAAAGATAGGCACACCTAAAGGTATGTCTGTCTATTTTGAATAACTATATGTATGGCACCATAAATAATCTTTCAGAATTCACTTCAAGATCCCCAAATACTTTCTACCAAATCTAGCTTTCTTGTCGTTTACACAAAAAATAAAGAACAGAGCCTCAGAAGTAACCAGTTATTTAAATGTCAGTTAAATATGCTCTAGCTCAATGAATTTAATAGCATTGCACAGCATTACTGGGAAGGCTTGATTTATTGTAGACATATTTTTAAAGTAGAAACAAACCTATAAAACCACTATAGTAAATAGAGTGGGTTGAATATCTGCTGTGGTTTAACCCTACTGGCAGCTAAGCACCACACAGTTGTTCACTCACCCTCCTCTCCTAGTGGGATGGTGGAGAAAATAAGCAAAAAAGTAAAAGATTTTGGGTTGAGATAAAGACAATTTATTAGGACAGAAAAGAAACATTAATAATGATAATGATGATAGTAATGATGATACTACTACTACTACTACTAATAAAGTAAAAAAGTGATGCACAATGCAGTTGCTCACTAGTTGCTGACCGATGCACAGCCTATACTTGAGTAATGGTCCCCCCTACCCTGGCCAGCCATCCCATATTAACATGACATCACGTGGTATGGAATATTACTTTGGCCACTTAGGGTCAGCTGTCCTATGTCTGTCCTCTCCCAGCTTTTGTGCACCCATAGATTCCTCACTGAGAAAAAATTAAAAAAAGATAATGTCATACTTTTGTATTAGTATAATAAATCTTCTCTCATGCTTCTATCCAAAGCTTGCAGAGGTTAAACCACAGTGTTCGATTTAAGAATTCATTTCAAATTTCTGCATTCTGTTTTGCTGTTAAAGCTTCTGCTAAAGCCACCAAGTTCTAGTCGTTTCATTCTCATCTGTTTGTGTTACATATATTCACAGAAACATAGAATCACAGAATAGTTGAGGTTGGCAGGAACCTGTGGAGATTACCTAGTCCACCCCCCAGCTCAAGTAACATCACTTACAGCACCTTGCACAGGTTCACATCCAGGCAGGTTTTGAATATCTCTAGCAAACGAAAATACACAACCTCTCTAAGCAAACTGTCCTAGTGCTCTGTCACTCTCACAATAAAGCAGTTTTTCCTAATATTCAGATAGAACTTTCTGTGCTTCAGTCTTTGTTGGTTGTCTCTCTTCTTGTCATTGGGCACCACCAAAAAGAGTCTGTCCCCTGTTCATCTAATGTTTATTTTGAATTGCTTTCCATTTTTCAGTCCACTTGTTTTAGCAATATTTTATTTTATTTTATTTTATTTTATTTTATTTTATTTTATTTATTATTCATGGCATTAGGTCTCTTTTTAAGCAATCATTGATTTAAGGTTAAATTGTCATCTTTTGCCCTTTTCTCATCTCTTTTGAAAATACACATACACTGTCTTGTTTATTAGTAACATGCTGAGATAGTGACTTCCGTGTTTATACCTTTGACATTCTAGGTAAAAAAGAAGGCAATATTCTTAATTACTATTTTGCTTCCTTTTAATAACTTCTGAAAAAGCTTCCCAGTTTGTATTCTTTCTTTGACAAGATCATTCTGCTTCTGACACCGGCTGACAAAAAGGGGAAAACTATTTGACTATTAAAAATAAATATATCGACAAAACCATAAATACATAATTTGTATATTTGTCTCTTTAAAGAATATTAATAAGTCAATACATATTTTCCCTCTGAAATTTTGAAAATGAACATAATCAGCTAATTTTTTAATTAGCCTACTTTTTCTATATCTGTTTCCATGATATTCACAAGCATGAAAAAAAAAACTTTTTTTTTTTTTTTTTGATTTATAAACAGTACAGCATCTTTTGCTGAAAATATACCACTGATCAGGGTGAAATAAAGGCACAGTCACAGATGTTCTTTGACAAGGAGATGCTTGTGTACACACATCTTGTTCTCAAGATAAAAAAATACCTCTTGCTACTTGAAGATACTGTGACTTCCTTTCTTAATTAACTTCCTTTTTAATTCCAGATATTTTGGAAGGGGCATATTTGGACTTGATTTTAAGATATTTGAGGGTATTGAGTGAGAGTTCGTTAGTTACCAGAGTTTGTTTTTTTCCAGACGTGTAAATCCTTTCATATTTCTTTGTGTGAAATTTTATTTTAAACAGTGAACATTCCCAGCTCTTCCTCTATTTTGTGTGAAAAATGATTTCTGCATATGATGTTTATCTTAAATGGAGTTGCACCATTTATTTGCCAGAATAAATCCACTATGTCTGATGCAGATATCTGTATTTGATACAGCTGACTTCAGTGCATGTAATATCCTTTTAGTAGTACTTGGACACTGCAAAATAAATCACTGCTTTCTTAAATAATTTCTCAATATAAATGAACCCCTTCACTTGTTCAAACACAATAATTTGTGTATGCCTGTGTGATTTTGAAATACATGCACACGTGTGCAAGCTTGTCATAGCTATAAGACAGTGATGGCAATGTAATGTATGGTAAATAGAAGATGCAGTCAAAAGCATATAAGCTAGTTTTCTCCAAATAAAATTAGAATTAATACTCTAAATACTAAGCAGAATTCAAATAACTTCCCCCATGTGATTACAAAATAAGGAAAAAATCCATCCATTTAATCTTAGGCTATTGTGGTTTAAATTTAATTTTGGGTTAATGAGTAGATAAGGAGGTTTATATTTTCTATTCCGTTTCTGTGTATCAGAGCTAAGAATAATTCCAAAGAAAATGAATTTGTATTTCTAACTACTTGGACAGTTAATGGCAGCCACTTTGTTTACAAACTAGGATTTTGCTTGCAGACAAAAGGTAAGGAGTTAGCATCTCAAATAGTAGAAATTTCGGGGGGCGTATGACATATATATGTGGGATCATATATATGACCCTACAAAATTATCTTGACATGGTTAAAATAATAGGTTATAACAATTCCCTGGGCTCTTTCATAATGGACTAAGTGAAAATGCTATTTTTGAAAGCTCGAACTTTTCAAAGGGAGACAGTAACTTGTCTGGTGGTGTTACCCTATGCTGTGTTGTTGGCCCAGAACTTAAAATTTCAGAAGTGTTTCCTAAAAAATTAACAATACACCCTAAATTAGCAAAAGATACCTTATTAAAAACTCCTTTTGCAACAAGAAAATGCATATTCAGTGAAATTTCACTATAGAAAATAGGATATATTTTTTTCTGCTCATGGTCTGTCATAGTTATATACAGAACTATCTTGAAGTTCTGTATCATCTCTACCAGTATCCCTTGCTTGTCAGTTATGGACCATTGCCTTACATTGACCTTTCCTTGGTCTAACACTTACTAGCCAAAAGGAGCCATTGGTATGTAAATACAACTAGCAAACAGACAAGCAGGCAGAAAATTTTGAAGTGGAAAAAAAGTGAAACTAAAAGAAGTAAAATTTTATTTTTCATAGAGTATTTCATACTAGTGCTGAAATCAGCCTGGTGACCTGATTTTACACTTATGTGAAGTATTTTGAGGACATTTTTAATATTAAAAAAAAATAATAAAAAAAAAATTCTCAGCATAGACAGCTGCTTTGGAATGTTTCTGTGTCTACCATTTGCTAAGGTTGTTTACACTGAAAGAAGGAGCTATTATTTAGGTATGTTGGTTGCAGTGATGTGTCTGTTTTCTTGGAGTGTCAACATCTTGGCTACATTGAAGTTCTTATTGGTGAGTCTGATATAAATAAAAATTTAAAAATTGCTGAGCTCCATTCACAGTCAGCAGAAAAAATTGGCACATTTAGGAAGACACTCAAACTAAAATTTCTTTTCCCTTTTCATTAGCTTTAAAATAATATAGGATGACAAACTGTCTTAGAATTCAGTGATAGAGATATATAATGTGAGATAAATTTAATTACAGAATTTTATCATTAACTCCAAGCTAATCATAAATAGATATTTTAACTTAGAAGGATTGTTTGTGATGATGTTTATTCCACTTGTTTTCATGTTGTTTTGAAAGTTTACATAAATTTTACTAGAAAGTGACTCACAGTCTTCTTCTGAAGTATATATAAATATATTTCATTGCACACATTGTATGCATTTTTAAATTATTTTTTATTTCTTGTATGTTTTCTGTTCAGTAAGAAAAAGAACATGGTCAAAAAAAAACCTTTCGGCCAGTCACCATTTTAAGTACATGTTTAATGCTGCTGATCAACCATTCTTCCTCCCTGGGATTATTGTGTTATCTGCAGTAAGAATACAGTTCTGATCCCAGTGAAAACAACTGTTTAACATAATGAGGTTAACGTTCAAGATTCACACTTTTATCCATATCTTGAAACTAAAAGAAAACGAAAAAAAAAACCACAGTGAATCAAAATTCCCGAGAAATGGAAAATACAAAACATGTTAACTACAAAATTAAATTATATTCCAATAGCATGTCCATTCCAAGGATCATATTTACATGATTAATTAATAACTTATTTATTGCACTATTCTTTCTTTTTAAATGACTTCATTTGGGCTATATTAATAGTGTATCTTGAGGGACTACTTTATTATATTATTATTATTATTATTTTATTATTATTATTATTTTAAAGTTAGTAGGTAATAGACATAGATATGGAACTCAACTCCAAACGAAAGTGCTGAGAAAAGCTCCTTATTTCCACTGGGGACATGAAGGTTAGTCTTCAAAGCATTCATATATATATGCTCTTAATTAACTCTATTGCCACGATCATATTATGTGACTGTAATAACAACCATTAGATATTCTGCTTCCATATAGATTCTGAAGGTAGTTGTTTTATACATTCTATTGTTATACAGAGTTCTGCATTTCAATATTTTGCTGTGCTAGCAAGTTTATCTTAAAAACATTCAGTGACAGCAATGAAAGTTATACGAATGAAAAAATCATGAGTATGCTGCTAAGCACATCACCAGTGACAAGAAAAAACTCATTTGGTCCATGCTGTAACAGTTCTTACAAAAAAAAAAAAAAGGAATTGCAATATCAGTAAAAGTCCATTACCCTTTTTCAAACTGAGAACCCACACATAGTTCATAGTCCCTGCTAAAGAAATGTGTTTTATTGTTTTAAGAAAGAATCTCCAATTTCATGACCCTTCTTGCTGGAAAAATGTATATATGTTATTGTCATGAACATTTATTTTCCTCTGTTTCTGTTCTTTTTTTTTTTTTTTTCATAGTCTCTTCTCTTAATCAGATTTTTCCATATCAGTTGTCTTCTTCATAGGGAATCAAAGGTTAGCAGATTCCAGATTCATCTGAATTTAGACTTCCTTCTGGACACGTGGACACGTTTATCAAATATTTTAAATAATACTATTTTTCTTAGATAAAACTGATGATTTTCTTCTGAATGTAGCACTTTCTTCTGCTAGTATTAGGAATGGATATTCGTCTGAATGTTACTTCGCAAGGAGTCAATTAAAGACATATATAAGAGTCAAGTTTGCCATGCCAAGTATGAAGCTTTGTTAAGGGCTATAACATTCAGATCTATAAAAAACAAAGTCCAAAAAGAAATTAGGTAAGTCTTGGAAACATCCAATCCACTTTTTTTTTTTTTTCAAATTTTTTTTTTCTCCTCTGTACCCAAATGATGAATGGATCCTTCCTGCCTTATATGGTCTTGTGCTACTTAAGCAAAGACAGAATTAAAGAATACCTTTCTAATGTCCTATTCATTATTCAAACTATTAATTAATTACATAAAGAGTCATTTGAATCATTCCTTTTTTCCACACAAAGAAGTAAAGTAAAATTTACAGCATAAAGGGTGTGGTCATGAAGAATTAGACAACCATAGTGTTTGCCTTAAAACCTCTGCACAGACAAGAGAGAGGGTATGACTGCTTAATTGAGCATAGCTAACGAACATTATAAAAATCCTATACCAAACTGCATGTTTCTTAGACTATTTGAATAGTTTTTAGGCTATATGCACTATTTTAACCTATTAAACAAAGTCACGTTTCTACCACTAGAAATGTCTTATGTTCTAATTTCTGTTAACATCAGAATTTGTAAGTTATGTGATTGTTGCTTGCTTTATGTTCCCAGGTTTTTCTTGCATATTATCTATTCTTCTGTTCACATATACATTGGGAGTAGTGGAGATGATTCAGCTCATGGCCTTGAAATTCAGTCTAGAAAATTGGAATAGATTTTATTGTAGCTGCACAGGTTTCTCCTCCATCAAGTGAGCAGAGAAATCTCATTTCTTGACTTAAGCATCTAAATTGTATAGAAAGTAAAAGCTGCAATTCATGTCATGGTTGTGATTACTTAGAATAGGAGACCTTTAATTTTGTGCACATAAATTTCATTCTCATAGAAATCAAAGAAAGACAGAAGGGGGATACTAAGGTCAGCTAAGTTTCTCTGGGTCTCCTCTCAATGGTGAGCTACTTGATGAGATATAGTGCAGCTTATGCTAATTTTGTCATCGTTTTCTAGGAATTTGGTTACCCAGACTTTCTTTGAGGAATTACAGTTACTGTCGATGGTAAAAAATATATAATATAGTTTAGATAAATGATGTAATTACTGAAGATTTTTGACAGGCTTGTAATTACACCTCAAAATTTATAAAGAATTTCCTTTTTTTATAATTTTGTAAATCCAGTGTTTAATTAATATTACCTGGGTAATATCTAATATCTACTGAAGTACAAAATTGCAAACTAAGCAGTAAACATAGATTAAACAATATAAATCTGTTGTTCATAAGGCCAGCTGCAGTTGTCCTATAAGACATATTCTTATAAAAAGAAAGACAACCCACATGGGATTACTTAGAGATAATGTATTCACATTTTATGTGAAAACACTTGTTACTGAAAAACTGTGAGGATCGCACTGATGTCATTTAGGATAAGCCAATAATTTTTGTTTCAGTTTTCTCTCAAGAGTAATTTCTCAGCCAAGTGTTTGGGAAAAGACTCTTTGGGAGTGAATTTAAAAGATTTTTTTTTTTTTTTTAATGCTCTGGTGTTTCATTCATCTTATTTTTCAGACTTGTTATGCCCAACATAATTTCACTAGTTAGTGGACTAACATATTTGCTACTTCATGAACATGACAAATATAACAAATATATCATTTGTTCTGTTCATTTTCTTCATTTCATATCATCTACCATTATCTCTTTCTCATTCTTCTTTTCTCCATCTTAATCATCTGATATCCATTGTGCCATTGTTTGGCTTTAGATCCCATAATAGAAAAATATACAGCTGATAAGAGACTGTGATAAAATGATAATTTATTTCTGAAAAATTGATACCTCTAATTGTAGTGGATAATTATATCTGATAATTCATGACTACATTAACACTGCAGATTGATTATTTTTTTGGTCATACTGCAAGTCATTAAACAGCATAAAGTGTTTAAATGATACTGGTCCTCTCAGTTAAGTGTTTCTGTCCAGTGTTTTTGCCATTATATGTTTATATGTGGTAATTGTAGAAAGTAAAAATAAACATATTGAATAAAACTATTTTAATGCATTTTATGAAGCTTATTATATCTTCTTTATTAAATGGAAGAAACAGAATTTTCAAACCTGTAAATTGAAATAATATATTTACAATAAAGCAAAAATGTTAAGAATGGATGTGGTAAAAAGTAAACTATCATTTATATCTGACAAGGGGACATGAAATGTGGCATTTATTTTTATTTTTTTTTATTTTTTAATGTTTCTAGTTCCATTCTAGTATATCGGGGCCCCGAGGGCACTATCAGTCCGGAGTAGCCCCACTTTTCTTCTCAGGGCCTCCACTGGGCCCTGTCCAGGCCCCAGATCTCCATTTAAGCCCCATCATGGCCATCATGGCTGGTATGTGTACCATACCAGCGAGGCCACAGCAGGACCATGCTCCATCCCATTGCACAACCATGTCCAGCCCAGCCATGGGCCATCCCTCTCTCCCACCTTCTCCCCCAACCACTCAATGCCAAAACAATTTATTAAAAAAAAAAAAAAGGGTTATATATATATATATATATATATATATATACATATATATACATATATGTATATATATATGTGTATATATATATATATACATATATATATATATATACACATATATATATACATATACATATACATGTATATTGTTATTGTTCTTCCTGGAGATGGAACTGTTTCTCATACACCAGACAGGTAAACTATTGCAGGAGCATCAGGGTCAAAACATCTGTCTGAGCATTCAGCGTATAGCCTGAGTTTTTTTTTCCAATATGTGAGAATTACACAAATTTGATGCAGTAGGGTATGTGGCATTCAACAAAATGAACGTGCTTATGGAAAGCAATGTAAGAAACAGATTTTCCACGTTTTTGCCAGTGTATTCATTATAGGAGAAATAGCATAATATAGGACGGAAGTAGAGAACCATTATCTTCTACTGATAACATTTCTGTGGTTTGATATGTAGTTGTTTCAGTTTGTTCCAGTGTGCACTACAAGAGTAGGAACAAATGAAATAACAAAATTTACAAAACCTAATTCGAAGTTTTGATTTTATTATAAGAAAATACAGAACTTAATATCCCATTTTCCCAGAATTTTTGCTTTTATAATATTGGACTTTTCTAAAATGTTTCTAAAATAATACTTATTGTGTTTCATCTTTGAATTCATCCTAAATTAAGATTCTCCCAAATATTCTGCAAAATTAAATATGTAAAAGGTTGCAGTGCCTTCTTCACAGATTGTGTCTGAGGATGAGTCACAACAGCCACTTCTGCCATCTCTCTCTTTAAGTCAAGTATGCATGTTCAAGCTTTAAAAAGGATTTTCTCCTACCATTTGATTAATGTGAACTACTGTGTCTAAGCTGTTCTCTGTGCTACAAAAACAAAACAAAATAAAATCCCAATACACAACCAAAACAACTACTGAAAAAGGTCACATGATCATCTTAAATGTCTGCTTATGCTACTTTTTTATGACTTCTGCTTATTCTTATGCTGCAACCAGTAAAAATGTTTCTGATATCTTCCTTCTGCCTGACTTAAATCTCATGTTATTGATAAAATGTTAAACTGGTGAAATGATCACGTTATTTTTATACTGTTCTCTAACATTGCACAGAAACATCAAAGAAATATATATATATTTAATTTGGTACTAAAGAAACCTCTTGATACTTTCTGAAGACTTTATGTGATATTATGTTATTATCCAGTATTTTTTGCTACTAGTAAAAATTTGCAGTACCTGCTCTTTGATCTGGTATTTCAGCTTCCTCTCACCCTTTCACTCTGAAGTCCTTTTCCATTATCTGAAACGTGCTTCTGATTGTAGTTGGTTGTTATTTTTATACTGAATAGGATTTTTTATACTGAATAGGTTTTCTTTTGCTGTGCTACTGCCACTGGACAACTGAGAGTTCTAACCTGGTATTAGTTAGTGGCAAATGGAGACTCCCTGAGATTTTTAGCATAACTTATGTTGTCTAACCACCTAAATTTTAAGTATCTTTTTAAAGATAGTAATTTAGACTGTTTTTGAGACAACTGATAGATGTCCATTTTGGTATGACCAATTGTTTCCTAAAATTGAAATAGAAACTGATATGAATTATGCTTTGGAAGATTCTTTGCTTATAGATTTATAAATTATTTTTGAAACAACAGCTTTTACTGCATTTGTCTTTTCTACCTAACTACACATTATTTTTCCCAGTTAAACTCATTTACTTTTTTTTTCTCTCTCTCTCTCGCTTTTTTTTTTTTTTTTCTGTTGTCTCTGTGCACCAAGAAAAGATGCCTGGAGATGATGATTCCAAATGCAAACCTCAGCATTTAGAATCAACCATATTTGAATGCACCACTTAATATTAGGGATGCGACTGTCTTAACAAGATACATTTTTATTTCTTCTCTTCTCTTCTCTTCTCTTCTCTTCTCTTCTCTTCTCTTCTCTTCTCTTCTCTTCTCTTCTCTTCTCTTCTCTTCTCTTCTCTTCTCTTCTCTTCTCTTCTCTTCTCTTCTCTTCTCTTCTCTTCTCTTCTCTTCTCTTCTCTTCTCTTCTCTTCTCTTCTCTTCTCTTCTCTTCTCTTCTCTTCTCTTCTCTTCTCTTCTCTTCTCTTCTCTTCTCTTCTCTTCTCTTCTCTTCTCTTTTCAAATAAAAATACTTTTATTGTACTGTCTGTAGTACAGGGCTATCCTGCACTTCACTGGCTGAGATTTATTCATACCTCCTTTATAGCACTGTGTACCCTTCTTTCATTACCTTCAGTTTCTGTTCTTGAGCAACATAAAATATGAGTTATAAGAAACATGACTGTTTTTGACATAGACTCTATTAATGGTGTTTTAGAGATAAATACCAGTCTATGAAATTTTGCAGTCACAGTACTCCGTACAAAAACTAGTCTACTCTTCTAGTCAATGGTGATTTAATATCTTGTCCTGAAGGTGTGCATGTGTTTAATTTTTTCCTTTAGACAGGATTCATTTTGTTTTCTGATGTTGTTTTTTTTTTTTTCTGTTAACATTTTAAAATTTTTGTGGGTCTTGTATGTTCAGAAATTTTTCTTCAGTGCCCTATTTCTTCTATTCCAATGAAAAACAATCAGTGAGATTCTTCCAGTTTTTAAAGTTTTATAAAATGTGTTTTTTTCTTCCTAAGATATTACAGCAAATATTAGCAAACTCAAAAATAACTGTAAATTGCCACATACTATTGTTTCTTGCTATAATAATTTTAAAACATTGAATCATACATGATAAGGTTTGCAGATATCATCAAAGCCATCTCTTTCTCTGTTTTAGCACATCTAGTAGAAGAAGCTGTAAAGTAAATACATAAAAAAACAGTAAGCAATAATCTTCAGGGAATTTTAGATGAATTAATTATTAGCAATAAAACCATTTAGGAGCAGAGAAACTAACAAGACAGAGATAAAGAATAGAACCCTGCTTCTACCAAAACAAGCTAAAGAGCAGGAGACATATGGATTAATGTTACTATGCATATGCTAATTAAAATGGGGTATTTTGCCAATTAAAAAGATTCATGACCAGGACAGAGGCTGCCAATTTTGCTGATGATTCATGAAAACAAAATAATTTATCCCTCTCTAGTCTACAGCTTGTTCAACTCTGCAGGACAAACAAGTATTCGCTTGTTTTTGTTAGTATAAGAAAATCCAAGATGTCAACGAAGGGAGAATAGTGATTTTTCATCCAAATATATTTTTAATTTACTTACTTAATGAGTATATAATGCCAAAGTGTTGAATCAAACCCCTTTGTACATTCTAGCTTAAATGATATGAAGAAAACTGAAAAGTCCCCAATGAAAAGAAGAAAGTATTGCCTGTTGGCCCATTGAGAGACATTGCTCTTCCCAATAATAAATCAAGGGGAAGAACAGAGGGTTTCTCTCTTAAAATAGCATGTAGGTAGTCAAAGAAAATCTTGCCATGATTCAAGCCTACTAAGCAGAGTTCAGTAGATAGTGAAAGATTATGGTAAATAATTTTCACTGGATTTTGATAGTCTAGGAAACAATGGAAAGCAGAAAATGTGATCAAATTATAATATGATAACATAATAATATAAATATAAATATTATATTATAAATAAAAAATATAACATAACATAAATATTATAATATAAAGGACTAAAATGGATTTTTTAAGGAGGAACATAGTAATGTAATATACAATGACACCAAAATAAAACTTTATAAACCTTATAAACCATAGGCAAAGTTCTTGCTGCTTATCTTTTAGTAAAAACTGTGCCAAACTTACTATGTTGCCACTTTTATTATTTTGAGAACTGTAGATATATGAAATATTAGAGAGAAATGAAAGCACTGAGAATTCTCCAGAGCTTTATTCATAGCTCCCACAAACTGTTCTTTGGAGAATAGTAGCATATAAAAATTCTATGTACTTGGCTGAGATGGCACAGATATGTCACTAATGAATAAATCAAATGAAGATGAAATAGTGTTCATTTCTCAAATATTTTTCCAGTTTAAACAAACAAACAAACAAAAATGGGTGCATTAGTTAACCTTGGAAGGATTAAAGGCTGTACAGACTTGCAAAAGAGACATCATAGGTGGTGTTGCACTTCTGCATCTTTATGGTCATGAGAGGTACTGCCTCTACTCATTGAAGTGGTATATTACCCAAAATAGTACTTAAGATTTTACACCACTCAAACAAAGAAAAAAATCTCTGCAAAAAAAAGTGATATAATTCTGGATCTCTTCATTTTACAACAAGGCATAGAAAATGTCAACTATTATGAAATGTTATGCACATCTATGAGAATTATATTTATGAACATTTATGAATATTATTGAAATAAAGTAGAAGCCTAAAAAAGGCTTGAAGGTCTTTTCCAACCTTTATGATTCTATGAAAACAATGGCTATTTCAAACTGCAAGATACAAGACTGCTTAGAGTCAGAGCAAAAAGTCACCCCAGATTTAATTGAATGATGAAGTTGAAAAAATACAAATAATTCTTGACTTTTCTTTTCACAACAGAACATTTTATTTACTGATAGTGTGTATTTTTCTGCATTAAATCTTTACATATGAAAGATAATATGAAAAATATTTGACCTATTTGAAAAGATTTGTCTCTGTATTCCTGGCACTAATTTCATAAAAAAGTTCAAAATTTAAAAAGTATTTTACTATTTCTACTACATCAATATCTGAAAAATTCAAGCTTTCTCTTGTTGCATTATGTCAATTAAAAATATAACGAAAATGAAAGCACAACAAAATATACAACAGATTTTGAATTTAAATAATTAATATTTACACAGAATTGGACTTGTTGACTAAGCAGAGTTAAGGGATTTCAGAAATGAAGGAAGGAATTTCATAGAAATCATATTGTTCAGTGTAGCAGATGCAAACAATTATCAGAATAATTGTATTTCTCTGAGCTTCAGGAGTTAGAATTGTACAGTTTTAATTTCACCATGCTACGGTGAAAGAAGGTCAAAACCAAACCTTTTCTACCTTTTCAAAACTGCCTGAAGAATGAGGTTCCCAAACTTTGGTGTTGATACCATGTAGTTTATTTGACAAATGTGCATATATATACCTTTAAAGAAGGTAGGGAGGTGGATTAGAGAAATATTTTTCCCCATCAAGAAAAATAAATAAATAAATAAAAGACTATATTCTGTAGAAACGATAATTTACTAGCATGCAGTGCAGGAAAATAGTAATTGTTTATTCACTACCCCCTTCTGCACCTTGAGACAGTGCTTTCATTTATTTAATTTATTTAATTACATGTTATACTCTAAATGTAATATTTTCACTATTCTGATGCTCTAAATATCCTTATTCTATCTTCCGGTGAACAAAAGAAAGTACATCCTCTTTAGCTTAATCCTTCAAGAAGCATGCACTTTTCCAAGACAATATGGGGCTGTTAAAAATATATATATATTTTGTAATTAAAAATCACTGCTAAATTTGGGCTTCAGACTTACGACACAGCCCTTGTGTCCATGTGAAGAGTTTCATGAGAATCTGATACTTAAGAACATATGAGCTGGATTCTTGTCTTTGTGGAATTCTTGTGATTTCAGTGGGCTTCTTATCAGACATTATAGTACATACTGCAAAGCTATAGTCACATGCTGCTGCAAGGCAACTTTATATGTCTTCTTTTTGCTAGAATTTAATCCATCAGTAGGTGAACTGGAGCTAACTGTTTCAAGCCTGCATCTGTCATTAAAATGATGTTTGTCCTAAAGCTGTCTATGTGACTATTTTTTAATATCCCTATTTCAGAGAGTTAGATAGTTTAGAGAGTGTAATATCCTTGTTCATAAAGACTCATTGTTTATACCCTGTTGTATCAGTTTTTGCTGTGTTCCCTTCATATTTAAATTTTCCTGCTTTTATTTTAGTGCACCGTATTATTTACATCTATTTATTGAAACTATATTAAAAAAAGAAAAAAAAAAAAGCTAATATATTTTTTGTCATTCTTGCTGTTTAATGGAGAAAATCACTGCTAATACCTCAAGAAAGCAGACATTGGGCATTGGCTCATTTTATTTTTCCATGTCAGCTTCTACTGAACTGGTTCTTAAAATGGTATGTATGCAGAGAAGCATTTCTTCACATTTGTCCTGTGTAAACTAGTGCTCCTGGTATCTATGTAGCCCTGTTTTGGGGTTTTGCCATTCCTGGTAACAGTCCATAAGCTTTGCACTGAATTTTCAAGGTGTTACGACTAAACTCAATCTGTGTTTAGCTTTGTTTCACTTGGTTTGGCTGTGAGAGAAATTTCTCTAATTGACTAGGCATTTATGCCTGATTTGTTTTACTTTTGTTTAGCTTTCTGTAGTAAAGACGTAGTTTTATATAGTGTGTGGTAACAAGCAGTTATTCTACATAGAATTAGATATTTACAACTCTAGTGCAGTGATGTAGGGTAATACAGGCCTGGTATGACAGCAGAGACCCTGAGAAGCTGAAACACAGTATGAGACATGCAGTACAGGCAAGGGATGATAGTGGATGAGTCACAAGCCTGGCCTTGGAAACACCATGGCTATGAGCAACAGCCCATTGTCAGATAAAGAAATGGAGGCCCGGAGCTGGAAAGAACTGCTTTTGCAGATAACAGAACAGAGGAGTAGCATCTAATGTCCATAAAGGTCACAATACATAGCAAATTTGGGTGTAACCTTCTGTAGGCCCTTGGATAAATAGGAATTTGTAAAAGCATGTTAGTAAACTTATAAAAATAACCCTAAGTTTATCTTAGAGTTTTGAAGAAGAAACCATCAACGTGAACCTCTTCCTCCTAGAGAAGGAGACCAGATGCTGATAATTCACTGTAACACACTCCCTTGTCAGAGTGAAACCACTGAAGGCCTAGAGGAGCAGGTAAAGAGAGGGCAAAAAAACAGTAAAAGGGTTAGAAGTTAAAAAGTATGTGTTGAACAATTTTAACTGCATCATTATTCTTTCATTTTCTGTAACAGTAATAAACTTTTATTTATATATAAGATGTGCTTCCTCTTTGCCCAGAAAGACAATTTTGAAGATAACATCTTTCAGAACCTAAATCACTACATTCAATTTTTTCTAATTACTACTGCTGACCTAGTGGAAACAAGGTAAATAGAGCACTGCTAATTAGTAAAATATTAGGAAAAAAAAAAAGGAATAAAAAATAAAATAAAAAAAATATTACTTAAATGGAAGATGTTTTGTTTAAAGCTTACAGATGTCTCAGGTAAAAGATGTAATTATCTTTGTATGGAAAACTGACCCAATTACAAAATCCGCATGGAAAAGGCTTTCAAATTTTCTGCCATCAAGAATAAATTCTATTCATTTATTTCACTGGCCAAAAGAGAGAAAAAGAAAAAAAAAATCTGAGTGTAACCATAGTTTTATATACATATCTGTAAGAAACAGTTATTCTATATACAACGTATTTATGACTCCAGCACAGTTACATATTGCAGAAAAATTCAGACCTTGCATGCTATCAGAGGCCTTGAAGTGGAGATGTCAGCTGCAACTTGTGGATAATATTCCCCAATTTGTTAAAAACTTGTTGCTCTCTAGTCTTCTAGTAGGTTGTCTGTCACTGATATTGAACCATGACGTAATAATTATTGACTTCTACGGAGAACTGAAAGTCAATGCTTCAATTAACATGAAGAATTACAAGTATCTCAGTGTGATCACTGTACAGATCAATTTAATTAGATGTCAGTGCAATATGTTTTTAAGTGGAGCACCCATAAAAATGAATTTTGTAGAGCATAGGATGAAAAAGAAAAAAATCTCTCTCTTAATCTGGTGGAACACTTCTGTAACCGAGTAGGAAGTTCCCCATTGAATTTGCTTTGAGATCTAAGACATTAAAATTATTTGAACACAAAAGCAAAACATTCTAAAATAGAATGGAAGTTTTTAAAGTCCAAGATCTGAATGCCACAGCAGGAATCAGTTTGTGAAGTTTTTGGGATGCTCCACCTAGAACATTTATGAGCACATTGAAGCATACATTTGTCTAGACATCGTAGGAACTCTTTCAGCCTCCGTAAATCAGTTATAACTTAAAACCTGTAGCCCTTGACACATAGGACAGTAGGATACGCAGATGCATGTGTGTGAATATTCAGAATCCAGCACTGTCCTCTGAAAATATACATTTTTCCTAAGTTTTCTTCTGTCAAACTTATAGATATGTGTAAATATAAGACCAGTTTCTCATGCATAATGGACCTTTTTCTACTCTTCAGGTAAAAGAAAAGAGCTCCGAAGATACAAATTACATCTTTATCTAAAAACTCTTTCATGCAGCCAGAGAATAAAATAGTGTTTCTGTGTTCTAGAAATATTTTCATCTCTCTATTCATTTTTTTCTCTTTTCTCTATTAAAAAAAAAAAAAAAGAAAATTACAAACATTTCCATATATTTTGCCTTTCCCTTTTCTCCATTCTCAAGTAACATGCTTAAATCTTTAATAAGAGAACTTTATTTTTTGCATCCAAGTTTGCAGTATTCAACCCTGTTTCACTCAGTATTATCTTTAGATAGATTTGTCTTGACAAAATGTTCAGAAATAGGTAGGTATGGAATACATAACACTATCTATTAGTCTTATGTAATTTGGGCTGTCTTATATCCAGCTGCTAGATCCTGAGTTTGAGTTATTTTGTCTTTTAATGCATTTATGACCATATATCTTTTTTTTTTTTTTTTGTAACAATACTTTTCAAAAAATGCCTGTACACCAGTAACTTTCACCTAGAGTTTCTACAACATTGAAAGGCAGAGATAGTAGCTTCATCCATTCCTGAAAGCAGAATTATTCTCCTGTCAGAAATGCTTTGTTCTGTTCCCCAAAGCTCAAATCTTCAGATAAGAAAGATCCAGCCTTGCTCTTTTACACATTTTAGTAAACCCTGAAATATATACTCTAGAAATATTTATAAGTTTTATGAAAATCATGAAGTTATCAAAATCAATTTATAGTATTTGGATGCAAGCTGTAGATATCAGGTACCTCCTTCAATGAACACATTTATTGGTTATACATAGAAATACCTACTAATAAGACTAATGATGTCCCAATTCAAAGAGGATGTTTCACTTCTTCCTTGATCTGGTGTACTGTATTACATAAGGGTTGTTTAATGAGAGATTAATTTCTATTTTTATTGGTAAATAGGTTTTACAAAGAGTTGTTATTCCTGCATGTATTATAATTTGTTATTGTATTAATTACCAGTACTTTATTTTAGAGAAGTCATATGAACAATTGAACAGAACTAAAATTTTGCTATAATATTATTATTGCAAATTAGTTTAACACTGGAAGGTGCCAAGTACCCAAATTAGGATAATCAAAACAGTTCATTCAAGTGTACCATAAAATTGTCTTTGGTATATATAATTTTTAGGAAAATTTAGAAACTTCTTGTTACTGTTTTGTAAACTTAAAGAGGAAAAGAACCCAAAATAAAGGGAAGGAAGAAAAGAAGAAAAGAGAAAAGCAAGGGACAGTATTTTTTTTTTCTCTAAAATGAAAAGGCACATTTGAAAAAATTTCAACATTTTGCATCTATCTATTTTTTAAATTAGAAAGGAAGGACACAGTAATAGTCCATCAGCTAATTACCACCTGCTGCACTTGTTATAATGGTGCATACATTCTAAAGAGTAAGGTGTAAGAGAAGGTTAAATGGCTCAACAGAATAATAAAAAATTAGTGTCAAAAAAAAAAAAAGGAAAAGAATAAGGTTTATTTTAGAAAAAGAGTTAAAAAAAAAAAAAAAGTTGGGGATAGGAAGATTCTAATTTGTGATATTAAACTTTACCTTTACTACAAAGAACTTTCAAATATTCCAAAACTGCAGGGAGAGAAACACAGAATCCTGTTACTCTGAGCTTTAAATACATTCCAAGAATAGATATACTTGTTACACCTTAATATTTCTTCAGCAAAATTATGTCTCAGACATTATATCTACTCTTTCTAGAATGACAGTCATTTTACCAATAGATAACAAAATGACCAGAAGAATTTATACACCTAAAAGCAGAAGTTAGTTTTCCATGGATTGAAAGGTCTCGTCTTAAAAGACAAGACAATGGAAATTCATTGTCTTCAGGACCTGAATATCTAGGAGGCTTTCTGCCATAAATTCATGTCAATTTGACATTTTCTAAGAGTTGTCACTAGAACATGTGCAATAAACAGGAAAAATGTTTACCAGGCATAGCATTGTGTGGTCATGGAGTTTGTTGGAGAGCTGGTCTGATCTAACTTTAAGTATAAAGGTATACTTGTTGAGATAGAGGATCATCAATCCTCCTCAAGACGATCACTCAGAAAGATGAAATTCATTTTGTTCTGTATTTCCTTAGTTACTGCAGACAACTTACAGTGCACATTTTTGGTTAAATGAGCCAACCAGGCAGACTATTTGATAATTGTTTTCCCTGAAGATATAATGGCAAAGACAGGAGTCCTGAGTTCAGAATAGTCCTCTTCTTGATCTAAGTACCTTTGCAATTATCTGGAAGTTATGCCGAGAGAGGCTTTCAGGGTATATTTTCACTTGTTCTGTAAGCTTCAGTCTTATGGATTTACCCTCTCCCAGATTTGGTATCTGATCTAACAGGCAGCTTTGGGGAGTGAGGCAGAGAATGTATACTAGACTGAGTACATTAACACGGTGATGCCCCAAGGTAAAGCCTTTTTTTGTTCAGTTGCAAAGTAGTGTTAACAGACAGAAACACAAAGAGGTACTCTAAGAAAGCTGATATTGCAATTCTTTTCCTATTGAGAAGTCTCTGGCTTTTCTTTCCTTCAGCTCCATATGCTTTAGAATGTATAATAGTACTTTCTAATGCCTTTGAGGTATGTTAAAGACAATCTTATGAAAAGGCTTTTAGATACTTTGAGCTTTTATTAAGGGAGTCTATGTACATATATTAGTTGTTTGTGCACATGTGGTTTACAATACATTTAATGAATATAGCTTTGATAATTGATGCGCATATTGAAAAGAGAAAAATAGAAACAAAAATAGAATAACAGTCAAATGTTATTTTTAACAAAATGAACACTTCATTATTCTAATATATATGTCTGCACAAAATCATGACTTAAGGTGTAAGTCTCTGCCTATTCCTGCCAACCATTATATCTTATCTATATAATCTTTTTCAGTGTTTGGTAGCTCAGTAGTTTTAACCATCTCTTTGACCAAGATCAAAACTAAAAATGTTCTGACTTCCAGAAATACTTCCCTTATCAGCATATCTGCTTAGATTGTACAGGGAGTGAGGGGTGGCTTCTTGTTCATTTGGTTGTATAGAGAAGGGAATATATTGGCTGTATGCTTTCAGAACAGCACAGAGTATCAAAATTCTTAATAACCTGGGGAGCAAAACAACACAAGCAGAGAGGTTTTCCCGCTTGTAATAGATTTTATTCTACCCATTGTTTACCAGGCTACTGCTTTAATCATGAGCAATAGATTTTCAAGAGACATTAACTTTTCTGCGAGATTATTATTACTTTTAAGTTTTGAGTATTTTGTATTTCCTCTGTCTACAGAGAAATTTATATATGTCTGTCAAATATCCCTCTGACCTTTGCAGAAACTATAACTGAATGCTTGCACAAAAAAAAAAAAAGCATATTATTTAAGTACTGTTGATATGCTGTGTGTTTTAAACTTACTTAAAGATGATAGCAAACTCTACATCCATTCAATATGTGTATATATACGTGTGCATAAATATAAATATATACATAGTATACTTCTGTTCTCAAATGCATATACTAAAATATAGCTGTAGGCATTATATCCATTCGTGATTCCTGTCCAAAATTTTGTAGCCCTCATATTCCTTTTTCTACTTTTACTCTCTAGCTTTGTTTTTGGTTTATATTATCCTGAAAATCTTAAAATTTGAGAATTAACTAGTCAAAAATAATGAAATAGTGAACGTGGTATATGTTTGGGGAAGAGTAGTTGGAACGATGGAAAGGACCTGGGTATGTTGGTGTCTTGGTTTCATCTAGCATAGAGTTAATTTTCTTCCTAGTAGCTGGCAGGATGCTATTCTGGATTTAGGATGAGAATAACATTGATAACATGCTGAAGTTTTAATTGTTGCAGAGCAGTGCTTACACTATACCAAGGACTTTTCAGCTTCTCACGCTATCCTGCCAGTGAACAGGCTGGGGGTATGTCAGGAACTGGGAGGGGACTGAACCAGGACAGCTGATCCAAACTTGCCAAAGGGGTATTCCATACCATATGACATCATGCTGAACAATTAATGTGGGGTGGCTGGCCAGGGTGGGTGGACTGCTGCTTGCAGATAAGCTGGGCATCTCTCAGTGGGTGGTGAGCAATTGCATTGTATATCATCTGGTTTTTATACATTATTAGTAGTAGTATCACCATTATCATTATTCTCCTTTCTTTCCTTTCCTGTCCTAATAAACTATCTTTATCTAAACCTACAATTTTTCATTTTTTTTTTCTGATTCTCTCCCCCACCTCATTGGGGTGGCCGGTGGGGAGGGTGAGTGAGCAGCTGTGTGGTGCCAGCTGGGTTAAACAACTGCTGGTAAACAAGCAGGCTGAACATGTCAGTGTGCCCAGGTGGCCAAGAAGGTCAATGGCATCCTGACCTGCATGAGAAATAGTTTGGTCAACAGGACTAGGGAAACGATTGTCCCCTTTTATGCTGTGCTGGTGAGACTGCACCTTGAATATTGTGTTAATTTTTAGGTCCCTCTCTACAAGTAAGGGTATTGAGTTTCTTGAGTGTGTGTAGAGAAGAGCAATAAAGCAGGTGAAGGGACTAGAAAACAAGAGATACGAGAAGTAAATGAGGAAGTTGGGGTTGTTTAGTCTGGAGAAGAGGAGTCTGAAGGGAGACCTCAATGTTCTCTACAGCTACCTGAAAGGAGGCTGCAGCAGGAAGGGTGTTCTTTTTTCTCAGTTGACAAGTAATAGGATGTGAGGATGTGGACTCAAGTTTTTCCAGAGAAGTACGTTAAGGAATAATTTCTTCATGGAGAGGGTTGTTAAGCATTGGAATGGACTGCACAGGGAAGTGGTGGAGTCCCAATTGCTGGAGATACTTAATAGATTTGTGGACATACGGCATTGAGGGACATGGTTTAGAGATGGGATTCAATAAGTCAGATAGATGGTTGGACTTGGTGATGTTGATGGTCTTTTTCAACCCAGATGATCCTGTGACTCAGTTAATTTAATTAATGGCAAATCTTTCCTGTGTAATTTGCAAGAACTTTAGGCTTGAGAGAGGTCAAATACCAGACATGATAGAAAGCCAAATAACCCCTACTCAAGAGATGTTCATATCCGTCTAAAAAGGCATGCTGCAATTAATTAGAGTAAGAGCAGGAATGAGAGAGAGAATGATGATAAAAGTTGTTAAAGCATTAAACTATGATCATTAATCATGTAAGATTATTAGTTGTCAAACTGGGAAGGATTCCATTGATGCCATGAAAAATGCTACTATTTGAACACAAGAGAAGACCTTACCTTTCAGACTTTGTCCTCCTGATACATAAGTATATATAATGGTACAATTCATGTTTTATTTTTTACCACCCAAACACCAGTTAAATTTAGTATCAGGGTAAGAAATTTGGACAAACTATGGAAAAGTCGATTAGCTGCTAGATTAGTGGTCCAGGTAGTGGTCCAATTCAGTAGCTAATGGGTTAGAAATGGGATATTTGGGGATTCTTTTTAAAGACATATTCAGGTTTCATGTAATTAGAACAGCATTTGGAACAAACTCCAATGTGTAGTCCAGAAAGATGTTTAAAGTAACATTTCATTTGTGAGCTTAAGCTTCATATTATTTTGTTTTTCCTATATAGGCATCATCATCATTTGCACTTCTGTTTTTGTACATGTATGAAAAATCCAATCATAACCCTTCTGTGGTCTGTAGAGCTTCTTGGGTTTGTTTTGCAACATCTTACAGATGATGAGTCTTCCTCTTCTTCTTTCTTCTAATATATTTTTTTCTTTTCTTTACAGAATAACTGTATTAGGAGGAGAAACAGAGTTATTTTCATGAATCAAAACTGAATCTCTAGATCAAAACCTGTCTCTAGAAATAAGAAGTTGTCTGAACCTTTTCCAGAAGGAGAAAAAAAAATCTTAAAGCTGATCACTCACTAGTCCAAGTGAGTCCTAACTAACAAACTATTGCATAAAATCAGATTGGTGAAACCTTTTGCAGTTCTTAACTTGTTGCAAAAGTATTTTATCTATCATCAAGAGAGTTCAAATTCTAACTGTTTGCTTCTGTACCAGAGATCCAAGTGCGATATACGTTATTATTGATAGCTCTTATTACTGTCATAGGTTCTGTTTAAAAGTACCACTAGAAACTTGGGATGACTCATAATTTAGGACCAAGTCTTCTAAGGTAAGCCAATGACAGTTTTGCTATCTATTTGCATGTTAAATCCTGATTCTCTTACTGCATTCAGTAGCACTTTATACCACTCTTATCATCATAGAAGTCAAAGGCTTTTGTTTTTATCCGCAAAGATGCAATTTACATTTTCAGTTTGGCAACCAGATATTTCAGTAAAGGCTGAAGACTGAGCTTTTAGTGTTGTTCTCCAATGTATGTTTTTGGTGGAATACTGTCTTCATTGCATTCACTCAACTCCATAAACTGAAAGGAAATCAAGATTCCTCTGATATGCAGTATGCATAATAGATGCTTGAAAGCTGGTGCATCTTGTTTGGTTCTATGCCTTTTACTTCTAATATCCTTTTTGTAACATCTGTTATTATTATTCACATACATCAAAATCAAAGTACTTTTTTGTACAAAGAACACAGTGATGAGCTTGATCAATTTGCTGAAACACATTATTCAGTAAACCCAAGGATCCCCCTGCCCTTTCCACCCTCCCCCCCCCCCCCCCCCCCCTTTTTTTTTCTTCCTCCTCAAAATGTTGCTTTAATGTAGACATTTGCACAGCTCTTAATGTAGACGCTGGAAAGATCATGTGAGAAATAGATCCTGCATATCCTACATGCATGTAGGATATCCCTTCTAGAAAAAGTGGCTTGATCATTGGTTTTACACTACTTATTCCTCCCTCAAACCAACCCTCAGTCATTACATGCCGTAACCATCTTCAGAATGACATGCCCACATCTGAGTCCTGCAGTATCCAAAATGACACTCAGCTATGAAGTCTACAGGTTCCAGCCAGGCTAGTGATTATCACCTCTTGGAGGTGATAAATGACAAAAGCTTTGCTTCAGGTTCACCCATAGTGCTTACCTACCTTTCTTCTGTTTGCTTAAGATCCTTGAGTATACTGATACAACAAAATGTGCATTTGTTATGGTGTAACTATAACATGTTTGGAAAGAGAGAACTATATCCTATTAGAAAGCATTTGTGTGATCGTGATTTTGCCTACATAAAAATTAATACCTATATCTGTATTTATGGGAATTAATGGTAAAATAGCATTAATGCTGTATTATTCTATGTTGCATATTCTCTTATTCTCTACTATGATTTAGAAATGAATTCTGCATTTCTTTGTGGAGCTATGATTTTCTTGACAATAATATTAAAGCATTCAGCACAATTCTTATTTCCATGGAAAAGTCCATCTCTTCAGATTTTCCCATGGGAGTAATTTTGTACCTGCTTCTCCACTTAGTCTTTTTTAAGACTAGTGAATCTCTGCTCATAACCAGAAAAAAAAAAAAATGTTGTTCAGTTTGTGGTAAGTGAGAGTAGAATGGGTCCTGTACTTGTTAAGTATTTAATGCAAGCTTCTGACAGGTAATTTGCAGTATGGCACAATGCACTATAGACATTCAGTTTCTTCTAAAATGCTTTGAAAAAGTACAGAGCACAAGCAAGATTACATTTTGTTTTAGGCAGTCATATCTGTTCTGGGAATACTATTGATCAATTGCCGCCCTCTGTCTTAAAATAAATACCTGAAAACTTACCTGGGATGCTCATTTAATGCAGTGAGTTGTTATACAAGTTTCTGTTCCACAGTTCCTGCTTATAATTTATTTGCAAAAATAAATGACAAGGTGTTTAAATGACAATTTGTTGGAGGAGTGGAAGGTGGAGGTGTGATGAGGTTTATTTATGTAAGAGCAGTCACAGTGTGAAATTAAATGTGGTAAACTCTGCCTGATCAGAATCTAAGGGGTACCAACTTTTTATTATGTATTGTTCTTCAAAAGGAAGTGAAAAGAACTAGCAAATTATGTTTCACTGTCAGTGAATTCAACCCCCCCCCCCCAAAAAAAAAAAGTTTTATTTAGATTTTTTAACAATATATAGATTTCTTTTGCTTACTGGTTTTAATTCTGAACAGAATTAATGCTCTAGTGTTAAAAACATCAAACACACCTAGCATCATTAATCTTAAGGATCCTCAAAAAGTAGTACCTATATTACAAGTCATTTATGCTTAATCTCTACTGACGCATTTTGAAAGTTCTCTGTATCACGTGAATGATCTGCACTCAAGTTGGACAGCTATGAATTCTGTTTTCTCTCATTAGCCATTCTATACTTGCCTCTTTCAGGATCACCTTTTTCAACTAAAACTTTGACACTATGAAAATGATGAGGAACAAGGTATTATATGGTACATTTGGTTTAGTAATTTGGTAGACTTGTCTCTCCCACTGGAAGAAAGATTACCATAGACCTTTAACACTAGATCACCATGGTTTTGCAACAGGTGCAAACAACTTTGACAAATTTACTTTAAAACCCAAACATGGAAAGTAAAAAAAAAACACCCTATATTTGAAGCAAATCCTGGTAGTGAACAGTGTTCATGCATTACTCTTTTTTTCTTTCTTTAATATTGCAATTAAATTAGTCATAAAAGACTAATGTCAGGATAACTTACCTGAAGATATTTAAGAATAAGATTGGATATGAAAAGAAGATAGGAAACTTTTGTTGGAATTGATCTTTTGCTGGATCTTCAAATCACAGAGGGTTTTTGTTATAAACATATAGTTTATTATTAGAATATTTCCACTCCGCTTTGTTTTATGGAATTAATTCTTGCCACATGATATTCTAGAAGACTGAATTCAAAAGGATTAAGAACATGATTTAACAAAGTCATGCAAAAATGTCTTTAGATCAATGTCAACAGAGATGAGGTGATTGTAGATTCAGAAGTTTTAGTTCAAGACTGATGAAAGAATGAGACAGCTGTCTGCTTTTCTTGCTAATCTATGCATTTGTTACTGGCCTGTATCAGACACAGATATGAACTAGTGATCATTTTTATTTTCTTTAGGGTACTGAGTAGTCAACTAATAAGAAAATCAGCTTTGGTGTTGTGACGTGAGGGATAGTGGTGTATGGAGGGGGGTTCCTGAGCCAGGGATACCCTAGGATAGCGCAGAGACCCAACATGGGTGGGCAGCTCTCACGGGAGCACCTGATGAGGCATGGGCTAGGCCAGAAGCAGTGGTGGCGTCCCTGCCCCACTCACAAAAGGGAGTTGTTCTTCAACATGAGTTGTTCTTTACTTTACTTCCACTCCTCATCTAAGGAGGGGGAGTGAGAGAGCGGTTGTTGTGTTTAGCTGCCTAGCATAGTAAAACCACCACATCTAGGGAGTGTGATGACCAGAGTGTGGTACATCAGTCAGGGAGTGGAGCAGCACTTTGCGCAGAAAGGTGCCTCTTCAAAGGAGAGCCACTCTCTGGCTGAGTGAGAGCCTTCAAGTATGTATGACCCAGAAGACAGGCACTGTTCTGTGATCATCTGCACTCATCCTGCCTAATCCTCGAGGGCAGAAAGGTGGGCATTTGTCTGAGAGAAAAGGCTGCAAATCTGTCTGCACCATCTACTCCAATGGTGGCTGATGCTTCCACCCAGACTGAGCTGCTGAAGGGATAGGCTATGGTACAGTCCTCAGATTGCAGGAAGCACCTAGGCCTTTCTCCTGTGGCAGGGACGGGGGGCAAACCTGCATGTAAAAGTTGTGCCCAAGTGGAAGACGTCCCGCAACAGAAGGTGGTGAAAAGGCTACATAACAACAGGGAGGCTGAGAAGGAGTTAGATAGCAGGTTCCAAGTGTCGTCTGCAGCCCCTGGCCAAACAGTGAAAAACTCTCTGCACCAGCACACACAGAAAAGAGGGGAGGCAATAGTTAACACAGAAGAATGGAAACTTGCAATGGTGTACTGGGTCTGGCTGGGATGTTAACTTTTCCTGCAGCAGCCCATACACTGCTGTGCTCTGCAGTTGTAGCTAGAACAGCAGTGGTATCACACCAGTGTTGGGTCTGCTGCTGAGCAGTGCTGGCACAGCATCAGGACTCTAACTCTCCTAGGGGGTGGGCAAAAAAGTGAGAAAAGAAACATCACCAAGGCAGCTGACCTAAACCAACCAAAGGGATATTCCATACCATATGATGTCACACTCAGCAATAAAAGGTGGAAACAGGAAGAAGAGGGGAGGGGTGGGCTCTCGTTGTGAAAACATTGGTTCTCTTTCTGAACAGTGGCTACATGCGTTGAGGCCCTGCTTCAAGGATGTGGTCAAGCATCGCTCATTTGTGGGAAGTAGAGAGTAATTTCTTTCCCCTGTACTTCCACATAGACTTTATTTTTTCCCCCTCCCTTTTCCCATTTCCTTTTTTTTTTTCTTTAGTTAAATTGTTTAGTTAATAATAATCTTTCCTTAATAATTGTTTTTTTTTTTTCCTTTAGTTAAATTACCCTTATCTCAACCCATGAGTTGTTCTTTACTTTACTTCCACTCCTCATCTAAGGAGGGGAAGTGAGAGAGCGGTTGGTGTGTTTAGCTGCCTAGCACGGTAAAACTACTACATATGGCAAGGATCAGCAAGAGGAAGAGGCTTCCCTGTAACCTAAGGTGCACTTGCAGAACTGCTTCACTGTTCTGTTGACTGAAGAGGAAAGATCTGTCACATCAGGAGAGATGCTGGAGCTGACTAAGGCAGCCTGATCTGCTCTTTGTATAACAATCAATGCAACTAAGAAAAGGTGACAGGTGATAGAAGTAGGTGACTCTCTTCTGAGAGGTACAGAGGCACCTACTTGCCAACCTGACATACTTTCTAGAGAAGTATGTTGCTTGCCAGGATCTCATTTCAGGGATGCCACCAAAAGATTACCAAGCCTCATAAAGCCCACTATTATCCACTGCTGTTGTTTCCTGTGGTCATCAGTGATACAGTCATTAGCCCTGGGAGGGATTCTGGAGTGCAGGAAGTTTTTCCCCAGTCCTCACAGTGAAAGGGAAGGGATTTAAAAGGGACAGTCAAATCTGGAAAATCAACAAATGGTTACAGGGCTCATGCTACAGTTAGAGGTTAGGCTACTTGGACCATGAGACTTAGACTAGCTTTGAGAGTCCTAGTCTACTGGGGGCTGATGGGGTCCATCTGCCAGAGGAGGGGAAGAGCATCTTCAGTCACAGGCTTGCCAAGGAAGAACATGAATTGTGCAGGGAACAAATGCAAAAGTCTTTTCTGTCCCAAATCAGGCCTCACTACAAGTTGTCTAAAATTTTAGCCAGTATTTCAGAGTCCAAACATTAATAAATTTTGCATTGATAATGAACTGAATGATAACAATAATGAACTGAATGACAATGAACTGAAGCAAAGATCCCAATACACAGAGCCACAGAACAGCTGAGGTTGCAAGGGACTTCTGAAGGCCATCTGATCTGATACCCCTGTTCAAGCAGGGCCCCCTATAGTCAGTCGTCCAGGTCCATGTTCCAATGGGTTTTAAATATCTCTCAGAAGGGAGTTTCACCTTGGGCAACCAGTTTCAGTGCTTGGTTACCCTCACAGTAAGAAAGTGTTTCGAGGAAATCTTCTGTGTTTCTGCCTGTGTCCGTTGCATCTTCTGTCACTGGCACCACGGTAAAGAGCCTGACTTTGTTGTCTTCACACCATCTCTTCAGGTTTTTGTATGCACTGATGAGATTCACCCCAAATCTTAGCTTGTCTAGGCTAAACAGTCCCAGCTCTTCAGCCTTTCCTCATGTGAAAGATGTAAACCTATTTCTCCAGACTGTCCAAGTTCCTCTGGAACAACTCTTTGGTCTATCAGCCACTCCTCTCACTTTTGTGCCTTACAGAGACTTTCTGAGGGGAGCAATCTGACCATCCAGGTCATTAATGAAGACGTTAAACAAGAGTGGAGTTAGTACCCCTAGGGTACACTGCTAGTTACTGGCCTCCAACTAGACTTCATGCCTCTGATCACTATGTTCAGCTAGTGATGACACAAAATAAGAAGTTTATAATTAAAAGTACTAAATTAGATCACACAGAAAACTTTTGTCTTTACCTTGTAACCTATATATTCTTTCAGAATAGTTTTTTTTTTTTTTTTTTTTTTAATGTAACATTATGATATTGTACATGAAAGTAAGAAAATTGCACTCTTGTAAAGTAATAGTGATCTGAGGTGGGTAGAGAGATAAGAATCCACTTTTGGCATGGAATGACTAAGTACAAGTACTGCTGGCTTGAAAATAGACAAATTACTCATGAACTGTTGTATTGTACTGAGGAAAGCACTCAGGACAAAAAAATGCAGAGCAGAAATCATCAATTAATATGTTTGTTAAAAAATCAGAACTGATAAAAAGTATCTTGGACTCTATTTGTATGTATATGTGTTTGAGGAAATCACAAATGTTTGAAAGGGAGTAAGCATATATCTATGACATCCAAGACAATTAGAGTCAGTTGCACTCTATGTGCCTTGAAATTTGTTTAAATTATAATGTAAAGGATGTGACAGGAGATTTGAGCTCTTCCTGAACTGTACATATGGAAAAGAAAATGATTCTTTCTCAGAAAGGGGTAACTTTTTTGACAACTTGGTATACTGCCATGTCATAACAAGATGACCAAGAAGACACACCATTGAGTCTCCAAACCACACCAGCTGAATTCACAAATATGAAAAGAAAGAAAAGGTTACTATAATAATGCCAAGATTAGGCTTGTGCATTTTTTTTTTTCCTAGTACTTCAGAGTGAAATTTATCTAATACTTAATTTTAGGAGTAGACTATCCCTGTAGAAAATGTCTCCAAGGATTTTTTTTTTTTTTTTTTTTCTGATTGATCTTTGAAACAAAACAATTAATGCTTTTACTTTTTGTATGGGTTCTGGGTTCTGCATAGGAAATGACTTAACCAGTGCAGAGTTTACATTGTTACTTTGTAACCATAATCATTGGCCTTGGATATTTATATGTATAGAATATATGAATAGAATAAAATATATTAAACATATATTAGGGAAAAAATGAAGTAGACTTAAGCATTGATTTTTAGATGTGGGTTGATAAAACATGAAATGCAGAGTACCTCACAAAATTCTGAAACATGTAGCAATTTTTTGTTTATTTTTTTCCACATGGATGCAGAGTTTAGATTCCTCTAGCTGGATGACTGACTTATTTAGGACTATGTCTTGAAAGATCTCTAAACATCAGACTGTTTTATGGCTAGTAGCTAGGGTTGTCAGCGATCATTCAAAAGAATCAAAAGCAGTGATCTTCAGAAGCATCTGAAACACCCTGAAACATGTAAAAACACTATGTCTTTGTTTCTCACAGTTAAATAATCTGCCATTTGTATGACTTTTTTTCTTTTTCTTTCTGTTTTAAAATAACAACATACTGAGTCATTTTACTTTAATAGCATATATGATAAACTTAACTGAATTTAGGGTCTCAGTGGTTATAAACCACATAGCATTGTTGTGTTATAGTCAACGATGGTGCACTTGTTAAATGTTAATGAGTTATTAGCAATACCAACCTAATTTTGGTTCAGAGACTACAGTGATTCAGAAGCCAAAATTATGAAATACACTCATTTATACCTCTAGATGAGAAACCAGGGCAAAAGTTTTCTGTGTAGCAACACACAGTTGCACAGGATAAACATTTCTTACACTGTGAACACTTCAAAGTTTCATAAACTTGCTGTCCCACATTGAAATGAACTGAACATTTTCTCTTATGCAAGGCATAAGAAAAAACCTATATTAAATCCATAACAAAAAGCTGTTGCATGGCTTCATCAGTATGGTATATCTCTTTTGGTACTTGACTCAGGTCAAAACTTGTATTGCAATCTTCCATATTTCAAGTGAGAGCTAAGATCACTGAAATGTCTTCTACTGCATGTGACTACAAACAAATTCTGCATGAGAAATCAAAATCTGATGGATCAGAGACCTTAGCCGTAGTCTCCCATTTCCCAGTGGTGTAGTATTAAGCAGCAAATGACAGATAGTTATTGATTTTGGAAAGGATTCAGGTTGTTCCTCAGCTTTCACTGGAAATTGCTCTATGAGAATATCGTATGTACCCATGCAAGTACTCTAAATTTGTCTGTAAAGTCTACCAAAAACACTTAGAGTTTCAAGTGGAAGAGGTTTTCAGTGTGTGAAAAAAGATAAGACAAAACAGCCCTTCTCCTAACATGTACTTCACACTTGTCTCTGGAGACCTCTAGTTGCCACAGAATTATAGAATTATAGAATGGTTGAGGTTGGAAGGGATCTCTGGAGGTTATCTTCTCCATCCCCTCTGCTCAAGCAGAGGCTTTTAAGATCTCCAAGAAGGGAGACTTTACAACCAACGTGGGCAACCAGTGCTCTCTCACCTGCCCAGTAAAGTGCTTCGTGATATTTAGATGGTACCTTTTGTCTTCCAGTTTGTACCCTTTGCCTGGCACCGGGCACCACTGAAAGGAGCCTGGTTCCATCCTCTTTGAAGTCTTCCTTTACATATTTATACACATTGATAATATTCCCCCAAGCCTTCCTTCTATAGGCTGAACAGTCCCACTCTTTCCTTACAGGAGAGATGCTCTGGTCCCTTAATCATATTTATGACTCTGTTAGACTCTCTCCAGTATGTCTCTCTCACACTGGGGAGCCCAGAATGGGACACAAAGAAGAAGAACTGACTTCTTCAGTTGTCTGTGAAATTTTTGATCAATACCTTTATAGTCCAAGAAGCTGCATTCTTAAAATCAGCCTTACCAGTGACAGTTTAACTTCTCTTCAATCATAAGTGCACTTTATTAAAACTTTATGAAGAAGTTTAAATTTGTTAAAATGTTCAACAAAGCCAGCCAGAAGACTGATACCTCAGTTTGAAGTACTGTTAAATTCAGTTTTAACATATGAGGTTACTTTGCTGTAACAGTTGCCATTATTCAAAGAGACATGAATTCAACTATAATTTTTTTCCACTGGAAATGATAAATACTCATCCTAAACTTAGACTAAACTGAACATCCCAAAGCATTTTGCATCACTGAAAGAGTCTATTGGAACTATTTCACCACTCAATATACTGAATATTATGATACTTTCCTCTTGCCTTCTTTAAAAAGGATTTTATGTATTTCTGTGACTGAATACTAGACTTAAAATGTATCTAGCTATTATATATTTGACATCATCTGATAAATTTTGTTTTCTGAGTGGCCATCTACTTTTACTCTCTGACAGTCCTGCTATTTTAATGTAACATCAAGACTACATAAGTTAGTGTAATTCAGCATTCAGCAGCTATTTGCTTATCAGGCGATTTATACAACTGTAACATACATATCAATTTAAAATACTTAGAAAATAAAAAACGTTGTTGAACTCAATGTGATGTCAAGAATTCTGACTGGCCTAGTGATTAATAAGTTTCTAGGCTAAGGATACTGCAGTTCACTCATCAATGAACCATTAGATTTGCTTGGATTTTATAGATAGCTCTGCCATTTGAGATCCATTTTTGAAGTGTTCTGTCAGTTCTTTCAAAGCATGTGACTTCCTTGATGGCCAAGATATTTTCGTTATCTGCTGGTTTTGGTAAATAGATAAATAAATAAGTAAATCTCAGTTCGTGATTACTCACTTTAGAACTTTTCTTAGGAAACACCTGAGCTTTGGATACTGCAGAAAAGGACATGTTTTACAGTTGTGGTTCCTAAACAAATAAATATGATTAAATTATTAGGAGGAAGTCTGCAGCGAGCAACTGCATAAAATCTGACCCAATCACCAAAATGGCACTTTTTCATTTGTTTTCTTTCACTGAATTATCTTAATATTTGCCTTTCTTTGCCAGTTAAGATCTTGGAAGTAATATGATTTCCTGGCATATTCTCTGCTGGAAACAGGGCATTTGGCATTTACCCCAGATTTTTGAGGTTCAAAGTTTTTGATTTTATTTAAATTAAACTGCTTTCACTAAGCAGCATTTTTGCTTAAGTGATTCATCCCTCCATCCTCCTCCCTCCTGTCCCCCCTTTTTATTTTTTACTGTTACACAGTTAAAAAGCAGTATTATTAAATAGCAGTATTAGCTGTATCCCAAGCTGGTCAGGGATGAAGGAATCCATATACAAATGTACAATGAAGATAAACCTCTGTAAAAAAGAGACGTAACTGGTGAATGAGACAAGCAAGAACATAAAAGCACAGGAAGATGATAATTCAGAAAAGAAAAGTTGGAAGATTAGTAAAATAACTCAGTAAACCTAAAGCTCAGGAGCCAGTGAAAGGGTTAACAATCAACTAGCATGTTTTATTCATATTTAGTCTTTAACGTATATGCTGTGTATCAGTCAGCTATTGCAGTGCAGTGCCTGTATATATATGAATGTGTGTTTGTGCTTCTTGAATGTTCCAGTTATCCTGGTTATGTGAATACCAAACAATTCAATAGCACCATCATTTAGCTTTCAGATATAATGAAGTGGTAATAGACCTTCCTAGCTATGAGAACATTTGAGTTTCTATGTCTAATTACAATTTTTTGAACTGTAGTCATGAAAAACTAATCATTGTCACAATAGTCTTCTGGAAATTATACTGCAGAAGCACAAAATGCAGGCAATTTAATATTTGCTATGGTTCATCAAATTCTGACTCCTCATGCATAACTTGGTCACATTTATTTGTGCTCCACAGGGGTGTAACTCCAAAAGGAAAGCCAGGCCCAGAATGTGTTTCACAAAAAAAAAACAAAACACACATTGTTGCCTTGGCAACTAATACAGTACTAAATGTTCCAACAGGTAGAGTATCACACAACACTGAAACACATCATTCTTGTTGCAGAAAATGTATGCAAACCAAACTCCGGTACTAAAAGTGAATGCAGTGCATGATTCTTTACTTTGCATCTTCAAATATTTGATCAACATGAAAAATATAATTTCTTATTTCTCTAATCCCATCTAGTAGAATTTGTCCAGTATCTTATCTAGTGCATCAGCCTTTCCCCCCCCCCCCCCCACCTTCAGCTATTTCTCTGTGTTCCTTAATTTTCTGTATCCAAAGTTTTTGTTCCCTCTATTTCTCATTCTTTTTATCTACATGCATATAAGTTTTTCTCTTTTTATCTGAGCTAAGGAAATTCTTAGGAAAAATCTTTCTCTATGAATTTCAGTTCCTTTGCATTGCCCCACCAATTATCTTGAATCTAGCTTCAAGAGAATTTTCAGTGCCAGTCTATGAGCTAATTTCACAGGAACCAGTTGGGAATAGTTTGTTGTGGCCAGAATCATATATTTGATGACTCTATATATTATGACAAATATTATGACAGATATCATAATATTTGATGACTACTTCAAGCTCAGAACTTGGTTTCTGTCAGACACCTTGGTTCAAATTGATTATTCAACAACATATGACACAAGTAATATTACAGATTAAAAAGATTCTGTGAATGTAGAATGTAGAAATGGGACAGTTGTACTGGAGGTGAAACTTCAGAAATATGAAAAGTAGCTGGAGATGATATATACTTTAAGAGATACACACACAGCTAGCAAAAAGCACTCCAGTAGTTATGTTTCTGATCTTGTCTGTCTTTCAGGTCTTCAAGAATAACAGTTTTCAGTTTCCTTAGTTATAACGAATTGAAAAGATTTTAAAGATTTGTTGTTGTTGTTGTTGTTAATTGATTTACTGTCATCAGATTTTTTTTTTCTATTATTTGTGGATTTTTTTTTTTTTTTTGGCTGCAGAGTTCTTTCTCTTCAGCCCATTTATTTTAAATTTCTTCTTATATTTCATAGTATATTTTTATAAGTGTACATTTTTTTAAACTCAGCATTTTGATTCATCAAACATTACCAGTTAAGGAAGGAAGTACTTTAAAGTGCTAATGTATTTTATATTTTGCTTACTGAGAATTTTATAAGCACACATAAACACACACACAAAATAAAATAAAAAATCATCCAGTTTCTTAAATTGATTCGATGTAACCTTTGGCTTAGAATTAACATTTTTTCCATCTTCTTAATGCAAAATAGCTTTCTGATTCAAAGCCCAGGCCAAGGGCAAGATCCTCTTTACTTTTTATAATGTTTGGCTCTAGCCCGAACTTATATTGTCTTAAGTACAGATAAGATTGCATAGTCTTAAGTAAAGATAATGGAAACATTTTGAATAATCAATGAGAATCACATTGTAGATTTTTTAGAGCTCAATAAAATTTAGTTAACTTTTTGTTTACTTAGTCTCACTAGAAGATAGGGAATTAAAATTCCATGAAAAAGTAATTGTTATTTTTTTCTATTTCAGGTATTTCTGATATACTGATATTTTAGTAATCTCACCAATGTATGAACCAATGAATAGAGTTTCAAATGAAAACTCATACAAAAATGAACCATACCTCCTTAAAAAACAAATCTGCAAACCAGTCTTTTGCAACTTTCCACACAATAGAAAACAATGAATAGCAATTTTGGAATCAAAACAAAACAAAACAAAACAAAAACAACTTTCTCTTCTTACTGTTTAATGTGTGACATTGCTTTCATAGGTTATATATAATTCAACTTTCTCAAACCTAAGCAGGTTTGATTCTGTTAATTAGGGATAAGATGTTAAATTATGCAAAGATTAAAGTCTTTTAAGGGCCACAGTGAAATCTCAGTTAAAACACCACATTAGAAACTGTATTTACCATGTGTTTTCTTCCAGATATTAATTGATTTTTAAAATAAATTTAAAAGGCAGTTACCAGTGACACAAGTGGTGACACTGTTGTTTTCAACAAACATGTTGTTTCATGGAGGGCTCAGAATGAATGCCAATTTAGACTGAAAATTTTAAATAAAACATAAAAATTTGTAGTTTTACAACTTTCCTTTTGCTATTATATAGCTACAGTATGTTTTAAACATGGAACTACATTTCCTTAAGAAATGTGTCTGCTGGTCATGAAAGCTACAAAGACAACTGAATCATATTCACTACCTGACAACTTGACATGGTGAAAGAAGCAATTTCTATTATGATTAAATAGAGGTTTTAGAAAATCTTAAGAGAAAAAACAAAAACAACACACACACAAACAACAAAAAAAAAAAAGAAAAACCAGGAGCCAACAGTGTAATAAGTCAAAGGACTTCAATTTACATTTATAAACTCTATTCATTGACACCATTATCCTTTCTAAACTCAGACTGGATGAGATAGCTAAAATTAGTCTTTTTTTTTTTTTTTTTTTTTTTTTTTTTTTTCCCTTCTTATAACCTCTGGCTAAAGGGAAACTTCAAACTTTTAGACTAAGGACTTTTAAAAAAGTTATTTATTTACCTTAACTCCAGCTCCTTTATTGAACTAGACTTCTTATTATCTGGTCCTGATTGTTTTGCTGAATTGTAAACAAAAACTTTTAGTTTTTACCGACATAGCAGAAAAAAAAAAAGATAGGAATACTAGATAGATACTGGTAGCAACCTGTGTATAGAAAATGTGGGAAAATACTTATAGATTGTCATATATCATTTCAATTTCACATTTCTGGAACTATTACTGCTTCTTAAAAAAATACTTTTGTCATTTTTTTTTTTTTAGTATGTGTTCCTGTAAACGTATTCTAGAAAGAAATGTAACTAATCAAGACTTCCAGAGCTGAGGAAGTCATTATGTTGTGTACAGAACTGTTTTGATTGCTTGGAGTCTGGGTGAAATGGTGAAATGGTCCCCAAGGTGGTAAAAGTCATTTTTTTTTTGTTTGTTTGTTTTTGTTTGTTTGTTTGTTTTTTTCTCCCCAGCAATCAGCTTCATTACTCTTACTTGTGTAAGTTAAGTTTGTTACTCTTGGTGTTTTGCCCAAACTGGGCTCACATCATTTCCTTAGCAGACTACAACTTTAGAGCCATCTTTTGTATCTTATTAACATCTAAACATTGTGCCTTATTTGCAAAGTACATATTTTTATGAAAATTTAACTAAAAATTAGCATTAACATTTTCAGTTTTATGACCTTGCACTTCATAAAACTGTAGAAAAGAAAAAAGACACCTCTCTATTTTGCACTTCTTTCACTTTTCAACAAGATGGAGCTTTTAGTCATCATAACATTGAAATATTTTGGTAAAAGTAGCAAAGAGAGAATAATGAGGAAATAATAGAACCATTTTGAAATTGCAAGTTTCATGTACTCATGAATGACAAAATTAGAAAAGTTATGAGATTGAATTACATGCGTCTGAGGCCATTTAGACAATTTAATATACCAATATAAGTATAGATGATGTAATTTCTAGATAAACTGCATTTAACAGCTTGTGGTGTAGCATATATGGTTTCATTCCATATCATATATACTTCTTGTCTAGGTTGACAGATGTAGACTGCACTTGGTACCACACTTGTTTTCATTCTAAGCATATAAAATAGAAAGCTGGAATGACCAATGCAGTTTTCAGCAGACTGGAACACATTCACTGATAAAACGTTAATTTGGAATGTCTGTGATGTCTGAGTCAGACTAATGAATTAATGCAATAGTAATCATATTGGTAATACCTGCATGTGGGAGAGGATGTTGTATACAGTCAATGAAGAGGAAAAGATGTGAATTCTTATTCACAAATTTTGTGAACAGAAATTAGTTTGAAATATGCAATCTTTTTATTAAAAACATTTTTTCATCAATGTTTATATTAACTATTTTATTTAACTATTTTTATTTTTATTTTTTACATTGTATTTGAATGTCAATTTATTAAAGACCTTCATGTAAATGTAAGGTTTTGAAAAGTACGCTTTATGCTTTAGCATTTTAATTGTTTAATTGATCAAAAAGTGGTGTATTCAATAAAATTAAATTTGTAATTGATACATCCAAATTAACCTTTTGTTGTTGTTGTTGTTGTTCTGTTTTGTTTTCTTCTTTTAATTAATAATATCACTGTATTCTGACCATATATTGCAAGGGCATTCTTATGTTATTTTTATTTATGAATCTGATATATGTTGTCGTGATAAGAACAATTTCATTTAGTCTGTTCCACAAGAAAGCTCAGCTGCTTAATTCCACTACAACTGCTCTGCCAGGCCTGCCTCAGGAGATATCTGTTTTCTTTACTTAGTGCAGTATATAAGACAATAAGAGTTGAAACTTCAGCAATGAGTACCATAAAATTATAGAAATTCTGGAATTCTTTAAAAGGTACAGAATTTGTCTCTGCCAACAGCAACAAAGTATTTGGGACTTAACAAGTCTCATGATTCTGCTATCAGAATGAGCAGCTTAAATTTCATTAAATTAAATTTTAATTTAATCATAAATTAAAAATTAATTTATGATTAAATATCATAATAATGATATTAAAACTATATATTTTTTCATTAATCTATGAGTAAGTATTTAATGAAATAGAAGTCTAGTTTTCATGTTTTGCACAATGATTTCACATAATACCATTTTATTATACTTAGGGCACCTGTGCTTACTTGATAGAACTATTGCTTTCTTCTCAATAATAAGTTTTATCAAATACAAAGTAACACAAATATTAAAACCTTGATAGTGCACAGCAGGAGTTTTAAGATTTACTCTGTACAATTGCACAATAAGAAACTGAAGAGAATGTTGAATACATAGCAATTATATAATGTAGACCACAAACAAGTGTATTATTTATCGTGTTTTGATTTGGAAAAATGGTAAGCTGGACTGAAGTAAAAGAGATAAGACTTCACCACAGACAGGTTTTATCATGTCATATGATGGAATGGAATGGAATGGAATATGAAGAAAAGAGATAGGAATTCAGAATATACAGCTGCTATACATATTGGTAGCTCTTCCTAAGTTTGACCTTTTATTTTATTTTATTATTTTATTTTATTTTATTTTATTTTATTTTATTTTATTTTATTTTATTTTATTTTATTTTATTTTTATAATTTATAATTTATATTTATTTTAATTATATTTTATCAAGACTGGGAAATGCCAGGAGTGATCAATGACAGGTAAGCCAGGTAAGATCTCCTTATCAAACTCCTCTAGCAGGACTGACTGCTTCAGCCACAAGTGCTTCTGTGCGCTCCACTTTTTCCACCAGATTAGGTATTTCTGTAAATAATCTATACATCAGTCTCAGAAAGGAGACCTTTCCTCTATCTCCCCTCATCTCCCTTCCTTCTCCCCCCTCTCAATGAGACTGAACTTGAAATGTCATTTAATTTCTTCAGTGAGATAGAATTTTGTCAAGAATACCAAGGCTAAGAGCACCTCAGCCTAGGTAGATCATGACTTACCTAGTACAGGAGCTAGGAGAGTTTGAAACCAAATTAGTATTTTTTATACAGTACAGATCTCCATGGCAACATCAACAAAATACTGCTTTTTTCCTGATGTTTAGAGTGCTGTTCCCATAAATCTCTTCACATTCTTGGGAGGACTCTGAAATAGTAGATAGTTTCTACCTTATTTCTCTTTTGTATAAAATTGCTGTCTGAATCCTGAGTTGTTTACAGATTGTAGGCCTGAGAATAAAAATAAAGCAGCAGGAGAAAATATGTATCTAACTGAATATGTGCATCCATGGGCTGTAATACTTTGAAAGATATCTCATTAACAATGAAAGCAAGAATTAGAAAGCTGCCTTCTCAAACAACACAAAACATGTTTAATTCAGTAGCACCATTTTGAACAATAGGGAGTCCTGGATGAGATTCCATAGGCATGCACACATGTCCATTAAACATGGTGCTGTACTGTGCAAAATGTATGTAAGCCAGATGAGAATTATATAATAGGTCTGAAAGCTGATGCAGCATAGTGTCATGAAAGTCGACACAAAATGAATATTACTGAAGTGAAGTACTTGGGCTAGTTAGTGTTACTGCTTGAGTAGGTCAATTAACTTATATGTGGAAATAGGTTGACAGAGGTCTGTGGCTATGACTCTGGAGTTAGTTCATTTGCTGCCTGCTGCTTCCTACCTTATGCTCCACTGAACAATGGAAACATACACTGCACTTTTGGTGTAGTACAGGCTATGCATAAGCCTGTACTATGTTGTAATAATTATTTTTGGAAAAGTATCCCTTCCTGGTATCCTCTATTTAGTTACGTATGTTATGTGAAGAAAGGATCCCGGCTTTCTCAAGGAATTTTTCTTTTTACTTCTAGGTACTTTTGGTGTTCTCTGAAGGTCTTTATTACTAAGGCTATTTTTTTCCTCTCTGTAAGAATTTATTAGAAGTCTTCTAGAGAAGAAATTTTCTTGATGCTGTTTTGACATTCACTTGAACATCTGCTTACAAGTCTTACATAGTAAAGTCTGTGGGTGAGGCATGATTAGACTGAACTATCTAAAACATTCATGCAATTGAAACTACTGCTTTATCCTCCCCTCTCTTCCCCTGCTCCTTACCTAAATAGATACACAGATTCTTCTAAACCATGAAGGATTCATGATACTAAGCTAAGGTAATCAGTCTAGAAAATACCATTTTAGAAATTAATCATTTAACTAAACTGGAATAAAAAGAAGATACTTGGATATACAGCTTGATCCAGGTATAAAGTGATGCAGTAGAAATTAAGAGCTACTACATTTGGACAAGTGAGTGGATGTGTCCACAGCTTGCATTGTAAGACAGACCCTTAAGCAAGTATCACCTGACCTGACTACATGGGGTACATCAAAGTGTGGCACTGCATATCTACCAAATGAAGTCTGAAAGCATCTCAGCTGGGTATTTTATCTTCGTAGAATCATAAAATAAGATAGACTCGATGAGATATAGAATAATTTAGCTCAGATTGGGGAACCTCCACTCAGGGCAAGACCAGCTTCAAAGCTAGATATAACTTTGAAGTTGCATCAAGTTATTCAGAGTTTTGGGTGAATTTTAGTTAAGAGTGGTGTCAACCTAGGAACTTAATCCTCACAGAGTAGCTGTACCCTCAGTCTTATTGTCTCTGACCTATCAGGCTGTCTTTTTCTCTGTCTCTTTCAATTTATATGCTGTCTTTCCTCACAGACTTTTCTTCTGTTGAGTGAGAGTGAAGGCAGACCAGCTCCTGTTCCCATGATCAGAGCAAAACAATACAGGACATTTTGTTTGAAATGTGTTCTTTTTTGTATTTTTCTCTCCTGTACAAACAACTTACTAGAAAACTATTTTATTTATTTTCAGTATCTTCATTCACAAAGTCTCCATTGAGAAATTCTGGGAACAAGAGGATTTAGATCTCTCTTCTGGCATGAAAAGGCCTCTAAGTTAAAATGCTCACAGAATAATGTACTTTTTGGAGTCAAGTGAGTATATTCTTTGGTGTACGATAACAAGAGTTTAAAAAGCTGCTTAAGCTTTCTGAATTGTCTACCTACATCATGGACAGCCAAAAGAAAATCAGTCAAACAAAAAACCACCTCATCCCACATTGGATAGCTGGGCAGGGGGCACATTGTGAAGGCTGACTCCACAATATACTAGCAACTCATGCCTGAGCAATGAGAGGGAATAAACTATACAAGGAAGAAGAGGATGGCAAAATTTCTCCCTTCTCAGGAAGTACCACCAAACTGTAATGAATCCTTTATCTACTTCTGACACACCAAAACGAGATACTCCCCTAATTTAGGTCACTTCAGGAAAATATTCCAACTATTTTTGCAGTTATAGATTTCTTTATTTAAAAATAATTATGACAATTATAGTGGGGAAAAAAACCAAACAACACACACACACACACAAACAAAAAAAAATGACTGTAGAAAAGTCCTCTGTATAAAAGAACTATCATAAAAGGCCACTTGTTTGTCTCACTGCATGGTCTTAGGCTAGGATTCTTAATGCTGAACAAGATGAGACGAATTGCTGGGTAGAGTAGAATAACATCACCTATGTTTATTATTTACAGAATTCTGAAATCCATATAGATCTTTAAAAATATTGCTTTAATGAACTGGAATATATAAAATAACCCTTCTATCACTTTCACCAGTTTTAAATAGATATCTCTCCTTTAAGTGTTAATGAAATATACCTCATGGATTACATTTGAATTGTTGGCAGAGATAGTGGTGTCATGTTTTTCCTCCCTATGTGTCAGTCTGGTCCTAGCTAAAAAGAACAGACGGGCCTTTGAAAAGGATTCTTAAATAAACATATCAAAACATATATGTCTGCCAAGAATTAGGAGTAGCTAGAGGGAATAAATGGGACAAAGGAAGAGCTCACTGACTCATTAACAATTGCATTTAGACTCGTGCTGATTACACAGCAGTGAAATATGTTTAGAGGCAAATATGGATATGCTGTTGTGTCTGTGATGATAAAACTTGTATTGTTTATACTCATAAATGACAACTGCAACAAGCAGATGAGGAAAGGTCAACCACTTAAATTTTTATGGGATTCTTCATACCTTTGGTGGCACACTGAACACACTGGAAGAAGTGTAGACTTCTTTCTTCCTTCTTCAGTCAGTTTTTGTTTGTTTGTTTTAAATTACTTTTTATGCTTCCCCTACAGGTTTTAGCACAGTAAAAATGCTGTTAGGATTTACATGCTTTTTTTTTTTTTTTTTTTCCCCTTGGTTAATAGAGCCTAGAAACTTGAAAGTAGTAAGAAAAGGTTGATTAATGGTTATAGGGGCTGTTCAGGATGTGTAAGGGGTTTTTTTGTTTGTTTGTTTGTTCATTTTTCCCTAGTAATTTATTTTTATTTTTCTATCAATAATGGGGGAGGTAGGGGCAAATACCTGACATATGTATCTCTTCCTAGCTGAGATCAATGACATATTTCTTCCAGGCAAGAACTCCAATTTACAATCTTCAGAGCTATCCCTAAGGTTATTGACATCTTGTCCTTGTAGTTGTTGAAGGAGTTCAAAGTCACCTACATGGAGTTCGAAGTGGGTCAGAATGTGATGATACAATGAACATTCACATTGTATTTTCTCTTGTTGTTGTTGTGCTGGCTTGGATTGTTCTATTTTGTGTGGAGGTGGGAAAGTGAAAGTGGCTCTTTGGAGATCAGAAATTTTGTCATTTTACTTTGTTGCCCACACACAAAAAGTAATACAATGGAGTAGAAACGCAGAAGGAACAAAGAAGCAGATAAACAACAAAGGAGTGGGCAGAAGAGGAAAAAAATGCAATGGGGAGTGGGGGAGAGAAATTGGGAGGAGAAAATTATGTGCTGTGGGATATTTTCATATCTAAAATAGCCTTTCAGACAGTTGTGAGTGAAGTGGTATTTAAAGTAATGAGAAATTGTGTGGAAAAAATGATGAAAGAATGAGTGCGAAGTTCTTCATATCTGGTATTTTACCCAGGATTGCTAGGGAAAAAGGAAATAAGAAAGGTAGGAAAAATGACCTTGTGAATCAAAGAGTAACTGCATACTGGAATGCACTCCAGCAAAATAAAACCAAATAACCTGCTCTCTCATTTGCTGCCACACTCAGGTGCTGATTTTCCTTTCAGTGTGAATGTTTCTCTGAGACCTGCAGCTGTGCTTCCATGCCCGCTCAGAACTCAAGCACAGCCTAATAGTTGTGGAGGTCCTGGATATGCTCTGTTGGGGTTCAGGAAAAGGGCAGAATAGAACCTCTTTCCTAAAGGGCACATTCCACAGATGCAAAGAACACTGAGCACAAAGTGCCAAGATGAGATCTCAAATATTATGTAGCTCATTTTTAAAACAGTGATGAGGACATGCCACCACAGAATAAAAAGTGAAAGAGCTGAATTTAAAGAATCAGTCTGAAGATTCAAGTTTGCATCTTCCCTATTCTGACAGTGCCTTAGGTTACACTTACATTATCAAGTAGTGTAGTAGAATTAAACAGATGGTGCTGATGATACAAATTTATGAAATCCATGCTTAGGAGTGGTGCTTTGTGATGTGCTACTAAGGACTGAATGTCAGCTAGCAGCTGGAGTGTGTTAGGTGAGTTCCAAGAGCCTATTTTTAGTTTTATCTAAAAAGAATCAACTTTTATCTATAAGGAATTCAGTTTGTGCCCTGTGAAATAGTTCCACAGTGTGAACCAAAGTGCAGTAAGAAAAGAAGCTCAGCTTTGTTTCAAACGTGCAAGAGCTGAACTAAAATTCTGATGCAGCTTCAACGATACTCTCCATGCTGCATGCTTCTATCTCTCTCTTGTGGACTCTGCATAGTTGTATGTAGTGTGTAGTCATTGTCTAATATGCAGCAGTCATTGGCAATTATCTGTATTTCATTCTTACTCAATTCTAGAATTTAGATCACAATGAATGATCACACATACTTGCTGTTCTGTTTTAAATACCTGCATTTCTAGTGAAGAATCGGAGGGAGATCTGATTTTACAGATTTGCTTAGCATTTGTGCGAGTGAGTTATGAGAATTCCTCATTCAATGTACGAAATCCTTTAATTCTTTGCAGTACCTTATCTTCCATGACAAACATTTTAAAGGAACCTAGAAAAAACAGCATTTCACTTTTATTTATTTGGAGGTACAATACAGAAAATATGTTATATCACTTAACTTGTAGACCCTTAAGCCCTTTTCCTAGATCACAACCTCAACTGAAAAGAGGTCATGCACCTCATACATACTGGTAAATTAATGAAAAATGAGAAATCTCCCTTAATTTTCACAGCAGGTATTTGAAATATGCAACTATATAGCTTCCACTTGTGTTTTCATATTTTATTATATGACTTGTTCTGTTGGGCTTGGTCACTTACACTGAAATAAACAGAAAAATTCTCACTGGTTTCAGCGGGCCTAAATTCATAATCAATGATACTGAATGCTATTATTTCTACATAGAAAAAATAAAATGCCTAGAGATTAAGACTTCATTCTGGTAAGGGCTTTGTAGCTAAGAGCCTGGAGTCTAAGTAGGCAGGAAAAAAAAAAAAAAGAAAAGAAAAAGAATAGGAAGTACAGAGAAGTAAGGAAGCTTTGTAAAATAATGTAGCAAGTTAATGACAAAGAAAGAAATAAAAAAACATAGATTCTGAAACTTAAATCCTTTATCCTTTTCAATAGAAAAATGACGTCAGTGAATAGCTTGTTGCAACAAATAGAGGTGGCTGAACAAAGCTGTGCAGATTAAGACATGACTTCTTATATCTGAAGGATGTTCTGTTGAATAGGCTGATTTAATGAAGCACTAGTACCAATGAATTCATGAAATTTGTTACTGGTTTAAATTGTTTTGGATTAAGACTATACACTATAAGGAACAGAGAGTCAATCTAAATGCCATGACAGTTCCAACTGGCATTCTGTAGTATGTCAGTCACATTATTTATAAAAAGTGCAAGGAAGAAAAAAAAATGTTTAAAGGAAAAAAGTGAATCTCATACAAATTACGAGTTTATAGACTGCTTAGACTGCTGACAACCCCTCATCCTAAAAACATCAACAAAACTACAGAACATTGGAGCAGGCTACTGAATCACTGTATTTGAAAACTGTGCTTCAGTTTAGACACTTGGTATAGCTATTTAATAACATTAATCGTTTTCTGACTTTCAAAGTGATGCAGCTGCCAACCTGTAAAAGACCTGTTTTAAAAGACCTTGACCCCAGACATTCAGATATCCATATGCAAATATTCCTAACCCTGGAGACAGGCAATAAATATGCAGTGTCTTCTCTAATTACAACAGATAGGTCAAACTTACATCTCTTTACTTTCAAACTTTGCCAGACCTGATAATCAGAATAAGGTCTAGCAATTTTTCCTCTGAAGTGTTTGCCTCAACAATACTAACAGTCCAGGGAAGCACTACCTTTGTCTGGTATTACCTATATTTAGCCAGCATAAGCTTCCTTTATGCATTTATCACCTTATTTTCTTAACATTGGACTTAAACTTCTGATTCTGTATCTGTGCTTAGCTCTTGCAGGCATTAAGATGGTGACACAGTGATTGGTATGGTTATTTATGGCAGTTGCAGAACAAGTTTGAAAGATCTTTCAAAGTTTGAAAGTTTCAAACTTTGAAAGTTTGAAAGATGGACAGACACCAACTGAGCAAGTGGGGCACAAGTGTGTTGGGGAGCAAGCTCTCTGGGCTGATTACCAGGGCTTTAAACTAGGTTTGATGGGGGAAGGGAGGGGAGCTGAAGGTGACAGAGAAGGGCTGGGGGAAGTTGTCACTACTGTCACTGAACACAGGGAAAAACTTCTGAGCTCTCCCATAGGATTGTCTGAGGGCTCCTCAGAGAAGGTAGTGTTCCCGATCCCCCGGCCAGTATCTTCTTCTTGCATCACCCCAGGGGTAACTGCACGTGCTGCTTCCCTAAAGTGCCTGTACACCAATGCACGGAGCATGGGAAATAAACAGGATGAGCTCGAGATCTGTGTTCGGTCGCAAGGCCAAGATCTCATTGTGATCACTGAGATGTGGTGGGACAGCTCGCATGACTGGAATGCAGTCACTGAGGGCTATGTCCTCTTTAGAAAAGGCAGGCTGGGGAAGTGAGGGGGTGGGGTTGCCCTTTATGTGAGGGAGCAATTAGAGTGTACCCAGCTCCAACGGGGGGAGGGTGAAGGACAAGTGGAGAGCTTGTGGGTAAGAATTAAGGGGTGGGCTGCTATGGGAGACATGGTGGGGGGGGTCTACTACAGGTCTCCAGATCAGGAGGAGGAAGTCGATGAGGCCTTCTACGAGCAGCTGCTAGAAGCCTCATGATCATGAGCGCTGGTCCTCATGAGGGACTTCAATTACCCAGACATCTGCTGGGTAAGCAACTCGGCCAGGCACAAGCAGTCCAAACGGTTCCTACAGTGCACTGAGGACAATTTTCTGACGCAGGTGGTGGAGGAGCCGCCGAGGCGGGGGATGCTCCTGGACATCGTTCTTACCAACAGGGATGGCCTCGTGAGGGATGTGAAGGTTGGGGGCAGCTTGGGATGCAGCGACCATGAGATGGTGGAATTCCAGATGGAACTAGGCAAAGGAAGTAAGGCTAAAAGCAGGAATGCTACCCTGGACTTTCAAAGAGCCAACTTTGACCTCTTCCGGGACCTGCTTGGGAGTATCTCATGGGATAGGTTGCTAGAAGGCAAGGGTGCTTGTGAGAGTTGGGCTACATTTAAGCAGAACTTCTTCCATGCTCAGGATTGGTGCATCCCCAAGAATAGGAAGTTGGGGAAGGGGGACAGAAAACCCACGTGGATGAGCAAGGAGCTCATCAATAAGATCAAAAGGAAGAGGAAGGTCTATCAAATATGGAAAAAGGGCCTGTCCTCTTGGGAGGAGTATAGCTGTGTTGCCAGAGCCTGCAGGGACATGACGAGGAAGGCTAAAGCCCACCTAGAGTTGAGGCTTGCAAAAGAGATAAAGGATAATAAGAAGGGTTTTTTCAGGTATGTAAACAGCAAGAGGAAGACTAGGGATAATGTGGGTCCCTTGCTGAATGAGGGGGGTGTCCTGGTCATGGGAGATGCTGAGAAGGCAGAGATACTGAATGCTTTCTTTGCTTCAGTCTTTGCTTCAAGGACACTCCCCCGGGACTCCTTGCCCCTGGCAATAGGACAAAGGGTCTGGGAAATGGAGGGGTCCCCCCTGGTGGGCATGGGAGTGGTTTGGGAGCATCTGAGTGGGCTCAATGCACACAAATCCATGAGTCCCGATGGGATGCATATGGGTGTGCTAAGGGAGCTGGCAGATGTGATCGCCGAACCGCTCTCTATCATCTTTGAAAGGTCCTGGAGAATGGGTGAGGTGCCTGAACACTGGAGGATAGCCAATGTCACTCTGGTCTTCAAGAAGGGCAGGAAGGAGGATTTGGGAAACTACAGGCCAGTCAGTCTCACCTCTGTCCCTGGAAAGGTATTGGAATAGCTTGCTCTGGATGCCATCTCCAAGCAATTGGAAGAGAAGAAGGTTATGAGGAGTAGTCAGCATGGATTCACCAAGGGGAAGTCATGCTTGACCAACCTCATTGCCTTCTATGATGGCATCACCATCTGGGTAGATGGGGGGAGAGCAGTGGATGTCATCTACCTTGACTTTAGCAAGGCTTTTGATACTGTCTCCCACGAATCCTACTAGAAAAGCTGAGAAAGTGTGGGATAGATGAGTGGACGGCAAGGTGGGTTGAGAACTGGCTGACTGGCCGAGCTCAGAGGGTGGTGATCAGAGGAGCAGAGTCTGGCTGGAGGCCTGTGACTAGCAGTGTTCCCCAGGGATCAGTGCTGGGTACGGTCTTGTTCATCTTCATTGATGATCTTGATGAGGGAATAGTGTCTGCCCTCAGCAAGTACACCAATGACACAAAGCTGGCAGGGGTGGCTGACATGCCAGAAGGCTGTGCTGCCATTCAGTGAGACCTGGACCAGCTGCAGAGATGGGCAGGAAGAAACCAAATGAGATTTAATAAGAGCAAGTGTAGAGTCCTGCACCTGGGAAGGAACAATCTGAAGTATCAGTACAGGCTGGGGGATGACCTGCTGGAGAGGAGCTCTGAGGAGAAGGACCTGGGGGTCCTGGTGGCTGACAGGTTCACCATGAGCCAGCACTGTGCCCTTGTGGCCAAGAGTGCTTATGGGATCCTAGCGTGCATTAGAAGGGGCGTGGTCAGCAGGTCAAGGATCCTCCCCCTCTACTCTGCCCTCGTCAGGCCTCACCTGGAGTACTGTGTCCAGTTCTGGGCTCCCCGGTACAAAAAAGACAGGGATCTCCTGGAAAGAGTCCAGCGAAGGGCCACAAAGACGATACAGGGCCTGGAGCATCTTCCCTATGAAGAAAGGCTGAGAGACCTGGGTCTGATCAGCCTGGAGAAGAGAAGACTGAGAGGGGATCTCCTCAATGTATATAAATATCTGAGGTTTGGGGGACAGAAGGATGTAGCCAACCTCTTCTCAGTAGTTTGTGGGGATAGGACAAGGGGCAATGGCCACAAAATGGAGCACAGGAAGTTCCGCACTGACATGTGAAAGAACTTCATGGTGAGCATGACAGAGCATTGGAACAGGCTGCCCAGGGAGGTTGAGGAGTCTCCTTCTCTGGAGATATTCAAGGCCTGTCTGGACGCCTTCCTGGGCAACCTGCTCTGAGGAACCTGCTTTGGCAGGGGGGTTGGACCCGATGATCTTTCGTGGTCCCTTCCAAGCCCTACAGTTCTGTGATTCTGTGATCTGAGAACACAACTGGCAGATGAATTTCTCAGGATATAAAAACAGTCTGAAGAATGTTTTTCACAATTGTAATTCTTTTACTGTTCTGGATATATATAACTTGAAAACTATCTAAGGAGGAGGGACAGACAGATAAATGAGTAGGAAATGTTGTCCTGTTCTGGGAATAAAATAATGCGCCATACCTTCCCCAGATTGTACCATATTTTGCTCACAACATCTATTATTTTAACATTATAACATTTTATAAACATTTGGAAAAACAGCTCTGTGTCCTAGCTTCCTTCTAAGATGATATTAATATTACACAGTCTGAAAAGATTTTGAATATGATTAGGTTATTTGTATTTTCCATGTTTTTCCTGGAATAAAGGTACCCATAAAGACCACTAGAGTGATCCCTTTTTTCAGGAATTCTAATGAAACTGTCAGTATATTAGGAACATATCTGACTTGAAAACTAAGGCACGTGCAGATTTATGACAGCTCTACAAATAAGAAAAATCAAAAATTAACATCAAAGACTTTTTTTGTGTGTGTATGTTTTGTTTCCATACAAAACTGTGTGTTTTTTTTTTTCCATACAAAACTACTGTGTTTGCATAGTAGAATACAGAAACTATAATGCATGTTAGAATGTTAACTAAAGGCTGCTTTACGGAATTAAATTGCTTTACCTGGAGTTGCACCATCACTGAAAACTCTAGTTCAGTCACAAATACTACCTGCCTTGTCTATGACTCATTTCAGGATGAGAATTTGGGAACAGGACAGCAGAAATAGGCAACCCCCGACTGCCTACAGCTGTATGTCACAGCACTATGGAAGATGGTTGAAGTGTTGGCATGTAATACAGGATTATCTGAAAATATTTTCAGAGAACACCTTTTTAGTAATTGTGACTATTTAATATAGATCTTCAAAAAATGGTAATTTACTCTTTTGTAATAAAGTTATAAATTAAGTATGATAAACTAGAAAACTGAGTAAATGGTCTTCTGAGTTTCACCAAAGAAATGTGAGGATTCAAGATGCTGTATCAATATTGTACCTATGGATACAATTTAAGTATTTACCTGTATAGCTGACTTAACCACCAAGTTAGAAGAAAACCTTTTTTTCTAAAAGCTTTAGGAAATAAAAACATCATCCATCTTCTAAAATACAAACAAAGAATTTCTTTTAAGAACATACACCATCTTCTACATGCACTGCCCATTTTATAATAAAGTCATACAGTAATATTACAGAATAGCACTATTGAGAAATATGTTTTATTTTCAGGTGAGGAAGGCAATTGGTGATAGGAACTAAATGATATATCAGAGTTAAGAGACTTTACACAGAAAAAAGATATGTAAATCAACATAGTAATCATGCAAATCTCAATCTTTCCTTTTTCTTTTCCCCCCCCGCCCCCCCCCATATACAATCTCACAATGACTTTAGAGAAAGAACAGATATAAATATATTGAAGGAAATTTGACTCTACCTGCCCTGTTTTTCATGTTCACTTGGGAGCTAAATTGTCGAATGATTCCAAATACTTACATTTTCTTGAGACTCAAGTGACACAATGCATTGTACTTTCACAGCCTACCCTGATATTAAATATTCCAAAATGACTGAATGGCATTAATACATTTAAATATATAGACGTGTAATCATTTCTGATTATGTTTACATATTAGTATTCTTTGTCCATTCAGTGTATCATTGCAATTTGATATTATATTTCGTCAAAATGATCGCTTTTTGTGAATCTGAAAGAATTTTCCTCAATGAAATTTTTTTGAAATACTTTTTTTTTGTCTCATACAAGGAAGATCTTTAGGCTTTGTTATGCTGTTTGTAGTATATATTTCCAGTAAAACTTATTCCTAAAGATCTACTTAGTACTTGCTTTTGTACTTTTGTTTTGTTCTTTTTTCTTGTGTTATCAAATAAAAATTTTAATAATGTGAAGATAACATCCTGGGATGCAGAAATCATGGACCACTTTTGAGGGCTAAAGGTAAAAAAAAGTCAGGCTAAATGCATTTGAAGTCTCAGAAAGGGACATTATGCAAATCAGAAAAATCAACAAATCTTAGAAAAAAAGAGGAGAACTTCCTCTAAGAGCCATCAGCATATTTAGGGAATAAATAAATGATTGTAATAACATTTAAAAATTATATACAGACAGTCATTTACATTAGGATGGGAAATCTTTTACTGCCGTTATCAGTCCCCTTAAATTCAGAAAGTTATCTTTTGAATTCCAGAATTTGAGAGTTCTGGTTTGTTTGTGAAGTTATGGAGGGAATGCAAAGTATGGGACACTTCTGAGGAGGAAAGAAAGATTTGTGGTGCTGCTAATGGTTATCTTTTTATGGCAACTACTTAAAATATACTCAACATCCGTCAATTAATTTTAGTTGGCTTGAATGTATCAAAGAGGTTCTAATGGTTGCTTAAGGATCACCTTAAAGAAATCAAAACAGAACAAAACTGGCACTGAAACTTCATGTTCAAGATATTATAATGTTCTTCATGCCATCACTTTAAGAGCAATAAGTACACTACAGGAGAATCCAGAATGATAACATACATTTGACAGCACCACAGACAGTACAAGATTTCTGTCAGTTGTCTTGCAGAGCAACCTGAAAGAGTATAGAGCCAAACCTGATGTACCCTGAATGTTAGGTAGACACATACTGACTTTCCACTTCAAGTATTCCATTAGCTTCTTATAAACCTCAAATTACCCTGATGGCAAATAAAAAATAAATTACACTTAGTCTGTCATCATTCTCATGCTTATTTCTTTTGGAATTGCTTTAACAAGACCAAGGGAGAGATATTTCCAAACACAACAGAAATTACCTGTCAGAGCACTTTTTGGAGAGGCTGGAGTAGCGAGAACACCATTCAAATATGCAAAATTAAATTTTCTACATTCAAAATGGCCAAATGATTTCAGTAGTTGAAAATATCAGAGTTATCATGAGGACCTATAACAACAAAGTCTCACTAAAGTTCCACAATAGCTGCAACTGCAAAATAAACGTATATATATATTTTATATAGAATTGCATGTTAGAAGAATTCTGTGTAATTCTAAACAGTCTGAACAGCAGAATAAACATCTGTGATAAGGCCTGGATGGGAACATCTCTCAAAGCAGACTATTTCCTTGATATGGCTACTAACTAGCTACAGTTTTGCTAAATTTTCAAAAATTATTTAGCAAAGGATCTGGAAGTGAACACTAAGTTTGACGTAACTTTTTTTCCCTGATCCCTGCATCTCAGAAAGTTTTGGAGAATGCACTGTAACTGTATGATTTAGGGATATCTGTTGTAAATCACTAGAGAGTATTAACAGTTACACAGCTGTCTTTCAGCAGCAAAGAATACAGAAGCTGTGCTAAAATTAGACCTTTCAGTGTAATATACAAATTGCTTACATTTCAGTTTTTAAGGCAGATGAAATAACAAACTATATTGAATAAATGTGGTTAATCTATTTCTGATGCATTTTACAGATCAAAACAATAATTAAGAAACAAAATCAATGCAAACTTGTTCTCTGTTGTGAACTCTGTTGGCTACAATAGGAGAAGTCTGAACCTAATTTTTACATAGAATAGTTTCTTTCAATTTGATCATTAAAAGCAACCTCTTCAGGTACCACTGTACTGTAAATTTGAATATTTCATAAGATAAGTGATCATTGTCTTTTACTTTTCTCTTACTGTCACTCTTACTGCACACTTCTGTGGAGTGTATAATATGTTTATCCTGACAAGATAGATAAAATTTATTAAAAAAAATCTGTTATTTACTGAATGGAATGGTTAAACATAAAACCTGTTTGGAATTTGTTACCCAAAATAAGAGATAATGATAATGTAGCAGATTAAGAAAGTAAAAACATTACAGTAAAGTCATATACAAAACCATCACATGAATGTCAATCATATTTGTTGACTTTAATTTCCCTGTTGTAAGAAAAGCTGTGAAAAAAAATATAAAAATCTCACAAGCATTCATTAACACCACACACTCAAAGTAGCTTATACGAGAGTTCATTCGTAACTGCATTAGAATTTTTCAGTTTGCTTTTTGTTCATATACAAAATATGCACACAAACAGACAGAGAATAGATGAAGACCATGTGAGTTACTTGGTTCAGACAGTCATTAACAGGACATTATAGTCCTGTTATGGACTTGCAATGACTTGCATCAGTCTGCATCAGTCTTCATCAGTCTGCATACAGCATCTGGTACACAGCATCCAAGCTGCAGCCAAGACTGACAGTGAGGGCACCAGCCTAAAAATGTGCAATTTCTGTGGGCTAAGGCAACACACCTCTTGTGCAGAGCTAGGAGTTTAAGTCGGAAAATTTGTCAGTTTAGCCAGAGAGTTAGGCTAGTAGTGTAGTTACCATTAAACTAGCTAAACTAATGCTAATTTAGCATTAAACTAGCTAAACTAATGCTAATGCTAATCATTGCTAGCTAAACTAACACTGATACTTATATGTCAAGTATTAATTACTATAATTCCTGATAATGACACAAATAAAATTGATTAAAACATACTGCCCAGTACCTCACACTCAGTACCACGGTATTTGTACTCACCCTTCCAACACCCTTCTGGGCCTGAGTGTTGTGGTGCCAGACTTTCTGTCATGGCACAGTGGGAGTGGTTGAGGGATGCTCCCCAGAGGTGGCAGGACAGGACGTGTCAGCCAGGCCCATCCCATATTCAGGAAGATGGTCAGGAAGTAGGTCAGGAAGCAGGTCAGGCCAGGTCAGGAAGCAGGTCAGGCCAGGGACAGCCCCCGGCCTGGGCATTGGGCAGCTTCCTGGGATGGACCAAGGCTGGACCAACAAGTTAGTCTTGCTCACTCTTTACTCATTCAATTAGTAATATAGTGATTAAATATGCTATATCTAAGTTTTACAATGCATGTTTAATTTTAACTATGTTGACTTTGTTCTTCATTCTGTTTGTTAACTTGTGATGAATGACCAGCTACTGATTGTTTGCAATTGTTACTGACAGCCCTGGGGCCTCTGTCTTATTCCCATACTTGCACTTCTCAGGCCTCTGCTCTCTTCATGGGCTTCTAGTTGTTAATGATTTTTAACTTGCTAACAACTCTCTTTTTCTTCAGCAGCTCTTGACCTGTGTTTTTCTTTGAAATGCAACATTTTGTTAGCACAATGTAGTGACAAGTACATCTTTTTCTGGATGTATTAACTTGTTCACTTTACAAAAGTAGTAATCTATTAGAAAGCACAGATTTAATGATGACTATTTGTTATTAATATCTAGTAGTTATACCAAAACCTCAGCTATGTTAATCAGTGTTACAGTGGGAGAATCATCATCTATTTTTAAAATCTAAATTAAATTTTCATTTCTGAATGGGGAAAAAAGAGCAAAGTTCACTATGAACATTACTCACAATAATATATTTGACTAGATCTATGGGTGATTTTAAAAAGCCAAAGCAATATTCTATAGAGCACTTGAGAAATTACCTGTTATAGATGAAGTGGTCTTATTTTTATTATATCCCTGGCAGGATTTCTCATACACAAACGTAAATACTTCCCAACCTAAATACTTCCCAACCTGTGACAAGAGCAAAGTATCTTAGGAAAAATCATAGCCATATTCATCAAGGGTCTTCTGCAAAATGCATTGATGTCACTAAGACTGTTCTTGTGCCACTGGGCATTGAGCAGTCACAGACCTCAAAGTGTATATACTGTAAAGGTTGAAATGAAAAAAAGAAAATACAAAAACAAACCCTGCATTGAACAGATAATGAAAATGCCAAGAAACAGGTAAGACCCACAGCTGGCATTCTGATCAGGGCTCAGAATGGCATTGTACCTTACTCTGTTTGTCTCAATAAACTTTTCCTTCAGATTGAAACTCCAGTATAAGAAAGTGAGACAGAGAAAAAAATCACCCTAGACTACAGTGGTTAGTGCACATAAGTGACTAGAAGATGTGAAAATTTGTCAGACTGAATATATTTCCTTGCAGCAATATGATGAAAACTACCCTTGTAGTTGCAGAATGAACAGGATCTTACAGCATGTAATGAAGAATATTATGTGAAGTAACATTATTTTTTAAAAAGTCTCTCTGCTAAAATTATGAACAAAAGTGAATGCTAAATTGTGCTGGAATCCCTATGCAATTCCAGGCATATCACATAAAAATCAAATAATTCATCATGAATAATGCTAGTGCTGAAAAAGGACCAATAAAATAATTTTAAATAATAATTAGCTTGATGCTGTAGCAAGCTGCTTTAATGTTTTGTTAAATTGAGTAGTAAGTTTATACTCCATTTGGCAAATGCACATTGCAAACTAAGAATATTGCCGTGTTTCAGAATCCTGATATTAATGTAGCCTGACTTTGCCTGCACACAGCATAGCACACTTAATAGTAGACTGTGCCTCTTCTGTTATCACCTTACATATTTTTGCAACTTTTACATAATGGGAAAAGTAAGCCACTTTGCTTACTGCTATCATCTGTGCAGTTAATGAGGAAGCATTACATTAAACTAATATAGGCTGAAAACTGAAAGAGAGCATTTCAATGACAGCAGGGCATCTAACTCAAAAGCTCCTAGTTTGAATCACTTCATTCTCTTATTGACAAACGGATTAATCCAATGTGTCTGATTGCACTGAGTAAAGCTTATTTTGTTGTAGAAGGCATTCACTTTCTGTTGAGCACAGCAAAATAGGCAAAAATGTCCTTTAAACTAGCCTTTTCTTTCTTCCTCCTTCCCTCTCCCTTTAAATTCTTCACTCCCCCCTCCCCCCTTGTGTTACTGTTCTGTATTTCTACGCATGTATTTTTATGATCCAGACCTACTGCAAATGGATAGTCTTTTACTCATTATAAAATGCCTATTTTGGGGGCTGCACTTTTCTGAGAAACACCATGGTTGTTGTAGAATTTATGCGTAATAGCTTTGAGGTTTGGAAGCAATAGGAGAGCTAGAGAGTTTCAGGCCAGAGCTCAGAGTAAATTCATTAAATCCTTTTTTTTTTTTTTTTTAACAGAAAGCACATAAAAAATTAATGAATCAGGCCTGCTGAGGTTAGTTTGCTATATATTGCAGTAAACAACTTTTTTTTTGGTCAAGGATTACTTGCAGCTTTACATTTTTAATCTTCAGACAAAGATGTGAAGAGAGGGAGCAAGAGAAATAACATTAGGGGAATAATTTGTCCCACATACACAGTGCTCCACATGTTGTGCTATGTGTTGCAATTACTGCTATCCTAGAAAGAGATCATCCTAATACTCTAACACTTCAGTCAGTACAAATGTAGGTATTAACACATACACACATATATACATATAGCTAAGGGGATGCAGAGGCTGTTCACACACAAATCTACATAAATGCAATAGTTTGGCATTAATTATTACTGGAAGCAGATATACAGAAAGCATCCCACATTGACATTTTGGAAGTGAGTTGGTTTGATGTCTTCAGTCTATTACACATCTTTTTATCTCCCCCATGGCAATTGGATACACATATTTTAGTACCAGCTGCTGTGGCAAGCATAGCAGCGTCTTATGAGGGGTTAGCTAATACACCTGTCTGCTGTTGCTTTCAAAAATATAGTGCAAAGATACTCAAATGATTTCACAAGCCATCTAACCACACTCATGAAGTGTTGCAGCCAAACCTTATTAACTTGATTGTGGAATTTTGCCATGTTGATTAACTATCTTATGTTAGTGCCATTTTACTGATTTCTATGTCTCAGTCCCCTGAAGAATGTAGAGATATCCTAAGGACTGATGGAAAAATATGATAACAATTATAACAGAACATCAAATGATTATTTTAACAATTAAGTGGAGCTTCTCAAACACTAAGCTATTGCATTCTAGACCTAAACCAAACCTTTTGGTTTCTTTAACAATTATGAATACTTCTACATTGGATGTAACTGGTACTGTGTTACATGCTTAACATTACTATGCAATGGAAATCTAGTAAAATTAAAAGTTGATTTATGTCCATTTGACTTACAATGAAGGGAAAAGCCTTGTCAACTTCAAAATTTTTGTAATATATCTTAGTTCATCTACTATAAAAGTAGTCTGAAGTATTCAGGACAAGCAAGTTCCAAGCATACATAAAAAAGGAATAAAATTCCTTTAATGATTCCTTTAATGATGATATGTAAAATAATATCATAAATAAAAACATGCTTAAAGTTAGGAAGAGAATTAATACATATACAGAATATATAAATCAGGATATAACATGTTATAATACAGAATAGATTTTTAGATTAGATTTTTCAGCTAGATTTTTTCTGTGATTATTTTTACATGCACATTACACCCAAATATACACATATTACTATAGATGTGAAAATCCAGGAAATACGCTTCACAAAAACAAACTTTGCTAATCACATTTAAATTTCAGGAAAAAGACAAAAAGTTAACACTTTCTATTTCCACGTTGAAAAAAAAAAAATCAGCTAAGTTAGATAATATTTAAAAAGGTACAGCAGGTAAATCATGATCCTTATGACTAACTTTTTTAAACTGTGGTATTTAATTACTGGTACCATGCTAGTGTCAACTTTTATAGCTAGCAGTAAACAATGTTTCACAATAGAGATTATTACAGATGCCAAGAAGACCTCCGGACATAGCTGATCTCATGGGACAAAGCCTGTGGTCACTCTAGCTATTTCTAGAGTGAGCATGAGCCCAAGTACATAGTTTGTCCACTCTCATTGAAAACCATGTCTGTGAGCAAAAAATCAGACTTAGACTTCAGAGTCAGCCAAGAGAGCTAAAATGCAGTCCTGCCTGTTGACTGAATCAAATATGACTGAATCAAATCTTCCTTGAGAATAAATTTTACATGTTCAGCCACAAGCAAGCAATAAGTTCTGTGGACAGCCTATAAGGCCACCCATTTATAGTAGTTATAAGAATACTATTGTCTTCTGTGAACACTTAGATTTGGAAAATGCAGAGAAAAAATTCATTATTAAAGAAATGTGCATGAGAAGGAAAAAAAATGTAAATTTAATCTTATCCCCTGCAAAACTTAAGTGACTGGACAGATGCACAAAAAAATATATTCCAGTTTGTTTAGGAAGATCTGATGTTTATTCCTTTAGCCCACTTGAGGAATGTATATCTGAGACAAATGTAGTGCCAGAAATAGTGTATTTTGGCTTTAAATAGCACCCTAATGTTTGGAGGATATGTTGACAACTTTCATTGAATTAAGTTAGACTGTTCAAAACGTCTGAAAATCTGCAACCATCTTAACACATTGGACTAGATGATCTTGGAGGTCTCTTCCAACCTAGACGTGTGATTCTGTGAAATATAGATTTCAGTGCTTTGTATCACATACTATTTTCTGAAAACTTGGCCTTCAAAAGTTCTGCCAGCATGGTATAACTTGATTCTATGCTGTAGTGTTGTGCATTTTTATGTTCCATATGCACGTTACTGCTTCAAAAAGATGTTTATAAGCCAATGTGCGTAAACCTATAGCCAAAGACAGCACTAAAACATAAACAAGGAATGTATATACAGATTAAATTTATAACATCATTGAAACATTATAACATCATTTTTTTGGTCTGTGATAAAATAATCACTTCTTTTGCTTACAGTTAATTTGTTTGAACATGCGTGACATGGATAGGCACAAGGGAGGGAGGTGCAGAATGGTTGAATGCTATTAGGAACTTATTAGATACCTGTTAAATAAATGGCTGTATGGACACACCATGGTCCAAAACTTTAAGGCTATTGTAATACAGGCACTCATTTGAAAGACATTTATAATCTATTATATTCATGTATACTAAAAAGAGTGTTTCAAGATAATATTTAAAACAAGCCAATTACTTGTTTTATACAACATTTTCAGTAAGAACATTTATGAATCAGGTATCAGTTACAAAAAGACAGTCAGTTATTTGAAACTGTAAACTCCTGATTCTCATGTAATTGTTTTCTATGTTGGAATTTTCTGCTTCACAGATCAGGTGTCCTTCTCTTGTTGACAAGTCCAAATTCTTTTGCTTCTTGCCAGTTGCTTCGTTTCAGCATAACATAGAAATATTCCTATTTGAATATGTTTCATGCTACTTTCCTGTACAGCCATCAAAAAAGATAATTTTACCCTTCTTATACTCTCCAGTTATACCTAGATAGAGAGGTTATGGCATGTTGCAAGATTGAAGTGCATGGCCCTTGTTGAAAGAGAAGCAAAGAGATATACGTCTTTTGATGTCATGTTGATTGTGAGCCGTACAAGAATCAGTGCAAAATTAAAATCATAACTGTTACATTTTGGAATTTTTACAGTCATCTGCAGTAGCATTTCTACTCCTAATATAGCTGTAGTTGTAGGACTAACATTTAGGGAACCTTCAAATGTTTCTATAGCTATACCTCATATTATGGGAAAAAGTAGCAGAGCTTACTTCTTGCATAGATATTAATTCCAAACAGGGGTCATTGCTTATCCTTTCTTTAATCCTACATCAAACCAAATTCAGGGCTGGTTGTGAATTCTGGGAGTGAGCATAATACTTGACTAATTAGATGAATATGACGTACTGTAATAAATAAATAATAATATTTCTCTGTGATATATACCTATATATCACATACATAAATAATTCATTGGAACGATGAGAGAATGATGGGAATGACTAAAATTTCAAAGATTGAAACATATGCAAATACTCAGTATCTTATACAATCATATTTAATGAAATTATAAAAAATTATATAGCATTAAAATGTTTGAAAACTTATAATGTATTTCTACATTTAATTTTAGCCACTTAGACTATTATTTCACAGTTAGAACAACTGAGGCTATTATACTCACAAAATAGCAAAAATGTGACCAAATTATTTCATTTTTTAAATTATTTTGATTACAATTTTATTACAATTAACATATAGAAAAAATGAAAGTTTTTATTAACATCTACTAGTAAATCTTTGATAAAATGGAAGACCTCCTTTATATGAATTAAAAATAATACAGACTTGCAATATTCTAATGAATGATATTTTCCTGTGTAGTAAATACAGGTAGGCATGTGAATACATAAACTCTGTGAAATTTAGATGCAGCCATTGAAAGTTAATTCCACTTCTGTTTAGGCTGGTGTATTGCTTTAAACACCTTTACAAACTGCATAATGAAGGGTTTATTCTCAGTAATGAATGTCATGATCCCAAAAATGAAAGTGGTAAAGGAGTTTAAAACAATGATATTGGGATCAACAATTTATATATTCATTTATTTATTTATTTTGTAGAATACACACAGAGCTTGTTTAAGACTCTCTGTATCTGGCTGAGATGCAGTATACATAGCCCAGTACTGGAACACCTGCTGTGACTTTGCATTATGTTTCAAAATAATAGGTTCTTCCAGAGGACTTGATGCTATACTATAGTAATTGATTGGAAGTCTCAATACAGCAGCTGCTTTTGTGCACTTGTGAATATCTTTATTTTAGGACTTTTTTTTTTTTTTTTTTTTTTGTAATAGCTTTATGCTTTTTTATAGCAGCTCGCATTATTCTTTAGTGGTATTATTTCACAGGCTTTTAGTAACAGTAGGGGAGGAGCTATAAAAGTGCAAAGAAGATTTATTTTATTTTATTTTATTTTATTTTATTTTATTTTATTTTATTTTATTTTATTTTATTTTTTTTTTTTTTTTTTTTTTTTTATTTTTATTTTTTTTTACCGAGAGTGTCCTATTCAAGTTATTAAATTTAACATCTGCTTTGCTGTATAGATGTAGATAACTGCCATTAGTTAAACTCCAGTGGATGGGCAGATGGACAGAAGATGCTTAGCAGCAGAAAACTGCTTCTGTGATTTTCATTATGAACAACATAAAATATAATGTGTAATTAAAATCTGAAAGATATGTGTATTTAGTAAGAATGTACATCTTCAGTCCTAGCACTTAGTAAGCACTCAGGAGCCAAGAAAGATGGGTCAGCACTTTCGTGTATTGTCTATTCACTGCTTGATCTGTTTCCTTCATGTTAACCTAAAACTTTGAATTTGCATTTAATGTACTCAAGGGTTTAATGTAAGTACAAGCATAGATACACTCATATTTGCATCACATTATTGAACTCAAAACTTTCTTATATTAGCAAAGACATTTTCTGAAATGTTTTATAAACTCATTCCAACATTACCTAATCATATTTTGATAATTAAATCATACATCTTCATGATATGCCCTGAGCAGAAGAAAGTATTTTTTATCTTCATTTCACACCTTTGATGACTTAAGTGTTTTAAACATTTTAGGCATCTTTAATTGTCAAAAGAGCTTTTTGAAAGCCTTCCTGAGATTGAAATTTACCAGATTGTATGAGGGCAATTTTAAAACTGTCCATTTTGTTTATCCCTCATGCCCCATGCAATAGGTTTACGCAATGAGAGAATTAACCATTGCAGAAAAACAAAAATACATAACCACATCATGATGAGCAGGGATTAAAACCTGAATCATTGAGTTAGAGATACACTGTAATCCCTTTCTTTACAGAATTGAAACCCTTTACTTATAATAGCAACAATTTCAGATGAGTTGCTTCACACAAATAAAAGAATAAATTGACTTTTGAGTAGGGAGGAAACAGGAGGCAACACAACTCAGTCTATTTTTTTTTTTTAAGGAAGCCCAAGACAATACTGCTTTACTTATAAGAAGTTCTGTCTGTTAAGGGACATCAGAAGAGAAAGAGGTGTTTTTCCTAGACAAGGAAGTTTATTATACTGACAATGTATCCTATGATTCCTACAGTTTATGCTTTCATATCATGCAGAATGGCCATAGCTAGAGGATTGAGCAGCCTCACGTCATCTTCTCCTTCTCAAGCCCTACTGAGGAATTCCTGGATTCTGTTCAGGTTTGGGAATTAACTACATGCCAATCTGTGTGTCCTATGGCACAACTAAAGCACTTTTAGGCAAATTCAAAACAGGACCTTAAGGTGCTATGAAAATTTTATACAAAAAATTCAACTTCATATAGTATCTAAGGATATGAAGGATATTGCAGGCTTTATTTAACCTTGCTTGCATGGATATATTTCAGTCTTGACAAACTGATTGATATTTTGAACAAGTGACAATTTGCTTTGTCAGCAATTTAACATTAATTTTATCCTAATCTTCATTAATTTTATCCTAATCTTGCATGCTAGTAAAATATTCTATTAGTATGGCTAAAGTCAGTTACATGTATAATCTTTACGGTAATACCCAAATAGTCTGTGTTGCCAAATAAGGTGAGTGAGATTATATAACAAAGGAATTTTTATTTATTTATTTATTTATTTTTCCAGCTAGAGCACGGAAATAATTTGAGAAATCTCACTTTTATGTCAGTTGTGACTTGCTAGGAATCCAGGGTTCGTTATTGTGGAACAGCCAGGTCTGAAGAACCCACGGGGAAACCTGAGTAAGCTTTATAAACTAAAAATTCATCATTCTTATCCAACCAGGGGCAGTGGGAGGTCTCCTGTGTTGCTCTTTCCTGTGAGGTCTTACACTGACAAAATTTGGCAGTGCCAAGATATTCTTAAAATATTTATATACTTGAAAATATTTTGCAACTACAGATACTGAACTGATGTTCAGTGAAACAGAAGTTTTTGTCAGTTTCATAATGGATAGACGTTATGACAGAGAATATTTTTTATATAATTTTGTATTAAAAAAATAGAACACCTCACAAAAACTGTATGCATAGCAGTAGTGTGATATTTTGAAAAATATATGCAGATCTAACTCTACATATATTTGTACTTTACAGATGAAATTTGGAAACACTGTGTTTTGATCAGCTCTTCTCAGAAAGTTGTGATCTACTTGCCATTTCTGAAAAAAAAAAAAATAAACCTCATACATTACTTTTAGCAAGTCTTTTATTCTTTTATATCTTTCTTAGTTTACAATAAAGATGAAATGGATTCTGTTTTTCCTTTGTTCTTGGTTTACATTGTACTGTGCAGCAGTCTTTTAGGCATCTGTACAATAGGCCCCATAGTAAAAAATGTCTCATCTGGAACAGAAAGTATGAGCCATTACTCTGATGAAATGCTGATAATTACATATATTCATTCAATAAATTGCTTTCAAAACATAGAACTTTAACAAAAATGATGAAAAATAATAGGATGCACTGATAAGAAGCTAGAGTCAGGGAAATATTTAAAACTAACAGAACTGTAATGAACAATTTTGTCCTAGATATTTTCCAGCTCACATCTGTCTATTAACTGTTCAAGAGATAAATGTATGATGAGATTATGATTTAACTGAAAATTATTTGTTTCTTAATAACAATGATCTGCCAGCAACAATCATCTTCATAACAGCTTAAAGAACAGCCAGTAAACTTTGGCTTTTCAGGAATGTTTTATTTTGCAGTGGCTTCCAACCAATTTAAATTGAATTTCTCTCAAAAGTGATAGTTTATGTATTTGAATTTTAAGTGAACAGCTTTAGGAAGATTAAGCAAATAAAGTGCAACAAAAGTCATTCACAATGTTGCTTAATCAATGATAATAAGATTTAAAGGTTGTATAAACCATTAAGCAATTGTTACTCTTCAATTCTGTCTACTGAAAATTGAGTGAGGCAGAAGTATGCATGCAAGGCAATGCAAGGAAGCATGGCTAGAGTGGATTTTTAATTAGTTTGTGTGTTTGTTGTTTTTTTTTTTTTTCTTTTTAAGTCTATTTATTTGCAATTTTTTTTTTTTCCACATCTCAATAGACTGGCATTTAGGGAATCAATTTTGCAAGGCACTTAAAAATCTCAGTTGTCACAAGTGTTTTTAGATGCTCAAGTTATGCAAAATCTGACAGGATGAGGTACATAAACATTAAAAACTCTTGTTGATTTTTTAAATAGATATCTAAAACAAGTCAAAAATTATTTATTCTCTAAGTTGTGTGGAGAAAAATAAAATCATTTCATTTAGAAAACCTCAGAATGTTGTTAATCCATCGTAGACTAGAGGCTTTACATAATTTAAGCAGAAATTATAGTACTTGTCTTTTAGAACCATTGTGTTTATATTATCATTGCATAGGTATCAATTTCTAATGTCTCCTATCCTTTCCTACTGAGATTGAAGTTCTTCTGATTTCATTAAGACTAGAGTTACCACTATAGAATACTTCTGAATACTCCATTTTGTATGTCTGTGATTTCCTACATCTTTTAATGCAGAATTTTCTATTAACGTCATCTTGACTCTCCAGATGCAAAATTATATAAGGAAAATCCACACTAGGATTATTTGGCATATTTAAAAGACACAAAAATAATTGACATGAATTATACAGAAGACTTTTTTTCTACCATCTACTGAACAAAAACGGGTATTGGGCCTGATTTTCCTTCATTAGGAGTCAGTAAGAGTTTTTCTTTTCTGGAAGACAAAATAGGAGAAAGTCCTATTTGTTAACTAAAGTGAGAATCAAGAATAGTCAGGAATACAATAGCTGAATTTTGAAATAGTCATGAAATTTTCAAGAGCCCATCTTAAAAATAATGAAATAATAGCAAGATAAAGATTTTTTTGTATGCTTCATTTCCTAAGCTAAAAAGTAGTTTTAATAAATGTTTTAAATAAATGTTTTAGTTAAACAAAGTCCAACTACAATTTAGGAGTAAATGAAATCAAATTTTAAAACAAACTGACAAAGAAAGAAATTTATCTTTTTTTTTTTTTTTTTTTGCCTTGTTTTGTTTTTAATCAAAACTATTTTTCTTCTGATTTACCTGGTAAGGAGATTAAATGTTTTGGGGTTTGATTATCAATTTAAGACAGTTTCTATCATCACTAGGTATAAGCCCTGAATTGCAAGCTCTAACTGTTACAAGAATTGAAATTTAAAATAAATTCATCATCATTAGAATAATTCAGGCAATAACAGAACAGTGAAACACTACATAAAAGTTTTATGATGCAGTGTTGTTAACATTTAAATGAGAAATTTCTGTGTATCAGACCTTTAAAAATATTCTGCTCCAGAAGGGAAGCATTGAATCCATTAACTCTGGTAGTTAAAATTTAGGAATACAGAAACCTAGTAATCAAATAGATCTTCTAGATCTTGAAGCCCTGACCTCAGCATATGCTTCTAGGCAAACTCTGTTTCTGACCTGTAGTTACCTCTTCCTCTTCCTTCCATCTCTGAAAGGCACAGGATCCAAACATTATCATTTTGGTCTCCCTTCTATTCTATTCTCATCATGTCCACAACTATCTTCTCCTCCTCCAGCTCCCACAGTATGGAGTGCTTTCCTACATTACCCCGCAAGTGGGATTGTTTATTTTCCTCCACTTTCACTGAGGAATAAGAACTCCAAATCCTTGGCAGGATCACTTTCTCAATGCAGCCACATAAAAAAGAAGGGCCAACAATTTGGCCACACTTGTTAAAGTCCTCAAAATGGTAGAAATTCAACAAAAGATCAACAGCTCTACAACCATGTTTTGTTGTTGCTGTTGTTGGTTTTATTTTTTGTTTGTTTTTACACTGTGTGCATGTTTTTACAGTTTTCCCTTCCACCTACTATAATTAAAACCAATCCTTTTTCCTCTAACTTTTTAATTATCTTTTCATATACTTTTCGATACATCTATTTCACACGTATATCTTTTCAATACTTATATTGTATCTTAGCACACTGTTTTTGACCAAATTCCCAAATCAGTCTTTTTCTTATTTTTAAATATACATAAAATATAATACATATGTATATATGCTTATATATATAATATAAATAAGGGTATGCTGAAGGAGAGAGTGTCTGCTGTTTCAGAGTATATGGACAAGGAACTTTATAATGCAAAAGGGGATAATGAGAAAAGGAGAAAACCATGAATCAGAAGATACAGAGACATAAATCCGACTAACAAATGATAAGGGAGGCAATAAGAGGAAGCACACTTGGTCAGTCACACCGATTAGCAAGGGTATGTGGAATGTGGGAATGTTTATTTATGTAAGATTATCTAGCCTGGGACCTTGTCAGATGGAAAAGAAAAATGGGGAATCTAGAAAAAAAACACCTACAGAGACACAAGACTGACAGGCAAATATAACAGAGACCAAGAAAAGGAGCAAACCTTGTCAGTCACACTAGTCGATGGGCTATGAAGAAATTGCAGGGAAACCAGGACTTGCAAACCTGAGGGTAAAAGGTGGAGCTGTGCAAACTCATGAGGCAATGTGCAGGGGAAGGGAAGCAGGGAAAACCAAAGATGAATGGACAGAAAGTGGTATAAAAAGTGTTGGTGAAGCTGGTATGGGGCTGATAAGCCTGATCACCACAATGTGTCCTGAAAACAACACCCTGGAGGGGACTGGTGTGAGTGAGATGAGTAAGGGGTTAAGTGGCGGTGGCTGCAGTGAGACTGTGGGTCACAGTCCATGTGCCTGGGGCCAGCTGTTGGGGAGGCCAAGTGTCTGTGTCTGCCTCAAACTATGCATCTTATAGACACTGGAGAGATTTTATTTTAAAGACATAAAGGAATAATGTAATTGTATTTATTTTAACATCTTTAGGATATCAGTATTTTAGTTACAGTTATAATGTGCTCTGGAAAGCTATATTATTTATTTACTCCAGTGAGTAACACACTTTTTAATAAAAATTTAAGGGAAGGTTTCAGTGAACATAGTTAGTTTGGCTTCCAGACGGTTTAGTTTGGTTTGGTAACTACAATTATCCCTCTTGTCAGTCTTAATCACCATCTCACAGATTAGACTCATACCATGAAGTCAAGTGTAATTCCATTGGATACAAGAAAATTTTAAATATCATGCAAAACTCTGGCATCGATTTCCATCAATGTCTGCGAATTCCTGATCAGTTTTTTATTTCCTTATTCATATTGAACACATAGTTAACAGATAACTACCTAAAATTAAATTACACAGATGAAGAAAATATTATCATGGGATAGCACATGTAATGTAATGTAATCTAGTTTAATCTAATCTAACTCTAATATAATGTAAATATAGCTTCCTAATAAAAGTGAACTGTTAATCTTAAAAATCAGGATGGATAGATTAACTGCTTCACTACAATGAAAATAGAATACTTGAATATGTAAATACTCTTAGTTGTTCTGAAGAGCAGATAAGGTGCTATGCTGTGTGAGCCCTAGACTGTTCCACCTAAACTTGTATCTCATCATTGATGGTGACCAGTAAGAGATATTAAGGAACTGCCTCAAATAAGGATATATACACATACACACACAGATACAAAGGAAATATATAATAGTGCTGCTCAGATCCAAACAGCTAAACTATGAACTATAAATAAAATATATGTCATCATATTTCCCCTTCTGCACAAACAAATTTAGAAAATCATTGCACCTTTCTAAAACGAAGCCATAGGGAATGCTCATAAAAATCTCACTTTCAGGGCTCAGAGGGCACTCTTAGACCATCCTCTGCCTGTCCAGCCCACAATGCAACCTGTCCCCATCCTGACCACTCAGGACCACATTTCAACTCAGTTGCAGGGCTATCAGATCATGGATCCCAGTGACACCATAGGAGTGCCTTGTTCAGCCCTGCCTGTACTCCTGCTCTCTTGATGGACATCTTATCTCTGAAGTAGACTTGTTTCCAGTCCTGCTGCTTCTGACTGTCCAGATCATCTGGATGGGCCTCAGACTTGATTTCTGGCTTTGTCTTGCCAGGATCTGTTGATGGACCTTGTTACTAGCAGCTGGGTCTGCATACCACTCTCAGACCCTGTGGGGCTGTGCCTTGTCAGAAAGGGTCTTTGCTGGGGTTGCCCTTGCTTCCAGCTATCCCCCCTAATGCTCCTTGAAAACTACTGTATGATTGTCTGAAGATACATTATCAAAATACCTTTGCAGTGCCAACTCTATAAAAAAACAAACAAAAAAACAACAGAAAAAAAAAAAAAAGGTTTATGGTAAAATGGTATCTATAAATGGTATATATGGTAAAATACAATTATAGATGGAAAGGCTGAAAAGCCAAATTAATCTTTTCACTGAGGTATACTCACAATATTTCAGAGTCTTATTCTTGAAAACCACTACTCAAACATTTGATAACGTGGGCAGAAACTTTGTTTCAGCATTTCACTATTCTCATAACTAACATTTTTCTGATGTTCCCTGCATTTTTTTTTTCTGTTGCAATTTTACACACTGCAAACAAATCCTAAGATTTCTACTACAAATATTGTAAAAATGAAAGCAATTATGCAGAAAATATAGCAAATCTAGGCCTACTATATATAAAAAACAAACAAACAAACAAATTTAAATGATATTATCTTAGTCAACATTACACAGAGAAAGAGTACATGAATGATGTAATAGCCAGACTTCTTGATTGGGAAATATTGCTACTTGACTGTCACTGATGCGGTACAGTAAATTTGGGAAAGTGGTCTAGAATGATAAAAAAGATAAACTGCAAAAATTAACTGGAACAATAAACCCTCTTTTGAGAGAGTCGGTTAACATTTCAAGATGTTAATACTCTTTGTTCTGACAAATCTTTAAAGATTGTGGAGCTGGTTAATTAAAAATTCTTCAGTAATACATCAAATAAACTGTTAACATATTAATTCTTCACCCTGTTGTGTTTAGAGACTCTGCTGAGTAATGGTATTCTAATAATGAATTAAATAAAAAGGGGAAAACAAAACAAACAAATGAACAAAACCAAAACACAACAATCATCACTACCTGTCAAAGAAATGTCAGATTAGGGATCTGAGAATTGGTGGTCGAGAGGTCAAAGGTCAAAAAGTCACTTTTGAAGTTCACTACTGCTGTACTCTTTTTGTTTTTGAGAAGTTCAGGGCTAGCTTATATAGGCAGATATTTCTAGAAGCTTTGTCTTTCAGGATGTATAATTATGATTATGAGTTCAGTGTCTTCATACATGTGCAAGAGACATACAAGTATGGGACGTGATTCCAATAATAAAAATGATCAGGGTTGTTAGAAATAAGAATATGCTAATATTTCTATTCATAAAATATTAAAGACAAATTATAGCTCTGCAGATGTAAGAGCTAATAAGCAAGAATCTAATAGAGCTTTCTTGTTTCTGACTGAACTTAAATGTAAAGGAAAAGTATGCGTGATTTGTAAATCCTGTATTGTATACATCAATTGATTTGATTTAGCAAGATAAACATTTTTAAAAATGAGTATTTATTATTTTGTCTGATTTCAAATGTGTATTTCAAATTTATAGAGAGAATTTTTATATTCTTATCTTTACAAAGAACAACCTATTTTCCCCATGTAAAATAGATTCTTATAGATTTCCTATATATAGGAAAAAATAGATAAGGATGAATTTCCTATTATGCATTAATTATCAAATAATTCCATAAGTCCATACCCATAAGTGCATTAAAAATCAGAAACATAGATAAAAAAAATCATTATCAAATCAAATAAAATCGGATTAAAAATCAGAAACACTGATTTTGATCCACATTTCTTTTTCTTCTGAGGTCAGAACCTATACGATTTTGACAGCATGTCTAAGCAAGATCCCCATTTTGCAATTGACTTATTAACCTTCTGATTATATGAATAAAAAATTAAAACAGGCTTTTTAACACTAGTTCTTTATTTTCCTCAAATAATTTAGAAAATACAACCATTCAGTTTTGGAAGCAATACTTAATATTTAGAACTACCTGGCATGTTTTTTTTTTCCTTCTTTCTTTTTTAAAATCATAATTTAATGTATTCATTTTTAATTTATGTATCTTGTAATATCCCACTGAGATTTGTAGTCAAGGGTTATAGTATTATACACAAGGGTTATAGTATAGCCCCTTCCTGGCAACTTTATCTTCTTGACTTCAGGTTTCTTCTAAGCCTCAGTAGTTTCTTTTAACACCTGGCATCTGGAAGCCTGTAGATTCTCTGTCCTTGACCCTATTTAGCCAAAATGAAAATTTGTTCCCTATCCGAGTTAAGGATCTCTCATTTTCAAGAGCTTGAATATTATGATTTAAATACTTTTAGGCAAGTAATTTTAAAGTGATCAAAACGTGTCAAAATGACAAAATGAGATGAATGGGGTCTTCTGAACATATATTTTGACACAATGAGCAAATCCTATTCTAAAACAGCAGATGGCTTTGGGTGCATTTTTTATTGAATGAAGAAGGATATATAAACACCTACATACTCGATACACAAACAACAGGCAGAGTTACCAGTACAGTCTAACCCAATTCAAAGCCCTCCTGTCAACATCATCAAGATATCACTCACCATAGAAATAAAATTACATTTCATTCATCTGCAGTTATGATCCTCGCTTGGAGCAGAGACAGAAGAGAAAAATTAGTTATGGTAGATGTAAAGCTTTTCAATCTGAGAAAAGTTATTTCTCTTAGGGTTTTTGTTTTCTTTTGGTTTAAGATACTTTGAAGAAATTTAAACCTATACTCAGCATCATAAAGCCCGTTAGCTATTAAGACTCTAGATAAATATCATTTACTGAAGAAGTCTTGCAGAACTCCTCTGATGCCAAATTTTTTACTGAAAGACCTATCTGACCACATAGCACTGGATATATAAAAATTTCAAATCTGAAAATATACATATAATACTAACTGGAAAAGACTCAGAAAGAAAAAAAAAAAAAAAAAGCACAATTGAATGGAATTACTAATTATTCTAAGTTTACTGATAAATCAAATAATCTGCTACACCTTTTGAGAGTTTAATGTATCACAAAGTAGAAATAAGATTCAAAATATAGGATACATCTGTCTGAAAGTCATTGAGTTGTTTTGTATCCCAGAGGAATATGCACTAGTGCCCTAGTGAACTAGAGCACTAATGTTTGCACTCAGCAGACTTCAAGCAAGTACCTGGTTGAACCACAGCCACAGACTTCACAAAATTTACTCCCTAGGTAGTTGTATGTATAGGTTGCACAGGGACTGTATGCAAACACTATTTGGAATACATTTATATATGTATATTTAAGTCAAAACTACACATTTATATATATGTACATCCTGTCAAAGCCATACATTTATATTTAGGTCAGTCATACATTTATATATGTATATTTATGTCAAATATATTTATGTATATTTTATGTATATTTATGTATATTTTTGACAGCTTCCAAACTGTCACTTTTGCTCTGTTCTAATGCATATTTCAAGTAGCCAATACAACATACTGGTTTTATAACATTGACTCAGCATTAACTGGAGCTAGATTAGGACTGCCTCATTTTGTGAGCTAATCTAGGAAGTTACCTAGAAATACATATCATCAATAGCCGAGATTGCATTAAATGAATATCATAAATATTGATACAAGTTAAGCATGAAATTGTATCAGTTTAACCACAAGTGAAATACATGTATACTACTTAGTTTCATCTAGTTTCATGTGCTGCATAGTTACAGATAGGGAAGTCTTTTGCTTTTCACTATGCAAATGTTTCCTAACTTGACTACATATTAATATATAGTTACTCTGGTACTTTAGTCATTTGAAAGTATTCAGTTATTAAATTTAAATAAATCCACTACATTATGGCAGTTTGTCTTTTTTTTTTCTTTATTTTTTGCTATGAAAGTTCTTATTTCCTTTATTTCCTTTAATTACTACTATCTAAGCAACAAACATATAGAACATCATGTACAGCAAACTAATTTAACCTGAATCAAGGTCACTGGGAAATAAAAGAAATAAAACTGAAACCATCATATGAGATAAGAAATAATAGTAAAGGTCAAAAGATCACAAAGTTAATTAGTGTACAGTATTGATATTAGTAAATCTATAACCATTGTTATAACCACAAGTAGTCCAGATAACACCCTAATGAAATTAACTTTTTAAAGAAATAATATAATAAATGACCTTGCCAACAAATATCTTGTACTTCATAAGCTTGAAATGACCAGAGATTTTGTTATGATTGTTCTGATCCAATTGTTCTGATCAATATATTTTAGTCTTTTGTTGTGGTAGAATGGTTGTGGTAGAATACTTCTCTCCATTTTTACTGTTTCTTATCAGCACTGACAAGGGGAAGACTGAAAACTTGTCAAAAAAAAAAAAAAAGCACACACACAAACCAAGGACTGTATGCAAGCACATGTAATTATACCAATATTAATCCATGAAATCCTCAAGAAACAAATCCTGCAATGTCTTTTTGTTACAAAGAGAAAATAACTCTATTTCTTTTCTTTCAAATACAGGGTTTGGGGTTTATTTTCAAGAAAAGGAAGGATTTCGTAGATTTCCATCTTATTCTCATATCCAATAGTCTTTTTTCCCTATTGCCATCTAAGGATTTTTCTTGTTTTCTAGCTTCCAGAATCCTATGAGACAGAACAACTGAACAAACAAAAATCTCTAAATACCATTACTGCTTTCAGTTCTAACTTGGTAGCTATTACCAGTATAAAGTATGAAAAGAAAGTATATACCAATGGTTCAGAAAAACTCTTTCAAAGATAATTTAATCAGTAATAGGACAGCAAAAAAGAACACATGTACATCACCAAAGGGATAGAATCAGGTCAAAAGCAGACTTGACAGACATTTCCAAATTATTTTTTCTTGATGAAAACATTTTTCTCCTTTACTAAACATGAAAATTAATTACGTGTCCAATAATTTAGATGTTCCACTCCCTTGTCCCAAAGACATGGGAGAGCTACTGAGAACTTCCAAGTTATACACATTATATATATATATTATATACATAGGAGATTATTTATCAGTAAACTTAGAATAATTATATATATTATATACAAGCTACAAAACTCAGATCTTGTTTTGTCATGTTAAAAACAATTAGTTTCACTGAAGGCAAATGATTGGCTGGAATATCAGTACTTCTCTATCTTCTGAATATTGAAAATTATTGCATATTCTTTAGAAGGCAGCTTTCCAAACACTTGTCTTTTTGTAGTATCATGATAATTCATCCAGCATTCATTTTAAGCACTATGTTATGATTGTCATTAGTACTAGCTTTTCTTCCCCTTGGGATAAAGGAAAAAAAAAAAAGAGGAAAGGAAAAGAAAGGATTAAGGAGAAACAAAAACATAAAAAAAATTAAAAAATGCACCTTGAGTTTTTAAGGAAAACACAAACACAAATTTGGATACAATCTAATTCGCTTCGATTTTCTTATTTCAAACAGCCTTCTCGACCAAAAAAAAAAAGTAAAATGCATGGAAAACTGTAACCTGAGAAAAGTATTTATTTAATTACATAATTTAAAAATGAAAGTTTTATGTAACTTTGGAACATTTTTCCAATAATTTTTGAAAAATTTTTAGGGAAAAAAATGCACAAATAATCTAACACACTCAACTTCTGAAATTCATAGAATCATAGAATCATAGTATCATAGAATATCCTGAGTTGGAAGGGACCCTTAAGTATCATCAAGTCCAACTCTTGACACCGCACAGGTCTACCCAAAAGTTCAGACCATGTGACTAAGTGCACAGTCCAATCTCTTCTTAAATTCAGACAGGCTCGCTGCAGTGACCACTTCCCTGGGGAGCCTGTTCCAGTGTGCAACCACCCTCTCTGTGAAGAACCCCCTCCTGATGTCAAGCCTAAATTTCTCCAGCCTCAGCTTAACCCCGTTCCCGCGGGTCCTGTCACTGGTGTTAATGGAGAAAAGGTCTCCTGCCTCTCGACACCCCCTTACGAGGAAGTTGTAGACTGCGATGAGGTCTCCCCTCAGCCTCCTCTTCTCCAGGCTGAACAGGCCCAGTGCCCTCAGCCGTTCCTCATACATCTTCCCCTCCAGGCCTTTCACCATCTTCGTAGCCCTCCTCTGGACACTCTCCAACAGTGTCATGTCCTTTTTATACTGTGGTGCCCAGAACTGCACACAGTACTCGAGGTGAGGCAGCACCAGCGCAGAGTAGAGCGGGACAATCACCTCCCTTGACCTACTAGCGATGCTGTGCTTGATGCACCCCAGGACACGGTTGGCCCTCCTGGCTGCCAGGGCACACTGCTGGCTCATATTCAACTTGCTGTCTACCACGACCCCCAGATCCCTCTCTTCTAGGCTGCTCTCCAGCGTCTCATCGCCCAGTCTGTACGTGCAGCCGGGGTTTCCCCGTCCCAGGTGCAGGACCCGGCACTTGCTCTTATTGAACTTCATGCGGTTGGTGATCGCCCAGCTCTCCAACCTATCCAGATCCCTCTGCAAGGCCTTTCCACCCTCAACAGAGTCCACAACTCCTCCAAGTTTGGTGTCATCAGCAAACTTGCTCAAAATACCTTCTATTCCTACATCCAGATCGTTTATAAAAATATTGAAAAGTACCGGCCCTAAAATGGAGCCTTGAGGGACCCCACTGGTGACCGCCCGCCAGCCTGACGCAGCCCCATTTACCATAACCCTTTGGGCCCTGCCCGTTAGCCAATTGCTCACCCAATTCCTTCATTTATATTTTAATTATAATTTTATATATAATAAATAATATATAATTTTAATTTTGCAAACGTTACTTATTTACTCTTCAACTTTTTTTTTACCTCTTGAGATAGTTCAGTTGTTCCTGGAGATCGGCTCTGGGACAGACATATTCTGCAGCCGAATAGGGGTATCTCAGCGTGGGAGGGTTTTCTTCTGCATCAAGGCAGCTCAAGGCAGCCAAGGTCTGGCAGCTCTTGCGAGAGTGGATGGTGAGGCATGGGCAGAGCTGAGAGCGGCGTCTATCTGGTCTGTCTGTTCCTTGCCACCGTTCAAAGGGGCAGCTCCACTGCGCATGAGCGGCCTGCAAGGAGTAGAGTGGGCAACCAGGGAGAGGCACCTCAGTCAGGGCAGGGCACGCTCAGACAGGGCAGACTGTTGCTCCCCACTTAGGAGAATAGCTCGTCTACAGGCTGTCTACCTGTAGCTAAAGAAGCCATCGTCTGCACTAAGCAGAAAGCTGTTTCCAGAAAGTCTGTGGAGATTTTCTGTGGAGATTGAATGCCTGCTCAAAAATGTGGCAGTTTAGGGTGCCTGAGCCTGTTGCTACCATGGTGGCAGAGACACCATGTGTATGAGGTGGAGAGGTTAAAGCCTATCAGGGAGTGTGAGCAGGAAATAGACTAGTGGAGCAATTCCATGCCAGGCCTGAAAGAAAGGCACTGTGGTGAGACACCCCAAATAGTGGTGGATCCCCTGCACAGTTGCTGTTGGGCCGAGGGAGGGGACCTAGGAGATGAGGAGGAATGGAAACAGGTCCCTGCTCAGCATTGCAGGCAACCCCCCTTCCTACCAGCATTGGTTCGCAGGTGCCTTTATACAAGAGGTTTGAGGTCTTGGAGCTTGAGAGACTGGTGGGTGAGGATGTGGATGAAAGTCCACCCAGGAGGTTGCCTAAAGTGAGGAAGTTGACCCCATGCCTCAAGACTGCCTCCATCAAGAAAGAAAGAAGGGTAATTGTAGGCAACTTCCTTCTCAGGGGAATTAGAGGGTCCTAAATGCTGGCGTGACCCTACCTGTAGGGAAGTCTGCTGCCTCCCTGGGGCCATGGTCGAGGACATTGCCAGAAACCTTCTCAACCTGTTTCGCCCCTCTGATCCAGCTTGGCAGCGATGAAACTGCTGAGAGAAGCCTGAAGGCTATCAAAAGGGACTTCAGAGGACTGGGGCGGTTAGTAGATGGAGCGGGAGTACAGGTGGTGTTTTCCTCTATCCCTTCAGTGGCAGGGAGGGTACAGAGAGGACCCAGGAAGCCCACCTGATAAACACATGGCTCAGAGGGTGATTTCATCACATAATTTGTTTATTTATTTATTTATTTGACCACAGGGCACTTTACTCGGCACTCAACCTGATAGCTGCAGATGGGTCCCATCTATCTCTAAGCCCAGGAGTTGGCAGAGCTCATTGAGAAGGCTTTAAACTAAGTAAGAAAGGAGGCATGGATAAAATGAGGCTCATTAGAGAACAATGGGGAACATTGTTCCCAGTGTTAGGGGAACAATGTGAGGGCTGGGGGAGAGGGCAATGGCCCTACTGAAGTGCATCTACAAGAATGTATGCAGCGTTGGCAACAAACAGAAGGAGCTGGAAGCCATTGTAGGACAGGTAAGCTATGACTTGGTTGCCATCACTGAGATGTGGTGGGACTGCTCCTGTGACTGGAGTGCTGCAATGAATGGCTACAGGCTCTTCAGAAGGGACAGGCAGAACAGAAGGGATGGCAGTGTGGCTGTCTATATTAGAGAGTGTTTTGATGCTGTGGAACTTGAGGCTGGGAATGATAAGGTTGAGTACCTATGGGTTAGGATCAGCGGGAAGGCCAACAAAGCAGGCATCGTGGTGGGGTTCTGTTATAGACCACCAAACCAGGATGAGGAGATGGATGCTGCATTCTACAAGCAGCTGGCAGAAGTTGCGCAATTGCCAGCACTTGTTCTCTTGGGGGACTTCAACTTCCCAGATATCTGCTGGAAGTACAGTACAGATCAGAGGAATTAGTCTAGGAGGTTTCTGGAGAGCGTGGAAGATAGCTTCCTGATGCAGCTGGTTAGTGAGTTTACCAGGGGATGTGCACTGCTGAACCTTCTGTTCACAAACAGAGAAGGACTGGTTGGAGATGTGGTGGTCAGGAGCTGTCTTAGGCAGAGTCACCATTAAATGGTAGAGTTCTCTATTCTTGGTGAAGTCAGGATGGGGACCAGTAAAACTGCTATCTTGACGTTCCAGATGGCAGACTTTGAACTGTTCAGGACACTGGTTGGCAGAGTCCCTTGTGAGGCAATTCTGAAGGGCAGAGGAGTCCAGGAAGGCTGGGCACTCTTCAAGAAGGAAATCTTAAAAGCTCAGGAGCAAACCATCCCAATTTGCCCAAAGATGAGCTGGTACAGAAGAAGATCAGCCTGGCTGAACAGAGAGCTGCAGCTAGAGCTCAGGAAGAAAAAGAGGGTTTATGACCTTTGGAAAAGAGGGCGGGCCAATCAGGAGGACTGTAAGGACATTGCGAGGTTGTGCAGGAACAATTTTAGAAAGGCCAAAGCTCATCTGGATCTCAATCTGGCTACTGCTGTTAAAGGTAACAAAAAAAAATAGTTTTATAAATACATAAACACGAAAAGGAGGACTAAGGAGAACCTTTACCCTTTACTGGATGCAGGGGGAAACTTAGTGACAAGAGATGAGGAAAAGGCTGGGGTGCTTAATGCCTTCTTTGCCTCAGTCTTTAGCAGCAAGACCAGTTGTTCTCTGGGTTCCCAGCTCCCTGAGCTGGTGAAAGGGGACGAGGAGCAGAATGTGGCCCTCATAATCCACAAGGAAATGCTTGGTGACCTGCTACAGCACTTAGAGGTATGCAAGTTGATGGGGCCAGATGGGATCCACCTGAGGGTGCTAATAGAACTGACTGAAGTGCTGACCAAGCCACTTTCCATCATTTATCAGCAGTCCTGGCTATCAGGGGAGGTCCCAGTTGACTGGTGGCTAGCATCTAAAAGAGGGGCCAGAGGGTGGACCTGGGAAACTATAGGCCTGTCTGTCTGACTTCAGTGCCAGGGAAGCTCACTCAGCAGACTGAGTGTTATCACACAACACTTACAGGGCAACCAGGCAATCAGGCCCAGTCAGCATGGGTTTATGAAAGGCAGGTCCTGCTTGACCAGCCTGATCTCCTTCTATGACAGAATGACATACTTAGTGGACGAGGGAAAGGCGGTGGATGTAGTCTACCTTAACTTCAGTAAAGCTTTTGACACTGTTTCGCACAACATTCTCCTGAAGAAACTGCCTGCTCTTGGCTTGGACTGGCGTATGCGTTGTTGGGTTAAATACTGGCTTGATAGCCGGGCCCAAAGAGTTGAGTCAAATCCAGTTGGAGGCCAGTCACTAGTGGTGTCCCCCAGGGCTCAGTACTGGGGCCAGTTCTCTCCAATATCTTTATCAATGATCTGGATGAGGGGATTGAGTGCACCCTTAGTAAGTTTGCAGATGACACCAAGTTATGTGTGTGTGTCTATCTGCTCGAGGCTAGGAAAACTCTGCAGGAGGATCTGAAAAGGCTGGACTGTTGGGCTGAGGCCAACTGTATGTAGTTCAACAAGGCCAAGTGCCGGGTCCTGCACCTGGGGCACAACAACCCCAAGCAGAGCTACAGGCTGGGAGATGAGTGGTTGGAAAGCTGCCTGGCAGAGAAGGACCTGGGAATGTTGGTGGATAGTCGGCTGAATATGAGCCAACAGTGTGCTCAGGTGGCCAAGAAGGCCAACAGCATCCTGGCTTGCATAAGAAACAATGTGGCCAGGAGGACTAGGGAAGTGATTGATTGTCCCCCTGTACTCGGCTCTGGTTAGACCGCACCTCGAGTACTGTGTTCAGTTTTGGGCCCCTCACTGCACAGAGGACATCGAGTTGCTCAAGAGATACCAGAGAAAGGCAACAAAGCTGGTGAGGGGTCTGGAGAATGAGTCTTATGAGGAGTGGCTAAGGGAGCTGGGGTTGTTTAGCCTGGAGTAGAGGAGGCTCAGGGGCAACCTTATTGCTCTCTACAGGTACCTTAAAGTAGGCTGTAGTGAAGTGGGGATTGGTCTGTTCTCCCACGATCCTGGTGACAGGACAAAGGGGAATGGGCTAAAGTTGTGCCAGGGGAGGTATAGGTTGGATATTAGGAAAAACTTCTTTACCAAAAGGGTTGTTAGGCATTGGAATGGGCTGCCCAGGGAAGTGGCTGAGTCACCATGCCTGGAGGTCTTTAAAAGACATTTAGATGTAGAGCTTAGTGATATGGTTTAGTGGAGGACTGGTTAGTGTTGTACTAGATGATCTCGGAGGTCTCTTCCAACCTAAATGATTCTGTGATTCTGTCTATTTCTTAATTCATCCTAAGATATAAGATACAATACATTTCTGTATGGTTCTATAATGGCAGAAGACTGAAGAAAAAGTGACTATAACTTCTCAAAAACATGAGTAATGACATTAAAAAGTACTGCCTGTTAAGTCTTATTAAAATACTGAAAAGAGCCTCGCACATTTATTTGGGATTATTTGTTTTGCTGTGACATGCCTGACAGTCAATTATAAAGTTTATATTGTGTCCCTTGTGGAGGGTTAGAACAATATCACATTTAGCAACATTTTTTTGTTTATGTGTTAGTGCAGGTGTGACAAAGCTGCTTGCCTGAAGCAGTCTCTCTTTTATTAGGGACATTTCTCCCGTTCTTAATAAATTCACATGTGCTTAACAATTCATGCCCTCCCTGCTGTTATATTAACCACACACACACAAAATAACAACAACAAAAAAACATTACCAAGTAGTGCTTGACAGTATTGGATTTCCAGTCAATTATGTGAGCTTTCTTTTTTGGAGCTACTTTCTCTGCAGCTTTGAGGTGCAACATCTTGAAGAAGATTTCTCCAGGCCTATATTTAGATGAACAGAAATTAATCTTTATTAAAGTAACCCTCTGCTTTGACAGAGATCTACTTCTCTCTCCATAATTCAATATTGAAAAAATAAAGTACTCTCTCAAAAATGTATGCTTCTAACATTTAGAAGAGGTGAAAAAAATCCTTATGAAAATAACATTCACACATATTGATAGCCATCTGTGAATAGCTGCATATTAGCTAAATTATGAAATGTTGGTACAGCAATTAAACACTGGTAAATATTTTTCTTATTCTGCCTTAATTCTGAGTGACACATTCAAGAAGTTGTTTTATGATTACTGTTAGTTGTATTTACTAAATATTCCCCCTGTCTTTGGTAGGGTGGAAGTCTAGAATGATATCAAGGATATTGTCATGGTTTTTGCTGGGATAAAGTTAATTTTCTTCATAGCAGTTCATTTGGGGGTGTGTTTTGGATTTGTGATGCGAGTAGTGTTGATAACACATCAATGTTCTAGTTATTGCTGAGCAGTGTTTGTACAGAGTCATGAACTTCTCTGCTTCTCATGCTGCTGCGGCACTGAGTAGGCTGGGGCTATTCCATACCACATGATATCATGCTCTGCAATAAAAGTTTGCGGGGCATTCAGAGTGATAGTATTTGTCTTCCCAAGGAACAGTTATGCGTGATGAGTCCTACTTTCTTGGGAGTGGCTGAACATCCACTGCTGATGGGAGTCATCACAGATTCAAAGAATAAAAAAATCATAGAATTATAGAATATAGAATATATAGAATTATATCACTCAGGATCCCTGTATGCTATGCTGCCCGGTGAGCAATTCTTGCAACATGGCAGCTTGCTCACAAATTTCATCCAGTTGCATCCACAACACCCACCGTTGCCTTCAGGCCCTGGGAGGACTTCCAGATTCTGGAGCTTTGTGAAACTGAGGGGCTGGGCTGCTCTTCTGGTCCTTGGGAGGTCTTTTGGGGGAGATGTCTGCCTGGGAGGGTTGTGGCCCCTCTGTCTTGGTTTCAGCCTCAGCCTGTAAGTCGCCGTGGGTGGGCATCATGTTTATTTCAGTAGAAGGTTGCGCCTTGTTGTTCCCAGAAGAGAAGAAATTGTTCTGACTTAGGCAACTCCCTAGCCATCCCTCCCTAGGCAACCTCCCACTCCAACTGCCATGCCATGTCCTGGTTGCAGTACTCCCCAGGGACTTCCTTTGCATATGTGCGGGTGGCTGCCAGTGTTCCTGGCTCTGCCCATCAGCCACCCTCACAATGGCTGCAGGCTCCAAGGATCTTTCTCAGCTCCCTGGGGTTTCCTCAGTGCAGGAACCCCTTCACACATAACAGTCTGCTTTGATGCAGAATGCAACTGTGCCAGAGTTGATTGCCTCTGTGAGTGACCATTAATGGCAGTTACGCTGTGTTTAAACATCCCACCACTGAATTTCTTGTTTTGCTTTGTTTGTGCGCTCAGTATTTTTCTTTACCTATTAAGCTGTCTTTATCTCAGTCCACAAGTTCTTGCAGTTTTAACTTGAAAATTCTCTCTCCTATCCCACTGAAGGGAAATCAGTGGCTGTGTTGTGCTTAGCTGCCTGTCAGGGTTAAACCAGGACTAATGCTTTCTTCCCTTTGATTTCTCTTCCAGTCTTCTGGTAAATTGTTGGAGATTTATTTTATTGGCAGCTATGATTTTTGAGAAGGACAATGGACCATTGTAAGAGCTGATCTGGAACAGAAATATACTAAACTTTTCTATATATTGATTTGTCACAACATAGGCAGGTGAAAGTAACAAATAGAACTGCTCTTCCTCTGACACCTTTCTTTCTGAAACAATTTACACTGTGACCTTAGCCACATGATAATTGAAACTTATGCAGAATACAAATTAATATCTGCAGAATGATGTTATAAATCTATCTCTAGAGTGATGTCATCTTTAGAATTATGTTATAATTCTACATGAAAGGTGTTTCTACACCTTTTCTGTTGTTTTAGGAACACTTAATATCTCTTACCAAATATACAAGCCATTCAAGAAAAAAAAAAAAAGCTTCTTAAAGGTAGTCACTCTCACACTCTCAAAAATAGATTCATTCACATAGACTCACAAACTCACAAGCACCATAGAGAACAAGGGATGCTGACCGTTACATCCTGATCACATCTCTAGCTGTCAAGAACTTGCCTTGTCTCTTATCGGTTCTTATTGACTAGTGATAACAAACTAGTCTTTGAACAGGTTGTTTATACCTCCCAGGAGTCACCAGCTGTTACATAGCAATCTTCCAGCTCAGATTCTTGCTTCAACCTCTATGAATCTTCAGCCATGTTGTGGACTTCTGTCTTTTTTTTTTTTTTTCTTCTGGTGTTAACACACACAGTTTCATATTTCACAGAATTTCTATGTTGGAAGAGACCTCAAGATCATCGAGTCCAACCTCTAACCTAACACTAACAGTCCCCACTAAACCATATCCCTAAGCTCTACATCTAAACGTCTTTTGAAGACTTCCAGGGATGGTGACTCCACCACCTCCCTGGGCAGCCCGTTCCAGTGCCTCACAACCCTTTCAGTAAAGAAATTCTTCCTAACATCTAACCTAAAACTCCCCTGGCGTAACTTTAGCCCATTCCCCCTCGTCCTGTCACCAGGCACATGGGAGAACAGGCCAACCCCCACCTCTCTACAGCCTCCTTTAATGTACTTATACAGAGCAATAAGGTCACCCCTGAGCCTCCTCTTCTCTAGGCTGAACAAGCCCAGCTCCTTCAGCCGCTCCTCATAGGACTTGTTCTCCAGGCCCCTCACCAGCTTCGTCGCCCTTCTTTGGACCCACTCAAGCACCTCGATGTCCTTCTTGTAGCGAGGGGCCCAAAACTGAACACAGTACTCGAGGTGCGGCCTCACCAGAGCCGAGTACAGGGGGACGATCACCTCCCTAGCCCTGCTGGTCACAGTGTTTCTGATACAAGCCAGGATGCCGTTGGCCTTCTTGGCCACCTGAGCACACTGCTGGCTCATATTCAGCCGACTGTCCACCATCACTCCCAGGTCCTTCTCTGCCTGGCAGCTCTCCAACCATTCCTCTCCCAGCCTGTAGTTCTGCTTGGGGTTATTGCGCCCCAGGTGCAGGACCCGGCACTTGGCCTTGTTGAACTTCATACAGTTGACCTCAGCCCATCGGTGCAGCCTATCCAGATCCTCCTGCAGAGCCTTCCTACCCTCGAGCAGATCGACACACGCACCTAGCTTGGTGTCATCTGCAAACTTACTGAGGGTGCACTCAATGCCATCATCCAGATCATTGATGAAGATGTTAAAGAGGACCGGCCCCAGCACCGAGCCCTGGGGGACGCCACTAGTGACTGGCCTCCAACTGGACTTGGCTCCATTCACCACAACTCTTTGGGCCCGGCTATCCAGCCAGTTTCTAACCCAACGAAGCGTGCGCCAGTCCAAGCCAAGAGCAGCCAGTTTCTTGAGGAGAATGCTGTGGGAGACGGTGTCAAAAGCCTTGCTGAAGTCAAGGTAGACCACATCCACAGCCTTTCCCTCATCCACCCAGCGCGTCACTTTGTCGTAGAAGGAGATCAGGAGATCAATATGTTAATTATATAAATATTTGTCTTACAAATCTTTATACTGGGATGTGTTGATTAATAAAACTATTTATTTTGTTTTTATTTCCTCATTGTTTTAATAAATCTCCCTCTTGTTGCAATTATTATAGCAATTTATGTAACACTTGTGATAATTTTGTGAAGATATTTCCTGAGAAGGAACACATGCTAATCTGAAAAAGACATTAAGAATTTATGAAACATAAACCCACTTCTCAATTGAAAGGCAGGGTTGTTTTATACACATATAGAAAACAATAAGAACTTTATGTGAATGAAGATGAAAAATTAGAGGAAATAAATTGTAATAATAATAATAAATATTAATATTTGTGGTCCATTAAGATGGAATTATATGTTAAATGTGTTTATTCGCTGAGAGACTGGGACTGGGGAAGAAAAAACTCTACCGTATTTGTGGAGAAAAAGATCAATTAAGTTGGTTTCACAGCCAGTCAGATAAATCTGAGCACTCTTTTTGAGGATTGCATACATGGTTTAAAGGATATAAGCAGTTAGTATATAAGCGTGCAAAAAATTTACAATGCAATTGCAGACTTTTGAACAACATCTTAAGTTTGTGCAAAATGCTCTGCAAGCAAGACTGACCTGTATCTTATCCCTGTAGAGAGCTATTTAAACAAAAAACGGACAGACAGACAGAAAGAAAGAAAGAAACAAAGAAAAGAAGAGAGACAAAGAAGGAAAGTAAGAAGGAGAGAGAGAAGGAAAGAGGAGGAAAGGAAAGACACTTGGATAGCCAACCAATTGTTCAGAGAGTGGCACATGAGTATACGCATTCATACACCTGCATTCACACACAGACCCTCATGGTAGTCACAAATAAGCATAAAGATAATGTCATTTTGAATGGAATGTTTATAAGAACTTTAAGTTTCAGACTGCATTTTCTTTCTTGCAGTGCTCAGAAAGATCATATTTCTGAGGAAGGTGGAGCATCACTGGCATGTAGCTGGTTATTAAAACTCAGATGTATATTTTCATGGCATTATGCAATGCTGCTTATAGCAATGAAAATATAACTAGTATTATGTTTTGAAATTGGTAGAATTTTCTGAATAAAAATAGCCTTATGTTGGTCTGCTGTCATTTTAAGGGCCCATGTAGGCCATTTCTATATCACCACCTAACAGAAGGGCTGTTTCTGTCTCAGAATACTTGCTGCCACTTGTCAGTATTACTGCTGACACCCTGAGGTGTCCTGCATAGGAAAGCAGGAAGTTAAGCAGATGTACTCCTTAGAAATATCAGTTTACTACTTCCTATCACAAGTTATCTGTTCACTGACATCTTTGAAATATCTCGGAATAAAATGAATGATCAAAGGCTTTCTTTCAGGTACTGAAATCTTATTTTTCTCTATGAACATTCCTTTTTTGTTTATTTATTTATATATATTTTTTGGGTTTTCAGGAGGTACTCATATTCTTTTCTTCTCCTTAGTCCTGCTAATCTCCTTTAACTCAGTGATCCTGATGATAACTTAGGTCTCAAATATTTTGTTGTCTTAGGGACTTGGGAAAGATTTCAAAGATTTATTTCATTCTTCTTCCTTCCCCCTGTGTAATTACACAGCAGTGGCCTTAGCAATGTGATAAAGAGATAGATCACTTTCTCTACTTCCATCTGATCTAATATAATCAGTAGAATCAGTTCTTCTAAATTACACAGAGTATATTCGGGATTTCTGAGATAATATCCTCATGTATTACCATCTAGATGACTATTCCCCCAAATTGCCCTCAGAACTTTACAGATATAACATGCCTTATCACTTCTCATATGAGTTTGATTTTACTAAAATTCAGCTTATGGGACTCAATCCATTTAGCCAAGATATTAAGATTATGGTATCAGTATCCTGCTCTCTTAATTATTTACTTCCCCTCACTCTCTGTCATCAGCAAATTTTATTATCAAAGACATTTAGATCATCAATCTAGATCATTGATAAAAGAACATTAGTGTCATGCCTAATATCAGTTCTTAAAATACCCCATTAGATTATGCCATGCACATTGATATCTCATCATTAACTATGACAAATTAAGATGCCATATACATTGTATCAGACATAAAGTCAGAATTCTGTCCAGCAGGAGATAAAGCTGCTGTAAAATGTATCTTTTTAGAGAACAAGAGAGGGTACCAAATGTGTTAGAAGAAGGAAAACTTGAGCCATAGTAGGTTTTTATCGATAATATGTACATGGATATAAATAAAAATTATGTTCTTTGACTGCTGATTTATGTTGGAAGACTCTGTTTACCATTTTGTGTCTGAAAGCAAAATAACTTATCACTATCTCCAGATTAGAAACTAACTTACTCTGACCTATGAACTGGAAGTTCTAGGATCCAAACAAAATCTAGGATTTTGTTCCAAAAGTTCTAGGATTTCCAAAGAAAAGAAAATCTTAGAACACACAGAAGCAGAACATGCACAACTCAATAAAACCCCACCAAGACAAGAAGGGAAAATGAAGATAAATCCATGTACATGTATGTCTTGCAAAATTTCAGATGGGAAGAAGTAGGAAGATAGCTGCAGCTAATGCACCTGGAGTTTCCTCTCCAGTTCTTTTATTACCTTAATTTAAAATGAGTTTAGTGCTAATAAAGTTTCTAGCAAAACAAAGTTTCAGATTACAGACAAGAGTTTGATTCTCTAGGGAAAAATGCTGATGACTACACAGGATCCATCCCTCTGTTCAAGCAAAGAATTAAATTAGTTATAGAATGTTAGCTTTTTCTGCTGCTGAGAGTGGTAAACAAACATCTTTCTTGGCTTCACCTACTCACCTTTGTTATATGCATAGGGAACATAGTAATTATATCTGCTGTATAAGGGAAATAATGACATCCTCTACTCTGTGGCTGTATTTTTTTTCAATATGTGGCTGGGTAGGAAATAAATAAGCTCAATGGAATTCAGAGGAAAACCTGATGTTGACATTACTCTGTTCAAGAGATTGGAATTTTGATCAACTTTAAACAAGTAATTGTGTTAACTTGTAAAAGACAAGAAATTTTCCAAACTTGATCATTTTCAAATCAAATTGTTGTTGTGAATAGTGGTAATAATTTTGTCTTACAGCTAATACTTTTTTTTTTTGCATAAGGGCAACCCATTTGACCTTTCCCAAATGTCAGCAATAATATTTAATATGAATATGCTTCACAGACACTTTAAACACTCATATAATGTTTAATATTAAAAGATAATAATCTTGGTATTTGTACTCAAAATGTCACTGAATATTGCTTGAATAGTGATCATGCTGGCTTAATAGGAAGGTGTGTTTCCAAACCTGATATTATCAGATAGCTTAAGAAATTGGTATGGAGGATGATTGTTGTTGTTTACATACATTTTAAAAATTATTATTATTATTTGTTTTTATTTTAAACAACTAAGTGTTTAGAACAACTTCTTTTGTAAGCAGTATGGTTATTGGGATTTATCTTGAATGATTACATGGAAATATGTAAAAGAGCAAAGAAAATATTTGTTTCTTCTCTTAATGAAGTTGTATGTTCACACTTGTAGATCCTAAAAATTCTTAGGAATGGGTATACTGGCAATCATATCCAGTGAAAAAAATAACCTAGCAACTCAGTTACTCAATACTAATTATTCATGAACTAGGGATTAAGGCACTCTGAACAAGCAGAAACCTCAAATGTGTGATCTGAAAAACAAAACAAAACAAAACAACAAAAAAAAACACAACAAAAAACAACTTACATTGATAAGATACTTATGATGAATGAATAGGAAATATCACTAACATGCTATATGCTTGAAAAAGAATTAATTCTGAAGTCAGATCACCTGAAAAGCTTTTCCACCCACATTGACATAAGCCCTAGAATCGCCTTCCAGGTCTTCTGGCAAAATACATGTATAAAATTTTATTTGTTGGGATGCAAGTAAAACATTTAAAAGTAAAACATTACCAATCATCAGTCCAGATTACAAAAAAAAAAAAAAAAAAAAAAGAGCAAGAAGAAGGATAAATATCACATGGTCCACAGAATATCTATATCATCTTTCTCCAACCTAAGTGGTGACAAATAGAATAAAATACAAAGGAACAGGATAAATTAATGAAAGGGAAAGACATAGAGAAATGAAAGATGATATCAGGCAGTTAACTTTTTTCCATATGGATGACCAACTTGTACTTCTTACACTGCCTAGTGTTACCCAGTCAAACCATCTACCTGAGAAGATCAGAGGGAGATATAAACAGAGAATCAAATAACTTTAAAAGTAATATTATTATATCGATCCTAATGAGAATGAACAGAAGATGGTAAATGGAAGCTTTCTGGTAAATGTTATAACTTGAAGTGTATAGAAACTGGTATATCCCTGTTTTCAAGAAGACTGATGGCTAGAGAAGAGGATTAATGAAGACTATGTCTTCATAGCCAAACCTAGGTTCAATTTTATTACACTAGTTTACTTGGTCTGTCTATGTTTCATAGTCATAGAATCACAGAATTGTTAGGTTAAGAAGGAACCTTAAAGACCATCTAGTTCCTCCATTAAACTAGTTTGTGCAAAGCCCCATTCAGCCTGGCCTTAAACAAGTCCAGGGATGGGTTATCCACAACTTCTCTGGGCAGTCTGTTCCAGTGCCTCACCACTGTTTGAGTAAATAATTTCTTCCTAATATCTGATCTAAATCTCCCCTCTTCTCATTTGAAGCCATTACCCCTTCTCCTATGACTACACTCCCTGAAAAAGAGTCCCTCTCCTGCTTTCCTGTAGGCCTTTTGGTAGCAGAAGGCTTCTAGAAGGTCTCCCCAGTGCCTTCTCTTCTCTGGGCTAAACAAACCCAACTGCCTCAGCCTGTTCTCATAGCAGACCTGTTGATCATCATTGTGACCCTGCTCTGGACTTGCTCTGATTTGTTCATATCCTGCTTATGTAGATGACCCCAGAGCTCCAAAGCTGGACATAGCACTCCAGGTGGGGTCTCACGAGATCAGAGCTGGGAGGGAGAATCACCTCCTTCAGCATGCTGGCCACACTTTTGATGCAGTCCAGGAGGGTATGGTTGGCTTTCTGGGCTGCAAGCACACATTGCCAACTCATGTTGAGCTTCGCATCAAACAACACCCCAAGTCCTTCTCACAAGGGCTGCTCTCAATCCATTTTCCACACCACCTGTATTTGTGCTTGGGATTGCTCCAATCCAGGGGTAGGACCTTGCACTTGGCCTTGTTGAACTTCATAAGAGATGAGATTCATGAGATTCACATGAGATTCATGAGATTCACATGAGATTCACAAGGGCTCACCTCTCAATCCTGTCCAGGTCCCACTGGATGGCTTCCCTTCCCTGCACTCTGTCAACCACACCACACAGCTTGGAGTCCTTGCAGACCTGCTGAGGGTGCACTCAATCCTATTGTCCTTGTTGCCAACAAAGATGTTAAACAGCACCAGTCCCAATGCTGACCTCCAAGGAACACCACAGTTCACTGGTCTCCACTTGGACATTGAGCCATTGACCACAACACTTTGAGTGTAACTATCCAGAAAATTCTTTATCCACCAAGTGGTTCATCCATCAGACCCATGTCTTTCCAATTTAGATAGAAGGATGCCATGCGGGACAGTGTTAAATGCATTACAAATTTTCAGATAGATTTAAAAACAAACATTGAATATGAAACAGGAAATCCTTTCTTCTGTTTCTGATTGGGTATTCACTGTTTAGAAAGGTTAACAATTTGTGGCTAATTCTCAAAAGAATTCAGGGCTACTTGTGTTAGTAAATCTCTGTTTTTGTTTTGTTGTTGTTGTTGTTTTTCTATTATCCTTTTTTTGTTTTATTAGTATTAGTATTAGTATTAGTATTAGTATTAGTATTAGTATTAGTATTGAATATGCATATTTCCCAGTGAGAAGAGAAAAAATCGGGAAAAAAAAAAAAGATCTTTTCCTGTAAAAGCATTTTTCTTGCTGTACAGCAGAATTTTGGAGAGTTAGACTCACTTAAAAGTTTCTGGAATATTTATGAGCTGAAGCAGTTTTGTAAAGAAAGGAAAAGAAGAATAAGAAAGGCAGAATACTTGTGTATATGAAGAGATCTTCCATTTGTTTTGGATCAGAAATTCCTCTTTCACTGAGTTTTTTAAAGAAGCGGAAGAAAAATATCTCTCTTATTTTGAATCAATATACCTATATATCAATATATCAATGATATATATCAATATATCTATGATATAGTGACATATATAGGGTGTGTGTGTGTAGATAAGTGAGTGTGGTAAATACATGCATGTGGCATTCAGATAACATATTACACAACTGTCAGTTAGAGTATCACATAGCATAATGACTGTTCTTTTTCTTATAAAATGCCACCAGCTTATTCTTATTTTATGAATTTAAAATTAAGAACAAGATAGATTGGGTCAGTTAGCTATGGTATCAAACGAGAATTTAGCTCAGCAAGTAAAAGATAGGTAATTAGCAAAGAAACAAGTAAGACTTTATATTCAGATACCTTTGCGGAAGTTTAAGTTCAGAAGCAGAAAGATTAAAAACACATACTACAAATAATGTTAAAATTAAATAGGTGAAGAGAAACATCAGAATATATTCTGACAAAGACTTTCATTTAAATTGGTTTCACGTAAATTTATTTATGTAGAAATGAATAAAAGTCTGGCATATTGCATACACAAGAAAAGAGAATGTCAAAAATAACAAATCCTACGGATTTCTGAAAAATACTCTTGAATTTTGTCTTTATTAAATGATAAATTTACAGGAGGGAAATTATAATAAATTAAGAAAGGAACAAATAAAATCTTGAACATATTAAGTACAAGAAACTCTGAACATTGATCAAGACCCCAGAACCAGATGTCTCCCAAGAGATGTTAATGGGAATGGGAAAAGAAATTAGAGAAGAATATCCTTATTTAAGAAAAAGCCTAGGGACACAGAAGGAAATTAAAGACCAAATAGTTTGACTTCAATTTGTAGAAAGGTATTAGAAACTATTTTAAACCACCAGGTTGGAAAATGCTTAGAAAAGTACAGCTTGAATTTGGAATAGGAAGGTTATGCCTTACTAATTTGTTAGTTCTGCAAGAGTATCATTGTCACAGTAGACAAAGGATTGCAGTGTAGACATCATATTTAAGGTCTGATCAGGAAGCTTTTTAATATCAGAGGTTGAGTAAGGTGCAGAAACAGAAGAGAGTCTGGCATATTAATTTAAAAGAAAATGGCTAAAGGACAGAGAACAAGCCACTATAAACCAGGAACAATATTGCTTGGAGAAAGAAAAAAAAATGAAAAAAGAAATATGATCCTGTAGAAATAACTTCTGGTCTAGTGCCTGGAAATATAATATATTGGGTTCAGGATGAGATAATACTGAAGCCTTTCACCACTGTATATGTCATTGTAAAAAAAAAAAAAAAAAGTAAAAAACAAAAAGTAAGGTCAAAATTTAATAAACTGTTTCAAAATGTTTTATAAAACTATATATATATACATATAACAGGCATTTTATACATATAACATATACATATAGCAGGCCCTCTAACTTTTAACAGGAAAGCAAAAACTGTGATGTCCACAGTCCATCTTTTTTTTTTTTTCTTTTTTTTTTTTTTTGATATTCTTAAAACTCTTATCTATAGTATGATATAGAAGCACCAACAGATGTGCTTTAGATTTTGGTAAGGGTTATAAATGTCAGTGTAGATCAGGAAAAAATAAAATTCACTGTTTTAAAAGCAAGTGGTATTCTTCTGCCTATTTCTATCCAGAAAAAAATTAAGACTCTGAAGTGGGAAAAAAGAATGTCTCATCTGAGAGGAAAAGCAAAACCAAACCAAAAAGAAAAAAAAAAAAAAAGAAAGAAAAAAAAAGAAAAAAAAATGAAAAGAAAAAAAGGAAAAAAAAGTCATGTTAACAACTTTCATCTTGCTCTTCATCTCTTTGGAAGAATGGTTTAGATTTTGCTTTCCAGAGCTTTCTAGTGAAGATGATAACAATCTTCTACACATTCTGAAAATTGCTGAGATTCCCCCCTCAACAAACACCCCTCTGTTCTTTTTTTTTTTTTTCTATCTTTTTCACTTTGTTTTTAACTTGCCTGCATAACAAAAGAGAAAGCAAATGATAAAAATATTTTCAGTTCTAAAAAAATATTGTATATCAAAAACATATTTCTAACAAAAATGTTTGATAGTATGCAATTTGAAATATATTTTTAATACACGTGTAATATTTCAAGATAACGAAATTTAAGATTATACTGTCAGAATGATACATGTTTTTAAAAGAAATAAATCATTCTTATCTCTGATACATACAGTATCACACTTTGTATTCTTTTGTCATACGCTCAAGAAACCTAGTATATAACTCTTGATCCTTGATATTGTTTTTATTTTTATTTTTTAACATATTCGGCTTTGGCTTGCTGAATAATGCTTGGCAATTGTGTTAGATTGGCCTTGGCTGGCTGCTAGACCCCTATGCAGCCATTGTCTCACTCCCCTTCCTCACCAGTATGAGGAGGTGCAAACATGTTCATTTTATTAGTATTGGAGAGAAGAAAAGGATTTGAATCTATAATTTTGACAACAGCCATCAGATTTCCTCTGTTATTGTTCTATTTATGGTCTCAAATATACAGGGCGAGTTACTTTAAATATTGAGATAAAAGTATATAGATAATTCCTATGATACACAAGCTGAAATTTCCATGAAGCCAAGGAAAATCTCACAAACAAAAGCTATAGTGCTCAGGGAGGAAAGGGTTAGATAATATACTGATCTCTGAGGAATGCCACTGTCATGGTTTAACCCGGCCGGCAGATAAACACCACACAGCCGTTTGCTCACCCTCCCCCCTCCCTCTCTGGGACGGGGGAGAGGAATGGAAAGTGAAGCCCGTGAATTGAGATAAAGACAGTTTAATAAGACAGGAAAATAATAACAGAGGAGGCTCAGGGGCGACCTTATTGCTCTTTACAGATACCTCAAAGGAGGTTGTAGTGAGGTGGGGGTTGGCCTGTTCTCCCACATGACTGGTGACAGGACGAGGGGGAATGGGCTTAAGTTGCGCCAGGGGAGTTTTAGGTTAGATGTTAGGAAGAACTTCTTTACTGAAAGGGTTGTTAGACACTGGAACAGGCTGCCCAGGGAAGTGGTGGAGTCACCATCCCTGGAAGTCTTTAAAAGACGTTTAGATGTAGAGCTTAGGGATATGGTTTAGTGGAGACTGTTAGCGTTAGGTCAGAGGTTGGACTCGATGATCTTGAGGTCTCTTCCAACCTAGAAATTCTGTGATTCTGTGATTCCACCTGGATCCATACAAGTCCATGGGTCTGGATGGGATTCATCCCAGGGTGCTTAAAGAGCTGGCTGACATCATTGCGGGACCTCTCTCAATTATTTTTCTTTGGAATCTGGAGAGGTCCCAGTAGACTGGAAGCTGGCAAATGTTGTGCCAATTTTCAAGAAGAGTAAGAATGAAGACCCTAGCAATTACAGGCCTGTCAGTCTCATGTCGGTGCTTGGTAAAATTATGGAGAAGATGATTCTTGAAGTTATTGAAGCGCACCTGGGGAACAATGTGGTCATTGGTCCCAGCCAACATGGGATCATGAGGGGTAGGTCCTGCCTAACAAATTTGATTTCCTTTTATGATAAGATCACCCGTTTAGTCAATCAAGGGAAAACATTTGATGTAATCTTTTTGGACTTCAGCAAGGCTTTTGACACATTTTCCCATAGGATCCTACTGGACAAAATGTCCAGTGTACAACTTGACAAAAACATATGATGGGTGAGCAATTATTAAAATATATATTTTCTTTTCCAGAATGAAATTGTTTGCTGTTTTCTTAGATTCATGCTGAATTATTTTGATGAATTCATTTACACTAGAAATCTATATGTTCATTCTTTAAAATGTGGCTTACTGACATGGCTCCTCTACCTACTCCAGAAAAAAATCCATTAGTCTAGATTTATTTATTTCAACTGTAGTTTTAAAAAAGCTAGAATAGTTAACTATAGTTTGGAGAAAATAAAAAAGAGACTATTAAGTCAATAAAAAAATGAACACCAATGTTTGGTATTATTTTGTTGTTTTGTTTTGTCTTCTACATCACTGAGAAATAAATAACAAATTTGTTATTAACTGAACATAACTTGTAAATCAAATCTAGCCGTTGAATATTCATCAAAATTCTGAAGAGATGCTGCATAGCTGACAAAAAAAATAAGGAAAGAAATACTCTATTCATTCTTCATAACTGGAATTTTGATCTTTTTATTTTTTAATTTATAAAAGTAATATAAAACTTTACAAATGTTAAACACTTTTTGTGAAATTTGCTTATATGTTCCCTTCTTCCTATTCTCTCACCACTATTCTGGCATCAAGAATGTTTGCAAGTTATTGGCTTCTTCCACAGGGCTCCTGACTAGTCATCATTTATGAGGAACGTCAGAGGCACTGGAAGAAGACTCATTCTGAACTGGAACATTCTGACTTAAGTCAGAGTGTATCCTAAATGTGCCCCAATAGATCATTCTTAAGTGATATACAAAAGTTTTGCTTCATTATTATGATAATCTAGTGCATGTATATGAACCTTTCCATAAGATTCCAAGAAACTGATATTAGTTGCAGCAGACAAAAAGCATTCCCTGTAACTAATATATGCTTCACTGAGAGGGGAAGAATGACATTTTGTCATGTCTTAATTTATGATTTATACTTATAAACTTGGATTGGGTTAATTTACTGAATCAAATCAGTGATGGGTCTTCTTAATTACACTTAAGCCTCCAAAAGTATTATAATTGATAAAGCACAGTAAAATTTGTGGTCATAGATACAGTTTGCAGATCTAAGTGATCATATCATCAAGATACATTTTTTTTTTCCTGTCACAGTTGCAGGAAAGAACCTACAATCAGTGAATCAATGAATAAAATAAATATACTTTATCGAATGGAAGACTGGGTGGCAGAAAGCACAAAAGAGACCTAGAACAAAATAATAAGCAAGCTAAAAAAAAGCAGGCTTAAAACAGACAAAATACCAGGAGATAAGACATGTTTTTAGGTGATTCTTTGTGTGCCTCTCATTTTCTTTGTTTATTTTTGTACTTTATATTTGTACATAATAACAAATACATAAATGTATTTGTACAAAATACATTTTGAAGAATGTATTTAGTCATTTTAAAAATATTAAAAATGTGGAAAAATAAGGAAGGATATTAAGAAACACATAGGTTAGCTTCAGGGATGAAACAAAGTCAGCTTGTGTACAGTGTTTCATTACTTACTATTCACCACCAATAAAATGGGAAGAAAAGCTAGGGATAATAAAGGACTGGTTTACTCTTCATAAGTTGTCATACACCAGAATATTTATCACTAATATTCAGAGATGGTATGAGATGCTATCTGGATCAAAGGTTTAAGGACTGCAAAAACTAACATGATTACATGTACAGAGATAGATTTCCTATTAATTCTAATGTATTACATCATATGAATGCACTGAAGAAGTAAGTCAGATTGACTAATTAAAACTTATTCTTTGTAGAACTTTAAAAATAAAGTTGCTGTTCAGTCTTTCATGTTATTTTCTGACAGTCGGTAGACAACTGCAGAGACTAGCTTGAACTGTCAAAATAATTTATATATATTAAATGTCAATGCAACTCAGGAAGAAGATAAAAATTTGCTTTCAATATGACATTTATATGCCAGTGCTTGATTTAGATATGCAGAGGTAGTAAGACATGTTAGCTAAAAGTAGTCATGCAGCATATTTCTAAACATGATGTTCCATTTATGTTCAAAATGATGTGGACTGAATCAATTAGAAGAAACAAGTGAGTTCCAAGAAGTACTTTAAAAAAGCTGTAGAGTTGCTTAGTAACCTGATGTTATACTTCATTTCCCAACAGAGCTATAAAGCTGTCAGACCAGTAATGGGGAGCTCCCCAATACAAATGGTGCCTTGTGTTTGGCAAAAACATAACTATATTAAATATGTTATATCTAACTGTCAGGAGTCATGCATATGCATACATGCAACAGGACAGTTATCAAGGAATATGACTTTTAGTTGCATTTCATCATAAAAATCCCATACTTTTCCTCCTTAAATGCATTATCTTGTCAGACTAGAGAAGGTACTGAATCCAGCATGCCTAAGGGGAAAATTTTAATCTGTTTCTTTCTTAGTGCTACTTGACATCAGCTTTGTTCTTCAGTGACAGTAATCTTGCATAATCCACTGTATGCATGCTATACTTGGAAAGTTAGCTTTTTCTGTCTGGAACCTCTTCGAGAACCTTAAAGAAGCCATCATTGAGATACAGCCTTGTATCATCTTAAGAGTAACAGGATAGAGTTAACAGGAAAATAGATCTTTTAAATTTCACTGAAAATTCAAACTACAGTAAAAGTACACTTAGAGAAAAATACAAACATGCTGAAGGGAACGATATCAGTCTTGCTTCTTCACCAGTGTACTGGGTCTGGCTGGAATGTTAACTTTCCCTGCAGCAGCCCATACAGTGCTGTGCTCTGCACTTGTAGCTGGAACAGCAGTGTTATCACACCACTGTTGTGTCTACTGCGGAGCAGTACTGGCACAGCATTGGGACTCTCTCTAACCCTCCAAAGGGGTGGGCAAAAAGTGAGAAGAGAAACATCACCAGGGCAGCTGACCTAAACCAACCAAAGGGATATTCCATACCATATGATGTCACACTCAGCAATAAAAGGTGGAAACAGGAAGAAGAGGGGAGGGGTGGGCTCTGGTGAAAACATCGGTCCTCCTCCCGAACACTGGCTACGTGTGTTGAGGCCCTGCTTCAAGGATGTGGTCAAGCATCGCTCATTTGTGGGAAGTAGAGAGTAATTTTCTTTCCTCTGCACTTCCACATAGCCTTCATTTGTTTTATTTATTTGTTTTCCTCCTTTTTTTTTTTTCCTTTCCCCCTCCCTTTTCCCCTTTCCCTTCTTTTTTTCCCTTTAGTTAAATTGTCTAGTTCATAATAATCTTTCTATTATTATTATTATTAAATATATTAAATTATTATTATTATTATTATTATTATTATTATTATTATTATTATTATTATTATTATTCCCCTTTAATTAAATTATCCTTATCTCAACCCATGAGTTGTTCTTTGCTTTACTTCTTCCCCTCCTCATCTAAGGAGAGGGAGTGAGAGAGTGGTTGTGGTGTTTGGCTGCCCAGCACAGGAAAACCACCACAACCAGCTGGGTTACCAGTTCTTAGGCTTTCTTTGTACTTATAGAAACAATTTCTCAAAACAAGAGAACCATATCTGGTATTACATGAAAAACATAGTCTTAAAATCAGCCACAGGAGTTCTGTCAGAGTCTGGGATGAATGTAATTAAGTTATTCTAAAATACTTGGTAAAGCAGGAAGAAAATAATATACATCTCTATTAGATTGCTAGATATTATCTAATATAATAGGGTCATCTTATCAGTTGGGGTGGACTATTGAAGTTAATTCAGCTAAGTTTATTATATTTATTCCAAGTGTTCAGACTATTGATTTATTTTTAATTTTATTTTTTATTTTTGGCCAAAAATATAATAAAGACATATTTATAGAGAAAAGTAAGTAAATCGAACTTAAGGTTCTTTTACTTTTTAAAAAGTACTTTATTGAATTCAAGTACAATCCAAGTAACTTTCACACTTTCTTCTGTTCTTAACCAAATTAAGTGTTCCTGAAGGTTTTTTAAGACCACACTCTCTAAATAGCAGAACTAGGATAAGGTAGTTCACAGTGCCAAAAGTGAAAGCAGCCCTAAGTTTTCCAAAAAGGTAGAAATACGACTGCAGTATGGCCAAGGTGCCAGGTATTTGTAGTTTGTTTAAAACTTGTATTTGAAATAAAGTTGAATTAAATAAAATAGAGGGGACAGGGCACTAGGAGCTAATGTGGGCCATAAGAAAGACCATATCTGATCTTCCAATATTGTTACTGACTTCATTTGTGATTATTAGTCCTTAAATCATTAATCTTTATGGTGCTTAAATTTTAGCCAGCAGAAATCAAAGAATAATTATTTTCTTACCTATATTGAACATGACATTTATGAAAACACTTTCTTCTTTTCTAATGAGTGGAAAAGGATGATTGTAAGTGCTTGATTTTACTGAATAAAGCTGTGATAATTCATAGGTGCATCAGGAAATTATATTTTTTTTTTGCATTGCCTTTTCCTGCTTTTCTGTGTCTGTTAACAGCTAATGGCTTCTTCATTTTCAGGAAAATTTCTAGCAATGATTTAAGAGCTTCAAAGAATTTTTTTTTTTTTTTAACGTTTATTTTCTGAGTTAATTCTGTCATTTTGAACATAACCCTTAGATTAAAATTAGATTAAAATTTACAGAGTACTTAAGTAGATAAAGTCACAAAATATTTTTCTTGCCAGTTTACTCATAGCTTGTTATATAAATAACAAACCATTAATTTCAAAGTATATTATTTAGGCTTTTGATGAGTCAAGAAAGATAAGTCAGCAATACAGTTGGTTTTAATTCCTTTTGCAAATTTCTTTGCATAGTGTAACACAATTTCTCTTATACACATTTTTCTCATATAATTTGACAAGTCTTTTTGTGTCCTATTTGGATATGTTTTCCAAGTTAAAATATTTATGCATTATTCATCAGATGTAGTAGGTTTTCAGCAAAACTAAACAGCATTTTAAAAAGACTTGTATAGATTACTTACTACATGAAAATTTTAATTCATAATAACTTTAATCTTTAATATATGTATTAAGAGAAGCATGAAGGAAATTTCAGAGGCTTTAAATTGAAATGCCTAATAACTGTCTATAAAACAGTATTTAATTTGTTCCATCTTTTTTTTTTGGTATGTGGACATATGAATTCAGAAGAAGACATAACACATTTACAGAACAAATTAAAATTTGTTTCAATAAATAGTGGCATTAATCAGTTTACAAAATGTTAAAAACAGATTATGAAATATGGAAAGAATAAAAGATCTGTAGAGATTTTTGATATTCATTCCTTACACAGAGAACCACTAGTTCTTGTGATTCTGAGGATGCTCATTTCCTCTGTAAAGGAATGTTGGATATGATGTGAGGTTAATTCTTATTCAGTGCATTAATAGATTGACATAACCAGTGTAGAAAGATTGCAGGTGCTATGATTTTTATGTAGAATTTTGTCAAGAGGAATAGGGGCACTTGACACTATATAAGATTTTTGAAAGCTGCCAGCAAAAGGCAGTGCACCCCACTGTCACTATATGACAGAGCAAAATCACTTTGATTAAATGAATCCTAAAGTGAAGTAACTGATAAAATCATATTTTATTATTTTCAATATTTTTTTCTTATTTTCAATATTTTTTTTCTTATTTTTCATATTTTAAATTATAAAATATGTTCTTTTTATGTAGGTGTTTAGAGGATTTTTTTTTCTTTTTCTTTTTCTTTTTTTTTTTTTTTTTCTTTTTTCTTCACATTAAAGGGAAAACCGCATGTTCAATTTTCATCACAGCAATCACTGCAAAGACATTATACCAATAGGAGGAAAAATGTCATTATTTCCAATTTGTGCATTGAGGGTAAAAGGGTAAGAAAATTTGGAGCCTTTTTCTGTCATTGTCTACACTTAACTGATGCATAACAGATGTGTATATAGCAATGCAGTTGCTTGTGGTTGGAAACCTAGGAGTTATACTTCTTTTAATTTAAAACAAACAAACAAAAATTAAATACACCTCCTCCTCCTCCTTGCCCTTGCCTTTTTGTTTCTGGCGTAAAGGTAGCAGAATGTATATGAAATTAAAGTAATCAGAGATGTTCACATTCAGAAAAATGTGAACCTATGACCCTAGATGACCCTAGATTTCCTATTGTTAACATATGAGACCCCACTTGGTTGTCAGAGAATAACTTTTTTGTTTGTAATATGGCAAATTGGATTCTGTGTTGTGATTTTTTTTCTTTCAAAAGTATTGTAGGTGATGATATTATTATTATTTATGGTGACTTATTTATCCATTTTTTTTCACAGACTAAGAAATATAAACATATATTTATGTCTATTAAGACAGCTAAGGTAAATCTGGAAGTCATAAAACATGCCAGAGTAATTTCTCCATATTTTCTCCCTTTACCATTAATGTAATTTATATATAAATCCAGTATTGTTAAGACGCACATATGCACACACAGGTATATGCATATATGTACACATAATCTGTACCTGGAGAGAAATAAAAATAATCTGTACCTGGAGAGAAATTTTTGTCTGTAGTTACAATCACTGTAAATCTGTTGCTTTTTTTGATGGGTAGTTCTGGAAATCCTACCTTCAAAACCTTAAATAATCTTTATTAGTATTTAATAAAAAATTAAGTCCTTTGATAGGAATAAATTAATTAAATAATAAAAAACAAGAAACAACTATAGGCACCACTGAATAGTGTTGTGCTTTTTTGTTTGTTTTGATTTTAATATATCTATTGTCTAACCCTCTGACATAAAAATATGGGCAGACTTAAAAATGAAGAACTGGTTTACAGACAAAAGTCTTAGTTTTGTACCTCCTTCTTCCTAAGGAGTTACTAAAACTGTAAAAGTTATGTTGGGATTCTTTCCCCAGCTATAGGGAATATGTCAGATTTCAAAATTCATCATGAGATTTATAGCTGAAACTAACTCAGCCGAACTTGCAATCATCTTTGTAAGATTTGACATTCATTGCATGTCAATAGCAGTGCAGAGATCATGTAATCTGTAATTTCTATATATTTATGAGAGTTCTTCCATAAGAAATATGTATTCAAATATTTAGTCATTTTCATTTTGATATATTTTAAACCTCAATTCCTATGCATACAGCATGTTAAATTCTTTCATACATCAAGGTAGAGAGAGGAGAAGGGTCACATTATTTCAAAAACAAAGTATATATATTTTTTTCAAGAGAATCGTAGAATGGTTTGTGTTGGAAGGGGCCTTAACAATCGTTTGCTTCTAACCTCCTCCCCTGCCATGGACAGAGTCACCTTCCACTAGACCAGTTTGTGCAAAGTCCCATTCAGCCTGGCCTTAAACAAATCCAGGGATGGGTTATCCACAACTTCTCTGGGCAGTCTGTTCCAGTGCCTCACCACTGTTTGAGTAAATAATTTCTTCCTAATATCTGATCTAAATCTCCCCTCTTCTCATTTGAAGCCATTACCCCTTCTCCTATGACTACACTCCCTGAAAAAGAGTCCCTCTCCTGCTTTCCTGTAGGCCTTTTGGTAGCAGAAGGCTTCTAGAAGGTCTCCCCAGTGCCTTCTCTTCTCTGGGCTAAACAAACCCAACTGCCTCAGCCTGTTCTCATAGCAGACCTGTTGATCATCATTGTGACCCTGCTCTGGACTTGCTCTGATTTGTTCATATCCTGCTTATGTAGATGACCCCAGAGCTCCAAAGCTGGACATAGCACTCCAGGTGGGGTCTCACGAGATCAGAGCTGGGAGGGAGAATCACCTCCTTCAGCATGCTGGCCACACTTTTGATGCAGTCCAGGAGGGTATGGTTGGCTTTCTGGGCTGCAAGCACACATTGCCAACTCATGTTGAGCTTCGCATCAAACAACACCCCAAGTCCTTCTCACAAGGGCTGCTCTCAATCCATTTTCCACACCACCTGTATTTGTGCTTGGGATTGCTCCAATCCAGGGGTAGGACCTTGCACTTGGCCTTGTTGAACTTCATGAGATTCACAAAGGCCCAACTCTAACTCCTGTCCAGGTGCTTCTGAATTGCAGCCCTTCTCTCCTTGGTTTTCCTTTGTCTTACAGTTTTTGTATGGTCCACTGAAATTGTCCCAGGGGAAAAAAAACAAAACAAAACAAAACAAAAAACAAACAAACAAACAAACAAACAAACAAAAAAAAAAAAGAAAACAAATATGAACAGAGACAAGTTAAATAAAGCTAAAAAAATTCATCTCTCCCCAAGCAGGATGTTTTTCTGAAAAAGATCACAGATGAAGCATCTCAGTTTGAAATTGCTCTGTATCTACCTGTAGAGATATCATAAATGGCATACTCAAATGTTACAGCATGCAAAGAAAAGAGGAGCACATACCTACAGAGGGGACACAGGCCTGAATCCAGGACAAATCTAGCATAACGAAGGCCTGAAAGGCATGCTGGATGTGCAGCACAATACAAGATGCCTGAGACTATGGTTAACGGTTGTATGAATAACTAACTATAAGCATAAAGAGGTCTCTTGATTGGGATCCATACATTCTACCCCTTGATCCACATACAGTTTATCTTTCCTAAAGATATAAATTGTAGATTATATTAATAACATACAAGTTTCTCAGGTTTCCTAAGTACAAACTCCAGAACATTGTGTACCCAAGATCACTGAGTCCTTGAATACAATGTCTTCAGCAAGTCTCCCTGTACAAACTGCTAGGCTTAACATTGTAACCAGCACTACAAAGTCCCACTGACAACTAGTTGCTGGTAGTGTTCTTTGTGCCACAACAGTGGGACCAATACTGTTCAGTGTCTTTATTACTGATCTATATAATACCAAATTGGAGACAGAGGTGAATAGTTGGAGGTCTAGAACACAATATTTGAGATGCTAAAAGAACTGCATATGTTCTGCCTTAAGAGGCTCTGGAGAGATCTTTTCGCTGTCTACAGTTACCTAATGGGAAGGTATAGAGAAGATGCATTCATACTCTTCTTGGAAGTGGAAGGTCCAAGAGGAACAAATGCAAACTTGAAAAATGGGAATTTTTGTTAGAAAACAGGAAAAATAATTTAATTTTGAGGGTGGCCAAATATTGGAAGCAAGGATCAGTAATGTGGAGTCTCTATTCTTGGAGGTATTCAGATATTGATTGGGAAGGCACAGACTATCCTTGTTTAATTGTCTGTGCTCTCACCAGACTAAATGATTTTCATAAGTCCCTTCCAACCCAAATTAGTCTGTGATTCTATGATTAGGTATCACTGCTGAATTTTTAGAGCAGAATACAATTAAAGACAGTAAGCACAATACTTATTTTTAAACTTTTTGCTTCATTTTTGGAGAAAGCTAGCTATTTTGATTAAATAATATGTCTTCTGTAAATACTAAAAGTTTGGTGTTGATAGGAGAAAGCAGTTTCCACTTGTGCATATTTTTCAATGGGAACCAAACCGAATTATGCTCTTCTGAAAATGCTTTGCACAGCTAGCTCAATGTAAGAACTCATTTTGTCTACTAAAGCTGATGGCAGATTTGTATTTGTGAAATATTTGAATTAAGTGAAGGAAATGGTGCTTAAAGTGTGGCAACTGTTTAATCAGTGAATAATTTACTCTTAATGTGTGAAGTATTTTTTATGGGCTCATTTATGATAATAGACATTCAAGGCTCAATCAATGTAAGCAATAGATTTATGGTGTATTTAGTCATAACATAATCCAACTTAAGTACTCTTATTTATTACTATTCACAGTTCAATTCATCTTTTTTTTTTTTTTTTTTTTTTAATACAATTTACAGCATATAACCATGTAACTAAACTCATATAGAGGATTTATCAGAATTTTTCAAGCAGCATTTGTTCACATCTGTCTTAGCATATTTTTGCATTCAGATGTTGGACTTCAAAACACAAGACTATTATCTAATTTGCATAATTACATGAATAGAAAGGCACCCAACTTATTCCCATTTCAAAGGAACAATTAGAGAAATCATTAACCAGGAAATTGATCCATTCCTCTGAAATTTCTTCTTTCTTTTTGTCAAAATGCTGGGGTCTATTTTTTAGTTTATATATTCCTGTTTTTCCCTCGTAAGTTCATTTCCCTACTGTTCTTCAAATACCATGCCAAAGAATTAACTCTGGAATTTATGATCCTCTGGATACTAACAGAGGCAAATAAGCTGTAGATACTTGGAAATATCATAAATATTATTCTAATTTTACATACCTGAGAAGTCCTCCATAGTGATAATGTATAGTCCACACGGGTGTGTTTTATAGACTCAGAAGATAAGCTAGGAGAGAACCACTTGTCACCTAAAGGGATATGTAGCCTACAGTTAATTATCCTTAATTGTTAGTATGCTGCTTTTAAATGGGATTCTTCCCAGCTAAATAAATAAATAAATAAATGGAAGTGATTTCCATACATCATTTACTTTTTTTTTTTTTTTCTGAATTAATAACAAAATTATATTGTTACAAGTAATTAGCACTTCTTAGCATAAGACATTTTGAATGATGGTCAAAATGTCTGTACCATAATGTATACAGGCCAAAGAGTTCTGCTTCAGCAGCAGAGGATGAAAATTTAGCCAAATATTATGTGGATATAAAAGTACTACTGTAATTCTAGACTGCCAATTTACTCATTATGTCTGAAGGCTCTGCTAGGAGAATGGACATCCTGACATTCCTTTCAGCTCCTGAGAGGAGAGCTGATATGCTGTACATATTATGACTACCCTGTAAAGATTAAGATTCTATCTCTGGTAGAATATTAGATGTAATGGGTATGCATGTGCAGAATTTAAAAGATTAATGTGGTGAAATTTTGCATTTAGGTCTTTAACAAACAAAAAGTAATGTACAGAACTTCCTAAAAATTTCATCTAAAATTTACAATTTATAATTTTGTTGGTATTTAGTTGTTAAATAGGAGAAAATAAAACATATTCAAGGCCAAGGTCCAGCATTTTGTTTTATTTAAACTAGATCAGAATATGTTTAAAAACAAATTACCTGTAATTTACTGAAACAATTCTGATTCTTTTATCCTTTTTTTTATGGTTAATTTCAGCCAGGTTTCCTCAATATAGATCTGTAATAACATATCTTAGTCTTTTAGTTTTTTCCTATAGTTATTGATTTTGTTGAACTTCTCTCTGCTTTCTTAAACGAAACAAGGACTCCAGTTTATTTTCCTCATAACTGATAATTTGGGATGGCATTAGATTAAGCGTAACTTGGGCTGTACCCAATTTCTACACCATGTGGCTATCAGTCATGTCAGTTAAGTTGTGAATGTGCCAATTTGTCCATATTTTAAAGTACACAAATAAAATTAGTTTGCTACTGACTGTTCCATAATACACTGAAAATGCCAGTCTGTCTATGGAACGAAATTGGAACTCTTGAAGGTCATGACCAAGTATGACCAAAGTATGGTCTTGAAGTATGACCAAAAGTCTCCTTTTACATGTTCTTTATTTCTTTTACTTTCCACTCAAGTTTGCTGTTACTCAAATACAGGTTTCAGAGAGTTCAGGTAAAAATGGGAGATTCTTATATTTCATAAATTCTTACTCTAGAATTTTTTTTTAAGAGAAACCATGAATAGGATCTTGAATAAAAGCATTAGTTTTGCATGGAATATACAAAATATGAAAAATGAGTTAATGTCTGCCTGAAAGGGCTGGAGTGCTGTATGTGAGTGCTGGTCTAAAGTTGGAATACTTTGTACAGGCTAGTAAGAACTAATTACAGATCCAAGGAAAGCTGAGTTTATTTCAGCTTTTGAATATGAAGTTATCATGTGAAAAGTTGTATGAAACTATATATAACTTTCTAGGTTAGTGTCAGGACATATCCTCTAACCAACAATGTATATTTTATCTGAAGTTATCATTACTTATTTGATAGTATTATAGTATTAATTATAGTATTGATAGTATTACTTATAGTATTGACTGGGTCATTACTTCCCCCCCCCAAAAAAAAGTATTTATTTATTTATTTGTTTAGGCTTGTCTAAATGATTTAGCTGTTGATATCAAGATATTTGGAAAGATTTGAAGAAATTCTTGGTACACATTTGCCTGGTACCATCTAAATATATATGTATATTTCATTCAAAAGATAGTTTTCATTAATAACCACATCTAAAACAACTGAGTAAAGAATTATATAAATGAATGATCACAATGCCTTTATGTGTGGATTCCTAATTAAACTACTTGTTAAAATAAATTGTATACTTATCTGCTCATGACATATGAGCTACTTTCAAAATAATTAAAATATATTGTCTGTTTAGAAATGTATGTATTACATAAGTCATCCAAGATTCTGTTTTCAAATAAAACTGATTTGTGTTTTGCTAGACAGCAAATACATCAAATCAAACATCAGTAACTACTGTGGATTGTGACTGTAGCCATTTTTGAAAACGATGTCTTTTTCTCCATGTTTTAATACACTCAGTGAACGCTGCTCATTCCTGTCTTATTGCTTGTTATGTGTCAGGCCATGTATTGAAAATGTTGCTTTTAGATAACAAAGATATTTCATTTGATACAAATAAATTAAATATATATATTAATTCAGGTTTGTGAGAGATAACGACTCTGAAATTTATCTCATGGTTTCTCACAAAGCATTGCTTTTCTTAAAGAACAAGTTGCGTTTGTTGCTGTTGTTGTTGCTGTTGTTGAGAAAGTTATATTTGAAAGCAGAAAAGTTTCATGTTATTGCACAGTAGTACACCACAAACAATAAATATTTGATTGATTCTATAGTCCAATATGACAGTGACAGAAAACATTGATTTTCTACGTGATTGCTTACACATATAATTTTCTAATTATTTTTTCAATTTTTCCCCTAGATCTTTCTAAAATATTATATAATGGTATGCTGCTTATATTTGTCTTTAACATATTATTTATTAGTATCCTATGCAAATTAAATATTGCTTGCTTATGTGTTTCTCTTATTAAACATTTTGCTATAGAAGTAGAATAAGTAAAAGGTAAAGGAGAGTTCAAATTGTAGTAAGTAATTTTTAGTCTTTTAAATATGAATTATAATAAAACATGTTTTAAAATAGTACAATTAAAAACAACAAAAAAGGTAATTTCTTTTGGCATCCCACCTATGAAACTGGTTTTGGAAAAGACGTTAAGTCTGTTTTCTTTATCTGGAATGTTAAGCTTAACATATTCTGAGAGGTTTTTTTTTTTTTTTTTTTTTTTTTACCTTGTAACAATGAACAAAATGAACAAACAAACAAATGTGATATACTGACCGGATTTTTTCGCTAGTTAATGACAATGTATTCAGGAGAAGATTCTTGGTTGCTTTTGCTGGTTCTGTGTCTTTTGGAGGAGACAGGGTACACTGCAGAATGCAAAAGTTATTTTTATCTAGGGTTGCAGATGAAGTTGCATCAATGGAGATGCAAAGAGGGACATTTTTTGGTATGGAATTCTAGGAATATTAATTAATGTAAAACATATGTGATTACAGTTAATTACAGGGAGATTATTTAGGAGGAAAATTTAAAATAGAAAGTTTGAATTATATATGCTCTTAGGGGTTGTGTTAACAATGTCTTATAGAGGGAAATATAATAAGTATTCACTGTCAATATTGTAAGTCATTATGGAAATTATTATAAATGAAGAAATTTAGTCCATGCCAGACTGAGGGAAAAGATTTCCAGAAGGTAGGCCAGATGGTTAAGTGGGTTATATTGCAAATCTATGCTGACCCATCCCCAAGTGCTCCAATACTCGCCATCATGTCTGTGAGACACAGTGAAATCAGTAGTAATGTTGGCTGAAGTTTTGTGTTCTGCAGGGATCAGAGTTCAAGAAAGCAATTTTTTTTTGCACCTAAGTGTCAGGATTCTTTATACAGTGTGAGGAATTTCCTCAGCTCCCTGAGAAATGTAGTGAATTGAGAACAATAAAGGAACTGATCATTTTAAAATGGTGTTTTAAAAATTATATAGTTTTGAATTTTTTTAAAGTACCCTGTAACTAGCAGATTTTCCTGTCACCCAGTGTCACTTATTTTGACACTTTTTTTTTTTTTTGAAAGGTAACTGTTATTTTGATAGCCTTCAGCTGTGTTATTATTAAATGTATTGTCTCTTTTAAAACATTTGTACACTTTAAAGAATAGTTTCAGGCTAAGCAATATCAAAATTCCCAGATGTAAAGGAGCACTGTAACATAGTGATAGTGTAATACGCAGCAGGCCAAGCAAGCATAAAAAACAAATAAACAAACAAACAAACAAAAACTCCCATCTCCCATACTTTCCAATACAGAAAACTTTCTTTTATTATGAGTTCTACTTTCCCCAATACAGAACTGTCTTTTTGTAAAAAAAAAAAGGAAAAGTCTTCCTGGTGCTGCCCTTAAATATTACCTAGAAGAGTAAAATATCTGTGACCCCACTCTGAATGTCTATAAATGAGTACTTTTATCTCTTTTATCAATCCTATTTTATCATAATTCTGTTTATTATTTTTTAATACAGTGCATCAACCCATACTCTCAAAGTTATTAAGTAGAAAAAGTCAGTGACAACAGGAAAGCGAACTAGTCACTTTACTTTTGCAGCAAGTTTCCAATAGAGAGGCTTATTTAGGAGACTGTCTAGGATTACTCAATTTCCTGCTTCATCGAGGATCATACCATCTTAGTCAGTTCCCTTGGCTCTGTGTATAAGGAGCTTAATGAAGAAGGAAATTAATTCTCAGTGGCAACCACCTGTAGCTACTAACTTACTCACTCAAGCTGGACCCCATTGGACTGTGAGAGCATTTGTCAGTCATCTAAATCCATTTTCTGAACACTCTAGGATAATACCTGGTTTTGTGTTACACAAACAGTAAAATAAAGTGGCTACAAATATTTATGAAGTATTTTACATTATGTGATAGTTATTTAATTAGTCTCTTTGGACAACAACTCTAGGCACTTTCCAGGTTTTTTGCATTTGGAACAGGGTTGCTGGACTATCAGATATTGCTGGTACTTGTATTTTGACAGAAATGACAACTAAATAAGATACTGTAGTCCAAAGAGAAGTTCTCAATTAGAAAAGCCCCAAACCTTTAAAGAACTTGACTATCTGATTTTGAATCTGTGCGCTTGTTTCCAGGACAGTGCTGGGGACCATGCATCCCAGCATCTTATCACTCTAAAAAGAACACAGTAGATTCCTCCATCCAATTCCAATTCCAATTCCATCAACACAGAAAAGTCCTCCAAATTCTGTAGACAACGTTGGTCTGTACTTAATAAACACTCACATGATCAGACTCGCTAAGTAATCTAATCTCATTAATTTATTTAAAATATTAATTGTATTCCCCATTTTAAAAAAAATTTTTTTTCCTTGTCTGGAAATTAGTCACATACCCCCAGAGGCTAGCATGTTAGCTATTTAGAGAAATAAGCTTTGAAGCAGAACCCAAAATATATACATATGATTAGTTAACAAAGTAGCTGAGAACATGTTGCATGCCTTTATGCCTTTCTTAGAGTAACTGAGAATCACTACTATATAGTCTGAAGCTCAATGTCAGCAATCATTGCTGACCTTCATATATTCCCAGTTATACACAATACAGGCTCATGTGAGTAAGATTATGAGAGTAAGAGAGGAAAATTAACTTCCTTTTATTATGTATTTATTTATTTATTTATTTATTTAATCTTAGAGAACATATCTTATTCCATATATAAGATTCCCATTTCCTAGAGGGATCTTGTGGACTAATGACTTTCTCACCTCCATCCTCAAAAATTTCCTAGGATTACTTCTTTCTTTTATAATCAGTTCTAAGAAAAATGACTAAACGCAGGACAGGACCTCTTCTTCCTCAGCAGAGTACCCTAACCCACTGATTATGAATAACTAAATAAATAATGATAATAATAATAAAAACCTTGATATTTTCCTAAAGGACACTTAAGCAATATCTTCTCAAAAAGCAGTCATTTTTAAATTAAACATAGACAAGTTTGAGCAGCTATTTGTTATCTGAAGAAAGGTGTTCTACCTAAGTACAACAGACAAAGGGAGTTTCCAGCATTCATTGCTGAATTTACTGAATCTTTTGAAGTTTGTTAAGCTTGTCTGGGTTCTGGGTGCCTACACAGTCACTGTCTTACTCCCCCTCTCCTATCATACTCAGCAGGACAGGACAGGTGAAAATCAAAAAGCTTGAGATGCTGAGGTAAGGACAGAGAATTTGTCTCCAGTTACCACTACAGGCAAAATACACTTGACGTGGGGAAGATTAATTTAATTTATCACTTCCTAGAATAATGTAGGGTAGTGAGTAAAAACAAACAAACCAACAAAAAACTACACTAAAAACACCTTTTACCTACTCCCTTTCTTCTTCCCAGACTCAACTTTGTTCCTTCTTTCCCTACTCTTCTATCTCTTCCATGCCAAGTGCCATAGGTGAACGGAGATCTAAGGTTGTGGTCAGTCCATAATGTTTTGTCTCTCTTGCTCCTTCATCCTTCCTCTCTTTCTCTGCTCCAGTATGGGGTCCCTCTGATGGAAGGCAATACTTCACAAACTGATCCAATCTGAGTTTCACATGGGCTGCAGTTCTTCAAGAGTTGCTCCAGCATTTGTCCATATGAAGAGGTGTTGTCTATTTCAGGAATAGACACTGCTCCAGAGTGGTCTGCTGTCTATGAGTTGCAGTTCCACAAGCCCTGCATGGGATCTCCATGGGTTGCAGCTTCCTTCAGAACATGTCCGCTTGCTGTTGTGTTGGCTCCTCCACAGGCTGCAGTGTGGATAAATGCTCCAATGTGATCCTCCATGGGCTGCAAGGGGGACAACCTGCTTCACCTTGGTCCTCTCCATGGGATGCAGGGGAAACTGCTCCAATGCCTGGAGCTCCTTCTCCTTCTTCACTGACCTTTGTGTCTGCAGGGTTCTCTCACATTTTTCTCACAGCTACTGTACAACATTTCTAACCCTTTCTTATACATGTATATGTGAGAGGTGCTACCAACATCAGTTATGGGCATCAGTTATGGGCAGCACTGCTAGAGTTTTAGAGCTAGCTAAAATTGTCTCTCTCCAACACAGAGACAGCCCCTTGCTTCTTCTCACAGAGGCGATCCCTGCATCCTCTTTTGCCCCAAAACATTGCCATGTAAACCCAACACCTAAAAACAAACAAACAATCAAACTATAAATGTTCTTTTCATGAATAACATTAAGTGAATTACTATTCTGTGGTTGAAACATCAACCTGGGTTCTTATATTTGCTTCTTATTGGAGATTTGATTTATATGGAAGTGAACTGATTAGCCCAAAACATTTCAGTTTGTAGGAAACCTCATCATGGGAAAGGTGCTCTGTACAGCATTTGTAATCTGCCTCTGAAAGACAGTCAGTCAAATGTGTTAGGCAAAATCTGTCAGTGAAACATCTTCTGAAAAGACTGAAACCATAATTTTTGTAAATGTAAACAATTACATACACTTGTGTATATAAATATCCAGGCTTTCACGGTCAGTTGAGGTCTTGCCTATTGTTTGTGAGTGTTCTGATGGGAAAAAAAGTCATCTAAGATTTTTGGAATGTTAAAAATCTGAAAAGCCTACAGTAATATTGTGTTTCATTTTGATTTAGTTTATCCCTGTGCTTACTAGCAAACAATGTGATAATGTAGTTCTTGCTAGTTATGATAGAGTTAGAAGAAGCAGTGATCTATCTTACTATTTACAGAAGCTTCATTTCAAGTATCAAGTATTTTGTATAATCCATTAAAAACAAATTTACAGAAATACAGAACACTTTTACTGTCAGGATCAATGTCACTTCATATTTCACAATCAATACACATTCATATATAGCACTCAGTAAGAATAGTCATGGCATATCTCTATTTTAATATAAAGAAAAAAAATAATAATAGAAAAAATCCAAACAAAACCAGAAATGTAGAATGTAACTACTGCAGCTAGTAAGAGAGTAAACCAAATTTTAACTTTTTAAAAACTCTTAAAAATTATTATTCTTTCACAAAGGTCAAGGAAGATTTTTGAAATTCTTCCATGAGCACAATGCTCTTTTAATGAATTTTATGTCATCCATTCCCCCAAACACTTTTGGAACTCTATAAAACCCTGTAAATAGCAGATACAACTCAGACCAGGAGAGAATCCATATATAGTAGAGTAACAGTGCTGTCAATGAAATTGTTCCATCTATAGTTTGGCTCATAAACAGTCACAAGAACAATTGTCAATAAGCTGAAAGTTGCTTGACAGAAGCTGTCTTCACTGGGAAATGAGGCTACAACAACAAGTTAGTCACAGTGCATGAAGTCACCACTATGCATATCTATATATGACTTTCTAAATGTTATTTATTTAAAAGACTATATTTTACTGGTGCACGTAAAGCTTTAGCAAGCTTTTAGCCAATGTTAAAAAAAAAAAAAAGTTCGTTTGTTCATTCTTTCTTTCTTTCTTTCTTAGAAAATATCCTCTTTCATTTTGCTGAGCATTGGCTGAGTTTGCTAATAACCATGGTGAGTTAGTATTAGAATAATTATAAGGTGAAATTTATAAATCCATGTTAAAATTTTTCAAAAATATTTTTCCTAGTTCAGTTTACAATCAGTTATTTTACTCAATGTAATGAAGAGATAAGGAAAATCCCGAGTGCAGATTTGTTTCTGCACTGTAGAGATAGTAATTGAACTGAGAAAGACTAAAGTTTATGTGCAGGCAGTTCATCAAACAAAAATAAGAGATTTTCTGGTCATAAATTCCACATCTGATGATCTGCAGTAGACACCTTAGGTCTGACAGATCTCACATACAGAACAGGGGAAGGCATATGTACATGATGTGCAGCTGACCTGAAATGTATTAACTGACTCTTTGCTTGGGTTCTGTTTCAGGTACTGGACAATTCAAGCCATCCTATTCATAGCTTAAACCAGGTTGTTGAGAACACAGAAATATTGGTTTAGCAGCTAAATTCCCTTTGTCATTATTTTGTAAACAATTGTACCTAGAAAAAGAGAACATATCTACAAATTTACATTAGCATTCAGATCAGGTTTCGACCCAATGTTTTGACATTCAATTTTATTTTTTAAACGTGCTGTTAAAACTGTTAAAACAAGTCCAGAGGAGGGCCATGAATATAGATGATCAAAGGGCTGGAGCACCTGTGAAGAAAGGCTGAGAGAACTGGGTCCGTTCAGCCTAAAGAAGAGAAGGTTCCAGGGTGACGTCATTGCAACTTTTCAATACTTAAAGGGGTCTTATAAAAAAGATAAAATGCACTTTTGCTCATTCAGATAATTACAGGGCAAGAAGAAATGGTTTTAAATTAAAAGTGGGGAAAATTAGATTAGAGTTTAGGAGGAAATTCTTCACTGAGAGGGTGGTGAGGCAATGTAGCAGGTGTCCCAGAGAAGTTGTGGATGCCCCATCCCTGTTCAAGGCCAAGTTGGATGAAGCCCTGGGCAACCTGATCTGGTGGGTGGCGTCCCTGCCTATGGCAGGGGGCTTGGAACTAGATGATCTTTAAGCTAGAAATAATTCAATGCAGAATATTTGAGGCAGCAATAAACTTAACAACAAAAATATTCATATGAATATTAGAATATGTAAAGCATCTCAGTCTATCTAACTCCATGTGAGTTTTCAGCTGTGATAATCTTCCAATTTTCTTTAGCTGTTCAAGAAACTGTTAAAATCTTCCTTTGGAAAACTTCACTCATTTCCACTGTTACACATTTTCCAAAGAATTGTGCATCTCAGACTTGTTCAGAACCAGCTCTTCTTTTTCTATTTTCTCACCACCCACTGCCTTTCCTACTTTCAGATGCCCCCCTAATAACTTTCCTACTGTATATGTATGGATAAATTGTATAGAGAAGTGAGTTATTTTTAACCCACTGTCTATTCATTTCTGGTCCATTTGCCTGTGGGTTTGTAATGGTTTAAAAAAGGCAGTCACCTTTATAAAATAAAAAAAATAAAATAATAATAAAAAAAAACAAACATGAGGCCCACTGAATGTTTCTTCTTTATTTTTTATTTTTATTTTTTTATTTTTTTTTCTAACCTTACTGATCTCTTCATTTTTATTTCTTCTACCTTCCTCATTTTGTAGCTTCTGTTGAAAATTTTAAAGTATTTTTTTCTCACATTTTCATTAAGATTTTATTATTATTATTTTATTATTATTATTATTACCTATCATTGTTTCTATTACCTCAGTATTACTAATTCTCTTATAATGGAAATAACTTTGTTGTTGTTGTTATGAAAAACTACTATGACTACTTTACAACTACACTATTTCTGCTGTTTCCTAGATATGATTTGTCAGTTTACAGTAGACCATGAAGTATAATATATTGTTTCCAAAAAGTTCTAAATGTCATATGTTAATAACAATATTATTTGGTGTATTGAATTTCATACTGTTCATCTATCCATTGTTTTCTTAGCAGCAGCAGCAGAAACAGACCTCTTTTTTTTTTTTTTTTAAATAATATTTTACTAACTTTCAACTTTCATGGAAAAATGCAAATACTATAGGACTTTCATTTTGATTTGTTTGTTTGTTTGTTTGTTTTGCTTTTCAACTCTGCACACATAAGTGCACAGAAATATCAAAATTATCAAATATAACAAAACCGAGTTACAAATGATTGTGACCACCACACTGATTGAACAGCCATTTGAAATCTAACAGTATATATAAAGATAGAAATATAAAGATAGAAATCAAATGAATTTAAGGAATTTAGAAATATAATTTATGATAAAAATATCAATATCAATGAAATAAAATGCTTTAAATATATTAAAAAAAAAAAAGGAAAGAAGAAGACACCATTCTTCAAGAGAACAACATTAAAATAATCAGTGAGGATGAGTTTCATATCCTTTCTAAAATAGTGATTTTTTTTTTGTGGGAGGTTTCTATTCTAAATAATAAATTTTTTAATGTTGAACAAAAATGCTATTTTTCAAGTGAATGTGTTCCTTGGACAGATAGATATATCAATCAATCTTCTCCAACCTCTGTTCGGAAAAAAAAAAACAAAAAACAAAACACATGAAAACACATGAAAAATGAATCTGACATTAACAAGAACAAGTCATCAATACATCCACTCTCTGGTGAATCATCTTGGTTTTTGTTTAGTATTCATTGATATTTATGGTAGAAATCATTTTGTTATCCCACAAGTCCATCTGGCACCAAATGATGCTGACAGTTAATGGCATGGGACACTCTCTGTAAATTGTGTTAATTCATTAATTACTCATTACTTCATTAATTACTCGTTCTTTTGCTAATACAGGACCAGTGACCCATCTTGTATTAAACATTGAAAACGGTGTCAGAAGCGCACTCCAAAAACGTCAGGTGCATAGGCTATCTGATACATAGGTCACCTGGATAAGCTAAGAGAATTCTTGCAATGCAACAATCACAGACAGACTAATACACACATGAATCAAATATGGTGTACTAATATATATTAAAATAAATAAATAAATAAATAAATAAATAACAGCTTTAGCTTGCTTCTGAAAAGAACAGACAGAAACAGCACATCTTGAGGGATAAACTTCTCATTCAGCTGGTTATGTTTTTGCCAAACATAATTTACAATTGTAAGAAAAAAAAAAAAGAAACAAACCTGGTTGCTGAAATGGAAAATCCTTCAGATATCATTTTGGAAAAGGTTGATAATTTATTCTCTGTATAGCTAATACTGTTACTTTATACTTACAAACTAATAAATTGATATTCTTTTTACCTTTACTTAAGTGATTATCTTTGACATATCCTCTAAGCAAGTTATTTAATTTTTCCTTGATAAAATATATGCAATTAAACAATTTTAGGTTTAGGTCCTTAAACCCCAGAACAATGATGGCTATTTGTCCATCAGTTTTAACCCTTCCTCCAAAAGAAGAAATCTTCAATTTATCAGCAGATGAAGGGATATGGCTTCTATTTCTAATCATTAGAGTTTATACCTCTTTCTTTAGCTTCCACATTTTGTTATCCTCATCTATCTTCTTAGATTATTAATTATTTCTTACTGCTTATCTTTCCCTTGAGTCCTTTACAGTACACATTAAAATAAGGATGAAGCTCTCTGTGCTTGCCTATACCAAAAGGTAATACAGGAAAGGATCCCCCAGTGTCCTCAATTCCCATCCCTTGCTGTAAGACAACAAATGACACTAGATTGTACAAAATAATACAGTAATATGCATCCAGGAAGATTTGGATAGTAGTATAAATATTTTAGATTTAAAAAAAATGTAAAAGTATAGATAATTTTTAAAATCACACATAATTTATGTTAAGAAAAAAATGTAAATTCGTTTTTAAAGTAAATATTTAAGAAATGTTGGTACATGTATTTAAAGGAAATTCAGTCACTATTTACAATGAAATTTCAGGTGAAAAGAATGTAGTGGATTTTCCCTACAAAAGTAAGTTGGATTAGAGTATTTCACATTTACTATGGCAGTGCATACTCAGAAGTCAAAGGGGGGGATATACAATTGTGCAGAATCTTGTAATTAGAAATGTTAGTTTATCAATAAGATGGTTGTAAATGCTGATGGGAAAGGAAATGAACTGTTTTGTCTGTGAAAATATAATGTACATTGACAAAAGAATCATTTGGAATTTAAGAGATTCCAGAGAGCTTCACCATTCATAGTCACTGTCACATTTCAGCAGAAGGGCAAAAAATATACATACCTATTACCTATTTTGACATGAGGAGACACAGAAATGAAGCAAAAACAGGCTTGTATCACACTCTGGCAATCATTGCACTTGAAAGACTGGCCCTGAACATTGTAATTTGCATTTAGAATTCTAGCTGCCAGGTAAATAAGAACAATGATAACTTTGAATGGAACAATGATATGACTAAGAGAGATACTGAAGTGTTATAAACTCACTGTAGAAGCATGATAATGCCCATGTTTCAACAGGATTTTGGCACAGATCTGTGGCACAGTTTAGATGCAAATAAAAGTAGAAATATTAATACTAGAAAACAGTGAGTTGTGGGTTGTAATAATATTAGAAAACAGTGAGATGTGCTGTAGTTCTAAAGAGTGATAAAGTCTGTAATATACATAAAATCAGTTAGCATATTCAAAAATTTTATTTAAAGCTGCTAATGAATAAAATGGTTTTTAAAATGAGTGTATTGCTTTGATCTTTATTTTTATGTTTTTTAAAATGAGTGTATTGCTTTGATCTTTATTTTTAAGTGAGAACACCTCTGTCATTTTTGTGAAGAAATAACATAGAAAAATGTTGTTTAAATAAATGAAATGTGAATGCTATCATCAGCGAACAACTTAATTGATACATGGCATACAAGAACTGGTATAACTATGTGGACACTGTCATCACGCAAGCAGTAACCAGCTGGAAGCAACATAATCTGAGATCAGGTTACTACACTGATTCCTTCTTAATTAGTGTTCCCCCAGCAGTATTTTTTGTGTGTGTGTTGTTATGACCTACTTCTAAAAGTCATGAAAAATGCAACCAAGAGGAGCACCAGGGAGGAAAGTAGGTGTTGGGTAAGAAAAATAATGAAAAAGTAAACAATAAGGTACAATTTTATTAATTTTAATAGGATTGTTTTCACTTTCATGAAGAAAGATGTTTTGCATATGGAATAGTTTTTACTTTGATGCCAAGGAGGACCCTTACAAAAATGGTTTATTTTTTAGTTTGTGGGGTCATTTCTCATTTACAATAATTAATTGTCAGATCAGTTACAAAGGTGATATAACAAAAAATATTTTCCAAAATGTATTAAATTCCAAATTATACCAAATATAGTTATTAGATCTAAAAATACCCAAACAGCCCATAAATAAGATGTGCACATTTTTTCTAGGTAAACTAAACAAGTATTCAGTGATTCATTTATTTTTTAATTCTTTTGGCAGTTAAAATTGTATTGGTAAAATGTATTGGTAAAAAAGGGATTAAACAATATTGTCTGGAAAAAAAAACAAAACAAACAAAACAACAAAAAACTTGAAGAATATCTGCAATGTTTTTGGACATATAATGTAAGAAAAACAAACAAACAAACAAACAAAAAAACAAACAGTTTCTTTGAAAAATACTTATTTATTCATTTTAAATGGAAGAGGAAAGGGGAACACAAAAACAAACAAACAAATAAATAAAATCAAGCCAATGTTTTAGCAATTCATGAAAAACAAACAAAAAAAAAAAATCCAGATTAAACTATTCAATCATGATGATATAGTGAGGATTCCACTTTATTGGTTATTAAACATGAACTCAATCAACGATAAATCAATGATAAACGGCTTGCAAAATTTAGTAAGTGTCCTCCACTGAAATTAAGTTTCCTCATGGAGGAAAGTAATACTCCACATAAGTAATATGGTCAGAAGGTATAGCTAGAATACATTAAGGATGACTACCCTGTAAGTATAATACTAGCATTTGGAAAAAAAAAAAAAAAAAGAAAAAAAAAGAAAAACAGAGTTCACAGGTGGAATATGTGAGTGCTTACATAATAGAAAAAGAAACTAAGTACATTGTTTATTTTTGGTGTTTTGCAGTACACTTCAGTCACAACTTTTTAAAGATTTTATCTCTAAGATTCAAGGTATCGCATGTTAAATAAATAATTTAATTCAAGAATTATTAATAAAGGCAAAGATGTGATGTTGTAAATATTAATAATTTTTTTTTTTTTTTCTGTGAAAATGAAGATGGAGATGAAAAACAACTCAAAATCTGGTTTACTACGTTTTTAATATTCAAAGTATTGCCATGGTGATTTTAATCTTGCTGTAGACCTACAAAAATCTACATTAAAGTTTGTCTTTACTCTTACATCATACAACAATCATATAACAATTCCATCTATTTAATGATAATTTTGTTCATTTTCTAACTTGACCAAGGTTGTATGAGTATGTGCTTTGGGTCATATTTTATAGATGTTAAAATATCCTTATCCTTATGTTTTTCTTCCTTGTTTCATTTAACACCATTACTTTTTACTTTGCATCCATACACAGAGATTTTTAAATTCATATGTCAGTGTATGTTACTAAAGTCACTGGAAGTGGATTTGTATCATCCAGATTTATCTGAGGAAAACTTAAATGGTTTAATTTCATCTGTTCTCTGCATCCCTTATAGGGACAAACAGATATTTCTCAAAGACTAGTTTGCCTATTATTAATAAAGCAAATTCTGAGCCTATTTATTTATGCAAGTATATGGCTTAGTCCAAGAAATTAACATAAATTAGATACTTTGCTCCTAATTTAAATGTGAGCATGAGGTGAAATGTTATTCTGGTTCTTACACAATTTTCACTGAAGGTAATGGAATATTTTTGGTCCTTATTCCAAATAAGGTTTAGTGTATGAATAGAGAAAGAAGTTGTAAGCTAACACTATATATGTTATTATTTAATTAAATGAGAGGCTTTTAGTTCTATTGACTTTTCCTAGTTTAAGAGGGAGGATTACTATTAAACATGGGGAACATTAAATGTATATATATATATTTATTTTATTAATTTTGTCTTTTTTTTTTTCTTTGCTACAGCAGTGGATAGTACAGACACAAATATGACATAAATAAACAAATGTATACATTTCAAATATATAGCTGTTACAAACGTGTAGTGTTACACTGTTACAATTGTGTGCATTAACTTGGTATAAATTTAAAAACATAATCTTGCTTCATTTAATAAGGAAAGGGGTAAGCTAGCACTGTGTTTGTGGGCTATTTGATTTTTGTATGCATTGAAGTATTTAGATTTAATACATGAATTTTAGGTGTCTTCTTTTTGAGAAAGAAAATGAAGTCATTGCTTACTAAAATTGTCAGATTAATAGCACTAGAAGCACATATTATGTGGCAGCAGTGTCAGATCCTTGACTCTTGTGTTCTAAGGAACTTCACCTCTATTAGAAATGGTCCAGTGAAGTGAGATCATTTGATGTTCATAACCATTGTTGTTTTCTCATTTTTATTTTAACTGTAATTTCCAGGATGCTCAACACTGTTTTAACTAAAGTCTCAATCAAAATGGCCATACTACACATTAAGAGGACGGTAGATCAAAACTGTTGATTTGTGAGATGTAATTGTCCCATAAAATGATAAAAAGCACAGTAAATGTTATGCTGGAACTGAACTTGAATTGAAGGTATAAATATTAAACTATTAATGTCAACTTTTGTCCAAACTGTTTAATATGTTGCTTCTTAAAATTGACACTTATTAGATTATCACACTAAGAATGTCAGTTGATGCCACACCGGTGACACATTTAGGATCATACAATTAGATTAGCAGAGGGAAGATAAAAATTAAAATTGTTGATTCTATTTTTTTTTCTGAAATGTTACTTAGGAAGATGTTTGCATAATTTTATTTACTGATTTAGAAGATGGTGTGAAGAAAAAAAAATAAAATTTACAATACATTGAGGATTTATAGTGTTTTTACTTTAGCCAACAGCTAGAGTATTTTCTGTGTACCAGCTAGAGTATTTTCTGTGTACCAGCTAGAGTATTTACTGGTACCAACAAAAGTGGTACCAGTGTGCTGGTACCAAAAATGCATAACATTTTAGGATTTTTTTTGAAGAAACAAAATGAAGCATTGAAAAGCACTTATGTCAGTATAAGACATGGTTCAGAGATTTAAAATAGTCTAGAAACAGAAGAAGAAGAAAAAAGTTAGCTGAAATAGAGGGAATGGATGAGATCACAGAAACACTGAAAAGAAATCTAAAAAAAAAAAAGAAATCTAAATTAAGAGGTCAAATCCAACATTAAATCACAGACAAATAGAAAAACAAAACAAAACAAAACAAAAATCATGCTGTAAATAGTCATCCCTTAAGTGAAAAAAGTAAAAACAAAAGAATTTTAATAGAATAAGTTCACTCTTGATTATAGTATATTTCCCTTCCCTTCCCTTCCCTTCCCTTCCCTTCCCTTCCCTTCCCTTCCCTTCCCTTCCCTTCCCTTCCCTTCCCTTCCCTTCCCTTCCCTTCCCTTCCCTTCCCTTCCCTTCCCTTCCCTTCCCTTCCCTTCCCTTCCCGTTTTGAAACATGTAGACATGAATCTGGAACTTTCTTGTCCCCCTCCCTGTGCCCTATCTAGTCTGATTTCTTGAGTTGAAATGTACTCTGTTCTTGAATGATTCAACCCCATAATGCTGTTTGCAAGATGAACCTAGAATGCAGCAGTTACATGACTTTGGTAGTTATCTCATTTCCATCCTCTCTCTTCCCCATTGCATCTGCTGAGACTTATAGGCTCTCACTTATCACATGGAGATAGAAGCTTGGCTGTGTACAAGCATTTGATGAGGATAGCAAAGAGTACAGATAGTCCATGGAAGTGGAGAAACAGGATAGATTTCTTCCAACTTCTCTGCCTCACTACAGCTGGAGTGCACAGACTGAGGGAAATATTGCTTCATTTCTAAGAAATGATATTATTGACTAGAGAACTATGAAGCTGGGATGTGCAAGATGATGGATGGTCAGGCCAGACCATGCAAGACAATATATATATATATATATATATATATATAAAGAAAAGTGATACACTGGTAGAATCTTAATAATTTTGGTATTATGTTCATTTACTTAAAGGTAAAATCAGATTTGTGCAATGATTAGAAGACTTGAGTTAACTATAGATGTAGAAAAGACTACACAGCCAACTCTTGACCACCTGACTGAATTTATACTTGAATAAAATAACAAACTAACAAACTTCCAGAATATATCCAGCATCTATGTAATTGATTTTTTCTCTTGAGGAAACCTGTAAGGCTCAGAAAGAAGTTATCACTTAGCAGAAGGTTGAACTGTTGTGTAAGGGAGGAACATTTATTTGAAAGTGTCTGCAGTGGGCATCCACCCATATCCAGACCTCTCTCATTTGTTAGTTAAATATCCATAATATTAGGTTAGTCAAATTCTGTTTAATTGATGTATCATAACCTCACCACTATTTTTTAAAAAAATCTGAACATCACAGTCAATCTATAGCAAGACTTATTTAACCTACATAATCTTTAGCCAAAAAAGTAGTAATATTGCAAGCTTCAACAAACACTTCTGTCAGACAATATATGCCTAGGGAATGGCATATGTTTGTTATGATGTCAAATTTCTGTTCAATAAAATAAAATAAAGTAAAATAAAATAAACACATGTAATATGATGGAGGTTTTTTAATATTAGCAGTAACGAGTTTCAGCTGAGACAGCTATAGCTTCAGCTATAGCTTTTTTCCCCTATCAAGCAATTTCCAAAGAATAAGTTCTACTTAAATGAAAACTATAACAAAATTCTATTTAATGAGATTCCATGTTAATCTCCCATGCTGCAAATCAATTATTTAAAGCCTTTCACAGCTAATGGATCATACAGTACCTTTTGATTAATGCCAACAAGCTCATTTTAATGCACTGAAGCAATCAACAGTCTTACCCACTCCATTTTAATAATATTTTTCGGGAATAGAGAAGAAATAATTTAAAAATATATATATTTCTAAGTGAGAAAAATACTGAACTCAAGCTGCAGCAGAGAATATATATGTAGTTTTGATTTCTAGCAATAGACAAAGAACTTCACTGATTTGATAATGTTGATTGAAAATTCTGCATCTCCTATTCAATAGCAAAATATCAATGCTTATCATTTTGTAGCACAGCCTTTTCCACTAAAGTACATTATAGCCACCTTTTCTCACCAGAGTTTTATTTAATAAAGCTACTAATGTTATAGTATAAATATAGGTGTTTTGTATATTCTACTGATACAAATTAACATGATTTTTTGTGTTCTCAATTCATGTGGTGCCCTGTGGAGGATATTCTGCAATGGTGCCAAATGAGGGCTTCTTTATGAATGTACATCTCTATGTAAGAATGATACATTAGTGAGAGAAAAAAAAAAAAAAAAAAAAAAAAAAAAGGAAGAAGAAAATACAGCATGGTATATTAATAGATTCTATGCAGCAACAATTACATAATAAAAACTGATGTGCATTGAATGGGAAAAAAAAAAAAAAGTAAAAAAGGGGTTAGCTACCCTGCCTCAAACCCTATGTTTGATTTACAGGCTACTTGTTTTAAGTAATGCACGTTAGCATAGCATGAGAAAGTTATAGTTCATTAAAAAACATTCTAACCAGAAACTAATACATACACAGACTTTTGTACGGTTGTTTTTAACAAAGCAAAAACAATTCAAGGTGGTGACTTTTAAAAGAATCTAAAAGTAGCAGTTCCTGATATTCATGAAAAAGAATCTTCATGTACTCTTTCAAATCACTGAACTTTTATATTCCACATACTATAAGCAAATAAATAAAGCCATCAGGATAGAAAAAAAAAGGACAGAAGGACTAACATGGACACAGAAGGGAAAAAAAAAAAGTAGTGTTTCATGCAGTACTGGACACTTAGAGTTACAACAGAATTATTCATTTGATTCGGAATTTCTTCACTCGATTTGGGATGAACAAAAATGAGTCAAGATATTAGACATAAGTAGATCAGTAGTTTTGCAATCAAATAAGAGCTTTACTTTATTTTATTTTATTTTACTTGTTTTGTTCTGTTTCATTTTTAATTTAAATTAATTTAATTTAATTTTGTGATAAATACTGAAACAAAAAAATATGAAGACAGAATATTAATCACTTTTTTTAAAAAATGCAAAACATTTTTGTATTTTCATGCAAATATATACTCCTTACATATATGTAAGGAAAAGAATATTTTTTAGTGATAAAGATTTCCAGAGTGATTAAAGGTTCTTACACCTTATTTAAAATTATTTAAGATATTTGGGCTGAATCTAATGAAATTTTATCTTCATTCAGAGAAGTGCTTCAGAAAGAAGTATAAATATATATAAAGAAGTATAAATATATATAAAAATATATATTATAGAGATATTTCTAATGAAAAGCTGATAAGGTTCCTCACAGATTCTCAGCTCAATCCTGGGTGTGCATTAATTCTTTATTTCCTAGGACCACACAGGAGCACACAGGAGTGAGACAACAAAAATTTCATTTATGATCTTTGTTCCTCAGCCAAATTTGCAAGTTCTGTGTACTGTGTACATATGCCCATACATTTGCCTATAGACATCACTATCAGTATTTGAACTTTTGAACTTTTTTTTTTTTTTTAACCGAGGAATGCAGGACAAATAGCAAAAAAAAAAAAAAAAAAAAAAAAAAAAAAAAAAAAAGTTGTGTTAGTTGTGTTCATGTTCAGCTTTTGTATAATTGTATATTTGTATTTTGCATATTTTGACAAATGTCAATCTGGGTACACCTTCCCATCACAGCAAAAAGGAGTTCATCTCCCACATCACTTTTGAAGTCAATGCACATTCAAGCTGAGTACTTACATCTCTGTAGCCAGCAACTCTAGACTCATGGGGTGAGAAGGATGGCAAGCAAAGTGGATGAGCATCAGGCTGGTGTCTAGTAGCACTCACATATGGGAAGGATCAGTTTGGCTGCAATCTCTGCACCAAAAGATTATTTCTGTCTTTCAAGAAATTGTTTTTGAAATTAAGAGAGAGAGAGAAATGGTGCAGAAAAAGGCAGGAAACAAAAAACTATATGGTGTCTACACCCTAGCTGTGTCACTCTTAAGAAAAACAGCTCAACAGCTCCTAAATAGCGCAAAGACTGCAACAGACACATGGACAAAATAAATAATAAAGAAGCAGCAATTAAACAAATACAAACAATGTTAAGAATTCCAATTAGAAATACAGAAATATTAAAAGCCATTTGCTCCATTTTTTCCAATTTGTTTTACCAATAGTTTTAGAGTTTTTCTACCTAAATTAAGAAAGCACTTTGAACAACTGCACCTAATTATTTGTTTTGAAAATTCTCTCTTTTTCAGGCACTCAGAAAAATGCTATTAAAATAATTTTAATAGCTAGTTTTGTGGATGCCACACAGTCTTAAAAGTACAGAGATATGATATATACTAAAACATATATGCTAATGTAGAAAGGAAGTCTTTCCACCCCTTTTAAAATCACTTATTCTACAACTGATCTGATGAATAAATCTAGTTATAGAAAAATCATTTAAGTGTAGGGATGATAGCTACTAAATATATATATATATTTTAAAAGGAGCTACAGTAGCCTACCAAGGAAGCGAACAATTAAAACTTACATAGTGCATAAAGCAGTCAGCTTGATTTATTGTGTGAACATACAGAAAAGAAGGTGTTTTTGCTTTGCATTGTATTGGTATGTAAAAGAGTACCACAGATGCATCTTTTTTTTTTTGATATGTGGTAACTTAGAGAGGATTTTGCCTTATTTTACCTTTTAAAATTATTTTTATAGCTGCAGACAACTTAGCATTTTTTTTTTAATATAACATAAATTGTTGCTATGAAGAATATTTTCAAGTAGATATAGATAGTGAGGGTGTAGGATACTTGACATTCAGAAATTTCTACTGACCAGCAATATTTTTTAAATAGTGTAATACAAAGATGTAAGCTACAAGACCGAAGAACTAAGGAGGAACCTACCAAAGAAGTTACTGAAACATGAGTTGATCTGGGGTGAACAGAGAGAGAGGAACAATTGGAAAGATGTCTTCCTCTAGTATTTAATGCTGTCTTGCATTAATATTAGTATATTAAAAAAAAAAAAAAAAAAAAAAAAAAAAAAGTGATAGCTCTGCACTTTTAAAGATGTGGTGACTTAAGGGGTGACTTCACTGGAACTGTCAAGATCTACGTTTTGATTAATTTAACTGGGACAGCTCCTAAACACGACGTGAAGCTATACTATAATTCATGTATGCTTGCTTTACTTATTTCTTTTATTAAATTTCATGTCTGCTGGTAGAGACAGATTACGAAACAAGCCAACAAATTATAACAAAGATATATTTTGACTACTTTGTATGAATGTTAAATGATTTCCATATAATTGAAATGGTTTTGATGCTATTTTCTTCAACGCTTGCTATTATGAGACACTTAGTTGTTAGGAGAGTTCAGATGAAGGAATTAAATGAGCTGTTTCCCTTGCTTATACGGAATTACCTGTGCATACTTGAAGCATGTAGTGTGTTGCAAGCAGTATTACTGTTTACGCACTCTCTTGAAGCTTTTTAGCAATTAAGTACTGCACACACACTAGCAAATATTTTATAAAAAATATATTTTGAAGGCATGGTTATCCTCCTTCTTAGATGTAAATAAGTAAAGCCAATTAACCTGCTTTTGATGTAAGAAGTGTCCAATGTTGTTGAAACATCAAGAGATATTTATGGGGGATTACCCTGAAACATAAATAATGCCTAGCAGCATTTAAGAAAGTTGAGTTTTGCTAAAAGTTGTCCAGCAATCAGTTATTTATCTTATCGTGAGGCCTGAGTTGTGGACTTTTTTCATCCTAACAGTAGAGTAGATATTTGAAAAAGTATAGGAAAGCCCAATCACATATATGGCATTTTGGGTAGGTTAGGAACACTGTGTTCACTTGAAAATTTATTATATTCTGAAGAGCCTTGGTTATTCCATTTTGATTTCATTCTTAAAATAATAATGACAATAATAATAAAATATTTACTCAAGTTCACATCAAAGCAAGCCATTGCAATGTGATAAATCTTATCATGTCACACAGATTAAAGTACTATCAAGCAGCCTCAGTTTACAAATATAAAGTACCTTCTGTATATGCATAGGTGACCAAGAGATGGGAACACTTTGGAAAGATGTCTTGGGTTTTGTAGCCATTAGATGAGGACACAAATAAGGCTATTGAAGAGATGTTTGCTATCTACATTTTTTTTTCTTTTTCTCTGAACTCATCTGAAAAAGTTACACTACATTCTGCACACCGTGTAAGGGTAACAGATTTAAACATCCTACATCCTCACAGAAAGGACAAAACTGATTCTGCAAGGTCAGTCAAACGTTAGATTGTACAAGTAAAAATACACACCATGTATATATAAAAGAGTGTAGGGGAAACCAAGAAGGCAGACTTTGCTTTGATAATCAGTGCAGAAATCAGGATCCACAGCATCATATTAAGTGGAATTATAAGTACTTACATTAAAGTGAAATTTGGTGAAAATTAATTGGATGGAAATATTCAAATCAAAGTATACCTGACGAAGAGTAAGCTAAAAATAGAAACCAAAGTTTATTATGTTTGCTTATTAAGTATATATTCACCCTGCTCAGTTCTGTGCCATGACAGATATGCTGATTGTAAGTAGCAGTCTTTTCATGCTAATGTAATATTCTCTTCATCTAGCATGCTATACTTTCCATACCTGTATGCAGCCTTGCTTATCCTGAGATAGGAAAGATACCTATGTGAAGCACTGCTTTGTGCCACAACATTTAGCCAAAAATGCACTTCTTGCACGAGATAGGCTAACAATATATGCAATCATAGAAGAGTTTGTTTTGGTAAAGAATTTTCATATTCCTCCGTAAAACTGAACCTATTATATAAACCAAATATGGATGACCAAATATATACCAGAGATATACCTTCTCATTGAGATCTTTATTATTTTAATTAGAGTTACTGCCACAGATGAATTTGAATATTAAATAATAATAAAAAGAAAAAGAAAAACAATTATCTCTAAAAATATTTATGACCTTTCTGCTTGTCTAAGAAGCAGGAGACCTCCAAGATCATCTAGTCCAACCATCCCCCTACCACCAACAATAACCACTAAACCATGTCTCTAACCACCAGGTCCAACATTTCTTTAAATACCCCCAGGGACGGTGACTCTACCACTTCCCTGGGCAACCTGTTCCAATGACTAACCACTCTTTCTGAGAAGAAATTTATCCTAATTTCCAACTTAAACCTCACTTGGGAATGGCCTCATGGCCTCTAGTCCTATCACTAGTTATCTGTGAGAAGAGACTGACCCCAAGCTCCCCACATCTTCATTTCAGGTAGTTGTAGAAAGCAATAAGGTCTCTCCATAGCCTCTTCTTCTCCAGACTAAACAATCCATGTTCCCTCAGCTGCTCCTCATAAGACTCTTACAGGTCCTTCATCAGCTTTATAGCTGTTCTCTGGACATGATCCAGTTTGTTCATGCCTTTCTTGTACTGAGGGGCCCAAAACTGAACACAGTAGTTGAGGTGCAACCTCACCACAGAAGAGTAAAGGGGAGAGATCACCTCCCTGGTCCAGCTGGCTACACTATTTTAAAAAAATAACAATACCTTACACATTTTTTTCTAGTGTCTCTTCTTAACTACATGAGCTGTTAACTAATGCAAGGAAGGCAAAAAAGTATGCTGTGTGATAGGAACCCTCTCAGTCCTTCATGACTTTATCTTTGCACAGCTGAACCTGGTGAGACACAAACTCTTCCATTCCTCAAACTCCTTGACAGTTCCATTAGAACAACTGTTAAGGTCATGAACCATACAAAACTTCTCCCTGTGCTAAGACTTCATGATAGCCTATCCTGGTTGAACAGGTAACCCCAGCATGTTCCCTGGAAAACTCCAGGCTTGTATTAGAAATATTTTCATGCTTCTTTTTACTTCGAACCAACTTCGAACAAAAGAATAATGCATTCAGGAAACATCAAATTCTCAGGCAAGTTCTCTATTCTATATCTTTAGCAAGAGCTTGTTATTATTCTCAGAAATATCTTTTAGAGTAACTGCTGACCATACTATGTATGAAGATCTCTCAGAAGTATAAATGGCAAATGATTCAAATGACATATACTAGCAGCAAGATGTGGCAACCTAAGGCGTAACTGCATGATTTCTCCAGGGTCACAATGAACAGCAGCTTTCATTTATAGTGCACATTCCACAGTTGCTATTATTTTATAAGTTGTCAGCTGACTGCCTTTGCATAGAAGTATTTGCTATGAATCATATTCAAGAGAGCCGCATAGCAGATTAAATGATATAAATAGTTAGCTGTTTTTGTTCTATTGTGCCTGTTATTCTTCAGGGGAAAAAATATTTTCCAATAAATTAACTCAAGTAGTTCCTTCTTTTTAATTGTTACTTAAATGAAATTTGCTACAGTACCTGTCTAAACCAGATGATGTAGAATCATCATCCTGTAACTAGGGATGAATGAAGTTCAGAAGGCTTTGAGTTTTGGATAATCTTCCCAAAATTAAGATGATTAGCACAAGTTTTTATGAAACTCTCTGGCTGAAGTGATGCTTTTGCAAGTAACATTAGCTTCTATCATCTTTCAGATACTCCATATCCATTGAGCAGTTCTTACTATCCTGAAAGCATACTGTAAAATAAGCAACTATAAACATGTATGTAGAAATATTCAAAGACCATGGAACAATTTCAGAAAGAAATCCAGCAGGTTAATACTGCCCATGTACTCCTACTTAACATTTGACTTTTTTTCTCCATGTTGAGACTGGAAAAGTAGGACACTGCCTTTTTGCACACCATGAACTTTATTATTTGCACTGAGATGACATACCTCTTCTCTTTATCTTCCAAAAATTCTAAAGATATATGACCATGGGTGGGCATGTAAGTTTTGTGTCTAAGATATAGAGGCTTGCATCATCACTTAAAGTAGCCAACCATTTTAATCCTTACATATCATACGTTACTGAAAATGTGACTGAAGCTGTTGCTTTTAACATTAGGGGAAAGAAGACGGGGCTCAGCATTTGCCATTTCATCTCATATAATGCTCTTTTTGACAATTCATCCTACCTTAAAACAGGCCTTACTATCCTATTAATATAACGTCTTAAAATCTCTTATTTTTTTTTCCTCTTTTATTTATTTATTTTTATTTTTTGTGGGGTGGGGGAGGGGTGGGGAGGTGCAGGTGGATGGGTGGTGGTGGGGTTATTTCAGCTTCCCATGAATTTACATACCTTATACATCTAAGAATAGTCTCCATGTCTATGGAGTCAAAATATCTAGTTATAACGAAATTCAGTCATTTTGAATATATCTGATTTATAGACATCAGCACTGAGCATGAGAGCTACATTTATTAGGTACATTTAAACATCATAGGTATTTTTTGTCTAATAGTAGTTCATCAGCTTGTACTATAGCATGCTGACATTTGAAATTCTTTCCACAGTTTTAGCAGGAGATTCAATGTTTTAGATTTTCATTTCCCAGACAGTTACAGACTAGCCATGTGAATATATACTTTCTCTAATTCTTTTCTAGCAGAACGACTTTTATTGTAGCTGTTTATTCAAGATTAAAGAAAAACTAAGTAAATAGACTTGCTCGAAGATGAATGAGAATGAGTGTGATTGTGATATGTGATAGTGTTTTCCTTTTTTTTTTTTTTTTTTTTTTTAGTGGTTTGCTTTCTGACCTGGGCTTTAAATTAAGGCTTTGAAAGAGTTTGAAACTCGGGTATTATGGACAGCATTTTTGTGTAAATTATGACTGTCTTTTAATATACTTAGTAGACGGAAATGTGCACATAAGAAATTGATGTATGATCTCTAACTCTCTAACTACACCTACTTAAAGCTTGTCTCTGATATCATAATGTACATAATGCTTCAAAAAAATCTTCAATTCAACTAAAAATCTTCTATCATATTATTACGTTCCTGTATGAGAAGGAACTTCTTCCTACTTCCCTGGTGTTCTATTTGTCTGTTCTAAATTACAACCTTCCAGTAAGTAAAATATTTTGTCTACCGTGTATATACAACTATTATTTTTGCCCTGTAATTTTGCAAAGATACTTAATAATTTATATTTCAATAATAAGTATAAATATTTCAAATGTCAGCATGTTACATTACAAGGTGATGAACTACTGCAGGAAACTATGAAGACAAAATATAAATTAAAACATATAAATAATTGTTTATTTAAATTATTATGTTATTTAATATGCATTTATTCAGAAACGTAACTTATGAATTTCTGTTTTGTTTGCAAATAAGGAATGAGGATCTCAGTTAGTGGCTTGCATTTAGTCATTATTTTTTGTCACCTTCATTAAATAGGAAATTGGAATTCAGTTATAAATAGGCAAAACAACAGTTTTGAAAATATTTCTCATTTTTCATGCTTTTTTTGATTTCTTTTTATAACACCTTCTTTATATTCATATACTGGAAAAGTATTTTTTGATTTTCAGTGGTTCTTTGATTTTGAATGAACTAAACACTGACTAACATTAATGGAACAAAATATAAAAAATGTTTTCTCTAATAAAGCAAAAACTGGTTTAGAACTTTCAACTCCTTTTTGTGTACTTTATTAGAACAGAATCACAGAATCACATAATTAAAGGGGTTAGAAGGGACCTCAAAAGATCATCAGGTCCAACCCCCCCATCAAAGCACATTCCTCAGAGTAGGTGTCCAGATGGGCCTTGAATATCTCCAGAGAAGGGTAGTCCACAACCTTCCTGGGCAGCCTGTTCCAGTGCTCCATCACCCTCACCATGAAGAAGTTCTTTCACATGTTGGTGCGGAACTTCCTGTGCTCTATCTTGTGGCCATTACCCCTTGTCCTGTCCCCGCAAACCACTGAAAAGAGGTTGGCCAAATCCCTCTGTCTCCCACACCAACTTTGAATGAGTCCTCTGAGATGATACTAGTCTTTAAGAATTCTAATTAAACTGATATTTGGAACTACAAAATATAAGTAGGTGATAGTAGTTCAATATCTCTTAGGTCAAACAGGCATTAAAATAGCAATACATGAAGTTCAGAAACACCAGCACATCTAGCAACATAAGGAGCCAAAATAACTTGAAATGACACATAAATTCTTTGTCTCTAACTAGTAAAGCTGGGTAATCTCTTTGCCTTGCTGAGCAGACAAAACAGTGAAAGAGACAGAATGGAGACAAAAATGTCTATGACCAGGCTGACATACAATTAGAAAGTATAACAGCGTAGCAAATTCTTGAATTCAGGGGAGACTTAAAAGAACTGAATGTAGCAATCACAAAAGATAAAAATCTTTATTTATTTTTCTTTTTTTTTATCATACACATCATAAGGAAGAATCATAACAATTTTCATAGCAGCAATAATACAATAATAAATGAAAGAAAAACACTGACAAGACTGACATAATTAAATAGTTAATTAGTTTTCTTTAAAATGTAATTTTATTATGTAAAAACAAATTTATATTTTCCAAAATACTTTTGAATATTTCAATTTTCAAAATACATTTAAATATTCAAAAAATAATTATTATATATTATTTATATTCAGGTTCCTTATAGAAACCTGAATTATTAATCAGCTACTTTCCAATATTCACTTTTACACCTAAAAATTTTCTTGACAAATTTCATATGATAGACATCTGAAAAAACATCATTCAATAATACATCACTTATTTACAGCCAAGCTTACCTACCTCATCTTTTGCCAAATATTAACACCTCTTTTGGAACACACTACTTTTGTTTGTCAATCAATACAATAGGTTTATTGTACATGAAAAACTCAGCAGCCAGACACTGTCTGGAATTTAAGTAATACCAGGAAATCTTTAAAAGCTGCACCTAATCTTTCATACATTTTTAAATAGTGGAATATGTTTAAATCTGGGGCTTTAACTTGCATTCAATTCAGGAGATTAGGAAGTGTCTGACCATATAAAAGCTTATGCTAATATAAAATACTTTTCAATTAGAGGCTGTAATTCAGTTAATTAATATTAGCAAAGTAAATTTTTTCTAATTTAATCATGATAAGAAAAAAAAAAAAGTTCCTCAATGGAAACATGTAAACTTGAAGTATAAACTTCTTAAACTTCTACTGATTTCTTACCATTGATTTTTTTTCTCTCTCTCTCTCTTTTTTTTTTTTTTTTTTTTTTTTTCCCCTCAGCAGACCTATTTTTTTGCTCTGCTCTTTGTTTTAGAACCTCCTTGAGAGACATTAGATGTTTTAGTAGGATATTAGCTGGCAAGCAACCCAATGAGTTGAGGACACAATCTTCAGTCAGCAGAAAGCCTGATGATTTTGATTTGTTGGAGATTCTCATTTGTCTTCAAGGACCTAGTCAAGCTAGTCAAAGATTTCTGGGAAGTGACAGACTTTTAAAAGCTTCCACAGCTGCTAATCAAGAACATACCAACTGATCACTAACCTGATTCGTGAGATCACATGAGGTATTTTAAATGTTTAAATGTTAACTGAAATACCTTGGATTACAACAATTAAACTATATTTCATAGTGCACTGTTGTGGGTTCATTGTGATGTTACTCTTTCTTCTACCACCACACTACATTGTAATGTGAGGGATAAAATGACAGGACAAAGATAAAAAGGTAAATATTGTGACCACAAATGGTCTTCTCTTCCAAATCACAGTGTTTCCCTATAAAATTTAGAAAATTTTTGTTTCTTGGAGTAAGAAAAATAAAAAAATAGTAATTGTGACACACAAGAAAAGAAGCATACAACATTTCTTTCAGTTTCTGGGCCTAACAAAGCAATCACTCAAAGGAAATGTAAATCAAGTAAAAACTGGGAGGGGGGAAGGAAAAAAAAAAAGCTTAAAGAAAAGAAAGAAAAATTTTATTTAGCTCTTCTCTACTGCAGCTAAACAGGTAGTTACCACCAATTGATCTTAGAATCATAGAATCACAAAATGGCCATACAATCACAGGTATGGCCATACAATCATGGAGGGGGCCTTAAAGATCCTCTAGTTCCAACCTCCCTGCTATGGGCAGGGATGCCATGCACTAGATCAGGTTGCCCAGGACCTCATCCAGCCTGGGCTTGAATACCTTCAGGGATGGGGCATCCACAACTTCTCTGGGCTTTCTTTAAGGCAACAACATAGATGCATGACTTACCACTGTCTCCAATATCCTGTAAGCAACCCCTTTAGAATTGTTTTCCCTAGCTATATTCAATTCAATCTATAGACCAAAAAGATAGAAACAAATATAATCAATCAGCTTGTTAAACTTTTGTTCTAATGGACAGAGGAAAAGAAGTTTCAAGAATTAGATTATCACGTTTATTTTAAAATAGATTAAAATATTAGAAGAGAGAAAAAAAAAGAAAAAAGAAAAAAAAAGTTTATACTTCTGAATAACCCAGAGCTAGAGAGTGAGCTTGATCACTGGATCCCTTCACAGAGGAAAACTGTGAATGGACTGTGAAAACTGTGATTTCAAATGATCAGAATAAGAAATCAACTCTGAGGTATAAATCTTTAAGAATAGATGTTTCATTACTTCAATTTCTTAATAAAGTACTAAGAGAATTAATGTAATAATATTATTTAATGTGTCTTTGCATGGCTTGAATTTCTCTCCAATGTCGATCAATTGCACATAATGACAACATGTGGGAACAGCCCATACTACCAGGGAAATCTCAAATTGCTTTGAAACCTTGAAAGAAAAATATAGAATGTTATACATCCTCTCTCTCTCTCTCTCTCTCTCTTTCTTTCTCTCTCTCTCTGGATATTTCATTTTATGGTACTGAAGACTATATGTGGCTTCTGTCAGATTTAAGTCTAAATCAATAATATTAGTAATTTGTGAAAGCAGTGAATGTATACGAATAAAGTAAAAGGAAATTAGTAAACCGTGGCTAAAAGAAATACACACTTTCCATCAATGGAAAGAGAGTTTATTTTCTAACAAACTATTTAGTTTTTTATTGCAAGGCCTCTAACAGATGTCAAATCTCTGTAAGTGAGATAGGATTCTAGGAAAACATAAAGCTTGTCATCAGATGAGAAAGCAAGGCATATAAACTGAGGATTTGGAGAAATATATTACTGGAGACTAGATGCAAGCAGAGATACGTAAACACTGTAAACATAAAAGCTATTTCCTTCTTCCTGTGGTGGTATATTTTACAAAGTGCTTTCATTATTGTACTGCATTTTTGTATGACATTTGCTGCTGGAATGCTTTCTACTTTCTACTGTTTTGTTTGTTTGTTTGTTTGTTTGTTTTCCTCTATTTCTTTTTTCCCTCTAAATAGCAAGAATTAGAGTGTTGACATAATTCTGAGAAGAGTAAATCATATCCTTCTTTCAAATTATGGTCAAAGCTAGTAGTGGAAGTAAACGTGTCCTCTGATTATACTGTGACTTTTACTAAATGGACTCAGATTAAACGTTCATTGTTTGGACGGACTGCATAATGATGCAACTAAACCACTTCTTCCATAAGACATAGGATAGTCATTGTTCTTATCACAACAGGTTCAATGATTTTAGATTGCAGCTAGAACATATGATAAAACCCCATACTTAAAAATCTTATGAATTGTATGATTTCATATAATACTCACTTTACCAAAAAAAAAAAAAAAAAATTATAAAGCACAACTAGCTGATATATTTGCCGTTTATATTTCTTGGAAATCATAATAATACACTTATGCACTGTGAAATTAAGCAAGTTATATTGGTTAGTTTATTTCAGAACAGGGTCTACCTTTCAACTAATGTATATGCAATATGAGTAGTCAGGGCCTCTGGTTTCAAACAGAGGTTTACCAATATAATGGTAAGTATGCATTCCTAATGGATTAGGCCTTGGAACAGACTAATCTGATGGGGAGCACCTTTCTATGACAAGAAGAAGGATTTTTGCCCAGGAGTTAACAGGGCTGCTTGACAGGGCTTTAAACTAGATTTGAAGGGGGAAAGGGGTAAAACCAGCCCTTAGTGATAAGCTATGAGACTAAATGTTTGAGGAACTGCATGCTGATGAGGCCCTTCGGTCTGCCCCGCGAGGGGCTGAATTTAATAAAAGACATCTGAAATGTTTATATACATACACGTGCATCATGAGAAATAGGAAGTAAGCTTTCTGAAATGCTTGAATACTAATGTGCATAGTATGGGAAACAAACAGGAAGAAATGGAGATCTATATGCAGTCACAAAGCTATGATCTCATTGCAATCACAGAGGCATGGTGGGATAGCTCACATGACTGGAATGCTGTCATGGAAGGCTACATGCTGTTTAGAAAAGGCCAGCCAGGAAGGCAAGGTGGTGGAGTTGCTCTTTATGTGCGAGAGCAACTAGCATGTGTGGAGCTCTGCCTAGGGGTGAATGAAGAGTATTTGGAGAGCTTATGGGTAAGGATTAAAGGGCAGGCTACCATGGCTGTGGGTGTTTGCTACAGGCCACTTGATCAGGAAGAGGAGGTTCTTGAGAACCTTTCTTCAGTGTTGTGGTTTAACCTGGCTGGAAGCTAAGCACCACACAGCTGCTCACTCACCCTTCCCCTTCCCTTTCTGGGAAGGGGCAGAGAAACAGGAAAATGAAGCCTGTGGGTTGAGATAGAGACAGTTTATTAAGACAGGAAATAATAACAATATTACTACTGATGTAATGTGTAGAAATAATAATGTGTAGAAAATAATAGAAATAATAATGTGTAGAAAACAAGTGATGCACAATGCAATTGCTCACCACCCGCTGACCAATGCCCAAATGCCCAGCCTATCCCCAAGCAGCTACCCTTTCCCCTTCCCTCCCCGCCCCCCCAGACACTGTGCTGCTGCCATTCAGAGGGACCTTGACAGGCTGGAGAGATGGGCTGAGAGCAGCATCATGAAGCTCAACAAGGGCAAGTGCAGGGTCCTGCACCTAGGGAGGAATAACTCCAAGCACCAGTACAGGCTGGGGGCTGACCTGCTTGAGAGCTGCCCTGCAGAGAGGGACCTGGGAGTCCTGGTGGACCATGAGTCATCAATGTGTCCTTGTGGACAAGAAGGCCAACGGTATCCTGGGGTGCATTCGGAAGAATGTTGTCAGCAGGTCAAGGCAGGTGATCCTGTCCTTTTTCTTGGCCCTGATGAGGCACAGCTGGAGCACTGTGTCCAGTTCTGGGCTCCTTATTACAAGAGAAACATAGAACTACTAGAGCGAGTTCAGAGGAGGGCTACTAAGATGATTAGAGAACTGAAGCATCTGTTGTATGAGGACAGGCGGAGCAAGCTAGGCCTGTTTAGCCTGGAGAAGAGAAGACTGACGGGAGATCTCATGAATGTGTATAAATGTCTGAGAGGAGGGTGTCAAGAGGATGGAGCCAGTATCTTTTCAGTTATGCGCAGTGACAGGACAAAAGGCAATGGGCATGAACTGAAGCACAGGAAATTCTGCCTGAATATAAGAGGGCACTTCTTTACTGTGAAGGTGAGAGAGCACTGGAACAGGTTGCCCAGAGAGGTTGTGGAGTCTCCTTCTTTGGAGATATTAAAAAACCTGCCTGGAGGTCATCCTGCACAACGTGTTCTAGTTGATTCTGCTTGGCAGGGGGATTGGACTAGAGTCTAGGACCTCTTCAGAGGTCCTTTCCAACCTTGGCCATTTTGTGATTCTGTGATTATCTGTAATCACAGATTACAGATTATTGTTTAAACACTTGAAGAGTTTATGCAACACCTGGAATTCTAGCTGCTTCACCAGTACAATTCTCGACATGAGCACTGCAAAGAATTTCAAGTGCTCAGAGAATTTCCCTGTCTTGGATAGCTGCAGAACAGCCTTGGAATGTCTATTTAAGTCTCCAAAGAGAGAGTCTCCAAAGAGAGCTGTCTATTTAAGTACCTGAAGGCATTTTGATCATAAGGTATAACCTAATGAAGAACTCATATCTTGCTTCCAAAGGATTTGCCACAGACATTGCCAGCAGTAACTGGAATGATAAACTTGGAAAATTTAAACACATGTAGCTAAAACAGAGGATTTTTGTGTCTGTAAAAGTAGAAACCCATTAATCAAGTATTAATACTGGTTTGTTTTGAACTTAAACCCTAAGTGCACTAATATCTTATATTTGTATAAAGATTTTTATAACCAGTGCTCCTGTAAAAATAATTTTTTCATGGCTTATTGAAAGAAAGAGACCCCATGGTTACTGTCTTATGTGCAAGGCTCAAGTCGTGCCCTATTAGGCTTGTTATCAACTTGCTATGAGAACATGCTGTGTGAACCAGAGCTTTGTACCAGGTTTCTCTTCTTGTGATGTACAGTTTTATCATGGGATAACAGCAAATACCTGAAAATACAAACACAGGCTGAAAGCAGAGGCCCCAAATCTGTAAACAATACACTGATAGTCAATTATTGATCTCTGAGAAAACACAACCTTGAGAGCTAGAAAAGGATAGCTTTTGCTTTTTGAAAAGCAGCAGCAGCTAAGAAAAGGAAAAAAATAAAATAGAAAAGAAGAAAAAAAAAAAAAAGAACAAAGCAGTAGGGTAAGGCACACACTGTGGCCTGGGAAACTGGGAAAGCAGTCTTTCCTCAGCGTTGCAGAATGCATAGTCTAGAGGAAAGGGAGGCCAAGGGTGAGCAATTCTCTAGAAATTCCACAAAAGGAAAAGATATCAAATTTGAGGAGGGGAGACTTAAAAACAGAATAGTGATACATTTCCAGCTTCTCTTAATAACAGGCTCTCAATGTTGACTACCTTGACCTTGATGACTAAGACTTACAAAGGACAGTAGCCATTAGCTATGAATACTGTGGCATACAACTAATTCAGGATGTGATTATCATGAACTGTTTGGAATAAGTAGTGATAATGATATAAAATGTTTAAGAGCTCCTTTGATAATATGGTGTGTTGATAATGAATGTCAACACATTTTTATGTGAATTTTTATTTTTATTTTTAAAATTTAAAACTGATTTTTCGCTCTTCTAACCACTGCCATCCCTACAATTTCTAATTCCCTACGTGATGTATAAAATCAGTTGCAATACACAACGCATGAGGTTGATGTGTCAGGAAGACACATGAAAGGCAATAGAATTGTCATACAAAGGCAAACATATACATGTATATATTTTCAGCTCTGTCTTGAAATTCTGAACAACAATGACTATACTGTTATTTGGAGAGTTTATCCTCTCCTATTTGTTCCAGCCCTCACATTTTGGTTCTCACTGGACAGGCTTTTAGTCATATTATTAGTGACCTCTGCCTTAGCCCTGCAAAATTCTTATTTCTTATTATGCTGTTTCATTTCCCTTCCTGAAGACTTTTCTTAAAAGATACTATTGACTCCAATCAATCAGGTATTGCAATTCATGGATATTAGTTCCCATATTAAATATAATTTGTTTAATTCTTTAACGTGTGGGTGTAATACTATATATTATCACTAATAGTATATACTAAGTACTTATATGCTATCAGTGATTAATGAAAACAATGTCAAAAATATTAACCATTGTCTGTATCCAAAACTAATGCCTATTACTGGTCTGTATTGTCTGTACAATCTGCATGTTGTTCGTTTTATTTATTTATTTATTTATTTATTTATTTATATATCTAGCAATCATTCCATTCTGTAGTAAACTATTATTACTGACATTTATTGCATTTATTTTTTAACTCACTACTGTAGTGCCTTAACTAAATTTATCATGCAAAATGGAATGCAAAGCTAATAGCACATTTGCAGACATTGTTTTATGTGACAGTAAGATGAAGTCACAAGAAAAAGTTTTACTGCATGAATGTGCTACCAATTCATAGTTAACATTAAGAAAAATATGTTTATGCTATCTTGCCAAGTTCTAATACCATGTATGCTTTATGATGTACTGAAGGAAAGTATATTCCAGCTAAGAGAGCATATATTAAAAGAGAAAAAGACTATTAAAAAAGCAAGCCTCTTCTGCAGCAAATGTGAGATACAAAGAAGACTTCAAGTACTTTGCTAAAAAGGATACATTTTCTGTGTGCTGTTTGAATATATTTTAAACAATTTCTGATTTTTTTTTTTTAATAAATGTTTTTACAAAGAGTTTACTAAATAAAGAAATGAAAAGCAGAGGACATTGAAAGCATGCAATATACTAAAAATCCGTGTTAACTTCGATATGTTAATTAAGATGACTTTTTAAAAATCTAGCAAATAGTGGATTCCTCCCTTTACTTTACTGCAGAAGAACTAAAATATCATACTCAGAAAGATTCTGTCTTTATTTTTGTAATTCTTATTTTCTAAAGTAAGCTACCGTTATTAGATGGATCTTCATTTTGCCTCACATTTTAAGCTGAAATATAAGCAGTTAAATTGTATTTGTATTTAATTCTGTTTTCAATGTAAGAATCACATTATTAAAGTTATTTAAAGTATTCTAGAATTAAGTTGTTCACTAAACTCAAAGTTAGCGGTACATTTTAGTACCTTTCACCAGCCAGGAAGCATATGAGTCAGGTGTACATGTCTTATACATGACTCCTAGGGAAATTCTCACATTTCAGTGAATATACAGAGTGAGGACAGGTTCCTTGTAGGTGATACAGAAAAGACAGATGTACACTAAGGTGGTGGGAGTAAGAGTGGGATCTAAATAGTTTTTCCAGCATAGGATTCTCACTACTTTTGCAAAAATAATTCTGATACAGTTGTGAAATAAAGATGAAGTCTTGACAGAGGTCCCCATGAATCGATGCTCTTAACAGAATCTGAATTGATGCTCTTAACAGAATCTGAAAAAAATATCTTTGAGCCTGTACATATAATAGACTCTGAGTAGACTCTTCTCTGAATCTGTATATAATATGGACCCAGCTTATGTTGAGTGAAGGTATTTAGTTTGTTCTGTCTATTTCAGTCTTCATAATCTTATATTGTTATCTTTTCTCTTTATGTGATATGTTAATATTGACCATGCAAAGTGATCTCTATGGGTGATAGAGATGAATCATTTAGAAGTCAGCAAGCCAAAGTCAAGAGAACTAACATATCGTTGGGCCACCTGGCTTGTCTTTTTCAGTGAGCATTTTCATCAGATGAAGGAGTAATTACTAGAGTAATGGCAGTACTCATTCATAACTTACTGTGATCATTCACATAAATTATGATCATTCACATAAATTATGATCAGGCCATCTTTTGTTCATTTAACATAAGATCTTTCAACAAAAACATTTTGGGTCAGAAGATCACGTGATTATGAAGATGTCTAACAATGCACATCAGGGAGAAAATAGTTACAATTGAAGGGATACAGAAGACATAATAATCAGTGGAGGTGATTAAGGATACTGTGGTTCTGTAATCAGTGTTGCACAGAGCATTAGTCACTTTAGAAGGGAGAAGCTGCACTGTGTCAGTTTACACAACTCCCTTCTTCAATATGACTAGGCCCAGTCCTGGAGGGTTGATAAATATGACAGTCATGAGAGATAAAAATAACAGAAAAGACTGAATAAGTTAGGGCAGATTAAAAAATAATGATAAAAGAATACATAGGATATGCTTCTCTAATAGGGCACGTACATTATTTATTTTTAAAAGAATAATCCTTCCAAAGCACAGAGTAATAGAGATGAACAAAGCAGACTTATGGGATTTTTGAAAGAATAAAGAATAGTAAGTGAAATTAGTTTTTTTAAAATTCTGTTCTAAGATGTTGTACATGCACTTCTTGTGTGAAAAAGCAACTCAAATTACTCTCTGTTGCTTTTTCTTGGCAATCTCACTATTCCTGTCGTGATTTTGTGCAATATTATAGTACTTGGTCATAGTAACCAGCATGGTAACAGCTGTACTGAGAAAAGAAAAAGTAATCTGTAATCAATTGCTTCCAAGTAATCAGCATTATATACCTGTAATATTGCTTTCTAGATACCACAATCAGCAACTGATAATAGATTGGTTTCTCGGGGGAACTTTGATAACCCTGTACACTAGTTTTTGAACTACTATTGAGCCAGTTTGAAGTGTCTTTCTACAATATTTATGGGAAGGTACATTTCATAAAATCAAGACATATGAGAACTAGATCTATTTATTTGTGTATGATGAATTATACCATTGATGCTGATAAAATTTCAAGCTTATAAAACTATTATATTTTAATCTTTAATGATGATAGTAAAATACCTTTAAATAAAATCTTAAACATCGGGTGTAAATATTTCCAAGGACTACTTTTTTCTCAAAAATTTAGTCTTATCTTAATCAAAATATTTAATGAGAATTCTATCTGCTACAAAAAAAAAAAAAAAAAAAAAAAAAGTAAAAAAGTAAAAACTGATGTGAAGTCTGGAAACAGAACAGAACTCATCAAAATGTAACAGAGCTTTTTATTTCAACTCATTCTGTTCATTTTCACAGAATCACAGAATCACAGAATCACAGAACTGTAGGGCTTGGAAGGGACCACGAAAGATCATCAGGTTCAACCCCCCTGTCAAAGCAGGTTCCTCAGAGCAGGCTGCCCAGGTAGGCGTCCAGACAGGCCTTGAATATCTCCAGAGAAGGAGACTCCACAACCTCCCTGGGCAGCCTTCCAATGCTCTGTCACCCTCACTGTGAAGAAGTTCTTTCGCATGTCAGTGCAAAACTTCTGTGCTCTAACTTGCAGCCAGTGTCCCTTGTCCTATCCCCACAAACCACTGAAAAGAGGTTGACTACATCCTTCTGTCCCCCACCCCTCAGATATTTATATACATTGAGGAGATCCCCTCTCAGTCTTCTCTTCTCCAGGCTGATCAGACCCAGGTCTCTCAGCCTTTCTTCATAGGGAAGATGCTCCAGGCCCCGTATCATCTTTGTGGCCCTCCACTGGACTCTTTCCAGGAGATCCCTGTCTTTTTTGTACCGGGGAGCCCAGAACTGGACACAGTACTCCAGGTGAGGCCTGACCAGGGCAGAGTAGAGGGGGAGGATCACCTCCCTTGACCTGCTGGCCACTCTCCTTTTAATGCACGCTAGGATCCCATTAGCCCTCTTGGCCACAAGGGTACAGTGCTGGCTCATGGTGAACCTGTCATCCACCAGGACCGCCAGGTCCTTCTCCTCAGAGCTCCTCTCCAGCAGGTCATCCCCCAGCCTGTACTGATACTTCAGTCTGTTCCTTCCCAGGTGCAGGACTCTACACTTGCTCTTGTTAAATCTCATTTGGTTTCTTCCTGCCCATCTCTGCAGCTGGTCCAGGTCTCGCTGAATGGCAGCACAGCCTTCTGGTGTGTCAGCCACTCCTGCCAGCTTTGTGTCATTGGTGTACTTGCTGAGGGCAGACACTATTCCCTCATCAAGGTCGTTGATGAAGATGTTGAACAAGACTGGACCCAGCACTGACCCCTGGGGAACACTGCTAGTTACAGGTCTCCAGCCAGACTCTGCTCTTCCGATCACCACCCTCTGAGCTCGGCCAAAGCTGTGAACTTTCCTTATCAACAAAATGGAACAAAATAACAGTGGAACAAAACAGTCACTCAAGCCCCTCCTAGCTCTGTTGAATCTGCTTTTTAAACAATATAAATAAAGTGTCTTCCCTGGCTGAAGAGTAATCTATAATTTATTTTGTAGTATTCACATAAAACAACAAGACATCAACTCCTCTCACTTTCCCACTGGAAAAAAATAATCTATCTTCCCTTGACTTCATCCTGTATGAGGAAGCAGGCAGTATCCAAAAGTCACAGAATCACAGAATTTCTAGGTTGGAAGAGACCTCAAGATCATTGAGTCCAACTTCTGACCTAACACTAACAGTCCCCACTAAACCATATCCCTAAGCTCTACATCTAAACGTCTTTTAAAGACTTCCAGGAATGGTGACTCCACCACTTCCCTGGGCAGCCTGTTCCAATGTCTAACAACCCTTTTGGTAAAGAAGCTCTTCCTAAGATCCAACCTAAAACTCCCCTGGCGCAACTTAAGCCCATTCCCCCTCGTCCTGTCACCAGGCACGTGGGAGAACAGACCAACCCCCACCTCGCTACAGCCTCCTTTAAGGTACCTGTAGAGAGCAATTAGGTCGCTGCTGAGCCTCCTTTTCTCCAGGCTGAACAAGCCCAGCTCCCTCAGCAGCTCCTCGTAGGACTTGTTCTCCAGACCCCTCACCAGCTTCGTCGCCCTTCTCTGGACTCACTCATGCACCTCGATGTCCTTCTTGTAGCGAGGGGCCCAAAACTGAACACAGTACTCGAGGTGCGGCCTCACCAGAGCCGAGTACAGGGGGACGATCACCCCTAGTGTGGCCTAGCCCTGCTGGCCACACTGTTTCTTATACAAGCCAGGATGCTGTTGGCCTTCTTGGCCACCTGAGCACACTGCTGGTTCATATTCAGCCGACTATCAACCAATACTCCCAGGTTCTTCTCCGCCAGGCAGCTTTCCAACCATTCCTCTCCCAGCATGTAGCTCTGCTTGGGGTTATTGCACCCCAGGTGGAGGACCCGGCACTTGGCCTTGTTGAACTTCATACCGTTGACCTCAGCCTATCGGTCCAGCCTGTACAGATCCTCCTGCAGAGCCTTCCTACCCTCGAGCAGATCGACACATGCACCTAACTTGGTGTCATCTGCAAACTTACTGAGGGTGCACTCAATGCCCTCATCCAGATCATCGATGAAGACTGGCCCCAGCACCGAACCCTGGGGAACGCCACTAGTGACCGGCATCCAACTGGATTTGACTCCATTTACCATGACTCTTTGGGCCCGGATATCCAGCCAGTTTCTAACCCAACGAAGCGTGCGCCAGTCCAAGCCAAGAGCAGCCAGTTTCTTGAGGAGAATGCTGTGGGAAATGGTGTCAAAAACCTTGCTGAAGTCAAGGTAGAAAACATCCACAGCCTTTCCCTCATCCACCCAGCATGTCACTTTGTCATAGAAGGAGATCAGGTTTGTCAAGCAGGACCTGCCTTTCATAAACCCATGCTGACTGGGCCTGATCACCTGCTTGCCCTGCAAGTGCCGCGTGATGACTCTCAAGAGGATCTGCTCCATGAGCTTCCCTGGCACTGAGGTCAAACTGACAGGCCTATAGTTCCCTGGGTCTGCCCTCCGGCCCTTCTTGTAGATGGGCGTCACGTTTGCTAGCCGCCAGTAAACTGGGACCTCCCCCGATAGCCAGGACTGTTGATAAATGGTGGTAAGCGGCTTGGCCAGCTCCTCTGCCAGTTCTCTCAGTACCCTTGGGTGGATCCCATCCGGCCCCATCGACTTGCGCACATCCAAGTGCCGTAGCAGGTCACCAACCATTTCTTCATGGATAGTGAGGGCCACATTCTGCTCCCCATCCCCTTCCACCAGCTCAGGGTACTGGGTATCCAGAGAACAACTGGTATTGCCTCTAAAGACTGAGGCAAAGAAGGCATTAAGCACCTCCGCCTTTCCCTCAGCTTTTGTAACAAGGTTTCCCCCCGCATCCGGTAAAGGATGGAGATTCTCCTTAGTCCTCCATTTTACGTTGATGTATTTGTAAAAAGATTTTTTGTTGTCTTTAATGGCAGTAGCCAGATTGAGCTCCAGATGAGCTTTGGCCTTTCTAATTTTGTCCCTGCACCGCCTCATAACATCCTTATAGTCCTCCTCAGTGGCCCACCCTTTTTTCCAAAGATTATAAACCCTCTTTTTTCTCCTAAACTCAAGCTGCAACTCTCTATTGAGCCAGGATGGTCTTCTTCCCCGCCAGCTCATCTTTGGGCACGTGGGGACAGACCGCTCCTGTGCCATTAAGATTTCCTTCTTGAAGAGCGCCCAGCATTCCTGGACTCCTCTTCCCTTCAGAACCACCTCCCAAGGGACTCTACCAACCAGTGTCCTGAGCAGCTCAAAGTCAGCCCTCCAGAAGTCCAATACAGTGGTTTTACTGGTCCCCTTCCAGCCCTTGCCAAGAATAGAGAACTCCACCATTTCGTGGTCACTCTGCCCAAGACAGCTTCCAACCACCACATCTCCAACCAGTCCTTCTCTCTTTGTGAACAGAAGGCCTAGCGGGGCACCACCCCTGGTAGGCTCACTAACCAGCTGTGTCAGGAAGCTATCTTCCACGCTCTCCAGAAACCTCCTAGACTGCTTTCTCTGGGCTGTGTTGTGCTTCCAGGATATGTCAGGGAAGTTGAAGAACCCCACGAGAACAAGCGCCGATGATATTGCAACTTCTCTCAGCTGCCTGTAGAACTCCTCATCCGTCTCCTCATCCTGGTTCGGTGGTATATAACAGACCCCAACCAGGACGCTAGCCTTGTTGGCCTTCCTGCTGATCCTAACCCAAAGGGACTTAACCTTGTCATTCCCAGCCTTGAGTTCCACAACATCAAAAGATTCTCTAATATAGAGAGCCACACCACCACCCCTTCTGTGCTGCCTGTCCCTTCTGAAGAGCCTATAGCCAGATATTGCAGCAGTCCAGTCATGAGAGTGGTCCCACCACGTCTCCATGATGGCAACCAAGTCATAGCCTGCCTGCTGCACCATGGCTTCCAGCTCCTCCTGTTTGTTACCCATGCTGTGTGCATTGGTGTAGATGCACTTCAGCTGGGCCATTGCCTTATCCCTTGGCCTTGCCATTGTTCCCCCTGGCACAGCTCCAACAAGCCTTGTTTCAGCCCCATCCCCCATCTTACCTAGTTTAAAGCCCTCTCAATGAGCCCTGCCAGCTCCTGGCCCAGGATCCATTTTCCCCTAAGAGATAGGGACCCATCTGCGGCCATCAGGCCGGGTGCCGAGTAAAGCGCCCCATGGTAAAAAAAAAAACACAAGATTTCTGTTTTGGCACCAGCCTCTGAGCCATGTGTTTGTCAGGTGGGCTTTTCATGTCAGGTCAGTACCCCTCCCTGCCACCGTAGGGATAGATGAAAACACCACCTGTACTCCTGCTCCATCCACTAGTCGCCCCAGCCCCCTAAAGTCCCGTTTGATAGCCTTGAGGCTTCTCTCTTCAATGTCATCACAGCCCACCTGGACTATCAAAAGAGGATAATAGTCAGAGGGGCGAACCAGGTTGGGAAGCTTCCTGGCAACGTCCCTGACCCTGGCCCCAGGGAGGCAGCAAACTTCCCTATGGGTAGGGTCAGGCTGAGAAATAGGGCCCTCTGTTCCCCTGAGAAGAGAGTCTCCCACAACAATCACCCTCCTGTCTTACTTGATGGAGGCAGTCGTGAGGCGTGGAGTCGACTTCCTTGCCCTAGGCATCCTCCTGGGTACACTTTCTTCCTTTTCCTCAGCTACCGGTCTCTCAGTCTCCAGGGCCTCAAACCTGTTGCGTAAGGGCACCTGGGAAGGTGGGGCTGGAAGGGGAGGGCATCACCTGCGAGGTCAAGCAGGGATCTGTTTCCATTCCTCCTCAACTCCCAGGTCCCCTCCCTCTACCCGACTTGGCGTGTCTCACCCCGGTACCTCACCTTGAGGTAGTTGCTCCACCAGTCTATCTGTGCATATGTTGGCTGGAAATATTTGCCCGTGATTCTCTAACACAGAACAGCACCATCCTCATCTCTTAAGCACTATAGCAGCTCATGTGCAAAAGCTATATATGTACTTAATATATTAATGTACTAAAGCAGATAATGCTCTTAATTATGTAAGTAAAAAGAAGGAGAACAGTGGGTCCTCAGCAGCTTCTTGCTTTTATTTTATTTAATTTATTTATTTATTGGTGGCAAAGAGCTACATGCTATGATTCAATTAACCTATATCCTTTTAACATTAGGAGGGGTACACACTCTGTTTTCCTAAATATTGAATGCCATGATTTTTTGAAAATGACACAAGCACACAGGTGTGTCATAGTAAGACAGGCAGTACAGTCATGAAGACATAAGTGTATATGTCCACAGAAATATGAAAGGTTTTTATTCATCCAGACTAATGTCTTAATAAAACAAAGAACACAGAAGCTAGGCAAGCGATAACGCGATTATATTTGTTATATCATATTGGAGCAAACACAGTTTCTTCTTATTTATTTAAGTTGTTTGTGTTTGTGACAATATGTTTTGAATGGATTATGCTGAACACATGCCAATGTGGTCATATTTGGCTGCTGTGATTAAGAATGGACTTAAGTTAGTCTTGTAACTCTCTCTCTCCAAGGATCACCCATTTTATTAGCTCTTCTTCAGCCAGCTTTTTTTTTTTTCTTTTTCTTTTCTTTTTTTTTGCCATACAACTTGTAGGAACTTCCTTTATTTAAGACCTCTACTCCATACGTGATTGAAATGGACTAAAAAAATCAATGACAGCATTTCATCAGTACCACAGGAGCAGAACATTGTCTTATTTTCCAAAAAAAAAAAAAAAAAAGAAGCAACAAGCAAACAATCAAACAAAAACACTGAAAATAAATGTTTGCTTTATGGTCCCAACCTTGTTAGTAATACTGAAAAGCATATCTGTATTTTGCTTAGTAGAAAAAGATAGCATTGAGTCCTAGATCAGGGATGGAGAGACAAGCTTGACATGGGGAGAAGCACAAACTAATAACAGTGGAAGTCAAAGTACACTTTAGACCAAGGGTAGGTATGGATCAAGTATAACTTTCAGATATCTGTGATATTTTATATAGTAACTCAAGTCCTGGAGAATAGAAAGTAACAGAACAAACATAACTATATATTTTTACATTTTTCTTTCTCTATGTGTGATTTTAGCATTAACTTATTTCTCATTTAATATTCCTGTTTTTTGTTGTTGTTGTTGTTTTTTTTTTTTTTTTTTTTTTTTTTTTTTTCTTATAAAGAAAGACTTAAACAAAGACTATGTTAAACAAAAACATGTTATACTGCCAGTGCCTGTTATGCTCTGGGTTGTTACACCATAATGCACTCACTAGCAATACCACGTGCTGTTTGAGGCCATGGCACAAGAAACATCCTTAATGACAACCTCTGGCCTTATGTGCCAGAGTTGGGAAACAATATCTGTCTTCCTTCATGAATACTTTCACTCCTTGCCTTTCTTTTCTCTTGCTTTTTGTTCTTTGCACTCATGTCTCATCTTAATGTCAAAGTACAGCTGTATTAATTGACAGTTTGTTTTGTGCTTTTTTTACCCTTTTCCACCTGCAGTGGCTAAAATGCTAAAGAATGAATTTTCTTCACATGTTATATGTCATAAGGTAATTTTCAAATTAACCAACATTGTCCATGTCTTGGGTAACCTGGTTGCAAAGAACATGTTAATTTTGCCTTGTGGTTAAGTTTGGTTATCACTGCTGAAAACAGTGTAAAAGTTAATAAATAAATAAATAAAATAAACTATCACCTCAAACTCCCTTTGCAATATCAGCTTCATTATCGTTAAGAGTGCTGTTGGTTTGCTAGTTTAACACATAATCAGTAAAGCTGCTAATACCTTCAGCAACAGACTTTCAATGCTTTGTGCCTTTGACTAAGAAAGCATGACAGCTAAGCAAACCCAACTGGTAACATTGCAGTTACTCTGCAATGTGAGAACTGGTCCAGTAACAGCAGTAATAAGAATTGTTAACTGTACTGTTCTTTTAGAATCACATATTTTCACTGAATTTTATACTGCTGCTACTTTAGAGGAAATTTACATGTCCAAATCTATAAATAAGAGAGTTTCCTTGAACTAAAGCTGATCTAAATGTTTAAATATTTATTATAAAGCTATTGTCTTATCAAATTAACTGTAAAAACACAGAATGTAACATTTTAATATAGTTTCTTTATACATTTATAATAAGTAGTATTTAAAACTTTGCAGGCACAAAGATGAGTTTTTACTCATCTTTTCAGTAAAGAACTGCAGTAAAAATCTGATTAATAAACATAAATTTTGATAGATACTAAAAAAATCAAGTAGATTCCTCCCCTATAATGATGAAACCCCCAAATGCAAGGAAATTGTTGACTAGTATGTACACCTTATTGCTGTATTTCTGGTAGTAGTCTATCAGAAACATCAGTACCATAAAGCTGAAGTGTGTATAATTAGAATCTAAGTCAGTGCATAGTAATATAGTACTCAATGTCCACAGTTCTAGGTCAGAGCTCATAGGATAGAAAAAAACACTTCTGTAATAACTACATGCTCTGATGGAGGTTATAATTGTTTTGGAATCCTTGTCCCACTTCATTTCACTAACAATCTTTCAGTAGACTTCATTTAATCCTAAGGATACTAGAGGCATGCTGAATTTATGTCTTCTCTGACACTCAAAAAATAACCGTTTGTGAGTCTCTAACATTCTGGATTTATCTCTGATACATTAATGTTAAATGAGAAAGCTAATTTCTGCATATGAGCTCTACCTTTATTTTGTTGAAATTCTTCAACAGATAGGAGAGTGAAAGAGACTCAGAGCTAAAGAAGTATTAGTCAGTTGGATGTTCTACATGCCCACTATACACACAGTGGTATAGTTTGTAGTACAAGATACAGCTTGATAAACATTGGACTACTGAGTAACTTCTAATGGGAAAAAATGAAGTGGCATAAGTAGGTGAAAAAACGGGTGCCTAAATATTCATTTAAGACACTGTAGGACTTCCTTCTTTAAGTGACTGGGAAATTTTCAGCAACTAGGAAAAAAGAAAAATCCCGTGTTTTCAGTTTTCAGATGATGTACTACTTAGCATACAAGATTTACCTGAATTAACTGAATGTGCTCTCCCTAGAAGCTATAAAATCACACTACAGCAATTTGAATACTAGATGCACATGCTGCTTTCAATGTGCATATACTTTCCCAGATCATCTGTGTAATACACAATATGATTAGTCCCTATCCTACATATTTGCTTCATTTGATATATTGTATTTCAAATTCTCATTATTCCTTATCCTCTTCTCTGATTCTGCTTTTCTGAGAAGTATTTGTGCATACATTTAATTTAATCTTCTGGTGAGACATCTGTGCTTAATTAATTATCTGCAAACCTGATAAAAACAGTCTGTAGACAATTTAATGTTTTTGTGTTCAATAGATTCAATGTCCACTAAAATCATTTACTTTGGACAAAACTAGACACATTACTTGGACCCTAATTATAGATATTGCTATTTTATGTTCTCTTGCATAATGTTAACCTACAATAAAATGTGGAAGAACTTAGATAAGCAAGTTTGGTAGTGAAGAGTATGACAACTGGGTTTTCAGGCTCTTTTACTGTTTTTCCCTCCTACCTCCGCTCTGTCAAAGACAGTTCCCTTGCAAGTTGTAGGAATAAAAGTTGGGAAAATCAAAAATGCTGGTAGATTTTTTCAATGGGATAAAGTATACCAAATATGGATAGACAATTTTATTGTTAAATATTTTGCAATATTTAGTAGTAGCTGTCAGTAGAAGCTACAGTTGTCTCCTTTCATCTTAGAAACATAGAATCATAGAACATCCTGGGTAGGAAGGGACCTTAAAGATACTTCAGTTCCAAGCCCCTTGTCATGGGTAAGGATGCCACCAACTAGATCAGGTTGCCCAGGGACTTGTCCAGTCTGGTCTTGAACACCTCCAGGGATGGGACATCTACAGCCTCTCTGGAGAACCTGCTCCAGTGCCTCACCACCTGCTCAGTGAAGAATTTCCTCCTAATGTCCAGTCTAAACTCTTTTAGTTTAAAACCATTTCCCCTTGTCCTATCATTGTATGACTGAGCAAAATGTTGCTCTCCCTCTTTTTTTATAAGCCCACTTTAGGTATTGAAAAGCTGAAATAAGGTCACCCTGGAGCCTTCTCTTCTTCAGGCTGAACAGCCCCAGTTATCTCAGACTGTCTTCATAGGAGAAGTGCTCCAGCTCTCTGATTATCTTTATGGCCCTCCTTTTGGGGGAAGGATTCTAACAGATCCACGTCATTCTTGTGCTGGGGTCCCCAGACCTGGATACACTACTCTAAGTAGGGCCTCACAAGGGCAGAGTAGAGGTGCACAATCACATCCTTCAACCTGTTGGCCACTCCTTTGTTGATGCAGCCCAGGATACAGTTGGCCTTCTGGGCTGCAAGCACATGCTGCTGCCTCATGTCAAGCTTTTTGTCCACCAGAACCACCAAGTCCTTCTCTGCAGGGCTGCTCTCAATGAGTTATCCACCCAGTCTGTACTGTTGTTTGGGATTGCTCCAACTCACATGCAGCACATTGCACTTCGACTTGTTAAGCCTCATTAGGTTCAAGCATGCCCACTTCTCAATCTTGTCCAAGTCCCTTTGGATGGAATCCCTTCCTTCTGTTGCAACTCTCAGCTTGGTGCCATCCACAAATTTGCTGAGTGTGCACTTGATCCCATGTCATTGATAAAGATATTAAACACTATTGTTCCCAAGACAGACCCCTGAGGGACACGACTCTTCACTGCCCTCCACCTGGAGGAGAGCTGCCAGGCAGAGAAGGACCTGGGAGTGATGGTTGATAGTCGGCTGAATATGAGCCAGCAGTGTGCTCAGGTGGCCAAGAAGACCAACAGCATCCTGGCTTGCATAAGAAACAGTGTGGCCAGCAGGGCTAGGGAGGTGATTGTCCCCCTGTACTCAGCTCTGGTGAGGCCGCACCTCGAGTACTGTGTTCAGTTTTGGGCCCCTCGCTACAAGAAGGACATCGAGGTGCATGAGTGAGTCCAGAGAAGGGCGACGAAGCTGGTGAGGGGTCTGGAGAACAAGTCCTACGAGGAGCGGCTGAGGGAGCTGGGCTTGTTCAGCCTGGAGAAAAGGAGGCTCAGCAGCGACCTTATTGCTCTCTACAGGTACCTTAAAGGAGGCTGTAGCGAGGTGGGGGTTGGTCTGTTCTCCCACGTGCCTGGTGACAGGACGAGGGGGAATGGGCTTAAGTTGCGCCAGGGGAGTTTTAGGTTGGATCTTAGGAAGAGCTTCTTTACCAAAAGGGTTGTTAGACATTGGAACAGGCTGCCCAGGGAAGTGGTGGAGTCACCATTCCTGGAAGTCTTTAAAAGACGTTTAGATGTAGAGCTTAGGGATATGGTTTAGGGGGAATGTTAGTGTTAGGTCAGAAGTTGGACTCAATGATCTTGAGGTCTCTTCCAACCTAGAAATTCTGTGTGATTCTGTGTAGACATAGAGCAGTTGACCACTACTCTCTGGGTGTGACCTTCAAGCCAGTTCCTTATCCACTGAATGTTTCACCCTTCAAATCTATCTCTTTCCAATTTGGAGATCATGATGTCAGATTGGATTGTGTCCAAGGTCTTTCAGGAGTCCAAGTAGATGACATCAGTCAGTCTTTATCAACTGATGCACTTACTCCATTGTAGAAGGCTGCCAGATTCGTCAGGCACAATTTACCCTTGGTGAAGCCATGCTGGCTGTCTCAGATCACCTCCTTGTGCCTTTACATTTTATTTTATTTTATTTTATTTTATTTTATTTTATTTTATTTTATTTTATTTTATTTTATTTTATTTTATTTTATTTTATTTTATTTTTTAAATAGAACTCTTACTTGTGTCCTCTCAAGGATATCCCAGTTTAAAATCCATGTAGCCAACAGCACAGGAAGAAAAAACTGAAAGTAAGGAAAACTGTCTGATGCTTACCTGAGCAAAATTCAGGAAGCAGAATTATGATTTTCAACTATTTTGGCCAGAGGACTTGTATTTGGTGTTAGATTTAGGGAGCAAGAAAAGAAAATTATAATACAAAGGATATGTAAGCACTTGAGGGATTTAATATCATATTAGTCATTAAAATTTACACTAGATGCCTGTGTTAATCAGCCAGTTTGGACATCCTAAGACGACTAGATGCCCGTGTTAATCAGCCAGTTTGGATATCCTAAGACGACACATATAGCCTCTAGCTGGGAAATCTTTCAGTTCCTGGGTCTTATCTATTAGTTTTTGTAGATGTGTCAAATACAAAGAACATCTGAAACATCGCTAGGCGCTTAAGATTAAGTAAGTAAACTTCTGCATAGATATGTAACCCCAAGGCCATGGTCACAGAACGTCTTCCTATAGCACAGCAAGCAACTTGTTTTATCCTAAGCTTATTCTTCTTCCATATCAAAAGGTAGTTAGTATCTGTTCATTACCATTCTAATTTCTAAACCCATCTAGAAATTACAATTTCTTTGAGCTGAGCTCTGTACCAAGATGATAGAAAGAATGCCTTTGTGTCCCTGTATTTTCTTTTTGATCTACTATTTGCAGTTTTATATGCCCATGTATATAGCACAAGTTCTGACTGAATCAACTGTCCTGGTATTGTTAAAATGTTACAGATACTTCAGTACAGCTGGAAATCAAAGGAACATATGTAAAATTGGGAAGATGTTCTGTTGCAGGTAAAACTCTTTACTGAAAAACAGTAGGTCTATGTTCATTGCTGGCTCTGATGGACATGTTTTGAGTCATTTGAATCATTCTATAACGCATGTATAATATGCCCTGTTATAGATCTTATTTAGAACAGAAAGTTTGTTCTATCAGTTCCTTCAGTCAATGTTCCTTTACTCCTTACTTTCTATATGTACAAAAATTTGTAGACCAAATTCTTGTTTGATATTTCTAGACACCACTATAAGAAAAAAAGTATTTAAGTTTTCTTTACCTAAATATTGTCTTTTGACCCAACAAAATGTGTCCACACATACTCCACAGATGCTCCTGTACAGAAATAATAGTCCATAATCAGGTTAAAAAAAATAAAAACGATTTAATGAAATGCAGAATACTGTTAGATATTTCATAGTCTGAGTCAATTCTTTGCTTATGAACAAAATATTATAAAAAAATAACCTCTAACAAAATGAATTTTATTTCCCTATAGCATGCCCTGGCATGCACATATGACTAAGAGTTTTTGCATACACTATTTCCAAGAACGCTTTCAAAGTATGTTACTTCATCTTAACTAGTAGAAACTGGGAATGACCTGGAAATGTCAAACATGTTTTAAGCCTGGAATGAGTGGGTTTCAACTTTCTAGCTGATCGGAATTCAGGGACTCAGTTCTCAGTTCTGTCTCTGTTTCTCAGTTCTCCTCTAACAAGATTGGTTAGGCTAAACTGTAAAACAGTACAATTTTAATTTAATTTAACTTTAATTTAAGTATGATTTATGCTGTCTCATATGTGAAACTGTCAAAAATGAACGCAGTCAAAGATCAGACATAATAGCTGACATAATATTAAAATTTAAGAAGCAATAAGAAGTTCAATATATCAGGCAAAATAAGAACATCAAAAATCAAACCAGGCAGAGATTAGCATTCAATAATATAATACACGGACACGCAGATTTAAGAAGGACTAAGAAAGCCAGTAAACTAACCTGCTGCAACTTGATGATATACACAAATTCTGTGAGGTAGTAAAAGCTTTGACATTTTTAAACTAAAAAGTGCATACCAGAAAAGACTTTCAGTGAAGAGAGTGGCTACCAAACAGGTTCAGCTTTTAAAAGTGTTCATGTTCTTAATTTGCACTTATTTGTTGACTGTCTATTTGATGATTTAATGAAAAACTATGTTTCATACTCCCACTGTGTAATTTTTAGTATGCTCCTCATATTTATAGTTTTCCAGATAAAGAAATACAACATTCCAAAACAGATTATAATCCTGTGAATTGTGAATTTTCTGCTTTCATATGTTGACGGCAGTCAGAAATTTTGTTGTTGTAGTTGTTGTTGTTTTTTGTCTAATATTCATGAGACTAACAAAAAATAACAATAATAATAACAAAGATTATTTTTTTTTTCCAAAGGCCTCTTTAAAAGCAACATATCTTCAATCAGAAATCAAACAAAGAATACACCAGCCCCACAGATGAATATTTGGGGTAGTTAGAAGAAAGTAAAAAAGGGTTATAGTAAGTATTTTGCAATATTAAGTATATCTTTCAAACAGTAGCAAGAAAATTAGTGATATGTAAAAGATTGTTTCCTTAGTTTAAAAGAATTTTTGTTCCCATAAGCATTGTAAGTTTAGAAGTTACATTATATAGTAAAGTTTTATAGCTTTATAATTCTGGACAACTGTGATCTATAGAGAATTTGTAATTACATTCCCTGATCAAAATATTTTATTATTGATGCCAAAAAGGGCAAGTCTAATAACAAAACAATGTTGATGTAAAATGAACATCACCATAATTTTAATTTGCCTGTTTCATGTGGGAGGTGTTCAAAAAGTAAGATGGAAAGATTTTCATAACTATCTTAGTACATCAAAATACATTATGTTGAAGAACTAGAACAAGATACAGATTTCAAGCAGAAAAACAAAACAAATAAACAAACAACAACAGAAAAAAAAACACATTATGTCATATTGGTTTCTACTGTTTTCATTTTAAAACAAAAATTATAACATTAGGTTCTGTATGTTTATTAAACTAAAATGATTAATGTAAACGAATTAGAATTTAGGTACTTGAGGAAGAGAGAAACTGCACAAAAAATTCAACAGATACTAATATTATTCCTTCTACTGTTGGGATTTTTTTAGAAGATATAACGCCTTTAACTTTATACCAGTATCTCTTGGACACATCTCTTATCTTCCTTAATCATGAGAAGATAGGCCATTTCATGCTTCACCAATTTATGACAGTGATAGACACACAAAAAAAAAAAAAAAAAAAAAAAAAAAAGTTTAATTAGGTAACAAGAGTAGGCTGGAATATCACATCACAAAAATAACCAGCTTTCCTTCTACTCAGTTTCAAACTTACCAGTATTTTTAATTGGCTAGGTCTAACTTTCTTCAGCTTGACTTTCATCTGATTCCACATAGATGTTTATGTTTTGCTCATAAACATATATGAACAAAACTCCTAGAACAAAATGAGTGATTATAACTATTTCTGAATAGGACACCTTCCTTTAAAATAAATGGTAATTAAGTTGCACTGCCTTAAAATTAAATACAAACAAACAAAAACCAACAAAACAAAACCAAAATCAAAAGAAACAACAACAACAAAAGAAACAGTGGACCTATTCTAACTTGAAAAAATAATCATTTTAGCAGCTTTGTATTTTGGGGAAATAACCAGATTTTTTCCATCTTGGAGTATTTTAATTGAAATAAAAAGTGGAATAATGTTTAATTTCTGTTCTCCGGGACATAAATATTCTCAAGATTGACACTAAGTATCCTGTATTTACTCTGCCATCAACAGATGGTTCAGCCAGAAGCATTCTTAATACATCATTCACATGAAGATGTTAAATATTTTAGGAATTCACAGTTCCTTTAGCATGTTGCACTGCAGCATCACAGTGGGCTTCAGTAAGAAAAGCTGCTGAGCTCATTATCTGTTTAGTCTCTTGAGTAATCAGAATTTGTCACCACAATTGACTCTGGGTACTACACATCTCAATTATACTTTGTAATGAAAGGTTTGAATTTTATCTTGATATCAGAACAGGTCCTTTCTTTTCTGACTTGACTTGAAATATGTTCTACATGCTCTTACCTTAGAACTTTTCTAATTAGAAAAGAATATGGAATAGTAACTGCTGAAATACAACCCAAGCACATTAAAATATTTATTTATTGCAGTGTTTGTTAGATATGTGAATTAAATGCATATGTAAGAACCAGTTAAACAATTCTGAAGTGAAAGAAAGCCTGGAAAGTTTTGCAGAATTATGTATATGTATTGTTTGGGAGAAAATTGTTTTGTCCCAAAACATCCACTGGTAAGTTCCATCTGCTTTGCTAACAATTTTGAATATACATTTCTGGTATGCTTTGTGAAAAATCAATAAAACTAAATCTTGAGTACTACAGAAAATAATTGACTTAAATTACAGTGATATTTACAGATCCAAACTGAGATTAGGATGAATTGTACTAGATTCTGTACAAATGCATTTTTAAATGAATAAGAAAGTGCTGAAGGACAGAAGAGATGAAAAATATAAAAAAAATCGGTGATTTCTCCAAAAGCACAACTTTAAAATTATAGGGCTAATCCGGGACGATACTGTTAAATAACTAAGATGTTTAGTGCCATAGGCAGAGAAGCTGTATCATAGAAGGCATAGTCTATGCTTGCTGTCATTCATGTCATTTGTACAAGCATCTATTATGCTCAGCATTGGAAACACTGGAGCTGGTTAGCTAAGTGGACCTTTGTTCTGTCCACTTGTGGACATTTTACAATTACTGATATTTCTTCAAAAAAAAATAAACTAAGAATTTGAGCAAAATTTTTCTGTTTTCTCCTGAATCTGTTCTATTTCTACCCACTTTTCAATACCCAAACTTGGTCTGTGGTGGGAGGGATTTCTCATCTCTCTTCATGCAATATCAATACTGATTGATTTGATTTAAAGCCTTACACATACTTAACAGCAAAAGCTGTGTATACAAATGCATTTGTTTTTGCTGTTCTCACAGACATAACTGCAAAATAATGTGAACAGATAAGAATAAGGAAGCATACTGGATGTTTTATCGTATACAGAACCCTAGTCAAGAGTAAGTATAGCCATGACGTTATTCTAGCAATTTTATGACCATCTATTACAGCTTGGATGGCATTTGCCATACACACTGCTTGTAATATATTCCATCTGATCTGGAACTACAGTGCAAAGTGTTTAAATCTTAACCTCTATTACATCACTCCCTAGATAACCATAGGTTCAGAACCAAGTCCATGAAGTTTAACTATCCAGTATGGATGACTGAGAGACTCAGGAAAGACAGCTGAAACCAGAGCCTGACAAAGATGGTCTTCCTTGCAAGTTCAGAGAGGTATTCACCAATAGTAATATCTAGCAAATACGCTCTCACAGATTGAGCAAGGATGATCATTCAAGCAGTCAGGCTCTCCTTTAACTTGTGAAGCATTGTTTGCAGCTACTTTGCTTGCTCTTTGATTAAAACAGCTGTGAAATCTCTTCACTTTTGTTGTTCTGATACATACCAGAAGCACTATAGTTTAAACAACCAGTGAATGTTGGGTTCACACAAGAAAGTTTCAGTCTCATGTAAGAGCTTCTGGCACCCCAAAATTTTGTTTCAAAGATGAGAACAGTGCTTACATGACTGCCCACTCTACAATCCTTTTACATTAAGCTGATGAAAGGCACCAGAAAGGGGGTGTTGGCAACAACTGTTCGTCAAACGTAGTACTAATAGTCAAACAGCATCATGCTGAGAAATCTTCATGCAAGAGAAAAGCAGTTTGATTTGAAAAACTTGTTGCTAATGTTTTCTGTCTTTTAGTGTCTGAAACCTCCCAGGCTTGACTGTGACACAACAGTCACAAGTAAGTAAATTTAAACCTGTGTCAACTATGCAATGGCTTCCCTGCTCCTGACCTCATGGAGAATTATGTTGCCTAAAATAGAGAAGAAATATTTTTTGTGTTATCTAACACACTTCAACTTAACACCTCTCTGGTGTAGGGGTATGAATCTGTATCACTTCTTATTTAAAGCTATGAGCAAACTCTACCATCTGGCCTGAATGAAAGAATATAGCAGTCAGTGTTTAAATTCCTTTAATTTCTTCAAATGCTAGAATAGGTATGAAATAGTTTTATGTTTCTTGATACTTATATTTCCTACAGTAAATACAGGAATACTTAGGTAAAACTGCACAGGTATCTACCTACCTAAGATAAGATCAGCATAGTATTAATCTCTTGTGATTTTACATTAACTGCTTCCTTAGCACAGAGACACCAATGAACATAACTTTTAAAATACATTTACAGTTCAGTAGATGCTGAGCTTCTAAACAGTAGGAAAATCAAATACTGTTTTTCAAATAATTGTTCATTACATTTTTTGGTAATACTTCACCAATCCCTCCCTGGCCTGAGGCATACTGCTACAAACTGTTTGACAACCACAATGAGGACTTTTGAACAAAGGAAACACCACATTTTAGCAAAACACTGAGCTTAGTTATAGGAAGAGCACTTCTTTCTGGGAAGGGTTGTCTCACTGGATACACAGCAGAGGAGACTACAAAGGCTAAATATTTTTGAAATGTATTCTAATTTCTTTGTGTCTATTTTTTTGTCTAATTTTTTAATCTAAACTGGAAAAACTTTGAAATATTTGGCTGAAACAGTATATGACCAAATCAATTAAAATGCAGTCTAACAATGAATATAGCAAATTTTATTCATATCATTGCAGCAACAAAAGTACACAAATTATAACAGATTTCCCAGAGGTAAAGTTTTTCTGTCTTTCTGAATGATGCCCCATGAGGATATCAGGATCTATTTATTTATTTATTATTATTGCATATACATTTTGAAAGTCATCTTTGCTGAAATCAGAAGTGTTATTAGTTTCTGATATTTTTGACAACAGCTTTCATTCTTTCACTCAGTCTTCCCCCACACTTATTAATTTCTTTTGTGTTAGTTTGGTATATGCAGGAGATCCATTTTAGTCATTATCAAAAGTTTTATCTACCAAGAAGAATTTAGGGGTGTGTCAGCTCTTTTTTAATAGTGTTCCATTGTCATTTGTATTGAACTCAACATACAATTTAAACAACCGGAAGAGATGATACTTAAAATGTCTTCCACAATTGGAAGCCTTTACGAACAAGGATACAAGGATATGCAAGCCAGAAACTTTCCCACCTAATAGCTTCCTTTGAGATGAAGAAAAGTCATCTTTTTTTTTTTTTTTTTTTTTTTTCCCCTGTAGGTGCATTTTCACAATTAATTTTAAATTGATCCTCTTAAAAGGATGGCCCAGGTTTCTCCATCTCCACTTTTGTGTGTAAAACTAATAGTTATTGAGTCCTATGAGTCATGGAGTTCAATGATTTTACCAGAAACCAGAAATTAACTGGTGGAAAAGGAGAAACTTTCAATAAGATTATTAGGCTGAACTCATCTGCTGCACATCCTTTTGATAACTAGCACAAATGTAAAGGAGACAAAAATAATTTGCTAGGTTAGGAGGGAATAGGAGGTTAGTATTGCCCCTTCTGGTATCAAGGAATCATATTTTTAAGTTTTCCTCCTAGTCCCTATAATTTCCTGCTGCAGTACCTGGTTTTTGCTTTTGCATTCTGTGTTTCTTTGCCTTTTTATACTTGACTCTCCTACCTTTAAAAAGCAAGCAGACAAGATACCGTCCTTTCCTCTGTTGAGCTTTAGACTGGCACAACATATACTGCTTTAGTAGGCACAACATATACTGAGGATGTCTAAATTCAGTTTTTGAAGTAATAGTCCCTGGAACTCAGGAAAATTCAGATAATTTTCCTAGCATAAAGTAGCTCTTAATAAAGCACTTGTGCCTGTATAATCTCTCTTGTACGGGGCAGCTTTCAAGCAAGCTATATAACAGCATCTATTGATTGTTATTATAGAAATAACTGCTGGAGAAAATAATGTGGAACAGGGTGTATATTGGACTTCATTTACATAATGTTTATTTTTATATGAAGGTGAATGCTGCTGTCTTTATACCAAAGATTTTAAACATTATTTCATGTTTTTTAAGAAGCTATAGAGGATATTAGGGGTATATTACCCTATATTGGTATTTGTAAAATTTGTAATACCTTATACATGTACAAGAACAGAATAGGTAGGCTGATTTTCCAGATTGTTCTTACGCATGTAGCAACCGTATTAATTTGTATTCCAGCTGTACAACTTTAATTCTGATCTTCAGTTTTATAATTAAACAATAAAATTCTATAAATAGACATTTACAATACATGCAAGTTCTGCTTCAAGGCATTACTGATGTTGTAACTACTATTTCCTATGACAGTATGCACTGCAGTGTTTAAATCGCAAGGAGGATCTGGTTAGCATCTGAAACTCTGTTGCAGTCTCTATACATCTGTGTAACCATCTGTCTAAAATATTCCATCTAAGCCATATCATTTATGTGATTTTATACATTTGAGACCAGCGTGTTTTTCTCTTTTTGACAAATCTGTTTCTGTTATAGTTTTATGAATATATGAGAAAATCACTTGCATTAATAAAAATGTCTACTATGCTTCACCTAAGTGTATATATTATATATGCAATTGTATTTATTTGAGAGTGTATTCTAGACTTCTGTGAATTTTGACAAAACCGTATATGTTGTTTTTCTATTTTACGAATTTGGATCTGTTGTAATTTATTTATTTATTTTATTTATTTACATGTTCAAAAAAAAACACTAGGAAATCATATAAGGTACAAGAATTAAACGTGTCTTATCCCAGACTCCCTTTTCTTCTTTGGTTAAAGCATATGGCTTATTCATTTTTTTATGAGTGCCTTGCTTACTCTTTCAGAAACTATGAACTGTTCCATAAAACTGCTTGTATTTTCAGAAATGTATAACAAACTGGGTTTTCTTGCATCATGATGAGTTTGTTGAAAACCTTCCTAATAATGAAATATTTCTTTTCACACTAATCTGATCATCACTTGAGCAAAATATACAACTGCTGCAGTGTTTAAAAATCTAATATGATCTGATGTTCCCTTCTACAGTAAGATCAGAGTTAATTCTGCTTCATATTAGCAAACATTTTGTCTTTCTGCAGTGCATAGATCGTGTTAAGGATCTTATTATCATACTTCAGAAGTGTACGAATGCATAAAAAAAAAAAAAAAGGAAAAGAGAATTAAAAGAGCTTTATTAGATCAAGAATAATTCTAAGAACAACATTTTGATGTATTTGAATTAACCTGACCAATCTTTCTTCATCAACAATCTAACCATTTTGACAACTGATAAACCACAAACTCAGCTCTGCAATATGAAAAAAAAAATAAAAAATGAGATTTTGGGAACTCATTCTTCCCAACTCACTCATCCATGTGAGGATCAGATGCTTATCTTTGATCTCTTTATTTGTGTTTAATTGTGTAAGGAAAGTTATTCCCTCCAGGAAATGGATTAAAGAAATCAATGCAAAAAGGTTTCTGTTTTGTTTCTTATCATTATTACTTTTTTTTTTATTATTATTATTATTGTTATTTGTCTTTTTCATTTTTATTTATTTATTTATTCCTAAACAATTGTAAAAAATACTATAAATATGTACAAAGGAAAGACCTGATTCACAGTCCTTGGTATCAATCTGATACTTTCCTGTTTTTCACGGTATTTTCAGTGGGGCGATACACAGGTACACACAGGAACATAAATTCATATTTAATAGTTTAAAAAAAATTAAATAGATGCAGGTTTGAATAATAAAGAATACATAGTGTGGTGTAATTGCTTAAAGTAACTAGGAAAATAAAACCAATATTCACATTTTAAAGAAAATGTACAGCACTGAAGAATCTTTCAGGGTAGGGCGTAGCTGCATTAACTGAATGTTCCCTAGACTTCCAACCTTAGATCACACTGGGTGATCCTGGTGTGCTGATTCTAAGGAACAGTATGGAGTGTAGAGTAGAGTGGAGACACCATGGCTAGTCTCTGTGACCAGGTGGGGACTCAATTATTGTGCACACCGAGACCGATGAGCCGAAGTTTTTGCTACCCTGAGCCAACGACCTGTTATGTTTTGACAAATACTGTACTCTAGTGTACTTTTTCTCATTATAATATCATTATAATACCAAAAAACACCTCTATCCCAAAAGCTACCCGCCTCCAAGGTGCGACCACCCCTCACTGAGCACGCGCCCTGAATTTCTCGAGGCCTATTCATTTAAATGGAGATGGGAAATCTTTTCACCAGTCATAAATAAGATATGCTTGACTAGAGTCACTCAAACTCCACCTAAAAGATAGAAAATAATATACATTGGCCTAAGAGAGAGGGGATGTTAGGAAAGATACCATCGTTATGGAAGATACCTCCTGACTCCTGGGATCAGTCGATGGGCTGAGCCTCCCTTCCCCACCCCCCGAACTGGGACATCTTTAGGTGAGATTTGAACACTTGGTTATTCTGTGTGTCTCTGTGGAAACGTAGAAATCTATATAGAATCTTTATGCCTTTTAACATGTTAATTTCCAGGCTGTGCACCTGTGTATTTCATGCATGCTAGCTTGCTTTTACTGACAGTAAATTATCACCGGCAATCCAAAAAACTTGTGTACCTGTTGCTGTAATAAATTGCACTTAACTGCATTGTTCCTAGCTATGATAGTTCTCCTTGAACTCTACTAGAATAAGGGTGTGACACATTATTGGTGAATCTGTCATCATGATAGTTCAGTGCTCTGAGTCCGACCAGACCTATAATGGTTAATCAGCTACACCTACATGAAAGTATAGGCAGGCTTATCTTCGAATAAACTAGTCAACTGACAAAAGAATCAATGAAGTTGTGCAAGAAAGCTCAAGACAGCTATGGTATTATGCTTATAATATGAAGTAGTTTGGTTGTGTCTTCCAAATGTGACTTTCAAACAATATGGAACATAAAAATACTATTAGTAAACATGTATATAGTGAAAAATGAAGTTTTTGTATTTGTGTCCTTTTCCATCCACTATTTCATGGAAGCAACATTCCTTGTACCATGAAAGAAATACAATTCAGAGACTAACTTGATACTAATCCTCATGAGCTGTAAGAACTTCAGATTTGCTGTCAGTCTGGAAGCTGCTTTACCATTTTGTATGTTGGTGTATCAATTTATTATTTTTATATAATGTATTTTTAGGTAGCACTATTATTATTATTATGTCCATGTTGTTTCTCAGTGTAGTTAAAATAGAATAATAAATAGAATAATAAATATTAGAATAACAGTCATGGTCCATGCACTGAGAAATATAAATATCAGCTTTAATATACTTTATTATCAAGTTGGTAAAAATGTATTTCCATACATGACAGTTCATGACATTAGACTCTGCAATACTCAAATATTTTCCATGGTATATATTGTGTCATTTGTCCCTGGCCACACAGGACGTAATGCTTGTATGTTGTTTCTTCATCATTATCCTTAGTTGACAAGATAAGTAGCATCATACAAGAGAAAAAAAAAAAAAGCACATTCATGCACAAATTTTTAACTCAATATTTTTAACAGTGTGTATACCTTTGTCACAATAAAGGCTTTTCAGATTCTCAATACCAAATTTAGAGCTGTCTTGCCTTGTGCTAAGGGAGAGAGGTGAAAAAGCAAAACCACTTTGTCCTTCAATTGAGTTTCATCTGGAAGTGAATTTACTAGTTCTGTTCTTTTAAGAAGAAACAACTGAATTTATATGCAAAGGCATTTCCTAGTGCATATGAACTATGGAGTGATGTAAACCTTCAGAGGGCTTTTGGAAGCTAAATGGTCCAACACAGTTTTTATGTGAAGAATAAAATCTCTTTTAGAGCTGTTGTCATTTATTCATGTCTAATATGGAAACAAGTGAAGACCTTCAGAAGACATCTCTATTGTTTTCACAGATATGTCATAAAGATGACTTCAGTTTCCTCCTCACATAGCAAAATGCAAATAGATCATATCTTTTTACCCACATGTTCTGAAATCACATTTAAGCAGCATATTTAAAGTTTTTTTTTTCTCATGTGTATATATTTCATCTAATTCCAAGTGAAAGGATGAATATATAAATCACTTGATCTACAGATTAATTTCAAGTGGAGTTTTTCAAATTATTTCCAAGATAAACACGTCTTGAAATTAACCACACCTAGACAGTCATATTTTTTTCATTTTTCTGTCATATGAATTTGCAGATCAGTTTACCCTAGTTCTATTGCAGAAAGGTATTTCCTGCTGGTTACTGATCATAGAAACATAGAATGGTTTGGGTTGGAAGGGACCTTTAGAGACCATCTAGTCCAACCACCCAGTATATAACTATTTCTTATATGATATTATGTTAATTATAATCTAGAAATCATCATACATTAAGGGATTTCTTCATACAATAACATTTGCTGCAAAATAAGAATCCCTGCATCAATTTTATTTTTTTTTTTTATTTTGTTGTTTGTTCGGATATAGGCTCAATGGAAAAAGGAACATCTACTATGTACAAACTCTGCATTTCTAGTCTTGCATTTTAATTATAATGAAAACTAAATCAGTGTAGGATGTGGATATTTAGTGCACTTATTTCCAGAATTCGTTATACTGCTGTTTAATCTCTAACTTTTTTTTATTTTTTTTTCCTTTCCCCCCCCAGATTATAATTGATAATATACTTTGGTAACTAAAATTTTCTCTACAAAATAAGATTGAAGCTGAATTCTTTAAATTTGATGTAATTTTCCTTTTTAATAAATGAAACATTGTCCACAGGATACAAAGACTGTAGTTATTGTGCATCTTAGGGTTTTAAAGAGGAAACAGTTGAATAGTCAGAACAATATATATGTTATATATATATATATATATAATATTTATATATGTAATTATTTTTTAGAGAAAGAAATGAGCTACTTGATACCAGGAAAGAAAAAAAGGGAACAGAGTGTCTCAGGATCTTAATTGTTAATAGAGGTGTATGTATGATGTGACAGGTTTTTTTTTTTGTTTGTTTGTTTGTTTGTTTGTTTTTTAAATAGAGACCTACAAATTATAATGGCAGATAACACCATGTTTAGCAGCTTTCCTCTAATTTGCATTTGGAACAATGCTTGACAGTTCCATTGAAGACAATAAAATAGTTGTTGGCACATTTTAATTACTATATAAAGGCACAGTCATTTCATGGAACTTTAGGGGGTAAAGAAGCCATCAATTACTGTGCTCAGCTTGAGTTTATTTAAACAAATGATTTTCTATTTCTGGATACATAAACTATACACTTCCAGTCCTTTGTGAGATTTAATTCCAGGAGCATTTCATTTCGGTTATAAAATATCCCAAGCTAACCATATATATTAAAAATCAATGTTACAAAGGACAAGGTGATTATAGACACCCTACAAGTGCTTTGGAAACAAACATGCATTTGTAGAAAACCCTGTGCCACTACTCACTGAGCAAAGCAGTATGTTTAACACTGAAGCCCTCAGGCATTTTAAGTCGGTAGTAGCAGAACACTAAATAATTTCGGCTTATGAGTCTTAAAGCTCCCCCTGCTGATTCAGATCAGTTTCAATAAAGCATAGTAATAAATAAATAAATAAATATTATTATTATTATTGTTTTTCTTTTTTTTTTTTTTTTACAATATTGACCTTACATTGAGGATGTACATGTGCTTCATTGAAAGAAGTGATGTTATCATATGTTTTACAGAATGCTGTTTTGATCTTGAGAGGTAATATTCTATACTATTCATCTTTTCTAAATCATTCGCTTTCCTTTGTCTTTTACATTTATTTCTTAGACATAGCTATTCCTGCATTAATGTACTGATATGTTCAATGGTAAGAATGGTAAGTGGTTGCTGAATTTCTCATGCAATGCTGACCATATGGTGCCATTATGGGACCATAAAAAAAAAAAAAAGGCACCTCAATAAATTATTGATTTTAATAGGCATAAAAGAAATAAAATGCTATTAAAAATGTTGTAAGTGCATTGCAGTAAGGAATTAGTCACAATCTGCAGGCAGAATCTGGATATTTTTTATGATAGTGGAATTTTAGAACTTTTTTTGAACTGTTTTTATGTCAGTGGCCATGGAACTGTTTAGTTGAAAAACTATGCTATATCCTAATATATGTTATCTCAATGTAGATTGGCGGAAACATTGAAGTTGTATCCTGACTTGTTAAAAGGAGAGAAGTTTCCTGGGATGTTGTTCATGGAATCCCCCTTACATAAAAATATGTCATAGCATTAGTTGTAAAGGTATGTGAAAGGAAAGTAAATGGTTCTAATTCATGTGTGGGCAAATAACAATGCAAATTTGTTGTTTGATAAGCTCCTGAATACTATATATATACTATATATATATATAATTTTTATTTTTTAATATATATTTATATATAAATATATGTAATATATATTTTATATATAAATATATATATATATTTATATATAAATATATGTAATATATATTATATATATAAATATATAAATATATTTAGTAGTATTTTACAAGTACTTTTGAATTTAGTTACAGTTTCTGGAGTGTTTCTTAATATGCATTTCAACATATCCTATGATATTAATGGCAAGAATAGATAAGAAAGTGATATGTAAAAATGTTCATTTTTACAGGCCTGTAACTGTAACTTTTGCAGACCTGAGTCTTTGGTTTGCTCAGGATCCCAAAGCAAGTTGGTAACAAGTGCAGGAGTTTACAAATCATACATTCCTGTCCAAAATTTTATATCCAGGGCATAAAATTGGTAGTAAGAGAAAAAGGTAGCTAGAGTAAAAGAAATGTGAATTCTCTCATGATTCCCTGACTACTTCAGGCTCTTTTTTCTTCAGGTCATTTATTGATAGCTCTTTTTCTAGAGTCATTTAAGCTGTATTTACTACATAACTTAGTCTCTTTATTATCTTGTCCTCTCCCTATGTATTTTTTCTTTACAAGAAAACAAACAAATGAACAACAACAACAAAATTAGTTTAAATGCTTCATTTTCTGTCCTCATTTGCAAATTCTGAGACTATTTGAGAATATGTCTTAATCCAGGAAACATTTTCAAAGGACAACAGTCATTTTCAATCATTCAGTCATTTCAATCATTCATTTAACTGTTCATTCAAAAAAAAAAAAAAAAAAAGGACTTCACTTGTTTTGCAGGTGTTAAGGTTAGGCTTACAAATAATTTAAAGTAAACAAGCATGTGAAACCATGTCCTGAGATGCTAAAGACAAACTTTTTTTTTCTCCCATTCTTGTGACATAGTAATAAATTGCTCATTCAAATCCCAGGATCTAGTATAAAAAAGAGATATTTCGATATCCATAGATACCAATATACATACTTCAGTGAAGTATGTCTATATTTTCTGTTAAAGAAGAAATAAACAAGTTAAGTAGTTTTTAAACTCTAAACTCTCTGAAGTACATCAATTGGAAACAAGGAAACAAAAAAAAAAAACAACAGTGAGAAAACCTGGATACTAAAATACGAAATAATTATTTCTTAAGATGTAACCTCAGAAACAAGGAATGCAGAAAGACAGAAAGCTTGTCATAATAGTGTTGAATGTACATAGGTTGTCTGATGGGCAGAGGAAGTGAAGGACTGTTGACAATTCTGTCTTACTGCTACCTTACTTTTATTTCTTCAACTGCACCTTTTATCAAAACAAACAAGCAAAGAACATAGCTGTTTGTTTTGGATGCTGTGAATGAATACTTTTATTTTTACTAGGCTGTAAGCTGTCTTGAGCTTAAGATGACTTTGTAAATGCCAACAAGGTTTTCCTAACTGAAGAGTCTGACAAATGCACACGGTGAGAGATTGGGCACCTCAACCACTGTCAGCTGTCAAAGAAGAGAATAAAGTGTTTCCCAGATAGAAACTGCCTGGACTGAGTGCATAGCTGCAGTCACAACAGTGAAGAAATGAAGAACTCTGTTACAGTAATCAGAAGTGACCAGGATAAATGTCTGGCATGCAATGAGAGAAACAGAAGTGTGCTTAAACTCAGAGGGTATTTTGAGATTCTGTCAACACTTGGCTAACTTATTACATAGCTTTTCTTTAAGTATCAAAGTGACTACAGTAGTGGCTATATTGCCTAATTCTTCACGAAAACTTCCTAGTATATGCTTTGGTTTGGTTTGGTTTTAAATATATTTTTGTTTCTAGATCAATTTCAAAATAAATTGGATATTATGACAAATGATATCTGATTTATCAGCTTTCTAGAACTTCATAGCAACGACGTGAGGTGAGTTTTTAGATTTTTTTTTAATAATGTATCTTCATTTTTATACTGGGTCTGACTGGGATGGAAGTTAACTTTCACCACAGTGGCCCGTATAGTGCTGTTCTCTCCACTTGTAGCTAGAACAGTACTGATGTCAAACAGAAGTTTTGTCTGCTGCGGAGCAATGCTGGCACAGCATCAAGACTCCCCCTTTCTTTCCCCCTCCCTCCCCAAGACAGAAGACTTTGGATGGGCAAGGTTGGGCAGGGGACATCACCAGGGCCACTGACCTAAACTGACCAAAAGGCTGTTCCATACCATATGATACAACACTCAGCAATAAAAGGCGGCAAATGGGAAGGAGAGAGAGGGCTCTCATATGAAGATGTCTGTCCTCCCAAACAAACACTACGTGTATCAAGGCTCTGCTTCCCAGGACATTGAAAACATTGCTCTTTGACACAAAGTAAAGAATATTTTTTCCACTCCCTGTGCTTTCAAGTGGCCTTTGCTTGTTTGTTTGTTTGTTTTTCCCCCTCTTATTAAATTATCTGTATCTCACCCTGCGAGACTTCTTTTTTTTTTTTTTTTTCTTTCCAACATACATATTGGAATGTTTCATTCCAACATTTTTTTTTTTCTTTCCATTATGAGGAGGGGGAGTGAGAGAGCAGTTGTGATGGACTTCATCTGCCCAGCAAGGTAAAACCAATACGATTTTATGCAGTGTACAATTTGTTAATAATGACCTCTTTTTAAAGTTAATTTTAAATTATAATTTTATTATGTTCCAGTGTACTGAAAATAATGCACCATGGCTTTAAGTACATGTATCTTACTTATTTTAGTCCATTAGTTGTAATAATTAATTCATAACAAATTCATAGAATCATAGAATATCCCGAGTTGGAAGGGACCCATAAGGATCATCAAATCCAACTTCTGGCACCGCACAGGTCTATCCAAAAATTTAGACCATGCTACTAAGTGCACAGTCCAATTGCTTTTTAAATTCAGACAGGCTTGGTGCAGTGACTACTGGGGAGCCTGTTCCAGTGTGCAACCACCCACTCGGTGAAGAACTTCTTCTTGATGTCAAGCCTAAACTTCCCTTGCCTCAGCTTAACACCATTCCCGTGGGTCCTATCACTGGTGTGTAGGTCACCTGCCTCTCCACACCCCCTTGTGAGGAAGTTGTAGACTGTGATGAGGTCCCCCCTCAGCCTTCTTTTCTCCAGGCTGACCTCAGCCGCTCCTCATACATTAAAAACATTAAATATACTGAGAAAAACACACACACACACACACACACACACACACACACACAGAGACAACTGGTTATTCATTTAAATGAGAGTTGATTTATGAGATTTTGTCAGCCCAGTCTTTTATATCTTGTTATAACTTGAAAAATAGGGAAGAAGCTCAGGGTTAGTAATATCAAATGTAAAATCAAAGTCCTAGTTCTTCCCCTGGGCAACATTTTTATTCTCTATACTATTTATTCTGAGAAGAAAAACAAACCAACCTATAACATGCTTTAACTACAGAATTATGTGGGGAAAAAAAATTATATTCATATACATTTCAAAAATTTCCCATTTTCTTCAGCTAAACATGTTGTAAGTGCATTCATACAAATAAGGGTTTTTTTCTGTCCTCCTCTATTTGCATACAGGTAAACCTCAGAAGTGTTAAATCAGTTCAATGTTTCATAGTATCCTTATATGCTCCAAAGGAGCTTAGTGAGATATGAAATCAACAGAAAGTTACACTGCAGGAAGAGAAAGTACCAAATCTCCATGAGGAATTGATAACTAATAACAGTGCTTCATTAAATATTATCTTCCAAACACACTCAGTAAGAACTAAATAGAGAAAAATCACTGACAGCTGACTTGGAAGGCTGAGAATGTTCCATTTGATATGGAAGCAAGAAGTCAGCTAGGCATTACAGGTAGTTTTTATTAAGGTTGATAGCTTCAATCAGTTAGTTTTCTAACTAACTGAAATCCCCAAAATGAATTCCATGAGTCTATTTTTGAAGAATTCTCATATATCAATAGCCTTTAGATGCCGTGATATGTCCCCTATGTCCTACCCCTCAAGAAAAGAAAAGAAAAAAAAAAAAAGGAGCTGTTTAGGCTGCAAATTATTAAACTAATAAAACTAATAAAACATTAAGATGTTGTGGTGGTTTTGCTCTGGTGCTCTGCACCACAACTGCTCTTTCACTCCCCCTCCTCAAAGGGAAAGGGGGGAGAAAATATGATAAAAAGGTCTGTTTTGTGATGGGCAAAACAGACACAGTATAGGGAGATTAGAGAAATGTTTTGCTTATTACTAACAAGCTGGAGAAGTGAAAAACAAACAAAACAAAAACACCTTCCCACCACCGTCCACTCTCTTCCACCTCCTCCCTCCAGGCAGCACAGGGGAACAGGGGAATGGGGGTTGCAGTCAGTCTATAGCACTTCTCTTCTGCTTCTCTTTCATGGTTACTATCTTCCCCTGCTTCAACATGGAGTTCCTCCTATGAGATGCCGTCCTTCCTGAACTTATCCTGCATGGGCTTCCCATAGGCAGCAGCTCTTCAAGAACTGCTCCAAGTATGGGTCAGTACCACAGGATCCATCCATCAGGAGCAAACTGCTCCGACCTGGGTACCCCACGGGCAGCATCTCCTGTGTGAGCTCCTCTCCATGGGCTACAGGCCCATCCCAGAATCTGCTCTGGTAAGGGTTCTCCATTGGCCACAGACTCCTTCAGGTCACATCTACTTGCTCCACTGTGGGCTCCTTCATGGGCTGCATGAAATATGCTCCACCATGTTACACCATGGGATGCAGAAGGACAACCTACTCCACCATGGTCCTCTCCAAAGGCCACAGGGGAACTTCAGCTCCAGCACTTGGAGCGCTTCCTCCCTCTCCTTCTTCATTGACCTTGATGTCTGCAAGGCTGTTTCTCACTCCTCAATCTACCAGCTGCTCTTGCCCAGAACTTTTTTTTTCCCCTTTCTTAAATACGCTCTCACATAGGTGCAAACAACATCACTTATTGGCTCAACTCTGGCTCGCAGCAGGTCCCTTTGGAGACAGCTGAAAATGGCCCTTATCTAAGATGGGGCAGCTTCTGGATTCTTCTCACAGAGGCCACCCCTGCAGCTTGCTGCTACCAAAGCCTTGCCACATAAACCCACTACGTATGTAATACCATTAACTGTAATGGCAATTGAAAATATTGAATTGGAATATGAACATTTCACTATCAATAGAAATAAGTAGTAAGGAAATAGTTGAGAGTCTTTCCAAAAAGCAGACTCATGTCTTGTTTTTGACAAAACCACCTCATCTTTGAAGAACTGCAAAAGAAATGCACTGGTGAAGGCAACTTATAACTGAACAGAAGAAATATGAGGAAAAGGTAAGAGGCAGAAGGAGCAAGTATGAAAATGATATAGCACTTACAGAGGTGGGTCAGAATGCTGTGAACATCTGAGTATCACATGTCTAAGTGAGATGTCAGTACTTGTCACAGCCTGTTTCTCTGTATCATCCTAAGGGTAAACTCAATTCAATCCACAGAAACAATTGCTAGTGTACATCTCCATCACCACACATTACTAAGGGGCAAACTGTACTCCCAGGTGATCTCAGCCATCATTCTTTGAAGTCAAGAAGAATACTGCTGGCTTAACCCAGGGCAAAATTTCACTCTTCCAAGTTTAAAACACTGCTAAAAATCATTTTAATTGAGGAAGGAGGGAGAGGAATTAAAGCAGCAACCAAGTCAATCTGTACATTTATACTCTTGTTCTGAGTTTCAGAGGTAGTTGTAATGAACTGCTTGAAGCAAACATTATAGGCTGTTTTTCTGCTGAGAGAAGTCAAATGAAATGACCTTCTTTTCATCTGCTATTCTTTTCAGCTTTTGAAGTTACTTCTTTTTGAAGAGACAATCAGACAATCCATCTATCAGTCATATCCATATGAAAGTCATTTTTATCTAATAAAAATTCCAGTAATTTGCTTATAAGGTGGACTATGCAGACTACAGTTGCTTTTTTTTTTTTTTTTAATAAATTAATGAACTCTCTAAAAAGTAAATCACAAAATCAGATAATATTTTGAGTTAGAAGGGACCCATGAGGATCCTTGAACAGAACTCCTGTCTCCACACAGGACCATATAAAAAATCAGACCACATGGCTTAGAGTGTTGTCCACACTTCTTGAACATTGAGACATCTGGCTCAGTGCCATGATGTCTTCCCCTCTAGACCCTGCTCCATCTTTGTAGTTCTCCTTTGGACGCTCTTTAGCAGTTTTATGACCTTCTTATACTGTGGTACCCAAAACTACACACAGTACTGGACATGAGAACACACCGACACAGAGAAGAGTAGGACAAGCACTTCCTCACTTCCCTTTACTGTCTAGCTGTTCCATGCCTGATGCACCCCAGGGTATGGTTGGCTGCCAAGGCACTCTGTGTACTCAAAATCAACTTGATGTTGACCAAAAAAAACCAGATTCCTTTCTGCAGGGCTGCTCTCCAGCCTCTTGTCCCCCAGTCTGTACATGCAGCTAGAGTTGTCCCTTCCTGGGTGCAGAATCTCTCATTTATTGTTGTTAAACTTCATGTGGTTGGTAATTGCCCAGATCTCTAACTTTTTCAACATCTCCCTGCAAGGCATCTCTAACCTTGACAGAGTCTACAGATCCTCTCAATTTAGTATCATCTACAAACTTACTCAAAACACTTTCTAGTCCTACATCCAAATCATCTATGAAAAGAGTGAAGAGAACTGGCCCTTAAAGGGAGACCTAGGGAACTCCACTAGTGACTGGCCACCAGCCCGGTGTAACCCTATTTACTATAACCCTTTGAGCCTGACCTGTCAGCTAATTGCTCACCAATCATATGTTTTTATCTAGCCATATGCTGGGCATTTTGTCCAGAATGATACTGTGAGAAACAGTATGGAAAGTTTTACTGAAATCCCAAAAGATTACACCAACGGGTCTCTCTTCATTAACTAGGTGGGTGACTCTGTCATTAAATGAAATGAAGTTCATTAAACAGGAGCTTCCCTTCATGAACCTATATTGGGTATGACCAAAGACTGCATGGTCCTCAGGTGTTTTTCAGTAACTGCCAGAATATTTTTCTCCAGGCACTGAAGTGAGACTGACAGGCCTGTCATTACCAGGGTCTTCTTTCTTGCCCTTTTAAGAAATTTGAACAACATTTGCCAGCTTCTTTTCCTCTGGGACCACTGTGGATTTCCAAGACCATCAAAAACTAATTGAGAGAGATCTTGTGATAATATCAGCCAGCTCTCTGAGTGGGATGAATCCTATTGGACCCCATAGACTCGTATGCATCCAGCTGGAGCAGCAAATCCTGCACAAGCTGGGAGTTGCCTGGGAGTTTATCATTCCCACAGTCACAGTCTTCCAACTCAAGGCACCTGGGCTGCCAGAGCCCATCACTGCTGTTGAAGACAGAGGCAAAGAAGGCACTAAACATTTCTGCTTTGTCTATGTCCTTGTTTTTGAGGTGACCTTTCTCATTGACTAATGGATCAATGTTTTCTCTGGTTCTCCTTTTGTTAATATGTTAACAATATATTAACATATTAAATGCAAAAAAATAAAAAATAAAGCCTTTATTATTTTTTTTTTGTTGTTGTTGTCCCCCAGTAAAAGGCTTAAAAACAATAGAATAAGAACTGGACCCTAGATGAAAAGGGCTTCCTATAGCCTAATATAAGAATAAGCAGATAGAATATTTTAAGCTGTGCAATATTTCCTCAACTTTTGAGATTGCTCTTTACTAGTCTGACTCTAATTTATATTGAATGCTTAAGGTCCCAAGAGCATGTAATAAAAGATCATGAAATTGAATTGTTAGCCTGGTGAAATCCAGAGCTGGCAGACAGAGAAGCTGATGGGAATTGCTAGAGCAAGAAAGCCCAAAGGTTTCTCCAGCCATTGGAGTCATATTTACGTGTGAGCACATACATTATATCAATATGGGAGCTGATAAAAGCTATCTATGTTAATATATGGAGACATATATTTAAATATATATAATCAGAAATAATGTGATCAACCAATTATATGCTGTTTTTCCTTCAGAAGAACTGTTGTTTAATATCCAATTCAAAATTAATGTAGCTGCAGTAATGGATTCATTATCTCTTGTGTCAAAATACTAAAATACTTCTTAAAAAGTAAGATAAGAAGAGAAAAAAAAAAAAAAGAAAAGAAAAAAAAAAGAAAAAAAAGTTTCAGTGTCCAAATTATTCTTGTCCTCATCAGTGCCAAAATATACAGTTTGTCCACCCAACTAACTGATTGGTAAATCAGTACCCAAGTTAACCAAGTAACCCAAGTAACCCAAGTTACCCAAGTAACTGATTGGCAAAGGAAGAAAGTGTTAAAAAGCGTTCCTAAAGTTGCACCATCAGTGTATTTTAAAAGTAAAGAAAGGGGATCAAGAATAAAGGGGAACATAAAGGATAAGATCAAATAAAGAAGAATACAGTATTTTTTTTCCCATTGACATTGGAAACCTGGTAGAAAATTTTAATTTACTCATATCAGCTGTTCCTAATTAGTATCCAGCCTGCCTCATGTAAGGAAAAATATTCTGAAAGAAAAATAGATTTTCTTTGCAATTTCCATAATGAATTTTGAAATCAAGTTGATGTTGATTTAAAGAAAGGTGATTTGATATCTGACACAAGCATTTATTTGACCTTGAAATTATTTCTGAAAAGAAAGAGATTATAGCAGTATATATATGTAGATTTTACATTTACAAAAATCAACAAATTTGGAAAATGTTAAAGACAAGAAAGAATTTATTTGTTAATATTATTACTGCTTTTTTTTTTTTTTTTTTTTTTTTTTTTTTTTTTTTTTTTGTACCACAGTACCATTTCACAGAATCAGGGAAGGGTTAAGGATGGAAGAGATCAACTAGTTCCAAATCCCTTGCTTAAGCAGGGTAACCTAGAGCACATTGCACAGAACCATATCCAGGCAGGTTTTGAATATCTCCAGAAGAGGCTCCATAACCTCTCAAGGCAACCTGTTCCAGTGCCATGCCACCCTCACAGTGAAGTTTTTCCTCATATTCAGATGGAATTTGGAGATCCCATGCAATTATTTTGACAGAATGTCATATAGACCTATGTGAGAAAAATTTTTCTGTTTGACAAATAAAATAATGTACAAATAAAAATAAAAATCTTACTTTGCAACTGAATCAAACCAAGATATTTCAAAGACATTTCAAAGACACTTATGTTCTTCTTTCCAGTGGAGACAGAGACAAAAGGTATGGACCAATATGTGGGGAGATCAATTAGGATGTTATAAATCCAGTTTCAACCTAATAGCCTTATTTAGACCACTATTATGAATTCAGTGTTTTGTATCCTTCACGGGTATCTTAGCCACAGATCTATAAACTCCTGGGGTTGTGGTTCTCTTTGTTAAAAAAAAAAAAAAAAAAAAAAAAAATTGTCCTCATGGAGCTAAGAGCTGCCTTTCTGTTTCTTCAGAATTGGCATTATTTTAGTTTTAGAGATTATGACAAGGAAAAACATATGAAAAGAAACCTAATTACCATCAACTCAAATAATATATAATTAAAAAAACTAATTGCCATCAGCTCAAATAATGAGGTTAGACAAGGGATAAGAAGGAAATAGAGATAAGAAAGCAGGAAGAAGCAGGAAGGTAAGCTGCTAGTGAGCAGGGAAAATCAGCGGCACAATCAGGATCAGAAACAATGCATGTTGGCGTGGTAATCTATTTCTGACTGTTCTGACTGCCTGTTGTCTTGAATACCTGAGATGTTGTATCTTCCTTTGTTTTTTGTGTTTGATAGACAGCTATTCTTATTGTTTTAATTAACAGTCCATTAAAGTGTAAGAATCCAGGTGTACTTCAGACACACAGATGTTATAAAAATGCAAAACACAAACAAACAAAAACAAACAAAAAACCCCATGAAAATGTATAGTTTATGTCAATTGAATATCGAACATACATTTTTCTTAGGTCTTTGAGACATCTGTGAACTCAGATTCACATAAAAAAAAACTACAAAAAAAAAAAAAAAACCAACAAACACACAAGACAATAAATCTGCCATGTAGAGGTGAGCCTGGTGTGACAGGCATGCATGTAAATAATGAGTAACTATGTGAGCAAATTTCAATGATAATCTCTTGCTAAATATAAGAAAATGAGGTAGTTTACTACCTTTGAACTGTACAGCCAAAATAGAAAAATAGAAATATGTGAGAAGGATGGAAATAGCTTATTACTTTCATCTTATTGTTATGATGCTGATGCTGACCAATGAATGATTTTTTTTTTTTTTGGCTGGCATGAACAGATTGTTGCAATCCAGATCACAGGACAAGTTTATCAGTTTTGCTATTTCTTTTAGTGTAAGCAACCTGTTTACAGTCTTGGCAGTGTCATCATGGATTTGCAGACTTCAGTAACACATGTGACTACCTTTACATCATCCCAGCTTGTCAAAGACTCAGATGACCGGATGGTTTTGTGGATTGTCAGATGAACATGTGTTAAAGCTTTCTCATTAGAGGTGGGTGCAAAAAAACACAAAATATGTGAACTACAGGTGGGAATATTTCATTTTAAGTATTCTTGGAAATCACCATGAAGTAATAAGAAAAAACAAAAACAAAAACAATGACAACAAAAAACATGCACAAAATAATCATAAAAAAATACAATACAACAAGCTTCTAGGTGATATATTTGCTGGTACTCAAAAACAGGTATGAATTGATGAGGCATAAAAACTTAACAAAACAGAATTTTATGTTATTATTGCACAAACATTCACATACATAAATGTGTCTATCACTATGCTATTTTCTGAAAGAATGGCCTTGATTCTAATCTTAGTGAGTAAAAACTACAAAACTTAGAAAAAGTTTTGCTGTAGATACAGGTAGAAAAATTCTGCATTGTATTTTCACCATGCATTTTTGTTTTACTTTCCTTTCAAGTTATTTTCTCTAGTCTTCTGATTACACTCCCACACTATCCGTGGCTATTTGTGGTAGTGGCAATTATGTTAATGTAGATTTAAAGAAATTTAAAAATATATATATTTTTTAAAAGCATAATCTATATCTCTGAGAGATATGTAATGATGATTAATTGAAGCTTTTGACATGGAAGAAAGGATTTTAAATATTTTTATATTAGAAGTTATGAAGCCCAAAATGAATGTCTCTAGTGGGAAAAGAGGCCTAAGAGATTTGGGGAGGAAACATATTAGCAATGTCAGTTTTGTTGGCAGTGGTACCTTTGACAGATTCATGACAAGATGGAGAAATAGTTTTTGTTGGCAACAGAATGTTGATCATGATCATGTTCATGATCAGAAATAGAAAACTAGTTTCATTGGGTGCTCTGAGTCCTAGAGACTTACAATTTAAAAATCCTTTTGAGAAATATTCATAAGAGGTTATCATTTAATTAACAAAAAATATCACTTAACAATAGTACCAGCACAACCACTACTGCGTTTTAAAGTTACCTTGCCAGTCTCATTTTCTGTACTTTTCAGTATTTCAGGAATTGGGTTTCTGTAATTCTTGTCTTAATTTTCTGTGTCAGAGCTGTTAATCTTTATGTTCATTAGAGAAATGCCCATTGATCCTAAGAATAACAATAAGCATGGTAAACTGAAGGTGAAAAATTTTTGATGCTTTTGTGGAAACAAAGTTAATCAAATGTGTTTTGGCAAAAACGTTTGCATGGCAACAAGTAGAATTCCTACCCAAAAAAAAAAAAAAAAGGAAAAAGAAAAAAAAGTTCATGTTTATGTTTATGATGTTTATTATCGTGTTTATTTTATCCCAAGTGAGGAAAATGAGGTCAAATGGGAAGTAGTGAATTTTACTAGGGAAACATGAATATATGATAAACTCTGTTTTTAAATTGGGCAATATAAATTCAAGGAGCAAGGATAGAATGATTGTGCAAAGAGTTTACCTTTACAATCTGCTTGCAATCATTATATAACTAATAATATACCTAATAATAGTAAAGGAACATCTTTTCCACCTTCTTCTGTCCCCCTCAATGTTTTTTCTTTGCAAAATAAGTTTAATGGATAATTATTCTGTGCATAATTCTTAGATATCAGACTTCTCTGACTCAAGGAAAAAATAATTTGTCTAGATTGTTCCATAAAGACGATGTGTAATATTTCCATAACTGGCTAGCATATTAAAAACAGAATAAACAACACTGTGCAGAATAAGGCACCGTGACAGTTAGAACACTATATTTAGAAGTTATTTGTCAGCCTTCAAAAGTTTTAGGAGGCACTTGAAATTATTATTAAGATATTGTGACTGTGAAAGTTAAGATATTTTTCTACAAGATACCTTTTGTTTTAAACAATTCACACATGACCATATTCTGGATGGTGATTTATTTTTAAGAAGTCAATGGTTGGTATATCATATAATGCAGGTTAATTTAATAAAAAATGACACAAATGTCTATAATGATGCTCCCAGGTGCCTGAGTTCACCTTGGCCCAAAGGAATCTGGCATTGTGACTGGGTGTGGTACAGGGCAGTGGTTGGCCGGGACAATGTGTATTGAGAGAGACCAGTGAGGGCTCACCCCAGTCTTGCTCACAGCAAATTTAAAATAAATGCTCACAGGCATGTTATCAGCCTGAGCTGCCCACAGCAGCTCTGGCCTGGACGGGACCTGGACAACCATTGTGACCTTCAGCCTGTCCCCATCCCCATGGAGATGCCTGATTCCCAGAGCTGGGGCTGCCCCTGCTGCCTTCTGGCTTGCCCTGTTTCTGAGGCAAGCCAGGAGTGGTGGAGGCAAGTGTCAGGAGGTGGGTCTGGGGTGGTGGGACAGGCCTGGCTGCCAAGCCTTGCCCTGCTACCCCATGGGAAGCCTCTGTGTCCCCCTGACCCCGGAGACACAATAGGGCCCTGCTGTGCCCTATTGCACTGCATTAGATATGAAGTGCTTATGGTCAAGAAAATGGCCTCATGCACACGAATAATTCTTGAGATAATAATTTACATATCTAACTAAATGTAGTGCTCAGCTAAACTTAGCTCTGATTTTCTAAATAGGAAATATAGATTAGACTAAATTTTTTTTTAAGTTTCACTCATCAAGAAGTGAGTAAAATTTCAAATTAAGAAAGAAATTCCAGGGAAAAAGGAAATTGTGCAGATTGATAAGAAACAGAATGAAACTTATGAGGTTAGAGAGAACATACTGATCTTTTCATCACAACATTGAATGTTTGGAGATTGGTAATATGGATGATACACCAAAGAAAGGAGGATAAATTTTAATATGTCTCAGAAGTTCATTTGCTAGCTACAAAGATTTTTGGCAAAATATTTTTAGGTTTTGGGAAATATTTACTATATAAACCTTTAAAACATTCTATTTCAGCTGTATAATGTGTTTTGTGGTGGTCACATGGCAAATAGATTTCATGCTGCTTTTCACCACTTTCTCCCATCCCATTTAAGCAATCCACACTTCATACTTCTCTCTAGAGAGGCAGATCTGCATGTACATAGAAATGTTATTCTTCATTTTCTTCTCATTTTTCCATATTGTTCAGTACTCTTAAAAGAGGATTCGTACATGTATATCTTTGGCTACCTAGAATTACTCACATGATGCTATGCCTTATGTCATTTCTCTTCACTACTGTTGTTTGACAATGTGAAGAGAGCATAAAATTTCCTGAAAAATAATTGAGTGTGTCTGATAATGTCTAGAATGAATGATGGTTCCATGCTGTATTGTTTAAAATCAGATCTTGAGTTTGTTAAGACTTAACTTCAATAAAATGATACATTGTATACGGTCAGTGGAGATTTGTTAGTGTTCCTCTGATTAAAAAAAAAAAAAAAAAAAAAAAAAAAAGCTAACTTTTATTTGTTTCTAAAAGGTGAATTGAAAATTGTCATACGGATTTCTTTAAAAATTATTTAAAATATGCCCTTAAATAGAAAGAAAATAATTAAAGATTTCACAATATCTGGAAAAAAAAAAAATCTGCATTTTACCAATTACCAATGCAGATTTTTTTACTTTACTAAAGTAAAAAAAAAAAACAACTTTTTAATTTTACTAAATAGCTGTGTATGTGCAACTATATTTGTGTGTTTAATTTAAAAGTATTCTTTCTATTTATATGAACTGTCTTAAAATAATCATGGTGAATACAAAATTTATTGATATCTGGTATTGCTTGCAGCTAAAATATTGAAAAGTTTAATTTTCTAGAGAACATCTATATTTGTAAATACTTAAATATGTCAATGTAAAATGTAAATAAATTGTTGTATGTGTAAATAAAAAAATTTGCTTTAACTTGCTTGAAAGCTGCAGGTTTCCTCATTCAATAGTATGAGCGATGGGACAAGATATCCTTATGAAAGAAATTCCTAGTAACTAGTCTTTCTTAAAATAAGGGCCAATGAAGAGAATGTTCTTGTTTCTTCAAACTTCTAGAATATCCCTTAGCAACCGTGTCATGTATTTTAAAAAGTATTTTAGGAATGACACCTATTTGAAATCTGGTGCTTATAGGAAGGATACAGTTACATGGAAAGAAAGATTTCAATTCCACTGTCTGAATGAGAATAGGTAGTTTCTCACACTGGTTATGGGGACAATACATCACTAAGTTATTGCTGATTCAGCTGAATCATTGTTATAGGTGAATGTGAAATACTTGGAACAAATTGTCAAGTGGAACAGATGCCAAGAATACCATTTTTTTTCTTATTTTCCTTAAAAAAAAAAATCAGAGAAGGACAAAATCCCCTTGCAAAAACACCAATTTCAATCAACATTTTAAATTAATTAAAGCTAGGGGTATATTGAAAAAGATCCTAAATTAGAACATTTTATTCTAAATTTAGTGGTGATATCTATTCAATTGTATGTTAGCTCTTGATTTTATATTTTTTTTAATTTGATTTTTAAAAATATTTCTATTATTGTTCTCAGACTAGATTTTCTCATCTTAAAAATAGACATATCAGAACAGCTGAAAGACTTCCAAAAATATGTGAAACATCTCTATTTAATGCCTATAATGATCATGATGAGCTGATTGATAGTTCAGACCACAGACTATAATCATAGCATTATACAGTAAGTAGGATTATTCTCACAGCTGGAGTATAAATGCTGATATGTGCAGAGTAGGAAAAAAAGAAAAAAAAAGAAAAAAAAGGAAAAAAAGGAAGGAAGGATTAAAAAAAAAGTAATAGCCAACAACAAAAGAAGTCATAATGATAAAATCTGATCTTGAAGTTGGACAGTAAGAGTGATACAGTGGATAGATGGTGCAGTTCTGTCGGACACATTTATGGTTATTACAAGATGCTTTAAGTTAGCTGATTTAGGTTCTCCACTGACATATTACGAAGATGTGCGTATGAACAAGACTTGATGTCTTTAGGCTGGATTTTTCTTGTCTGGCTTTCCCTTACTTATAGTGTTCTGATGACTTTTATTGCAATAGCAACAAAAAATTCACTATTTTTTTTAGTGATATTGACTTGTATCTTCATCTTTTCATGAAGTTTGCAATAAATGTTAAATCGATATCTCTTAAAAATGAAGTGAACGCACAAAGAAGTAAAAGGGCTCATTTTCAACCTGCCAGTACTAAGACACAAATGCCAGAAGTGGAAAAAATAATTTGTGTTGCTACAGCACACACACACAAAATCAAACAAACAAACAAACAAAAACAGAGGGTTGATACTGAATCAGCATTTATGTTTACAAGTAATACAGAGAAATAATCATTCCATTATGTAGATGGCTAAACATAATACAGCTTCGTTGAAACCTGTGGATTTAGTTACATTGTGTTAAAGCAGCTGTATTTTCTCTAGTCAGCACAAGTACATAAGTGGCTTAGAATAGATCAACAACTCACCAACTATAGGTTTTGTATTTATATTGCCTATATCTTTCCACTATCCAGAGTATTCCAATGACTCTTCAAATGATGTTAGGCACCTAAAAAATCATTAAAATTTATTCAGAAAAGATTCATCTTATTTCTATGGATTACAGCATAAATTCTTGTGCACACATGATAACTTATTGCATGTAAATTCTGAAAATATGAAAATGAAATACAGAAATATTATTTATATTATTAATTTTTGTTGATACTAATATTTATATTCACAACATGTCAGTTTGCCACTGTCATGTGAGTCACAAAGCAGGGAAAAAATTGCTGGAAAATTCAACTCTATCTAATGAAGATTGACATCACAGGTATACTGAAACCAGTGCTCATGCATAAGCTATGAAGCAAGTGGAGTAAAATAATTGGGTAATCAGGTTGTGTTTGGTATAACTGAGCAAGGAAAGTGGAAAAAGATGATGTAGTGAATGCAGCAAGCAGGAAGAAGTATCATAGGGATAAAAATACCATGTGAATTTACATTTACAAATGTGTGGTTTGGTGTGCCAATGTGTGAGATGGTGGGAACATGAACATGAGTTGTACTCAAGGACAGCAAAAATATTAAATATGTTTCATATGTTTCTGAAACTGGTCTTAAATGCATGGATAAATACAAATTCAGACCTTTACTATATGGTACATTGTTACAGTCTTCCTGTATTGTGCTTAACAGAAACTTAGTCCTCAGCTTGTAAATAGCAATTTTCATTTCAGTGTAACGTCTGTAACATGCTTTGTGATGTTTTATTGTTTATACTAAATATGTGTTTAAATAATATCTAAATGCTGGCATTATCCAATTAAAATCTAAAATAGCTAAAAAATACACTTTGCTGAGATTAAAATAAATAAATAAAATGATTTTGATTGCAAACTTCTTTGATATTGAGACCAATACTACTCAATCTGGGACCAATACTATCCAACACATTCATCAATGACATGGACGGTGGAATTGAGTGCTTCCTCACTCAGCTTGCAGATGACACTAAGCTATATGTTGCAGTCAATACACTACAGGGAAGTATGTATGATGATGATGAACGTATTGAAAGCAGCCCTGCAGAGAAGCAATTGTGGATAATGTTTGATAAAAACTGGATATGAATGTGAGTGCAATGTGCACTTGCAGCCCAGAAAGTCAGTCAGGTGAACTGAGGCTGAAATATGTAAAATATTATTCATACTATGTAGCTCCTATTTACATGCCTATTTATATTTATGGGTGTGTATATTTAGATATGTCTTTTCTTGTCAGTTTAATTTAAAAAAAATATTTGCAAAATATTAGTATCTTTATCCTTAAACAAGAATAAATGAAGCATAACTTTAAGAAACTGTCAGAACAGGAAACACTATTTAGCAAAAATGAATATAATCCTTATATGATAAATGATTTAGAACGGAACAACTGAATTGTTTCTAATGTGGCTACTTTTAGTTACTATGTATATAGTTTGTTATTTTATTATTTTCTTTTTTACAAAAAGCTGTTCTACATTTATCTGCATGCATCTCTGAGAAACATCACAAAAATAACCATATCAAAGGCCATGATAAGGTCTTCAGACATCTTGAGCAGCACTAATATAGAATCTGATAAAATTGGTTACAAGACAAGTGGTTGTGAACAATTTTATTTATATATTTATTTATTTATGCATGAAAATAAGTGTTCCAAGGAAAATGCAGCATAGTAAAAGAAAGGTCAGAAACATGATCCAGCTTCTCTGAAAAAATCTTGGCATCTGTCCTTAAACATAGAAGAAAAAATCACAAATGAAGTCACTTGGTTCATATAATGTTTTAAGCGTCTGTCTTTGCTATTTATTTAAAATGGTTAGGGATTTGATAGTGGTTGTAGTTTCTTAAGTTTGACAAAGAAGTTATGATTATGAATCACTGTTAGATAGACAACTGCATGTTTGTTAAATCTTACAGTAGGAGAAACTGACTTAACTGATCCGTATTTTTTAAGCATTCTACAAAATCTTGTTTGATAAATGAGACAGAGAATATTAATCAATTAAGCCTTGTAAGATGTCAGAAAACCAAAACGCCTTAAAAACAAAATGTAGCCCTTTCATTTCCTTTGAAATCTGAGAAAAAATGAGACTTGTAAAACAGTGTTTTTTCTTAAAGCTTTCATATACCGTAAATGATGACTTAAGGATAAACTTAAACTTTTCAGGAATTGTTGATGAAGCACTGCCATCTTTTGGTTGTACAAATACTGAATATAGAATCATAGAATATCCTGAGTTGGAAGGAACACACACAGATCATTGAATAGAACTCCTGCTTCCACAGAGGAACACGTAAAAAAAACAGACAGTATATCTGAGAGTGTTGTCCAGATGCTTCCTGAATTATCAGGTTTGGTGTCTTGGCCACTACCCTGAAGAGCCTAGAGCCTGCTTCAGTGCCTGAACACCCTCTCTGTGAATAACTTCTTCCTAACATCCAATCTGAACCTCCCCTGTCACAGTTCCGTGCTGGTCCTTCATGTCCTGTTGCTGGTCATCATAGAGAAGAGCTCAGAGCTTGCCCCTCCACTCACCTTTTCTGAGGAAGCTGTAGGTTCACATGAGGCCTCCCCTCAGCCTTCTCTTCCCTGGGCTGAACAATCCAAGTGACTTCTGCTGCTCCTCATATGTCTTGCCCTATAGACCATTTACCATAGCCCTTCTTTGGACACTCTCTAGTAGTTTTATGTCCTTATATTGTGGTGCCCCAAACTGTACACAGTACTCAAGGTGAGGTTGGACCAGCGCACAGCTGAGCAGAACAATCACTTCCCTCGACTGGCTAGCAATGCCATGCTTGATGCACCCCATACAGGGACTGAATGGATATAACTGCCACAGAAATAAGGACATAGGCTGATGTAATAAAACAACTGTTTCGTCACAACATTAATCTACTTTGATTTTCTACATATCTGGCTGCAATTTTCCATTAATAGATATCTTCATTACTTTCTAATTTCACAATCCCACCAGTGAAGTTATTACAATAAAATGGCTGCAATGCTGATGAAGACCTTATTGTCTTTGATAGAAAATCAAAGCTCTGGGTTAACCTGTCTGCAGTTTTTGAACTTACTCTAGTCTTTATTTTTACCAACAGCTGCTTAGCAAGGAAAGTTTTGTTACATAGACAGATACATTTTGAAATGATGAAATTAATAAATGATAACTTTTTTGTTATTGTGTAAGAATTATCTAAGAACTAATTGAAGACATGAAAATCTAATGTGTTTTGTATTAACAGCCATACAAATAATTTTCCATTCCTTATATTATGAGTATAATGTGAATACTCTGATATTTAGTGTTGCCATATCAGCAAGTTGCTTAAAAATGTATTTTGCCACTTACTCATTTAACAGTTTGAAAAGGATAGTCAGCTGAATATGAGCCAGCAGTGTGCTCAGGTGGCCAAAAAGACCAACAGCATCCTGGCTTGTATAAGAAATGGTGTGGCTAGCAGGACTAGGGAAGTGCTTGTCCCCCTTTACTCAGCTCTGGTGAGGCCTCACCTTGAGTACTGTGTTCAGTTTTGAACCCCTCACTACAGGAAGGATACTGAGGTGCTCAAGCTAGTCCAGAGAAGGGCAATGAAGCTGATGAGAGGTATGGAGAACAAGTCTTATGAGGAGCAGCTGCGGGAGCTGGGATTGTTCAGCCTGGAGAAGAGAAGGCTCAGGGGTGACCTTATCGCACTCTACAGATAACTTATAGGAGCCTGTAGTAAGGTGGGCGTTGGTCTATTCTCCCACATGCCTGGTGACAGGACAAAAGGGAATGGGCTAAAGTTGTGCCAGGGAAGGTTTAGGTTAGATATTAGGAAGAACTTTACTGAAAGGGTTATTAAGCATTGGAATAGGCTCCCCAGGGAAGTGGTTGAGTCACCATCCCTGGAAGTCTTTAAAAGACGTTTAGATGTAGAGCTTTGTGCTATGGTTTAGTGGAGGACTTGTTAGTGTTAGGTCAGAGGTTGGACTAGGTGATCTTGGAGGTCTTTTCCAACCTAGATGATTCTGTGATTCTGTGATAAAAAGAAATGACAATTCTCCCATATGCCTAAAAAGTAACATGTGATGTTGTTTCTGTTAACTCCTGTATGGGTCAAAGCATGCAGTATAAAATATGCTTGCACTACTAAGGACTGACTGCCAGCACACTTGTTTGAAAATTCAGTCAGCAGGTAACATTTGGAAGTTCAGAGGAAAGCAACCTCTTAGTTGAGAGTTCAATGAAAGAGTTCAATGGAAATCAACCATCTTCTGATGCTGAATGAAAGGTGTGAGACTTTGAAGAATTTTGAAAATTAAAAAGAAGCTTCCACACATCTACTACATGTGATAGGGAGAAAATAGCTATTGTCAACATTTGGTGGGCCAGAACAATTGCTTCTTCTGTGTGTTTACACTCATAGCACCAGCACAGAAAGCTGTGGGTGAGATCAATTATGATAGTAGAAGAAAGTTCTGGGACAGATTATGTATTTGTTCTCCCATACTACTATCAAGCATTATTTTGGATGCAACATACTAGGGAAACACTCCATCCTCTCATGTACTCATTCTTGCTTTGTACGGTCCCCTCATACTGACAACATCTGGATTTTTGCACTAGACATTGTGTGTGTCAATGGCCAATGACCCAGCTGAATTTGTGGTACTTCTGGTTGCACGTAAACCAGAGAAAAATGATTCAGGATTAACTCCCTGTGTAAGAGTCCTTTGCCTCAATACTGAATCAAATCATGTACACCCACTGGCAAGACTAACATTATTTGGAAATATTTTCACCAAGAAAATGGTCTTTCCAGAATGCACTAACAGTGAGAGATTATATTTATTAAAGTCACAGTCTTTCACAGACAAACTAAATAGACAATGTTCTATTTTCCCTCTAGATGAGATGAGAGAAGATGTGAAGTTATGAATCTGTTTTACTTCAATGGATAGGTTAGAAGGTCCACATTGTAAAAATGGCATGCTGAAAAAAAGTCTGAAAGATGGAAAATCTGTGTTAATTTGGAGGATTGAATAGAGGCTGAACAATATCAAATATTAAATAATCTGAATAAGTGAATGACAGGCTAAAGCTCCTCTCCTCTCCTCTCCTCTCCTCTCCTCTCCTCTCCTCTCCTCTCCTCTCCTCTCCTCTCCTCTCCTCTCCTCTCCTCTCCTCTCCTCTCCTCTCCTCTCCTCTCCTCTCCTCTCCTCTCCTCTCCTCTCCTCTCCTCTCCTCTCCTCTCCTCTCCTCTCCTCTCCTCTCCTCTCCTCTCCTCTCCTCTCCTCTCCTCTCCTCTCCTCTCCTCTCCTCTCCTCTCCTCTCCTCTCCTCTCCTCTCCTTCCTTTTTGTAAATAGCTCCACAGTGTTGCCTTTATCATTTTTTTTCCCACTTTATTTATTTTAGGCATACAATCTATTTAACAGAGAAACAAGTTATAAATGCTTGTGAGAATACAGTGTGTGGAAAACATAAACACGTTCAGCTAAGAGCTCTAAGGCGTATGAATACATGGGAAAATTGCAAATGAGCAGTTTAATGAGAAAAAAATAAAATAAAAGTAGGAACACCTGCGCAATTTCTGTACTTTTCAGTCTGATTTATTTCCCTCACATAATTCTCACTAAAATGATTGGAGTAACACCCATATATTTAGTGAAAAAATAGCCATAAATGTTTCTGTCAGTTCCTAGGTATGATCCTAGGTATCATCACCATTTCAGTCAGTTTCTGTACAACAGGGACATAAAAAAAATATAATAAATCTTTTTTAATGTGTATACCTGAATTTATAACTGAGCAGTTACTTATAAATTCATATCTAGGACTTTGTATTCCAGTGGGAAATTGCCCCAAGCTTCCACATATATACACCTGCATGAACATTTGCAAATGTTAATGTCTGTACAATAGTATTAAATTTGATTGTTTGTATGCATCAAGGTATCGTTGTTTTGTTATGTAAAAAGTTTATAACAGAAAAAAAACCTTCATACAAGGCATAATTAACTGTAGAAATACATTGCTCTAAAAATTGTAGAAAACAAAATTAACAAACTTTTGCATATTCTTTCTCTCAATATTTTTGTTGCCCAGTTCTGAGACAGGACACTGAACCAGATAAATCTTTAGTCTTACTCAGCATGATCATCTTTTATGTATTCATAGAGAAGTATATGGAGTTACACTTGAAGGCACAGTAGAGAGCCAAGATCTTTAAAATACAATTCCTAAGTCTTAGGAGTTGGATTTAACTCTAGTGCACTGGCTTCCTTCAGTAGGAACATATTCTTTAATACAACTACTTCAGGTTTCCAATTATATGGATGAGCTACTTCTCAGTACAGGATGACCAGTCTACTCTTTTTAAAAGGTATTGAATTTCTTGTATGAAAGCAAAAACCGTATGAAACTGAATAGTGAAACTTTCATGGGGATATTAAAGTTGCAGAAGTAAGCATGCAAATGTCCGTGCAGTTTCCTCACAACCATAAGGGAACAATTTTATTCCCTTATTTTTCTCTCATGAATTGTTACATATTCAGGGCATTTTTGAGAAAGTTTGAGTTAAATATATCTGATTTTCCTCCTTCAAAGCATCATGCAAAGCATATTAAAATCAAAGTAAAGGTTTTCATTGGCCCCAGATGGTGTTCAGTCTAGTTTATAATGAAAAACAATGCAATAGTTTGCAACTTCCTTCTATTCTAGCAACAGTGTTGTAAAGAAACTGATCAATCTTCAATATCATTACAAAACAAAATCAGTAGTGCTTTAGGTGATCAGTGCTTCTGCTTCCATAAATGCTATTAAGAGATGAGAACTCGTAAGGCAAAATTTTCCATTTATTTTTACTATCTTTTTATCATTTTATGCTTTAGTATTAAGGTTAATGGAAAATTTCAGGCACGAAAGGCTTATTTACTTATTTAAATATATTCAGGTTATTTAGTGATTTTTCCCAGTGATTCCTGAGTGGTGATGATGAAGTTGTTGATGATGAAGTCCACCCCATGTTATCCCCGTAGTGGTGGACTGGCACTTTAGAAAAGACCACTGTGATACATTGTAAAAAGAATAGTTAACAAAGGTATGAAAGGAAAAAACTGCAAAGGAAAAAAAAAAAAAAAAAAAAAAGTAAAAGCCTCTGTTCTACAAAATGTGAAAGGATCATTAAGCTCATAAATAAATAATTTTTTATTTTATTTTTTTTTCTCCAGAGTTTGTTGCATGCTGGAGAAATGAAAGCTTAAAAGAAGATTGACAGACAGTAGAAAAGATAATAATATTAGTTACCTAAATGTGCTTAGCAAAGTAGAAAGGCTTTAATAAGCATAAGAAAAGAATCACTTCTCTATAAGAAAAAAAAAATGGATCCTATTTTTTTGCAACAAAATTCAAATAATAGAGGTAAGAATATAATCCATAAAGGACATCTTGTTTCATAATTTGTGTCAGAAATATATTAATTGGAAAAGCTTTGTAATTTCAAAATGACTTTCATTATTAAGTTCAGTATCTATGAGTTTAGTCATAGTCTTTGCAATTCTACTGAGAAAAAAAAAAGCAAACAATAAAACAAACAAACAAACAAACAAACAAACAAACAAAAGGACACCCACACCCACACCCACCAACAACTTAAATTTTAATAGGAGGAGACCTCTTTCTCTAAGAAATCTTGTGACAAAAACATAGCCAAAGAAAATGAAAATTTGGACAGTATGTCCAGAAGGGACAATAATAATAAGGAAAATATAATTTCCAAGTTCTCAAATATCCTTTTTTTTTTTTTTTTTATGTGTTGTTCTAGAGTAGTCAGCCATAAAAACGGTTTCTAGATTCTGTACAGCTGAGGACTTAGATATTATGGATATTATGGAGTCATCTTCTGAACAACATGATGAAAGAAAATCTTCTCTGCACCTCATCTGATATGATTTGACACTTCAAGATCATTTTGTAAAACTCTCCAAGGTTACAAAGTAGAAACAGCTTCTAGCTGTAGGATTCTCATGAAACTGTAAATAGTAAGCAGTCAGATGCTTTCATATGCTTGGAATATCTGACCCAATTCAGGAGCAGTTTGCATTACTGTAAATAGTATATAGTAAATCTGTGTCGATTTTATTGTTGTTTTATTAATTTTCTTTATTTTTTCACAGTAAAACAAAACATCTCATCAGTAGTTAGGCACTTTTCCTATTGGAAATGTAACCAGTTTTTGAAGAAATAATTGGATAAAATTGAATTAATGGTTTTGTGTACATCTAATAATTATACTTTTCGAAGAATACTTCGGTTTGTCATAAATTTTCCATGAAAAAGATATACCGTATAATTACTGGCATTTATTACACATTCACATCTTTGAACACCTTAAGCAAAAACATGCTGAAGAATCTTACTTAGCCTTCTATGAAACAAATGGGATATTTGTCTCTCTCTGAAGTAAGAAAATGCATCTAGTTTATTCATCCCATCTTCTTTAAGGCTGATAAAACATGTCTGTATGATAGGAAAGCTGTGAAATAGAAAGTGAAATGGTTCAGAAATGTAGAATAAGCACACATAGAGTCAGACTGGAATAGTCCTTTTGATTTTAGCAAAGAATTGTACATTAAAATTTGATGGGTGGCTTAACCTTTCACTTTCTGCTTTGTTCACTCCAGTCTTGTACCTTCTGTAGTCATTGTCACTACATAGCCAACTCACTTGTGCATAGACATGAAAGAAAAAATCTTTAAAAAATATTTTCAGTTGATTTAATCACCTGTTTTCAAATAGCCAGGAAATTATCACTCTTTTCACTGAATAAGGTATTCATGTTCCGAATGAGTGATAGATTGCTTTTGCAGTTCCCTGTGAGATTTATTTATTTCCTGTTAGAAATGTGATTCTTTACAGTGAGGTATGAGGGATGTTTTGCATACGTGTATTCTGGGGTAATATTTATTTCATGGAGGATTCGGGCCTTATAACTTCACACAGTGGACAGAACAATTCAATAAGATGTTTAAGTTGGCCTTCTGTTTTCCAAGGTTTTCAAATGAAGACTGACATTTTTTTTTGGAAGCTCTGCTTTACTGAAAGGAAAATTATTTAAATCAGTTCAGTGATAACCAATTGAATTTAAAAACCTGTATTATAAAGGACAGAACAGATGATATAGTGTTATAAAGTGGCATTTCTGATTTCAGTGTACATTTGTATCTGATTAAGTGCATATATCTTGAATGATCAAACTATCAAATATTTTTTAAAGAATTACATGATGCAGAAATATATTGTACAGTAAGTTTTGATCTAGATGTAACAATAAAAATATTTATTGGAGGAACTGAAACACAATCTGATTTATAAGATTTTATAACTGCAAACACTGCTGTGAAGCTATTCCAACTAAAGCTGGGGACTCCTTTCTGAAACAAAATTCAAACATACAAGCATCAAGGCTAACAGCAAGAGAAAAAATATAATAATATATGTATATATATATATATATATATATATGTTTGCGTGTGTTGTTTACAGTTATATTTGGAGTTATATACTCCTAGGAAGAGACCTAACCTTTTGTATCCTTTTCCGATATTTTGGATTCCAAACTTTACTCTTCAGATGACAAGGGTTTATATATAGAGAAAAAAAAAACATTTTGTCATCTTTGTAAACAGCTACACAAAAATTTCATTAATATTGCATTATGTCACAGCTGCAAGGTTGTTGTGACACAAGATAATTACTAAACATTACTCTTTTGATTACAAGAAAATTGAATATTTTAGGTGTATTACACAAATCCAACAACAACAACAAAAAACAGAATAAGGAAAATGAATCAGTAAAATATTTTTTTTTTCTGAGTCTTGTTCTTTTTTTTTTTTTTTGTTAATTCATTTTGGAAAAAATTGAACCAAATCCATTAAAACTGATGGCTAATTTGAATCTATAAAAATTCTAAGTACATCATTAATTCCTTCAGATATTTTGTTTTATGACATCTGCTTTTACCATTATGGCGTATGAATGGCATTGGAAAATATGATATACAGCAATTTACCAGTGTAACAAACATTTTTAAATACAATTTAATGCAAACCATGATGATAACAACTGTAAACTCAGAGGGCAGATACCGGACAATATGTGGAATATTACTCCTCAAAAAGAAAATGAAAACACAATAACATTTTGAAAGACAGTTGTTACAAACAGAGGCAAAAATCACTACAGCTGCGAATTTATAAGCATATCATCACAATGGAATGAGAACTTTTATCTGACAGGTATGGACGAATTAAATAACAATACAAGAAAATAAAATTATCCTGTTACAAATTGCTGTTCAATTAAATCTAAAATTTGTTTGAAGTATCCAGTTTTCCTTATAGACCTTTCATAGTATTTTACTAACATAGAATTTTAGAATTAGAATGTTTTGGGTTTGAAGGACACCTCCCACTAAACCAAATTGCTCAAAGCCCCATCCAACCTGAGCTTGAACTCTTCCATGGATGGGGACATCCACTTCTCTGGGCAACCTGACACAAGGCTGAACAACCCTAGCTCCCTCAGCCTGTCTTTGTAGGAGAGGTGGTCTATCCCTTTGATCATCTTCAGGTCCTGTTCTGGACTCATTTTAGTACATCCATTTAGTACATTTTATCTCCTGTAGGTTTCTGAACACTAGATAATCCTGATTATTAAAAAGAAGTGATTTTTAATGAGTGAACAGATAGAAACTTCAGTTCTTTTTCCTGAAATTGATTTATGTCTGTCATCTTTTGTAATTTCAGTACCAGAAGTGATGTGCTTTGTTCTGTAGCTCTCTCAAGCTAGCTCTCAACCTCACAAGATGATACTCTTATAATATAAGCTGTATTAATGTGTAATTTAAGCAAGCACGGAGATGGCATGAATATTTATCCTAGATTTCCAGTGTCTTCTTTCCAGTATTTACATTCCTAGTGACAGTTCCATACCTACTTGCTTTCAGTTTCAAATTCTGCAGGTTAAAGACTTAACATTTCAAAAGTCAGATGCTGTAGGATTAGAAGTTTGTCTTTAAAGAAAAAGTGAGTCTGTCATTTTTTTGTTTTCTTTTCTTCTTCTTCTTTCACCACACCAACCAGTGAATGAAACAAACAGGGCTTAGAGCAGGCCCTGGAAACTTTTGTAAATAACTGAAATCTCCTGTCCTTATAGCATGCAGGACAAATTTGTTATCATGAAGGAACCAACCCCTCTCTTCTTTTTGTCTGTAGATTTTTGAAAGAGATGGTGGTTGAATAACCATGGTCATATTGTTTTATTTTTTTTACACTGTTTCCCTTCATTCCTTTTGAAACTGTCTTCTGGATATTTTGTGTTGCACAAGCCATTTGTTTTCTGATTATGTGCAATGCGGAATCCAATAGTTTTCTTAATTTATGACTTCGTGTCATATTATGCTATTATGCTATTTAAATAAAATAAACAAAAGACTAACAATTTAACACTTTTTTCAGGTAGATTAATTGAGATACCATTGTGATGTTTCTTGTGTGGTTCCGACAGATTGAAAATATGTACAAAATATTCAGTATTTTTATCAGTCACCAATAAGTAAATTAAAAGGAAACATACTGTATACTAGTGTTGCGCACCCTGGCAATAGGATTACAATAATCTCAAATGTTTTTTGTGTTTGTCAGAAAAAAATTTTAAGAAATTTTGGATAATGCAAAGAAATCAAATTCACTCAAAAATAAGAGTGGACAATGATTTGTAGGCATTCAGTCTAGACTATGGAAAAAGAAAAAAAAAGGGAGGGGACTTTGTGAAATTAGGGGGCTTTGGTGAAATTAGGTGTCAGTTATACTAGATTTATTAAAACATTCCAATAAGTTATTTATACTACAAAATAAACAAATGGTAAATGAGAGAAGAGACTTCATTTTGGCAATGTCTGAAAAAAAAAATCATAAATCAAAAAAAAATAAATCATAAATTTCACCAACAGGTAATCATAGTTTTCTGCTCTCTCACCTACTCATCACCTGGTCTGTTGTTGAAAACCAGAAGGAAAGAAGCTGCTGCTTTGAGATTTGACACTCTGGATTTTCATTACTAGGTAACCTTTTTCATTTGTATACCATTTACACAGGATCAAAGCAGACAGCTATAGGACAAAGAAGCCTGTGTCAACCGAGTGTAGAGACTTCTCACAGTTAGAACTTCACTTACCATTTAAAAGTATCTAAGAATTTGTTTCTATTTCGAAATGTAAAAGGAAACAGAAACAAACAAATGAACAAACATATTTTACACTGAAATATCTTTCTCCTGAGGGAATTAGCCATACGGGAGGTGATTTATGAGGACACAGACCTTGGACAAACATCCACAGATCCAGATGAAGTCAGGTGTACACGACCCATGTGGCGGAAGTTTTTATGGAGTGCACCATCATCATATGTCAGCTCATTGGCAGTAATGGAAAGAAGATGAGGAACTCACAGTGGATGAAGTGGCTAATCAACTCAGGCAGTACGAAGAAAGTCTCTCCTCTTCCTTAAAGGCCTGCACTCAGCTGTGGAGAAACTTTATGACAAGGTCCACCAACTTGAAGAGAATTTACCTTCCTCCCCACTTGAACAAACTAGTGTCCACCAACTAAAAGAAAATACTTGGGGAAGTTGAAAAGGCTGCAGGAGCTGGAACTGGAGCAGCTTCAGGAGCTGAAGCGGCTGCAGGAGCTGGAACTGCAGGAGCTAGAACTGGAGCGGCTGTAGGGTCCATTGTAGGGGTTGGATTGACTGTTGGGTCGGTCACAGGACCTGGAGTGGCCGCAGGGTCTGTCACTAAGTTGATAGTAGTATCAATTGCAGCTTGATAGGCATGAGCCAGACCCCAGCACGTTACAGTGATTTGTGTCACTTTGGAACTGCCAGAGTCATGACACCCTTTTTTCAAGCATTCTACCAGTTTTTTTAGGATTTTGCAGTTGTTCAGAGGTGAATTTCCAAAACACTGGAGGTGCCCACTGCTCTAGGAACCTGTCCATATCCTCCCATACTCCCTGCCACTCACAACTATCCTGCCTCAGGACAGATCTCTGGATGAGATTCCTAAGCAGGTGTTTAACTTTAAACAAAACTGGAAGCGCATTCAGGAGACATAACAACAAGAACATGCTGGTCTAAGTATCCCAAGGATATTCAGTATTGTGGAGAACTATTGTAACAAGCTCGGAGGATAAGAGGGTGGTGAAGGAGAAAGGGAGAGTGAATGAGTAGGAAAAAATATCTTTCCCTTTCCCCTCCACAGATTGGCCCCCTGATGGAAAAAGGTAATAGGTGTAATTGCTAATAGTTTCCAAGATACGGTTTCCAAAGTATAGAGTCGATGACGTTGCTGAGCACAAATACCAAGTTAGAGTCATGACCAGAAATTTAATCGTCTCATAAGCCACTGTTACAATGCACAATACCATAATAATCTTAAACCAGGGCCCGTAAAGAATAAACAACATGACAGAGAGCACATACGGAAAGTAACGTGCTATAATACTCAATTTGGAAAACAGGCGCAGAAGACTTGAGATTAAAGCAATCAGCATTATGACAAGTAACTATTAAGCAGGTCTAATACTTATACCAATTTTAGTTTAACATACTCTGGTCAGTTCTGTCATTATCTCAACCCTTTGTGCCCCAAGTTGGGTACCAAAAGAACTGTTGTGGTTTAACCCGGCTGGCAGCTGAAAACCATTTGCTCACCCTCCTCCCTCCCTCTCTGGGATGGGGGAGAGAAATGGGAAAGTGAAGCCCACGAGTTGAGATAAAGACAGTTTATTAAGACATAATGCTAACAATAATAATAATAATAATAATGATGATAATACTACTACTACTACTAATATGTACAAACAAGTGATGCACGATGCAAGTGCTCACCACCCGCTGACCAATGCCCAGCCTAATCCATGAGCAGTCCAGCCCCCTTCCCCCGTCTAGCTACCCCTATATATTGTTTAGCATGACATCAGATGGTATAGAATCATAGAATCATAGAATATCCTGAGTTGGAAGGGACCCTTAAGGATCATCAAGTCCAACTCTTGACACCGCACAGGTCTACCCAAGTTCAGACCATGTGACTAAGTGCACAGTCCAATCTCTTCTTAAATTCAGTCAGGCTCGGTGCAGTGACCACTTCCCTGGGGAGCCTGTTCCAGTGTGCAACCACTCTCTCTGTGAAGAACCCCCTCCTTATGTCAAGCCTAAACTTCCCCTGCCTCAGCTTAACCCCGTTCCCGCGGGTCCTGTCGCTGGTGTTAATGGAGAAAAGGTCTCCTGCCTCTCGACACCCCCTTACGAGGAAGTTGTAGACTGCGATGAGGTCTCCCCTCAGCCTCCTCTTCTCCAGGCTGAACAGGCCCAGTGCCCTCAGCCGTTCCTCGTACGTCTTCCCCTCCAGGCCTTTCACCATCTTCGTAGCCCTCCTCTGGACACTCTCCAACAGTTTCATGTCCTTTTTATACTGTGGTGCCCAGAACTGCACACAGTACTCAAGGTGAGGCCGCACCAGCGCAGAGTAGAGCGGGACAATCACCTCCCTCGACCTACTAGCGATGCCATGCTTGATGCACCCCAGGACACGGTTGGCCCTCCTGGCTGCCAGGGCACACTGCTGGCTCATATTCAACTTGCTGTCTACCACGACCCCCAGATCCCTCTCTTCTAGGCTGCTCTCCAGCGTCTCATCGCCCAGTCTGTATGTGCAGCCAGGGTTTCCCCGTCCCAGGTGCAGGACCCGGCACTTGCTCTTATTGAACTTCATGCGGTTGGCGATCGCCCAGCTCTCCAACCTACCCAGATCCCTCTGCAAGGCCTTTCCACCCTCATTCGAGTCCACAACTCCTCCAAGTTTGGTGTCATCAGCAAACTTGCTCAAAATACCTTCTATTCCTACATCCAGATCGTTTATAAAAATATTGAAAAGTACCGGCCCTAAAATGGAGCCTTGAGGGACCCCACTAGTGACCGCCCGCCAGCCTGACGCAGCGCCATTCACCCTTTGGGCCCTGCTCATTAGCCAATTGCTCACCCATCGTATGATGTTTTTATTTAGCTGTATGGTGGACATTTTGTCCAGTAGGATCCTATGGGAAACCGTGTCAAAAGCCTTGCTGAAGTCCAAAAAAAATCACATCAGCTGGTTTCCCTTGGTCCACCATACGGGTGATCTTATCATAAAAGGAAATCAGGTTAGTTAGGCAGGACCTACCCTTCACAAACCCATGCTGGCTGGGACCAATGACTGCATTGTCCCCCAGGTGCGCCTCAATACGTTCGAGAACCATCTTCTCCATGATTTTACCAGGCACTGACGTGAGACTGACAGGCCTGTAATTGCTAGGGTCTTCTTTCTGACCCTTCTTGAAAATCGGCACAACATTTGCCAGCTTCCAGTCTACCGGGACCTCTCCAGACTCCCAGGATCGTTGAAAAATAATTGAGAGAGGTTCCGCGATGACGTCCGCCAGCTCCTTCAGCACCCGGGGATGAATCCCATCTGGACCCATGGACTTGTAGGGATCTAGGTGGAGTAGCAAATCCCGCACACGTTCAGGGTCAGTTGGGAGTTTGTCATCCCCACCGTCCCGGTCCTCCAGCTCAGGGCACCCTGGGTCCCGAAGCCCATCATCGGCATTGAAGACAGAGGCAAAGAAGGCGTTAAGCGTCTCTGCTTTGCCTATGTCATCGTCTGTGAGGAGACCTTCCCTATCAAGGAGCGGCCCTATGTATTCTTTAGTTCTCCTTTTTCCATTCACATATCTAAAAAAACCCTTTTTATTTTCTCTCACAGACACAGCCAGCTTCAACTCTAGGTGTGCTTTAGCCACACGAATTTTCTTCCTACAAACATGAACAGCATCCCTGTATTCTTTCCACGTTACCTGGCCCTCCTTCCAGTAGCGAAACACTCTCTGTTTCCGCCTAATCTCCATAAGAATGTTCCTGGTCAGCCACGCCGGCCTCCTGCCCCGCCTGCCCTTCCTGCCCCTTCCCCCGTCTAGCTACCCCTATATATTGTTTAGCATGACATCAGATGGTATGGAATACCCCTTTGGCTAGTTTGGGTCAGCTGTCCTAGGTCTGTCCCTGCCCATTGGCAGGACAGAGCGAGAAGCTGAGATGTCTTTGGCTTGGTGTAAGAACTGCTCTGCAACAATTAAAACATTGGCATGCTATCAACACTCTTCTCATCTTAAGCCAAAACATAGCTTTCTACCAGCAACTTGGAAGAAAATTAACTCTGTCCTAACTGAAACCAGGACACTCCACAAAGCTCAAAAAGATTTTTTTTTGATGATCAGCATCAAAAACAATTACTTTATGAATGCAAATGAGAAAATTTGACAAAGCTGAACACACTCTGAAAGTTTAATAGAGTCAAATATGAGCAATTGGTCTCAAGTGTTTTTGTGGATAAAACTGAATCTAGTGGCAAACCACATGATACAAAGTTCAAAATCAGTTAATTCAATCAATTATTTTATTATTATAATTATCCATTAAATATCTTTACAACATCAGGAAATGTTATATGATCTGAAATGGCTGTCAAAGGCTTGTTACTGTAAAATAAATAAATAAATTTGAATCAGGCCTCCAACTCCCTAGCTCTACAGCATACAGACAGGTAGTTATATCTTTATTTCCTATTACTATATCCCAGATCTTATCTTCTGTAATTTCAAAAAACAAACAAACAAACAAACTTATTTTAATCAAAAACATATTTTTTAAAACACTATCTTCCTTTTTGCTACAATCTGCCTCATAAAAAAATTTAGGAAAAAATGTTGATGAGGCCATATTGTAATTTACCAATGATTTAAAAAAAAATAAAAAAAAAAAAAATCTGATATAAATAGAAAATTTAGAAATATATATTTAAAATCATTTTTTCTTGCAAGGCGTAATATCAATTATTTCAGTGTTCCTTGAAAACCACAGAATAACATTATAATAATAACTGCATTTTCAACGTAAGAAGTTTTGTTCCCTTGAAGTAATATACATTGCTAGACAATAACTCTAAATACAGTATTACAGTATCAAAAAGAAAAAAAAAACTACTTGATTCTGTTCAGGAAAGTTGGCCTGCAAATTTTATCTGTTGTTTGGAATATTCTTGTCTGTTGAAAAGCATGATGACATGCTATGAGTTAGCAAAACAGGCCACTTAATTTTTTACAGAAACAAAGATTTATTTGCCTGTAAATATTACAAGAAATGTAAGACTTGAGCTAGTGCTGTAAGCCTTGTCTCTGGAATATATCGAACATCTTTTCATAAGTATCTATACTAGAATTCTGGGGAGGTGGGATGTGATAATATGTGATAAAATAAAGACTGGAATAGACAGGGTGAATAAGAGTCAATTTGTTCTAATACAAAAACTAGGAAGCACAAAATCACGCAAAAATATTCAACATAATAAAAGAGAGTGATTCTTATGTTATCTATGTCATTGTAACTATAATTACATTATTATTGTATATTATTACATTAATTAATATTATTAAATTATTTAATATCACATTAATATGATATTATTTTATATTATTACATTATCATTGTAATTATCGTTACAAGAATGTTATCAATCCTTGTGTATATCTGATGCAAATTCTACTAGTTTACTTGGGCTCAAAGAGGTGACCAAACAAGTTAATGAAAGAAAAGTCATGAATAAGTAAATAAATAAATTGATTGATTGAAAGAATTAATAATAAGAAGAATGGATATGTAAATAAATAAAATACATTATATTTCATTTTTTTTGTCAATACATTTTTAAAAATTGCAATTAAATTACCTGACTCAGTTAAAATTCCTGACTCAAAATACACCTTCCTTTGTGTTTATTGTAGTTTTTATGAAAGTCTTCATGTCTTTGCTATTCTTGCACTGTCATGAAAAAAAAATACCTCTTCCAATCTTTCATGTCTGATTCTCTATTTCAGTTTTACCTATCCTGATTTACCTGTTGAGTTCCTTTTTTGAAGGTGAATGGTTTAGTTGTTATTTATCTAGTTGTTTTATTTATTTATTTATTTATTTTCTCTTTGGTTCATAGGAGACACTTTAAGTTTTACATCTCAGCATAATTTTGTCCTATTTATTGATTCTTATTTTTTTAATTGTTTTACAATTTCAAAACCACTTAATAAAATCTTAAATATTAAACTATAAAAAACAGCAATTAATTTCATTAAAAAAAAGAGAGAGAGAGAGAAAGATGTACAAACCATATTTTTTTTGTAAGCATAGTGAAAATCAAAGAAATTGACTGGAAAATTTTCATAATAATAGAAGACAAGAGAGACAGCAACAGAGAAGGACAGTGAGTATTAACATAGAGATAATTACAACTTACTCTATACTTAAATCTAAATGTTTCTTTAGCTGTTAAATTCAAAGAACTTTAGAAGTATTATTCCAAATTCACTAGTTGTAAATAGTGAATTGAGATGTTCATCAGAAAGTTTATTCTGCAAATAAGTTATACCTTCCTTTACATCTATATCAATAGATATAGATGCCACTTAGACCAAATCTGTACACACTAAGTGTGTTAATAATGTTTTTATGTAAAAAAAAAAAAAAAGAATCCGCAGTATTTTCAAACTTCTACATATTAATTTTCTGCAAGTTGCTATCTTCCTTTCTCCCTTCCTCCCTTCCTCCCTTCCTCCCTTCCTCCCTCCTCCCTCCCTTCCTCCCTCCCTTCCTTCTTTCTATTAAACTTCTATAAGCAAGAAAATGAACATGAACTAAATAATAAAATTGCCAACCACACCTTCAAGGTGACAGTGCAAATACTCTTGATATGAATCTTATTTCAAGCAGATACTAGAATGAACACACATAATACTTCCTAGTCTACAAGTATCCTTGTGTAGAAAACAATTATGTAATATTCTTGTATATTTCCCCTGAAAATGATAAAAATTTCTCTTTACTCAACAAACTCGTAAGAAATGATAATACAGTTCTGTACAGGTTATCTGAGATGACTCATCATGGTTCATCATGACCATACATAAATGATTAATGACATAAGCATCCACACAAAGCAAGTGAAATGTACACATTACTTTCAATGTGGATTTGGAAAATAAATAAATGACTTCATACTGAATAACTATAAAACTTCTGATTAATGTTTGAAGACATAAACTCTTCTATTATCTCTTTGTTATCTTCCCACATGTTCTCATTCTGAGAATTCTGAGGTCTGTAAAACAGTGAGACCATCAAACAGAGGCTCTTACATGTGTGTTTGGGGATGAAAAACGTAGATGGAGTAGCTCTTTAGGGCTCTTGACATTTTTTGATAAGATTGATAGAACTGCTCCTATATATGTCACTCTGAAGTTTTTGAATTTTCTCTCCATCCAGCCGAAGCTGTCACTGCATTGTCTAAGTCTTTTCAGTTAAAATGTTTAGGTTTCATCACAGAACCTATGCAGAATCTCTTTTTTAAAGAACTTTTCTTATGGGAATAAAGAATAAGATAATACTGATAATTAGAGAACATTGGGGTCTGAGCAGGTTACATCTGTGTGTTTCATCTGCACTACACTAACAACAGAAACATGGTGCTGTATCAGGAAGACTATTGACATGGGCCTTTAATCTGTGAAAACCTAGAGATGAGAAATGCTGCAAGAGGGCCCGAAGATGTTTTGAAACGGTAGTATCTGTATCAAAACTCACTGAGACAACCCTTTTCAATGTCTTTCTGTCACCTGGCCATGGTGCTTTCAAAATTTTCAAAATCTGTCTTGTCTTGCATGTTGTTGTTTCTGATCTGTACATTATGAATGTAATATCTTTTTCTTTAAATTTAGTCTCTAAAATAGTATCTTTGACTCTGTTCAACATTTATAGTCTAATTCCAAATGGAGTAATAATACTGCTTTCTATTCATAAGTTTATCAAAAAATCAGATAATGTCAGTATCATTATTTCATTTAAGTTTTGCTTAGAAAAATAAAAAAAATTGAAAGAAGTATGTCATTAACTTCTTATGATTCTGTGTTTTCTAGAAGGCCTGTAAATATCCTTGATTACCAGAAGAAAAAACACCTGGAGGTGTTCAAGGTCAGGTTTGATGGGGACCTGGGAAACCTGATCTAGTGTTTGACATTCCTGCCCGCAAGAAGAATTTGGAACTATATGATATTTAAGGTCCTTTCCAAATTAAGTCATTCTATAATTCTCCTAGTCAGTCAGGATCAAGTATCATCTCTTTCTCTGATCTATACTGAAGAAAGGTGATTTCCCAGGGGGAAAGCCACATGTCATTAGCTCAGTAGTAGGGATGACATTTTCACATAATGCATTTGGTGTCAAACATAAGTCACATCATTGTCAACAACTGGGAGATCTGTTTGGGAAACAATGCAGATCAAAATATTAGCATTCCTTATTTTTACATAACAAGCAGTTGCTAATAGAAAGTCAAAATGGAATAGAAGTCAAGAAAGATACCCCAAAAATGAAGAAGAATGTATCAACTGCATGAAGATACTATCTGAGACCAAAACATGTCATAATGACCAATAATGAGAAAAAAAAAAAAAAAAAAAAAAAAAAAGGGTCTGAAAGGAGGTTCTAGAAATAATAACAAAAGGATTTAAATAGGACCTGCATTTAAGCACAGAATGATTGAATAATTAAGTATCATTGCAGACAAATAAGAACAAGAAAGGTGACTCCCATATGATAGCTCAGACTATCTAACAAGATCTGATAATTTATGAGGATCACTGTGGCAGAAGTATTTACTGTTAATAAACAAATCAGAAGCATCATTATGAGATTGTTTGTAAAGCATTTTCTGTGCTAAGACTACATGTATTAGAAGGAACAGTATTGATCATAAAATATGTACAGCAGATACTGTGATATTTTAGATAAATGACTTAGTATGTCAGAAATTATAAAACATATAAAAGTAGATTTTTTAAAATTTGTTAATATAGTGTTGCATAGTTAAAAGTTCTTTTTTTGCATTGTCACTGGAATGTGAGGCCAGCAAAAAAATACAAGAGCTACTGGCAAACATATAATTCCTTAAACATGCTTTCTGAGAAAAAAAAGAATGTAAAAAAAAAAAAAAAAAGCAAATAAATAAAATAAAATAAAAATTTATCAGATCATATTGCTTGATTTTTATTAAAGATTTTGTCCTGGTTTCAGTTAGCACAGAATTAATTTTCTTCCTAGTAGCTGGTGGAATGCTGTGTTTTGGCTTAGGATGAGAAGAGTGCTGATAACACCCCGATGCTTTAATTGTTGCAGAGCAGTGCTTATACTAAGCCAAGGACATCTCAGCCTTTTGCTCTGTCCTGCCAACGGGCAGGCTGGGGGTGCAGTAAGAGCTGGGAGGGGACAGACCCCGGACAGGTGACCCAAACTAGCCAAAGGGGTATTCCATACCATCTGACGTCATGCTAAACAATATATAGGGGTGGCTAGCCGGGGGAAGGGGGCCGGACTGCTCGGGGTTAGGCTGGGCATCGGTCAGCGAGTGGTGAGCAATTGCATTGTGCATCACTTGTTTGTACATATTATTATTATTTCCCTATTATCACCATATTATTATTATTGTTATTATTGTTATTATTATTTTGTTATTATTATTTTCCTGTCTTATTAAACTGTCTTTATCTCAACTCACGGGCTTCACTTTCCATTTCTCTCCCCCGTCCCAGAGAGGGAGGGGGGAGGGTGAGCGAACGGCTGCGTGGTGTTTAGCTGCCGGCCGGGTTAAACCACGACAGATTTCAACTTCTCTGAATCACAGTTTTAGTGTTTAATATTTATTATTGTTCTTCACTCACTACCAATCTTTATTTCTTCTATGTCACTGTTAACACATTTTGCTACCTGCATATCAGTCAACCTTCATTTGTATTGTTATCTTGAGAAATTTCAATCAAATCATCTTTACTGACTCTTTATCTACTATACCAATGTTTGAAGTCTTATTTTTATTTTTTTTTTTGAACAAAAATACTTCCTTTTTAAGTTTTCTTACAGACTTTAAAACTTCCTGTGGTAAGAAATTCTGAAGCATGTGAATATACTTTCATAGATGCTGGAAAGGGGAATAGACATGCTAATCTCCACTTTGTCATAGCCATGACAGAAGCAGCAGCTGATTCTTATGATAAGAACATGTACTGAATTTCAGTGTACTTTAAAATAAACTGATGATGGCAGAAGAACTGTGCACAGAGAGGGGAAAAGATACCTGATCTTTTCAAATCAGGATCTGAGGAGTTTGTTTCAGCAATTTTTAGTACCAATTTTTGTCACAGGAATGCCTTCTTGCCAGAAGCCTATGACTGATTCAGGACTACTTACCTACTTGCTATTATCCCATTTCAACACATTCCATTACTGTTTCTCTGGCTAGATGGGTTATTTCTCTGGCTCTGATGTTACAATGATGTTTCACTATTTGTTCTAGTGCCTCTGGCACAAAATTGGTTATGTGCTATTTAGCTAGTATTCTGAACAGGACTAGTCACATATAGCCATCTTAACATTTTCACAGTGCTACACCTGCTATAGTAAACATATCTCTAGAACCCATGCGTTACTGAGAATGGTGTTTTTCACCTCTAAGTCCATATAAAAGTTATTGGCTGTGTTATTTTTTTTTTTTTTTTTTTTTTTTTGTGATCTCATTTCCACCTCACTACATCAGAACACTGTATCCATTCTTGACTTCCAGTTGGTTTTGAATGGATATTGCTTCTCAGTAAAAAAAAATAGGCAGATTAACTTCCTTATGATTTGCTTTGATGGTGTCCCAGGAAATTTTGGTCCTGTAGATGAAATTTTGATTTCATTAGATTCAGTGAAGACAGAATATTTCCTTTGACTGATATTTTGCATTAGCATCCTTTAGCCTTATCAAATGCCTGTAAATTTACCAGCCTGTTCTACTTACCAGCCCTTACGCAGGTATGTTTTGTCAGCAGTTGAACACCTTCTGCTCCCATCTACACTAAAGCTGAAGGGATTTATCAACAATCAGCATGGGATTATCTCCATAATGATTAAAAGAAAAATAGAAAAATCAATCCTTGCAGGCATTGGAAAAAAAAAAAAAAAAAAAAAAAAAGCAGAAAATACAGTGAGCTGTTATCATTTTGTTCCCATTTCAGGCCTAAGTATGTCATATTCTGCTTAAATATTACTTGAATTTTTGTCATTTACATTTTTATATTGCTGAATAGCATTAGAGCAATACATATGTATCACATAAAAATGTAAATGTGATATTATTTAAGTCATTTAAATTCTTTGCAGATAAACAGGCTTCTGAACTACCTTTTTCAAAAATTGACACAGAATGAAAAATTTCCACAGGACTTTACAATTCATCAAGTATAATGACCAAGAAAATACATTTATTTACGGTACTCACTTTTCTTTAGAGCTACAGTTGAAATAGACAAAGCTATGGTCTTTCATAGAGTTAGGAATTAGCTTTCTCATTCTGTCAATGCAATTCTGTCAAATCAATACTGTTTATTATGAGGTCACTTCTTAGTAACCCCTAGAATGCTTTTTGACAGAGTCATTCTGATAGATCTGAGCACAAGAGAGCTTCAGAGGCTTTATCTGGTGATAATGAAATGATTGAAAAGTGAAGAACTGATGAAATATTGTGAACTATAACTTCTGGCAAGTCCTGTCCAGTAGATATTCCCTTACTCTCTCATAGACCTTCACAACACCCGTGTAGTTTTAATATGGTACTTGTACTTATGTGATTTACTGCTGTAAAAACAGTGATCATTTTAAAGGAATAAGTAAGAATAAACAAAGTAAAATTCTGTTTGAATAGAGTAAATAATTAAATAAACTAAAAATCACAGAATCACAATCACAAAATGGGCAGGGTTGGAATGGACCTCTAGTACAACCCCCCTGCTGAGCAGGATCACCTGAGCAGGAGTAAGTTGCACAGGATGACATTCAGGCAGGTTTTGAATATCTCCAGAGAAGGAGACTCCATAGCCTCTCTCTATTGCTCTGTCACCCTCGCAGTAAAGAAGTGCCCCCTAATATTGAGCTGGGACTTACTATGCTTCAGTTCATGCCCATTGCTTCTCATTCTGTCGCTGGGCACAACTGAAAAGAGACTAGATCCATCTTCTTGACTATATCCATCTGAGATATCCCCTCAAATATTTATACACATTAATGAGGTCTCTGCTCAGTCTTCTCTTCTCCAGGCTAAACAGACCCAGTTCCCTCAGCCTGTCCTGGTACAGGAGATGATGTTTTCATTCTTTTAGCTATACTTCTGTATGTCAAGATCCTCTTGAAGTTGCCTTTAATAATCCTTGTTTTACTTCATTTGCCTTACATTCATTTTGATAAGGCCTACTGACTTAAAACAATTGTGATCCAGCATTCTATGTTCTTAATTAAAATATTGACTGGATGAGCATAATAGAAAACCAAGGTTTTTATTGGCTTTTGTCTTACAACTACTGTACTCGTGTAATATCTTAATTTTAATTTTATATTCTTTGCCATCTATATCCCAACCTGTGTCTGGCTTTTCTTATTTTATTCCATGAACACAGATCTGTTAGTGTAATTCTCAGCAAAATGACTTTATATATACTTTATTTATACTTTTAAACCTACATTTTACAAGAAGTATTAAACCCAATAAGTAGGATTTTAATTATTAATTAAGCAGTTAATTATTATTACTATTATTATTTTGGTTATGGTTATTATTATTGTTATTATTTTATTATTATTGATAGTACCTAAAACATGTGGAGAAAAAATCCCTTTTCATGGTATCAAGGAAACACCATAAGGTTGTGGAGATCTAGACCTTGTTCTGGGATTTTAAAACCTTCAATGTTGGATTCAAAAAATACTACATTTTACTATTTCTTATGGTACTGGAAGCATAATGGTTATATTCCTGCTGGAGAATAAAACAAAAAAAAAAAGAAAAACAATGTGAATTCTCTATAGATGACACTGTTTCAAGATTTAAATTTAACATTTTTTTTCAGAGAGAGAATATCTTTCCACCGTTGCCCCTAAAGAAGCCAAAAACAAAAATGAAAGAAACAACTATTCTACCAAAATTAACAATAATACAACTTTTTGTTTGTTTGCTTGTTTAACAAACATAGTCTTAAACAGGGGCAATTGTTCTTTTTATTCCTTACCAGTTTAGGTACCACATATATTTTCAAATTTTCTAATTTTTATCAAGATGTATTTGAAGCATTATAAAGCCATACAAAGTCCATGAGAACAAATCTGATCAAGTAACACTGACTAAATTTTAAAATATATTTTATTTAAACATTTCTTACAGTGTAGTTATCATGGCTATCAGGAAACAAAAACCTAAGGAGAGGGAAGGGATTAGAAGTTGATGACTGAGGACAACTGAGGACTGTAAAGGTAGTCTATTTTATGTTGCTTACAGACTTTGTATGTACATAGTCAAATACAGGCATATTTATGAAACAAGATTCTATATTTAACCAGTTTATTAAATGATCAGTAGATGTTCATAAAAAAGTAACAGGTGTTGCATAATAGATTTATAAGAAGCTGAGAATACTGTTATGTTTTTCAGTCATAATTCATGTTTAATAATAAATTTAATAAATTGATAATAATAATAAAATAATAATAAATTATGTTTTTCAGTCATAATTCGTGCTTAAGACAAACAGCTTCCATTTGGTAGATTTCAAAGGAAAATGACTTATCACTGACTTATTTGAATCCTATGAGTTCAGGACATAAATCAAAAGATTCTAAGCCAAGCAACTATTAAAGAAAGAACCAGAATAGTGAAATTGCTTGTACCAATGTCAATTATGTTTTGTTTAATGCTGTCACAACTATACCTACTAATAGATCCTCTTTATAAAACACTAATGATATGATAATGATATGGTCATTATCATATCATATAATATAATTATCATATAATGATATGATAATGATATGGTCAGCCTTGGCTGAAGTTGTTTCCCTCAAAGGTTTCAAATATGTTTGCATATCATGTTGCTAGCACAAAACTTAAACAGAAACGAGGGTAATGGTTAAGTTGTTCTGCTGTTGTTGTATTCTTACTCCTACATAAGATTTTCTTGCCTATTTTTAAAGTCAGTAAATCAGTGTTCTTTTCAAATTCTCAGTACAACCTTTTCTTTTCTTTTCTTTTTTCTTTTCTTTTCTTTTCTTTTCTTTTCTTTTCTTTTCTTTTCTTTTCTTTTCTTTTCTTTTCTTTTCTTTTCTTTTCTTTTCTTTTCTTTTCTTTTCTTTTCTTTTCTTTTCTTTTCTTTTCTTTTCTTTTTTTCTTTTCTTTTCTTTTCTTTTCTTTTCTTTTCTTTTCTTTTCTTTTCTTTTCTTTTCTTTTCTTTTCTTTTCTTTTCTTTTCTTTTCTTTTCTTTTCTCTTTTCTTTTCTTTTCTTTTCTTTTCTTTTCTTTTCTTTTCTTTTCTTTTCTTTTCTTTTCTTTTCTTTTCTTTTCTTTTCTTTTCTTTTCTTTTCTTGCTAGTTTCCCTTCCCTTCCCTTCCCTTCCCTTCCCTTCCCTTCCCTTCCCTTCCCTTCCCTTCCCTTCCCTTCCCTTCCCTTCCCTTCCCTTCCCTTCCCTTCCCTTCCCTTCCCTTCCCTTCCCTTCCCTTCCCTTCCCTTCCCTTCCCACATTAAACAGAATGTGCATGATTGTTTTTCATGGCATTTCATCTCTCTTAGGACAATAAAACTTCAGAATTCTGAGATTTTCAACAGGACATTTGGCTCAAATATATTGCTCATTTTTATTTTCCGGTATTTTATATTTTGTATATTTTTTCTATCAGGATATATTTTGGTTAATACAACAATACTTCTTCCCTGTTTTGTTTTATTATTATCTGGCACTTTTCACATATATATCAAAAAGCTATTCATATCTAAACATACTAGCTCTCATAGTCAATTTCAATAAGAGCAAGTGCCGGGTCCTGCACCTGGGACGGGGAAACCCTGGCTGCACGTACAGACTGGGCGATGAGACGCTGGAGAGCAGCCTTGAAGAGAGGGATCTGGGGGTCGTGGTAGACAGCAAGTTGAATATGAGCCAGCAGTGTGCCCTGGCAGCCAGGAGGGCCAACCGTATCCTGGGGTGCATCAAGCACGGCATCGCTAGTAGGTCGAGGGAGGTGATTGTCCCGCTTTACTCTGCGCTGGTGCGGCCTCACCTTGAGTACTGTGTGCAGTTCTGGGCACCACAGTATAAAAAGGACATGAAACTGTTGGAGAGTGTCCAGAGGAGGGCTACGAAGATGGTGAAAGGCCTGGAGGGGAAGACGTACGAGGAACGGCTGAGGGCACTGGGCCTGTTCAGCCTGGAGAAGAGGAGGCTGAGGGGAGACCTCATCGCAGTCTACAACTTCCTCGTAAGGGGGTGTCGAGAGGCAGGAGACCTTTTCTCCATTAACACTAGCGACAGGACCTGCGGGAACGGGGTTAAGCTGAAGCAGGGGAAGTTTAGGCTTGACATAAGGAGGAAGTTCTTCACAGAGAGAGTGGTTGCACACTGGAACAGGGTCCCCAGGGAAGTGGTCACTGCACCGAGCCTGACTGAATTTAAGAAGAGATTGGACTGTGCGCTTAGTCACATGGTCTGAACTTTTGGGTAGATCTGTGCGGTGTCAAGAGTTGGACTTGATGATCCTTAAGGGTCCCTTCCAACTCAGGATATTCTATGATTCTATGATTCTATGATTCTATAATCAACCACTACAATTTTTCACTAGTGTGTAAACAATACCAAGAAAAAATAAATAATGTATGTATATTACAGTGCAACATATTATGTATAATTTTAATATGAAGAATCAGATGATAATACCTAACTAATAATATTTAATATGCTTATTCTTTAATGCTTCATTATAGGTTATAATAGGTTATTTCAACATTGTTACAGTGCTGATTTGCTGAAGCTATTGCATATCATTTTGAAGAGCTTTAGCTTATGTAAAGTACAAAGCTGAGGATCTAGTCATTAAGCCAAAAGTAGAAAGGAAGGATTTAAAAAGAAATAATTCTGACTCTTTAGCACTACATCCAATTATTCAGCTATATCATTTTACCTAAAGAAAGATAGATAGATAGATAGATAGATAGATAGATAGATAGATAGATAGATAGATAGATAGATCAAAATGACATATATATATAGAGAGAGGTCAACATGATCCTCCCTATCTACAGAATAAAAAATATATGTAAGCTCTTCTTTCTGTGAGCTTGGAAAAAAATAATTCTTATGTTTCTGTTCCTGTACAATGTCAAAATTATTTATGCATGCACTGTGAAGGGTTGTTGACTAAGAAGTTAATAATTGCAAATGCTTTGACAATGAAAAATACCAATAAGGAGAATAATAAAAATATTTTTATTTTAAAAGTACAAAAACTAACAAATAATAATAAAAACAACAATAATAATAATAAACAGAAACAAAATGAACCAAACAACAAAACAAAAAAAAACTTATTTTATTGTACTCAACATTTTTTATTCCCCATTGAAGAGTTTAATATTACTAGGTATTTAATACTACTAGGTGTTTGGGAAGGATAGTAAAATCAGTAAACTCCCAGAGATAGTTCAATACCATTGTATTTGCATACAGATATATGTGAACTAGCTTTTGAGATGTTAATGATTTGTTTTCAGTGTACATAATAGAATTGCATGACAGACCAGAAATAATCAGAACTTCCGTCTTCATAAAGAGGTAAACCTGTTATAACTGATATGATAGACAACTTCAAGTCATTTAAATCTATTTGCATACACAGTGCAGCTCAATACTTTTCCATTGATATAAATCAGTAATGGAACTGTAGTTCCAGTGCATCCCTTTTGCTTACTTTTGGAAGGTACGAGGAGAACATTAATCCATATTAGGCATATAACTCATGGACTCAAAAGTTGGGCACCACATTTTAAAGTGGCTAATAAAATGTAATGATTATTGGCCAAGAGAGACAAAATCTAAGAAAGCAGTTCACTTACAGTTTGAAACAGAATTTAAATGTCAAAAATGATCAATCACATACAGATTTCTGAGTCTGTTTATGGGGAAACAAAAATACATTATGGTTTTATTTATAATGAGTGTGTGTGTGTGTGTGTCATTTTACACTTAACCGCAAATTATTGCATTCCTCTTACTAAAAGATTTTTATTTGTCAAGATTTTATTGTTGTACTGAAAAATAATTGTCACTGCAGAGATAGGTGGAGTACAAAGAGTAAAGTAACAAACTGAGCTGCCAGCACAGCTGAGCCTGGAACTCACCTTTTCAGAGTACTGGAGGCCTGTAGTCTATCATGATTATTATCCCAGAGGGGCTATGCAAAGGTCGGGTGCATAATGCACCGCATAAAACTGTGACAGGTATATAAAAATGTTAACTGTAATTGTAGTCTTCCCCAATAACTTTAACATATGTTTCAGTAGAGTTCTTTCAATTAAAAAATAAAAATAAAAAAATGGATAAATAAAATTCCAATGAAAATTATGATTATAAATCAAAAGGAATATAGTACCTTTAAATATCCCCAGAATATGAATATGTTTAAATTTTAAGCAATTAACTGAAATATAAAGAGTTAATTAATGATCCTAACAATGTCACTAGAGAGGAATTATGGAAATTTCTAAAGCAAGAACAACAATGTGTTTTAAATACTGGGTTTATTGAAGAACGTAAGATTGTATGACCTTTTGTGGAAGAGGTGTATCTAGTTCTAAGGCATACTCATCACATGTTATTTCACCTTATGTGAGATTCAAGGAAGGAGTATGAAAAGTTTATTGCATATTGGTTGAGTTCCTAGACTTCATTTCCTTAGTCTCTTCTCTTGCTAAAAAAAGGGCAAAAAAGCTTTCTTCATTATGAAATAGATCTCTAAATATATGAAAAATTTAATGTTACATATATAAGATCTTAGGTTGTTAAAGTGCTATGAACTTCCTTAAACTAATATATTATTTTATAAAGGTGTCATTTTAAACTTAAAATTACAATAAAATAAAATAAAATAAAAAATAAATCTTGAAGATTCTCTGATTCTCCCCCGCTACTAAAATGATTCTCCTCATCTACTCCACTCTCATGATCACTGCACTCCACCTGGAGCACTGCATTTAGTTCTGGGGACCCAGCACAAGAAAGACATGGACGTATTAGAATGAATCCAGAGCAGGGCCATGAAGATGATCAAAAGGCTACAGCATCTCTCCTATGAAGACAGGCTGAGAAAGCTGGGGTTGTTCAGCCTAGAGAAGAGAAAGCTCTGTGGAGATCTTATAGTCTCCTAGCTAAAGGGGGCCTACAAGAAAACTGGAGAGAGAGAGAGCGGGACTCTTTACTGGGGACTGTAGCGATAATACAGGAGGGAAAGGATTAAAACTAAAAGAGGCAAGATTTAGATTAGACCTTGGGGAAAAAAATATTTACTGTGAGGGTGGTGAGGCACTGGAACAGGTTGCCTAGAGAAGTTATGGATGCCCCATCTTTGGAAGAGTTCAAGGCCACATTGAATGTGGGCAACCTGATGTAGTGGAAGGTGTCCCTGCCCATGGACAAGGTCCCTTTCAATACAAACCATTTTATGATTCAATGATTCTATCATACAACAGGTAACAACTGTTGTACAGGATTTACAAAGTAATGCATTTCATATAATTTGGGAGCAAAGAAGATATATTTCTCATTTGCTGCTTTATTACATTGTTAAATATGTAAACCACATTGACAACATTCAGCCTTCAGATTCAAAATATCTGTAAAAAGCTTTGCTCAACAACAAATAAAAAGATAATAAATTCCATACATATTGTTTGAATTAAAGAATAAAAGAATCGGTAATTCGTAATTCAGTATTTCTGCTTTAACTGTAAACATTGTAATGGTAATATGCAGTTGTCTTTCAGAATGGTATGTCTTTCCAAAACATCAGTTATACATTTCATGTGAGCATATGTTCTTGTATTTAGTAGCTGTGTTGTTCTCTTAAAGAAGTAGTTTTCAGTTATATATTTCCTATTCATTTTTAGTGGTAACAAAACCAGTATCATAGTATTATGTGTAATTTAATATATCCATAACTGGATATTAGAAATGGCATGGATTAATAATAAATTTTAAATGTTGTTAATAGTGTTTTTGTTAGTGTTTTTGCTGAAAAACTGATTTTGACTATTGAAGTGTTCTTTATGATAAACATTCTCTACATTGAAATAAAAACATTGTTGAGGTTAATGAAACAACTATTATGACAATCATTTCTTATATGTGATCTATTTTATAACTCTGGTATAAATGATAGGTTATGTAATCTAGAAGTCAAATAAGAGATTTACAGTATTCCAATATTCTGCATACCATTAAAATCCTCAGACTGAAATTAAAACTATAGTGGAGAACATAATAATGTTCAAGTAATGTGATGCTGTATGATACAATTATACTTTGTATATGCCCAAGTATTATTTGTGCTAGTACTCTTGGGGCATCAGACTTTCAATATTCCATGTCATTGACCTTTTATTCTTTTTCATAAACTAACCAATAAAATGAAAACATTCACTTGTATATTTTTATTTACTTTTCCTATTGCTGTTTTGCAGAAAGATAGAATCTCAACATTTGACTTGCCCAACATTTGAATAATAGGCACTTGACATTTGAATAACAGATACTTGACTTGAATAGAAGTTGGCAGACTGTAAAGCACAATTAGAACTTGTTTGTTTACATATTTAAGTACCAGCTTATTGTATTAGTTTCACTTGTGCGATGTCTACAAGATAACACTATAAAGTTTAACTGTTCTTCATTCAGCTTTCAGAATAGTAAGTTTACTTCTGCCCTGTGCATTCTTTTTGTGCATTCAGTCTTTTCCAATGGAAAGTAATTCTTGTACCTTTGATTTTTTATGTACCTGACACATTAAAAGTGCTACACTAAAGAGGAATATGCCCAATTTGAATAGTGCAACTCTAATTCTGTGAGAACCATGCAGTCAAGATGCATTGCACTTGCACAATATTTTAACATCATAAAGAATATAGCCAGTTAGAAAAAGAAAAATACGTCTTCCTGGAGGTCAAGAAGGTGGAAAAGCAACAAAACTTCTGGATGCAGAGTCCTCATTTATAAGCTTGTCAGGGTAATTAGTGATGCTGCCAACAAAATACCTGCCCTGGTTAGTAAGCATTTCCTGTTCCTCATTAACAAAATGAGTTTCAGGTCATATCTCTGATAATAAAGGCATTTTCATGCTTAATTGTTTAAATAAACATGTAATTAATGTCTGGTAATGAGATTATGAATCTATGTAGAAATAACATTGTAACAACATGGACAAATTGCCTTGTTATGCAGCATGCAATTAAAATAGGAATAATACATTTTTTTTTCCTTTTTTTTTAATAGCATTAAATAAATACTGCTGTGCTTAATATGAAAATATATAACTCTTTTAAGGATTACAGAAATGTTTTGTAATAACATTAAGAAGGTTTCAGGGAGTTAGCATGTCACTTACCTAAATGAACATAAAAAGTTGAGAAATGACAGCCAGAAAAAAATAAGCATCATAAGTAAGCAATTAAAACATTACAAATAATTGAAATCTTGGCATAAAATAAGCATTGCCATTTATACCTCACTAAGTTTGTGGGTTTTGTTGTTTAGTTTTTGATTTATATATTTATTTTTACAAATGTTACAAATGTACTGACAAGGCAAAGGATGTAAAAAATGCTTTTATAGTTAAGGTTTTTCTTAATTTTATTTTTATTTTTATATATTTTTTTAAAGTCAAACTTATCTCTTCTCTCTTCTCTTCATTCCCTTTTATTAATGAAAAGATATCAGTGAAGTGGGATATGGGTTTAAATCACGCACCCTTTGAATTACAGGAATTTTCCAGTGGTTTAATGGGAATTTTACCTTGCTCAGTTCTAATTCTTTAAGTTTTCTATGAGCTGCATCTGGTTGAAGATCAAAATAAATTAATAAATAAATTCGAATTACTTTATGAGTCTAATTCTCTTTTACATTAAGAGGCTTCATAGGTCTAACACATTATCTATCTACTTTCCGTCAGCTTTTTACATGTAGACAGAGTTTGAGAATAAATTCTAATAACATCAAAGCACAAATTTCCATCTTTTATAAACATATAAAACAATCTAGTCCTTAATGAAAACTTCAAGCTTACAGAGATCTGGAATATTCGATGAGATAAAATGAAACCACTCATGTTGTAACAATGACATATAATAATGTCAAATACTAAATGAAATACAAACAAGTTGAGTATAATTTACCATGAATTCAGAGGGGAAGAAATATCAAATTTAATACATTTAAGGTCTAAACTGATCATACATTTCTTTAGAAAAACTTTAATTACAAGATTTCACATTCATGATTCCTTGTTCACAGTTTACTCATTTGAACTACTTTTTTCACTACATTTTTCACTACTTTTTTTTTTTTTAATGTTTTCAACTAACATGATCAGAAAGAATACTTTGGTATTGATGTTTTGTATTATGTATATACACACACATATATAAATGTATACATTTACAATTAATATAATATATATGTGTATACATATATTTTATATACATATATATTATTACACATATATATACTACATTATATATATATATAATATATATTTAATATACATATATATGTGCGTATATAATGTATACATGCATATATTATATATGTAAACATATTTTCATACATCTATATATATAAATTATAATAATTACATGAATATTATAAAAGTATAAACATTTACATGTATTTATTGTATTTTTATTTATTACACTGTTATAAATGCTATAAATATATAGATATTGTTTTATTGTTCTCTATGTATTGTTTCTATTGTTTTATTTATATTCTTTATATTATTTTATGCTATATTACATATATATTTTATACATTTTTTAACATACAAATGTTCTTCAAGATTATACTTTTTGATTGAACTAGTGTGTGTCTCAAGATACAAGTCATATTTTTTTAATAGTTAACTACACCTACAACGTGCTATTCAATACTATACTCTATGAATAACTTAAGATATTATACATATACTAACATGAAATAAATAAAATTAAATACTTATTTAGTATATTATACTTATTTAATTCAATTATCAGATGAATCAGATGATGCCAACTAATGATCTTGACGTAAACTTCTGTGTCAGTTCATATGTTATCAGAAAAGAAATGACCAGATATATTTGTTTTTAAAATATCTGTAGTAAGCATTCCATGGAAATTCCCTTGCAGCTTTCCACCAGTCTCTACTCCTTATTCTGTTAAACTGTTGAACTGTGTTGTAGCATTATGGAAGACCATTTATGCAAGGAGATCTTGGACAAGCCATTTATGCTCCGTTAGACCTTGTACTTATGGTTTCAAAAGTGACAGCAGGATGACGCTATGAAGTAACTGGAATACCTTTGATAGGTGTTGTAACTGAATACAGTTCCTAGATACAAGTGGCTGGATATGCTGTGTTGGATATTAGGAAAAAGGTAACATTCCTACCTGTCAAGATGTGATGGACAATTTTGTTTTTACACCAGGTATAAGGAAACACAGTAAAGACTGAAACTGTCTGTGTCCTCTTCACAGACAGGATCAGCATAGTGTACATTGGAGGTCGATATGATGCTGTATGACATCAGGGGTTGCAGCGTCCAAAGGAATGGAAGTTTTACTTTCTGTCTGTATTTCCTCCTCTATTCCTATCATATCACTAAAACTATTATGCTATTTGCTGTTATACCTTTCTTACTGAGAAAGAACACTGCACTTCTCTCAGTGCAGAATAAGTACCTAAATTTCTTTCTCACTTTTCTGAAAATGTGGATTATAGACTTTTACTTTCCTTCAGTTTATATAATGAGATCTAGCTACCCAGAAAACAGGATCTGTCTACAAAACATTGGATAGTCTCAAGCCTGAACCTAAGAAACATCTATTGTATGGGCAACCACATATTTCTCTGACATAACTCCCACAGTCAAAATATAGGCAAAAAGGAGTACTCATTCCAAAATTGTAACAAATTAATAATCCAAATAATGTAATGCAGAAAAGCATAATTAAAAATACTGTTAAAATTACTGTGTAGAATCCTTTAAGTGTTCCTCTTAAGTTAACTTAAGTTAACTTAGGTTAACAATTTCAGTCTTCTGGAAACAGAGTAGGGTTTATCACAAGGCCTTCTGAGATCATCAGTAGGAGAAATGTGACATTCATTAGGCTTTCTAATTCCTCAGCCTTAGGATATGCTTGAAGTTATTTTTATCATTCACTTGTGGTTTCTAATTTCCTGGGAGAAGTTAAAGGTGTCCTGGCTATTTACCAGGAAAACAATTGTGAACACTTTGAAGATGCTGTGGGTCCCAGCAAAAAAGATTTTACTATTTGCTCATAAAAGGGCATTGTACTGACATAACAAAGCGGGTTGTCAGTGTTTATCTGATCCTGTCTTGGCCTGAGCTGGTTTATACCTGTTTGTAAAACTGTCTGGTTGCCAGGTGACCTGTGCCTGACCTGCTTCAGCTGAGGGTCTGTGAATGTCTTCTGAGGTTGTCTGACCAAATGAGGAAGTCACCACACAAGATATGTCATTTCTGTCAGTTCAGTTAAGACAAGTTGTTGTGCCACTTCCAAATGGTCTATGTATTTATGAGGGGAACACACTTGCAATAGTGTCGAGAAAGAAAATATCAGCATCATGATCTTCCCACAAAACAACTCAGACCATTGATGACAACGTTTAATCCCTCTCCCTTTATCTTGAGAAAGATGATCAATTTTAGTACTCTGAGAAACACTGGAAGTGTTAACATACCAGAGAAGATGGATAGACACCGTTTTCTTGCAGAGATGTACTATTAATAAGGTTTCTTCTGCATGAATGTGCTAGTGTTATTGTAACTAGTCAATATATCTGCTCTATTTTGATTAGATTGTTAAAGAGTGTGTTGGCAATAAGCTTTAGCTTCAAATATACAGTATATATCTGTTGTCCTTAACTTTTTGAGGGTGGTACAACAGAAACGTTTATTTTCTGGCGTGACATAAAAAGTTCTTTAGTCAGAGATCTCCAGCAATAACACTTTTTCCATGTTGAAGTTGTGCAATTCTGCAATGTACGTCTACTGTTCATCTTGGTTCCTCTTATGAACCAAGTGTCTGTACAATGTTCTTTCACTCAACATGCAGGTGGTACAACTAGCAAATTCCATCAAAATGGCCATCATCTCCAAGCTAAAGGCAAACTCTTCACAGATTAGTTAAACTATATTATTAAACATAAATAAATAAAACCATTAATTCCTAGTCATTTTATCCTTAAACACAAAAGATCATCTATAAAGTTCTGGATACCTGATGTAACTTCTATCTAAATACAAGGCTACAAACAAATACTAGCTGGTCAGATACAGCTGCTTCCCATAACAACTATTTACCTTGAAAGCAGAATGCAGGAGCAGTAGGGATCTTCAATCCAAATTCTAATTTTCTATCAACTGCCACTGGCTAACCATAGCAAAAATAAGCAGCTAGCTGAAAGCTTACTGGAGTACAGTGTGTCATCTCCAAGGCTTTTGCCTAGATATAGTGTCTGATATATGATCATGTTAAGACAGAAGATATTCTGGTAAACTGAGCATTTAACACTACCCTGAGTGACCTTCAAGAGTCAGCATGCATAGACACGATCTCCAAGAAGAAATGGTGTCATAGTAGTTTCACCAGATGATCTAGATATGGAGCAATAGGGCTTATAAGCTTGTCAAATTTATGACAACTTATTATTGTATTAAGTTATTATTTTGTATTCTGTAGACTAAAGAGATGAAAACACTAAGAAATGAAGAAGAGAACTTAGGAGAACATTAAGGTGTCAAGATGAGAAGAGTAGTTCTCAATAGAAAGGGAAAAAAACAACAACCATCTCTATCAAGATGTAAGGATTAATTGGAAGAAAGAGACTGAACAGCAAGGCTTTAAGTTAGCGAGCATTCTGGAAATAAATAGGAATAATACATACTTACATTGACAGAGATGGAAACTGTGAGAGAGGGGATAGACATAGCAAATGGGGATAGACATAGCAACATAGCAAATGGGCTTCCAAGTGTCACACAGGTATCTTAAGAGGAAAAGACCCGGATAGGGAACAGATGATTAACTTTTGATGAGGGTGTAGAAGTTAATTAGAATGATTGATATCTCTGAAGGAAAAAGGCAGTGGGACAGATATTTGTTGGAAAAAAAAAAAAAAAAAAGACATTAAATAAGATAGAAATGCCCCACCAAAGAAAAATTTGAGATGGTGCAAAGTATGAAAGGCCTGAGAATAAACAAAGGAAATACTTGGACAACATAAAACTGAATGTAAAATGATGGAATACATAAAGGTCAACCATGTACTGAAGAGAATTATTTTTCATAAAAAACAGAATGTTAAAGAGAAGAGCATGATAAAGATAGAGATGAAAAAGGTAACAGGAGACTTCAGATATAAATGTACATATTGATTTATACTTAATCAAATACTAAATATGGAAAATGCTATGAGATTGCTAAATTATTCAGAGGAAATTTGACAAACATATGAAATAAATAATGCATCATAATTCATGGAAACCACTCAATTTAATTTATTCAAAAATTGACTAAATAACTTCTTATGACTTCTAATATTTATATATTTATTATCACACAGAAATTTCATATTTTATGAACCTAAATTTAAAAACAAACAAAAAAGAAATAGTAATGGCCACTTTTATGAAGCAATATTTAGCTCTGTTAGCTTGAAAGTTAGCTCTAGCGAAAAAATGGGACCAGAATTGTTAATAAAAGATGTATTTTATGAGAAACTCCATTCAAAGTAGCCTGGTTTCATTCAAGAATCACCCAAGGCCATCTGCTGGTACTGCTACCTTTTTGTTGTTGTTAGAATGGGTGGTGGCAAAAAGTATTCACACAGTCAGTAGAGTGCTTAGAGTGCAGTAGAGTGCTTAGAGAGGTTTAAGGTGTGTGTATATATGCAGTATGTAAGTATGTATACACGCACCTGAAGTACACAGGTCATGACACAGGAGTGATCAGACCACCACAAACAATGAAATATCTTTTATGAGCTAGCACAGCTGTTAGATATCTTCAACTTTTTTTTTTTTTTTTTTTTTTTCCTGTTTTTCTTAGACCCTTGGCTTTTCTCATAATCTTCTTAAGAGAAGTGCAAACATTTTGAATTCCTCTACACTGATTGAAACAGAACCAAATCCAATTTGAAAGATCTGCTGTGAAGGAATCTTATTCTGGGCTAAAAGGTTGTTTCAGCATATTAGAACAGTAACTTCTGGTTAAGAGCTAAATTATATACAGACAAAATAACATCATATTTGTACTAATCTGACCTATGAAAAAGAACAAATTTTATTTTATATTTTTTAGACTTTATTTATTCATTAAATCAATGGTATCTGACATCGATGGTATGTCAGTTTATGATGTGTATACCACGGAAATAGATGCTTACAGGTCTTAGAACTCAGAAAAGAATGAAGTCTAGGCATGGTTATACTGTTTACAACCATGATTTTATTTCTATGTATTTCAAATTTATTACCTTGTTTCTGAAGTCTAATCATGATTTGTCCTGAGCATATGATTGAGCCAGTTGAAAAATTTTGGAATTTTCATGTCATCCAATGGAAATTTGTGTTGTTAATATCAAAGAACCATAAACATCATGTAAGTACATATGCTCTGACAACTGTTATTTTTTAACTGGGAAAGTTTCTACCACCAGCATTTTTTGGTTGGCTTAGAAAATTGGTGCTTTATTCAGCTGAAATTGTTCTCAAGTAGAAATGTCTTTTCTGTAACCGGTCATACAAATGGTCAGGTCATGTGATATGACAGTGCAGCTTTATCTCATTTAATAATTAAGGAACTGTTTTGTCACATAGCCATGTCCTATTCACCTAAAAATATAGGTTACATTTTACAATGTAACAAAAATAATTGTATATGATGTTGTTAAGATTCTAAACATATTGTGTCAAGTAGCCTACCTACATGCTTGACATTAAGCAGATGCTAAAGTGTTTTACAGGTTTTAGGCATAAATGACTACATAAGGTGCAGTCATTGAAGAACCATTTGTTTCTGAGATGTGTACTCTAAAAGCATTCCCTGTGAAACATCTTCTATGTGCAGGATGGTTTGAGTTTGAAAAAATTATCATATTGCAAAACAAGGTATACTTTTCCATTTCTCCTTTCCTCTTCTCTCCTGACATTTTTTGGTCAACATTTTTTTTCAAGACTTCTTCCAGTTAAAATCTTCTGCAGTGCTATATGGCATAACAGGAACTAAGAAAATTGACATTAGCATATTTATAAGAACACCTTTTACCTGCTGTAACAAAGAGTGACATCAGGACTCTGATACTTTCCTAAACTTAATCTTCATCTGTAATTCCTGATGTTTGGTTGCTTAGTCTGGATCTATTCCTTTTTTAGGATTTCAAAATGTCCATAATTTTCCAATGCAAAATTGTCACATAGGTAATATATGTCTTTTTTTGTTTAGTTGGCTGATTTTTTTTTTCCTATCAATCCTGTAACCAAATACTTGTGACATTATTTGAGAGCAATGAATCTGTTAGTACACTAACATTTAAATAGGACAATGACATATTGTCAAACATTCTCACAGAACATATTCAAAAGTATATATTCAAAAATTCTGGCTATAAAGACAGACCAAAGGTGTTAAAAGAAATGTATTATTTTAAAATGGACATTTCAGAAAATAATAATAATAATTATTATTATTAATAATAATAATAAAACAAACTTCGAGAAATAAAGCATTCATAACCCAAAGAATTAACACAAGCATGGATTATTACATAAGAGTTCACACTTCATCATATGTTATTAATTAGACTTTACAGACCATCTGTGCAATTCTTTTGCAAACATAATATAGAGAAAAATGAATATTCTCACTTATATGTTGGTTCACAGTGTGTAATTTTTCTTAATGTAAATTTATAAAACAAAAGAAGTGTATTAAAATATTATAGTAGAATAAGGACATTGTAGCTATCAATATCTAACAGTCCAGCTGTAATTTTATTCTGGATGGATGGTTAAGTACTGTTGAAAAAAACTGACCACAAAGTTCTTGTTAACGTTTATTTTAAGATTGATTCCATGTTCTCATTTCTTTTTGTTACTTTTTCTATAATGTCTAAATGTAGTTCAGTTACATGTACTAGAGCTGCCTCTCCCTTGTGTTTTTCAGATTTTCCATCAATACAAAAGGAAAATAGTGTAGATTCAAAATAGAAAGCCTTATTCCAACTTCCCATTTGGGAAGCCAGAAGAAGATTTGATAAAGTCTTCAAATTTTTGCTAATTTATCTACCACAAAAATTCTACACTGTAAACAGTTCTACGGTTGCAGCATTTGTTTAATGTAGCTCTCATAAATCTTTCTGATGTGCAGCTGTTAGTTTCTTCATATATATTTTCTCTTTACAAATTTTAGAACCAGGAAATGTTATTGACCTTTGGCACTTTTTAAATCATGACTAATCTATGACAGCTATTTTGAAGAGAGCAACAGCATCTACAGGAATTAAAATCTGAGGTAGCAAATTGTTGAAGGAGTTCTAAAAATTGGTAAAATGCAGCACAAGTGATCTGTACAGAGAGAATACATTAATTGTAGTAACTTCACCTTAAAATAGTCTTCAGGTAGTAATACAATATCTAATTCTTTTTGCCTACATTGCAAGTCCGTTAGCTATCAACAGTCTGCATGATGCTATTAAATTAAATCTGTGTTAGTGGAGTCTCCCACTACTCTAGTACTTGAACCAGCATTGTCCTCAGTTCTTGCAGTCTGAGCCAGTATGCTGCAAAAGTGGTGGATATTTTCTATTGATAAATTCCAGCCTTTTCAGAACTTATTGCATGTTTACTGTCAATAAATGGCTGAATTTTTCCTTTAATGATAATTGGCAGTATGAATGAAATAATGTACAATGAGTTCTGAGGTAAATCCAGAATTTGAAGGCCATAGGACACAACATACATGTAAGTGGCCTTTTATTGTAGAAATATACATATATATATATATATTTATTCAACTAATTAATGTTCCACTTACATTCCATTCTTTTTGGTTCAAAAAATTGTTTAGAAAAATGTTCCATACACATATTTTAGAAGGACTGGAATTGCAAATATGCAAATGACTAATTCAGTTTCACAGTTAAAGTGAAGAAGAAAAAAAGAAAGCATTTCTTATTTCAATACTTTATATATATATATATGTATTTTTTAAGAAAATAAAAACAAGGAACTAAGAAACTAACTTCAGGTTATTTTAAGGAACCAGACAAAGCTGCAAATTTCAAACATTAATATAGAGTGCTAAATGTTAAACTAAAAGAATCTTTTCACTATTACATCTTTTCTAATAAATTAGAGAATGGCAGTCATTTTTCCTTCTCTTTATTAAGCAATAAAAAGTTTGAAAAACATAATTAAAGATTTCTTTAAGAAGAGAGATTTATTTCTAATGGCATCTAAATAACATTTATATTATTATAATATACTTTTTTTTTCTCTTCCGGTTTATTAAAAGCATTAACAGCTCTGACCAAATTTCCAACAACCATTTTTTTTAAACTGAAGCTCTCAAGTGTTGTCTAAAAAAGTGTTTTTTCAGAATCTATTTTTTTAATTAATATATCAATATGAAATATGAAATTAAAAAAAAAAAAAGATTAAAATATTGATAGAAAATATTGTTACCAAACAACTGTTGACAGTCTATTGTCTGTATTTTGTATATTTTAGACAACAGTCATATTCTGAATTCCAAAGTAAACACATTTGTAGTGTACTTTATAGAAGAGCATTTCTTGCAGTGCTACTTTTCAATGGTTTGCATATTATCTCAGCTTCAGGGAAGAAACAGTCCCAGATAAAACCATGAATATAGCTGTCAATTTTGGCTTCAGTCCAAGATTACTGAAGCCATTAGAATTTTATTATTTTATTTTATTTTATTTTATTTTATTTTATTTTATTTTATTTTATTTTATTTTATTTTATTTTATCATTAAAATAGTCCTGCTACTTGCCAAAACATTCAGAATTTCTTTTGAAAAGGTCTGGGAAAATTAAGGCTAAAAAAATCATTCATCAATATTTTCTTAATTTCTCAATTTTCAGTGACAGAGTAGCAATTAAAAGCAAGGTCAGAATTATTTGAGTGCTGCTAAAGGGATTTTTTATTTTTGAGACTAGATTGACTAATTATTCATTATACTTAATCTGCCACGTGGTGCTTATTATTTTTCCTCTTTATTTCAAAATGAAAATGTACATTTTGTTTATTTACCTTTAAAAAGTAGTACATGGAATAAAAGTAGAACGCAGTTCTATTGTTTGCAACTTTTTCAGAAACACTGGAACTTATTTCAATATTAAGCAAATATTTGAAGTAGCTTTTGTAAACTGCTGTATACATTTCCATTAGATCAACTGTGGAATTTTAATCCACTGATTAAAAAATGCAGATCACAGAAGAAAACTGTCAGTAATGTTTCTACTTCTTTCTGGAATAACAACTTTTTTTTTTTTTTTTAAAGGAAACATTCTCAAATATTAACATACCTGAAAAGCATACACTTTTTTTTTTTTAAACAAAACAAAACAAAACAAAATAAAACAAAACAAAACAATTAAGTAGTAATGGAATAAAAGCAGCTTTAAAAGTTTTGTCATAACATTGAAAATTTTCCAGAAAAAAAAAAAAGGTAATGATGGTTATTTGGTAATTTCTTTTAATTATTTTAATTTGTTTAACATCATGGATATGCTAGAAAGACTAATATTTTAGATTTCTTACCAGTGAGAGGGAGTTAATCAAGGAAAAAAAAAAAAAAAAAAGCTATTTCTCTCCAAAAAAGGAGGCATTTATATGTTGAATAATATATATATATATAAAAGAAGAAATATAAATTATACCTTACAAAATTTTAGAATCATATCCTAGGAATGTCATTTTTTTTCTTTTTTCTTTTTTTTTCTTTTTTTTTTCTTCTTCTGATAAGGTTTTCTGAGCTGCAATTTTTAATATCAAATTATAATATATTTTGTTATTATACTATCCTTATGATTTATATTGAATAATTGGATGGAATAGATCAAATTTTCTTCATAATAGGTTCTAATGTGCTACGTTTTGGATTTGTAGTTAAAGCACTTTTAATAATACACCAAAGGAATATTCTATACGATATGATGTACTCAGTAATAAAGACTAGGTGAAAAGGAAGTGGCAGGGAGAGACATTCAGAGCAATTATATTTGTCTTCCCAAGTAACTACAATGTATGACTATATCCTGCTTTCCTGGAAATGGGGACATCTGTCTACCAAGGGGAAACAGTGAATTAAATCCCTATTTTGTTTTACCTATTAAAATTTTTATCTCAACCTATAAAATTTTACATTTCTGATTCTCTTCCCCATTGTGCTTGAAGGGAGTAAGCAAGTGGGGCTCAGCTGTCTTCTGAAGTTAAACAACTATACTGGTTAATATTACGATATTATTACAAATCAAATAGAAAACAGCTGTATTGTGTTTATGTGACAAGGTTTTGGTAGCAAGGAAGCTGCAGATGTGGCTCAGGGAGAAAAGCCCAGGAGCTTTCCCCATGTCTGATGCAGACAGTTCCAGATAACTCCAAAATGGACACACCACTGGCGAAAGCTGAACCCATCAGTGATGCTAGTGGCTACTCTGTGACAGCATATTTAAAAAGGGTAAATAATGCTTCACAGAAGATGTGAGAGGTGAAGCAGGCTGTCCTCCCTGGAAGACCATGATGATGCAGATGCACAGCAAAGCAAGTAGGTACAGCCTGAAGAAAGTTGCAACTGGTAGAGAGGAGACCATGATGGCGCAGGTTGTCTGGCACTTGTGGCCTGGGAGAAACCCATGCTAGAGCAGTACATTCCTGAAGGACTGCACTGTGTGGTATCAACCAATGCTGGAGCAGTTCTTGGAGAACTGCAGCCCATGAGAAGGATCCATATTGGAGCAGTTCATGAAGGACTGCCTCCTTTGGGAAGAACCATGCTGGAGAATGTAACAGAATGAGGGAGAAGCAACAGCAGAGACAACATCATAGGCTGACTGTAACCCCATTCAACATTCCCCTGCACTGCTTGGGATGGGGGACTAGATGGAAGTCAGGAGTGAAGAAGAGCCTGGAAAGAGGGAGAGGTGGGGAGAAGTTGTGTTTATTCTTGATTTTCTGTTTTATTTTTTATTTTTCATTATTATTTCTCACTATTGCACTGATGTTAATTGACAATAAATTAATCTTCTCCAAGTTGGGACTTGAAGAAATCCTAACATTGATATAAATATGTTACTAGATCTGAAAGACAAAATTACTCATCATTCTGAAAATTAAAATAAAACAAAATGAAATAAAATAAATTAATTAAATTAAATTAAATTAATAAAATAAAAAGTAAAATAGATGCTAAATATTTCTAAACAAGCTATGAAGTGTGATAAGTTTATAGTGTAAATGCTTTTATTTGAAGATTACTTGAGGGTTATTTTAGCCATTAAATTAAAGAGTTATTGTAAATCATGAAATCATGAAAATCTTATAAGTAATACCTATGAATTTTGAAAAACTTGACTAAGCATTCTTTAACACTTTAAGCCTGTTTTCATGAATCTTGAGATATTCTTATAGACTATGGGTCTCATTTAATCTTTCTTCTTCCATAATCTTTCTCTCTCTTTTTTATATATATATATATATTTATTTATTTTTTATTTCCTCCCATGCTCCTTGTCATGTATATATGATTACTTTATTTTGTTTGACTTTCCTGCTTGATTATTGTTTGACCTCTATGTTTACTAGCTGCTTCTGTGGAAAGAGACAAGCTTTTGTTTTAAATATAAAGATTTTTGTTGTTTTTGTTGTTAGTATTGTGTCTCTCAAAGCAGGTTACCTTTTTTGTTGTTGTAGTTTTGTTTTGTTTTGTTTTGTTTTGTTTTGTCACTGGGTTTGTTTTGCCATATGAATAATAAAGTTGTTAGCTTAATGACTGAACTATTGCATAAATTTTAACTTCAATGTTAAAGAGAGTCAGGCTAAATCCTCATAATGGTTTCCTTTGGCCTTAGAACTAATTAAGTTTGCCTTTATTGATAAGGCAAGCATGACACAAGCAGTTTGTATTTCTCTACAGCAGTGTTCCTTTACCCTTTGGAGAGGAAATAATTATGGATGAAATAATTATCTAAGGTAATTTAGGACACAGCCTGTATGAAAATTTGTGAGAATTACTTGACAGCCTTGCCTGCCAAACTCCAGGCACTTGGACTGCTTGGTTAAGGTAAGCATTCAGATGGCAACTGTGGACTTTTCGGGTAGGATGGAGATGGAGACAGCTTTGTGTTTGGCAGAGATTAGCAATGGCATAGGAATATTATAGGAACATTGAGTGATACAGTATATAGTTAAACATTGAGTGTACAATTAAAGATACTAAGGAAGGAATGTCCTTAAATAACATTCAGAATCCTAGACCTCACAAAATGTGTTCTGTCAGTTTTATTTAACTGGTTTGGAAAGTGAAATAATTTAGATAAATGGTATCCAATAAGGTTTTATGGTGTGGACAGCTTCAAAAAAACATACAATGGCTCATAATGTTTGTAAACCAACAGACATACAACTAATTGGATTATTTTTTGTTAAACACATTTCTCAACTCTCACAGGACATAAAATCTTTGGACCAGGGAGATAGGAGGTATTCGACATTAAGGATGTGCCAGGAGAGGAACAGATAAACACAAAAAAAAACACAAAACGATTATGCAGGATCAAACTGATACAATTAATGTTTGCAAAGTACTCAACAGCACATTTAATGGGAAATGTGGAATCAGTTAAAATATCATAACTATAAATAATATAATAATTGCATAATAATAATAATTGTTAGCCTCTTTAGAATCTTTAGGTTGTATTGCTATAACTTGAAAAAGCGTTTTTCTTTTCCATAAATAGGTCTGAATTTTGAACACAATTTATTGAAACATCTGCTAAGTTCTAACACTTAAAAGATCTGACAATGTTACTGGCATAAACTACAAGACCAATTCTGCAATTACTTAAGTTAGCATTAATCAAATACTGAAAAAAAAAGGGGGGGCAAAATATCTTTTTTTTTTTTTAAGTATATTTTGCAGGAAAATAATCTGCACTTATACTTAATCTGTATAAACTTTGAAAGTATATTTTATTTTAGCAGTGACAAAATAAATAAATAAAAAAAAGAAATACAAAAATTCTCTTTATTTTGTAAACATGGAGAGGGACGAGGAAGAAGAAAAGCTGTTTAAGTTGACTGATAATTGAAGTTTTTAACATTTCACTTATGCAGTTTTATTTTATAAGTATATTCCTAAGAAAATGCAGTACATTTGCAAAGAAAGCTTCAATATATGCAGGGCTTACAAAACAATAATATCAAGAGAATAATAAATTGAAATAATACTCATAGTAGTAATAACATGAAAATGGGAATGCCTTTGCAGCATTTTAGTTAAGTATCTTACCAGCTATGTCAGGTGGGTGGAGTTTATTGTTTGGTAAGGTGGTTGGTTTAGTATATTCTGTCCAGTCCTTCATAGCTAATAAAAACCTCATCATTATATGAAATATTTCTTCTGGAAATTCTGTGGAACATGGGTTTTGCAATTGCTGATCCAGCAAGAAATTACATTTCTCCTTATATTAAAGACCTGGAAAGTGAATTCAAAATTCTATGCACATAAATGGACTTGATAAAATAAATACAATAAAAAATAAAAATAAAAAATAAAATAAATAATTTAATTAATTAATAAAAGCTGGCAAGCTAGAATTCTGAAATCTCTTATGTTCATCAGTAGGTATATTTTTAAAATAATAAATATAATACACAGATAATAAACAGATAATAAATTCCTAAAAGGAGATGGAAAGATTTTCCTGACAGGTACAGATATTTTTCTGAGAGAATATTGATCATTTCTGAATGTATTGAAAAATTTAGTAACCATGGATTTCCACAGAAAAACAAAAAGAGACTGGTTTTGTATTTTGTTTTTAAGTCATTTTTTAAATAAAATGCATATTTTGTTTTGACTTTTTTGTTGTTTTCTTTTTTCTTTTTTAGCTATAACATTATAGAAAATATTAATTTACCCATTAGTTTTCCCATTTTTCTCTCCATTTCTCTTTCTTTCTTCACAAACATAAAACATAAATAAACATAAACATAAACAAACAAAAAACATAAACAGCGATGTTGCATAAACAAAGCATTTTTAATTATGTATTAATAGGAAAATGCTTTTTGGCTGATATGAATATGATACATATTTCATGAGCTTTTCCTCACTACCTTACAAATATATATTCCTCTTAAATGTTGTATAAAGAGAAGACATTGTTCTCTAGTTGTTCTACGGGCATTTCATGAATAAGTTGTTTCCATACAGGGAAACAGTAGTGAAGAGTTTTAATCCTACCTTTATTTCCACTATTATTAGACTGAAATATCTGGGAACCAAAAGATGATTTACGGAAGTGTCACTCTATTTTTAAAGCACAGTTACAACCTATACTTGATTGTATTGTTTTTAAGAATATTTGTGTTTGTTATTATTGGAAGGATGGGCCTTTGGTAGATGAGTTCATTCCTAGAATTTCAGTTTATTGAACCTATAAGTTAAAAAAAAAGATGAAAAAATGGAACCATGGATCACATACAGTAATGAGAATACCTTGCTACCAGGGTTTGTTTAATATTTGAAGATGTGCTTGGGAACTGTAGAGCTAAAAGTTATTTTACAGTGTGTTTTACTCCTCACTCTGAGGGCTTTAATTATGTCCTGAACTACAGAATTTCAAATGCGATCACAAAATCATAGAATCATAGAATGGCCTGGGTTGAAAAGGACCTTAAAGATCATCTAGTTTCAATCCCCCTGCTCTGGGCAGAGTTGCCAACCACTAGAGCAGGCTGCACAGAGTCACATCCAGCCTGGCCTTGAATGCTTTCAGGGATGGGGCATCCACAACCTCTCTGGGCAACCTGTTCCAGTGCCTCATCACGCTCTGAGTGAAAAGCTTCCTCCTAATATCTAACCTAAATCTTCACTGTCTTAGTTTAAAAACATTCCCCCTTGTACTATCAGTATGAACACATTTAAACCGGCATTCTCCCTCCTGTTTATACGCTCCCTTCAAGTATTGGAAGGCCACAATGAGGTCTCCCTGGAGCCTTCTCTTCTCCTATCTAAACAAGCCCAGCTCCTTAAGCCTTTCTTCATAGGAGAGGTGCTCCAGCCCTCTGATCATCTTAGTGGCCTCCTCTGGATCTGTTCCAAGAGTTCCACAACCTTCTTTTGCTTGGGGCCCCAGGCCTGCACACAGTATTCCAGGTGGGATCTCACAAGAGTAGAGTAGAGGGGGACAATCAACTCCCTCTCCCTGCTGGCCATCCCTTTTTTAATGCAGCCCAGGACATAGTTGGCCTTCCAGGCTGCAAGTGCATACTGCTGGCTCATGTCCAGCTTCTTTTCCACCAGAACCTCTAAGTCCTTCTCTGCAGGGCTTCACTTGAGTTCTTCTTTGCCCAGTCTATATAAATACCTGGGATTGCCCCAGCCCAAGTGCAACACCTTGTACTTGGCCTTGCTGAACCTCATTAGGTTCTCATGGGCCCACTTCTCCAGCCTTTCCAGGTCCCTCTGGAGGGCATCCCTTTACTCTATTGTGTTGACTGCACCACTCAGCTTGGTGCCAGCTGTAAACTTGCTGAGGGTGCACTCAATTCCAACATCTATGTCACTGATAAAGATGTTGAAGAGCACTGGACCCCTGAGAGACATCACTTGTGACTGGCCTCCACCCCCACCCAGACACAGAACTGTTGACCACAACCCTTTGTTGGTCAACATGTGGTCAGCCAACCAATTCTTCATCCACGTAACAATCCATCCTTCAAATCCATACCTCTCCAGTTTAGAGAGAAGAATGTGGTGAGGGACCATATCGAGGGCTTTGCTTAAGTCCAGGTAGATGATATCTGTCACTCTTCCTTTGTCCAGTGATGCTGTCACTCCATCAAAGAAGGCCACCAGATTGGCTAGGCAAGACCTGCCTTTGGTAAAATTGTGCTAGCTGTCTCAGATCACCTCTTTATCTCATGCATGCCTTAACATGTCTTCTAGAAAGGTCTGCTCCATGATCTTCCCAGGCACAGAGGTGAGGCTCACTGGCCTGTAGTTCCCCAGGTCTTTCTTTCTCTTTTTCTTAAAAATGGGAATAATGTTTCCCTTTTTCCAGTCACTGGGGACTTCACCCGACAGCCATGATTTTTCAGATATGATGGAGACCGGCACAGCAACCACATCAGCCATCTCTCTCAGCACCCTGAGATGTATACTATTATACACATATACACATGGACTTACACACATTTCATTAGGTGGTCAGACTTGTTTCACTGTCACAGCGGGATGGAATCCACTCCTCTCACCCTCTCCTTGAGGTTCAGGATCCTGACAGACATAGGAAACTTGACCACCAGTGAAGACTGAGGGAAAGCATTTATTGATTACCTCAGCTTTTTCCATGTCTGAGGAAGCCAATTCTCCTGTCTCATTTATCAGAGGGGTACACTCTCCTTGGCCTGTCTCCTCCTGCCTATGTATCTGTAGAATCTTTTCTTGTTATTTTTCACATCCCTTGCCAAGTTGAGCTCCATCTGTGCCTTGGCTTTCCTGATCCCATCTCTACATATCTGGACAACACCACGGCATTCCTCCTAGGCTACACAACCCTGCTTCTACTGCCTGTACATTTTCCACTTTTCCCTCGGTTTAAGCTGCAGGTCCTTGCACAGCCATACTGGTTGTCCACCTCCTCTGCTTGATTTCTTCTGCTGGGGGATGGAGAGCTCTTGCACTCTCAGAAAGGTGTCCTTAAAGAGCTGCCAGCTCTGTTCTGTTCCTATGCCCTTAATTACAGTTTCCAAGGAGATCCCAGCATGTAATTACTTGAGCAGCCAGAAGTTTGTTCTCCTGAAGTTCAGGGTCCTGACTCTGTTTTTTGCCAGACCCTTATTCCTCAAGATCACAAACTCCATCAGGGCATGGTTGCTACAGCCCAGGCAGTCTCCAATTTTAACCTTTCTAATGTTCTCTTCCTCATTGGTGAGCACCAGGTCTAATAAGGCTTCACCTCGGGTAGGCCCGTCTATTACCTGAACCAGGAAGTTATCCTCAACAGACTCCAGGAATCTCCTGGACTGTCTGGAACCTGTTGTGCTGTTATCCCAGCAGATATGTTGAAATGCCCCATCAGGACTATAGACCTTTACATGTAAACTGTCTGCTATCATTAAAAAAAAAAAAAAAGTGATTGAGATGGAGAGAAAAAAGAAGTTTTCTCAATTGAGAGGGCTGTGTATGATGTGGTTTCACTAGTAACCACCAGTTATGGTGCAGTGAGATGTTAGCATTTTATTTTTCCTGTTGCTGAAGACCATAATTTCAGTGACAAATTATCGGGATTTGCTTTTTATTTTCTCAGCAACCTAGCTCCACAGGAACTAGATTAATATCTTTATTTCAGACTTGGAAATAATTAAAAAAAAAATAGTACTTTCTCCACTACTCAATGTCTTTACTAAATACCAGTAGAGTTAAACATTGCAACAAAAACGTTATCTTACAGTATACGAGCAGTAGGGTAGATGGGCAAGAAAAGTCTTTGTTGGAATCTTTCCTAATAAATTTCATACTATCTTAACACAAAAGTTGAATTCTTAATCTCTTGTGAATTCTGCTGGACGTTGGAATGTTTTTTCTTTTTTATGAGCCATTTATTATTTTGATTTTTTTTTTTTTTTTTTCATTTCTATGTTTCTTAGACCATTGTAGTCACATTCTATATTAAGAATTGTCTAGCTTTTTTGATATTTTTAACTTCAGAGCTCTGATATCACACCACACTTTACCAACTGAGTTCCTTAAAACTTGGACACATAGAAGTCTGTTAACTATGGTTTATCAGCTTTAAAAGAAGTCTTTTATTTGTCCTACAGACACCTGGTTTAAAACATGAGAAGTAAAAACTTGACATGCACAAATGCATGTATCTTAAAGACTTTAAATGTAAATATTGTACTACATATGGAGAGAATGGAAAGGCTTTACTTGGTGTAGTCATTTTTCCTGAAAACATTACTTTGATATGGAATTTCAGAACTTCTATGCTTAAAACATAAACATAGACAATGGGATTGAGTGCACACTCAACAAGTTTGCAGATTATACCAAGCTGAGTGGTGAGGTTGCTACCAAAGAAGGAAGAGATGCCATCCAAAGGGACCTGGACAGGCTGGAGAAGTGGGCCCATGGGAACCTAATAAGGTTTAAGATGTCCAAGTGCAAGGTGCTGCACCTGGGTTGGGGCAATCCCAGACAGGAGTACAGACTGGTAGAAGAACTCACTGAGAGCAGCTCTGCAGAGGACTTAGGGGTTCTACTGGACAAAAGGCTCAACATGAGCTAGCAGTGTGTGCTTGCAGCCCACAAGACCAACTGCATCCTGGGCTGCATCAACAGATGAGTGACTAGCAGGTTGAGGGAGGTGATTGTCCCCCTCTACTCTGCCCTTGTGAAACCACACTTAGAGTACTGCATCAAGGTTTGGGGCCCCCTGCACAAGAAGGATGTGGACCTGTTAGAAAAAGTCCAGAGGAAGACCAGAAAGTTGATCAGAGGGCTGGAGCACCTCTCCTATGAAGAAAGGCTGAGAGCTGAGCATGTTCAGCCTGGAGAAGAGAAGGCTTCCTGGTGACCTTATTGTGGTCTTTCTGTATTTAAAGGGGTCTTATAAAATAAATAGAGAATGACTCTTTACTCGGGTAGATAATAATAAGACAAAGGGGAATGTTTTTAAACTAAAAGATGATAGATGTAGATAGACATTAGGAAGAAATTCTTCACAGTAAGGGTAGTGAGGCACTGGAATAGAAGAAATGATGGATATCCATCCCTGGAGGTGTTCAAGGCCAGGCCTGGACAGGGCCTTGACCAACCTGATCTAGTGGCTGGCATCCCTGTCTGGGCTGGGGTGGGTTGGAGTTAGATGATCTTTAAGGTCCCTTCCAACCTGAGCCATTCTATATTTCTATGATTTTATGAAGATACTCATTAAAATCATAGTATCACTAATTTAATGAAAAATAGATTACTTTCATTATGAACCAAAATAATTTTTTTGGAAAAAAAATATGAATATGCATATACAAAATGTTAATAAATTTCATCAACTTTATAGGCTTTGCTGATGCTTTGTCTCACTTGTTTCTTGGGAACTGAGTGTTCATTCTGAATTAAGTAACATTTATCACTTCCCCCCTCCCTCCTTTCATCTCTTCCCTATATATGAAATCACAGGGACACAGGAAGCACGATCTTCTGAGTGGAAGTGCTAAGAGCGTATTGTTATTGGTTTCTCTAAACTCAGTTGTGTAAGTCCAATCAAATGTGATAAATCAGTTAAAATTTTGGATTTTGCTTTTCTGTTTATATTTATTTTTGATCTCTGAGTGCTTTTAAAAGGTTTGCATATTGTCTGAATGTGTTTTTTACATGCATGTGAACAGAAATAGATAACAGAGATATTTATTCTTACTTTTTATACTATAGTTAAATTTTCCTACTTCCTTTCTGAAAGGAGAAATGATGTACTTCTAAAAAAAAGAACCAGAGAATGTGAAAGAGTGAAGGAACAAGTTACATAGGGTCATACAGAATATAATGCAGACGCCATTGTCATGTCTTTATACACAAATTTTTAGAAGATGATACATTTTTTGTATTTTTGACAATAGTTGATTGCTTTATGATAACTATTTAAAACAAGTACTTTTTCTTAGGACCCAGATATTCTATACAAGTCAAAAATCATACCACACCATACTTCTTTTCCTCTGAATATGCAACATATTTTCTTAGATTTATCACTTAGAAATTAGTGTTAATTATTAGCAATTAATAATGAAATAATAATAATAATAATTTTTAAAAAACAGCATCAATATCTGGCATTGCCTATGGCTACTGCAATTTACATGTTGCACTTGTAACACAAGTTGCAAGTGGATGCAAGTCTTTCATCCAATTATGTGTATTTCATATCATAACACCTTCAATAACACACTGTACAGTTTAAATCTATCAGCAAAGCTAATCCTATAAAATTGTTTTATTCTTTCTGAGATGTATAACCATTGCTTGAGAATCATCACATATTGCTTCTAACATGTCTTAACATGTGAGAATTTTAAAAGCTAGAAGTGGTTACTTTTTAGCTCAATGTAGAGATTTTGGAAGGTGATCATTGCTATGTTCCTGAAATCCTCTTCTTTTTAAATTCACTTTGTATTTTGTTTATAGGTAGCATAGCCACTTTCCAGTGCCACTGACTAAAAGAGAGTTCTTGCACTTGCAGGAAGAGAAGTTATTTCTATCAGTTTTGGCTAGTCGCAGGAACTGTAACACTTGGAAACAGATAAATTAAGGTCATGTTTTGCTTTAGGAAGCGAAAACGAAAGAAAACCCATTCATGTGATTATACCTATCTGAAACAGGTTAAAAAATACTGAAAACTGAGCAAAGTATTATTTTGAATTTGAGTAGTGAAACAGCTAAGACTGTGAAATAAATTAATCTCAGTTTTATTCATTCCTATGTCACTAAACTAGAAAAATGCACTTGGTAAGGCATAGAGAGTCGAGCCAAAAATTTACATCTGTAAGGGAAACAAGGATTCACTACACCACTTTCAAAAGAAGTGGAAAAAAAAAAAAAAAAAAAAAAAAAAAAAGAATTTTGACTTAAAAATTATCAGTATCAGAAACAAACTATATTCCAAATTCCCCAGCTAGAGCAATGACCATTGTTGTGTTTTTATTTTTTTTTTCCTACTTGATCTGATGTTAGCTCTTACTAGTTTTAAGCATAACGACATAACGAACAGTGATTTCATATTTCTTGTGTTTATCCAGTCTATTCTGTTATTTCTGTTTGGTGCTTTGCATAAGTATTTTTGTTTTAATCCTCTGAGGTGTAAAGACGTGTGTTGTTTCAAATGCCAGTAGGGGCTAAATGCCATTCTTGGAAAGATAGGCTTTTGTACTGGCAGGGAGAGAATAATTGGCACTGAGAATAAGTAGTTTTTGTGTCAAGGTTGTCAAACCTATTTTGCTGCCAGCTCTTGGCTAGAATTCTGCTTAACACCAGATGGCATTTTTTTTTTTTTTGATGTTCTTGAATAGAGCAGATCATTAATTCCCTCTGGATTTGCTCAGACACCTTATATGATGAATTTTCCTGCCCACGTGTCTGTGCACTCTGTAGAAAACTATGCTCTGTCTTTCTTCTTATTGTACAAAGAACATGATTCATTCTTTGAAAAAATAAATACTCATGTAAGATAACTACATGACTTTAATTTTTGATGCCAATGTTTTATTTTTCAATATACAATTATTTGGAGGCACAGTTGGCACTATTTAGACACCTAAAAGCACGCTTAATTATGTGATTGTCCCTTACAAATCAAGTAGAAAGGAGGCTTAGTATTATAGAATATCCTTTCAGTTTTATGAATAGACAGATATCTTGCAGTGGGAAAGAGGTGGCCTGCAATGGATAGTTAATAAGAAGTCTCTTCAACACAGGACACCTGAGACATTCTCCAGTGCTTCTTCACACATTGGACATTTGCACACTGTGTGCTTGATACCAGATTGTACTAGCAAATTTCCAGGTTTAGGGTCCACGAAGAAGGGTTTTTGTTAGGAATGGTAGAAATCAGTAGCAAAGTCTCCTTTGCCAATAAAATGCAGTTCAAATGAGTAAGAGGGCTCAGTTTGCCAAGGTAGACACTGAATTCCTTCTCACTGCTGTAGGTGTTTTAATGATTTAAAAGCTGTCTTTGTGTTTGTACATTCTTAATCGAAATGCTGTAACACAGAATACTCTGCCCTTTTGGTGGAGATAAAAACAATCAATGACAACAACAACAACTACATGTTTCATTGTATCTATTAAAAATAATTTAACTGCAAAGATATATTTTAATGTTCACTTCACTTTATTAATGGTCTTATACTTTAAAACACATAACAAATAAAGCATTCCAAGGACAAAAGTAAGAGAGAGAATAATAATGAATTTTGTATAGTTAAATTGACTTTTGAATGATGGTTTTGTTAAATATCTGATAATTTCAGACTATGTGTTAGGAAAAATTTCTTTACCGAAGGATGGTCAAACACTGGAACAAGCTTCCTAGAGAGGTGCTTGATGCCTGTCAGTGTTCAAGAAGCATTTGGATAATGGCCTCAGTAACAAACTGTCACTTTTGAAGTGGTCAGGCAGTTGGACTTTGTAGGTCCCTTCCAATTTAACTATCCTATCCTATCCTATCCTATCCTATCCTATCCTATCCTATCCTATCCTATCCTATCCTATCCTATCCTATCCTTTCTATTTGGAATTTCAAAAACTATACCACTGATGATACTTAACAATCTTAAGCACACACTCATCTATGAACAAATGTTTAATTAAGAATTTTGTCAAATCAGCTTTAGTGGAGAGAAAGAATCTGACTATCCTGTGAAAGCTATAAAAAGGCTTGAAGAAAATTCTTCACTGAATTCATTTAGCAGCACGTAAAGTTTGTCTATCTCAAGCAGACAGATTCTGTGAACAGCTCAGGATACCTCTAAGAGTATGCACTGGTATAACAGTGACATTATGCTTTCACTGAACAGAATATACACTTTCTTTTTACTTTTTTTTTTTTTTTATTTTATTTTTTTCATGTACACATATTGAACTGTGTTAATTTGGAAAAAAAAAAAAAAAGAGAGAGAGAAAATCTCTTGCATTCATTTTTTTTTTTCTTTTAGATTCTTGTGTTAACATACACAGTGACATTTTTCAGAAAGATTTTTTTGTGGCGTAAAGACCACACGGACTCCAGAGTTCTCTCTTCTCTCAGGATCAGTAACTGCTACACACTCCCATCTTATTTATTAACATAAAAAGCACAATTAACACAAATTAAAAAAGCACGATTAACAGAAATTAAAACACAGAGAAAAACTACCAAACACACTAATTCTGTCTTTAACAAACTTTATAACCACATCCCTGGGAGAGGCAGGCACTGAGTGCTGCCCCACAGGGGGGGCTCTGGCTGCCCCTCCAGCTCCTGGAGTCCTTGCATATGCCAGTGGGACCCTCCCATACGTCATTTTTTGTTTGAGCTAGAGTCCAAACTGTGGAGGAGAGTGCTATGATCATTTTAAGGCAGATGATGTGATGGCCAGACGGACCCATCATGCTGACACCTATCTAGGACTGGCTCCTGCTGAAACACAAGCACAACCTTGACCCCAAGTTATTAAGGGCCCCAAGTAGGGCCCTTCCCAATGATGGGAAATGGTGCTTTAATTTTTTACCATGATTTGTGCCCTTTCTTTAACTGAGTTTCTCCCAGATCTGCCTCCCAGCTCTGTCTGTTCTTTAACCAAGTTTAAATATTGTGATTAAAATGTTTGTGAATTGGAGGACCTTCATCTGTCCATCGATTTAAAAATTTAAGAACATAGAATGCTTTACCTATCTTTTCCTGGGGGGTCACACCCCTACTCCCCCGTTTTTGTTTTAGAAGTATATCTTTTAGGGTACCATGGGCCTGGTCAATAATTGCTTGACCTGTGGGGAAAATGAGGTATACCCATCAGATTTTGAATGTCCCACTGTTGAAAAAGACGTGGGTTGCGAGGGCCACATATCCTTGTCCATTACTTGTTTTAATTGTTTTGGGGATTCCTAATGTTGCAAAATCTGACTGAATATGTTTACACACATCATTTGCCTTTTGTCTTGCATGAACAGATGCAAAAATGCAATGAAAAAAGATATCAATTGAAACGTGAACATAAAAAACAACCTTTTAGGTCTATTACTTTTAAAGTCCATGACTTGGGGAGCATAGTTGGAGATTAATTTTTCTCAGATCATATAACAGTCTCCATTTTCCATTCCTTTTCTTGATTACAAACACCAGAGAGTTCCAGGGCTACTCATGGGAACAATACATGTATGTCTTGCTTTAAGTTGTTAAGCAACTCTGCCTTCGGGCCTTATGTACCCTATTCCTCCTGAATTGAAGGGAAACAGATCTGGCTCCTTTTCAGGGCCTATAGGGCCTGGATCAAAAAGAATGTCCAGGCACCAGGTGGCGCAACAGCAAAGGCCTGCGATGGCAGTACCGGCAAGTGGGGGAATGGCATAGTAGGCGGATCGGTGGACGAGCCCACAACTCCCTCGCTATCTGGCAAAACACACATTTCTGATTGTGGTCCCACATGTCTCTTTAAGGCCTCAGGTATTGTTTGCCAGGTGGTGAGCCATCCCGCCGCAACCTTGTTATTTTTAGTAGCAGAGTCCCACACCTTGACCTCAATTTGGTCCCATGTTTCAGGATCATAAACCATCTGATTAATAATAAAGGGAATAAGCTGGAAGGTTACCAGGACATTTTTTGTTTCTAAGGACATATTATTCCCCATAGCGTGCAACTGCTTACCTTCAGCCAGTGAGGGGCAGTTGTGCGTGCAGGTCCGTTTCTCTCAGCTTCGGCTTCCTTTCAGCTCAGGTGCGCTTCTTTCCAGCAACTTTCACTACCATTTTTCTTCCAGCTCAAGTGTGCTTCTTTTCAGTGACTTTCAGTATGAACTTCTCTGAGCGGTTTGCTGAGTTCATCTGAACCTATCTTCATGCGGCAATCAGTGTCCCTGTTCCTGTCCTAGTACCTGTTCTGTTAGCCTGTCCAAGTTTATTCATTGTTTTGTTTTTGTCCCTGTTATGTTAGCTTGTCCTTGCTCTTCAGGTAGTCCCTCTTTGTTTTCTTCAGGTCCTTGTTCCTTTTCTTCATGTCCCATCTGGGGTGCCATTTGTGGTGTAAAGACCACATGGACACCAGGGTTCTTTCAGGATCAGTAACTGCTACTACTAAATTATTGATGACATAACTTCAACTTTCTCTTACTGAGGACATAACTTCATTTCTCTCTTACTGAGGACATAACTTCATCCCGTTATTGAGGACAGGCTCCCTTCTTACACCATTCTCTCTACAGCAGTACTTTTCCACTGACTATTCATTGGCCAAACAACTTTGCCCGGCAACAGTAAACACCCAGCAACTTCCATAGCTGGAGAACAAGCAGTCATAGACAGCAAGGGGTGTCCTGAATCACCCTTCTTTGTTCCTTCTAAACTCTTTACATTCCTGATGGCCTCATCATTAAGAAGCCAATGATATCACCAACCATGGGGCTTGTTGACCCCCATGGCCACACCCCCACAGTTTTTCCTGAGGTCTTTGTCAAGGATGAATCTGTGATACTGTTCCCTAGCTTCCTTCCAGTAAATCTCATCTTCTGAGATGTACATTTTAAACTACAATTAAGACATTAAATATAGTGGTATATCTGTTGCAAAGCCAGTACATATTGCAAAGCAAAATGTTAGAACTTTATCACTCTGATGTGACAGATGCAAAGGGGGAAAAATCAGTCTGTTCTGAGCACAGGAAGAAGCTGGTACCAGTTCTGGAGTGTTGCCATGTTGAGTTCCACTGTGATGATTCCAATTTAGGAGACAGATAATTTTCCCCCCCCCACTTCAGTATCTATATTGATTACCTCATATTAAATTGGCAGCAAGTGAAATTTTATTTGTGGTTCTATAGTCTGGCTTTAGTGTGGTCATATCGTTAAAATTGCTGAAAATCTCCAGGGTTCTTTCCAACATTGTATCATCACTGAAGACACTTATATTTTAGTTTCAAATATCATGGTATGACAGGCAACTGTAAGGATATCATACCTGCAGGTATTCTCCTATTATTTATCAAGGTTCACCATTTCAATACTCTTTTATCTTCACCCTATCCCATTTGTGCTTGATGTACTAGGAAGAATCCTATTGTTGCACTGCGTATAAATTCTGTATATTATTCCTGGAGGGATATTTTATGTAATAAATTCGTTATGGATAGCATTAAGATTTAAACAAAAAAGTATTCTTTTCTACTACTAAGTTAGGAATGGAGTAACAATCAAATATCTTTTGAGTCCTGACAATATTGAATTGACTTATATTTGAATTTTAATTAAAAGCAAACAAACAAAAATTTGTAGACATTAAAGGACTTAGTGAAATTTTCCTTGAGGCATAAAATCCATTTACTAGAGCATAAGCAGGATCATAAGTGCACATTTAAATTCTAAAAGAAAAATATTCTAACGTCTTGTGCACATCCATTTCAATCTCTTTAATACCATGAACAGCTGAGATAGCCATCCCAGCATCTCCAGCTACCCATTTATGAACATCCTTTGTACACAAAAATCCATTCTCACACAAAGTACTCGTTTTAGTATTTCCAAAGGTACCAACCTATTCGTATTTCATGATAGCACAGTTGAGAAAATATTGCTGTTGTTGTTTTGTATCTTTATCAGACAAACGCATAATAATCCTAAAAGAAAAGTTAGTTTTACCATGAATAAATTTATTTTACTGTCAGAAAATTGAAAGTTTTTGGAATATAGAAACAGAGATTTGGAAAGTACTTTCACAAGTTTAGAATATTTCTAAGATTTTCTTTGATGATTCATGTAACAGCTTTGTTATTTTAGACTGCCCTCCAAGCTCATTAACACTGGTCATAAAAATTTTGCATGTGAAGGTCTCATTCAATGTTCTAGAATGCAGCTAGGAAAGGCAGTAGAAATGACAAGGTCCTCAACCATGTCTGAGAGAGGCTCCAGAAGACATGGTTTACTATCGTCTTCCGCAGAGTGCCTCATTGTTATATCTTTTTAGGCAGATGGAGCTGATAATTTATCTTTCCCTGTCACTGTGTATATTGTATATTGTACAATATACAAAACTAACTTGCCTTCTGCAGTCATCCTCATACTCATCCTTTAAGATTGCTGGGCCAAAACAGCAGTACTATTTTGCTAACAAAGTGTGGTAAAATGTAATGCAAAGCTAAACTAATGCATGCTATTTTCTTTTGGATGAACTTGAAGTAGCTATAGTAATTTATGTAAGAGAATAAGCTGTTGAAATTATATGAATGTTGATACTATCACAGGAATATGAGAATGTGAAGAAGGAAGGAAAAAAAAAAAAGAATATAGAATACAAGCACTGAGACCGAGGCCAGTAAGACTTAAATGAGATCATTGATGCTGTAAAACAGTTGCAGTTTCTTTGTCATCTTGGAATACTTCCACCCTAATTTTATATTTTTATATATTATTTCATACTCCCCTGCTAAGTCATATTTTCATCTAAGTGAAATATATTTGATTTTTATGAACTCTGCAGTGGAAAAATATATATTCTTTCTGGTGTTAGGAAGTCAGTCTTCTCTTCACTTTGGCTAATCTCAGCTCAGTCTTAATGATTTTCCCCTCATATGCAAAACCAAACCAAACCAAACCACACACACAAAAAAACTTGGAATAAACTTACTTGATTGTATTAAAAAACTCACCAACTTTTAAAAATTGCAAATATTATCTTTACCTTTAATATTTTATGTGATATAGATGTTAAGAAACAGATATAATATTCTGAATTATGAATAAATCTGTCGTATTCTTAATGTTGTTGATAAACGATACAGAACACAGATTTGGTAATGCATCAGTTTAATGTATTCTTATTATGGAAGTTCTTATTCACTAGCATTATTTTTGTAGTATGTCTTGTTCCTTCAATAGCTGTCATTTAAACATGAAAGGTTCCTGCAGTGCATTGCCCTAGGATAAGATTTTCTAGTTTTATAAATAAATTATATCCAGTCTACAGTGATGGAGTATTGAGCAAATGGAAGAAAATGTTTATGGTATACTGCCAGTTTGAAAAATAAATAAATAAATAAATAAATAAAAAGTCTGCAAATGAAATCTACATTGGTGAAAGACAAATTAAAAATGCAATACAACTGTTCATAATTTAAAAATGAAAATATAGATTGAGAACTTTAGATATTAAAATGGTTTATTATTTTATCCAGTTAAATGTTTTTTGTTTTTTGTTTTTGTTTTTGTTTTTTTTCAGTAGCCTTCCTTATCTTAACTGCATTTCACAGCATACCAGTAGTTGCAGAATACAGTCATTCAAAATTCACTTCAGAAAGATTAAGGTGTGTTAGACATTTTGTCTTGTCTGCTGTGGCATTCATGACATTAGACAATAACATTTTTTCCATGTCATTCATTTTTTGCATGTCATCCAAAGTGTCTAGATATAGGATTCTTATTTTTGGTGCATGTTCATTCAAGCTTCTTAGCAGGATGGGTCCTTTGTACCTCATAATTTCTCACATCAAAACACATTTGATATAAATATGGTACAAATACTGAGAGCCACTTGATGATATAAAATAAAGTAATAGCAAATAATCTTCCTATATGGAAAAAAAAAATTGCCATAAGGAAAAAGCTTAATGGAATATTTCACAAGATTATTTCCTTTTTTTTTTTTTTTTTTTTTTTTTTTTTTTTTTTTTTCAGTTGTTAGGTTTTGCTCATAATCCAGGGGAATTCCAAGAATCATACAGAAGAATTTATATTAGTTATCAGTACTATTTGCAAGGCTGTTACATTTTCAAATGTGCACCTTCAACCACTGAAAAAATTGAAATAATTTTGTAAACAGATACACTTGGGGATGGACAAAGTAGAAATGATGGATTGAAATTATCCTGTTGGTACACATCTCAAAAATTTCATAAGAACTATGTTAAACACTTCCAGAATTATCTATTGATGTTGTAACAACTTAGAGGAAACATGCATTCCTGAAAACAATCAATATTAACTGTCAAAAATGGATAAACATAAAAAATTATGATATTGCTAATTCTTTATATTCAAGTCTGTTATTCTAAGGTTTCTGGTTTTGTTTTGGCTTTTCCAGTTACCTTGAATACATCTGTTAAATTAATGAAAGAAAACATTTATAATCTAATCACATCCAAAGTTTATCTTGTTCTTTCATGCACTTCCATTATTGCTATTTCGGCTTTGCTCTTGTTCTCATTACCCAGAAAATACTGAATTCATGCTAATTATATTCATATTTTCCCTGATACTTTAACAAATGCAAAAGCAGCGAAACATAAATATCATGTTGTTTACGCACTACTACAATGTATTAAACAAACCCACTTACAGTACTCTCAAAAGCCAGTGATTTTACTATTTGTGACAATTATTTTGTTAGTCATTGACCACTAATTTAATCTTAGTATTTCATTGTAAGATTGTAGACCAGAGACAATTGAGGAGCAATTTATGTATCTAAGTTATTTTTGGAGTTATTGAGCTGTCCAGTGCTGCAAAGAATAGTTCTTTAATCATCTATGAAGCAATTTCCAGTGCTTATTCCCAGATCCTGTTTTAATGACAAGCTTTGAAGTTTGTTTATGTAACCTGGAACTGCTAGGAGAGAATATTTTTCCTCACAAACTATGTGCACTTACAAACTAATAATTCAACAAAGACATATAACGAGGAAGTCAGTAGAGGGGACTTTGTATGTCATAAAAAATTCAATCACCGTTTAGGAAAGCTTAGGTTTAAAAGAATTTCTATTTTCTTTTTTGATTTTTTTTTCCATTTCCAGAAAATACATTTTTTTCACAAACATTAACACATCTTGGAATGTCTAGTAATAACTAATACCAATTGAATGTAAAAATATATATATTTAGTTAACAAAATGAATTTGTGAATCTGTCTAAAAATGACAGGGAGTTAATAATATTGTTTAGGGGATATATGGTTGTTTTTAAAGTCCTTGGAAGACAATTTATATAAAGAAAAATAAAGAGGGAAAAGTTTCAGTCTCAAATAATGTTTTCAGGTAACATAAAATAATGCCTGATATATATTCCCACAAGCTCTGATTTTTTTGTTTGTTTTTAGAAAAATAAATAATAATAATAATAATAAAGCAAACAATAAGAACATACAGGAGAAAACCTGTGAAATTATACTATTTGTTCAATTATAGGATTAACGACCAGTTTACTTAAGCTTTGAATATAAATCACTGAAAGTATTACCCTAGCTGTATATAACAGCTTGAGGCATGGTTTGTAAAGACATGCCTGTGACAAATGGAAAAATGAAAGCTGAAAAGTTAGTGTCTGAACTGCCATTTCTTTAGTTGAGAAGAAATTCTCTGTTCCCTAGATTGCTTATAGAGTGATAAAGAATAAAACTAAATTTGCACACAGAAATTTCAGAAATGCCTATACACTCTTGTGCCTGGATGTAGGATTTTATATTGACATTCTTCTATGTGGATGAACATGTTTAATATTCAAACAGCAGTGTTGTTTTACCTTTTATTCCACCATGCCAATGTGACAACTAAGCAATATCATTCACTGGCTAAGGGTAAACCAAGATGTGGCTGAAATATGATATGATATACATTTATTTTAAGACTATTTTTCACAAATACATTGACATGAGAATTTATGTAAGAACAAGTTACCAAAAATCTTGAACTATGGTCTTAGCCTGCCTTTTTCAGTGGTGTGTAGCACTTAACATACAGGTGCTGCCTTGGACATGCCAATGTCAGGTGTTAAGGCATCAGTCAGGAGAGACTGTGATGGTATACATGTGGCATAGTATATGCAGAAATTTCTAAACCATTTGTAGCATACTTGTTTTGGTTATGCTATGCTTTTCATCAGACTATAGATTTGCTTTATATATATATATATATATAAATATATATAAAATATATATATTATGTAATATGTATTACATATAATAAATATATATATTTTCCCCATGGGCTGGTATGGGAGACATGGTGGTGGGGGTCTACTACAGGTCTCCAGATCAGGAGGAGGAAGTCGATGAGGCCTTCTACGAGCAGCTGCTAGTAGCCTCACGATCACAAGCACTGGTCCTCATGGCGGACTTCAATTACCCAGACATCTGCTGGGTAAGCAACTCGGCCAGGCATGAGCAGTCCAAACGGTTCCTACAATGCATTGAGGACAATTTTCTGATGCAGGTGGTGGAGGAGCCGATGAGGCATGGGGTGCTCCTGGACCTCGTTCTTACCAACAGGGATGGCCTTGGCCTTGTGAGGGATGTGAAGGTTGGGGGCAGCTTGGGATGCAGCGACCATGAGATGGTGGAGTTCCAGATGGAACTAGGCAAAAGAAGTAAGGCTAAAAGCAGGATTGCTACCCTGGACTTCTGAAGAGCCAACTTCAACCTCTTCTGGGATCTGCTTGGGAGTATCTCATGGGATAGGTTGCTAGAAGGCAAGGGTGCTTGTGAGAGCTGGGCTACATTTAAGCAGCACTTCCCTGCTCAAGATTGGTGCATCGTGAGGAATAGGAAATCGGGGAAGGGGGGCAGGAAACCCACGTGGATGAGCAAGGAGCTCATCAATAAGATCAAAAGGAAGAGGAAGGTCTATCAAATATGGAAAAAGGGCCTGTCCTCTTGGGAGGAGTATAGCTGTGTTGCCAGAGCCTGCAGGGACATGACGAGGAAGGCTAAAGCCCACCTAGAGATGAGGCTTTCAAAAGAGATAAAGGATAATAAGAAGGGTTTTTTCAGGTATGTAAACAGCAAGAGGAAGACTAGGGATAATGTGGGTCCCCTGCTGAATGAGGGGGGTGTCCTGGTCATGGGAGATGCTGAGAAGGCAGAGATACTGAATGCTTTCTTTGCTTCAGTCTTTGCTTCAAGGACACTCCCCCGGGACTCCTTGCCCCTGGCAATAGGACAAAGGGTCTGGGAAATGGAGGGCTGCCCCCTGGTGGATGTGGGAGTGGTTCGGGAACGTCTCAGTGGGCTCAACGCACACAAATCCATGGGTCCAGATGGGATGCATATGGGTGTGCTAAGGGAGCTGGCAGATGTGATCACTGAACTGCTCTCTATTATCTTTGAAAGGTCCTGGAGAATGGGTGAGGTCCCTGAAGACTGGAGGACAGCCAGTGTCACTCTGGTCTTCAAGAAGGGCAGGAAGGAGGATTCGGGAAACCACAGGCCAGTCAGTCTCACCTCTGTCCCTGGAAAGGTATTGGAGCAGCTGTTCTGGATGCCGTCTCCAAGCAATTGGAAGAGAAGAAGGTTATGAGGAGTAGTCAGTATGGATTCACCAAGGGGAAGTTGTGCTCGACCAACCTCGTTGCCTTCTATGATGGCATCACCATCTGGGTAGATGGGGGGAGAGCGGTGGATGTCATCTACCTTGACTTTAGCAAGGCTTTTGATACTGTCTCCCATGATCTCCTACTAGAAAAGCTGAGAAAGTGTGGGATAGATGAGTGGACGGCAAGGTGGGTTGAGAACTGGCTGACTGGCCACGCTCAGAGGGTGGTGATCGGAGGAGCAGAGTCTGGCTGGAGGCCTGTGACTAGCGGTGTTCCCCAGGGGTTGGTGCTGGGTCCGGTCTTGTTCAACATCTTCATCAACGACCTTGATGAGGGAATAGTGTCTGCCCTCAGCAAGTACACTAATGACACAAAGCTAGGAGGAGTGGCTGACATGCCAGAAGGCTGTGCTGCCATTCAGCAAGACCTGGACAGGCTGGAAAGATGGGTAGGAAGAAACCAAATGTGATTTAATAAGAGCAAATCTAGAGTCCTGCACCTGGGAAGGAACAACCCAAAGTAGCAGTACAGGCTGGGGGACGACCTGTTGGAGAGGAGCTCTGAGGAGAAGGACCTGGGGGTCCTGGTGGACGACAGGTTCACCATGAGCCAGCACTGTACCCTTGTGGCCAAGAGGGCTAATGGGATCCTAGCGTGCATTAAAAGGAGAGTGGCCAGCAGGTCAAGGGAGGTGATCCTCCCCCTCTACTCTGCCCTGGTCAGGCCTCACCTGGAGTACTGTGTCCAGTTCTGGGCTCCCCGGTACAAAAAAGACAGGGATCTCCTGGAAAGAGTCCAGCGGAGGGCCACAAAGATGATACGGGGCCTGGAGCATCTTCCCTATGAAGAAAAGCTGAGAGACCTGGGTCTGTTCAGCCTGGAGAAGAGAAGACTGAGAGGGGATCTCCTCAATGTATATAAATATCTGAGGTGTGGGGGACAGAAGGATGTAGCCAACCTCTTCTCAGTGGTTTGTGGGGATAGGACAAGGGGTACTGGCTGCAAGTTAGAGCACAGAAAGTTCTGCACTGGCATGCAAAAGAACTTCTTCACAGTGAGGGTGACGGAGCATTGGAACAGGCTGCCCAGGGAGGTTGTGGAGTCTCCTTCTCTGGAGATATTCAAGGCCTGTCTGGATGCATACATGGGCAGCCTGCTCTGAGGAACCTGCTTTGGCAGGGGGGTTGGACCCGATGATCTTTCGAGGTCTCTCTTCCCTCCTCCCCCCTGCAGTGGGTTTACAAGTTTTTGGTAGCAGTGGGCCATAGGGGTGGTTCCTGTGAGAAGGATCTAGAAGCTGCCCCATGTTTGGTAAGGGCCACTGCTGACAAGAGCTGAGCCAATAAGTGATGTTGTTTTGCACCTCTGTGAGAGCATATTTAAGACAGGGAAAAAAACACTGCGCCACACAGCAGCTGGGAGAGTGAGAGGAGTGAGGAACAGCCTTGCAGGTGCCAAGGTCAGTGAAGAAGGAGGGGGAGAGGTGCTCCAGGCGCCAGAGCAGAAGTCCCCTGCGGCCTGTGGTGAGGACCATGGTGAAGCAGGATGTCCCCCTGCAGCCCATGGAGTACCACGGTGGAGCAGGGTTCCACGCTGCAGCCCGTGGAGGAGACCATGGTGGAGCAGGTGGCCCTGCACTGACTGAGGCTGCCACCTGTGGAAGACCCCTGCCGGAGCTGATCCTGGGCCGGACCTGTAGCCTGTGGAGAGGAGCCCACACAGGAGCAGGTGACCTGGCAGGAGCTGCTGCCCGTGGGGGAGCCAGGTTGGAGCAGTTTTCTCCTGAGGGATGGACCCCGTGGTACGGACCCATATCTGGAGGAGCTGCGGAAGAGCTGCTGCCTGTGGGAAGCCCACGCCGGATCAGTTCATCAAGGACTGCATCCTGTCGGAGGGACCCCACAGCACAGGGGACGAGAATGACCAAGAAGGAGCAGCAGAGAAGAAGTGCTGTAGACTAACCCCCATTCCCCCGTTCCCCTGCACCGCTCGGGGGGAGGAGGTGGAAGACGGTGGATGGGGCGGGGGGGGAAGAAGGTGCTTTTGATTTCTTTCCTTTGTTTCTTACTTCTCTAGCTTGTTAGTAATAAGCAATAAATCTTACTATCTCCCTATGCAGAGTCTTTTTAGCCTGTTACAATAATTACTGCGTGATCTTCTTGTCCTTATCTCAACCTTTGAGCCCTTTCCATCGTATTTTCTCCCCGTTACTCTTTGAGGAGGGGGAGTGAGAGAGCGGCTGTGGTGGAGCTCGGCTACCCACTCTAGTGGAACCACGACACCCCCCCCCAAAAAAAATGTCAACTCCAGGCAAAGACAAAACTCTATGGCAGAAAGACAGGGAACTCTAAGTTAAAATTTGAAAAGATACAGCAAAAATAATAGATTATTTAGGTCCATAGCTGTTACGCAACTTTAACTGTAGTGATCACTGTTATGTTTACAAATTTGAGTTTTTGAATAGTAAATGTAAAAAATTATGAAATAGGATTTTCAAAAAATATTCCATATAGTACATACACAATGCATTCCAGACCTTTAAAAAATACTTTCTCATGTAAAGTATTTCTACTTTTTTATAATACTTGAATGTAGGAGTCTTTTTAGAGCTGACAAAAGCAGAAGAGAAGAGAGAGCAAAAGTAGGTGGAGGGTTGCCAATAGGGAAAGAAAAAAATAATAATTAATTTTCATAAGATGTCTTATAAAGACAGAGATGGCCAGAGAGAAAATGATAATGATGGCACAAAGGTATCCATTACAAAGAGATATTCATACTTTTTTGTATTTCCTGTGTTTTCCTTATACGTTTTTCTTTGCTACCCCTCATTCAGTGTCCATGTCTATTGCTATATTCTCTGCAGCTGTGTCACATTCATATTTTTCCATTACTTTATCCTTCTGTTTCTTCTTACTTTTATTTCCCCTGAACTCATAAACTACTTCGTCATTTCAGCTAAGGTTTCCGCATATACCATTTTCACTCTCAAGATTACCTCAGGATCTACTACAAATCTACTCCATGCTTGTCCTATTAAACTATGTTGGTTCATGTCCAACATAATAATTATTTTCCATTTGCTTTCTGAAATTCTAAATAATGAATACTGGAAACAGTAAAATCAAATATCTTTGAACTCTGCTTTTTAACTTGGATTTCTTATTTTTGTTTTTTCTTAGGTAAATGATGTCTTTTTGGTGAAAACAGAATGCTTAGTATATGTAATAAACCGGAAATTGAACATTTACCTCATATAAAGGATATATTAGGGGGTCCTGATGGATGTCCTAGTGGACATCGAATTGTACATGACCCCTTGTACCAAAAAGCTAACTGTATCCTAACACGCCAGCAGGTTGAAAGAGGTGATGCTTATCCTCTCATGAGTACTGGTGAGGCCACACCTGAAGTGTTATGTCCAATTTTGGGTTCCCTGATACAAAAGAGACATGGATCTCCTGGACAGAATTCAACAAAGGGACATGAAAATGGTGAAGGGACAGGAGCATCTCTCCTATGAGGAAAAGTTGAGAGAGTTGGGACTGTTTAGAGAAGAAAAGGCCTGGGGAGTTGAGTTGGGGGGGAGAGTGTCTCATTCATTTATAAATAAATGAAGGGAGGATGTAAAGATCCAGGCATTTTTTTCAGTGGTGCCCAATCACAGAACAAGAGGCAATGGGCACAAACTGAAACACAGGAGGTTCCATCATGAAACACTTTTTCACTGTGAGGAAGCGAAAGCAAGCACTAATGAGCAAGCACTGTCTTCATCTTTGGAGACATTCAAAAACTACCTAGACATGGCCCTTTGCAACTTGTTCTAGGTGACCCTGCTTGAGCATGATGGGTGGACAAGATGACCTCCAGGAGTGCCTCAATCACTCTGTAAATCTGAGATATAGCAGAGGATGAGGAAAACAAACAAACAAACAAACAAAATGATTTTAGAACATATACAGAGTAGTGCATAGTTACAAATATGGATTATCCTGTTTTTCCTTTGTGCACATAAAATCTAGTTGTGATAATTTAAAAACATTATGCTGGAAATTGAGTTGCAATTTCAGGATAAGAGAAGACTGAATTAAGGCCAGTGATGCAAGGAGAACAGTATGTTGCATGGAGGAATTTGCTTAGAAGCACAGCTTGTTTTATGTTCAGCATTGAAAGCTCAAAGATCTGTTGTTCCTCCTGATTATTTTTTTGAGGATGTAGTCTGTTTCAGTGTCTTGTTTTTGTATTGATTGTGTGTATTAATAAGATGGGCTTTTGCTGTATGAGAATTGTTTTTCTTCCATAGGTCACAGCCTCCATATTCACCAGAAACTGGAGGCCACAGGAATCTGATTTTATTTTTTTTTTTCCTGGAGTGGCATTTTTCCTCAAAAATAGCCAGCTACCAGTTATGCAAGTGGAACTGAGCTACTTGAAGTATTGGACCTTTTAAGGAGTCACTTGCCAAGGAATTCTTGAAAAGAGTTCACATTTTGGAAAAAAAAAAATGTTGTTTTCATGGATCATTTTGATACAAATGAAATACCTGGTGGAGATCTAGTCATAGAACTTTCAAAATGTTTTAATTCCTACGGGAATTAAGTGCCTATTATGTGTGTTTCTTTGCTTTTTAATAGCTGGGGTGGAACCCAAGAAGTGAGTTTGGATCCATGAAGACCAAGTAACCAACTTCAGAAGACAAAGTAGACTAAAAATAAATATTTTGTATTAGTTTGGACTATGGAAAATGATTGACAAATAATATTTAGTATTCCTGTAATAACTGTAAAATTCATGTCACTTGCACAAATGCAACCTAAGGAAAAAGGTCTTACTGTGAATTTTAAGTTGCTGTAAAAACACAGTAAAATGTAATGATAATAAAAATAATAATTGCACAACCTATTAAGGATATTTTTTCCAGACCTCAGATAGTAAATGCAAGAGTCTCACTGCAGCATCAGGGATGAACAACAGCATGAACAGGAACATGAACATCAGCAAGTTTATTTTTAACTGCTACAAAGCTATGCTATTACAAATGAGACACATAGATGGACTTAAATTGTTAAATGGTAGATCGCTCTAGTTTTCAATCTAGTTTTGTAATCTAATTAGGCTATTAAACTTTATAATTAGAATATTTTTTACTATTGTGTTTTTATTTAGTCATCTGAATCTTCTTTTATGACATTTTATGACCTTTTTTTCACTTTAAGGTTGAAAAAGTTTTGTCCACTTTACCTGGGATATACCGGGACAGGGACTATTATTGTTTTTTTTTGTTTGTTTGTTTTGTTTTGTTTTGTTTTGTTTTTTTCCTTTGCAATTGTTGCTTGTAACTTATCAAGCATTCCGTGTCTACTGAAAGGTCATCAAAGATTTTTTTCTTTGTTTAGTATTATTGCATCTCCTCTAGCATTCTCCACATCTAATTCCTGTTTGTTCTGTAGGATATGACTAACATCCCTACCCTGGACAGCATCTAGAATAACGTTTTGACCTGTAATATGAATTCATAGGTATTATTAAAAGACTTCAACATGAATACTTATAAAAATAATATATAATATCTCATTGATAATTCCCGGTGGAAACAGACTTGATAAAACATATTTGTCATATTTGTGATATTAAGTCATTGTTATCTTATCCAGAAAGCTCTGCAAAATTGGTGTTGGAGAGGAAAGTAAAAGTAAAATTTGACATATGAATTCTACACATTTGATTCAGATGTAGAATTTCTCTTTGAATGTAGTTGCTGACTGTGGTGCTGACTTCTCTGAATTTTTAACTACACATTGAGATGAGCAATGTTGTTTAACACACTGTTAAGTACATTCTCAACTGTAGCTCAAACAGTTCTGTGAGGATAAATAGTACCTGGAAGACATCCAAATTTAGAGCACTGGCTGATAATTTTCTTACTTATAATTGAAGGTAGGTGAATTATAAAAGGGAAAAATATTTGCAAACATATTTTTGAATTTTATAATGAATTTTACTCTCTATGCACACTCTATTACTTGCCATATGTGAAAAATACCAGTAGAACAGAAAGCAGTTTCTCTGGGCTCATTTATTCCTGGAATAAGAGTTTCAAGTTCAGTAACTTGTACATGCTAGACAAAGATATACATGTATATATATATATATATATATATATATATTTTTTTTTTTTTTCTTTGTTTGGAGAACATCAGAAAGTTTTAATGGGAGAAAGCTAACTAAACAAATAAATTTCAACTTTCACTTAGATACTCTGAACACAACTTCTGTGGTAGAATTTTTCCAACTCGATTTTCCAACTAAGTTTCTGAACTCTGTTGCTCATTATCTATATAAAATATAGTACAACCTGGTTGTGGTTTTACCTGCAGCCTCCAGTTGGTATGTTAATAAAACAGATTTATGATGTCAGTCAATTTTAAAGCACTAATAGCTGTTGAATATTCAAAAAACAGTTTCCATGTTTTTGTTTGCTCCACACTTGTAAGTGCCCATCTGGAATACTGAATCCAGCTCTGGGGCTGCCAGCACAAGAAAGGTTAACGCACCAGTTAAAGTGGGTCCAGAGGAGGGCCACAAGGATGATCAGAGGGTTGGAGCACATATCATATGAAGCCAGTTTGAGAGGCTGTGCAGCCCGGAGAAGAGAAGGCTCGAAGGAGTCTTTACAGTGGCTTTTCAGTACTTAAATGGGGGCCTACAAGAAGGTGGAGAGGAACTCCAGCGGGAAGTATAGTAATAGTAAACATTATATTGGATGTAGCGCTCCATCCCTGTAAGGTTAGGTTAGCTGTTGATTTGGACAACCTGATCTAGGTGGAGGCATCCCTGCCAATGGCAGAGGGTTTGAAATTAGATGATATTTTTAAAGCTAGTAGTCCGCCTGTCCATCTGCCTTCCTTCTTTCCTTCCTTCCTTCCTTCCTTGAAAAGGAATTTTATATTTATCCATATTTTAGCTAAAATAGTGAAAATATCCCTTGTAAGTAGTTCACACAGCTTCATATAATAAAATAATGATCACATTTCATCTGGTAATCTCTTTCTAAAATGTACTTATTCTGTGCTTAACTGTGTTATTCAGACAATTAATACTCTGATATTTGACAAAGATTGGCACTTTGTACATTTATTTCCTTAACACTATCTTTGTTCCTACTTGAATTTTCTAAAGCTGTTTATTTACATTTGTATTTTGAAAGAGTCAGTTATGTGATATATTAGTTAGCAAAGTGTCTGCAGATTATAAATTTTAGAATTTTAATAACCTGGTCTTTTGCCAGTCCTTTTTATGTAGTGAAGAATAATGAGAGGGAAACATGAAAATCTTTGAAAGAAGTGGTAAATTCATACTTTTATCAGTTCTTATGAATGGCTAATTTATGATATATCCTTGTGCATGTTTTAAGTGTAAGGATTAGATAGACAAGTAATTTTTGGACAGGTAATAAAGGTGTGGATACAGAGCAGCAAGTGAATCTACCTTGAAACTAGCTTCCCCATTCCACTTAGTGTTCTTCATGCTTCATTGGCATTTAAGAAAAACAGATTGTCAAAATATTGTATGTGCTGCTGTAACTCTGATTTGGAGTACGCTGAATTTTTGCAATGGTGAATACATTGCTCTCAAGAAATGTTATATTCATCAGAGATTCTTCCTTTGTTTTTTTCATGGGAGAATTGAATTTCTCTAACAGACAAAGAATTTTTTGAAATATTAGAAATGAGAGGGGAAAAGAGAAGCACAAAGCAGAAAGCAGACCATCAGTCAATGTGGTAACATTTGCATAATTCCATTGATTTTATTTGGGAAACTCTTAGTCTTTGCCACTAAGCATCCCAGTTGCTCATCTAAGCCCTTTTTTGATCATATATGAACAAATTATTTATGTAGCCTTAGAGCTCAGCCTCAGGGGAAGGAACCTCTACAGACTTAAAAAAAAAATAAAAAATCACAAATATTTATATATTACTATTTTAAAATATGTATTTGGCGTATAAAATGTGCTCATATTTTTTTTTTTTCTCTTTTCCTTTGCATTATCTGGTAAATACTATCTAAATTTGGGTGATAAATACCATTTGTGTAAAAGCCATAACTTGAAGCTTGACAGGAAAAAAACTCCTATAACTTGTGGCCAACTTTTTATTGTGCTGGTAATTTTACAGTAGTCTCAAGAGTATTACAGTAGTCTTGAAGAGTATTAAATGTAATTTCTTGCTTCTCCGAACACTGATGACTGACCTCAGTGATGTAAGTTTATTATTTTCTTTCTTTACTTTGTTAGAGAAGTCAAATGTTTTTCATTGATTTTCCAAAAAAACATCTTATGAAACGAAAATATATCTTATGAAATGAAGAAATAGCTAACTGATCTTAGTATGTAATGTAGCCTAAGTATTAGATGAGGAAGGTGACAAATATTTCTGGGGTAGGAGAAAAAGAAAGAAAATTGAGGTTTTCCAGAACTTAAGCTGGGTAAGAATTTAAAAACAATTACAATATATAGTTTACAAAAGGTAGAGTAGTTTACAAAAGGTGTTCTAACTTTTATGGTTGTCTCAGAAGGAGACAGAAGGAGAGGTTCAAAGTTACATTTTTCTAAGACCAGGTAAAATAAATGTGTTATCTAAAAATAACTGCCCAGTAAGTTTAAGAGGCTCTTGTATGCTCAAAAGCTTTTTTTTTTTCTTTTTCCTTTCTTCTTTTTTGTCACAGTTTAATAAAAGACACAATTTATCTCAAGCCTTGTTTACTTTAAATAAATATTTAATTTGAAAACTACTGTCCTATCCATGTTTCATTGTACCTAAAATAGAAAACATTTTTTCCTCAGTGGTTATTGCTAGTGAAGTTTTTACACTTGCTATTGTGGAGGAGATAAAAATAGCATAAAAATGTTATTTTCCAATCTAAGAAATATCAGAAAAAGATATATAAGAAAAATCCTTATTTCATAAGGATTACAAAAAAAAAAAAAACACAAAAAAACACCATAAAACAAAAACAAACAAACAAACAAACAAAACAGGTTTTAGTCTCTCCACTATAGCTTGGGAAGGAATTGTCTTTCTCTGTTTTGGAGTTGGTTTAATTTTTAGTTCAAAAACATTGCTTTGCTAAGTCTTTCACAAAAAAATATCTATTTTAGATTTCATCCAGGATCAACAGAAATTAGTGGAGAGGATGAATGAGGAAAAAACGAACAGACAAAATAGGTGGAAAAAAAAAAATACAACGATGCAGAATACCTTTATTGAACAAATTCAGTGCGTTTGTATGAGAAAGCAAAAGGGAGAGAGAAAAGAGAGGGGACAGAAATAGAAAAGAAGAAGATTAAAGTAAACTAGCTCTTTTTGCAATTCTTCAGAGCTTCAGGGGAAAGATCTCTAGTGACAAGGTGATGAGCATTGATATGTCATTACAAAAAAACTCTAGAACAGTAACTACATTTTTGTCTGATGTTCATTTCTGCCTATGAAGGATTACAAATAATCACTGGTGTAAGGAAAAAGAGCAAGTAAGAACTTTAATCTCATCTATCCCTGTATCTTTTGAGTAGATTTCTACCAGAAATTTGACTGCCAAGTGTCAAATTTCACATAGTATTTTTGAATTGCAACTCAAGAGGAGTCAGCAAAAGGCATTCTTTATACTATTTTCATACTTTATATTTCATGGAAAGCAGAACACACTCTGTCATAACTACATTCATAAAGAGAGGTCATATTTCTGAAGCGAATGCCCTTTTACCTTGAAAGATGCAAATGTTGATTTCATCCCTAGATCTTGCACTCAGTGTCCCGGTATGAGAAAAAAAAAAAAAAAAAAAAAAACACCAGGAAGTTCTTATGTAAAGCCAAGAAATTGATAGTATAATTGAAAATTTAAAAGACTAATCAAAAATTTATTAGTACAGATTTAATTATTACAGAAAAAGAAAGAAAAATAAGAAATTAAGAATATCACTATTACAGAAAAAATATCATATTGATACTGTTAAGATTGTTTTACACACATTTCCAGTTTATACTTCTTTTGTCACTGTTCTACTGCCCATTAAGATCTTAAAGTTGTTATCTGCCTGGTGAGGTGGGATAGGTTAAGTCATCTATACTCTGTGTATGCCATAAAGGGAGTTTGATACTGACAGTTACTTCTTCCTCTTTCTAGAAAATGATCTATTGTCATTTTTGTATTCTTTCTAAAATGTTTTTACATCTTGCTCTCTTTTGGTTTGCAAGTTCATGTTACATCCAAACTCACCATATATAGAACATTTTGTGTATGTCAAATTCCTTTTCCTTCTTCTCTGTGGTACTACTGGTCCAGCTCCAGGTCTGCATTTATTTCACTCACCATGGACAAGTTGTGTATAGTTATGGGGTTTCTGATGCCAAACCTTCACAGGTTTGGCACTTCACTCAAACCTTATCTGAGGCCTATGCTTCCCTATGTCACTTTCTGTTACAGAACCAGGCATATATGTCTCTACACTGTGTCGTTATAATCATTATAAACATCTTGCTTTGCACAGAATAGCTGCTAGTTACTACTGCCTATATAAAACCTAAGGCCTTGGAAATTTGCCAAAACACTTATAGTTGATGGTAATATAGTACTTATTTTTAGAGTGTATTCTTGTTTATTTTAAGTTTTACAAGAAGTTTTACAAGATTCTTCTTTATGTTTTCATAATAAAAGGTGAGTATGAATACCATTTTTTGTTGTTGCTGTTATTATTTTTTCAGTGATAAATTCATTTTCTCGGTTTCAGAGCAAGGCAATGTAAATCTTCTTTCACACCTATCATTAGTATTGTTGATAAAACAGTATGCTGTAAACAGTATATTCAGGCTTTGCTGTATAGACTGCATTTAAATGAGGGAATACACTATGTTTGAAAGGTATTGCTTCAGTGATTTGTAAGTTTTGAGAAAATACAATATCAATGTATCTGATAAAAGAATTTCTGTTATCCTCTTTTTGTATGTACGTGTCAGGATTGCATATCAGGACACTTATTCTGTTAAGGTCTTTAAAATTATTCACAGGAATTTCAAAGTCGAGAGTTATGTTTAGAATTTTTTATTGTATTTAATGATACATGGTAATAATGTACTTCCATATGCACAAGGTTCAGAAAGTATGAATTTTGCAGAACACTAGTAATACTTTATGTTATTTAAACAGTCATAAGAAAGTATTTTCTTTAGGATATAATGTACCTATATTTGAAATTAGAATAACGGGATCATTGTTCACACAACAGTTATGAGATTATTAGAAATACGCATTTAAATATACTCTTGCAAATTCAATTTCCTACTAAAGATTTAGAGACCTAACTGCAAATCCAAGAAGTGTATGTAAACTTATATACTTCCAAAATAAATTCTGCAAAGAAGGGGAAGACGTGTTTTAACATATTCCTCCAATTGCAATAAAACCCACCATTTTCTTTTTTTCTCCTTCAGGCATACTTAAGACGTTATTACAACCAAAAAGTATATTTGAAGAAAGACCAAACTCATAAGGATCCCTTTTACTACCAAATAAGACACTATATTTACGGAATTGTTTTAATATGATTTGTTTTAATATGAATTGTTTTAATATGCTTTAATATGTTTTACTAGTCCAAATTTACTTGGGAAATGGAGATAGAAATCAGTTCTTTTTTGTTGCTGACATTTCAGGAGAAAACTGAGATATTCTCTGTCTGTGTTAAAATTGTACTATGATGCATAAAAATAAATAGTGATTTTTTGGAAATGGAGCACACAGGCAGTCCCACATAAGGTGATCTTTTTGACGTCGTATCTAGGTCATAGCCCTAGATTTTTTTTTATTCAGAAATATCTAAAACAAATACAGGAATGTTATTTGAAGAACTGTAAATGGAAAATTCCCAAGTACTGTGTCTCAATGTTTTTTTTTTTTTTTTTTTTAGGTTTGTCTAACTGTCTTTTTTCTCTCATTAGGTTAGTAAGTCTTGATTGTTTTTTATGCAAACATGTAGCTTCAGTAGTGGAAGAAAAATATCTGTTGGATTAGTTGAAAAAAAAGTTGATAATAAAGGCACAGCAATAACTAGACTGGTAAGAAAAGTGTACTTCAAACACCAAGCACCGCTAAGGACGGTGTTAGACTTGTCTTTTCGTCTTACTGCATATGTAATCTAATGACTGAAAAATCATCTTTTGGAAATTGAAACACCAACTTTATACAGAAATTATAAAAGATAAAAGCTATCACTCTCTATAAGAATTACTGCACTTTGGGTATTGCTGGAACAATTTCTCTCTCTTTCCAGGGCTTTTTGGAGGTTTTAGTACTGATTCTGCCTCAAAAAGAATCAAAAAAAAAAAATCTACCTGGAAGAATTCTTCTAGATTGCTAATACATATATATATGTAATATCCTACTAAAGATGTCCATAAGTTATTTCATGTACAGGCTGTTTAATACGCTCACGAAGAGCTCATTCTACTTGCACTCTCACCCAAAACTGATAGATGTACAATAACACATGTATAGTGTTTTGTTCATGTTAATACAGCAAGACTTTTTTATTTTCCCACATTGACACAGTTGTATGTTTCACAGTACTTTTTTACATGATAAGGACGTTGTATGTTCTTAAGTTCTGTGTTCACTGCATACAGGTACTTTCCCCTTCCTCCCTTCCTTGCCTGCTTAAATGACAGCCAAAATTGCAAATCAGGCTATTTAGAACTCATAAACAATTCTTGTTTCCCAATATCTTTCTCGGATTGTTAAGCTATAATAATTTTCTGGCTTTACTTTTTCATAATCAAAAGTGAAGTAAAGAAATTAATAAAATCTATTCAGAATGTGAGGTAAATTTGTAATGTAAAACATCTTAAAGGAACATGTTGCACACATCTTAAAAAATAGCTTATTACTATAAATAGAGTCTTACAATTATCAGAACATATACTCTATGCAGAAGTTCTGCATAAAAATATGTAGTAAGGAAATATATAACATACCAACACAACTATAAAATTAGAATTAAAATTTCCAAAGTTTGAATAAATAAAAAGTAGCAGTGAATATGAGATAGTAGGTAAAAGCTTTATGCATAGAGCTTTATGCTTTATGCATATTCAAAACATGCAGAAGAGTCTGTGCTAACATACCAGGTGTTCTTTCAGTGTCGGCCTCACATTAGTATCACATGCAAACTATTTCACACAGTCAGAATAAAATGTTTTAGGAAACCATTAATATATTTGGACCTTAAATTGATGTCCTTTATATGCAGATACACACATCATATATTTCTTACATAATGTATCCCAATAAGGAGGATGTTTAGCCATTACCAGTGAAAGGTCACAGACTTTGTATTAAAGAGACAGTGCATGGGCTCAAGATGGTTTGAGGTTGCCTTGGCCTGAAATGGTTTTAATTTGCCTAAATCATTGACTGTTGGCCAAGTGACCTCTTCTTACCTGTTTTAGCTGAAACTTCGTGAATGTCAGCTATGGTAAAGCTATGACTCATCAAGACTGAGTACCAAGCAATATTGTTGCAGCCTGGGCTATTGTGTAATTTCCAAATTATAGCTGGGAACTTAAAAAACAGGAGATAAACTATGATAAGAGAAGATATAAAAATAGTCCAAAATGGACCCCACTCCTGAAAAGGAAGGGGTAGAAAGCCCCACCATGAACCTCATGCTTCACTGTAAATCTGGCTAGTGACTTGTAAAGAGTTTCCTTCCCCATTCATAGTAAGACAGGCACCACTGAGCTCAGGACCACATTGGTGAGTCAGCATAACACCAGGAAAACAGGAGTAGATACTAGAAAATTTTCTGGCTTTAAAGGTATTATTTATTATCCTATGTATTAATTTGGGTACTGAGTGGTAGAATTACCCTAGATGGACAGGAGTTAATTGTAAGTTACTCTGTTTAGAATGTTAAGGTCTTAACTAAGCTGTCAATTGTATGTATATACAATGTGTTTGCATACAATAGTATTTTGTCTATATATATGCATGTTATGGATATGCATATATATATACCTATTTACAGATCACCTGTCTTTACTTATTTACTGAAATATATTGGTTTGCCTTTAAATATTATATTAAGAACTTAAGCTCTTCCCTATTATACTGCCTCTACCACACCCCTCACTCATCATGTTTAAAGTTTTGTCCATTTTCACACGTTTCTGTTGCAGTTGATCATAAATCTGTTTGCTACCAGCATATATTCTTATCCCCTAAGATTGTTAACTCATAGTCACTACATTCTAAACTAACAGATTTTCCTTCTCTCCCATAAGTCTATTTGCTTCATTATTCCATATGTTTGTGTGTTTTTGTTTGTTTGTTTGTTTGTTTTCATCAGTTATGAGGTAGAAATTCCATGTTTTACATGGACATTCTGCTAAATATTTCCCAGGGAGAAAAAGGAAGAAAGCAGTCCATTTTACTTCATAGTTGTGGAGAGCAAGAATGGAAGATAATAATGAAACAGATTTTATATTACTTGAGATTAAGATATGGAACATAGCAGAAAAATCTCCAGAACTATTTTAGACCCTTCCAGCCTTATCAGTAGCAACAGACCACACTTCTTCTTGTTTATCCAAAAAAAGTGGGTGTTTAGTAATGTTTTACAAAGAGTAAGAGGAAAATAAGTATATGAGTTGTCAAGCCACTTGGGAAAAATAAAATAAAATAAAATAAAATAAAATAAAATAAAATAAAATAAAATAAAATAAAATAAAATAAAATAAAATAAAATAAAATAAAACAAACACAGCACATTAGTGGTAGCCTGTGATGGTGCAATGGGTTAACTGGAATTATCTGGTAATTTGGAGTGAAGTGATACCACATGTTCTTGATAATTCCAGTAAATATTTTTTGAGACATGAGGGATCAGCAGCTGTACATTGCAATATAAAGAAAGTTTGTAAATAATATTTGAGTAAAGGAGGAAGCATAAGAAAATACAAAATTCATGCAAGATAATGTATATCCTCTCCCCCACGCTGTGTTTTGGGGGCAATGTTTATCAGAACATCCTTTAATCATTTTCATTCAGTGACTTTCTACCATCACTGAAAGAGAGTCCTTTCTGCAGAAGTTATTACTATAAAGAGCAAGGATACTATAGGATACTATATACAAGGATGGAAGAGAAGAGACAGAGACTTGTATTGCAATATGCCATCCTCATGTGCTGTCATTTCAGTTTCTTCCTTGTTTCAGAAAGTAGGCCTATTAGATTCTAAAAATGGTAAGATTACCCTTTAAAAAATCAGTCATTATGTGGTATCAAGGCTTGGAAGTGAGTCTTGTAAGAGAGTACATTTCAATTTAAATGAGGTCCTGTATTGTGATACTTATAAGAAAACCTACAGACAAATCCAGTTTTAATGAGCCCTTACTATATGAGGAAAGCAGATATATTTTTGAAATGAACCATTAAATGGTGCATCTAACCAATGAGAGGAAGCAAAGAAAAGATAGATTCATTGTCTAAAATAAGCTCTGCAATACATGAACGCGTAAGAAAAAAAAAGTTCATTTTGTTAACCTCTTTACTATGTTTTCTTCCAAAGGTTCACATGTTTACTAGAGATGCATGACACGCTGAGGATGCTAAATAGTAATAAAGATTGTATAATCATCTTTTATGCTCACTGTTATTTATTTGTTTAAGAATAAAAGCCAGAAGACCTAATTAAGCATTTGTCCTTACCAGAGCTATGAGCTATTGTATCATGATAAGTAGCAGGCAAAAAGAAAAGTGAGAGGAAGACAAGGTAAAAGTGAAATATTTCTGACTGGAATGTAATTGTACAGAGAATATAAATTTAATTCAATAAAAGGAATTTAAAATTTTGAAATTTATTTTGTCTGACTTATAGCAATATTTTAAATGACTACCACCTTCCCTCTCCAGAGACATCTTTAATTCTTTTTACTTGTTTCACTTTAATCTTGTAAAAACTAGCTATAGAGTGAATATATAGACAGTTATTTCAAAGCAAGGTAATTTAGCTTTTAATTTCAAAACCACAAACATTAGATGCTTTTTACTGTCATTAGGGCTGTTTTCTCCTATGACTAAAGTGCTGGCAAAATCAACGCAGTTTCATGAAGCACTAACAATTTCATTTTCCACAGGAAAATGGGTCTGACAGCATTTTCCTAACTACTTCTGTGAGCAGTATTTTCTAGAAGCATTCTTTTGAAACGTTTGCAGAAATAATTTGACACATCACCTTACCAATGTAACCATAACTAGTCCCCCGCTTTAAAAAAAGCTCACCTTCCAATAGATAAATGAAAATGAAAATGGTAATTATTTAAGTTTTCTCACAGGAGGGTACAAAATTACCAACAGTCAGCAGTGAAAAACAAAAACAAAAACAATATATATAATATACAATATATATATATACATATATATATATACAAATGATTTGCAAAGATAAAATGAAACTCCAATAATAAGGTCAGATATAACCCAGAGTTAAATTAAAGAGGAACACAACTCCCTAGGCTTGTATTAAAAACAGAAAGGGCTGTCTCATAATACCTAGTAGCAGTAATATACAGTAATAGTTTAAGTGTGAAATGTTCTAATTACAGACAGATCAGTTCCTGACCTTGGTCAGGGTATTGGGTCAGGGAATGAGGCAAACAAATAGAAGTGAGGTTAGATTAAAGGATAAAGAAAGGTACTTAAAATATAATATTTGAAGTAAGTCTACTTTTAGCAAGTAGTGGTAATAACTTGCCTAGACTGGAATTTTGTGTCTCTCTTGTAACTAAATTGAATTACTAAAGTATTGTTTAACTCCTCATTCTGACATTCAGAAGAAATAAAATAATTTTCTCAGTGCATAGGAGTGAATTTTGGAACTTGCTAACAAAATAGGCTGTTGAGACTAGGATATCAATGGGTTCAAAAAAATTAAACAAATTTGTCAACATGTCCACTGATTATTGTCCACTTCTTAGTTGCCCGCCATCTTTTCCAAAGATTGTAAACCCTCTTTTTTCTCCTAAGCTCAAGCCACAACTCTGTTCAGCCAGGCCAGTCTAATTCCATGCCGGCTTGTCTTTGGGCACATGGGGACAGACCACTCCTGAGACATTAAGATTTCCTTCTTGAAGAGTGCCCAGCCTTCCTGGACTCCTCTGCCCTTCAGAATCACCTCCCAAGGGACTCAACCAGTGTCCTGAACAGCTCAAAGTCAGCCCCCTGGAAGTCCAAGACAGCGGTTTTATTGATCCCCTTCCTGACTTCGCCAAGAATAGAGAATTCCTCCATTTTGTGGTCACTCTGCCCAAGACAGCTCCCAACCACCACATCTTCCACCAGTCCTTCTCTCTTTGTGAACAGAAGTTTCAGCGGGGCACCTCCCCTGGTAGGTTCACTAACCGTCTGCTTCAGGAAGCCATCTTCCACACTCTCCAGAAACCTCCTAGACTGCTTTCTCTGGGCTGTGTTGTGCTTCCAGGATATGTCAGGGAAGTTGAAGTCCCCCACAAGAACAAGCGCTGATGATTTCACAACTTCTGCCAACTGTCTATAGAATGCCTCATCCATCTCCTCATCCTGGTTTAGTGGTCTATAACAGAGGCTGATCTGCGGCATGCTGAGGATAACTTCAGTTATTTTTTAAGGTAAATTTTCAGAATTATATACTTTTTCTTAAAAGTTCAAAAAACAAGGCCACATTATTAGTCAAGAATGGAAGTTTAGCTTCTAGTTATAATTTCTTCACTTCTCATTTGTGCAATTTAAATGTAATGTTATTTGTAAAAATTATAGCTTCGCTTACTCTACTGTTTAATTCTCTATACTTCACACATCCATATTTTTTATCATATGCCAGGGCAGAAAGACAAGCATCTAGGAATTAACAATATTTTTTCTCATTTCTACCTTTGTACTTCAGTAAATGACATGTTTTTGTTGCAAAACTATGTATTTCAGATTGAGCAAAAGGTTATTTTCCATTAATGAGTCAACACAAAAAGGTAAATCACCTTGGAAATAAATATATGTATGGCTATACAGCCATACATATTACATTGTTGGACTCGATGTTCTTGAGGTCTCTTCCAACCTAGAAATTCTGTGATTCTGTGTGTGATTATGATAGTAAGTTGTATATATCAATAATTTGAATTTGTAAATTTTGTTTTTCTACATGAATGACATAGAATAACTTTATTAGAGGATATTGTCCTGGTTTCAGCTAGGATAGAGTTAATTTTCTGCCTAGTAGCAGGAACGGTGCTGTGTTTTGGATTTAGGATGAGAATAATGTTGAACAGGCTGATGTTTTATTGTTGAAGAACAGTGCTTACACCAAGCCAAGGACTTTTCAGCTTCTCACACCACCCTGCCTGTGAGGAGACCGGGGATGCAGGAGACGAGATGTCCCCCCTCGGGAGGAGACAGAACAAGGACAGCTGACCCTTTTTTTTTTTTTTCTATTTTCTATTTTTTTTTTCTATTTTTTATTTTATTTTTAATTTTATTTTTATTTTTTATTTTTTATTTTTTATTTTTTTTTCTATTTTTTTTTCTATTCTCTCCCCCATCACACTGGGGGTGGTGGATTCACTGGGAGTGAATGGTTGGTTGTGTGGTGTTTAGCTGCCAGATAGGTTAAAACATAATTAATATGAGTTCTCTTTTTCAGTCATTTAAATGTTGTCTTTTTTTGTATATGTAAATTGCTCTGAAAAAAATTAATTGGAATGTTTCCTAGTGAACACATTGCAACAGCATGCACAAGTCCATGGTTACAAGGAAAGCTTTCTTTGTACCTATAGGCATTCTTTACTTTTAGTTCTTCCATGATCTTCACTTTTCAAAAGTGTTAGTGATGAATGAGGACAACGATGAATATTTTTTCCTAGGTTTTCTTAAAGAAGGTGAAGTGATTGCAATCTTGTCTAAATTACTATGAATCCGTTGACCTTAGCTGGTTTTTATACTTCTTACAAATAGAGTTTGAGACCCTCAGAGCATTTACAATCAAAACACTTGTGAGATTTAGAAGTGCTTCTAATCTCATTTTACAAATAATAAAAGTAAGACACAAAAGTGAGATTGTTGTGTAGAACATGAAAGTTAGGTAAGTGGTCTTGAAAGTTTATATTTGAGTGATTCAGTCATGGACACAGTGGAAGACTATGGCAGAGTAAAAAATTATTAGTTGCAGAGTTTGAAAAATGGGCTAATGCCCTGACTGCTGAAGTACTTTTCTAAATGAAGATATTATATATACAGTACTAATACTTTGAAAGTTCAATTTCTTTTGAACACATTTCACATGCAGTATCAGCAAGGAATACCAGGGGACTTAAAAGTTTGCAAAGGAAATGAGTATCATGATGTTAAATATATAAATAAATTCATTGTGCTGAAGTCATGTTCCACTTGTATGAAGGTCAATCATGACAACATATTTTAAATAACCATCTAAATATTCATCTTTGTTTGTCAAACATACTTGTATAGTTACTTAAATACATACATTCATAAAGTAAACTGGTCACTTAAGACATAGAACCACAGAATCATAGAATCATAGAGTGGCTTGGATTGGAAGGGACCTTAAAGACCTGACATGATTCAGAATTTCTTTCATAAATTTCATTTTCTTCCACTCAATTCCTGGTTTTGGAAAGAACAAGATCCCAATCTTGTTCTTTTTAGGAAGAGAATTATGAAGGGGTTTCTGACTATGTTAGTTTTAAGCAGGGAAGGAATATTCCTTGGATAATGTTTATGCTTTTATCACATGTCACAAAGGACAGGAATCATGTTTATAGTAGGCAGAAAGTAGGCAGAAAGCCATTCCTTGCTTAAAGCTTTTTATATAATCCAATTTACATATATGTGTTAAAATATTAAGTATGAAGTATTTAGGCCAGATTTAAATGCAGTAAAAGTAAAAAGATTTGCATAATATTGGGCACTGATGCCAGCTTTGAAATGCTATCATCATTTTTCACAATTGGAAGCACAGTACCTTTAGAAAGAATCGTTTAAGACCAAACCATGGTTTTGATAAAGCATTAGAATTTCCTGTCTAGAATAGCCCTTGGGCAGCTTTCAGAATAGTGAATTGCTATTCTAATCCACAATGGAACATTTTAATAAGTGTGATAAATGACTCACAAAGGGCTTGAGGTTTCAATGTCAGTAGAATTAGAATCAGGCAAAGGCTGGGTCTGGGTGATAGATGTAGAGGACTTTTGTGGTAAACAGTTTGCTATGTCAGGACAATACCAGCTTATTGAACTCTCGGAGTCTAAATTCCTGTCCATTTGTCACTTTGTTGCTGGCAGACATGGATGCACACAGAGCAATAGACTTACATTTTTTATAAGCTGATACATTTCTTTAACTCCTGGATCACTCTAAAAAAATGTTTAAAAATAAGAGAGAAAAAACAAAAAAAAAAAAGTAAACAAAGCCAGAAATACTTTATATTAAAATATAAAAAATATTGATAAACATTTTATGCCTGTAAAATGCAAAACAAAATAAAGCAATAGATGTGCAGCTAATACCCTCATTAAGCCACTTGGTATTTTACAGTAGTTTCAAACTTCTATGAAATGAGTCTGAGTCTTTTTGTTTGTTTCCTCGTGTTTTTGTTTGTTTGTTTTCCCAAGAGAAAACAATGAATTAAATGGTCACAATATTTTTTGGTTTTTAATTTAAAAACAATTTTTAAAACAATTTTAAACCAAACAATATTTTCTGTTGAAGAAGAATAAGAAATAAATTTTCTGAAGCTTTCCATCTAATGTTATATTGGAGGTAATAATATTAGGATTTCAATATTAGGATTTCAACAATATAAATGGCACTAGAATGAAAGACAAGAAGCTACTTACTCAATAATACAATTGTGTGAATGAATTTTACATGATTATATAATACATTGAGAGTAGATTCATCTCATGTAACTTTAGCTACCTAAAAATTTCTTACTGAGTGCAAATTTGTTGATCAGGTTCCCCCGTCATTATGGGGAAGAACAAGAAGTGCAGTTCACCTTATATTTCACACTTTCTCTAAAAGTGCCCATTCCTCTCTTTTCACTATACAGGAGGCCTATCTTGGACTTGACTGATAAATGCATGAAGATCAGTGAGATGAAGTCATATTAGGAGAAAATTTTCTGTTAGCATTGTATTCCTTGGTAAAAACATTATCTTTCTAGAGTAGAAGGCTAGTAAGCTAGTATATATTTTCTTACCACAATGATGGAACTAGATGAATATTAAAATGTTTACTGACTCTAGTAGTGGTGATTTATTAAATGAATTAATCTTTCTCAAAACTAGTCTTGAAATACTTAGAATTGAATCCTGCAATATTTCATATTATTGTCCCACTTTTTTATTGTCTTACATAATGTATGGAAATTTAATGTAGACAGAGGATGTCAAGGGCAAGAAGAGCTTCTGCTTTTACATTAGTAACAAAAGATTAAACAAGGAACAATTTAGGCCTGTTTCTGAATGGGACAAATGATTTAACAACAGTGGTTGTAAGTAAGACTGAGGTACTCAGTGCTTTTTCTGCCAAAGTTTTCCCGTATGTTTCTGGGGCTTTTTGCCAGCACCTGTGACACCACATTACGTCCAGTTTCGAACTTCCCATATGGGGAAGATATTGATAAATTAGGATGAGTTTAAAGGAGGAACCCCAAGCTGACCAGGTACTGACAAAGCTACTTGCATTGTGATGAGGGAGTTGGGTTTGTTCAGCCAGAACAGAGAACTTTGGAGAGACCTAACATGAGCATCTATGGGGTGGTGTTTTGTACCAGGAAGTGCTGGTCTATTAAGATCCTAGTTAGAATGGTGCTCAAAGGTATCATTTAAAATAGCATTTAGTAGACTGATCCACTGATTTAGTCCGCTGATAAGGAAAGAAAAGCATAATCTGATAATTTCATGTCCTTTCAGATGCTGGGAATCCTGAGCACCATGCATACACTGTCCAAAGCAGATATTCCTTCTTTTGGGATATTATAGGATTTTCTTACAAAGAAACAATCATATTAATCATTTCTATAGTCAACACAAAAATGATATGCAGAAAAAGTTTTCCCCTGTGAGGACAGCCAGGCCTTATGTTTTGATGTTTAAGAACTTAATGTGATCCTGCCTTCAGCAACTTGGTCTGACCTCAGAGGTAGCCCTTCTCTGACCACAGGTTGGACAAGAGACCTCTTGAGGCTCCTTTCAGTCAGAGTTTTTTGATAATATTTTGAACCTATTAAAACAGTTCTAATATGCATGATTCTTATTGAGTAACATTTTCCCATTTTTATGTTCACGCTTTGGAGAAAGTAAAATTTAAACCTGAGTAAATTCACATACAACGTATTCTTCTGAACACATTAAAAACAAACAAACAAACACAAACAAACAAAACAACAAGGCTGATAATTCTAATTTTGAGTTTCTCTTTCTAAATTGCATATATAGAAAATAATCTAATGACCAAGAAGCATTTGAGCTACCAAAATAGGAAAAATAGAAAAAAAAATCCAATGGAAATGGAAGATGTTTATAAAATATTCATAGGAGTTTCTCTTCATCTCAAAAATAAAAATAAAAATCTATATAATTTTACTTCTGAGTTGAAAGATACTTGATATGAGATAGAAGAATTTTAATTAACATTTTGGACACCTTTTCAATAGACTTGATAGAAATGCAAATGTGAATTTGAACTTATTAAATAACGTATGCTTTTTTGTGTGCCAAAACAAACTTCTGATACATAATTTTCACATCATACATACACAAATTTAGATATAGACATATTTTTTTTTTTCACTTACCAGCTTATTGCTAAAATTAATAAAACATTGTCAGAGAAGTAGTTTGACACATATACAAAACTTAGTGTCAATAATTGAGACTATTTTAACAAAATCATAAGGATCATTATAATAAAAGAAAAATATAACAATTGCATTTAATTTGAAATATTCAAATGCTTTTCATCAATTAGTAGAAGAACAGATATTAAGAGACTTTTTTTTTTTCTGAAGAGCGTCTTTTAATTGCAATTCTTTTCCCATATTTTTTGTTTTTCTTTTTTATGTTTTTCATACTTTTTATCTTCTTTTCCTGTCTTTTTTTTTTTTTTTTGTGATATATATATATTTTTATTTATTTATTTATTTATTTTCTTCACCTTAGCCATGCTGGTGATGCTTACACTTTATCTTTCATTGCCTGATTTGGCTCCAATAGGATTTTTCTCCTTCTAAATATGAGGGGAAGAGAACAGGTGAGTTATGCTGTTGTTATATATACCAGTTTATTTCTGGTACTGTATTCATGCTTTATTTAGTCTAGTTTTAGATCTGTCTGAAATAAATAGAATAGCTCTTCACAGACAGTCATAGATAGTATAAATGCAATAAATTTCATATTTGGAAGGTTTTTCAAATATTCAGACTAATTCCTTCCCCATTTTTAATTCCTTTTTTTTTTTTTTCTTTCACTTCTGTGAAGTATTTTTAGAATAGACAATTACAGAAAAGCAAAGTAGATTATTCAGAAGACACACACTTTCATTATGCTGATTACTCAGATCCAGTTTGATTCTTCCTGAAGTAAACTAATGTTAAAGTAAACCTTGTTTATGTCATGCAAATGTCATTTTGATAAATAAGGTTGCATAAATTCTGAAAATTCTGAAATACAAAAAATGGTCTTATATCCTTATTAAAATGATTCAGTTAAAAACACCCTTTTTGGTGGGTTATAGAAGAAGCAGAACAGAGTAAATACGTGTAGTGTGAAGATATAATTAAAGGATAAATATACATGTCCTGCTTTCTTCATAGCCTCAAGATCAACCACAATACTAAATAAGAATTTCTGAATCTGGAAATGTGCATGTTCCATTTTAGAAATTTTAGAATATATGAATAATATAATAAGAATGTGGTTGCATTGTCTATTTCTGTGATTTCTCAAATATGGATGTGCGGGAGTAGAGGCTGGAGGATATAGCACATGATAATGCAGTGCTTAGTGGTACAGTAAGAATAACAGTTCTTTTAATCCGTGTGGGCATCAGAATATAATCAACACCTGCTTTTGCCTCTCTCTTTTGTTTGCTATGTATGCTTTCATCACTAGCATTAAGAAGCCCAAAGTCATTAAATGGAAAGAGTAAATGTAAATCTGCAAACACATCTGTAAGACACCTGGGAAAATAGTTTCTTGGCAGTATCCTCATCCTAACTCAGAGTTCCAGTGGCACATTTCAGGCCATGATATTAATTGTGCTAATGCCACTCCACTGTGACTGACACATGCATAGGATACATGTATCATGTGCCAATAAAATATGTTTTGTGTCCCAAAAATATCATTAGGACTTTCCTATCTAATCAGTTAGCTTGGATTTTTTTTTTGTTTTTCATAGGAGGAGGGTAGTATTTATTTTAAATGTCAGCTCACGCAATAATTTCAGCTAAATGTGTTTCACCTAGATCTGCTTATCTGCACCTGAAGTCCTGACATTCATTTATTACATGACTGAAGAGATCTGATCTTAAGATTTTAAAGCTGCTCTGATTTTTAAATGTCTGTTTACGACTGATTTGTTTCAAGGTACAGACTTCTTCTGGAAGTCCTCTGCCCTTGATGAACAAACAGATTAGTGATAAAAATACAAATTCTCAGTAGGGTTTTCAATATTTCCTTATATTTCCCACTATTTACCTAAGAATTTTACTAAATAGGATTTTCTTGCATAAGAAATGACAAATAGGTCCTATCTTTTGTCCAAGTGTGCCAGGTGTTTGTTACAGCCTCTTAGAAACTGCACTTTTCAAAATAACAATAATTTAGATTACTGAAAATCTGAATAACTGAATATCACTGAATATCTGAATAATATTAGAAGATATTTGTATATTTATGAAAAATATTTAGATTACTATCACTGAAGAAGTTCAAAACCTACAAAATTCAGAATCTTAACTTTTGACCATGTCACTGAGAATTACAGTATTGCTGTCAAATATTTGACTTTATATTAGTCAAAAACTTATTTATTTATTTATTTATTTTTATAACATTGAGTGTTCTTTAAGAACAATGCTAGTATATTTTCCTTATGATAAAAACAACCATTTCTAATATAGTACAGGCAGATTCAAGGAAAAAAGAATAAAATGGTCTTTCAGTTTTGGCTTCCTACAACTGCAGACAACTTATTGGTTAGAAATTATTATTAATAACTTAGGGGAATTAGAGAGTGCACAAAAAATGTGGGCAGAAGGCAACGGATTTCACACCTGCAGTGCATTGATGATTTATTCAGTACAACTCTTCTTTGGAAAGGTGTAATAAAAAGAAACCTTACTTCTACTGTTTACGTGGCTTATTGGGTTTATTTTTATGCATGCAGAAAATGAGTTTATATTACTCCCATGGTATGTGAGATGAATTGACAGTAATTTAAATTATATGTCACGTTTATAATGGTCAGAATGAAGAGGAACAAAAATTAATAGAAAACATAAAAACAGTATTAGCCATTCCTTGAGTTTTAAATATTACCTCAATTCTGGTATTTGTTTCTGGTATTTCTGCTGTTCTTCCGGACAAGGACTTAATTAGCGTGAGATATTACCCCAAGAGATGTTGGTACCTTCCTGAATTGTTTAGGGTATTGCCATGCAACAACAAGAACAAAAGATAAAAATGAAAATTGGGGGGCTTGGAACTAGATAATCTTCAAAGTCCCTTCCAACCCAAACCATTCTATGATTCTAAGTCATTAAAGAGTTTAAGATGTTGTATTCATCAGACATTCCATCCGTCCCCACCTTTTTTTTTTTTTTTTTTTTTTAATTCCCCCACTGATTTTTGCCATCCCCACGAGATGACAATGCAATATGGTGAAAGAACTACGAAGGTCAAATTTTGTCATCTCGGACATAGCATTTGAAAACAATAATTCCGTAATACCTTATTTGGTTTTAAATCATGAAATCTGAAATGGTTATATGAGCTTATACTTAACACATTTTCTTACATTATTTCCCTTCATAGTTCTTTGATGTGAAATCGATTGTTTTACTATGTAAAATAGAAGTTTTGTGAAATCTAACACAAAACACATCTAAATTTGGTTTGGTTTAATATTAAACTAAAATATTCAAGTTCATTAATGAAATGATATTTTCAAAATATCATCCACATTTAGGTTTGGGGAGAGAACTCTCTGTATAATGTTCATGGATTTTTAAAATCATACAATTAAGCAATAAATTTAAAAGTACTGTCCACAAGTAAAATAGACGAAAATGAAACTAATGGCTGGGGAAAAGAATGAAAATGCATTTTAAATATTATGGATCTGTTGTATGTTTGTGTGAACATAAAGTAGTTCCAATTATATTGAGTTGGCTAATTTATATTCATTGTCTGAAAACGAAAATTATTACTTTCCAAATATTAATATAAAACTTTCTTCTACACATCTTTCTTCCCCTCTGCCATACATATGCCTCTTTTTAAAGAAACTGAGCAAAAAGGATCTGAAAATCATTGTTACATAGCAGTCTTATATCAGGATATATCAGGTTTTCCTTGGCCTTCTCCTTGGTGACATAACTCCCTAGAGTGTTGTCTTGTTACTTCCCTCTTTCTCTGTCTCTCAAAATAAATAAATAAATACATAAATTATAAAAAATAAAAATTATGAAGGGAAGGAAAAAAATCAGGCTGGCTACAAAAGCATTACGTCTTTGAGTATTTGTCTCTGAAGTAAAGTTCTCCCTTAAGCAGGCTGTGTTCTTAAGAGTATGTTCTTACCTCGTACTCTGTATACTCCAGTGTACTCTGTTCATCACTCTCTGAGGAAACAATACTTCTGAAGTATTGTTTAAATGAATGTTATAACTCCAAGTTACAACATGGAAGGACAGCATCAGAGTAGTGAAAGAAATATATATCATTCTATGCAAAGTAGGAACCTGAACTGCTTCTTAAGGCAATATTTGGGCTTTTTAGGAATCACCTTCATCCATGCCAAGTTTGGGCAAACACCATGATGCTAGAGGATTCTACTATCAAACATTTTTGATAGTATCAAAATAATTCTACTGTATTATTTATCATTAAGACTTAGATGTTCATTTTCTTGACCTTAACTGTGTCTGTTTAGGACTTTGTACCTTCAGGTCAGAGCTTTTGTATTTTATATAATATACACCCATGTGTATAATGAGTAATTATAAATAAAACATTTTATTTATGTACTTTTTTTTTCATTTTTATTATCACAGACATGGACAATTGTCTATGCCAAAACAGATGTGGTGTAATTAAAAAGTGAAGATTTCCATCAATTAATAATCAGTCTCTCTAACTTTCAATGTACTGTGTCCCTGTAAATTATAGAAAGCAGGGATCTCATCTTTTGCCAGACTAAATTTAGAAGCAATAATTAGGATTTCTTGCTTTCAGCATGTGTATAATCTGTCCACTCAAAATACAGTAAAATAAAATTAAATAAAATAAATTAAAATAAATAAAATAATAAAATAAATAAATAAAATAAAATAGAAAACATATCATGAGTGCATGCAACTCCACATCATCAAGAAGGCCTTTAAATAGCTTTCACTCTATTACATGCAAGTGCACTGAGTACCTGAAGGATTATACTTTACAGGCGGTCATGGTTTGTAATTTATTAAAGAAAGGATTATGTTTTTTTTTTTTTATTTTTCAAGTTCAAAATCTAAAATAAAAATTCAGTAGCCATCTATTTGGTCATATAAGTTTAAGAGGACACCTTTTATTAAAAAATGTTAATTGTCCTTTAATCCCCAGGGAAAAAAAAATAAAAAAGAATCTACAGAAGAGCATATAGCAACTGTTAATTCAGCATGTTCTTACTGCTGATATGATTCTAACCCAGGAGAATATTAAATGAAATCATGAAGTAATGGAAAGGATGAGCATGCTAAAAGGCAGAAACCAAGAGAGACTGATGATGCAATTACCCTGCTTCTAGGCTGTGTATTACTGATGTGATAAGGGTCTGAATAGTTCAATGGGAAGGAGGAAGAAGCTAACATTAATTTTCAATTTTAAGTAGGTTTTCTTTGTGTTAGTAAAATACAATGCATCTCAACGATTAGAATGCCAAAATAAATAAATAATGTTTTACATTGTGTCATGCTATTTGCAAACAAAAATTTTAAAAGAGAAGTATTCAAATACCATTTGATGAGAATAGAGAAATCTAAAGGATGGAAGTTTAATACCACCAATATAATAAATACTAACCGTATATTGTAAATATATTAATAGTATTAAAATTTAAATAATAAATAATAATAACAACAATCCTGTACTGAATATTTATAGAAGCAGTAGGTTAGTGTCGTGGTTTAACCCGGCCGGCAGCTAAACACCACGCAGCCGTTCGCTCACCCTCCCCCCTCCCTCTCTGGGACGGGGGAGAGAAATGGAAAGTGAAGCCCGTGAGTTGAGATAAAGACAGTTTAATAAGACAGGAAAATAATAATAACCAAAAAAAATATTAATAACAATAATAACAATAATAATACAATGGTGATAATAGGAAAGTAATAATAATATGTACAAACAAGTGATGCACAATGCAATTCACCACGCGCTGACTGATGCCCAGCCTAACCCCAAGCAGTCCAGCCCCCTCCCCCCGGCTAGCCACTCCTATATATTGTTTAGCATGACGTCAGATGGTATGGAATACCCCTTTGGCTAGTTTGGGTCACCTGTCCTGGGTCTGTCCCCTCCCAGCTCTTACTGCACCCCCAGCCTGCCCATTGGCAGGACAGAGCAAAAGGCTGAGATGTCCTTGGCTTAGTATAAGCACTGCTCTGCAACAATTAAAGCATCGGGGTGTTATCAGCACTCTTCTCATCCTAAGCCAAAACACAGCATTCCACCAGCTACTAGGAAGAAAATTAATTCTGTTCTAACTGAAACCAGGACAGTTAGTAAAGCTCCCTCCAAATCCTTCCATTGTTCTTCAAAGACAAAATTCACATTTAAAACATGCCTTGCTCTCTAAGTATGCTTGACTTGAATACTTGTTGTAACTGTTAGACTGACCATTCACTTGTTGTGCGTTATAATTTGTAAAACTGAAGCGTCTTTTAGACCTCAGACAGAATATTCAGGGTTGGATGATGAGTGAAACTGATGTAATTGCACTGATATTTTTCCTGATTTATTTCACTAGAACTGAGTGCTAAGTCAAGATTGCAGTTCTTGCTACAGAGTAAACTAGGCCCTGTGTCATATAAGGCTTTTGCAGTCATTGTAAAAAAGTTAGGAGAATCAGAATCAGTAATGTTTTACATGAAAAGCTATATTATACTATAAGAAGCTACATTCTATATTTCTATTTATAGAAACATAAACCTCAAAGAACTTCATCAGTACTCAGTATTTTCTTACAGTAAAATTTGGAGAATTCTACATTATTTTATGCAATGTACCATAATAGGTTGAGTGTTTCTTTCTAAAGTAGATGTTATCATAGCTTGGTTTATTAATGCATCAGTCTCTGTGTGTGTGTATACATATATATACACACACACATACACAGACGTAAACATGCATTTTTCCAGTATTTCCAGTAATCTTCTAGTAAAATATATGATATAGTACATATCACGAACATTTATTGACAAGGTTTTTTGATGGTCTGGAAATTCACCTCAAAACACAGAAGAGATTTTCTGTCTTACAAGAGAGTCAAGACTGAAGGCTCTGAAGACCGTCATGATCAGCTGTTTTTTGTTCCGGGGTTTACTAGTTAGTATAACAGTTTTCCTGATCCCTATATGATTTCTGTTTTCTTACAGTCATTGCATTTATTAGGAAGTAATTTTGCCTACTGGGAAAACACAATATTTAATATTGTATACTACTGCAATTTAATACTGCAATATTGAGCAAGAATATAAAATGCAAGAGACATCTTAACCTTTCACGCTTATGTACTTTATTCTCAAGTAGATTTACAGTTTTAATTGAATGAAGATTATTACCTTCTGATACCTCCTTGGCAGTCTAGAACTGAGTTTGGTGTGATTCTAGGTTCAATATCTATTTACACTTACATCTCCAAAGCTTCCCATGTATGATAAAGACACATTAGGCACCATGGAGGTGTACATGAAATGCTGTCTGTACTGCACTTGGATATACTACACAGATGACTTAAGTTTTCATCAGCAGCCATTATTGAGACCACTCTTTCACAGACAGTGAAAATACTCACTCAGGTTGACACTCTTCCTCATAAATATCTTAAGCTGATCAGTTGAGCTTAGTTCTTTTAAGTTGTGCCTGAAAAGCATATGAATTATATAGAAATATCTAGCTGTTTTGAGGTCATGCTGACAGTCTGTGTTATGACTGTACATAATCCTTGGATTGAGAGAATTGAGGACCTGCTCATTTTCTTTAAAATAAAGCAGAAGTGGACAAAGTTACTCAATTACTCATACAGGAAAATATAACTGAATATGGTTAACTACTTTACTTAATTACTTACATTGGTGTCCTGGAGAACCAGTTTTCCATGTTACATTTATATTAATTCATGCCTGGGTTTCACTGAAGGGCAAACTGAATATTTTCCTCACTAAGGAACAGTGAACAAGGGTGAGATGGTGAGACTATCACTTCATCTGGATTCCTCCACTTTGCTTATTGTCTAGGATGAAGAAAGGACTGATAAATTCTTACTCTTGAAAGCCTTTTGAAGATCTCAGTTCCTCACCAGAGAATGTACTTATCTCTGCAGTTTGATCATTGTCAGAATTACCAGCAGTGATCACTGAATACAAAAAGATATTTTCATTGTATAAAGAGCAAAAAGGAGGATGATAATTTTGCCAGTTTGGGGGATTTACCCAGAACCTTTCAGTGTGATCCCAATTTAAATTTTGAAACAGAAAAATGGAGTGAGATGCCTCTATTAGAGGAGTCCATTGTTGAGGCAGGGAGTGTTTTGGGATAATTCTGTTACCTTCCTTTTGGATGATGGTTTAGGCAAAAATAGTCTTTTACAAAGTATCTTTTTCCAAATACCACACCTTTGGAATATGAACAAGACTCCATCCTGTACAAATAGAAACAAGAACAAAAGGAAATCCCTGAGATAACTTCTAAAGATGGTAGCTGAAGCGCCAACAGAGTTGGCAACACAACTATGTGCCATAAGCATCTACTCTCTTACTGCTGTTACAAAGTCTTGCCTTTCATTAAATCATTTTGTGTGTTTTTCTGACTGTCTTCTGCTCCTTTACTGTCTCAATATTGTACATGAACCTCATTATGATCAAACATACTAATATCAAATTCAAATATTTCCTTTATTTGGAATGAATAAACTAATAAGGAAAACTATTTATAGTCTCAAACAATGCCATTTAATGCATGACAGAGACTGACATGCCTATCCGTTTTGGATAATTCTTCTGAATAAATTTCTAGTTTGATCTCAAGCATTCATATCTTTTCTTTTAAAAGACATTTAGTTATATGAACTCAGAGTAGGAATGGAATTGAGATCAACCAGAAAATATCACCATGACACTTTATAAAGGTAACGTGGAAATGCATCAACCTAATATCAGAAAAGCTGTTTGGTAGCAATCTCTAAAAGTATAATAGAGAATAAGAAAGAGTAGGAATTATTGTAGCACAGCCAATGTGAAATAAAAACTTATATGAAAGTACAAATACTAGGACTATTCATTTTGAAAACAAACAAACAAACAAAAACAAAAAAAAACCAACAACTATAATATAGAACTATATTTAAGAGCACAGTGAAATTATAAACTGTGTAATATAATTATAGAGGCTGGTATCTATATGTTTATGTATTACATTCCAGGTGACTAAATCATATGTCAGGCAACATTCTCTACAAGAGGGAATATTTGGTGCTCATTAAAGGAGAAGGACAAAGGTAAAATTTCTTCTGGGAAAGGGAATTAGAATCTTGACTGTTAGCTCTGTGCAAGAAACAATACAGATTTATATTGTGTCATATTAATACTGAATTTGCATGCATTGATTTATGGCCTTTTTTTTGTGTGTATGTGACTAAAGAAGTGTGTTTTTTTTTTTTTGTTTTGTTTTTTAATGTTCAGAATATTTTCTCTTTTAAAACTCAATGACTGCTAAGCCCGTAGTGAAACTTGTATACATTACTCTTACTAATGTATTCAAGGAAAAACAAAATTATTTTTTATGATGTGATGATCATTTCCAAGTGACTGAAAACAAGAAATTTAAAATAACATATATCCGTGACAGTAGAAATGGCAGCTCCATCAGAATAAAGATGAATAAGACAGGCAGTGGTGACTGCTGTGTGTTGAATTTTTATGAAGAGTCTTGGTGACATTTTCTGGTTTGCTCTCAGTTCCATTCCTTCTCTGAGTAGGTACATCTAGCAAACTACTGCTGCTCAGAAGTCACACAAATTCTGACAACTACTGTTGCAGTCTGCCCGGGTAACTAACTGAACCAACTATTTCCAACCCAAGGATCCAGAGGTGACTAACTCACACATATGTGCACATGTGTATGTGTTTGTCAGCCATCATATTTTAACATTGTATTTTAACATATTGAAAGAAAGATAATTTCCCTTGATTTCAGGCTATGCTTGAGGAAAAAAAAACACAAACAAATAAACATGAAACTTCTTCATCCTGCTCACAAATCCAAAAGAGAGCTACTGTCTGTGTCAAAAATAGATTATACAACTTCTAAAAGTTGCAATATCTTCACACTTATCTAATTTATCAGGTAAGTTTATTTATTTATTTATTACTAGCTATGAAAACCCAAGGCAATATACAACTCAGAACTTCCCTAACACACAGGCATACACAGTAAGTTTGATATATTATTTTATCAAAATAAAAACAACAGAGCCAGAAGAAACAATAAAAAAGAGACAGAGTTGGAGGGAAGGTGCAGATAGAAAAATTAAACCAAGCTCCACACTTGGAGTGGGAGAACCAAAATGGGTTTGAAAAATGATTGACAAACACCGGAAAACATTTGACAGAAAAAAATCACTCCATTTGTGTAAACAATTAGACTAATTTCGCTCTCAAAAATACATATCTAAGTAGTTATTTTCTATATTAAAAATCTCACAAGGTAACTACACAGTGCTTACTGAGCTCTAAGATAGTGTAGTAGGAAATCAAAGAACACAAGATGATGGATTGTAGAGGACAATGTCTGATATCATTACACTGAAAAACATATATTTGTACCTACATAGTTTAGTGTGATTACTTTTGGAATAAATTCATATTCCATATCAGAATTTCTATCTTTATACCAAAGTTGGATAGTTATTTATATAAACATATAGTTACTGAGAATACCTTCCAGTGGAGTTCATGGAAAGTTTTTTGGTCATTAGTGCAAGTAGCAGTCCTCTGCAATTAATCCATAGCCCTAATCGGCACAGCTGTTAGTTTGAAAATATGTATTTATATTGACATTTATATGTTTTTTTTGTTTACTAATCATTGCAAATCATTTTTACTTTCACCAGTAGGAGTTTATGAGATAAATGAACAAATTAATGAAATAAACTTATTAAATGTGTTCTGTAAACTGTTCTTTTGAACAAGTACACACAATTTGTACTCTGGGATACCATAAGACTTCTATTTGCCATACTGACTTTTAAAAGACTATGTATATAATAGTAAGTGACAAGATCAAATTCACCTCTTGTATCCATTCAACCTCTCATTCTGTATCCATTAATCTTGACCTACTGCCACAGGTAGATCAGTTAGATTACTTGTATTGTATAGTGTTTGCAAGCCTAAGCCAGGTATAGATACCCAAGCAAACCTGAACTGCAACAGAATGATGAATGTTCAAATGTGTGCTCTCTAAGAATACAGATTTTTTTTTTAATACAGTCCTTTTTATAGGACAGTACAAGGCCCTAGAAATTATGACAGTTAGTTCTCCCAGGTTAAGTCAACTTCACATACAAATACTGTGTGTGTGTAAAAACATTAAATATCCACAGGAAGAACAGCTATTATTACATTTATATTATCATATAGTATATAATTATAATTATATAAAAATAATGATTATACTATAATTCTGATATAAATTGTATAATTTACATATGCTTTATATTTCATAATTTATTTATAATTTACAGTAATATAATTTATAATTATAGCTATGTATAAACAAAAAATATTTTATATAATCATATATTAATTTATATTTATATTATTATTAAGTTTTGTTATTATTAAAAATATTATTAATTTATTATTATTAAGTTAATAACAGTTTCTTACAACTTTTTGGACAATCTTTCAAAGAAATAAGTGTTATTAATTAAATTTAAATGTAAGTTAATGGTGGAATACAGGAGTTCATTAAACACTATAAAAAGAAAAACTATAAATTGCCTTATTTAAACACTACTGTAAAATCAACACTTTCCTTATTTATTATCTTCCAAAGAATGTTCATATGTGAAGCATACTTGAAAAGTCAGTCTCTTTCATGAAAATAGCTATGGCTCTACAGCCTCTCTATTGTCAAGTGGTTTTTTTATTTTTATTTTTTGGCATTCTGTGCTATGATAATTCTTTCCAATCAAGAACATATCACAGAATCACATGGAATCACAGAATTGTCTAGGTTGGAAGAGATCTCCAAGATCACCTAGTCCAACCTCTGACCTAACACTGACAAGTCCTCCACTAAACCATAGCACTAAGCTCTACATCTAAACATCTTTTAAAGACCTCCAGGGATGATGACTCAACCACTTCCCTGGGCAGCCAATGCCTAACAACCCTTTCAGTAAAGAAGTTTCTCCTAACATCCAACCTAAATCTCCCCTAGCACAACTTTAGCCCATTCACCCTCATCCCATCACCAGGTACCTGGGAGAACAGACCAGCCCCCACCTCACTACAGACTCCTTTAAGAATGCGATAAGGTCACCCCTGAGCCTCCTCTTCTCCAGGCTAAACAACCCCAGCTCCCTCAGCCGCTCCTCACAGGACTTGTTCTCCAGACCCCTCACCAGCTTCATTGCCCTTCTCTCTTGAGCACCTCAGTATCCTTCTTGTAGCGAGGGGCCCAAAACTGAACACAGTACTCGAGGTGTGGCATCACCAGAGCTGAATACAGGGGGACAAGCACTTCCCTAGCCCTGCTGGCCACACTGCTTCTTGGCCAGCTCTTGGTCTTCTTGGCCACCTGAGCACACTGCTGGCTCACATTCAGCCAACTATTAACCAATACTCCCAGGTCCTTCTCTGCCAGGCAGCTTTCTAACCACTCATCTCCCGGCCTGTAGCACTGCTTGAGCTTGTTTTGCCCAGGTGCAGGACCATGTGCATTTGTATTTATTATCCACAAATTGTCTTAAAAATTCACAGAATCACAGAATTTCTAGGTTGTAAGAGACCTCAAGATCATCAAGTCCAACCTCTGACCTAACACTAACAGTCCCCACTAAACCATATTCCTAAGCTCTACATCTAAACGTCTTTTAAAGGCTTCCAGGGATGGTGACTCCACCACTTCCCTGGGCAGCCTGTTCCAATGTCTAACAACCCTTTCGGTAAAGCAGTTCTTCCTAAGATCCAACCTAAAACTCCCCTGGCGCAACTTAAGCCCATTCCCCCTGTCACCAGGCACGTGGGAGAACAGACCAACCCCCACCTCGCTACAGCCTCCTTTAAGGTATCTGTAGAGAGCAATAAAGTCACCCCTAAGCTTCCTTTTCTCCAGGCTGAACGAGCAACCTGGCCTAGTTGGAGGTGTCCTTGCACATGGCAAGGGGTTTGGAACTAGGTGATCTTTAAGGTCCCTTCCAGCTCAAGCCATTCTATGTTTCTGTGATTTATGCAAAATCAGTTTCTGATATTGTTTTCCATTTATAGATAGAATACTCTTCTTTAATGTCTTTGGAAGAATAATTTTTTAATTAATTTTTCAGTAATGGTTCCAGCATTATTACCATCTTACTATGACAAGAAATGCGTGGAAATGGGAACTTTGCATATTTATCTAAAAAACAAAACTTCTTTTCTAGTGTTTTAAAATAAATTAAAATATCAGATAAATGTTTCTAATTTATCTAATTATAATTTTACTCTGTTTCTCATTTAATACAATGGCAGATATACTGCCGTGGCATTTTAACATTTCTACTTTTCCTGAAGCTCGTTTTTGTACCTGAAGAGTGAATTTTAGAGATTAATACTGACTTTCTGTTAAAGATATACCTCTTGCCATTGGGACAAGTTGATTTCTATTCTTCTAATACTGTAAGAGAAAGACTGCCTTGAACTGTATTGAATTGTCAAAATTCAGTAGAAAATTGTAGCATCACAGAAAAAGATAAGTAAAATTAAAGAGACTACTTTCAAGTGGAAGATGAAGTAATAAAATTTGGTGCCAAATTTCAATAAATAATCATGCCCTGCTAGAAATTATAGATCAACTATGACCATTTATTTTCCAGGTAATCTGGAAATCAATCTTTATTTTCTAGGTAGGCATACTTTCTTCTCAAATGAAAGATCATTAATACACTGACTTTTTTTTTTTTTTGTATAATAAGTATTTTATTTTGTGTCTAGGAAAAAAGGAAGAAACAAAGGAAGAAATGAAACAAAACAAACAAAACAAAACAACAACAACAAAAGCACACATACACACACACAAAAAAAAAAAAAAAAAAAAAAGAATGTGGGCCTTAGGTGTCACTGTATCTTCCACAGTCTTATTTGGAATCACAAAATACAGATGGTTAGTCAGCTACCACATTGACTTATTGACTCCTTCATCTGAAATATGATTATGAAACATTATCATTAATTAAGAGTTTACATAATCAGATCATTGTGCACTGTTGACAACTGTACATTTGGTTTATGTTGAAAGACTTTAAAAAATGCTGTGAAACTGCAGTGAACCCTAATGCAGAAAGTGAGGGGGAAAGAAATGCTTTTACCCATAAGCCAGCTACATTTTTCTTTTTAAAGGTCAATCGATGACAGTGTGAACTTTTTCAATACTGAGAAGTAACAATAAATTGCTTTCATCATACATGGTGGATCAGTACACTGCTGGATGAGTTCTAATTCCAAAAATCGTAATAAGTGACCTTCTTTATAAAATCACCGTTGTTGATCTTAACAGAAAGATAGCTTATATGGCAATTTTCTTAAATTTCCGCAATACTGATATTTCTTGTCAAACTGTCAATCAAAAAGAATTTATATTAAAATCCTTTATTCTTCACAAGTCTTCTGATACACAAGTTCAAATATTTTCCATGGTGAGAGAGAGATCTATAAAGTTTAAGTCATACTATGTACCATAAGATCAATTTTTAATCAACATAGGTAAACATTTGAAGAAACGAACCAAACCAACTTATGTTGTTTGCACACTTGGAGAAATCCTAAAGTGATTACAAACCTATAGGAGTTTAAACTGAGGTAAGGCTGAGTGAAAACCAAGTAAGAACTTAATGATATGATTCATATAGATATTCTGTCATTGCTCTGGAATATCTTGAACTACAACTGCTGAAATTGCGTCACACATTGGCAGATGTGGTGGCAGTGCTTAAGATGAGTTTCATCCTGATGTAAATGATAATGAAAATGGCAAAGATTTCATTTGAGAAGGTTGGCAAAGAGACAAATACCTGGTAACTATGGAGACCACTTTAAGTCTTAAGTTACCTTAATGCTTTGGGAACATCTAAATTCACAACAATCATTGTCCTGGGAAGAAGATTTCAATTCTTGACTTGCCAAACTAGTTATTCAGGCAAAGTAATTAGGAGTTTTAGTTACTGAAGCTAATCATAATTTCAATTTACTTACACCTGTCCTTAAAATACCTAATTTGATTAATTTAATTGTCTTGTTATGAATAATGAAAACAGTGCTAACATGAAGTTAGCATATAAGCCAAGCCAGAGAGAATTTGCTAAAGCTGATTGTGGATTTGGATGCTTATGCTAGTTTATTCATACTTCTTAAACATAAGTTTTTAAAGGCAGCAATGGGAAAATGGAGATATTCTAATATAACAATTTGGAATATGATAATAAGAGTGGATAAAAAGAGAGATAATAAAGGTGGCAGTGTGAATTACAAAACAAAACAAAACAAAACAAAACAAAACAAAACAAACACACTTTTCTGAGAAACTCCAAGAATACGTTTTTACTGATTAAACAATATGAAGAAGAAAAAATACAACCTTTACTATGGTGAGACAATAATAACAGTACAAGCCACTTTCCTGGGACTATATTCTAGTTAATTATGCTGCCAGTTACAATTAAAAGAATTAATATGTCAGTTAAAAGTTCATGACTGGTGCTCTCTGTCTCTTCTACACAATGGCAGTCAGGAAATTGTCTTGTCAATTACAATTAAGGTGGTAACATAATGTTTTAGGGTCACAAATGCATTAGCAGAGTGTAGTAAGAAAGACATGTGGTTCTAATATTATTAAACAATGTCTAGATAAAGGTTATTTAAATTTTTAACTGTTGGTTAATTGAGTTTGTGACCAACAAGGTGTCTTGATTAAGTGAGTTCTGCAATACTTATGTTAGGGAAAAGAGGTAAAGAAAGAATGTCAGGTTGCTCCCATCTTTCAGCTAACTGAAATAAGCTGAAATCCCAACAGAGGAGCCATAATACTTTAGTTATTGGCATGCATATTTTTTGCTGTGATGTACTTTTGGTGAAGGAAAATGGGAACTGAAGAATTCCTATAACCTATTTATTTAAAATAAATATGGTTTATTTAAAATAAATATGGTTTGATTCCATACAGCTTTTTTCTCTCCCTCTATCTCATTTACTTACGCACGGTAGTGGTAGCTGCTTGATGATGGAAGATTAGCTCATTCTTATCTTTGAATCTCTGTAGCATTTCCTGGTCTATTCCAGGAGAAATAATAACAACGTAAAGAGCTTACATTTTTAAGACCTGATATGCTTGGTATATTTAGTAAGTGCTTTTCCAAAATACATACTCTAAACAGTGCCTGAAAACTACATATCATTTAACATAAGACAGGTAACAAAAATCTATTAATCTGCCTTCTGATGTGTCTTCTGTTTCTGTATTCATTTTAAGGTGTGTGTATGATTGCTGTTCTATTTTTTTTTTCAATTTACCTTATAGAAAAAGTTTTTTTGTTTTTTTGTTTTTTTGGGGAGGTGAGGAGTGGGAATCTTTATAAATATCGAAGTTTCTTGTGGATATCTTCATTCCGGGAGGTTAGTTTGGGTGAGTTACAAAGTTCAGCTGTGGTCAGCTCCTTCACTGTCAAAAGCCATTATGGAGGGAGCTAGAAGAAAGGGTTTCCTCCTATTTTATTTGGGAACTGCATTTAAACTGAGGTTGTACTGCTGTCCACTGCCAATTCTATACTGTAGCTATGGCTCTGTCTATTCTGCCTCCCTGATCCTGATCCACCAGCTTGACTTTCTGCCTTTCCCTTGGACCTGACTCATCAATGTAGATCTGGCTGGCTGATCACTGTGCTGTATTTCACCTGATCCCTGTTTCTGGACCTGCTCCCAACTGAGACTTGCTGTTCTGCATCCCAGCTCCTTGTTGGTGTAGCCACTTGTGTCCCCTGCCCTTCTACTGTGCTCAGCTCCCAGCTTACCTTCTCTTGTGAAGGAGCTGGCCCTGGCAATTTTTTCCTATGCTCTCAGTTCTCTGAATAGATGCATCTGTTTGTCTCCCAGCTTTATATTATCGATAGTAACCTGAGATATTATGAAAGTCTGAACTTTATACTTACAGGTGGGAAGTTCATAACACACGTGAATATCTTTCATTTCTTATTGAGGAGGTAATTGATGTGCTTCTCAAAATATCATGCTGTTCTTGCTCATGCCCTTGCTCTGTCATCTCTCCTGATCTTTCTGCCCCCACAGGCTCCTGTCCCTCATACTTCTGTGCTCATATATTTCCAATTTCTTTTCTATAGCTTTGTTTCACATGAGGGTACATAGGGAATGAAGATTACAGTTTAAGCTTCTGAGTGCTAAAGGAACATATTTTTGCCATTTATTTCAAATGAAGAGAAGCTGTTTTACCCACAAACTTTAACAAGGTAACGCATATCATCTAGTAATACATCAGTTAAAAAAAAAAAAAAAAAAAGTGAACTCCTTGTCTCTGTAAATGAATTTTCTCTAGATCTTGTGTGTACATGTAGAAGCTTCTTAATTTATCTCACCATAGAGACAAAAATTTGGAGATGCTCTTCATACTTTTCAAACATTTGTTCAAATTTCCTGCACTTTAATTAGGCAGAACTGAAATGACTAAATAAGTGACTTCTGAAAAAACAATGAATTAAAACACTCATAATAAGTAAAAGAAAAGAAGAACCTCTCTGTCTCATCACTTGTTCAATAATTTTCAGTAACTAGTCCAAAAGATAATCAGAACTAGCGAAGGACTGCTGTATTTAATAATGCAATATATGTATTTTTCTTATTGCCGTTCTCCCCCTCCCCATTATGAAGTTCATATGATGCAGCTAGTTAATATCCAGTTTTACCCAGTCGTAAAAGCAGAGAACCTTCACCCCCATATCACAAAATTTCTACTTATAAAAGAACAAAGTAAAACTCCAGGGCTTGCAAGTGATTGTAATTCATCAAACTCAAGATGTGGGTGGTTCTACTAGATTCTTTGCGTGCTGTGGTTCTTTTGTTCACTTAAGGCCAGTGAAGCTTATTATTGCCCTCTTAAGTTCAATCAAAATGGTTCAAAGATGGTAATTTTGTAGTGAGGCAAAAGGACTTCATTTGAACACCTATTTATTATGCAGAGAGCAAAATTGTGGTGTCATGACTGATCAGCTATATCTTCTAATGAGAACTTGAAGACTGACTCCAACAATTAATTCAGGAAAGGGGAATCTTCACTTTTACATGCCTGGTCCTTAAGGTAAAATACTGTATTAAGTTTCCATACTTATTTGAGAAGATTTAGCCACTTCAAAATTAGGTTCAAAGGAGACAACACCTTCAGACAATGTAAGGACTATGGTGCTGCTCAAAGTTAGCCAACAGGGGCAAAATTGTTAAAGCTAACACCTTTCCAGGGACAGAGGTGAGACTGACTGGCCTGTAGTTTCCCTGATTCTCTTTCTTGCCCTTCTTGAAAACCAGAATGACATTGGCTATCCTTCAGTCTTCAGGCACCTCTCCAACAAACTTCTACTTTTTTTTTTTTTTTTTTTTTTTCTGATTCTCTCCCCCCTCCCACTTTGGGGGGAGGGTGACTGAACGGCTGTGTGGTTCTTAGCTGGCAGCCGGGTTAAACCACAACAACAGCTATTTATAGAGATCTATGAATAGAGACCCAAGAAACCATGTGCAAAGTCAAGATATCTTTAGTTCACCACTTTTACTCCTTATCTGATGTGTAAAACACCATTACTATAAATATTACATAGCATAGGTCATACGCACTAGAGCCTTAACTTATATGAAGCTCTTTACCTCCCAACACAACAATTTTAAGCTTCATAACACTAATTCCTTGTTAAGCATACAGCTAAATGACGCCTTATTTGCAAACATACTAGGTAATAAAAATCTACAGACTTTTAAATCATATTCTAATAATTAATAGCAACTCTTCCCAAAATAATTGAAGGAGACTGAGCATGCTGAATTACCCAGGAATCAAGTATAAAATAACCCATCAGATACATGATGTAAGCTTAATCTGTGTGCATAATGTAAACGCAACACAGTAAATTCACAAGTAATATGAATAAAATTAATATTAATATAAAAATATAATAGAAAATAAATGAAATAAAAAATAAAAATATAAAACATGAAATATTAAATATATAAAATATTAAATATAAAATAAATATAAAATATAAAATAACACAAAATATAAAATGAATATAATATAAAACCAAACCAAAACAACTTTTTTTTTTAGTTAGAAATGTTAAACAAAAAGAATACAGTGACAATCAAGCATAGCATTTTTTTACAACAAAATATCTTTGGTTATTGCCATCTTATTAAAATAATACTTTGTCTAGAGTAAAATTTATTTATTTTGCTACAAAATAATTCATACTTATGCTAAATTGAAAGAAAGAATTCAGACAATGCTATGTAGATTGTATCATGAATAAGTAGAATGAGATTTAATTTGGACTACTGGCACATTTTACTTTTTCTAATAAATTTGCTATTTAGACTTGAAACCAAAGGGGGTGGGGGGAAGAGGAAGGAATTCATGCCACTGACTCAGACAATGAATGCTGGCAAGTATTTGAGTGAAGGTGTATTGAAAATAATGGGCCTGTTTAAATACATTGACTATGGAGACAAAATAGTATAATCTTGGAAGATGCATAGCCTAAGGGAAGAACTGAGCACTAAGAAGACAACTGTCTGATTGAAGTAAATTTCTTCAGCTGAAATTTCTTCAGTTTAGTTTAAGGCAGAAAAAATAACAGTTAAATTCCCATGTTATGGGTGGATTTTGAAGCTGGATTCATTGCTTCTATTTAAGTAATCTGAGTTAATATTTTATATTTTTATATATTTCATATATATATTTATATTTTTTCATTTATACACAAAATCAGGGTCCTCTTTACAGTGATTATACTGTAATCAGTATACTGTATACAGTTTATTGTCAGAAAGGTGCTTTTTGTCAGAAAGGTGCTTTTTGTCAGAAAGGTGCTTTTACATAACCTGTTATTATACACCTTTAAACAGAATATGCACTTATGGAAAGACTGAGTTGAAAACTGATGTCTTCTGTTTATCTTACCTTAGTTGTCAGGGAGGCAATTAGGACTAATGATCCTAGCTTGACCTCAGTATTGACTTGGTTATGCAGAGTAGAATCTTTAGAAGAGACAGAAGGAAAAAAATAGGAAAAAGAGATGAATACTTTTGCGCATTCGGTGGTTCTAAATTCTAAATTGGATATGCATAAGATAGGCAACCAAGTGTCCACAGGTCAAGCAATATGACATCATTATCCATCTGTTGAGTCGCTATGGAATTATGCTGAAAACTCCCAGCTTTATTTGTTGGTAAGAATAAGTACATGTATGATTTTATTGATAACAAAAGAAGTACAACAAAAGCAGGAAAGATTGAAGACTGACACTTTATTCTCAGCATTCTACAAACTGTTGAGGTACAAAAAGCTGAATTTCCACATGCTTTTGTGCTCATATACCATATAATCTTTTCTCATCTCATCATATATTTGTTTTTAATCTCAATAATCTGTTGAAGAATGATTACGTGATACTTATGCTACCAACTCTATTCCTGTAGTATGTCTTCTCATGTAACAGAAAGAAAAACAAAGATATAGTAGAAAGTTGCTTTAAAGTTTTTTCTTCTGGAAAAAACAAACAAACAAACAAAAAAAAAACAATCATTAATACTGATATACATTGATTTAGAAGTCCATGTAAAGAGGACATAGTAATCTGAAACTCTCATAGAGGTACAAAGAAATAGAAAGATTAATAACATCAACAATACTACTTTAAAAGATTTTTTTTTCAGAAAAAAAAAAAAAAAAAGTTTAATATGAACCATACTTGATGTCTGTAATGTGCCAAAGAACCTGATTTGTGCTCCTTAAAGTTTGTTTATCCTCATGATCTATTTTAGTATCTATTTTAAATGCCATTTTAGATTTAATAATTCAATAGATTTTATCTATTTTTTTTATCTTTTTACCTGGGAAACTACAAGCCAGACAGTCTCACCTCTGTCCCTGGAAAGGTGTTGGAACAGCTTGTTCTGGATGCCATCTCCAAGCAATTGGAAGAGAAGAAGATTATGAGGAGTTGTCAGCACAGATTCACCAAGGGGAAGTCGTCCTTGACCAACATAGTTGCTTTCTATGATGACATCACCAGCTGTGTAGATGAGGGGAGAGCAGTGGATGTCATCTACCTTGACTTTAGCAAAGCTTTTGATACTGTCTCCCACGACATCCTACTAGAAAAGCTGAGAAAGTTTGGAATAGATGAGAGGACAATAAGGTGGGTTGAAAACCGGCAGACTGGCCACGCTCAGAGGGTGGTGATCGGAGGAGCAGAGTCTGGCTGGAGGCCTGTGACTAGCGGTGTTCCCCAGGGGTTGGTGCTGGGTCCAGTCTTGTTCAACATTTTCATCGATGACCTTGACGAGGGAACAGTGTCTGCCCTCAGCAAGTACGCTAATGACAGAAAGCTGGGAGGAGTGGCTGACACACCAGAAGGCTGTGCTGCCATTCAGCAAGACCTGGACAGGCTGGAAAGATGGGTAGGAAGAAACCAAATGAGGTTTAGTAAGAGCAAATCTAGAGTCCTGCACCTGGGAAGGAACAACCTGAAGTATCAGTACAGGCTAGGGGACGACCTGCTGGAGAGGAGCTCTGAGGAGAAGGACCTGGGGGTCCTGGTGGATGACAGGCTGACCATGAGCCAGCACTGTACCCTTGTGGCCAAGAGGACCAATGGGATCCTGGCATGCATTAAAAGGAGCATGCATTAAAAGGCCAGAAAGTCAAGGGAGGTGATCCTCCCCTCTACTCTGCCCTGGTCAGGCCTCACCTGGAGTACTGTGTCCAGTTCTGGGCTCCCCAGTACAAAAAAGACAGGGATCTCCTGGAAAGAGTCCAGCGGAGGGCCACAAAGATGATACAGGGCCTGGAGCATCTTCCTTATGAGGAAAGGCTGAGAGAACTGGGTCTGTTCAGCCTGCAGAAAAGAAAACAGAGGGGATCTCATCAGTGTGTATAAATACCTGAGGTGTGGGAAACAGAGGGATTTAGCCAACCTCTTTTCAGTGGTGTGTGGAAACAGGACAAGGGGTAATGGCTACAAGACAGAGCACAGGAAGTTCTGAACCTACATGCGAAAGAACTTCACAGTGAGGGTGACGCTGGAGCACTGGAACAGGCTGCCCTGCAAGGTTGTAGAGTCTCCTTCTCTGGAGATATTCAAGGCCTGTCTGGACACCTACCTGGGCAGCCTGCTCTGAGGAACCTGCTTTAGCAGGGGGGTTGGACCCGATGATCTCTTGAGGTCCCTTACAACCCCTTCAATTCTGTGATTCTGTGATTGCTTCTGACAGAAAATGCTTATGCACATCCACCTTCTTCCAGCAGTGTATGCTTTTGTGCATTCTATACACTTTCATAAATTAGTCATATATATATATGTTGATCCTATTGTCATCAATCAACTGCGTGATTCGTTTTTGTTTCCCATCAATCAACCAGGTTTGTATGTGTACTGGGTCTGTCTGGGATGGAGTTAACTTTCCCTGCAGCAGCCCATATAGTGCTGTACTCTGCACTTGTAGCTAGAACAGCAGTGGTATCACACCAGTGTTGTGCCTACTGCTGAGTGCTGGCACAGCGTCAGGACTCTCTTTAACCCTCCTAGGGAGTGGGCAAAAAAGTGAGAAGAGAAACATCACCAGGGCAGCTGACTTAAACCAACCAAAGGTATATTCCATACCATATGATGTCACACTCAGCTATAAAAGGTGGAAACAGGAAGAAGAGGGGAGGGGTGGGCTCTCGTTGTGAAAATGTTGGTTCTCTTTCTGAACAGTGGCTACGTGCGTTGAGGCCCTGCTTCAAGGACGTGGTCAAGCATTGCTCATTTGTGGGAAGTAGAAAGTAATTTCTTTCCTCTGCGCTTCCACATAGCCCTTATTTGTTTTGTTTTGTTTTTGTTTTTGTTTTCAATTTTTTCCCTTTCCCCCTCCCTTTTCCCCTTTCCTTTTTTTTCCATTAGTTAAATTGTTTAGTTAATAATAATCATTCTTTAATAATAATTATTATTATTGTTTCCCTTTAATTAAATTTTCCTTATCTCAACCTGTGAGTTGTTCTTTATTTTACTTCTTCCCCTCCTCCTCTAAGGAGGAGGAGTAAGTGAGCGGTTGTGGTGTTTAGCTGCCTAGCACAATAAAACCACCACTGGACACAGTATGTCCAACGAACAAGTTTTCTCTGCACAATGCATACAGTTAAAAAAGTTAATCACATTTTTGTCTTTATAACACACAATAAAGTATGTGATACTTGGTTTTGGTAAATAATACTTACCCCTCTTGGCTAAAAAAGGTGCATATACTTAAATCCTATCTTGTGTCCTATTTTATGAGAGGAAGCTTTCATCTCTCTTTTTAACAAGACAACATAGTGGCAACTATATTTAAATGCTGTACTTCATATTATCCCAAAGGGTTGTTATTAAAGCTCTCTGCAGTAGATGATGAAAAGAAAAAAACTACCTTACACTTTGTATGAAAGCAAATCTGATTATAAGTGTACATGGAATTCATTTGCTATTATAATTTTACATACAGTATTATTGAGATATTTTCACCTTTAAAAATAACTTAAATGCTTACAATATATCTTCATCAGAAAATAATTACGAAATTTAAAAAATGTTTCTTATACAATTACAGATTAAGTGAATGAGATTTTTTTAATAGAAATATTTAATAACTTACAAAAGTAAGATCAGTTTATTCAATATTTTGAATGATATTATAAATATCTTCATTCAGTGTGTGACATGGGGAAGACATATACAAGGAAGTATTTGAAAACATGAATCTGAAAATATGAACCTGAGAAGACCAAATGAATCAACTTCCTTTGGCTGTGTACAGTTTGCAAAGCATGCTACACTTTGCAGTAAATATTACAGTCCTGGTTTATTGATAATATGTTCAGAACACTACTTTTTAATCAGATTCCTAGGCTTCCTTTTCCTGAAACTGAAGTCCTATAAAGCACAGTTTCTGTTACCTTAGGGAAACTATTTTACATTTCATTACTTCAGTGCTTCCTCTTTTAAATAAAGATTCCTTATTTACCTACTTGGCAAACTTGGGGAAATGTGGGAAGCAAAATCAAGACTAAATATGAGGAAAGTCTTATTATTTATGGACAAAATCTAAATATGTGGACAGAGATTCTTCCCTGTTGAAGCCATTTTTAACTGGTCAGTCTGCTTTGCAGCATGGTGTGTGTGTCAGCTTTGACTTCTGCCAAAGAATTTCCATTATTCCATGAACAGACAGTGCCACACATCAACAAATAAATATTAGTGAATATCAAGAATTATAAGCGAGTATTTCCAGAACCAGAACTTCAGCCTGGAAAGGCTAACCCATCTTAAACAGTTTAGTAATCTGTTTTCTGCTGTGCAGAGGCTAGTGTAAAAAGATAGGTAATAAGTTCATTGCCTGGAGGATGAGCAAGTCTCAAAAAAAGTTGGATAATCTTCAGGACTCAAAATGTGTTACAACCTCTTTTGTTTTCTCTTTTCTCCTTACAAATGGTTTGAATTAGAGGTGGCACAGTGTTACTGATACTAAAGATGTTTTCTTAATATTAAAAATAATAATAATAATAATAAAAAGAGGAAATTGATTTCTGAAAGGGCTGTGATGCAATTAAGATAAGGCATTTTCTTCCAAGCCCCTATAGCTATTGACCATTGTTGTTGTTTGATGTTGTGCAGTGGATAAGGGCAGCATCACACATTAAAGAATTAACATTTAGGAAGCCATGCCCTTTAAGAAGTTATGCCATCAAAAACCATACCATTTGTCCAGTTTGCCATATCCAAAATAAGCAATGAATGAGAATGGTGTCGTATACAAACTTCTAGATTATTCACCTTGATTGTGTCAAGTCATATGAAAAGGCATAATATCTATTTAACAGTTCAGTTAAAGTGGGATTATTTTAAATCCCGTTAGGCCTATTTTTAACTTCTAAACCATAGTTCACTAGATGCATTTGACAAACAATTGTTTTGTAAAGTTCAACCTCTTTTGTTTATTCTTTTTCACATTTATTTGGACTATTTCATACATAGGTGGAATAAAATCTTGATGGAAAAATAAATTATGATATCATGATCAGCAGGGATTAATATAGAATAATATTCATAGTAATTTTTAATAACAGTGTCAAATTGTAAGTATTCCAACATCAAAACAACTTTATTTTCAAACTGTAGGATTCCCCGACTATAACTTTTTGTTTTTGTTTTTGTTTTTTGTTTGCTTGTTTGTTTGTTTTCATGAGTACCATTCAGTTAAAATAAATGTGTACAGTCACAGGCTGATGTATGTATGATGACAAACAGATTTTGAATTGCTTCATCTGGCATATGTATTATGTTTAAAAATATAACATATCTATATTTTTTTATTCATAAGGTGCTTTGATTTAAAGTAGTATGCTTTGCTGTAAATAATAAGGGTTCTTTATCTCTTATTTATGTGAGATATTTATTTCAAAAACTATTACATTCTTTGACTAAATGTTTCTTTGGGATGGTAGAGAGCATGATTTGGCTCTATATATAGTACGTAAGACTACTGACCTAGAATTGGTTTATAGAGTAGTTCTCTACAGGTCTTTCAGAGTAAGTTTGAATGCAGAATAGAAGAATTGAAATGCAGAGCAGGCTCTCTGATCAACTTTGCCTGATGATATCATAGAATGGCTTAGGTTGGAAGGTACCTTAAAGATCACCTAACTTGAACTTCCCTGCCATAGGCAGGCTTGCCACCCACTAGATCAGGTTGGCCAAGGCCCCATCCAGGCTGGCTTAGAACACCTCCAGTGATGGAACATCTACAACTTCTCTAGGCAACTAGAGAACAGATCTATCCTCTGAATGTTTAAAAACATTCCCCCTTGTCCTATCATTATCTACACAAGTAAAGAGTCCTTCTCCATATTTTTAAAAAGACCCCTTTAAGTACTAAAAGGTCACAGTGAGGTCTCCCTGGAGCCTTCTCTTCTCCAGGCTGAACATGCCCAGCTCTCTCAGTTTTCTTCATAGGTATGGTCCTCCAACCCTCTGATCATCTTTGTGGCTCTCGCTGGACTCACTCTAACAGGTCCACATTCTTTTTGTGCTGGGGGCCCCCAACCTGGATGAAGTACTCTAGTTCAGGCCTCACAAGGACAGTTTAGAGGTTGATAATAGACCTGCTGGTCACTCCTCTGTTGATGCAGCCCAGGATGCAGTTGGTCTTGTGGGCAGCAAGTGCACACTGCTGGCTCATGTTGAGCCTTTTGTCCAGTAGAACCCCCAAGTTCTTTGCAGGGCAGCTCTCAGTGAGTTCTTCTCCCAGCCTGGGATTGCCCTGATCCAGGTGCAGTACCTTGCACTTGGACTTGTTAATCCTCATTAGGTTCACATGGGCCCACTCCTCCAGCCTCTCCAGGTCCCTTTGAAGGGCGTGTCTTCCTTCTTTAGTATCAACCGCATCACTAAGCTTGGTGTCATCTGCTAACTTGCTGAGGGTGCACTCAATTTCATTGTCTATGTCATTGATGAAGATATTGAAAATAACTGGTCCCAAGTCAGAGCCTTAAGAGACACCACTCATCACCAATCTCACCGTCTGGACATAGAACCATTGACCATTACTCTCTGTGTGTGGTCATGGAGACAATTCTCTGTGGGAGACAGAGGGATTTAGCCAACCTCTTTCCAGTGGTTTGTGGGGACAGGACAAGGGGCTATGGCCAAAAAATGGATCACAGGAAGTTCCTCACCAAAATGTAAAAGAACTTCTTCATGGTAAGGGTGACGGAGCATTGGAACAGGCTGCCCAGGGAGGCTGTGGAGCCTCCTCTGGAGATATTCAAGAGCCATCTGCACACCTACCTGGGCAACCTGCTTTAGGGAACCTGCTTTGGCAGGAGGGTTGGACCTTATGATCTCCTGAGGTCCCTTCCAACCCCTACAATTCTGTGATTCTGTGATTTTGTGATATCCTTGGAGTTGCCAGCTATGATCAGATCTTCTGTCCCTAAGGACTATGTCCCATGGGATCTCATCTACTAATTATTTGAACAGCTGGAATTTCACTGTTCTGAAGTTCAGGGTCCTGATTTTACTCTTTGCCAGGCCCATATCCTTCAAGATCACAAATTCAACCACAGCATGGTCATGGCAACTTAGGCTTAATCCAATCTTAACTTCTTTAATTAGCTGTTCTGCACTGGTGAGCACCAGGTCCAGTAACGCTTCTCCTCTGGTTGGTTTGTCTGTTACCTGCATGAGAAAGTTGTCCTCAATGCACTCCAGGAGTATCTTGAGTTGCTTACTTCCTGCCACATGGCTTTCCCAGCAAAGACTGTATAGTTGAAATCCCCCCATAAGGATGCAAGCCTTTGAGCATGATGCTTCCTGTAGCAAGAAGGAGCAAGAAGGAGCAAGAAGGGTTCATGAACAGGCTCTTCTTGATTGAGTGTCCTGTAGTAGACCCTGACAACAAGATAAATATCCTGGAGGCTACAGGTGAGTAGAGTGAGCTATGCACGTCTTGCTTACACACTCGTATGAAGAATCAGGATATGTTGGCTGGGATAACTGATCTAGCACTGGAGGTCTTGTAGACTACAGAAAGCATGAAGAAAAAGTAAATTACTAGGCACAAGAAGACAGGAATTATTATCGTATAAATTATCTTGTCCCTCGAGGAGGAAAATTCATAGTGGTATTTTTTAGGTCACTGTGAAAACAAAACTCACAATCTATCCAAAAAAACACAAGTTTATTAGGCTAACAGATCTAACATCAAATGTAAATATTCTAAAAAAATGAAATTATTTACAGGAAATATTTTTATATTGAGAAAAAAAAAATCAGATCAAAAAAATAACATATGATTGTCCCTTGAACTGAGTAATTTTTAACTGCCGTCACCATACATGTTCTCTCAATAATTAATTTTGTCATTTGATTTTAACTTATTTTCACTTTTGATTTTATTTTCACTTTTCTTTCATACATGAAACACAATTCAGAGAGTCAAAATTAAAGATCTGATATTCATCTTTGTTCAGATCCTTCTGATTTCAGTTAATTTAGTACTCAGAATACAAACAAATAAGCAGAAAAAAATAACCATGATCTAATAATCTGCGGATTTTAAGACAAAATAAAGAAGTGAGTAATATGGAAGGAATATTTCAGGTGAGTCACCATGAAAGCACTAGACTCTTAGGTTTTTCCATATTGTATGGAAATATATATTTTATGAGGAAAAAGAATAAACATTAAATTAACATTTTTAAATTAATGCATTATTATATAAAAATGATAATTGACAATAATAACTGCCCTTTGGAACCTGCAATAATAATCAGACTTTGTTATTTGAAAGGATTTCAATGCTTACATTCATGCTTTGCTCTTGCAAGCACTCACACAGGAAGAATAAACAAGCACTTACATCCCAGCCAACACTTTTTAAAGAGGGATTGGAGGAGGGTATTCTAAATTGAAATGATAAGTTTCCAAAGGTATTTGAAAGAAATTTAACTTTATCCACTGAAGAACAGAAATGATATCGTGAAATATTTCAATATGTTAGAGTACTGATTTTTTTTCCAGGTGTTCTGTTCACTTTATTTCCACTTGTGTGAATAGTCAGAAGTTTATGCATCAGTTTGGAATCCTCTTCTCCCTTTTTCAACAGGCTCTTTCATTGCAGCTTTCTCTGTGTTAGCTAGATAGAAAATCAGAGATACTGATTCTAAGTTCCATCTATGATCTGTGGGATCATTTCCACAATTCAAATATTGTCACTTCTGGAAAGTCGCAATGCTTAATTATGAAAGATTCCCACAGCAGTGTCATGGTGACAAAGTTAAAGTCTAGTTTGAAGGCCCTGTAAAATTAGTTTGAAATAATTGATAATAGACAAAAACTTCATGCATCTTCAGTGTGACTTAGTTTTATGTTGGCCCAAAACAGGAAAGCAGATAAAATCTTAAAAACTTATGGTTTGAGCAGGAGACTGATTCCCCAAATGTATTTGAAACCAAATGAAATAAATGAAATTTTGAAGCCAAAAATGTATTTGAAACTCAAACAAAAATTTATGGTGAATCCTAAGACTAAGTTGACAAAAAGTTTGGGCTTTTTTTTTTTTTTTGTCGGTAAGAATAAATTTTCCAAGTTCACTTTATTGACAAAACTTTTTGCGCAGTCTTAGCATCTTTCCACATACAACGGTTTACTGGAACCAATACTGCATGGGATAATTCATTAGGGACAGATGATGCAAATTCACTACCTCAGCATATCCCCAGTGAAGATGTTGCACTATTAGATGTATACAATTCTTTTGTTCTTCTTTCTCAGCAGTTATCCTTACTGATATAGTCAGTGCTTCATCTCAGCATGAAATAACATTAGATAACATTGCATTCCGAGGCAGCAGAAAAAACAAGAGCTACACAAATGAGAATGAATTAGAAATGCTCTTGCAGTGGAAGCCCTGGAGTTATAAACGAGAAACTGAAGAATGTACTTAGCATGGGACTTTACATAAAATCTTTCTCCTGCTCTAAATTTCAGAATATTCAGCTTTCAAAAGGCATTTTTGAGAAGTGCTGAAGAAGAATTTCCATACATTATCTGAGCTTTCATAATCTTTATGTTTTGTTTTGTTTTGTGTTTCGTTTTCTTTTCTTTCTTTTTTCTTTTTTCTTTTTCTTTTTTCTTTTTTCTTTCTTTTTCTTTTTTTTTTTTTTTTTTTGCTTTTTATTTGAAAGTACCTGACCAAGAGACATTTCAGTACTATTGATATTCTGAAAATGAACACAATTTTCTTGTAGTCTAATTTCTTTTGTAGTAATACATGCAATGAAAAAGTAACACTGTTCCAGTGTGCGACAACCCTCTCAGTGAAGAAGCACTACCTGATGTCCAGCCTGAACCACCCCTGTTGCAGCTTGACACCGGGTCATATCACTGGTCACTAAAGAGAACAGATAGGTGCCTGTTCCTCCAATGCATGCTCCAATATGCAGGTATACACACTTACATGCACTAACAAAGCATATATAGTTTCATACACAGGCTTTATTTCATCTATTACAAGACCATATACATTCTTCAAACTTTGGTCAGACTTATTTTGAGAATCACATTGACTACTATCCCATGAATACCTATGAAAAATCTTCCACAAAATTCACTCATTTTCCCTATTGGCTCAGTGAGGCATCTAACATTGTGAGATATCTCTTTTTTTGTTTTTTTTTTTTTTCCCCTAACAAATACATAAATAAATAAATTTACCTTGACTGTCTTCAGTTTGCATAACATCAATATAAGAGTGACATAACTAAAAGTCATTAAAATGTTTCTTTACTTTTCAGGAAACACAACAGTTGAAATCCTTACCCTAGGATTCTCAGATTATTACTGCAGAATCCCCTCAGCACTGTTTATACCACAGATTTAACTTCTAACCCTGTTTTTTTTTTTTGTTTGTTTGTTTGTTTTTGTTTTGTTTTTGTTTTTAAGGTAAGCCAGAAAAACAGATTTGAAGTACTTAAACAAGAGTTTTTTTCTTAATCCTGAACAAAAATATCTGTCTAAAGTTATTTTAGATCAGGCTTGGCTTGTTGGAATGGCACAAGGGGCACAAGGTTTGAAACAATGCCCTTTCTGTAGCTTTGCTGTGATTTTTTCACATACACAGAAAATTTCTTGTATAGTGTCAATATCTTGAATGCTGCTTTGTTCAATTAGTCTGCAATTTATATTTTTTCCTGTTTAACATACAGCCATTACTATGTTACAGCATTTCTCTATGCATTACTTCATTGGCACAAAAAGAGACAAAAGTTTCTGAATTTCCACTATTCTGGTTTCCAGAAAGATCCTAAGCATCTTTCAAATAAGAATATAAAAGAATATAGCTCTCTAGATGATAATATTTCAATATAGCTCTCTAGATGATAATATATGTCATTGCAGATATAGACACAGGAAGTCGGGTTTTTGTTTAGTTTTGTTTTGTATTTTAGTTCTGCTTACTGCAGCACAAACAGATACCCAAAAAGAAAGCTTACTTCCCAAATTGACAATTCCTGCAGAGGTTTGGGCATCTTATCATGATCAGATACAAAAAGGTTTTTTAGAGCTTGGTTAGGAGATAGTAAATGCCTTGGAAACCATTGTGATTAGTGTTTATTCTTAACTAGTCTGCATTTTTCTTCTAAATGTTCTTAAGAAATGTAAACATTTTCTATTATAAAAACTGTGACTGCAGGGTTTTCTATAATATAATGAATCTGTGTGGTGAATAGTTATTTTATGCACAGAGTTTTGGAATCTCACTTGTTTAAACAATAAGTCTATATTGAAACAAAGAAAAAATAATCTTGAGAAAAGGTTTTTAAGCTGAATGGAATGCTTAGCAGAAAAGGGGAATTTTCATCCTCATCAATGAAAGAGTGAGCAAAGACAACGTCTTGCCAAAGAATTAGATTCTGGCTACAGAAGCTGTACAAGTATCTTGACAGCCTTTGAGTTGAATGAGAGAGAAAACCTCTTCGGAGATGAACTTAGGTATCAATAGTGATAAGTATAGTTTTCATTTAGTTCCATACAATTTCTAGACTTTCTAGATAATACTATTTGGATTGCAGAATGTAAATTCATCTTTAGTCATTACCTAATTCTAATAGTCATTGCAAGAAAAATAATTAAATTATAGGAACACTAAGCTCCTTTACTACCATGTTACTGCAGATCAAGATTTAAGAACTACAATCAGATACTACAGTACCCCTCAATTAACTGTGTTAAATAATAAAATGATTTGGGAAAAACATATTCTACTGATACAGACAAGAGTACCTGAATCTTACAGAACTGCCTCTTCTGAGCTTCTATTATAATTCTGGTATGGCCTGGGTCTTTCCCAAATTAGACAGACTTTTAAAGTGAAATGTTCTGTTCAATAACAGAAAAATATATGTTTCCACAAGAAAACATTTTTGCATGTGATATCACAGTTCCCAATCCAATCAACTCTGAGAATATGAGTGGTTGCTGGAGACCTTCCAAAAGAGTTCTAACAATATAGTATGTGTACTCCGAGCAAATACCATGTTTCTATTCACAAGGAAAAAAGGAACAGGAGAACAGGAGACCTTAACAGAAAATGAAGTTTAACTGTATAACCCAAAAATCAAGAACATGCAGTCTGTGATAGCAGTAAATTTCTTACTCTTATTTTCATTTTCTTTCCCTTTCCTCCCTCCCTCCCTCTCTTTTTCCTTCCTTCCTTCCTTCCTTCCTTCCTTCCTTCCTTCCTTCCTTCCTTCCTTCCTTCCTTCCTTCCTTCCTTCCTTCCTTCCACTCTGTGACTTGGTGACTTCTTTTGGGTCCATTCATGGAGGAGGTCCATTTTCTGTTGGCAATTGTTTTATTTTGAACATTGTCAATTCTCTTTTTAATAACTGCTTTACTTTGACCTGTTTGTTAGTTGGATTTCTTTTGGGTAATTATTGTTGACCTGTCAGGTGGTCAGTTTTCTTTTGGTTATTGTTTTATTGATACATACACACTTTTTTTTATTATTTTATTTTTATTTTCTAAGATCTGTTTGATGCATTTGGTAACTCTATGAATTACCAAATATGTATGTATGAATATGTATATACATACAAATATGTATGTATGAATATGTATATAATCTGTAATAAATCTAGTCTTGATAAGTTTGTTTTTCACTGTCATAGTATTCTTGCTAATGGTGGTTTGGGTTGATTTTTAATAAATAGAAAACTTTAGTGAACAAAGCCTGTGTGTCTTTGTATAACAGAATCACTACGTACTTGTGGGCCGGGTAGCTTCCCTCATCTTTTGGATTATGACACTTGCCTAGAAAGCTGAAAAATAAGCAGGCACAACTGGATTGTCTGGAGTGGAATTTAGAAATCTAGAAGTCCCTTCACATCAAGTTTGGATTTACTTCTTAGTTATAAAATAATAATTGTATTATAAATTATTATTGTATTAATATTTTAATTGTATTTATATGATACTATCAAGAAATCTATAGATTTCTAACTCCACTGACCTGCTTAAGTGAAAGATGCCCATATTCTCACAAATATGTATGTTCAGTAATGCTTATGTTTTTGGTTTTGTTTTATCTTTCCACTCTAATTTCTGTTGGAGTCAGGTAACTAAATAGTTTTCAAGATTTGGGACACACAGCTGATAGTGTGAGAAAAAACTAATTTTAGCTAAGTGAGGTTGTCTGGAATGAATAAATGCATAAGATCAATATTGTAGTAGGGCCAGGAGGTTATAGGTTACTGGAAGAAGACTATTTAATGTAGTGTACCAAAATCAATTGACAAAAAAAAAAAAAAAAAAGTAAATTAGTAAGTCAATTTCTTACACTCTGACTTTTGAGACTTAAAGGAATTGGATTGTGAAAGCACCATAAACAAAAAGTAAAATAAGATGCTCTTCAAAAGAATAGAGATTTAAGGTTATAAAAATCATTTATTGGGAGTTATTTGTAATTTGTTAGGAGTAATTTGCATCAGTTTATTGATCAAACAAACTGTGGAGAGCAGTGGAATTTCTGTCTAGTGCATGATATTTGAAAAATCTATTGAACCAGCTTTAAAACTTTTAAAGTATCTCAAGCACTCGAGAAATTCATATCTTAGTAACGAACTGACCTCTTTCATACCTGAGATATCAAATCAGTGTACCAGCTGATGGACTATAGAATTATATTTTGCCTCTAAAAGGAAATCTGAAAATGACTCATTAACTTGCCTTACTTTATACAATAATTTAACAAAGCAAGACCTTGTAGAACAACAGTAATGTAGCTGTGCTTCCTCCTTTGAATAGAAGTGTTCAAACATTCTATCAATTCAAATAGACTGTGATGTGTGGTTCTATTCTAATTTTCAGTCGATGTTTTGTCCTATTATATAATGAATAACAATGTGGCAAGATTAGCAGGCTTTGTTCTTGAAACACTCAGGACCAGAAGAACAGAGGTGTTGGAAGGCAAACATGTAGAACACAGAGTGCTAAGCATGAGGAAACATTGCACAGCACATATAAGTCAGCTTTATTAGAGCAAGATGTGTCATTTACAATCCAGATTGTCATATAACTAACAGAAGTCTGAAAATATGAGCCATATGCTTTCTGAGGAATGTCTTTAGGCAGTGTCTGTAACTCCTACTATTACGAGCACTGAAATCATTCTACCAGGAAAAATAAAATCTGATAGTTGCATTGATGAAAAAGATACATGCCATGGAGTTTGAATTTTTTTTTTTTTAATATAAAGTAAAAATACATAGTAGCTGCTATGCACATAAATAATTCTGTTTTTTTTTGTTTGTTTGTTTGTTTTGTTTTTGTTTTTGTTCTTGGCATCATTTAAAAATGAAGATACAGCTTCTGAGTGATAAGATAGACATGTTATGCCAAAGAGATGTCAGTAAAGTTTCTGTGGTGCATCAAACATTATCATGTTTAGAAACACTATTTCCACATTATTAAAGATAAACAGCCTTGACAAAGCTTTAGATTGATTTATAAGGATGTTAATTAACATGGGGACTTGAATTCTTCTGTTGGAAAGTCAGATATAATGGTTTAAAGGTTTCTTCAGAACAGTTTATGTTCTATAATAATACATTAAATTGAACAATTTAAAAAAGTTTTTGTTGATAAAAACATTTTTGTTCTCGCAATGGACTCATCACTGATTTTGAAATAGGATCAGAACACTTTTACTAAAAGCTCAGTCATGAACATTTTGCAAGAACCTTCTACCTAAGAAAACTTAGATGAGACCACTGAACATAATGTTTTTGGGTTAGTGGTTGAATTGTATACAAAAACTTGAATGCATTTTTTTATGAAATTCCACTAATAGTCTTCAAAAAAGTCATGCAGAATGAGGCACTGAAACAGGTTGCTCAGAGAAGCTGTAGATGTAGATCCTTACAAGTGTTCAAGGCTATGTTGGATGGGGCTTTGGGCAACCTGATCCAGTGGAAGGTGTTCCTGTGCATGGCAGAGAGGTTGGAATTAGATGATGTTTAAGGTCCCTTCCAACACAAATCATTCTGTTTCTATGACAAACACACACATCTGGAATCCTTTGAGAGAAAAATTATTTGTGATACATAACATTCAGATGGAAATTTGGATGTAAGGAATGTGATTGTCTTGCTTCCTGTGACTTGTCACCTTTTCGTTATTTGAGTTTTTACAAATGTGACTGGTATATGTGAGCTTAGTGTCACTGTATATTCTCAGATTAAAATCTGTAAATACTTATTTTGCAACTTGATTCAAATTTAATATCAGATGGGTATGCAGTGGAAAAAAAAAAAAAGAGAGAGAAAAAAAAGAGAGAAGTAAAACTCTTAAAAAAATATTTTTATTTTGTTATATACAAAGGCACAAACTCTATAAGTTATGGTTTAGTCTTTCTTCCTTTATGATCACAGAAAACTTGCTCATTCCTTTTACAGTAATTAACATTTCACTTTACTGCATAGCCATCAAACATTTGCAGTTGCTACTGTTTCTGTTCTCTTAAGGGAAGAACAGCTTGTATACTGTATGTTCCTATTCTGTCACTTAAAATGATTAAAATATCCTATTTACAGCTAAGTAAGCATACAATAACTTTTTCTTTCTTTTATTGTATGTTTGGTATTAATCAGAGAATACTACAAAGACCACTAAAATTAACCAGCTCTCTCACACATTAGTGTAAAATGTTAAATATTTAACAGTGAAAGGGGCTAATGAACAAACTTATAGTCTGGGGGACTTACTAGATGGCCAGATTTTAAACCAGTGTTACAAAGGTTAGCAGGATTTTTTTTCTCCCCTCTCTGCGTGGATACCTGTAAAAAAAACAAACAAAAACAAAAAAAACCAACACATTTGAGATAGCTCTTACATACTTCAAAAGCCTGTTTTACTTGCTCTTTAATAAGATTAACATGGGTAAATCATAGAAATGTATAAAAATTCATACTTACTAGTACCATATAGTTTCTGCAGATTCATATAGTCTCCGGACTGTGAACTACCTATGAAATGGTAGATCATTGTAACTGCTATGGGTTGATGAGATTGGCTTGTGAGGGATAACATTCTTCCAGTAAACACATGGAATATTGAATACAGTACTAACTGAGCTGCCCTCTATAGGATTCTTGGGAGCCACTCTTTCTGCTCAAAGCAAAGATATATAGAATGAGGGATCAGCTGGAATCAGCAAAACTAGTATACACAGAGATGCTCAGATGCTTCCCTTCAGGTCTCCTCAGGAATACTGTAGTAGTCTTTGACATTTCAAATAAAAGTAATGATTTTACTTTGTCAAACAATGGCCCTGACAACCTAAAAGTTTTTTTTTGTTGTTGTTTTTTTCCTGATTTGTTCAATTATTTGTGGATTTACCATCATGAGCAGATCCATAAAGATGACTGTCAAATAGAGAAATAGTAGGGACTTCAAATATTTTGATTAGCACTTATGAATTTTAAATCAAAACTCTAATAGATATATTTTCAGTATGGATATTAATTTACCCTTTTTCTTTCCCTTAGTAATAACATGTGACCTCTTAATGCAGGAATGGATTTTCCTCACTAGCAATTTGGTGGTCTGCAACATATTTTCAGAAAATATATGCAATAACTACATGGTGAATGTGGGTTAGAATATGGAGTGGTAAAGTTTTTTAATATCTCCACTCGTGGCATTATTTCCCAGTTTCATTGTTTTTAAATTGTGTTACAAATTATTGATAATTATTGATAAATTGTTGGTGTTAAAATGACTCCACAAGAAAAGCTGATATATTAGACACTATGTAAGACAATCTATTGTGTTTGTGTGTATTTTGTTAATGTCTCTGTGCCATAGAAAGTTCGGCCTTTTATGTTCAACCAAGGTAAATACTATAAATAATTTTTGATATCGATAATTTTGATACCATGTCCTAGGGTCATCCTGTAATTATCATAAGCTGTGAGCCATACATTTTTCCTTGTTCCAGATAATGGGGACATGTGTGTATTCACTCTGAAATGTGCCATCACTGATCAATGATCACTAATACCTCAAAAAGATATTAACTGCAGAACCATTGTAGAATATAATTAAGACATTTATTTCATACACTCAGTAAAGAAAAGCCAAAACTATGAAAAATATTGATTAAATACAAATGATTTTTGAAAAAAAAAAAAAAAAAAAAAAGCCTATAAACAATGACATAAAATAATTTTAAAATTGAATTTAATGAAACCTGCATATTGTATTTTATTGTAATTTCTTCTGTATCTTTAGTTTTTGGGAAAGGCAGAGAAATACTTTTAAAAGAATCTATCCTTGACTGGCACCATGTTTGTTTTGTCTTTCTGGTCTCACATCTGATAGCTATTCCAGACTGATTTTCAGATTAGGAGACAAAGAAAAAAGAAAGATTTCTATTTTAAAACACCCAGTGAGTACAGCTAGTCGATAATGCCTCTAGTATTATCCCCTCTAGAAAATCTAAATTTTCTAGGAAAACCTGGAAGCAAGATTGCATGGTATTTGAGATAAGACAACTAAACTGAAATTGTGGTACAGCTTCCACTTATTTCCTGATATTCTCTTCAGTTCTTAGGCTACTTTATACAACTATCACAGATGCCCTAAGTGTTTACATTCCTAGCTTTGTATGTAGCTTTTCTGTCTTCACAAAATGCTGAAAGATGAAAGTTATCAATATCCACATTTATTATATAAGACATCTAGTTACTCTTAAGGAAAAAAAATATGTCACTTTTTCTATTATTCACTGTACTGTTGATGAGGTAGTCATTATATCCATATTTATATTTTGCACTTTAATATTATATTTGATGTTACTTAATGACAAAATTACAGGATATACTTTCATATGTTATGTGGCAAATATTTAGCTGGTAGCAAGTACTCTGTGCTCTGTCTTTACTAGAAGTTTAGTTCAGGATAAATGAGGTTTTACAGTAAGATGAGGTACAGGAAAAAATATTGTTTGTTTAAAGAATCAGACATCAGAACTGTGACTGAGTTTTGGGACTGTATTTTGAATGCATTGTACTTCACTGCTATGAACATTTTACATTATCCCATGTATTAATAATACTTCAGTTTAAACTGTGTATACAGAACTATGGAGATAGGTTTAATGAATTTAAAAAGTAAAAAGTCATATAAACAAAACTTTTCCTCATCCCCAGAAGATTATAAAAGTTATAAATAAATGACAACTCTTATAAAATATGACCAGACCAAAAATTATTTAAAAGAGAAGATTTTCTCAAAAATAATAAACATTCTTATGTTTAAACAACAATAAACAGCCTTGAAGAGTTTTCAATTCTTTGTGCATGATTCCAGATGAATCATTAATGCTGTTTCACACTCCAAAGGTTCTGAGCCATATCTCCACAATGATCAATTGCCTCAGAACTAAGGTGTACAAGTTAGATGATGTGATTTATATTCAATAACAAGAGTTTGCAGACTCACTGGTTATGTGCTTAAACATAACTTTACTCTTAAAATTGAAAGAACTCATTAGCTAAACCAGTCTTCTTTTTGAAACTACACATACAGTGGTGGTAAAGTAGGATGGCATGCTTCCTGTTTTCTTTGCAGTTTTTACAGTTTTAGGATTCCATCTAATCTGATCAGATTGGGCAGCAGAAAGAGGAGGATAAATGTCAAAGCATTTTGCCTTACACAGCACTCTTCAGTCATACTTCATGATGAAATATTTTCCAGAGGGGAGGGGAAAAAAACAAAAACAAAAACAAAAAACACAGCTGAATATAAAGTTACAGTCAGTCTGGCCAATGTAAAATACTGTTCATGTATTATATATTAGACATTTTGCACACTCAAAAATGCCTTTTATTTAGGCATTAATAACTTTAATGGTTAAATAAATTGTTGTAACTTTCTAGGCACCTACAGAAGCTCAACATTCTGAAATACCGCTTTTGACACTAAACAAGAGAATAATCAAGCTGCCTACAGAAAGCAGTAAATAAAATCATTTTGACTATTTGTATTCTAAATAATGAAAATAAGCTGTTTTACTCATAAAAATTCTACATAAAGATTCTTTTTCAAGTGGGATATTGTCAGTACTGCATGTCATTACATACCATTGTTGCAATCACTTCCAAGACTATGATTTCTTCTTCCTAATAAACCTACACTCTGTCAATATCACTGAGAAACTATTTATTTAAAATGAAAAGGCTTTCAATGAGTACTTATGTTGGGATCAATTTGAAATGTGTTTTTGTAAAATGATAACATGAGAAATGTCACACTGTGTCAGATCAGTGGTCCCTCTAGTCTGTGACTGTGCCTCCAGTCAAGAGATGTTGTTGAAGGAAAGCACACAAGCCTTGCCAATATCCTGCAGGACACTCCCCTTGTTCTTTTCCCAATATGTGCAGCCACATGGTTTATGGATGCCAGATACCCACTCCCATTTTTATCCATTTATGAACATGCTGTTCATGAAAGCGTGTAATCTGTTTATTAAGTTCACTGATACTGTCTACCTCCACAACTTTATGAGGCAGTAAAATTCAAAAGGTCTGGTTCAATGGAATCTGGTGAGTAATAGTTTTATCTTCTCCAGAATCAGGTTCTTTTCGGTGGTGACCAGTACCAGGACAAAAAACAATGGACACAAATTGGAACTCAAGAGTTTCTATTTGAAAATCAGGTAGCACTTTATTGTGTGGGTGATGAAGCACTGGAATAGCTTGCCTGCAGATCACGAGTCTTCCTTCTTGGAGACCTTCAAAAGCTGTTTGGAAATGGTCCTGGGCAACCTGCTCACTTGTCTGTGCCTGTGCAGGGAGGTTGGACTTCCAGAGGTTCCTTCCAACCTTAATCATTCTGTGATTCTGTGGTATAGAAGAAATGGAGTAGGAAATGGAGTAGGGGACAACTGTGCATTCTCAATACCCTTGCTCAACATCTCTAACACTATTTGCTTTTGTGTTGTCACTGCAAATTTTGTTGATGATTCCAGAAAAATGTCAGAAATGTCTTCAGGATCTCTTTCCTGAGATGTAAATGCCAGTGATATATTCATCTTTATATGAATGTGGCTTAGTTTATATTTCCCTCAATTTATATAAATACATTACTTTATGTTTATCCAAGCTGAAGCTTGTCTGCCACTAAGTTCACTAAGTTTTGTGAAATCTTTCTGGAATTCCTCATTATTTATATGATGTATAAATACTCAAAAACAAAACAAAACAAAACAAAACCATTATTATTAAACAAACAGCATTATGCAAAAATTAGATACTTGTCTATTCTAATCACAGAACATATCCAGACTGTGAAATCATATCTACATCTTCTGGGAGAAAACAAAACTAAACAAGACAAAGCAACCAACACAAGAATAAACAAACAAACAAACATGCGTTTAATGACCGTCACAAAGAAAAAAAAAAAACAAAGAAGAAAAAAAAATGCCACAGTGAAGAATGCAAAGAAAGGAAATATCAAGAAAAACAAAACAAAAATAAAACATTGAAGGCCTTGAATTTTTGTTTATTTAATGAAATTTTTAATAGCATGCTTTGAAAAATCTAAGATTCCCAGTAAGAAATAAATATGTAATTTTCCCCTTTTTTCAAAACCTGGCAGGTTTGTGCCTTGAATCACCATGATTATTCTTTCCTGGACACTGTAAAGATATAATCCATGTACATAACTAGTAAACTATTTGATTATCAAAATGTCAATACAGAAGTGTAAGTCTAGAAAAAAATTATGTTAATGTAGCAATTTAACCATGATACCCAAGTTTGAAAATATAGCTATAAATCAAGATATAATTAAATCTAAGAATTGCAGACATACAGATACATGCACATTATTGGTCATCCTGATATAGACCTGAACTGAATTCCCAAGACATAATGAAAAGACTTCCACTGACATCAAGAACCTGTCATCAAGAACAATTAGTGCTTTTTTTTTAGTGCTTTTATATTTTTATTTTTATTTTTTCATATTCGCCTCTAAAATTATCATAGGAATACAGAATCATAGAATAGTTAGATTCTAATTATAGAATATACTCTTCTCCTGGCAGTCATTTTCATACCCTATATACCTACTTTTGAGGCCCTAATCCAGTTTTTAGCACATATCTCTGATATTTCTTTGCTTCTAATGACACTTCCCCAGCCAAAAGCACACACAGCATTCTCATCCTTTTCTCTTGGCTCTCCTGTTACTGCTAAACTAAAATATATAAGTAATGGGGTGCAAAGCAGGAAGGAAAGAAGATTGGTCAGTGTGAAAGACCATTCTCTTCTTGCCATTCTCTAAACATTATCATAAACTGTAATATATCATATCAGACTTTTGAGGACTACCATAAAAGGCAGTTGTTCTGTAATACAATCAGATGAAGTTCACTGCTTTCATGTGTTCCCTTGTTTGTCTCTGCCAAAGCTGCAACATACTTTTCTTTTTTAGTCTTTCAAATATAGAGAAACAATGTTTTAAGACCATTACATAGCTCATAATGCCACACAGTAGCTTAGAAATAACAGAATCTAGATTGTCTGTATCCCTTTTTGTGAATGCCATATTACAATTTTTAGGTTTATGACATGCTTCCAAATCCTTGCCTCATTCAGTTTAGAGGCAGATAGTCCTCATTAATGATCAGTTTTCCTTTTTCTTTGCATTCATCTTGTTTAATAGTCTGTACCCAGATTTATTCACCAAAGATTATTCAAATTCTGCCCTGAAGACAAAATTATCTATTTCTTCATAGCTTTTATACACACACATATATATGTATCAATCATCTACAGCGCTGAACTCTTCACAATTCTTCTTACGTGTTTTGTAATGATCAAAGTTATGGAATGTCTTCTATACTGGGAATGATCAATAAGCTGGGAAGTGTAGGCTGTAAAGAGTGAAACAAGAGAAATATGTTAAAAATTTACAGATTGATAATGGCTCAGTGAAATTCCACAGGAACAGACTGGAACTGTTTCTTCAGGTATATGAACTAAAGCATACTGCTGGGAATTTTTATCATACCCCTTAAGACACATTAAATGCATTTATGTTTATTAAAAGATTTAATGAAAAATGTTTTGGGTAGAGTCTTACTAACATAAGTAGTTCTAGAAGGAGTCTGCAAAGGTGCAACACAAACAACAATCATATGAACATCTGCATTGGCTGCCTTAACCCAATGTTTGGATCATCCCCCACAGCCATATCTGCTGACCGAAGGTGGCCTCTAAGCACTAGAAGTAGGAAGCAAGGGAAGGTTATAAAACAATATTGCGGCATTTTTTATTGTTTTTATTTTTAATCATAAAAGGAGTCTTTCTGCACTTCCCTTAAAGGGGCCTGTTCTGTCCCTGGCATTCCTGATTCCAGCCAGTTTAACCTGTTTTGCAGAATGTCTTGCCCTCCACTGTATACCATTTATTGGTCACAAATTACCATTAATGAGCAGTTCCAGGGTAAATTCATTCATTAACAAATGTAACTGAATGCCAGGTTCAGAAATCATCCATACTATCTGTGAATAAAAGAACAGAATTTGTACCTGAAGGATACTGCAAACGAGATATTGCATAAATCCATGGATGAGAAACCCACTGTCAGTTACTAAATACATAATGACCCAGTCCAAATCAGGAAATTCCAGAGCCTTAACTAGTAAGTAAGACTCTAGGAAAATATTAAAGTGTATCATGCATACTTTCCATGTTCTTATTTGTTCCCAAAGCATGTGTTTTTTGGTTCTGACCAACTTAGGATTTGGAACTAGTTGTACTTCCAATTTTACCCATTCTGGCCATTCTTACATTCTAATGAATTAACAATCAGATGAATGGGCATTCTTCTTACTCTTTTTTCCTTTCATTTAAATCAGGAAATGAGATACAAAAGAATACAAAAGTTTTCTTAAGGAAAGTTTGCTGAACTAGATGTTCACTTGAAGACATTTTGAAACAATTTCTGTGACTAAGGTATTTAAGTTAGGGGAGATCATTTTTTTAACAACAACAACAACAAAAATCATATAATGCACTGGAGTTGAAGGAGACTGTTCAGACTATAAGAAGTAGATTGTAACTTCCTTACATATTGTAATAATCAGAGATACTTACAATATTTAAAATGTGGTATCATCTTACTCAGAAAGTGGATCTGTATATTACTGCTTCTTTTGATCAGTACAACACCTCTTCTCCAGTTTTAAAAAGGGATGCTATTTTATTGTATAATTCTTAGAATTCCAGTTTATCATCCAGTCTAGTGTCCATTCAAACCTTCTTTCAACCAAGAGGACATTCCTTATTAGATTTTCAGTAAATTTGAAATGAGCAAATTGATGAATGCAAGGTGCCTGATGAAAGTATGAGAAAGACACTGAAATTCCTCCTCTACAAGAGTACCATTTTGAAATGAGGTATTTGTATCAATGGATTTTCAATTCCTTTTCTCTATAAACCTGGCATTTTCCATATTTCATAAATGAGACTACCTTTATTTTTGCAAGTTGGGCCATCAGTTTCTAGTCCAAAGTGAAATAATTTTTATACAATTTACAAGATTTAATGGATTATGTTAGTTATGAATATTATCTTTTCCACTCCTTCTTGACTATGTCTCAGTTCCATAGTTGTCTTGTATATTTTCTCTTTCCCAGAGATGCATATGTATAGGCTGTTATATTGTGCCAGTTATGGTGGCAGATACTAGACCATCAGCTTTTAAAAATGTTCTTTTAGAGATAAGACCTATTTTTTCAGCCATCTGCAAAAGGTGCAAAAGACCTTGTAATTTCTTGATGCTCCAGCAACCACAGAAGAACATGGGTTCCCCATAGTCAAAATCAAAGCTCCTGCACGCGTCATTTAAGAATGAAGGTTAAGGGCCTGGGGGAAAAGAAACAGCATTATTGTGAGCTTATTTTATGGAGAGAAGAGACAGTGTGATAGATGTGTGTGTGGCAGTCTTTTCAAGGCACTCTTGTGCATAAAGATTCACAGATTTGTATTTATATTAATAATATAATTCTCCTTCAATGTATAAAACAGAGGGAGATCATCCCTCTACCAGTACTTTTTCAACATTTACATCATTATTTCATTATTCAAATTCTGGATACTTTCATTTTGTTTATGAGAATTACTAAACCAAGAAACCTGGCAAAAATCTATTGAAAATAATAGTAATAATAATAAGAAAAACGATAACAACAATAATAATAATTTGAAGAAACAATGGTTGCTTTATCTAAGACACTTATAATTTTAAAATTACTATAGCCAGTGTCACTCACTGGCTTGAAGTGCTAAATGATTTTAGAAGCTCTAATAATGAACATACTTAGAACTATGAAGAACAGAAGAACTATGCATTACCTGTAAGCTTCCACAAGACTTTTTGTTCATCATTATTTGTACCTCTTTAATCTGATTTGGGCTTTTTCAGGTCCATTTCATTATTTTGCTTTCTGTCTTAAAGTGTTTTACAAATTTTTCAGGTTCTTAACTTTTATCCTTTCAATTTGTGACATTTGGGTATGAATTCTCTTTCATTTGACAAATATATGATTTTTATTTTTTTTTTCCATAAAGAAAGGCTATGATATTTTCAACTGTTTTCTAGAAGTAGATCTCAAAAAAAATAAATATACAGATACTAAATGTGAAGTTGCAGTACTTGGCTCACATTAAAAATTAAGAAATTTTTAAAATCTTTTAAAACATGTTGCACACACTATATATATATATGTATATATATATATAATATATATATAGATATGGAATGTGATAACTCTGATATTTGTACCAGTAGAGCTGGCGAAATATCAGCCTCCCTTTCTGATGAGCTATTTTCTTGATGTTGTTTATTTGTTTTCCATTTTTGATTCCTATGCTATCAGGTAAGGTTTGGCACTACATATCAGAAAAATAAATAGATTACAGGTGTGGGTGAGAAAATAGTGTGAAAGCCATGCTTTTGCTGCCTGCTCTACTAGTGTCAGCTGCTTAGAAAACTAAACCGTTTTGCTAATGAAAGAGGTATGTGTAGGGACAGCTGGGACAGTTGGGATATGGCTTCTACCAAGACTACCATACATTGCCACTGTCCCCCACGGCACCACCAGCAGAAAATACACCTTTTGGTGTTCTTTTTCCTAGAGACCTCTTCTCCTCTTCTTTCTCTCAAGTTCTTCTATGATCTTAAAGCTTCACCTGTTCCTTCTCTTATGATGTCCTGATTTAATTCATGTATAATCTGTGGACAAAAATCTTTCTATGACTAGTTTGCTAATGCAATTAAGATAAAGTAGCTTCTGTATAAAGTAGTGTCCTACCCAACCTCTCACTAGGATGCTTTCTACTGACCATGTCAGTCTGCCTATATATAATGCCTATTGCATTTATATAATGGCTGGCAAGAAAAGTCAGTCTTGCAGGATGGGGTTTCAAATTATAAATCTTCGCAGATGTGACAATGAGAGAGGAGCATTTACTGTCAAATTATAAGAAGGCTTGGATCAAGATTATTTTGGTGTTCTTACAGGGAAGACAGCAAGAAAATACAAGAGAGATATGGGGATGAAATGTTTCTTCCCACAGTAATCAAGCTACAGACTACAGCTAAAGCTACAAATATTATCTCTCATAAAAAGCACTTGTCATTTATACAAAGTAATGGATACACTCAGTTTGATTTCAATAGATATAAGAATAATCTGTGAATATCAGTGTTGCATTTCACAAACAGCACTGACCAGTTGCTATGGACAGTGGCATAAACAAGGGAAAAAATATAAGTCATGTTTGAGAGAAATCAATGGCACAAATTATTTGCAGACCTAATAACTGTATTTAGCCACAAACTAGCCTGTGATTGTTTTTGAGCTCCAAGCAAGTATACTGCAACAGATACTCAAACAGGCCTGTAACAGAGGTCTCAAAATACGGATAAATCTTTTAAAATTTGAAATGGAAAAGCTAAGTGCATATTCTATGAGGACACAACAGAAGGTCTCTGACTTGGCTGGCAGGCTCAGCTTTGCCCTAAAATGTAGTTGTTACAGCCAGCTAGAACCAGATGCGTCCATCATGGGGAGGCCCAACCTCTCCTCATAAATGCCCCTGCGGCTCCTGCTATTGGCAACTGACAAAGACAATGGATTTTGTATCTCATTTTCTAGGTCACTAGGAATGTGTTTAAACATATTGTCCGTAGTGTTGACCCTTGGGGAACTCCATTCAGAGCTTCAAACCTCTCTTCACACCTTCCAAGCCTTGCGGTGCAGCCAATTTTTCATCTAACTCATATACCTTCACATTTTTTTCTTAAAAGTAATTATTGGTTATCAAGTATTGACTAAAAGTACTGTTCTTTTAAATGCAAGCTTATCAATAAAGATGAAAGCAATTTGGAAAACAATGCAAGATAAAATGGTTGAAATTATGTATTGTTATTGGACATAGAAAACAATTAAACTAGTTATGTCAAAGAAGATTCTTTTAACACTGTGATGGGTATATTTTATTTCTCCTTTCAACAAAATTTTGCTTATATTCAGCCCACAGTTCTCCGGTCTAAAACTTTTCATCACTTCTTTCAATTTTCTCATGGGGACAAGAAAAACAAACAAACAAACAAATGTGAAAGTTCTTCCTCAGAACCAATTAAAATGGCATTTGTGTTTCTTTTATCAAATTCTACTAAATAAATATCAATTAACAGGAATGACATAGACTCATTTTTATATGTGTTCCCTCTTTCCATTTTTCTGCTTGGTGTTTGCTGTTTTGGGGCAGTTTTCTTCTTTTTAATGTAAAGAAGTCCTCTATTATTGTGTGAATAAGCACACAAATAAGATGTGCTTAAAATGATTTTTTGTTGTGAAAGTGTTGTCCTAGGCTACAAAGACAAATTGAGAAAATTTATCATATTTCATAACAAAACGATATAAAATTTGAAAACTGAGTTGCTGTAATGTCTTTAAAAAGGAGTCTGGGGAATACCAAAACTATGAGTGTAGGAAAAAGAAGAGAAATCCAGAGAAAAGGGTTCAAAAATCTTGTATACCTTCTATCTGTATACCTTCTATATGTTTCCAGACAAGAGTTGTGAATAAATATGTTATCCTTTTCTAAAACAATACACAGAACACTTCTGTTAGTCTCTTGTTTCTCAGGAATGATTGGGTATTAGTGAACAAAACATCTACACATGTTGCTTTTATGATAGCATGTGATAATACTTAACAGTATGGGTTAACAAGCAATAAGACACCAGATAAAATCAATCAAACAAACAAACAAAAAACCACAAAAACATATTTTACCATAGTGAGGATGACACTTTGAAAATTACCATTTTGCTGTCAGTAATTGATCCAGCTATTGACCACTAGTCCTAGACACAGTGCAGACAGCAATGTTGAGGTAGTCTGAAAGTCAGCATTCTGTTTTGTTAGCTGAAGTCTGGGTTCTGGATCTCAGTTCTAGCAGGAAAAAAAAAAAAAAAAAAAAAAGTCAATGGGAATTTATCTAAAAGGTTCCAGGTCCAGAGAGTGGACTCATTTGAGAGCAATCCTGCAGAGAAGGACTTTGGGGTTCTGCTGGATGAAAAGCTTTACATGAGCCAGCAGTGTGCACTTGCAGACAAGTAGGCAAACTGCATTCTGGGCTGCATCAAAAGAGTATCAAAAGAGTGATCAGCAGGTTGAGGGGGGTGATTGTCCCCCTCTACTCTGCCCTTGTGAGGCCCGACCTAGAGTACTGCATACAGGTTAGTGGCCCCCAGCACAAGAAAGACATAGATGTACAAAAGGAATCCAGAGGAGGGCAACAAAGTTGATTAGAGGTCTGGAACACCTCTCCTATGAAGAAAAGATGAAAGAAGTGGGCATGTTCAGCCTGGAGAAGAAAAGGTTCTAGGGAGACCTCATTGTGACCTTTCAGTATATAAAGGGTCTTACAAAATAATGGAGAAGGACTCTTTACTTGTATAGATAATGATAGGACAAGGAGAATGGCCTTAAATTAAAAAAGGGGATATTTAGACTAGACATTAAGAAAAAATTCACGAGTGAAGACTCTTGGTGGTGAGGAACTGGAATGGGTTGCCCAGAGAAGTTCTGGATGCCCCATCCCTGGAGGTGTTCAAGACTAGGTTGGATGAGGCCCTGGGCAGCCTGATCTAGTGTGTAGCATCCCTGTTCATGGCAAGGGGGTTGGAACTAGATGATTTTTAAGGTCCCTTCCAACCCAAACCATTCTATTCTATTATTCTATGATTCCTTGAGCAGTATATCTGTTTTGTGGATTTACCTTTCATAAGGATGACATAAATATCCAACCAAAGTCTGGTGTATGAATTCCTATTCACAAGAAATGTTGAGGCTTCTATTTTCTTTAGCATATTTTGTTGACATACTGTTTTGTGGTATGGGCATTTTCAGTGGGAAAAATGAAATATAAAACCACTGTGCTACTATTCAAAGGTCTTTTCTTTGTTCTGTTTTGTTTTGTTTTGTTTTGTTCTGTTCTGTTTTTTTAATCTGGTTTAAATATTTGGAGCATTTTTTATTTTTAATAGCTTCTACTTTGTAAGCCTTTGAAATAGCTCTGTGCAAAGGGAAAACATTTGTACAAAACCATGCTATTCTACATACTGACAAATGTTATCTAATACTGAAAAAAAATACTTTTCTTTTCAGGAAAAGGTTCTGCTCTGAAAGGTTGGTCATGCACTGGATAAGGCCCCGCAGGGATGTAGTCATGGCACGAAGACTGTCAGAGTTTAAGAAGCATTTGGACTTAGTCATATGGTATGAATTTTTGGGGAGCCTGTGTGGTGCCAGGGGTTGTACTTGATGATCCTTCTGGGTCCCTTCCAGCTTGGGATATTCTGTGATTCTATGATTCTATGAACTTCTCTTACCCATAACTCATACAGTTCTGATCTCCCTCACTTTCTTCACAATCTGGTGCAAAATCGTTCTGTTCTGATGATTTTGGCATCTGAAACAACAAACCTCTACCTCTCCATTTTATTTCATTTTAAAACTTAGCCGAAATCTTTTTTTTTTTTTTTCATGTTTACACCTCCAACTTTCTCTCCCTGCTGATTCATTTGATTTGTAGTTTTACTGCATGCAAAGTATAATTGCATACTTTATACTGAATGTACTAGGGAAAAAAAAAATTAGAGGAGTCTTCTTTCTTTTGATAGTACTTTCTTTCACAAGGCACCCCACTTGCCTTATAGTTTTGGTTTCCTGCAAGTTTATGGCTCTGAAAACTCAGTTATACTTCTTACACAAAATTAGCAATTATGATTGAATTGGAGTAATGGAAAACTAAATTATACCCATGAAAAAAGAAAAAAACTCATCTGCGTATTTTTTTAATCACAGTTTTCCTAATTTATGTAGATCCAAATCTCAACTATGTGTAAAAACATTGCAGCTAATATGAGGAATTCTTCATCTCAGTTCTTTGCTTTTAACGGGAGATGAAAAGGATAATATAATTTTATCCTTATATATTTCCATGTCCTTGACACATGTGACAGCACTGCAGAGAATGGGAGATCACTGCTGCTGTATCATATGTACAATACAAATCAGGTGTAATAAAGTGATTTTGCTGTTATGGCTTCTGTATTTCTTCTTGCCTGCCTTCTTTAAGATAAATAGTTTCCTTTGTTGTCTTATTTTGTCTCAGGAAACCCTTCTTCAGAAACGTTTTATTAGAGCAGCAAGCATCTATCTACATTCTTTGGTTAAAATATATGCTGCTGGTGCATATAATTAACTGTGATACTGGGTTTCACTGGTTTTCTGATTTATTTATTTATTTTTAATAAATCTTTTGCTAAAGAAGAAACCATCCATTCTCTTAGATAGAGGTTCCCAACCTCTATCTAAGTGATAGAAGGCTAAATATATATATATATATATATATATATAGTTTCTTTTATGGCAACTTTTAATTGAGTAATGGTGTATGAAGCTCACATGGCACAGTGGGAAGCATAGAATAAAAGAATCTGAAAGAATGTAACGATAGTAGAACATCCATGAATTTCAAATCAGGAAAATGTAAGAAAAAACTAAGTCTTGTCAGTTACATTACATGAAGTAATGGGATTATGCAAAATAAGTGGTTAATAATGCTTCACTGGAAATGCACCACAACACATTGTTAAATGTGTCCTAAACTATGATATAATATTTAGAATATGAAAAGTGATCTTATTATTAAATATATATATATATATAAAAAATAATAGTTATATAGGGATCCACTTACAGAGAAAAAGCCAACTATACAGAGTATGGTGTTTGTATTTCCAGAATGTAATCTGCATTAAATTTTTGAGTTTGTTTTATTTGTCCCACTGATAACAGCTAACTCATTTTTCTATGATAAATAACTAAAAGTGTGGCTAAAATCTCTGAAAAGCTGTAACAATATCCTCCAAGTAGGGTATGTTTGTGCATTCAAGTGTGTACACATGAGAAAAGTTACGAGGATGTCTTTAGTACTTCACAGATATCCTGCTGTGAAAAGGCAAACAGATCTACATTCTTTTTCCTGTCTTTCCTTAGAATAAGAGAGGAATTGGATTTTTATTTATTTTTCCTGAGACTATATCACTATAAGGTCTATCAAGAAAAGTATGTTATTTGCTTCATCTTGGATTTCTTTTGTGCCCAAGTTTTATTTTTCTACACTGTAAATCTGATTCGACTCTCTATTTTCCTTCAGAATCCCAGTCTTCAAATTATTCACAACTGTTAATTTACTTCTAGGCATAGTTTCAGGAAACATGGAAGTGGAAATGAAGACAGTTTCTGCTAGCACACATAGTCTACAGAATTTACAGATATGGGCTCAGTCTGTTTCCTCTTTTAATTTTCTGCCTGAAAACTATGAATAATACTTCACAGGTATAATTTTATCATCCCATCTAGGTATCATTTTGATTATCTAGATGCTACAGTTCCAAATACTGTATGAGTAATAACAAATGAATGAAGAGAGCAATGACTTCCTATACAGACTATCCTATCAAGCTGTTATTTTATTGTAACAGTGTCACTAGCTTCACCAAAGAGCTATCACTGCAGCATTCTGCCTTACAGGGCTATTTTTAAACAGAAATTATTCATGCATAAATCATTCTAGCATCCTGTAGTATATGTACTTTCACTGAATATACATTTTATTAGTTCCTAGTTTCTTAGTATATTTGTTTTGTTTGAAGTTATTGAAATTGAAATTAGTCTAGAGGTTAATCACCATAAAAACTATGTCCCATCAAGAATAAGCAGAGCAGTTTCAGGCCCAGGACCTCAAGTAACCTGATTACTGAGGGAGTTCACTGAATTGGCTACTCCTAGGACATGATTTTTAAATCATTCTTCAAAATATTTTTTTTTCTGTTGTCCCTGCAGTGAAACCCACTGAGCTGAGACGATCAAAGAAGTTCTTCCAGCAGGATCTTTCAGTGGTTAAACTTTACAGAGATTCATTATGGAAAGCATGTGGGGAGATATCTGAGGACTATGTAAAACTTAATATGGGATTTTTTAAGGATGTTGAAGGAATGTAGGAAACCTTGTATGGGATGTATAGGGAAAAGACCAAAGCCAGAGAAAGGAGAGATAAAGCTGGATTAGGAAGAAAAGGGTGTGGGAAAGCAGAACAAAGGGGAATAAAGGGACTGGTCAAGAATAAACAGGTGGCTCAACTGGCCAACTCCTGCTTCTAATCTCCACAGTCTGTTCTACCTTCATATTGAACTCAGTTCCTAGCTACTTTCCTTGGTGAAGTTTCTCCTTTTGTGCATGTCTGTAACCTTTAAACTGGAGTAACCAGCAATGGAGAAAGAGGTCTACGAGCCAGGTACCAAACAGATTATAGGTCTGAGGGATGGATCCTGGAGTGAGAAAGGGTCTGAAAAGTGGCTACTGGAGGATCCAAAACTACTACTGAAGATATGGAGTACCATAGGTCTGGACTAGCTACTGGAGATACCTGTTGGTGTCGAATACTGGACTTCAGTCCTGATCAGATGTAGAGAAGTAACAGGATTAGGTTATCCATGCCCTTCATGTCTGTGTGATGGTTGCATATTTTCTGTCTGTATTGATTAATATGGCTGGTCTTGTGTGAGTAGTGTGTATGTGCTCCTGTCTGGAATATCTGTTGGACCTGAGGAAATGGAGCTGCACCACCTTCATATCTACTTGGGCTAGTGGATTCAGAAATCTCTATGTTGTAAATAATTTTAATAGAAATTTAGTATTTTGACAGAAAAATGCTGGTGAAAATATGAGACACTGAAACAGTTCTTGGGAAGTTAAGTGCTTGTTAGAGGAACAGCTTATAATGAAAAATGATGAGGCTAGAGTTATGTAGTTTGCAAGATAAGATAGTATAAGCCACTTCATATGGGAAAAGGCTCAAAGCTGATGTGAAAGCAGAATTCTAGGAAAGTAAAAAGTAACATTAAAATATAGATTACATTGCAAAAGTCTCTGATTTGGCAGTCAGAGATAGGAAGATAAGAAGAAAAAGGTGATTTAATGAACTGGTGTACATTACAGAAAATGAGTTTTAACTAAAACATATTGTCTATGTATGATCTGAGAAAGAAGTTTCACTTCAGGCCCAGTCAGCACGGGTTTATGGAAGGCAGATCCTGCTTGACGAACCTGATCTCCTTCTACGACAAAGTGACGCGCTGGGTGGACGAGGGAAAGGCTGTGGATGTGGTCTACCTTGACTTCAGCAAGGCATTTGACACCGTCTCCCACAGCATTCTCCTCAAGAAACTGGCTGCTCTTGACTTAGACTGGCGCACGCTTCGTTGGGTTAGAAACTGGCTGGATGGCCGGGCCCAAAGAGTCGTGGTGAATGGAGCCAAGTCCAGTTGGAGGCCAGTCACTAGTGGCGTCCCCCAGGGCTCGGTGCTGGGGCCGGTCCTCTTTAATATCTTCATCAATGATCTGGATGATGGCATTGAGTGCACCCTCAGTAAGTTTGCAGATGACACCAAACTATGCGCATGTGTCGATCTGCTTGAGGGTAGGAAGGCTCTGCAGGAGGATCTGGATAGGCTGCACCGATGGGCTGAGGTCAACTGCGTGAAGTTCAACAAGGCCAAGTGCCGGGTCCTGCACCTGGGGCGCAATAACCCCAAGCAGAGCTACAGGCTGGGAGATGAGTGGTTGGAGAGCTGCCGGGCAGAGAAGGACCTGGGAGTAATGGTTGATAGTCAGCTGAATATGAGCCAGCAGTGTGCTCAGGTGGCCAAGAAGGCCAACGGCATCCTGGCTTGTATCAGAAACAGTGTGACCAGCAGGGCTAGGGAGGTGATCGTCCCCCTGTACTCGGCTCTGGTGAGGCCGCACCTCGAGTACTGTGTTCAGTTTTGGGCCCCTCGCTACAAGAAGGACATCGAGGTGCTTGAGTGGGTCCAGAGAAGGGCGATGAAGCTGGTGAGGGGCCTGGAGAACAAGTCCTACGAGGAGCGGCTGAGAGAGCTGGGCTTGTTCAGCCTGGAGAAGAGGAGGCTCAGGGGCGACCTTATCGCTCTTTACAGATACCTTAAAGGAGGCTGTAGTGAGGTGGGGGCTGGCCTGTTCTCCCACATGACTGGTGACAGGACGAGGGGGAATGGGCTAAAGTTGCGCCAGGGGAGTTTTAGGTTAGATGTTAGGAAGAACTTCTTTACTGAAAGGGTTGTTAGACACTGGAACATGCTGCCCAGGGAGGTAGTGGAGTCACCATCCCTGGAAGTCTTTAAAAGACGTTTAGATGTAGAGCTTAGGGATATGGTTTAGTGGGCACTGTTAGCGTTAGGTCAGAGGTTGGACTTGATGATCTTGAGGTCTCTTCCAACCTAGAAATTCTGTGATTCTGTGATTCTCAGCATGCCTCTATCTCTTTAACGTGTTATAGTCAGCACAGCAAAAATGATTATGCAAAGACAGTTTGGAGACATCCTCAACCTAAACACTACATAATTTTTAACAGTTTAACTGCCAACAAAAGGAAAAAAAAAATCTGCAAATGTTCCTTTTTGTGAACAAATTTTAAAATTCCATAATTATATAAATTCATATAAATGCAAGAAAGCAAGATAAACTGAGGATGATGAGTATTTTATTCCAGCATAAACCATTCAACCCAGAGAAGAAATGGTTTGGGTGGGGAGGGGGATTATTTTACCAATGTGTAGAAATATCTGATTTGTGAGAGTAAGAAAGATGTGTAGTGACAGGACAAAAAGTAATGGGAAAACACTTAAACACAGGAAATTTGATCTGCACACAATAAAATGCTTATTTACTGTAAGGGTGACTGAACACTGGAAGGCGTTGTGCAGAGAGGTTGTGGAGTCTCCATCTACGGAAATATTCAAAACCTGACTGGACCCATGTCTTATGAGCAATCTGTGCAAGGTGACTGCTTTATAGCAAGCAGGTTGAACCAGGTGATCTCCATAGTCTCCTCAGTGATTCTGTGATTTTGTGGGATTGTGTTAACTGTGACACAGATATGCAACTACATTTAGAAACAAGGACTGATTCTAATCCTCACTGTCTATGCCAATCCATCTGATAATCAGCAAAATCTTTAGATTAATTCTTTCTACCAGGTTGTCCCAAGAATGCAGCAAAAGAAAAATCCTATGAAAAGTCCACATTCTATTAGTTTCTCAAGTAAAGCTTGGGAGAACTGTGACTTTAGTTGGAATATTTATTATACACAAGGAATATTTGGCCTCAGACATGAATGAATAAGATAATGAGGATGAAAAATACATGTTTCCTATTCCTTTCAGAAACTGGGCATTGCCATAAGAGCTGAATGTTTCTAGTTATGCAGAGTAAGCAGTAACATTTACATATGGTCCACAATATGTTCATAGCAGATTCCCTATTTTTTTTGATTGTTTATTTTTATGCTTTAATTTCTGATTTATTATTTATTATTTTAGTTACCATCTCCAGAAGTAAAATCCAATTGGTAGCTGATTTTAGAGAAATAAATATGACTGAATTCAGAACACTACAGAAATAAACTGAACTGTAGCAAAGAATAAGCAGTATAAAACCGATATATAGAAAATATACTTAAAAATGTAAAAGAACATAATATATACAGAAAAAAGTGCAAAATTTAAGATATGTAACCAACTACAAAAATAAATAAATAAATAAAAGCAGTACAAAATATCTGAAGTTTTTATACTTGTAATGTAACGAAGAAGCAAAATTAGTTTTTTTTTTCCTCACAAGTCTATTCTAACATTTCTTGTCCTTGTAATATTTAATTCATGTGTTTGTGCTGAAAATTTCAGTGACTTCACCTTCAATTGTCTGTCCTCCTTCTACCCTTCATATGAACGCAGCACTAGCAGTTGAGCTTTCTCCTGTGATTTATTATAAAAAGTCTACCAAGATGAAAAAGGTATTTGTTGTTTGGTAATTTTATCTGAAAAGTTGTGTAATTGCAAAAAATAAAACTTTAAAAATATTTCAGGGTTAGGCAAATAAACAGAAAGCTTTGCATTCAAATGCACCGACTGAAGTTGCAGTCTATTCTTACTTGAAAAAAATTAGCTGTATTCCAGCTGAGTTCTCTGGAACTAGATTCAGGTCATAAAGTAACTATTGCTTTTACTATTTATTTTTTATATATAAAAATGAAATTTGCAACTGAAACCTGTTTCATTGTGACATTAAAACAAGTTTTATTCTGAATAGACAAAAGAGAGAGAAAAAGAAACATTGGTATGCTCATTTTATCAGTAGGAAATTGAGATATAATTAGTTTAAGTGCATTATGTGGTCCTACAGGAAGTCTACTTTAGAACTGGAAGGTAAAGTATACCACATAACCAATACAGGTCTTTACCTTACACACACACACACACACACAAAAAAAAAAAAAAAAAAAAAAAAAAAAAAGCTGTTTTGAAATCATAAAAGATAAAGGTAGCATCACAAATGCAGACAAGAAAACAAAACAAAACAAAAACAACAACAACAACAACAACAAAAACACACTGAAGCACCTCAAAAATAAAAAGGACATTTCAGGATTCATAAGAAACTATAGTTGCTTAGATAGTATATTACTTGATTGTCTACCTCTGAAGTGCTCAATGATTGATGAAAAAAAAACCAAACATACAATTAAGATTGTACATCCACACAGAAGAACAAGGTTTTCTGCAGTTCTTTCTGTCTTTTGTTTTTTGTTTGTTTGCTGCACTAAGATTATATCTCCCCAAACTATTTCAGTCCATATTTTTCTAGCATGGATATTTCATTTCAAGGCACTATGAAAAATAGAGCATTTCAATTTGTCCTTATTTATAAATACAATAACATGGTACTCTGTAGCTGATGATCATGAATAAAATATGAGCTTCAGACATTAGAGATTTCTAAGTCATTTGTCCTGTTAGGGGACTCTCTATCAGTTCCACCATTCTTTTACAATCTTTGGATATCTCAGGGAAATAAAAGAGGGATTTCCTACCTGAGACTTTTTTCCCCGCTAGTTCTCTCTCATCTAGATCCCTTAAATAAAGAAGTTTTCCTGAGCCCATAATACTCTCCCTTTGTCTTCCATGTACACTCCTACTCTGAATAGACTGGGAAGCACAGCTATTTTTGAAGCATCTTGGAGTACTGACTTACATGAAAAAGATGACAGAGAGAGAGGGACAAAGAGAGACTGGCACATGTTGTCAGAATGAAGACACAGAGATACCAAAGCACAGACTATGTAAAGTGACAGGGATGGCTATGGTTAAAATTATTGAATGACAACAACTTGTAAAAGCAGACTTATGTAAGACATAACCACTGAGAAATAGTCTCTTTATTTCTTCCTTCCCACAAGTTTTCCCTTTCATCCTCAATTATTTTATGTAACTATATATGTAATGTAGAAGTCTGAGTGGGTTATGTTTTTTGAGAGAATACTGAACTCTGAAAACTAGTACTGCAGAACTGCAGAAGGTTGTGTCCCATAATTTGTGATGTTTATGATTTGACAGATAGAAAAGGCAGTTTGGGCTGTTTCTTCCTAATGTCTTTATCCTCTTTTCTAATTCTGTGCTCATTGGTATTTGTTGTGGTTTAACCTGGCAGAGTGCTAAACACCACACAGCTGCTCACTTGCTCCCTCGCAGCAGGATGTGGGAGAGAATTGAAAAAGGTAGAAATGTGAGAGCTTGGTTGAGATAAGTACCGTAGAGAAAGACAGAATAAAAAAAAAAAAAGTGATGCACAACACAATTATTTACCACCCACCGATGCCCAGCCTGTCCCAGCAGCCCCCAAATATAACTCTTCACCCATTTTATTGCTCAGCACAACATTATATGGTATGAAATATTTCCTTGGTCAGTTTGGGTTAGATTTTTTTGGTTGTGTTCCCTCCCAGCTGCTTGTTCACCCCCAGCTTCCTTATACCCAGGGGAGTTTCTCCAGTCTCTGTCACATAGATGTGGCTGCTGTGATTACCAGTCTCTAGATATGAGGCCAAGATACTTTGTATCTTTGTAATTAGACCTAGCACTAATTAAAAAGATACAGTTACGCACCCCTTGACTAACATGACCAGTCATATGCATAGATTGACACAGGGAGCAATCCTTTATCAGCATTCACAGAAACAGAAACTGCATTGACATGAACTATACATGTAGGACAGGGCCATCCTGTTTTTTCTGTTTGGCTACTCAGGACTGGAGCTTGCTCATGGTTACACACAGACACACAGACACACAGACACAGACACAGACACAGACACAGACACAGACACACACACACACACACAGACACACACACACACACACACACACACACAGACACACACACACACACACACACACACACACACACACACCTCCAATAATTGTTCCTATAGAGCCTCCAGCCCTTGGTTTATCAAAATCCTTCAGATCTCTATAGTGCTGATCTAGAGTCTAAAGCCCCTACTTCAGTTTCAGGTACACAGAAGTGCACTATAATTCATTCTCTCACACACACACGCACATGCACATGTACATGCACATGCACACACAGACAGTTAGGAATAGAGTTTAATAAGCATGTAGGATAACTTGCAGTGATCAGGTTAGGGTTCAGTCAGGAAATTGTACAGACTGGCAGCCTGCTTATGACCAAACAGTACCTTTTATTCCCCTCCTCTCTCCATTTTCTAGTGCTTGCTCTTTTCTTATCCACCTTTCTCCTTTCTTTTCTTTGTCCTCATCTCCTCCTAGATGAACAACACAACCCTAACTATTTTCTTCCTATTGGTCCCAATATTGTTCCTTCTGTACACAAATTTGTTATTTCTAATAAAGTGAAATAGGTAACCTCAGACCTAGACAGTATTTCTGATAGGGTTACCTAGATGCTGTGGAATTCCAAAATATTGTCCTCCAACTTCACGTGATATTTGGCCAACACTTCCTTAACTGTCTCTGAAATCAGACTTTCTTCAACCTAATGGTACTATCCTTACACTGTAAGCTATTTTGTGAGCTTCTTACCCTGTTGTTATATTCAGTAATTTCTCATGTTCTCAAGCTAATCTTTAGGCCATGGACTTCATCTGTCTGCATGACATAAAACTAAAGTTTCCTTGCACAATCTCTCTTCTCTCATATACATATAATTCCAGACACAAACTGCCTTGTAATTTACACAGAATACTACCAGAATAATTGCTCTCTCTTTCAACTGTGTCTCTTTCAACTGTGTCAACAAGTGATCTATTTCTAACATTTTAGAAGGAAAAGTAAAACTGTACTTCTTACAGCTATTGTTTTTTAAAGAAAAAACATACTTTTCCTGCTTAAAAAAAAAAAAAAAAAAAAAAAAAGTTTAGAAGAAGAAAAGTTGTCAATCAGCTATATCTACCACTAAATCTACCACTAAATCATTATCATTCTAAATAATTAACAAAATTTTGTCAGGTTTTAAGACTGATGGCTGTCGTAGTCAGACATCAAGTAGCAGCTAAAATTATACTTAATCCTCTAATTCTTTTCTTATTCCATGCTTCATCATAGTACCTCTAATAACAATGTCTTTTTCCCCTGCTATCTGTGAAAAATAGTTTATGAGAATGCAGCCAGATACCCCAGTTGTTTCATGCATGTATGAAATGCATGCATTAGCATTTCGGTTTTGTGCATTATGTTGTAATTGTCTTATAGTGCTGAAAGAAATGTTGTTGGAATTTGAAAGTGGAAGATTTACTCATACACATTTGGAGAATATAATGCATGTTCTCTAGCTGTCACATTGTAAAGCTGAGAAGCTATTAAAATATTACTTCAATGAGGTTAAACTAAGAAACAGATGATGTCAATGAAGACTGATGTTTTGACCATATTTGTGTTATTTTTAAGAAAGACATATGAAATGTGGCTGTAGGCAAAAAGATTCTGAAGGCAAATGGGACCTATATTGAACATCTGTGCTTGCTTTTTTTTCTGTTACTAAATGTATTTGTTAAACTGGTGATTGTGAGGGATTTAAGGTTGATTATAAGGTCTAAACCAAGCAACATCTGGTACACTGGAAATAAAAGGCAAAACACTTAAAGAAAAAAAGAAACAAACAAACAAACAAAAAACAAACAAACAAACAACAAAAAAAAAGACAAACAACACAACTAACTAACTAACTAACTAACTAACTAAAAAAAAAAAAAAGCATATGGAATTACACATCTTCTGTTTTTCATCCTTCTAAAGGACATACTGAACCATCATTTTTAATGGATGACAAAGCAATAAGGGATGAAGATTCTTCCTGAACTTTTATTACATTATTAATCCAGATTTTATTTATGTATTTATTTTTTTTTGTTTTTTTAACTGTGAAGCTTATCACAAGCACAGGTAATGTTCCTCTCCAAATATTCTCACTTTTTTCAGGATTTGTATTACAGTGATGGTTATTTCTGCTTTACTCCATTTTCTTCTGCTTTCATGAATGGTTAATATAAAGGCTGTATTCAACAATGGTAAAGACACACTTGGAAGTATCAGAAAAAGAACAGAGCTTTTTCTGAAAGTCACAGATTCGTTTATGAACTGCAGAAGACTCTAACAGTATGTAAGAGTGAAGTGCTCAAATTCATTGATAATGATAAGGGTATCCTCACTGGGTTTTTTATCATATTTCCTTTAACATTTACTTGCTCTAAGACCTGCTTAAAACCTCAACCCTTCTACTTTAATTGTAGTCTATCGATAAAATATTCCTTTTTTTTTTATATATATAGAATTTATAATGGTATTGTGGCAAAATTCTATACGTGGTCATGGAATGCCAATAAATCTAGCAAAAAACAGAAATGGAACAAATATGCCTATATGTATACTATTCTTAGCCTTGTTATATAAAATTATCACTATATACATATCTTATAGAAACTTATTTTTGTCCATAAATGGAAGCACATTTGGTAAAATACCACTTTAAAAGTTATTTTTACATGTCCTGGTAATTAAACCAGGACACAAAAAAATCTCATAATATAATAATTGAGTTTGTAAGATTTATGTTACAGTTTACAAACCAAAGATCAATATAGATGAGTACAAATAAGATTTAAATAAACAGGTTTATTTAGTCAAACAGGACCTCATATTTCTGGAAATTCACCCATTCATAAACACTTTGTTTAATGCTCTGACAACATCCTAAAACAAAATACTTTACCAAAGGTAGCTTGAGTTCCTTTCCAAGCTCCTCCATTTCATCATATTGAGATGAATTTTTTGTTTGTATGTGTGATTGGCTGAATGACGTATGTGAACACATGCGTACATTTATTTTAACTGGGGTTGTAAAGACTCCAGAGGTGAATTCAGAATCTAAGTCTAAAATGACATAAAAATCCATTGGTCTTCTGATTAAATAAAACACTATGATTGTTAATATCCATGAAAAATCTTAAAGCTTGCTCAAAATAAGTTTTATATGTTGCACATATTACTTATTATACAAGCATAGCTAATTGGCATCACTGAAGTACATAAAAATATGTGGTTTAAAACTACAAAAGAAAATGAAATTATATTTCTTATACATACTGGCTAATAATTTATTTATTACTTATATGACACAAATTTAAACAATTTATAATACATGAGAATAAATTTACTATATTTGGAGTAAAATTAACTGAGCTGCCTTTTACAAACCCAGTATTATACTACTGTATAATTGATTTTTGAAGACTATTTCGCATATGTTTTCCTCAATCATATCACTTAAGTTAGAAAATGTTACATATCATGTGCTAGGCTGATAACACCATGGCAAAGGTGTGCTATGAAGCCTGAGATAAAGTACCTTAAAATCCTGGGAAACAATGTTAACTTTGCACAAAATATTAATTTCTTATTCCTCTGTGGAAAAAAAATAATCTCAAAGTACTTAAATCTTAAGACAAAGCATTTTCCCAGATGTATAACTTCAAACTGCAATATGTTTATTCAATGCAAATTTTATTAATACAATTTCAGGAAAATTATTCTACATCTAAATGAAATCTTTATATTTGAAAAAATGTCTTGAACATATATTCATCTTTCAGTGCTCAAATTATAATTACATGTTGATTAGATATTTACTTCCTTATATATTTACTGAAAATCTCTAATGAATCAGCAAAATAATGCTGCTGATTTCTTCTTTATTTCCTTCCAAATAGTTTGTGACAGAAGCTGCAATGAAGTTTAGACTACTAGAAGTGTGAATATTTTCTTAGAAAAGTAATGATGAATGTTAGTATTATCTTTGAGAGAGATTCCGATATCTAAGTTGTTGCATGAGTACTTCTGTGAAACTAAGATAGTGTGTGAATAATTTCTTCAGCAGAACTTTCTTTACTGCATCTGTGAATATTTAAAAATGGGAAATAATTGATGACTAGTAGGAATTGTATTGAAAATGAGTTAATAATTAAACTAATCTCAAGCAAGACAAAATATTTTTCAATGGCAATGAAAACTTTTTAAAAATCATTATTCTTTGGTCTAAATCTATATAAATACATAACAAATGCACATCTAAATCTATATAAATAAATGCTAAGAATGCACTTTAATATATTTTTATACATTCCAGCGTGAATATTCACTTGAATACTTACAGTTCAGTGAGAGGAACTTGATAGTTTCAGAATAGTTTTCAGTGTGAAAAGTCCTTTTTCTCTAAGAAAAGCAGTTTGTTTTTTTCAATTTGTGTCCATTTAGGATCTGGTACAAAACATGTCTCCTTTATCACACACATCAGACCATTGCAAAGAGTTCAGCCAGGAACTGATGAGATCCAGACATTATAATTCTCTAATGATAAGAATAATGATACATTTATTTTCATCAGATGTACTAGGTGAATTAAAGCCAGATGCGTAAACTTTTTTTGTGGCCTTTTGGAAGTCTGAACCTAGTGGATAATGAAGAAAAACATTTCTAGATTACAACACTAGCTTCTGCATTTTACCTCCCTGCATTCCTTTCAATAAATTCCATCAAAAAGCACAATTTGAGTCCCAGTAGCTGCTGCAATAATTAGATACCAGAATATACGTCAGTTATGCAATGGAATGGTCCTGGCTGCCAAAGAGTTAAAAGTAGTGCCTTATCTTTAAATTACAAGGGATTTTTGATGTACAGTATTTTAAGCAAATACAGATCTTTAGTGAGTGGAATTATGAAAACCTCTGTTGTCTACTGAGAAATGGGTAAGGTCCTATTATTTCCGTCTTTCCCCTAGTTACCTCAAATGTCGCAGTGATTGATAGCAAAACATTTTTTCTTCTGTACTAATTTAGACTTTGTTGCTTGCCTTGAAACAGATAATGTAGCCATGGCAAAATGTGCAATGGCAGATAAACAATTTGTCTTGTTTCCTCTCCTTAGCTGCAACTAAAGTAGCCAAGATGCACTTGTTCACCTACCTGAGATTTTTATTTGATAACATTCTGGTGGCTGACACCAGTCAAGTGCAACATACAGTAGGAAAATTGCAGGAAAAGGCTGCCTTCCTCCTAGATGCTCAAGGTATTTTATTGCCTGGAGAGTATAGCAGTGAGGTTTTTGCAAACTTCATGAACAAATAAAGAAAACACCACCAAACAACCAAATAGCCATAAAAAATAATAATCCTAAAATCAGAAAAGGGTGTATTTTTTTTTTAATTTCTTCCAAATATGTTTGTTCAAGAATGTTGATGTATCTGAAACATTCTGCTGTACTAATAAATAAGTTTTTATGTTTTATAGTTTGTTTGTTTGTTTTTCCTTTTTCCTGATCTAAGGTAGCACTGTAGCACTACCTTGCTTTATAAGGGATATAGGTGCCTAGGTGCCAGCTGATAAACTTCTAAGTTTGCAATAGACAGACAATTAACAACGACTGACAGATATGATGAACATCCTTATTTTCCGAATAAGCCCAGTTCTGAAATTTTCATCTCAGAAACAGTAAGAACTAGAAAGAATCATGAGAAGGGTAACAGAGAAGATCAAAGCTTTGATTGGCTTCTCTACTGGGAATAATTAAATAGACAAGAATCTTTTAGACTGAAAAAGACATGACTGTCAAGTGATACTTTTAAGTATAAAATCATGTGTTGTGTGAATAAAGAAGATGAATATGGAATGATTGTTCATTGTTTCTTCAAACTAAAGAATAAGGTGAATAAAATATACTAGCAGGTGTCATGTTGAAAACATGTAAAGAAAGACAAGCATAGCTTAACTGTTGAACTCTGTCATGTGGCATAAAGGCTATGAGTTCAAAGAAAATTGAAAAAATAGTGCAAAAAAGACCATGAAGCCCTATTAAACATAACAGCACAAAATTAGACACCTATATTTGAACTAGTCAGCTAGGATTGCTTAACAATCAGAAGGAAGAAACATATGTTTTCAGGGCAAAAATGATATTCTAAATTAGTGTCTGAACTCTGACTGAAACATATGGCTTAGTGGTCCCAGCCAGCCTCACCTGAAACTGTCCCCCCTACATGCCCTACTGCTTTGCTGAAGAGTACCCAGTCCCTTCTGCTGAAAGGCCAGTCACTTGGCCTTTCCTAAATTAATCGCAGACCTGACTTATCATCTTCTATTTGTTTGACGATTACTGAACTGGCAGCTCTCACCATCCCTGCTATATTCACCCTGCTTAGAGGCTGCGGGACTGTGCCCAGCTGGGGAGAGTGCTGCACTGCATGTGCTGAGTTCATTCTTGACTCCTGGCTTGACTTTGTTTTTCAAAAGCCGTGCTTTTGTTAGTCTCCAACAAATGGCTGAAATAGGTCAGAAGAATAACTCTCAAATGCCTATTTTTCTAGATTTAGATGATGATAACTGTATATTGGGAAAATACAAATTTTTGGTTTTACCTAGTCAGTCAAATTTCTCTGGAAATACAGTGATGCTCCTTGCCAGAGACAGGCTATCACTCTAACAGACTTGGGCTGACCTGGTACATTCTTGTGCTCTAGTAACCAGAAACGCCCTGATAGAGGTATTTGAGATGCCGTCTTCAATGATGTCTATTTATGGCATCATCTTGTTCTTGTTAATATGAGAACTGACATCAGAGAGAAAACTACTTCTAGGCAGACACAATTCATTGTCTGAGCATACTGAACAAAATATGTTTTGCACATCTTTGAATTCTGTAAAACATTTGAATTCTGTAATTTCAATGCCAAAAGTATAATTATATGTTGGTTTCAATTACATTTGCTGTTTTATACTATGAGAAAACATTAGCACTCCTATTTGCGTAAATAACACTGAAAGGTACCAAACAGTCTGCTTACTTAATTTTCTCCTTTTCCTGAATTATCCACAAAACAAACTTTCTGTCTCAACCTATGATACAAGTTTAAATAGCAGGAAAAATTATCCTTGTAAAACAGACACAACTCTATGAAGCACAATATTAAGTGATAAGACACAGGCAACTTCCAGCTGAGTAGGAGAATATGTGTAGATAGGGTGTCAGTCTGTACAAAAAAGAATAAAATCTAATGTCATAGATTGACGGCATAAAAGACCTTGTATAACAGTGAAACAAAGTTCTCTATGTAGAACTGAAAGATACTTACAGACTTTGTGTCAATCAGACCACTTTTCATAGCTGACAGTTCCTAAAGGAATTAGAGAAAAAAATATATGTAATATAATAATAATAATTCTAGTATCACAGACAGAAGCTCTAAAAGCAAAATGTTTCCCTTCAGATTCTTCGACCTTGCTAGTCTACTGGTGGGCTTGACTAATCTTTATGAGCACATGAGTTTGACTTGGTTTCTTAGTAACAAAGAAAAATCCTTTGATTGATATTGTATAACTTTTCTAGTAAAACTCATATTAATGAATAAACACACCTATAGATTGACAATAAGTAATGTCCTGAAGAAAAGGTTAATTGTATGAACAACAAAAAAATATATATTAGTTTGGAAAAAATAAATAAATCTTTGCATAGTTTAAGGACATAAATACATTTTGGAAAAACATAGAGTATTGTGATGTTAGAGAAGTGTTATGAATGGGACCATTAGGTTACTCAGCAGTTTAGGAAATATTCTTCCCAGGTATAACTAAAAAAAAAAAAAATATTGCCTGGATTATCCAGGAATGTGGAAATATTTATATACTACTAACTAATTACCTCATTATTGCTAGTCCCAGTAGGTTTTCAAAAACCATTCAGTTACTGATTCAAGGTAGCTCTCCACTGATTGGGAATGATTTTTTTTGATTTTTTTTAATAACAAATTTTACCCGATAGCCTAAAAAAGTGTATGGCTAACATATTTCTCAAATTTGTGGCTATTCACTAGTATAAAATAATTTGTTAGCTATTAGGATATATTCATCCTAATGAGAATACATATTCACAGAATCACAGAATCACAGAATTTCTAGGTTGGAAGAGACCTCAAGATCATCGAGTCCAACCTCTAACCTAACACGAACAGTCCCCACTAAACCATATCCCTAAGCTCTACATCTAAACGTCTTTTGAAGACTTCCAGGGATGGTGACTCCACCACCTCCCTGGGCAGCATGTTCCAGTGTCTAACAATCCTTTCAGTAAAGAACAGGCCAGCCCCCACCTCACTACAGCCTCCTTTAAGGTATCTGTAGAGAGCGATAAGGTCGCCCCTGAGCCTCCTCTTCTCCAGGCTGAACAAGCCCAGCTCTCTCAGCCGCTCCTCGTAGGACTTGTTCTCCAGGCCCCTCACCAGCTTCGTCGCCCTTCTCTGGACCTACTCAAGCACCTCAATGTCCTTCTTGTAGCGAGGGGCCCATACAATTAATCATGTGGTCATCTTTCCTACAAAACTCATGCATTCTCGATTCCTATGGGATATTTGGTGTATTACCATTTGACACAGACTTCAGCATGACAACTTGGGGACAGAAATCCTTTTATTTTTGCCCTTTGAATGGCAACTTTAAATGAGGGAGTGCTCAATATGTCCTGTATCTTTCTTCACATTCCTTAGAGGGCTTTGCTTTCTTTGGAGAATTCCTTCAACTTCAGACCAGTTGAAGTCGAAGTTGAAGTTGTTTCAGTTGACCCCAAGCTTATATGAAATCAAAAGTGAAATTTGAAAGGACACAAAAATATAATAAAAACAAGCAAACAAATTTAGCTAATACAAATACTCAAAAACAACCACGACATAAAGAATATATCTGAATCTTATTCTTTGAAAAAAAGCATTTTGTGCTTTTAAGCATTTAGTTTACTAAACCGGTTTTCTAATGTTCTCAGGCCATTTTTCTTAGAGTGCTTTTTGATTCTTGTTTGTTTGTTTGTTTGTTTTTTAAACAATATTAACTTTATTCTTTTGGGATAGTAAGATACCTTTATGTACAATTTAGATGATGTTTCAACCCTTAAGTTTTCATGTAGTTGCTATGGAAACTCTTAATTTTCCCTGTGTTAGTTCTTGCTCAGCCAGAAAGATAATTTAAAGGCCTTAAACCTTAAAGAGGTTTGTACTGAAAATTTCTGAATGTTGCTGGGTCAGACTACATGTTATTGAAGTTGGAGTAAACAACTTGCTGAAATCAAGTAAGATCTATCTTCTTCCATTCTAAGATGATTCCTCCAATTCCTCCTCTACACAAAGTATCCTAAGCTTTATTTCTTCATGCAAAATTATCTCAGAGATAATTGTTTTTTCTTTCCAATCTGTCCTGAGTTGCTAGGCTCTGTGGATCTTGACCATATACACATAAAAATATATGTGTATACCATATATAAGTGTATATTTAATAAAATATATTTAATAGCTTCTAATAAACTGAGATATGCAAGTACATTGTCATGAATTTCATAATATAATTAATGGACTTTTATACTTAATTGTATTCCACAATTATTATTATTATCAGACAGATAGCAGGCTCATTGCCACAAAATCAAAATATTACAACTCAAAATATTGGCCCCTTTTCACCTTTACACAGTCATTCTTGGAGATTCTGGAGACTGTCCAACAAATTTCCAGCATACCTTTTGCTCCATACAACAGATCAGACTTTGTCCATTTGTTTCAATAGTGCCAAATTTTCATCCATGTTTCTTTGCTAATGCCATCTTCAAACAGACTTGACAACAGTTGCTAAAGACATGAAAAACCTTCAAGTTTCTGCCTCTGTTTTCAGATGACAGGGACTACAAGACTGAATTCGTTAGTATTGAAGCCACAATTCCACAACTTCCTGCAGAATTGTTTAAAAAGTCTAAAAGATTAGCTGACTTTGGATAAGGATTGATGAGGAAATTTCCATGCACAGGAAAGAAAGAATAGGAAAGAAAGAAAGAAAAGAAGGTAGGAATAGCCACTACAATACTGTAAATCATATCTAAAATGGTATTCCATCAGTGAGAAAGGGATAGGGAGGAGGCTGCTGCTCAGCTGGTTTCTTAATGATGTAATAGGTAAGTAACTTTACCTGCATTAGAAACACTGAATGCTTTTGTTTAGAAATAATTATCCTCCTATCACTCCTGATTTGGCTTCCTGTCCCAGTAAAAGAAATAAATAAATAAGTAAATAAATAAATAAATAAATAAATAAATAAGATCAGAAAGTCAACTTTATTATTTCTGTTTTGTGACTAACATATTGTCTGTAAGTAAAAAGTCAACAGGAAAAGAAACATGGAGTTAACAAACAAAAACAAAAACAAAAAAAACTTACAAATATTATATATGGAGTGGTAATTCGTGTCGAGAAAATGGTTGATATTAATCAAGAAGCTTTCCAGCTTCATTCTGGAGCTGGAAAGAAGCTCAAGCTGAGAGAAGCAGACCCGCACACACAACTGCCCCTCGCTGGTAAGCAGCTGCAATTTGTGGGGAATCATACATGTACGTCCTTAGAAACAAAGACTGTCCTGGTAACCTTGCAACTTATTCTCCTAATTAACAATCGGACAGTTTATGATCCTGAAATATGGGACCAAATTGAGGTCAAGGTGTGGGACTCTGCTACTAAAAATGACAAGGTTGCAGAGGAATTGCTCAGCACCTGGCGAGCAATCTCTGAGGCCTTAAAGAGCCCTGTGGGACCACAGTCAGAAATGTGTGGTTTGCCAGACAGTGAGGGAGCTGCGGGCTCCTTTACTGATCCTTCTGCTACGCCATGGGCCCCTCTGCTGCTACAGCCATCAAAAGCTTTTGCTGTTCCACCCCCTGCTGACCTGGACGTGCCTTTTGACCCAGGCCTATTGGCCTTGAGAAGGAAATGGATACGCTTTTCTTCGATCTGGGAAGAACGACGGGATACATAAGGCCTGAAGACCGAGTTGCTTGACAACTTAAAGCGAGACATATTGTTCAAAAGGAATGGAAAATGGAGACTGTTAAGTCATGGAACTTAACGGATTGTTTGTTACCTTTTCTGATTGTACATATGTATAGGCATACTCGGGTTTAGTATGTAAAGCAATGTTCTGTATATTTAGAAAATTGATGTTTGTGTGTGCGTGTTGGTGGAGCGTAGACTCCCCGCACACCCAGTGCTGTTTACTTGCCTTTCATACCTTTTAGAAATATTTCTTTTACAAACATTACAAAATTCAGATTGTGTTGAGACCTCATTTATAACACTTTGGAGACTCAGGAGTTGGCCTCAGCGATCCTCGTGGGTCCCTTCCAGCTCAGGACGTTCTGTGATTCTATGACCCCAGGGGAGAAGTGGTGAAAGGCGACAACCAGACCAAGATACGGTAGGTTTGCCAGGATGGATTTTGGTGCCGAAGTTTCCTCCTCAAGTCTACTTCAGCCATGAGCTAGGGACGGCCCTCTGTGTGGTAACAGGCCCTGGTGCTGAGGTCACAGTGTATCCCTCCTACATCCCTCTGCCGTGCGTGCCAGCTGTGGCCCAGTTGCTTGTGGGGCCGGTAGGAGGAGGACCCAGAGAGAGCATTGTGTCTATCTGGGGACATCCTGCTGCGATGGAGAGGCTGAGAGCCCTTAGCGGTGAGGGGCAGCGGGAGGGAGGTTGGGGGCTGAAGCAGGACCCTTCCCAGCAGGCTGCTCGGGGCTGCGTCTCCTGCGGAGATTTCTCTCCCAGCTGGCCAAGATCCTCGTCCCTACCAGCTCCAGCCCCCTGCAGCCAGCAGCACCGATGCCACCTGCTCCGTTCTTTCCTTCCTTCCAGGTGTGGGCTGCTGGCCCAGACGTAGCCGTCGCCAGGGCAGAGACAGGGTGCCAGGGCCTGTCCCTGAAGCGGCCCCGACCTCTGCCAGTGTTGCGACTTTGCTAGAGCGCCTGCAAGACGAGGAGGTGAGCTGGGGGCTCCCCACCATGATGCAGCGGGGGGAGCAGGGGGAGCCTGTGCCTGGCGGCACCTCTGCCCTCCTGGTTTTCTCGTCCAGAAGCCCCGGCACAGGGCAGTGCCCAGCCTGGAGCTTCTCAAGGAGCAGTCCTTTGCCCGGGCCCCATCCCAAGGTCCCATGGCTGCCCAAGCCCAGAGGCCAGGGGCTTTGTGTCCCTATTGCAGCTTCCCAGCCCCAGCAGCACATCCCTAGGCTCTGCAGAGCGAGGGCGGGCAGCTGGCGGCATGCTGGCAAGAGGAGCAAAGCAAGTGCAACTGATCCCTATGGTGCTCTGTCCCCAGGGCGACAGAGCGCAGACGTACTGCGAGCTGGAGAGCGTCTTGTGGGGTGATGACAGCTGCCTGCAGTGCGGTGTCGTCAACCGGCTGCTAGCAGAGGTGTCCTGGGACCTGACAGCTGCCCAGGTGAGATGGTGCTCTTGGAAGGCGAGGGGAGCAGCCTGCCAGGCATTGGAGGGCAATGCGGAGCACACAGACAGGTTTTGCTGGCCTTGGGGCCCCACAGAGGCTCTTGAGCCAACCTGAGCCTCTTTTTCAGGGCGTGACGGAAGACACAAAGGTGGCTGCCAGTGACGTCCTGGTGGCTCTGGCCCGCTCCCACTTCAGCTTCGTGCTAGCCGAGCTCCTGGCCCAGCTGAATGCCCCAGGGCAGATCTCCAAGGAGTTCGTGCTCATCACTGTGGGCAAACTCCTCAGCACCAACGGTACGGTCCAGCACCGCCATCCTCCCTCCCTCCCTCCCCTCCCGCTTTGGGCCAGGCTGGGAGAGCTGGGATAGAAAGGGATCCTTCCCCTCTCCACGCAAGCCGCGCTGAGCTGGGGGGCACCGTGGCTGCAGCGCCTCCTCCCTCGCTGCCAGTGCCGGCTGGGGGCTCTGACCGTGGCCACTCTCCGTTCTCTTCGCAGCCCTGCAGTGCATCCCCTTCATGCGCGTGGTGCTGTTGGGGCTGCGCACCGTGGTGGGCCAGTTAGGGAGCGGCCGGATCCTGCGTGCTGCCTGCGGTGGTGAGTGGACCCTGGGGAAGGGCAGGGGCAGGGGCAGGGGCAGGGCAGCCCCTGGCACCTCGCTCTGGTCTCTGAGTGGGCATGGGGGGCCTGAGCCCATGGTGCTGCCAGCCCTGGGCCATCCCAAAGCGTTGGAAAGGGTGGGTGAAGGCTTCTGTGGGCTGGAGGTGAAGGTGCCCGGGTACTCCTGGGTCCCCTTCCTGGGCTTTCCTACCAGGTTCATGTGCCCTGATGGGCAAAATTTGGGGAAGGGACGGGCAGGGGAAGGCTGTAGAGGAAAATGCTGGAGCCCGTGAGGAGAAGGTGTCATGTGGAGGACAGAAACGGTGTGGTGTTGTCCTTGAGACACCTCGAGCACACAACTTGCCCTCGAACCTAGATCTGCTCCTGAGCTGAATGAACTGTGCTTCCAGCAGGCTGGCGGGGGGTGCTGCTCCCTTCCCTGCTCCAGGCTCCTTTTTCTCTTCTCTTGGTGCAGCTCTGGAGCAGTGGGCCAAAGTGGTCAACGTTTACATCTGCACCTGGAAAGGATGCTCCTTGCCTGCTCCGGAGAAGGAGCAGCTCTACGAAAGCCTTTCCCAGGTGTTCTGCTCTGTGCCAAGCACCTTGCTGGACTGCCCGGAGGAAGAGGTGAGAAGTGCTGCTTTCCCAGCTGGGGACGGCAGCAGGGATGTCCCCTGTGCCTGTGCCTCTGTCTGTGCCCAGCGGACTGGCTGCAAAAGGCCCCAGCCTGGCTCTGTGCCTGGGGCTGGGGGCTCCCTGTGGGGAAGCAGCTGAAGCCCAGGGCATTTGGGCAGGCAGGGCGGGGGGTGAGGGGTGGGGAAAACCTCTCTGCCCTGCCCCTCTGTGGGCAGGGCAGACCTTCAGCCTTTGATGCTGGGCCTCCCTGCTTCCTCTCCAGGACAAGCAAGCTGTCATCGGGGCCATGACTCCCTTGATGCGTGTCCTCCTGCACAAGGAGGAGCACCGGGAGCATGTCTGGGAGCAGCTCCTCTGGCTCCTGCACCAGTACCGGACGGTCCAAGACGCCTCCAGGGTGACCAAGGTGAGGTGTGGCGCAGGGCCTGGCACGGCCGTGGGGTCTGTGCAAGTGGCACGAGGGCTCAGGGGCTGTTTGCACGGGGAGCTCTGTGGCTGTGCACAGTTGCTCCATTCGCAAGTGGCTTGACATGGCTTCGGCCCTTTCTTCCTCTCCTGTTCTCTTGCAGAGCCTCCTTTCTTTCCTGGAGGCCCTGGAGCAAGTTCAGATCCCCGTCCCCAAGGGCAAGTGTCTTGCCATCAGCAGTGTCGTGTACAGCGAGGTAAGGGGAGCCTGCAGCCACACAGCCACAGCAATTCCCTCTTGGCTGAGTCTCGGGAGGACTCCAGAGCCCCGAGTCTTTGAATGCTGCTCGGCCTCGGCTCCTGGGTGGCTCCCGGGTGCTCCAGACCTGTGTGTGGGTCCCTGGGGACGCTGTGGGGTGGGCTGGGTTTTGGCTGGGGGTCCTCTTGCCACGAGTGCCCAGGGAGATGAGAGCTGGCAGCGCCGTTTCTTTTCGGGCCCTCTCAATGCTGCTGGGACTTTCTCCACCATGTTCCCACCTTGTTCCCACAGCTCACTGCTGACACCAAAGAGCACAGCCAGGACCATAAGGCAGAGCTGAGCCAGTGCATCCTGCTGCAAGGTAAGGAGAGGAGCTGTGGCGATGCCCTGTGGTGTCCTGGCAGCTCTCTCCCAAAGCTCAGCAATGGGGGTAAGCTGCTTGCTAATGCAGGATGGGATTTCCTCCCCACAGCTCGCATCTGCCCAGAGGAGACGATCCTGTTCCTGGAGTCCCAGCTGGGCCACGAGAGGGAGGCTGTGCGCGTGGCAGCCCTGGGTCTGCTCGGTGCTCTGGCACGCTGTGACGGTCAGTACTGCGGGGTCAGGGCTTGGAGGGCTCTCTTCCGCCCTCTGGGCTGTGCCTCCACGCATGCCTCACTGGATCTCTTGCAGAGCCCGTGATGGCAGAGAAGCTGCCCCAGGTGGTGGAGGCTGTCAAGAGTGTGTGCAGGGACCCCAGCATCCGGGTGAGCTGCTTTGGGAAGGGACTGTGCCGTCGGGGTCGGGGTCGGGGTGGGAGAGCAACCTTTTCCCTCAGGGCAGAGGCAGAGCCTGGCAAGGCTGAACTAGAAGGGCTCGGACCTAACCAGCCATTTCCCTGCTCCTTCGTGTTTACCGGAGGGAGGGCTGACAGCCAGAGGTGATGCCGCTGCCAGCATGGGCAGGTCCCCGTGTCCCTGTGCTAAGCACACTTGACCCCTGGCAGGTGAGGAGGGCAGTTCTGCACTTCATCAGGGAGCTGCTCAGTGCCAATGCCCAGAGCTGCTCAGCGTGGGACGTTGTGGGCTACATCTTCAGCGAGTTCAGCCGGAGCTCGAGCAGAAGGGTAAGGACAGCGTGCAACATCTTCCCTGGGGAGATCTGCTGCCAGGAGGCTGGCATGGGAGCCTGCTGGGGCCACGCCTGAGCCTTCTGGGGCAGGAACTGAGAGCAAGCGGGGCGGGGGGTTCCCAATGTTGTCTTGCAGGCTGCGGGACTCCTGTCTGCCCAGGAAGCCCAGGAAGAAGGAGCTCTCCAAGGGCTGTGCATGGACGTCCTGGGGTCCCTGGACATCTCTGTGAGAGGGATGGCCAAAGTAAGTCCTCCTCTGTCCTGCTGCTGCTCCTCTCCTCCCCTCTCCTTCAGGCCATTTGTTCCTAGCCCCCTTTGCACACCTGAAAGCTCTGCCCCAGCATGCTCTGAAGTGCTCAGGGAGATGCACACCATCCTCCCCATCTCTGAGCTGAGGCAGAAATGCTGACGGGCTGAATTGTCTCATTGCCTACAGCTCCTGTGGCCGAGGCTGCTGATCTATGTGATGCCAGCCAAGTACACGGGCATGCTGATCCCCCTCTCGTGCTGTCTCCACGCCCTGGCTGAGAGAAATGAGCTGACAGCAGGGCACGAGCATCACGAACTGGATCCCGATGTCCTCAACGCCCTGTTGCAAGGTAGGAGTAGCAACTCCCCCAAGGAGCTCTGCTGACCTCGGGGTCTGCGTCCTGCAGGGACGGCAGCGTGGCAGGGCACGGTGTGGCTCGGCATCTCACCCAGCATTTCTTTCTCCCCGCAGACATGACGCTGACTCCGCACAACTTGCTGGCTCGCCTGCTGGTGGTGGCGGGGTCTCCTTTTGTGGGCAGTGAACTCCAAGCTGCTGCCTTGCTGGTGATGCAGAGCCTCCACAGCAGGATCCACGCAGCTGTGGGGGCCACGTGGAACACCGAGATTCCCCTGCTGCTGCAGTACCTCCAAGGTAAAGTGCTGCTGGGGAGGGGGAGAGGGAGGGAGGGCATGGCAAGTCAGCTTCCCAGCATGGCTAAGGGGAATCCCCGCCTGGTGCCCAGTGCTTGTTCTGCTGCCGTTTCGTTTCTCTGCCCGGGAGCCAGCACTGAAGCTGGGGGGAGCGGTCCCACAGCGATCCATTCGTCCCGGCGCATGGATGGGGCCCTTCCCATCCCCTTGGACAGCGTGCTGGTCCTGGTGGCACCTCCATGGCCCTGCTGGGGCGGTGCTTGTGGGGAGGGACGGACGGCTGCCTCTGGAGCAGGTGCAGCCACCAGCTTCCCTGGGCCAGGCCAGCTTTGCAGCAGCTCTTCTGTTGTGGCTTGGCCCCAAGCAAGGTTTTTGTCTTCTTGCTAGGAGGAAAGGGGAACATCCCAGACGCTGCCGAGTGGGAGCGCCGTCTGCTTCAGGTACTGCAGCCCTGGGAGGCGTAGCATAGAGAGGTGGCAGGGGTGTTTCCCAGGCACCCCACTCCTCCTCCTCCTCCTGCATCTCTCTCTCTCCCTTCTCCCACGGGCCACAGCTCTCGTGGAAGGCCACTCTGGCGTGGCCGTGTGCCTTGGCACTGCCTCTTCCTGCTTGTCAAAGGCCAAGAAGCATTGGCTTCCTCTCCTGTTCTCTCCTGCAGTTCCTGAGGGCATCCCTGGAAACCATCGGGGACGACGCCTGGATCAAGCGCCTGAGCTGTGTGCTGAGCCAGCGGCTGGACAGCTCTCCCAGCAGCTCTGGGGAGAAGGTCGGTTCCCTGCCCGGCTCTCCCCTGGCAGCGCAGCCACGGGGCCCCCGCCCACGTGCGGGGCTGGGGCTGGGGCTGCAGGCGGTGCTTGCCCATGAGGGCTGTCTGCGCTGCTTCCCCGGCCCTTGCCCCCCGCGGCCTTTCCCTCCTCTCGTGCTGAGCGGGGCTGGCGAAAGCCCATCCCTGCGTCCGGGCTCGGCTGCTCCCCGTGCGCTGGCCCCGTTGCAGCACGCCAGGCTGTTGCTGCATTTCGGGCTCGGCTTGTTCCCTTGCAGGCTTTCCTATACAAGGCTCTTGGGACGACGCTGGCAGCTTGTCAGGAACTCCCACACGTCCAAGAGAACCTGCTGCAGCATCTGACGAGAGCACAACCTGAGGAGCCATCTGAGGCCCAGGTGAGCTTCCCTGCTCTGTCCCCGGGCCCTGCTCCAGGCCTTTTCCAGCTCCTCATCGCTGCCCGCCACTGTGGCTGGCCATGACTGAACGGCTGGGCCCGTGCCGACTGTCCCTCGGTCTCTTGTTGCAGGGAATCATTTCTCTCGTCTGCCAAGCCGCCGACAGCCACTTCGGCCTGGTCTTGGAGACTTTAACAACATTTGCTGCCACCTCGTGCAGTGGCCGGGGCTTGAGGGTTTCCAGACGCAGGAAGGTGAGGTGTTTGGGGTTTCCCTCCCTGGCTGTCTTCCACCTGCTTTTCATTGTGGGCTGTGGGGGGCCATGGGGCGGACGTCTCACAGCATCTCTTGCAACGCAGACGCCCCAGGCCAGCAGGAGAGCTGAGGCCACTTGCAGGGCTGTCATGCTCGCCCACAGCAGCATGGCACTGCGTGCCTCCAAGGAACAACTGCTCGCCCACGTGGAGGCAGACATCGCGGGCAACATCCTGCTGCTCTCCATCTCCAGCAGCCAGGTGAGAGCTCGGGGCGTGCAGGGGCAGGGCTGCTGGGTGCAATCCCAGCTCCAAGCCCTCCATGCTAGGGCATCCTGAAAGGGACCGTCTCTTTCCAAAGGTCCCCCGAGGAATGGTTTGTCCCAGCAGGAAGATCCATTCCCCTAGATTTCCCCCGCGTGCACATGTTCCTCTCGCAGCCCGTGGCCCTTCCTCCAGTTCCAAGGGTTTTCTTCTTCTCTCTTGGGCCCCAGAACTTGCAGACCAATCTTGCCGTGGCGCAGAGCATCCTTGAGGTCGGCTGTGCCGTCCAGGCTGTGGGGAACTTGGGCAGCTTCCATCCTGTCCTGAAGCAAAAGCTGCTGCTGATCCTGCAGGTGAGTGCCCAGAGCCAGGGCTGTCTTGCAGGGGAGTTTGGGGCCATGCCAGGAGGCAGGAAGGTCTCCCTCAGCCGCATGGGAGCTCCTGAGCTCCTGGAGCCGTGTCCCCAGCTGGTGGGGGGGCCCTTGGGTGCTGGCAGGCAGTGGCCATGGCTGGGCAGCCGCTGGGGAGCTGCTCCATCCTGCAGTGCCCCTGTGGGAGCTCCTGAGTGCTGCAGCCAGTGTCTGGCAGGAGTGCCCGTCCCCGGGCAGGGTGCGAGAGCTCTCCTGTGCCCAATGCCCACTTGGCAACTTTCTCTTGCAGAACTTGATGAAGACGACTCTCTGGGACTTCCCGGCAGCGTCCCTGCACCTGAAGGTGATTCTGGCCCTGGAGCAGTGGAGGTAAGAGCGAGGAGCTGCGGGGGCTGTGAGGCGGGATGATGTTCCTCCTGTCGGGGAGCTCCCAAAGAGCAGAACTCCCTGCCACAGCCTAGGCTGGTTGTCGATGAGGACAAGCCCAGATGCTATGTGACCCTCTCTGGAGAGCGCTAGGAACTCCTCTTATATTTTTCCCTCGTCTTGTTTTTTCCCCTTGCCAGCAAGCTGGAGATCTTGTTCAGCAGCGAGGAAATTTTCAGCCTGCTGTCTGACTGCTGCCAGGCCATCCTGCCACTTCCCTCAGCGGCTGAGCAGATTGGGAAGATCAGGAACGCAGAGCAGGCAGTGCTGCAGCTCCAGGTAACTTGCTGTCCCTTCCCAGCACAAGCTGTGTGCTGGCAGCAGCCGTGATCCTGCATCTCCGTCCCTCTCCTCCGCTTTCAGTCCCTGCACATGGCCACGAAGGCTCTGGGCCGGCTCATGGCAGTCCTGCTGAAGACAAAGCCAAGCCCTGTCGACTTTGTAGACATCGCCGGGGTGAGTATCCATGGGGTGCTGGAGGCCAAGAAGTGGGCCCTGCAGGGGGGAAAGCCAAGAGGCAGCCCCTGGCTGGCTGTAGCAGCGAGCTGGCTGCAGGGAAAAGCTCCTGGGTGGGAGCAGGTGCGTCTGAAGAGAGTGGGGCAGTGCCGCAGGGCAGGCCCTCAGGGCAAGTGCCAGGAAGGGAGGGAAATGGAGAGGGATGGCGGGAAGGGAAAGATGCCCCTTGGCAGACAGAGCTGCTCTGCCCCAGGTGCTGTGGTTCTGGCTCTCCTCGGACAAGCCGTGGGTGTGCAAGAGGGCCCTGCAGGTCTGCGCCCAGCTGCTGGAGGACTGCAGAGATGGAGTGGCTTTTCAGGTGAGGAAGGATGCCCAGCGTGTGCTCCCAGCTGCAAGGGGGCCTGGCAGGGCAGCTCTGCCCAGCTGTGCACAGGCTGTGGGGTCCCCCAGCGAAGCGCTCTGGGGTGGCCCCTGTGCCCAGTCCTGGCCTGAGCAGGGCGCGGCTGGGAGAAGCAAGGGAGTGCTGGGGCCACCTCCAGCCCTTGTTCTTCCTCTCGCCCCTGCAGACAAGAGGTGCCTACCTGCCGTTTGGCGCCTTGGCGGGATTGCTGGGGCCTCTGACCTATGAGCCCACGAGCAGCTCCCGCCAGCTGGCCGCTGCCTGCCTCAGCTCCCTTCTCCACATCCAAGGTGAGTGTGAGTAGAGCAGGCGCCTGCCGGCCCTCTGCCCCGCCTGGCCCTAGCGGGATCCCCCGCGGGGGCTGGGCCCTGCCGCCAGGAGGGAAAGGAGAGGCACGGTGCTCGGCTGCTGTCCTGTCCCCAGCCTGTTCGTCCTCCACCTCCCCAGCCAGCTGGGGAGGGATCCTGGCAGAGGGCCACCCAGTGCCAACTGCCAGCAGCGTTTCCTGCAGCCGGGGGCACTCAGAACCTGGCAAGGGCCATCCCGCTGCAGCGAGTTCAAGACTGACTCCCCTGGCCTTCAGCAAAGGCTGGGAAGGGAAGTTCAGTTGCCCTAAGTGGGACTTCCCTTTTCTCCCCGTGCTCGTTGCAGCCAAGGCCACGAACAGGCTGTTGGAGACAGACGACCCTGCGAGCTTGTGTGAGGGGCTGAGTGCTCGCAGCGACGCCTCTCAGCAGCTCCGGACCTCCATCCGCATCGCAGAGGTAAGGAGTGCCCTCAAGCTTGCCTTATGTTCTGAAGAGCTGGAGCGGAGCCGTGACGGGATCTCGATCTCTCCTGGTTCTTGCATCTTTCCAGGTCGTTTGCAAAAACGTCCCCAAAAAACAGGCCGCAGACTTCATGAATACCATCCAGGAGCCCTTCCGGCGTGCCAGAGGAAGCCGCGTGTGTGCTGCAGGCCACTGGATGATCACCTTTCTGGAAACCTGGGGAAAGGACATTGGTCCAGACGTAAGAGACCTTTTTCCATGCCTTGGACTTTCTCGCTTTGGCTGTCGCACCACACATCTTGCCGGTTGTGTGCTAAAGAAGCTCTCGGGGCAGAGTCAGGGCTCGGGCAGGGTGCTAGGGGTGAAATTTCGCCTTCGAGCGTGAAAGAGTGGCAAGGGAGCAGGTGTGGCTCATGGGCTGAACGTCCATGTTCCCGTGCCAAGACGTTCTTTCTCCCCTGCTTCTTTCAGGTGCGAGGAATCCTCTCCACCCTGCACAGCTGCACAGAGTCCATGCTGGAGCCCTTGTTCATGTACTTCGTGCACCATGCGGTGCTGATCCTGGCCCGCCATCACGAGAGGCTCACGGTGAACGTCATCCTCGAGAAGTTTGTGCCTCTGGACAGGTACATGCGCTCCTCCCTTTCCTGCTGGGCTCAGAGAGCCGTAGCTTGCCTCCCCTCCCCTAGGGCGATCCAAGGGAAGCAGCAGCTCCTTGTCCTCCACCCGAATGTCGGAGGTGTGCTTGTAGCACTGGGAGGAACCAGGCATCTTCAGACCGGCTGCTGAAGAAGTGTGAGAGGTAACAGAGCAGACGGGCTCATGGTTGCACCTCTCTTGGCAGAAACACACTGGAGCTGTGGAGGACTCTGGGGAGAGACAGCATTGGCATCGGTGTGCTGAAGCGCTTAGCGAGGAAGCTGAGGAGAGTGGGAGACGACAGCTCCCAGCCCAGCTCGTCCAGTGGCAGGCTGCACTCCCACCAGCCTTCTGCGGAGTCCTTGACTGTACGTTCAGAGGCTTTGTGCCTGCTCCCCCACTGACAGTCCGAGGGCAAGGCGTTGGGTGCCCTTTGCAAGCGTCTCTGGACACTGCCAGGACACTGCTGCAGTGTCTCAGCGGTAGCAGTTGGGGCCAGCCGGGACAGCCGCTGCTCCCAGGCTGCAAGGCTGTCCCGGAGACGGGGCGTGCAGGCAGTAGAAGTGCCCCAGGCAGCCAGCGAGCCGGGGCTGGTGGCAAAGCACTTGTTTAACGGGTGCTTGTCGGGTGCTCTCATTTCCCTGCAGGTCACCCATGCCATCTCCGAAATGGTGTCCGTGCAGTTCAAGGAGGGGGTCCAGAGCTTGCTTCCCTCCCTCCTCCCTGGGCTCCTGCTGCAGCTCAGCAAGGCACTGGGCGAAGAGATGCTGTTTGCGCCCCTCAGCCCCTGGAGAGGGCATGCTGAGGATCAGCGGCAAGAGGGCAACGTGTGCAGGTCAGGAGCAGGAGGGGCAGGGCAAGGGGGGCTTGAATGGCCTAGCCAAGCATGCTTGTGTGTTTCCTGTCTTGCTTTGTGGCCGAGCTCTGGCCACGGGCAGCTGTGCTCTCTCCTCCCTGCCATCGACTGATCCTGGGGGCCCTGGCTTTTGTCCTTCTGTAAGCGGCTTGGGGCATTGCCAGGGCTAAAAAAGACGGTTGCTTTTCTGGCCAGCTTTTGCCACAGACTTGGTGGCTACAGAGCGTTGCCTCTGCGCTTCTTTGCCTCTCCCTCCCTCGCTGGAGCTTGGGAGGAGTGAAGAACCGGCTCATAAAGCTGCTGAGCATTCTTGCTTTGCTAAGTCTTCTCCTGCAAAACACTGCTCTGATCTGAGACTGATCTGGCTCTTGCTCTTTCCCCAGGCCTTTCTGCGAAACTCTAATGTCAGTGCTGAGCAAATGTGCTGAGAAGAACTGGCTGACACTGTTCTGGAGGCAGAAAATGTCGGCGCTGCTGGAGAGCCCCCGCACTTATGCCGAGGGCATGTGCCTCCTGACGAGGTGAGAGCCCCAGGGCAGCATCTCGCCTTCCTCTCAGTGGCTGCGCCCAGGGGAACGGCTGCCGGGGCCCGTTCCTGCGTGCTCGGGGAGCTCTGTGCAGGGCAGAGCAGCGCCTGTGCTGGAGGAGGGGAAGTCCGCGGTGGCAGCCTGCAGCCTTCCCACTTGACCGGGCGTTGCCCCTTGTGCTCTTTGTGCAGTGTCCTGCTCCGTGCCCAGCTCATCTCCCAGGAGCTGATTGAGATCTTCTCCCAGTGGCTGCACCACCCATCAGCAAACCTGCAGCTGACGGCCATGGCTTTCTTTGCTGAGGTGAGGCAGTAGGAGGGCAGGGGGGCTCCCCAGGGCTTTTCTGAAAGAGATTGCTGCTTGGGCTGCCTCTTGCTGTGGGGAGAGATGAGAAGCAAGCGTCCCCATCGAGACTCCTTTGTGCGAAGCCTGCTTGTGTGCTGTGCCTGGGCTGAGGTTGTGTCCTGACTCTCGTGGCTGTGTTGCTCTGTTGCAGCTGATGAAGGAGCCGCCTCTTGAGAAGAGGAACGTCCTGAAGACTCTGCGTGTCTTGGCTGAGAAAGCACAGCACCGAAGCAGCACCATAAGGCAGCTGGCAGCAAGAGCTCTGGGCAACGCAGCCGGCAGCGTGCCCGTGGAGGTGAGACGGATTTCCCTGCGCTCTGACTGCAGGGATATTCCCCTCCCTAGCAAGACCCCGGGGGAGAGCTGCTTCAAGGGCCTGGACAGAGCGGCAAAGGCAAAAGCAGGGCTCCTTTCTCTGATTCCGCGCTCCTTTCCCTGATGCCAGCAGGGCTGCCGAGGGCAAATTGGGTGCCAAATGTCAGAGGAACAGTGCTTTGGAGCAGAGCTGTCAGCCACGGAAAGAAAGAGCAGCCCTTGGAGGCAGGGAAAGCCCTAAGTCTGTGCACGTCTTTGGCTTTGCAGGTGCGGAAGCACGGGAGACAAGTTGTCCAGGTGCTGCAACAGAGCCTGGCGGACACTGCCTGTCCCGAGGTGGTTGCAGAAAGCATGCTGGCGCTAGCTGAGCTCGTGAGGGTGCTGCAGGCGGTGAACTTGGGATCGGCCTTTGAAGACATCGCCAGGGCCACCAAGATGTTCTTCGAGTCTGTGAGTGAAGCCAGCTCTTGTTGCCGCTGCTCTGAGAAGCGTGGGGTGGGCAGGGGCCTGCACGCGCCGCCTGGATGGCCTCTGCTGGCTGAGTGCCTGCTTCGGCCTCGTTACCCAGCTGACAAACGGCTTTCTGCTTGCAGGAAGAAGAGTACCTTCGCTACTCGGCCTTGCGCCTCTATTCAGTCCTGGCCTCCTCAGCCTCGAGCAAGCGGTCGTTCTTTGCCGGAGAAGTGGCGGAGACATGGGTCAGCCTTTTCCTGCACCTCCGGGATCCCGACTTTGCAGTTGCCAGCGTAAGTGCCCTTGGAGCTTGCTCCCAAAGCCCCAGAAAGCTGCGTGGCCACGGCCGAGGCGTGGCTGGCTGAGCTCCCTGGGCAGGTCCCACACACGCTGCTGGTGGAGGAATGACGGCACAACTCTCTTCTTCAGATGTGCAAGATCACCTTCAGGCTCTGTGTTCCATTTATGGGGCTGAGGCGGCCACGGGAGATCATCTCTCTCTGCAAGAGGCTGGGTGCACAAGAGCTGCAGGATGCGCTCTGCACTTACCTGGTAAGTAAGCTGTGCTCCAGCGAGACGTCAGGGCCCTGCCCTGGCTCCCTCAGGGGAGTGTGCGGTGCTGCATGTGGGGCTGGCCGGGACTGGGCCATGGCCATCCCTCCTGGCCACCCACTGCCTCTCCCCTTCCCCCTGTCCCAGCTGGCTGAGGGGCAACAGAAGGCATCTTTTTGGACCCCCGTGAACTTGTGCCTTCCTGTCTTGCCCTAGGCCAGATACGCCCCCCCAGAGTTGGAGAGGCTCCGTACCGTAGCCAGGAGAGGCTGCCTAGAGAAAGGGCAGAGGCTGCACCCATCGACCTTCGAAATCCTTGGTGAGAGCCCGCACTGGAACTTCCCGCTCCCTTTCCTGACCAGAGAGCTGTAGGGGCCTCTGCTTTCTCTTTCCTCCGGGCCCTGCCTTTGCAGAACAGGGCAGACACCATGCTGTGTCCCATGGGCTGAAGATGGGGTAGACAGGGACGCAGGGCTTTGCATTGCAACCTGCCTCCGAGTTCCTTCAAAAGCTTGAGCAACCATCAAGGAGTGATCTGGAGAATCTGGAGAGCAGCTCCAGGGTGGCAGGGGGCACAGCTGCCTGGGCTGGCTGCTCACAGCTCTGTCTGTCTTGTTGCGGCTTTCCAGGGCCTGAGCAGCACTGAGGACACCGGAGTGAGGAGATGGCAGACAAGGCCTTCTGTGGCTGTAGCACCCTGAGCACAATAAAACTCTGTACATGTACGTGGTCTCACCGCTCGCTGTGTCCTTGGGGAAATCCAACTCAACGTGGCCTCCCCTCTGCGGACAAAGGGTCTTTTTCGTAGGGCCAGGGGGGCACGTTGGGGCCTGTGGGGAAAAGCCTGGCAGGATGCACAAATGGGTTCTGCAGGAGCTGGTGGACCTAACCGTGAGGCCTCCCAGGGTTATCCAGCAAACGTCACCGCGATCAGGAGAGGCTGCTGGCAAACGGGAGAAAGCAAACGTCGCCCCTCCAAGTTTGTTTCTCTAAAACTTCCCTGAAAAAGAAACTGCTTGCCACTCCTGTTCCCAACGTGTCCATTTCATGAGAAGCGCAGAGAACGTATACTACTGTAACCTGGATCTTAACTTTTTCCCCCAGGTTTCACTAAAGCGCCCTTTGCACCCTTTGCACCTTCCAGGAACTCATCTTGGGCATCTTTGGAAAACTGCTCTCCAAAGCAGTTCTCAACATGCACTTCTGGGATGGTTTTACTCGGGTGGGCAGCTGAGCTCCACCACAACCGCTCTCTCACTCCCCCTCCTCAAAGAGGAACAGGGCGAAAATAGGATTCAAAGGGCTTGAGGGTTGAGATAAGGATGTGGAGATTGCTCAACAATGATCGTGACAGGCCAAACAGAGTAGGGAGACAGTCACATTTATTGCCTATTCCTAACGAGCTAGAGAAGCGAGAAACAAAGGAAGGAAACCCAAAATGCCATCCACCCTCTTTCACCTCCTCCCCCCAAGCGGCGCAGGGGAATGGGGGCTGTGGTCAGTTTATGGCCCTTCACTGCTCCTTCTTGGTCACTCTTGTCCTCTGTGCTGTGGAGTCACTCCCATAGGATGCCATCCTTCCCAAACTGATCCTGCGGGGGCTTCCCACAGGCAGCAGCTCTTCCAGAACTGCTCCAGGCATGGGTCCGTACCACAGGGTCCATCCCTCAGGAGCAAACTGCTCTAAGCTGGGTCCCCCACGGGCAGCAGCTCCTGCCAGACCCCTTGCTCCTTCCTGCGTGGGCTCCTCTCCACGGGCTACAGCTCCAGCCTGGGATCTGCTCCGGCAGGGGTCTTCCACAGGCCACAGCCTCTGTCGGTGCAGGGCCACCTGCTCCACTGGGGAATCCTCCACGGGCTGCAGCGTGGAACCCTGCTCCACCGTGGTACTCCACGGGCTGCAGGGGGGCAGCCTGCTTCACCATGGTCCTCACCACAAACTGCATCTGGGACATACGTGCGTTTCTCAACACTGTTTTTCATCAAACAGCATCAAGCAGTCCCAGAGGTTTTTCAAACGCATGAGGGGCAGGCGTTGAGCTCTGCTCTCTGGGGACAGCAACAAGACCTGAGGGAACAGCACGGAGCTGAGCACTGGAACAGGCTGCCCAGGGAGCTTGTAGAGTCTTTTCCTTTGGAGATATTCAAAAGCTGCCTGGATGCAATCTGATCCTCTGTGACATGCTCTAGGTGACCCAGCTTGAGCAGGGGGATTGGACTACAGGATCTCTGGAGGTCCCTTCCAGCCTCAGCCGTTCCGTGATTCTGGGACAGGGGTGGCTCAGGCTGGCTGAGAGGAAAAGGTGCTGCACCGAGAGGGTGGTCGGGCTCTGGAAAAGGCTCCCCAGGGCAGTGGTCACAGCACCAAGCCTGCCGGAGTTCAAGAAGCGTTTGGACAACGCTTCTTGGACACAGGCTCTGATTTTTTGGGCGGTCCTTTTGTTACATATGGAGTGGTAATTCGTGTCGAGAAAATGGTTGATATTAATAAAGAAGGGGGAGATTTGGGAGTGTGGCCAGGGGGGTCGGAAAGCCCCATGTTTGATGGTAACATCAGACTCTTCACGATGAGGCCATCAGGAATGTAAAAGAGTTTAGAGGGAACAAAGAAGGGTGATTCAGGAGACGCCATGCAGTCTCGGGTTCCTTCTTCTCCAGCCATTAAGGCATGGAAGTTTCTGGGTGTTTGCTGTTGCTGTTATATGCAAAGTTGTTTGACCAATGAAAAGTTGTTTTTGAAAAGGACTGCTGTGGGGAGAAGGGTAGAAGAGGGGAGCCTGCCCTCAAAATAAAAAAAAAGGCAGCACGATATAATGAAGTTATGTCATCAATAAAGAAGTAGAAAGAAGGAATGAAAAGGAACAGGCTAGCAGAACAGGGACCAGGACGGGAACAGGGACATTGATCGCCTCATGAAGATAGCTTCAGCCAAAGTCAGCAAACCGCTCAGAGAAGCTCGCACAGAAAGTCGCTGGAAATGGGAGCACCGGTGCTCGGAAGAAGCTCAAGCTGAGAGAAGCGGCCCCACGCACACAGCTGCCCCTCGCTGGTAAGCAGCTGCAATTTGTGGGGAATCATACATGTACGTCCTTAGGAACAAAGACTGTCCTGGTCACCTTGCAACTTATTCTCCTTATTGACAATCGGACAGTTTATGATCCTGAAATATGGGACCAAATTGAGGTCAAGGTGTGGGACTCTGCTACTAAAAACGACAAGGTTGCAGTGGGACTGCTCAGCACCTGGCGAGCAGTCTCTGAGGCCTTAAAGAGCCATGTGGAGCCACAATCAGAAACGTGTGATTTGCCAGACAGTGAGGGAGCTGCGGGCTGATCTGACTGCTACACCATTGCCCCCCGCCCCGCCCCCCCCGCTACAGCCATCCAAGGCTTTTGCTGTTACGCCCCCTGCTGACCTGGACGTGCCTTTTGACCCAGGCCCTATTGGCCTTGAAAAGGAGATGGATATGTCTTTCTTCTATCCGGGAAGAATAGGATACGTAAGGCCCGAAGACCAAGTTGCTTGACAACTTAAAGCAAGACATATTGTTCAAAAGGAATGGAAAATGGAGATTTGTTTGTAATCAAGAAAATGAATGGAAAATGGAGGCTGTTAAGTCATGGAACTTAATGGATTGTTTGTTACCTTTTCTGATTGTACATATGTATAGGCATACTCAGGTTTAGTATGAAAAAGCAATGTTCTATATATTTAGAAAGTTTGATGTTCATGTGTGGGTGTTGGTGGAGCATAGACTCCCCGCACACCCAGCGCTGTTTACTTGCATTTTATACCATTTATAAATATTCCTTTTATAAATATTACTAAATTCAGATTGAGTTGAGACTTCATTTATAACACAAATAATAGATGATGTGAAAAAATATAAGAATTAAAAAAAAAAAAAAAAGGCAATTTTGAAGATGCACAATATACAGAAACTGTTTCTCAAAGAAGTGGCAGATTGTAATAAATGTATAATTCTAATCAGCCCAAAAGACAACCATATATATGCAATATAAATTGTAAATCAAGTTGACTCCAAATTTTGATACATATTTGTATTCTGTTCTCTCTAAGGTGAGAGATAATGTGCTCTGTTTACAATAAGGACCTAGACCAAGCTAGGTCTTGGATAGGATTTTTAAATTCTTTGTAACCTTTACCTTTGTCTTAAGCATCCAATTGAAGACAGCACCCTGAAGTTGAACTAAAGGAAAATTCAATTCATCCTGTGGAAGTATCCATTTCGTATTTCTGACCAAGAAAAATCCATTAAAATGTCATTGAATGCAAAATGTGAGATTTTGAAAATTCCTACTGAACTAAGGAAAAAACTACCTAATAAAGTTAATTTTACACCAGATTCTAAATCTTACTGTTTTGATTTGAGAGTTTTGCTATATAAAAAAAAAAAAAAATGAAATTCATAATAGCTGTTAGGAACACTAAGTGTAGACTATCAAGTATTTTTGTGAAGATAAATTATTGTAGACTATAAGAAACAAGTTTTCATTAGTATTTACTTCAGTGTTCTAATTTGATTGTAATTAATAGAAGTTAACATAATTTCTGATTTAATGGAAATTTCCAATAAAATAACTTGGGTTTTCTGTTTACCTACAACTAGTTTTCCAGAAGTAGCTGTGTATTTGAAATAAAGGATGATTCATGGATTGTTTTAGATATAAATCTTTTAAAAACTAGTTAAATCATACACATTGAACTTCCCCCAAAGCAGCAAATGTGTGTACTGAACTTCCTAAGTTAATGAACTTAAAATTACACGATCTAATATTGGAATATTTTGACCTGAAACTGAGATGGTAAAGCAATGAAACCTACATTTTTCCAGGGGAAAAATATATATACATGTTATTACATATTCTGAAAATATATTTAACAAAATATCCCCCATTTTATTAATAAAGCTGAATTGTCCTCAGTAGTGTTTCATAAACTTTTTTCATACATATAATAGAATATTGACAGCAATAATAACAGATGTGTGGGATGGCAATGAAGTATGTCTCAAATAAGAAATCAATACCAAGACACATTTGAAGAGAAGAACTCTCTAAATTCAAAAAACTAAAGAGGTTACATAATGAATGATTCCCTTGTCACTCAAGGTTATAGAGACTACTTGTGTTTGCACAGCACAAGTCTACTGAGCAGTGAAAATGATAACATATTGTGAGCCCACAGTACTGAAGCATTGATTTATAAAGACAATAAAAAACACACAAAAAAGCTACTGTTTGTGAATTATCATTTTTATGGTTACCAACAAATTCAGAACTCAGTGCAAGTGAACTTGATATTTTTTCCATTAGAAGAGTAAAGTTCAGCTGATGTCTCAAAGGACTTCCTGACCTGAGGGAAGAAGTTGTTATTTCAGTTAATTGAATTCTTTGGTGGAAATCCAACTAATTATTCTTCTATTTCCTCAGCAAAAGGAAAACAGCTCTTCTGTGAGTGGATGAGAAATATGTGGCAATGAAGGCGAGAGAATGTGAAAATCATGTGGGGAGGGGAGGGGAGGGGAGGGGAGGGGAGAGGAGGGGAGGTTTCTGAATAATGTGTACTCCAAATTTATTGAAAAGTGCAGATTTGTTTTAGGACTAAATACAGTTCTACAAATGATAATGTATACAAAACTGTAACTTCTGTTCAGATGTCTAATGGAATTGATAGCCTAGCATGCATGTTGCATATACTTATAAAATCAGACTCCTGCTTGATTGGGAGGCTCTTTGTGTTAGCATTTGCTTATGTATGAAATGTCATCAATAAAACTGTTTTAAATGAAGATTAAGCGTCTTGAAATAAAGCACACTGAAAGAAAGAAAATCCTGTGCAGAAGGACCTGACTATCAGTCCACTTAACAGAAGCTTAGCATGCTGAAGAACATCTTGTATTGTTTGGATTCAATCCATCATTAAACATAAATGAGAGGAAGACTGAGATACACAAATGTGCAAATGCCACATGGATAGATATATTAAAGAATGTGTAACCATCTGGACTCAATACGGAACCTAAAATATGCCCATTTATCAAATTATAATTCACATGCAACACATCACATCGGTATTTCAGTGTTGATTAAAAGTAAATTGTTTGGAATTTATCAAACTGGGTTCAGAAGCCATCACATATACTCTTATTTATACACTCAAACTGTTACGTTTCTCAGAGATTAGGTTGTGCTCCTCCACTAGAAATCTTCACTGACTATAGCTCTGGTCTTGCAAAGATTTGTGTATGTGTTTTACTGGCTCGAGGATGTAGTCTTATCAATTTTAAAAGGACCACTCAATCGTGCATTCATATGCTTCAATTTTAGTAACAACAAAGACTGAAAAAGCAGCATTTTAACAGTGAACCGTGTGTAAGGGGATAACTCTCGAGGAGCACTGAGATAGCAAGGGGACAATCCAAAAGCTGCCTGTCACCATTTTTCTATATTAAAAGAGGTAAGGTAATGAGATAGATGTTACCTAACTTCTAAAATCAGGAGAATGGAATGAACCACTTCCTTTACCTATTCCTCTTGTTTCTAATTCCTCATTCTGACTGACTTTACAGCTTTAAATTAATTTAACATTTGAACTAAAAATTTTCCTTTGAAAAGTATGTTTGCCTTACCAAGCGAAAACTGGGTAATGGTTTGGCCTTGTCTATACACATAGTACAAACAACCTGGTACCATATATTCTGAAATGGAAATGCAAGAATCATACTTGCAACATGAGTTTTTTTGGACAGTATAAGATTATTGGACAAATGTCTAAAACTAAATTTTGGAAAGGAAATTACTGAAGCAAAATAAAAGTTTGAAAAGAAGAGAATGAAAACATTTTGTTATTAATAACGTCTTAAAACCCAGAGTTCCAGCAATCTTCATTTTAGAACCATATATAGAACACTTTCTGTACCACAATTAGATATAGGATTATAAATGTCAAAGTACAGACTAAATATAGTGGAATAAATAAAAATAATTTACTTTTTAAATGCTATTAAGTAATCAGGCTCTCATTTGCCTTGTAGAAAAATAAATAAATAAATAAATAAAGTGAAGGGTTATAAGAGAAATAAATCTAAAAAACTTGGATAGTTGCTTAAAGCAAAAGATTTTAAAATGCAAATATGTACAAATGTCCCAGAAATAAAGACTTATAATGACAGCAACAATTTCTTTATAAGTTATGGCTCATCGAAATGATAATGATGTGAGAATGAAATCCACTGCAGGAAATGTGCTAACTGAAGAGGGGAAGGAGGGATGGGGGTGGGATGGCGGTGCGGGGGGGGGGGGGGGGGGTGGAGTTGGAGTGTGTGGATATGGATGGCTATTCCAAAGCAACCTTTGCTTCATATGAAAAAAAATGTATATTCTACTTGCTACGGGACTGCAGAGAATGAGAGAAACATTAACTATATTTTCTTCTGTGGAGCTTTATATTGATGGGGGTTTTCATCACAACTTTGGACAAGGCTAGATTTTTTCTCTAGTAATGAAAATCTTCAGTGTCAATCAAGTATTGTACTTAAAAGTATCTTCTATTGACTGGCAGCTTTTAAACCAATACTAAATTGCCCAAGGAACTACTGAGACATCAAACTTCACTGGGAAGCATCAAATCTCATCATTAAGAATGCCATTTAGGAGCTCCAGGGGGTTACCTTGTTCTTATTGTTTAACAAGAAAGCACTGACATAGCACTGCTGCACAAAATAATTTTCCAAGTCCATTTAATCTTTTTTCCTCTTTAGCTTCTCAGCTTCACTGGTCACTTGTCCTTTAGATTGTTTTTCATGCCTTTTATCACTTTAAGCAGTGATAGCTGTCATGACAGATGGAGTAGCTGAGCAAGTAATATAGACTGATGATTTTTTTCTCTGTATAACCAAATAGCTGGAAATGACAATATGAAATGGACTACATTTTACTCCCAATTACAACAGTATAAAACACATTTAATTCCCTGGACTTAAATTACCATTAATCTTCATTGGGGATTCATCAATGTGTCAATGAATTCATGAGTAGTATAGAATTTGATCCACTTTTTGACAAAGGGCTATTCTATATTTTTAAATAGTGCTGTTGATCTTGACCTTATTTCAATGTTTGACATTTTCATTGGTTTGTCTATACTTCCTTCTGTCCATTTTAGTTAAAACTTGACTTCAGTAGTTGTCCCTAATTGATATACAGCTCATTTTGTCAAATAGTATGTGTGTTTGTTTGTTTGTTTGTTTTCCAGTGTGTGTTTAGAGAATACATACTGAGCTATGTTTCTTCAGCCTTACTGTGATTGTTTTACACTCTACTGTTTAAAGCTAAAAGAAAGTATGTGGATTTTTTTTTCTCTTCCTTATCTTTAACAACCATGTTAACTGATACCATTAAATATTTATTAATTTTAAATATAAATATATATATATCATACCCATCTGTTTTGTCTAGAATTATATTTAGTATGCATGCATGTTTGTATGTGGGAAATTTTGGTGAAATTAATGCTATTACAATTTAGTTTAATTTAAATAAATTATCATTTATTTTTCCTTCTAAATTTCAAATGTAAAAATAAGAAAAAATAAAAATAATAAATCAGGATACATACAAGATGATCTTATTAAATATTTTAATGAGATAATAATGCAACATAGATTGAATAGAGTGGTACCATATCAAAATTATTCTTTTCAGCTATTATATATACATTATCTCTTGCTTACTTTGGCAAAATATTTTTATTTTAGTTTTAAAACCTAGCAGAGCTAAAAAGATAGTGTAACTGACTAATTGAAAAACTTTTTGACTAGTTCAAAATTAATTTACAAGCAGGAGTGCTTGGATCAGGTCCTTCATAGTTTATATAAACCACATTGTAATAGCTTAAAAACAGTTAAAGACCTTTCCCCATTATAGAAGACAAAATCAGATTAGATTTTCAGTCCATTGACTGCCTCTCTGGGAATCCATTATATGTTTAATACAATTTACACTTAAAGCAGAAGTCACTATGTATCACTGAAACATTGTAATAAATGCTATTAAAAACAAAAACAAAAACAAACAAACAAACAAAAAAATACTTTGAGAAGACGACAGCTCTGATAATTAAAGGTAGTCTACATAACCTTGATGTTTTATTATTTTTTAATTCTTGCTTCGGATTCTTCTAAAAAAAAATATTTTCACAAAATCAGTTGTCTTATACTGACAAATGATGCTTTTATTAGAAAATATATGTATATATTATAAAAGACAATTTATTTTCATAAGGATATTGACTTTTTCTGTTAATTTTCATAATTGGCATGGTGCAAACAGACTGAAGATCATAAAATATGATGCATGATATTCTGGGCTGAACTGTAAAGTTGGATTTATCAGTCTATGAACAGTACTGTTGTCGTTTTATTCAGTATACCACTAATAATTCATGTTTCCAGCGAAAACCAAGTTATTCATTCAGGTTCCCTATAGAAACACAGAGAAACATACTGAGTGGGACCCAGTTTATTGAGAAAGGAACTGATGGACTTGTGAGTGAGAAAACATTGAAGACAGAACATCTTGGGGCAGGGAGGATGTACCTCTGATCTTCTTTATACCCTCAAGACACACAGCTCTGTCCCAGATTTCAGTTAAGTTATAATCTTCTTTCAAAATTCAAGAAGGTCTCCTGTACTAGTCCAAAAGAGGAGAAGACATAACTAATTTTACTTTTAGTTTTAGTTCTTTTTTATGTCTGTGGGTATGGTGCTTGTCTAAAAAGAATGTCTAGGTCTCTTCATCTCAGAGGACTTCTATCTGCCTCCTCCATTATAGTGTCCTGTCTATTAAGTTGCAGGTATTTTAGAAACATTTTAATGTCCCTTTTCAGAAATAACATCATTTTGCAAGGAATACTAAAAGCTAACTGACCCCCAAAGAAAAAGAGAAAATAAATTGCATAGCTCTGAGAGACACACCCTTTAACAGGCAAAGAGAGTGGTATTTTTTTCCATCCCCACCATGTCACAGATATAGTAGTTTATATTCGGTATTCACTAAACATTATTGTTTTCAATAGCTTGCAAGAAGAAACAAGCTTAGGGATTTGTAAGTTCAACCACAAGGTTTTACAAATGTTCAAATAATATGCCACCTACAACAGCACCACAGAGAGAAGCTGTATCATTCAGATTCAGGGCTTACATTCTAACATGTTTGAAATCCCGTTCACACATTTTTATTTAAAAATTTTTTTTTTCCTTTTTTTTTTTTTTTAAATACAGTAAATATTTTGTGATGAAAGTCTAATGACCAATTAACATATCAAAGAAAAATACTGTTGCAAAAGGCATTGATAGGTATCTTTCAAATGTAGAGGACATTAAAGAACACCCTTATCCTAGATGTTTTTTTTTTCCTTGGGAATTAGAAAACTCACAGTAAAGAACTATGCAAAAAGCTTGTCACTGCTTTTTAAGAAAATATTTATCAAATATTGACTTTTCAATTATTGACTTAATCAGGAAAAAAAAAAAAAAAGGTATATCTGATTAATTTGGCAAGGCTATCAGCTGACACAGACAGCAGTAGAAGTGCTCTTAAACCTCCTCACATTTAAGGGATAATTAACAAATATGTCTGGATGTATCCAGTCTGCTCATCCACTATTTAAAATCTATTTCAGTTGTTTTGCTATCACAAGTGACACTTATTATTTTCTTTATTTCCTAGGGCAAAGGGTTTAATATATTCATCAAATGTTATTATCCGCTTGGTAATTATGAGAGTTGTATTAAATTTCCTAAAGGACTTTGATGGCATCCTCCTTTACTTGATCAATTCCTTTCTATGCTCTTGCATGATCTCTTCAAATTTTAGGCATTGTTATATTCTCTTTGTTGCCTTGTAGACCCATTACCTGATGTTGCTATTGCTAGTAACAGGCCTGAACTGAACTTGCAAGACCTCAGGAATAAGGCTTATCAGGTTTGTTTTATTCTTAACTTTTTTTGAACTACTGTGGCCACTTGGTTTACATATAACAGCAAATCATCTAACTGGCCAGGTGGATATGGCTCACTTGTTTGTCTTTGTATTGTTCAACCAAGGTTTTACAAGTCTACATGGAAAAGCAGCAGAGGCCTTGACAAGTGGAGACATAGGATGTAGCACAGGGGAGCAGCATCTCATCATTCCCAGTGAAGGATGCCAAAGGCTGACAACTCACCATAACAGCCCTACTACCACATGAATGAAGCCACCAGCCTTAAGACACGGAAGTGCAGGGGAAGGATGAGCACACCACCACACAAAGAACTAAAAACTAGGAAATGCACATATAGCAATTCTAACTCTATTATAAGTAATGAACCTTTATTTTCATAAAAGTATTCTTTCTTTAATAAGTAGACATGGACTAATTATTAGACTGCTAAGTTTTCAGTTACACTATACTTTTTCTCTTTTCCCATAAACAAGATTGTGAGCATTACATCTGGACAAAGAAATTGTAGTAGCATCTCTCAAGAATACATATTTATGAAGATTATCCTTTGAACCTGGTTCCTTGAAACCATAACTTCACATATTTTGTGTCTGGACTTAAGGAATCAAATTGATGATGGTCATTGCCACACACCTGGAATGGGTTGGATTCCCTTACACTGGAAAAGGTTTATGTGAAGAGGCTGCATTGGCTTAGATGTGAAGTGAATTTATCCCACAGAATATATTTAAATTAATTCTGCTGGAATGTGTTATGAACTATTCATAAAATGTTATGAGTAGCTTTCATCATTGCCTAGAATTTCTGCTAAAAATAAATAAATAAATAAATAAATAAATAAATAAATAAATAAATAAATAAAAATTACAGCAGTAGATTCAAAGCTGGACTTACAAATTCTGTCAATATCTGTCAGAGTTATCACCTAAAAGAATACCCAAAAGGAAGATGAGTTAGATGGAGAATGTAAAAACCTGTCTGCCAGCAGAGGTGGAATTTTTATTATCATTTTCTCTTTCTTTTTGTTCTTTTACTTTCTACACATTTATCTGCCTGTGTTTTTGCATGAATTTCTGTAGCAATAGACAACAGATGATGTAAATGAGAATTTACTTTAATGAAACTGTGAAGAGATCACATTGTTGCGCTATCTATTTCTGTTTCCTACTAAAAGAAACAAGGTATTAATGTCAAAATAAATGCTATTCAATTTAATAGACTAGAAGTCAAAACACCTTCCAACATTTCAGCAGTTCAGAATACAGCCTGTTAGCAAAATATATTAAGATAAAATAATCAGAATAATTACCAAAATCTTCATAGTGTTCCCTGAGGCACTGGTACACATTAAGATTTATGTTGCTACAATTCCACCCACCTTACTTATCTACCTACTCTACGGCAATGACAGAAAAAGAAGAGCCTGATCAAAACTGCACTGAATTCATTATTTTAGGGAAAAGGTTTAAACCTGTTCAGTTTAAAGTATAGTCTGTTGCTAATTGGACTTGCATATATATGCAATAAAACATTAATTATAAATACTGATCTCCCTCCCAAACTCTATAGACAAATAAATAGAATTTGAATACATATGATTGGAGAAATAAAATTATGACTCCTTTCTGCTCTATATTTACTGATTTACTGATCACTGTATTCTTTGGTACTTTCTAGATACTGAGGTACAACAGAATGCAGGATAATATTTATTATCAAGCTAGTGGATATTACTATTAGTTAGATCATTATTTCATTTGAAAACAATTTTTCCAACAAATCTTTCTATACATTTTTAGAGCAAACCTTTGGGCCAAAATATTACAATTCACATTTAAATGTGTGAAGATAAGTGTATTTTTAGCAGTAGACTAAGACATCCCTAAATGCTACCTTGCTGAAATGTCCACTAAAGACTGAACAGAGCATTAAATTAAACATTGTGTTTGGATCGGTTTATGCTCATTTTGTCACCTTATTGAGAAAACTAATCCAAAAGAGTTTTTATCTCAAAAACTAAGAAACTGTATTATCTCTTTTGCTTTTAATGTTATTAAGAAAAAATCTGATAGTACTGTCCAGACTTTGACTGGGATAGAGTTAATTTTCTTCACAGTTGCTGGATGTGCTGTGTTTTCGATTTAGGAGAAAAATAATGCTAATAACACACTGATGTTTTAGCTGTTGCAGAGCAGTGCTTACACAGAGTCAAGGACTTTTCAGCTTCTTATACTTCCCTGACTGTAAGAAGGCTGAGGGTGCACAAGCTGGGAGGGGACACAGTCAGAACAGCTGAGCCAAACTGGTCAAAGAAATATCCCATACCATACGAACAATGGTATAAATATGAATATCCCATACAATACGAACAATTGTTCCATACATGGAACAATAAAAACTGGGGAGGGTTGGCTGGGGGAGAGACAAGGGGGACCCTGCTCAGGCTCTGGCTGGGCATTGGTCAGTGGGTGGTAAGCAATTGCATTGTGTATCACTTGCTATATATATATGTGTTCCTAAATTATGAACATAATAATGATATAAAACTGAATAGTCTTTATAAAAAATATATGCATATTGGTGGTTTATAAAAAAGATCTCACTTTAATCTGTGTGTTCCAAAATGTATTTTCAAAAATATGTTCCCTTATGGGACATAAAGGGCATGTACAGAATATTCCAAAAGAGATCTCTGATGTTCTCCACAGCTTTATCTTTTGCTATAAAAATGGAAACAAACCTAAAGGTTGCACGTTTGTAGATTTGTTGGACGCATAATTTTACTAATACAGATAATTTAAAAGGTAAAAAATACAAATTATAAGCTAATTCAATTTCCGTGTACGCCTTTATGCATACTTACCATACTGTCTAAACTATGTTCTCATTCAAAATTGAGAGCTTTTAAAATATATCATATATAACCACTATATGCAACTAATTTAAGTGAAAGATGGAATTATTGCTACTATCATTCTACTAGATATTGAAGCAGGCTTATCTGTTGATTTTTCAACACGTGTCTACTGGTTCCCTTTCCTACTAGTTCTCCTCTGAGAAATGGCATAATTTCTCTATATATGTATTCCAGAATCACATGCTAATACTGATGATACTAAAAACTTTATTTCATATTCAGTGTCTTAAATATTAATTTTAACTTAGTGAAGAATAGCCAGTATACATTTTTTAAGACTTTTACTAGGTGCACAGTAGTACTAATACAGTATTTTTGTGTAAAAAAAAATGCTTAAAGAAAAAAATAAAAAAGACAAAAGGAAAATAGTAAGTTGCAATTTTATTATTTTAATTTTTAAGCTCTATCACTTGTTACAAAGCCTCGGGGGGGGGAAAAAAAAAAAAAGTTCTCTTGCCCTTCCCCCCAAAATAGAAAGATATTTTTTTTAATCATTCCATTCCTACAATCTTCATTTATTTAGAGGTTACTTCTATACATAGAAGATTTGGAAGCTTAAAATGTGATACCCTACTCAAGCAGGAACTTAACCAAGTTGAACAGTACTGAAATGTCAAGGAAGAAATGGAGCAAATGCCATTTGACATAGACATAGGCACTAATATACGGCCAGCTCCACCTGTTTCTTCATTTTTGTTTCCCAGTCTTGGAGATCCTTGTCTAATATTATGGTAAGGATTCAAGAAACTTAGTTCAAAATCATCTCTCTGCCTGATGCTGTGAAGAAATGGACTATAGATTCTAAGTGCTCAATTTTCCATGCAGAGGACTAGTACCCTTCCCAAGATATTTTTTGCACTGTGTCTTTTCTTCAATAACTAATTCAAAAGTTCTGAAATGAGAAAAACTGACTCATCATGTCACTCAGGACACCTGTAGGAAATGTAGGTCCAAGTCTTTCTTCCAACACATTTTGTAACATCATTCTTCTTCTCCTCAAAACCCTCAAAACCTTTGTGACCAAAGCTATGCAGTCTTCAGGTGCTTTATCTATAGCATTCATGCTAGTCTTATGTTAGGTTCTGGAACAGTTTTACCATTCTTTTCAGATTATCTTTGAAGAGGGAATGTATTTCATTTTTTCACTGAAGGGAGTTGGTGGCATAAGTTTTCTAAACTTTTTTGTACCAATGTGGCAATTATCTTGTATAGATTCATTCAAAAGTGTTTTGTGGCAAAGACTAGCTCTGTGACAGTTGTACTGGGACTCTTGATGTTAGGTGTATAAAGGCAAAGTCAAACCCCATATCTTAGGACACAAAAACTCCTCTTGCAGTTCTGGCCACTTGGCCACTATTCAAATGGAGTCAGGAATCGTACAGAGTAAACATGCTAGCCACATTTCTGGAGGCATAACATATTTCTACAGTATAAGTTCTTTACAGAAAAGTAGAGAGAACCTAAGGACACAAGAGCAGTTGCAATATGAAGAGAATTAGATTTTTCCTGAATTCAATAGACAAAAAAAGGAGAGCAAGGACATGACATACTTTTATCAAACAGCACGAAATAAAGGCATACATTCAGTTCTGGAGAAATCACTGACAGATAAAATATCATCATTACCTAATAAAGTGTGAGTTTAGTTAACTTACCAGCTATCACTGCTATCTCATCTTTCTTTTTGTGGCTTTCATTCATAACACTTACGTTGCCAATGCACAAGAAGATATGGAATCCAACCATACCAGATTGACATCTTCTGACTCTGCTGTTCAGACAGAAGTAAAAAGTATTATGAGACTATTTTATAGTCAATGAAGTCAGCAGATTTTTTTCAAGATACACTTAAGAGAGAGTTCTGATAAGTAAGATACCATTAAGGCACATTTATTCTGAAAGAAATGACCCAATTTATGTTTCACTTTCCTTAATATGCTCAGAAAACAGTTGTTCTTGAACAACCAGCTTGCACTATTTCTGAAAATTTGTACTGAAACGGTAATGTCAGAAGAAGAAAAATAATAACCCATTTAAACATATTTTGCTGTCAAGATATAGTGTCAAAAGTCTTATGCCAAGGTATTTCCTAACAGGACAAAAAGCCTGTGATCTTCATTCTTAAAATCTCTTAAACCATGCAATAGTATACCCAAGAAACATACCTTGCTGGACTCAACATTTTTACATTCATAGGCTACAGAGTGTCAAAAGGCACTTTTCCCTATAAATTGTTCTGACTAGTACAATGACTTTGAATTTCAGTTGTGCAAGAAAAAAAAAAAAAGGATCAGAGAAAATAAAGAATTATATATATATATATATATATAGTTTAATGAAATATTACCCCAAAGTAACCATCATTGTGGCACCCAAGAGAACAAGCTGACTGATTACAAGAAGACCTTTTATCTTACAGTTGTGAGACTGTAGCTGGCAGAAGGCACTCTTTCAGAGGCACCTTTTCAAAGGGCAAACATCTAATAGTATAAATTTTCTTTTCACTTTCATGTGGTCATTCACAGATTCAAGTCATTTCAAATCACACAGATTCAAGTCATTTAACACTAGGTAAAAGAGAGTAGGTCATAAAATCTTTAGTAACAAAATCATAACAATTCAGTGAGAACAAATTTTCAACACATCACAGTGACATAATGGCTGAGGAAGAAAAATTTAAAGGCAGAACCAGAACAAATTTATAAAGCATCTGATATTTGCAGTAACTCTATTTCAAGCATGATGTTCTCAGTAGGACAGAGATGTTGTTCAACAATGTTGGAAAAGGAGAACATAAATGTTGGATGCACTAAAAATCGAAGTACGACATTACAAGTTGCATTTCATCTGCACTGCATGGGCAGTGATGTAGAAGACATGATTCACTGACTAACAATAAGAAGTGGCGGAGATGAAGATGTCCTTGAAAATGTCCTTAGTATTCTGGCTGACCTTTCTCTGTAGGAAATAATATGGTTTATGAAACATTTGTCTTCAGGCAAGTCAGACAAAAGGAGGTGAAATGCTGACTGGATTTCCTGAGAGATCACACCAATTGGCATGCACAGGGGAATGTATTGAGCTGGATCCTTCAATCAAAATGTAAATAATGTGTCATTACTTATTATCCAGGTTCTGAGAAGCTCTCTGCAAGCCAGAACTCATGGCTGACAGATTTTTGAACACTAAATCAGTTATGGTAGTGGTGGAGATACAGAGTCAACACATGAAAAACAATGTACAATTTATTATCATACCAAAGGGCATATTTATTATCATACCAAAGGCCAGAAAGCCAAGCCCCAAGAAATAGTATGGATTTTGAAATTCTTACAGAAGCTGAAGCAAATACCCTGCATTGAAGAAGATATTCCTCTTACACGGTTTTGCTAACACTACTACATCAACAACAACAGAAAAATACCTTATGGATTTCATCTCCAATCAAAATCAGAAAGAAACATAGAAGAGAAAACATGGCCAATTTGAGGGAAAAACAAACAAACAAACAAAAACGCGTAACTTAACTGAGGAGAATAACAGTACAGATTCATAAGAAGCAAAACATTGTGAATCTCTCTGAAATGCAATGACATAAAAGCAGAAAGTACAGAATAAAACTACTGAAAAACACTCAGGAGGTACTAATGTCATTCTGAATATGGTTTTGCAAGAGAAGAATACATGGAAGTTAAAAAAAAAAAAAAAAAAAAAATCTGGACTAAGCTACATTGAAGCCAAAATAAGTTTCAGGAAATTGGAGATTGAAAATACACTGTGGAAAAATATATGGGATATACAGGAGCAAATGGAAAGATTTATAAAAGGCAAAGAACATAAAGGTTTGGCACATCACCGTACATGAAAGGATGCACTGTCAAAAATATATCAGAAAATAAAACAGAAGATAAACTTCTGCTAGAAATCTGAATATGTGCTGATAGTAAACACAAGCAGATTTCCAGGATTTCTGAGAAGAAAACAATGAGATTTTTAAGAAGGTGTGTTTGTGTGGGGGGAGGAATGATGACAAAGGAAGGTTCAAAAAGTAAAATTACTTTAACTCCCAGTGGTTCACTTGAATTGTTAAAATCAAACTGCAACCTTATTTCAAAGAAGGTCAGACAGCTGGGACAGGACACAGTTTCTCCGAAGTATGCCTTGGAAGTATGCCCACATAATCAGAAAAGTGACCAATATGTATTATTATATAAGAATTTCACAGATTTATGACACAGAACACGATGTTATAATACTGCTTGATACATGAGGCTTTCAGATGAGAAAAACAAAACAAAACAAACAAACAAACAAACAAACAAACAAAAAACACAGCGTATAAGTCTTTAATCAACTTACTTTCATTTCAGGGCTCCGAGGACACTACCTGGCCCTACAAGCCCTGGCACTCCTCTTCCAGGTCTCCTTCCACCCTGCCATGGCACAGCTTAGAGATCAGGTACATCAAAATGAAGTTGAAAAGCATACACTAATTTGGGGTGCATAACTTTAAATGCTTGGGAGTTCCTTTCCTAGACTAGTTCCATTAACTATATGTTTCAAGCATATGTTTCCCACTGACTCCAATTAGAGGCTGGAAAGCTAGAAAGTTTTGATTGTCAGATTTCAAGGTCTCAGATTCAACAGTCAAAAATTTCACTATTACTGTATTATAAAATGGGGTAAAATTTTAAGTGCCTAGCACCATATATATATATATATAATAAAAATAAATAAAATAAAAATTGAAGGTAAGAAACCATTGTATAAGAAACCGGCAGATGAAATCCAAGTCTTCAGATGGATTTCAGCTGCTGTAATCATGACTGTCTTTTCTTTTCTCTATGTAGCTATTTTATTTAGCATATGACTTCCCACATCTGCAAAAAAGTGAGATACTCTGGAAGAACAATCTCCATCCATAGGCAATACCATCTTATATTTCTCTAGCTTGTAAGTTTCTGCACTGCAAATTTCCATGTCAAACAGATCCCTATGGTTTCATAAAAAGCAAACAAACAAACAGAAAAACAAAACAAAACAAAACAAAACAAAACAAAACTGCCTTTCTATAAACACATTTCCTGCCTAGATGTATTGATATATATCAAGCTGCATAATTTTATTCATGAAATAAATTTATGTGAAAATACTGAGACATCATTTGCAAAGTTTAGAAATTTGGAAGAATATATAGGTCTGTCCTTTTAAAATCTGATGTCCCTTAGACGAATAAAAACATTAGCTTCTGAAAGATTCTCGATCCTTTCTAGACACTGCTGCCCCCCCCACCCCAACTAAAACAAAACAAAACAAACAAACAAAAAAGTTTAGAAGTTTAGTGCACTTATCAAAATGCAACAGTTTGTTTGGTTAAAATAACACTAATAACACTAATGGCCCAAATAAATACATAAAAGTTCCATTAATAAAACCCTTAAAATGTTTATACAAAGTAATTTCATTTTTTCTGCCTCTTTTCTTTGGTGTTGGGCTCACACTTCTGGGTCTTGATGTCAGCAGCACGTCTATAAGGAGAACTGGTGGGGCGTCCAGCCTGTCAGCAGTATGCCATGTTCTACACAAAAACTTGAAGCTGTTGGCAGGTGCTCCTTTCTCCTCAGCCTTGGATCTTTCTAGTTTTACATTTCCTTATCACAGTTTGCTTCCTTCCCACTAATTCCAGTTGAAGTTTGAAATCTGTATAAATAGCCTCTCCCAACATCCATTGATGTAAAAGACTGTTATTTATTATGTAAAGGCTTATCAGATCTTTGGCATGCATTGTATTTACAGAGCTTCAGCAATAGTCAGACTAGGCAATTGTCGCTTGACCACTAGCTAATTGTTAAAAAGAGGCAAAACAGATAAAACCACCTCAGGCCCTGAAAGATCCACAAATGTCAGATCAATAAGAAGACTATGGCTTTTCTAGTAGTAGAATCATATTAAAAAAGTCTTAAACTTCTGAAAAAATGAAATAATGAAATATATAATTGATATTATTATTATTATTAGTGATTTTATAGGCTTCTCTCCTGATTTTTGTTTTCTATTGCAACATTCATCTGGTTTGTATCTGTTAGAACAAAGTATAGTGAAACATTCTTACACTGGTGCAATAATTTCTTTAAATAAATAATGAAAGCATGACTGTACAGGACATTTAGAATAATTGTATTAATGACTGTACAGGACATTTAGAATAATTGTATTAATGAGACATAAAAATGTATGATGGCACATATAGTGCCATCTTATGAGCTCTAACTCCTTTAGTGCCTGCTGAAGTATTGTATCTTTAAGAATGTCAGCTGAGGTTTTTGACTGTATATTTAAAAATATAGAAAGCTGTTTGAAATGCATTGTGACATGGTTGTCTATTCTCTGGAAAACAAACAAATCTTATTGCACATTTATACAATCTCAAATATATCCCTAACCAGGACACGAATGGATTTCCCCACTTTCTGAAATGTCTTTGTACAGTGACTTCAAATATCTTCATCATGTTGTCTGAGAAGACACTGCCACACAGCCTGATAAGTCTAAATAAAGGTCCAGGTGTCACTAGGTCACTCTAAGGCCACAGAGATACATTTATGCAAAGACCAGGATTGCAACTGGGTATTCCACATGACTTTGGTCCTCTTTGAAGTAAAGGGCAAAGAGCTTTTGAGACAGGATATTTGCATTTAAATATTAAAAAGTGACCATAGCATGCTTTTCATTTCACAGCAAACTGAAAATAATTATGTTGCTTTTAGTTGTGGGGCTTGATGTTATGGCTGATCATTTAAGTTATTACACATTCAAAAGTTTTGTGGTATTTGTGTAAATAACCAAAATGTCTTCTGCTTTAAGAGGTCATTTAGGACTTAACTAAATAGAAATTCAATTAAATAAATGAAATTCAACTTAATTTAATTAAGTAGTTTGGAAAAATTCACCTGTGGTTTGTCTATAGGTTTAGAGTATATCTGTAAAAATACATCTTTTCGAATAATATACTCTATGAAATTATGTTTCAATATAGAGTCCTTACAATCTAAATTTGCTGAGTTGTATGAAATGAGTGTGAATTTTGGTTTGAAATAGATATTCAGACCCATAGGAAGGATGATTTCCTGTGTGATGTAATAAACAAAAGGAATAAGTGCCTATACTGAAGCTGATGCTGTTTTCATATGTAACACTGTTTTGGACAGGCAGTTGCAGTACATGGCTATCTGAAGTTTCTTTCAGTCTGAATTATCCTATGATCCATACAGAAAGAAGATGAGGCAGAGATTTCTGGTGTCAGTGGAATGCTGTAGAAGCAAAGGTTGAAATAAGATATGCCTAAGCCATCAAAACATCTTGCTTCAGCTCTGAATCTGTTAACTGATTTAGCAAGGTAAGAGATATCATGAACATATGAAAACTCTTATGCTCTGGCTTATGCTTGTGTGTAATTTCAGGATGCAGAAAATGTTAAGAAAAATATCCAAAACTGACAAGCGCCTGTCTGGCTGCTTAGTACATTCTTTAGAGTGAACTGCATGGGATTATTTTTTGTCTTTCCTATTTAAAGAGGCATATTCTGAACACTGAAAGTTAGTCTCCAGGCAACCATCCAACTCTTTGTTGGCTGACTAGACACCTCTCGAATCATCTCTGTATGTGTAGCAGTTAACACACAACTTACTGTCTGATGCAAGATGAAGACTGAAATCACAGCAATGAAAGAGGCACAGACTTCCTGGCTGAAACTTTAGTCTATTAACACTATCTGGTGGAACATGTGCAAATGAAATAACATGACGGAAGCAGTTTTACAGGGTTTTCTATTTACAAATCCATATGCAAAAAGTTATCATGTTCTGAAAAGTCAAACTATTTAGAATGACATATACATGTATATGTATAGCATCTACATAGGAGATAAATACATACGTATGTTTATACATATCATATGCACAACTACAGACAGATATAGTTTTGTAGTTAAATATAACAAGAGGAGAATATAACTTATGGCAGCAAATTCCACTGTATAACTTTGGTATTTATTTTTCACATGTTGAATCATAAAATCTTAAGATTGTGGAACTACTCCAGCAGACAAAAAAATCATATTACCTATTTTCAAAACTAGCTAACATAAAACCTTCAAACCATGACATATTTAATGCCCATAATTGCTACTTGTTTATTTTGTGTTATCTGTTCTCATGTATAGTATGATAATGATTTTTTCACAAATGAATAAATACTAATTGAGCAGTCCTCATTTTAAGTCAAAATATGTAGACAAGATTGTCTAGCTTTGATTTTGTATGTTTTCCTTTCTAGGGGGACGGAGAGGCTGGTTGCTACTTATGTTTTATCTTATCTATTTACCTTTATTACTTCCATCATATTATGTGCACAACATAGTTGAAAGATTTTTTTATTTGATATTAGTGCAAGACATGGTTAAAAACATCATATTACCAGTATGTTTTCTTATTTGCTGATTAAATTATGAAGTAACAGAAAATTATTGTTTCATTTCTAAATAGAGTTTCATTTCTAAAAATAAAAAGTAAAAAATGTTTGAGTTTTCTCTTTCAGTTTGTCATTTTGGTGCAGATGAAATAATCTAAGAAAAGAGAAATAAAACTCCTTTTATAGTCAGTATTCTACCACTAAGATATATAAGAATCCTTTCAGATTGTTTTGGATAATGAATAGTACATATTATCATATAAATAAATCTCTGCAGAATTAGTTGTAAGAACAGTAATCTGCTGTCCTACTTGAGCAAAACACAAAATCTGGGAGAAATTATTTATTTGGCCTTTTTCTGTTTACCCTGAAATACAGCATAGGGACTTTAACTGTACTTTCATATCAGAGTTTAGAGCAAATACATGTTAAGATTATAAAACTGCAATTTAACCTGCTTCTCATGCAGGAGATGACCATGATTCATCTATAATATTCTGTTGATGCCCAACAGTGGAAAAGAGAGCATTAGTTCTGACTCCCTACCATAATTATCCTTTTTCTTATCTGTCCTTAAAATATACAGAAATGATAGAGGGTTCAAGATAAGTTCCCTCAGAAACAATGAACGTAATGGGAAACAAGAACAATCCTACTCAAATACTAAACAGTGCAACTGCCTATGTCATGGAGAAAAAACATATAAAATCTTGGAGTGCTGATTAATTTTTTCCTAGTATCTATTGTGAAGGAAAAAATCTCTATATAGTCCACTGACACAATATGTCAAGACTTTTGCTGCATGAAAACATGTTCCAAGCCCTATACCTACTTCTCTGATCTCTCAGGATTTGATGTTATGAGGAAGTAGTCCATCCCCCTCCCCCCCAAACCTATGACTACTTGTGTTCCCCTACATTGCAGTAACTAGTGTTAGACTGTAGTTTATGCTGTCAAAACTTGTGTGTGTGAGCAGATGCCAGATTTCCACACAGTTGATGCACAAAGGGAAAGTGCTAGAGCTCAAACTGTCAACACCTCTATTTGTGAGCAGATGCCAGGTCTCGGCAGAGTTACAACACAATGGAAAAATGCTTCAACTGTCAACACCCTACATGGGAGCAGATGCTGGCTTTTGGCAGAGTTAAAAGTAAGAGAGGAATATAATATTAGCACCCAGCTTGCAAGCAAAGTCTGGGCTTTGCCAGAGTTTATATCAAGGAATGATATAGCTTAAGATACCTACACTGACCATTATCTCAGCTTCTGTGTTGAGAGCAGATGCCAGGAGTGAATAAGTATTTGGCACTCCGCTCCAAAATTTTAAATCAATGTAAATTGGGAGAACAAAAGCAAAACAAGCAAAGAGCCAAATAGTTGTTTTCCCACTGTTGAATCTAATTTGTGGTAGCAAGGGGTTGTTAAACAATCAACATACATCATTGTGGCTTGTAATGGCAAGAGAAAGAATGCTAAAGTAAAAGGGCTAAAAGAGAAACCTCTGCAATGAGGGCTAAAAGACAGAAACCTCTGCAATGAGGTATGAGGTATTTTGTCTTTTAATTCTTGCTTCTCCAATTACCTGTATACTGTTCTGTGTGCAACTACATACTCTGGCAATATCAATGCTGATAAACCATAAAGAAATTTTGGTACTTTGATTCAGCAAGAAACATTTTAGAAGAGTGTTTTTAGTAATAATCCCAATTGATAAACTAAGGAGAATTTTGATACACAGTTTGAGGCCTTTGTCTACAGACCTACATCTACACAAAGTCACTCAATAAATAAAACTTGTTAATATTATTATATTTTTATATGTAAACTTAGTACTTACAGATTTAAATGGACTTTTCCAAAATAAATAAATAAATAAATAAATAGATAGATATATTTCCATCTTGGAAGGTAAAAAGTGATCAGTGATCCATACATGATGACGTTTAATATTTCATATGAGTGGTGAAAATGACTGACCTCTCTGTTTGTTGTCAAGATACAAAAGAATCAGACCTAACTAAGCAATGAAGAATATGTCTATTCTAGGGATAAATGCACAGGATTTACTTAGCAGAGCCAGATTCCTACATACAGTAGGTGCTGATAGGAATAAGGGTTGTGTTTGGGAAAGAATATGGTGAATACCTGATGGTAATTAACACAATTAAGTGCAGCTAGTGTCTTAGAAAATTGGAGATTGAATAAACTCTTGTTCATTGTCTATGGGAAACATGGCATTACCCAAACGAAAAGTGGGTAAACCTGCATTTATTCTCAAGTACACCAGTTATGTCAATATGTTTTATACCAGAGTCAAGTCAGAGCATAAACAGGAAACTAACAGAATCCATACTGAATAATTTCTGCTTATTATTTGCTGACCTTAGGCAACAGAACCCAATATAGTCTAACTCTTCATTCACTAAGAACTTTCTGAAAATGTCACCTGTCAGTCTGAAATTGTCAAAAATTTATCTCAATTCATGAGTAAACAATGAGTTATGTTTTTCGTTTTACTGAAGAATAATGAAAAATGAAATGTTATATACCTTTCTGATGCTCCTTCCTTCCTTCCTTCCTTCCTTCCTTCCTTCCTTCCTTCCTTCCTTCCTTCCTTCCTTCCTTCCTTCCTTCCTTTCTTTCTTTTTCTTTCTTCCTTCCTTCCTTCCTTCCTTCCTTCCTTCCTTCCTTCCTTCCTTCCTTCCTTCCTTCCTTTCTTTCTTTTTCTTTCTTTCTTTCTTTCTTTCTTTCTTTCTTTCTTTCTTTCTTTCTTTCTTTCTTCCTTCCTTCCTTCCTTCCTTCCTTCCTTCCTTCCTTCCTTCCTTCCTTCCTTCCTTCCTTCCTTCCTTTCTTCCTTTCTTCCTTTCTTTCTCTCTTTCTCTCTTTCTCTCTTTCTCTCTTTCTCTCTCTCTTTCTGTCTTTCTTTCTGTCTTTCTGTCTCTCTTTCTCTTTCTTTCTTTCTTTCTTTCTTCCTTTCTTCCTTTCTTCCTTTCTTCCTTTCTTTCTTTCTTTCTCTCTTTCTCTCTTTCTCTCTCTCTTTCTTTCTGTCTTTCTTTCTGTCTTTCTGTCTCTCTTTCTCTTTCTTTCTTTCTTTCTTTCTTTCTTTCTTTCTTTCTTTCTTTCTGTCTTTCTTTCTGTCTTTCTGTTTCTTTCTTTCTTTCTTTCTTTCTTTCTTTCTTTCTTTCTTTCTTTCTTTCTTTCTTTCTTTTTCTTTCTTTCTGTCTTTCTCTTTCTGTCTTTCTTTCTCTCTCTCTCTCTCTCTTTCTTCCCTTCCCTCCCTCCCTCCTTCCTTCCTTCCTTCCTTCCTTCCTTCCTTCCTTCCTTCCTTCCTAATTAATATATTAAAGCCTTTCAGGATGAGAATCCCATAGGTAACAGATCTGAACAAAAATGTAAAAAATAGAAAACTTGTTAGAAAATTTTAGCATTGTAATGACAGATAAATTTGATTAAAAGAATGGGAAAATATATTCTGCTTTATTTCCTAAATTGTATAATATCCAACCTAGAATATTAAGGATCATATATAAAAACTTTCTTCTGATGTGCAATCCAAGATTTAGCAGACTCCTTAAAAATATATCAGCCATTTCTAAAACCTGCTCTTTAACTGGGAAAGAGAATTCTATACACAATGGCTTACTAATAAAACACCTTGGAATGGAAAACAGAGCCATAAAACACAATCAATGTTTCATTTCAGAAAAAAAGAGTAAAATGTATACAGTTAATGATAAGCATGTCTTATTCTTAATATAGAGTAATTTTTATACTCTACTAGAGAGTTCAGAGCAATAGTTTCTTTAAGTATCATCTTTGTTGTTAGAAGTACTGTACTTCCTATTTTCAGATATTTCATGGCAGACAGACTACTCTTCAGTGTGCAGTGGCTAGAGTGGATGTTGTTTTCCTTTCAGACGTACAAAACCAATTATAATGAAGATGTGCTTGGTTTAAAAGTAGAGTTTACAGCAAATAGAACATAATTATATCTTGCTGTAATAGCCAACTGCTTGAAAAACAAAGACAATATACCAAAAAAAAAAAAGAGGCAAGCTAAATCCTCCTCTAATAAGGTCCAAGGCCTCATTTAAAAACATAAAATTATGGATGCTTTTGTTGATACTGTTGCCTTTAGATGAAGGCTATCAAAAAGATTAAATTCATCTCTCCGCTAGTGCAAGATTTATTGGAAAACAAACAAAAACAAACAAACAAACAAACACTCTATTTTTTACTCTATACTGAGTTTTATCAGTGCAAATTTTAGTGTAATTCTTCCGTAAGTGAGATAAATTGTTCCAAAATAGCAGTTACATGTGCTTATATTTTGGAGAGGATGGCAGAAGGAAGGGAAACCAACCCTGTATTAAGTCATAATGAATATTTTAATAATCTATGACACAGGTCACAGGAATTCCTTTTCTGAAACAATACATTTTTAATTGACTATTAGTTTCCATATCTGTAGGGTTAAAACATATATGCTGTAACTGCTTAGAAAAGACAAGAAAATAATCCCCATCTCAACCCTGCCTCCTTTTTACCTAGCTAGGGATATTCTGGGTATTATTGATTTTTAAAAAAGAAATGCACTCATTCCAATTATATGTCACCATTGTTATACCATCAGACTGAGTGCTAAGAAATATCATTAAAAATATGGCAGCTCTGCTTGCATTGTGATGATTTTAAAATGATTTATAAGCTCATGATTTGTTTTCCAGAAAGCTTTAAAATGTTCAGAAATATTTTTTATTTAATGACTGAATGATGTTTGAGAAACACACAAATGCAAATATGAACAAATTACTAACTACTCTATGAATATATTAGCGGTGTTTTCCAGAGTAGAAGTTTCTATGCAGAATGCACTGAAAAACTAACTGTTTTTAACACGGGTAAAGCCCTTGTTTGGGAACATCATTCTTGTTCAAAAAGTGGGAGCGTAATTGTTGAGGCCAGTGAAAAATTTGCTTTTGTTTCCGTATCATATCAAGATGTTGCAGATAACAGACTCTTTACATACAATTTTTCAGATTCTTGGCATTTTCTGTTTTAATGTTAACCTAAAGCAAATGAAAATTATCACATGAAGAGTTCTGTTGGAAAAGAATATATATTTGAAATTTTATACAGATAAAAGTAGTATGCTTGACAAGTCATTATAGTCCAGATGCTTTTTCCTGATGTTAAGTATACAATTAAACCACTTGCATGACATTAAATATGGCCTTTTATCTCCTTGGAATGGTCTTCTTCAAAATAATGTACAGCTAATGATTCAATAAAGTCCTGCCAGAATACCCCAAAACCAGATTTCACTTCAGTTATGCAATCATACAAAGTGGTGTGGCTGGAGAATTGATAGAATTCTTCTCTGCATAATATATCAGAAAAAAAATGGGACTATATATAGCTAATGTATCAGCTTGCTGTCTCTTCATCTACTTGAAGAGACACATTAGGTAACAACACACATACAATAACATTTAATTTTGGTGGACCAGATGCTCAGCTGTGAATAGAAGTGAATCTCTTATTTTATCTCTTCAGCTAGTGTAAATAAATATTGCTACTACCAAAAACTGCTTCTAATAAATAAATAAATACACCTAAATGGTTCCTAAGTGGGCACCTAACCTAAATGGTTAGAGATATTCAAGACATTCAACAGATGGATTCAACTTGCTATAAACTGCTCTTACATTAGCAGGTGAACGTGTGAACCTTCCACTTTCTCATGGCACCAGATATACTTCAGGTTAAGTAACATGCTGTGCTATGGAGAGGCTATTCCGGGCTTCAACTTAGATATTTGCTGGATGTGGTTCGACAATGAAAAACAAAAAATAAGAACATGTGTTAAATATTCCAGACACTAAACCATCCAGAAAGCAAAATATTCAGACACATTCTCACTATACTGATTTTTCTTTGCATACAGTAAAGAACTTATCCAAACACTCAGCATAATTTCATAATTAACCATAATATAAACGTTTGAACTTTCATTACCCCTTCACAGTATTCTGTAAATTAATCTGTGTTGAATCACCTACATGAAATTTATAAATGTTTAGCAGATTAAATGCAAAGATTATTAAGGTACAACATAGCCACTAGGTCAATATCTAATCTAATTAAAAGTTAATTTAAAGTTATGCAGAAATGCAAGGTTAGCATTAGAAACCGCTTTTGCTTTACAGTATGTGAAGGGAAGGGAAAAGAAAAAGGAATTGTAAAAATAAAATAAAATAAATAATTAAAAAAACATGACCTTAGCTACAAAGTTTCAGATCAAACGTTTGCCAAGCACAGTTTTACAGATAATTAACAGTCTGTGTTAGAGTAAAAAAAAAAATAGTATTTTTCTGCTGTATGCAGATGATACTTCACACTTGCTTTTTCACTTGCTTTTTGAGGAATCTAATTAATCTTCACAGCATTCCTGTGAAGTAAATCAGCATTATTATCACCATATAATAGATAAAGAATGGCATGGATGAGAGTCCAGGTGACATAGCCAACATCTCAGAGGAATTTTGCAGCAGAACTGGTACCTATACCCACAGAGCTAACTTACTATGTTTTTTTTTTTTTTTTTTTGTTTTTTTTTTTACTGTTGCATTCCTCATAACCATATTTTGGCATTCCTCATAATGATATATATATATTTTTTTTTTCAGTTCTATTTTAAATTTCTTTTGTCCTCTCTATGGCTATTCTATTGCTGCCACTTAATTATACAGGCAAATAGCTTAAAAATAAAACAACAAAAGAAAACAAAAAACATAAAGATGCAAATGGGAATCTGAGATTAACACAGATTAACACAGAAAGTACAGTTTAAGGACAGCTATTTTCATGATTGTGACTATATGCAGATAAGCCTGCTGTTCACTTTCAGGCTTTGTTACTATCATTCATTTTTCTAGGATATGTTTTCTGGGATAATACTTTTAAAACTATATAGGCCTGAATCATGTTGATATTAATTGAATTTTTAAAACTAAGTTGGTGCAGACAATGGTATAAAAAGTCCCACTGAAAGTGTTTCTGTATAACTAAATCAGGCAGGATATGAAAGTTTTTAAAGCTATTGGAGTTCACCTGTTAAGAAAAAGAACAAAATACATTGGGCCCTCTCATTTCTATTTGTTCAGTTCTGTGGTTTGTAACAAAATCTCACTAAAGTGAGAAGCTTCATTTCAGTTACATCTTCAAGACTTGATTAGGCTCTTTGAGAAGGAACAATGAGACACTTTCAGTTGTTTCTTTCTTGGCCACACAGATGTATGAAAGACTCCATAAACCAGTCTTAATAGTCATTGGGATACCTATATGTACTGATCCATGTGGCTGGTTTTGTCAGTTTTCTTCCACTGTGCTTCAGTCCCAGGCAGAAAAAAGCACAGTCCTAATGATTTCACTTGCTAATTTGTGGTTTTCTATCCTGATTATTTATTTATTTATTTAATCATCTAAATAATGAGACTTAACTGTAAAGTGCTATGTTCTTGAAACATGCAGCAAGGGTATAATAAAATATTTTCACTAGATTGTTCCCTATTAACTAGTGATTATATTTGAAAGGATAATTCTCCATTTTCCAGCATTAATAAAAAAAAAAAAAAAAGATTAAAAAAAATATTAAAAATTGAATAAAATCTTCTGGTCCAAAATCATTTAATTAAAATCTAAGACATAAACTGTAAACCTTTGAGAATCTTATACTTTCATGATACCAAAAGCTGTTTGCATCCCACACCTGTCTCATGTAAAGTCAAACCTTTTACCATTGCTTGCCTAGCAGGAGTACTGAAGGTTAGGTGTTAGTCTTAGTCTTAATGGTGAATCCATCAGTACTTTTGTTTCAGAGCAGTGCTTATACAGAGCTAAGGACTTTTCTGCTTGTCATAACAACCTCCAACGAGTAGGCTGGGGAAGCACAAGGAGCTGGGAGGGCACACAGCCAGGACAACTGACAAAAACTAGCTAAACTGATGTCCCACACCACAGGATGTCATGCTCAGCAATAGAAGCTGGGCTAAAGGAGGAGGAGGGGGAAGATGTTCAAAGTGTTGGCATTTGTCTTCCAAAGAAACCTTTATGTTTGATGGGTCCTGCTTTGTTGGAAGTGGCTGAACGCCTGCCTGCTGATGGGAAGTGGTGAATGAATCCCTTGCTTTGCTTGCATACATGCTTTTGCTTTAGTTAGTGAACTGTCTTTATCTCAGCCCATGAGGTCTTGCACATTTACCTTTCCAATTCTCTTTCCCATCTCCCTGGGGAGAGTGAGCAAGCAGCTGAGTGGTACTTAGTTTCCTGCTGGGGCTAAATCACAAAAGTCCTTTTTCTTCTCCAAGTACTGATAAAGCACCGATCTCAGTTGCAATTACTACTTGGATCTATATTCCTGCAACCAAATAAGGGATGGTTCAAGCAACTAACGTTTCTCGAATAAAATGTGGTTCATGCCTGATAAATTAAGCACTTTCCTCTCACAAGGACAAAGGTGTTCCTGATTATAAAGACATATAATACACCAAAAATAAACTTAAGGACCTAAGGAGGGTGGTTTTGTTATTGTGTTTGTTTGTTTGTTTGTTTGCTTGCTTGCTTCTTTGTTTTTCTGAAGTATCTAATTTAATTGCAGAAACCTTAAGCAAAAAGATATTTCAAAAGTTTTTAGAGAAATTTAGGGATACATCCCTGATTGAAACATCAAAGCCTGAGTGCAACTGATAGATCAAGAACATCTAAAATTATTGTTTGTCAGAAGGTAGTAGGAAAGACTCAGTGTAGAAGCCTTGTTTTTGTACTTTCCCTTCAGTGTCCGCTACTACCATCTCTCAGAAAAGGAATATTGGGTTAGATATAACTTTGATGTGACTCAGATGTTTGAACATGGCTTCTGTTTCAAATTCCTAAGGACACTCAAATACGCATCGGATGTTCACTTGTGATAGGCCTATAACAGTAAAGAATGAGAGTAGAAGTTTTTGAAGACCTTTTCTACATTGTAGACAAGATATGAATAACATAGTAATGAATTGACAAAACCGATTTGTGCTCAGTTATTGAAGAAGCAATAGACAAAAATGTGCATTTATTCATTTCCCTATTGCCCTATTGGTTTGTGGAAGTGCAGCATGGAAAAAAAAAAGAAAAAAAAAAAAGCATCATTTTAATTTGTAAGGTTCTGTACAGGGCATAAAAGGCAGATCTTGATAACAGGGGCTGCAGGGTGCGGGAGGAAGCTATGAACTGCCCTGTGCCAGTAACAGCTGTTTCTAGATGACTCTGATGGGTGGAAACAGCTGATCACATCCCAAACCTTCAACCACCAAGAGGAACACACGCTCAGGCATGCAGTCTGAGGCAGCAAGTAAGGGCGGTACCTGCTGGGGGCAGGAGTCACAAGACACTCAAGAAGGGACAGAAAAGAGGTATGTGAAGAGGCACATTTGGAGAAAAAGGAGAAATCATAGAATCATGGAATTATAGAATTATTTGGGTTGGAAGGGACGTTAGAGATCATCTAATTCCAACCTCCCTGCCATGGGAAGGGACACCATCCACTAGACCAGGTTGCTCAAAGCCCCACTCAACCTGGCCTTGAACACTTCCAGGAATGAGGCATCCACAACTTCTTCTGGGCAATGTGGAAGTGGATAGTGCTAGGGACAAAGATGGAGATGGTCCCTTGGAAGGAGGCACTCCTGATGGAGGAGAGATGCTGTTGAGGGACTGCAGCCCATGAAGGGTAGGGTAAGAAGCAAGGATCAACACAAAGAAAAGACCTTGCACTGACCTTTGCCTCACCAAAGTAGGGGAACTGAGGGTAATACAGGTGGGTGCTGGAGGAGGGGTGCTAAACTGAACTTTAGCCTGGGGAGGAAAGGCATTTTGCTAAGTGCTTATTTGTTGTTGTTGTATTATTCGTTTTTTTTTTTTGTTGTTGTTGTTTCCTCAATACTTGACTCAATAATTAAAAGTTCATGTTATTTGGCAACAAATTAAACTTACTGAAGTTTCTGAAGCCTGTTTTGTTTGTACATACATTTATATGTGTACATTTTCTTTTCAATATATCTTACATACAAGTAACATTTATTAATACACATAAAAAACTAATATACGCATACCATAAATATGTATTCCCTGTTAGTATATTAGTTACACTAGGATTTTTCCCCATTATGCACCTTTATAATGACTGAGAAACAAGTCTCTTTATCCTTCTCTTAGAAAAGGTAAAACCATTATCCCACCTATAGAATTTACAGTCTCTCTTTTTATATATATTGTTCTAAAACAATGATTTTAATTTTCACAAGGATATTTACTGCTTTCTCATTAAATCATGTCTGAAGTGTTGACTGAATGCTAAATGTTGGAGTGTGGTGATAATTGTACTTTGATACTTGGAAGTTTTATTGTGTTCAGAGGATTTGCATTCCAGAATGTGATTGTAATAAGTGGAGTAAAAGGTGGAAGGCTTGCAGAAAACTGATGCTTTTTCTTGTTTACAAATATAGCTTCTGTTGATGAGAAAGTCTCACGAACTGTGCTTGAGAACAATGAAAAGTGTAATTTCTGTTATCACATTTACACAACTTCCTAATCTGTTTATATATGAAAACGAGTCTAAGCCTGTGTTCATTTTACCATTGATTCCTCTACACTAAAAAAGATATAGTATGCATTAAATAAAATGAGATTAATCCTACACCATATTAAGCAGCTGCAACTTAAAAATCTACAACTAAACCAATGTTCTAGATTTCCTTTTTAGTTGATGGTGATAAATAAGTATTTCCCAGGCATTATATAACTAATTGTAAGACAGACTTCTAAAACAAGTCAGATAACTAATTGTAGAAGACTATTTTAATTTGTGTCTGTAGAGGAAATCTGTACAACTACCGTAAAGACAATACATGAATCATAGCTTGTTTTACAAATTTGCTCGGTAGTAATTTATTTAGAAGGCTTGTATGGAAATTTGCTTTCCAGACATTACCAGTCAAGCTACCTCCATATATGGAAAATCTGGTATCAGAATTATTTTAAAATATGTATTCACTTGTTCTGCTAACAAATATCATCCAAGGGCATAAAACTGATGTTTTTTGTTTTTTGTTTTTTTCTTTTACAAAAGGAGCTGTTCAAAGTCTGATTAATATAAAGAACCCTGTGATAATTTTTAATTAATCTTCTATATTTTAAATACAGCTTAATTAAGGTATTTTATTATATTTTACTACAAGTTTATACCTGTCTTTTTTCTCATTAATCAGATAGAATTAAGACAACCTTGCAGAACAGTAATGCAAGAACTGGAAACTAAAACATCTTCTGAGCTATTAGTTATGCTGAATTAGTTTTTCAGGCACCTTAGAGCTGTAAACTGATAGACATTTTTTCACATCTACATTGAATTTCTTTACATTTACAAATAAGTTGTTGGTATTTTGAAGTATCTTTAATACAGGATTTCCAATCAACAAACAATCCCCAATGGAGCAGTGAGTAGTGCAGACCTGTATAACAGTCAGCAAAGAGAACTTTATTTCCACTGTGGGAAAGACCTCTGCCAATTTTCTTCTTTTGTTATATCTACCTTCTGGTAGATGTCATATTTGAGTCTACTGCCAAAACACCCTCCATTCTTCACCCATTGGTGCATGAAGGAATCTGTGACAGATGCTGTAACATCACGCAACATTCAAAGACCAATGTATTAATTTAATAATTTTGTTTGTAGCCTTATGGCTTTGCCAATAACCACAATCCTGGTTAAATGGAAAGAGAAAGATCACCTCCTAAAGGAACTAAAGAGAATGTTCAATGTAGTGTTAGATTTTTATTTTTTATTTTTAATGGTATATATACAACAAAATAAAAAAAAAAAATATAGGCATCTTTTTTTTTTTTTTTCTTTAGAATACATGCTTTTAAAAAAAATCATAACAGCAATTCTATCTAATGCAGTTGGAGAGGTGATTTCAGGCTCATGGAATGACCTCTTTTGACCTACAAAGTGAATTATCATCTGAAGAATGTCATATTTAAATCAGTGACCAACCGAAATTAAAGGTAGAGAATTTTAAATGTCTCATATTTCAGATCAGTTCTAATGTGGAAGATGAGTTATAATTTCATAAGGCAGTGTATTAGGCTGATGGGATGAGGTTCAACATGTCTATGTGCCAGGTTCTACACTTTGGCCACAACAACACCATGCAGCCCTACAGGCCTGGGGGAGTGTAGCTCAAAAGCTGTGCAGAGGAAAAGGATCTGGGGGTGATAATTGATGCTCACCTGAACATGAGCAGACAGTATGCCCAGGTGGCCAAGAAGGCCAACAGCATTCTGGCTTGTATCAGGAATAGTGTAGCCAGCAGGACCAGGGAGGTGACTGTCCTGCTGTACAAGGCCACACCTCGAGTACCATGTTCAGTGTTGGGTCCCTCAGTACAAGAAGTATATCGAGGCCCTGGAGCGTGTCCGGGGAAGGGCTACAAAGCTGGTGAAGGGCCTGGAACACAAGTCCTTTGAGGAGCGGCTGAGGGAGCTAGGGTTGTTTAGTCTGGAGGAGAGAAGGCCCTGGGCAGACCATATTGCTCTCTACAACTACCCAAAAGAAAGGTGTGGGGAGCGGGGGGTCGGCCTCTTCTCACAGGTGAGAAGTGATAGGACTAGAGGGCCTTAAGTTATGCCAGGGGAGGTTTAGGTTAGAAATTAGGCGAAATATCTTCTCAGAAAGAGTAGTCAGGCATTGGAATGGGTTGCCTAGGGAAGTGGTGGTATCACTGTCCCTGGGGGTATTCAAGAAAAGGTTGGACCTGTTGCTTAGGGACATTGTAGTGGGTGACATTGCTAGTAGGGTGATGATTGGACCAGATATCTTGAAAGTCTCTCCAAACTTAATGATTCTATGATTGTATTAGGTTTACACGGCCACATGTTGGTAGTGAGGGGCTGCAGGGGTGGCCTCAGTGAGAAGACTTAAGGAGCTGCCCCATGTCAGATCAGAGCCTATTTCAGCCAGCACCAAAAGGGACCTGAAGCAGGCCAGAGCTGAGCCAAACAATGCTAGTGCCTCTGTGAGATCATATTTAAGGGGAGGGGGAGGGGGGGAGATAAAATGCTTCACAATAGCAGCTGGGAGAGCGAGGAGTGAGAAAATGTGAGAGAAATAGCCCTGCAGACTCAAGGTCAGTGAAAAAGGAGGGCAGGAGGTGCTCAAGGCACTGGAGCAAAAGTTCCCGCATGGCCCGTGGAGAGGCCCCTGGTGGAGCAAGCTGTCCCCCTGCAGCCCATGGGTCCCACATGGAGCAGATCTCCATGCTGCAGCCCGTGGAGGAGCCCCCAGTTGAGCAGGTGGATGTGGCCTGGAGGAGGCTGTGGCCCATGGAGAGCCCCCACAGGACCAGGCCCTGGGCCGGAGCTGCTGCCCATGGAGAGGAGCCCACGCAGGAGCAGAGGGTCTGGGGGGAGCTGCGGCCTGTGGGGGACCTGTGTTGGAGCAGCTTGCTCCTGGGGGATGGACCCCATGATACAGATCCATATTGGAGCAGTTCTTGAAGAGCTGCTGCCTATGGGAAGCCCATGCAGGATTAGTTTGGGAAGGACAGCATCCCGTGGGAGGACCCCACATGGAGGAGACACAGATAGTGACCGTGAAGGAGCAGCAGAGGTGGAGTTAGGGATTTACTGCAGCCCCCATTCCCTGTTCCCCTGTGCTGCGTGGGAGAGGATATAGAAGAGGGTAGATGAGGGGAAGGTGTCTTTAGTTTGCTTTTACCTTCTCACTGCTCTAGTCCGTTAGTAATAGGTAATACATTTCTTTGATCTCCCTATGCTGAGTCTGTTTAGCCCATGACAACAGTTGGTGAGTGATCTCCCTGTCCTTATCTCAACCCGTGAGCCCTTTTCATTGTATTTTCTCCCTGTTTCCCTTTGAGGAGGGGTAGTGAGGGAGCAGGTGTGGTGGAGCTCAGCTGCCCAGCTGGGTAAAACTACCACAGGCAGACATAAATATATATTAGTAAATTTTAAAGCATCTTTTCTGGTTTACCTTTGTTCCAAATAAATGTGTTGTTTGGTAAAACATGACTTACTGGAATTTAATCCTATTATCATTTGGCCAAGATTTGGGTGCAAGACTGAACTCAGACTTGTTGAGATGATCGTTGTGACTCACAGAATAATTTCAGCTAAGAAGCAAGGTCTAGAATGAGAGTCTCAGTAGATGTCACTTCCATATAGAAAGGCAAATAAACACTTGAGATCCTGAGTCAGGTTAATGAAGAGTACCTTTGAAAATTGTACCAGTGTACAAAAAGCATGGGAGTATATTTTCTTAGCAGCTTAAGTGGCTAGAATTTAATGACAGTAGTTGTGTTGCACAAATACGGGCAAGGAAATACAGTTTCACTAAGTAGTTTAAGTGAAAGTGAAGCTTGATATGTGGGATCCTTTGATGATGTTCTTTTTAAAATGTAGCTTTCTTTATACACAATATTTCATCATTTGGGGCTATTTATTATAAAACAGAAGGAATTACAAGCATGAGTCCCCTGCCTTGTTGCAAAGGTCAGAAAATAAGTGTTGTGATATTTTTTTTTATTTTTACTCAGTACTATTGACTTTAACCGGATGTGCTTCAAATTTGGACTAATAAAGGGATTTTTGCAATTGAATTAGTGCTTTATAAGGATACAGCTTGTGGATTTAATTTTAGAGAGTCACGGGGGTTATTTTTTGAATTAATTTACCTAAGTAAAATAAACATCATTGACCTTATTTATTTTATTTGTTTGGCCTTAGCAGGCTGAAGTAATGGTAATTCTGAATTTCCCAAGCAACAAAACTGCATTGCTATTAAATACGTATAAGCTACTGTATAGATACTGTACTACAGATATTCTGGAAATAATAATAAAATGTTTAATAAGAGGATAGGATCATTAATTGGTATAATTCAGATGTAAGTTATAGTGATTTAAACAAGACCTTTGTTATTTTATGTATTTATTTTTTATATGAGGGGGTTACACATTTGCATTTAGGAAGAACAAGGAAGAAGCAGAAGGACAAGAGACAGGTTGTTTTTACATGTCCTTTTTGATGAGTTTGTATTGCGTTTATAACTTTCAGTGTATATAAAGACTTTCAAAGAAAAGACAGAAAATATAACCTGGTAGAAGCTGCAAAGAGAAAAAAACTTGTTATTGATTAGATAATGATAAAGATGGTAAGAAATGCAGGAGTCTCCATTCTCTTTTTTACTTCATCACTATTTCAGTTGAGGTCTTCAGAAAACAAGTGATTTGTCTTCACTTAGTACATCGCTGTGCCTACATCTGTAAAATCTAGAAAAAGCAGAAAAGACTGAACAGGATTCTGAAACTAAATGTTGTTAATGGAGTCAGTCTGCTTCTAAATAAAATGAGTATTGAGGATATCATGGACCTTAATCCTGTTGTGATACTTTCCCTTAGACTGACATACTTTCCATTTTGTTTAAGGTTTAACTCTCCAACCAGTTTTATATCAGAATAAATTGTCTACATTGACAAATTTTGTGTTAGTTCAATGACTTATTGTGAATTTAAAAGGCTGTGGAGCTCAGTATCATCTTAAATTCAAACATCCTTTCTTTACATGCGATTAGGGCAATGAGCAGTTGGTGGGAAAAATGTTATTCCATTAAACAGCATCTCTGAGCTTCCAAAGCCTGTCTTCTGAAAGGCAATCTTTTTCTCAGAATCTGAATGATTTAATTCTTGAGGAAATACGTTTTGATTATTGTAAACGATCAGGCTTTTTTTTTTTTCTTTTTCTTTTTTTTTTTTTCCACACAGGTTCAACACAGTTCTAAGGCACACTTCTGCTACATTGATTTGGACAATAAAAGACTGCTTAAGTTAGGGACAATTCGGTATTGAGTCATTGCATAAATTTTGTTTCAGATCTGTTAGTTTGATAGTTCTATGCTTATATCTGTTATGTTTTCTCTGTATAACCTCCTAGAATAGGATATTTTAGAGATTTAATTAATAATATCAGAAGTAAAGCCTTTGTAATATAATGAGATACAGATATTTTAATGATGTTCTTTTTCTCTTCTACTACATATGCTTGCCTCAAATTCTTAGTGTTGAGGTTTTTTCTACTTTTACCAAATGGCTAACACTAAAACTTTATCCTTAGTTCAACAACTCTTAGCTGAGAAAGGACAAATGGATTGTAATTAATATAATACATGACTGTGTCTATGGCAGACAGTTAAAAACCTGTTTTTTGTGTTCAGAGTTAAATAGTCACAGTGATAGCTCCTTGTGAAATATCTGAACAGAATCCTTAAGTTCAGGTAAATTTTACAAACCATCTGAAGACTGTCTCCATTGCTAGTGTTTCAAAGGGATATTCATGATCTGAGTCAACCAGATCATGAATTCTGAACATTTAGCTCAGTGTTTTGTCTTGTCCCACTCTTTACGCCTGGATGTTTTTTTCTGGATCCTATATTTTTCTCTACCTTTTAGAGGATTAGTTTCCCAGCACCAAAAACTTTACACCAGACTTTCATGGCAAATTACTACTCCAACTTTATATATACTAACTTGATACTAACTTTAGTGTCTTTTAATTCAGATATTTTTTCAATAAGAAAAAAAAAAAAGTTTATCAAGATGAGCATGTCTTATACTCATTCAGATATGTATTTATTTGCCTAACCTCACTGTTAAGTACTGTGACAGAAACAAAATTTGTTGCAAAATCTTAGCAGTATTTCACAGATTTGACCTTTTTTTTTTTCAACTTTTTCCCCATTTTTTTTACTATTTCTTGTATTTTTCATATGACTTTTTTATTTTTTTTCTTCAGTGCTAAATATACTGCAATTTTTCTAATACTAGGAACACTGGAAATAAAAATAATCATTACAACTGCTTTATTATTATTTTTTAAGCATTTTTTGTTCTTCTGTTACTCCCATGGAATATCAATGATCCTAGCAATATTTGGCAAGTGACAGAGCAAATTATCTTTTATAATACCTTCTTTGGTACTTGCTTTTCTTCATGCTTCTTCAACATTAAGTTTTATTATTCTTTCTGACATTCTGTAAAAATGAATTGTTTTTGTGAATTTGAATATAATAAGTTTATATTGTATAAGTGGTCAGATGTTGAAGTCAGTGGGCAGAGAGTGTGATGTTATGTGGGCAGTTTAAAAGCTTTATCAGATTTCTTTGAAGACTTGAAACTTTTAACTTTGGTGACTATCAGGAAGAATAAGAAAATAAAATAATCTTATTATCTCATTATTTCATGTTATCCATTCCTTACTTACTACTGGCTTCAGTGCAGTTTTATGCATAACCAGAAACTGTTTATAGCAATTCAGGTTGAGAAAATCCAGGCCTTAGATTAGACTGCCTAGACAGATCAATTTAAATTTGTTTGTTTATGATTATTTCAGTTGTAAGCATTTATTAATTTTAAAGTTCTTGTGATATTCTGTTGCCCATTCTGTGCAGCAGAATCTTACCTTTGTCTCAGTTCTCAAAGAAATACCACATTTTGTACAGTATCATCAATAAATATCATGCCTAAATTATATTGCTGATGTGATCTTTTCCTATTTAATCTAAACTGAAGTTCTATTGAAGGGATGAAGGGTCAATGGCAGTGTATGAGTTATTCATAAGGGAAAATGGTAAAAATATGAAATCACAGCCAAAATCATCATTTTATTCTGGCTAATAATAACCAAGGTGGAAATCAGATACCAAATCACATCACTGTGATGTTTAGAAGAGGCTGATTGCAAGAGAGCCAGATGCAACAACTGTTCCCAAAATGTTGCTGAAAGTTTATATGATTGCATGTAAGCCTGCAGATACTTACAGAAAGAAGATACTCTCCAGAGACAGGAATTAGGCAAGTTGATGAAGACAAATTTTGTTGTAAAGAAATATTAAGATGGAAGTTTGAGGAACCTAAACATATTATACTATTTGAATCTTGCTCTTCTTGCAATATATCTTAGAAATATATGAATACAGAATATATGAAATAATAAATAATGTTTAGTTATGAAGTCACTTTTTTTTTTTATGAAAAAACAAGCTTTAGGAGAAAAAGTATGGGTTCAAACAGGAACATGTGTCCTTTTAGATATATAAAATGTCCCAAAAGAGGACCAAAGTCTGTGTAACTGAAACTACATAATAGATATAATAGCAGTAATAATATCCATACCAACATTCATCTGCAGAATACATTTTGTTCATATTTCAAAGTTCATCAGTAATTAGGTAAGGCTTTAAAAGGGTTGATAGTTTTACTACTTATAATTTAGGGACTGTTGCCCCTCTTACCTTTACAAAATACTGAACAGTGAAGTAATTTGGAACTATATTCCTTATAAGAAGTGTGGACTAAAACAATAAAATTGTGTTTAGTTAATATTTTCAGGACATTTTCAGTAGATTCTCTTCTAAATACTTTAAAGTATATATTTAGAAAGGAAATTTAAGTAAGCAAGAAAAATATATTACAAGTGATAACTGAACCCTTTTTTTTTTTTTTATATGATAGACAGCTTCAGGAGAAAAAAAGCAAAAGAGTAGTTACTAGTGCTGCAATTCATATGTACCTCTCTAGAGGCTTGTTAAGTAGAGGCACACAAAAAAAAAAAAAAAAAAGGAAAAGTAACTCTATTGCAAAATAATTTTTCAGGTAATAAATGTGTAAACCTTCAGAGAAATATGTGTTGATATAACTGCAACACAGGAATGCAATTTCTTGTCATATAAATTAGAGGATTTCCAAACAAAATTTCCATATTGAGATTAGGAATTTAGCATCTTAATTGTATGTTTAGTGTAATAACCGTAATTTGAAATATATTTTTAGATTGTATTTTTGTTTCATAATATCTGTATTTTATCATTGTATTCAAAAGGTTAACCTATAATAACCTATAATCTATCTGTAAAATAATTCTGTAAAATAATTTACAGAATTCCTGTGAGAACTGGTGTATGCTTGCCTGTAATAATTGTTGATTTTATTTAAAAGATTATGCCAATTGAAAGCACAGTTGTTGTGGGTGTTTAACACACATACAAAATATATTAAAATTCATTACTCATTCATAGTGCTGAAACATGTTTTTGAATACTCTTAACTGTTTTTTACTGGTCAGATCACATTTTTTCTTTAAGTTATTCTCAGCCTACCTAAGCACCTCCTTTGTTCCATTTATCTCTTTTTCCTTCAGGGAAGAAAATACTGTATTGTGAAGGGTTGTAAATCAATAAATAAATAATAATAAAAAAAAAAAGTAAAACAAACAAACAAAAAGAAATAACTAAAACACAAAAGGCCTGAAAAATAGAGAGATGCGTTTTCCTTCTTTTCATAATTACAAATTTATAACTTCATAAGCATACATTATGCTTCTGTTTTCTGGGTTTCTGTGTATGTGTGCAATATTTTGTGTTTAAAAAGAGAAAAAGATAAAAATGAGAAAATAATTCCATTGTATGAAGTAGGTGAGGTTCAGGACAGAACAGAACTATTCAATCCTAAATGTTGGCCTACTGCAAACACAGGACCTAAAAAAATTGTTTGTGAGATGCGAAGTCTGACAAAATATCTGTACTTTGAAAAAGTAAAGAAAAAGGTATCAAGAGTATATTTTATTCTTTCAAAATTTTAGTGGAGACTTTTTTCTTTTGCCTCTCCTCTCTGTCATCCATGAAGAAGTAAGATTTTTCAGTCTAGTAGGTGAAGTGATTACCAAAGAGTAGGAAATACCAGCTTATATTTCTTTACCAGCTCAGAAAGTAATCAGCTTCTCCATTAGAACCACTGCAAAATTTGCTATGGATTGAGAAAAGAGAAATCACCTTCACTGGCTTTATCTCTCTGCACTTTCACAGATATGAAGGTGAGAAGAATGGAAATAGATGAACTGCACAATTTACACATTATGCTATCGGAAGGTTACATTCCCCTTAGGACTTGATTTATATTGTTGACCAAAACAGTAGATTCCAGTCCAGGATGTGATACAGAGCAAAAATATCCTGAGCACCAATATTAATTACTTTTCAACTATGGCAACAACTTCTTTAAAATAAAGAACTATGTGTCTGCTCTTATAAAGTGTACCCTATAGATTCAAATAGATTAAAATGTCAAATGTTTTACAGATTATTTTATTTCCCAACTGCCAAGCGCTTGCACTGCATTTGACCCCAGATTGGAAATGTTTTACAAATGACTCAAGATTAGCATTCCAGACTGTTCCTTTGTATATTTATTTCCGCTTTTCTCCCCCTCCCTCTCAGGTTGCTAGAATACTATGCACAACAGTTTCAGTGGCATGTCTTTGCTTTTCTTAAAATACATGACAATATGTTTTTTTGATGCATGTGCATCAGAATAATTTGATGAAGTTCCATGAAGGGTCATGAAAGTACAGTTCTTACATAAGATAATTCCATACAGATGCTTCTTTTTTTTTTTTTTTTATGTAAAACAGATAAATTCCAGGACTGTGAACTGACAGTTTTTAATTTCAAACAGGGAGAAAAGTATTTTTGTATGATAAAAGAAAACAGATTATTCTAAAATGTCATTAAAAAATTCACACTCTTTTCCAGGCAAAAATAAAGGATAGGCACCAGTGAAAGAACACGTTACCTCTCTCCCACCTTTTGCTTCCTAACTAAGGCATTTGTGCTTCAAAATATGAACAGATTGCAAATAGATGTCATAAATAAGATATTTCTTAGAAGTTTAATTACTTATTAAATAAAAAACAGTGGAAGTGAAACTTACGCAAACTCAAACCAAGCTGAACTCAGAAAGTTTCAGTTACCTATGCTTCACTGAATTCTTTACTTTAGAATTATTTACCATTTCATTCTTACTGTTTATGCTGTTGTTTATGCTTAGGCACTGCATACATGACTTTCTTGAGTCCAGTGGGAATCCAGTAACCAGATTTTTAGTGTAATCCTGTGCAGAAATAAATTGGTATCTCTATGCAGAAGAGTCAAATGCTACACAGGGAAACTAGCTTGGTCACAGAAGAACAGGAGCTGCAGAATAGCACCATGCTATTTATGCAGTTACAAAGTTCTAGAACTCTTGGGAATCTAGAATCCTTGGGAAGTCTTTGATGATACTTGTATTGCACACCAATGCCTTAAAAATGACTTGGAAAAAGCTAAATTCCTACTGGTTCCTCATCCTCCATTCTCAGCTCTGTCCAGCCTGGGGTGAACTGGAGTGTGGGGAGGAAAGATCAGCTGAGCTGGAAGAGTATTTCCCCTGAATCCTTCTTCTCTTCCTCTTCCTGAGTCCACTAACAGCTATGCTTGTCAGGCTGAAGCTTCACAGCACTTTTGTATAACCAAAATACATGTATAGTGACAGGGAAGCAGAAAGGGAGATACCTGAATTCACACCTCAAATGTCTTTTTTTTTTTAATTTTAAAACTTCATAGGGAGATCCTAATGTTAGGAAGATAACTTAGAAACCTGGATATTTTGCTTCCAGGCTGATCATCATAAGCAGGAAATAAATGTGGCAAAGAATGTGTAAAGTATTGCTTATTGGTAAGATGGTAGCTTAAAAAGTTTTGTTTCTGAAGCTTTATTCTACTATTAATTTTGAAGCAATGTTGAATTTACTAACCAAATACAAACAAACAAACAAGCAAAAAATCATACCAAACAACAACAAAAAACCCAACCTCAAAAATCTGCAAAACTGAATGAGTCTATGCCCAAAGAAACCTTACTCAAGCAGATGCTGCCAGAACATCAGAAATGCAGAGCTCCCTGCCAGCTCAGATGAAGAATTTAGGTACCATGAATATCCTGACAAGAAACCCTCTCTTCATGGAGTATCCTGGCTAAAGATAGACATACTAGGTAGTGAGGTATCCAGTTTTATGGAAGATAGCTGACATTTTCAGATTGCCAAAGAGATAGGCTTTCTGGCAAGAAACTTTATCTTGGGAATCTGCCTGGTTTCTGTCAGAAGATTCAAGAAAATCAACACCTTCCTACAAAATTTAACAATTTTGTCAAGCTTTTTTTTCTGGCACTTTCTGATAGAAAAACAGGGGGATAGAAAATCTGGGGGTGGGGGGGAGAGTTCGTTTTAGTCATAAGTATTCAAAACTAAAAGTGGATTTGAAAAAAAAATAAACACACACACACAAATCTGTTCTTTTAGAAAGATGCCTAAATATGATGCAATGTCCAAGCTACTACTCTGAACACTTTCCTTGATATTTGTTGGCTCAATTACATACCTTTAATGAGGTAAAATATCTTGCCTCATATGTATATCTCCAATTTTTCATTATCACTTTAAAAATCATTTAATCATCAATATGCTGTGCTACAATAAATTCTTTTTATTTTTATGAGGGCATAGCAGTTCAGTTAGGAGGTGGGAATTCTTATTAGTTCTTTGGAAAATTATATAGAACTTTCCAACTGTAACAATTATATCATAAAATCATCAACATAATAAAATATCTTTTTTGATTAAGCTAATAATCTGCTAGTACAATAAATTTTCACAGTACTTCACCCATTGTACTTTCTAGCTACCATTGACAGTTTTTCTAAAGTAAGTCTCAGTCTTCAGTGGAAGAATGTGTAATTTCAAATGGATCAATTTAAGCAACATGATTTTGGAAAGAAGGACAACATGAAATAAAGAACAATTTCATAGTCCATCTGGAATTATAAAAAAGCTTTCATTAAAGCAGTGTAGTTATCACACTTCTCTCAGGCAAAGTAACAATCAAAATAATTCTACAGAGCTCTCTAGATTTTCCATTTCTGATCAAAGTAAAAGACTAGGTGACCCACAAAATTATTGTATCTGTCCACCCTGTCCCCCCCCTCCCCCCCATCCCTGTTGACAAGAAGTGCTTGACAGTTTTATGGACAATATTGTACAATTTATATTACCTTCAAGTGGGTGAACTTTGGATATTGAATACATTTCAAGCCAAGAAAATCCAAAAATAAACATAAATACTTTCAGAAAAATAACTTGGCTATTTATAATTAGTTATTTGTTTCTGATTTTGTTCCATTCCCTAGTGTTAGACGAATTTAACATTCATAGAATAGATTGGGTTGGAAGGGACCTTGAAGATCATCTAGTTGCAACCACCCCGAATTGGCAGGGATGCCACCCACTAAGTCAGTCTGCCCATGGACTCATCCAACCTGTACTTGAACACCTCCAGGGATGGGACATCCAAAACTACTCTGGGCAACTGTTGGAGTGCCTCAATGCCCTTTCAGTGAAGAATTTCCTCCTAATGTTTAGTCTGAATCTCCCCTCTTTTAATACAAAACCATTCTCTTATGTCCTATCATCTGCTCAAATAAAAAGTTGCTTTCCGTCTTTTTATAAACCCCTTTTAAGTACTGAAAAATTGCAATGAGGTCACTCCGGAGCCCTTTTCTTCAGGCTGAACATCCCCACCTCTCTCAGTCTTTTTTCATAGGAGAGGTGCTTCCACCCTCTGATCATCTTCAAGACCTTCCTCTGGAACTGCTCTAATAGGTCCACATCCTTCTTGTTTTGGGTGCCCCAGACCTGGATGCAGTATTCCAGGTGGGGCATCAGTTCACCTTCTTGGCTGCAAGTGCCTACTGCTGGCTCATGTCAAGCTTTTCATTCACCCCAAGTTCTTCTCCACAGGGCTGCTCTCAATAAGTTCTTTTCCCAGTCTGCACTTATCAGGGATTGACCCCAACCACATGCAGCACCTTGCACTTGGACTTATTGAATCTCATTGGGTTCCCGTGGACCCAATTTTCTAGCTTGTCTCCATCCCTCTGGATGGCATTGCTTTCTTCTGATGTATTGACTTCACCACACAGCTTGGTGTCATCTTCAAACTTGCTAAGGTTGCACTCAATCACACTGTCTATGTTGTTGATAAAGATATTAAATAGCACCAGTGCCAAGATGGACCCCTGAGGGATACCATTCATCACTGTCCCCCACCTGGACATAGAGCTATTGACCACAAGTCTGTGTGGCCATCCAGCCAATTCCTTATCCACCTTTCAAATCCATATTTCTCCAATTTAGAGATCAGGATGTCATGTGGGGCCATGTCACAGGTCTTACAGAAGTCCAGGTAGGTGACATCAGTTGGTTTTCTCTTGTCAGCTGATGCAGTCATTCCATTATAATTAGGTCAGGCATGATTTACCCTTGATGAAACTGTGCTGGCTGTCTTGTATCACCTCCTTGTCTTGCATGTGCCTTAATGTTGCTTCCTGGAGGATCTGTTCCATTATCTTCCCAAGCATAGAGGTGAGGCCTACCAGTCTGTAGTTTCTTGTGTCTTTCTACCCTTTGTAAAAACAAGAGTGATTATTCCCTTTTTCCAGTCACCAGAGATTTCACCTGACTGCCAGGACTTTTAAAATATGATGGAGAGGCTTGGCAACTATATCAGCCAGTTCCTTCAGAACCCTGGGAGGCATGTCATCAGGCTCCATAGATTTGTACTTGTTCAGTTTCATCAGCTTGTCTCAAACCTGTCTTTAGTTTACAGTGGGAAGGATTTTGCTCCCCTGGTCCCAGCTAGAGGCTTAGGGACTCAAGAGACATGGGAAGCTTGACTGGCAGTGAAGACTGAGGGAAAAAAGTTATTGAGTACTTCAGGCTTCTCCTTCTTTCTTGTTACTAGTTCTCCCTCCTCATTTATCACAGGGAGTACGTTTTCCTTTCCAAGTTCAGTTCCATCCATGCCTTCACTTCACTTGATCCCATCCCTACACAGCATCTGTGTACTCTTCCCAGGCTGTGTGTCCCAGCTTCCACTGCCTGTGCATTTCCTTTTTACACCTCAGTTTGACAAGCAGCTCTTTGCTTAGCCATCCCAGTTTCCCACCTTCCCAGCTTGATTTCTTACACATGGGGATGGAGAGCTCTTGTGCTCTAAGAAAAGTGTCCCTAAAGAGTTGCCAGCTCTGTTCAGTTATTTCATTATTACATTAGTATTATTATTATTACATTGTTACAGGATGTACTGGATATACATGATGTGTGTTTATTTTGTAAAGAACCTGATTGTGTTCTTCATGAAATTTTGTATATTGAGACAATGTGTAGGGACAAATGCCCTTTAAGAACTTCAGGGAAGAATTGTAGCATCAGTAAGGAGGCCTCATTTACTTCAATATTTGTTTTGTGATCACAGCCTGTGCCAATGAAACTTAAATGCTCATAGCACCGATGACATGAGTCATTTATAACATTTAATTCCTTTAACAAATAAATTACAGACATTCAGCTACCCACAAATCCAATAAAGGATGGGAAGATTTTGGCTTCAAATATTCCTGGACTATCAGAAGTAATGTATTTCTCATTTTATTATTTAACTCTGATGTTTAAAATCAGAGACTGTAAAAACAACTATATAGATTGTATAAGTAGTTCAAAAATGAAAATAAAATGTGGATCTATGTCAGATCAGAGGCACAAGAATTCTAGATGATTTATATGTTCCTCATATTGCAGAAATAGGTTTGAAAGATTGACTTTGGTCTTCATGCTTCCTATATGGTATAAGAAAACCCAGCACAGCGTGGAGTTCCACAGAGTCAAAAATATTCGAATTTTCTTAGGATCTTTAAGTGTGTTTATTCATTTAGTTAATCTAACACTCCATTTTAGATTCTCTTGTCTTGAGTAAGGACTGTAATAAAGTTATGCAGTGAATTATTCATTTGATGGTATTTATTTGAAACTATCTAATTCAATTTCCAACACAAGTTGCCAAAATACGCTCCATGGTGATCTACAAGACTAACACTTGTTCTTCTGAGTCTTGTGTTCAGCTTCACCAGGTAAACTTTCAAATCCTCTTTGACCCACTACACTAGGCATTTCTGATATTCTTTGTATCAAAAACAGTGTTAATTTGACCCATTAATTTTTCATTACTTTCTGCACTGGTCTTGGTTTCTACATTTCCTCTGGACAGCAATCACATAAGATACCGTTCTCTAGTAAAAATATATTTAATCCTCTGTTGTTTCACTAGATAGATGATGTGTTCAGGGCTGGTAAGTGATAAGACCTTTGTTACTTTGAAGGAAGAAAGATAGGATGGCCAAGAGTCCTTTGGTATGAGATCATGTTCATTAAAGCTTGAATCTGCAGCAATTTTCTTCATAAACCTCATACTAGAACAAATATATATACATATATATATTGAGTAATACCTCAGACCCCCTACTAACAATAAAAGTAAGGAGAGGAAGCTGTCATTTCAAAGTGCTTTCCTTTCTTCAAAGCTTCTTTACAGGTTTAATAAGGCTTAGCAAGCTTTAGAAAGCTGTTTTTTAACATAAAAAATGTTTCCTCAGTCTTTTCTAAATTTAGCTGTTTCTTTCTAAAAGATAGTCGATCATTCAAAGAAAGAAATTCATTCTTTGATACCCTTTTATTCCTGAATTCTTCATTACTTTATTTTTCCATTAGATTCAATTTTAAACTGACCTAAACTGACCACTATGATAAAATGGTAACACAGCTTTCCAAGAAATAAGATAAATAAGATTATTTATATTTATTTATTTATTTATTTTCATGTACTAATGGTCTGAAGTTATAACACTTTAGATTCTGAATCGTGAATCTGTTCACAGATACACATGGAATCAAAATGACCTTATGTTAGATCACAGTGAAAGAAAGAGACTTCAGAGTTAACAAAGAGTATTGTGTTCCTTTCCAGAGGTGCACTGGATAAATATTCTGGTATGGTTAGGAGGAAGGTTCTGGTTATGGAAATATGAGTAATGAATGCTGTTTTAATAAACTGTGAGCAGAATTCACTTGTTGGTATAATAGTAGTGATAAAGTACCATTTTCCACAGAAGAATTTGGCATAAACAGGAAAAGGCATGCTAACATTGTATTACAATTAAATAACTGAATTTATTTTAGTAACTACTTTTGTAATACCCCACTGATGAGACTTTCATAATTTTTACAGTTGGAAAAATTTATTTTATATCTTTAAAAATACAAGCGCTCATTATTATACTGTGAGTGTCCAAGTATAAGCTGAATATTTAATATTAATTTTCTTTCAGGAGAGTCTATGAACTCTCCTTGCTTTGGAGGCAGTTAAGAAGCTTATCATTAGACTCCTTTTAATTGCTGTTGATACGTAAGTATGAAAAAATGTGTAATGGTGACACACAGAACATTATGTATAAAAAAGCACTCCCAATCCTCTCTACATTGTTAAGAATAATAAAGTAGAATGAACTTATTAAGGAGAGGGATGATCTTTTCTATCTTTCACTATACATGTGAAGTAAAACTGCTTGGCTTTACTGCATCAGTTATTAATGATTTCTTCCTATCTGTCTTCTAAAAAAAAATATTGGATTATCTATGCCTTTTTTCATGCATTGGTTCTTCTGCCAGCACCTTTCAGTCTATTGCTTTTTAGCTCTCCATAGTTTTTATATTATTCTGGGGGGAATTTATGTAAAAATTAATAATAATAGAAGATGCTCTTTAGGCCTTTACTTTGGTCATATAAACCAAGACAGTCAATCTCTGCTCCATTCTCTTGGCAATCCTCAGAACTCTTTTCTGTGTTAGTTCTTGTAAGACAACATGAATTTCAAGTGAATCTTTCAGGAAAATGGGTGACCATATGGTACATTGTACTTTGGAGGATGTATTATGAATATGGCTTCATATTAATGTTCTGAAATACCTCTCCCGATATATTTCAGGGTTTATGTTTGTACATTTTACAGTTTGCACCTTTACAACTTTGCATTAGAGAGTCATACAGTAAGAAGAAATCTGTCCAATTCATCATACTAATTTTTGGTTTTCCAGTCTGCATGAGAAAGGATTTACTGACATCAGAAAAATCATTGTAAAATGAGAATGCTATGAATATAAAGCTCAATAGGATTATGATAGGATTTTTACCAGTAAAACTATTATAATCCCAGAACTATATTTATATTATTGGGCAATACTCCTCTCCTAATAAATAATACTGAAAGAAATAGAAAACTTATAAATATTTACAGAAAGCACAATGTTTTTTGTTGTTGTTCTTTTTGCTGCTGTCGTTTATTATTATGATTATTTATTTCATTTTTTTAATTATTATTATTATTTTTTATTTTACCAGCAAATAATCACAAATCAAACAAGGCAGATTCATATTGCATACTGTAGAAGGAAGTCCTTTTAGGACACCTGGCATGTCAACACTGAGAATAAGTCAAAGTTAAAATATAAAAATAAAATAAAAATCAAAGCCAGCATAAAAAATATGTATATAAAAAATAAATAAATAGAGAAAGGCCAGTAGGTCATTGGCTTCTGCTGTATAACACCTACATATGCAGCACACTAGGTTAATTCTACATGGGCTTTTGCTGCAGATGAAATTATATATTTTGCTCATAAGGGAGAAGCAGCAATGTATTTATTGATCTAATAATTGGTGTGATTTAATAATATTGCTTTATTAGTGTAGCAATCTACCAAAGTTTGATCATAAATAAGATGTTGACTTAAGTTTCGAGATGGCAATGCACACTTATTTAGTGTATAGGAGATATAGTAAGTCAGGCAAGTCAGGCAGACCCTCCCATCAAGTCAGAGTGCATCCGCTTACTTCCTAAACTCCTTGAACTGAAGAGGTAAGGAGCCTAGGTACAGCTGAATCTACTTCTAGTCCCAAGGTTGATCAACGGTTTATGTCTAAAGGTTTGAGGATTATACATGCACAATCAAGCTAAGATATAATCTTAGCGAAGCTTACAGAGTTTAGCAAGTCGTCAGTCACTTACCAAGGATCTGTTGCAGCAGGGAATCTCTGGTGAGGAGTGAGGGATGTCTGCAGCAGGCATGACCTTGAGAGGTGTCCCTGCCCAAGGGAAGGTCCTGTCCTGTAGCCTGCTGAAGTGCAGAAGAGCTTTAAGGACTCTTGGCCTTCTAACTATTTATGGGGCAAGATGATGGACTCATAGTCATATTGTTCTTTTTTGTTGTTGTTGTTGTTTTGTTTGTTTGTTTGTTTGTTTGTTTGGTCCATGCTCCATCAGCCTTCAGCTGCTGTCTCTCAGATTTTCCAGCACCTGGGCTGAGCCAGTATCTTTTGGGTCAGCCAATATCCTCGGTTGCAGCCAGGACACTGGTCACCATCTGCACGAGCAGGGCCTTGCATGCAATGGCCGGTGTTTGAGCAAGGCAGGGGCCAGACGGAAGGCAAGAGATGTGCCTGTGGGGAGGGGGGAAGCACACCATTACAATTTTACAATCTAAACAAGACAAACTTTTTAAAACATACATATTGCAAAGAAAATAAAGTTTGAGCATGCATGTTAATGCCTTTTTGTGGTGGTTTTACCTTGCTGGGCAGCTGAACTCCAGCACAACAGCTCTCTCATTCGCCCTTCTTAGAAGAGGTGGGGGGAAGAAAGTGTGCTGAAAAGAAAAAACAAACAAAAAACTCAGGCATTGAGATAAGGATAAATTAATTAAAGGGAAATGGAAGGGGAGGGGGAGGGGAGAAAAGCAAAGGCCATGCAGAAGCACAGAGAGAGAGAAAAGAGAGAGAAAATTACTCTCAACTTCCTATTAACGAGCAATGTTTGGCCACGTCCTGGGAAGCAGGGCCTCAATATGCATAACGGTTGTTTGGGAGGACAGATGTCTTCATAACAAGAGCTCCCACTTCTTCCCCTTTCCCACCTTTTATTGTTGAGTGTGACACCACATGGTTTGGAATATCCCTTTGTTCGGTTTAGGTCAGCTGCCCTGGTGATGTCCCCTCTCTGTGTCTTGCCCACCCCCAGTCTGCTGGCTCTAAGGGTCTAGAGGGAGTCTTGGTGCTGTGCCAGCACTGCTCAGCAATAGACAAAACACTGGTGTGATACCAATGCTGTTCTAGCTACAAGTGCAGAGCACAGTGCTGTATAGGCTGCTGCAGGGAAAGTTGACTCTATCCCAGACAGACCCAGTACGCTCTTACTGGATTATAATACCAGCTAATTTCCTATAATAATGTGAGAACTGATTTCATAGGCTTTTAAATGGTGTAGGGTGTTGTGTGCTTGCATGCGTGTTTGTGTGTTGCAACAGGTTAAACTGAATGTAGCTCGAAGCACAATTGGTCATCTACTGATTCATAAGCCATGAAAATTTAGGGGCAATTCATATACATAAGTGACTAAATCTTCTGTGATTTCATAGTTACATAGTTCTGTCGGAAGTCTTAGGTTATTTACTGTTTTGAAGTTGCAGCTGCTCAGGTAATTTCTTGAAGAAATCCCTCAAGGGAGCCTAGAAAAGTCAATAAAAGTTTCACATTTCACAGTACCAAAAAGCAAAGGGAAGTTAATTTGTCTAAAGTTTTTTATTTAAAATTATCTTACTCTTTTTAGTGATCTTTTGAAAGCCTAATTCATATATTTTCCAAATCTTATGTTTAATCATCCTGCCTGTCCAGTAAGGGGAAAAGAAAGAAACGAAGACTCTTTTGATAGATATGTTTGGTTGCATAGATAGTTACAGGAAGAGGGAAAGGAACATAGAGAATTTCTTGTTCTCTGTTCTTGGAAAGTTTACTGGGCTTCAGACCACTGAATGAATTTCATATAGGAAATTAAAGTGTGAAATCTGGCAGATCTTTCTTCAAAGTCATTGGTCTAAAAAGAACCTCTCAGTTTTCAGTCTACATTATATATTCTACTGCTGTTTTTAAAACTGAAAGGTTTTTCACTCTTTACCATTTTTTTTTCTATGATTTTTTTTTCTTCCTTTATTCCCTTTTAAATCCAGGAAACCTCTTTATTTTTTCACATCTTCCAGCACTTTTCAATCCTTACATTATGTTTCATTTATCTAAGTATACTCTGTATACTTTAAGAAGCTATCTTTAGAGATGTTAAGCAGCTGCACCTCCCAATGATTTCTGTTAAGAAAGAATATTGCAAAAGTATATATAATCTGTTCTTCCTGTCACGGTTTTTGCAGGGAGAGCTGATGTGGAGACAGCTAAATTACTCTTTATATGTAAAAGCTTGATTATAAAAGATGTACCAAATGCTTTTAAGGCTTTCTAGTATACCAGTGACTATGATGACTGTTTTAGGGACACATATGAGTTTTAAACTTCCATGTCACATCCATTTTGGAGGGATGCTCTTGCATACCAGAAGTTATAAAATTTGAGGCTTCCTGGTCCCTTCTTGACATGTCTACATAAACGGGCAAGTAGGTGAGCCTTGTCAGTGTTGTTTGTGCAAGTCACTCCTTGACTCCTCTGCAAGATATAACTGTGCAAAAATTAAATATCTGGCTAAGCTATTCTGATATGCTTCCTTTCTGAAACTCTTCTCTTCCTAACACTTCTTACATATTGTATTTGTATATACAGTCCACTATATATTTATATACATGTATATAGTCCATGAAGATTCAGAGACCTCCAGGGCAAACGGCGATTTGCTGTTTATATGTTCATTTTATTGTAAATCTGTGTTCTAAGCATTTCCAAACAGATGAGACAGGTAGCAAACAGGTTAAAATGAGGTGAAGAATGCTATGTTTAGACAATTTTATGCATTGATAGATGTAGCAAAACATTTTTTCTCACCATTGACAGATTGTAGTTTACTGTAATTTGTTTCTAATTTTACCTTTATTAAAAAAACATATTTCATTGCAATTCACATCTTAAAATTTTATAAAACTGGCAGGTGAAGAAACTATAAAAACATGGAACTTATTGTAGATAGAGATATCAAGGTCTCTAAATATACGTGTATTTTAATTGTATCGTTTGCAAGGTGTTTGTAGTTCAGGAAGGGCTGTTAAACCATTGGAATGGAATGCCTGAATCAGGCTAAGTTCAGAGAAGTTTTTGAAATAAAAAATTAAATCCTTGTTTAAAGTTTTTAGTTAGAAGTGTAAAATAGGCTTCAATTTAGGTAAGTAATGCTATATAAATAATCGTCTCTAAGGGTCTCTCTCTCTCATTTTTTTTTTTTTTTTTTTTTTAATAGTCCTACACAGATCTAAATTGCTTCCTTTCAAGGAGAGGTTAAGGTAGAAATTCTTACTGAGCCCCTTAGGGTTCAATTCACCTGAAAAGTAGCTGTGACCTTCTGTACTGAGCAGGTCTTTTAACAAAGAGACAGGTGGTGTTTCTGTGGCACTTTGACCTGTTCAGCTGCAGTGTTACTTGGCATGCAAAATACACGGGTGTTATATTGATGTAGGCCAGTCTGATCTTGGTGAGGGGAAAGGGAAAGCAGACTGTGTTGCAGAAAATTGAAATAACAGCCTTTTTACCAATGCAGTTTAAGGAAACTCTTAATATGGAATAAATGGATCTTAAAGCCCCTCTTTTGTCTTCCAGCAAAAATAGATTGCCCTAATTTTTAACAGATTTTATGTAAATGTTTAACTCTCTATGGATGACTACTACTAGCAGTAAACCACAGAAGGAATGGGGGAGCAACAATACATACAGATATGACCTCTGATGAGCCTGATCTAAGACATACCAAAATAACGAGGAATCTCTTTGTTCATTTAATGAGCTTTTGCAACAGCAAACATGTCTTTTAAAAATGCACTGGCTATTCCAGAATACAGCATTAGAGGATTCTGGCCATGTGCCACAAGTCCAAAACAGTCCAAAACAACTTTTAAGCCATCTTTGTGGTAATGTGTCCTGTTCTCAAACAAAAAATGGTCCTGTAGGAGTGAAGATGTCCACTCCTGTTTGAGTGCTCTGCATTCATTGTCCTGCATAATATACATTATAAAAAGGAAAACAAAATATCTCATACAGCTTTTTTAGATGAATTGGGCAGACATTGTACAGTCAAATGACCTGATTATTTCCAGAAGTTAAACTTTCAAACCACATTATTTAATGGAACTTTCCTGAAACAGTTAAAACATTATATGTTTAACTGTTAGAGCATCTTTTTAAATTATAGCTGTGAAAATAATGAAAAGGAAAACTATTGTTTTTTTGTTTCCCCGAGAAAGAGTTTTCTCACATAGATTATGTAGTTCTTGAACAGCAATTTTAATTGTATTGTTCTATCTTAACAATTCCAGTTTATCTCACTGGAAATAAGGATAAATAAATATCATATTAATTTTGACCCCCCTACTGTTCATATCTGAGCCATTATTTGGAATCACAATATTTATATTTTTTGACTTACATCATTATTCTAGTTCTAGTGAAGCTCCCTGGTATTTATCGGGGGGAGAGGGAAGGGATTGGGGGATGGGAGGACAAATTAAAAATAAAAATATGTATACATATATATATATTAAAAGATAAGGGACTAGTCACAGTGATGCAGCAGCTACAGACAGACGAAGATCAGAAAAAAGAAGCATTTTTATTTGATCATCATTGCCAGCTGTACATAAGGGTAATCTCTTTACTGTCTTAATGTGTTTATTTGCTGTTTACATATCAAATCTCAGAATTTAGTATCATTGAAAATACAGGAGAAGGGAAAGAATGACAAGGAACAAAAAATGTCAATGGCATAAAGTGTATATTTTTAAGAAAACACTCACATCATCATTACCAAAGCTAAAGTACCAAGATGTTTTTTTATCTTTAAAAGAAAATAACCAAGGTGAATAAATAATTAAATATCTAATTTTTCAAATTATGTTTCAATTAGGCAATTATATTCAACTTAAAATAAGGAAAGTGCCTTGTAGAATAACTCAGAACAATTTCCTACTGTTACACTAGGTTTCATTTTTTATTTTTTTGGTACTCACACAGATATTTGAAATACAGCTTCATTATGAGAAAATATTTTCTTTACATGCAAGTGTTTTAGTGAAAGAAAGTTGCATTACTTGACAGCTTGATATTTCTGTTGAACGGGAACCAGTAAAATAAGTAATATAAAAAAGAAACTTTATAATGGCTGGAAGCTGTGGAACTTCTCATGAGAAAATTTGCAGCACTGAGATCACTACCAAAGCTGATTGGTTCTACATTCCTCTTTGCTGGGATGTGAAGAATCAATATATTTCTAGGTCAGATCTATTTTAGCAAAAGGAGAAGTTGAAAAGAAGCTAGAAAAGGAAATGACAGAAGGCATGAGTTTACCAGTGAAAACATAAAATCCAAGGTTTATTTTTTTCTGAAAAATATATGCACTTATCGTAGCTAAAACCATACTTTTTTTAAAATTATTTTTATTTATTTTTTTTTTTAGACTGGATTTTTTGGGGATTTTTACTAGCTCATTGAAATGAATCAGTGCTTTAATACGGAATTAGCACAGGGTAATCTGATACCAGGAAGACTTTATTGTTTTGCTGTAACTGTGTGTTCTAATAACGTCTATCATATTTTGACCATGTGGAAATATAGAAACTAATGAGGATTAACACATAGGTACCATAGTGTTGATGTTGCAAGATGTGGTCCCCGTTTAAGAAGAAACTAAGAACTTGCATACTTCTTTAGTATGGGATGTACATGCTAAAGTACATTCCATTTTTACATTTGGGATGTAAAATATGCTGAGGTGCAAGTATGTATGTTTGTTATAAAGCATAGACATCTCTGATAATCTTTCATCAGCAGTGAATGATCTTATGAGGATCATTCAATAGAGGTGTCAGTATCCTTTTAGTTTAGTCATCATTTCATTAAGCTTCCTGGGAACGAATCCCAAGTCCTCAATCACTGGATGTTCCTGACGCATAAATCTAGGGAAAGAGACCTAGACAATTTCAGAGCTTTTTCAGACGCTGCCCTTGCTTGAAGACCAATGAAAAGCATGAAGACCAATGGAGCTTTCTGAAGCCTGTCCAGCAGTTTTGTTGAGTGTTTTGGTTGAACTTTTCTTTTTTTTCAGAAAGGGAGAGCAAGGCAAAGCAAGACTGCCTCCAGTCTAGGGGTGGGAGAGAGGTCTCCTTTATGGGGAAGGGAACAGTGAAAAATTTAAGAAGGATTTGCTACATTGGGAAAAGATAATAAAGGATATCATTAGACTGCATAAGAATACCTGCTGAGACTTGATTAAAGTTAAATTATCTCCTCCCCTCTCCCCTTTTTTTTTGTTGTTTGTTTTTAAATGCTTACTAATGAAATAACAAGGAAACTAAGGTCTTTTAAGAAGTCTGTGGTGTTTGTTTGTTTGTTCTGTTTGCATAAATAATAATTACTTTATGACCATAATAAACCTTTCCAATCCTAAGATTAGCTGTTATGAAAAGTAGAATGTGGTTTATTGAGCATTGTTCAAGTCAAGATAATTCTAAGAAACCTGAAACAAATAATATATTTTAATACTTCTCAGAGTAGCTTCAATTTAATGCAAACCATGTTCTGCATTCTAGTGTGAAAGCCTTTATTTTTGACAAGAATTTTGTATTCTATAAACTCAAAAAGCTTAATTTTAGCCCATTTTTTTCCTGTGTTCTTGTTTGTTTTATGCTTATTTCTGTAAAGAACAAAGACATTTTCAAAATAAATAAATAAATAAATAAGATGCATTTTCAGGACATGAAAAGAAAGCATACCAGCATTTCCAAATAGAGTTGTTTTATTGAGAAAGTAAAATGTTTTGATATATTTGAAGTGCTATGCTTTTTTTTTTTTTTTTCTTGTTTGTTCATTTTTTTATATTTTTTTTTTGGGGGGGGAGGGTCAGCTGAAGCTATTTATTGAGTTCAGTATATTTCCTAGACAAGTCTAATTAACTTCTGTTTTGGTTTGGTAGATTTAATTTTTATTAAAAAGTCAAATTTTAAATCTAAAAGTAAGAAAAGTATACTTTAATTATTAAAGCACAGCAACAGTTTCATGTTCTTATATTTAATAGTTCTTGTCAATCTAATTCAAAAATAAATCTTCACATTCTGTTTTATGCATGCTACATGTATCATACATTACTCTCAGTATATAAATGATTTACAAATTCTTTTCAATCATAAAATATTCAATATTACTTAAATATTCAAATAATTTTATATTGCTTTTATGGCATTGTAATTTAGTGTTAAAGCAATTGCAAGCACTTATGATAGAAAATATGAGTTCAGGAAAAGAATAGATGGGAAAAAAATAAACAAACAAAAAAACTAACAGTAAAACAAATTATTATTCTCCTTCTCTTTGTTTGGCATATAGTTGATATTGTTTGTGAAACCCCATTGGATTGTACAGTAAGTACTGATTTTGTGTCTTTAATGGCTTCTTTATTCTTTTAACTGTATCAAGAGCATTAGCCAGATTTAAATCTTACTCTCTTAATAGGTTTTCTTTTTCTCTCTCTAGGTTTGAAGTTATTTGTCTTTTCAGTTATTTAAACATGAATCATTCTATAAGCCAGTGAACTAAAAGTCCACATAAAGATAAATTCCTGCAAAACAGTTTCCTCCTTATCACTTGGTTCTCAGGGGTTTTGCTTTCCAAAGGCAATAACAGTCTCTGCCAAAATATTTGTCCCTAGTCCAAGTATTTATCAAGTGCAGCAAACGTTTTATACAAAGCTGTAAAATTAGGAAGGACATTTGATCTGGCAGGTAAGTTATAAACAGTCCTTTCTTGATCCAGACTTCCAAAAGTGCGGAGGAACTAAAAGTGACAGAAGTCCCACAGAAATGATTTTGATTAAGTGAAAAATCAATTAGTATATTCCCAGGGCTAATATCCATGTGTTGAATAAGAAAGCTCATAACCATTTAATGGAATTTCCAATGTTTATACCTTGCTATGATGTTATTGCTACTGCTGCATATGAGCAGGACAAAAGGTGCTAAAAAGGGTATGATTCAGAAAACAGATTAACACTGAACAAAAACAAAAAAAAATGTATTTAGGAATTGTGAGTATGTATATATATATAAATTATGATTATGATTTTTCATAAGGAATTTATTATCATAAATCATATGATATTTTGATATATTATTACATGATTAATAAATTAAGATGAAAACATGATCGTAGCTCTTGTTTATATATGTATTGGTAGTGTGGATAGGCAAGACTGGGTAAGTGACAAACCATGGTGTGTTAGCAACCCAAACATCTCACAAAATTATGGTCCTGATCTTTATCTCCAGGGATGTCATAGGGCACATGGTACTCTGTAGTGATTTTATCTTCCTGAGCAGCTGAGCTCTGCCACACCCGCTCTCTCACTCCCCTTCCTCAAAGAGAAAGGGGAGATTATATGATGAAGAGGGCTCAAGGGTTGAGATAAGGGCAGGGAGATCACTCATCAGTTATCATAGAATCATAGAATCATAGAATATCCTGAGTTGGAAGGGACCCTTAAGGATCATTAAGTCCAACTCTTGACACCGCACAGGTCTACCCAAAAGTTCAGACCATGTGACTAAGTGCACAGTCCAATCTCTTCTTAAATTCAGTCAGGCTCAGTGCAGTGACCACTTCCCTGGGGAGCCTATTCCAGTGTGCAACCACTCTCTCTGTGAAGAACCCCCTCCTGATGTCAAGCCTAAACTTCCCCTGCCTCAGCTTAACCCCGTTCCTGCGGGTCCTGTCGCTGGTGTTAATGGAGAAAAGGTCTCCTGCCTCTCGACACCCCCTTACGAGGAAGTTGTAGACTGCGATGAGGTCTCCCCTCAGCCTCCTCTTCTCCAGGCTGAACAGGCCCAGTGCCCTCAGCCGTTCCTCACACGTCTTCCCCTCCAGGCCTTTCACCATCTTCGTAGCCCTCCTCTGGACACTCTCCAACAGTTTCATGTCCTTTTTATACTGTGGTGCCCAGAACTGCACACAGTACTCAAGGTGAGGCCGCACCAGCGCAGAGTAGAGCGGGACAATCACCTCCCTTGACCTGCTAGCGATGCCGTGCTTGATGCACCCCAGGACACGGTTGGCCCTCCTGGCTGCCAGGGCACACTGCTGGCTCATATTCAACTTGTTGTCTACCACGACCCCCAGATCCCTCTCTTCCAGGCTGCTCTCCAGCGTCTCATCGCCCAGTCTGTATGTGCAGCCAGGGTTTCCCCGTCCCAGGTGCAGGACCCGGCACTTGCTCTTATTGAACTTCATGCGGTTGGTGATCGCCCAGCTCTCCAACCTATCCAGATCCCTCTGCAAGGCCTTTCCACCCTCAACAGAGTCCACAACTCCTCCAAGTTTGGTGTCATCAGCAAACTTGCTCAAAATACCTTCTATTCCTACATCCAGATCGTTTATAAAAATATTGAAAAGTACCGGCCCTAAAATGGAGCCTTGAGGGACCACACTGGTGACCGCCCGCCAGCCTGACGCAGCCCCATTCACCATAACCCTTTGGGCCCTGCCCGTTAGCCAATTGCTCACCCATCGTATGATGTTTTTATTTAGCTGTATGGTGGACATTTTGTTCAGTAGGATCCTATGGGAAACCATGTCAAAAGCCTTGCTGAAGTCATTTGCCAGCTTCCAGTCTACCGGGACCTCTCCAGACTCTCAGGATCGTTGAAAAATAATTGAGAGAGGTTCCGCGATGACGTCCGCCAGCTCCTTCAGCACCCGGGGATGAATCCCATCTGGACCCATGGACTTGTAGGGATCCAGGTGGAGTAGCAAATCCCGCACACGTTCAGGGTCGGTTGGGAGTTTGTCATCCCCACCGTCCCGGTCCTCCAGCTCAGGGCACCCTGGGTCCCGAAGCCCATCATCGGCATTGAAGACAGAGGCAAAGAAGGCGTTAAGCGTCTCTGCTTTGCCTATGTCATTGTCTGTGAGGAGACCTTCCCTATCAAGGAGCGGCCCTATGTATTCTTTAGTTCTCCTTTTTCCATTCACATATCTAAAAAAACCCTGTTTATTTTCTCTCACAGACACAGCCAGCTTCAACTCTAGGTGTGCTTTAGCCACACGAATTTTCTTCCTACAGACACGAACAGCATCCCTGTATTCTTTCCAGGACACCTGGCCCTCCTTCCAGTAGCGAAACACTCTCTGTTTCCGCCTAATCTCCATAAGAATGTTCCTGGTCAGCCACGCCGGCCTCGTGCCGCGCCTGCCTGACTTGCGATATTTAGGAACTGCCTGATCTTGTGCTTCTAGGAGGCATCGCTTAAAGAATGACCAGCACTGGTGGACATCAAGGCCTTCAAGAGCAGCTTCCCAGGGGACCTTGCTGACTAGTTCCCTGAGCAGCCTGAAGTCCGCCTTCCCCATATCTAGGGATGAGGTTTTGGTGGCACTTTTCCTTCTGTCACCGTAAATTTTGAACTCAACCACTTCATGGTCACTATGACCGAGGCGGCCACCAATCACCACATCTCCCACCAGACCCTCTCTGTTTTCTAGCAACTGGTCAAGGAGGGCACCTTTCCTAGTTGGCTCCGTTAGCACCTGCACCAAGAAGTTATCATCTAGGTGCTTCATGAACCTCCTGGACTTGCTCGTGTCAGCCGTGTGGCACTCCCAGTTAACATCTGGCAAGTTGAAGTCCCCCATAAGGACAAGGGGAGTTAATCTCGAGGCCTCTCTTAGTTCTGTAAAGAATAATTTATCGGCGCTATCGTCCTGGCCAGGCGGTCTGTAATAGACTCCCACAGCGACATCCCCTTTATTCGTTCGTCCCTTGATCCTTACCCAGAGGCTCTCAACTTTGCCATCGCCGACCTGAAGCTCCACACAGTCCAGCCCCTGCTTCACATACATCGCCACCCCACCACCTCGCCTACCCTGCCTGTCCCTCCTGAAGAGCCTGTAACCATCTATCGCAACACCCCAGTCACAGGACTCATCCCACTAGGTTTCGCTTATGCCGATGATGTCGTAGTTGCGGGACTGGGCCAGTACTTCTAGCTCATCCATTTTATTCCTTATACTGCGTGCGTTCGTGTAGAAGCATGTCAGGTGCGTCTCCTTACACTCAGCACCTTGTGGATCTAACCGAAGGACCTCACTGGCACACAGCCCCTCTGATTCTAGCATACCATCCCTTAGGTCTTCACCGGCGTGCCTGGTTTTAGCCCCTTCCCCCTTCGACTCTAGTTTAAAGCCCTATCTATCAGTCCTGCCAACTCCTGACCAAAGATCCTTACCCCTCTCCAAGAGAGGCGCATCCCATCCGGTGTCATCAGGCCCGGTGTAGCATAGACCTTCCCGTGATCAAAGAACCCAAAGTTCTGCCGGTCACACCAGTCTTGAAGCCACGAGTTTATGTGAACAGCACACCTTTCAGCTTCGATCCCCCCTATCGGAAGGACAGAGGCAAACACAACCTGCGCGCCTGATCCTCTAAGTAGTTGCCCCAAATCCCTAAAGTCTCTTTTGATCGCCTTTGGACTTCTCGTTGCTATTTCATCGCTACCAGCCTGAAAGACCAGTAGCGGGTAGTAGTCAGTGGGCCGTACCAGGTGCTTGACTTTCTTGGCAACGTCCCTGACCCTGGCCCCAGGGAGGCAGCAGACTTCCCTACGGGTAGGGTCAGGCCGACAAATAGGACCCTCTGTTCCCCTAAGGTCAGAGTCTCCCACAACAATCACCCTCCTGTCTTTCTTGGTGGAGGCAGTCCTGAGGCGTGGAGTCGACCTCCTCGCCCTAGGCATCCTCCTGGGAACACTTTCTATCTCTTCCTCAGTTGCTGGTCTCTCAATCTCCAGGGCCTCAAACCTGTTTCATAAGGGCACCTGGGAAGGTGGGGCCGGAAGGGGAGGGCATCGCCTGCCATGTCGAGCAGGGACCTGTCTCCATTTCTCCTCAACTCCCAGATCCCCTCCCTCTGCCCGACGGCGACAGGGCAGGGGGTCCACCCCCATTTGGGGTGTCTCACCCCGGTACCTCTCCTTGAGGCCCTGCAGGGAGTTACTCCACAAGTCTATCTCCCGCTCACACTCCCTGATATCCCTCAACCTCTCTACCTCCTCCTTGAGCTCCGCCACCATGCGGATCAGGTCATCCACCTGCTCACACCTCACGCACGCAGCGTCTCTGCCTCCCGCCGATGGCAGCAGCAGGCTCTGACACTCCCTGCATCCGGTGACCTGAACCGCTGCATTCTTTAACGGGCAGTCGGTCTGGGTGTATACCGACCTCCTGCAGAGCCCTCCGTGCCTGGTGGAGACCATTATCACCTAGCTAAAGACTGTCGTTAAGAGGTGTTCGTGTGGGCAGGGGGTTGCTCTCCGCCCTTCCTGCTCGCCCTGCCTGCGCGAACCGCCGCACTAACTGCCGCGCCTCTCCCTTCTGACGCGCCACGCCCTGTTTGCCCGTCCTGTTCGCCGCGCTCCTGGTCGCTCGCGCTCCCTAGGGGCTGCTTTTGAACGGCCGGGGAGGGGGCGCTGCCGGAAAGTTAGCCCTGCCTGGCCCGATCCCCCGCTCCGCTGCAGAACGCGTCTGCCCCGGAGCCGATCGCCTCGGCAAATGGCAGAGGCGATCATCATGGCGATTATCTTCATGAGCAAAATGGAATCAGCATAGGGAGATTAGTAAAATTTATTACCTATTATTAACAGGGTAGAGAAGTGAGAAACAAATAAACAAACATATTAAAAACACCTTCCTCTCATCCACCCTCTTCTACGTCCTCCCACCACGCAGCACAGGGGAGCTGCGGTCAGTCCCTAACGCTTCAACTCCACCGTTGCTGTCACTCCCTGCCCCTGCTCCATGTGGGATCCTCCCATGGGATGCCGTCCTTATTGAACTGATCCTGTGTGGGGTACCCACAGCCATCAGCTCTTCAAGAACTGCTCCAACATGGGTCCATACCACGGGGTACATGGGGTACATCTGTCAGGAGCAAACTGCTCCAGCATGAGTCCCCCATGGGCGGCAGCTCCCCCCAGACCCCTGCTCCTACATGGGCTCCTCTCCACAGGCTGCAGCTCCAGTCCGGGGCCTGCTCTTTCAGGGGCTCTCCATGGACCACAGCCTCCTCCAGGCCACATCCACCTGCTCCACTGAGGGCTCCTCCATGGGCTCCAGCATGGAGATCTGCTCTATGTTGGACCCATGGGCTGCAGGGGGACAGCCTTCTGCACCAGGGGCCTCTCCACCGGCCACAGGAGACCTTCAGCTCCAGAGCCTGGAACACCTCCTGCCCTCCTTTTCATTTTCACCTTTGTGTCTGCAGGGCTGTTTCTCTCACATTTTCTCAATACTCACTCTCCCAGCTGCTGTGGCACAGCAGTTTTTTCCCTTTCTCCAGTCTGCTCTCCCAGAGGCCCAACTAACATCACTCACTAGCTCGACTCTGGCCAGTGGCAGGTCCTTTTGGTGCTGGCTGAAACTGGCTCTGATCTGACATGGGGCAGCTTCTGGATTCTCTTCACAGAGACAACACCTTTAGCCCCCTGCTAGCCAAACCTTACCACATAAACCTAATATATACTCTTCTGTTTATATGGATAGAGGCTCTGAGAAAAAGTCTTTTTGAATGTTTTTGAAGTGTTATTAGTTTGATTTTAAATGAGAGTGAGATAAAAAAAGAACTTTTCATAAAAGATGCAGGGGATTCCTGAGGGAGCCCATAGCACATTGATGAAATCAAATTTGTTATATCACTAACAGATAAGTGCAACAATTTCATTAGTAATGTCATGTGACTATCATTTCTCCCTAGCTTATATTTAAAGGCTGATTTTACCTTTAAAAAAAAAAATCAGAAAAAAAAAGTTTAACCCTCGATACTTAATGTTTACCTCAATAGCAGAGGAAAATTAATGGGAACATTAGTGAATAGGATGGCAATCCATGCATTGTGATATGAATATTAAATATACCTAAATATAACGCTTAGATTTTCAACAGGACTTTAGCAAGACTTATTTAATGTAGCCTGAATCTTTACTTTACCTATGAAATCTAGAGCAGATATGTTACTAAGGACCACAATTTGAAATATTAGCCTTATCATAAAACAGTGAATTGTGAAAGAGCACAGCACAGGTTGAGCTTGACATATGAAATGTAGTCTCCTTTTGTAACTTGATGATTATTGTTATTTTTAGTAAATGGAATTTAAGCACCTGCTTTGCTCTCTCATAATTTCAACATCTGTGGAAGCTTTTTTGTGTTTTATAATTCAGTAAAAGGCCCTAGCAACAGTCTCTGACTGCTTCATTTATCACTGTAACACTTGATACTGCATTTTGAATTGATTGTTTCAAAGATGCAGCCTACTTTGAGTTCAGCAGGTAATTTTATGCATTGTTTGAAATATCTTGCTTCATGGTAATAATGAATTATTATTTATTTTTTTTAAAGTTATTCATTAAGGTATAAGAAGTAAACCAGTTTGGAGTAGGCCTCAGCCTCTAAATTAAGATACATACCTTTTTTCAAGAGAGACTGAAAATCTTGCATGGTGTTCCTCTAAGGAGCAACTCAGCTGTTTGAACTGCACTGGTTAATTTGCAGCAGAAGTTATGATTTCTAAATTGCAAAGGAGAAACATGTGCACTGTAGCACTGACTGATAATAAAGTTCCTAATATGTTCCCTCTTCAAAAAAATAAAGAATTTCTTACAACTTAATTGACTTTGTCGTCTTTTCAAGCTTCTCTAGAGGCTGCTTTTTAAACCTTGAAAGTTTGCCTGCAGGCTGCTGCAGAGGAGACTGTTCTTTGTATATTACATATCACAGAAAAAATATATATATATTTTTGGAAATATATAATGCAACATTTTGTGCTGAGGTGAACATTTAGAAATATCATACCAATAATGGTGCAAATTGCCAGAACTCTTTTGGATATAGGAATTTAAATTCATTAACCTTCACAAAACCTATTTTTAAGTCTAGTTTCACAGGCCAGTCATTATATTTTTCAATGTTATTGAAGTCTTTTCAGTTGAGAATTACAGGTCTTTTGTGTGCTTGAGAAAAAGATGTCTCCTCACCCACCTCACCCTGTCCTTGATTCCTGATCTTGTAAAAACTTACGTGTTTATGAAGCACTGTGTGTTTGCAAATACTAATCAAAATATATTAAAGAGAGGGAGGAAGTAGGATGAAACTGACAGTTTTAAATTTTAAACTTCCCTGCCTGTTTAATGATAAATAGTACTTAAAAATATGAATAGTAATTTTGCCTTTGACAGCAGGTAAAGGTTGGTTTATTTGAGGCATTATATTAGTGGTAATAATATCTTTTATGGAAGTCTCAAAGTTGAGTTGATTTTATTTTTTTTTAACTTGGAAAAAAAAAAAAAAAAAAAAAAAACACTTTCTTTCCTTAGTTTGTTATCAAGCTACTGCAAAAAAAAAACAAAAAAACAACAGTCTTTCTGTAGGACTTAGAGTTCCTAAGAAATCAAATATATGGTAAAAGTTCCATTAGCACTTAATATACTTCTCAAGTAAGGAACATGAAGAACATAAGGTTTGGATATGTCTTTCAAAGAATCATAGAATCATTTAGGTTGGAAAAGACCCTTAAGACCAAACGCAACCATCAACAGTCAAACATTAATCTTTGTATATTCTGTCTTTTTGCTGATGCCAAGATGGTAGAATACAGATGAAGGACTAGGTGAAGTTAATTCTGGGTTCACCAGTGCACAAACTTCAGAACCATTCTTAAGTATTAATAAATCACTGTGAGTTCAAATGAAAATGGAATTACTAAATTTAAAATGAAGGAAAGTATTTTACTTCAGAATAAAGGTCAAATTGTAGAAGAAATTTAGTTTTCTTTTATTAATCTTTAATCCAAAGTACCAGACATGTTCTGAGAGGAAAAAAGAAAAAAAAAAAGAGAGTAACTTTTTTTATTGGAAAAAGTAAGTGTTAAAATGCTTATGTACTTTTTGAAAAGACTGCAGTGTTCTACAGACATTGAAGAAGGGTGAATAAAAATTAACCTACCAAATTCATAATTTATTATATATATCTTTATTTTTTTTTTTGTCCGGGACATCAGTATGAGACGTGACATGATGTAATACACCATAAGATAATGTATAAGAACAGTAATCATAAAGGAGTAAAAGATTTCTTCCCAGTATTGGTATTACAGGAAGGAAATTAGTACTGGAGAACAAAGGTATTTCCTGTCCCTGATATTTTACCCAGGATTTCTGCAAAGAACTCCTCTACTTTGTTTTCTGACTATGAGTTCAAAACATTCAAAATGACTCCATAATTTTATCAGTTTAAAGACAAACTACCCCAAATTAACCATACTCAAAACCATAATTTTTCCATATTTTCAGATTTTATCCTATTTCTTTTTCTTTAACAGTACATCATAGCCCACTTCATTATATTTTATTTTTGAAGATATAAAAATGTATATGTTCTGGTTTAACCCAGCAGGGTTTAACCCAGCAGGTTACCACACAGTCATTCATTCACTCCCCCCTACCCTTGCAGTGGAATGGGGGAAAGAATCAAAAAGAAAAAAAAAAAAAAAAAAGTAAGTAAAAAACTCGTGTGTTGAGATAAAGTCAGTTTAATAGGATAGAAAAGGAATAGAAAAGGAATGGAAAATAATTGCAATAGTAATAATAATAATATATACATAAAACAAGTAGTGCACAATGCATTAGCTCACCACCCACTGACTGATGCCCACCCCATACCCAAGCATCAGTCCCCCTGCACTGGCCAACCCTTCTAGTTTTTATTGTTCAGCATGTCATATACTAAGTATGACATACCCTAAGTATGCCCTTTGGCCAGTTTGGGTCAACTCTTCTGGCCATGTACCCTTTCAGAAAGCTGTGCACCCTCAGCCTTCTCACTGGCAGGGCAGCATGAGAAGATGAAAAGTCCTTGGCTCTGTGTAAGCACTGCTATGCAACAACTAAAACATTGGTGTGCTATCAGCATTATTTTTCTCATAAATCCAAAGCACAGCATGTACCAGCAACTATGAAGAAAATTAACTCTATCCCAACTGAAACCAGGACAATAGGACTGAGACAAGCATACTGGGTATGTAGCTCCAGCTATTGCAATAAACCACGTGATATAATCCCTTCTGGTGAAAAAAAATAAAAATAAAATAAAATAAAATTCATCCTCAAAATAGCTACCTTTATGCCCTGCCATTCAACATTTCCAGAGTATGATTATACTGATGGGTAAATAACCATCTTCAATCTAAACTAAATTTAATGATGGACAGTATATGTCAACTTGTTCCTTGTGCTGGTGCAGTTCTTTTTCTTAAATAGTTCTTCTGCCTCTCTAGTCTTTGCCTTCAGAGAACAATCATATTTCCGCCAAGCATTAATTTTCCTAAACTACATGAACCAATCTTTCCATCAAAATATGATTTGCTTACTTTATCTCTAGCTTTAATGACATAAGGTTTAAATATACATATGTTTTACTTAGCAGGGAGATAAACTGCAGGAAGATCCACCCATGGTCCCATGTTTTTTTTTTTTTTTGTTGTTTGTTTGTTTGTTTGTTTGTTTGTTTTTGTTGTTGCTTTTTAGCAAAACAAGTAGAAAAGGACAAGGAGTGAATGGGTGTACTTCTGTCCTTGAGAAGGAGTAGGAAGAGAAAGGCACAGATCTGCAACTTCAGAACAGGTTCATTGCCCTGGTAGAAGATAAGGGTAGAAGATAAGGGAAAAAGACTCTATATCTATATATAGAGATCTATCTATCTATCTATCTATCTATCTATCTATCTATCTATCTATCTATCTATCTATCTATCATGCTATAGGGTAGCATCAGAGCCAACCAAGCCTGAAAGACAAGTCAACATCGAGAGCAAGCACCAGGTAGATGGAGACTCCTTACCATGGGAATGGAAGTCCCCATCTGCCAGTCCCATTTGCTGTCTATGGAGGCTTGTTACTAGCCAGATGCTCTGATTCTAGATGTGGAGAGTCTTCTGAGGTTTGTCCAGTAGTCTTGCTGGACTTGTCTTGCAGTTTTGGGCTATGTCTTGCTGCTGCACATCCATGTACGTACCAGTGCTACTGCAAGGAGAGATGCTATCAAGATCAAGATGTGACCTTGATATGTGAATAAGAACGAGTACACAGGTCTGAGGGTGAGGGTGAAGGACATGGCAGCCCAGGTAGTGTCTTCTCAATCCTGATGGTGAAAGCAAAAGGCTTGGTTATCAGCAGACAGATCCTGCTAGTTATACTGGTTGTACGGCTGGTGTCAGACAGAGATTTGGCTTTTAGATTACATTACCCTTTTGAGGGATTGAGGATAAGGCTGGGGCAAGCTTAGTTTTTAGGGTCTCAAAGTGAAAGGAAATAGGAGTATAGGAAAACTGGAAAGATGTGTGACCCCATGCTTATAGTATGCCATTTTAAAATGACAAATTGTTGAAAACTTCCAAAAATCAAATGCTTTCCTGTTTCATTAAAAATGTATTTCCCACAACAATTATACCTTTTATATACCATTCAAATTATATCATTTCTTTTTTTTCTCTGCCTCCTTTTTCACATAGCTGGAGTGGAAACTTAGTGTTCCAACAAATACCTCAACAGAAAGTGTGTATTATATGGCTTATAAACATTCAAGGATAGTATCACAATTTACCCTTGATAAACAGTGAGAAAGTCATATATACTGGTAATTAGTGAAGATTCTTCTTGTTGGGTATATGATAATCATAAGTGCCTTAGGGTGGATGGTGTGTTGACAATGACAAGAATGTGTTTAATACAAGAAGTGAAGAAAAGCAGTACAGAGATAAGAAAGAATGCAGATTGAGAGAATTACAATCACATGAAGGAAGATGCACACTTTCATCATTTGACAAGAGGATGGATTATTTTTCAACCTCATCTAACTCACATTCTCTGCTAATTTGCTGGTGGAGGGTGCTTGTGGGGAGGCATCTATACTCCAATCAAGGATGCATACTTCAGTCTGTAAGTTTTCCTCAGGGTATCATGATATTGTCCATTTTTTGTATATTTAACATGGACAATGCACAATCCATTTAAAAGGCAATATGTCTCTCCTCTTGCTCGTATGTATCCTACCCCACTCTCCGAAATATCTCTCCACTAGAACTTTTGACCATGAAACCCCTTGTGGGCTTCCAATTGTAGAGATGTTGGCAGCATTGTTTCAACAGAACGTTGATTTTTAGAAGTAACTGAGGACAAGAAGGCAGTGGGTGTGAGAAGCTGTCATGGTACCAATCTGTTTTAACCCTAGCATCTATATAAACCACAATATATATTCATAAACTGAGACAAATGAATTTAACAAGTAAAGATAAACAATCATGTGAAAATTGACTGAGCCACCAGAATCAAAAGATAGTGATCAATGGTTTGACATCATCAGTGACCTTTAATGAAGAAATGCCTCAAGTGTCAGTGCTGAGACCAATAGCATTCAATATCTTAATCAATGGATGATGACATGGATTTCACCCTGAATAAATGTGTAGATATTAATGTGCAAGGGCAGTGGTTGATATTTTAGATGTCATAACTGTAGGCCAGAGGGACCTGAAGAAATATGACAACTGAGAAAACAGAAATCTGTTGAATTTTAGCATGTCGGATGTCAAACTTTGGACAAAACTATTACTATGCATCAGTACAGGTTAGAAAACAAGCTGGCTAAATAGCAGTACACCATGCGTATAGTTATGATTCCCTCTTATCATGTGCCTGTCTCCAGTTCCTTGAAGTTTAGAGATTATGTCAGCCAGCAGTTTAATCTTTGAGTAATCCTCCTGGAAAAAATGTTGGGGAGCTTACTGCAGCAGAACTAGCTCCAGGCAAAGTGCATCAACAGTATCCTGAAGCTTTTGACGCCTCTTTTGCTTCAACAGAGTTGGGAATATATATGATCTCACAAGTGATGGCTCTTCTTCATTGCCTACCTTCACTTTTTAGAAGAGATACTGGCTTAATCTCAGCTTGGGGGAATTTCACAGAATTCTTATTAAAATATAAATTCTTGTGGTAAATCTCTAACAGCAGCACCCTGCTTCAAAGACCACTGAAAGCAGTGTACAGGAACTAGAGTGAATTATGTTCAATGTTAGTGTCAGTTCATTATTTATATGCTAGACCGGTCAGTAAATCTGTAGTATTACAAATACATCAAGAAGATGTATTTGTATACATAAATATGCAAAGGGGGGAGCATGCTCAGAAACTGACTGAGGAACCATGAACCATGATACAAAATCAAAATAATCAAATTACATCCACGTGATATCTTCAAAGTAAAATAACAAATGCATGACCTTTAATTAAAGTATTTCTTCTGGGTTTATGATCTGAATGAGTTTTACACTTTTAGCTGAGTGATCGAGGATATTCTTCTGAAGAGATGAAGAGGGCTAGTGATTGATGTACACTCATCTGTATCACTGGATTGGATGGTGAAAGCAAGCAAATTGTTTTCTAGTATGACTAAACCTCAGTCATGTATCTAGCAATGTATAAAATGTAATTCATGATGGGAAACTCCATTCATTGTTTCTCAAAAGAACTTGGAAGTCACAGGGAGAAGTTAAGTGAAGAGTAAATTCCCAAGGAGACATTGATCAAAAGGGTTAATACTGGTTGGCAGTTCATTGATTACATAATCTATTTATCTGCTGTCAGTGAACACTGTGGAATATATCTAGTTAACAAGCATGAATGGTGTGAGAAACTAAGATGTTTGCAGAAAAGAAAAAGCACAGAACTGAAGATTGAGTCATTTGAAGTACTAACAAAATCACTGCAATCATTATGCAAAATGAATTAGTGGAATTAAAACACGACTAGTATAGGCTATATTTGCTTTAACAAATACTTTGGTACAAAAGAAGTCTATTGGTAGATCAAAGTTAATTCTAAGGCTTATTTTATTTCAATTCTGTGTTGTTTGGAAGATTTTACTTCAGATTAGGCTTAATCTCCTCTCCTGAGTGGAAAGTCACATACAGTTGGAAGCATTCTGCAGAAGAACTATCAAACTTCTGCTTTTTTGAGTGTAGGCCCTCTGGGGAATCCTCCAGATGTATCACTCTATTCTGTCACCTATCTCATGAAGATGACGGCAGCAGATGAGCTGTTGGTTTCCCCCACCACCTATATAAAGAACCATGTATAGAAACTTTATTTGTATTCCTGTGCAGTTTTCAAGTGGCACCATGTCCTGCTGCCTGCTCCAACTTCCCTGTGAGTTTGGCACAGGGGCACTTCAGGATGGCTTTCATGGTGCAAACTACCTCCTTCCTGCAATACCATGGGGATAAATCAGCAGGGAGCACATGGATGCTGCAAAACCTCTTCATCAGAGGAGCATAGAAAAACAAGCTTGTCAGTCCTTGAGTATCTAGGAGGATGCAACACAACTTTCTGCTCAACATGATCCTTCCCACAGATCACAGATTCTGAAGGACACCATTTCTGTGGAGTATGGGGTCATAGACTGTTTCTGACTGCATCAGTTTCTGTGAGGGATGGCTAAAGATAGAATCATAGAATCATAGAATCATAGAATATCCTGAGTTGGAAGGGACCCTTAAGGATCATCAAGTCCAACTCTTGACACCGCACAGGTCTACCCAAGTTCAGACCATGTGACTAAGTGCACAGTCCAATCTCTTCTTAAATTCAGTCAGGCTCGGTGCAGTGACCACTTCCCTGGGGAGCCTGTTCCAGTGTGCAACCACCCTCTCTGTGAAGAACCCCTTCCTGATGTCCAGCCTAAACTTCCCCTGCCTCAGCTTAACTCCATTCCCGCGGGTCCTGTCGCTGGTGTTAATGGAGAAAAGGTCTCCTGCCTCTCGACACCCCCTTACGAGGAAGTTGTAGACTGCGATGAGGTCTCCCCTCAGCCTCCTCTTCTCCAGGCTGAACAGGCCCAGTGCCCTCAGCCGTTCCTCGTACGTCTTCCCCTCCAGGCCTTTCACCATCTTCGTAGCCCTCCTCTGGACACTCTCCAACAGTTTCATGTCCTTTTTATACTGCGGTGCCCAGAACTGCACACAGTACTCGAGGTGAGGCCGCACCAGCGCAGAGTAGAGCGGGACAATCACCTCCCTTGACCTACTAGCGATGCCGTGCTTGATGCACCCCAGGACACGGTTGGCCCTCCTGGCTGCCAGGGCACACTGCCGGCTCATATTCAACTTGTTGTCTACCACGACCCCCAGATCCCTCTCTTCCAGGCTGCTCTCCAGCGTCTCATCGCCCAGTCTGTACGTGCAGCCAGGGTTTCCCCGTCCCAGGTGCAGGACCCGGCACTTGCTCTTATTGAACTTCATGCGGTTGGCGATCGCCCAGCTCTCCAACCTATCCAGATCCCTCTGCAAGGCCTTTCCACCCTCATTCGAGTCCACAACTCCTCCTAGTTTGGTGTCATCAGCAAACTTGCTCAAAATGCCTTCTATTCCTACATCCAGATCGTTTATAAAAATATTGAAAAGTACCGGCCCTAAAATGGAGCCTTGAGGGACCCCACTGGTGACCGCCCGCCAGCCTGACGCAGCCCCATTCACCATAACCCTTTGGGCCCTGCCCGTTAGCCAATTGCTCACCCATCGTATGATGTTTTTATTTAGCTGTATGCTGGACATTTTGTCCAGTAGGATCCTATGGGAAACCGTGTCAAAAGCCTTGCTGAAGTCCAAAAAAATCACATCAGCTGGTTTCCCTTGGTCTACCATACGGGTGATCTTATCATAAAAGGAAATCAGGTTAGTTAGGCAGGACCTACCCTTCACAAACCCATGCTGGCTGGGACCAATGACTGCTTTGTCCCCCAGGTGCGCCTCAATACGTTCGAGAACCATCTTCTCCATGATTTTACCAGGCACTGATGTGAGACTGACAGGCCTGTAATTGCTAGGGTCTTCTTTCTGACCCTTCTTGAAAATCGGCACAACATTTGCCAGCTTCCAGTCTACCGGGACCTCTCCAGACTCCCAGGATCGTTGAAAAATAATTGAGAGAGGTTCCGCGATGACGTCCGCCAGCTCCTTCAGCACCCGGGGATGAATCCCATCTGGACCCATGGACTTGTAGGGATCCAGGTGGAGTAGCAAATCCCGCACACGTTCAGGGTCGGTTGGGAGTTTGTCATCCCCACCGTCCCACCGTCATCAGATAAGGTCTGATAAGGATAGGATCAGGAAGGATTAGTGGTAACTCAGATAGTTGAGGTCCGGTAGATGACAGCAAAGAAAAAGCCATTTGTCCCTCTATAGAAAAGTACTCTGCAGTGTCAGAGAAGATTTTGATGTTTCAAGCACCTGTGCATGGTAGGTGTGAAGTAATTTGATGTTGTACAGATCGATGAGATGAGGCATCTCTTGGTTTCATTTCCTCTGGAAGAATTCCAGTGTGGGTGTCCTGAAGCTGATTGAGAAATAACCCAACATGTAATAAGTGGAGACAATCAAGAGATTTCTTCAAAAGCTAATTACTGCACGCATACAGATTACATATGCAGACACAGTCTTAAAAAAATAGTTTAACTCTGGAACTCTTAATGCTTGTATTCTATTTCCTAAGTCTTTGGTGTTCTCTTGTCTTTCTTTCCATAGCCTATCTACCACTGTGAAGGGTATAAATCATGCCTGAGTTTGCGTTTTTAGTTGCTTGTTTGTCCATTTTAAAGGTTGATTAATGGCTTCATTGATTTACAATAAATATAATCAAGCAAACTGTAGGTATTTAGTTAAAAAATAAAATAATTTCTGAAAAAAAAAAAAAAAGAAAAAAAAAAGAAGAAAAAAGAAGGGAAAAGAAAAAAGGAAAATAAATATTAAAGAAAAACCTAAAAAGAATTCCCTTGTTAGCCTTGACTCTATCAGGGGGTTGTTAATTTATTTGTTTAATGTTAAGGGTAAATAAGCCTCTTCTGCAGTGCAGGTAATACCAACATATGTACCTGCACTAAATGAAGATGAAGTAGAAGGAAGTAATCAGAAATAGTCAGGATGTAAATTAAGTGTGTCTCTGGGTTAGAAATACACATGCTTGTCTATGCAAATTAACCAATAAAATATTACAATGTCTTTTGTTAAGTGTTTTGGAAAATAGAAGCTTGTGGGCTGTTTGGTAGGGGTCAGTTGTGAATGAAACATCTGAGAGAAAAAAAAAAAGAAAAGAAAAAAGAAAAAAAAAAAGTAAACATCCAAAACTTAAGTACCATTTGTTTTTTTCCATTTCCTTCCAAATAGCACTTTTTAATTTCAAACCACTAAACAATGACATATAGATATATAAAAATACATGGAAAGATTGCACATGTATAGAAAGAGTAAATACATTTGAAAAGGTTTTAATGCTATATTGGCTCTTTGTTTATTTTGAATTTATAAATGTTTATTTTGAATTTCTTTTTCAAAAATTCTAATTTCCTCTTTCTTTACAGATTGCTACATACTTACTGCACACAATCAAATTCATCACACTTTGAGGAGAAGGAGTACATGTGAAAATAAAACAGGACAGTGTTGTATATTGAAATAAATTTGAAGAATCATCTCCATTAGAAAAAATTAAAATTAAAATTAAAATTAAAAGCTTTAGAGCTTTACAGTGACAGACCTCATAGGCCACACAGCCTGTGTGAAATTGGATTCAGTGTGATTATTTCTGGGCAATAATTCAGAGCAAATAACATCAAGAAAGGCTTGCATAAATCCTGACAGAAAAAGTGGATTTAAATCAAACTAATAGGTTGCAAAACACATGAAATATGCTTTGTACTGTGCCTTGGAGACACATGGCCAAATCCATATTCGAAAAGTAAAAACAAACCAGAGTGATTTGAAGAATAAATTACTTGTCATCGTGATCTTTAAAAAATGCCAGAATTTAATGCAAAAATATAATCCTAACATTTATTGCAGCAAAAATAAATGTCAACATATTAGACTTAACTGGCTAAGCCTTGTGGTAGCATTTCTATAAAGTGAAAGGAACATGACAAGTTGTATTTCACATTTATTAGAATGAGATTTGGTCTTCTTTATCATAAGCAGTAGATTTAAACACTTTATTTTAATTTACTTCACAGTACTGAGAAAAACATTGACTCAGATAAGAAGTGGAATACCATATACTCTTTTCTCTAAAGCTATCAATCAATTTTAGAAGCTAAATATGTGATATGACAACACTAGAGCTTTACAGTAGAATACAAAATGTAACATAAAATGTTTGTGACATATCACAGACACTACTTAGAAGCATATCTGCTTTATGTAGAACATGGTAAAAGTTAGTCTACTATCGGCTATAACAGATATATCCTCATAAACATGTAAGTACATATTACTGTAGAGAAGGACTCTATCTGATAGCATCTTTCGACTGCAGCATGGTACTTATCCAGAAACAGTCATTACTCTAGTTCCTTCTTAAACTTTTATGTTGTGTAACATGCAGTTCCTTTCCTTTCAATATTTATGACATTATTTATACTTTGCAAAGTATATTCTTAGATACTATCTTTTTTATTACTAAAATAATTAGACATATGAAATTTCAGCATCACAGAGATGATCAGTTTTCCAAGCCTTGTCCTAGAAAACTGACAGGAATCCTAAAACAAGGCTTAGAAAATCCTGTCTTAGGATAGGAATCCTTGTTTAGGATAGGAAACCATCAAAATTCATTGAAAATAAATATAATTCTTCCTGCTATAATAGTGGCAGCATAACCTGCAATTGCTTTGACTTATTATTCACTGCCTCACAGGGTTAAAATCTTTAGATCACTTCCTTTCAGATAACAAGGAATATATATGTAAATCTTTTTTCTAGGGTAATAAACTTAGATATTAAAACATTAACATCATAACTGCATTAAATATTACAAAATAAATCTGTGGAAAAAAAATAATTGATACTTTAAAATAAATTTAATATTTTTAATCAAATTGCAAAATTAAGCACTTGCAAGATGGCAAATTTGTACTTTTTCAATCCTGTTTCTCCTGAGTGATTCCCATCTGACAAGGACAGAGGTAGGTAGTTCTTTAAGAAAACAAAACAACACAACAACAACCTAATGCAAAGATGTTATATGTATGTGGTCATATAACTGATGATCAAAAGCATGTAGCCTGTCAGAATACAGTGTTGTCATCTGTATGTTTATTCCTATTTTGTACAAGCTATTCATATAACAGCTTAAAAAATATATATTTATGCAATGATACACAACAATATCTGTAGATAACTTCTAGTTAATCTTTTGTTGTTATTATTATTACCAATGCTAAACATTCTACTTGTTTTTCAGAAGACATTAGCAAAATCAAGTATGTGGACAGGCTGGAAAAGGTCCAAAGAAAAACCCGTAAGATGATCAAAGGACTGGAGTGCCTGTCATATGAGGAAATGCTAAGGCAACTGAGTTTGTTCAGTCTGGAGAAAAAAAAAAAAAAAAAGACTCAGAGAAGACTCAGAAGAGATCTCATCCCTATGTTCCACTCTTTAAAGTGTGTCTACAAAGAAGACTGAGATTTTGACAAGCAGTCACATGGAAAAGACAATGGGCAATGGGTATAAGCTGCACTGGGGGAGATTCCATTTGGACATATGAGAAATTTTGGTAGAGCTCACTGTGAAACCTAGCCCATGAATTGAGGAATTTTACTGGCTTACCAGATTGAATAATAAAGGAGTTGTACAGGGAACTGGATGTTTTCAATATCATGCCTAGGTGCTGGGGCAAGCTTTCTCCTTCCTGGTACTTAACAGGCAGAAAAGTCTGTTAGAAATGAAGTGCTAAGCGTAGCGGAAAGCATTTGCAATCTATGAAACTTTATATAGCACAGATCATCTCCTACCTCTCCTTTGGCATTTGGTAGTGGTCAGTTTTGGCTCTCAAGCATTTCAATGGATTTCACTTCCAGTAAATGTTTCTCTTGGAAGACAACTGCTAAAATGGGCACAATGACTGACATTATAATTTCTATTTTCTTTGTGGGGATGCTTTAACACTCTTATGTGTAAGTGGATCCCTTCCTCCTACTATAAAGGTTTTCCAGCATTTGAGCAGACAGACAGCATATGTATAACATCAGTAAAGGGATGTCTTTTAAAGGCCTGATATTACAAACCTAAGGTCTACCATACATTACACACACAAGCCACTATATGACACAAAAGTATATTCTATACACTCAATGTCTTAGTAAGCTAAGGAAGTGGTAATAGTTAATTTGAAAGACAAAATGTACAAATACACATTTTATCTTTGAAATATGGGCTGTGAAAATGAGTTGCAGCATATATGGATAATTGCATTTAAATTTGAAACTAGTTAGCACTTTTGATAATAAGTAAGGCTCCCAAATGTCTAAGTACTACACTGTTTTGTATAAATAAGAAGAATGACAAAAATTGTAATTAGAATGACAAAAAATGTAATTACATACACTAAACATATGCTGCAATGAAAGAGTGATAAGTTATTATAACATACTTTTTTTAGAGGAAACCAAACTTCTATCTTCAGCAGAATCTTATTTCCATAGAGCTTTCATATCATTTAGCTTACAGATACTAGAAGATGTTTACAGACCTGAAACTGGTAGCCACTTAAAAACTTTGAAAGATTTCTATGTAGCATATTTATTGAGCTATATACATATCACACACTATATATACAGCTGGTCATACACTTTAGTAGGTTACATGAAAAGATCTTTCTCTTCTCCAAAAAATCCCCATTGTATTTTTATCTGCTCATAAAGCATTCACTAAAGCAAACAGAATGTTCAGGTAGTAATATTCTATTTTATGTTTCATCTCGTTTGTAAAGAACCTTTTTTATTTTGATTTATGTTTCATTGCCCCCTGCTGTTTGATAAAGTCCTTAAGTTCTTTTTTTTTTTTTTTTTTTTTTTTTTTAGTCAACATCTCTATCTACTTTACTAGTGCATAAAGGGTTGGGTTTGAAATTATCTTCTTAAGCTATGGTCTCAGATTCAGTATGCTTTTATTTTTTCTTTCACCTGAAGGACTAAAGTACTCAAATAATGCAATAAATGCAATTAAACTATTATGACAAGGCTGCAAAATGACAAAGATGCTTTCAAGTGCATTTCCTGCCTCATAAGGAATATTGACAAAAATTAATATTATTTTCATATGCAATTTCTTTTCTATTTTTAGTTACTATCTCAGGACACAGAATGCCTCACCGGACCATGTGTGAAGAGAGCTTTCCTTACATATGCAGCTCTTCAATTATCCCCTATTGATTGAAGAGGATTGTCAGTTGCTTGATGAAACTATTCATCTAGACCTGCTCATCAATTACCTGAACATAGTTCTTTTGTGTTTTTCAAAACATTTACCTAGGAAAGCTGAAGAAATTAGGGGTAAGAATTTTTTTTTTTTTTTTTTTTTTTTTTTATTCTGGAAGTTGTGCAGAAATTTTGCCCAAGCTATATTTGTTTGTTCATGTGAAGATATTGAAGGTTGGACAGAAAGACTTCTCCAATGATACTTAATATGACAGGTATTGTTTGTGTCTGCCAGCACCCTAAAAAAAATCAATGCACCCTAGGAAGTTTTCCATTCTGTAAAAGTCCTTTGTGCTAGGGAAGTCTCTGGTGTAGCAGAATGAGATACTTTATGAATGAATGCATAAGTTACCTAGGTAATAACAGCTAAAACTCAATGCAAAAAAAGTTTCCAGAAATCAGAAAGTCACGTCAGTGTCATTAGGACTGTAAGACAGCATGGATAAGTTGTGGAAGTGCTTTAAGAACTGATTTTGGAAATGTTACCTGGGCTTACTTGCTGTGGTTTTTAGAATTTTCAGGCTTCTGCACTTTAGCTTTTCTCTGCAACAATAATGAAAAAAAAATCTTAAAATTATATTTTTCAAATACAAACCCACACAGATTTCGTAGGACTATGGGAGCCCATGCAGAAGAGCAGTGGCATTTGTACCATTGTCACTACACCCTACCTACATGAAGAGTAGCCTTAAGGCTACTCTTTTACTAATGTCTTGTACTAATGTCTAGTTTATCTCAGCTGTTAAACTCGGCTGACTTCAAAAATCTGGTATCTGGCTGTATCAAACTGAGAAAACATGTCTTAACTTCTTTCATTGAGATGTCATTTCATTTCACATTTGTCAGAGATGAACACAGAACATGGACAATTAATTAGCTCAGGTGACTCCGATGGCTTTAATGTTTGTCTGAGTCCTGCAGCTGCTCAGTAAATATACTTATAATGAAGCACAGAACTGGTATGCCCAAACCAGATCAGGTGCTCTGTAGATGTGATACATCAGTATAGATCCACAGCTCTCTACAAGCTAATTTAGAGTATTCAATGATTAATGAAAGAAATAGCTACAGATAGAGCCACAAATAAATTTCTCTGCTTCTCAGCTAACCAGTATCAAAGAGCCCTCCTCCCCTCCTTTTTTAAATATATACATATATTTATATATTTTATATATTTTTATTATATACATGTATATATATATTTATAAAACAGATTAACTGCCTCTATCAGTCTGTCAGTCTATCATAGAAAAGTGAGGAACTAAGTTAATTGCAGAAAGAATTAATCATCACTCACTCAGTCAGCATCTATGCTTGGTCTGCAAGAAATGAAGAAAGGAGCTCAAGGCAAACTAAATACATAAATAAATGAGAAAGAGAGGATGAAATAGAGAAGGAGAAAAATAAGTATTTAGTCTGATGGAAGACTGTAGGAACATGTTAGTGGAGGAAGGTATAAGGAATATAGACTTTGGAGAAGTAGGAAGGAGACAGTGGAAATTTAGGAGAGAAAGGAAAAAGAAATGTGTACAGAAGAGGCACATACTTAGGAATACAGAAATGATTCATAGTCTAAAACCTGAAGGTAGATAACAGTGCTGTTATAAAGATGAGTCTGTCTTTTTCTCCTGTAACACACTTATCCACATACCCATATCCCCATATTTCAGCTTTGTTTGCAGACTTACTGGACTGGATCCAAACCTCATATCCATATAAATAATAATAATAATTTTAAAAAATGTCTTCCTCAGAACTTCCTCCAACAGTTTTTGGTCTGGTTTGGTGTTGCTTTGATTTTCCTGTAAAAGAGCAGAATGTGTTATTTTTTCTCATGTTTGTTTAAAATATCTTGATGTTATTACCAACTAAGTTTGTTTGCAGTCTTGTCAGAAGCTGGAGATTGTAGCTTGCCAAGCTTGAAAAGACAAATTATATGTATTATTTGTATAGAAAATTTTAGCATATTATTACAAATCAATGATGTTATGTTTTCTTTTAACATTCTGGGTGTAGCATTTATTGTTTTGACATTTCTTGACTCCTAGTTTAGAGTCCTGGAATTCATTTATGCAAGTATTTAGTGGTATAGCTACTGGCATTGGAAACTTGACTCACTGGCATAAAGGCTTCCTTTTGTATTATTCGTAATTAACAAATGAACATCATGTTACACAATCTAAGATAGATGTGTTTTTCCACATTTGGGATAATTTTTTAATCGATTCTCTTTCTCAGTAAATCTATGACACATTATTTTTTCATCCTGATCATTCTGAAGCAGCCTTCACTGTATTACACTTTTTTCCTTCTTATTTTACTGGCAGAAAGACAATCAAAAATCCCCACTTTCTGTGCTGCATAAATATGATATATATGCAGTAGCATATGATACATATTTTTTTGCAAAGAACATTGCAATAGCATAGAGCTAATAGAAGTTCATTCCGTGTTTTCAAAATTACAGTGAAAGCAGAATGTGTTTCTGGGATACAAAAAAGATATTTCTAAGGCAGGAACAAAATAAGAAAACCTATTATTTCAAAACTATCTATAAAATAAAATAAAATAAAATTGTAATAAAAAGTATTTGAGTTACCACTGCAATAAGTATTCAAAAGATGTGTAAATGTGGTGCTTAGGAACCTGGTTTAGGAGTAGACTTGGCAGTGCTAGGTTAATGGTTGGATTTGATGGTCTTGAAGGTCTTTTCCAACCTAAATGATTCTGTGATTCTACGATTCTATTAAAATAAAATAAAATAAAATAAAATAAAATAAAATAAAATAAAATAAAATAAAATAAATAAGGAAAAAAAAAATCAAACCTTTTCAATGAAAACAGAATTACACATAAAGACTTGGACTAGAACTTAGAATAAATTATTTGTGAAGAATTGTGACTTTATGATTTCAAAATATTCAAATCTAACCTCCTTCCAGATGGTCTAGGTCTTTTCAGGGTTGATCATGGCATGGTCCCACATATTCTGGAATACAACTTATCAGTCTAATACAGTCCTTGGTCAATTCATTTTCTAAGAACATGAAAAAGTCAGGTTAAATTTAAGAAAGTGCAGGCCCACCATTTATTTTAAAGTGACATCTGATTAAAAATAAACAAACAACAACAAACAGTAAGAACTGTGTAAATCTTTCATAATTTTTTAGAAATACGTGTTCTGTCTGATTGGCCTTTCCTAGATGCTTGACAGCTTTCCTCAGAATTATTTTCTCAGCAAACACCATTTTGTGCCACTTTCATGTCCCAGTCTTTCCCTTTTGCCTCTCTTAAGGTTCTGTGCCTTTCAAAAGAGTTGTTTATCTTATCTTTACATATGAAGTTAATGTTTTCTTTTTATTATTTCTAGTTAGTAGGGCAAGCATCAGAGATTATTTCCTTAAGCTATTATATAGAACCTAAATATTATGTCAAATGTGTCTAATCTGATACTAAACAGTGTGGAGGCTTGGTGTCGGATCATGGTTTACAGCACCATGATCTACTACTAGTTAGTTTGGTAGATACAGATGATTCTAAACAATACTTTCTTTGATGGCAGCTGAAAAGGTTCCTATTTTCTAACAACGCTTTCTAATGAAGTAGGAAAGCTTTCTGTTTTCTATTGAAAATGAGGAAGTAATCACTAAAATGGCATCTGTATAGGTTTCATTAGGGAGGTGATTGTCCCCCCTACTCATACCTCATGAGGCCCCACCTGGAGTGTTGCAACCAGACTTGGGGCACAAGAAGAACACGGAAGTATTAGAATGAGTCTAGAGGAGGGTCACAAAGAGGATCGAGGGGCTGGAGCCCCTCCTGTGAAGACTTTCCAGTACCTAAAGGGTGCCTACAGGAAAGATGGGAAGGGACTCTGTCATTGAATGTTGTGATAGTTCAAGGATTAATGGCTTTAAACAAAAAGAGCATAGATTTTGATTAGATATAAGAAATAAATTATTTCCTATGAGGGTGGTGAGGCAATGGGCCAGCTTGCCAAGAGAAGTTGTGGATGCCCCACCCCTGGAAGTGTTCGAGGTTACGTTGGATGGGACCTTGGCCAACCTACCTAGTGGGTGGCATCCCTGTCTATGGGGGATGGGGAGGGGAATGGATGGATCTTTAAATTCCTTTCCAACCCTAGCCGTTCTATGATTCTATGATTTATTTCTTTCAGCCACATTCTGTTCTCTTGCAATAAACGTGAGTTCCAATTAACTCTGGCAATGCCAGTTATTCCAGGCTTTGGAGTTGCTTGTAGAAACAATATCAAAAGCTGTTTCTAGAATGCAACTTGGTAGAATATATAATTAGCAAAATAATTGCACAAGAATGCTCATAATGTACTTATGAGAGATAGGCCATATCTGGAATATTTCTAAGTATACATAACCTCTTCTTCCCAAAGCAGAAAGTGCATGCAAATATTTGCATTATATGCAAATATTATATGCATTATATGCAAATATTTGCATATGTCAAAAAATCTTGATGACAGACAATGAAAATATCCCAGCCTAGGCATGGTATATTGCAGGTTGCTGATTTTTGTGGTTTATTCCTATTGTTTGTAATAGAAAAGACAGACTTTTAATTAGGACAGAAATAATAAAATCACAGCAGAACTGCTCACCACAGTGATAGGTATTACATGCTAGGTTAAAAATACATTTGGGGAAAATCTGAAACAGTGTTAATGTCTGCTAATTTAGGTCTTTGTTTGAAAAGTAGGTCCTTAATATAGTTACAGATATGTCAGCACAAAAGAGTTTTCAGATTAAAATTTCACAAGACCAGCTAAATATTCAGTTATAATATATCAAGGGATATATCTTGGCAGGTTACTCTGTTTTCTTTAAGTGAAAAATCCTACATAGCTGGATATCTTGATAAAATAAGACAAAAGACAGATATGCTTTATTACTATTGTTTAAAAAAAAATGTAGTCCTGATCACAACCTTACTCTACAGATCATAATGTATTTGACAATGTGGAGGGGAAATGTACTGTTACTAGTAAGGTTAAGGAGAAGTAGTTAGTCACATAAAAATAATAAAAATATATGCCTTCTTCTTTATATACCTTCTGTTTTTTTCTTGCCTCCAGGTATTTCAGTACTAAATAATAATAATAATAATAATAATAATAATAATAATAATAATAATAATAATAATAATAATAATAATAATAATAATAATAATAATAATAATAATAATAATAATAATAAATAAAAATCAAACTAGTTCCCTTTACAGAAGTTAGCAAGTATTAATTATAACAAGTATTATTCCAAAGTCGATATTGACTTTCTCTCTCTCTCTCTCTCTCTCTCTCTCTCTTTTTTTTCTTCTTCTTCTTAATTTACATGATATCATCAGAGGTATGAGATAAAGATAAAGCACAAGATAAAGTCTTGATGGAGAGCAATTCTCTACTCAGGGAGAGTCTTAAACAGATTATAGGTAGATATTCCAGATGCTTAGATTTAACTCAGTGAGTTTGGTCTTAAACTGTTAGTTCATTTTTAAGGATTAAAGTCCATATTACCTGGATTGGCATTTACAGTAATGATAGCCACTCTTTGTAATATTTGCAGAACTGGAGTAGATGGATGATTACAAGATTTGGACCAGGATGCTCTGGGAAATCCAGGAACCAAGCTGAAAGAATAAAATCTTTTCAGAAATTTCTGCTTCTGTAAGGTTTACGTTTTTTGTTTTTTTTTCAACATTTCCATGTGTTTTTTTTTGTTTGTTTGTTTGTTTGTTTATTTTTTTGATTATCTCAGTTTGTGATAGGAACTTTTTTATTGTTTATTTTGGATTTGGTGTGGAAAATAGATCTTTTTCTCTGGAATGTATCCCATGTGTGCCAAGAAAGAAAGGCAGCGTATCTGGGTACTACACGTATCTGCATTTATGTAAGATCTGTAGATACATGTATAAATATATATAGATACTTTCCTATGTGTATAGACACATAAAGTGAGGGAAACATGGTTTCTGTTTGAATATAATAATGAATATAATAAATACTGAGAAAGCAAGGCAGCTGAATAGTGTTTCTCATTATCTTCACTATTCAATGCATAATTTCTGCATGGTGTCAAAGGTCTGCCCTGAGTGCAGAATTATTATTTTATTCATGAAGTTCTCCTTTAGTATTATGCTGTATGAATTTTTGCTATATCCTCCCTGTGAGGTAAAATACTTACTACAGATACAGAAACTGACAAAACCTTTTGCAAACTCACTGTCAGAGCAAGGATTATGCTTCCTGATGGTCTCATTCCTGTCTTTATTCTTCAGACTGCCAGTCACACAAATCGCTTGTTATACCCATTGGTTATGTTTGCTGTGTGTGATTCAGGAAAATTTCTCTTGGGCGTGGCAAACTATCCATCCAGGAAAAGGTAGCATAGATACAATTTGCTAAAGTTCTTATGTAGATGACTTGACTAATCAAGATGCTGTGACAGATTTTTATGTGATCTTTCTATGTGATTTTAACAACTGGATGTGTTTGTTTGTTGTTGGCTTTTATATACTTGCTACATTCTTTATGCAACTCTCTACCTTCCAAAGCAAAACTTTCAGTACTTACAAAGCTGTGTTGGCTTAAGGTCTCGTGTCACTTTCCTCTCAAATTCTCTCAGTATTGTGTCCTGATATAACTCCAAAGAACAAATTCTGTGATATCCACTTCCTTTCTTTAATGAATGTGCTGGGTTGACACTAGCCAGCAACCAAACACACACCTTTTCTTTGACTCAGTCATTTTTGGCAAGAGTCAAAGAAACTGAAGGAAGGCAAAAAGACCTATGCATTGAGATAATGAATGTTTAATAACAGAAGCAAAATCATTTTCCGGAAAGCACGTGCAATGGTTACCTGGGAAAACAAATACCAAAACCACAAACATCTCCTTTTCCTTCTTTCCCAGAGCTTTTATTGCTGAGAATATCATATGGTATACAATACCACATGGAATACCATTGAAATTTGGTCAGTTTAGGTCAGATGTCTTGGCTATGTCCTCTCCCAACTTCTTGATCATCCCTACCTAGTCTACTTGCTTTGAGGGGGAAGAGATAAAGAGTAAGTCATGATCCAGTGCAAGCACTGTGCAAGTGCAGCAATAGTCTAAACACTGGCATGTTACTGATACTATTTTAGCCACAAATGTGAATCACAGCAGCATATAGGCTACTATGAAGAAAAGCCTTATAGCTTCAACTAACCTTAAAACTTCATCCCAGCCAGATTCAGTACATATAACTAACCTTATAAATTCATTCCAGCCATATTCAGTATAATGAACAATAAGGTCCAACACTAAAGATGCAATGATATTCTCTGCATACACAGAGACAATATTCCATCCACAAGAATAATATTTAGAATATTATTTAAAAATGAAATGTGATAAGGAAGTTGATACATATTTCTAGAATCATAAAATAAATCAGCCATTATATTTTTAAAAATGTTAAAACCAAGCAAGAATATTTTTCAATAGTTAAGTTTAAATAGTTTAGTTTCAAAACTGAGATTTTCAAAATTATTGATAATTCCCATAACAATGAGTACTTCCATTAAGACATTAAGATGGGTAGGATTGGGTCTTCTTCTTTTTTTTTTTTTTTTTAATCTGTAAGCAGTAAAAAGACTAAATTGTAACTGACAAATTAGTAAAGTCTTATCATTTTTGTTAAGTATGTTTAACAGTTCAACTTTTTAATTTAATTTTTTGAAATATGGAGATTTCTTGACTCTTAGAATAATCAGAACACTTGCATTACACATGTTGAATGTTCTTCATCATCTCACAGAATCATGCAGTTTCACACTACTTGGAATTAAACTCAGTAGATGGCATATGCTAGTTTTTAAGCATAGTTTTTACATAAGAATATTTTCAAGGTGACAATTACCAAAGATAAAGTATGGAAAATAACTTAAGGTCATGGTTGATAACAGTTGAACATGTGATCTTTTTCTAATGCTGTAGCACTGAAGGCCAATGCAATTTCTGAATTATATTTCTAAGCCCCTTGCATGAAAATGGAAAGTAAGCATTCTGAAATTCTATTACCTCTGTACATTAAATTAATGAAACCAGTATGGAATTTGAAATCTTGAGGAACTGGAGAGGTTTGGATACAAGAATTACAGCAATAATTTGAAGTTAAGGAAATCAAATTGTTTTATAGCAAGAAACTAAGACATTTAATTTATGTTGAGATTACTTTATCAATAAGAACCCACAAGAATCAAGGACTGCTGACAGCATGCTGGCTTTTAATGTAGAAGAAAAGAACATGACAATCCAATTCTAGAAGTTAAACAAATTTTAATAACATCTGCTAAATAAGACAAAATATTGTAATTAATCGCTGAAACAGCTTATCAGGGAAGCAGTAAAATATAACTTATTTGAAGACTTTAAATGAGGATGGACTGAGACAAATATTAGAAGGGCATGACACCAAAATTACTAGACATGGGTCAACAGTCTACATTATTCAGGTCATCATTCAGTGACTATTACACCCTTGGAATTTCTAACTATGTGAAAACATTAATTATCTATGTACTTTGATGGACTTTGCCTTACAAAATTTCAATGCACTATACAAAGATTTGATTATTTTGCAGTTTTTGAGTTTTCCAGTACCATAACACTGTATTTTTTTTTTCTGGTATGTTTGAAAAGAATAAAAGTAGATAACTACAAAACCCCATAACAGTATTCTTTGACTTGCACTTCATATCACACTTAATATGTTCACAGAGTGGTCTTCTCATAGGATTTATTTAGAACTCCTTTGAGTCATCATTTGCTAGCCTCATTTTGTATTTTCCTCATTAACTGCAGTGTATCTCTCAATGCTTATTGAGTTCTTTATACTCACAGAAAACATGCTATGTAATCATAATTTACTGGTCTTTAATGACAGTTTGGATGCATACCAAAAGTATACTTTCACCTTTGTCATGGTGAAAGCATGGTGAAAGCTCTGGGACATGACATAGCATTGATTTGATTTCCTTTATTGACTGAAGTCACTATAAGTATCCATTTGGAGGACAATGAAACAGTTTTCACATTTTTTTTACCAACACCACTCCATCCTGAAACCTCAAAAACCATTTAAATATATAACCAAATTCTGTAATTGAATCACATCATCTCTCAAACACAGTAATCAGAAGGAGTTAATAAAAAGATCTCAGTGTCATACTCACATATGACCTGTCAGTCAATTAGAAACAACTGTTGTCCAGGAAGAATGTGATTAAAATAAAAATAAATAAATAAATAAATAAATGGGCTGTAAACAAGCTCAGGCTCTTGTTTCCCTTTCCTTGGAAATAAAGAGATGGAAAATATAACTCTAAAGTGACATCAGAGCAGGGCAGACAGCAGGCTCTTTTGGCATGCATTTGAGTTTCCTGCTGTCTGACAAGGTATAAAATGTGTGAAAAGTTTCAAACAATTGTTGTTTTTTATTCTTTATTTATTTTATTTTATTTTATTTTATTTTATTTTATTTTATTTTATTTTATTTTATTTTATTTTATTTTATTTTATTTTATTATTTTATTTTATTTTATATTTTATTTTATTTTATTTTATTTTATTTTATTTTATTTTATTTTATTTTATTTTATTTATTTTGTATCAGGAACACTTTCAGTTGGTTAAAATGAAAACCATGTAAACCAGCTCTTGTCTGGAAGATACTTTAAATGTATTAAGGAATACACAGGTGATCAGATGCATCCTATGTGTAGTGTTCAGCTTAATGCTTCATTGGGGTCAAGATACTTTTGGACTGGTGTTGGCTCATAGTTTAGTTAGTGAGCTCTTTAGATAAAACTGCTACTAATTTCCCTGTTGTGTTTCTACGATAGCTTTCAGCATGATATCTAGGAAAAAATCACCTGTTGTATTAATCAACTGTGGAACTTGAAATTCTAATGAAATTTGGTGTTGCTGGATCACCCTGAAATCCACAACCAGGAGGTGCTCTAAAAAAGTCAAGTGGTATTTTTATTCTCATATAGAAATACTGAGACTTATTAACAATACTTAAGTAACTTAATATGAGTGTCTGTTGTGGTTACAGAAAACTACCATAGTTTATATAATCATAGAATATTCCAAGTTGGAATGAACCCACAAGGATCATAGTGAAGCTCCTGGCTCCACACAGGACCAAAAAGCAGACCATATATCTGACAGTGTTGTCTAAACTTTAATAATAATAATAATAAAAGGTAAAACTTCTTTACTCTTTAATGTGATATAATAATGGGGAGAATCATTGCAATTTATTCAGGGCTTAAACACACACTATGCATTTCTATATGCCAAGCATGAACAAAATATAGAAAGATAACCAGTATGACATAGGCTAGTATGTATAAAACACAGTGACATTAAAAATAAATAAATAAATAAAAATACTTTGCAGCTGTTTTTCTTTTTAGAGACACTTAAATGTTTTGTTTTATCTTTTCAGTGGATAGATTTGACCCCAGCCTTTTCAGTGAAGTGTCAATTGAATAAGGAGAAATCATCATATATTTCTTCGCTGCACATAGCTACTGTTAGAGAATCACTTGTTAACTAAATCATTATGCTATGTTTCTCTGTGGTGCAATGTCATTCATAGTATGTTTTAGATCTTCACCACAATTATCTCTAGAAGTGTATGCAGAAGGCAAGTGTCTGTTCCTTTAAGTGTACCTGGTCAAGGGCCTTTTCCAATGCAACAAGGGATAATAAGAAAGGGAGTCAGTGATAGGAACCAAGTCTGGGCAGTTGTACTAACTGGTAAGGAAAGAGACGGAATTTGTGAATAATAATTCTACTACATACCAGCTACTGGCAAGACCTGTCTGTATATGTGTGAGTGAAACTGGTGGCAGCTACTGGAGTCAGTCCAGGTGTGTAGGGACACAGACTGCTGTGCCAACTACTGAGTGATTGAGGGTCCTACTATCAGCACCTGTGGGTGTGTGGGGAATCTGAAAGCTCCTACATACTTTGCGCCCAGAGTGCCAGCTACTGGGGTGACTGGCATGTGTGGACTGGGTGCCAGCTTCTGAGTCGGACTGGGACATAGACCCGCAGACTGTGGCGCCAGCTACTGGAGTGAGGTAGAGGTCTTGATGCCAGCTGCTAGAGCGAGTGGGATTTTCTAGTCCCAGGCATTGGAACAGCAATGGTATCTGCTCCAAAACCAGCTACTGGGGGGGGGGGGGGGGGGAGACTGGTATGACTGTGTGGGCTTGTATGTGTGTGTGTATGACTTGAAAGGATTAAAAAACAGCTACTGGGGGGACTGAGCGTCTGTATCTTCCCCAAACCTGTTGTGCATAGTGTGTGCATGCATATTTGCTAGCAAATATTAAGCAGGACCAGCTGGTGAGTAGTAGGGGCCTTGGTTGGGACATCAGGCAGGTGGTACATCCATGCTGGTACACCCACGGGGGCTTGTAAATGTGTTTTAAATGAGGGACAAGTATGTAAGTGTTGCATGTTTGCAGCGAACTTCAAGCCAGACCAACAGGTAAACAGAGGACCTGTGAAATATGTAAGAGTGCCCAGGGGTGCCAGGTGGACAGAGGGCCTGTGCTGTTACCCAAGGGATCCAGAAATATGTTTGTGAAGCAGTGAGGTGCTGTGTGCCCGCGCCAGTGGGTGGCCTGTTTCTCTGCCAGCTTGAGAGGAGGAAGGGATCTCTGCTGTCCATGTCTGTGTTTTACAGGAGTCCCGGGTGTAAGTGCTGTTGAAGGCAATCCTTGGCTGGGGCAGTCTGCGTGACTAGCTATGCCAGTGTCCTGTATGTGTCTCTGGGACATGCTCAGCTTCACCACTGGTTGAGTCTGCAAAGGGGAAAGCAGCAGCTGCTCCCGCCTGGGCAGAGACCCTGGGTCCCCAGGGCACTGGGCTGTGCCCCATCCACCAGGCAGAAGGGGCCTGGGCTGCAGGTTGCAACTGCACTTTTTACCTCACTTAAGCATCTTTCTTAGCACTTAAAAGATCAAATTACTTTAGAAAATACTTTATAGCCTCATGCCCCACTTCTTAACAGACATAGATGTATTTTGTTCCTTCAAAAAACAAGAAACAACTAAAACCACTTAGGTTAATAAAGTTTATTTTCAGCGTTGTGCTGTTATACACTTTAATATTCTTTAAATCTTAAAATATGTTAATGTTTGAAGTGTCTGTAGACAATGGATTACTGATTGGGAATAAGAAATCAATGACTTAAAATGGAGATTGTTTTTTCTTCTGTTAAATGCGGTGGGATCTTTTACAGGTTGAAAGTAGTAAGGATGGGGAGGCACAGCGTCCCTCTCCATTGCTATAATTGAAATTAACAGCTATGTTAAATGCAGATGCATTCCAAAATTGATGGCCCAGAGCCCATGTGAGGATTTTTCTCAACTTAAAATAAACCAGTGACTTTTTGATTTCTTAGTTTTAAGACTCCTTTCTTTCCTTGTCCTGTAGAACTTGAAGATTCATGGAACCTATGTACATGTACCTTCCAGCACACTCCATGCACATCTATTTTACTTTGAGCATGGATTAAAGTCAGGTCTGTGCCTAAATCCAAACCTTTTGCTCATTCATGCTGGGTGAATGTAGACACATTTTCAAACATGTATGTGTGAGGTTAGTCTCAAAGTGCCATAAAGCACCCCAAAGATTTTGCATCAATCTCATCTTTTGGAAATGTCTAAAAAATAATGGAAAGATCAACTGTCGTGTGCCAATTCACATCCCACCAGGGATGTCTTCCTATCTTTGTAGAAAATTCTTTTGGTTGGTGTTACATAGATAAATCATCTGAGCTTTTTTTCTGGAAGTTTCTAAACTTTGTGTGGTGTGGAAAAAAACAAAAAAAAACAGTAGAAACTCAAGAAGTATGAAAGCCTTTAGCCCACTTTCTCATTAAGATGAGGTATGGCATAATTATTGATTTAGATTTACAGAGCTTTACGCAGTGTTAATATTTTGTGATCCATTCTCAGCTTACTATCTAGTCGTTTGTCATCTATATGCAGAATGCACCTGGGAAGCTAATTTTTGGGGTGTGCATAGAAAACCTAGCAAGTTCCCTTGCATGTAGAAAATGATAATGAAGAGTGAAAGTAAGAAAATGAAAGTTTAAAAGAGGCTGAAATATTTAACACTTCCCTTTGGATTTCAAACAAAATGTGAAAGCATACAATTTGTAGTCAATGCTATCTTTCAGGTGCACAGTTATAAAACAGCTGAATTATGACAGGATAGCTCTAGATGACTGATTTAAATCCCCTGTTGAGTCTGAACTAAAAGTGACCAAGATATACAGTTGTTTGGACTTGCGAGAGGAAGGTGATTTGGAATATGGTAGTGTTCATAAAATTGCCTGATACTACCTGTATGCTACTTTGATAGTTTAATTATAAATCTATCACTTAAATCTTATTCAAAAGTTGTTTTTCAAGAAAATTCTGACTCCTGATGGTAGTCAGGTATTTTATATTTTTGCACAACTAGGGCTCAGACTGTCTCTAACCCTTTCAAAACTATCTCAACTTCCTGAAGATTTGTTTAATCATAAGAGTTTCATACTATTCTTTAAAGAATTCATTATTTCCTGTGATAACTTAGAAATTTGAACTGATGCTAATTAATATAGCAAAGACAATGTATCATGACCTGGCTTTGGTTCAAGTCTGGAGGCTTTGTAAGCAGTGTTACAAGAACTGGGTTGCTGGGAAGGACATGTTTTGATGGTGCATGCTGTGCAGAATACGTCACCACTGACTTCAATACCTTCTCTTAAAAGTTGTTGGAAATCTGGTCGAGGTGACTCATACAAGTACTGGAGATTTATTTATTGCAATAATACCTTTGTAGTGCTTTAAATACATAATATGTATTTTATTTATATATACTATTTACATATTTATCTTTGTATGTGTGTTGCATATATACACATTCACATGCACACACAAGTTTGTATTTCAATTAATTTTCTGAAGCAAGACTTCCACAGAGCAGTACACTAGGATTTTGCTAATAGGCATCTCTGCTGCTGCCTGATAGATAACTAATAGCTTGGCTACTTAGTCTTGTGCGTGCCACACACTTTCTATGTGCTTGGGAAGCATTGTAATTGCCAAAAAACAGTTGACTGAGGATCTTGATCCAACCTTTTCCTCAAAAACAATGAATTCTCTCAGGTGCTCTTAAGGCTACAACTCCAAATCTTATAGTACACTTCCCAATTATTGAGTTTAACAGATGGCCATGTGAAATATGTTCATCTGATTTGTGTCAATATGGAACAATGCTAGGGCCTCATAATGAAATGTGACCTTCTGTCTTACATTCCCTTGTATAAATAACCACAAGTCCAAGAGAAACAGAGTGGTTAGTGTATATAGTTCTTGTATCTTGCAAAAGAATGGTCTAGTAGTTCATGTCGATAGAGGGTTTGAAGTGTAAACCTTGTGACTCGGGTCTGGGAGATAAGAGAATAGGGGAGAGTTTTTTGAGATAACTGCTGACTATTGCACGAGACACAACTTTCTGACATCTGGCCCAGAGACTACTAAATAAGGAGGGGGGGGTGGGGTGGGGGGGTGGGGGGAAGCTGAAGAACGACCAAAGGACAAAGCCTGGGAGGAAGACTACGAGCCTTCAGTACGAGCGACTCCCAGAGGGACCACTGGAGACTGATTCGTATGCATTCGTGGGATGTTTTGGGTCCCGGGAAACTAATTATAATAACCCTGCCTTTTCCAAAAGTGGTGATGAATATGTATTAGTTTAGGAGCATAAAAAACAGCCACCTGATGTAAGTGGTGTGCGTCTTGGTGGAGCAGACTCCTGGCGCACCCAGTGCTGTTTGCTTACAGCAAAAAAAAATCATTAAATTTATTCATTTAATAAATTGTAAACTTTGATTGTAACCCTATTTGGGACTCAGTCATTTATAACAGCCAGTTATCTTCACATTCAACTAGGTCTTTGGATTTTCCATCCAAAACTGGAAGTTTTTAAGCTATTGTATTTCTTGAAGAAACTGAGGCACCAGGTCTAAGACTGGCTAAAATGCCTGTGGCCCATGTTTTCAGTAACAATCAACAGAAGTTATCTAGGAAAGATCCTAATGGAACAAATTTCATGATGTTTTCCTGAATTTTAACAATTTTTGACTTGGCCTTTTGGACCAGCTCTAGAGTTAACTTTTAGGGGGGATATACAGTATCTAATATTAGAGGTTAATATTAGATATCACCAGTTCAATAGCAAAATGAACTATAAATTTCAACATATGAAAGCAAGGACTCCCAGGACAAATATTGTTTCTGTCAATGTCCATTCATGTAACCCTTTATTGCATGAGGCTCTTGTTATGCCTTAAAAATAGTAGAAAATATAAAAATGTTCACTGTGTCTGCTTCATCTATGATGAAAAGCAAGGGCAAAAGCTAAATAATGATGAATTCATTTGCAGTGCTTTCTGTGTTTCTATGGAGTATTCTTAGTACAGATCTAACCTTTCAGTCTGGTGATACATTGGATGAGAATGTCATTCTTTATAAAAATAAATACCTAACTGCATGATTTTAAAGAAAGGCTATTAGCATATCATAATTACTGACAATACTTTACAAATGTCTATTTTTAATATGTGAAACTGGAACAATTATGATATTTTCCACCAGGAAGTATGAAAGATTGACTAAACAAAAGAAAAACTAAAAGACTTCAATTCTTTCTTTTCTACCTCTGCTGCTTCTCTTCATAAATGAAAAATTGTATTGATCATTGACATTCTTCTCTCAAGAGATGCTTGAAATGGCTGTGTCCTTGATAGCACTTATCCTAATTTAAAGTCTAATTAAGAGCCACATATCTATTCTTTACTCTCTCCCCTTTATGATACTTTTAGTGGTCAGGGCTCAGGATATTAAAGTTCTTCTTATCTCAGAAAGATAATGAAAAAAAGAATAATGAAGCTTTTTTCAAAAGCAAAACAAGCAAACAACAACATCAAAAAATCAACACTTGCCCCCAGAGAAACAACACTGACAAAAGTAAGAGTGAAAATATCTGCAAACAGCAGAACTTCAGACTAAATCAAGTTGGTTAAATTGTTATATATCACATTACTCTCCCCATGATGCTGCATTAACTATAAATAAGCACTTCCATTAGAAAGATGGCTTTACAGAGTTTTTTTCAGATCAAAAAAATGGCACACACTGCCACATCCCTTGTATTGGATTCATGCGGCAAGGTTTAGGTACCAGAGGATCTGCAGAAGCTGTTCCCATGTTGGATACAGCTGGTTCCAGTTGGCTTCAAAACAGACCTATTTCTGGTCAAAGTTGAGGAGCCCCTTAGTAACACTGGAGGCACCTCTGTGATAGCACAGTTAAGAAAGGGGAAAAAATGTTGTGCAGCAGCTGTGAGAGCAAGTATTAAGAAAAACGTATAGAGAAACAACCATATAGACACGAAGATCAGTGAAGAAGGAGCAAGAGGAGGTTCTTCAGGCACCACAGGCACCCTGCAACCCATGGAGAGAACTCTGGTGAAGCAGGTTGTCCCTTACGGAGGACTACGCCAGAGCAGATACTACACTGCAGCTTGTGGAGGACCCCACACAGTATGGCTTAAAGGAGTTTGCAGCATATTACAGCCCATGGAGGAACAGGCTCCTGGCAGGAACTGCAGCTTGTGGAGAGGAGCCCAAGCAGGAGCTTCAGGAGCTCCAGTCCATAGGACACTTATGCTGGAGCACTCTGTTCCTGAAGGTCTGTACCTTATGGAATGGACCCACACTGGAGTAAACAGTTCTTGAACTGGAGCACCTCCTGCCCTCCTTTTGCACTGATCTTGGGGTCTGCAGGGGTGTTTCTCACTCCTCTCTCTAAGCTGCTGTTGCACAGCAGTTTTTCCCTTTCTTCAGTTGTCTCTCCCAGAGGCCCAACCAGTGTTGCTCACTAGCTCAGCACTGGTCAGTCACAGGCCCCTTTTGGAGCTAGCTAGACCTGGCTCTGGTCTGACATGGGGCAGCTGCTGGACTTTTCTCATGGAGGCCTCCCCTGTATCCCCCCTGCTACCAAGTCCTTGCCATGTAGGCCCAAATTAAGAAAGTGCCTCAGTTCTTAATAGTTATAATGAATTGTTGGTGTGACATAGCAGGTCTTACAGTTTTTTAGTATCACTGTCACATTCAGTGACCAACAAGAGTGTTCAGCTGAGCTCATCTCAATTACTGCAAGCAGTAGAAGAGATTTTGTTACTGCTGAAAGCCAGCACCTGTAATATGTGTATTTCAAAGAATTTTAAGTCTAGTTTAAGTAGCTGAATACTTGTGATCAGTAGATGTGCTTCTGGAGCATATCTATCTGGAAGGAATCTATTTCATTTATTGTAAAACTGAACACTTGTCGTGGTTTAACCCGGCTGGCAGCTAAACACCACGCAGCCGTTCGCTCACCCTCCCCCCTCCCTCTCTGGGACGGGGGAGAGAAATGGAAAGTGAAGCCCATGAGTTGAGATAAAGACAGTTTAATAAGACAGTAAAATAATAATAATAATAATAATAATAATTGTTATTATTAATAATAATAATAACAACAACAATAATAATACAATGATGATAATATTAATGGGTACAAACAAGTGATGCACAATGCAATTGCTCACCACGCGCTGACCAATGCCCAGCCTAACCCCAAGCAGTCCAGCCCCCCTCCCCCCGGCTAGCCACCCCTATATATTGTTTAGCATGACGTCAGATGGTATGGAATACCCCTTTGGCTAGTTTGGGTCACCTGTCCTGGGTCTGTCCCCTCCCAGCTCTTGCTGCACCCCAGCCTGCCCGTTGGCAGAACAGAGCAAGAAGCTGAGGCGTCCTTGGCTTAGTATAAGCACTGCTCTGCAGCAATTAAAACATCGGGGTGTTATCAGCACTCTTCTCATCCTAGGCCAAAACATAGCATTCTACCAGCTACTAGGAAGAAAATTAAATCTGTCCTAACTGAAACCAGGACAACACTAAACATGGTAAGTAGGAATGAGGAAGTCCTTGAAGCAGGGCCTCAACGCACGTAGCCGATGTTCGAGAGGAGGACCAACCTTTTCCCAACGAGAGCCCACCCCTCCCCTCTTCTTCCTGTTTCCACCTTTTATTGCTGAGTGTGACATCACATGATATGGAATATCCCTTTGATTGGTTTAGGTCAGCTGCCCTAGTGATGTTTCTCTCCTCACTTTTTGCCCACCCTCTAGGAGGGTTAGAGAAAGGCCCAATACTTTGTGCCACTGCTGCTCAGCAGTAGACACAACACTGGTGTGATAACACTGCTGTTCCAGCTACAAGTACAGAGTACGACACTGTATGGGCTGCTGCCGGGAAAGTTAACATTCCAGCCAGACCCAGTACACACACGACATCCTCATCTCTAAATTGGAAAGAAATTGATTTGAAGGGTGGACCGTCTGGTGAATAAGATATTAGTTCGATGGCTGCACCCAGAGAGTAGTGGTTGATGGTTCTATGACTAGGTGGAGACCAGTGACGAGCAGTGTCCCTCAGAGGTCTGTCTTGGGATCAGTCCTTTTCTATATCTTCATCAATGACATAGATGATGGGATTGAGTGCACCCTCAGCAAGTTTGCATATGACACCAAGCTGAGTGGTGAGGTTGCTACCAAAGAAGGAAGAGAGGTCCCCATTCAAAGGGACCTGGACAGGCTGGAGAAGTGGGCCCATGAGAACCTAATGAGGTTTAACAAGTCCAAGTGCAAGGTGCTGCACCTGGGCTGGGGCAATCCCACACAAGAATATAGTCTGGGAGAAGAACTCATTGAGAGCAGCCCTGCAGGGAAAGACTTGGGGGTTATGCTGGATGAAAGGCTTGACAGGAGCCAGCAGTGCGTACTTGCAGCCAAGAAAGACAGCTGCATCCTGGGCTGCATCAAAAGAGATGTGGCCATCAGGTTGAGGGAGGTGATTGTCCCCGTCTACTCTGCCCTTGTGAGGCCTGACCTGCATCCTGTACTGCATCTAGATTTGGGACCCCCAACACAAGAAGGATGTGGGCCTGTTAGAGCAAGTCCAGAGGAGAGGCATGAAGATGATCACAGGGCTGGAACACCTCTCCTATGAAGAAAGGCTGAAAGAGCTGGGCATGTTCAGCCTGGAGAGGAGAAGGCTCCAGGGTGCCCTCATTGCAACCTTTCAATACTTAAAGGGTACTTATAAAAAAGATGGAGAAGGACTCTTTACTCAGGTAGATAATGATAGGACAAGGGTGAATGGTTTTAAACTAAAAAATGATATAGATAGACATTAGGAGGAAATTCTTCTTTGTAAGGGTAGTGAGGCACTGGAAAAGGTTTTCCAGAGAGGGTGTGGATACCCCACCCCTAGTTGTTCAAGGCCAGTCTGGATGGGACCTTGGCCAACCTGTTCTAGTGGGTGACATCCCTGTCTATGGCAGGGGGGTTGGAGTTAGATGATCTTTGAGGTCCCTTCCAACCCGAGCCATTCTATGATTCTGTGATTCTATGACATTGCCTTTGACATTGTCCTCCATAAGATCGTCATACAAGAAGTTGCTGAAATATGGACTAGATGAGCAGACAGTAAGGTAGACTGAAAACTGATTGCGTGATCAGGCCCAGACAGTAGTGGTCAGCGGTGCAAAGTCTAGTTGGAGGCCAATAACATGCAGAACACCCCAGGGGTCAATAATGGGTCCAGTCCCATTTAATATCTTCATTAATGATCTGAATGGTTGAGTAGAGTACACTCAGTAAATCTGTGGAGGATGACTGGGGGAAGTGGCTGACTCACCAGAGGGTTGTGCAGCCATCCAGAGGGATCTTGACAGGCTGGAGAGGTGGGATGACAAAATTCTCATAAAATTCAACAAAGAGAAATGCAGAATCCTGCACCTGTGGAGGAAAGACTTCAGGCATCAGGACATGCTGGGGGTGACCCAGCTGGAAAGCAGTTCTGCAGAACAGGACCTAAGAGTCCCGATGGACATTAACTTGAACATGAATCACCAATATGTTATTACTGCTAAGAAGGCTAATGGTATTCTTGGCTGTATTAGGCAAAGTATCACCAGCAGGTCACGAGAGGTGATCCTTCCCCTCTACTCAGAAGTGATGAGGCTGCACCTGGAATACTGTGTCCAGTTCCAGGTCCCCCAGTACAAGAGAGACATGGAAAGCATCCAGCAGAGGGTCACCAAGTTGATCAAGGGACCGAAGCATCTCTCCTGTGAGGAAAGGCTAAGAGAGCTGGGACTGTTTAGCTTGGAGAAAAGGAAGCTCAGGGAGGATTTCAACAATGTGCTTGAAGGGAGGGTGCAAAGAAGATAGTGCCATACTATTTTTAGGGCTCCCCAGTGTAAGGACAAGAGGCAATGAGCACAAACTGGAACAAAGGAGGTTCTGTCTAAACATAATCAGGAAGCGTTTCTTTACTGTGTGAGTGATGGAGCACTGGAACAAGTTGCTCAGAGAGATTGTGGAGTCTCCTTCCTTGAGGATCCTCAAAAGCTGCGCAGATATGGTCCTAGGCAAAAAAGTTCTAGGTATCCCTGGTTGAGGAGGGAGGTTGGACCTCTTAGTCCAGAGGTCCCTTGCAACCTTAACCATTCTGTGATTATATGATTCCATGACTCTGTGATGAGGAAACCTGCTTAAAAACTTGCTGATCTAAATCAGAAACTTGTATAGATACATCTTGACTGAGAGTGAGTCTAAGTTTATAGTTTGTTTTCCAGTGTGTTTCATGTCTCATATTTCTGTTATATGAAATAGGGTACTGTTTGTCTTTCAAGCATACCATGGGTTAGTTAGATGATCTCAAAACATCATTGTCTATGAAATATCACAAGGATTATATGATATTTCACCTCTGATTCACCTGGGCAATCTTACAAGGCCTGAGCTTACTGCTACAAACAGATCCATAGACATGGCACATAAACCTAACAATGTTAAGTTTACATGTGTTTCACGTTATATTTAACATTTGTTCTGTGGTCAGTGTGATTTCATTTACAGTGCAATTATGTCATCTGTTTGAAGGTGTGAATTTTTATAGCTTTAAAATAGCTTCTACAAAAGTAGAAACATCTGACATGGCATAATAATATCTTAATAATATCTCACTTTGATAGAAAACAATAAAGCTTTCTTAGCTTTACATAAGTGTACATATTAGATTATGAATGCAATTTTATCTGCATGAGTTTTCTTGTATTCTTTCTATTCAGTTTTGAATTGTATTTCTTCCTTTTCTCCTCTTAATGGAAGTTCTCCAATCCTCTGACTAATCTTTTTTTTTTTTCTTTTTTTTCTTTTTTTTTTCTTTCATCTCAAATCCTTCAAGTCTTCCACTGCAATTAAAAACACAGAAGCATGAAACCTATGCTCTTGATCTTGATGCAACTATCCATCATTCCACACAGTAAAATCTCACTTTCTCAATCCTTTTCTTCTTGTAACTTAAAATAATTATTGTATTTTGTAAGCTTTACATAATAACTGCTTTACTACTAAGCAAAATGTATATAACATTTTTTCACAGCATCTAGCAGTCTTCAATCCATGACTTCATTCTATTAATTACAGACAATAAATAGAACTATTAATATTGCATGCTGATCATGAATAGAAGACAGTAGTTAGGATCAGAAATTTTAAACACATCTAAATATACAGAAACACTTTCCTAATGGGCAGATGTCTCTATATAATCGCTTCAATGTTCTTACCATACAGTTCTGTACAGAAAGTTTTTACCCTACTTCTCCCAGAGTCCCTTGAGTACCTTTTTCTTCTTTCAATTGCATCTGAATGGAGGGATTTACATATTGTTAATTTGTTGTTTGATTTTTTTAAGCTTCTTGATTCTCCCTGAACAATACTTCTCAAAGTAAAGAATGGAAAGAGTACAAATTGGCAGAGGTTTGGGAATCTTCTTCCAAAAATTAGAGACTTTGCAGTAGAAATGTTTTAGGAGAACATAATCAAATATCATCCTCAGGGCATAATGTTCAAAACTTCATTTACTAGCATTATAAATGAATTCATTCTCTAATTAGTAACTTGGAGTGTGAGAAAGAAAAAAATTACATGATTGGTAACATATGATGGAAATGAAATATGATTTCTTTTTTTTTTTCTGAATTAATACTGCTGGTATTTGAAAATCTGGTACTATAGGCTGTTATTACTCCTGGATCCTGCAGCTGCAGGCTGATTAAAACCCAGCAGGAAGAACTATAATAAACAAATAACACCTGCTGCAAGAACAGGTGTTTGTGTCTTCATTTAGAAACCAAAGTAAAACAGAAGATGCCAAGGGGCTGAAGTAGATCAGTATTTGGATTGACATAATTTGTTACTACTTGTCCTTGAACTTAAAAGCATATTATTCTGCTTTCAAGACTCCTTGATAGGGATGCAACACTTGCTTCTAGTAATTAAGCAGCTCTCTGCCTTCTCTGTGCAGCTGTCCATTTTCCATACTATGTGCATTCACTGAAAGTTTAAAATTTTTCTCCATTCACTGGTGTGTAATACAATGTATTTGACTGAGAACACTATACGCACAAAAATAAGGAAAGACAGCATTTATTATTTTATTTATTTCACTAATCTCTTCAGTGATTTGTTTAAGATTGTAGTCCAAATAAATCAATACTGTCATAGAAGACTATCATATCTTACCTGTTCCTTGATGGATTGTATACATGCTAACAAAATAAATTATATATTTTTAAAAGAAGTACAAACCATTCTGCTCCTGATATTTACCTCAGTGGCATCTCTGATGCAGATGAAGCAAATACTTATCTCTCAATAAAGGTGACATTTTGTTCATTGTCTTTCATGTTTGCAGCTTCTAGGTGGTGATTTCTAATTATAGAATACTTTATTCATAATAGCTTAAGAAATGACTTAATAATCAGAGTAGTTAAGTATCCAGATCCATTTTTCATAAATTTTCAAGCTATGTATTTGCTCTTGCAAATGAAAGACGTAGTAGACCACTTACCAATGATTGTGATAGCCCTTTAAGGAAACCTAGTATCAGTTGGACTAATTGGGTTCAGTCTATTTCAAAGAAACTACCAGGCAATGACTTACATGTTATAATCATCGGATCATAGAATATCCCAAATTGGAAGGGACCCACAAGCATCAAGTCCAACTCCTGAGTCCCCAAAGGACCACCCAAAAAATAAGACCATGTGCCTGAGAGCATTGTCCAAAAGCTTATTGAACTCTGGCAGACTTGGTGCCATAATCACTGCCCTGGAGAGCCTGTTCCAGTATCCAACCACCCTCTCACTGAAGAGACTTTTCCTGATATCTAACCTGAACTGCCCCTGTTGCAGCTTCAAACCATTTCCCCAGGTCTTATTGCTGGTCACCAGAGATCAGCGCCTGCCTCTCCACTCCCCCTAGTGAGGAAGTCGTAAACTGCAATGAGTTCTTCCCAATTCTGCAGGCTGAACAATCCGAGTGACTTCAGCCACTCCTCATACATCTTGCCTTCTACACCCTTCACCATCTTTGTAGCCCTTCTTTGAACACTCTCTAGCAGTTTTCTTTCTTATATTGTGGTGCTCAGAACTGCACACAGTAATCAAAGTAAGGCCACACCAGCACAGAGTAGAGCGGGGCAGTCACTTCCCTTAACCAGGTAGGAATGCGGTGCTTGATACAGTTGGCCTTCCTGGCTGCAAAGGAACACTGATGGTTCATGTTCAGCTTGCTGGTTGATCTCCAGCATCTCATCCCCCAGTTTGTATATATTGCCAGTGTTGCCCCTTCCCAGGTGCAGAATCTGGCACTTGTTCTTGTTAAACTTCACACCGTTGGTGATTGCCCAGCTCTCTGATACATCTAGATCTCTCTGCAAGACCCACCCTCAACAGAGTCAACAGCTCCACACAATTTGGAATCATACATGAAGAAGTCTCAAGATATTTGGTAAAAGACTTTGGTCTTTTGAGACTGTAGCTAACAGTGGATGGCTTTAACATAGTTCAAAGCCAGCAGGGAGAGAACTCCAAGGTAACAAAATTTCTAATGGCTCTATTTTTTTATCATTATTATTATTTTTTGTAAGCAGTCACACCTAAATAAGTGCTGAAATCCCATAATACCTAAAGCGGATGTAAAGAGTTATTACTGAGTATAAAAGCAATATCACAAAGTCATTTAAAATCTACACACTTCCAGAAGCGTGGATTATAAAACAGGCTGAGAACTGGAAAACTGTTGGGAAGATTTTGCATATTTAAGATGTTAAAATTACTTTCCTGTCTTATTTAGGGAGCCAGCAAAGGAGCTGGAACAGCATCCTGCTAAAGGTAGGATTTTCTGGGTTTTTGATATTGTTGTTGGCTGTTTTTGAATTTCTGACAGTCTAGATGCTTAATAATATTGGAGGCAAATGATGTTTAAACCATTTCTAGACCAGTATCCTTAGAGGAACAGTAGAAAGTCTAAGTTACTTGCTAGAAGAGTGGGTTTGATAAGATGGTAACTGGATCTCTCTTGTGTTACTGGGTATTGGAGAAAAATGTCCCTCAGAGAGAAAACAGGCAAATTTCATCATGTGGGTAAAATGTACTTACGCTAATATTAAGGATTCCCAAAATGTATTTTAAATGGCATTTTACATATTAAATATAGTAATTTATTAAAAGTTGAATAGGTGAGAAGGTATTTATAACAGAACTAAATACCACTTATAATTCTATTAATAAAAAATATTATTGTTACAGATTCCTCAGAAATTTACCACTATTATAGTCAAATTAATAATGGAAACAGACTTTTGAAGAGGGTTCTTTGGGGGAAGAGAAGGGCAGGGAGAGTGGATAACATTGCTAAATATAACTGTTAAACAAAGACCTGTGATGGAACTTAAATACATTTGGAAAACTAAGGCTTAAAAAAATAGTTGTTGAAATTGTTCTTATGTAGATTATAGAAGGATGTAACTAAACTGAATGGAGATTAAAATACATACGGAAATAGAACATATAATATAACATATAATAGAATATATAGAATAGAATAGAACATATATAATAGAACATACTTTTAGTATTGAAATCAAACTACATGTTTAGTTTAGCAAAATGCAAGTTATAAGAAAGCTCTGTAAATTTATGAAATAAGTAAAACTGATGTGTCAAAGACCTATTCTGTAGGCAGAAACTTAAAATAGATGTGTCATAAATATGGTTGAAACTTTTAATTTTAGGTGTAGTTAACTATCATCTGATTTATTTTTCTGGCAGATAAAACTTTAACAGTTACATGTAAAGTTGCTGCAGAATTTAACTTAGGTCAGCACTTGTGCAACTTATGATCTATGGAACTTTGAAATAATTTATTGGAAAATTAAGCTTCCTTGAATTTGTAAAATGGTATTAGTAGGTAGATGAACAGTATAAGACATTCATACTACTCTATCATCTAATGGAGTACTAAGAAATATCTTGTGCCCACTGCCAGCATATTTCAAATGTTGTATATTTTAAAATCATTTTTTTATGCTTCTTGCCAATATGTTTTTTCCAATTAGGCTTCCTCTTTTGCTCTTTTAAAGCTATCTTTTTATTTCTCTGAAGCTCTTTTCTGTGTTATCTATCAAACACGATTTCAGAGCTTTGGGGATGGTGGTCAAGTGCCTGGGGGACCAGGTCATTTTTATCTTGATCCTAACAGTTAGGGTACAAGATGAGAGGAGGAGTAGATGGATTCCCCAAGTAAACAACCAGTTGTGTCACTTGTGTTGGCAACAGGGTTTTGGTTTCTACAACCACAGGACCCTGTTTGAAGATCCACAACTGATGGGGATTGATGGGATCCACCTGTCTAAATGGGGCACAAGGACCTTTGCCTACAGACTAGCCAACCTGTTAATGGGAGCTTTAAACTAGGAAAGATGGGGAAGAGGAGAGTTAGAAAGTTTCATGCAGACAGAAAAATAAGGCTCAACTGGGCATACCTCCAGCAAGTGCATGCAGCCAAGGAAAAGCCTACAAGGCATGACTATGGGGTATCTTCTTGCACCCTTCCTGGGAGATTGAATACCTCTCTGAAGTGCCTGCACAACAATGCATGTAGCATGGGCATAAACAGGAAGAATTAGAGATCTGTTTGCTGTTGCAGGGCTTTGTAGCTAGTGATGTTACCCAAGGGTTGATACTCAGTCCGGTATTGTTTACCTTACTCATCAATGACTTGGATGAAGGGATAGAGTGCCTCCTCAGCAATTTTTCCAATGTCACAAAACTGGGAGGAGTGGCTGATACACCAGAGGGCTGTGCTAACATTCAGAAGGATCTTGACAGGCTGGAGAGATGGGCAGAGAGGAAACTCTTGAAAATTAAACAAAGTTCAGGGTCCTGCATCTGATGAGGAATAACCCAATGCATCAGTACAGGCTGGGGGCTGTCCTGATGGAACATAGCTCAGAGGAGAAGGACCTGAGGGTCCTGATGGACAACAAGTTGACTGTGAGCATGTGCCTTTGTGGCCAAGAAGGCCAATGGTATCCTGGGCTGTATTAGGAAGAATATTGCCAGGAGGTCAAAAGAGGTGGTCTTCCTCCTCTACTCAGCCCTGGTGAAGCCTCACCTTGAGTGCTGCATTCAGTTCTGGGCTCTCCAGAGAGACATGGAGCTCCTGGATGCCAACCATATATATATATATATATATATATATATTTAATGGCCTTAAACATTAAAGCAGTTGCTGCTGGAAAACAGTCAAACTTAGGCAGTCTAGGAATGTAGTATGGCACACTTACATGTACATCATTAAGATAGCTGGACGGAAGAGCCCACGGTGAAAGCAGGTTACCAAGTGATGTGATGAAGGCTCCAACCCCAAATAAAATTGATCACAAAGAGCCAAAGGCTATCTTGATCTACTTTGATTTTGTTTATACATGTATTTTCTTATTTTGCCTCATAGTTGACATTTTTACAACTAGATAGAGTGAATCATTCTGCATGACTTTATGGCGGTGTAATTGGACTAAGCTATAGGCTATAGCCTAGGTTATAAAGGAGTCTTATGAAAATACAGCTATTTAGATGTATTGGAATGTTAAACTACCTGAATACACAATGTTCATGATGATGCAAAAGTACCAGCCTCTTATTTTATTACACTTATTTTTAGGGAACATCAGAAAGCTTGATGTCATAGTTAGATGGCTTGTTTTCAGTTAAAAAGGCTGTAGCAAGTTTAATTTTAAATGTTGTCATATTGTGAAACCTAAGGTACTGCACAAACAAATGAGGCCTTGACTATCCTACCAAGTCTAACTAGATCAGTTCAGTGTGCACTGGAAAACAAACCAAAAAAAAAGTAACAGATAAAATTTGTTCTAAGTGATTTCTGCTGACTTCACACCTTCGTGACATATTTGAGTCTGCAGAGCAATGAGTGAGAGAAAGCCTGGTTGAAATGGTGACAACTGCTAATTGGTGTCAGATATAGAGTAAGTCAAAGACAATGGCCTTGGGCTACATGATTAACAAGGCCATTAGCAACTTGCGCTGATGATCTAGTTTACAACGCAATAAACAGAGAAGACAATTGCCCAGTATCATGCTGAGAACAGAACACCACTGGGTGTGGACCTCCGACACCATAGGAAGAGATAAGCCCAAGGTGGAACTGGTTTGTACAAAGATATATATGACTACCCAAGAAGTGGTATTACAAGTGCAGGGTAGTGTTCTTTGTTGTTGTTTTGTTTGGTTTTTGTTTTGTTTTAATTAAATCATACAAAAGATAGAATAGTTCTCTGTTTCTTAACCATGGTCCTTTTTCATTTTTTAATTTTTTTTTTTTTTTTTTTTTTTTGTTCAGAAGCTTTCACACACTTAAAAGACAAAGCAATGAACCTGCCTCAGTCCTCTTGAAAGCACAGTGATATGCAATTATTAGGTAAAGGTTTTCTGAAAGAGTTGTTCTTCAAATGCCCAGAAAAGTACTCCTTTTTTTCTTCTTTATCTGAGTTTATTAAACTGAGTAATTATTTTAGTCAAATTATTAATAATGACTAACTGTTTTATTCAGAAACTGTCCCCTATGAATAAGATGCCAGATGCATTGTTTATTCTGGCAGTGCCTGGAATACTACTAGTGTCTCATTGCTAGTATATGATATATATCCTCTTGCATGAATATAAAGGTTAATCATGTGGCTGGTTTTCCTTTAACATTTTCTGTAAGTTATTTGGGACAGAGTCAAAAAATATTATTGAAGTCTACCGTTAGAAATAAACATTCAAGATAGTGAAAGATTTTTTATCTGAATCCTATTTTCTTATCTTCTTCTGAGAAAAACTGATACCAGCTATAGTTGTTTGGTCTTGGTTGTCTATGGTTTATTTATTGGATTTGGTGGCTTTCCTGAAAGAAAGTAAGTTAAGCTGCTAGATTTCATCAATAATCACGTACTGGGTGCATGGTTTTAGAGTCCATTTATGCATTGGTAATGCTTCATATTTTCAGAATATGTGTCCTTTTTGCTAGTAAGTGTTGAATTTTATTTTAAGCACTTAAAGCAAACATTCTCATTTTCACAAACACCATGGAAACCTCAGGAAATATGACCACTTTTCTGGCATTTGGTACAGTATCTGAAATTTGGGAGGGCTTCCAAAACCAGAGAATATAGTGACTTGTAAGGTTGTGGGGGTTTGTACTCATCTGGGCAGTTGAGCTCCGCCACAACTGCACTCTCACTCCACCTCCTCAAAGGAAAAGGCAGAGAAGATACAATGCAGAGTTGCTCAAGGGCCAAGATAAGGACAGGGAGATCATTCGCCAATTATCATAATGGGCAAAACAGACACAGCATAGAGAGATTTATGTAATTTATTACATATTGCTAAAAAGCTAGACAAATAAGAAACAACAACAAAAACAACATCAAAAAAAAACAACTAATGACACCTTCCCTCCATCCATCCTCTTCCACCTCCTCCCCCAGAGCAGTGCAGAGTATCAAGGAATGGGGGCTGTGGTTAGACCCTAATGCTCCATCTCCGCGGCTACTTCACGGCCACTCCCTGCCCCTGCTCCACCTCGTGTTCCTCCCATGGGAGGCTGTCCTTCCCAAACTGATCCTCTGTGGGCTTCCCACATACAGCAGCTCTTCAAGAACTGCTCCAACATGGGTCCGTAGCATGGGGTCCATCCCCCAGGAGCAAACTGCTCCAGCACGGGTCCCCCATGGGTGGCAGCTCCCCCCAGACCACCTGCTCCTGTGTGGGCTCCTCTCCATGGGCTGCAGCTCCGGCCTGGGGCCTGCTCCTGTGGGGGCTCTCCATGGGCAGCAGCCTCCTCCAGGCCACATCCACCTGCTCCACAGGCTGCAGCATGGAGATCAGCTCCATGTGGGACCCATGGGGGACAGCCTGCTCCACTAGGGGTTTCTCCATAGGCAGCTTTGGGGCCTGGAGCACCTTTTGCCCTCCTTTTTCCAGACCTTGGAGTCTGCAGGGCTGTTTCTCATTCCTCTCTCCAAGCTGCTATTGTGCAGCAGTTTTTTTGTTTGTTTGTTTGTTTTTTCCTTTTCTTGAATCTGCTCTCACAGAGGCCCAACCAATGTTTTTATTGGCCCAGCTCTGGCCAATTGTAGGTCCCTTTTGGAGCCGTCTGAAAATGGCTCTTCTCTAACATGGGGCAGCTTCTAGACTTTTCCCACAGAGGCCACTCACTACCAAAACCTTGCCCTCATAAAGCCAATACAAAGGTTCATTTGAAAGAGAAATTCTCTGAGAGGTAACCATTGTTGGCTGAATGGGTAGCTTATTCCCTAGCACTATTCCAGTTGCAATTATTTTACTGTCTTCTCACAAGTTCTATATATATGTTCTATATAAGTATGTATGTATATAGGGCCCCTTCTGGCCCAGACTATTATCTTTTTCAAAGGTAGAATTTTTATTTGGTAGTATTAGTTAACTTATTTAACATTTGTCCTTCTTTTCCCCATTTGCCCCTGTTGTGATTATTTCTTAAGTATTATAGGCTTATTTCTATTTAAACTCCAAGTACCCCAAGTTTTAGCACTGCATAAATAGTTATTATTATTTTTTAAATAGCAACAAATATAGTAAGTGCATCAATAGATTTATGCATGTATAAAGCAACAAAAATTGATTATTATTTTTTGTGCATGATTGTATATCATATGATAAAAACTTGAAGAAATGCATCAGATGTATAAATGTCAATAACATACATACCACAAAAATATCACACAGGTAGGTGAAAATATACATGGTAAGATTGCTAAGATTACTGCCCTGGGTTTATGCTTTCCAAATTACATATTGAAGATCTAGTTAAATCTTACAATAGCACGCAATATGATCAAATTACGGTCATAGTATTTTAATTTTGCCATGATAATGTAAAGATCATCATTGGCATGAATATTATAGCTTTTGTAGAAGAAAACATTGTGGAGATAAAGATACAACATGTCTTGTCTTGTGCTGTGATGAGACATTGTGGAAGTTATTCCCCTGCTTGCCTTATGAAAAATTCAGATTTCATAACTATTTCTTCTGGTCTTTGTTCTAGCAGCTGGAAATCTGCCTGGCCATGCGAAGTAATGAATGACTTCCTCTTTTTGCCTTTCTTGCATGGCATTTTTTTGCTTTCCTTATTGTTATCTTAATCCATAATCTTCTTTCCATTTTCTATCAGTTCTGTGGGAGAGGACTGACTGTAGGACTTCCAACGAGAGCAGAAATAAGAAGGTGGCAGAAATTTCATGCATTTCTAAGAGTGCCTCTCATACAGATGATCACTATCCCTATCAAAGACAACAGCATTAATCCACAAAGAAGGAAAAAAATAAAACTTTAATAGTTCTTTAATATTGTGTATTAGAACAGTTCAGAGTAGCTCTAAATTATGTTCATTGTCTGTAGAGTGCAAGGGATTGTGTCTTCCCTATGGAAACCTTACGTATGTTTGCAGATGCTGACTTTGTAGAGCATCTGAATTTTTCTTGTGTTGGAATCTGTCCTGAAGCACTGACTGGGTCAGGGTAATCCCAGACTGGAATACAGACTGGGAGAAGAACTCATTGAGAGCAGCCCTGCGGAGAGGTACTTGGGGGTTCTGGTAGACAAAAAGCTCAACATGAGTCAGCATTGTTTGCTTGCAGCCCAGAAGGCCGACTGCATCCTGGGCTGCATCAACAGAGGTGTGACCAACAGGTCGAGGGAGGTGATTGTCCCCCTCTACTCTGCCCTCATGAGGCCCCACTTGGAGTATTGTTTCCAGGTTTGGGGCCCCCAGCACAAGAGGGCCGCAAAAATGGTCAGAGGGGTGGGAGTGTACAGCCTAAAGAAGAGAAGGCTCCAGGGAGACCTCACTGCAACCTTTAAGTACTTAAAGGGGACTTATAAAAAAGATGGAGAGAAACTTTTTGCTCAGTCAGGTTATGATGGTTTTAAACTAAGAGGGGAGTTTTAGATTAGAGGTTAGGAGGAAATTCTTCATTGTAAGGGTAGTGAGGCACTAGAACAGGTTTTCCAGAGAAGTTGTAGATGTCCCAGTCCCTGAAGGTGTTCAAGACCAGGTTGGATGAGACCCTGAGCAACCTGATCTAGTGAGTGGCATCCCTGCACATGGCAGGGGGTCAGGAGGTTGGAATTAGATGATTTTTAAGGTTCCTTCCAATCCAAGACACTTTATGATTCTATGAAATACATTGAGATTAATCTCCCACTGATGATTAAGGAGTTGTAGTATTAGATTGTACCACAACGAGGTCTTGTGTCCTGTTTCTGGCCTGGATGTCTGTATGTGCCTGAAAGCAGAAAATTGAGTTGGCTCTTATGGTCCTTTTTCACAAGGAAAGCCTACAAAAATGTCATAATAATAATAATAGTAATAATAATAATAATAGTAATACTAGGGGGAAAATAAAATATTCAATCTTTTATTGTCTCACTTCTTGTAATTTCTTCCTATAGAAACACAGCTTCACTTAAATTTAGTCCTGGGTTTCATTCATGTGTTACCTGGAATAGTTAACTGGAGTTTATAGTGGTGAATTACAATTGTGTTAGTAGGCCTTAATTAGTGTAACCAGAGTATGAGTGGAAGTGTTGACAGTTGCATGTCCTTTCTCTGTTATTTTAGTATGACTTAAGTCTTTTTAAGAAACGGTAATATTAAACAGGAACTTAGGAGTAGATTTGGAGTTTAGGGTTCTTTAAGAATTAGCCTAGTGCTGATCTCTAGCCTGAGATATCAACCTTAACAATACTATATTTGATTCATTCTTTTCCAATAATTTACACAAGAGCTCTGACAATATCTCAAGAAGCAATTATTAAAATAATTGTTGTATGATATACAATTGTGATAACATGCAATCGAAAACCTATTTCCTATTTTCTATGAAGTCTCTAAGGCAAAAATGGGATTAAATGGAAAGCATGAAAAAAGATATAAAAGTATAATATGACTGACTAGGTCTGACCATTTACCTGTATGTCTGTCTTTTACAACATATTATAAACGTCATTTATAGTGGTATATGAATAGTAATAGTTTTTAAAGGCCTCATACAAAGCTATGGAGAAATGAATAATCATATATATTTTTTCCAGTTAATTGGGTTTCTGAAAGAAAACATCATGGTCCATCAACCAGAGAGATTGTAAATTTACAGTTAATAAAGCTGTATTGTATACAAGGTAATAAAGCTTTATTTTGTACTGTAGTACTGTGTTCAGCTCTGGGGCCCCCAGCACAAGAAGGACATGGAAGTATTAGAATGAGTCCAGAGGAAGGCCACAAAGAGGATCACAGGGCTGGAGTATCTCTTGTATGAAGACAGGCTGAGAGGGTTGAGGTTGTACAGTCTGGACAAGAGAAGGCTCTGGGGAGACCTTAGAGTGACCTTTCAGTACCTAAAGGGGGCCTACAGGAAAGCTGGGGAGGGAGTCTTTGTCAGGGAGCATAGTGTTAAGACAAGGAGAAGTGGCTTTAAACTAAAAGAGGGTAGATTTCAATTACTTATAAGATAGAAATTATTTACTACGAGGGTGGTGAGGTTGCCCAGAGATGTTGTGGATGTCCTATCCCTGGAAGTGTTCAAGGCCAAGCTGGATGGTGCTTTGAGCAGCCTGGTCTAATGTGAGGTTTCCTTGTCCATGGAAGGGGGATTGAAGTTAGATGATCTTTAATGTTCCTTACAACCCGAACCAGTCAATGATTCTATGATTCTGTGTTATCTACGTGTACATATTGTTATTGAAATTAATGAGTGGTTTTCAAGGGATTTTTTTATCAGAAAAAAAAAATGCAAGTTTTATAAGTGATCATTTACAAAAGAGTGGATAAAAAAGAATGGGAGGATATCTCTCTGGTCATTAAGAATGAAAAACATTCCCAAAAGAGGGTATAGTGGGGCCTCAATCAAGCTAAAGGTGATCTTGAAAATGTGATTTGCTTTAAGAGTTTATAACTATAAGAAATGTGTTACTTCAGTCAAAAATATTAATATCCTATTTTCTATTGTGCCCTACCCCAAATTCATCAAGCTGGTTAGATCTTTGGTATCAAACCTGTTTTGACCTACATATAGTCTGAGAAATAAGAAAGTGCAGGACATCCTCTTTGCAGAAAGGAACAATTGAACTCAAGCATACCATTGTGGGGAGGAGAAGTTGATTGATTAAGCTTCCTTGTAGAACAAACCTAAAGCCTAAAGTCTTCAGGGAAAACAGTAGACTGGATAGTTTTGACATACACATAAATTGTTGAAAAATTACTTTAAGCTGCTGCCACCAAAAGTATCTTTGATAAACACCGTCTTGCAAAAGCCTTTAACTTAACTACTCCCTTTAAGCAGATTGGAGACTCCTGGAGTTTACTATAAACTTGACTGTCTGTGTACATTTATGACACTTAATTCAGTTGCCAGGTGGTTTGATCAATAGCTGAGTCACTGAGATTCAGAAATCTGAACCTTTTCATTATGCCCTTTCTGTGGCAGTGATGAGCTTAGCATAAATGTGAACAGAAAGATAGATGGGGGAAAGCTTGGTCAGGTGGAGTTACTACTACCCATTAACCTTTTCCAAGAGAATTTCAGAACACAAGTGTACTGGCTTCAGTTTAATGTTGTTCTAGAATCCCTATGATAACACTGAGATGATGTGCTGGATGGAAAATTGCTTCTCAGAGCTTGTGCTCCTAACTGTTAAATACCTGTCAATAGGTCTTTTGTTATACTACATACAAAGTGATTTCCAAATGTCCATTATAATAGTTGGAAAGCCTCCTAAACGTTTCAGTGAAACTTGGCTCAGACAAAACATGCATACATCAAACTTCACCAAAAGTAGTCTTCAATATAGTTGTGGAGTACCAAACCTTCAACAAATTGAAAATCTTGGCACTTGAAACTAAATAGTTTCTCACTAGCAGATTTCATTCATTAAAAGCAGATGTGTAATGTCTTCAGCTTAACCACTGTACAATTTTTGAATGGCATAAAACTTAATGTTTCCAAATATATGAAAGTCAAGAAAACATGCACAAATCTTGTCCCATGTATTGATTCTTGCCCTTTCATTAAGACCTGTATCCTGTAATTTTCTCTTTCTTTCCATATTAAATGATATTTGCGCATAGAAAACACAAATATGAATATGCAAGCCTATGAATGCTTGCTAAGTACCCTAATATAAATATCTCACTTTCAGCAGGTAGAGAACATTTGTCTTAACTGGCAACTGAAATTCTTTCTAATAAATCATAACTGGCCTAAGATGTTTCACATCATCTTATTTGTATTCAATCCAGTCATCTAATTTAAACTAACAATAATTTAAGATTTTTCAGCAATTAATGAATCTCTCTAGAAGGGACAGATTGGTCTCTCTATATTCTCAACTCTACATTAAGTGATGAGAGGAAGACAACTACCTTTGATAGAATGTCCGGTTTTAAGAGACCTGTAAGAAAGATGTATTCTGAAATATTTCAAACTGAAAAATTGCCTGGCCCTATATTTTTCCATTGATAGCAAGTTCTTTATCCTATCAGTAAGTACTAATAGATGCTAAAATGTAGTGTGGCTGCTGGGTAGGAGGGGATGGAAATATAATCTGAGGATAAACTTTGAACTCCATGTGTTCAAGCTAAAGTACTAGAGTCATATTTTAGCCAAATAAGAAATCAGAACTGTAAAACCACAGATTTTGAAACAGTATATACTATTTAACATCTAGAACTTGAAAAGGTATTATAGGGATAGAATAATCAATGAAATTGAATTAATAGTGGGATAGAACTCCATACATGAACAGCAAGCTCACACATTTAGGAACTTATTTCAAAAATGTTTGCTTTACACTGGGTGTTCTGTTTCATGCTGAAACAGAAGAGCTGAAGCATCAAATAAATTTCAATAGGAGTATAGGCTAGCAATATGATGAAAGGAAAATGCTATTTATCCTAAAGTATATCAGGTAGAATATTTCCAGTACCCAAAGAAATTCCCTATTCCTACATCAAAAATCAATGAGAGCTTTCAGAAATTATTATTATTATTATTATTATTATTATTATTATTATTATTATTATTATTATTATTATTATTATTATTATTATTATTTCATATTATATATATTTGTTTGTTTGTTTAAATAATAATGCAGGATGACTTTCACCAAGTTGAACATGGGCCAGAGTGTGCCTTCTTGGCAAAGGAGGCCAGTTACCACTGGCTGCTTTCAAAGGAGTACTGCCAGCAGATCAAAGGAGGTGATCCTTTCCATCCACTCTGTAGTGGTGAGGCCACACCTGGAGTGCTGTGCCCACGTCAGGGCTCTCCAGTACAATAGAAACTTGGATATACTGGACAAAGTCCAGCTAAGCACAGTGATTGTTGTAGTGCTACAGTGCTACAACAGCACTCGAACATCTATTTTATGAAGGAAGGCTGAGAGAGCTGGGACTGTCCAGCCTAGAGAAGAGAAGATTCAGTGGAATCTTATGAATACATATACACCTGATATATATACCTGAAGAAAACATACAAAAAATGAAGCCAGGATGTTGTTGGTGGTAGCCAGTGCCAGGATAAGAGGCAATGGGCACAAACTGAAACACAGGAGGTTCCCTCTGAACATGGGGAAACAATTTTTCACTGTGAAGGTGACTGAGCACTGGAACAGGTTGCCCAGGGAGTCTCTGTCCTTGGAGATATTCAAAAGCCACTATGGGTAAAATAAATAAATAAATAAAAAGTTCTGGGTAACCCTGCTTGAAAAGGGTGGTGGTCAGATGAGAGACTTCTACCAACCTCAACTGCTTTGTGATTGTCTGATCTCTGACTCAGATCCTTGGCCAAAGGTCCTGGGGTAGGAAGCTTTCCTGCTGCCACTTGAACAAGTTTCAATGGTGCCTGGTTTAATCTAAAATGTGCCTCTTCAGTGGCCTCAGCTTCTTGACTGCTGATTCCATAGTTTGAAACTAAAACTGCTCACAAATGTATTTTTCATATTTCAGACTATTAGCATCACTGTATATTTTTGTCTTTATAATGTACAAACAATTTTAAAAATCCAGTTAGATATAATTAATCTGTACACTTTTTCTTTATTTTAATTTTCTCTCACAAAAATCTGCCAATTAAGCAAAATCCATGTTCTCATTGACTGAAATTCTCAAAATGAGATACAGAATTATACTTTCAACAAACTTTTAAGCAAACATATGTTTAACTTGAAAGCAAGCATTCCACCAGCAAGCATTTGCCTTTCTGCTCTTTCTGCTTTTTTTTTTTTTTTGCTTTGCTCTTTAGAGCTGATACCTTACTCATAAGAACTACAGATGTATTTAAAAGCAACTTAACATTAAACTAATATCCAGACATCTTTCTAACACAGTCTTTACAATGTTTCCTGAGCACCATTGAAAAGATATAGAATAACTTCTCTATAAAACTGACTTTTAGCTTATTTTTGTCATAATTCCTTATGAAAAAATGATAGAATTATAATCAATAATGGCATATTCTATAAGTTCTAGGACTATTGAAATGACAAAAACAACTTTGCACTTAATAGTTACCCAATCTCTTATTCTTTATTTATAATGTGCAGCTTGATTATTCCGATCAGGAGGCACATAAAGTCCATCTACAATAGCATATGGCTAATGGCTGTGAAGATAAGTTAATAGAAAATATGCTTCTATTGGGCAGTATTTAATAAAATGATGGTTGTCCTTGTTGTTGTTTTTAAAGGATTCACAGCAGGAGGTGTTTCAAGGTATCAGGAAACACTTTCAGTTTCTAGTATAATGTCACTGCCAGGGTTTTTCTTCATAGGTCTTTGATACAGAAGAAATGCTTGCTCCATGATACTTTGGGGAGCAAACCATGGTGGTAGTATGGGAAAGAATCAAAGTACTGTGATGTATAAGTAATAAACATTTGAGCAGTATATCTGCTTAGTCTTCCTTTCATATGAGGAAGTCAATGTTTCTATAACACTGAATTATTTATATTGCAGTTGTAGAGGAATAATAATTTCCATAAAGTCGTTCCACTGGCTTATTTATTTATTTATTTTTGCACTTAACAGTAAGATTAATTTTCCAAAGAGACTCCTGTAAATCTGATTACCTGCTGTTTCTTTTTTATACTAGTGCTATACAGTTCCACAATAAATAAATAAATAAATAAATAAATAGAATAAAATTCCCATTGTTATGCTTTTTATCTTAGATTTTCCTTTAGGAAAATATTTTTGATCTAGAAAATCTTCATGTGTTTGAAAATTGAATAAATTCAACCATATGATTTCTACCAGTTTCACTTTTATTATAGAAAGCAACCTTCATGAGACAGGTGTTTTTTTTCTTGTAAAAATAGAAAAAATATTCTCTTGCATAATTTTCTGCAAATGTTCTTTTTGTGTGTGTTTATTGTTGTTGTTTTGTTTGTTTTACTTCACAAGCTACAAAAATGTAAGAAATAATTCCTCATCTACTAATATTGGGAAATCTACTGACACTGGGAAATCATGGAAACTAGAATTACCAGTTTTTGAGTAGCCTCTTTTGGAAAACTCATTCAAAAACTAAAGGACTACAGATTAAATATCCATTTTTTAAATTATATAGAGAGAGCAAAGTAGCTTTACAATTCTGAAAGTACGTTTGGATGCTGTAAGAAGATAGATTAGCTATAAAGTTGAGCATAAAGAACTGAAGTGGTATGTTTACTGAGATGCTGGAAGGCTTCTTTTTGATTGCTATGTGTGCCTATTATTGCACCTAAATCTAGCAAGCATCTGCCTTTATACCCTGCAATTTCAAAGGACCTAAAAAAGTTTGATTTAGAGTGTGCATATATCTCTCCTAAATGTAAGAGTAGCTAGGGACATGTAGGCCATTTGGATCCCTTGACTCTTGAAGTAAACTGATTAGTCCACAAATCATTTTAAAATCACAGTCAACATGTTGTTTACAGGTCCCATTACCTGGACTGCTTAGAGAATTGATTTCAGAAAGGAATCCAAATTGAAGTTAAATTTAGATTATCCTGCACTAGAAAGAGGAAAAAAAGATTCAGAAGAAAAGGAAGTTTCATCCATGTGTCAATAGACTCGAAACAGAGCCATATGACGTACCATTTAGGGATTCTTTTGTGGTGGTAAAAATTTGCTTTCTGTTTAGGGAAATGATGGTGTCCTATACATTTACATTCTATCCTAATATTGTCTGTGCATTATACCAGACTTTCTTTTAAATGAGTGCAGTCCTAGCCAGAAGTGTATGGTTATGCACATTTATTATCTCTGAGTCTGCATGATTTTCCTTATATAATGTGGGAAAATTTCACAGGAAGAAAATCAGAAAATTAATGGTTTGGGTTGTAAGGTACCTTAAAATCCATCTAATTTCAAACCCTGTGCCATTGGTAAGGGCACCTTTCATTAGACGAGGTTGCTCAAATCCCATCTAACCTGGCCTTGAACACTTCCAGGGATGGGGTATCTGCAGCTTCTCAGGGGAACAGGTTCCAGTGCCTCACCATGCTCATAGTAAAGACTTTCTTCCTTATATCTAATCTAAATCTACCATTACCCTTTCTCTTATTGCTACCTGCCTGTGTAAAATGTCACTCTTCATCTTTTTTATAAACCCTCCTTAAGTACTGAAAAGCCACAATGACATCTCTCTGGAGCCTTCTCTTCTCCAGGCTGAACACCATTAAATCTCTCAGCCTTTCTTCACAGGAGAGGTGCTCCAGCACTCTGATCATCCTTGTGGCCCTCCTCAGGATACACTTTAACAGGTTCACATGTTTCTTGTGCTGCGGGTCCCAGAGCAGAACACGGCACTCCAGGTGGGGTCTTATGAGGGTAGAGTAGAGGGAAACAATCACTTCCCTCAACCAGCTGGTTGCACATCTTTTGATGCAGCCCAGGATGTGGTTGGTGTTCTGGGCTACAGGTGGACAGTGCTAGCTCATGTTCAGTTTTTCATCCATCAACACCTCCAAGTCTTTCTTTGCAGGTCAGTTCTCAATCCACTTATCACCCAGCCAATGTTCATGCTTGGGATTGAACCAGGTGCAGAAACTTGCACGTAGCCTTGCTGAACTTCATGAGGTTTGCATTGGCCCACCTCTCAAGCTTGTCCAGGTCCCTTTGGAAGGCATTCCTTCCTTCTGTTGTATCAACTGCACTGCTCAGCTTGGTGTCATCTGCAAACTTGCTGAAGGTTCACATGATCCCACTGTTTATGTCATTAATAAAGATATAGAACAGTACCAGTCCCAGTATAGAGCCCTGAGAGATGTTACTCATCACTGGTCTTAACTTGGACATTGAGCTGTTGACTACAATTCTCTGGCTGCAGCCATCCAGCCAATTCCTTATTCCCTGAGTGTTCCATCCATTAAATTAATCACTCTCCAATTTAGAGACAAGGACGTTGTGTGGTACTGTGTCAAAGGCCTTACAGAAGTCCAGATAGATGACATCGCTCTGTCTTCCCTTGTCCATTGTAGTCAGTTCATCAAAGAAGGCCACTAGACAGCCATGCTGGCTATCTTCAATACCTCCCTGTCTTCCGCATACCTTAACATAGCTGCTCCAAGATCTTCCTAGGCATATCCTTCCTGAGGCTAACCAGTTGATAGTTCAAAAGGGTCTTCCTACCCTTTTGAAAAATGGGAGTGATGTTTCCCCTTTTCCAGTAACTGGGGACTTCGTCTGACTGCCATGATTTTTCAAATATGATGGAGAGAGATGTTTGCAAGTTTATTTACCATTCCAGTTCTTGGGGGAAATATATGTTTATATCTATGTAGCACCACTGATGATATGGGTGATTGTTAGCTTTACTCTCTTATTAAACATAAAACAGAAGTTGAGATTGTATGATAGATGAAAAAAGCAAGTAGCTCAGCTACTGATTTATGTTTTTGTGCCAGAAGTGCACAAAGGATTTGAGGGAATTCTTATGATTTTTTTTTTCCTTTAGTTTTTACAGAACAGGCATAACCCAGGGAACTTTCCTCCAGTAATTGAACTTAAAATCACTCCATGAAATCACTGCTTTTCTGTTCAACAATTGTAGGTCAGGACCTAATCATTTCTGCAAGACTGACAAGCTTTGAAATACTTTTTGTAGGGTGTGAATCTAGTGTGAAGTGGGAGTGAAATACAAACTTCTACAGTATCCAGAAGTATTACGTAAAATCCCTTTTGTGAACATCACAAAATAATTACTCACCTATGACTACCAAAGTTTTCTCTGCTGCAGAGTGTGAGCCTGTGAAGTACAGACAACAGTTTTGAGATATAAGGGCTGAACCTTCATTTGGAGACCTGTTAAACAGCTAGACCAGTGTGATGGGTTAAACTTAGGAAAGCATGTTCTAAGGTCTTGTAAGCTAGCAAGAACTCATAGCCCATAGATCTTTGAATATAAACAATAAAATAATGAACTGGATCCTTGTAGTCTAGTAAATATGAAGGTGATTCTGCTAGGATCAGGTTACAGGGTTTGTATGACTTTTCAAGGCCTTAGTACTTTGCTAGTTTGTCTGTTTTCACCTTGGCCTCTATGGAGCTTTTATTAACTTGTTTAACCATACCAGCAATTATCTAATAACAAGGTAATTATTACCCAATTTCTTATTTTTAGCTCTATAAAATCAAGTGATACGATTTTTATATAGACAGTAGTAAAAAGTACTTCTGTATAGTAGGCAATATTTATCACACTAACAGTGGTAGCAGTGTAGAATAAAATGGTTTCCATTTGACAGCAACAGCCTTGAAAACAAAACCACAATGTAGTGTGAAAAAATACAGGCATGGTACTACATGAAAGGGAAGACAAAGAATGATATAGAGATCTTATAGCTATGAATCACTTAGCAGTGGTCAGATAAGGAAATGCAGATTTGATTATTGGGTGAAAATAATTTTAAGGTTAATGAAGAAAACTAAGAATAATTATCTTACATATGTAAGATACTCTATATATGGTGCATTTGGTTGTAAAGTAGAATTTCAATGAAGAATAAACAAAGGGTAAAGTCTGTAATAAAACTAATTTCTGTACTTTTTTCTCTTTCTGTAATAACTAGACCTGACTTCATAGATTAGACTATTAAGATTTCAATTCTATGGATATTTTGTTGTTGTTGTTTGTTTGTTTACTTTGTATATAAAACTACCTTTCCTAATGTCTGTAACAAGTTAATGTCCTCAGCTGTTGCCAAACATTGCATTTAATTTATTTCAGAGAAGCTGTGCTGATTTATAGTAATTGATAGTCCAGTTCATGTTGCTAGAACTCTTGGAGAGTTTTCAGTGTCAAGAGCTGATTTCTGCTGTCAACAGCTCAAGTTCTAGGACTAGTTAGGTATCTTGGGATCTTCTATTTGAAAACAGGAGGAGCAATTTATCATTGTGTACTCATAAACCCTATCTCCCTGACACCTTTTTTGTTTCAACACCAAAAAATAACAGGTAGATACTAGATAGTTTAATGAGTTTTGACTGTGTCATGAGTGGGAGTTCCAGTAATGGATACTCTGGTCTGATGTTACTATCACTGTATCTGGTCTAATTTGCTTAGATAATGAATACTTTAAATTGACTATCAATAAATGTTTGGTTTTGAATATAGGTCAGACAAAATTCATGCTGTATTTGGTCTGGTAGCAAACCTCAATGTTTGGTAGTAGTTTGGATAAAACTGTGTGTTGCACTGCCTCTTATTACATGAAATTGTATGAAAGCTAAGTTGAAGAAGGATATGAATGGAAAAATACAGGTGACAGGACTATTTAGGAGCATTACTTATTTCAGACTTCTTTCCAGTAATCAATTACAGATATGGTTCTGCTGACACTTAAAACCTTTCTATTATTATCTCATTACTCATCATAAAGTCTGTACAATATACAACCAGTGTAGAATGATAAGTAATTTCTCTGGCAGTGATCTCCAGTCATCCTTTAATTAAGATGGGATATTGGAAAGAAAAAGCACAGACTACATACAATTGCTATTGAAATAGATATTTAAAAGTCGTACAAGCTTAAATGATCTTTTTCTGTATAGTAGTAACACAAAATTACTTGTAGGTGTAGGTGTAAGTGCAAGATAAAGCTTTCAGTATCTAACATGTTCAGAAAACATTTTTCCTGTTTTTTTTTTTTTTTTTTTTCCCACATAGATATTATACCCTCCGCCTCCCCCCAAAAAAGAAGAAAAAAATCAATTTCATGAAGGACAGTTAGCATACAAATAAATTGTGACAAATCACCATCTATCTGCAAGTCTTTATTTTGCAGAGAAAGTGAAAACTGGGAGAGAAAATGTATATCTACTTAGTTAAATGAGTGGTTACTGAAAAATGTTCATTCACAGTAAATTTACATTAAATCATACATCCCTATATTGCAGGATAAATTTGTGGGTTTGTTCAGATTTTAAGATATTTTGAAAAGTTTAGAGGGTTTGTCTAAGCTTTTCCATAACTGACAATTGAGATGAAATAGAAGAAATGAACAGTGTTCACATGCAGCTGGCAGAACTGCTGAATACTGTTTTGTTTGTTGTTGTTGTTTGTTGTTGTTGCTTGTTTGTTTGTTTGTTTTTCTGAATAGAGTGGGTTGACGGCTGGAAGAGAAAGGGACTAGAGGGATTTATGTATTATAGGAAAAGAATATACTGATAGCTAAAAGATATAGTGAAAATATAAAATATCATTGATAGGCCTTAAAAGGCATTAAATATTAAATCATTTTTAAATTTACAACATCCATTTTCTAATCTTTGTTCAGAATATTCCTTAATAAATTAATTTGCCTGCTTAAATGATATGACATCTACTCTTTAGTAAAATCTATTGATGTATCACCAGAAGTAGTATAGCCAAATTACAGAATTGAGAAGTTCAGACATTAGTCTGAATCTAGTTACTGGGAGACACAGCAAGTTAATTCAATGAAAAGCTTGCTATCTGATTCTGCTGTTATGATGTTTTTTCCTTCTTCTGTGCAATGGTGCTCCATTGTGCAGGTGCAGCAGCTCCCATATGTTTGGAAGCACCAGCACTTTTTACTGAATTAGTACTATGTCTTTCATTTAAAGCCTGTATAGTAATTTAGCAATTCTAAACTTGATAAAAATACTTTTTTTTTTTTTCTTTTTTTTTTTTTTTTCCTTTTATTACTGTAACAAGGAGATGGGTGGGAGGAGAAACACTCTTGATATCACCACTATGAAATGTAGGTTTCTATACAGTTTTGTCCTGTCACGACTGTAAATTATGTTTGGTTAGTACTGTAACTTTGTACTTTTGATTTCTGAAATATACTTCCTGTAAATTTTGTCTTAAAGCATTGGATTACATTCTCCCTACTGGATCAGATCTAACAGTCAGACACTGCTGAGAAGAATGGTCTAGCTCCATTACCTTTCATTTGACTTGGTTTGGTGATCTTTCATTGTGAGATAAGTCACTTTAAATCTGTAAGGAAACTAAGCAAGGTGGGAGGGAATCTTTATTAATCCAGCATTATAACTAGTATCATGCATTGAATACCCACTTTATTAAGGATATTGCACAAGGAGATGTTGTTTTTTGACTTGTGACAAAAAAATAATTTTTGAGTTCTTACTCAAAGCCATTTCAGATATGGCTTAAATGTTTAGTGTCCTTATCATTTTTTTTAATTTTTATTCTGCAAAAAGAAGATTCATAAAACAATGCTAATAAAATACTTCTGAAATTGACAGAATGTCTTCCAGTGGAGTCTCTCACCTGAATGGCTAATAAGCACATACTAAAAGTGTCAAAATTTAACACTGAAGATTGGAATAGCTTCAGGCAATCTGCAGCATTTTGGGAAAAGCTGTAGAGAGACAGATGGAAATAGTTGCATATAATTACAAGTGACAAAGTCTAAACAGTTAAATAATAAACTTACTGTAGTTAAATAATAAATTTACCATTCTTATTCTATTGCATCACTATTAAAATTCATTTAATACGATATTACAATTTTTTAAAGCCTTTACTCTGGAGATTTTTTAAAAGTAAACCATTAAAAATTACAACTAGTATTTTGATTGATGACAAGACATGTATAATAAATCTATAAATCATAAAGATTTGTTCTTCCTTTTCTTTTTCACATGCAGATATGATAAGCTAACTTGTTTGCTTTCTTGTATCTTTCATGTCTTTTTCATCTTCTGAAACATTGAAAATAATATTGAAAGGCATTTAATTCAAAGCATCTTCATGTGGGGCATTGAATTAAAAATAATGGGTGCCTTATTATCTCTTATAATGACCAAAGAGGCACAAGAAAGATGAAAATATATTAAAATCTCTGTCAGAAAACAAAAATAACTTTGCACATTTAGTATTTAACATCAACAAGCAACTTAATGAGATTCTAAATAACTAAATTAAATTGCCTGATTGATGAAGAAAATAAGAAGAAACATAACAAACAAAACTTGGTCTTACCTGGGAATAAAAAAAAAAAAAAAAGATAAACACAGTCATAGCATTAGTATTAGAGCTCAAACAGAAGTTCTTAGAACTGGTGAATTTTTTTTTCTTTTTCTAGTACACCTAGACAATAGACAATAGACATTATCTGAAGAAGAAAGGGGAAATCCTGCTGAAGTGAAAATACTCAATGTAATATTTACTACTGTAGTCTTTTTTGATATACAATGGAGTCTAGTGATGGATAGCCAAAAAGGCAATTACTGGTATAAAAGATACAAATCAATAGCATAAAGAAGTTCTTGGTGGCGATTAAACATATATATATATATATATATATATATATATATATATATGTATATATATATATATATATGTATATATATATATATATAACTGTATATATATATAATTACATTTACATACATTTACATACATTTACATTTATATAAAATATATAACATATAACTTATATATATGTTATATATATGCTACATATATATATGTTTAATTAAACATATATATGTGTTTAATTTTGAGGAAAGTGGAAACTGATGGTAGAGATTTATTGGCAGTATTTTTTATTTTTCTAAATAAAAAAATAAGAAGAGTAAATATATAGTATTATTGTAGGGGGTTGGGAGAGGAAAAATAAATCTGGCAAGATCCATGCCTTTGTTGAAGGTAATTATGATGTAGTAATTATGATGTAGTAGCCATAGTGAGCTAGTGTGTACTGACTGAAGGAAAAGGCATAACAGCTACATCCACTAGTAGTAAAAGCTAGTAGCAAAATGCTAGCAAGGCATGGGCCAAGACACTGAAACTCAAATGTTTTTGCTGTTAAAATAGTTCTTGATATGGCTTTGGAACAGTGTACTCTCTCAAATGAATCTCTGACAGGATTAAAGGTTGAAGGATTTTTCAAATTTCATGCACTCACCCTGTTTTAACTATATATATATACCCACAGATACCATTATGGCATCAATCCACCACATCCAATTTTAGATATTACAGTGTTCTTCTGACCTTATGTAGTCTAAAGAGGACAAATCAGCCAGATTTTAGATGAACTGAATCACTCGCTAGATATCTGTGATGTGCTGGTGGTGGCCTTGTTTTGACAGTACAGGTACCGTCATATGTATATATGCCTAACTTTTGTCAGCATTAACTGTGTAGAAAAATATTCACTGTTATTTAAAATTATAGTTAATTTTTAAGTGAGGACAATCCTTTCCCACCCTTTTCTTCTAATGTAGATCCTTTCCTACCTGTAGTCAGCTGGAAACAAAAATAAATAAATAAATTAGTGAACTTAATTTAGGAAGCCAATTCAGGAGCAATTTACTATGCAAAGTGTTCTTGATTAAGGAGGGATTCATTCATATAAATTAATATACCCATTAAAAAAAAAAAAAAAAAAAAGCTCTTTAGACATAAAAATATTCAAATGATAGTTTGTTAAAGACAGAAATCAGTTAAGATAAACCTTTGCACAAATCAGTTAAGACTGCTTTTTGTGAACAAAATATGTTTTTGTACTTACAGTATTTGCAGTCTTTTTTGCAATTGCATTCCATCATAATAAAATTTTGTTAATTTATTAGGAATTTGTGCAAAGGTTTATCTTATCATAAATCACATTTTTACAACAGCTTAATGTTTGTGAAGATGTGTGTAACCAAGCCACTTAATAAGACAGTTGCATGTAGGATTCTTAAAAAATTAGAAATAAATATTAGAGTTCTTGCAGCTATGATTCACTACATTTTTGGCTTTCATTTTTACACAGATTAAATAAGTAGTATTAGAAAAAAGAATCTCATACTTCTGTTTTTCAGAATGTTTGTTTGTTTGTTTGTTTTTAGATTTTTTTTTTTAATTATTTTTCCCTTGGCTTATGTGCATTGTCTCTCATTTTCCTATTGGCTATGAATAACATGGTTTGAGGTAAGAAACAATTAAGGAGACTCTGATTCAAATGTCAATGTGATTTGGTTTTGAATTCAGGCATATTGCAAAGTCAATGGGCTACTTCAAAACAGGAAGCCTAGCAACTTGAAACAAATGTCTTTTTTTCATTCTCATGTCTTTTCTGGCTTTCTTATTAATGTTCATAATCATTAGGAAAACAAAACAAAACAAAATGCAGTTAAGTTTGTGTCTATTGACTATTGAAGTACTCAATAGCTGGACTTTTAGCTTAGCCTTAAGACTTTGAATTCAGTCTGTGAATGCATGGAATACATCCAACTCTGGCATGCAACCGGTCTTCTTTATAGAGAATCTCTTTTATACAAAAATAGATGAAACTTTCATTAAGTGTTTGCATGCAGCCAAGCAAGACTAAACAGTCAAAAGCTAATAAAGAAGTGATGGAAATGATGATCTCCATTATAAAATACCCACTTAAGAGAAGGAGTAGCCTTCTTCTCCTGCAGTGGCATTCACTGCAATACCTGTTACTGAAAGTAATAGAAATTCAGAATGAAATTGAAACTAAGTGGAGACTTTGCAACTGCTTGATATTTTTTGAGGACAAAATGCAAAGAGACGGTAGTGGTAACTTCAAAGCACCATTACTTTGGGCATCATGACATCTTTCTCTGGTAAAGTGTGAGGCAATCTTGAGCTGCACAAATACTTAAGTCAAATGCACTAATGAATATTCAGAAAACTAAAGTTGAAGTTTAAAATGTCACACTTGCAGTGACCTCTGTAAAATAACTTTGCCCTCCTGTTGCCTGTTCCTTACAATCTGCAATGACATGTTATTCAAAATTAGAATTTTCTGTGACCTTATTAAGTTATCAGACATCCTGCCAAACAATGTATTTTTGTTCCAACTTCAGTATGTTGGGCATATATATTCATCAATACAAAATTTTAGAATAGCTGAACACCATATACTCCAGATGGTTCCTCCTACATAGATACAGTGGAAATTCCACCACATGTACAGTAGATGAGTCAAAACGTAGGCTCTATATTGCAATGAGAGGCTCTTAATCATTATATTGAGTTATAATTAGCAAGGCTTCTTTTAAAGTTTTCATATTTTCAGTGCTTAATTATTATCAATTACATTAAATTCACTACAGAAAGGTGTAACTCTTTCAGGAGAAATCAATAAGCAAAGTTAACATTCTTTAGTATCATAATCCAAATGCACTATTACAAAACAGTTTGTGTTTCACATTCTTGAATTGCAAAACAAAATTATCTTCAAATGTTAAAAGTATTATCTAAGAAATCATAGAATCATTAAGGTTGGAAAAGACCTCCAAGATCATCTGGTCCAACCATCACCCTACTACCAATGTCACCCACTAAACCATGTCCCTAAGCACCATGTCCAACTTTTCCTTAAATACCCCCAGGGATGGTGACTCCACCTGACTCCACCCTGGGCAGGCCATTTCAATGCCTAACCACTCTTTCTGAGAAGAAATTTCTCCTAATTTCCAACCTAAACCTGCCCTGGCACAACTCAAGGCCATTCCCTCTAGTCCTATCAATAGTTGTCTGTGAGAAGAGGCCAAGCCCCAGGTTCCCACACCTTCCTTTCAGGTAGTTGTAGAGAGCAATAAGGTCTCGCCTGAGCCTCCTCTTCTCCAGACTAAACAACCCCAGTTCCCTCAGCCACTCCTCATAGAACTTGTGTCCTAGGCCCTACATCAGTTTCATAGCCCTTCTCTGGACACATTTCAGGGCCTCGATATACTTCTTGTACTAAGGGACCCAAAACTGAACACAGTATTTGAGGTGCAGCCTCACCAGAGCAGAGTACAAGGGGTTGATCATCTCCCTGGTCCTGCTGGCTACACTATTCCTGATACAAGCCAGGATGCCATTGGCCTTCTTGGCCACCTGGACACACTGCCAGGTCATGTTCAGATGAGCATCAATCAGCACCCCCAGATCCTTTTCCTCTGCACATATTTCAAGCCGCTCTGCCCCAGACCTGTAGCATTGCAGGTAGTGTTGTTGTAGCCAAAGTGCAGGCCCCAGCACTTAGTCATGTTGAACCTCATCCCATTGGCCTCTGCCCATCAACCCAACCTGTCCAAGTCCCTCTGCAGGGCCTTCCTACCCTTCGGCACATCAACACTTCCACCCAGCTTGGTGTTTTCTGCAAACTTACTGAGGGTGCACTCAATTCCCTCATCCAAATCATCAATAAAGGTATTAAAGAAGATGGGCCCCAACACCGACCCCTTGGGAACACCACTGGTCACCAGCTGGATTTTACTCTGTTCACCACTACTCTCTGGGCCTGGCCATCCAGCCAGATTTTAACCCAGCAAAGGGAGTACCTGTCCAAGACACAGGCTGCCAGTTTCTTCAGGAGAATACTATGGGAGAGCAAGTCAAAGGCTTTGCTGAAGTCTAGGTAGACTACATCAACAGCCTTTCCCTCATCCATCAGGTGGGTCACCTAGTCATAGAAGGAGATGAGGTTGGTCAGGCAGAATTTGCCTTTCATGAACCCATGCTGAACCATGATGCACTGGTTGTCCCACCTATGCTGCATGATTGCCTTCAAGATGACCTGTTCCATCACCTTTTCTGGCACCGAGGTCAGGCTGACAGCACTGTAGCTTCCTGGGTCATCCTTATGGGCATCACATTAGCAAGACTCCAGTCATCTGGGACCTTTCTGGATGACCACAACCATTGATAGATGACGGAAAGCAGCCCAGCAATCACATCTGCCAACTCCCTCAGGACCCTTGGGTGGATCCCATCTGACCCCATGGACTTTGTAGCAGTCCAGGTGGAGCAGCAGGTCTCTAACTGTTTCGTCCTGAACTCTGTGTATGTGTGTGTGTGGGGAGAGGGGGGGAGGGGGGGGGAAGGGGGAGAGAAGTGTTCTTCTGCTCCCTGTCCCAGACTTCCAGGTCGGGAAGCTGAATACTCCGAGGATAAGTGGTCTGACTAGTAAAGACAGCTGTAAAGAAGGCATTAAGAACCTCACCCTTTTCCTTATCCTCAGTAGTCATGTTTCTCCCTGCATTTAATAAGGGATGGAGATTCTCTTTGGCCCTTCTCTTACTGTATATATATCAGTAAAAACATTTTTTGTTATCCTTAACCATAGTGGCCAGCTTGAGCTCGTGCTGGGCTTTGGCCTTCCTGATTTTTTCTCTGCATATGCTGGCAATTTCCTTGTACTCTCCCCGAGCTGCCTGTCCCTTCTTCCCTGCTAGCTCATCTTATGGCATGAAGGGACAGCCTGTTCCTATGCCTTTAAGACTTCCTTCCTGCAGAATGTCCAACCCTTGCTGGACCCCTCTTCCCTTCAGGACTGACTCTCCCTACCAGTGTCCTGAACAATTCAAAGTCTGCCCTCTGGAAATCCAAGGTAGCAGTTTTACTGACGTCCCTCCTGACTTCACCAAGAACAGAGAACTCTACCATTTTGTGATCACTCTACCCAAGACAGCTCCCAACCACCACATCTCTCACCAGTCTTTCTCTAATTGTAAACAGTATGTCTAGTGAGGCACCCACTCTGCTAGGCTCACTAACCAGCTGAGTCAAGAAGCTATCTTTCACACACTCCAGGAACCTTCTAGACTGCTTCCTCAGGGCTGTATTGTATTTCCAGCCTATGTCTGGAAAGTTAAAGTCCTCCATGAGAACAAGCAATAGTGATTGTGTGACTTCCACCAGCTGCTTGTAGAATGCCTCATCCATCTCTTCATCCTGGTTTAGCGGTCTATAACAGACCACTATCAGGATGTCTGCCTTGTTGGCCAACCCCCTGATCCTTATCCATAGGGACTCTACTTTATCATTCCCAACCCCAAGCTCAACAACATTGAAACACTAATATAAAAAGCCATGCCATCATGCCTCCTTTGTTGCCTGTCCCTTCTAAAGAGCCTATAGCCATCCATTGAAGCACTCCAGACATGGGAGTAGTCCCACTACCTTTCAGTGATGGCAACTAGGTTATAGTTTGCCTGCTTCACAATGGCTTTCAGCTCCTCCTGTTTCTTGCCCATGCTGCATGCATTAGTGTAGCTGCACTTTAGTTGTGCCATTGCTCTCACCCCCAAGCCTGGCATTGCTCCCCCAGGCTATTGAGCCTCATTTCATCCCCATTCCCCTTCTGACATAGCTTAAAGCCCACTTAACAAGTCCTGACAGCTCCTGGGCTAGGATATATTTGCCCCTTTGAGATAAGTGGGACCCATCTGCAGCCGTCAGACCAGGCACCCTCCTCATGTTCAAAAAAACAGATCAAAACAAAAACAAACAAACAAACAAAACAAAACAAAACAAACAAACAAAACAAAACAAAACAAACAAACAACAAAAAAAAATTCTTGCAATGGCACCAGCCTCTCAACCTTGTATTTATCAGCTGGGCTTTCCAGGTCTGCTCAATATCCCTACCTACCACTGAAGGGATAAAGGAAAACACCACCTGTGCTCCCACTCCATCCACTAATGAATGATGATGAAAGATATCTTTTAAGACTGCTTTTGAAACAGGTTTTTCAAATATAGTTGTTTGTTTTTTTTCTTTCCATTATGTGAAGGAATCTGTTAATGCCTTTAAAAGGTATCACCTACTATGCTTGTTTATTACTTTTGCTTTGATCTTAATAATAGTGTTACCTCACATCTGGTATGGTTTCTCTTGCACATAAGTACAGCAATAATGTTGACATAATTGTTCAGAGGGGGGACCTAGTAAAAGATTAATTTTACTTTTAATATATATCAAATCAGTATAATTAGTTATAAAGGACTTCATTCTGTTTTCATTAGAAAAAAAATCTGTATAGTTGAGCTGTAAATGTCTCACATGTGCATCACTGTGGGATTAAAACTCCATTTCATCTCTCCATAAAATTCTTGTATATATAGTACTATTTGAGCTATCATAGCCTGTAAAAATATTTTATGAAAAACAATGCTTAGTATAACATTGTGATCTTGACCTTCAAGCAAAACCACTGAAGTTGGATTTTTGTTTGTTTGCGTGCTTGTTTATTACTTCCAAGACATCTATGAAATTTTTGTCTCTGTATTAGTAAAGACTGAATTTAGGTCATTGTGATTGTTTGGCCCATATATTGTCTCACTTTATATGAAATTGAAGATAAAAGAACAAAAAAATGTTTTAGCATTCCCCTTTGGTATGTTATGTAGAAGATTTTAAATACATCGTTAATGAAACGCCTACTAAAAGAAAGAGACATCTTCATGTTATCACAGAATTACAGAATGCTTTAAGTTGGAAGGAACCTTTAGAGGTTATCTGGTCCAATCTTCCACTCAAGCAGGGCCACCTAAAGCAGTTTGTCCAGGACCATGTCCAGACATTTTTTTTAAGATCTCCAAGGACGGAGACTACACAAATTCATGGCAACCTGTTCTAGTGCTGAATCAGTCTCAGTTAAAACGTGTTTCCTGATGTTCAAAGGGAACATCCTGTGTTTCAGTTTGTGCCTGTTACATCTTGTTCTGTCACTGGGCACCACTGAAAAGAACCTGCCTCTGTCCCATAGTGACGAGGTCTAGTTGGGATGTAGTTAACTTTTTTCTTAGCAGCCTGTCTAGTGCTATGCTGTGATTATGGCTGAACAGTGCTTGCACAGTACCAAGGCTTTCTCTCTAACAACCCAACACTGTCCCTACCCCACACTCCCACAGACTAGTAGGCTGAGCAAGAATTTGAGAGGCAACACAGCTGAGACAGGTAATTGTGGTATATCAATGAAACTATTGCTGATTTTTTGTTAAAGCTGACCCATATATATTGGTTTTGCATCTTTATATCTTTGCCTTAGAAAAATTGTTAGAATTATGTTATTAAAAATACATTTTCATATATTCCTGTAGAGTGGCAGGAAATGAAAACAGTAATTTATATATGGTTTAAGGTAAAGAAGCTAAAACTTTCAAAATAAAACAATAGTCAAAGTCTCTGATCTCAAAGACTTCCTCCTTGAGCAAAATGGATTTGACTTTCCTATATGCAAGAGAATGTGACTTTGTTTGCATGTCATTTTGCATATACAAATTCTTATGTGTCTTCTCAAATATAACCCCTGTGTGGCAATATCTAGAAATATTGTGTATTACAGCAGTCTTTTGTAGTCCATATTCAGGATAGCTACATTAATAAATAAATAAATAAATAATAAAATACACATTTGCTTTCTTATCCCATCACTGGAAACCTAGTCAGAAAAAAGATCTTTAGATCAATCTTCAGGAAACAAATGCTGGCAGAGAACATGTGGCTCCTGTACTTGCTTTAGATGGGGTGAAACAGTTTTAAATAAATAGACTGAATTGGGCAATGGGCACACTTCAGGAGAAGGTCCTGATTCCTGAGCTACCAGTTCATCTTGTTTGCCTTTAGCTTCTATTTTAGGATGGCATAAGTTACATGTTAGAGTGATCAAAAGGAAGTAGATTACCAGTTTAAACTAAATTCTTAAATTTTGACAGTGTAAGTCAAATCAGACAGTTGTATCTTTGTTAGGCGGGTTTATTAAGTGCAATATACCTGAATTTCACATTCAAAATCAACAAATTTCTTGGGGGTTGTGGTAAGCAAGAAATAATTTATATTGTGAATGCTGACAGGCACCAGATAATTGTGTGTGTAAATGCTCAAAATTGATCTTTTGAACTCTCAAGCAGAAGCCTTCTACTTGCTAGCTACAACTGGTATGTACTGTCTATTTTTTTGTAACACCGAGACTAAACAAAATGACAAGTCTTTAAACCTCCAAATGATATAAAATTAGATCTTATTGTCAATTATTTGTCTGATCATGTGTTCTACATGAATACTATTTAGATCAGGAAAACTGTGGTCACAGAGTCGCAGAATCATAGAATAGCTTGGGTTGGAAGGGTTGACTCCTGCTTATAAGTTCCTAAATCAGACATTTCTGTTGAATTACCAGGCAGAGAAAACACATTTCAGTCATGAGTTTTAGGGACTACACCTAACAAAGTGACTGTAAGGCTGAATTTTGGCTGGCAGAGAAATGCATAATGCTTTATGAAACAATTATAAGTAAATATTTTGCTAGAGTTACCTCTAGGTCTGCAATTAATATTATGTTTGTAATTTTACTATTGGAATAATAATAATAATAATATAAATATAATAATAATTATTATAAATAAAAATTAATATTATATTAATTAATTAATAAAAATAATATTATTATAAATAATAAAATATTATAAATAATATTATAAATAATATTTTATTATTTATTATTGGAATAAAGGAAGAGACAGAGAAGCAGACCCAGCTGATCAAGGCTGGTGTCACTTGCAGAATTTAGGGTTTCTTAATCATGAAGTGATCAAGATGCAACACCAGGTCTGCTGGTGCCTCATGGCTTGTACCCTTCTTGGGGTAGGGGGGGAAGTTTGAGGACTGAGGGGAAGGAAGAGGATTTTTTTTTTCCACACAAACTAACAGGCTGATCAATAGGGCTTTAAACTAAATTTGGAGGGTGAAAGGAATAAAAACAAGTCTGTTGGTGATAAGTTATGGGATGGGATGCCAAAATCTGAGGGACTGAGTACTATTGAGATCCTTCAGTCTGCTCCACAAGGTGCTGGCTACAATGAAGCACATTTGAGATGTTTCTACACCTGTGCACACAGCATGGCGTACAAGCAATAGGAGCTAGAAGACTTGACTCAGTTCCTTAACTACGACATCATTGGCATAAGTGAAACCTGCTGGGAAGAGTCCTGTGATGGGTGTGGTTATAGATTCTTCAGTAGGAATTTACAGGGCACGCAATTCGGGGGGTGACACTGAGTGTATTGTAAGAGATGGACTTTATGGAGCTTTAAGTTGGCAATGACAGTTGAGAGCCTCTTGCTAGGGGTTGAGGGACAAGCAAATAAAGTGAATGTTGTTGTAGGAGTCTACTATAGGCCATCCAGCTAGGATAATGACACTGATGAAATATTCTTTAAGGAACTAAGAGATACTTCTAGATCAGCTGCCCTTGTCCTTATGGTGGACTTCATTTTTCCAGACATTAACTGAGAATACCACACAGCAGATACAAACAGATCCAGGAGATTCCTAAAACATCTTGGTTATAACTTCTTGGTACAGGTACTAAAGGATCTGACTAGGAAAAGTGCACTCCTAGGGTTGCCTGAAAGGATGCCTATGAACAGAGAGGATCTCGTGGGTGTAGTGGTGATTCTTGGCTGTCTTGGCCATAGTAACCATGAAGTAATCAAGCTTAAAATCTTTCATGATAGGAGGAAAACTGATATCAAAGCTTCAACTCTGGTTATGGGGAGAGCAGACTTCTTGCTGCTGAGAGAACTTGTTAGTAAGGGCCTCTGGGAAACTTTTTCAAGACATCGCGGTCTATCAGTGCTGGTCAATTTTTTAAGTACCACCTCTTAAGAGAACAGGAGCAGGAAATCACAAAATATCAGAAGTCAGGCAGGTTGGGCAGAAGGCCAGCTTGGCTAAGCAGGGATCTTTTTCTACAGTTTAAGCAGAAAAAGGAAGGATATGACTGGAAGCAAAGGTGGGTGACATGGGAGGACTACAGAGATGCTGCTCATCTTTGTAGGAAGCAAATTCCTAGACCAAAGCTCAATTGGAGTTGAAGCTTGACAATACTGTGGGGACACTGGTTTTGTTTGTTTGTTTGTTTGTTTTTTAATATGCCCAGAACAAAAGGAGGACCAGAGAAAACATTGGTTCATTACTTGATGAGAATGGTCACCTTATAAACAGGGACATAGACAAAGCAGAGATATCTAATGCCTTCTTGCCTCTGTCTTCAACAGCAGTGATGGGCTCTGGGACCTCTGGAGCTCTAGTTGAAAGACCATGACTGTGGTAATGACAAACTACCAGCCAACCCCAAACTTGTGCAGGGTTTGCTGCTCCAGCTGGATGCATACAAGTCTATGGAGCCCACTGGAATTCATCCCAGGGTACACAGAGAACTGGATGATGTCATCTTGAGACCTTTCTCAATTATTTTTCATCAGTCTTGGGAATCTGAAGAGGTCCCACTTGACTGGAAACTGTCAGATGTTCCAATTTTCAAGGACAAGAAAGAAGACCCCATTTATTGCAGGCTTGTTAGTCTCACTTCAGTGCGTGGTAAAATTATAGAGAAAATTATTCTGGGAGTTATTGAAAAACACCTGAAAGACTTTGTGGTCATAGCCAATATGTGTTCAGAAGGAGAAGGTCCTGCTTAATGAACTTAATTTCCTTTTAAGACAAGATCACCCATCTAGCTGACCAAGGGAAGCCAGTAAAAGCAATATTTTTGGATTTCAATAAAGCTTTCAATACTGTTTCTTGCAGTATCCTTCTAGACAAAATGTCCAGCATGCAGCTAGATAAATGTATTATACAATGGGTGAACAATTGGCTGATGTGTCAGGTTCAAAGGGGTTAACATCAAGGTGACATCCAGGTGGAGGACAGTCACTGGGGCTCCATTATAGGGCCAGTTCTCTTAATTTTTTTCATAAATGACATGGATGCAGTTTGTTTCCAATAACTTTGAAATAAGTTTGTGGATGACATTAAATAGGGAGGATCTGTTGACTCTCTCAAGTGTAGAGAGGCCTTGCAGAGAGATCTTGACAAATTAGAGGGCTAAGCAATCACTAACAATTTGAAGTTTAACAAGAGCAAGTGTCAGATTCTGCACTTGGGATGGGGCAACTGTAGATATATATACAGACTAGTGGACAACAAGTTGGAGAGCAGCCCCACAGGAAGAGATCTGGGGGTTCTGGCTGATGGCAAGTTGAATATGAGTCAACAGTGTGCCCTGGCTGCCAAAAGGGCCAACCATACCCTGGGGTGCATCAGGCATAGCATTGCTTTCTGGTCAAGGGAAAGCTGGGCAAGATGTATGAGGAGTGACTGAAGTAACTTGTTTTGTTCAGCCCAGAGAAGGGAAGGCTGAAGAGAGGCATCATGTTGGCCTACAGATTACTCGCGAGGGAAGCAGATCTCTGTAGTGACAGGACTTGAGGGAATGAGATGAAACTGCAACAGGGAAAGTTCAGGCTAGATGTTAGGAAAAGGTTTTTCACCAAAAGGGTGGTTGGGCGCTGGAACAGGCTCCCCAGGTCACAGCACCAAGCCTTCCAGAGTTCAAAAAGTGTTCAGTCAACTCTCTCAGACACATGGTCTGATTTTTGGGTGGTCCTGTGTGGAGCCAGGAGTTGAACTCAATGATCCTTGTCCATTCCAACTCAGGATATTCTATGGTTCTGTGAAATTTAAGGTAGTAATATTCGTTTCTGCAGAGGAATTGATGGGGCTTTTTCCTTGCTAAATCAAGTTTTCCAGAGGAATTATTAAAGTTTTCATGTTCAGGAAATATGTTATTAGCAGTTGTGCTCATTAGTCAGTTACGGTTAAGCTGTAAATGTAAGACATTCAGGAGATGTTGTTGATGATCCAGTGTTACACATCATATTGCTACTGTTCATTACAAACAGGAATATGAGTTAATGAATGGAATAATGGGAAAAAGATGTACCCGATATTTTTATTATCTTTGCAAATACTGAATATTTCTCTTTATTTATTTCTCTCATTCCATTACTTCTCTTCCAAGAAAATATTTCCTATGGAGGTATTTTCAAAATTTGCTTCATTTATTGCTTTTGAGAAATTGTGTGTGTGATTAAGCCAGATAACTAACATAAGAATATATGGCACAGATAGGGAGTATTGCCTCAATAATAGTACAGTTATTACAAACATAAAATGTCTATTAAGATCAAACATGCTAATCTTGTCAAAGAGAATTTATACAAATTCTTAATCGGGAAAGTATAAAGGAAATACATGAAGACAACCAGGGTTGGAAGGAAAAATGTACTCTAAAACTGCTGACTAAAAGCACTTCTTGAGGGAGTGGGCCAGAAATATGATCCAAAACAAACAGAGAAAACACAGCAAAATGTTTCAAAGAAAAATGCTCTGAAATAATTTGCTGCCTTGTGGCTAGAGATGACATTGAAAATAGCATGGACACTGATTAAGCTGCTGTCTACATACTTCGCCTCAGGAATCAGTTACTAATGATCTACAGCTTACAGTAAAGGAAAAGAAGGCAAAATCTTATGAAAAGAGCTGTATTCAGTATATTCCATTAGCATATTCACTGCAAAGGATGAAAAAAGCCAAGGTGGAATTAATCTAAGGAAAATTTCACATCAAATGACTCTGATAGAACCAGAAAATGTTTGTACTGGGTCTGGCTGGAATGTTAACTTTCCCGGCAGCAGCCCATACAGTGCTGTACTCTGCACTTGTAGCTGGAACAGCAGTGTTATCACACCAGTGTTGTGTCTACTTCTGAGCAGCAGTGGTACAGTATTGGGCCTTTCTCTAATCCTCCTAAGGGATGGGCAAAAAGTGAGGAGAGACACATCACTAGGGCAGCTGACCTAAACCAATCAAAGGGATATTCCATACCATGTGATGTCACACTCAGCAATAAAAGGTGGAAACAGGAAGAAGAGGGGAGGGGTGGGCTCTCGTTGAGAAGACGTTGGTCGTGCTCTGAACACCGGCTGCATGCGTTGAGGCCTTGCTTCAAGGACATGGTCAATCATCGCTCATTTGTGGGAAGTAAAGAGTAATTTCTTTCCTCTGCACTTCCATATAGCTTTCATTTTGTTTGTTTGTTTGTTTTCCTCCCTTCTTTTTATTTTCCCTTTTCCCCTCCCTTTTCCCCTTTCCCTTTTTATTTCCCCTTAGTTAAATTGTTTAGTTCATGGTAGTCTTTATTTAATTATTATAATTATTTCCCTTTAATTAAATTATCCTTATCTCAACCCATGAGTTGTTCTTTGCTTTACTTCTCCCCCTCCTCATCTAAAGGAGGGGGAGTGAGAGAGCGGTTGTGGGGTTTAGCTGCCCAGCACGGTAAAACCACCACAATGTTTTCTGTTGAAAGAAATGAGAAAAAATGGACACATAAATAATAGTTTAACATTTTTATTTTTATTTTTTTCACCTTAAAAATATCACAATATTTTTGATATGCTTTGAAACAACAGTGTTTAGTATAAAAAATCAGTGAGTGTCTAAAAATAAAATGCAATTGTTTCATTCACAAAACATTCACATTATGTTTATTCAAACATTCTAAAATATAAAACACAAAACCTCTCTAGATAAGTGACCAGCTTCTCAGTTATTTAGACCAAAATACAAATATTAGTCAATCAGACTTTCAGAACATGCTGTTCCTGTTGCATGAAGTCCTATATCTGTAGACAATAGAAGAGTATTGTCAAAGTATCACAAAACATATTGCAAAAAATATATAGATAGTCTGACTGTGGAAATGTAAATATAAACACAGGAGCTATCAGCAGCGTTATGTCAAATAAATGGGCTACTACTAAAAATGAAATTAAAGTACTGACAGCAAAATCAGAAATATCAAGACTCGTTAAATTGATGCTTCAGTAAAATTTCATTAGGTGCATTTTATATGCAACCCTAGAAGAGTGTTACAAGGCCATTTCCTCCTTTTCTACATGTTATTATATAGAGAAATACACATACTTGAAGTATAACAATGTATAAAGGTATAATTTCACAATTAAGCACACTGTTTCACCCAGATGCAGCTCTTCTTGTATTTCATATTTTTCCACTTTATTCTTTTAGCAGCCGTAGAGGCATGGGTAGCACTGCATTTTCTTTTCTCTCTCTCTCTCTTTTTTTTTTTTTCTTTTTTTTTTGGTTGCATGTTTGGCCTGCAAACTACGTGGTGAATGACTGCATGAGATATTTTTTGTTTGTTTATTTGGTTTACCTTATTCTTCTTTAAATAAAATACAAATAATACGCATCTATGGTTGTAATGTTGAATATACGTTGTGTTTCTTTGCTGTTGACTATGTTTATGGCACTTATAATTCCCCAGTCCCAGCACATGCAGAATAGAAGGAAAACATGCAGTTGTCTGTTCTTGCTTCTGAAGTAAAGAAATACTTAAAACAATTGGAGTTCTCTTTAGGTGGAAAAATGACTTGGCAGAACTATTTGCAAGTCATGGGGAGAGAGAATGAGTGGTATCTGAATGGAGGCTGTTAATGGAAAAGGGAAATTGCAGAGATGGAAAACATTTTGATTCTTTTTTTTTATTATTTTATTTTATTTTTTATTTGTGCCAGACCTCTAATTTCTGAGATTTTCAAGCATATTTTAGGGATCTATGACCAAAATACAGTGGATTTGTAATATTAAATTCCTCAATACTCCCACAAAATATTATCTACTTCTGAACACTATTCAAGATAAAGCTGGAGTAGAAATAAACATACCGTAATGTACCATTATGAACACACATAGAAAGAAACCAACAAACAAAACAAAACAAAAAAAGTAATTAGTTTTCTGAATTAAAGCTGAACAACTTTGATAAATATAGCCTCAAAAAAAAGAGACAGTGCTGGTTGAATAAATTATGTTATTATACTCAGAAGTACATTTTAGGTAGTATGAATCAAGTAATCCCATCATCATATGCAATCTTACTTCACATAAATAGCTGTCTGGAGTAACATGTGACTTTAACAGATTTGCTAAATAACAAGTTTACAACTTCAGGAGCGTGCTTGTCTGTTCTTGAAGGCTTGTTTCTGTATATTCACTGAGAAGTTCCTACTTCAGAGTTTGCTTCTGTAGGAAGGTTTATCCTCTTTCTGCAAACTCAGTGGATAGTTTCTGATAGGCCTTGTAATTCTTCAGAAATTTAACAGACCTTTCATCCACCATACCATCGTACAAGTTTAGTTCTCTTTTTTTTTTTTTTTTTTTTTTTTTTTTTTTTTTGTATGTGTGAATACTTTTTGAGTAACTAGACCTCACTCATGTTTGCTGAATAGAATAAACTGGATGAAACACAAGCATCTAAGAAGTCCAACTTAAAACTGGGGTCATAGGGTAGTTTTTTTTTTTTTTCAAAGTGTTCACACCTTTCTAAAAGCAAACTGTCAAAAGGTACTTCAAAGGCAGAGAAACATTCTCAATGATGTATGTCTGGATTGTGACATTTCACATTGCATTACACAATACAAAAACATGTTTAAAGTTCAGGTGTATTCCCTCTGAAGTCACAGTGGTACTTATGACCATAAATACAAATATAAATATAAAACATCTAACAGCATCTAGATACCTGGAGGTAAAAGCAAAACAATTAACTTGCCAACCAAATAAATAAATAAATAAATAAACACCTCCTATTTTGTTTTCCTGGAGTGTTAGAACAAATAATAGGTTATTTTTGCATGGGTAAATAATAGTACATTTCAAATGAGAAAGGAAAATAGAATATTACTGAAAATAAGGAGTGACTTTCTGGGAAGGTTAAATCATTTTTTTTTTCTTTTTTACCCTTTTACTGTATGCTAGAGATACCTCCATTGGGTTCTGAATGATATATTCCTAAATAAGTGCTTTTCTGGGATTACAAGGAAGAAGGGCACTGTCTGGAGTTCTGCTCTTTGTTTCTTCATAAAAAGAAAATGTTCCTACAAATGTACAAAAATTGTTGATTTTACAGATAGTGGTATGTTAGGCCAAATCATTCACCTGTGTTCCATGAAGTGTACAGTATTGTCTATTGTGTGAAATGTTGGGCAAGCATTTTCAAATACAAGTATTGAGAGAAATCTGCTCCAAAAAAGTGTAAATAACTACAATATAAAATATATCTGTATCAGAAGGTGTGCAAGGTTCAAGATTTGTAGAAGATTTATAATACAAAGTAAACAAATAAATCTGCTGAGTCAAACCCAAGGCATCCTCATTAAATATGTCTAATGATGGTGAATATTGTGGATGCTCAGGAAAAAATATAGAGAAGGGACAACTTTATAGAAATAAATTCTCAGCATGTTCTTACTATTTCCAGTAAAGATTATTTCAGAAACTTCTGAACCGTAAGCTATGTCTTTGCTAAAGAACAAAAATATCAACAAATCTAATGAGAGTTATATGATATACTATCGTTATCAACTATATATATCACTATCAACTAAAATTTTAACCCATGTGAGTTAACAATATCTTGTGAGAATCACTTCTGCAGTTATCTTAACATTGTGTATATCTGCTTTTCCTGTTGGTAATAGATACTGTAATCATTGCTTTCTTCTAATATTAGAAGAGGTGGTTAATTGTCATTTCTTATCCTTGTTCTTTGCCTAAATCCCAATTTTATAGGCTTTTGCTTCCTTCCAGGTTGTTTTTCCTTAGTTTGTTATAGCTAATCACATTGCACACAAAAGCCATTCAGTTCCTTTGTTTAAGTATCCTTTTTTTTTCCACTCTCTGTGCCTATTCTAGGTCTGCCATGTCCTTTTTGTACCGGGGACACAAGTAAATTGCTTGATACAACCAACTGTAGCCAAGTTGTGAAACTAAAATATTCTTGCATGTTTTGTTTGTTTGTTTGTTTGTATTTTGTCCACTTTGATGGCCAAAGCATCTTAAATAATTATTTTTATCTATTTATTTATTTATTTAGGAAAGTTCTTTTTATAGAATGATGTTTCAGTTACTTATTCTGTAATTATTCTTATATAATACTCTATTATAGTAATTTGTCTGGTGGTTAGAAATTTATTTAATATGTAAATCATTTTGTTTAATATTTGAATGTTTCATATTACATATTTAATATTTTAATTTGTTTGATATTATTTAATATTTTGTTTAATATGGAACAAACATCCTTTGTTGCTGTTACCTAATTGTTTACCACGAAGTGCTCTTACAATATGCATCTACAATTTAAATTCCAATTTCTACTTTTCCCACAGGGAAAACCACAATACGTCTCTTCTGTAAATAATAAAGCTCACAATAATGTAAATAATAAAGCTCGCAAGCTGTGACAGGGGAGGTTCAGGCTGAATATCAGGAAAAGGTCCTTATATGAAAGTTTTCCTAGTACAAACTCTAGATTGCTTATAGCCATCCATTCTGAAAACAGAGCCCACATTTTCCATACCTACCATTTTCTCATAAACTAATGATATGGTTTTCTTTTGATAAGTTTTTGGTTATCCAGACTGCTGATGGAAAATTGGAAATATGTTAGTCTTAATAACTATCCCGGTAAAATGTTTATAACAAACTCTATTTCATTGTCATCTTTTATGGATCGGTATTTCCTGAATTATTTTACTTAATCTGCTCCCAGCATGTATGCAATTTGTCTTTGTAGCCTGATGATTGTGTTTTTCAGGTACAAAAATATTAAAACGAGAACCAGTCTTGAGACTGAGTTTATTTTAAGAGGGATCACATCAAAGCCACTTACAGTAAACTTCACTCAGGAGGACTACCGAGATGTCCTGAGGCTATGCAGGGACAAAATTAGAAGGGCCAAAGCCCATTTGAGCTCAACCTAGCTATTTCTGTTAAAGACAATAAGAAATGTTTTTATAAATGCATAAACAAGCAAAGGAGGAATAAGGAGAATCTCCATCCTGTATTGGATATGGGGGGAAACATTGTGACAAGAAATGAGGTAAAGGATTAAGTACTTAATGCCTTCTTTACTTCAGTCATTATCATCAAGACCAGTTTTTTCTCTGGGTATTCAGCCCCCTGAGCTGGTAGATAGGGAGAGGGATCAGAATGAAGCTCTCATACTCCACAAGGAAATGGTTAGTGACCCACTTCAATATATGCAAGTCTATGGGGCCAGATGGGATCCACCCAAAGGTACTGAGGAAGCAGGCAGAAGTGCTCACCAAGCCTCTTTCCATCATTTATCTGCAATCCTGGATATCAGGGGACATCCCAGTTGGTAGGTGGATAGCAAATGTGACACTCATATACAAGAAGGGATGGAAGGAGGATCTGGGAAACTATAGGCCTGTCAGTCGGACCTCAGTGCCAGGGAAGCTCATGGAGCAGATTATCTTGAGTGCTGTCACACAGCACCTACAGGAACAACCAGATGATCAGGCCCAGTTATCATGGGTTTATGAAAGGCAGGTCCTGTTTGACGGACCTGGTCTCTTTCTATGACAAGGTGACATGCTCAGTTGATGAGGGAAAGGCTGTGGATGTGGTCTACAGTAAGGCTTTTGACACAGCATTCTCCTGAAGAAGCTGGCTGCTCATGGCCTGGATGTGTGTATCCTTTGTTGGCTTGAAAGCTGGCTGCGTGGCAGGGCCCATGGAATTTTGGTGACTGGAGTTAAATCCAGTTGGAGGCTAGTTACTAGTGGTGTCCCGCAGGTACTGGGATCCAGTGCTCTTCAATATCTTTAAAAACAATCTGGATGAGAGGACCAAGTGAATCTTCAATAACTTGGCAGACAACACCAAGTTAGGAGTGAGTGTCGATCTGCTCGAGGGTAGGAGGGCTCTGCAGAGAGATCTGAATAGGCTGGACCAATGGGCTAAGGCCAACTGTATGAAGTTCAACAAGGCTAAGTTCTGGGTCCTGTACTTGGGGCACAACAGTGCTACAGGGTGGGGGAAAATTGAAAGCTGCCTGGCAGAAAGGGACCCAGGGGTGTTGGTTGATAGCCAACTGAATATGAATCAGCAATGCACTCAGGTGGCCAAGAAGGTCAATAGCATCCTGGTTTGTATCAAAGAAATCATGACCAGCAGGATGAAGGAAGTGATTGTCCCTCTTTACTTGGCTCTAGTGAGGCCGCACCTTGAATATTGTGTTCAGTTTTGAGCCCCTCACTACAAGAATGATATCAAGGTGCAGGAGCCTGTCCAAAAAAGGACAATGAAGCTAGTGAAGGGTCTAGAAAATTAGTCTTACAAGGAGTGGCTGAGGGAGCTGGAACTGTTTAACCTAGAGAAAAGGAGATGCAGGGAAGACCTTACCACACTGTACAATTACCATAAAGGTGGCTATAACAAAGTAAGGATCAGGTTCTTCTCCAAAGCACCAAGTGATAAGAAGAGGCTAAATGGCCTCAAGCTGCACCAGGTGAGGTTTCAGTTAGATATTAGAAGAAATTTCTTTACTGAAAGAGTTGTGCAGCATTGGAATAGGCTGCCCAGGGAAGTGGTTGAGTCACCATCCCTGGAGGCCTTCAAGAAATATGTAAACTTAGAATTTAGTAACATGGTTTAGTAGTGGAATAGGCTGCCCAGGGAAGTGGTTGAGTCACCATCCCTGGAGGCCTTCAAGAAATATGTAAACTTAGAATTTAGTAACATGGTTTAGTAGTGGAATTTAGTACTATGTTAAAGGTTGGACTAGATGATCTTAAAGGTATTTTCCATCCTGAATGATTTTATGATTCTATGAAGAAAGAGTTTTATAATACAATGTCTTAATTGCTTTAAGGAATACAGGCAACAGGAAGGGAAGAAGACATACAGGGAAGACATACAGGGAAGAAGAATAGGTGGATAAGACTAGGATGAAGAAAACTCTTGGAACGGAAGTCAACTATACAGGGGCAGCAAAATGAGAGGCTATGTATAACTATGAAGAGGAAATAGGAAAGGCATGCATTGAAAGTGTCAGATTTTCCTGTCTGACTATTTTCCTGACAGATTTTCCTGTCTGACTAGGAAACAGGTGGTAGAAAATATTTTTTTACTGATGTACTCCTCGATATTATGGAAAGTAATGGGATTTTCAAACAACATTAGAGCTTATTGCAATAATGCCTAAAACCTGCAAATCTGCTCTACTTTCTATTATATCTTAATCATGTGTACATCATGTACATCATGGACTGTGCACTTAGTAATGTGGTCTAATTTTTTGGGTAGACCTGTGTGGTGCCAGGAGTTGGACTTGATGATCCTTATGGGTTCCTTCCAACTTGGGATATTCTATGATTCTATGATTCATGTCTAGAGCCAGAAGAAGCAGCAAGGATAACATGTATTTTATAGCTTGAAACTCTTAGCATCTATAAACCAAACATTCATGCCATGATGGTTGAATATCCCTGGTTAGTGCTTCAAAATCAGTACACTCCTTTTCAGATTTTCCCATAGTATGCTATTTTTACCATTGTTGTGGATGCCCCATCCCTGGAAGTGTTCAAGGCCAGGTTGGATGGGGCTTTAGGCAATGTGGACAAGGGGTGGAACCCTACCCATGGCAGAGGGGGTGGATCTAGATGATAGGTTCCTTCCAACCCAAGTCATTCTTTGATAAATCTATGATTATGTTAGGCTACATTCCTACTCAGATGTCATGAAACTTCGTGTTATTTAGGAAGGATTCCATTATTTGGCATAAAAATTGGACAATTCTTTCCATCCTTAGAGAAAATCACTGAATGATAACAAAATATTGTGAAACATATCATAATAATAAAAATTAAAAAAAAAATTATGAAATGCATATTTTTTAACAAATTGAATTAATTCTAATTTTTATATATTTTCAGGATGAACTATTTTAAAGAAAACACACATTTCTACAGTACTGTTATCTTGGTGGATTTGTGCAATAAAAATTTAAGTAGCTTTGTCCTTGAAGAGATCTGGGTCACCAAAACTGTCACCTGTGCTCCGGTGTTTATATTTAAAAATATAACCTGAGCTTACTAAATAAAACATTATGTCGACACATTACTTACAATGTTGTAGTGCAACCAGTAACATCAATACTTGGGAAGGTATCTACTATCCAACATGCAAACACATACTGACATTTATACTTGATATTAGGACTTAATTTATGATCCTAGGCTCACTAGTGAGTCAGTAGATGACAACCCTAAAGCTGGAGCACTTCATTTTTTGGGGGTTCCTATCAGTTTAAAAAAGGTGTTGATCACTTTCCACTTAAATTAATAGGTAAGTAAATGAATAAAAAGTTAGCTCAAACAAGATGATCCAGGACTTGCAGAGATCAATGTATGTATTTTATATGTATCAAAATGTAGTTTTGATAGATTGACGTTTCAGGATCAAAATAAGGCAGTCTATCCTGATAGCATAAGAATCCAGCAGCATATAACCTACTGTTCCATTTACAAACTGGCCAGGTCATGAAACTGTATATTTCTCCTGTGCTAACTTTATTTTTAAATTTAAAATGGATTATTAACTACAGTAGATCCGAGAAAAGAGGTTCCAACTGAAATGTTTTTGAAAACATTAAATCAGTTAATAATGCTACTGATCTAAGAACCTCCGTACACAGCCAACATACAGTATTATAACATAATACTAACATAAGTATATATATCTTCTACATTGATTTCAGCTCCAATAATGTAGAATTTACTTCAGATAATTCTTACTCAGACTCATCCACAGTTTTGATATTCTCTAAGAAAATATCAAATAGTAAAACAAAACAAAACAAAAACAAACAAACAAACAAACAAAAACCAACCTTCATGCTTGCTATTTCTTGACTGGTATAGATTTTTGGGGGGAGTTTCTTTCAAACATTATTCATTATTCTTCAGCTTTGGTCTTACGTGCTTTAATAATCTATTGTAAACTGAAAGGATCTGAACTATTATATTACCACAGGGGAAAAAAGAGAATATTTCAGAAATTATTAAGGAAAATAAAGTGTTTGTAGGACATATTCATTTTCAAAAGCTACCATTATAGCTCTGTCCTGATCTCTTTGTAGGGCAGAAAACAAAGAGCTACAGATAAGCCACTTTTATATCAGATGGCAACTGCTTACGTGACAGTCTTAATTATCAGCATCCACATATGAGGGTTAACCTTTCAAAAAAAAAAATAAAAAAATTAACCTTAATTTCACTTTTGGCTGAAACTGTGTGTTAGTTTATTTCTTATTTTTTACATAGTTTTACATATATATATCCTTGTTTTTAGTTATAGGACCTCTTAAGTTTATCTACCCTAATATCAAGATAAATTTATACATGAAAGTTTCAAAGCAGCAGTACTAGTCTTGTGAACAGTGTACTTTTGCGTAAATAGAACCTATGATTCTGTCCATTTAAGCAACTGGCTCTCCCACAATTGTACAGTTACTTTTGAAGTATAATTGTTGAACAAATGATAACAGCATTTCCAGAACTTAGTATTAAAGTCTAGTTTTGAAGTGTTGAAAATACACATAAAACAGAAACATCAGAGTGTATATAACGTGAAGTATAATGTATACAACACAATGAATTCTGTGAATTTGTAGAGTGATCCCATTTACTTTTTTTTTTTTTTCAGTCAGCTTTTCATGCTTAAGAACAACTTTTCCTGTCCCTCACCTCTTCACAAGACAAGCAGTTTAATATTTGTCTTACACAATTTCACTTTGCTTCATGTATTTTCCCACAGTGACCAAAATGACAAATTACAAATTTCATAATCTGATGTAGAGATACAGCATTTTTTAACTTTCAGAACCTCCAAAAGTTACTCTTTTTGAAAGAAAGTTACTCTTTCCACTTGTGGCAAATGCAATTTAGCCTTTCTAGAGTCTCTCTCTCTCTCTCTCTCTTTTTTTTTTTTCTCAAACCTTGTATTAAATATTAACCTAATACAGCCACATCACAACTGTAAATAATTAAATTTACTATAGCAATTCAAACATCTAATTCTTTGCAGCTGAACGAAACTAATTCTAAAGGCTGCTGTAAAGAAGTATGATATTTTCTCATTTCAGAACAACAATGATGACAGCAATGAAAAATATATCACAATTCACATTCTTATTAATTAATTAATTAATTTATTTATTTATTTATGTAAAATCAGTTATGGCTTTAATAGTAGTAATGGTAGTGTCACTTGCTGCTGCCAATATCTTTTTAAATTTTTTAAATATCTTTTTAAATTTTCCTATAACCTCAAGAAGTTTATTCTTTTACATATCACCTGTAAAAATCTTTCCTAGCTTAATAGGGATGTGACACTGTGCAAAGCTGAAGGCATTTTCTCAGGCTGGTTACTAAGGAAAAGTACTTTATTCAATCTGCCTGGCTGTCTAATAACTTTCTGAACTTATTGTTTAATTTCAACCAATTTTAAATGAAATTACAAGAAAAAGTGAAAGTAAATTACCACTTATGTGTAGAGTTAGGCTTCCCCTGAGAGGGCAGAAGTCTGCATACTGCTTTTAGTATCAGCTCTCTGTCCAAAAGTGCATACTTTCTCATCATCTGATTAGCTTGTATGTGGCTGTTTACTGAATAGCTGTATAGGTGAAATATGTGAAATCATAGTTCTTGCTTCCACCATTCAAAAACACTCTGGACTTTTAAGCATACTTTTCGCTGTTTCATGCTATTTTAAAATGAAGGAAATATTCATTAAAATATATTTGTTGGAAAGCACTTTATTCGTGAAGTGTAAGGGAAAAAATCCTGAAGTTTGAAAATATTTTCTAGTTTATTACTACAAGCCGAAATGCATAGTTAAGTGATCAAATGTGAATTTACTACTTTTGAAAGAGATGCAGAAATCAAGCTCCTCACATTTCATTAAAATCACTAATACTTTGAAAGGAGTCAATTATAATAGTTCCTCAACACAAAGCATATCAAAGTATTTACTAATGTTCCATTATTTTATTAATTATACATTATAACATTTGAAACAAATTTATGTTCATATAAATAATGTATAATAATAATAATAATAATAATGAAATCATGTATAACAGCATTTATTGCAACTGGAATATAAAATCCATATGCATTGGATCCCATGCTGTATTATTGAAACGTGTTATGCTAATACGCTGTTAATGAATTTCTGTTAAAAAAAAAAAAAAAGAGGAAAATAAAAAAATTCTCTTAGCGAGACAATTATTTGTTTGTAATTATTATATCCAGAACACGTAGATTTAGTGAGAATTTATTGTCAGTGACCAACTAATCTACTACTGTGAAGCATAATGCTATACAGCTCAGATTCCTTTTCTGTATCTTAGCAATGAATCACATTTATACACATGTATCACAGTCTTGAGAAGGCACCAATGTATCTTATAATACTTCAAGATACACAAGTATAGTCTCTGGCTTATGTTAACCCAGTTATAGTCTTTTTGTCAGAGCTGGCTTACATCTGGCATACTAAAGTAGGTGCAGCTGACTCCAGCTGAACATAGTGACCTACACCATGTGTACAGTTGTAGTACAATCCCCACAGCTAATGGAAGCTTCTAGTTGAGAAGAGTAACTTCATTGCACAAACCAATACTAGAAAGATCCTTTTCAGAAGTAGTCTAAGAATGTGGCATAAGATATTTAGTTCATGAACCCAAATGAAATGCTGAATGCATGAAGTTGCTGCTGAAACATGCGGTTCAGTTCAATGAAAACATATTTTAACTTATGATAGTTTATAAGCTTAATCTTTTAGATGTCCAGTTACTTAGGTGGAGATTGTATGAACTGTTGGCTGCCTTTAACCCTCAACATAAATTCTACATAAATTTTACTTCAGGTATCACACTCCAGTGTTTATAGTCCTTTTGTTTTCCAATTCCCTCATTTTATATTGCTTATATATAAATAATCAGTCTTACCCTTATAGGTGTTAGGAGTTCACATATAGTCACAATTTATAAGCAACATTTCCTTACTGAAAGTAGTTTTCTTCTAAAGCTAACAAATACTGTCTAGCTATCTTGAAATTTTAACCCATTAGATAAATCCTTTGAGATACAGGTATATATTTACTCCTTTCAATTCTTGCTCGAAGAAAGTAACCATATAAATAAACAACTGGAATATCTTGAACTTTACTTCCTTTCAACAACAAGAAGACTCAAATTAGGACAATTATTTGATCTTTTAGTAGTTCAGAGACCAAAAAAAATTTTTATTTTTATGAAGTAGTTTTTAAAAATATACAAAGAGAAAACACCTATTTAGGAAAAAGTTTTTCTATTAATCTGTTAGACAAACTGTTAAAATAGCTCTAAAATCCATGAGAAATGAAATAAGCATGAGACAGATGGCTGGAAGATGATAAAAGAATAGGTTGAAGGTTCAGGTACTATAAGTCAGGTAAAGGTTCAGGTTCAGGTAAAACAATATATTTATTCAAAATCTTTGTATGGCCTCTTACATGTAAGAAGAATTATGGTATATAGAATTAAAACCTAATATAAACTTCTGCAAATTTTTGATAAAATAAAGCCCAATTATAACTTTTGGAGAAATGCCACATTTCATACTTCCATGCTAACTGTTATGTTAATGAAGGCAGAGCACTATGTTATTAGTGATACATTTGATGAAAACATGAAGCTGAGCAGCTAGTAGTTTTTTTACAAATATAGGCCTATATTTGTGTGAATTAGTGAAATCAATTGCCTGAGGGGTATGTAACAAGCCTTATTTGTATTTTCAGAGATACTGCTGAAGGATTTTGTCTGCTCATCAGTTCTTACTGACCTCTTGGTACTCAAATGCAAAGAAAAATGTCCTATTTGATGTTTCTATAAGGTATTTGTGAAGTACAACCCCTATTGCTTAAGGTATTTTGCTATTTGCTGAGGTGATTTTTTTTTTAAAATGTGTCCATCAAAAGTCAGTGAGCCCAGGAAGATACTTAAAGGAGCTGATTAATTAAACCAGGTGCTATAAAACAGTATGGAAAATATTTTTAAATTACCTTTTTTTCCTCCCTGTTTCTGCACTATGGTGACTGATGTTTATTAAATCCCCACAGTGAGATATTGAGAGATTTTTCTCAAGATCTCGTGCTGTTTTAAAAGGAAACAATGGCTTGTGGTAAAGTCAACTCTTGCTGAGATACATTAACTGCACCATGTTATCAGTTGATAATGGTGCTATTAACACGTTACCCACTGTGTATATTTGTGAATTAGGATGTTTCCTTGTTTCCTTGTTAATGGAATTGAGCCATTTTCTTTGAAATGGTAAGTCTTGTTCACTTGGAAGAGGCATGGGAAATACAGCCTTTTTTTTTTTTTTTTTTTTTTTTTTTTTTTTTTTTTTGTGTGTGTGTGTGTGTGTAATCTCTCTTTTATCTCCAAGAAGTACATTTACTTTGATTTCGTTGTTTGCTTTGAGATTTCATTGAGACTAGTCAAAGGGCATAATTTTTGCTTTGAAAGAAAAATACAGAAAGATACCATGTAGACATATTACTACACTATAAATTCTGAACATGCCAAAAAGGCAGCTATCTAAGACCAGAATAAATAGTGATATCTAGATTGTATAACGTAAAGGCTTGATTAGAATCATAGAATTATAAAATATCCTGAGTTAGAAGGGACCCATAAGGATCATCAAGTCCAACTCTTGGCACCGCACAGGTCTATCCAAAAATTTAGAGCATGTGACTAAGTACACAGTCCAATCGCTTCTTAAATTCAGACAGGTTTGGTGCAGGGACTGCTTCACTGGGGAGCCTGTTCCAGTATGCAACCACCCTCTAGGTGAAGAACCTCCTCCTGATGTCCAGCCTAAACTTCACCTGCCTCAGCTTAACACTGTTCCTGCAGGTCCTATCACTGGTGTTTACGGAGAATAGGTCACCTGTCTCTCCACTCCCCCTGCCGAGGAAACTGTAGACTGTGATGAAGTCCCCCCTCAGCCTCCTCTTCTCCAGGCTGAACAGGCCCAGCAACCTCAGCCGCTCCTCATATGTCTTCCTCTCTAGGCCCTTCACCATCTTCGTCACCCTCCTCTGGACACTCTCCAACAGTGTAATGTCTTTTTTGTACTGTGGTGCCCAGAACTGCACACAGTACTCGAGGTGAGGCCGCGCCAGCTCAGAGTAGAGCGGGAATTTATGTATATATATATATATATTTATGTATTTATGTATTTATATATATATATTAATTTTTTTTCTTAGTTAGGTAGCACTGGCCAAACTTTGGAGTATAACAGAATGTCCACTTATTATTCATTAGAGTTGGAGATAAATAGACTTCCTGTAAATTCAACATAATGACTAAGCCTACACAAAAACACAGGTTTTGCACATGACCAAATAAAACAAAATGTACTATTCCTAAAAGCATTAATTCAAAGCATGCTGCTGAGATTTTCATCCTGAATTTGCTTCATTCTGAAGCAGAGAGTATTAGTAATTATGTAACCATTCTCCAAATATGTGGAGACAAATGACAGTATAATTACGTGATTAAAATGAATGTTATTTATGCTTTCCCATGAAATATATACTTACTGCTCAATTTCTAAGCATACATTACCAAAAACAATGCAACATTTTCAGTCTGTGACCACTTCAGGAACTTGGACTGAGACACAATTTAAAGTGCTTTTTATAATTTGAGAATAAAACAATCCAAGGAATAGTATTGCAGACTAGTAAACTCTGTGATAAGTCTATTTATTCTGTATTTCATAAAATAATGAAATTTTAGCTCTTGGTGTATTTACAGCTACATAAATTCTCTTGAAAGTATTTTGAGCTGAAAATAAATAACTAAATAAATAATATGACTTAATGAAATACAGATAGGTGCATTTTCCTGGAAGCCATATTTCTGTCTGAGTTTGAGGTTAATATCAAGGTTTCTGTCTTCCAGTTTTAATGTAAAGAGGATAAAGACTTAAAAACAGACAACAATAGATGCTGCTATTAAACTGTCATATCATAGAGGTTCTTCGCATTTCAGTACCATTAACCTATAAATGAGAATATCTAAAAGGTATAGCTTAAAAATTATCCTATAAAGGTCTTCTGAATGATTGCTAAACAACATTAAGAAAACAGTGAATAGTGGATTTTTTCTTCCTAGTTCTGTTATGAATATTCTTCAAGATCTTGGACTCCTTCCCTATTCTCTTGTTGATCAAGCTCCTCATTTGTGTTAAGGGTGTTATAACTCTGTTGTTGGTGTTTTGTTTTGTTTTTTGTTTGTTTGTGTTTTTTTTTTTTTAATTCAGATTCTTCCTTGTATGTTTGGATAATAAAAATTACACCTCTGCACAAGATTCTAAAAGCATCTAAAGCATCTAAAATGACAATAAATCACAAAGGAGTATCATTTTCATTGCAAATACTTGAATAACCCAAGGAAGTCCTTGGATTTCCTCAACAGATGAAATGGAGATACGGAAACTGTCTTTATATGTTTTTATTTATTTATTTATTTTCTTTAAAAGGTCTGCTGCAGTCTGTACAGTTCTAGTCATTGCTTCATGCTAAATACAAATGTTCTGTTATAAGAAATTCCATATTGGGACTAAAGCTTTGTCAAGGGTTATAGCCCCTTTCCTGACATTCAAATGTGAAGCTCTTTACGTTTGTTTTTTTCCCATTCTGTATAGTAAAGTACTGCCTCTCTCATTCTATTGGTAAGTAGGAGGACATGTTTTTTAAACATTTTGTAATGACTTATTATGTGTAAATATATAGATAATCATTGTATTTATGCAGATACAGATGTAATATATAAACATCTCTCTATACATGTATATAGATGTATACGCACACATATATGCACACGCACACACATATATATAATACATAATAAAAATAAACCCATCACTGTAAAGGATTTTTAGTTTCTACAGTTTATCTTTGTTACAGTAGATGTAATTTTCCTAGTGCTTTTACTGATACTGCTATAGTATACATGCCACTGGGGAAACATGTAACAAAGCATTTTCTGAGAAAGGACAGCCTTCTGCAATGTTGGTGCTAAGTCTGAGCGAGGGAGAAAAGTTATACTTTAAAGTAGGAACTTTTTATTTTATTTTATTTTATTTTATTTTATTTTATTTTATTTTATTTTATTTTATTTGTGTGTGTGTGGTTGTTTTTCTTCTTTGAGATAGCTAAGGGATACTTTACACAGAGAACACACATGAAGAAATATTTGTGTAAAATAACTTTTCTTAGGTTTGCATCAATGTATATTGCACCAAGGCACTGTAAAACACCTAACTGTGAGAGGTCTGCATATCTGTAATGATTTGTAACAAAGTAAGATTGCAGCAAGTATTTCTGAGTGGGCTAGTGACATCCATTTTAAGTATTTGGAAAAGATGTTGCCTTTTGTCAAAGCTTTACACCACCTTGGATATCCACCAAAATAATAAACCAAATGGATTTTAAACAGCATCCTTAGATATTACATTTGGAAAAAAGATCTAAAGTTGGAACTGTTGTTACAGATGCTCTGAGAACTCAAGGGCTCTGCATGCTACACAAAATGATCCTTTAGTTGAATTTAAAAGTTGTATACATGTAGATAACTCAGAGATCAAAGTGGTATTAAGTGTTATATCTTTTAAATTGTTTAATTTCTTCATATGAAAATCCATTACAAACTCAGGAAAAGCAAAACAGAAGATACAGAAAGCTTTTCATTCCTACCTATATCTCCCTTCAAGTGTCTACTTTGGGATATTATCAGAGGCAAGATAAAAGTAGATGAATGTTTGAACTAACATAGCCATCCTGATTTTCTGTATTACTTATCACAAGCAACATAGGAACACATCATAAACACCTTCAGGTTTCTTATCAAACAAAATTTACTACTTGGCTTTTGAAAACAAGATGAAGATATTTTAAATATATAAAATATAATTTTACTTCTTCTGATTTTCTAAGTTAGAATCATTGCTATTATCACTGGAAAACAGAAATAAAACTGTAGGAAATCTGCAGTAAATTAAAAATATATACATTTTGTACCTTACATAAATAATGCACAATGTAATTTATACATTCTATACATATGAAATATTGAGCAAGACTGTTGCTAGTAAGCTTAACAAAATACTTATTAGTGTAGTTTCATATTTCCAAGTCCACATAAACTTAATTCATTATACCTTCTCCTCTAAGTATGACGAACTGATCCTATGATAATTTCCAGCTCTTTCAAATTAGTTTTGTTTTTCAAATGTGTGATTGGAGTCTTACATAAAAGCATCCTCTGCACAGTCATCATTCTTAATATAGCACAAAGTATATATTTATTTATATATTTCTCTGTTCATAATGTCATAATGTTTCCCAAGTGTACCTGCCCGTGATTTTTTTTTTTTTCTCTCTGAGCTGCAGTGTTGCAGATTATGTATGATCTATGGCCTTCCACCATCTGTATGTAATTTTAGTCAACCACTTTTTGCTGATGTACGTAATCAGAGCTTAAAAAATACTTCAGTACAAAGCACAAGTGAAAATAACAAAGAAATGTGATTAAGCATATTTGAAGCATATTCTTTCTGATATCATTAGTGATTTAGTATTTTGCTTTTATGTATTTGTGAATTTAAAAACAAAAAACAAACAAACAAAAAACACTCTATGTGCATTGGGAGTGCAGGGTGAACATGAAAAAAAAAAAAGTAAAATCTATTTTTTTTTTCTCCAGGAAACTTGGTCCGGCTATTAGAGCTCCTTTCCAAATAGAAATTTCTTACATAGAACCTATCAAGCACAATTTTAACTGAGTCCAATATTCCTTTCTGATATCACCCTGTTTTTGTGGACCATCTGAAATTGTCTTCAGATTCTTTGAGGAACTTTTCATCTTTGGGGAACCTACAGACTGCAATGTGTTCTCAATGAATAAATATGACCCTAAGAATTTCACAGGTAGCTGCTACCCACCAGCAAAACTACTTGTTTATCTGGGAAAGAACATGTTATCAAAACAGATGAGATGAGCCATAGATTTTAGTATAACATCTATGTTACTTAGAGCAGCAGAATACAAGAAATAATAACTACTACTAATAATAATAGTAAAGAGTTAGGATGACAGGAAACTGCCACATCAATGTACATGGGATAAGGTCATTGACAAAATAAGATGAAGAGGGTTAACATGGACCTAAGAAACTGAAATTTGAAGGTAGTAAGGAATTACTGTTAGAGGGGCATAAGTTCATAAAAAGAGGAGGAAAAACAGGAAAGAAAAAGTCTTTGACTGCAAAATAGGAAGATACTGAGGCAATTTCGGCAAAAGACTTAGGGAATGAGGGGAAAAATAGGCCATTAAGAACAAGACTGGAGATTAGAATTCAAAAACAAGAAGGGTAGTCAGCAGGATGGACAGAATGAGGCAGAGAGCACTGGATGGTAGGCCGGAAATGTAGTGGTCCTGTAGAACTGCACTTCTGAAAGTTATCATTTAACCCAAAATGGATACTAAAATTCAATGAACTAAATGTTGCATGATCCAGGTTTCACATTAGAAATCAGAAGATACAGAGTATATCAAGGTTAAGAACTTCAGAAAAGATATTTTAGTATAACTATTGAATATGATAAAACCAATATATATATATATATAGTGAGGATATATCTATATATTTATATATAGATATATATAGTGAGGATATAACAATGTGAAGAAATAAAGGAAAATATGAATATCATAAAATTTATAGGGATTTCATTACAGAGTGGTTGCTCTTGAGATTCATAGTTTCTCTGTTGTGGCTCATTGTGTATCCCATTAAGGAAGTGATGGCTGGAATATATCTTGTAAACGGATAGGTAGCAGTGGCCAATCAATTTCTTGTTCTGCTTAATTGTGTATATACATCTGTGACATCATTCATATATAATTTTTCTAGCAAAAAAATGGCGAATCCAAGAGGTTTTTTTTTCTTCTTTTTTTTTTCGTTCTTTTTGAAGGAGAACCAAGTTCAAGATCTATTTGACTGTCTTTCACTTTTAGTTGAACATTCAGTGTAACAGAATAACAGGAAAACCAAATAAATACCAAAAATATAAACTAATTTTCAGGACTGGCCGAGTAATTTTTGAGTACTTTCTGGCAGTGTTCACCTGCTGCACAATGTGATATTATCAGCTTAAAGATGTACCTCATAGATAACTTTCTTCATGGCACTGCACTATATTACAGTATGTACACTATGTGACTGTAAAAAGTGTGATTGAAAATCTTTATTGACTGATAATTTGAATTATATTAATTCTCTACTCACTGAAAATGTAGTTAACCAAATAACACCAAAGTATTTTGACTTCAAGATATAATGAAGCAAAATGCTTAAGAATTCCATGTAAATGAATAATGGAAGTCTTTTCTGACAGTTCGTGTCATATATCTAGCAATTCATTTATCCAAAGAATGGAGTGCATGCATAATTCCAAGAAATGGGAACTTGTGGCACATTGGCATTTATGTTCTAAATCTGTCAAGTTCTTTTTTATAGTGATTCTAGTCTGTCAAACATTTTTTCTGTTTATTTCCACAATATGGTTCAAACCTGAGAAGTTTTACATAGAAGACCATAAGAACTTCTCTATTTTAAGATAAAAACACTATGCATTTATGGAATGGTTTCTTCTACCTGATGGTTTCTCAATGATGCTTTTTATGTTCTTTGTGCTTCTACATTTAATTTCATGCAAGAATTTTAAACACAATTACATAGAATATTCACTGAGATTTGAGTCCTAATAATGAAAAAGAATAAAACTCTTCCTCTTCCTTTTTGCCTTTTGAGGCAAGATAATTGGTGTCCATTGCTCATTCTAAAACAGATCTTTCAACATGACTTTGCCACTCCCCATTGATTTGAAAAGCCAAATCCTTGGTAACTGTACCAAAAATTTGATTCCTTATTACAACTTTACTAAGGGCCATTATTTGTTATTGTTTAAGACAAAAATAAAACAAAAAAAGCAAAGAAAAAAAAAGTTTTTGGAGTTGCCTTCCAGCAGGTTTGTAATATGCCTAATAATTAGGTCATAGGAAGTGGTATGCAGAAGAGATGGATATTTGCAGCCTAAAGGGAAATCTGCTGCAGACTGGTTGATTCCAATGTTTTGGCATGGAAAATGTGCCAGTAGATTATTAGTTTCCATACCTCTTATGCCAATTAGTTTTGTTTGTTTATAAAACATGCTACAATTGTCTCTCTCCCCTAAGGCTCAGTAGAACTGAGATGTGATAATAGGCAGTTGCTGAAAGTACCAGTACTTGCATTTGATATGAATTAAAGGTCAATAAATGTTAGAAATATTATGCCTAATAAAGAAAACTAGCCAGCCAGGAAAAAAAAAAAAAAAAAAAAAGTATATATATATATTTTTAATTTCAGTGAATTCCAGGACTTCTGACCACACACAAACAAAACAAAAAAAAAACTTTACGACAATGTTGACATTGTCAGTATTTCATTTTGAAAAATGTTATACACAGAAAAATATTTTTTTTTCTCTATTACTTTCCAAAACAACCCGTATAGGGGATGCAGCTCTAACTGGTAGAAAAAGAAGCAATAAGCCTTAAAGCAAAGCCTTGTGAGATCCCTGTATGTTCTTCAGAAGTTTTTGTTTGTTTGTTTATTTGTTTCTGTTTTTTTTTTCTTTTAATGGAAATCTTACTGAAATACTAAATGAGCCTCTGGAGTCTACAAGAGGATTCACCTTACTTCAAAGAAAACACCCACATTTAATTCAAAAGATTCCATTCAGCATTTCTGGTAGCATTAATTGGTGACATGACTATGATTAAAATCCATGGAAATTGTGGGGTTTTCTTTAACACCTTCAAATATGCTCTGGATTTAGTTTTAGAGCTTAGAGAATTCCCTGTTTATACAGAAATGCCATTAATGACTATCCATATGCTTTTTAATCAGAAGCCGTTAGTATAGTATAGAATCACTTATTTAGTATAGAATCACTTAGCCTTAGGTATTCCCACTAAAAATAATAATTTGAGAAGTTTATTTGAAATATTTGGTACTTTATACCAATTACTTCTCTAAATTGTTTTGTGTTTATGTTTGAATTTATATATAAATGTAACTTTATTGATTTTGCAGGCTACAGAAGTTTCATTATAACAAAATTCAGCAATATAGAAATAACGTGAAAAATATTTCAAAGAGTTACATGGGCACAAATTGTTGGCTTGAATGCTTGTTAGCACTGAATGCTTTCTTGTAGTTTGCATACCACTATATAAAATAGGATCATTATTATTTATTTTTTTAACAGAATTATGATTTTCACTCATGTTCTATGTTATAGCTATTTAATATATCTTTCATCTAACAAAAGTATCCACATAAATTTAGGAACAAAGTTTATAAAGTTAATTAACTTTGCAGAAAATTTAGTTGTATAATTTGTTTCTTTCAAACTTCCATATCAGAAAGGCTTCAAAAATCCCTCCTGTACACATAGGTACATAGGTTTCATATTAATTAACACCAGTTTGTATGAAAGATTCCTTGAGAGTACAAGCATAGATAAATAGCAAAGGCTGTGAAAATATAGTGATAAGATGATAACAAATGTCTCAAGAACATCACACAAAAATCACTTACGGTCACTGAAAGAACACAACCTTGCAAGCTCTGTAGAACTGATTTTATGCCACAGGGGTCAGCAGGAAGAAATCATTATATATATATATATATGGTGAATCCTTAAAGCATAAAAGACAATTGCAGCCCCATCATGAGCAAAGGAAGAACAGAAAGAAAGGAATTACATGAGCAGTCTGTCCCCTGGGCAGGGATGTCAAACTTTTCTCTTCTTTCTCCTCCAGTGAAAACAGTACTGTTTATTCTTTTGTGTTTTATTACATTTTGAAACTATAACTCAGCACTCACAGTAAAGTGACTTTTAATATAAATGAATTAAGTAAACAAGAATTTTAAAGAGCTGTATATGCTTGTTTCTGCTTTTTGCTTCAGCCTTCGCATATAACAAGGTTGTTGACTATCCCAGAGTAGTCTCGGATGCAACATGAGCAACTGAAATCATTACTTCAGTGTAATAGAATATAACCTGGATTTTTATTAAGTAATCTGATATCAGAATCTGATCTCAGCTTGCTCTTTTGCTTTCACAGCTACAGATTAGTGTCTGAAACATTATCTTTCTGTACCTTACAGTAAGAATATGAATGATGATTTATGAAGAGTGACTTATTCATGTGCCAATATTGAAAAAATGACATTATAAGATGTAGAATTCCAATAATAGGACTTTTTTAACTACTGTCGAGAGGCAGGAGACCTTTTCTCCATTAACACCAGCGACAGGACCCGCGGGAATGGAGTTAAGCTGAGGCAGGGGAAGTTTAGGCTGGACATCAGGAAAGGGTTCTTCACAGAGAGAGTGGTTGCACACTGGAACAGGCTCCCCAGGGAAGTGGTCACTGCACCGAGCCTGACTGAATTTAAGAAGAGATTGGACTGTGCACTTAGTCACATGGTCTGAACTTGGGTAGACCTGTGCGGTGTCAAGAGTTGGACTTGATGATCCTTAAGGGTCCCTTCCAACTCAGGATATTCTATGATTCTATGATTCTATGATACTGTTTTTGGCTTGCTAAAACAAGAAAGAAATATATTAATTTTAAATATTGATTTAAGATTTTCTGTACATATGTCATTAAAATATGTCAGAATTATTTTATTACAGAAGTAGAAATCAAAAAGTATATTTGCCAGATCTGTGTAGCTCTGACAGTTTGCATTCTCCATCTTTTTTCAACTATATTGCCTATTCTGAACTATTCCACTGACAGACACCTCTTAAAAATGTCAACTATTTTCACATCTTGGAGCTCTAAGCATCTTCTAGTGAAATTTCATATAAATAGCGAGCTTTATACTTTACATGAACTTGTTTTTGTAGTCGCTTTTAAAAGCCCCTTCTTCAATACGTTTTCTGCAAACCATTACCCTTTAAATTAAAATAAAACAAAACACAACACAAACAAACAAAAACAAGCAACATAGTGTCAGTGTAGTAAGCAGGGTAGGACTCCTTCAGGAGCATAATTTCTCCCACGTTGTTTTTATCTAACAGTTAGTTCATTACTATTTATTGTGTTAACTAACACACGTTGTAATGATTTAGCATTATTTTCTGTGCTTCCAAGAACTCTGCACGGAAATTATTTGGAAAAAAAAAAAAAAAAAGAAGATACAAGAAAGAAAGAAAAAAAAAAGAATGCAGTAGAGCAGAATAACTAGTAAAGAAAATTTCTACCGAATAACTTTTAAATGGTGACTTTTGCAATTTTATTATGTTTTACAGAATTATCCTGAAATTCATTTCATTTTTTTTCCTGGATTATCATTTCCAGTGGAATAGTCACTTCTAGAGTGATTATAGAAGAAAAAAAAAATAATATATATATATATATATATATATATATATATAAAATATATATAATATATAATATAATATAATAAATAATATATAATATATAATAATAAATAATAATATATATATAATATGTTATATATATATATATATATTTAATAATGATCTCATAAAATTACTCTACTTTTTCCTCTGTTAAAAGCTTGATATTTTTCCCTGTTTGGTGGTAAAAAGATTTTGTAGATTATAGTGAATGACAGACATAAAGACTCCCAGAACCTATAGTAATTCATAGGACAGCATCCAAGACATTGTTTTTCCTCAATTTTGCTAGTTTTTGTAATTTAGGACTCCACTGTTCATGTGCAACTGTTGTGAAAGACTTATAAGAACTAGCTAGCTTAGTTCTGCATTTCCATTTTGCCATAGGGCTTGACTCTCTTACTCTAATTAGCTTCAATTTACATGTTTCTACTGATTCAATATTCTTAAATTATGTTACTGTGTAGCAATTGTATGCGATAGAATAGGCTTGTGTGTTAGTAACTAGCAAAAAAATAATAATCATTGTCATTTACACATTACGCAAAATCTACTGAACATACTGACAATGTCTACTGACATTGTCAGTTCTATCTTTCATACACAAATCAGTGTTTTGGTCATGTTGCATAATGTAATAATAAAACAGGGCTGATGGCAGAAAACCTGATAATTATTATCACTCCTATTTTAAAGTAAGAAAAGTTAATTTCCAAGCAATCCATACTCGACCACAAGATTAAACTATGGAGACATACTTAAAAAAAAAAAAAAAAAAAAAACTTTTCCCAAGCAATTATTTATCACCACTATATGTATTATTTATTTAATCTAATAGAGTTTCAAAACTGTAATAAAATATTTACTGTCTTTAACTGATAAAAGCATTACAAATAAAATTTAAATGACTATGGCTTATAAGAAAACCAAAGTGATTTGCCCACACCAATAGGTTTCTACTGACAATTGTCATGAATACAATTTATGATCTGCCAACACAATATGCTACACATGTAAACTGTTACGCAACAACAATACATTTACCTTGACCGTGTACTTTTTTCGTGTGAAAACTAATCTACTACAAATAGTAATCCTAGGTTGCAAAACAACAGTTTCGGGAAAAACAATAAATAAAATACTTCTCTCCTGAGACATTTTTATTTTAGACCGTAGGTTTCTTATCATGTTCATGATCATGTTTTTTAACTTCCCTTATTTTAAACTCATATATGTCTTAATGTATAAACATTGTCAAAATTCCATCTTTTAGCTAAAGACAGAATACCATTCAAGAAATGCATGTATTTATTGTATGTTCACAAGCACTGATGGTAAAATATATTTTTCCCATGTAAGTAAATACTTATTTCTAGTTTATTTGAATCAAAGCATCAATAATCTAGGCTGAGTAAATAAACCACACCTAACATTTATGTTGCATAAATAGCATAATGAACATAATGCTTTTGTGGCAAATAATCACAGAATCACAGAATCACAGAATTTCTAGGTTGGAAGAGACCTCAAGATCATCGAGTCCATGCTTGTGTTACAATCCTAACAGTCATTTTATTTACAATTTTAAAGTAAGAAAGCCTTGGAAACAATTTTTGTTTTATTTTATTTTATTTTATTTTACTTCATTTTATCTTATTTCAAAATTAACATGTAGTATCTCATTACATTTCATTTTTTCTTGTTTTTTTTTTTTTTTTTTTTTTTTTTTTTCTTGGCTGTCTTAATTGCCAAAGGATTGTTTTCTGTATTCCTTTTACATATGACAAAAAATGTTTTCTGAGAGGTGTTGAATTGGTTCTACTTAATTTGTCAGCTTCCTCCAGCGGTGACTAGTTCCATCTGTTGTATGTCCTTTACGACTGAAGAAATAACTAATTTCCAAAGAACTAATGAAGCAATACTAACATTATGAATCTAAATTAAAGGATAATAATAATATGTTCTTTGTAGTCATCTCTTCAGAACATCAGTTATTATCTATTTTAACAGACACGTGATTTTAAGTAAGAAAAAATATTCAGAAGTAAGATTTTTGTTCTGAAATCCCTTCTCAGGGAAGTGCAGGTTCAATCTCCTTTCTTTTCTCTCTTTTTCTCTCTTTTTCACAGTCCCCAAGAATTAGCTTTAATTGAACTAACTCATAGGAAAAGACAGCATTTTGACAAATCTGCCTTAGATTTTGATAAGAGAATATAAAGGTACCTTTATTTTATACACTTAATTGCCTTGATACCTTTATTTTATGTACCTAATTTATATACTTTAATTTATTATTAATTATATACTTTATTATTAATTTATATATTTTATATACCTAATGTATATACTTTTATATACCTAATTACCTTGCTATAAAAGTAACTATTAAGCACATAGAATCATAGAATGGCTGGAAGCGATCACCTAGTTCCAACTCCCTTCCATAGCAACCTGTTCCAATCCTGCACCACTTTCACAGTGAAGAATTTCTTCATATCTAATCTAAATCTACACTCTTTTAATTCAAAGCTATTACCCCTTTTGCTGTCACCCTGACAGACCCTCCCATCTTTCCTGTAGGATGTCCCCATAAAGTACTGGAAGGCTGCTATAAGTTCTCCCTAGAGTATTCTCTAGTCTGAACAACCTCAACATGCTCAGATTTTCTTCACAGAAGAGGTGTTTCCAGCTCTCAGATTATTTCCATGGCCCTCCTCTGGATTCACTCCAACAGATCTGTCTTTCTTATGCTGGGGGCCCCAGAGCTGAACACAGTACTCCAGATGGAATCTCATGAGTGGAATAGAGGGGGAGAGTCACCTCCTATGACTTGCTTGCTATGTTTCTTTTGATGTAGCCCATGATATGGTTGGCTTTCTAGGCTTCAAACATGCACTGCCAGCCTATGTCAAACTTTTCATCCACCAGTAGCTCCAAGTCTGCTCTCAGTCTGCCTATTGCCCAGCCTGTTTTCATGTTTGGGATTGCTGTGACCCAGGTGCAGCACCTTGCACTTGGTCTTGATGAACAATCACGTTCTTCACAGATGTCAAGTTCTCAGTCCTGTCCAGGTCCCTCTGTATGGCATCCCTTCCCTCCAGTGTGTCAACCACACCACTCAAGTTGGTGTCCTTTGCTATTTACTCCTACTTACATGCTATTTACCTGTTACGTTCTACTTTTGTTTTGATAGCCATGTCAAATTAATGACATTTTTTATGGTTTCCAGAAACTATTGGTACAGTGAGGTTTTCACAGAAGCAACAATTGATGTAATTTGTAATTACTTGCCCAGTTCTGACAGTTATCAGACTTCAGTTCATTTCTTCCTTGCCAATGTTGAAACCAAGATCATTGTCTTTTCTATAGCAATTTATATTGCTCTTTGTCCCCACATATTTCCAGTTTTGTGTTTAACTAATATTCTTAGTGTCCTTTATATGTAGTTGCCATTGACATATTACTCTTTCAGATTTCAGCAGAATTTTTTCTAGTTAAGAACAGAAAAGTAGTTGTAGCACGGCAGTATTCACAGTATTTAAGCATATTTTCTACTTATTAACTTGGTGATTGGGCAAGAAAATATTTGCACTGGTAGTCTCCCAGTGGTGAGTGAAAATGAAATCTCCATGTTTTTGGCAGGATTAATGTATCTGACCCATACATATGCAGGTTGCATGAAAGTTCCACCATTTGGTGGACCATGTATTGATCCATAAGAGCATACTCAGTACTCAGTGCAGTCTGTTCAGCTGCTTTTTTTTTTTTTTCACAAGAATATAAGCTTTCCTAGGCTTAGAAAAACCATGCCTTCTCTGAAGAGGACTGTGTCTGACTTTTCTTCGTGAATGTCAGGAAAGCAAAGTACACAGTAAGAGTTTTACTGCTTCCTTAAAAATGCTTTGTCCAAGTTTGCCTAGGTTTCATCTGAAAATTTGCTGTGGGGTTATTCAGTCCTAAAATGTCTTGAACAACATCTTTACAATTCAAATAGTAATAAAAAGAAATCCCCAGAAAGTTTCTGACCAGGTTTATTCTTAAATGCCAATAATATTTATTTCTCTAACTTAATGAGAGTTTTTAGCCATGCAAAATTTGTTTTTACTAGGAGAGAAAAGACACAGGACATTATGCCCTCATATAATTCTCTCTTCAGTGATTAAATGCAGCCCAAATATGTGTGACAGAACTTAATAACTTCATCAATAACTTTTTTTTTTTTTTTCTGTTCTTGTTGTTCAGGTCACAACCAGTGATGTTTACTCCCTTCTTTCTTCTCTAGAGTGACAGAAAGCTCTCAGTGACACATGTAAGTCTTATATCTGGGAACTACATACTACTTTGGAAAAAAATAAATGAATACATGGAAAGTAATATTTGTTTATCATTCATTCATACTTGCTTGCCTGCTCAGGGTTAAAATTCTAGAATATTTCCAAAATTCTATATCGATATCCATTTTCTTCCTAATGCATGTTTTCTGGAAAGAGATCTCAGGTTTGAAGTCCTAATGGAAAATCATGCTGTGGCACTTGCCCTTCTTTCATATTGTTACTGATCTGGACAACCAACTCATCTTCTCTCACCAGAGCATTTCATCCAAATTTTTTATATAACTGCCTATGCAGTGCAAATTCATTGTCAGCATATTCCATCAGTCTTCTTAAAGGAAGCTTTTATGTCATTCTGTAACAGGTCAGTGAGAGCATTAGTTGTCTTTCCTTGATGTTTTTTCACAATATATCCAGCAAATTCCAGTTATATTCTGGTATGCTCAGAGAATGAAGGGCAGAAGTTCTATAATGACATTATTGTAGCTATTGAACCTCATTAATAACATGATAGAGAAAGAAAAAATATATGTAGCCTTTGTACAAATGTCGAGATATGCAATCTGAATAAGAAATTTCATACCAGAATGTTTATGTTAACCTATTTGACTGATCACTAAAAAGAAACATGCAAAACATACTATTTTGATGTTGTAAAATGCAATATTTTCCTGTTGTTGTGTTTTATTTTCCTGATACACTAGCATTATTTAAAAGTGTTTTTTTTTTTTTTTTTTTTTTCTACATCCATAGCTATGTTGCTGTGATTTCACGTATCATCCTGGATCCCAAGAGATACGGCAGTTTAGAACAGCTAATGATCTGTTTCATAATTATCTGGAACTGAATATTGTGGATGTTGGCATATTGCAATAAATTTACATACCCAGAAGCAAGGAGGGCCATATGTTTGTTTTTTTTTTTTTTTTTTTTTTTTCTTCTTAGAGGTGTACCCTGATGGTATTTCTTATATTTTCTCATTTATAAGAGTTAATATTTTACAGTGTATTCTGCCTGTCTTACTGTATGCTCATTTCAGTCTTCACTCTGGTCCCCACACACATGGAGATGTTCTCTGGGCTTCTTTTTAATCTGTATTTGCCACTGTGCTTCCAAAAGTGGAGAGCCCACGAGGATGTAGGCAGACTTAATTTCTTTCTTGAATTGTAAAGGAATTGAACCTATCATACTGGTTTCCACCGAAGGAGACTACTTTAGTAATCTAGGGCCATAGGTGTGTGAGCATTTTTAGTGCTATACATGGGTAAATTTTTAGGGACATTCTGGAGTATTTGCATTTATAATCTGAAAAAAAAAAAATAATAATCATATGTATTTCTAATGTATCCATCAAACACGGAATTTATATTTTTATTTTTATTTTTTCAGAGAACTTGTATTCTCCCGTGTGATGTTTATAGGACATCATTTACAAAGGGGCAGAAAAAACAAATGCTACGTGTAGTGGCCAAACTAGAGAAGAAAAAAAATAAAAAAGGAAACTTCTTAAAATATTATTTTAAGAATGCACTTTAAAAAAAAAGACTGCTTTTCTTTGGTCATATTCAGCAATATTATAGTTCAGTGCAAATAATCTCTAATACTTGGCAATGTTCCTTAGAAATGATGTATTTAAGCGTACAATTGAAGAAAGTTTTTATGATAAAAAAGAAAAATTTGTACATCTGTCTGAAGAATGTGTTGTCTGAAGCAGCATGGCCTGTTTTCTTCAGAGATATTCAAAGAAAGAAGAGCCTTTTTGTTTATTTGGTTGGTTTGTTTGTTTTTAATTTTCTCATTAAGAATTAATTAATATTTTAAAGTAATGGGAAGAAAAGCATTTCTTTTATTTTATATTTACATGCTTATACTCACTCAAATTATGTCATTATGAAAATAAGCATTCATATTTATAATACTAAAGTTGTAAGCAACTGAAGGCCAGGACCTTCTTTTTCTGTTTACCTATAAAGTGCAGTTCCTACTTAAGATACTTCATAAATAAATGATTTAATGTTAAATATTGCTATTTTCAGTTAGTTGCTGAAAACACGAATAGTACATATGACAGAAAGTATTCACTATCCTTAAGGGAGTGCACTGCTGGATGCTGGATGTGTTATCCTTGACATTCACCTGTTTCATTATTTACTGGAAATATAGACAAACAGTCAAATTTATTAATATTTTTATCAGTAGACTTCTAAAATATTTCATCATAAAATGTTCACTTTTTGATTTGTTAGCTGACACACTTGATACAGTATGTCACCATAGACTACAACAGTCACAATGTGATATAGTATGGAAAGTAATAAAGTGATAATCAATACAATCTTTCTTTCCGTCCCTCCAAATGGTGTGGTTTTAGGTGATATCTTAGAATCATAGGATCATGTAATGTCTTGGGTTGGAATGGACCTTAAAGATCATCTAACTCCAACCTCCCTGCCAATGTCAGTTATGCCACCCTCTAGATCAGGTTGGCCAAGGTCCCATCCAGCCTGGCCTTAAACACTTCCAGTGGTGGAGCATCCACCACTTCTCTAGGCAACACCTTGACATAGAACCATTGACCACTACTCTCTGGGTGCAATCTTCAAGCCAACTCCCTGTTGGGATGGCCCACTCTTCAAATCCATATCTTTCCAATTTAGAGGTGAGGATGTTGTGTGGGACTGTGTGTCAAAGGCCTTACAGTATTCCAGGTAGATTACATTGGTCAGTTTTCCCTTGTCAACTGATGCAGTTACTCCATCACAGAAGGTCACCAGATTGGTCAGGCATGACTTACCCTTGGTGAAGCCGTGTTCTTCCCTCCAGGGCCTTATCACATGGGACTGTATCAAGTAGATCGTTGAAGAGGCCAAAGTCTGCTCTCCCAAAATCTAGGGCTGTGAGCTTGCTGTGCATCCTCCTAGCTCCCCTAACTATCTTGAATTCCATTGTTTCATGGTCACTGCATCCAAGGCTGCATTTGATCTTCATCATAGCACCTATCCTTACTGGCTCCTCTATCACTTGGAGTAGGAAGTTACATAATGCATTCCAGGAACCTCTAAAATTGCTTATGGCCTGCTGTGTTGTCCCTCCAACAGCTGTCAGGATGATTAAAATCTGCCATTAATGTTAGGGCTTATGAATCTGAGGCTACTCCTATTTGGCTATAGTGGGCCTTATCCACTTTTTCTTTTTTGCCAGGTGGCATATAGCAGCATTTTAAATTGTTTTGTACAGTGTGACCAATATTTAATCTGAATCCATTTTGCCCTATGTAAAGAACACATTTAAAAGTGAATCACAAATACAGATAAGCCACATATGGAAAATAAATAAATAAAAAATAAATATCAACTAGGCAGTACTAATGTAGACTATACATGTACATGACAGTCAGGCAAATATTTATCTACAAATGCAAGTTCTCAGGAGAATGGATGGTAAATGATAGATTTCAGCATTTAACACTATTTCAGTGCTGGCTTTCCTTTATTTTCCCCTTCAGGGTTTTTAGTTTTAAAAAATAGTTTTTAATGGAAAACATTCATTTTCAAAGGTTTTGACAAATGGGTCTCCTTTCATTTCACAGTTTTCTTTAGAAATATAGTAATGCAATGTTCAGATGATACAGAGAAGTAATTTTTAGCTGAAAAAAAAAAATAATAAATAAAAGGCAGCTAAATTTGAGATAACTAATTGGTTTCTAGAATAGGAGAAAAATCTGAATGGATAAAATTCCTAAACTGGACATTGTTCAAAGATGGATCCACAGCAGATTAAATACTGTAATAATTTGTTCTTAGAGTATTAATATGTGTATAACTGTCTCTTTCTGATAACACAAATTCTCAATATTTCTGTCTAAGCTACTTCTTTCATTTCTCTACTATCTTGGTAGTATACTATACTACTTATTATTAGCTACATGTTTTTAAAGATTTAAGTGTTTAATGATATTTTGCAGATAGTTTATAGTCCTTAATTCCACTGTTTTGCATAAAATACTGACCTTTTTTTTCTTTTTTTTTTTTTTCAACTTCAGTTTCTTATTTCAACTTTTACATATTACACAGATCTTTCGTGTCTACTTACCTGCAGTTCTGAAGTACTCAGGAGTCTGTCTTTCTGCCAGGACTCTTCATGCTTTTTATAGTAATAGTCACTGAATTAAAACAGAAATGACCCTAGGAGTCCCCCAAACTAATGAATATTTAACTATTTTAAATAAAAGGTGAAGTAACTTCAACAGGATGGATTTGATGATACTTACAAAAAAGAAAATGAATAAGGAAAAAAATAGAGAAAATGCTAATATTAATGGCATTTTGAGTAAGATAGTGGCAGCTGTAAAATTATGCCCAGTCAAGCCAAGAGACAGGCAATTGGGAGTAAAGCAATGCAAAAAAAGCTTGCATTTAATTACAAGTTCATGGTAAAACAAAGGAGGAAATGGAACCACATGCTTATTGAAGGGATGACAGAAACATGAATCTCACAGTTAGAAAAACATCACTCTTAAAAAAAGCAGTATTAAAGAATGTTTTCTATACAAAAATAAAAGATAAAAATCTGCCTATAATGCACAACAGTGTGTTATAATTTATAACGGAATTAGAATTGCTTAAAGATAGAATGCATTTAAATCAGTAATGCTCTGAGTCAGAAAGTGAGAATGGGTGGTTCGGGAATATCTCTGATAGTATTTTTCAGTTTTTCTAGGATGGATTTAACTGCTATTTTGAAGGTAGATAGTAAAATGTATTAGAAATGAGTGGCTCATATATTTCTGTATTTAATAACTCCCTTACTTATTCATCATTTTATCAAAACAGAACAAAACAAACAATAACGACAACAACAACAAAGCCACCACAAACCACTGCTAATAGTGATGTAATATTATTAATACATGTATTTTTGTGTGTTTGGAAATAAAAGAGATTTAGAAAAAAAGTCTTTAGACTGAATGATTTTGTGATAAGGAGAATGGACAAATTTATCAAAAGGGCAATTTTTAAGAAACTTAGGTTAACAAAAAGTGATATTAGATGGAAAAACTTACTCAGTGATTTCAGATGGAAGTCAGAATAGTAAGATCTATTCCAACCATAGAGGAAAAAAAAAAAAGTCAAAAAGTAAACAGAATTAAATATCAAATGCATAAAGAGACTGATACATGAAGAATGATATATCTTACAGGTCAGTGAATACAGAGATAAAAAAAGCACCAACAAATGGTAAGGTGATTTAGTCCTTCTATGGTATGCAAAAACAAATAACAAGACTTTTCAGTTGCATATAAAAAGATGAGAAAATGAATTGAAGCAATTTACACTGTGAGGACTGGAATTAAATATAATCTTAGTAAAATCAAATAAATATTACTTCTGTTTGGAGAAAAAGGGAGTGGCAGAAATTTGAATAGCCATCATTCTAAACATGAGTGTAATTCAGCCCACAGTTGTGTTCTCCTTTCCTGCTTAGTAAATCTTAGAATTGGATAGCTCTATTTCTAAGACAGAAGTCAACCGATTAATATTTCTATTAATCCATACAGAATTCTCAGGTAGTTTAGGAAATTGCTATTTCATTTGTAACTTCTGAATATTCTGTACTATATAAATTTTATGTAAACACTTATATAGTTCTGTATTTAGTCTAACATAAGAACTTTTATTTTTTATTGGAAGCATAGTGAGAAAAATATCAGTGTAAAATTATTTATTTATTATCTGTTCACTTGACATCAAATTCTGTTTTCCTTCATCAGAAATGTAGAATCTAATGAGAGTGAAGCTGTAATGTAATAAATTATTCTATCATGTAATATCATGTTATGGGAACCCTTTCAGAATGTAGAATTTTTTTATTTTTTTTTTATTTTTTCCAGAAATCTTCCTAAATACATGTAATTAATTCTGGTAAACAATTAATTAAAAAGAAGAAAGGAAAGAGAAGGGGAAGGGGAAGGGGAAGGGGAAGGGGAAGGGGAAGGGAAAGGGGAAGGGGAAGGGGAAGGGGAAGGGGAAGGGGAAGGGGAAGGGGAAGGGGAAGGGGAAGGGGAAGGGGAAGGGGAAGGGGAAGGGGAAGGGGAAGGGGAAGGGGAAGGGGAAGGGAAGGGGAAGGGGAAGGAAGGGAAGGGAAGGGAAGGGGAAGGGGAAGGAAGGGAAGGGAAGGGAAGGGAAGGGAAGGGAAGGGAAGGGAAGGGAAGGGAAGGGAAGGGAAGGGAAGGGAAGGGAAGGGAAGGGAAGGGAAGGGAAGGGAAGGGAAGGGAAGGGAAGGGAAGGGAAGGGAAGGGAAGGGAAGGGAAGGGAAGGGAAGGGAAGGGAAGGGAAGGGAAGGGAAGGGAAGGGAAGGGAAGGGAAGGGAAGGGAAGGGAAGGGAAGGGAAGGGAAGGGAAGGGAAGGGGAGGGGAGGGGAGGGGAGGGAAGGGGAGGGGAGGGGAGGGAGGGGAGGGGAGGGGAGGGGAGGGGAGGGGAGGGGAGGGGAGGGGAGGGGAGGGGAGGGGAGGGGAGGGGAGGGGAGGGGAGGGGGGGAGGGGAGGTGAAGGGAAGGGAAGGGAAGGGAAGGGAAGGGAAGGGAAGGGAAGGGAAGGGAAGGGAAGGGAAGGGAAGGGAAGGGAAGGGAAGGGAAGGGAAGGGAAGGGAAGGAAGGGAAGGGAAGGGAAGGGAAGGGAAGGAAGGGAAGGGAAGGAAAGGAAAGGAAAGGAAAGGAAAGGAAAGGAAAGGAAAGGAAAGGAAAGGAAAGGAAAGGAAAGGAAAGGAAAGGAAAGGAAAGGAAAGGAAAGGAAAGGAAAGGAAAGGAAAGGAAAGGAAAGGAAAGGAAAGGAAAGGAAAGAAAGGAAAGGAAAGGAAAGCTTCGGTTTCATATTTTTTAGCCCTAAAATAAATTCATTAAAGTGCATATGTTAATTAGTATTACTGATTCGAATTCATAAATTAAGTATTTAATTTAATCTCTATTATTCCTCTTTTCAAGCATTTCTGATTAGAGAGATTCTTTTTAGGCTGATGCAAGATTTTAGTTTTAAATTTCTTAGGCACTGCCAACTGACATACGTTTGCATTTCTCTTTTTAAAAGATTTTGCAGGGAGAGATTGAATATGTCACTCCAATACTAATTTTTAAGATCCCTAAACATGTTTTATTTATTAAAAAATCTATTACATTGATTCATTTGTTTGATAATAAAATATAGATACTAATTCATTTCCAAAATACCTCCATGTACCTATTTATCTATAATGACTTTCAGAAAAGCCACTGTTTCCAAGATATCTATTTTTAACCAGTCATTTTTCAATGCATAAATTTACCAAATTTGAACTTAGTATAGCTTTGATTTTGCTTAGTTCAGAATCTGCTCTGTCATTTGTTCACAAGCTCATTAATATCTTCTGTTTGTAGATCTCTACCTCACAAGCAGTTTGTAAGATTGGAAAGAACCTGTCTAATTTCCTAAGCATTTTCCCTAAACCCTATCAGAGAGAGATTAAATGAGCAAATAAACCTTCAATCTGACTGTAAGATTTGACTTTTCCTTCTTATGCAGAGATGTATCATTTAGCACTTCTGTGCCGTTCTGTGCTGAAAAATGTCTGTTTAGAAGTAAGGCATTCCATACAACTAATTTTTACCAGACACATCTAGTTTGTGTTCTAGTACTTAATTGCACTGTGCAATGCAGCAATTCTGAAAGGAAAACACACTTTTTTTTATATGGGAAAAATATGCAAATCTAATTCTTCAAGTGTTCTTCACTAAACATGGGCTTGCATGCAAATCATCTTTTGTTGTCATCCTGGTCCATCTTTGAATCATACTGCATTCATTTCTCATGAACAACAAAAACAAACAAATAAAAAACAAACAACAACCTCAAGGCCTAATGAGGTTTGTCATCATGCCTTGGTTCAATCATTGATTTCAAATTAATAGTTCACTGATAGCTGTGATATCATATTGTTCTAAAACAAGCCTCATTCTTTGTCATTTGTACATTCTTGCAAAAATATAGATGGAAAAGTATGTTGAGGCAAGAAGTCTGCTGGTAGTGTCCTTAAGAAAGGTCTGCATCACTTCTTATTTTAGATAACTGCAGTAAAATTTGGTTTAAGATGAGGAAAGTTGTTTTTTTGAGGATTATTTATTATGTTCCTTTGGGAACACTTCACTTTTCTCTGTCTGTACGATGACAACTATTTTTTTTTAAATGATCCAAGATCTGGAACATAAACATCATTTAAAAACACTTACATTGCACAGCTTTACTTTAAGTTGCATATACTTAGTGCGTTTTATTGTGTTACTATTACTTGGTTCCTGGTTTACTTTCATGTTCTTAGAAGTATTCTCTTCTGAAAAGTTTCTGTATTATCATGTATTACCAATTATTTAGACCTTACATCTTTCACGTGATATATCCTTAGACTGTTCCAGCTACAGAAATATTTATTACTTTTGATAATTAAATTACTTTTGACTGCTTATTTTTTTGTTACTTAAAAATAATATCCTTATTTTATATCCTTGCATTTCTCTTTGTGTTTATTAGCAGAATATTTTTACATAGCATTGTAAAATATTTTGGAATTTTTTACTAAAAAGTTAATACAAAGAGGCAAATAAATATTTAAACCTCATATTATAAAAAATAATAATAAAAAATAATAATTCTCAATTCCTCTGCCTTTATATACTGATATTGTATGTATATATATATCTGTTCCCTTAAACGCTGCCTTAGGTTGTGACAAAAGGCAAAGATAAATTAAACTTTGGATTGATGATTCTAAATAAACCGACTCAATACATGATTATTGTGCTTTTTACAGGTTGTCAATAATTATGTAATTTATATGTCATAGAATATATGTCATAAAATAGTTTATAGTTTATATGTTTATATAGTTTATATGTCATAGAATAGTTTTCCTAAATGTTCCAAGTATCTTATTTCTACTTATTTTTACTACCTGTATAACATTTTATTCAATTACAAAGGGAGAAAATTCTAGAATTTATCGTAATATAAATATATTATATCACCTTGGAATTTTCATCACCTTGGAATGTAAAATATTTATTAATATATATTATATAGGTTTATTATATATTACAGTTATTATGTATTGCATGTTACAGTTATTATGTATTGCATATTATATGTTGTATATTATGCATTATATATATTATATATTATATAGGTTTATTTTCTAGTATTATATAGGTTTATATAGGTTTATTTTCTAGTGAATAAGCCCTGCTACAAGTTAACCTGAAGTATTACCAATTATGCCTAAATCTTATGTCATGAAGATTTGTTAGCTGTTAGCCATGTAAAATAATTCAGCAGCCTTAAAACAAATCCAATCAATCAAACAAATAAAAAAATAAAAAGTAAAAAAAAAAAAAAAAAAAAAACACCTTCACTCAGCATCAGATTGTTACATTCTAAAGCATTAGGAAAATTATATTCTAATGTCTGGCAATCAGCATTAGCAAGTGCACATTGTTTTCAAGACCAAAATATTACTAGCAAATTCCAGGCTATAAATGAGAAAATGAGAAGCTATAATTTTGGAAGAAACAATAGTAAGCCATTAAGGAACATAATGCCTAGATCTTTGACAAGTACAAAAAAATGAAAAAAAGGAAATTGACATTTCAAATTCAGGATTTGTTTAGCATATTATCACAGATTAATTTCTATCCATGTGGTTCTACATGGCAGTTTTCACATTGTGCAAGAAAGAAAGAAATGTGGTAAATTCATGTAGCATATTTAATTTACATTAATATCATATATAACAAACCATGGCACAGTAAAGGTTAATAAAATAAATAAAGTTCTATTTAAATCCTGGTATTTAGTGAACCACGGCTTCTCGAAGTTCTCAATCCTGAGGGGTCATCAGAATGATATATAACAGTGAACACACTGTTCTATCAACATGCTGCATTATGCAAAGAAACACAATGTTCTTTTGTAATGGAGTGTAACAACAGGTCATCCCAAGAAAGATGCATCAAGTCAAGAAATTTAGAAAATTCATGGTTCATTGGTAGAAGCGGTTGAAATATTCCCATTTCCTTTTACAAAGTGAAGAGAGTAGGAAGAGTTTAACTTAAAAATACATTTTTTCCCTTTCTCTCCTCATAGAAATTTTCTGTACTGTATTAGGAAATTCAGTAGTTGCTGCATTGTGCATTTTTTTTGTATTATTCTTCTTATTATTTCAGGATTTCATGATCAAAGGAAGCTTCCTGAGAATATTTTAAACCCTATTCTGTCTGATTTTGTCTGTTTTTGTTATCATTCACTCAATAACATATTGATGTGGATGGTTAATAAATCTATAAATACATTCCTATTAAGATTTTTCCATTCATGATTCAAAATTAATCTCAAGCAGCTGCTAAGAGAAAATACATATCAGAGTAACTTTTGTGTGTATATGAATTCATTTGTGGTTCAACAATTTCTATTTCTGGAAAATTCTGAAATATATTCTGTGTGAACTGGTTTTAAGTTAGCTAAAAAGATAAGAGGAAGTTAAAGCTTAGTTAGTCCATCAGAATCTTTTAAATTTATCTACTCTAATATTACAGTATTGTTAGTCCTACTTCATTGAAGGAAATGATTTGCTGCCCTAAGAAGCAGCATGTTCATTAAAAACAGCTTAATGTAAATAACATCAAAATCATATATTTTCATATGATTTAGTTTAAACTGAAACAGGGGACATGCATAGATGGAACTCTATTGTATATAAATTTTTTGCCTATCAGAATCCCATCATGACATTTTATGGCAGTACATTTGTCCTAGTATTCAACTTCTACCCAAAGTCCTGATAGATAAATAGATAAATAGATAAATAGATAAATAGATAGATAGACAGACAGAAAGATATTCCTTGCTGAAAGAGAGCTGATTTAAAGAAGCAACAATATATCATATGCAACCAGGATACATAAATGCAAAAGCTACTGACTGTATCTGATTTTGGCTTCCCCAGACAAGTGTTTGAATATGAAATGATAAAATGCAAGAATCTGTTGTGGTTTAACCCAGCTGGCAGCTAAGTGAACAGCCATTCACTCACTCTCCCACCACCCACTGTGGGATGGAGGAGAAAATAAATAAAAAAATAAAAAATCTCAACCCTTGTGGGTTGAGATAAAGACAGTTTATTAGGAGACAAAAAAAAAAAAAAAAAAAAAAAAAAAAGACCGGACAGTGTGAGAAGCTGAAAAATCGTTAACTTAGTGTAAGCACTGCTCTGCAATAATTAAAACATCAGTGAGTTATCAACATTATTCTCATCCTCAATCCCAAACACAGCACCATACCAGCTACTAGGGGAAAATTAACTCTCTCCTAGCTAAAACCAGGGCAGAATCACAAATGTAAGGTTTTGTGCCTCAGACAACATATGTCGTCTAGTCATGGACCAGTTGCACTTCTTCAGCTTTGTTAAGTCACAAACAAGGCAATATATATTTTACTATACCTACTGGTTTATTCTGCCCTTCCAGTTCCCACAAAACACATTAGAGATAGCTATTTTTTAAATTTAGAAAACCTATAGCATCTTTAAAAACTATCAAATCTTTGCTATATATATATATTATTTTTTTCATATATGTATGTAAGTACAATAAAAGCAATGTAACAAATGCTTTGGTTTAGCACATTTTAAGCCATTAGTGACACGTCATCTGCAATAAATAACATTCCAGTCTGGGAATTGAGACATAAAACTATAGGTCTTTTGATTTAATTTTGTGACTGGATTAGCAAAATTCTTACACTATCTGGTTTAAGATACTTCTATTCTGAAGTTCATAGAGTCCTCTGGTTCTTTTTCGTGACTTTTTCTCCTGCCAGAAAATAATTTAACAAATGTATTCATTAGGACAACTGAATTGGAAATAGTATAGGCTGAAAACTTACTCAAGGTATATTATTTAAAAGCTTAAGTGAATAATTGCATACAACATCATATTATGATAACAAACATACAATTCTATTTTATAGCTTCTCTTTTTTTTTTTTTTTTTTTTTTTTTTTCAATCTAGATGCAACATTTGCTAGACTGTGTGGTTTCATGTAAAAGAACTTTATTTTGAAAAATACAGTATAAATGTAATGTTAATGTTTCATGAGACTAACCTCATAATTAATCAAGCCTTTCTTTTCCTATTTGAATTGTTTAAAAAATAAATAGCATTTTAATAGCCCTTCCATTCTCAAAACAACAAGAGAATATCATCAAAAAGTGTAATTGTCCATGCATTGTTACTGACTTAACATTTGTAGAAGTTATAGCTTTGTGCTATATGATTAGAAAAACAGCATTAAGTTAATTTGGAGGGAAGATTAAAGCCATAGCAAAAAATAAAAAATAATAATAAAAAAAATCAAGCGGCCATGCAAAAAACAACCAACTGAACAAAAAATCCCACACTACATCTCTGCATATTCTTTTAAAAATATATTTTATTTTTACTTTTTATTTTTATTATGAATTTGAAAAATGTTATGCATTAGGATAAAGGAACTTAATCTTTCCTGTATTTTTTTCTCAAGCTATGCTGAGCAAAACTCTGATATAAGTGTTCAGGATCTGTATTGGTTTTCTTCCTCTTCATTCCTATTCACAATGAATTCACCCATCACTGAAATTGAATCCTGTGCAAAGCCATAGAAACTGAACATTTAGAATTGCCTAACTCCTGCATGTTTGTTTAGCAATGGGAAAGGAAAGTACACTTTGTATTGCACACCATCGTGTGCTTATGTAGTAGCAGAAAATATCAATGGTTGTAAACAACAATATGAGGAAAAGCAGTGACAAGAACAGCTGATAATTGAAGCAGTTTTCTCAAAGAACACAGTTATTTATGTTCTAGCATAGCTGATTAAAGAAAAATATATGAAATATATTTTCCACTGTGTGACTAATGCTGTTCTGTAAAATCAAAACATTTATTTCTGTCTGCCTTGTATTTAAAATCTGCATTCATACAACTGACTAACTTTGAAAGGAATAAAATTTTTTAGTTTTCTTTTTGAAAAATACACAGCTATAAATTTCTGTCTTTAAAATGTATGTGTGTGTATATATTTCCAGGACCATAAGGTCATGTAACTTAGAAAATATTAGAATAATGTGTTTGGCTTCCTGAAGCCTTTAAAATATCACAAATAGATGGATTGTTCAGGTGCTAAAATACATTGACTCTTTGAGAAGGGCAATGTGCTGAAGTTTTATAGATTGAAGGGGGATGGGGGACAGAAAATAGAATATATATATTTCATTATACATTGCAGCATGCACAAAGAATATTTCTCGCATATTTCTCTCTCAATAAAATAGATTTAAGCAGGCAGGCAAATTATAATATAATGAGTTCAGTTTTGTTAAGCTCTGACATGAAATGGTCTGGCAGTTACTTATTTGGAGGAGAAATTGTAATCCATCCAAAGGAAAATATTCATTTTCAGGCCAGATTTTTTTTTTTTTTAAATTACTGTGATCAAACATACTTGTACTGCATTTCAAGAATTTGTGTATGTAAAGCATACATTAAATTGATAAATATTGTATTATGTGCAAACCCAAACCAACATACAGGATTCCCAAATATAGGTTATTCTCTCTGTCTGTTCATGATCAATCAAAGTATGTACTCTAAAGAAAACATAAATACTGACATTTCAATTGATTAGTAATTGAAAAACATCTGTCTGAAATGTCACAAGAAAAAAACAGACATTACACAATTTTAGATGCGTGTCTAAGTCTTTACACACGTGCGAGCTCTATTTGTTTTATACTTGAAGCTCAATGAGCAGTTAACAAAGCACTGAGCCAATTTACCCAACTTTATCACTACTTCTTAACATAGAATTTAGTGATAAGTTGAGATGGTTTCATACATGTAGTGTAGACATAGGCAGAATGAGACCACACCTGCCTATGAAATTTAGCAGAGCTACCACTACCACGAGTTATGTAACGGGTTACCAGTAAAGTAATCTTTCCATCCACCACAGAACCATCTGTTCCTTAAAAGAGTAAAGTAGTGGTGTGTGTTCATCAGTTGCACAGAGAAGCACATAAGGGGACTAACTGATATTTGCTGATAAGTTTCACAAATATTTGATCATAGCGGAAAAATAATAAGATTTCCAAATCCTGATTACCATTGTAGATAACAGATTTTCTTGGCTGTGGGTTCATCTGCCAGTTACTGTGATTTTTATTTTATTATTTTATTTTATTTTATTTTATTTTATTTTATTTTATTTTATTTTATTCCCATTCTCCTTGAATCTATTCTTTGTTTTCTCAGGCACATCTTCGTACTCAAATAGTAAGTTTAGTTAAACAGTGTGGCTTTCATTACATTTATAATATGTGACACTTCATAAGTCATTGTTCTATAGTGGATAGTTATGCAATGTATCTCTACAAAAAAAAAAATGATTAAATTAGAAAGACTAGGGGACAAAGTGAACTTTATTTCAATGGAAGGCAAAGATAAAAATATTTATATATATATATAAATATTTATACAACAAAGTGAAATATATAGGTTAATTGCTTATGGGAAAGAGAACAAATTATGATTTAAACAAAGAACATATACGTAGAAATTTATTCAGTCTTCACAGTTAAAACACATAAAAAAAAATCATGTTCAAGCACATAACAATGTTAATCCTACCACAGAAATAGTATTGTAGGCCAAAATATAAAAATACAATGTTGAAAAATAATCGTTCAAGTCTGCAGTGTTTGATCAACTGAGTAACCAAAGAAAGGAGAACTACATTAAAAATGTCAAAATAATCTGAACCTGTGATGATACTTGAGAACTTCTGTATGAAAGAAAATAACACTGAAAATGTTAGGGGAAACATCAAAAGCAACAAAAAATCGAAAGAAAATTAAAAAAAAAAAAAGAAAAAAAAGAAAAAAAAAGAAAAAAAAAAACTAGAGTAGTAACCCAACTGTTTTCATCACAAGATCTATGTTATTAAATAGCTAGAAGAGACTGAAGAGGTAAAAAGCACCTACTGTTCATTTGACAAGAACATACTATCTCATATCAATCCAGTTTCTTTTTCTGCTATGGTAACAAGATAATGAATGAGAGAGAAACAAATTCATCTACAATAATATTCTCATGAGCATCCTCAAGAAATATGGTTCATGTTTTATCTGTAAAATTTTCTGTACAGTTGGATGAAAACCTACACTTGGTATTTTTTATCGATTCAGTGTCTATTGGAGAGATTTCAAGTGAAGTCCTTCCAGGGTTTGTTCTATGACTGATTCTGTTTAATATTTTCATTACTGAATTAGATGTTGATATACATTAATATGTACAGATGGCATCAAGATAGAAGGGGTTATAAGTTCTCTGGAAGATCACAATTCAGTGTGATCTTGAGAAAATAGAAAACTGATCTGAAATCATCAATAAAAACAAAGTATGAAATGTCACAATTGGAAAGCTTAAATAAAATGTGTACAAATATGAAATAAAATTATGTCTAGTCATTAGAGCTGCCAAAAAGAATGTAAGACTGCATGGGGCCACAAATTAAACAAGAATATGTGTTGCTGTGGCAAAAAAAAAAAAAAAAAAAGTGACTACATTGCAAGATTTACTTACATTTGTGTATAAGTTAACACTTGTAACACGTGGAAGATAACATTTCTGTTTGTGCTTGGTCAGTGATACTGTCTAAATAGGAAATTTTATTTATGTTGACCATACTGTACGTCTTCTGAAGAAGAAAATGGGTGTCTGACTCATAGCTGTCTGACATCAAATGGTGCCATTGGACATCCTGTCATGATTAAGATCCTGTATAATTCGGATATCCCAGGTAGACAGAGTATAGTATTAGTCAGAAAAACAAAGGTTTGCTACTTTTACCAGTAATTTTTTTTTTCCAAAAATTTAAGCAATGAAGAAAGTTTGAAGGAATAAGATGTCAACCTTAAAAAAAAAAAAAAAAAAAAAAAAAGCTGGATAAGTGACAGAATTATTTCAATACAAAGATAAAAAGTTCTAACTGGTATGTTGGTGTAGAAATGAAATAGGCTACATTGCAATGCATAATTATCCTTAAATAGATGGGATTTAAGTGAAAATTAGTGGGATACTCTCGAAGTTGATTCTGAATATAAATAACTTTTAGTGAAGAGGAACTGACCACATGGCCACAGAGATCCTTCCTAGGGGCCTCTTCTGACTCTGTAATAAACATATGTTATTCTCTAACACCTGTGATACTAACAGAAGAGGACCTCTGTTGTGAGTGATTTAGTTTTTATTAATGAGACCTATAATTATGTCCACTGTAGAAATATTCTCCCTCGTATAAATATTCTCCTCGGTAGTCGAGGCCAGCCACCTCAGAGCTGGTGCAGCTGCAGCCGCAGCGCACAACAACGATTTACTAGGGGATCTCGGGCCCTTGCTTCGCTGGGGAGGCCGAAGACAGCAGCGCAACCAGGTTGCACCCACCAACTCTTGTGAGAGAGGCTGACAGGGAGTGGGTGTTGTCAGGGAAATGGCAGCTACACCCATGCCCTCTGCCTAGAAAAAGCCTCTGGGAGGACAGGGCACAGGGAGGGGTGCCCAGCATGTTAGAATCGCCTGCAGCATGCGGCAGTGTTGGGTATGGGAGCTTGTGACAGGGCACAAGAATTCTGTCCCTCCTCCCTTTCGATTCCATCCTATCTACTTACAGTCTCTGTGACCGAAGTTTTTGCCACCAGAGAGATTGCCCCAAAAAGACTGTGGCAAACCAAATGGAGAGCCTGTCCAGAAGCGTGGCTATGCAGGTCTCTGGCTGCAGGGAGTCCCTGAGCCTGCTGCTGCTGGGAGAGGGAGGCAGGTAGTCCATCTGTATGAGGTGTGAGCAGGTAGAAGATCTGGTCAGCATGGTGGCAGAGCTGATAGAGGGGGCTGAGATACAGAGGGCCATCAGGTACTGAGTGGGATATCAACTGGTGGAGTAGCTTCTTGGCATGCCAGAGGGAGAGGTGCCAGGGAGGTACCCCACAACTGGTGATAGTCCCCCTGCTCTGTCCCTGTCAGGCAGAGGAGGGGGACCTGAGAGTTGGGGAGGGTTGGGAGAGGGTCCCTGCTTGACATCGTGGGTGAAGCCGCCTCGACTTCCGTCGTGTCCACAGGTCCCCTTAAGCAATAGGTTTGTAGCATTGGACATTGAAGGGGAGGTAACTGGAGAGGTGCGGGAAGGTTCCCATAAGAGGTTACCAAGGATGAGGCATTCAGACTGCCTCTGACAGGAAAGAAAGAAAGGTGGTTGTGGTAGGCGACTCCCTTCTCAGAGGAACGGAGGGTCCCATTCGCAGACCAGACCAGAGCTGTAGGGAAGTGTTCTGCCTACACAGGGCCCAGGTCAGGGACATAACTAGTAAACTCCTGTAGCTGGTTCACCCCACTGATTACTACCCATTACTCATAGTTCAGGCGGGCAGTGATGAAATCACTCAGAGAAGCCTGCAAACTACGAAAAGAGATTTCAGGGGTTTAGGGTGAATAGTTCAAGGAGCAGGACAGCAAGTGTTTTGTTCTATTCCTTCTGGGGAGGTGAAGGACACAGAGTGGGCTCGGAAAACACAGGCAATGAATGATCATCTGAGAGGCTCACTATCTCAAAGGGGGAAACAAATCCTAATGCAGGAGCTAGCAGGACTTGTTGAGAGAGCTTTAAACTAGCTATGACAGGGGAAGGGGATAAAACAGGGCTCACCAGAGATGTCCCTAGAGGAATATTAAATAAAAAATAAAGCGGCGGGCTATATAAATCGGGTGCCACCACCATTTCACTGCCATTTGCCGAAGCGATCGGCTCTGGGGCAGACGCATTCTGCAGCGGAGTGGGGGATCGGGCCAGGCAGGGCTAATTTTTCCGGCATCGAGCCTACTTGAGGGAGCCGCCAGGACCCGGCAGCCCTCGTGAGGGAGGCTGACAAGGCTTAGGCGGAGCCAGCAGCGCCCCCTCCCCAGCCGTTCAAAAGCTGCCCCCTAGGGACCTAGTGTTAGGTCAGAGGTTGGACTCGATGATCTTGAGGTCTCTTCCAACCTAGAAATTCTGTGATTCTGTGATTCTGTGAATAATGCTGAAGCTGGGGGTGAGGCAGATGTCTCATCTGAAGGGCATCTATGCCAAAGCACGCAGCATGGGAAACAAACAGGAGGAGTTGGAAGCGATTTTGCAACGTGCTAACTGTGACCTAGTTGCTATAACTGAAACATGGTGGGATCACTCCAGAGTACTGTGATGGACAGCTACATGCTCTTCAGAAGGGATAGACAAGGAAGGAAGAACAGTGGTGTGGCTCTGTATATTGAGGAGTTTTTTGATGTTGAAGAGCTTGCGGTTAGTAATGATAAAGTTGAGTGTCTATGGGTAAGGATCAGGGGGAAGGCCTGTAGGAGTGACATCTTGGTGGAGGTTCTGCCTAATCAGGATCAAGAGGTGGATGAGGCATTTTATGAAAAGCTTGCAAAAGTTACACGATTGCCAGCACTCGTTCTCATGGGAGACTTCAACTTCCCTGATATATGCTGGAAGTATAATACTACACAGAGGAACCAGTCTAGAAGGTTTATAGAGTGTATGGAAGATAGCTTCCTGACACAGTTGGTTCAAGAGCCTACCAGGGGAGGTGCCCCGCTAGACTTGCACTAACAGAGAAGAACTGGTGGAGGATATAAAAGTTGGGGTCTGTCTTGGGCAGAGTGACCATGAAATTGTAGTTTTCTGCTCTTGGTGATGTCAGAAGGGTAATTAGCAACACTGCTATCTTGAACTTCCAGAGGGCAGACTTTGACCTATTCAGAACACTTGTTGCAGGGGTCCCCCTTGTAAGTCACTCCTGAAAGGCAAAGGGGTCCAGGAAGCCTGGACGCTCCTCAAGACAGAAATCTTAAAGGCACAGGAGTAGGCTAGGGTGTTCCTGAGTCATGTAAAGAAAGCCGGAGGGGAAGGAGACTGCCGTGGATGAACTGAGAACTTCTGTTGAGACTCCGGGAGAAAAATTGAGTCTACATCTGTTGGAAGAAGGGGCATGCTACTTGGGACAGCTACAAGGGTCTGGAGCACAAGTCTTATGAGGAGCATCTGAGGGAACTGGGATTGTTTAGTCTGGAGAAGAGGAGGCTCAGGGGACACCTCATTGCACTCTCCAGCTTCCTTAAGGGAGGTTGTGATGAGGAGGGGGTTGGCCTCTTCTCCCAGATAACTAATGATAGAACTCAAGGAAATGGCTACAAGTTGCAACTGAGGAGATTTAGATTAAATATTAGGAAAAACTTTTTTTTTCTCAAAGAATGGTCAGGCACTGGAATGGCCTGCCTAGGGAGGTGGTGGAGTCACCATCCCTTGCAGTGTTCAAGAAGCACCTGGACAAGGTAGTACAGGATATAATTTAGTAGGTTAGTGGGTAGTATTGGTGATAGGAGGACAGTAGACTAGGTGATCTTGTAGGTCCTTTCCAAACTTGTGTTTCTATGACTCTATGATTCTAACACCAAAAAAAAATGTAAATTATTACCATACTGTAATTGTTAATAGTATTTAATTTTCCCAGAAATGCTCCTTGAGACTTTGTAATAGGTATCTCTAAGTTTCTTGTTCATTTCTATACATTGTGCAAAATTGCACTGATGTCTAAAGATATTAGTTGATTTAGGGGCAATAAGATAGAAAACTGGTACATTTTTTAACCTACAACATAACTCAACCATTCATCATATTGAAAAAAAAAAGTATCACTGGATATTGATACAACCAATTATTTCCTATTTTAATTCTGAACTGTGTTTTCAACTTACTTGGAATAAAATGAATTCTTACTTAATTACCTATAACACAATTAACTGTTATATATATTTTCACTGTAGATGCTTAAATTTGCTTTCACAACAGTTTTGTTTTGTCCTTCTGGAAATGACACAAAATTAATTGTAGTTTATTTACCTTTAATGCATTAATTACACACTGATGAATAAGTAAACTATTTCAAAAGGAATACCCTCATGTGTACACACTATTTCAATTTAACAGTAAACCATACTGGAAATTGTTAATAAGTTACAATGTATTCTTTAAAATATAGACATTTTCTTCAAAAAAAAAAAAAAAAAAAGATTCAATAACAGTACTGTGAAGAAAACATTGTTTTGACTTTAAATCATATTAGGTTGTACATTGTAAATAAACATGAAAGAATATAAGAATATAACATTAAGTAAGCTCCATTTGGTGTTTTATTAGACTTTAGAGGACTGATGACTGGCAGAGGCAGGAGGTATGTTGTTATAGGTGAGAGAACAAATTCTCTGATAGCACAGCTTTGTCACTTTTACCCATCACACTCTATCCACAGCTTATGTTAAATGAGTAACTAAAATGTTCCCTTGGGAACACTCTGAAGATTGCAAGCTTCCTTGGCAACCAAAAGTGCCTACAGCCAGCCCTGCCTATCACATTTTATAGTCTTTCTCTTTTCATATTATCTTGTCACTCTGAAGCCCCAGTGCAGTGTTTTTCCTGCAGGGGCATTTTGCAGTTAACAGATAACACAGGATATTTTGCAATTCAGTGCTGTTTTCTGCCTCCCATTCCTGTCTTCCAGACTGTTTCCATTCACAGACTTTATATTAATTCTTCCTACTAATGTAACAAATATTACTAGAAAGGAAAAGGGGATTTTTGTCATTGTTTCTTTTTGTTATTAATGGGAAAGACTAAGCGCTTGCTCTGTACAAGTGCCTAAATGCCACTTTGTCTTCTCATACCTTCAAAACTGTTTAGACTTTTCAGTCTTTGATCTGGTGGATTTCCTTATAATACAGATCCACAAAGGTATTAATTTTGTTGAGTGTGAAGTACATAAATATCTTTGAGGAACTAGCTATCACTGCAAACACTTTGAATATCTGTGGGCTTTTAAATGTCTGAGGAAGTATTATGACACCTGAGAATTCTTACTCTTGGTGCTGAGCCCTAACTCTTGTCTTATCCCTTCTGAGCTCCTCAGACTGTATTTTATTTTTTGTTTTCCCAGGCATTTCAATAAATCATCCTTCATGAAAAAAAAAAAAAAAAAAAAAAGTTATTTTAGTCAAGTTAGTACTATTTATATTAGTAGCAACAGCTACACTGCTCCCTGAGAAATGAAAAAACAGATATATACAGTGACATCAACTTACTGTTGGATACTTGGATATATTCTACAATGAGTCTTTTTTAGTCTCTTCTGTAAAGTTCTTAAAATTTATTAACAAAAAAAAAAAAGTGTTCATGATAATCTCAGATGTTTCAGATAGCATTTTGTTCAGACATACTACTTCTTAGTTACAATTAGTAATGACCTTTTTTATTGAGTGCTTGTACTGCTGTCTGAAAGGCTTAGACTAAGTATTATATATCAATCAATAAGCATAAAAAATGCATGAGAACATTTAGGAAATAGTATTTTCCTTTTGTTTTATGTATCAGATTCCTAGTCATCTGTGTGATCCAGCCACTAGAGTAAGATAATTAGATCATGTAACCATTAATCACAATTATTTCAGATTATTTTCACAATTGTGAAACAAGTTTATACATACTCTACAAGTTTATAAATACTTATTTATTTGTTTTCTTTTGCAGATACAGGAAAGACTCCTGAGTTCTATTATGTTGCATAATGTTTATATGAAGTTGTTTAAGTTACCTTTTCTTAACAGAATATATATTTAATTTTTCTATCTGAAACTCTGTTTTCTAAATTTCAGCTTGCAGTAAATCTTTTGTAAATATCTACCAAAAAAGCAAACAAATAAACAAACAAACAAAACTAATATAGTACATGAAAATACTGTCAGATCATCAACTACAAGAACACCAAGGAACAGTGCAAAAATTAGAACATAACATGTTTTCCTACAGAAATGTAGTCCATTGACAAATGTCAGTGATGGAATAGGTATATGTATACCTACACTAACTGCAGAGGCAACGAAGTATTTTCATAACAGTCTGTGAAAATGTATTTTTTCTTCCAATAATATGTGTACTTGACTTCTATTATCATTTTATCTCCTGCAACTCTTCAGAAATATGTAGCAGTAAAGTATCCCGAGTTGCTAATTAACTGAACAGACTTCCTATATGTTGGAGAAAGAATAATGAGACTATGTGTATATCAAGCTAACATACAAATGTGAGAAGAGTTGTATGATAAAGTCTACTCAGAATACTTGAACATTTTTCTGACGAAGTCAGAAACAGGGATTTAACTTGATCCACATTATTTTTAAAAGTAATCCTCAAGAATAATTTTTTTTGTTATGGGGAAAATGTGGCCTGAACTATACCAAATATCCAGTGTTTTTTTATTTGTTTGTTTGTTTGTTTTATGGTGAGGAATACCAAAGAACTAGTATATTTTAAACAGAATATCTATCAGGATATTTCTGATAAGCTAACAGTCTTTTCAATACTACTTTGGAAGTCTGCTGCTTCCTGGCCATCTTGGGGAGGCATCACTCTTACTCAGGAAAGAGGAGAGGTTGATAATATTCATTTACATGCTTTCTTCTGATAGCATCCTCCCTTTATAACAGAGAAGATTTTAAAAGCCTGCATTAAAAAGTCAGGAATTTGGACACTTACAGTAAATATACAAATTAGAAATAATCACAGCATAAAGATCTTAATCATATGTCTCTGCCTTCCTCAAAATATTGTTTTTTAGGAAGAGATTCATAAGAACTATCTATACTATAAATGCCCATGGTAGAAATGGTCCATAGGATGTCTTGCTGGACATTTATGTCCACTTTTATGTGAAGTCGTAGAGAGTAATAAGAAGTATAGATAACTTCCTATAGCATATGACAATTCAGTTTTCTGAAAATATTTAGACTGTAATTTAAAATGTCTGGATGTCACTGTCTCAATAAAAAAAAAAAAATAATAATAATAATAATAATAATAATAATAATAATAATAATAATAATAATAATAATAATAATAATATATATCTATATATAAACTGATAGAATAACCTATTTTTACCAGAATTTAAGGAATGTGAAAAACACTTGTTTTCGCCCAGTGAAAAATACTTCTTCTAGTCCAGAAACAGGTTATGATTTTCCTTCCCCATTTTATAATTTCAGAAGCAAGGATATTCATTTTGTATATGCAAAACTGGATGAGCATTTCACTGATTTATATTATTATTATTGTTGTTGTTGTTGTTGTTGTTGTTGTTATTGTTATTGTTGTTGTTGTTATTTCGTGGTGGGAGATAAGTCATACACTAACAAATCCAGAATCTAACTTAGACAACATAAGACAAACAGTCATTTTATAAATATATGTGTGGAAATAATGAAGATAAAAAATCGTGAAACTCTTTTGGATGAGTCACTACTGGTAAGTAAAGTGACTTCTATTCAGAGAATCTTCCTCAGGTGTTTTCTTTTCATGTTTGCTAGTCAGTATTTCTCAGTTCACATATGGTGTTAAATTAAGCCTTGTGTCTGCCTGATTTGACTCTCTCCCTTTTTCATCAGATGCAGTGTTTTTGCCCCCAATCTTAGATATTTCCATTATATGTGCAGTGACTACTACAATAGTTTCTTAACATTTTAGTTTAAAATTCACTCTCACCTTTGACCTCAGAGGTTGTAGAGAACTTTTTAGATTCAGTAAGAAAAATAAAGGATAAAATATGAATATTTTAATATATTCCTCTTAGGGTAGAAATATCAGCTTGATCTTGAGTTAACCAGAAAAGGTCTTACCAATTTCTGTTACTGAAGAGTCTGCCCATTGTTTGGAAAACTGGGAATTATTTGCCCATTTCTTTCTAACTTCCAGCAATCTAGAATTTAGATTATAATACAGTTTAAATTGTACTATAGCTCATTTGAAATAAATCTATACATATTGGTAGCATATTTTTATTATATTCAATGCTTAATTTTATTGTCTCATTAAAATTTGCAACTCCCGATGCCATTGCCATCACTGTAATAAAATATTCTTATTCATTTCAGAGAGTGAATGATAGTCGTAAAAGGAATATGTTTCAGGAGACTAGTTAGACTCCAATTTTGTATAAATTGTCATGACCCAATTCATTCTTTAAAAAACATTTTATTGTTTAATTCTGGATTTTTTTTTATTTATTTATTTTAAATATGTTTAAATTTGGAATCAAGGATACAACTGGTTCATGAAATAATTTTGCAAAAATTTATTAATTGTACAGAAAATAATTTTTAAAAAGCAGGAAAAACACACTGAGGTATTGTGACATATGACCCTTTCAATAAGATTTACTGCTGTGTAAGAATGGATAGGGTCACCACGATCTTAAGATCAACTACGCATCATGGCAACAGTATATTGGGAGGAAAGTATCTACCAAATGAATGGGCAAGATGGAAACTGATCCAAAACTTAGATAATGCAATGTTTGCTGGTTGATTTGTTTTTCTGCGAGGGTTAAGCATATAAAACAAATGGGCAAGTTGGCTGATTGTCACTTTGATGATGCTCAGTTTGAGGGCTGTTCTTCTATTAGGCATTATCTCTGACAGCACTGCTATCAGAGATAACTGCTTAGATAAAGATAGTATATTGTTCTTACTAACAGTATCCTTTCTTAGAATTTAGGATCCTGCCTAACAAAAGTTGTTATTAAGAATATGCCTGTCTAGGACTTCAACAGTGAGTGCAGGTGGTACAGTTGCAATGTTAGAAATGTACAAAAAGTTTATTTCACTATAAGAGAAGGCCTTATTCTTTAAGTCCCCCAAACATGGAGAATTATATCCAGTAATATGTGTGCTCTTTTCTGACTGAACACTTCTTTCATGCAACAGATGCATACTTAGCATATTTGCATATAGCACTTGATTGAGGTGAGCTGTCCATATGCAGGAGGGCAAGGCTGCTCTCTAGAAAGATATTAGCAAGATGGAAGAATAAGGGAACAGGATCTCCTGAAGTTTGACAGATGCATGGGAAAGTCTTGCATTTGGGACAGAACATCTCTATGTGTTAAAGTAGACAGGCTAGAAAACAACTCATCAGTAAAGGACCTATGTGTTCTGATGGACAAGAAACCAAACTAGTTAGAAATATGCTCTTAAGATAATCGCTTGCTGGACTGTATTAACAAGAGGGTAACTCAACATTCACAAGGCCAAACTTGTATAACTCTGTCAAGCCTTGGTCCTCCAAGTACAAGATACATACGCAACATTTTGGCCCAGTGGAGTGCCACTAAGTTTGTCAGGCACCTGGATCAAATGTGATATGAGAAGAAGCTGAAGGAGTTTAATTTGTTTATCCTGCAGGAGCAAAAACTAATGAGGACAACTAATTACAGTGTTCCAAAAAGCTGGGAGATCATATTAAAAAGCCAAAACCAGACAAGGCTGGGGAATCTCCATCCTTAGATATTTTAAAGACTCAACTGGATATAGAACTGAAAAAAAAAACTGAGCAACTTTAAAATTAGAAAGATTTTGAGCACATGATCTCCAGAGAGTCCAAACTAAATAAAATTATGTGATAAATGTCAAAAATGGTAGGTCCTTACAAGCAGTTCAGCAACTTTCAGTGATATACAACCTTTCTATCATTGTGGAAATAGATGTGAAAAATGTAAATGCACATACTATCTCTTTGAAATTTTCCTTGATAATTTGACATTGAATATTAAAAATGAGTCCAGAAGAACTAAGTATAATTTTATTTATTTTATTTTATTTTATTTTATTTTATTTTATTTTATTTTATTTTATTTTATTTTATTTTTTGTTTTGTTTTGTTTAGCTAAAGGGCAAGTCCTTTTAACTTCTTTTAAGAAATAAATTGGGAAAAAATGGATAGCAATGGATAAAATCAAAACTTTTAAGATCCTCTATTAATGAGAATAACATTTGCATTCATATTTTACAAAGGTGGCTTGTAATTCTATTTCCCTGCATAACTGAATAATCAAAATAGACATAATAGCCAAACTGCACTAACTAATTAGTTCTGGTATCAGCCAAACAGAATAGAAATTTAATTTTGTTTTCTATTTCCTTAGTTTGATTTTACCAGTTATTACACAAATGGATTTCTCACTTAAGAAGCAGCAGAAATATCTTTAACATATTGGACTGTAAGAAGAAAATAATTAGGAACAGTGGTAATAGAAATAATAATAGAAAGTAGAGCTATTGTGTAGGGAAAAAATAAATAAATAAAACGTTGATAGAACCTCTGTGTTTAAGGGCAGAGTATGTGATGGTTATGATGGGAGGGGAAAGGGGAAAGAACCTTTTGGAATATTGTCTCTGAATAAAATCTGACAGCTTTGACTAAGGGTGAGTAAAGAAATATGTATTGCATGCATAGTATCTCATTTGTCTTGAAGAATGTAAACTATTGCAGAAATACAGATTCTGATTAAATAGATACCATTAGGAAACAAACAATATGTAATGAATGACTAAAGGTTCAAAGGAATCAGGCAGATTGCCAGATGCCACATACAGCAAATGAATTTTCAAACAAATGAAACCAGACAAATACCAGCTATTCATTTAATCCTTGGTGCAATTGTATAACAGGTAAGTATTAGCTCCATGTAGGATATTTTTACATGAAACATTTTGTTTCTATTAGTTTCAGGATATTAATTCAATTCTATGATTAAAGAAAAGAGACACAGTCAAATTCTGTTTTTCAAATGAGTGAGCTCACATTTGGTTACATGTCTCAGTTTTACTGAGTGTGATTAGGAAACTGTGGTATTAATGCAATATTTTGGGAATTACACTCAGTTCGAATTAATTTTTTATGCAAGTTGTTATTTTTCATTTAATTTAGTGAAGAAATAATAAAATGCAATGGAAAGACAACATTATTCAGGTATTTTTGTACATAATCTTTAAGATTATTATATATTATATATTATATATATAATATAATATTCCAGTGCCTATATACTATTATATCCATAATGATTCAAGTACACTGATAGTTATATAACTTGAAGAGTTTGCCTCTGAAATTTCTCAAATTCCTATCAGTATAATAGACAAAAGAGTGACCAGTCTTTAGTGCCTGTGTGCAATTCAATACTGACATCATAAACACAGACACGTCAAATATAATTCTCAAAAGATTTAAATGAATTCTAATGGAAAGGATTATAACCTCCTTACATATCCAGTCATGGCACTCCCATTGTATTTGACAATAGACCAGTTACAGGAGTAGTGGGAATCAATCAAACAAACAAACAAACCAAACCAAACCAAAACCAAAATCAAACAAACAAACAAACAAAAATCTGTACTGTTACCTGTGGGGGAAATAAGATACCACCTTTCTGAAAGACTATATTACTGTCAGTTTCAGACAGTTTTCTTGGTATTTGCTTATGTTACATAGATTCAGCATCGAAGTACTGTCACAGCTGAGCATCCTTATATAACTCTAATGAAAGTGGACTCATTTCTGAAATAACATATTTCATAATGTTTTTAGTCCATAAAACAAGTAGAAACTGCGAAGCAATATCCAAAGACATTCAGAACAATGTAAGAGGCTGATGGGTCTAAAACGTATTCAATGCCCGATGATCAGAACACATTGCACATTTGTCTGTATTTTAAGGTTTTTCAAAAAAAAAAAAAAAAAAAAATTGAAATTGTAGCAATTTTGGATTTTTTTTTTTTTTTTTATGGTTCAAATTATAAAGTACATTCAAACAAAGAAGTTTTGCACAGACTTTAATATAGGTGTTAAAGTTCATTGATAGAATAGGAATGAGAAATGATAGAAACAGGTCATCAGATGTGCAGGGATAGGATTGGGGAAGCCAAGGCACAGGTGGAAAAGAGCTTGGCAAGGGATGCAAAGAATAACCAGAAGGGATTCTGTAGGTACATTGCTCAGAAAAGAAAGGCCAAGGAGACTGTACCTCCTCTGATGGATGAAAAGGGTGAACTGGCAACAACAGACATGGAGAAGGCTGAGATACTCAGTAACTCTTTGCCTCAATCTTCACTGCTTACCTTGTCTCTTGTTTTCCTTAACCCATAGATGAGGGCTGAGGGAGCAAAGTCCCTCCCACTGTAAGCGAAGAGCAGGTTCGAGACCACCTGATGCAACTGCACAGGTACAAGTCCATGGGACCTGATTATATGCATCTGAGGGTCCTGAAGGAATTGGCTGATGTAGTTGCCAAACCTCTCTCCATCATATTTGTAAAGTCCTGACAGTCAGGTGAAATCCCTAGTGACTGGAAAAAGGGAAATATCCCTCCCATTTTCAAAAAGCATAGAAACGGAACCTGGGAAACTAGACTGGTGAGCCTCACCTCTGTGTCTGGAAAAGATCCTTCTGGAAGCAATTTCAAGGCACATGAAAGACAAAAAGGTGATACAAGACAGCCAGCACGGCTTCACCAAGAGCAAATCGTACTTGACCAATCTGGTAACCTTCCATGATGGAGTGACTGCATCAGTAGACAAGGGAAGACCGACCGATATCATCTGCCTGGAATACTGTAAGGCTTTTGACACGGTCCCACATGATATCCTGATCTCCAAATTGTAGAGATATAAACTTGAAGGGTGGACCATTCAGTGGATAAGGAATTGGCTTGAAGGTCACACACAGGGTGTAGATCCGTGAAGACTGGTGTCCCTCAAGGGCCTGTTTTGGGACCAGTATTGTTTAATAACTTTATCATTGACGTGGGATTGAGTTCACACTCAGCAAGTTTACAGATGCCACCAAGCTGAGTGGAGCAGCTGATGCAATAGAAGGAAGGGATGCCATACAAAGGGACCGGTACAAGATGGAAAAGTGGGACCATATTAACCTAGTGATCTTCAACAAGTCTAAGTGCAAGATGCTGCACCTGGGTCAGAGAAATCCCAGACAGAAATACACAGAATCACAGAATTTCTAGGTTGGAAGAGACCTCAAGATCATCGAGTCCAACCACTGACCTAACACTAACAAGTCCTCCACTAAACCATATCGCTAACTTCAACATCTAAAAGTCTTTTAAAGACCTCCAGGGATGGTGACTCCGCCACTTCCCTGGGCAGCCCATTCCAATGCCTCACAACCCTCTCGGTAAAGAAGTTCTTCCTAAGATCCAACCTAAAACACCCCTGGCACAACTTAAGCCCATTCCCCCTCGTCCTGTCACCAGGCACGTGGGAGAACAGGCCAATCCCCACCTCACTACAGCCTCCTTTAATGCACTTATAAAGAGCGATAAGGTCGCCCCTGAGCCTCCTCTTCTCCAGGTTGAACAAGCCCAGCTCCTCATAAGACTTGTTCTCTAGACCCCTCACCATCTTCGTTGCCCTTCTCTGGACTCACTCGAGCACCTCAATGTCCTTCTTGTAGCGAGGGGCCCAGAACTGAACACAGTACTCGAGGTGCGGCCTCACCAGAGCCGAGTACAGGGGGACGATCACCTCCCTAGCCCTGCTGGCCACACTGCTTCTTATACAAGCCAGGATGCTGTTGGCCTTCTTGGCCACCTGAGCACACTGCTGGCTCATATTCAGCCTACTATCAACCATCACTCCCAGGTCCTTCTCTGCCTGGCAGCTTTCCAACCACTCATCTCCCAGCCTGTAGCTCTGCTTTGGGTTGTTGTGCCCCAGGTAGAGGACCCAGCACTTGGCCTTGTTGAACTTCATGCAGTTGACCTCAGCCCATCGGTCCAGCCTTTCCAGATCCTCCTGCAGAGCCTTCCTACCCTTGAGCAGATTGACACACGCACCTAACTTGGTGTCATCTGCGAACTTACTGAGGGTGCACTCAATGCCCTCATCCAGATCATTGATGAAGATATTAAAGAGGACTGGCCCCAGCACCGAGCCCTGGGGAACGCCACTAGTGACTGGCCTCCAACTGGATTTGAATCCATTTACCACGACTCTTTGGGCCCGGCTATCCATCCAGTTTCTAACCCAACGAAGCATGTGCCAGTCCAAGCCAAGAGCAGCCAGTTTCTCGAGGAGAATGCTGTGGGAAATGGTGTCAAAAACCTTGCTGAAGTCAAGGTAGACCACATCCACAGCCTTTCCCTCATCCACCCAGCATGTCACTTTGTCATAGAAGGAGATCAGGTTTGTCAAGCAGGACCTGCCTTTCATAAACCCATGCTGACTGGGCCTGATCACCTGGTTTTCCTGTAAGTGTCGCGTGATGACTCAAGATAATCTACTCCATGAGCTTCCCCAGCACTGAGATCAAAGTGACAGGCCTATAGTTTCCCGGTTACAGACAGAAGTACAGACTTGGAGAAGAACTCATTGAGAGCAGCCCTGCAGAGAAGGACTTCAGAGTCCTGGTGGACAAAAAGCGCATCATGAACCAGCAGCACAAGCTTGCAGCCCAGAAGGCCAACTGCATCCCAGGCTGCATCAAAAGAGGAGTGACCAGCAGGTCGAGGGAGGTGATTGTCCCCCTCTACTCTGTCCTCATGAGGCCCCACCTGGATTACTGCATCTAGGTTTGGGGTGCCCAGCCAAAGAAGGATCTGGATCTGTTAGAGTGGGTCCAGAGGAGGGCCACAAAGATGATCAGAGGGCTGGAGCACCTGTCCTATGAAGAAAGGCTGAGAGAGCTGTGCATGTTCAGCCTGGAGAAGAGAAGGCATTACCCAAAGGGTGATGTAATTGCAACTTCAGTACTTTTATACTTCTTATAAAAAAGATTGAGAGCAACTTTTTACTCAGTCAGATAATGACAGGACAAGGGGGAATGGTTTTAAACTAAAAGAGGGGAGGTTTAGAATAGAGGTTAGGAGGAAATTCATTACTCAGAAGGTGGTGAGGCACTGGAACAGGTTTTCCAGGGAGGTTGTGGTTGCCTCATCCCTGAAGGTGTTTAAGGACAGGTTGGATGAGGCCCTGGGGAACATGATTTAGTGGGTGGCATTCCTGCCCATGTCATGGAGGTTCAACTAAATGGTTTTAATGTTCCTGCTAAACCAAGTCATTCTATGATTCTTTGATTCTGTGATTCTGTGATTCTGTGATCTGTTGAAATGCTGCCACTGATTTTTATATTTTTTTTCCTAGTGATATTATCTGCTTTTTATGTCTTTATAGGTGTTATTTATTGTTAAATTTTTAAATTGCCTTATCTGCGTGTCTATTATTTGTGCAAAGGCATTTAACTAGATTCCAGCCACTATTCTTATGATATTGATTGAAAAATTAACATCAACACAAAACTAATCCTAAATTAAATTAGAAATTTGTTTGTTTTTTTTTTTGGCTACAAATATTTGCTGACCGTATAAAATACCTACACTCAACTCTACTTTGCCTATGGACATGGTTTTTTAATCTGCTAATGGAATATTTCTTATTACCTGAGAAATATTGCCAGGTTGAGATCCTTGCTAAATATGAATAATTTGGAAGTACTAGTAAGCAGATTTGTTACTTAAGGGGTAGATTATCACGTTTCACATCTTGGCATTTCTCAACTATAGTTTATCTAAAAGGCAACAGCTTAAATCTTTATCATAGCCATCTGTTTTGCTATAACACTATAGTTGTAACATATAAAATGTGTTTCTAGCAATTTATCTTTTTTTATATAAGGCTGATTCATAATTAATTATTGCCAATCCAACGCTAGTATATTTTTTTCATATTTCAGTGATACCAAATTAGAATAGCATTAATATTTTCTGTCTATGCTCTCACAGAAGTTGTGGAATTGCTTCACAGAAGCTGTCATAATTTTTTGCCTGAACATGATTTAAAATTCTGTTAAAGAGATCTAGACTTACCACAGTTTATAACTGATTACAGGCATTTCAAAGTGTATGAGTAGCATTTATTTCAAGAACAATTGTATCTTTTTGGGGAAGACTGAAACAAAAACATAGTTAGAGATATTATTGTTTAGGGATAGTGACATCCCTCCTTTGGAGTTATCAACTATGAAAGAAGTAGTAGACATTCAGTAGTACCTTTGAGACTCTAGACAGAATGGAAATATTATATGAATTCATCAGGCTGGTTATTGTCTTACATAAATTTGAAATGACACAAAGGGAATTTGAGTTCCTACCAAGATTAGTTGAAGTTGTTGTGCAATTCCATCATAGTTTTTAACTGGAAGTTTAACAAACACAGAAGTAATATTTAAAAATTCATAAACTTTCAATAGTCTTCACTGAATTGTAGCAATACTATATATGCTCTGTGGTATATTAACTTTGCATTATTTAGTATTCACTCTCTTTATATTCCTTTCCAACCAAGGCAATAAAATGCTAATTAAAAACCACATTTGTCACCGAGGAAACTTGAGATTTGTCTACAGTTTCAATGATTAATTAACTTTCTGTATGTCCTTAGGTATGTTGTGCCTTTAGACATACTGATAATCAGTATAAACATGCATTGGCAGAGATGGATCCTATTAGTGGGAATGTGCGGAGGCCACCTCAAAAAAAAAAAAAAAGTAATATAAAAAGAAATAACATTATTTTTCCTTTCATTGAAGTAAGGTTTCCTGAAAAACAAAACAAAACAAACAAACAAACAAAAACCAACCAACCAAACAAAAAAAAAAAACACATAGATGTTATTTCCATAAGCCAATTAGAGGAATATTTGAGGTTGAATGATCCTTCAAATCTGACTGTAAAACAGTACTCAAATAAGCCTGTGTATGTATTCTGAGTTTGGACTTTTTCCTCTGGGGACACATATGTGTAGTGGGAGAGGGTATGATTTTTATCTGAAGTTTTCATTGATGTTTTACATCTTTTATTTCTCCTAAAGCTCTTTTTGACATGTTTCTCATCCATTGCTAGTTTCTGTATTAGAAAAAGAAAATATTGTGCACTAACTAAACAGAAATATAATACAGCTACGGTGAGAGCATGCTAAACCCTATATAAAGAATAGCTCTCAGAGGGGATATTAAGGCCAGAGTATATTTTGGTTTATATTTCTTCAGAATCTGTTTTGCTCTATACTGTTCCATTTTGAGATCTGTTTTCTCTAGGGAAGTTATAACACTTGCAGTTAAGTACATATGTGCTCTATAAAATAATATTAAAATGAGACAGCAATCAATCAGTCAATTTGTGTTGAAATAAATTATGTCTGGAAAAAAAAAAAAGTGAACAAAAGTTACTGTACAAAATTGCCAGTTTTGCCAAATTCATGAGTTGAAGATTTCAGTTCAAATAGTTTTAAGTTTTTTTATATAAAACAAACTAAACAATAATAAAAACAGTCCTTGGTTTTTAACAAGTTGAAAACTAAACATCCACTTTATTATAAATTTCTTTTGGCATTATGTTTTTGACTGTAGTGATCAAAAGATTTTGATGTTCATTCATTTATTTCTTTGTGCTGGGGAAGTGGAGACAAGGTGCTCCCCAGGAAGTAGAATTGAAGCAAAGCAAAGCAAAACAAAACATAACATAAACAAACAAACAAGCTGGAATGAACATTTCTGTGTGTTCTTCTACTTTCACCCACTGTCCCTACATTATTAGGTATTAATTCCAGTTAATGCTGATATAAATAAAATTTAAGGTCTTTTAATATTAAGAAAAATTTTTTTCCCTATCGAAGTTCTTATTTTTGTCAAATTAGTATTTCTGTTATTCTTCCCTTCCAGAAAGTAAGCTGGAAATGCTCAAGAGGTTGAGAGGGACACAGCCAAGACCCAAATTTGGACCCAAATGGACTAAAGGAATATCCCATACTACATGATACCATGTTCAGCAATAAAAGCTCAGGGAAAAGGAGAAAAGGAGGGACATTTGGAGTTACAGTACTTGTCTTCTCAAAAAAATATTACTTAAGATGAAGCCCTGCTTTCCTGGAAATGGGTGAGCATGTCTGCTGATGGGAAGTAGTGAATGAATTCCTTATTTTACTTTGCTTGTGCATGCAGCTTTTGCTCTTTTGCTTTACTTATTAAACAGTATTTACTTCATCCTGCAAGTTTTCACACTCTTACCCTTCTGATTCTTTCCCCTATCCCACTGTGAGCAAGCAGCCATGTAGGGCTTAGCTGATTACGAGGTATAAACCACAGCACTTTGTTCACTTAATATCACCATTTGCATGAAACAGCTAGAGAAATTTAGCTATCCATTGCCAAGTAATTCTTATTCAGGTAGTTATAACACTTTGTTTAGAAAACACTGCTGAAATTCAATCATCTATGCATGGGGCTAAAGATATATGTTAATAATTTCAGGTTTGAAAACACTGGCTTATGACATTGCCTGCAGGAGATTTTTTTCTCCTGGCACTTGGAAGGATGGCTGGGGGGGGGGGGGAAGGGAGAAGTGGGGAAGTAAAAAAGTAAAGATAATAAGATCTTTCTAGATTACCCAGGTGTATCAGAAATCTTTTCTGTGAATTAGTGTCCTTTAGAGATCAAGCGACTGCAAAAATCAGACAGAGTTAAATGTTTGGACTTAGTTAAATGTTTTTAACTAAGGAAAAGAGTACTACACTGTATTTTATTTTAATTGTTATTATAATTTATAATGAAACATTTAAATCAAATACTGGATTTATTTCTAAAAGTTTACACAAGATTGAGCACAAGATATAGTTTTAATATTGGAGCTACCAGATTGAAACAATCTGGTTTCATACTAGTTGGGCAATTAAGCAACATAGCATATCTGGATTCTGTCAGTAGGGATTGAAAGGTTTTCTAACTAATATTTCAGTCCTTCTATTAACAATTAATTTTTCAAGAGTTGAGAGGACAGCTAAGATATTTTGCATTACTTTTTTTTTTTTTTTTATCAGGTACTAACATTTTATTTCCTTTTATAAAATGTGCAGAAGTAAACCCTTTTGACAGCATTTTCAAACTTAGTTTCCAAAGGTCAGAAAGTATTTTATTTTCTACTATGCATTGGATTTTGTATAAATTTTATATAGAAACATTTGTGTAAATAGCTTAATAAAATATATGTTAAATGACCAATTTACTTATGTATAGCGTTTGAAATCACTTTTAGAAGCTTTCCAACCGGTAAGTAACAGACTTCATTAAGTCTTACAAGAAGTTCGGCCTTTTGTTAGCAGGCAGTGGTTATCCAACTAGTACCTAAAAGGGCACAAGAAAGCTGAGAGGGATTCTTTGTCAGGGAATATAGTGATAGGAGTAAGGTTTAAAATCATTACAAAAAGCAATGGTTTTTAACTTAAAAAGTGTAGATTTAGATTAGATATGAAGAAGAAATTCTTTACTGTGAGATTGGTGAGGCACTGGAAGGCATTGCTCATAGAAGGTGTGGATGCCCCAATCCTGGAAGTGTTTAAAGTCAGGTTGGATGGGGTTTTGAGCAACCTGATTTAGTGAGAGGTATCTCTGTAGAAGGGGGTTTGGAAACAGGTGATCTTTAAGGTCCCTTCCAACTCAAACCATTCTATGATTTTATGATTCTATGGTTCTATGGTTCTTATATGATTATTATGGTTAATTTTGTTGTTACCATAATTCCTCACTTGCACTGCATTAGTGCCTAATACTCCTGGAACTGTGTTCCACAGTGTAGTACCCTCAAAAGCTACCATTTATGCTATTTACTTACCTAATTCTATACTGCAGATTTTATTGTGATTGTACATCATGTCTTTTAGGATATTACTAAGCAAAATGCAATTAATTTATCAGAAAACAGATTAAGAGGTGATAGTTTTAACTTAAAAAAAGAAGAGAGAATCTAAGAGTTAATCCACGAGCTATAGGAAAATAGTTTTTACTGTTATGATAATTAATGATGAAATAGAAAGCATTTAAGTCAAGACTGATGATTATTTTAGAGGGAGAACCAAGCTTAAGAATTAAATATAGTCTTGATTCAAAAATCAGTGGGCACAGGGAATTTTCTTATGCCTCATTCCCAAAGAGTCAGAGCTATTTATTTAAGCATAACAAGTACCTCTTTTGTTTTCTTTGTGTCATGGGAATTATTTTTTTTTCCTTTATATCTTAATTCCTAGTTATTTACTTACTGGCAATATGAATGATGTAACCATGACTTATCACTAAAAATTTCCAGGACTAGGGACTAGCCTTTGTTTAAGCCATAGCATGATGTAATGAGCAGGATGTGATGAGCAGAAAGTTGGTTCAAATGGGAAAAAAAAAAATGAAGAAAAAAAAAAAAGCTACAATTATTACTACCTTAGTTCTAAGATAAATATATATATATATATATATATATATGGATTTTTTATTTTTCTAGATTTCAAAGTGCCTCAGAAATGAATTTATTTTAAAGTGAACAAAATAATTTGGCTCATGTAAGTATCCAAGTATTTTCTGGAGAATTAGGCTCCATTTGAATTAAAGCACAATGTCTTTTGACATCAATAAAGACTGCATTTCTAATCCTGCACTGAACTCATATGAGTAAATCCACCATGAACAAAAGGCATTACTCAGCCTTCAACAACACAGCTATTGTGAAAATTGTCAGCATCTCTGACCTGTTTCTAGAATGCAAATAGTGTCTGTTTATACCCTATACAACCATATAGATTCAAAGATACTTTAGTCTTTCAAAATAGGTTAGATTCCACCCAAAATGCAATGCAGAAGAAAAGGCAACATTGGAAAAAAATAAAAATAAAAAAAATAAAAGGCAGAGAAAATCTGATAAACACTTTTTCAGAAAATATTAGGGGAATGTGGACTTGTTTGAGTCAGCATGAACTATTGAACATTAGGGCTTTTACCTGTAATGAAATAATTATTTCTTTTTTATTTTAAATACTACATAAAAGCTACTTAGAGGTAATGTGAGTTGCAAAATCAGAGGTTTTTTTGTTTGTTTGTTTGTGTTTGTTGTTGTTTTGCTTTTTAGCAGCTTGCAACTAAAAATGATATTCATCTTCTTGAAGCCTAAAATTAAGTCTAAACTACTTCAGTAGTCTCAACATTAATGGAAAGAGAGAGCTATTTCTCATATGTACAATGTACAGTCATATGGTGACTGTACATTTCCTAGGCTTATACTGGTAATTATACTGGATTCATCCTACTTAAAGATGGCCATCAAAACACTGGGCAAGTAGTGCAAGCTATTTGTTAAGACTTTCTCTACAGGCACTTCCAGAAGTGCCATTATGCTACTTCTGGCCAGAGAGAAAGTGTAATTCAGACTAGACACTAAACACACAAAGTTATGAGAAAATTTTCACTGGACATTTTTTTAAAGGATTTTGTTAGAATTTGTCTGTAGCTAATAGTTCTGTGTACAGATATAAGTGGTATAGATATTTTTACATAGACACTTCACATCTTTTTACATATGTGATAAATATATTTAATTAAGAGCAGGTATACAAATGATAATAAGTATTCACCTTTTTCACCTTTTTATTTTTTTCACTTCTTTCCTAGGTGCTTCTCTCCCCACACTACACCAACAACAATGAATTAAATCATTGACAAGCTCTATGAGAAGTCTCATTGCCCATCTTCTTCCCAGCAGGTGAAATCTTCAATCCATTGACTTGATAGATTTTATGGAAGGATGGAGATCTTTTTTTCCTTGCAAATATTTTTCCACCCTATTCAAAATTCCTGTCAAAGGTTCTTTGTATATGTGAGCTTCACACACCTTTTTACACAAACTACTAAATGGATGAATGTAGCCATCCCTACATTATTGTTACAGAAAGCAGAAGGAGGGAATTTTCCAATGAAAAGTTTGTTTAATTTTTATTCTTCATTATTTATGACACTAAAGAATTGGTGAGTGGCTGAATGGGAATTAGGATCAGATCTGGGCAAAAGAACATTCCTAGGATATATTTCTTCCAAGTTTAGAATTCTATTGCAGTAATTATTGTTACTGCAATATGGGTGATTGGCTATAACAGATAGAGAACAAAGAAATGAAATGTTAGTGGTATTTTAGTATTCAGTTCTACTGCAAAAATGGATTTAGTCATGAATCAGAGCTAGGTTCAACAGTATACAAATAAACAAAAAAATCTGCCTCTTTTACTTAAAAATAGCATTCACTTTTCTGTCCTAGGGAGCTCAAGTTAGGCTTGGGACAAAGAGAAGAAATGGAGAGACTAATGTGATAGACAGAGAACTTGTATTTCTGTAAGAGGATCATGTTTTTCATTAAACAAGGGCACACCTACTTTACTGTTTATTTAGTTACAATCAGTTTGCAGTCAGCATCAAAGTAGTTCCTCAGCTGGTTACTTTTTAAGAGCTACCTTTTAAGAGTAAAGAAGCCAGCAATCCCATTGTTTCATAAGACAAATATGAAGGGCAGATGAACAACTTGGATGAAAAGGGAACTCCTCTTGGAACTCTAGCAGAAAAAGGTGTGTGATCTCTCTAAACAAGGTCAGGCCATACAGGAAGATTACAGAGCTACAGTAAGGAAGGAAGGAAAATTACAAAAGGACAAAGCTGAGCTAAAGATGAAACTGGCCAGTAACGTTTCAGATTTACAAAAGGGATTTTTTTTAAGTATGTTAATAGCAAGAGGATGTATAAGGAAAATGTTGAACTGTTACTGGATGAAGCTGATTACATGAAAAATAGGGATGATAAAAGGCAGAGGTATTTAATGCTTTTGTTGCCTCAGTCTTTAACATTAATGATAGGCCTTAGGTTGCCCAGTACTGTAAGTTGGAGGACCATGACTGGGGAAGCAGCAACATTTCATTTGTTGACACTGAAATTGTCAGGAATCAGTTGTATCATTCAAAGGTATTTACAACAGTCTTCTCAAAGTAATCAGACAAAAGAAAATACAAGTGAGGAAACGAAGGTGAAATAATAGTTGCCTTGGATCCAAGAGGACTTGGTTGCTGAATGTTTATAAGTCTACTGGTCCTGATGACATTCACCCAAGTACAGAGGGAGTTAGTGCATGTTATAACAGGACTCTTCTCGCTTATCTACCAAAGGTCTTGGGAATCTAGGTAGGTCCTCATTGACTTCAAGCTAGACAACATTGTTCCAGTTTACCAGTGGACTAGGTTTACATGGCAAGATTTTGGTAGCAGGGGAGCTGAAGGGATAGCCTCTGTAAGAAGAGTCCAGAAGGTTCCCCATGTTAGGTAAGAGACAGTTTCAGCCAGCTCCAAAATGGACCCGTCCCTGGCCAGAACTGAGCCAATGACTAATGCTGATTATGCCTCTGTGGGAGCAGATTTAAGAAAGGAAAAGGCTGTACAATAGCAGCTGAGAGAGAGAAGTGAGAGAATGTAGACAGAAACAACACCAAGGTCAGTGAAGAAGGAGGGGGAGGAGGTGCTCTAGGTGCTGGAGCAGAAGTTCCCCTGAGTCCTGTAGAAAAGACTGTGGTGGAGCAGGCTGTCCCCCTGCATCCCATGCTGTACCACAGCAGAGCAGATATTTACATTGTAGACTGTAGAGGATCCCCTGGTGGAGCAGGTGGATGTGGCCTGGAGGAGGTTGTGACCCATTGAGAACCCCTGCAGAAGCAGGATCTGGGACGGATCTCTAACCTTGTGGAGAGGAGCCATTCCTGAAGGACTGCACCCCATAGCTAGGACCCATATTACAACAGTTCTTGAAGAAACAAAGTGAAGAACTGCACTTTGTGGGAAGCCCATTGGGCTTCAGGAAGGACAGTATCCTGTGGGAGGAACTCCACAATGGAGCAGGGGAAAGAGAGTGACCAGGGAGGAGTGGCTGATGGTGAAGTGCTATGGAAGGACCACAACTTCCATTCCCAATTCTGTGCTGCTCAGGAGAGGTGATAGAAAAGGATGGATGGAGGGAAGTTGTTTTTAGTTTGATTTTGATTTCTCACTGCTCTAGTCTGTTAGTAACAGGCAATAAATTATATCAATCTCATGCTGAGTCTGTTTTGCCCATGAAGCTACTTGGGGAGTGATCTCCCTATACTTATTTCAGCCCTTGAGACCTCATTCATTGTAATTTCACTCCCTCTCCCTTTGAGGAGGGGGAGTGAGAGAATGGTTGTGGTGGAGTTTAGCTGTTCATCAGAGTGAAAACACCACAAAAAGAAGGACACAAGAGAAGACCCCGGAAATTACTGACCAGTTACTGTTAGTTTAACTTCAGTAGCTGAAAAAAATTATGGATGAGTTTATCCTGGGTTCCATTTAAAGACTCTTAAAGAATTGCATAATCTTCATGTCCAGTCAACATGAGTTCATGAAGGGAAAGTTTTGTCTCATTAATTTGATATCTTTCTATGGTAAGATCATCCACTTAGTTGGAAGGCAGTAGATATATTTTTATTTCTGGATTTTGGCAAGGCTTTTAATACTGTATCCTTCACAGTATCTTTCTGGAAAAATTGTCCAAATCTGAGATGAACAGGTACATGGTACGCTGGGTGAAGAGCTGGCTGGACAGTAAGGCACAAAGGGTTGTAGTTAATTGGACTACACCTGGCTGGTGGCCAGTCACTAGTGGTGTTCCCCAAGGAGCAACCCAGGGGCCAGTTTTGTTCAATGTGTCTATCAGTGATCTGGATGTTGAGTGCATCCTTAATGAGTTTGCTAACAGTACTAAATTGGGAGGTGCTGTTGGGCTCTTTTGAGGGATGATTTGCAGAGGAATCTAGACAGATTGGAATATTGGGCTATCAGCAACAGCATGAAATTTAGCAAGGACAAAAGCTAGATCCTGCACATGGAATAGAGTAATACTGGACAGAAGTATAAACTGGAAGATGAGTGGTTGGAGAACAACCCTGCAGAGAGGGTCTGGGGTTGCTGGTTGACAGTAGGCTCAATACGAGCTAACAGTGCACCCTGGCAGCCAAAAGTGCATATTCTGGCATACATTACCCCACCATATTTAGCATTGATGCAGCCTCAGATGGAATATTATGTCCAGTTCTGGGCCCTAAAATTTAGAGAGGATGTTAAGATACTTACAGTTCTTATGTGGCTGAACTAAAATTCAAAATTTTCAAATTTCTCCACAGATGGAGTTTAGTCAGACTTTTACAAAGAACACAACACAGAAATGTGTAAAGACTTATCTAACAACAAAGCAATCAACACTGAACCTCAGAAGGTCTTGTCAATCTGAGTCAACATTAGCATTCAGAAATTTCTCTGTGAAGTCCTACTGTCTTTTCAGAATGGTTTGACTGCTTGAAGGTCTCCCTGACATGCTAAAAAAAACTTAGAAGCTGAAAAAAATCGTGCAAGACATACAAGTAAAATTTACAATATTAACATTTTCTGTAAGGTAGGTAGTTGTTTTTTTTAATGAAGATTTGACCATGGATGTGAAATGCCATTTCTGTAGACTGTGTAAGCTACACCATACCAAAGAAACACAGAAACATAGGGCAATGTGTATAACAGTGTCTTGAGTCAAAATCAGGATACTAAGTATTGACTAAATAATAACAGCTCAAACCTCTTGATATGTTTTATTGTTCACACTGAATATTTTTAAAAAGCAGTTAAAAAAGAATATTTCAATATTTCTTTCTAAATCCTTCTCCCTAGATTTCATCTAGATTCATACATAGTACATACACAAATAAACACAAAAACATTTTTAATAAGAATATACAGAATAATAGATAAGCAGTCACATAAAACTATGATGTTAGTCTGTCACAGGATCTGCTGATATAAATCACTAGCTCTTTGTTTTGCAAGCTCAGTCAATTTATTTATTTTTTATAATTTTAGATTTTTTTAAACCTGCATAAAACATTCAAATGACTGCAAAAATAATAACTTTGTTTCATCTCTTTTATTTTTTTCCTGAGTGATTTTCAGCTTGTTTCTCATAACATTCTGTCCCATCTTGTTTTGAGAATAATACCCTTTTGTTAAAGATTTTATTATGGTGATGACCTAAGAGTCCTAACACTCGTGAGGATAAAAGGGAACAATGCTTTTTTTCATACCTTGGCTCCAAGGCAACTATTAATTCCTGTTGTTTCCTCACTTGCATTTTCTTTGGTCTGCTTAATAAATACTTTAAGAAAGGATGTTGTAACTACCTTTTTTAATCTTTCCCTTCTTCCCTGGTTTAGCTGTTGGGGATTCAAGACTCCAATGATCAGCTGCCAGATCTTGATTCACACTACTGAGAAAGAGCTGTAGAGAGATAAGAAAGGCAAAATTACAGACCTGGGTTTGTTAAAATTGAATTGTTTTGTGCTGAAGGATACAGGAAGGAAAATACCAGCATGGAAGGATGTAAAATGCTAAATCAAAATAACCAGAAAAGGTTGTCAGACTAGGGAGGAATCCTTGGGTCAACTCGTCTGTGTCAGCAGAGATAGTGGATGATGCCAGTTGAGTAACACTGAGGATTTGTTCCAGAGGGTTGCAAAGGCTAATCCTTCTCCTCCCAGCTGATGCCAGTCAGGGCAGCAAAGACTCTGGATGCCTTATCAGGGTGATGAGTGCATTACTCCTAAGCCTAATAGCTGATTTAAGACCTTGAGTTACATTTTTGATATAGAATGGCAGATTTGTATTTTTCCATTCTTCATATTTGTGTTTTGTTCTACAAGTTTTTGAAAGTGTTAAATATAGAGAAGCACAACAGTTGCCAGTGAGTGCAACAGATCAGGTATAATGATCAACCTATGAATATATTGCAAATGAAATAAAACTTGGAGGATCTAATAAATATAGAGACCTTACTAGGAATAAAGATGAAGAAGAAATTCCCATTAAATCCTTAGAAAGTTGTTAGTTCTTCCCAGCCTTTCCTATGTCACACCTTTTGGACTCTTTTGCTTTGCTGAATCACCCTAGTCTTTCATTTATCTAGATGGCTTCCTTGTTGTAATTACTAGGTATCTCTCTTACAACTTTTTCTTAAATAATTATAATGCATATAGGTAATTTTACAGGGTCTCAGAATGGTCTAGCTATCATAGATATCCCTTTTCAGAATCAGGCCAGACTTATTCCTGGAGCCATATATAGGAACTGTTACAGATTCAACTTTAAAAAAAATAAAAGTCTTCAGCTGTTCCTATGGTAACCAATTGGCTCACTGGAGTGAGAATTACAGTACATTTTTTCAGGGCAAGTTTTAAAAACAGACTCCACGCACATTTAAATACCAAAATACTCCACTGTCACTAGTAGAAGACAAATACTTTGTCTTTTGTTTGTGGTTTTTCTCTGAATCTCTTCTCTCTCTCTCTCTCTCTCTCTCTCTGCCTTTCCTCATGCTCCTGATGTTATCTGACAAAGCAGCTATGTGCAAGACTTTAAGGTGGGTGAACATGTGACACAGAGGTGTATCTATAAGGTATAAAATGTTGTGATAAGATGACTTTAAATAATAGCTTCAAGACAAAGTTATTGTCTGATTTTTTAATTATTGTTTTCTTTTTAAATGTATTTGAATATATAAAACTCAACTCTGTTTATTAGGTAAAGCAACTGTACTTGGGAGCTCTTGAATACAGATAGTTGATTCTTTTGTGCTGCCTAAAAAAGAATAGATTTAATCTTTGTAATCCTTATTGGTGCTCTTGATTTGGGAAAAGATAATTTTGTTCAGTGCTTCCTGGCAGTGTAATGCAATTAAAAACATCTAGATTGTTTGTGGCTCCCACTAGTATTCTGATTTGCTCCTTCTGTCCTTGGTCACTTTTTGTTCCTTGCTCTGAAACGTTATCTCCCCGCAGAAATTACACTAGTTTGAACAATTATGTCATTGATATGGACCAGAAAGGTAAACAAAACAGTAATTTATCACCTTCATGACAGCAATAGTCAGTGGTCTAATATTCTTCATGTTCTGTAGTTCTCAATGTTGCAATTGGACAGATGGGATTTTCATTACTTTTTTTTTTTTTTTTTTTTTTTTTTTTTTGTGTGTGTGTGTGTGGTTTACTGGTTTTGGCTGGGATAGAGTTAGTTTGCTTTGTGGTACCTCATATGGTGATGTGTTTTGGATTTATGACAAAAAAATGTGTTGATAACACTCTGATATTCTAGTTATTGCTGAGCAGAGCTTACACAGAGTCAATGTCTTTACTGCTTCTCTCTGCTCTGTCAATGAAGAGATGGTTGTGCATAACAAGCTGGGAGGGGACATAGCCAAGACAGCAGATACAAATGGACCAAAGGGGTATCCCATACCATATGATACCATGTTGAGCAATAAAAGCTGGGGTAAAGAAGGAAAAAACAGAGGAACATTCAATGTGATGGTGTTTGTCTTCCCGAGTAATGGTTACATGTGATGAGTCCTGCTTTCCTGGAAATGGCTACATATCTGTCTGCTGGTGTGAAGCAGTTAATGAATTTCTAATTTTGCCTTGCTTGCACGTGAAGCTTTTGCTTTACCTATCATACTGTCTTTATCTCAACCCATGAGTTCTCAAACTTTTACCCTTCTGATTCTCTCCCTAGCCCCATTGTGTGGGAATGAGCAAACAGCTGTGAGGGGGTTAGCTGCCTACCAGGGTTAAGCCATAGCATGCAGGAAATGTCAACTTTTGGTATTGCACATGACGTGACAAATAGTTTCTGAACAACACTGTTAGGTAGGTGCTTATTTCTGTCAACTTTTAGAAATGTTAACAATGGTAGCTGTGGTTATAAATCTGTAAATAATGTACAAATTGTTACATCTCATGTCCACTTTTTTTATCCTCCTAAATGGCAAAGGTGTGTTTATTTTAGCACAAGAAATTTAAACCATAACTACTGTGTCATAAAAAGAAAAAAATAAATGAGTGGAACAACTCATTACAATAGAATTTCATTGTTGTTAACATTAATGCCACAATCACAGAAATCTCCAAAAAAAACACTATGTGTCTGGCTTAGGATACACAAGTTTTACACAGAATCAGAGCTCAAGAATGATAGCTATTAGGTTGAACCGTGAAGGATACGTAGAGGCAAATACCTTGTATTTGAAACATTCTATATTTAAGAATGGGCCTTATGTGGACATGGTCAGTATTTTAAAAACTGATGCACTTCTAACAAGTTTTTGGTACCTACAAATGCTAACTCTGAAATGTTGAAGGTAGGTCTATGAGCAGTTACAGGGTGTAAGGACTTAACATTGCCCTGACAAATTTATAGATGTGGGATACAGTAATAGACAGCAGACCAGCAGCTTTAGGGATAAACAATTTATCCCCCCAGAGCAATACAGTAACAAACATAAATCAGTATTACAACTATCTGGGTCATTTCAGTAGAAGAGTTATATGGTTTGAATCAATATAAAATTCTGTAATCCAGTAATAACAGGCTAGACTCAATATCTGAGCATGCAAAGACTTATACAACAGTGGTTATCAGGCAGGCTGGCAAGAAACAGGACATGGTGTCTTCTTCAAATGAGTGACTCAAACCAGCCCACAAGATCAGGGAATTCCAAATTTAATGACTGGACTGTCATCTATTGTTGAATTGTGTATGCACTATGTGGGTGTTCTTCTTGCTGTGGATAAGTGGAGAGCAGTGGATATTGTTTATCTTGACAGTACAAACTCTGACACTGTCTTTCATAACATCATCATAGACAAACTGACAAAATATGGGTTAGATAAGTGGGCAGTGAGGTGAGCTGAAAACTGTTGGAATGACTGCACCCAAAGTGCTGTCATCAGTGGCACAAAATCCATGTGGATATCAGTCAATAGTGATGTACCCCGGTTGTAAACACCGTGGCCAATACTGTTCCACCTCTTCATTAATGACCTGTATGATGGGACAGAGTGCACCCTCAACAGCTTTGCAGACATTACAAACTGAAAAGAGTGACTTATACACTGCATGGTTGTGCTGTCATTCAGAGGGACCTCAAGAGGCTGGAGATATAGGTAGAGAGGAATCTGATGAAGTTCAGCAAAAAAAATATGAAGTCCTTTACTGGGGGAAGAATAACCCAAAGTGCCAGTATGTGCTGAGGGTTGACCCACCTTTCCCAAGAAGCACCTAGGTGTCCTTCTGGATAACAAGATTGATCATGAACCATCACTGTCCCCTAGCAGCAAAGGTGGCCAACAGCATCCTGGGCTGCATTAGGCAAAGTATTGCCAGCAGTCTGAGGGAGATGATCTTTCCCTTCTACTCAGAACCAGTGAGACCACATCCGGAGTATTGGGTCCAGTTGTGGACTCCCCAGTAGGAGACTTGCACTTACTACAGTGTATGTAGCACAAGGCCATGAAAATGATCTAGCATCTGGAACATGTCACAAAACAAACTGAGCCAGCTGGGACTATTCAGCTTGGAGAACAAAAGGTTCAGAGGGGACCTGAATGTGTACGGAAGAAATTGAACAAGAGGGAGTGTGACTCTACTCAGTAGTGCCCACTGACAGGACAAGAAGCTATGGACACAAAACATATGAAGTTCCGTCTGAACACAAGCAGGTGGTCAAACATTGTAACAGATTGCACCAAGATGCTATGGCAGAGATATTCAAAACCAAACTTGATGTGGTCCTGAACAACGTACTCTAGCTGATCCTGCTTGAGCACAGAGCTTGGACTATACGATCCCAAGAGCTGCCTACCTACCCCAACCATTCTATGATTTTTTGATGTAATGACCTCAATTTGATAGAAAAGCTCAACAGAGGGTTCCTGAATTTGTCTTTTGGGCTTAAAATATCTCTATTGTTTATAAGTCCCTATTTCTACTTCAAATCTAATTCTAAATTTCTACTTCAAAGTAGGTTTTTCAGCTTTTGATTTGCATGTACAAGACTCCACAGACTTATGACAGGATTTATCTCATGTGAGTCTTTCAACAATTCCAAATCGGAGGGAAACAGTTTTCATAGGATATACCTATACATATAGAGATAAATATATTTTACTAAATTTAGTCTTATGTCATTCAGATATGCTGTTGTAGCTCTTGTCTTTAACACTGATTAACGAAGTAGTGTAAAATATTCTTCCAATGCAAACATATGCAAATCAACAATTAAAGGTAAGAGGGCTATTTTTGTCAAATCAATCAGATATTTTATCTATTTAAAACTGTAAAAGCATAATCTGCAATACATAATTTATGATTAACAAAGACTATTAATAATTACGTGGTAAGATGATATAGTAAGATCAGAAGTGTAATTTGTATTTGAAATGCGGAAGTTTCTTTTTATGTGTCTCCAATTAAATAGTAGGTCTGTAAAAATTATTTTCATTTTGTTCACTGTGCGTAACTGTGAGAGAAAGGACATTCTCATCCTTATGGAACAGTCTTAAATGGCCTATATTTATCCAGTAAACATAATTGTTAAATTACACAGTATAATAGCAAAGCACAAGAACAAGTCAATTATACTGAACAGCTTTTTCAAAATCTGTAACTTTCAGTATACTGCCTTATGTACAAGGTTGCCTCTTTGCTCTGGTAATAAGCTTGAAGTTCAGTGTTTCTTTTAAGAAGGACCATGTAATTACAACCTCTTTTCATGTTGAATGGCCAAAACAGCTGTACCTATACTTAGAAATTCTAGGAGAAATGCAGAAGTGGATTTTCAAAAGCACACAGTTTCCTTGTATGCTTCTACTGAAATTGCTGATAAACTCATGCGACTAGCAAGCAGATACTGTTATCCCTATTCAGGAAAATTAGTTGTCAGAGACAAATAAACCTATGCCTAGGAGATACTACTTGGATCTGGGAGGGTGATTTTGTTACTGTTCTTCCCCTTTTTATCATTCTCAGTTCAGTTAAGAATGAAGAGCAAATATAAAAATATGTTAAACAAAATTAGATTTAAAAAATATTCTTTTGCAATTGTCTTATTCATAATTTTGCAACACTGTTCTAAACTATGATAACCTTTAGTGAAATGAGTAGAGCTACACTGGTGTGAAACGGGTGAGATAATAGAGTCATATCCTGTGATTTCTGTTTTCTTAAAAGATAAAATAGCAAAGTGTAAGAAAAAATCATGTAATTTCTACATAGTTTCAGTATTTCTACAAGAAATTCTGTGTAATGATGCTATATATTTTTAATTTCATAATTAGATCTTTCAAAAGTCCTTAAATTGCTGACTGAAATGCTGACTGAATTTAGAAAAAGAAAAGAAAAATAGAAAATTACAAAGGTAACCTTTTCCACCTAAAAGGAATTTGACTACAAGTGATAAAAGCAGATGGATGTGCATATATTAAAAACAAACAAACAAACAACAAAAACTAATAAATGTGTGGATTTCTTGTTGGTATATTTTTCTATTCTTTAGATGGCAGAAAAACAGAGGAAAAGGCAATCTTATTGTACTGGAGTGCTCATAATATAAGCAACCCTTTTTGTAACTTTATATTGCTGTAGGTTTGTAATGGTCCAAGGCACTTTAATAATTAGTCTACAGGGAGCCTTAATAGAGTAGGGCAACTCTTAATTAACTTAATCCCCAGTACATGAGTTGACCATGAGACATCAAACCACATTTTACCTTGAAGGGGATGTGAACTCAGAGGAAATCTCATTTTTTAACTACAGTAGGGTTGCATTTTGTCTTTCCCTCTAGCACAGTGTGGTGTGTAGCTAAACACATTTTGCTATTCTGGCCTGTAGTATCCTAGAGCCTTTATTTTCATCAGAATTGCTAATAACTGAAGATGGCAATTTCAGCATAATTATTTTAAGATAGAAACATTATCATAGAGTGAGAGTCATATCAGTTAAAATACATAATTAAGAAGTGATTTTACTTTTTTATTATTATTATTTCTCTATTGTACTTTATTGATATTCAGAAAAGAACTGGAACTGTTTAAAATATATGGAAGATGCAGATAACATTTAACTAAAGCTTTCACAACATTTTTTAATTAGAAATATTCTATGCTCTTAGAAATATTCTATACTGTTATAATTTAATATTGAGGAAATTATTCCATTATATGATTATTCTGCAAGCATGCTTTATAGCTTTATAAGAATTTGTTTTGTATTTTATATTATATTCTTGCTTCTTATCAAGACATTTATGATGTCTTAATGGCGGGAAAAAAAAAAAAAGAAAAAAAAAACATTCTGAAGAGAAGCAGCCAGAAGTCTTCCCATTTTCATTTTTATATTACTATTCACATCTCTGGTAGTAATATTTTTGACAAAGGTAGTGCTGATTTAGGACTATTTTACTGAGGTACCTAAGACTGCATGAAAACACTTTGTCACTGCATTATACGGAGTACCACTGTGGACAGCCTATTATCTGTCCCAATGTTTTGGGAAACACACAGTTTCTTAAGATACTTTCTGTTGGTATGTTAGCCAATACCTCTAATGCTACAAATAAGGTTAAAACCAGTCATATTCAGGTAAACCAAATCTCCAGCTGAACAATTGCATTGCTCATTGTCGACAAGAAAGGTATACCAAGTTAATAATTGTACAGGATCTGAATCAATGGTAGAGCTCAGGACATAAATGTGTTTGTGATAAATAATTATGTGATTTGTAGGATATTTCTTGACAAATGATTTTAAACACTATGGAAAGAATCAGAAATCTTTGTGTGTAGTGAATGAAATTAAGTAGTCAAAAATGATATTATTAGCAAAAATGAACATGTTTGTTCTAGTTATTACAATTTTTTTTTTTCTCATTAAACCACTTTGTTTTTATTCAGTACTGTTGTATGTATTCAAAAGCACAGTATTTCTTAGTGAATTTTCTTTTACTATTAATCCTCTTAAAAAAAAATAAATCAATCTCTTCAAATATCTTGGTATAGTCAGGTTAATTTCCATAGCTATAAATCCTTTATAACAAATGAGTTTTAATTAGTCCCTTTACTTGGCCATGTACAAAGGGAAGGAATCAACTTGCAATCCATCTATTGTTAGGTTATAGTGAATTAAAAAGTCCCATATGTTTAAGATGTTCAGGTTAGTATCCTTCCAACTTAATAGATACAAACTGATGAATTTCAAAGTGGTTTTCAAGTGTTTGTTTCTGTTTCAAAATAAAGCACAGTTTTCTGAAGCTCACTGAGGTGAAAGAACAGTAGAAAATAATTCCAAAGAAATCCAAGTATGTACACTGCTACAAACTGAAACAAAATCTCCAAACAAATGTCCCTAAACTTAGACCACCTGAAACTTCTTCCAACCTATTCTTATTTGGAGTATAAAATCAAAAGATACTTGGTACTGGGTCCAGCTGCATTCAGGAGTCAAAGAGAATTCATTAATCTTTAATCTGTTCTGTATTTTGCCATTTGTTTGTAGTCTCATAGTACATACAGTTCAGGTTGAAAGATACCTCAGAACGTCATCCAGTCAAACCTTGGGCTCAAAATAAGACCAGACCAGGTTTCCCTGCTTTTTGTCCAGTCAAGCTTGGAAAACCTCCATGGATGGAGACTGTACAACTTCTCTGGCAAGCCTGTTCTACTGCTTCATTGTTCTTTATGAGGAAGAAGTTTCTCTTGTCTCATAATGTTTATCTGAAATTTTATGTTTGATTTTACTGAGACCATTGAAAAGAAAAGAAACAGTAGGCACATTATGTGGAATTTTTTATATGACACTAAAAAACAACCTGAAGTGACCGAGTCCTTCAGAAAGTCAGCAATGTAGTAAAATTAGCTGGAGCACACAGGATGTAAGAAGGTGTTAAGGGAGCTGGGTTTAGGAAGGAAGGCTAAGAGGGGAGTTTATTGTTCTCTTTGGTTGCCTAGCAGAAAGTTATAGAGATGAAAGAGTCGGTTGCTTCTCACAAGTGCACAGAAAAAGGATATGGGGAAATAGACAATAGTTGCAACAAAATAAATTCTGATTATATATGAGGAGGAAAAAAAATCACAATAAGGTTGGTCATTCTTGAGCTAATTATATCCTCACAAATGGAATTTTACATACATGAATGCTAAAAAGGCCCAGCACATCACAAATATTAAGTATCATTCACGGTTGATCAATTTTGGTTAATAAATGAACCTCTATTTTTGCAAACTTTTCTGTGAACCCTATTTGTTCCTTCTTAATTTAACGTTCAATATGTACTAAATGCAAAAGTGAAAAGTAACTCTGTGAAGGACAAAACTTGTAGTTTGTGCCTGTGTAGCATAGTCTTTTCCCACAATTTATAAGCAGGTACAATTCCAGATGTGATTTAATGTAGTACCTGTGATAAGGTCAGAAAAAAATATATAAAAATAAAAAATAATAAAAAAATAATCAAGAACATTATCTCATCTGTTTATTTGCTTGATTGCTTTTTATTTGCTTGGAACCAAATGATTTAAAATTTAAAATCAGTTTAACAAATGATTTTAACCAAATTGATTTAAACAAATGATATACAATTGCTTGATTGTTTGAAATCTCCTGTATTTTAACAAAGTTTTTCCAACATTTTTCCATAATATGAAGACTGACTGAGATCTCTGACATTGATATAAAAAGCATTTTACAGTAGATCATGCAAATCCTTTGCCTAAACAAGTCATAATTCTATCTTTACAGACACTAAACTACAGTAGATTTTTTTTGAATACAACTATTTATTAATTTATTCATACAAACCCAATTATAGGTATGCCTATAGATCTCATGATTCTCTTCAAAATGGAACTACAGTGGAAACCTAAGGCAAGTACATAAGAGCTTTTAGAGTCCTCCATAGTTCCATTCAAATTTGTAAGGGCTTGCATCTTCCTTAGAGGGAAAGCAATACAGACATGAGAATTTCTAAAACATCTGGAAACATGACTATAAATGACTCCTTTGTCCAAAATAATTCAGAACCACAAATATCCAGGCCATGTAGACATCTTCTATTAATGATGCCATTAAAATACCAACTCTGGATGAATGTATATATTGAGAACAAAATAAATGGAAAGAACAAGAGACTGCCAGTGAATCAGGGCAGAAATTTTTACACTGATTATGTTATCCATAGACCAAGAATTTTTGTTAGCTGACTGCTCACAGTTAATGATTTAGATGCTTGGAAACATTAGCAATTAAAGTTCTTTTGCCCCGTAATTCAAAGGATCTATGCTTTGGAAATATAGAGGGGGAAAAAAAAAACACATACACCAACAACAAAATTACAATTTATTCTGTTATAATTGGTATTGATACTATTATTAATGTTTTTCAACCAAAAGAAGAAGAAGCTGCAGCTAAGACTCAGCAGTCTATAAATCCAGATGTAACATTTCTTTTTTTCACTAGACTTAGCAAAATACCTGTTAGGAAGTGGCAGTTTTCATTACTACTCTAAAGTCACTCAGGCATCAAAATATATCAGGCAGTGCTGATTCATCAGCTAAGAAATCTGCTTCCTACATTAAAAGAGAGACACAGGACCAAAGAACTGCAATATACAGGGAGATAAGTGCAAATGAAAAAAAAATAAAATTTAGTTTCTCTGACATAAGATGCATGAATATATTTATGTGCTATTATCTATTGAAAGTATCATCTCTTATGAGGTGAAAAAATATTGAATAGATTGACTTAATTATATACAGAGATGAGATAATAAAGAGAAAAAAAGGAAAAAAAAAAAGTGAAAGCCAATATATTTCTGATTAAATGGCATTTTTGCTTAAACTAAAATACATAAATCCTTCTAAATTAAAACATATGCTTCCACTAGAATCAATAATACATAATTACATTTGTGTTGACAAGAACATGCTAATAATTATTATCATAGTTTCACTGTATGAAATGAAAAGGGAATGTCCTTACTCATTTTTTTTTCCAATATGAAAAGTAATTATTCTGTTTTACCAATTTCTGTACTTAACAGCACACATAGTAGACAAAACACCATCAATAATCACCTGTCATATGCTATTCTTTTCTTAAATGTAATCTTTTCTTTGTTAATTAAAGATTAATGTATGTGTGTAGTTAGTATTCTGTAATGGCACTACTTTATTACCACAATAGAATGTTTGTTTTTATTCTGGAAGAAAATTAAATAAAACTGAAAACATCACTTGGTGGATTTTGTGAATTTCAGCAAAATTCACCAGCAGGTTTTTCAGTTACAATTTAAAAATATTCATCCTTATCTAATTGTGAGGCATATTTCTGCATTTTATTACTAGTAATACACTTTAGATTGCTTTTAATTTTTATTAGAACTGTAGAAGTAATAAATTTGTAAGGCAATGAAGGCAGATTTTCTTCTCTCTTTTACTCAATCAATAAAGTTATTTAAATAAAAAAGTTTTAAATCAAAATCCTCTTTTCCTAGTCAGATATGAACACTTTCACTACACTTCTTATACATAATTAGATGAAATGTACTGGTGATGATAATTCAGCTGGAAATAATGGAATTTGTTTCTCAGATTCAAAATTATAAGAAGCATATTCACTTATGAAGAACATTAACTTAGATCACAAATTAATCAGGTTTGTTCACTTTTGCTAATGAATGAAATCCGTAGAGTTTGGATAGAGACCAAGGATTTAACTGTGATGGTGTACTGGGTCTGGCTGGGATGTTAACTTTCCCTGAAGAAGCCCATACAGTGCTGTGCCCTGCAGTTGTAGCTAGAACAGCAGTGGTATCACATCAGTGTTGTGTCTGCTGCTGAGCAGTGCTGGCACAGCATCAGGACTCTCTCTAACCCTCCCAGGGGGTGGGCAAAAAAGTGAGAAAGGAACATCACCACAGCAGCTGACATAAACCAACCAAAGGGATATTCCATACCATTTTTGCTTGACACTGCTAGTAGGCTAGCAGGGATACTTCTACTATAATTTATCTCTAGTTTCTTAATGATTCCCTTTCTATTACTAGTCTAGCATAATTTCAACAAGTATGAAAATTTCTAGTGATAGGAAAGATGTATACTTCTACAGGGAAGCCAAAAAGTAATATTTCCCTTGTTATGTAAAACTAGTTTCTGAACAGGATCCCATGTTAAAAATGGATATGCCAATAGTCAGTAAGCCCTTAAGAAATTATGAAGGATGATGTTTATGAGTTAATAATCTGTTTCTTCCAAAATTTTCCCCATTGATGAAACATAATTGGTTTTCTAGCAGAATGGTGCCAGTGCCATGCAAGACTATTCTAACTAATTGGTTGCCCAGAGCAGCTGTGGATGCCCCATTGCTGTAAGTGTTCAAGGCCAGGTTGGGTGGGGTTTTAAGGAACCTGTTCTAGTGGAAAGTGTTCCTGCCTACAGAAGGAGGTTGGAATTAGATGGTCTTCAAGGTCCCTTCCAATGCAAACCATTCTGTGATTTTGTGATGTCAAGGCACATAAGAGGGAGTGGAATGCCAGGGAAAGATACATGGTCAAATGTCTTCCTTGTACTCTCTAGCCTCTTATTTTCATGTGGCGTTATTAGTCACTGTCAGAAGGCTAGAGTAAAGAATGGCATTTCCATAGCTACTGTAAAACACCATCTGGTATTCTGCATAAACTACATGGTAAATCATGGTAACACTACAGTGTTATTTTACAATAACACTATAAATAATGTGTCGACCATAAATGTGTATCACCTAGAACAGCCTTATACTCTGAGACTTTAAAAAAAAAAATGTTCTTTAACTGTAAAAATTTTGTGGTGTTCTGGCTTTGCTCAGTGACTTGTAACTGCAACCTCATCTGCTCTATGAAGTTGAGTTCTGAAAAATGAGCTCTGAAGAAAAAACTTGAAAAATGTTTAAATACTTCACAACATTTGTAGTCAATTCTCACTCTTTTGATATTTTGTGATTCAAAATGAATGCATGCAGCAACATCTTCCTATATTACTATTTTACTGTAATTTGAATTCTAATACAAAAGTAGCATCCAGATACTGAGTTTGATCACAAAAAATAAAATAAAATAAAATAATAAAATAAAATAAAATAATAAAATAAAATAAAATAATAAAATAAAATAAAATAAAATAAAATAAAATAAAATAAAATAAAATAAAATAAAATAAAATAAAATAAAATAAAATAAAATACTCTTGTGCTCAGACACAGCTTTGGGCTACAGTTTATTCCTGGAGTTACTAAGAGAATTTAAGGAAGAAAATTAAGAGACAGAAAAGATGGTCTTGGATAGATTACTTCTTTGCTGCATGTTGCATTAAGCACCTACTAGGGCACTAGTAGTTGTATCCAGTATCTTTATGTTGTCCAGACTGCCATTACTGGAAAACTCATTAACTTTATACCAGGTAAGGTCAACAGAGTGTATGACTTTTTCATATTTAATATTCCACTTTTTATCAAAACAAGTATATAACATAACCAGCCATTTTTCAGCAGAAGGCATTTTAACTGTCTTCTTCAAAATTTAATGTTTCTCAACATGATCATCAGAAAGCTGTTAAGGGAGTTATTAGAACAATACCTGCCACTTTCTTAGTGTCATTCTATTTAGTATCCCTTAAATTCTAAAAAACAAAACAAAACAAAACAAAACAAAAACACCTGCTAAAAATTAGGATATTACCTTCTGCTTTACCTGATCTGAAAATCTGCATTTTATTTATGGTTAGCATCTTTTTTGTCATTAGCCATTCCACGAGGAGTTAAAAAAAGGAAAAGTGCAGATCTTTCAGTTATTTCATGTGTCAATTTGCATGTAAGGAGACTTTTTTCTTGTATTGACTTTAAAGATGCATGCAAGCTTGTACTGAGTGGCTAGATTATTATTTATTTTTTTTTTTTTTTTCAGATTTAGCAAAGCCCTGCCAGGGGACTTTTAATGCTGTCATCGATATTCGTTTTACTGTCAGGGATATTACACTGAGAAGAAAGACCTGGCACACTGACTTCCTCTTGAAGCTTTGATACTATGTTGCTTGCAGTTTAACAGTGTGAAAATAATGCTGCGCTGCAAGCAGAACTAGGGAATTTTCCTCTTGTTAATTTAGAAAAGGAAAAAAAAAAAAAGTCTTTAAACCACATAGGCTGTAATATATATATATAGTACAAGTTTATGGAGTATATTACGGAGTAAATATTTAAATACTTTTAATAAGAGTAAATCAAAAGAAGTTCTGTGAGGGTGGCTGAGCACTAGAACAGGGTGCCCAGAGAAGTGTCCATGGAGATATTCATAATCTGACATGCTCAACCTGCTCTAGCACTCCCTGCTTTATCAGGGGGTTGTGTCAGAAGACACAACTTTCCACTTCTGCCATTCTGTGATTCTTCTGTGAAAGCAGAGAGTTTCTGTATGACAGTTTTAATAGACTATTTAAATGGATTTTCTGTACTTTAAATATTGCAAGTATGCAGAAAGAAGTGTACCTTGATTTAAAAGCTAGAGGATAGCAATATTTCCTTTAACAGTTTGACACATTTCCTTGACAAATTTAAAGATAAGATTGTGACATAACAGCTAAATTGAGATTAAAAATATGCTAGCTGTATCACCTATCTAATGACGCAAAAATAGTTGAACATCTTATTTAACTACAAGCTGAAAGTTATAGAGACCACATCAACCAAAGAAGATAAGCAACCCCTTCTAGTCATCCTTACTTGACCTTCTAGCTAACTTCTAAGGACCTACAGATGTCTAGAGATTAACACACACTATTCCCCACTGCCTCCCTTGAATTCAAACTTCTATTATATACTGGTAATTCTCCCCCAAAGCAATAACTCCTGGGGCATCATTCAGACTTTGCAACTCAATGGCCATATTTTCTCAGAACATGTGAAGGATATACTAACTGTGATAACTGGTGACCAGGAAGATGCTTCTTTCTGTGCTGCACTGGGGAAGTGAAATGTTCTTGATTCTTATCTGCTTTGTTCCTATCATCAGACTCATTTATACCATTATAACACCAACATCAAACTCATTTTATGGACTTAAACCAAGTAAAGGGTAAAAGAGGTTTGCTTGTTTTGTTTGTTTGTCAATTTTTATCAATTCTTTTTTTTTTTTTTTTTTTTTTACAAAAAAATTCTGTGATAACACTGTAGTCACTTCTTTAACTTTTTTTACCCTCAGAAGCCAGACTGTTGGCTGAAGTAAGCTGCCTTTGCTCCACCCTGTCTTTGTTGGCACTCTTACGAACTGATCCTGAACTTTTCACTGCTCTGAAACAGATGATATTTTGAGGGCTTAATACTTTGTCTAAATGAGAACTTCTATGAATTACAACAAGAAAAAAAAAATGTAAGTCTTCTAATGTTGGGTTTAAACTAAAATCTTGAAGAAATTTTGTTTCTATAGTTTTATTTCATTTTGGTTTCAGGTTGGAAATTAGGATAAATTTCTTCTCAGAAAGAGTGGTTAGGCATTGGAATGGGTTGCCCAGGGAAGTATTGGATTCAACATCCCTGGGGGTGTTTAAGGAAAGGTTGGATGTGGTGCTTAGGGATATGTTTAGTGGGTGATATTGGTGGTAAGGGGATGGCTGGACCAGACATCCTTTTCCAGCCTTAGTGATTCTATGGTTTGTACATGTCTTAGCAATACTATCTTAATGTTAAGAAGTAGAAGACTTGATAACCTGAGAATAAATGTGAATATTTAGTCCTCTGTGACAAGTAATTATGTATTTTAGTTATAAAATTAAAATTAAATTAATTAGCTAATTGAGTTAATTTTAAATGGAAGATATTAAAGTGTTTAGAAGGAACAACAGGTTATAATGTTCCAATCATTACCAACAATGGAGGTTTTCCACTATTTTTAATTTTATGAGAAACAGATTAATGATGTGATATTTCAGGTTTCATTCTAATTATTCAGAAATAATAATAATAATAATAATAATAATAATAATAAAAAGACTGCAATATCTACTGTCTGGCATGGTTTCCTCTGTAAATTAAATTATTGTTATTACCATTATGAATATCTCAACTGACCATTCCTTTTGTGTGTTTTGCAAATAATTGAAAACTTAAAGAAAAAAAATCATGGAAATGAGACAGTATCATAACAGGCTATGTTTCGACAGCGTATTAGCAGAAGTCCTAAAATATATTAAGCATAAATATTTTAATATATTATGTTGGCAACCAAGATAAAAGAGAACTAAATTAATGAAACAGATCTACTATTTTGACAAACATTCAGAAGTGAGTCTGAATCTCAAGACCCTCTATTTCTGTTTTGAGCTTGCTTATTGTAAACTGAATTTTCTCTATTGAAATTCATAATAATCAAATAAAATATATTAAGAACTTTCAGTATTTTTGCATTCATTATGCATTATTATTATTATTATTACTATTTTTAAACAGACCTGATACAGTGTATTATTTTTTTATGGTTTGCCAGATCTTTTTATCCTTGTGGATGTGAGTTGATATAATGTAATGGATGAATTTAAATATATATATATAATGCCTTAAGAGTTTTCAATTGTTTGCTACAGTGGGAATAGAGCTAAAAGTCTTTATAAAATCAGAGTTAGAGAAGTCTTTTAGGGATTGTCTTCCCTCTTGTGAGTAGAAAGCAGAACCAAAAAATGTGTCATCACGTTTAGTGTGTCATCATATGGAATGGCATATTCCTTAGGTCAGCTACCCTGGTGGTGTCCCCTCCCCACTTCTTGTCTATCCCCAGCCTGCTGGCTTTGTGGGGGTTACAGGGATTGTTGGTGCTGTCCCAGCACTGCTCAGCAATAGACAAAACACTGGTGTGGAGTGCAAAAGATTCTACAAGTGCAGAGAACAGCACACTATAAGCCACTGCAGAGGAGGTTAACTCCATCTCAGCCAAGCCCAGTACAACATGTCCCCATGAACCTGTCCAAACATCCAGAGCTGTGTCTGACCCTTGCTCCCCTCACTAGACCTGATACTGACCACCACCAGGCTGACATCTCAGCCTGCCCTCAGCCCATCCCCAGGAACGTATTCTGGTTCTTTTGCTGCCTGGCTGGGGCTGTGGAGCAGGAAGTTTGCTGCTGACTCAAATCTACACAAACCTGTGCACCAAGAGGAACAAAGACAAAGGACAGGAAACCCATGGACATGTGCGGAGATATGACATCTCTAGGATTGCAGAGATTTGGTGGGTCAGCACAAAAATCTTTCAGGTGTGTTGGGAGCAATTTTTGACAAAGGTTTTGATGGGCATACTGGACTACATGCTGTACTGGATGTGCTGTTTACAAATTCAAAAAAGCTGTCCAGTGGTGTGATGGTTCATGACTGCAGTGATCATGATATACTAAACTTTAAAATCCTAAAGTGATACCTAAATAAACTCTTTGGACCTTGTGAGAGGCTTTTACTAGTGGATTCTCAGGAGGTCTGGCCTGAAGGGCAAAAGAAAGCAAGGTAACAGCTTGAGCTTCAGAGACAGCCTCTTCAAACAACAGATTCTAGATGAATGTACAAGAAAATGAGTGGGTAAGGCACACACCGCAATGGCTGAACCCAGCACTCTTCTCTCAGCTTGAACACAACAAACGGGCTTTTGCTACGGAGGAGGACAACAGAAGAACTGCTTCAGCAAACAGTGATAAAATTCGAACCTGTCTTAAGAATTCAATACAATTTCACAAGCTGGCAGACAATTGGCTAAATAAAACTAAGGAATATGGGTCTCTTTCTGGATGAAGTAATCAGCTTTTAATGAAATGTATCAGCGATTAAATGAAAAAAAATGCATCAATGAAGCAAAAAAATGCAAAAATGAATAAGTGAAGAAGGCTAACTACATACTGGGTTGCAATAGCAAGAGTGTAGCTTTGCTGTTGATGGAGATGGTTATTGATGGTATTTAGTATTTATTGAGCCACATCTGTATTGTATACAATTGTATATGGCTATCAGCCCATCAACAATAGAGACACATAAAGAAACCGGAACAAGTCCAGTGAAGAAGAACTAAGAGTGTTGAGGGCTGTAGCACACACTGCACAACAAAAGACAGAGATATAGGTTATTTAGTTTGGAGACAGATTAGGAAAGATTTAGTTGAAATATTCAAGGGTTACAAAGATGATGGTGCTACATGTGGAGCTGCACAGTGACATGCACAAGATAACTGGCAGTAGCTGCAGCAATGGAAGTTTTCATTGGGCATAAGAAAAATAAATAAATAAATAAATCCCAGTGAAGGTGGCCAAACACATGAGCAGATTTTCACATGAGATTTTGAAGTATCAGTTGGAGATATTTTATTTTTGAATGCTAAAGGTCCTAAGCAACCTGAGTTATATTAGAGATTTAACCAGATGATTTCCAAAGGTCCCTTTCAGTGTCATTATTTTCTCTGACTACTCTATCGTTATTCTAGTTAGGTTAGTACTGAGTGCAAAAAATGACAAAGAATGACAAAGAATGTAATAAATTTCTTTCAGACACCTTCTATATAGTCATGGAAGTTAATAGCACTCAAAATTGGAACTGTTTTTTGCAATGTATTTTTTCATATCTACATCAAATATATGAAACTAAACTCTTTTACAGGGTGGGGCTCAGTGGAATGTCCCATAAAATTCAGCATGGCAGAATTATTTTGAGAGGTATTTGCATTCTAAGGGGACTGTAGACTGGAGAAAAGTATCAGGATTTTATGCATATTCAACAGTAGCTGAAAGCTCAAAAGAGATATACAAGAAAAAAAATATTTATTTTCAGATAGATAGACTGAACTGCTTATCTAATCAGGCCATTTTAAGATGCAGCTGAAGCAGTTATTAGGAGACAGGTAGAATTTATTTAGGTCTAATTCTACTATGCTGAACTGAAATAGTAGTATTTTTTTCTGACCTAGATGATTCTATGGTTCTAATTTTAAAAGTATTATAGCTCTCTGTGAGTCTACATTTCATTGCAGTACTTGCAGAATATAATGTGTACCATTTCTTAAAGCTTTTTTTTTTTTTTAACAAAGAGTAAAGAAATACTAGACAGCTTTATGACAAAAAGAACAACAACAACACATTTTCTTCTGTCTTTACAGAATTGTTTCAGTCATATATGTGCATGACCATGTTGAAAATATACCTATCTGCCAGGTCTCAGGAAGCAATGGGGAAACTGAAAATACAGCAGGCTGGACAGATAGGCTTGATTCAGATTCATACTACAAAGGTTCAAAAACCAGCCGAGGCAAGAACACAGTTCTAAGGAAATATTTAGAGAAGGTGCAGAAAACCACCCATGATGATACAGGTAAACGTTGTTATTAAGTCATAGTGTGAAATGGCAGAATTCCCTTCTAGCTATTGTGGTCAGGCAGAGTATTTTGTTCTGATACAGCTGGTTAGAGGGATGGAAATACTGAAGAAAAGATGAAGCCAGCATTCCTTTTAAAGGAGGCTACCATGGGAAAGGAATATTAAGAAATGGATGATGTAAGACATTTACTTAGAAAGCATCTACATATTAAAAGTCAATAAGATATATTTCCTAGTGTCCAGACAGAACTCTTATTCTGCTGTCAATGTACAAAGATATCAATCAGTGCAGTATAGAATAAGAGGGAATGCAAAGTGTATGGAAATCCTAATCCAAATTGTACTGGCTTGGTTATGTCAGCACAAACTGTGTTCATTTATGCAACTTGGACAAGTTCTCCAACAGCACTGAATGTAGATATGTCATCATATCAGCCCTTCTTATTCAGAATATAGGCTAAGTTGACTTCCAAAATCATGGTGACGATAAGAAAAATGTTTTGTTTTGTTGTTTTGTTTTGTTTTGATTTGTTTTGTTTTGTTTTGTTTTAAAGCTCCTCCTAAGTCCCCTGTGCACATCTGGCCTCCGATCACACAGAACTCATTGAGAGCTGAATGAGAATTCTCCCTTAGAGATTATAAACTGTGATCTAGAAAAGTGGTCAGCTCAGTACATATGCCCTTGAATTTTCCTTCCATGCAGTGAAGCTGACAGCACTTTGTTATCCACCATCTCAAATCCCACAATGTTTAATTGATACATACTAAATTTTAACCAGAACTAGACCTAGACAGTAAATCTGTTCTTATGGCGTGCTATGCTCAGCATAGCATGGCCCACAGCTGACAACGAGTAAAGGTCACTGCAATAAAAGTCCCTGTTGTGTGTGCACAGAATGCTCCGGAGATGGTTACTGTAGGACACCACCAGAATTTCAGTAATAAAAAATATATAAACTGCATAATTCTAACTTGATCATATTTAAATGTGGAGGGAACAGTTACTTGATTTGGCGTTCTTTCTACAACTGTGTTGCCCTTTAATTCTGTTGAGCATTAATTTCCCCAAACATATCTGAGCAGTTATTTTCTAAGATGGTGGTAATGCCACTTATTTTTAAGATAGTCTGATCATTTTCATTACAAGATTCTGCTTTCAGTTGCTCAGAATATCAATAAATTTCATCTACTTGGGTATATATTTTCCATTTCAAATGATTGCTTCAGATTGATTTTCTTTGTGTTTTTCTTTTCCTTTTTTAACTTTAATGTCACATAAAGCAGCTCATGTATGTCTGAGAATGAAAGCAGAAAAGAATATATTGTTTGCCAATGTTAAATGAACTCCAGCCTTCTTTTTTTTTTTTTTTTTAAGATGTAGAATATCATCATATTTTGGATCAGATATTTAGAAATTGATTGGGAGTGGCCTTTGTTTGAAAGATATTCCTTTAATCTTTTATATGAAAATCTATTCTAATCTTTTAGAGGCCTTTCAGAAATTAAAGTTAATATAGAACATCTTTGCTTACATCGAACATTCTCAATTCTATTGTAAAGGAGGACTTTTTTTTATTATTTATTTTTTATTTTTTTTCCCAAAGCTCCAGGCTTTTGTTAACCAGCAACTGTAAATTGTTGCTGGTATGCTTCTAGAGAATCTCATACTAGATTGTAATAGAAATAAACTGTCCAGGTCAAGTGAAACTCAGTTCAGACCAAAGAGAATAAAAGGGAAAATAGAATGGAAATAAAAGTTTGGATTTAGCACTGAAACAGGCAGAATGAGAATAAAACAAAATCTAAACCTTGAATTTTAACAAATAATTGGTCATGGAGAGCAGGAGATAAGTGAAAATTGTAAAAAGCCAGAGGAACTGTTTTTTCACAGATAGCCTTCCATCTTATATGTAATGTACCATACAGATTCAGCAACAGAAATGTCTGGCGTTCTTCTGTATTACCTATTCCCAATTTATCCCTAGGCCAAAAAACAAAACTCCTATGGTAAAGCATCTTTTAAAAATATGTATCAAATTAATGAACAGTTTGGATTGGAAGGGACCTTAAAATTATCTAGTTCCAACCCCACCTTCATGGGCACAGACACCTTCCACTAGACCATTTTGCACAAAGCCCCATCCAGCCTGGCCTTGAACTCTTCCAGGGATGAGGCATCCACAACTACTCTAGGCAATATGTTCCAGTGCCTCACCACCCTATGAGTGAAGAATTTCCTCCTAATATGTCATCTAAATCTACCCTATTTTAAAGGCATTAGTCCTTACTCCTCACTACACTCTCTGACAGAGTCCCTCCCCAGGTTTCCTGTATGTCCCCGTTTGTGGTGGTTTTCCTGTGCTGGGCAGCCGAACACCACAACCGCTCTCTCACTCTCTCTCCTTAGATGAGGAGGGGAAGAAGTAAAGCAAAGAACAACTCACGGGTTGAGATAAGGATAATTTAATTAAAGGGAAATAATAATAATTATTATTATTATTATTAAAAAAGATTATTATGAACTAAACAATTTAACTAAAGGGAAAAAAAAGAAAGGGGGAAAGGGAGGGGGAAAGGAAAAAAAAAGGAGGAAAACAAATAAATAAAACAAATGAAGGCTATGTGGAAGTGCAGAGGAAATAAATTACTCTTTACTTCCCATAAATGAGCGATTCTTGACCATGTCCTTGAAGCAGGGCCTCAACACATGTAGCTAGTGTTTGGGAGGAGGAGGACCGATGTTTTCACAACGAGAGCCCACCCTTCCCCTCTTCTTTCCGTTTCTACCTTTTATTGCTAAGTGTAACATCATATGGTATGGAATATCCCTTTGGTTGGTTTAGGTCAGCTGCCCTAGTAATGTTTCTCTTCTTACTTTTTGCCCACCCCCTCGGAGGGTTAGAGAGTGTCCCGATGCTGTGCCAGCACTGTTCAGCAGTAGACACAACAGTGGTGTGATAACACTGCTGTTCCAGCTACAAGTGCAGAGCACAGCACTGTATGGGCTGCTTCAGGGAAAGTTAACATCCCAGACAGACCCAGTACACTGTTAGATACTAGAAGGTGGCTATAAAGTCTCCCAGGAGCCTTCTCTTCCCGAGGCTGAACAACCCAACCCTCTCAGTCTGTCTTCATGAGAGAGATGCTCCAGCCCTTTGATTATCTTTGTGAACCTCCTCTGGACTCATTCTAATACTTCCATGTCCTTCTTGTGCTGGGGGCCCCAGAGCTGAACACAGTACTTCAGGTGGCGTCTCACAAGAGCAGAGTAGAGGGGAGAATCACCTTATGTCCATGTTTCTTTTGATGCAGCCCAGGATATGGTTGGCTTTCTGGGCTACAAGCACATGTTGCTGACTCATGTTGAGCTTTTCATCAACCAACATCCACAGGTCCTTCTCATCAGGGCTGAATCCATTCAATCCAGGGCTCAATCCATTCTCTTACCAGGCTGTGTTTGCGTTTGGGATTGCCCCAGCCCACATGCAGAACCTAGCACTTGGCCTTGTTGAACCTCATGACGTTTCCTTGTCCCACCTCTCAAGCCTGTCAAGGTCCCTTTGGATGGCATCCCTCTCCCCCTGCTTGGAGTCATCATATGCACGCACATATATCATGTGTCATATATATATATGTACCATGATTTTCATGATTTTTAATGATATATATATACTGTATCCACTTGGATCTACAAAACTCAAAGGCTGGAGATTTCACTGCCTGTTTTGTCAGCCTTGTCCAATGCTTAGCTACTCTAACTGTGAAAAAGTTTTCCCTTATATTCAGTCAGGGCTTCAGTTGCTTCAAATTAACTTTATTTTTTCATACTTTTAAACAATAAGTGATTAAACAACAATAAAAATGGTTTACAGAGATAAAAAAAAAAAAACAGCTAGAAAATAGGAGAGTTCAAATGACTCAGAAAAACATCATATGTTTAAGAGCAGTAATTTAAGTTATTGGTCTCGTGTTGTGTGTAGATATTATACATCTAGATGACAGCTATGCTGTCTATATTTACACTTGAATATATTATTTTTTAGCAGCTAGTGGTTTGAAACAAAACTGGACTTTTTGGTTGATGAATAAAAGAAAAAAAAAAAGAAAACAAAATACAACGATTTATATAACTCTTAAAAACCATGTAGTGGGTTTACGTGGCAAGGTTTTGGTAGCAGGGGGCCATAGGGGTGGCTTCTGTGAGAAGGATCTAGAAGCTGCCCCATGTTTGGGAAGGGCCCCATTGTTTTCCAGAGCTGAGCCAATAAGCGATGTTGTTTTGTGCCTCTGTGAGAGCATATTTAAGACAGGGAAAAAAATGCTGCACCACACAGCAGCTGGGAGAGTGAAAGGAGTGAGGAACAGCCTTGCAGGCACCAAGGTCAGTGCAGAAGGAGAGGGAGAGGTGCTCCAGGCGCCGGAGCAGAAGTCCCCTGTGGCCTGTGGTGAGGACCATGGTGAAGCAGGATGGCCCCTGCAGCCCATGGAGTACCACGGTGGAGCAGGGTTCCACGCTGCAGCCTGTGGAGGAGACCATGGTGGAGCAGGTGGCCCTGCACCGATGGAGGCTGCAGCCTGTGGAAGAACTCTGCCGGAGCAGATTCCGGGCCAGACCTGTAGCCTGTGGAGAGGAGCCCATGCAGGAGCAGGTGACCTGGCAGGAGCTGCTGCCCGTAGGGGAGCCAGGTTGGAGCAGTTTTCTCCTGAGGGATGGACCTTGTGGTACGGACCCATATCTGGAGCAGCTCTGGCAGAGCTGCTGCCTGTGGGAAGCCCACGCTGGATCAGTTCATCAAGGACTGTATCCTGTGGGTGGGACCCCACAGCACAGGGGACGAGAGTGACCGAGAAGGAGCGGCAGAGAAGAAGTGCTGTAGACTGACCATAACCCCCATTCCCCCATTCCCCTGCGCCGCTTCAGGGGAGGAGGTGGAAGAGGGTGAATGGGGGGGGAAGGTGCTTTTGGTTTCTTTCCTTTGTTTCTCACTTCTCTAGCTTGTTAGTAATGAGCAATAAATCTTACTATCTCCTTATGCCGAGTCTGTTTTGCCCGTCACAATAATTACTGCGTGATTTTCTCGTCCTTATCTCAACCTTTGAGCCCTTTTCACATATTTTCTCCCCATTCCTCTTTGAGGAGGGGGAGTGAGAGAGCGGCTCAGCTGCCCACTCGAGTGGAACCACAACAAACCTGTACAATATTTAATTTTTTACTAATAAATCTGGTAGAACCTTTGGGTGGATTCTAATTCCTTTGTGTGTTGAATAGCACCCTACCCCAAGAGAAAACCATCCAGCACCAGAGGGAGAAATTCCTTTGACCAAAGTGAAATGTGGAGGTGTTATGAGAAGATCTGGATCATACGGTTCAGTGGAATAAGACTCAATTCTTAATGAAAAAGGATGTCTACATTTCACCCAAAAGATGTTCTGAACCTTTTTTTTTTATTTTTTTTTCAAAGAAAGGTAGTATATTTAGTAGATTTTGTTGATACCAACGTTAAACCCACAGATCTTGCAATTTTCTTTTTCTTCTTATTAGAAAATCTTTTTTAAAAATGCCATGCTATCTCTAATATGTACTGGAATGAGTCTCAAGCTTTATCATTATTACCGAGCCTGTCTGAATTTAAGAAGAGATTGGACTGTGCACTTAGTCACATGGTCTGAACTTTTGGGTAGACCTGTGCGGTGTCAAGAGTTGGACTTGATGATCCTTAAGGGTCCCTTCCAACTCAGGATCTTCTATGATTCTATGATTATTAAAACAAAGGAGAAAAGTATTTTTTGTCTTCTGCAAATTACTATGTATTAGATGGGTTTACCCTTCTGATTCAAAAAAAGTAAAACAGAAATCCATAAAATAGAAACTATTCATGGATTAAATATTGCCATCTCACTGCTAATGGTTTAAATAAATTATTGGTGTAGAGATTCCCTTAGCTGTTTAAAAATAGCAAAAGTATCTCCAATTATTCGTGTTTAATATTGCTCAGTGAATGAGGGTGAATCTTTGACCCCGCTAATGCCTCAAATGCCTTGTTAAGAATAAGATGGATGTCTCGAGTTTTGGGGAGCACACAGTTCTGTATAACAGCTATATAAGAGTAATAAGGCAAAGGAATTAAAGAATAATTAGAAACTGTTAAGTTTATTTTTTTTAGGTGGTGGGGTTCTAAACAGAAATTTTTGTAGTAGTCTTTGTATGCATTCATATAAGAATTCATATGCATGTCAGTGCATATAATACAGCAGAGGTTTAAATGAAGACCACAAAACAAAATTAGTACAGATTATTTGCTATTAAGATAATTCTAACAGAGACTACCATTTTTCATGTGTTGGAAAATAAATAATGGCCTCCTTGCTGTAGGATCTTGTAATTTACTCCCATGTGTCCTTTTTTACAGTCTATGTGAGTTACCAAATACCCAACTCTGTGAGCATGGCGATAACCAACTGTGGTGGTTTTACCGTGCTGGGCAGCTAAACCCCACAACCGCTCTCTCACTCCCCCTCCTTTAGATGAGGAGGGGGAGAAGTAAAGCAAAGAACAACTCACGGGTTGAGATAAGGCTAATTTAATTAAAGGGAAATAATTATAATAATTAAATAAAGACTATCATGAACTAAACAATTTAACTAAGGGGAAATAAAAAGGGAAAGGGGAAAAGGGAGGGGGAAAGGAAAAAAATAAAAAGAAGGGAGGAAAACAAACAAACAAAATAAATGAAAGCTATATGGAAGTGCAGAGGAAAGAAATTACTCTCTACTTCCCATAAACGAGCGATGATTGACCACGTCCTTGAAGCAAGGCCTCAACGCACGCAGCCGGTGTTCGAGAGGAGGACCGACGTCTTCTCAACGAGAGCCCACCCCTCCCCTCTTCTTCCTGTTTCCACCTTTTATTGCTGAGTGTGACGTCACATGGTATGGGATATCCCTTTGGTTGGTTTAGGTCAGCTGCCCTGGTGATGTTTCTCTCCTCACTTTTTGCCCACCCCCTAGGAGGGTTAGAGAAAGGCCCAATACTTTGTGCCACTGCTGCTCAGCAGTAGACACAACGCTGGTGTGATAACACTGGTGTGATAACACTGCTGTTCCAGCTACAAGTACGGCACTGTATGGGCTGCTGCCGGGAAAGTTAACATTCCAGCCAGACCCAGTACACCAACTAAATAATGACTCGGGACTACGACAAAGGTAAGTTTTCTCATATTTCCTCTGTATTGTACTTCCTAGATTTTGAAAAAGCCCCTGCACAATAGGCCTCAACAATAGGAAAAGAACCAGAAAAATAATGGATTCTTTCTTATCTCTTGTACATTTCTCATGTTCCGTTATCCTGTTTCTCTGAAACAGAAGGTTCTGAGTTTCAAAGGTGGTATACAAAAAGGTTAATTAACCAGATAAATAGACAATGAAAATTTTTTGAAAGAAGAAGAAAGGAATTTTCAACAGACTGTCTTTCTCTGAGCCATATCTTTTGATATAGTTCACAAAGTGACTTGGTATATAAACTGTATCAAGCTGTGGAAGAAATCATATCTATTCTGTACCTGCTACTGTATCCTTGGTACTGTTTCGTGTTTCAGAGTTTGGATTTTGGGTTAAAATTGCTCATATATTTATACTTTTATGTCATTTCTTTCATGCCAGAGGGTTATTTCATCACTTTATTCTTAGATCTGATACATAGATATATGAGCAGTTGTGTGAAATTGTGTGATGATAAAGATACTTGTTTATACTACTGAAAAAAAAAAATACTAAATTCATTGACAAGAGATAAAAGCAATTAACTTGCACTCATTATTATTATTTTTTAATCTTTTACAGTCCCTGGTTATGCTGATTGAATTCACAGATTAAAATGTTCTGTCCCTGTTTTGTATAATTAACAGTTTAGCTGTTAGGAAATGAAAGAAAAAAAAAAAAAGCTTGCACAGTACTGCTGCCACCACCAGGAAAACAAGACTATGTGACTTGCAGAATTGTGCAAGTTTTCTAACACTTTGTGTCTTTTCTCCCCTTCTGTTCCTGTCTCCTGTTGCACAGGGCTCCCAGGATACACCTACATCACTGTAGAAATCCTTCAGCAAGTAGAAACTTTCTCTGCTGTAAATCTAAGTGGAAGGAAGATGACTCTCCTGACTCACAGTTCAGGGTGCTTCTTATTTTCCTAATTGTGGAGTGTGATACCCACGTTGATGAAGGTGGGTAAAATCATATCTTCAGATTTTAAGAAATTAAAGACAATACTGTTTTTTGTATTTTGTTCTCCTCCAGGACTTCCTAGGCTTCCACCAGGCTTCCTAGGCATTACAATGACTATCATAAACAACAGAAAGTATGAACACGTTATCTTCCTGTTGAGTATGATATAATGTTTGTGGAATTAATTATGTAATAAGGAAAGAATAGCCTCAAACAAAATGCTAAAAACTTTGTAATTATCAGTATCTTCAGTGAAAAGGGGTTTAGAAAGCATTTTATGGCATTTGTGCAGGTTTCTGTGTTTCTATAAACATAAAATTCCATGGTAAGTACGATAAGTACTCTTACATGGGGCTCATTTAATTTTTTGTTTTGTTTGTTTGTTTTATCTACTTGGAATTATGTAGCCTTCATTTATCTTTTAGGCTCAAAAACTACTCCAAAAATTTGTGTGATAAGACTTACAAATTTTCTGTGCAACTGCATATTTATCCAGCATTATGATTCTACAAGTAATTAATACTCTTTGTTAAGCAATTGGCTGAAGGGTAAAAATGTAATGGCTTTTGTTACAGAGAAAATACCTAATGTGTCTTTTAAACTGTAAATGAAGAAACATTGCTAGCTATCCCAAATTGCAATGCCCAACAATTTTTATATTTTTCATCATGTTTTATGTACTTTCAACCAGTGGTAAGACTTTTTATTTTTTTCTTTCCTGAAGATATTAATATTTATGTATTTTCATTATTGCTAGATAGACAACATCTTCTCAACGGTCAGATGAGGTTGTCTGGAAATTGTAGAGCTACAACATTAGTTCATTTATTATTAATGGAGCTCATAAATACTCACACTATCCAAAATAGCCTTAAACAATTGCACTTGAGCATGATCTGAATTCTTTTCTTCCCCAGGGAGTTCTATTTTCTGGTATATAATTAGGTGTCATCAGCTGTGATGGGAAGAACTCTACTCCACCCTATTTCTCACAATAAATGACAGATATTATAGCCTACAGCTACTAAAATATTTGTCTAACTAGAAAACAAAACCAAGCAATATGGAGAGGCTATTATTTTTGACAAAAATATAATTGGGTTAGTTTCTAATAAACTTTTTTTTAAGTCTGCTTTACAAAATATGAAAGACTCTTCTTGGAACACAAAGTCCAGCCAAAACCCTGCAGCAAATTTAAAGTAATTGCAGTGAAGACTATTGTAAGTGACCTTGAAAAATATTTGATCTGTGAGTTACACTAGTCATTGTATATATGAAGGATCAGATTCATAAACAGTTAGAGAAAATTTTATATACAGCTCTATACTCTGCCCCTATTTTGGAGGTTTGCACTCCTGCACAGAGAGCAGAACTCATAGAAACCACAGACTCATAGAAAGAAGAAAATTTGCACTGAGGCTATTTTTCTTTAAAACACCAAGATCCAAAGTGAAAAGATTTCTGCATTATTTGTTGGATGAACTTTTGCTTATGCATGAAGGAAACAGAGAGAGGCAGGCCACACAGTAGGGTCAAGACTTACCGCAGCAATTTAAGGAAGCCATCCTAGTTGTGAAGTTGTGAGTATTCTTAAACTCTGAGACCTGTAGAAAACCTGTAGAAAGCTTAGTTTAAGCCTAAAGCCAGACTCGTTATTCTTGCCATTTTTAAGCACTTATTTTTTGAAAGTGACTCTTTCAACTTAATGTAATGAATTGAATGTTTAACAATACATGGGATCATTAACGTGGAATATTAGTTAATAACGTTTTATTTACGAAACATATTCACACACTATAGCTAAGACAAATATTTGTCATACACAGAAAAATTAGGTTAGACAGGACAATAATAAAAATCTCACAGTATGGAGCTGAGGGGGCAAATATACTTTAGCAGGCTGATAAAATGAATAAGCCACATACAATTTTGTCAATACAAATTAATATTCAAAGCCAAACAGATTATTCCTTGAGGAAAATAAAATAAAATAAAAATAATAATAACAATAAAAATAAGAGGTAACAAGCTTAGCAGTGAAATGACATGACTTCTAACCCTGGCATTGAAATAACAATATGAGCAGTCATCCAGAAACCTTTTGAGTAGTACTTGAGATGAATGTACATAGTCCCTTGAAATGATATTTAAAATAACGCAAATGTTTTCCTTTTACAAGGAAATTTAACTTAATTCTGCTCATAAAACAATGAACATTTACATATATTGGGTGTAAAATTAGTTATCAGAAAACTCCAAATTAGAAGAGACAAATGAGGAGGTGAATGGCAAATGTCATTAACAGCCAAAGCCCTTAGCTGTATAATATTTCAGAATTACGAATTCTGTGGCCTTGTCCCTATTGACATACTAATTTCAACTGGATCCTATGAATATACTGCTTAACTATTTTTAGACTAAGGATCAAATTTGAAAATGTTTGTTTTCTGATATTTTAATACAAATTCAATCTTACATAAAAAATAAAAAATAAAATAAATAAAATAAAAATCCCTGTACTGGAATGACAAATAATCAATGGCATCCTCTTGGATGCACTATACAGAAGAGTAGACTTAAGTTTGGTCTAATGACATTTGCAAAAATCAAGATGACAAAAAGATGAAGGGAAAGGAACATACTGAGAAAATGAAAAATAACCGAAAAGATGTACAGCTGACATTGATTAAAATCACTGAAGAATCACCAAAACAAAAATAAATGCACTGCTTCTGTTACTGAGATTCAAAATAAAAACACATTTGGGAATGTTTCTTCACAGTCTCTGGACTCCTTTGTATACCACTACATGTACTGTATAGCTGTTGTCGTATTTTTCTTGCAAAGAAATATTCAGTGGCAGAAACTTTAATAATAGAATCAATGACACTCTTACCTATTTTTCCTTGGAAAGGATGGGATCTTAAAAGCAAGATCCTAGAATAACTTGGATTAGACTTTAATTTAAACAAATAACTTTATCCATTTAATTTTCCATATACAATGCTGCATTAATATAACATAAAGAAGTAGCAGAATGAAGTATAACCCCAGATCAACTTCTGAACCTGATGGTACAACCATTAACAAAGAAAACCTCTTCAGGTTACTTATTTATTTATTTATTTATTTATTTAGAGAGAGAGAGATTTAAAAAAAAAAAAAAAAGAAAAGAGAGAGAGACAGCAGAGCCTCCTGAGCTATTATCCAACATTTGCCTAGACATGTTCTGTTTATCAAAATATAATAAAGATAAGTAAAGATCATTGAAGATAAGTTATCAGTGAAGCTCTTTTATACTTCCAAACAATATGTTTAATAGCATCTTAAGAATTTTATTGAATCTTGTCATAATGTAGGAATTCAGTAGTAATAAGTAATTTAGTAATTTAATAAAGTCCAGTTTCAGGTAGATCAGTTCAGGTTAAAATAGGATTGCATTTCTTATTTGCCTGGTGTTTTACTTTTTTTTTTTTTTTTTTTTTTACAAAATCTGATTCATTTGTTTAAGAAAAAAATAAAGGTATATACAGCAAGTATCAGGAATGTCAAAAAATTAGTAGTGTACAATAGGAAAATCAATGCCTACTACATTCCAAACAACTCTTCTGTTTCTCCTATTCACATTTACACACAACAGAAAGAAATAAAATTCATGGAAAGTGTGTCTTTGCAGTCTATTTTGAAGAACATTTCAGCATAGGTTATGGCTTAAGGAGGTCTCGTCAATCATTGCAGCCTTTATGCTACCTCCTCAGTTAAGCTGGTATAACTGCAACTCTGTGCCACAGGACTGAGAAACTGATCCAGAGGAAAAATAAAAAATAAAAAAAATAATAAAAAAAAAATAGTCATTTTTAACCAAAGGAAATGAAGATGAGAAACTTCATCTTCAGGTGCTGAAATAAGTGTTTATCAAACTGTAGTCTTTTGTGTCTTGTCCTGTCACATGTGCAAAAGCTTGAACTGAGAAGTTACTCGGTGTATGCTCACTGACTGCAACAAGAGTAAATTAAGAGCAGAGAAAAAAGATTCCTTCAACATCTGCCCCACCCTCCTATACTGGTAGCAGAGCCTAGAGAAGGGCCTTAAAATTACTATTAGGGCTATTTATTTATTTATTTATTTTTATTCCCTTGGGCTGCAAAGCTTTATGAGATGTGGAAAAACATGAAAACTTCTTTGAAATGAAGCAGAGAGAATAGGAAACCTGAGAAATTATATATGCTAACTGTAATAAAAATAATTGTACCAATGTAGTGAATGTAGTGCACAGCGAACAGACATACTTTAGTTTTTATGTCATTGTCTACTGTTCCAGACCTACAAATAGGTATTGAAATATTATCTTATATATCCTGAAGATTTTTACAAAGCACCCTCCTACTCTCAAGAACTGTAATTATAACTCATACAGTATGATAATGAAGCTCACAAATCCCTGGAGCGGAACCCTCTGTCAGCCTCCCCTGGCACTAAACACATTCAAGGCTCTGTTGATCTGACAAAGCTAACTCTAATACAGAAGTACAGTAACATGCACTAGTCTTTGAACATAAGAATATCTAGAAAAAATCAACATCACATTTACAAAGAGGACTTTTATATGTTTCCTACTGCATGGACACTACAGTAGATCTACTCCATTTATAATAACCATAATATTATGATAAATATTTGCTAATTCACAAAATGCAAATGCTGGTGATTATCATATTAATGCAATACCTATTGCTTGAATTCTAATCTAACAGGATAATACATGCAGTTCACATTGCATATTTTTGACATGGGACTCTAAGCGTTGTTGTTAGACATTGGAACAGGCTGCCCAGGGAGGTGGTTGAGTCACCATCCCTGGAAGTCTTCAAAAGACGTTTAGATGTAGAACTTAGGGATATGGTTTAGTGGGGACTGTTAGTGTTAGGTCAGAGGTTGGACTCGATGATCTTGAGGTCTCTTCCAACCTAGAGATTCTGTGATTCTGTGATTCTGTGTGTTTTAACATGGCCAGCAGCTAAACACCACAGAGCTGTTTGTTCACCCTCCCCCTTCCCTTCTAGAATCGGGAAGAGAATCAGAAAAAATGAAGCCTGTGGGTAATAATAATAATAATAATAACAATATAATAATAATAATAACAACAACAACAATAATAATAATATGTACAAACAAGTGATCCACAATGCAATTGCTCACTGCCCACTGAGACATGCCTAGCCTATCCCCAAGCAGCCAGTCCCCCTGCCCTGGCCATCCCCCCCATACTAATTGTTCAGCTTGATGTCATATGGTAGAGAATATCCCTTTGGCCAGTTTGGGTCAGCTGTCCTGGGTCTGTCCCCTCCCAGCTCCTGCTGCAACCCCAGCCTGCTTGCTGGCAAGACAGAGTGAGAAGCTGCAAAGTCCTTGGCACTGGACTTTAACTGCAACAATTAAAATATCAGTGTGTTATCATCTCATCCTAAATCCAAAACACAGCACCATACCAGCTACTAGGAGGAAAATTAAGTCTATCCTAGCTGAAAGCAGGACAGTAAAGAGATCATAATAATTTGCTTAAAGCTGAAAAAAAAAGATCTCAAAGGCAGACTGAAGAAGTTACTGATGTTTTGGTATCAATAGAAAATGACTAGAAATAAATAAATTCAGCAGAAGTGTATGTTTAAAAGAATTTTCAAAATCTTACCATTTCAAATTTCTTATAAATAATTTTGCTTTCATAACACTTTCTGGAGTGTTTAGTGATTATCAAGCTTTGCCATTAAAAAAAAAAAAATAAAATCAAAACTAACTTTGACTTTGGTGGTTAGTCAGTATGTTTGTTTTGAAAGTCCTGTATGATTATGTTATAGTTATCAATATCTTATCTCACAATACTGTTTCTGAGTAAAATGTGTATTGAAGTTCAATAATGAAAATAATTCTATGACCACAGACAATATAGGGAAAATATGGTTTCTTACCTTTCTAAAATGCCTTATAAAACTTTTTTTTTTTTTTTTTACCCAATTTTTAAATTTATTTTCACTATTTTGGTAAAAAAAGACCAGACATAGGTGCCCTGGTATCATTTATTTTGCTATGTCCAGTATTAGCTGTTACTATAAAATAATTGAATTCTAAAGTTGGATAAAAATATGTAAACACTTCATACTTTTGTAGATTGAAAAGCAGTTTCAAATACCCTATGCTCAAGTTACCACATGATGCAAGGAGTTATCATAGCTTGGTTGAGACAGTAGCATAAGCAGCAAATGCAGGACAAATGCCTCATTGAGCTACTGTTTATATCAGTATATAAACTGCTTATTTATCTGCACATATTTTAGTGTACAAATTAGTACTACACAGTGCTTTTCTGTGCCAGAGGCCTATCCCATATGGCCTTGAGCATCTCTGTACTGTTCTCTGGGATGCATTATAGATATACCTGTCAGCACTAGAACAATTGCTGGAAACAACTGTGAAAAGTTTCATTATTTCTCTTTTTAAAATCTATTAGTTCATCCCTCCCAGAGACTAACATAGTTGCTGTTTTTTTCAGAGGTTTTATTTTTTTGGTCATTTTTCTATACTGTATACACTCCTAGTTACTTCCTATAAGATGGAATCTATCACTACTGAATAATTAATTTGCCTCTTAGGAAGACTTTTTTGTGACATAATACTTCAATATTCCAACATTTTTTTCCTTACTTTTTATTTTGTAATGTAATATATATTACTGTACTGCTTTATGGAATGTCTCTTTTCAACTCCCTGGCTAATTGTAGTCCACAATGTACCATCAAATATCATTTAAAATATGTCTAAATACATGTTCGCCAGGGGAGTTTTAGGTTAGATGTTAGGAAGAGCTTCTTTACTGAAAGGGTTGTGAGGCATTGGAACAGGCTGCCCAGGGAGGTGGTAGAGTCACCATCCCTGGAAGTCTTCAAAAGACGTTTAGATGTAGAGCTTAGGGATATGGTTTAGTGGGGACTGTTAGTGTTAGGTTAGAGGTTGGACTCGATGATCTTGAGGTCTCTTCCAACCTAGAAATTCTGTGATTCTGTGATTCTGTGATATGAAATTAAAATCCTTACTGGAAAGTTTGATGTAATTTCTAAATGATTCTTCAAAGAAGACATATTACTAATCAAAATTTATTATCCATGGTGACCAAGATGCAGTTGAAAGTAATCCCAAACCAGTTGATTCTACTGATTTCTTTTTCTCTAAAATCTGTTTGGAATCATGATCAGAGATCTGCATATAAATGTTTAAAAGTTTAAACCTTACAATTTATTATTTTTAAGTATTACAGTTACCCAAAATGTTATCCAAAGCCTTAGAAATGACTTTAAAAGTACAAGGAAGAGGTACAAGGAAGATCATTTTTCCTTTATTTTCAAATTGAACAATCACAAGTAGATTTCACAGAATATAATAAATAGCCAAATTATTTAAAGACATTTTTCAAGTTTTTTGTTTTGTTTTATTTTGTTTTTTATTTCAGTGGATTGAGTGTTTCAAGTAATATATATATATTTAATAATACAACTAAAAATTCAAGGTTTGTAGATTAATAGTGATTAATCCAAAAGTGTATTGTATTTTGGTCTCTTTTAACTAAGACTTTTGAAAAATTCAGTTTACACTTCTTTATACATGGTAGATAAACAAGAGAAGGTAACTCTATCAAACTTTAAATCTTCTGAAATTTATAATCTCACAACCTATAGCAAGATACAGTAGCCAAGATCAAAACTTACATTTAATTGCTTTTGTCATTTTTCTATAAATGAATTAATTTCATTTGACTATATTGTCTTATTGGTGAATTGTATGGTCAGATCCTTTATCTGACTCATGGAATTGCCTCAATAAGAGGACAGCTAGAAAGTTTTGGAAGTCCTGTTTCTCTATTCTGTTGTATTGAGGTAACATTTCACCTTCAAAAAAAAAAAAAAAAAAAAAGATTTCTTTTGTGAAGATAAATAATATCAACATTTATAATATAATAGAAAGAAAAACACAGTTAAGGTAATTTAAGTACTTTTTCAGATCTGATAGATGATGTTTCAGTTTACAGTATCAAACAAAATTTAAAACACTTGGATTCTATACTAATGCAGAGATAAGAAATACCCTATACCTAATGAATCAATCATTATTTTTGGGGTATTTTTCAGTACAACAAATGGCCACAGAAACCTATTATTTCTTCTAATTTTATTCTTTTTTTTCCCCTAGTTAAATAATTTCATGAAAACTCAGAAAATGTTGTACATTATTTTAAATCACACAACAATTTGAAATTTTTCTTAATGATAATGCAAACTCAAAAACAGACTCTCCAGGCAAATCTCTTCCATATGGTTCCATTTTTATGCTTTCTGGGGCCGGAAAACAATACTCACTATTTCTTTAATAGTTTCATGTTTATACTGAGGGAGATAAAGATCTTTCTCATGATTAGGCTTTATACTGCATTCACAAATGAGTAAGGTGGAGTTAAACCAGAATTATATGCCAAAATGTACCATTCAGCAGGTGCCTGACTGGGGAGATAAAACATATATAAGCATCTGTCCTTCTGTTTCTGGGCATAACAAATTGACCATCCCACATAACCCCAAATCAGGACTTGAAAATAATCATTTCTGTGTCTATATCTTCAACAGGACTGTCCCAGCAGGTATTTTTCTTTTTTCTTACTACAGTGAAGGCTTTGAAATGGATTCTGCACAGTGATACAGATGTGCTTTCACAGAGGGACTGCTTCATTTTAAATCAGAAACTACTTGTGAATATATTAAAAAACATATGGTGTTCTCTGTTCATTGTAAGCAACTTGAGATGAAACTTGCAATTGGAGCAGAACAGATCTCATCCTGATGGAAGTGTTGCATTGTAGGTCAGCATATGATGTTTGTGCTGGTTAACAATGAACACTTGTGACAAGTCAGAGTAATAATGAACTTATGTCTAACTCCAAACTTCCCACAAACAATAGGAATTGGAGGAATGGAATGAGAAACAGGTAAATACAACGTAACATAAATTATATTTTGGTATCATTGACACAAATGCTTTGATATGAGTCATTATGGCATTTTCTATAGAAAGCAAGATATGTATTTCTACAAATGCTAAGAGAATCATGGAATAGCAATTTTTATTATTTCAGATAGGCCCATACACAAGAGCACTCCCTCCTTCTGCTCAAGATAAAGTCACCAACACAAAAGCCAGTTCATTTTATCTTTAAATGTTCAAATTAAATTTCATTCTCATAGTGAAATAGATATACCTTTAATGACATAGATGAATCTATTCAACCAAATCAGGATTACACTGACCTTCAGGGGAGTTTTGTTAAGATTTTATCCATTATGATGATCCTTATTTACTTAGTGACTGAAGGTCTTGATCAAAGATTTGTTTACTATTTGTAACTTATGAAAAGTCATTTTTTTTGAATGAAAAAGAAAAAAAAGAAAAAAGTCTCAGTGTCCTTTATTTTCTAAGTATAAGGGAAGTTATAGCTACAGGTAGCGTGGAATTTTTTGAAGATTTTTTTTTTTATTTATTTATTAATGGTGAAATATAAGTGCGTACATTACAGAAGATATTATGAAATAACAGTTATGAAAACATTGGGGTAAATGACAACATCTACAACTGCTAAGCTGTAAGAATGCTCCTTTCATTTGGAAGAGAAACCTAGAAAAAATTATTGAACACTTTTATTAAAATATATTTTTATTTTTTGTAAATGGAAAATAATACTCACTTATACACTCTGTTATACTAAATAAACAAAAAAATACAAGAAAATAACCTGGCCCTTCCAATTTCAAGGCTGTATCATCCTTTCATATTTTTCTGGAGGGGAAAAAATACTTATTATTTTGTTAAACATGCAACTTTTGAAAATAATTTGGAATAACTGTATTGAGAATAACTGTATTGAAATTTTTTTTCTGATATATGACATAAATCTTTCTTATTGCAAATGATTATTTTTGTTTCACATTTGGTGGCAACATTAACATCAAAAGATTTTTCTCCTTTCAACAATTTGTACATTGTAAGACTGTTATCATGGCACTCCACAGTTCTTTTTTCAAGACAAAGAAAGGTTTTGTTTTGTTTTGTTTTGTTTTTCATTCATCCTTTGCTCAGTGGTCATATTTTCAAATCTACTAACCTTTTGTTGCTTTTTTCATTTTCCTTTCTTTTATTAGGACTTAAAGCTACATTCAGTAATCCCATCAAGACATCACAAATGCTGACTAGACTGAAATATGTGCTCCATATGTCTCCGGACTTACTTTAAATCATCCTTTTTTTTTTTTTTTCTTTTCTAGTTTTACAACATTACCTAACACTCCATTTGCACTCAGTTGTAATCCTTAGCCCCTTTTCTGCAGTATATCTGCCTAGTGAACCATTCTACATTTTACATTTTTATTTCCTTCTAAGGCAGTATGAATATGTCTTTTTTATATTCTATTTTATTGGTTTTGTACCATTTCTTCAGTTCATCAAAATCATGCTGAATCTAATCCTACCTCCCAGAATGTCCATATCCCTCCTGGTCGTTGTTACCCACTAATACTGCTCCATCGAGTAAGTATAAATGAAAATACTGCATAATGCTGCACTAAAACACTTCTTTCAGTCTGACAGTGAACAGATGCTAAGTTGTCTCTGCTAAGCAATTCAACTGATTTTGCAGTAATTTCAGTCAGAACATATTTCCATACTTTGAAATATGACAGTATCATATGGAATTATCACACGTCAAGACAGAAAAAGCACATAAGTGCTTGCCCATTACCCACTTAGCAATTTCTGCCATCATGGAAGGAAATCAGATTGGCCTGCTGTGATTTGTAACTGTGTTGTGATTTCAGTAATTCTGTTGTGGTTACTTTTAGTCAACTTCAGATTTTCTAGGTACTGACAGAGAAAATCACTGATTAATTATTTATTCCTGTATCATAGTATGAACTAGGCAGATGATACATAATACTTTTTTCTTTTTTTAGTTTACTAGTTGTATTTTTCCATTAGATGTCCCTTCAGCCTTTATCTGTACTGAAAAGTTCTCAAAGATGACTGCTAATGGTTCAGAGAGGATTTTGCTTCATAAATACTTTAGGGAAAAATGTTAAATCATGATGGTTTTAGCAGATATGGTTCATCTAAGAATTTTTGTATCTCAACCAATTATGCCATGTAGTTCTAGCACTTTGTTGTTAATATTAAATATTTTAAGCTTAATTTAAAAATTAACCTTTTTAGTGAAGAATGAAGAAAAAATATAGTGAAAGTTTTATGCTTCATTATGTCATCTGTTATTTGTTGTTTTCTGTGAAGTAATAAACTTTTTTTTTTTTTTTTAAAGACTTTGTGGAACCCCTTTCCATGTTTCTTTTTATGTACATTACTTGTGTTGTTGTTGTTTTGTTTTTTTTTTTTAGCCTTTCTAGATTTGCTGTTGAAGTGCCAGAGTACTTTCTAGATTTACTGCTGAAGTGCCAGAGTACTTTCCTTTTAATGGACTAGAATCTAAAAGAGATAAAAGGACTAAGTCTTGTTAAAAGCAGCAGGATTTTTAAACAGTAACGGGACTCACCATTTATGTGAATGAAAATCAGATTTCATGTATGCAATAACTGACCTCTGTTACTAATTACCATCAAGTATTATCACACACTTGAAATCAGTACTCATGAACTACAAATTTCTAATATTTTTTTTCCAGTAGGATAAAAGTTAAATCATTACATTTTATTTTCTCCTGATGTGATCAATCATGTGACAGTATTCTCTAAGTTTAGAGATTCCATTAATTGTCTGTTAAAACAACTTGATGTAAATCTTTGTTAATCTCATATTTTTGAAATATTATTCCAAAATATACTTTCTGAAATAATTTAAAACAACAACAAAAAGTTTGAGACAGATAGAGGCAAATTAAATTGTTTAAATTTAAATTGCAGGAGGGAAATTTAAAAATGTTTAGTTAGCTCTTCTTTAATATATCTGTTCAGGCCAGTTTCTTACTTTAATTATCTTAATCTTTTTTTTTTTTTTCTTTCTTTGTAGAAACTATCAGATTACACACTAAAAAAGGGAAAGTTCGGATCATCTACATGTACATGATGCCTTAAAAAGTCACATAGACATGGTCCAGCGTTCTGCAAGAATCACTGAGAAGCATCAAACTTCTTGGCTCATATCATTGCCAAGGAAAAAAATATTTTCAGTGTTATATACTATAAACATGGAGTCTTCTCCAAATATAAAGGTAAACTCTCTAGAAATCCATTAAAAATAGTAATATTTAAATACAAATTGTTTTATTCAGTTTACTTCAGTTTACTTTGGTTATACTTGGAATAAATTATACATATGATACTCAATTCCATAGCTGTTATGAACTGACAAGACTCCAGTGGATCCAAGAAAGCTAAATATGTTTTTTACAGTAACACAGCTGCCCTAATAAGAATAGAAAATAATTGGAATTTGTATTAATTAGTCCTTTTCCTTTAAAAAAGTATGGACAGATAACATTTATCACTTAATCTCTGGAGTGTAAAACATGGTACCAAAAATCAATGTACATATGAAAGAATAAAATTTCTGTTCCTAACTTCTAATAACATGGCTTTGTTGCAACTACCATCTATTTATCTTTTCATTGTGTCTTTATCAACCTGTAAACAGCATCAGAATACAATACATATACATGATGGATTATTGCTATTAGGCTCATGAGAATAGCAGGCATGAAGTATGAGAACAGAGTTCAGCTAGCAAGTATGATATAAATTATGTATAAGCAGCTTTTAGTGTCAAGCACTTTGAAAAGTTCACTAAGTGCATGTAACTGAAGTAAATCCACTAACCCTATGTCACTACAGAACTATTTCCTTTAAAAGTGTATGTTAGGCATTTTTCAATATACTTAAAAAGTGTATGAAAGTAACTCATTTTAATTATGTAAGCATGGCACTGATCTAGACATAAAAGGAGAAAGTTTGCAGGACCATTGTAAGGCCTGAGGACCTAATTACCATTCAAGTCTGATTTATGATCTAACCTATGATTTTATGACTTGAAATACTAGAGTCTGACTGCTTGAGAGTCCATCCTCATCTTCTTCTGCACTGTTACTGTTAGATTGCACAGAAATCCTTCGGGTGATTCCCTTCAGCTTGAATTTTGAGTGTATAGAACGTAAGAGGGAGCACTGATCTAGGTTGGTTTTTGTTTTGTTTTGTTTTCCACCCTCTATCAGACCATTTTTATGCACATCCCAGTTGCCTTTGCATGCTTCAGATTCTATGGACCTCTATGAAAGTAGGATGTGACAGGTTTGGGACTCTGGAAATTATGAGAGCTGGTTGCTCCCTTTTGTAGTTGTACCAACTTCTTTGATATATGGTATCCACTATACTACAACTACTACCACCACCACTAATACTACCACTAACACTATTAAGGGACATCGTTTAGTTATGGGACTTGGTAGGTCGGGTTGATGGTTGGACTTGGTGATCCTGAAGGTCTTTTTGACCTAGATGATTTTATTTGTATGATTCTGTATTTCTCCTTTTTCTTCTCCTCCTTCTCCTTCTACTACTACTACTACTACTACTACTACATTTCTTTCCCAGGGTATTTAAAAACATTCAGATGAAATTTTGCAAGCCTATGGGAGTCTGGGTAGATCCATTGTTGAAAAATAAACAGAATTGCATTGCCTGTTTATTTTGGGCCTGTTTATTCCTTGCCTTGCTTTATCTATAAGAAATGATAACATTTTATTGTCCTTAATTCTTGACTATATAGGCAGACTAGCTAAAGCAACAACGTATAATGAGCATTCATTCTTACATTCTTCATAGTGTTTGAAAATTAAACTGTTCTTTTCCTCTAACATATGCAGAGACATGGACACACCAACAAACACACACACACAGCCTGGTGGGATTAAAGCACTCTGTGTGGCTCAACATCTTGTGCAAGATCAGGAAACTACAGAGAAAATTATTTTTTTTATTTGAAGATTTGAAAGAACCATTCTTAGAGAAAAGGGAGGAGGCTTCTGATGTTAGCGATCTTGCCCCTTTCATATTTTAAAAAGACTAAAAGAAAGTTCCTCTTTCATTGGCCTGAGGTAGAAAATAAGTGGCTTTCCCAACTCTAAATATTTAAAGAAGCCCTCATAAAACTTGAAAAAGGGTTGAGACGTTTCTTTGTGGGACTAAATTCTTAAGGGTATAGGAAGACATACATTGATATTTACCTCCTATAATACTTTACTTCTTCTATAATAAATGTGTCAGCAGGGTATTAATATCATTTTGTACACTTTGCAGTATCTTGCTTTTATATACTTTCAAAGAGTCTATAAGAGTCTACAATAGAAGTTCTAAACAGAAAGATTTTTAATACTCCTTCCTGCATGAGTGTACATCAAAAGTGAAAAACTAAGATAGGTCTATCAATCATGACTATTGATAGATTTAAGTGTTGACTTGAGACACCCAAGGTAATTCTTATTATACAAGATATTCTATTACTTGTTTTGAATGTTTACTGAAATGGGCTGAATAGAGCTGAATTTATGGTCAAGCTGATATTGGAGCTAAAATCCTTGAAAGTCAACATCCTACAGTTTAGTGTAGCCTTTCAAATAGAAATTAAAGCACTGAAAAAGCTATTTGTTTGCAGTTCATAGGCAAGATACTAGTTTCAATGTAACTTGTTACCATCTAACCAACTTTAAACATTTTTAAATAGTGCATTTTCAGAACATTTTAAGCATTATAATTTTCTAGATTTTAATTATATTAATTGTTTTTCTGTATTGTGTTGCATATCCATTCTTTCCATATTTTATTTTATTTTATTATTTTATTTTATTTTATTTTATTTTATTTTATTTTATTTTATTTTATTTTATTTTATTTTATTTTATTTTATTTTATTTTATTTTATTTTATTTCCGATTCTCAGAATATATACTATTTGTAAAATAAGACAATTTACTGGAGGAATACTGAGGAATATTTTATCTCACTCATATATACATAGCAAAGCATTATTTATTTGCTGCACAATAGTACCTAAAGGCCCCAGAAAGCATTAGGCGTTCACTGTAAAAAGCACTGCACAAGTATACAGAAGGACACAAGTAAATGTGCCGTTTCATAGGCAAGCTGGTAGCCCTTGTTCCTTCAGACAGACATGAGTATCAGCCCCGTCTATGGCACCATGACACCCTTTCATGCCTTCAGCAAGTAGTGAACTTTAAGGCTGGTTCCTCAGCTGGCACAGCTGAGAAAATGGAAACAGAGACATATTTTTATTCCCCTGACTTGAGAATCAGCCAGGGGCAATCTAATCTGTACTGCAATTTACAGCAGTCTGTCTGCCCAAGGAGCTACTCCAGCAGCTGAGAAGCACCAAAGCCTAAGGTCATTCTCCTTCTGCCAAAAGAGCCTGTACGCTAGGGTTAGAAAGTGAAGAGCATTAAGATTTGCTTCTGCTTTTTCAGCTGGAATGTCTCATAGCATCTGTAATAGAATTGATGATGTTGTGACAACATTTAGTTTCATTATCATGAGAAAGTAGCATTTGAGAAATAAAAGAATGGTTTATTTTAATCACTGATTTCTATAAATACGTACTTTTCAGTCTCTGGTAATTCTACATATAGATATTTGTTTACTATTAAAATACAAAGATATGATTTCATTGTTTGCTAGAAGACATACTGAAAACATTTTGTCTTATATTTCCCAAAGTTTTTTATTGCTTACTCCTGTGTGACAATTAGGGAAATCTGTCTCCAAAGAGCTTATGATTTCTTGTTGATAACTGAGAACTCATAAAAACAATGTTTGCATGACGATGCAGTTTCCTTTTTGAAAGTTTGTACTTCCTTTTCTACTCCTTCAAATTACAGTGGCATAAATGCCACAGAACTTTAAAACAGAAATTCTTTCAGCTCACAAAACAACATTTTTATACTCTAAAATGGCTAATGGGAAAAATAGTTTACCCTCTCAAAAATCTAACTCTTCTCAGCCCCTTGAAGAGAGAAGAGTACATTTTGAATCAGATGATGCAAATGGGTAGTGAGTCACATGTTTTAGGGGACTGGAGAAAAGGTCTCTCACCAGTTACGTTAGAATGAAGAAGCCTGAGGCCAAGCCCAGAGCAGAAGGCAGACAGTAGAAATAGTGGAGGAGATGATATCACTGTTTCAGATGATGAATATACTCTCCAGACAAGCACTATGCCACATGAGAGAATCTCAGCCAAAGGAGTGGAAGAGCTTGAGTCTGAAGTTTAATGATCTTGCCTAAATCTTCCATCATCTGATTTCCCAGAAGTTAAGAGTAGCCAGTTCAGAAACTCTTATGACATCAGCTATCATGGGCCCTAAGGTGGCACATTAACATACTTGCAAGTGCTAAATTCTTGAAAAGACTGGGAATGACTTAGCTACTGAAAAGTAGTTAAGGTAAATGTCCCTAGGACTAGCGGAAAACTGAGCAGAGTTCTTGAGGTTAAAACTTAGATTTGAATTCCTACATCTAGAGGCAGTCTTCCAAAGACACAGTTTTTAGTGCATCTGAAGATCAACTCCATTGAAATACTGCATAAAAACCTCAGCTGTGCAAGTGATAATATCACATGCTGAAGTCAGTTGGAATATTTGAAATCATGAAGATACACCTGAAGGTATTCACTTGGAGTTATGGAATTTTCCTTTGACTACACTTTTTCTTTCTTTACCACACTTGTGCTTAACTTTCAAGTTAAATATGATGACCACTCTAATCTGGAGACAGAGAAATTATTTTCTGAAAAATATTCATTAAAAAAAAAAAAAAAAAGAAGAAAGCCCCAAAGTTTCATTAGGGTTTCTTGTGAAAACTAGAGTTGATGTAGATTCTGTGCTTGGAGCAAATCTGCAGAACTTTATCTCTACAGACCGTAGTTATGAAGAAGAAGGAGGAAGGAGGATATGAGCAAATATGAGTCTTTCTACTTTATTGAGCAAAAAGCAAGTGCACATGAGTGTTGGAGATGATGCTCTGTCCAGGCAGAATGTTGTCAATGCAAGTCTGGAATAAAAAATAAAATAACAATAAATAAATTAATAAATACATAATGATAATAATAATAATTAAAAAAAAAAAGTGCCATGATGTGAAACAAATGTTACCACCACTGCAATTCTGACTTTGTGCCCTGAGAAACAGCAAAAATATGTCAGTGCCAGTTTACTGCTATTTTGCAATGCAAGGATGTGTATCACTGAAACTAGTGCATTGCAAAAGAGTTCAAAGATAATGCAATTCTGAAGAGTGAATCCTTTATGTGAATAATTGAACTAATTCCCATTGCTAAACAGTATACTGCTTTCACGTGTCAGACTCTTCATCGTTATGATTTGTAATAGATATGCTAAAGTCTCTTTTTATTTCAGTACTAAGAAACACAGTCTAAAAGTACAATTTTACTGAGCCTACCTGGTTATTATAACCTTGTCATTTCAGCATTGTTTTAAAACATTTTTTTTCTTAAAAAAAGTTCTACGTTGAGTACAGTTACATAAATTTACAAATATATTTTTTTCCTATAGACTGTTTTGTTTTGTTGCTGTTTTGTTTTGTTTTCCTGCTACCTATCAGAACTCCTAAAAATTACCAATAGCAAGACCAATTTGGGTGTTCCAAAATCTAAGAAGTAAAAAGAAATCACAGAGTCCTTGGTGAAGAACAGAGGTGCAGAATTCCTGAATCCCACAGTTATTTTAATATCATTTACTGAATGCTGGTGTATTTTACTTGGAATCTGTCAGCTAGTATTAATGTTGGGCAACATGCAATATTGTCAATTTAAAAAACTTCCTCTTCTGCAAGAAAAATACTGTTAAATAACTTTAAATAAATAATATATATATATATATATAATACTGTTAAATAACTTTAAATAAATAATATATATATATATATAATAATTAAAAAAAAAAAAAAAAACACTCTAACTCCTCAATTTCATATAGCAGAGAAAGAATCCTAATATTCCCAGTCTGCCTATGCTGTTGCAAAAGGATTCACATGACACACTGGGGACTAACATCATAAATGATTCTAAATCCATGAAATTTATGTATCTGCCTAAGTGAGTATGGAAACTGAAGTGATACAGGAGTGTTCTTGCTATAATGAGCCAAAAGGAATTTTTTTTCAGTTGCTTTCTTTTCTGAGGAAAATGGTGGAAGTACTCTAAGGTGTAACAAAATATCATTGCATTCAAATTCCTGTTATTGTCCTTACAAAGTTATTATCCAAACACAAAATCTCTATATTCATATCTTAAAACATAGATTTTATTACTGTTTAATTCTTCAGTTCTGAGTAGGATTTTGCATAAATTTCCAGGATGAATAAAGCTCTGTGCTTACAGTGTTGGATGTTGTCTGTTGTGTTATAGCAAACATTCTGTGCTACACCAAAAGATATTTACTGAAGTAAAAACCCAAGCAAGCAGCCTCCATCAGATGATGAAATAATACCCTATGATCTTAGGGAGTTTTATTCAAATTGGTGACAATAGTGATTTACCTGTTGTGAAAGCAGTCTTCACTAAAATACATCTAATTCTGTTCTAATACAGTCTTTTTCTCATAGTAAATTAAATACATTTTTAATATTTCTGGTTTGGTGGCTTGGTTGCATCGTCCATTATTGCACAATATTTGTAAAGTTGGAGGTGAAAACCGTATTACACGAACAGAATCCGAACAGTCTGAAATATGTGGAATACTTTGGGGTCTTTCAGCATTGGCAGGAGCCTCCAGAACTGTTTGGTGTCTGTCACCCAAAGGTCCATTGTAAGTACTGTACGCAATGTACTCTGCCTTTGCTGCTTCTGCATGTGGCTTCTGGAGCTATAACAGGTTATACGTAGTTAACTTATTATCATAGCTTGTAATAATATTTGCATAACATTGCACATCTTTAATGATACTCACCCCAACCATTGCTAATACCACACAGAGCAGGTACTAGACCTCTAACAGAGTAGATAGGAATAGAGTTTTGGTCTTGTATTATCATAAATTGTTTCTGATGTGTAATTGTGCCATCAGACAGACTTTCTTCAGGTCTCTGCATAGCCCAGAAAGTCTGAAGTCTCTGCTAATTATCCCAAAATTTCCAGTGTGTGACTTGTAATAATGCTGCATTAGCAATACTCAGCACCTTTCCCTTCTATTTTGTATGCTTTCTCTATACTTACTATGTTGAGAATTTTTAATTAAATTTTGTATTACTAGAAAAGTATTCAAAATAATCTCTTTGAACTGTGGTGCCACTCCAATAGCTGTCCAATAGCTGGACTGCATTTAAAAGCAGCTAATATCACTTCAACAAACAGTACACTGAGCAAGTTGGCTGAAAAACCACTTGCATTGATGTACTCACTAAAAGTGATGCCCTTTTAGAGTGTGATAGAGGTGTCACTTGTTCTGCTTGCATTGCAGACTAACTCATGAAAACAGAACATTTACTCTACAAAGATGCCCATATACAGAAGCCTACCCTATTTTCCTGGATCTACATTCAAATTGTATGCATAAACTGGGCATAGTAACCAAGGCTTGATATGTTTTAGAAAATACTGTCTGTATGGGAACAAGGATGATCTGCCTGTCTAGAGGTCTTGTACCTTACACACATTATACCTAAGGAAGTAACCAGACCAAAAGCAACTGTTCAGTCCAAATGGAGGTGCAAGTGCATTCCTCTTCCTCTTACAGCAAAATTGTATTTAACATTTCTTATGTTACAAATACCTAGGGCTAAAAAAGTTTGACCTTTGCTTCACAGGATGTGAAGTATGTTTTTGATGTAGAGAGAGGATCAGTGAGTACAAGCTTACTTTTGTACAACATTCTTTCCATTGGGCCCATTTCTTAATTTACCCTCTGGAAAGGTGAATATAAACATACTTGTCAGTGTATGAATGAGAGCAATGGAAATAAAGAAGGACAGATCTCTGTTATCACTCTTAAGCTCTACATCTTCTGGTCCCTCATTCCTTGATTAATATGTCAGTAACAGTTTTCCAGACAATTTACTCAGGTTTTTGTATTATATTTGTTTTTCAAAACTGTAACAGCTGACTAAAAATAAAAGAAACAAACATAAGATTATCATGGTATTGCTGCTGCTAGGAGATCAGCTTTGCCTGACAATCAGAAGTGACCATCTCAATTAAATTAGGTTTTTCATTAATTCTGTAAAAGCATTCTTTGTAGACTCTATTTTTATTTTATCATGCATATGCTCTTCCCTCTAACTATTACTTAGCTTTGGTATTATTCTGAGTCTTTTCTTTTAATATATTTAATTTAAGATTTAATTAGTTGTACAAAGTTTACAATTTGAAGAGAATTATATCTGCATATTTTGTCCTATCCCCACTTCCAAGATGTCTGTATGTTTTAAAAATAAAATTTATCAACAAACAAAACAACAATAAAGGAAAAAAAAACACTCTGAACTTCTATAAAAATTGTCAGTTTCCTACCTTTCTGGATTTGACCTGCAAAGCCAAAAGTTTAAATACTAAAAATATTTAGATTTAACCTAATTAAAATATGTATCTTGTTAAAAGTTACAAAGGTTTCAAAGTTCTTTAAGAACTTTAAATAAGAACATGGCTTTAATTTATGATCAAAAGCAGCTTTCGAAGTAGTACCGAAAGTGAATCACTAACTGCATCTTCATTTAATGAGAAGAAATACTTCAGTGAAAATCAAAGGTAAGGACACTTTGGACCTGGGACTTTACTACTCATAATGCTACATAAGCTACCACTAAATTAAATGCTAAACACTGAGAATCAACATGTCATAAGTCAGTTTTCTCATAAGACCAAAAAGAGGCAAAATTACAGGCTCAACCTCACTTCCTTTAGGAAAGGTATGAAAGATATGTATAATGATATAAAATAAATCATACATAAAAATATTGCAGGCTTATAAAGAAAAGGAGACAGAAAAAAACTCAAGATTGTGATAAATATTATTTCAGTATAGCAGAACCATAACCATAACGAACCATTAATCATAATGGTCTGTGTACTTCAATTCAGAATTCCATTGTAGTGGACGGGTATATTGCAAGTAAGAAAATCACATTTTGACATATAGGATTGTAAACTCTTTTCTTTTGAAATGAACTGAAGAATTTATGCTGATTTTGGCAGGGTCTAAAGAAAAGAGAATTACAGATATAGACTGTTTCTCTTAGAATGTATGCGTTTTGTATATATAGGTATATGTATATGCATGTGTATTGTATGTACATGTCTTCTGAAGTTTAAAGGAAAACTATTTAATACCAGTGGTTTTAATCAGGTTTTCCTGGCTCTTGGGACAACTCAAGAGACAAACAAAATAGCAGAAAAAATGTTTTCCACACTTTAAAAGGTGTGACTGAGGAAGTAAAAGTTATTTCACCTTGGTATTATGAAATAATTCTCCTTTTCAGGGCTCTTTCACTGAAGAACACAAACAAAAAAATATCATGAATACTTCTCAAGTCTCATGGAAAGGTATCTTTTGTCGAACTAACCTGGCAACTCTGTTGCTGTATCATCTTTGTATTTCTCTAAGGCTTCTGCAATAGTGTCACATGGCAGTTTTAATTCCCTATAATGCAAGATTTTTAATCAACAGGGCACACATTAGATAAATTAAAAAACACCTTATTGGCAGATATCAGTGAGCAGGGCTGTTCCAAGTGAGGTCCCCTGGGAGAGATTCCTGGTCCAACAGTACTCAGTGCATTCTTATAAACAATCTAGATGATGAAATAAAATCTTAGTTGATTAAATTTGCATATGACACAAAGATCGATGGGACAGGAAATAAAAAGGAAGATACTTTACTGTTAGCATTTAATCTAAATAATTTGGTTAAATTGTCAGAATCCAACAAAATGCAAGTACAGGTTACTGTACTTTGCAAGAAAGAACAAGGGTTATACTACCAGATGAGAGATACAATCTTAGAAAGCAGTAAATCATAAAATATTTGGAGGTGACCTTTTTACAGCTGTTTCACCGTGTGCTTGCAGAGTAATGTTATGGCAAGCATTACTGGAAAGAAGTCCCATGGGCATGGGTTAGCAAATTTAACCTTAAACACCACAGAATATAATCATGATAATTTCTATGGGAATAGAAAAGGATGGTAAGGGGGCAAATGTAAATTTATGGCAAGATGAGGTAAATTTCTAAATAAATTATTTATATGGTTTTAGAATAATTTCACAGTTTCTACAAAAAGCACAATTATTCAACCACCATTTTGATCCTTGTCAGCCTTTAGTCTATTAATTCGTCTGGAGATTCCATTGAAATCAATCCTTTTATGCACTTTTTCTTTTTTGTGTCCATTATTATATACAAAATATTAAAATATATATTGGGCAAGTCTGTCTATCTGTCGATATATCCTTCTATCTATCTATTAATCTGTATCTGGGTGTGCATATATACATCTACGTGCGCACATACCAGCTTGTTATTACTATAGCATATTCAGTACTATTTCCGTACACCCTTGAGTCTGGAGTCTATAAAGATACAAAACTGTTAAAGAGTGTCCAAAAGAGGGCTACAAAGATGGTGAAGGGTCTGGAGGGCATGGTATATGAGGGGCGGCTGAGGTCCCTTGGTTTGTTCAGCCTGGAGAAGGGAAGAGCAAGAAGCCTCATCGCAGTCTACAACTTCCTCGCAAGGGGGAGTGGAGAGGCAAGCGCTGATCTCTGCTCTCCGGTGTCAGTGACAGGACCCAAGGAAACAGCCTGAAGCTGTAACAGGGGCAGTTCAGGCTGGATATCAGGAAAAGGTTCTTCGCCCAAAGGGTGGCTGGGCTCTTCAGGGAAGTGGTCACAGCACCAAGCCTGTTCAAGTGTTTGAACAATGCTCTCAGATACATGGTCTGACTTTATGAGTGGTCCTTTGGGGACCCAAGAGTTGGACTCGATGATCCTTTAATTTCAATATATAAAATACAAGTGAAAGGTTATTATATATTTATTTATTTTATATGAGCAGAATATACTACCAAGAAAGAATTTCAGAATTTTCAACTCCTATGCAATCCACATCTAGTGAGTTAAAACTCTTGTGAAACTTAAGTCCTGTTTTTCATGCAGTATGGAGAAGATTGAAAATAAAAAGCTTTGGTATTAAACCTGCTCTACCAATTTCACAATATTTCCGTAGTTTCGCAGTCAAAAATATAAATAATTTCATTTCTTCAAACTGGAATATCAGCAAAAAAAATATGGTTATAAAAAATACCATGAAAAAACTGTCCTGTTCTGCTCATTTTAAGACATTTAAGCAGTGGGAAAATCACGTCATGGAATCATGTAATCCTTGCCAGCAGCTGTTGCTACAAAGTGCCTATAAGGTCTTGGAGACAATATATAGAAAAGTAGGAAGGAGACCTCATCCCACTGAACTCTACTGTGGTTATATCAGTGCAATCTACTGAGGAGGTCTGAAGGTCAGAATCTATCAGATGATGCTTTGAGCTATGTTATAATAAGATAGAGAAATACGTGATAGAAATCTCTGAACCAAGAAGTAGGAATTTGTAAGCCATAGTTCCTATCCATCTCTGGAAGTTAGTATATATTTAAAGTATATGTGCTATGCAATAGTTCTGTACAGATGGCTATTATTTTAAAGAATAATTTACATTTGATTTTTTAAGTCTTTCTACTATTGCTGGTATGGTTTAAAAGAGGGGAGAGGGTGTTTGATAATATGGTTTTCTACCAAAACATGGCTCTTAAACAAGTGATTAAGAACAACTAGTTAATCCATGTTAATTACTGAATGATCGAATATATATATATATATATATATATATACACACACACACCTTCAGGAGGTCAAGCCAAAATCAGTATTTCAGCAATGTGAGTGACATCTTCAACATAAAAAATACATATCGCTCTTAGAGGTGAAAGTTTTTGGATTTTGTTTGTTTTTAAGGGAGGCAATAAGTATATCTTACTTTTTCTGATAATGTAAAACATTTGTTTCTGTGGAGACCATGACAGTGTGCAAGCAAGCAAGTGATGTCTCACTGATGTCTCAGTTTAACCTTAACCTTTGCTTTGTCTGACAGAGAAATCTATAATAAATACAATAAACTGTCAAGTTTACATTTCATCTATTTATAAGGTTGCAATTTTTTTTTCTCTTGAAGAGTAGGTGGTCAAATCATATTAAAGCCATGCCTGACATTCTTCCAGCAAACCAACTCTTCTAGTTATATAGTTCATTTTTTGGTTACTTCTTTGAATAAATTTCCACATCTAATAGAACTTTATTTATTAGAGTACCAAAAAAGTATTGATACATTCATTGAACAGTAAAAAAATAGAAATGTCAAAGATGACACAGTATTTATTTTATAATTTTGTTTTCTCATGGAATTAAATACTCTATAGACTTTCAAGCATAACAGCAGAAAATACAGTCAGAACACCCATGATGAAAAAATGTGAAATATTAGATTAATAAATAACAGCAAAAGTTATAAACATTTTGAGTATTTAAGAAATTTCCAAAATTTACTTTTATTACAGTCTTGATTGTAGCCTGTTCAGCTCAATAGATACCTCCCTGGGGGTACGTCCTTCTTTTCATTTTTATAGCCAAATCATTAATCCTGAATCCTTTACCCTGTATGGACTAAGTTTCTGTAGAACAGAAATGTTCTCTAGAACATTGTGCCTTTACCCTAAATAAAAAAATAAGTAAAATCATAAAATTATTCAATTCTCAGCAATTTTGAAGAAACAATGCTTTCTGCAATATAAAAGACCATATTTTCACTCCCTATTTGAACCACAAAACCTCCAATTTCATTCAATAAAAGAAAATGATCATTTTAATCTTCCTTTGTAGAATTGTGGCTTTTTTCCTTTGGCAAACTTATTACACTATCTGGCAGTATCCTGTGTATGTACAATGTACACCTATTTTTTTCCAAAATCCTGGATTCACACAGACAAGTCTCAAAATCTTCCTGGACAGCTTAGAAGTATATGTATGAACCTTTGCAGCATCTGCAATACAGCTGCTGTAACTATGATGAGATCTAGATATGTTTGAGTGAACAACTAAGAAAACCTGTCAAATATGTTTGAGTCAGTAGCCATTGCTAGACCTTGATGTTTTGAGAATTTATCTAGTTAAAAAGCAGTATACGCAGATTTGCATTCCACAAATTACTGTGATGACTTCAGTATAGACACTTGATTTGTTACTGTTCAGTGCTTTTTACACAGTCTTGGTCTCAGTGATTCCCATTACAGTGCCCATACACTAAGTGCAAGCAAGGCTTAATGAATTCTCAGCTTAAAAAAAAATAATAATCTCAGACTCAAAATGACAAATGCTGATAGATATACTGCATTGAAACTACATGTATGTTATCTGTCCCTCCAGCTCTTCTTGCTTCTTTGGTCCAAAAAGATGGAATATTAGAAAATGAAATAGGAGTGTTGATGGATCTTTCCTACAGGCACAATGAAATTTTATTCTTGACTGAACATTATTAAGGCAATAATTACAACATTATAGTTCACAAAATATTCAAGAGATTTTAAATCTGTTACGCATACAGCAAAATGAAGTCTTTGACATCATGAAAATCAAAAATACTTTCCCAGTCTACTTTTGTTGGAGTTCTGATGCATCTCTAAATGAGGATCTAGACAGGTACAGTATTTTGTTATCACTGATCAGCTATACCAGTTTTTGCTCCCTGGAATGAGGCACATTTAGGTAGAACCATAAAAACAAGCATGATAATAAGACTAACATAATTTCCAAATGCTTTAACAATGGACACCATAACCTCTTTAAAGAGTGAGGGAAAATGATATAATTTTTTTTAATGCTTGAAGTAAACAAAAGCTAGGATTTATTCTGTATGGGAATATATGCTATTACATATTTGGAAATGCTAAAAGAAGACAAATTAAAACCATTAAGTAATGTAAATTTTACAAAGGCTGCAAAAGTATGTCAAAAATTGTCTTTGCCTGCTGCAGCTACTACATCCTATGAACTGCTTAGGTTTATACTGAAAGCATTAGTCAAAACAGATGAGATCCATATCAAAATAGGAGGACTGCCTGGCTGTCAGCTGTCTGGATTCCTGTCTTAGTCTGAAGGATAAAACCGTGAATAAATTTTAATAACTTTCCATAAACTCATGGCCTACTTCTTAAGAAAGTTATTCTAGAGTAGCTAAGATTTTTATTGTGAGGATCACTAGTCATTCTTCAAAATAGTTTTAACTGTATTATGATCTTGTCAACAATATAATAGCTTACAGTTGCTATGAATTGCTCAGTCTGCTTTTACTTTATGATTCACTGTCTCTGAATTTCTGTTTGAGACCCACTTTTATTGCTTTTAGCTAATTGCTTTTCACCTCTGCATCTTGGTGATATTCCACCTGCTCTACACCATCTGTATTTTAAATCTCAGATTCATTTGCAGTTGAATATTAGAATAATAACTACAGAAAACCCATAATGTTTACGGCTCAGCCCTGTATGTTTTAAGGTCAACACTTAGACTTTTCAATTACATTTTTATATGGATAAAATATTCCATGACACAAATCAGATACTGAGATGCAATCTTGGATTTAAATACATACATACATACATATAAATATATATATATACATGTATATATTCCCCCTGAATGCAGAAAAAACAAATAGTAGAGCTATCTTGCTCAAAAATCCACAGCTATGATTTAATTTCACTTCAATCTCTAACATTTTTTTCTTTCTAATACCTCTAATCATTATGCTCAGTAATCCCTCTCCAGGATATACACCTACTTACAAAATCCTAGGTTTACAGTCATGGAAATTTCTCATCCACATTATTTTTGTTCTGGTCAGCTCTGGGCAATGGTCACAACCATCCTAATCTTTGCTTGTGGCATTTTTTCCTTTCACGTGTGATGGATTTAAAAATGAGATATAGGCTTGTTACCTATTTTACCTCTACTTTCTGTCACTACTAAATATAAAAACTTATTTCCATGTAGAAAATCTTCATCTTCTGCAGTGGGACTAATGGTTATTTTAGGTGGTGGTGATTAAAATACTAGAGTATTTGAGTGTTCAATATTTTTTATTATTTATTTATTTTTAATTTAGCATGTTTTTAAAAGCTCCATAATTTTATTTATTTTTTTCAATTCACCTTCTGCATGGCATGCAGCATAGCACTTCAGCATTCAAAAGTAGTGAGGATCAGACAGGTGCTTTAATATCAGAGTATTGTTATTTTTAAATCCATGAATCAGTACTCATTATAGATGTTGTATTGGGTTTATGTGGCGAGGCTTTGGTAGCAGGGAGGCTGAAGGGATACCTGTTGTGGGAAGAGTCCAGAAGCTGCCCCATGTTAGATAAGGGCCAGTTCCAGCTGGCACTGGCTGGTGGCCAGAGCTGAGCCAGTAAGCGATGCTGTGAGAGTAAATTTAAGAAAGGGAAAAAAGGTTGTGTAACAACAGCTGAGAGAGATGAATGAGGAAATGCAGAGAGAACCAGTTCTACAGACATCAAGGTCAGTGCAGAAAGAGGGCAGGAGGTGCTCCAGGCACTGGAGTTGAAGGTCCCGTGTGGCCTGAGGAGAGGCCCCTGGTGGAGCAAGCTGTCCCCCTGCAGCCCATGGGTCCCACATGGAGCAGATCTCCATGCTGCAGCCTGTAGAGGAGCCCCTGGTGGAGCAGGTGGATGTGGCCTGGAGGAGGCTGCAGCCCACGGAGAGTCCCCACAGGACCAGGGCCTGGGCTGGAGCTGCAGCCCGTAGAGAGGAGCCCACACAGGAGCAGGGAGTCTGGGGGGAGCTGCCACCCGTGGGGGACCCCCGTGCTGGAGCAGTTTGCTCCTGGGGGATGGACCCCATGCTATGGACCCATGTTGGAGCAGTTCTTGAAAAGCTGCTGCCTGTGGGAAACCCACACAGGATCAGTTCAGGAAGGACGGTATCCCGTGGGAGGGACCACCCATGGAGCAGAGAGGGACCATGAGGGAGTAGCGGAGATGAAGCGTTAGGGACTGACCGCAGCCCCCGTTCCCCATTCCCTTCTGCTGCTTTGAGGGAAGAGGTAGAAGAGGGTGGATGGAGGGGAGGGAAGATGTTTTTAGTTTTCTTTTAGTTCTTATTGCTATAGTCTGTTATTAGCAATAGGCAATGTAATACATTAATCTCACTATGCTGTGTCTGTTTGGCCTGTGATGGTAATGTGTAATTGGTCAGAGATCTCCCTACCCTTATCTTTACCCATGAGCTTTTTTTTTTTTTTTTTTTTTTAATTTTTTAATTGTATTTTCTCCCAGTGCTCTTTTGAGGACGGGGAGTAAGAGAGCAGTGTGGTGGTATTTTTCTGTCCATTGGTGTTAAACCATCATCAAAGCATGTTTATGTAATCACAATTGTTACTAGATGTTTTTATCCCTCATATGTAAGATTTCTATTTGCATATGACTTCAGCATATCTCTAAGGCAAAACTTCCCTACTTACTTCAGCATATTGTTAGAACAAAAATAATACCAATTATGTAGCAGAATTGTAGCTCAGTATCTCAGTTTTATATAAAAAGTCTGTATCAGGTGAAAAACAATGTTTGTGGAGGTGGAATTAGAATAATCTAACAGAAAATTTACAAGCAATGGGAAGCCCTCTGCCTCCTCCTGTCAGCTTCTGTAATTCACCTCTCGTCTGATCTCTAGTTCTCCTTCTGTTCTCATCTGTGTTTCTGAGTTTTCCCATGCAAATCTGTGTTTTTGTTTTTGTTTTTGTTTTTGTTTAAGACTCTGAATCTCTGCTGTGAAGAGCTTTGTGTGGTTCTATTTTTCCCATACATATATATGCTTCTTAATCTTCAAATTCCCAACTTTTTTTTTATTATTATTATTATTCATAAATTCTATTTTATAGTCACAGAAACAAAAAAATAAAAATAAAAATAAAAATTGGCTTTAAAGTTAAAGCAATCTTTCTCTCCCTCTCTACTTGCAGTGAATGTTAAACAATTTTAGGAATTGTAGAAATTTTCATAGGTATTAATAATTTTGAATGCTTACCTCTGTTGGAAACTATAATTCTTGTTAGAGATACATATAATGAAATGAAGATTTTTCAGGCCATGTTATCATCCATACCAAATGTAAGTTATGTACAATAACATGAGAGACAAAGGATAATCAACCTTCTGTAGAAAGCTTGTTGTTTACTTTAAAATCATTGCTGAATTTCATGGATTTCATAGGATAGCCAGCAAACAAAATTGTATAGATTCTTTTTTTGCTACACAGGATTTCTGACAGTGCTCTTTGAATACTTACATGCAGGAGAGCCCTTCCCCCAGGGATATCAAGATCACTGCCCATGCAAAGATTTAACCTTAGGTACAATGTTGCTAAATTTTCACCCCATCTTTAACACCAACTGTGCATGTGATAGCTACAAGCCTAACACCATGATACACTAGAACAAGGAGTAGAAACTGGACCTGGAGGTGTGCACCAGCACACGATGGATAGTGTGGCAACACTGTGAACATTAATGGGGGAGATCTCCACGTACTGGGAAGCATTAAAGCACACTCTGTTTTTAGGGGTGAATGGATTGGTCATTTGAACCATTTATTCTTTGCGTTCTGAACAGCATTTTAATAACTTTCTGACAGGTCAGCCTATTGTAACAATAAATGATACACAGATTAGATGTTAATTTCGTGATGGATAAATACTGAACCTTTTGTGTGTGTGTGTAATATGACATTTGTATGTATGTACACATGAAATGAATGTTTGGAAACTGATCCAAATAATTAAAGCAGCTAAATTTCCAGGCAAATGTTATATTTCAGTACAATTCTTCACTACAGCAAATTACCAAAAATGGTCTAGGTACTTTAATGAAAGCAGAGAGCTAACAGACAAATACAGAATCCTAAAAATCCTGTCCCAAAAATGCTTGACTATTTATCCTAACCAATAAGAAAATAATGAGGGGAGAATAAAAGTTTTAAATCCATCCTTCTAATCTATGAAAGCACTTATTTTGATGTAGGATGCTCAGCTATGACTTCTTGCCAAAGTACTAAAACTGTTTCTAACTTTTCTTGAGGCTGGTTTCTCCTTTTTAACAACAGGTGAGTAGCATGGGAAGCCATTTGGAATACAAAAGGCATTAATGCTCTTCTTTTTATTGCATTAACCACTGTAGTTGTAGTCACCTGAATTCAATTTGATCTTCCCTGATTGTGTCAGATGATTCTAGTTCTATATTGAAAAGCGTCTGTGAGGTTCTCTGAAGTTCATCTATTAGAAAGTCACCTCCTGGATTTCCTAATAACTAGGTAGGAAAATGGATTCAATGTATTCCAAGATGAAATATAATGCCTTCAATTCTGTACATTTATAAATAGGTAGGATATCTAACTTTGATTCCTAGGACCTATGCTGAAAGGCAAAGATTCCAAGCTGTTCCTGAATTGGGCAAATGCAATACTACAGAGTCAAAGAACTTACATAAGTGTTCTAGCAGTTAAGTTGCTGGAATTAACTGAGGAAGAATGAATTTTTCCCTTGCTATGAATGTACTCCTATAGTACCACACTAATTGTAAACTGAGACAGATCTTCTGGGGAACTTAGTTTTGGACAAAGATCCAAAAAGACCTCTGGATTTCAGGAGAGTAGACTTATACCTACTCAAATATATGTTTGGAAGATCTCTATGGTATTGCCCCAGAGAAAAAGGGAGTCCAGGAGAGCTGGCTGATATTCAAAAATCACCTCCTCCAAGCTGAAGAAAGATCCATTCCTGTTCCCTGGTGCCAGGGAGAGAGTTTTCAGCAAGGAGAATGTACCCTCACTGAAGGAGGACTAGGGCAGAAAATGTTTAAACGAAGTGCATATATCTAAGTCCACAGTTTCAAATGGGTTGTACCCATTGTGTACAACCCATTTGTACATTGTGTAGTGATTTCAAGGCCACTCTCAACTATTTGTGAATGGTCACAGCAATTAAGATAGGTTCCTGAAATCTGGAAATGTCACTCCTATCTGCAGGAAGCGAAAGAAGGAAGATCTGGGAAACCATAGGCCCCACCGCAGCCCCTAAGATGATTGAGAAAATCCTCCTGGAAAGTATTTTCCAAGATGTGAACAACAAGAACAAAACTGGAAGTAGTCAGACTTACAGCAGGGAAATCATTCTTGACCAACCTTATAGTTTTCTACATTTTCTACATTTTCTACATTTTCTACATTTTCTACATTTTCTACATTTTCTACATTTTCTATTTCTACATAGTTTTCTACATTTCTACTGGCTTGGTTTATGAGAAAAGAGCAGTAGACATTGCTTACCTTGACAGTAGTTAAGCCTTTGACATTGTCTCCCGTAATGTTTCTTGTGTCTCCTGTGTCAAGCTCTGTGCTTAGCATACAAGGAAAATGATACAGCAATTTTTACTGAGGATTAGAAAATTCTGCTGGAGGGGACCTGATGCCCCCTAGGTAAGCACTGCATACCTAAATATCAAGTTATGAAATTTAACTTTGGGGATATATCTGTTCAACTCAACTAATATTCTTGAGAATTTCCAAAGACTTCTTTATATAAAGTTTGAAATGTATATTCTACAATGTGTGAACTGTTTAGGGTTTAGTTTTGAGATGAAAAAGACTAATGAAAATATTAGTCACGTAAACCTGTTCTTGCAGGATTTAAAAAAGGTTGTCATTGAGTTTTTGAACTCCTGAAGTTCAAATGAAGCAGAAATTAAGGTCAACCATAAAGAAATTGGAATACTAATAAAAATTCACAGTTTTTTGTGTATATTTCCTGGAATTGAGTGAAACTAATTTATTTCAATGAGTCATATCAGCTTGACCAGGAGAGTATCTAGAAAAATTGAAATTGCAATAAAAATATTTTCTCGATCCTTATTTCTACAATAACATGTAATATTCTGTCTGAAGACCTGAGGATTTCAGTTGTTGCAAATCAACCAAGCTGCCAATCAACCAGCTATACTGATGTCAATAAAAATCAATATTGATACCAATATTGATATTATCATTGCAATAATAATAATAAATAGGAAAGAGAGAGAGAGAGAGAAGTTCCATTGATTTAAGATCAAGAAAAAATAATGGCGTTTTACCGTAAATGACTGTGAGGAAGATACCCTAGTTTCTTTACCTCAATCTAAGAAAAGCAAATTTAGTGCAAGTTTAACTAAAAGCACTAAAGAGTTGCATACGTTTGGATGGAAGAGGATTTTATTTTACATACAGTGATGATGACAGAATTATTTTTCATTTTTAAAGCTAAGTTAAAAGATGACTTCTTGTGGGTTTGATTTTTAAGTAATTGTTATCTGGGGAAACTGAAGTATTTGAGGGTTTTGTGGATTCAATACAGCAATAATATAGAGATTGTATATCTATCAGCTTTTAAAAGCTGAATTAATATGAAATGACTTTTTTCCTTTTGTTTTCCTGTTGTTTTGTTACATATTCAGTTAGTGCTTCCTGATAATAACACTTTATATCCTTGAGTTACATGTATGTGGAACACAATGCTGTAGTGGGTTTAGGTGGCAAGGTTTTGGTAGCAGGGGGCCATAGGGGTGGCTTCTGTGAGAAGGATCTAGAAGCTGCCCCATGTTTGGTAAGGGCCCCATTGTTTTCCAGAGCTGAGCCAATAAGTGATGTTGTTTTGCACCTCTGTGAGAGCATATTTAAGACAGGGAAAAAAACGCTGCACCACACAGCAGCTGGGAGAGTGAAGGGAGTGAGGACTGGCCTTGCAGGCGCCAAGGTCAGTGCAGAAGGAGGGGGAGAGGTGCTCCAGGTGCCGGAGCAGAAGTCCCCTGTGGCCTGTGGTGAGGACCATGGTGAAGCAGGATGGCCCCTGCAGCCCATGGAGTACCACGGTGGAGCAGGGTTCCACGCTGCAGCCTGTGGAGAAGACCACAGTGGAGCAGGTGGACCTGCACCGATGGAGGCTGCAGCCTGTGGAAGAACCCTACCGGAGCAGATTCCGGACCAGACCTGTAGCCTGTGGAGAGGAGCCCATGCAGGAGCAGGTGGCCTGGCAGGAGCTGCTGCCCGTAGGGGAGCCAGGTTGGAGCAGTTTTCTCATGAGGGATGGACCTCGTGGTACGGACCCATATCTGGAGCAGCTCTGGCAGAGCTGCTGCCTGTGGGAAGCCCACGCTGGATCAGTTCATCAAGGACTGTATCCTGTGGGTGGGACCACACAACACAGGGGACAAGAGTGACCGAGAAGGAGTGGCAGAGAAGTGCTGTAGACTGACCATAACCCCCATTCCCCCATTCCCCTGCGCCGCTCGGGGGGAGGAGGTGGAAGAGGGTGAATGGGGGGGGAAGGTGCTTTTGGTTTCTTTCCTTTGTTTCTCACTTCTCTAGCTTGTTAGTAATGAGCAATAAATCTTACTATCTCCTTATGCCGAGTCTGTTTTGCCCGTTACAATAATTACTGCGTGATTTTCTCGTCCTTATCTCAACCTTTGAGCCCTTTTCACATATTTTCTCCCCATTCCTGAGGAGGGGGAGTGAGAGAGCGGCTGTGGTGGAGCTCGGCTGCCCACTCAAGCGGAATCACGACAAATGCCAATTCTAAAACAAATCTGGGTAGCTCCTCTGGCATTTCTATGCATTTCCTAGTCAGCACAGCAAATTCAGAACAGAAGACTCATCAGTATAGCTTCTATTAAAGGTCAAAGTAGAACGCAACCATTATGTTGCCAAACACAATATTGAACTTAACAATTTTTATCAAAATGTTGGATTTACTTGTCTTTTCTCCTATCATTTTTGGATAGGTCCATAGTTTGATCCATAGATCTGAACTTATATACCTTTATTTGTCACGTAATTTAAGTGTGTTTAACAGTAGTACTGAGTTTCCTCAGAGTATATGAACAGGTAAATATCAACAAAATTTTCATGGCTTCTTATGACAATTTTATCTATGTACATATGTAGAAATATGCCCTATACCTATCTAGAACTCACACTTTTAGCCACTTATGATTGCCCTAGCCGTTGTCATACATATGTTTCACTTGTTTCACATGTTTCATGTTTCATATATTTATATGAAACATGAATATGTTTCACTGCAAAACAGACTAGTTGCCTTGAAAATCAGGTACTGGGGCTCAGGGTGGAGACAGTACAGTGAGAAAGTTTATTTTTTATGAGCTTGCAAAACATGGAGGTCAGCTGGGTTCTGATTTCAGCTGTTTACAGCTGAGAGATTAAGGTAAAATAACTTAAAACTATTTATTTACTGCAGATTTCATAATAGATTGAAGCAGTTTCAGACTCTTCAGAAATGTATTTTTAAATTGTCCATTATAAGAAGTAAAAAAAGTAGAAGTCCTGTCACTTTCAGATGAGCAAGCACACAAGAGTTTCCACATTAAAATTATCTTCCGCACCCTACAATATATCAGGAAATTCAGAAACACAGTGGGTTTTGTGGTCTCAAATTTCTATCATAAACTCACAATTAATCTCAAGTGCAGAGAGGTGGTCAGAAAAAAAAAAAAAAAAGAAAAAAAAAAGAAAAAAAAATATGTGTATAGTTTAATTATTATTTTAGTTGTCTTTGGGAACTTTTAGTAGACTCTTCTGTCAGAGAAAGCAGCTGTGTGTTCTGACCTGTCGGTTCTGTGAACCAAATAGAAGATTAAAAGAGGACATACTGTGAAATAGATTACACTAACTGTGTTGTGCAGCTATCACTGTTTTATATTAGACAGCAAGAGCACTCATTTGATTACAGTTTTCTAAAGGCAAGATTCATGTTTACAAGCAACATATCTAAAAAGGAAAGCAGTTTATGAAATGGTTTATCAGTAATAGTAGCATCTGGAGCCAAAGGCTGAAAGAGATTTGGCCTCTTATTTAGCCATTTCCAATGCCTCTCTAACCAGAAAATCAATTAAATGACTTTAAACTTACATAGGCATATCTGCATAGCAGAGCAGGATTTAGCCCAGAGGTATTTATTTTCAGTCTTTAAGATGATGATCTGCTGAGAATTTCGCTGAGGGAGAGACGCCAGGAACAGTGTGAGGCAATCAGATGGTAGTGCAGAAAAGGGGGAAAATAAATAAATAAATAAATAAATAAATAATAAATAAATAAATCTGTTTTAACGTGAAAACAGAATGGAAAAAAAATATAGAAAAATAGAAATTCTATTCTGTTTTCATGGAACAGTGACTTTGGAACAGAGACTATGAGAACGATAATTTGAACTGTGTTTGAGTTCATCTGTGTCTCAGCCCATTAAACTGGAGTGTCTGCACTGTGAACTGAGGTGTGAACTGAGATAATTATACTAATTGTTCTGACTGGGAAGGCTGAGTGTAGTAGTAAAATAAGAACAATTTCTAGAGGGTATAGAAGAAGCTAGGAAATGCAACTTTTACCCAGCTTAAAGGATGTCACATTTTATTACAGAAATTAAAATACAGGCAGAAGAACAGTAAAGAATAGAAGCAGGAACGTTGCATCTTCCCTGCCTTGCATGCAATTGTATTGCTTGTCCTGTGCTATAAGCACCAGAAGGTATTTGAAAGCCTCTTAAAAATCTCCTCCTCTCTGTATTTATCTCCAATACAGCCAGTCACAGTAGCTGCTCAGTTACATTAGTCTGCCCTGACAAGTTTGCCTTCTCTGCTTGTGATGAATTCTGCTCAACTACAAAGACATGCACAAGCTGACTCCACAGGGCAGCAATGCACTTCTGCCCACATTATCTCAAACCTAATGCTTCAGTAATGAGCAAGAAAGGGGGGAAGCAAATGAGACAGTAAGGACTTAATGGCAATGCTGCTGTTACTGTTGTGATTGCAGACTGCTGTTCCATGATTTTGTTATTGCTTTAGTCAGCACTAGTGCTGAAAGAAATGGTCCCCCACACATGCATTTCTGACTATTTTTGAACTCTTACTTTTATGCCTGTACAAACATTTATATGGACATTAAAGAATCTGGACAGGACAGAAAAATTAACTCAAAAAAAATATATATTTTTTTTCTGTAATATTTCTAATATATTTTACTTTGGAATTGTATTTTCACAAGGCTACATTTCCTCACTGCTTTAGAAAGGAAATTCTATACTATATATAAATAAACTTACATAAAAAAATGATACTTCCATAAGATGTTATGGAACTTGAACACTTCAAGAAGACCTTGATCACTTTTGTTATCAGTAGAAGAGATACAAAGAACTGGATCTTTCTACCAGTACTGGGAGAAAGGATAGACGGTACCTAGATACTCAGCAGTAGCTATCATCACATATAGTTTGACTTTTCCTCAGCAGCAGGAAGCTAATATTTTCAGGCAGTGGAGAAGCTCAGTACTTTGCTTTTTGGTTGCTTTTTGAAAATATTCTAACTTGGAAACATTCTGAACAGTCTCTACAAGTCTTCCTCATACTGTAGCTCAGAGCAAAAATAACTGTGTTATGTGCCTCTTGTCAATTTCACACTTTTGTAACACATTTGGAGCTGGGCAACAGTGGATGACAGAAATCCTGGAGAGAACAGTGATAACTGCTAATCAATCTTAGATTTAGTTCTCTACAAAAGAGTCAAAAGAGTTATGAGGCCTGGGCCTACATAATTAGCAAGGCCATTAGCATTTTATGCTGATAATCTGGTTTACAAAGTAATAAATACAGAAGACAATTGCCCAGTTGTGGTGAGATCAGCATACTTCATGTGGATTTTGGACACCATGTTGATGCACAAGGTGGAACTGTTTCACACAGGGCCAGGCTATCAGACAGGACTAGGGCATATTCTGTATTTAGCAGGAGTATCCTGTGCCCGTGCATCTATACTGCTGGTCTAAACTGGACCAGAGGAGCAGGGAACATGACTGAGGTGAATATGATGTGTAGGATGGAAGCACCAGAAATCACTATCCACTTAATCCATCCCGTTCAATAAATAAACTGTGTGGTTTTCTGCTTGTGGCCTCCCCACCCAATCACCCCAGGACTTTAGCATATTTTGCCAATTAGTATGGTACTGACAATTTTCAACTGAGATAGCCATCAGTGAGGACTAGAACTAGTCTTAAAATACATCTATCTGCCAAGGAATTTGTCTTTAATTTCTGGAATGCCTTTGATAATGTCCTGGATCCTCTTGGAACTTCTTCTCTGCTGAAATTAAAGAACATTAAAGCAGTATATAGATTGATCAGTCAAATTTGTGTTCTCTGCAGGAATCTCTATGATCAAAATGAGACAAGAAATATTCTTGATCAAATTTACAGACAGAAGTGAATGATCTGGATTTTTCCTCTGTTGGGTACGAGGCATTTAATCGATAAGGATAACATGTACTCGCTTGTCAAAACTGACAAGGAGAGTTTTAAGTTTTTGGAATTGTCAGATTCATTAGTATGTGCTAATCATGCTTATTTTAAACTTATTTTTATGGATTTACATATCTGCAATGACATTCACTATGTCAGCTATGTTAATATCTGTAGAATTGCATTATGGAAAAACATTGACATGTTCTCAACAGGGACTCTGACTGTGATAACTTACCACTGTCTTCTGTGCTGCAGAAAAGACATGACTGATGGTCCAGAATTGCATGTAACCCAGTCATCTGTCAACTATAGATATGCATTACATGGACTGTTACTTGTTCAGACATCACTTACAGCCTCCTGTTATTCCTGTAGCTGCCAGCAGTTGGGATTCAGATCTCTTCCCCCTTATCCCAGGAAAATAATAAAGCAGTATAAGAATGGATATAATATTTTGATTATAGACATCAAAATTCACACTGAAATTGTTAAACAGTTGAGTGTCCCAAATCTTTGCAATTTCATTGATAAAAAAAAAAAAAAAAAAAAAAAAAAAGATTAAATTTACTTTCTGTCTCTGATAATATTTTCAGGTTTTCATATTCCTGTTAATAGAAATGAAGATAGTTGTTAGCATCTTGAACTTTTAGGGTACCTTTGTTCTGTATACATTTAAAAAAAAAAAAAAAAAATCTTGTCTACAGACCAAAAATTCTGCTGCTGTAAGAACTGCTTCTTCTGGGATAGGATTTTTTTTTTTCTTGAACAAAAATATTTAATGAATATATAAATTTTCATAAGTATATTTGGCTTAAATAAAGGCTGAAAAAAAAAGGGTTTTCAACTTTTCTGTCTGTCAAACTTCACTTTAATACAGAATAAACCACATGAAATGAAACAAATTCTAGAATTTATAGTGTATTTCTCAGAGAAATATTTTACTGAGAAATAATTTCACTGAGAAATATTTTATACTTCATGGAAACCTATTGTTCCTCTGTGTGTATATCTGCTTGTACTACACATGCAAATGCAGTACATATGATTCAGGTTAGCAGACTTGTTGTCAATCTTTTATTTCTTTCTTTATTATTTTTAAGAATTTGTTGTTCTACATTGGCAAATACTTCTGAGTAGTAACAATGAATATATAAACAATACTAAGAACATATTGAAGAGATTAACCTCTGAGGTTAAATATCTTATAGAAGCTTAAAAGTCATAGGTCAGTTTGTTTAAAATTAAACAAGCAAACAAACAAAACACCTTGTCAAAGCATGAAAAAAAAAATTGTCACATTTTCAGATTTTAAATATTAAGCAAAGAGTTTTCTGTCAGAGTAGACACATTGTGAGATTTTTCTGTATTGTTGGTTCACCTGTCTACAGGAATTTACAGGAAACAATGGAAACAATTTAAAAAAAAAAAAAAAAAGTCTTTCCCAGACCCTCCTATACTTCTAAAAATATAGGATGCCAGAGTAGTTAGTCAATAGGCAGCAAGATAAGGTAGGTGAAAAAATGAGGCAAATTTATCTTCTATGGCTTATTACGTAGTCAGTTAAACATAACGTAAAGTATTTCTAAGATCACAGTAAGAAATTACAATACCTTAGAGAATTAGTGCTTATGCAACAACGGATGTACCAGAGCAGTCTCTTTGGGAAAGGAACGTGAAGAAAAAGAACAAAAACTTCTGAAGAAGTAGCCTAGAGAATTAAAGACAGTGTTCATATAATCTTTCCTTGTCCAGAAATTAAGCGTGTCATTTAAGTCATGTTGTGAGGAATGTTTTAACAATTCCAATTCGTGTCCATAAATTCGTGTCCATAAATTTGTGTCCATAAAGAACAATTCTGTTTGAATCCTGTCTGCCTCTGGGCCCTGCACTGGCAATTTAGTTCTTGAACCACAGATGCAGTGTGTCCCAGTCTCCCCCTCATTCCAGTCAATTTATCACGTCTTCAGAAAACACTCCTTAAATTTATGAACCTGTTTGCTTTTGTTATTCCTGACTTCTAGTTCTAACAGTTACAGCCTTTTTTCCTGTCTTCTTCGAGATTAACTTAACACTGCTATAGATGTGTCTGTGAATGGCTGGGGAAGAATGTTTTAATTACTCGTGAAGCGTCAAATAAGAAAGCTGTTTGTGTTTGATGTCTGGGAGTTTCAGAACAACTGATAACAACTAGTGACTGTTATGGGATACTATGTGGATCTTTGGTATCTGGCCAGGGGGCCAAGAGATTAAGAGGAAGAGAAAAGAAGCTGAAGGACGGTTGGGAGACAAGACCTGGGAGAGTTTACAGAGAGTGTTCCATAAACTTGGAATAGTGCCAAGTAAGTGCAAAGGGTGAGAGGAAGACTACGAGCCTTCAGCATGAAAGACCCCTAGAGACCCCCAGAGGAGACTGATGCGCATGCTCCAGTAGGAGGAACTGGACCCCGGAAGCTAATTATAATAATCTACTTTTTTAGAAGTAGTAATGAATATGTATTAGTCTAGGTGCATAAAAATCAGCTGCTTGATGTAACTGGTGTGCGTCCTGGTGGAGCAGAGACTCCCGGTGCACCCAGCGCTGTTTGCTTACCTCTATTCCTTTATAATCTTTTAATAAATCCTATTTTTTTATTTAATCCTAATTTGAATCCTGAGCCATTTATAACAATGTGACTAAATCCCTTCATCTGTTAAGAAGAAAGGAGATAGGCATCCCTTGAGGATGATTTGTCCTACCTTCCTTAAATGTTAGTTTTAAGGTAGGATGAGAAGTCATCTCTTTCTGTCTCTTCCCTTTGAGTAAAAAGTTGGCCTGAATGATATGCTGGGTTTAGATTTGTAACTTTGAGAACTAAATTAGGTGAATTACTTCTCACCTTTGTCTGTATTCAGAACATAATACATAATACAAGAGATACGGGCATTTACCTAGCCTCCTAAGAGCCTAGTTTTCAAAGGTCTTTATATAGGTTCAGATAGGCCTCCAGTGAAATTTTAAAAGTGCATAAATGAGTAACAACCTCACCCTTGCAATTATGTAGACCCAGAAGCACAAGGGCTTTTAAACTCTTAGCTCATATATATATATATACTTCCTCCCAGATAATACTGAGGGTTAAGACTTTGAATGGGATTTGACTGGTTCTCTGTATATTTAGATTACTAAATCCCTTTGAAAATTTGGCCATACATGGATATGACAATGCCAGATTGCAAAATTATGTCAATTTTTATGGGAACCTCTAAATGTTTTACCTTGTGTCAAAAGCTAGTTTGTTTATTAGAAATAAGTTCACATCTGCTAAACTGTTCTGTTTCTTAGTACAAATTAATACAGACATACCCTGAGAGTATCCTTAAGCCAAAACAGAATACTTGAATACTTGCTTTTCTTTAATTGCAAGTTCACATTATTTCATCAAATTATTATGCATAATATAGAACTGTCTAGCTTAAAGCACATAGTACAATGTAGGATGTTGCCCTCTTCAAAAAAACAGAAGTTGTTTCCCAAAGGTTGTAAGAAAAGCACTCATACAGTGTTGAGAATCATAGCGTACTTCTTAACAATGTCAGGTTGCTCTATCATTCTTTTATCCACACTGAGGAGAATTTTAATCCACTGAAATCAAAGAAATGTTTTATGCAATTATTTGAGTTTAGTAAGGTCAGACAAACTGAATTCAGGATGGACAGTACACATAGAGACTAAATAGAAGGAAATGAAAAAAACAAGCAAACAAAAAAAAACTTTACTGCATTTTATATATATCTACATATATATGAGAATTTGTTTTTGTTTGTTTGTTTTTGTTTCTTTTTTAAAATTTACTATCAGTTTATTGTCATTGACATTTCTTTAGTGATTTTCTCATATACATAATATCAAAGGGACTAAAGAAAATTCCTGGTCAAAGACTTGAAAAATATCTTCTTTTGAGGAAACGTTATTGAGAAAGCTAAAAGCACATCCACTTATTTTGCAATTGGAGATGATAAGTAGCACAACAAAAAAATGGAGAGATAGGATCCTCCTTCAGAAATGCATAGGTTGAGATCCACTCCGCTTTTCCCATGTTTTAATTTATGTCTACAGATTTTCTCAGTTCCAGTGCAGTCAGTAAATATAAATACGTTTATTTGAGTACTTCCAAAAGGAAAAGTAGACAGCTAAGATTTGGCAACTAAATTAAGAGGAGAAATTTTCCCTTGAGACTTTTGAAGGCACTTTTCTCTCTTCTTTAATTATAGACGAATTCAGACACTCTAGACTTGATTCAGTTGCTTTAGCATAGGTCACTAATGCCTCTTGAAATGCAATAGGGCATGTTACCAGTCCTCCTGCTGTTAAGCCAGAGGTACGTGGGTCCCTGCAAATCCTGTGTACCCTGCAAATCTTATGATAGTCTCATGAAGCTGTTTGAATATTGTTGAGTATTTCAAATAGCACTTGACATATACATCCCAATTTTTAAGCTAGTAAATCAATATCATACTTTAGGAATGTTAAGTCATTAGGAATTTAAATTTGAGTGTAAGTTATATGCCTTGATTAAGTCTATTCTAATCAATCCTCAGTAGATAGACATCAAGTAAATAGAATAAAATTTCTAGAGTATTATATGAAACAAATTCAAGTGACAGACATATCTTCTAACTTAAATTAGCAATTTGATGAACCTTAGAGAAACTTTGATGTCATTTAATTTCCTCTGCTCTGAAGTCTTCAACTGAAATATAGAAATTCCTTATACACATTTTACAGTGCAATTATATAGTGCTAACCCATATTTTAACATGTTGAAGGACTGAAATGTATTTTGGCATACTGCAGTTTCTTTTCTTTCTCTTACCAATTACAGATTCTACTAAGTATGCTTATGCAAGTAAGAGAGTGAAAGTTTTGCTTCTATATTTATGTTTCTGCACATATGTGTCTGTTTACAGCAGACAAATGCAAATGCCAATTTGATACTTATCCAAATATTTATCTTTGGATCGTCTCACAGATCTGAAAATACTTTAGCAAATTGCAGGATTCACTGGGAAGTAACTAGTTAGTTTTACCAATACCTGACATAACTTAAAAGAAAGCAATACATTTTAGCATATGAAGTCTAGCTAAAACTTTGATTTTTATTCTACAGAATCCAAACTTAAGCTGATGACTTGAGTATTAATAAACTTAACCTCTAACAGATGCAATTCTAATAGAAAATCCTAAAAATTATTCTAGATAACTAAATATATCTTGGGGTTATATGATAATGCCACTGTGTGAGAGAAGGAAAAAAAAAAAAAAAAAAGTATCCTTAGAAATCCTTCTCAGATAGCTATTAAATGATGCTATTCTCTTAATTCCATATAATATAAAAGATATTTCAATCGAAGTCTGATTCTGATCAAGATTTTTGTCTTAGTAATGAAAAAATAACCTCTGTGATAAAGCCATATGATCTGGAAATAGTTTAATTAGCCCTCAGTTTTTATTTCATGGTGTCAGGTTTGTTTTGGACATTTTAAAAGTGTCAGCAATGAACTCTACAGCTATAAGAATCTGTATAAGAAGGTATATTAAAGTAATTTTAAACAAGAGGCTTTGAGAGAAGACCAGAGGGAGTCTAAGTGTGTATAAAAGGGTCTATTGAGTTTCCAGAGGTACTTAGAAACTCTCAGAAGTTCTGAAAGGTTGAAGACTTTGCTTGCATTGCTCTCTTTTTAACATTATTTATTATTCTGTTTTAAGTGTGTAGAGTGCTTCAGACACTGGTGATTATATTTAGGTTCTCCCTTTTAGAGAAGCACAAGTGAACGGCAGAAAGGTTTATCTTCTCTGGGTTTTAGGTGGGGCCAACATTTGCAGCAGAGACATTGTAATGTCCATTGATATTAGATTGATATTGACAGAGAAAGGATTATCTGTTTTCTGTTAACTTTATTGCTAGAGCATAGTGTTTATAATATAGTCAATTTCCACTACATTGACTTCTTCTTTATTGTCAAGGCAAACTGTAAGGCTATAAGAATTATTAAAAATTCAATAAAAACATCAAAAGCAGAAGTAGTATAAGATATTTCTTCTGAATCCTGAAAGAAAACAAAAGCAAAAACATAAACCAGGGAAAAAATAATAATAATAGTAAAAGGTTATTTCTCTTAATTTTAACATTTATTGAAAGATATTGAAAGTATTTTGATTAATTAATACAAAAATACTTATTGCTTCTGAACAGGAAGACTAGTGTTTTGAGTTTGTACTGATATATTATCTTCAATCCATGATTATTTTTATATTGTTATATTGCTGGGGCTGGGGCCGGTCCTCTTTAATATCTTCATCAATGATCTGGACGAGGGCATTGAGTGCACCCTCAGTAAGTTCGCAGATGACACCAAGTTAGGTGCGTGTGTTGATCTGCTCGAGGGTAGGAAGGCTCTGCAGGAGGATCTGGATAGGCTGCACCGATGGGCTGAGGTCAACTGCATGAAGTTCAACAAGGCCAAGTGCCGGGTCCTGCACCTGGGGCGCAATAACCCCAAGCAGAGCTACAGGCTGGGAGATGAGTGGTTGGAGAGCTGCCAGGCAGAGAAGGACCTGGGAGTGATGGTGGATAGTCGGCTGAATATGAGCCAGCAGTGTGCTCAGGTGGCCAAGAAGGCCAACAGCATCCTGGCTTGTATCAGAAACAGTGTGACCAGCAGGGCTAGGGAGGTGATCGTCCCCCTGTACTCGGCTCTGGTGAGGCTGCACCTCGAGTACTGTGTTCAGTTTTGGGCCCCTCGCTACAAGAAGGACATCGAGGTGCTTGAGCGGGTCCAGAGAAGGGCGACGAAGCTGGTGAGGGGCCTGGAGAACAAGTCCTACGAGGAGCGGCTGAAGGAGCTGGGCTTGTTCAGCCTGGAGAAGAGGAGGCTCAGGGGCGACCTTATCACTCTCTACAGATACCTTAAAGGAGGCTGTAGCGACGTGGGGGTTGGCCTGTTCTCCCACGTGCCTGGTGACAGGACGAGGGGGAATGGGCTAAAGTTGCACCAGGGGAGTTTTAGGTTAGATGTTAGGAAGAACTTCTTTACTGAAAGGGTTGTTAGACATTGGAACAGGCTGCCCAGGGAGGTGGTGGAGTCACCATCCCTGGAAGTCTTCAAAAGACGTTTAGATGTAGAGCTTAGGGATATGGTTTAGTGGGGACTGTTAGTGTTAGGTTAGAGGTTGGACTCAATGATCTTGAGGTCTCTTCCAACCTAGAAATTCTGTGATTCTGTGATTCTGTGATTGTTCCAGTTATTTATCTTTGCCATCTCTACATCTAGAAATCAGTTTGAAGAGCTCTGCTACTATGTCATTTAAGTGAAGTCTTTGCCTTATATTTCTAATAAAAAAGACCAAATAGAATCATAGAATCATAGAATGGCTCAGGTTGGAAAGGAGCTTAAAGATCATCTAACTACAACCCACCCCTGCCATAGACTACCACCCAATATATCAGGTTGGCCAAGGCCTCATTCAGCCTGGCCTTGAACACTTCCAGGGATGGACCATCCACAGTTTCTTTTGCAACCTGTTCCAATGCCTCACTACCCTTACAGTGAAGATTTTCCTCCTAATGTCTAGTCTACATCTATCTTTCAGTTTAAGACCATTCCCACTTGTCCTATCATTATCTACCTGAGTAGAGTCCTTCTCAATCTTTTTTATAAGACCCCTTTAAGTAATGAAAAGCTGCAATGAGGTCTCCCCAGAACCTTCTCTTCTCCAGGCTGAACATGCCCAGTTCTCTCAGCCTTTCTTTAGAGGAGAGGTGCTCCAGCCCTCTAATCATCTTTGTGGCTCTCCTCTGCATTTTATCTAACAGGTCCACATCCTTCTTCTGCTGGGGGACTAAACCTGGATGCAGTGGAACCTCCTTCAACCTGCTAGTCACTCCTCTCTTGATGCAGCCTAGGATGCGGCTGGCCTTCTGGGCTGCAAGTATGCACTGCTGGCTCATGTTGAGCCTTTCATTCAGCAGAACCTTCAAGTATTTCTTTGCAGGGCTGCTCTCAATGAATTCTTCTCCCAGACTATACTCCTGTCTGGGGTTACCTCAACCAAGGTGCAGCACCTTGTACTTGGACTTGTTGAAGTTCATTAAGTTCACACGGGCCCCCTTTTCCAGCCTGTCCAGGTTCCTTTGAATGGCATCTCTTCCTTCTTTGGTATGAACCTTACCACTCAGCTTGGTGTCATCTGCAAACATGCAGAGGGTGCACTCAAACCCATCATCTATGTCATTGATGAAGATATTGAATATTGAAAAGCAATAGTCCCAAGACAGACCCCTGAGGGATACCGCTCGTCACCAGTCTCCACCTGGATATAAAACCATTGACCACTATTCTTTGGGTGTGTGCAATCTTCAAGCCAATTACTTGTTCACTGGATGGTCCACCCATCAAATCCATATTTTCCAATTTAGAGATGAGAATGTCATGTGGGACCTTGTCAAAGGCCTTACAGTATTCCAGGTAGATGACATTGGTTGATGTTCCCTTGTTGACTGATTCAGTTACTCCATCATAGAAGGCCACCAGATTCGTCAGGTATGATTTGCCCTTGGTGAAGCCATGCTGGCTGTCCCAGATCACCTCCTTGTCCTGCATGTGCCTTACCATTGCCTCCAAGAGGATTCGTTCCATGATCTTGCCAAGCACAGAGGTGAGGCTCACCTGTCTGTAGTTCCCAGGGTCTTCCTTTCTACCCTGTTTAAAAATGGGAGTGATGTTTCCATTTTTCCAGTCACTGGAGACTTCATGTGACTGCCATGATTTTTGAAATATGATGGAGAATGTCTTGACAACTACATCAGCTAATACCCTCGGGACCATTGTATGCATGTCATCAGGGCCATATAGAAAAAGCAACATTTGAAGTAAAGAGGACTGATACTGCTCCATGAAACCATCCGATGGTGTAAATATGTGTAAAATATTTAAAAATATTTCAAAAATTATCAGAAATATGGAGAGCAAATACTTAAAGAAAAAACATATCATCAGAAAAAACAAACAAACAAACAAACAAACAAAAAAACACCTGTAGGATATTTAGTCTGTATAGAGTTCTTGTATTTCGTTCCCGTATGAAAGAATTTCTTAACATCAGGACATAATACAATGGTAATTTACAACAGGAGATTGAACTGATTACCTGATTTACAGAGTGTGCATATTTCAAGCTAAAGGTTCATAACATTACCTCACCCCTTTCTGTAAATGCTTCTATTTCAGCAGTGTTTTATTCTGAATATTCATTAACTGTGCTGGGAAGGAAGGAAGGAGGGAAGGAGGGAGAGAAGGAAGGAGAGAAGGAAGGAGAGAAGGAAGGAGGGAAAGAAGGAGGGAAAGAAGGAGGGAAAGAAGGAGGAAGGGAGTCATTTTGACTTTTTAAACATTAGCTCTACCTTGTGTAGCTTTTCTAACCAGAAATGCTCGTCTCTGTCAGTGCCACTAGACTCTCCCCAGCATACTTCTGAACTTGGAAAGCATCCAGTGAAAAGCTGCAGAGTTTTTGCATGCCCTACCAGGGGGGAATCAAGATATAGTGCATATGCAATGTGTCATCCAGTGTTCTTAGAACATGTAAAATATCCAGCTGTGCTGTTAATTTGGTCAGGCCTCAGGCCTTCCACAACACATCAATTTCACTTGATCTACATTCCAAAACCTTCATAAGCCATTCATAAGGAACTGTTGGGAAAAAGATTCTTATCGAGCTCTTCATTTTGCAAGAAAAAAGAAAATGCCCTGCCTTCTCCTCCCCTCCCCCCCCCCCAAAAAAAAAAAAAAAAAAAAAAATATATATATATATATATATATATATATATATATATATAAGAGATGTAGCAAGGAAATTGTAATAGATATAAAATAGAATTTTTCTAGTTGTATTTGTAGGCAAGAAAAAGAATCAGAGAGAAAATACTAAATTGTATAACATTTGTAGTTGTTTTTTTTTTTTCTAATTATTAAAATTAGAAAAATAACAATAATTATATATATATATATAAAAGCAAACAAAAATATCCATTTGGCCATTTGGAAAGTATTCTATTAGTTGTGCTATATATATATAATATGATTCATATTTTCCTGCTACTCTTAAGTCCCAAAGACAATTAATATTTTCAAAAAATATCACTGATATTTTGTTGTTGTTGTTGGCTTGAATTTTGCTTGTTTATTTTTAATGTCCAGATTTCATTAATTTAAGGAACATTGATTTAGAAAATGTTGGAAGACCTCACTGAGTGCTCCTGTCACTATTTTGAATTAATTTAATAATTCATATAGCTGTTCACATGTGTAATAAAGAGGAGCTTCTGCTTAAAATTATTATTTTGCAGATGAGGAAAGATATTGGTTTGCTCTTTATTATGCTTAAATAATTCTGGCAGTGAATTCCCCTTTTTTTCTTTCCCCTATCCTGACAGGGAAGACTTTCTTGAAAACAAAGCAACAAAATAAGAAGCAGGTTGAAAGAACAAATGTAGTGAATTCAACTGGCCAGTGCAGAAAAGTTTTTTTTGTTTTGTTTTGTTTTTTTACAACAAATCAGAACATTACTAATACAGCCAGAGTTGTAGCAAAATGAAATGACAAATTATATGCATCCAGATAGTGATGGAAGATATTTTACAAACAAGAACAAGACATAAGAAACCAAACCCTTCAAAGGAAGAAGGGTTTGAAAATTAAATAAATAAGTTTATTTTCCTTGAGGTCATTTCAGAAGACAATTGTTTTCTTAGGAGGATAATGTATTAAATCATAGAAAAATATCTACTGAAAATATTTGGCATTACCTCTCTCAAATATTTAATCAGTAAGTGGAGTTAATAGTTAAATCAAAAAGCTGTAAATTGGAACAGGGTAGGTTTAGGTTCTCACCAGTTTGGTACTTAAGATGCTTAAGGAATAGAACGAGGTACTTTGGTACTTAAGGAATAGAACAAAAAAGCAGATGTTAAGTGTTTTTATTAGTTTATATAAGTAAAACATTGTGGCACATCTTTGATATCAATATTCAATGATACTTAAAATGTAAAAGTAGTAAAAAGGTAATTGAATCCCAGAAGTCTCTAGGGTACTTTTATACATATTGAAAGTGTTTAGTCATGTGTACATGTACATTATTTACAGTATTTACATCACGTAGATATGCAAAATTGAATACATTTGTTTATTTACATGTGAGAAGCAAATGGAAGGAACAACAACCTATATGAATAGCTGTATTAAAAACATCAACAAAGTACTTGATCTACTTGATCTTGACATTTAAATAATTCAACAGGTTTCACTACAGGTTTTGTAGGTTAAAATGTTTTTAAAGCTGAAGAAAAAGTCTCGGACATTTTGAACTTACTACCAAAGTAACATGTTTATCACAAATTTAAAAATATTTAATCATGTATAGAAGGCAGAATTTTGTAAGTTTCTAAATTTTCAATACTTACTAGAAATTACTTGTTGAAATTACTAATTTTCTTTTGCAGCAGCTACATTTGTGGTTCTATTGTGGATTAATATTACCTTTTCTTTACGTTTTTGCTCATCATCAAAATTGGATTTTTCAGTCATCACTTAACTATCCAGGAACTCAAATTGAATTTGAAAAATAGTGTTAATGAAAATAACAACATAAAATTTTACTCTTGTTTCACAGAAATAAGGATGAGGAAACCTACTTTTGTTTACTGATGCAGCTTTGTGGATCATCTTAATGGAAATTGGAAGTCTATGACTTCCTTTATCCAACTGGTTTGAACCCCATTTTTCCAAAGAACAATACTCATGCTATTTTTGTTTCTCCAGCTGTTTTCTTTTCACTTGCTTGGGTTAATTAGCCCAGTTCCTGCTTCATGCCATATGTGTTTTCTTTAAACCTGTACTCAATAACTTTGCATTCTGATATATAAAGAACTTTGAGCTCATTTGACAAAGTATTGAGCGGGTAACACTATTGAAGGGGAATTTAGTTTATGAGTTTATAATCTGTAAGGAGAATTCAAAAAACAGAAATGGTCCTGAGCACTCACATTCAATGGAGAATTTATTTTCAGAAAAAAATTTTGCTTCCATACCTGGAGTTGTTGTGTCCCTGGAATTCCTACTTCCTTCCAGTTTAACCCACTCGGCAGGTAGCCTTTCTTGCCTGCCACACGATGTAATTTCTCTGTTACAAGTTACCATTGCTGAGCAGTTACAATTTGAATTTTCCCTTCAGTATGCAAGTGAATAGAAGCAAAAATTCACAATAATCTCCTTGCCTTGCCTACCCTTGCCTTCCCCTGGACTGAAAGTACTATTTTGTTCAGTACTCATACGAAGAAGATTCTAAGACCAAAAGTTTTTCAGAAACCAGTTCTAACATCATCAAAAATACATTATTGTGTTATCCTTTAGATAAGTAGAGAAGAATATCATAGAAAAATAGAATCATTTAGGTTGGAAAATACCCTTCAGATCACCAAGTCTGACTATCAATCTAACACTGCGAAGCCCACCACTAAACCATGTCCCTAATCACCACATCACACATTTGTCAATCATCCACACATCTCTTAAATGCTTCTAGAGATTGTGACTCCACCGTAAGAAGAAATCAAAGTTCTTATCATTGATTTATTATCAACAATCAGTGGATAAAATCACAGAGAAAAAAAACCACTTATTTCCAACAGGCATAATGGCTATTCATTGTGATTCAAGAATCATATTTCTGAAAATAAGCTTGGAAAAACAAGCATAAGGGTCATTCATTGTGATTCAAGAACCATATTTCTGAAAATAAGCTTGGAAAAATTGCTGATCACAAAACCTCATACAGTTTGTTTGTATTTTATGTTCTCTTTTTGAAATGTCTATGTGGCTTTGTTTACTTTGTTTAACACACTTTCAGTGGAAATATGTGAATAACATCTATGATTATATGCCCAAGTACTTGAGAATCTACAGGCAGCCTCACTTTCTGCTCACTTCAGAAGTCATCTAGGATGCAGGATGTGCAAGCTACTGTCTTAGGGTGAATTAGGAAAATGTATTATTTTCCCTCTTCTGTTGTACCAACAGAAGTCTTTGGATGGAAAGTACATCATGCTGGATGCTGTACTGTAGTCCAAGTTCAAGTATCAATCCAGATTCCTTAAATAGTAAGAAGACAAGTAAGAAGTACTTAAACCTCTTGTCAGTTGACAGCATGAATGTAGGCATGAAAACATAAAACAGTTGTACAGTTCTTTTGCTCTTATTATTACTCAGTGAATCAATTTTAGAAAATAAAGGAAATATTGTTTGTTTGTTTGTTTGTTTGGCTGATATTCAGAAAAAACATTTATACTAGCTTCACATTATCAAAATAAACAATAATGCACAAACCAACAGACAGTGTAAATAATTGTCTAATATATATTTTTTTTTAAATTGAAGTATTCATTCATTTTCATTCCATATTTTCATACTGCTAGACAGTGCCTTTTAAAACTTAATCAGTATTTTTATCCACTGGAAACTTTATTAATGAAATGAATAAGGTATTATACAGATTGTGCTAAGAAACCACACTAAAGCATAAAAACCTTAGATAATTAGGTAGTTATGACTTAGCCCTACAGATAATGTTATGTCTTGAAATATGTGAATGGGCAGTGAAATTCCTCTAGCACAACTATTCATGTCTTCCCAGAATGTAGGGCTCTGTCCTCTCAGTGATGCACAATATATTAGAGTTAACATAATTTACAGCACTGATTCACTGCTTATCAAAGCAACATGAGATCCTTGAGTTTCTTTCTCCATATTTTGCATTGTGCAAAGTCTGAGTTTCTGTTAAACAAACTGAAGTTTTTAGCTCTTCTGCTTTCAAAAAGGGCTTTAATTCTATAAATCTGTGTACTTATATATTGTTTACTCTCTTTCCAGATGGGCAAGAATAACAGCTCCAACAGGGGTGAAGATTTTCCTTATTTATCTTAATGCCATACTGACATCAAATCCAAGTATCAAGCGGTTAAAAGCTTGCATTAGAAGCATGTATTTCTAGATGGAGCAAGAAAAATAAAACAGAGGATGCTATTAACCTACAATATAGTTAATATTTTGAGACAAGTTTGCCTTAGATTTTATCTTTCAGAAAACTGAATGAATAATGTTACTCTGAAAGGAAGAGGCTAATACTCAGTGCTTTTTATTATACCAGCATGTTCAGTCTATCAATTGGTATGTAAAAATTCCTTAATAACACAATTGCAATAAATGCAGACTTTTCTTTGTATTTTTATTTTTATTTCTGAAAGAAAATAAGGAGTGTAGCATGAGGAAACCTACCTTTGGAATTCATTTCTTGACAAGAGCCTGATTTATTTGGATTTCTTTGGATTCACTGCAAGTTTTCATTGGATTTCAGTAGGCTGTAGGTCAAGCCTTTAGTCTGTTAGAGGTTGACTTTTAGTGTTACAGATATCCTGCAAAGTTTTTCTTATTTTGTATGTTTTGTTTTTGTTGTTGTTTTGTTTTTCCATTTGGACATGAAGATACAGTATATATTTGTGTGCTGACTGAATGAATGCCCTACGAAGTAGAATTTAGTTTAACTCCACATAACTGATAAGAACACTACACAAGCACATTCGAACTTATTAATGCCATCTAGTAATATCTCATATATGGTTTGTGATTTACTTATGGTACTCTAAAGTACATGTAGTGATAAATAATGAACTATTGATAATTGTTCAATAGAATAAAAAGTATAATGATATTGAGTACACTGTAGAAGAAACTATTTCTGTGCAAATAGAAAAGTACCTTTTCTTCTGTGCAATCCCATGTAAGTTTTTATGAGATAAGAAATAAAATGAAAATGTAGTGTATAAATATTTCTTAGTCATTTAATTTATTTTTTTTTTGTAAGTATTTGCTAAACAGGAAAACTAAACAACTCACTCATCTGCGGATCATGGTGGAAGAGTTTCTCTGCTTCCATCTACTGATGAACTAAAAGAGACAGCACAGTCAAGGAGCTTTCCTTTATGTGTATCTGTCTCTCTGGAGCATTTGTTCTCTTTAATTAAAATTATTTTAAAGTCAAATTGGAGGAAGGTTGGAAAAAAAAAATGTATTTCTTTATGATTAAACACCTTTACTATGAAGGTTGGAGGGGGGAAACAAAAAAAACCAACAATATAACCATTGCCTTGGGCAAGTGAGAAGTTAAACTAGGCAGTACTAAGAAAGGAGGATACAAAATATCAACAAGAAATTTGTTATGAAAATGGGTGACCAAGGCAGTGTTGTAGAGGGTGCTTTATACATTGTTCATATATTGTTCATATACTGGAGTTTTACTGTTGTTTCCCAAATCAAAGCTATTGACTCCTAATAGCTTTGACTTCTTTTCTTCCACTTTATGGTTTTGCACCCACATATGTGGAAGCAGTCAAGACTGGTGACTGCCAGGGAGGAGACGTTTACTGGGGTGGGCAGGGACTGGAAAGAAGAAGACAAAGGAACAAGGAGGAAAATAGGACATGAGCTTGTGATATTTTCTTCAATAAGACAATAGTGATCACCTGCATATTTAGACTTGATTCTCATTGCTGTCAGCAGTATCCAGCAGAAAGATGAGATAATTAAGATTCAACTGCAGAATTCATTTATTATTTAATTGGTGTCATTCTACACGAAGGTTTTTCTTATTTTCACATGGAAGAGAACAGTAGGACTGTGTTAAGTTAATGCCAACTGAAGGACAAACAGGAATAATTATTTTATTCAGTTTAAGCCTTTGATGAAGAACATTGCCTTTTATGAAATGTTTTTTTGTTGTTGTTTTGTTTGTTTTGTTTTGTTTTTTAAGCTGATATTTAATGGTGGTACTTCACTGATAGCTTAGATAATTCATCTCACTTGTATTTCTAGGTCATGTGGAGTACTTTTAGCTGTTTATGATGGTTTTACAGTGACTCTGTACTTTAAACTCAAGTTCTAATAACCAAAACATCTTCTATTTAGAAAATTCAGCTACTAAAAATGAACACTGTGTGATTATTCCAACTCATGGAGAGATACTGGGGAATCTCCTGCTGTTCCTGGGCTTGTTAAAGTCACTAGTGCTCACACACCCTGAATTTGCAAGAGTTTATGCATGCCATTTACAAGAGAACATTCTGATTTCAGCTGGGGTTCATTTGCTCATCAAAACAGTATGACTATGAGCTTTATTCATTTGAGACTGTTACCAAAAAGTTCTCTCCTACTCCAGAAAGATTTAATGAAGTTAATAGTAGTTTGTGAAACCAAAGTCATGAACTAGTGTAAAACGCAATGTCAAAATTATCTGGGAAGTATAACTGCTTATAGATTAGTGAAAAACAACAGAAATTTTCTAGGTAAAAAAAAAAAAAAAAAAAAAAAAAAGAAAAACAAAACTCAAAACAAAGTACTTGCCTATCACTGCCTTTGCAACCAGTTCCCTCTCCCTAGGGAGCTGTGAGGTACACAGAAAATGTGCAGTTAAGAGTGAGAGAAGAAGAACAACAAAAAGGTATACAAAAATATATATTAAAAGAAAAACAAAACACAAACTGAATATTAGTGTTTTGATTTCTTTCATGTGCATCTTGTCTGCAGTTTGACAAGGTACAGGCTGTAGTGAAGCTAATGTGTCTTTCTGTGAAGAAAGTTTCAAAATATTTGAAAGGACAGAGATTTGAAGCATATTCAATTAAAGTCAGGGTAAAACTGAAACATTTAGTAGTTATACTAGTGAAAACTAAATCCATCATCAAATATATGGATCTCTTTAGTTTCTTCAAACTAGGCTTTGAATTCTGACACCTATTAGTGATTTCTCATGCTCTTCATAGCTTTTCCAAGTACACAAAGCAAAGTCTTTCCAGGCCTGACAATGGGTTTTAAGAGCTGTGGATAAGTAAAGCAATATAGAGAGGCATATAGATACAGATACACCCATATTGTTCTCCCAGGTGTATCTATAAACTAGTGTGAAACAAACTGAACATTTTTTATATACTCAAAGGACATGGAATACAGAATGGCATTTAAAAACAGGAAGACATTCAAGTATTGAATTCATTTTTAAAATGATCTTCATAGTAAAGATGTTCTACATAAAAGTGTAGAATAATTTTGCATTTTTTTTTCCTTTTGTTTAAACAGTCCTTTTGTCTTGCTCAACAGCAATGGCTTTTTTGAAAGCCATTTAACAATTTTCAATAGGCTAAATGTCTCAAAGTTAAAGTATTTGGATTAGTTGATTAGATCCCACAAACTTGATGAGAAACAGCAGATGGGAAAGCATCAGTTTGGAGTGGGACATGACTGCACTTTACCTATACAAATATGAAGTACATATCTCTGACAGAGCTACATTTTTTGTGTCATTTTGTCCTTCCTTAAGGATGCAGTATAAAAGTATAAATGAGGATCCTTGAGGATGCAATATAAAAGTATATATGTTAGTACGCTACACCCAAATGATGTTTTATGGGAAATGAATATTCTTTAAAGCAGTGTGAATGTGGTCATCAGCAGGTAATAAAATAATAATAATTAAAAAAAAAAAAAAAGAAAAGTAGTGTCTCCTCCAGAAAAAAAAAAAAAAAAAAGGTTTCTGCTGCCTGCCAGATGGACCATCTTTTTAAAAGTACAGAAAGTACTTACTACCCTAAGAAACTAACATACATTTTATTGTTTTCCATGTATCATTCCTGAGTACAGAGTCATTGTTAGCAGCACTAAAATAATAAATCAGTTGAGGCCTTTGGAAGTGAACTTGAATATCTGAAATTAAATCAAATTAAAGACTGCTTAAGGGTAAGACAACTGAAAGGAGAAAAATAACTGAGTCATTGAGTTGTTATGAACTATCAAGCTTGGATGAAGTTGAAGAAGGATTAGAGAGAAATAGTAGAAGACATCAAGGTGGGAGCAGAATCTGCAAGACCTTTAGAGATCCACTGAGTTTCATTAAGTGTGAATACTTCTGACTTTTGATCATATGCTTTTTGTTAAATTCACATGCATAAACACACATAGCAATAGTTTGCAAAGAGATTGCAGTTTTTGAAGTGAAACACAGTAAATAATATAATATTCAGGATGTAGATCTTACTCAGCCAATACTACCTAATTCATCTGCAGTTTCTAGATAACAGTTTTTTGGTAAGCATGATTTACCATTATAAGTTTATTTTACTTTCAAAATCTTGGAAACCACATAGGTGATTTGAATGTTCATGCTTGCAGTATCTAAGACAGTGTTGTGGTTTAACTGAGAAGGCAGCTATGCACCACACAGTAATTCATTCACTCCCCCTCAGTGGGATGGAGGGGGAGAACAGAAAAAAGGGTAAAGTGCAATAACTCATGGACTCAGATAAGGACAGTTTAATAAGAAAGGAAAAAAAGATGCAAAAATAAAACTAAATCAATCAAATAATAATAAAGATAATAGTAATAATAGTAATAGTAACAGTAACAGTAATAATAATAATAATAATAATAATAATAATAATAATAATAATAATAATAATAATATGCAAGTAATTCACAATCCCATTGCTCACCACCAGCCAACCAATGCCCAGCCAGCCCCTGAGCAATGGCAGCCCTCCTAGGCCAAATCCCCCAGCTTTCCTTGTTCCATGACATTGTATGTTATGGAATATTTTGTTGGTCAGTGCATTTCAGCTGTCCTGGTGGTGTTCCCTCCCAGCTTCTTGTGGACCCTCAGTTTATTGGCATGAGAAGCCAAAAATCCTTGTCTCAGTGTAAGCACTGCTCAGTAGCACCTAAAACTCCAGTGCTTTTGTTATTTTCATCCAAATCCAAAACACAGCATCATACCTACTACTAGGAAAAAAATATATATATATCCCAGCAGAAACCAGGACAGAAAGCAACTATAGGTTGTTTTTTTTTTCTCATATTTACAAGCAGTTCTCATCCCCACTCTTAAATCATTATTACCCAGAATGCAATGTATATACAGCTTACCAACATGCCACTTTAACCCTGTCTTCAGTCTGACATTCACCCTTATGAAATAAATTTCTATTATTTTTTTTTAATGAAAAAGTATAATCCAAACGCATTTTAAGTAAATAGCAGAAGTGCAACAGAAGTGCAAGGAAGGCTGAAGAGACTTGAGAATTACAGGTGTTGTGGTTTAAACCAGCCGGCAGCTAAACACCACATAGCCATTTGCTCACTCTCCCCCCTCCCTCTCCAGGATGGGGGAGAGAAATGAGAAAACTGAAGCCTGTGGGTTGAGACAGAGACAGTTTATTAGGACAGAAAATAAAGTAATAATTAATAACAATAATAATAATATGTACAAAACAAGTGATGCACAATACAATTGCTCACCACCTGATGACCGATGCCCAGGTTATCCCCGAGCATCTGGACCCCCCACCCCGGCCAGCCACCCCTATATATTGTTTAGCATGACATCAGATGGTATGGAATACCCCTTTGGCCAGTTTGGGTGTCCTGGGTCTGTCCCCTCCCAGCTCCTGCTGCACCCCCAGCCTGCCTGCTAGCAGGACAGAGTGAGAAGCTGAAAAGTCCTTGGCTTAATGTAAGCACTGCTCTGCAACAATTAAAACATCAGCATGTTATCAGCACTCTTCTCATCCTAATATAAAACATAGCACCCTACCAGCTACTAGGAGGAAAATTAACTCAGTCATAGCTAAAACCAGGACAACAGGCCACAACACAACTAGAAAAACATTATTTTTGGTGAGAAAATTGACCTTAAAAACATCAGCATATTCTGTACTTGTTGTTGTTTCCAGAGGGAGGCTAGGAAACCAGGACAGAGTTAAAGCATGACTTGCCAAAACACGAGGAAGACTGTTACTATATTTTGTTGTTGTTTTGTTGTTGTTTTAAATAAAGGTTAATAAATAAATACATCTATTACATATACAAAAGAGTTTAATTGAAAGAGTCTATCCAGCCTCACTGGCTTTAATCAAGCATTTCTTTTTCATCCTTAAGCATATTTAGTTAGTTTAAAAATAAGTTGACTATATATCTGATATACATATGATAAATGCACACTCTTCAAGTTGTAAATTGTGCACTGCTACTGTTGCATAGGGAGTTGTAGTTTGAACAGTGAGCTCTGAAGACTGACTTATACAAAGCAGTGTGATACCTTTTTTGTTGTTATGTATATATATTCTTTATGTATATAAATAAAATTTTGTTCTTTAAAGGAACAGAGTAAACATATTTTGGAAAAAAAATATATAAATTGCAAAAAAATCTCATAGACTGCATAAACGTTGATTGTGGTAAAGGTGAAATCATTGATTTTTACAGAAGATAGCAGATTGCTGTAGCAAGACTCAGTACAGTGCAAAAGCCCCATCAGGAAGGGGACATGAAAGGTTGTTAGAAAATCTGGATAGAATTTAGATTAGCTACTTTAGTGTACTTATATAAGTTTTAATATCTTCCTTAATAATAAAATTCATTTATATCCCAGATGTCAGGTTATTGGTCTCTTGGCCTCTTCAAGGAAGTAATTGAGCACCTGTATGGGGACAATGGGAATTGAGGAGTTCTGATTAGTTTTCTCTAGTTATAAATTATTTATCACCTCATTCCATTTCCCTCTTACACCTATTGGGACGTTTTCACAGTCATGTTGCATAATAAGAAAGTGAACATCAGGATTCTATTTGCTATGGTTCACCCTCATGAGTCATTTAGCATTTTGTAATTTCACAGAAAAAGCTATCTGATCAGTGGAAATGAAGTGAGCATTTTATAGATGTTTTCTGTTATATGATTTCCTCCTTAAAAAAAAATAATAATAATAAAAAAAAAAAAATTACTGACTCATTTAAAGATGGGCAAATTGGCTAACAAATCCTAACCTGTGCTGTTCTACAGGATACCTACAGCTGAAAGAGCAAATAACTTTCCTACTTCCAAAATACATACATCATAAAATACATACAAAATGCTTATATCTATTCATGCTATTCATGTTGAAAACAAGCGCCACATTTTATCATAGCTTAATATGTCTAAAGTGTATTTCTGCACATTCCATTTTGGAAAATTGCTTTCTTAGAGTGGAATTTTATAAAATGGTGTTCTGTAAACTTCTGTGATTTTTTCACATCCACTTCGTTCTGGATGCCGTTGAATTTAACGGGATAGATCAGTTCCTTTGCTATCACATGCAGGTGAGACAAGATTGTGATGGGTACTTTACAAGTCATGACTGCATAATAAATTTTGTCCTGTGATTTGAAGATAGACTTGTGCCTTCCAGACCTCTCATTTGACACATAAAATTAAATAAGAAAAAATACAGTGCCATGTATTTGGGAATGCATATGAGAAAACTTAGAAAGAGCAAACCTCACGAATTTCAATAAGGGCAAGCACAGGGGCGTGCACCTAGGAAGAAATAACCTCAAGCACCAGTACAGGCTGGAGGCTGACTTGCTGGAGAGGTGCACTGCAGAGATGAACCTGGGAGTCCTGGAGGACAGCAGGCTGAGGCTGACTATGAGTCATCAATGTGCCTTTGTAGACAAGAAGACCAATGGTATTTTGGGCCGAATTTGGAAGAATGTTGCCAGCAGGTCGAGGAAGGTGATCCTCGCCCTCTACTCAGCCCTGATGAGGCCACATCTGGAGTATTGAGTCCAGTTCTGGGTTCCCCAGTACAAGAAGGACATAGAACTACTGGGGTGAGTCCAGAGGAGGGCTACTAAGATGATTAGGGGACTGGAGCACCTGTTGTACAAGGACAGGCTGACAGAACTGGGCTTGTTTAGCTTGGAGAAGAGAAGACTGAGGGGAGACCTCATTAACGTATAAAAGCACCTGAAGGAAGGGTGTCAATAGGATGGAGCCGGTATCTTTTCAGTTGTGCTCAGTGACAGAATGAGAGGCAACTAGCACAAACCGAAGCATAGGAAGTTCCGGCTGAGTATGAGAGGGCACTTCTTCACTGTGAGGGTGACAGAGCACTAGAACAAGTTGCCCAGAGAAGCAGTGGAGTCTCCTTCTCTGGAGATATTCAAAACCCACATGGATGCCATCCTGTGCAACATGCTCTAGATGAACCTGTTTGGCAGCGGGAGTGGATTAGATGATCTTCAGAGGTCCCTTCCAACCTCATCCATTCTGTGGTTCTGTGATTCTGTGAAAAAGAGCATACTTCTGTAAGGTGTGAGGTCAGTTATAAAGCCTGCAAAGACCTTAACAATTTCAACAGTCTATGGCATAAATCTTATATAGTAATAATTGTTATATTTTAAGGGTAGCAGAAAATCCTCACAGCTTAAAGTTTCATCTAAAGAGAGTATATGAATAATAGTATGTTCTATTCTCACCTTCTGAAGAAACAATGCCTCCCTGATGTCACACATACACCTTATTTGTTGGTCTTCATTACAATAATTGCAGGAGGCTGTTGCACTGAACAGTACACTTCAACATCTATTTGTCTTATTAAGACTAATTTACATGATTTTATGTCCTTTTTTTTTCTTTTTCCCCACATTATAAAATTAAATTGAACAAAACTGTGTCACTTCAATTTCTTCAACAATATGATCTACATATATGCAAAATATATAATAATAATAATAATAATAACAACAACAAAAATAATAAAAATGTCTTCTGGTAAGAAGTAACCAAATCCAGTTTTATGAATGAGATCTGTGAGGGAAGTGCTGATGATGAGTGATGTATTCAGTAGTCTGATCAGTAGAAACAAGAAAACAAACTGAATGATTCTACAGTTAATTTAATTTGCCAGAATACATTAATCACATAGGACCAATATTGTCTTCACACTAGTAAATTCAACTTCTGTTGGTACAATGAGCACCGAGAGCAAATGTCTAAGTGAAAAATTAAGATCTTAATTTGGATATTTCCTGAAGCTGAGCAGTTGTTTGACTACCCTGTTCTTTTCAGAGGTCTATAGGAAAAAAATATATATATCTTTGGTGGAACAGGTAAGAAACTGTCTCACTTGTTTTACAGAAAGAATAGACACATACTTTGCAACATCAAAAAGTAGCTCTTTAGAAGCAAAATTGCATGTCAGATCTTCAGTTAATGCACCATAATACAGCTATATTGAATGCTAGATAGATAAAACCTGGCACATAATATTTTTGAAGTGCTCCTGTTTTTCACTGCATCAAATCCAAGTTTATGTACTAATAACAATCCAGTAAGAGCACTGTAAATTCTGAAAATAAAGAAGATCTAGATAATTTCTGAAGAACTAGCCAGCAGCTGCTTAGTTTTAAGCAATGACTTATTGTTATTTATATATCAAAAAAGTGTGATTCCTTTTTATGCCTTGAATTCAAGAAATCTACATGGAAAAAAGGAAGTGGATTGTGCTGAATAATAAGTGTTTTAATTAAGGAATATTATATTTGCTGTGAAATAAACATACATGTATATGTAAACTGAAAAGACAAAATTATTAACTGTATATAAATATTAGTATTTTACTTAAAACGTTGTAAAATGCTAGTCCTAATTCTGACACTAAGGGTGAATGCACTATTCATATCAAATTGACTCATAGTTGAGAAATAATATTGAAAGGTATGTTCCATAGAGGTTTTGTTGTTGTTTCTTTATGGAGGCAATTAATACATAGACTATATATAAGTTTGGAGACTGAAAGGGAATAGATTTGTATACTGAGTAAGGTTCAAAACAGATGATGTAAATTCACCAATTTATTTAAAAAGTCATTAGATTCTACTATTCTCAGATTTTTTTTATTTATTTATATATTTTTTTTCTCAGTGATGGAAACTGAGCCTCATTAGAAAAAAAAAAAAAAAAAAAAAAAAAACAGTTTTGTTGTTGTTTTGTGTTGATTTTAAGAAACTAGCCAACAAAGAAAATACTTGTATTTTTTAGTCTTATCCAAATCTGTCTGCTTCTAATACTGAAATAATTTTCTACAGAAATGTGAGACTAGGCCAAACTGTATGTAGTACCTTGACAAAAAAGTGCTTTTGTGCTGTATAAATATATATATATATATATATTCTAGAGTAAAATACAATACAGTGGATTGTATTCAAAAACATGAACAGAGCGTTATATTTATGATCGCCACTTAGGTAACTTTCCAGTCCTATGAAAGTGATGACCATCTTAAATCTGTACTTAGAACAGGATCCATTTTGAACCTTTTTCCCTCCTTCCTTTTGAAGGCAACACTGCTTAACAATATCTTTAAGAAAACATTTTATTTTTCCCAATTAAAAAATCTGTTGCTCTTCATTGTACATTGTTGGTGGTAGCAGGCTTGTTTGTTTGTTTGTTTGTTTTTTAACCATGTCTGTTCAACCACTAAACTGATAAAGCAACAATTTCAGTCAGCTCCTTTCAGAATTTATCTTTCGCTATTTCCATGGTACCCTGAAATGAAAGTAGTGCTAGGTCTCTCATCAGTGAGGAAAATATTGGCGGAGAACTGATTCACCTATCAATTAGTTTCACCTGTCACATCATTGTATAATATAGGAATGTGCTGCTATTTTTTAAAATTGCATGTTTATAAGTTATGTTAGTACATTCATGGTTTACATACAGGTTCAACTATAGATAAAGAAGATGAAAATTTAGTTCTAAAACTTTCAATTTTCTAGATGTTTTATAAATATTTATAAATTCTCTGCATACTTCTACTGTATTTCAGATAACAAGTGTAGACTAAATTAAATTTGTTTCATTTATGCAGACTATAATTCTGCAGACTAGTACTACAAATACTATTTTTCCAAAGGATTGGCCCAGAGAATTATTTCCAATAGTGTGGATATGACTTCCAGTTTACAAATACCCTGTGTTACACCATGAAGAAGACTTCATAGTCTCAGACTGCTTATTAGAGAGACTGAGCTATAAAATAATAATAAATGAATGTTATAAAGGTTTCACTCTTCATGAAAAAACATATTAAGCAGCAATTAAAAATCTGATATCTCCCTATGCCCTCAGAGATCAGATGAATAGAATAGATACAGAAATGTTAGAGCTTTACTAATATCATATTTTAATTAGCATTGATTAAAACAACACTCTACATAAACCAAAAACATGATTTATAGGATACAATAAAAATATTTTTTCAAATAAATTGTCTAATTGTGATAGCTATGAATAAAACAGCAATAGTTCATCATCAAAACTCTGTAGCTGCTAACAAATTTTTAGGATACAATACTATCCATTATCTGCTCACTAACAGGTTCTCTTTGCTCTGTTCTTCATGATTCATTGTGTTTTTTGTTTGTTTATTTTTCTTTTTGTTTGTTTGTTTGTTTGTTTTGTTTTGCCTTTGCTTCCTTATCCTAACCAAAATAAGACTAGGGTTCATGCTATATCTTGACCCAGATGACTTTAACATCCCTGTTTTTTTGTTTTCTCCCTTAGCTCTATGCTATGCATTTACATTAAAGTAATATGAATGAGGAAATAACATAGTATGAATAAGGAAAAAGTTATAATCAGGGACAGTTGCTCATATGATATTTTTTCTTTTTTTTGTTTTTTTTTTTACCAAGTAACATAGTTTTGGTTCAAATAAAAGTTCCACTTAAATCCAAAAAGTGGATTTAAGCACACACACAGACATGTAATATTTGTGTAAATGAGGAAATGAGCAATGTTCATCTTTTGATACGATTTTTCCCAACTGAAAGACTTCAACTTTTGGTTGTGAAATAATGCATCATTTAGAATTTTTCTAAATTGAATTATCAAAAGATTATTATTTTTTAAAAAAACAAAACTGAGACAACAAAATTTTATCCACTAATGCAAAATATTTCTTTTTCCAGGTAATATTATGCTTAGAAGAGTGTCCCACTTCCTGAACAGGAGGTATTAGCCGAATACAAATTGCAGAACACAATTTTTATTGACTAAAAAATTATTGACTTGTGGATTTCATCCTCCGGATGACCTAGCAGTTTCTTATGTTCTTTAGTTATAAGAAGATTTTTTGTTTTAATAATAATAATAATAATAATAATAATAATAATAATAATAATAATAATAATAATAATAATAAAAGAGTCTTGTCCCATCAAGTACAACTTTTAATTCCCCTACTGTGTAGACCACTGAGATGACTGATGCTTCTTTTACCTGCTTAGGAAAACTCTTAATTTCTTATCTCGCTTCAGTATAAACTATTTCTGTGCAATGCGTTAAAAAATCCATTACATTCCTAGGTACCTTTAGTTAATTTTTAGTTTGACTGGAGGCCTGCAGCTTTATGCTCGTTAGGAGTCTATCTATAAGTTATTAAAAAATAAATAATGTTATGTAGCTTTTCATGAAATATATAACATTAAGAGAATTAAGAGAAAGGGAGTATCAGAAACACAGTATATTGTAAAGCCTTTAGATTGGTTGGCTTGTGAGGACAAAAACTCTTCAGCTTTCTATATTGATGAAGTGGGAAGATTAAACATATGTTTGTACTTGCTACCATATTTATTTGCATATGTTGTCTTCGAGATGATCATATGGTCCTTTTACCTTTTGGCAACATTATATATTCCAAAGAAATACTACAATGTGATCAAAGTTTGTAAAATGTAGTTTTCCCATATTATGCTTTCCTCATCTGTTTATTTTCTGGAACTGCAAAAACTATACATATCTAGTTAAATACATTGTAATTAGTTGTTCAGTGACTTCTAGTCAAGCATGTTCCTGTGGGTTTCAGTTTGTCCAAGCCCTGTGATGGAGCTGTAGGTCACGATGAAGGCACTCCTCAGCCTTTTCTTCTATAAGATAAGAGATCTAAGTTATCTCTATCTCAGCATTGAAAGCCCAAGTTTAATTAGATTATGTTTTTCCTTATATGGATGCTGTTTTATCTTTATCAGTGTTCTATTAGTCTTTCCTAGTTATGTTAGTTTTTTTGTTTTTTTCCTTGAGCTTTGCACAATAACCAGGTTTTACTCTGAGAGACAATTAAACTGTTTTATTTTATGTTCTACTCCTAATAAACTAGAACATTTTATTTTCTTTTATTTTATTATTATTATTATTATTATTATTATTATTATTATTATTATAGTGCCATTTAGAACTGAGACAATATTTTCTATTGTAACACCAGACTTCACTCCTGAGAAGTAATGGTCTGTTCACAGTATATTAAATTTGGTAAAAATTAGGATATATTATTTTGCTGTAGCTGAGAGTTTGGGGTGAAGTATTCATACCCAGTAAATATAATCAATTCACTAAGGTTCCTACACACAGTCAATGGAGAAAGGCTATTTCAGAAATAATTCAGATCAGGAGCCTGAATATGTTGCCCATTTTCCTAGCAACATGATTGCTTAAGACATAATATGCTGACTTAATAATAGTGCTGCCTGAGGCAGTCTTATTTTTAAGGAGTGATAATTTACAAAACATAGTCCTGTTGAAATGGAACCCTATTGAACAAACTAGCAACAGAGACCTAACTTAATAATGAACTGATTTTGAACACGTTGATGTTAGTCTAGATCTTGTTACTAATCTGCAGGTTTACTGGTGTATGAAGAACAGGAAGAAGAACAAGTCAAGGAATTGTAGCTTTCCCATTATTGTGTTCCACTGAAGAACAAACTTTTCAGATGATATGGTGCAGGAGAATTGTTCTGCAGAGGGTTTCCTAACCCCATATTGTAGATGGACTGAGCTTATCCAGAACCATTATGTCAATTCATTACCTTTTTCATGTAACTGTCAATCAACTTCCACTCAATAAATTAATTAAATAAATTAAAAAAAAAAAAAAAAAGAAAAGAAAAGAAAAGTGTGTGTGTGTGTATGAATATATAGAAGTTTATTCTTTGTTACTCTCAGGTTCTGCCATGAAAACAACTTGTTCCAGGTGAGTGAGAAATAAAAAATAAAACATCACTAATAATGTTCATTGTAGGATGGTTTAAAAGCTATTTATCTAACCTTATAAGATAATAATAATATGAATCAATATGCTAAAGTAGGTGTTCATGAAGCAACATCTTTATGTTGTATCAAGCTTGGAAATTTATAACGTTACATAGTTTTTTACGGAGGATGCAGTTAAATCTTTTTTTTTGTTTGTTTGTTCGAATGACTATATCTTAAAAATATATGAAATCTGAAATAAAAGTCATTTTCAGGAGAAGATGCTGATAAAAAAAAAAAAAGTGTCAAATAAACAAACCACAACTCCATCGTTAGTGTGGTACAACATAATGCAAAAGTTGATATGCTCTGTGTGCTCTGTCACACTAAATATTTAAATGTATTAGACCAGAACAGACGATGATAAATAGGTGTTCTGGTACCTGCACATACTAATTTTGAAAAGGAAGATGCAACAAATAGTGCCTTTAATAATAATTTGTTATAAAAATCTTACCTAGGGGAAGAAAATTCTGGTTTTGCTTTGCACAACAATTCTTCCAATTCTATTTAGATCATTGCAATATCATTATACCAAAAGCAGAGTGATGTTTGACCCTTACTAGAACATAAATGTGGAATGGCATCTAAAAAAAAAAAAACAACAAAAAAAAACACAGATTCTATAACAAAATAGTGATCCTTTGCTAATAATTAGAAGTATTAATATACTGCTGCCCTTCATGACTTCCTCATATTTGGTTTATATGTGCCTTTTTTTGTTTTGAAGGTATTTTTATCAATAACAAATTCCTTTATAAACCTGTGCAAAATAGAGAAATGCATAGTCTCCTACTTAAAAGTATTTTTGCTAAGGTCACCTAGACTTAGAACTAAATGTGCATTATGTTTTCTATTATACTGTCTGTGCAATAATTCAGAGTAAATGATAATGTATTATGCTGTAAGTCCATAACCTTAGAAAATAAGAGCCCAGTTGGTGCTTGACTTACAAGAGCAAAACAAGCTTACAGAGCACAGGTCTGTGTTGTTTGGCAAGTAGTCAATAAAACTGTACCTTATGACTTTCTTTCCTAAAGGTTCTAATCAAAACAATTTATTTCAGGCATGTAAACTCTGCTTTTCAGACTGCAGCTATTGTCAGTGTAAGGCATCAGCATCCGCAGTAGCTGTAACCATGTTAAATCGAGTCCCAGAGCTCCCCCATCTGTCTCAGTAAAAGACAGATTTCCTGCTAGATCAATGCAATGTCAGCTACAGTAAAGATGCGTGGTTTGTTGTTGTTGGTTTTTTTTTTGTTTGTTTGTTTGTTTGTTTTGTTTTTCCAGTTTTACTAGCCTTTACAACAACTATTTCCATAACTGAAATCTTTTTCATTCAGAGTACTACAATTCAGAGAGCTATACAAAGAAAAAACACTAAAAATATCATTCTGTATGAGTCAACTATAATAAGAAAGGAATACAAATTAAAAGCCCAACTATACATAATGAAATTGGACAGAAAAATGTAGGCAAATATTTAGCAAATTAGAAATCTTTATACTGAGTGTAAGCAGCTACGGGGAAATGTTTTTCATTGTTAAACTGTTCCTGGTACATCTCTAAACTATGCTTATTTAGGGATGAAATACTGCATAAACACACATGTATAGGCTACTATAGTTCTTGAAGACTCTGGCCATTTAATTTTAATATAGTAACTGAATGCTTTTCACACTGGCAGAATTAGTGGGCATATATTCTAAATCTTAAAAATCACAAAAGTTACACTTTGCTATAACTACCTTGGTAAAACCTGCAACTCCCACTCTAAGCAAACTTTTCCAAAGGAAAAAGAATTAAAAAAAAAAAATAAAATAAAATCATATTTTCTGTATCCCCTGAGGAAAACATACTCAAAGAAAATCAAGAGTTTCTTATTTTTGATTCTTGATGTGTAAACACAGTGGGTGCCCACCTGCCCTGTCACACTATTAAGCTTCAGGGGATAATATCACTCTCCAGATGAGTTCAGTTTTGATTTCTCCTAGATGAACAGCAAATATCTTTCAGATTGGAAAACTTTGCTTGGAGATTAAAGGAACAACGACAACAAAAAAATAAAATTTTAAGTGAACACCTACTATACAGTTTGTTTTGTAGCAGTAACAATCTTGGATTAGCTCATAGGGAGTGTCCCACCAGCAGGGCTCATTCCACTTTTAAAGGTGTAGCCAATAAATACATAAATAAATAAATAAATAAATAAATAAATAAAAAGCCTCACTGCTATTTCATATTGAGTGACCTTTCCCAGCTGATCTCCTGCCAAGGAATAAACAAGAACTTTAATACTGTTGGACACTCCAGCTTCTCCTGGACAAAAAATATTAGGCTGTCAAAAGGAACACAGTATCTTGGAGAAAACGTTTTTTAAATAGTTAAACAGTTAGGTGGTTGACCTGAAAATAAGATTGCTAACCAAATTCTTCAGGGTTTTGATGTTTTGTGCATTGTTAGGGACAGATGGCAATTAGGCGTATGGAAGGGTTTGCGGGTAGATGGTGCAAATTTTCTGTGCTGTAGAAAGTATTCAAATTATATATATATATGTATATATATATTATAGGAGTATGATTCAAAAAGAGCAGAGAAAGTGACCTTGTCTTTTGACATAGTTGTTACCATTAGATGGTCACTGGGGATTTACAGCTCTTGTTTTCTTCAATTAAACACATTCTACACTCTTATCAGGATGAATGAACTGATATCAGCCTGTTATTCTGTGGGCTTTAGACTGCTTAGCTGTGGTCAACAGCCTCTGTCTGCACATGCTGTGTCAGAAATGACAAGGATTGACAATATGTATTGCAGAAGGAATCTTTCTGAAGGGATTTGCCCTCAACTTCACTTCTAACTGTACTTTTGTGCTCATTTAAAGTCTTACTGCAAGGTGCACATTTCAGCAAGGTGAGCAGAAGAGAAAAACTCTACCTCTGCCGGTAAGAATTACATATATAGTTCTTTAACATTTGTATTGAAAACATGCTTTATTAATTTTTCACATATGAATGAAATCAGACTTTCATTCCAAAAATGCACAGCTGACTGTTAAAGACACAATAATATTATATCCTTACAATTAAAAGTGGTTTGAAACTGTTCAAAAATCATTTTAACACATACATGTTATCTTGTGAAGCCTTACATAGTCTATGCCTATTTTATTTCTAATCTATTAAACAATTTCATTACATTCAAACTACACATTTTCTCCCATACATATATAAATCTGTGTTAAAGAGGCAGTCTCCAATACAGAATTATTACAGTTTTACTGGTCACATATCTGAACAAAGTTACTTAATTTTATATATTTTATATTGCTATTTCTGTATGAACAAATGTAAATCTGCTTGTCCATGTTTAACTGCATCTTTTTCAACAAGTCACACCATTAGACTTCAGCTTCTTTGAAGACTCCTTAGTATTTGGTATTTATCTCATTTAATGTTAGTAAGCAGTATGTTCAGCTCAGGTCTAATGGTGAGATATATGTAATTTTATTTGCATTAAAAAGAAAACAATCAAAGAAAAAATATTAGTATGTTTTCCTGTGCTTTGTAACTGGTAAACAAAGCAACAAATATAGTTGTTATTCTAAATCTTACACACAACTGAGACAGATATTGCTGTGTCACAAAATCATAGAACCATAGTATAATTTAAGTTGGAAAGGATATCTGGAGGTCATCTAGTCCAAACTCCTGCTCAGAAGAGACCTAGCCAGATCATGTCTATGCACTCCTAGAGATGACTAGTTTCAGTGATACAGAGAATATAAAATACCTCAGCATATGTAAGTAATACAAAGTCTAAATATGTTCTTATGTAAGACAAAAAAAAAACAACAACATTCCTTCCTATTTAACCTCCAATGAAAAATGAGCAGATAAAATTTATGCCAAATGCATAAGAATATTTATAAGTATAGAATATTTATACAACCTATAGAAAGCTATAATGTAATTATTTATTGTTTACTTTTCCTGGACAATTAGACTAATTTTACAAATGCTTAGAAAATCTAGTATAAAAGCAAACAACATGCCATGTTGTGTCCCTCTAAACCAAGTCAGCAAACAGTGAGAAATGCTCACTTTGGGGAGGGAGAAAGTGAGAGTGAGATAACTAACTTCTTTCCAAGACCTCCATAACTTGTATGTTAACTTTACCACAATTCATTTATTAGATTACTTCTGGAAGCATCACAGACTATACAAAGAATCTGGTTTGGTATTTGGTAAAGCTATGACCACATGAGCAACTCGTGAGTTATGGTAGAAGCAAGTTTCTAGGACAAAACAATTGGTGATGAAGACGTAACACCTACACTGATTTTTATCAAAGGGTTATTTCATACTATCTCTTGTTAGATCTGACCCAAACTCCTACTAGCTATTGTTGACTCACTAGGTGAACTCCTGAGAAGTCCATTTTCTAGTTGAGTTTCACCTGAAGTGAATTGAGATTTGTACTGTGAGCCTGCTCTGCAGTTAAAAACAGTGTGATAAATGGGGACGTCTGTCTTTGCTTTAAGAATTCATTTCTCTTCTATCTGAAATACTGACATAGATGTGCCAAAGGAATTAGAATTACAAATATAACTTCTTAAATGGACAATTAAGAACCTAAATTTCTTCCAGGTCCTAGAGGGCAGTCTTAAAAAACTGTTTTACTCTTTCAGCACCTACATTTCTGCTTCTGTTTGTGTCAAAAAATATTACCTGGTTTAGACTACAAACCAATGCTGTGACTGTCTCCTCAGGGTCTTCAACCCCTGTGCTTATCCACCTCCTTAGATCTAAAAGCTGAGTGTGATCTGACTCCACCACTAAGGTAACTTCTGCATCATCAACTGACATGATAGCCACTCATTCAAAATAACTGGAGTGGGTTTTAATAGAATAGTCAAGTTGCTAAGACAGTTAGAGAGTTATATTCAATCAGATCAAGTGTAGTGATTCTTCCTGACAGATTAGATGTAACAGAAGAATATAAACATTTTTGCTGCCTCATGACTGACTACTTTCCAATTAGCTGAGACAGACCATATTAAGACACACTTTTCTCCTGTGTTTAAGTATTAAATTAAACTTGCTTTATTAAGAAAACAAGGAAACAGAGCTACCTGTCATAAATAAAGACAGACACCAAAAGAGTAGAAACACACATTTTTTCCCCACTGTTTCTTATTCATTAGTTTATTGTTTCTCTGTTACCTTCCTTGGTGATTGGATCCTGTTCTGAGGTATCTGATTTCCTGTATCCTTGTTTAGGAAAACTGGGTAAGACTTCATTGTACACTCAGAAAAACAAAACAAGACAAAACAAAAAAAGGTAATATTGGCTGGCACATCGATGCCCACTATTGCAGTATTACAGTAACTAAGTCCTTTTGTAGAGTCAAATGCATCTTTCATTCTTAACTAAAAGTTTTGAAATGCAAACAAACAAAAAGCTGCAGTCCTGATCTCTTTATACTCTTCTTCTTTCTGTTGCTAAAAACCACTTTCTTTCCTACATTTTTCCCCAGAAATGCCATAGGTAAGGTATGTAAGTAGGTAAGGGAATGTTATACAGCTGAGAGTCAGCAGCAAAGAATAGGGACAAGTAATCCCTTTTGCCTCGTACTGCAAGACTTTCACATTTTAAGTTCATTAGTTCATAAAAAGTACAGTAAAATTAGTCCAGTGAAATCTAGCTTTAGAATTATAACAGCTTTTATTAATTATAATCAGTCTTTATCATAGTAAAAACCAGCCTTCTAAACCCTGCAGGCTTAAACTTCACATCTCTCCGACACCTTGTACTAACTGCCATGTCTGGAGAAACAAGGATATTCAACGCACTAGCTGGTACACATAGGAACAAAAAAGTACTTACAGCCAACTCTGTTCACGTTCCAGAAACAGAAATGCAGATCTCATGATGTCAACTCTTGGAATTTATGCATTCCGTCACTGTTATACATGTTCTCAGAATGAGAAATTTTGCAAATCATTCATGGCAAGGATGGCTTTTTTTCCCCCTCAAGAAACTCCATTTTCTGTTGGTTCACTATAGTTAGTGAAATAGAATTCTCTCTATTTATACATATATTTTTGTGTATACACATAAATATGTATATATATACTGGACATATTTGACATTATCCATCATGTGAAAAGCCTGTGAGATTGGTTTGTAGGAAACTGTGGGGGAAAATATCCATACATTCTCACCAGATTGTCAATACAGGTCTTTCGGGTTTTGATAGAAACAGCCCTGGTGTACGTAATGAAAGTGTAAGCAAGCAAGAAGTAAAATGATGGGATTTTTCTTCTTCACAAATGAGTAGCTAAACTAGTATCATTCTGACTCTTCACTTCAGTTGTACTGTCTTGCAAGGGTTGCTGGACTGCACTGCTCACCGTCCATTGTAGGTCCAGAGACAAAAAAGGAGCCTCCAAAAGACCTGTATTTTGTATTCCCACAGTGCTGCTGAATCCTGCAAGAGGTTCCTAAATGAAGTTTCCTAAGTAGAGTCTCAAATCCACAATGATTGTACTAGTTTTTATATGCATCATAGAAGGGAATTGCATTAGACTATCAATGATATATATACATGTATGTGTGTATGTATGTATGGGAAGGAGAAAAAACAGTTGGAAAAAATAATACAACACCATGCAACTACTAGAACAATGTCTAACCTGATCAGAGGTAAAGGTAAAAAGTGCCAAACATCAGTAGGGGTACGGTAAAAAAGGTATAACACGAAAGTTTTTGTGTGTCCTGGGGACAAACACTTCTCTAACTTGTTAGTAATTCATTTCTCTAGCTTGTTAGTAATAGGTAATACTAGTCTACCTAAACTGAGTTTGTTTTGCCCATGATGATAATTGGTGAGTCCTTATCTCAACCCTTGAGCCCTTTTCATTGTATATTCTCCCCCTTTCCCTTTGAGGTGGGTTAGTGAGAAAGCAGTTGTGGTGGAGCTCGGCTGCTCACCTAAGTAAAACCACCACACCCTAAAACGTTGACTCTGTATTTCATTAACCCTGTTTTTATGTAGTGTGTAATTAAGTGCATATACCAAATTACAATCAAATATACTTTGCCATCACTGAATCTTTGTTAAGTTAGGTAAGCTTTGCCAAATCACTACTTTGTATCAATAAACCATATCATTGCTTCTCTCATCCAGATGGGGTGCATATCATTTCCATCTGCAACACCAGCAGTGAAATAACCTAAGAATACTTGCTCTTTGGCTGATTAATACTCCTTATTAAAAATAAGTGGGTATTTTACTTTTTTAACAATATAAGAGCTGGTTACAATCAGTGAGCTGTTGGACTGAAAATACTTGATTCCAGGATACTAAGAAGTAGGTTCAATACTTAGTTGGCTCCTTTGCTCTGCTCAGCATTGTCTAACAGCTCCAATGAACATTGTCCCAAACAGACAAAATGGTGAATTCACTCTCAAGCAGCAATTATCTTCCCCAAAGCTCAGATGGCTTGGACACACCTCATTAACATGTCATGCATACCAGTTTTACTCTTTCACCCAGTTCTACCTTTTTTTCCTTTCCCTGAAGAGCTTTTCTGTTTAGCACAGCCATGAAAAACTCTTGCTAGCTCACTATGGGTCCTTCACACCACATAAATGCTTCAAAGAGCATTTTTGCTGAGTGATTGTATGCGTGCAGCTGTACAGGGTCTGACTGGAATGTTAACTTTCCCTGCAGCAGCCCATATAGTGCTGTGCTCTGCACTTGTAGCTGGAACAGCAGTGTTATCACACCAGTGTTGTGTCTACTGCTGAGCAGTGCTGGCACAGCATCGGGACTCTCTCTAACCCTCCAAGGGGTGGGCAAAAAGTGAGAAGAGAAACATCACCAGGGCAGCTGACCTAAAACAACCAAGGGGATATTCCATACCATATGATGTCACACTCAGCTATAAAAGGTGGAAACAGGAAGAAGAGGGGAGGGGTGGGCTCTTGTGAAAATTTTTGTCCTCCTCCTGTACACCGGCTACGTGTGTTGAGGCCCTGCTTCAAGGACGTGGTCAAGCATTTGTGGGAAGTAGAGAGTAATTTCTTTCTTCTGCACTTCCACATAGCCTTCATTTGTTTTATTTGTTTGTTTTCTTCCCTTTTTTTTCCTTTCCCCCTCCCTTTTCCCCTCTCCTTTTTTTTTCCCCTTTAGTTACATTGTTTAGTTCATAATAATCTTTTTAAATTATTATTATTATTATTTGCCTTTAATTAAATTATCCTTATCTCAACTCGTGAGTTGTTCTTTGCTTTACTTCTTCCCCTCTTCATCTAAGGAGGGGGAGTGAGAGAGCGGTTGTGGTGTTTAGCTGCCCAGCACGGTAAAACCACCACAGCAGCTTAGTACATGTGCCTTTTATTTCTGTTCTAATTGTTTAGATACATAAAACCTGAAACTCCATTGCAGCAAATTTGGCATTAAGGTTGATTTAGATCACTGAGTAGCAATGATGGCATATATGCTTTTTAAGAAGACCTCCACAATTTCCTGATCCATTTTGTTTAGTAAAAGGTAGCAATTAACCATAACAAAACTTGTAATTTCTTACATACTATTGTTAATGAGTCTGTAACTTCAGTTAACAATTTCAGAACACCTATTTAAGCCATGAAAAAAAAAAAAAAGATGAAAAGTGTGTGCATAAAGACTATCACAATTCTTTATTATTAAATTACAAGTATTCAATAAAATACAGTTTGAAGTAAATGGTAGGGAAAATTTTGTAGGCACATTTTTAATGTGTTCACTTTTTAATAATTCTTAGATTTCACTCTTGAAATCAGTTCAGATTTTGACCTTGATCACTCTGTCCACTTACTGTTTTTACACAGTTATTCTTCCTAAAACTGGTAAAATTGTGAACATTTTAAAGGGAACTAACTGTATATATATTTAAGAAAGAATAACATAGGAGGCATTGCTTTGGGGTTCATAATTTTCTTATACATATATATTTCCAAACTTACTTTTTAAATTCTTCATCTAGTTTTGCTAGTGGTAAACAATGAATTTCAGATTATGAGCTTCCATACAGAGGAAATATTATAAGGTTGTATGTTTGTTTCAATATCGCGGATGTTTTGAAAATTGAAAAAACAATCTGAGAGAGCATTCTATATGTGAATAATAATAACAACAACAAAAGAAGTGTATCTATAGTAGTATTTTCAGCCTTTTTTCTTATGCAGATACATCTTATGCCTAGTGATAGAACATGCAGGGGCCTAAAAATAGAGTTCCGATTTTGAAAGTACATGGTACCAAAGAATATCAGAATTATTTACGATAACTCTTACAACTACAACATCTTCTGCAATATTAGTCTTATGGCTTGCTCTGGGCTACCTGGTCTTGCTATTCCTTTTCCTAAATTCTTTCACTTGCAGGACTCCAGATTGCAAATGTCTGCTTGTTTTCTGAGCAGACAATAAAGTCAGGCAAAAATGCCAGGAGGCCTTCATGGATGAACAAGGAACTCCTGGTCAAACTGAAACACAAAATAAAGCCTACAGAGGGAGGAAGCAAGGATAGGTAAACCAGAAGGAATACAGAGATATTATCCAAACAGCCAGGGATCAGGTTAGGAAAGTTAAAGCCCAGATAGAATTAAATCCGGCCAAGGGCATCAAAAGTGCAACAAAAACAGCTTCTACAAGTACCTCAATGACAAAAGAAAGACTATTGATAATGTGGGCCTTCTCCTGAAAGAAAATGGAGACCTTGTTACTGGGTACAGTGAAAAGGCCAAGGTACTGAATGTCTTTTCTTTGCCTCAGTCTTCACCAGCAAGACTAGCTTTCAGGAGTCCCAGATCCCAGAGTCCAGGATGAATGGCTGGAATAAGGAAGATGTAAGAGGATCAGGTCTGAGAATATTTGAACAAACCAGACATTTGCAAGTCCATGGGCCCTAACTAATGGAATGAACATGCAAGTGCTGAGGAAGCTGGCAACTGTGATTGTTAGGCCACTCTCTCTTTGCTTGATCATGGCAATTGGGAGAAATGCTTGAAGACTGGAGGAAAGCTGATGTCACTCCTATCTTCAAGAAGCACGAGAAGGATGACATGGGGAGCTACAGGTTGGTCAGCCTCACCTTGATCCCTGGGAAAGTGATGGAGCAACTAAGCTTGGAAACCTTTTCCAGGCTCATGAAGGAGAAAAAAATTATCAAGAGTAGTCAGCATTCCTCACCAACCTCATAAGCTTCTATAATGAAATAGTCTGATAGATGAGGGGGGAGGTGTATATATTGTCTTCCTGGACTTCAGTAAGGCCTTCGACACTGTCCCCCATAAGATCCTCTTAGAGAAGCTGTTGGCTGGATGAGCAGATGGTGAGGCAGATCAAAATCTGATTAAATGGCCAAGCCCAGACAGTAGTGATCACTGGTGCAAAGTCTAGCTGGAGGCCAGTAATGAGCAGAGTAACCCAGGGGTCAATATTGGGTCCAGTCCTGTGTAACATCTTCATTAATGATCTAGACAAGAGAGTAGAGTGCACCCTCAGTAAATTTGTGGATGACATGAAACTGGTGGGAGTGGCTGATTCATCAGAGGGCCATGCAGCCATACAGCAGAATCTTGACAGGCTGGAGAGGTGGGCTGACAAATAGGACCTAGGAGTCTTTGTGGACACCAAGTTGAACACGTCAGCAATGTGCTCTTAGAAGGCTAATTGTATTGCTTGTATCAGGCAAAGCATCCCTCGCCAGCAGGTCAAGAGATCCTTCCCCTCTACAAAGTATTGGTGAGGCTGCGCTTGGAGAACTGTGTCCAGTTTTAGGCTCCCCAGTAAAAGAGAGACATGGAAAGCATCCAGCAGAGGGATACCAAGATGATCAAGAACCTGTCCTATGAGGAGAGGCTGAAAGAGCCTCTCTGTTCAGCCTGGAGAAGAGAGAAGAGGAGGGCCAAAGGGGATCTTACCAACATCTACAGATACCTGAAGGGAGGGTGGAAAGTGGAGAGAGACATGTTATTTTCAGTGGTGCCAAGTGCAAAAACAAAAGGCAATGAGCACAAACTGAAACACAGGAAGTTCTGTCTAAACATCAGGAAGAACTTCTTTACTGTGCAGGTGATGGAGCTTTGGAACAGGTTGCCCAGATAGTCTGTGGAGTCTCCGTCTTTGAAGATCTTCAAAAGCCATTCGGACATGGTGCCAGACAACCTCCTGTATGTATCTAGTCCTTGAGCAGGGGGGTTGCCCTGCTCAAGACCTCAGATGACTTCCAGAGGTCCCTTCCAACCTAAAAATGATTTTGTGATTCTGTGTGTGTGCTTGTTTCTCGTACTCTGCTTGCTAGAAGTATAAAAAGAAATTCAACTTCTGAGTTTATTGTTGCCCAATAAATTTCTTACATTGTTCGAGTCACTGTTGTTTTGTTGTTGTTGTTGTTTTTAAACCTAGTTTGACATTGACTCTGTTCCCAAAGAAGAGAAAAATCATTGACATTTAGAAATTGTTCCCTGTTATGCAGTAATGTTTCTTCTCATCAGAGAAAATAAACAAAACACAGATTGTCAAATAGATCTTTCAAAATGTCACTCAGAATTTTCATCTCAATTTTACTTGTTCTTATCTTGAAACTAAATACTAGCCCCACTGAAGACAGTGTTGAACTCCCTTTCTATAATGTCAGCCACAAAGCATTTTGTGGGTGGCTTATGCTTCTTACTGTTTTTTCTAAATACATCTTACCAAATGCTGTTATCCTGTCACAGAGGCTTTCTAAGACTGACCATGGTTAACTACGTACTATTCAGAGGAAAAGATTTACAACCCTCTGTTGTAATGTTTGGTAGAAGAAGCCTGGCTGAAAGTGCTTCTTAGAGGCACTGTAAGTTAATCTCAGTTCCTTGTCTGAATTGCCCCTTGCTCATGTAAGACACTTTGAATGTCAGTCTTCTGCTGGCATAGATTTTCTATCTAACAACAGAAAGACAATTAACATATCAGCCAAATTCTTTGGAGAAATAAGATTCAGAAATACACAAAAAAAATCACACACACATGTACATAGGCAAACATGCACACAGAGTTAACATCACTGTTTCCCACTGCGTTGGGTCTGTCTGGGATAGAGTCACCTTTCCCTGCAGCAGTCCACACAGTGCTGTGCTTTGCACTCATAGCTGGAACAGCACTGATACCACTCCAGTGTTGTGTCTATTGCTATAGAGTGCTGTAGTGCTGCCACAACATCAGGACTTCATCCAAGCCTCCAAGAGCCAGCAGGTTGGGGGTGGGCAAGTAACGGGGAGAGGGCATCACCAGGGCAGCTGACCTAAACCAACCAAAGGAATATTCCATAACACTTGATGTCACACTCAGCAATAAAAAGGCAGCTCTCATGGGGGAGAGGGCTGTCCTCCTGAACAACTGCTACTCATTTGGAGGCCCTGTTTCCCAGAACGTGGCCGAATATTGCTCATTGAAGGGAAGTAGAGAATAATTTTTTTCCTTCTCTCTGTGCTTCCGTATGGCCTTATTGTTTCTTTTGTTTCTTTTTCTTCCCATTTCCTTTCCCTTTAATTAAACCATTCTCATCTCAAACCTCAAGCTCTTTGTGTTGTATTTTCTTCCCCTTCCTCTTTGAGGATAGGTGGAGTGAGAGAGTGGTTGTGGTGGAGCTTGGCTGCCCACCCAAGTAAAGCCGCCACACCCACCAATCTGAAAGGGCCTTTTAGAGATTCTTCAAAGATATCAGGCAATAAGTCTTCTGTTAAAGCCCACCAGGAAGCTTCTCACACCTTTAGTCTGAACATCATGTAGTCATACAATACAAACATCACCAAATCTCTAGAATGCACAGGCTGGGCTTAAGGCTGTCAGACTGCTCCTATACAGCAACAGAAGCTTCTTCTCAGCACTACAAAGATGGTGAAGGGTCTGGAGGGGAAGACATACGAGGAACAACTGAGGTCACTTGGACTGTTCAGCCTGGAAAAAGGAGATTGAGGGGAGATATCACTGAGGTCTACAACTTCCCCACAAGGGAGAGCAGAGGGGCAGGCATTGTTGCATTGTTCTCTTCTCTCTGATCACCAGCAATAAGGTCACCAAAAAAAAAAAAAAAAAAAAAAAAAAAAAAAGGAAAGGAACCTGTTCCCAAACCTCAGGAAACAGTTTAGGCTGGATATCAGGAAAAGGTTTTTCAGTGAGAGGATGGTTGGGCACTGGTACATACTCCCCAGGGCAGTGGTCACAGCACCAAGACTCCCAGAGTTCAAGAAGCATTTGGACAACACTCTCAGACAGACAGTCTGATTTTTTTGGTGGTCCTGTGTAGAGTCAGGTGTGGACTCAGTGATCCCTGTGGGTCCCTTCCAACTCAGGACGTTCTATGATTCTGTAATTCTATCATTCTAATATCTACCTGAGAATAACCAACCCGTAGGAAAATTGCCCTAAAGAATATAAGCAATCTTTTAATGTTTTGTTGAAATTGTGAAATTGTGCATTAAACTTAAACCCAGAAAGTGAGATCTGGAATATCTGCAAGCTTTTGTAATTGTTGTTTTTTAAAAAGTAAAATCCTTTAGCTTCATGGTAGCTTTTCAAAGGGATATTATGAAGTGAATACTTTGGAGTCAATACGGATTGACAAAGAGCACCTCTGTAAGTGGCTAGCTGTTTTGTTTAGCTAATGAAAGCAGTAGCTGAAAATGGAAACTAATCAAGTTCAGACAGGAAATAAGACATTCTTTACATTAGGAGAGCAGTATCGTTGTAACAACTTTACTTCAAGTCTCTTCCCTTCTTTGAAGCCTTGATGGAAAAGGCATTAAGTTCAGGCTTGTCTGTTTTCTTGTTTGTTTGTTTGTTTTTCAGCTGTTTAATATCAGCTGTATCAGCTGTTTAATAAAAGCTGTTCCCTCTCCCCTCAGGCCCCACTTTCTTTATGTCAATATTCACATGCCTTTTTAATATATACACTAAGGTTCATCCAAAAGTGACAGCTTCCTTTCATATACCATTGAGTGAAATGCAATTTAATTACATAATTACATGTGCTTAGTAAATAAATTTAAAGAAAAAAAAAAAAAAAGAGAGAGAGAGAGATTGGGGGAATCTATTCGAGTAAACAAACTTCTCACTTTCTTGTTAAAAACAGATTTTTTTTCCTAAACTTGATTTCGTTGTGAGAATACCTGTATGCCATGTACAGCTAATGAACTGTCCCTACAGCCTTTGTGAAACAGGGTGTATAAAACCTAAGAAAGTGAGTCCAGATTTCCACAGAACACACAAAATGCTCCTTGTATCTTTAAAATGTTAACTTTCAATGAAAACCTGAGTATGAGAAAATTGTTTGAAAATAGCAAAAGCAAGGTGTTCTGGTAACCTTCAAATGTTATGCATTTATATAAAATGAAATAGAGATGAAAATTAGCTTAGAATTTACTTGTGTTCTACTGTAGATTTCAACTGTTTCAATGGTATTTTACAGTTGCAGATAAAAAGTAGCAGGAATCTATGAGATTAGCTCCTAATCTCCCAGAAATTGAGGTACTGAATTGATGGCACTGCCATATTAGTATTCTAGAATTTAAGGTCTAGGATCAGCAGTTCCAAAACTGTTCCTGAAGCAAGAGCTTATAAAAGCTTCTGCAGTAGCATGTCAGCTGCAATTATTTTAAAATTGTTTTATATCTAAATCACAGGAATGACATTATATCATCAACTGCTGAGCTATTGAATCACATTTAAAAACTACATGGGAAAATGTACTGTAGTATCTGCATTTAGGATCACCAGATGTGTTGATGAGTAGCAAAGGAAAGGTAACTGAGGGACAGACTCCAAAGCTGAAAAATTATTCCCACAGTTTTGAATATTTAGCTAGGGGCTGCAGAGTCAGTAAGCAGCAAGCACAATTTCCTGAGTTTAAATTAGACACCATGAGCCCTAAGATAGTAATAAACAGGGCTACTATTTTAAGGCCTAATTCAAACACCAGCTCTAATACTAATTTCAGCTACAGCTAACAACTCATGGCCTCCAGAACTGTTGGCATCTTAGCCTTGACAGGAGAAGCCAGGTAATTTGGTTTCTGCCACAGTTTTGACAGGCCAGTACAGTCTTTTAGTGGACATGTTAATATTAATATTAGATCAAGTTGAATCACAAAGTAAATACTGAGGCTAGAGTGAGGTTTGCATTTAAAATTATGGTTCAGTCAGCAGATACACTACTAAACCTCAAAACACAGGACAGGATGTTCTGACAGATATATTTAATAACATTTCTTGACTGTATTTATCAGTGGCTGGCTATAAAGGATGGAGACAGAACAGAGTTTCAGATCAGATGCACACACAGAAAACTGCACAAAAATCTCAGTTCACCATTACACTGTAGCCAGATCACAAAACTGACATGAGAGTAGTGAAAACTAAGCAGTGTTTGAGTATTTGTTCCTGGATGAGACACCAAGGTTATAATTAGTATTGTGTGTAAAATTACAGTTAGTCTTGGGAATAAAATGGTTAGAATAAATTTATTGCAAATACAGCAGTCTAAATTAAGGATGGATGTTTGACATTACAAATGCTTTATAGTGCACTTTAAGGTGATGGTTCAAGAGCAGGATACTATGAAGAATAAAAAAGGTTGGAAAGGTTGGAAAAAGGCTAAAGGTTGGAAATACGTTAGTTTGAGGACAAATAATTCATTTTACTGCTTGATTCTGTGACACCCACAAAACTAGTCTGGGTATTCAAGTCCCAAAGAATATTTTAATTTTGAGAGGTGAAGGATAAGGTCACTGTTGGACTGGATTAGGATTGAGTGTGGGAATCCAGTCATCAGGAATAGAAGGTTTTAATATATTTCCAAATTCTGTGAGGCCTATGAAGACAGTGAAATATAATCACTCCAAATCAAATTATGAAACATTTATGAAACACCACATTATAACTGAGAATAGAGATAAAATTAGGCTTAGAACCATTTCTGGTTGAAGAGCTCAGATTAATGCACTCACAAGGCTTAAATTATGTGAGTGAATACATCCCACAATAACATGTGTGGTGGTTTTACTCCACAATTGCTCTCTCATTCCCCCTCCTCAAAGGGAAAAGGGAAGAAAATACAATGAAAAGGGCTCAGGGTTTGAGATAAGGACAGGGAGATCCCTAACCAGTTATCATCACGGGCAAACCAAACTCAGCATAGGGAGATTAATAAAATGTATTGCCTATTCCTAGCAAGTGAGAGACAAAGGAAAGAAACTAAAAACACCTTCCCCCCATTCCACCTTTTTCCACCTCTTGCGGAAATCAGCACAGAGAAACAGGGAATGACTGTGGTCAGTCCCTAACACCATCTCCGCTGCTCCTTTACTCTCTGCCCCTGCTCCATTGTGGGGTCCCTCCCACAGGATGCCATCCTTCCTGAACTGGTCCTGCAGGGGCTTTCTACAGGTAGCAGCTCTAAAAGAACTGCTCCCACATGGTTCCGTACCACAGGGTCCATCCATCAGGAGCAAACTGCTCCAGCACAGGTCCCCCACAGGTGGCAGCTCCCACAGACCCCCCTACAAGGGCTCCTCTTCACAGGCTGCAGCTCCTGGGGCCTGTTCCTGCAGGGGCTCTCCATGGGCCACAGCTTCCTCCAGGCCACATCCACCTGTTCCACTGGGGGCTCCTCTACAGGCTGCTGCATGGAGATTTTTTGCTTTATTTTTGGCAATTGTTTGTTTTTTGTTTGTTTAATTCAAATATTTATTTTTTGTTTGTTTATTTGTTTCCTTTTTTTTTTTTTTAGATAGAAAATAGGGTATAGAACATTATGCTACCTTGTTGATAGTACTGAATTAAATAGGAGTTATCTGCTTGCCTATCTTCCTCCAAATTTACAAAAACCTCTTAGTACATGCTTGAGTCTTAGTGTTATTTGCATGTGTTCAGAATTACGATTCTGCAATTAAATTTTCATTAATTTTGCCACTAATGTTTATTCATCTAAAAAGTCATTGAAGATTCTTTATTGTTACTTTCTTGCTTAAAACTACTTGGTCATTTGAACTGATGAGCAAAAGCAATAACTTACATGTCTAGCCACACAACATAAATGATGTCTAGTCAAGGCAAATGGTTGGAACAACCAACAGAAGGTAAGTGTCAAGGTGGTTTAAAAATTCAAATTGCTAGTATATTTCCATGGCTTTGATAGACAGCAGAAGCATAAATACAATAAAGTTATAACTTAACAAGAGAAACTATTGAAAATAGTGCTCTGTAGAATGGATTAGAAAGTGTAAACAACCACATACAAGATTAAGTGTGTGACCATCGTTAATTCCCTGCTTCTGCTCTAGCCTTGTACGGGCACTGATGTGAAGGAATACAGCATTAGCTGCATTTCTGAATGTGCTAGCCAACATTATAGAAATGTATATGACTATAACATTTTTTCATGGGAACAAGCTTGTTCTTCCTCAGAATACATTGTCATTTATGCCCACATAAGCCACAGATGGGTATATTTGGATTCTTATATCCTTATATTAATATCAATTGTAGTGAGCAAGTCTTAGGAAAGTTTTACTCAATACTTGTACTATGTCCAGTGATATGTTACAGTTATTTCTAAAGCCTAGTATATAAAATTGTTTGCTATTTTTTCTTCATTTACATAGTCTGAAACTGCACAAACTGGTTGTGAATAGTTTACTCTGCATGCTGAAATTGCAGTGGTTACTCGTAATTGAACATATAACTCAAATAGTACAGTTTCAGTTTCCTGGCTGAATGTCTGTAGGTCACAAATAGAGAGCAGTCTTGAAAACAATCAATGTTGCCTATACTGTATCACTGAAAGTTAGTCTTTGTTATGTAAAGTTAAAAAATAATTAACCCTTTGACTTGTTCATATCTCTCAGATTACTCTTGGGGAAAAAAATATTGAAGGATTTACCATGAAATTCACATATAATTTATTATATGAATCCAAACTTATTCTGCTTGCAATATACTCCTAATTGTTTAGAGTGGAGTCAGGTCATCTTTAGACTGAGATTACACATTTAAAAGAATTCAAAATGGGATTTTAGGAACCCCAGCCTCCTACTGCATCAGTTGCATTCCAACTGAGTTACTTTGGCTGAGACAAAGTAATTCCAGGGCAGAAGTGGATCTGCCTTTGAGGATGGATTAAATCTTTCTATGTGATCCTTAGTTGTCCAGAAAGTATGTGCACTTAATTTCTCTCTGTAATTGTTACAACATGAGTTAGTAGCAAAACCCAATGCAAGGAGGATGCATGCCTGATCCTAATTAAATTATTACTAAAAATAAAATAATTATATTTCATCAAAAAATAAAAAGCAAAAAATACTCTGTACTTTTCCAGGACACAGATTCCAATAACTTTTATTAGTTTTACTAAAAATGACAATATATATGTATATATATATATATATTCCATAAAGGAGCTCTTGTGATTATAAACCGTATTTTTATATTTGAGAGTAAAGATCCCTTGCTTTAGAAGCAAAGCTGGTAAGGACTATAATAGAAGGTAGATGTTCTGTTTAGAGAAACTAAAGATAGCAATGATTCAAATTTTATATTGTTTCATAAGACAAAAGGAATCACCCACTATCTTTCTCCCCCATCATGCTCAACAGATCACAGCCAATTCCACCCTTACTATGAGCTGCCTCCTGATTACCCATTCAGAAGACTAACAAAATTCAGATGATTTTTACATCTGTCTCTCTCTCAAAAAAATGGAGTAGCATTCTATTTAGGACATTGGACCATGTTTTAGACATAGAAGTTTTTAAACAATAGCAACCACATTTTAAAAGGCTTTAAAGGATCTGATCTTCACTGAAGTTAAAGACTTCAGGAAACATCTGAAGCTATACACTATCCCCCAGAATGAAATTCAAATGTAATTTAGTCACTTTGTTGAAAGAGACAATTTTTAAAAAACCCATCCTAACCCACAGAGTCAATTTTTCTGTTAAAACTTCTTTTGTAATCTGCACAACTTGTGTTCCTCCAGAAGGGTATCACGGACTGAATGTCCACATACCTACCTATAATACAAAACAATTATGGATTACCAAAATCATAAATCAGATTCACTCAATGTCCAGTATGATTGGTATAATCAACAAACAGCAAGCACTCCTGTCAACTCAACACACGCTCTTGGAGAAATGGCTCCCATCTTGTATCAGTAGTCTCACAATTTGCCTGGGATGTGGAAAAAAGAAGTGGAAGCTGTTGTGAATTGAATAACAAACAAGGGTCTGACCCTCCTTTTCCCTGGTGGGAAAAGCATTCCCTGCTTTTAAGTCTGAGGCTTTCTGTCTTGTTTGTACCCACCTGTGCTACATCATAGCTCTGACAGCCACACATGTTCCTAGTCCTTTATCTCCCTGACCCAGGCCTGGATATGACTTTTTGGTGTGACCTTGACTCATCGTGATGGATTTGCTGATTGATCACTGGTCTGCAGCTGGCCCTGAACCTTTTTTCTGGATCTGATTCTGACCCTGATTTTCTTGGTTCAACATCCTTGCATGTAAGGCCACTGCCCTGTCTGTCTTTGTGCCACCCTCATTCCCTGCTCCTATTCCTTTGTAGAGGAGCAACCTGCTTTTGCATCTCCCTGACAAGCCCTTCTCTTGAGCTGCAACTTTTACTGGGATTGTATTTTGATATTTTAGTCTACATGAATCTGTGAATTGTTAGACTTGATAGAAACTACAGAAACATAGTTCAAGGCTACTTCTTAATTAAGACCAGGCATGTTGACTTCCCTTCCTTTGGAGATTCAATGTTTTTGAAGTGACTGGTTCTTAACGCAGGTCTGTTTAATTCTGTTTTCAATAACAACAGTCATTGCTGTTCTCTTTCTCCATCACAACATCTAAACTCCTTTTTTGAAATGGTCCCTAGATGTCTGTGAACCTGGACCTCAGTACTATGTAGGGAGCTGTATTGTCTGTAGAATGCAAGTATGTGACAAACACATATTTAAGTATATTCTCTGTCTTTTGATATGAAATACACACTATTTCTTGTAGTATAGCAACTGGTAATGTGTTAAGTTTATCCAAGCTTACACTATATGAACATTTTGCGCAGACATCAGAGAGATGTTACAGGCCATGTTCACTAAAAGGTGTTAGTCTAGATTTTCATCTAATCTCAGATATGTACATAATGCTATTCATGTTAGCCTGAGGACAGCATGGCACAGGAGCAGAGAGAAGTACAATAACACAGTGGGGGATAGAATAGATTAAAACAGCAAATGAGGAGAGAATTTTCAAAAATTATGGAACTAGTAGAACACATTAAAATAAGAATGTGTGAAAGTCAAAGGAGAAATAAACCATGGTTTATGAAGGAAAATAACATTGACCCAGAAAACCTAAGTAACCAATACGACCAATATCTGGAAGAGATGCAAAGGGACAGTTTAATAATACATTACTACAAAACACAGCTTAGCTGCTTTGCCTCTTCTGTGGCTAGTGCTAATGTGTTCCATGAAATTCAAAGATGAAGGATATGACTAATTCCGTATTTAATGTAAAGTCTTCCAGTAAGGTTTCTTTCTAATTACACTGTTTATAAGATAGAGGGAAAAAAAAAAAAAAAAAAAAAAAAAAGAGAGAGAGAGAGAAAAAAAAAAACTCAGCTTTTTACTATCTGCATACTTAAGAGACAGTAAAGTTAAACCACATGGATAAGAAGGTTAAATATGAAGATCAGTATTATATCCTTGCTTAAAATAACATTTACATCATAGTTCCTAATAATTGTTATGCAAAATCTGTATTTTCGCACCTTTCATTAATTCTACTTTTTTTAATAATGTTTCCCAAGATTGTTTTGTCCTATATTTTCCCAAAAAACTTCACAGCAGAAAGTACAAGAACAGTTTCTATTCCAGCTAAGCTATGCTTAAAGACATGCCTACAAATGCATGAAGACATCTACTTTTCATGAAGACATCTACTTATTTATGAGTCGTATCCATGCCGCTAATTCAACTTTCACATAAAGTCACTGACGAACAGGTAAGTGATAATTTACTACCATGATATCTAACCAAAGACTAGGATTCTATGCTACAGACCCTTTTATGGATTCTTAGACACATCTATGAGCACTTCTAAGAGGAATTCTTCTTGTTTTCAACAGTTCTATTTCTTCAAATTAAATATATGTTAAAAAGATTTGCTCAAATGCACAAGCAGATCTCTTTTCTGGTAAGCATTCTATTTACCAGGAAAAAAAAAAAAAAAAAAAAAAAAAAGAAAGAGAGAGAGAGAGAGAGAGAGAATTTGTTTGAATAAATCCCACTTGAAGTAGTTTCTTATGGAAATTCAGCTTCAAAACTCTCAAAGAAAGATGAATTATATATATTTTTTTCATTAATTTAACTGGGTAAGAAAGGACTTTTGGGGTATTTTTTTATGTTTTTTGTTTGTTTTCATTTTTCATCTTAACATTCTGATTGTCAAATCTCACATTCTCAGAAAGGGAAAAAAATGATTAGCGATGATATGGGCCAGACGTCCCTGGAGGATTCTCTTGGCAGAGCAACTTCTCACAAATGTGATGTTTGAACTGCTCAACTTTCTGCAACATATCTGTCACTACTGATGACTGAAAATCCCAAAATGTCATTATGCCAGTCATATATTTTACTGTATAAACCTGGATACTATATTCATTACCAGGTTTGGTGGGATGACAGGTTGACCATGAGCCAGCACAGTGCCCTTGTGGCCAAGAGGGCCAATGGGATCCTGGCCAGCAGGTCAATGGGGGGTGATTCTCCCCCTCTACTCTGCCCTGGTCAGGCCTCATCTGGAGTACTGTGTCCAGTTCTGGGCTCCCTGGTACAAAAAAGACAGGGATCTCCTGTAAATTGTCCAGCAGAGAGCCACAAACATGATACTGGGCCTGGAGCATCTTCCTTATGAGGAAAGGGCAAGAGACCTGGGTCGGTTCAGCCTGGAGAAAAGATTGAGAGGGGATCTCATCAATATGTATAAATACCTGAGGTGTGGGAGACAGGGATTTGGCCAACCTCTTTTCAGGACAAGGAGTAATGGTTACAAGATGGAGCACAGGAAGTTCCACACCAACATGTAAAAGAACTTCTTCACGGTGAGGGTGACGGAGCACTGGAACAGGCTGCCCAGGGAGGTTGTGGAGTCTTCTTCTTTGGAGATATTTAAGGCCCGTCTGGACGCCTATCTGGGCAGCCTGCTCTAAGGAACCTGCTTTGGCAGGGGGTTTGGACCCAATGATCTTTCGAGGTCCTTTCCAACCCCTTCAATTCTGTGATTCTGTGATTCTGTGATTCTGTGATTCAGGAAACTACCACTGCTTCCCTGACTGCAGGCAGTTAGGCCTCTGCTGCTGACCTGCAAAGAGCCCTAAACATGGGAGACACTCAAAACACCTCAGTATCCACAAATCTTTACAGATAATTACACCATAAATAACCTGGAAATTTCTTATCTACAGAGCAAAGCAAGGAAGATGTTGTTAAATGAGACAAACATTTTAAATTCTCAGAAAACAAAAAAAATGTGGTACCATTTAAAATCTGATGATTTGGAATGACAGACTTCTTTTCTGTTCTGGAAGGTGAAGAAAAAATATTAAAAATCAGATGTGTGTAGTCTGAGCATGATGTCCAGGATGTAGGCTTTATATGTGTTTTCCGTATGGTTCTTCAAGCCAAGGCTTAAATATGAAAAAAAAAAAAAAATCCATAGTACAAATAGCTCTTTGAAGATTACTTTTGTATATGCCTCAGAAAAACATAGAATGGAAGATAAATAAAAATAACTCACTGCAACACAGCATAGAATCTGACACTTCAAAACAGCAGGTTCTTTTATCCCCATGGAGATAAACAGAACTGTTGAAAACTACATTAGGGATATTTTATGGTATAGGCTTAACAACTAGGAAGGAAGTTAGGCTGTTTGCCATCAACTGCTGAATTAGGCAAGCAACTTCTTAAAGCAAGAAAATTCATGCTTATTTGGCAACAGTTTAGGGATGTTCTTCCTTCAATATTTTTGCTTGTAATGGGAGTGTTCTTCAAGAGGTTAATAAAGTCAGATGTAATTTTGAAACCAGTGAACAGAAAACAAAACTGATGCATGGTTTCTTTCTGTTTAGTCTAGTTTCTTATTGCCTATGTACATCTTTTCATCTGTTAATCAGTTTCCTTGTAGATTTAGAACATGAAAATGAATTCCAAACACATTTCAGTCTGAATTCCTACAAATTTCGTGAAAATTGCTACATGTTAACTGGAGGAAAAATGTACAAAATACCACCTTTGAGATAAAGGCTTCAGCATGATTGTACTGTTTAACAGGAAACACAGATATTATAAATTCTGAATAAATGAAAATATGAAAACTGCTGTGGTATAGGTAATTGCAAATGGAAAGCACTGAATCAATTAAACAAATCTTCAGTTTGTATTCCTCATGAAAAGACTTGTATGTATGTAAATTCATTTGGAATTATATTTTCAGGTGTTTTTTTCCATATCAGTTTATATGAATAAATGAATTGCATTATGAGATTTGCAAATTATACTGAAGCAAGCAAGCAAAGTGGAGTTTATGTCTGTCTCTCAGTTACACAATTGGCTATGTAGAATAGAAAAATTAAGTCAACTTTAAACTAGCTGGCCCAGGCACCACAAATTGGTTAGACACATGACCACAGAACACATTGGTTAACTTGCTGTGATTCACTCTCTATGCCATCATAAATTAGGATTAATTTTAGACACTGAATCAATATAAAATTTGTGTGTAAACAGACTGGTCAAACACACTTACCATGATCTCTGAAGCATTTATTTAAAGTCATTAAAATTGTTATTCTCCAAATAAAATTTGAAACCTCAGAAATCCAAACATTTTATCAAGATTCCATAACATAAGGTTTTATCCAGTTATAACAAAGCACAGAAGCACTGTTATTAATTTGCTGTTCCATCCATATGCAAGTGAAATAATGAGATAAGATTGAGTACTTCCACTATTATTAATATTCTTGTACCTGAGAGAGGTTGATTACTGTTAATCCTGTAATTATTCAGACAGTGGAGACTCCACTAGGTAATATGCCTTTCTTTGTAGAAATGCTATATACCACATTATATGGTACAATAGGTAAGGAGGTCCACTTTTCTTCTGTTCTTTTTCTTCTTGTGTGTGTATGCTGGGTTGCTATCCATTTTATCCATAAACACGTGTTCTTTTAACAGGTTTATTTCTATAGCAAGGACAGAGCTGAGTGGCAGAGTGGGCTGCAGCATAATTGCAGATGGGATGCACACTGTGAAAAAGCAGATGTTTTAAATGTCAAGTCAATTTTAAGAGGAAAATGGCCCAGAAAAAATATAGATCTATGATTTAAGGACACTATTTTTAAACAGCTGATTGCTGGTAACTGAAATAATGTTCAAACTTCAAGCAATTATGAAGCACTCCTATGATTCTGAAATTCAAATTGGTACCTTGTAAGAAGGAGTCAAATTTATTTTCCTTGTAGTATTGCCAGATGGCTGGTTTGAGAAATTATGAAAAAAAAAAAATTTCAGTAAATAATAATTTTAATTGAATAATCGCCTTTTAAAAAGCATGATTTACTTTCTTCATAATTGCATACTAATTTTAATTACTTGATCATACATAGAATCATAGAATCATAGAATATCCTGAGTTGGAAGGGACCCTTAAGGATCATCAAGTCCAACTCTTGACACCGCACAGGTCTACATTATAAGAATATTAAGATTGAATTCAAACTCTAACAGTTTGAAAAAGGGAAAATTCATAACACAATTTTAATTTTGCCTTTGTGTCTGTCAACACTACATCACTGAATGTAGTTTTGTTTTTCTCCACAGAATCACACCTCATAGAGTAGTATTTCTTTATATCTTTTTCTTTCAGCTTTTCAAAAAATCTTTTTGTTTGTTTGTTTTAACCAGACCTTATTTACTATGTATTATCTAAACCCATATTCTATACAAAGTAAAAAAATTTCAGTGGTGCTTTTTTTTTTTTTTTTTAACCACTATTATTGTAACATCAAAACAGTTTCTAGATATTTATTAAATTATTTCCTCAATGACCCTGTGATTAAGTGGCATTATTTTTCCATTTTTTTTGTGTTCAGAATTTGAGATGAATGCCAAAAGAAAAAAAAACTATTTTGCATGTCAAGCATGGAAGTGTATGAACTTGACTTTTTAGTGCTCTTGACATTTTAATACATGTGTATCCATGTACAACACAGGTCCAATTAATTTCAAATGTAGTGAAAGAACACAGATGTTCTGAATATATGGACTCAAGTTTCTTATGCATGGCAAAGAAACAGTATTGCAAATATTGTCAGACAGAATTTTGTTAGGAACAGAATCGCAAGACTGGTAATGAATATATTAATCTGTACAGGTCATTGCTTACCTTAATCATAAGATTTCTCTTTACATGCAGTTTTCTCTTTACTTGCAAAATATATACATTTGATTTCTGCAACCATAAGCATAGATCGCAGCAGGGATTGTACGTGTGATCATTTCTTCAATATTATGCTGCATGTGTACAAGCAGGTAAATTCAGTATACAAAAACTATTTCAGTTGCTAACATTCCTATATTTCAGCTCTCTGATTTTGCAGTTTAATTATATCGTAAATATAATTTCATAACCATTGAATTGCATAAGAAGACTGACAGATAAGGACAGCATTCCATCAACAGCTTCTGTGACAGAATACCAGGAGATACGGAAGCAGACAGAGGAGGGCTGTGGTGTATCTAGAGACCAGCATCCCGTTCCATCCCTGAGGCATGGACGGGTGGCTCCAGAATGGGCCAAAATGGGCCTTCCAATAAGCTGGAGTGGTGAGGCCAAACAGAAGTATAAGGCAAGCGCCACCACACTTCTGCCCCTGAAGGGTGTTCTCGCATAGAAAAAATCCTACTCTTCCTTTTCTTGTTTGAGAGTATTCTCAATGAACCAGAGTCTCTGCATATATTCCGACAGAAATTGTTTTTTGCATGGCTCATGTTCAGGTAAATACAACAGTTTTACAGAGCCTGTCTTTGAAATACAGGGTACAGAGTTTGCCAACTATTATCACCCATAAAAAAATAGTGGCTTTTCAGAGACAGGAAGCATATTTTGTACATATTTTCAAAGCCACATTTGAAGTAATGATAATATGTACAAATAAGTTAGAGGAAATTCAGCTTATATTCATGTATTCTGGAAAATTTAAGGGAATTAAAAATGATACAATTAAAATTAGGAACAATTTAATAACACTTAATAGTTAAGTAGTAATTTCCTTTCCCGGTATCCATCCCACAACATATTATGTGTTTCTGTCTAGTAACAAAATCCTGGTATTTGCGAAATGAAATGTGACATCTGATCTGTCAGTTCTATAAAACAGGTTGTGCAGAAAGAAATGAAGAATTATTTCTTCCTTTGCAAGGTCAAAAGTTTGCCACTGTAGGACATGAATGGGAAATGTAAATTGGGATCTGGTTGGAACTACAGAATCACCATTTCTTTTCTCCTGAAACTTTCCATAGGATCTCTTTCCTGGCAAACAGTGGTCAGTGCATCAGTCTCAGGGCCCATTTGAATAATGGAATAGATACAAGGAATGTATTAACAATGTGTTGCACTAGGTAAAATATGAACTTATATTTTCTTTTTTTTTCAAGTACCAAAAATATTACAAATGTACTTCATTTACTTTGCTTTTATTTTTATTTTCTGCATAATAAGGAGAATTTTATATAGATACCATGTCTTACTGATTCCTTTTAAACCTATATATGCCTTTTGCAAAGTATTTCATTTCAGAATGAAGGTTTCCTTTGGGAACTGATGTATTTTGAAACACTGTGGTTTGAAACAACTCCAAACTGTGCAAAGAAATTCTGGAAAGATATAACTTTACTGCCATTGCAAGGAATTTCATGGATTTCTCAGTTTTAAAAGTCCTTTTCTTTATACCCCTTTTCAGATTTAATTTTAAGTACAGTATCTCAGAAATTTCTTTCAACAATTTATTCCTTACTAGTTTGAACAGGTAGAACATTTACCAGATTAGTTCAAAATGTAAAGTATCTCAAAATTAATTCCATGAAACAGAGAGTATTCAAAATGTTATTTTCCTATTTCCTTTGTAAAATCTCATTTTGATTATTCATTTTGATTGTTTCTTTTTTTTAAACTTGTAAATTGAAAAAAAAAAAACGTATATTTTAATGTTTGCTTTGGACAATACATTGCATAATTGGACACACCTCATTGACACGAAACACTATCAAATTGTGAGGTGAAGTGATGTTTTGTTTTTCGTTTTGTTCTTTTTTTTTTAATATAATTATCAATAAATAGCAGAATGTTGTGTACTACCACTTCCTGTGCAAAATGTGTAGGCACTTACTATTCCTGAGAGGAATTAAGCAATACAGTAGAAAATCTAATTCACACAGAGTTATGAAGTTTAGACATATGTAAGAAAATAAACACAGCTTGTGCAAAATCCTTTCCAAACCTTTCTCTTTAGCCCAACTTAACTTGAGTTCATTTTTTAAAATGTGCTGCCACTATCATGGAAAAAAAAATAATAATACATCCAAACAATACACCCTTTTTCTTCATTGACTGGCTTTTGGTTCTTGACTTCATGATATCACTTTAGGTATTCAGGGAAGAATGACATAAAATTTATTTCAGACAAAGGCTTCTCAAGCCTAAGTGTCCCCCACTCTCCTTCCCCCTAACCCCCCCTCTCCCCCCAGCATTTGAAGAAAAGGAACAGCTATGAGGCACTAGTACTCATAAATTCCCAGGAAAGCTTGCTTCTAAGGAAGCGGTACTAAAAGTTTGAGAATCTTTCATCAGGGCTACTGTCTCAGTCTGTCCTATAGAGACAGATTTAGGGTTTCATTTTTTTCATTCCATCAGGGTGATGATAGCAGCAGTTTAGAGTCATTTTAACATCCTATGTGTGTCACTTTTCACTGAGTCCTTAAAACTGCTGTAGGGATTATTTTTCCTTTGTCCACTTTTGGTTAATTCTCCTTAATCCCAAATCTTCCAACCTTTGAAACACTTCAGCTGCACAGCATTAGCCTCTCCTTCTAAATTATGCTCCTTCATACCTTCATATTCTGTCACTCTGTATATTCCACAGAAATAAGTTCTCCTCCAGAAGCATACATTTCCACATACCAAACCGTTTCTATAAATATGACCTCTTATTCAGTGTAATTTCATTAAAATAGTATTGACATAACGTGTTTGATTCATTGTCCCCTTGTAGATTCTTTGTTGACCAAGAGTCAACACCCATTTGAACTGCCTTGGGATATCACACCTGCTATGAGTGTAGAATGCCACATACATCCTTCAGGCTCTTTGTTAGATATGTCAGCACCACATAAATGCATCTCAGCTAACCCAAGACAGCATTGTGTACATGGCAGAATCAAGCACTCCAGCAAACAGTATTTCTGTGTGACTTACATAAATGCTTATACAGCTCCAGGGTTCTTCTGAATATGGAAACTATCCTTGCACTGATGGAGTCTATACAGTAAAGCCCATTCTCTTAAAACTGATAAAAGGAACAGTAAAATATCCATTTGACACTTTTCATGAAAATAAATAATTAAACAAATAAAACTTTCTCTTAACCCTACCATACAGAAATAAAACACATAAACCACAAAAGAAAATGAACAAAACAAAAAAAAATAAAAAATAAAAAAATAAAAAAAAAAAATAAAAGTAAGAAATGAGATAGTATGATCTAATAATCAGTTTTAAATTATCACTAATGAGTATTATTTTTCTTAGACCCAAAATGGTAGTATAATATTAGGTAGTATTAGAAGTTTGCTAATTTGTTGAAAAATGTTATAATTGCTTACTGAGGTGTTGATCTGTAATGCTTTTTTTTTTTGATTACATCATTTGCTTTACTGTCCTATTTTTGGAGCACTGTTGTTATGTTAGCAAAAATATATGCTACTTAAATCTTCAATGTATTTCATTTGTACTGCCTTCAAAGAGCTATTTATTCCTTTCCTGATGTTGAGCTCATTTTATAATAGGGAAAATGTGAATAATCTTCAGTAAGAATGGTGGGATGCAGTCTCAGAATTTCTAGCTTTGCTCATGCAGCTTTGTATAGGTCTACACTTGAACAGCAAGACTAAATATTTGGTATCCTTCTGACCTAAGTGTATTCAGTTTAGAGTAGCAGTAATAACTCCTGTTATGCAGAAAAACTTTTGAAGAGTACCTTCTGATATTTTAAGTGGCCAGTGATATTTTGGTAAGAAATGGGTAAGAAACATAGGAGATAAAAAAAAAAAAAAGTAATCTTTTTTTTGTAAACAATTTTCAAAAATGCATGTTTAGACTTGAATTGTTAGCTATTCTGTGATAGTTAGGTAACAAAAAGACCTTCCAGAAACAGTTTTTCCTTGTTTATAAAATGATAAGATATTAGATGGGAACTGTATTTCTGTAGAAATTTAAGTCATGCTATGATATAGATAGGGAAACCTAAAAATAAAATCTTTGTCCAGCAAGCATTGCTAAGTGGATTAGTAGTAAAAGAAACCGTGTTTTGGAAAGCTCTATCTGGCCTTCTCAGTTTCAATACAGTTTTGCTGGTGCTAGGACACACCACATAACAGGTTTTGTTACCTTTTCTTAATGAAGAAATTAGAAGATGTATTTCTGCATTAATATAAGTATCAGATATTGTAATCATCATCTGAGTCAATGAAGGATCCATAAAATAGGTATTTTCCACTCCATTAGATCAGTCTTCACAGATGTGCCCTATGATGCCTCAGAATTTTAGTGAGATCATTTAACTTTTTTAGTATATCTAATCAATGTCATAAAGTGGAAGCTACAGGTAAACATTCTGTTCCTTTGCCCTTTTGGCACAATTTTACGTTGTTTCTAATGTTTACAGTAAGTTACGTCACAAAACATCAGTGTTTTTCTGACTATAACTGTTGTGACTTTAATTTAGTTTTCCCCAGATGACTTAGGAAAACTCTAGCTTGTAAAGAAATGCAGTAGAAGTTTCATAGAATTCATGTTAAAGAAGGCATGTGTATAATTATTCTTAGGTCAAATACACCCACTAGTTTAAAATTATTGTATTTTTTTCCTGACAACTCTGATTTGTCTCCTGCCTATTAATTACAGTTATTAATTACACACAATTAGTACATAGCTTCATTATAATTCTATTTGCTTGTCCCCATTTTGCTGGTCCCTTAGTTTCTCTACACCTCTTTTTAACTCTTGTGCTGCCACAAGTGCCAGGGGATGAGTGATGGCAGTACATCTCTTTTCCATCTCTAGCTGCATTACAGGAGGTCATCGTTGTCTCTCCTCAACCCTGGCCCATTTGCTTTTCTGAGCTATAAGATAGCCGATGAAAACCATGAATCTGAATCCTGGCATTTTTTTATTAAGTTTAACCTTAATAGTACTGAAATAGTAATCAGTCAATTTATTGTCTTGTTAACGGCAAGGCTAGCACTTGTGCAGAGATGGCTGTTGTGTGTTGTAACCCTGAAGATCCCCATCATCTTTCTGTAAATAAGAATTCACTGAATGGTTTTAAAAGCAGTGAAGGCTGGTAAATACTACTCCCCTTTCCACCAAGCCGAATGTGTTTAAAGATTTTATGTATATCCTTTGTAAATAAGATAATGTTTGCAATCTAGCAAATGATCCTGTGCCACTTGACTAAGAGCAATAAGAGCAATCAGCTATCGAAATTGCATCAGCTATTTAATTGCACCTGTGTGATTCTGTGATCTTTGCTCTGTACTGTTGGGACCCACCTTCTCCCCTGGAATACCTTAAAATAAGAGCAAGTGCATTGATGAAATATCAGTGCTTAAAATTGGAGGCAAGCCTTAATATCTAATTCAGTCAAGACTTGTGGATAGAATTAAAATCTATTTTTTTTTTCCTAAATCAGAATTAGACAGTATATATGGTTGAATGCCCCATCCCTGGAGGTGTTTAAAACCAGGTTGAAAAAGCCACGGGCAACCTGATACAGGTGGCATCCCTGACCATGGCAAGGGAGTTGGAAATATATGATCTATAAGGTCCCTTCCAACTCAAGCCATTCTATGATTCTAGCAGGTGAACTTCCCAAACCTGATTTCAACTTTTTAACATGATGTTCCTTGTTTTTATCATCTGTGTACTTTACCTAGCTTTTACTATCCAAAATATCCCATGGCAAACTTCTCATTTTGATCACATAACATGCAAAGCAATTACTTGTTTTGGATAAGGTGAGAACTTATCTTGTCCACATTTTCCATGATTGTCACAATTCTACAGATTTCTGCTGTACCTCTCTCCCTCATCAGTCTTCTTTTTTCTTGCATGGGACCCTTCATAAAGAAGACATATACCATGCATTTGATCAGCTTGAAAACCACCTCTCTTTGCATTTCTAAATTCTTGACACAGAACTCATGAAGAATATATCATTCAGGAATGTTCACCACTGGTTTACACAGTTATTTTAATTATATTTTGGCTTTCAACCTTTTTTTTTTTTTTTTTTTTTTTTGTCTTAATACTTTATAATATTTTTGTGTTACTGAGCACTAAGCTTACATTTTACAATTACAAATCTAGAATCTCATTCATGGATCACAGTGGTGAGTGACCAGTTCAAAAAGTATATCTCTGTGTTTCTCGTTTCCTCATGCCTCACTTTCTAACCAATTTATCTGCCACTTTATCACTCAGTCACTTCGCATCTTGAGGTCCTTCTGCAGTTCTTCACAGTCAATTATATATTGTCTTTGCTTCCTTCAAGAGAATCCCAGTAGAATGATCTGAAGTATAACTAGCTCAATTTCAAGTAATAAGAAAGTGAATATTAAGGATTTTCTTGGAAGTTTCTGACTGCTAGCATTTACTTCAGCAACTCATAGAACTGATCATGCAAGTTCTATTTTCATTATTTATTTTTAATGTAAAAAGAGGAACAAAGATAAACACATGGAATCCCAACGATTTGAACTTTAATAGGCTGTAAACATCACTGTGAACTTTGCCTAAAAATCTTTTGTTATCTAGTGTGACTTGGAGAACAGCTTGTATAATCCAGTATTTGATATCAATATTATGTGATTTGATGTAGCTTTCATCCTTGAAATATGCAACAAATGATAGAACCTCTAAGTGTCAAAGTGCTGTTCCAAAAGGATAAACTGATTTTTTGATTAATTTACTCTGACATAGTCAAAAAGAAAACACAGATATATATCTTTAGATCTGTATTAATCTCCTTAATAGCAACCATGTGATCAGTTTCACATATTGTAAGTATGTTTCTCACAGTAAAAGTTAAAACAACCTTATTAAAAATCAAAAAGGTCAAGGGGAAATGAGAAGTTTATACTGATGCCATTTTACACAGCTGGGAAAAGCAAAATTCTCCATGTTAAGGGAAGTTTTATTTTCTTATCCCTATATCTTTCCCTTTGTTCCACAAACCCACTGAAAGTGAATGTATTTAAAACATTTTTTACCACTTGCATTAGCTTGCTGGTATTAAACTTTCTCAGCAAGTTTTCCCAGAATTTTTTTCCCAATTTTCATAGTATTTAATTTCATTAAGACCTCACCTCGAGTGCTGTGTGCAGTTCTGGGCACCACAGCACAAAAGGGACATTAAACTGTTGGAGAGTGTCCAGAGGAGGGCAACAAAGATGGTGAAGGGCTTAGAGGGGAAGACATATAAGGAGCAGCTGAGGTCACTTGACCTGTTCAGCCTGGAGAAGAGGAGGCTGAGGGGAGACCTCATTGCAGTCTACAGCTTCCTTGTGAGGGGGAGTGGAGGGACAGGCACCGACCTATTCTCCTTAATCACCAGTGATAGGACCCGCAGCAATGGTGTCAAAATGAGACAGGGGAGGTTTAGGCAGGAAGAGGTTCTCCACTGAGAGGGTGGTTGCACACTGGAACAGGCTCCCCAGTGAAGTAGTCACTGCACCAAGCCTGTCTGAATTTAAGAAGTGTTTGGACTGTGCACTTAGGTCTACCCAAAATTTTAGACTATGTAACTGTGTGGTGCCAGGAGTTGGACTCGATGATCTGTATGGGTCCCTTCCAACTCAGGATATTCTATGATTCTATGATTATTTTTTTTTTTTCTCATAAAGTGGTATTCTTTTTTTTCTTCTCAGTATGTTGTATTTTAAAATTCTCTTTAGGTTTTCCCATAATCCACTTTTACTTATGTTTTTCTTCTTCCAGTTAGTTGAGAAACACTGTGCATACCGTCTCTCCCTCATTCTACTCTTTCTTTCACACAAATGAAATGGCAGAGCAGTACAATCAGCTAGGTTGAGTTTTATAACAGGAATAGGCAAACCTCCTAGCTTCTCTTTCATTGTCTTGCTAGTTTAACTTCAGTATGCCCCAGCCGTTTTCCAACATGGTTACTATTTTTGCAGAAAACTACATGCTAAAACACTGTATTAGGTGTCAAAACCAACATCTAGGCAGTGGGGGCTACATGGGCAGCCTCTGTCAGGAAAGGCTGGAGCTGCCACGTGCTGTACACAGCCAGCTCCAGCCAGATCTAACAGACACGCCTCAGAGCATAGTTGAGCCCCTCAGGTAACCCCACTGGTAACACTTCTGGGAAAACATATTTAAGAAAAGGTAGAAAATGCCACAGAGAGAGAAGGAGGGAACACAAAGAAAGAGAAACAGCAGGTACACCAAGGTCAGAGAAGAAGATGGAGGAGAAGGCATCCCATGTGCCATAGCAGATTAACCACACTGTATACTGTGTTGGACCTGCACCAGTGCAGAGAAAAGTTGTGAGGAAGAAGGAGACACAGGAAAAAAAAAATTGCATATGGAGAATACCAAGAAACTATGTATGGATCATAATGCTTTCCCTGTGGCCTTTGTTTCCTCATGGAAGGGACTGTGACCTGTGGTGATAACAAGGTACAGAGGAGTCAAGTGAAACAGTTGAGACTGGGAAAGGGGGGAAGGAAAGATGTTGTTTTAATGTTTCTCTTTTTGTTTCCCACTACCCAAATCAATAATTAAACATTTCTTTTAACTATCAGTAAATATAGATAACTATCCCACAATCAAATGTTTTGCCCTCATTGGTAACTGTTAAGTGATCTCCCTGTTTTAATCTCAACCCCTGAGCTTTTTCATTCCTTTTTGTCCTGTTTTCTCCCTGACTCTCATCTCACTGGCGAAGGATGTAGTGAATGAGCAGCTGGGTGGGAGTTCAGTTGCTAGCCAAGGCTAGCCACAATGTCAGCTCAAGATGCACATAAGCTTTTCTCTGCATCCCACAGAATAAATTATACCAACACTGTCTCAGTTACAGTCTTCAGAATGAAGAGTTATCCTGCATTACCTCTGAAGAACACGGATGGAAATAAATCTTCTTCTAAAAATACATGACATTAAACTGGGTAAGACCTAATCCAAAGTTGTAAGCTTTATTTCTGATTTATTTTCCTTTCCTTTTCTCATTTTACACACTTACCTTTTGCGGGTGATTTCTTTTAGTTTTTCATGCCTCTTACTTTCTCTTCTCTTTCCAGTGCCTTTAGTATCATGAAGGAAAGATTCAAAGTAAACTGTAGCCACGTTTACTATCATGGACAAGATTTCAGTCATGTGTATTAAACTACATCTTTAAACAACATATGTCACTGTAACAGCATTAATGTTATTGGAAGTAAATTATTATATAGCAACTGAGATCTGGTTTAGAACTCCCTCTTCATGGTACTTAATGGAGCTTTTCTTTTCAAATGTAATCAAATGATAAGTTAGATCATTGTGTTCAGACTGAGGGCCTCTGAATAACAAAATGCCTGTGTTATCTTTATTACTTTATAACACATTTTTAGAAAAATGAACATTTTTATTCTTGTCATGTTTAAGTGAACATATATAGCTAATTTATAGTTCTTCAAATATTTTTTAATGCAATAAGAATTTTTAAATTAACTTTTGACTACTAGACATTTTTTTAACATTCCTCTCTTGTGATATATACTGACACATAACACTAGTTATTTTTAGTATTAAAATAGTAAGCACAACATAATGTAACCTATATTTACATAAAACATCAGATGCTCTTGTACAGATTACTGACACAGATGACAGTTTATTGTCAATGGTATTACCTGAATTGGTTGTCAGTGTCATACCCTGAACAGTATGTTTAGAATATGTATTGGCATAATGTACTGGCAATTCTGAGGACAACAGTTTTCACAAACCCTAATTATAGAATACTGTGCAAAATAATCAGAAATCTTGATGACAATAGATAGACTATGATCTGTGTTTTAGTAGCTATACAACGAATATACATTTAATATTCACAGGGTTCGATGAAAACAATTCAAAATTTGTTGAAAAACAATAAGCATCTCAGGTGATTTGAAAGAGTCATAGGGACCAACAAAATGAAATTTTACATGGATCCATTAAATGAACATTTTCTATGACTGAAATTGTTCTGGATAGATTTTTGTAATGAAGATATGTTTCAACCATTTTCCTTTGTTCTTTTATGATATGCAGTTTTCATTGATTTGTCTTTAAAACACAAATTAATCCATTCCTGAGATCTCAGTATAGAAAAATGTTAAGCAGAAACCTCTAAGGAATAATAAACTGAAACACAGTTGGCATAAACACATTTGGTGCTGACACCCAAATGAGTGGTGTGTGGGCAGCAAATTAAACACCAGCTTGCAAAGCAAAATGGTAGTATAACAGAGCAGGGAGGTGATCATCTATCTCCATATGGCTCTGCTGAGACCACACATACATCCCTGAATGCAATATTTTTATGTATGTTTCAGTACCAGGGTGATACTCACTAATTGAATCTCTACTGTGAAAAATATTCGTTGACATAAATTAAGGTCTTTTGGAATCTTGCATGAAGTATGCCCTTCTTTATTTCTCTCAGCAATATTCTTAGGTATTACTCTTATGCTTGCATTCCATGGTCTGTTTTTTTTTTTTTTTTTTGCAGTTTACATTATTTCAGTATTCCACTGAAGAACATTAAAGTATACTTGTTAAAAGAGTTTAAGCATTGTTTTGTTTTAAAATATAACTAATAATTTTAGGAACTATAATTAAAATAAAAATTAAACCTTTTTAATAGAATTGTTAAAGTTCACAAAAAACAAGCTCCTCAGTCTTTTGCCCAGTGTGAACCTAAACCAATAAACTATTTGTGTTTCTGTATTTTGCTCTAAATACTATACTCTCCCAAATAAGAGGAGATTGAGGAAATTTCACCTCTACTTATCTTCACTTCCAGAACATTTTAGTTCTAGATTTGGGTTTGGGATATATGTGTATACACTTGAGAGTGGTCTAGCTGTTTAGACTTATTCACATCTGATTTAAGCTATGTTAATAACTTAAAACTAAAGTGAACTAAAGCCTGTTCTATTCTGTTGTATTCTATGTATATAGAATATACATAGAGATATATATATAGAATATATATATAGAATATATATAGAGACTATATATAGAATATAAGTATATTCTAGTCCAGATTCCTTAGTATTTATTCTTTTCTCAGGACAACGGGATATATAGTCATTACTTTATAAGTTCACAACATCATAGAATGAAGAGGGCATGTTTGGGTCAGAATGCTTTGCACTATCAGCAAAACAAAGCAGACAAATGATGGACTGTGCTATTTCCTTCCATTAAGCACACTTGTTTATGTTTTTGTTGCTGTTGTACTGTTTTGCTTTGTTCTTAACAATAAGGTTGTCATTTTTATTATTGCAATGTTTGATTTCTTTCAAAAATAATGTGTCCAGTTTCTTAGCATGAAACCTCAGGCCAGGGAACAGAGTTGTATTTCAGTGACTACATTGGGTTCTCAGCTGCCCATCTGTGAAATGCAGAAAACATGTAAGAATACTTTAGTGCTTCACATGTGTATTGTGAAGGGAAATACATTAATGTTTCTTGAAGCATTCTTTCTATAATGGGTACAACGTTATAAAAATACCAAAATTATCATTAAATTAAGCAAATGTACTTATGCTCTAAGGACAGATTTATTGTTATTATTTTTGTTGTAAATAGTTGAGTATTTTTACTTATTTTGTTCAGGAAAAAATACAATATTTTAGGCACAGATCCTGCAAATATCTACACATCTGAAATCAAAACTGTAAGTAGCATCACTAATATCACAGAATTGCTCTTATATATTACAGTAGGTGTCTGCGTGTTTGCAAGATCAAATTTTAAATTGCATTGTTACATGAACAATTTGAATTAGACTAAGCAAATTAATAACAATGAAATTGCATTATGCTAGTATTTTGTTAGGCAATCACTTAAGTTGGAGGCCAATTGGACACTTCTAAGTAAATGGCCAAGCCAAAATAAGTGAAAGCAAACAAGGTTGAATATGTAGTTTCATTCAAGCTGTGAGAAATCTTTTTTCTTTATTAATCTTTTTAAACAGACTTCCTCTTTATTTTATATCACATTATTGAAACCAGTGTCAGCATTCCCTCATGGGCATCGATAAACTAAGTTTCTTGACTTTACCACAAAGGAGTAGCTGTACCTGAATGTGTTTAGAAGACAAGTATAAATACACATTTTTGTTGTTTTCCTTAATATGAAGAAAGCATGATTTTAATGCAAAACATTACGCTTTACAGAAACAAATTACGGGAAACATTCTCCAGGTTAAGTATTTTAAATCTATTGTTCTTATTTACATAAAATATATAGTGTCATAGTGTCATATACAGTGTCTGAAACAGCAGTCATTAGCAGTCCATTAGCAGTCTCTAGTGCTATGTTCAATTTAGCTGGATCCTCCTAAGGGTTTAGATAGTACTGATCTCTGAGGACAATCTTGCTTCAGCAATGTGATTTTGATCATACTGGCTTAACACTGTTTTGTGGTCTTTGATGTATGTATGTCACTGTAACCAATGCAGTCAGCGTGCTCAGTTCCTTACAAAGTGCTAATCTTTGCACATCTTACAGTGCTAGTCTTTGAGTACAGAAGTGAAAGACTCAACATTTTTGGCTTGTTTCATCCTAGTGGCACAAAAGGTGACTCAGCCAATTATCCTATAGAAGATTTAACTGGGCAAGGTAGCCATTAACCAAGTAATTTTTTTTTCTGGTCAGTGGCTTTCCTACATAAACATTCAGGAATCCTTATGAACTTCTTGTGTTCTTTTTCCCTTAATTTATATCTTAATATATCTGAACACACACACCAAAAAACTCCACCCTCAAACTACAAGAATAACCATTGAGACTTGTACCTTTTTCATCACAGCAAAGCATTGACTTAACAAGACAATAGGCACACAGTCCTATTATCTGTCTCTCTGACTCTGTTCCTATGATCATTAAGATAAAAGGACCAACATCTGTCTGAATCTATGTATGAGCTACCAACATTGCCAATGGAAGATACTGTAAAAACTTTCTCATGTGATACCAACTCTTTACCTGGGCTATTAATATCTAATGATAGCCCCGTTATCCATACACTCAGAGGAGGAGGAGGTGATAGGGGATGTGGGGCACTTTTTAGTTTATCAAGACTTTATTTTATCATACACAGGCATTAAAACATTATGTTGAATACAATTACTTTAATTCACATTCAACTGGTTTTTGAGTTACAAGCCATTGTTATAAATAAGTGATATGGTTATAAAGTCTTCTAAAAGAAACAGCTGAAAAAATGAAGAAAACGTTATCCCTAATTTTACAGAGTGGTTGCAGACTGGTCTGCTTCTCTCTTTTTTTTTTTCATCTGATTTGTTGCTTTGCAGTTAAACAGAAGATAGAATTTCAGAGCTTACAAATCACAGAATCATAGAATATCTGAGTTGAAGAGGACCCACAACGATCCAATGATCGTTCAACTCCTGGCTCCACACAGGACCACCCAAAAAATAAGACCATGTTTCTGAGAGCATTGTCCAAATGCTGTTTGAACTCTGTCAGGCTTGGTGCCATGACTACTGCTCTGGGCATCCTTGTTCCAGTGCCCAGCCTCCCTCTCAGTGAAGAACCTTTTCCGGATACCCAGCCTGAACTGCCTCTGTCGCAGCTTCAAGATGTTCCCTCAGGTTCTATTACTGGTCACCAGAGAGAAGAGATTAGCACCTGCCCCTCTGCTCTCCCTCATAAGGAAGTTGTAGACCATGATGAGGTCTCTCCTCAGTCTCCTGTTCTGCTGGCTTAACAAATTATGACTTCAGCTGTTCCTCATACATCTTCTCCTCTAGACCCTTTACAGTCTTTTTAGCCTTCCTTTGGACACTATCTAACTGTTTTATACCTATCTTATAATTTGGTGCCTAAAACTGCACACAATACTTCAAGGCAAGGCCGTATCAGTGTAGAGTAGAGCAGGACAGTCATGTCCGTTGACCAGTTAACAATGATGTGCTTGAGGCACCCCAGGATACAGCTGGCCTTCCTGGCCTCCAATGCACACTGCTGCTTCATGTTTAGCTTGCTGTTGATAAAAAAAAAACAGATCCCTTTCTGCAGGGCTGTTTTCCAGCATCTCATCCCCCAGTATAACAAGGGTTGCCCCTTCCAAGGCCCAGAAGACAGCACTTTTTAAACTTCATATTGTTGGTGATTGCCCAGCTCTCTAATTTGTCCGGATCTCTCTGTAATGCCTCACCACCCTCAACAGAGTCAACAGCTCCACCCAATCATACATGAAGTTGCTGAAAAATCCTTCAAGTCCATCTACTAAATTGTTTATGAAAATATCTCTATTCTTCATCAAAGTAACTCTGTCTTTATAATCAGTAGGCCTTTGAAATTTTCTTATGAAGTTGGATTATTTCATTTGGTCACATGAGAGATTTTATTTTTTTTTTCTCACTATGTTTTCTGTTAAATTGCAGGTGTGAAACCTTCTTAAAACAAAATTTTCCTCTTTCATGGAAATGTGGAATTGTTTCTTTATTAGACTAGGAGTCATCTTCTACCTTATTAGCTATTTCTCTTTATTTCAATAACTTTTACAATACATTTTTATACCTTCTTTCTTTGATAGCTACTTTGTGTTCATAAGTGGAAGGTGTATCTTTCTCCAACTATTATGTTCCATATTAATCTGCATGTTAGGAATGCACAAAAGTATTAACAGGTAAGTTGTTTATAGGTCAAGTTGTGTATAGTGGCACTTGACTGACCTCTGACAAGACAGTGAACACACTTGGTGTGTCTTTGGTGTGACTTACCACCAATCTTTTTGTTTTAATCCCCCTCCAAAAAGAAAGTAAATATAACATTATTTCAATTAAAAAAAAAAAAAAAAAAGTGTAACAATGAATTTTCTACAGAGAAAAAGATATTTTGCAGCAACAAAGAAATGGCTGCATAAGTCAGTGGATTTGATCAAACATGTTCTTCAAGGTTTTCAGTCTACAGGCTACAGTGGAATGATATGACCAACATTCACATCTCATTGCTTTTGATTTCCCAGACCAGATACATATCAAGAGATATTATATATTTGCAGTATTTGTATAGGTCTAAAGCATACTTCAAGTTCATAGCTAAACTTAGAAAGAGACAAAAATCTTTCTGTAATGACTACCATGAAAATACCATGCTGACTAAGACTAAGACTAAGACTAAGCATCAGATTCTATTGCTTCTTCATACAGGAAAGATATTTTCTAAATAAATGTTGTAAGCAATGGACTGAATTTCCCTTCTGCAGCTTTCACAGACACATTAATGATCAGATGGTAGAATGTGTAGTAAGCAAGGTCTGTGAAGCTAAGCGGAGGCTGTACAGGACAGAGACTAACACTGCAGGACAACATAAGGGGCACCCATTGCTAGGCTTTCTCAGATAAAGGTAAAAGCAGTATAAAAACTAATTACATTGGCTGTGCTGAGTTTACAGTTTTATCTGAACAAGCAGTAAAATAAGATAGAAATCTCTATTTTGAGCTTTTACTTGAAAGAGGTAATTAAGTCTTTTTAACCAAGTCATATGGATCTGTATTCCTGCTTAAATATATAATTTCCTATTGTGTGTTCTAAAAAAAATTTATTGGTTTAGCACTTATTTCATCATCCATTTTCACTCTACTTGGTATTTCATATTATTTCCAGTAAAATTTCATATTTCTTCATGTTTGTGTAGTTTGGTTTGGGTTTGGTGATAGTTTCTTTTTCATTGATTTTATTTTATTTTTTTGCTTTTAGAAATAATAACTAAAAAAATAAATCATTGCACTCAGCTAGAATGTGAGTAGGAAATACAAATTAAAAACATACTGTATAGCAATGAAACACATTGGTAGTAGCTGTTACACTCATCTAGTGTTGTACAAATCTAATGTGTTGATGAAGTTAGAACAGCATGCAGTTTGGAGGACATGGAATCAAAATACAAAGTAGAAATATTATGTAAATAAATCCTATACTTGGTCAGTGAACTCCAAGACTCAAAAAACCAATTCTGCAAAGAATTAAGGCAGGCAAATTTTTGTTGTTGTTGTTGTTTGTTGTTGTTGTTTTTTGTTGTTGTTGTTTTTGTTTTTAGCTTTATTTAATTTTTGAGAGAGTACAGTTACTAAACATTATGCAATACAAATGACATAATTTAAAAAGAAAGTAAGCAACTGGTAACAAGTTTTCTACATTTAATACCCTTTAAACAGAACTAGATTATCATCTAGTTACTTAATATAATGTTCACAGTCTTTAAAAAGGGAATGAGAGCTTGCCATTTGATGTAGAAACATTTAAATTCTACATAAATACATTAGTTCAGATTTATGACTAAGATCTTTTCTGGTTATGCCAAAGGTTTTTCTACAGCAGTGGCAGTTGTCTTGACACACAGGCACAAGTGCTCACAAGGTCAAATTTGTAGTACAAAAATCCCTGAAGGATCAATTTCAATGGTATAATGTGGTTATGTAGGGAAAGAAGAGATCTGTATCTTAAATATTTGTATAATTTTATGCTGACACAGTCAGCATGGAAAGAAGAACTCTAAAAATCTGTAAAATCAAAACTGTGTAGTAAGTGGGTTGGAATTATGGGATCATGCATCAACACCATATTACTACAGTGGTCAGTAGTACTCTTATGAGTTTTGCTCACCAAAACACAATTATATTTTGATGTGGAGTCATTAAATTTTCTTAGATAACTTTGGTCACTACCAATTCCCAACCCTGCAGTATGCATGCATGTTCTATTTTTAGTCCTGTGCACAGACAAACAAAATCTGTGACAAGACATACACAGCATGAGAAAAAAAATAAAATAGAGAGAGAGAGAGATACAAAACTGTTTTATTCTGTTTTCTTAACTGGAAGCAAATATACTGCGAGGCAAATCTTCAGTGGCTATCATATCGAATGATGGCCACTTCTCTTTTGTTTTCAATGGATATTATATGCTATCAGTAACTAATTTTGCTATTGCAAATTAAGCAAAAACACTAATGAAAAAGTGATGATTGACAGTACTTTCTTAATCATATCTTATTAGTAACATCTGACTACAGACATGCTTTCCAGTAAGCAAAAAGTCTTTTGGCACATTTTGATCAAGATTCTGCCTATCTATTATTTTCTTTTTCTACTTTCCTAAATTTGTCAATGTGTCAACTCAAATGTTGATACACAAAAAAAAAAAAAAAAATGTCATGGGCAAAATAAACATATCTTATATGTGAAGACAATTATTTATTTTTAGTTTAGTAAGTATTTTAATTGTCTGAGCAAAATACAACAACCAGTTGTTAGCCTAATTCTTAGTCTAATTGTCACAGTATGAATACAGTTCTAATTAACTGATTATTATTGAAATATTTACATATAAAATTTCTGACTATCTACCCCTCTCTCTCATATTAGGTTCATCTTTTCATGTTTCCTTGGGTCTTGAAGCAAATGTTACCTTTGTTCCTCAAGAAGAAGGGGATATGGGTGGGATTCATGGTGAATTATCGTAGTCCTGAGCTATTTGCCAGGTAGTGAGGTACAATGGTGGTAGTGGGGCAACTTCTTCCTTCTTAATCTTGGGTCCACATAGGGTTATTTTTATATGGTTTCTAACGCAGTCTACTTAGCCATGTTGTCATTCTTGGTTCCCATCATACTTGTTTTTCTCTTTGTTATTTCTGAAAACATTTTTACCTGACTCCCAAGGTTGCACTTCTTCAGTGGCAGTTGTTTACTTTTCTATTGATTTAGCCTGTGGCATCTGCTATCATTATGTGCAGGTATTCAGCTATGATACAGTTTTATTTAGGGTCATAGGTAGTTCATTCTTTATAGAGTATCTGCTTAATATTACTATCCATTATTTAACAACAGGTGTCCTGTCACACAATTACATAGACCTAAAGCACATTTGAACATTAGTTACTCGACCAATGAACAATTATTACAGCTGGAATGAATTAAAATCAGCTTAGGCTAAAACAAACCAAAGTCCTGAGGCCTGCACTGACAGACTATGATATTTTATTAGCAAATCAAAACCATACTTAATATATTAAATCCAAAACAAAATTTATATAAAGGTAGAGAAAATAAAATAATAATTTTTATAAGAAAATTTTCAGTTTAAACCTTCAATTTATTCAATGTTTTACGTTCCTTAGTGATAAGTAAATTAAAATTTGTATATTTCAGTAATACTGAGTCTACCTAAAACAGATAATTGTTAATAAAAGAAAATGAAATCTGGGATAATTCCTCTCTTCTCCTCTTCTACAAAGTAAGTCTGAGAGCCTCCTCCTTTTAAACTTATAATTCTATTCCTCTTACTTCACAGTGTTTATTGGTTTGTAATGGTATTAACCTTTTGACTTTTTTTGAAAGAACACAGGTTTCTATAGTTAACATTTCACATTTGAAAGACTTTAGTTTTTCTTAGTGTCATTTGTCTGTCTTCTGCTCACCCAGAAATAGAATATAATACAGCTAACTGCTGTTTTCAAATGATTTTAGAGAACATACAGATAGCAGTATCTAGACTGTCTAAATGTCCATATAGATCTATATCTAAACTTATTTGTTAATAATAACACAATATGTTGGTCAACATTTTGGTATATTTTTGAATATGACGTAGAATCATAGAATGGTATGGGTTGGAAGGGACCTTAAAGATCGTCTAATTCCAATCTTCCTGCCATGGGCAGAGACACCTCCCACTGGATCAGGTTGCCCAAAGCCTCATCCAACCTGACCTTAAACACTTCCAGAGATGGTCATCCACAACCTATCTGGGCAACCTCTTCCAGTGCCTCACTGTACTGGGTTTGTACCCTCAAAGTAAAGAATTTCTTCCTAATGTCTAGTTTAAATTCACTGTCATTTAGTTTAAAGCTATTACCTCTTATCTTATCACTATACTCCCTGACAAAGAGTCCCTCTCCAGCTTTCCTATAAGCCCCCTTTTAGGTACTGGAAGACCATTATAATGTCTCCCTGTAGCCAGGCTGAACAACCCCAATTCCCTCAGTTTGTCTTCATAGGAGAGGTGCTCCAACCCTCCAGTCATCCTTATGGCCCTTCTCTGGATTCACTGCAACAGGTCCATGTCCTTCTTATGCTGGGGTTCCCAACTGAACAGTCTCACAAGAGTGGAGTAGAGGAGAAGAATCATTTCCATCAACCTGCTGGTCATGCTTCTTTAAATGCAGCTGAGGATATGATCTGCTTTGTGGGCTGCAGGTACACATTGCCAGCTCATGTTGAGTTTTTCATCAACCAACATCTCCAAGTCTTTCTCTGTAGTGCTGTTCCCAATCCATTCTGTGACCAGCCTGTAACTATGCTTGGGATAGCCCCAGCCCTTATGCAGGACCTTGTACTTGGCCTTATTGAACTTCATGAGGTTCACACAAGCCCACCTCTCAAGCCTGTCCAAATCCATTGACTGCAGTTCTTTGAGTGCAACCATCCAGCCAATTCCTTATCCATTGGGTGGTCCAGCCATTAAATCCATCTCTGTCCAGTTCAAATACAATATGTCATGTGGGATAGTGTCAAATACTTTGCACAAGTCCAGGTAGATAGTGTCAGTTGCTCTTCCCTTACCCATCAATGTTGTAACCTTGTTGTAGAAGGCAACCAAATTTGTCAGACACAGTCGGCCATTAGTGAAGCCTTTGTTTTCCATATGCCTTAGCATATTTTTCAGGAGTATCTGCCCCATGATCTTGCAGGGTACAGAAATGAGACTGACTGGACTGTAGCTCCCCAGATCTTCCTTTTTTCCTTTTTAAAAAATTAGGGTTGTTTTTACCCACTTAGTGGGTAAAAGTTAGAAGTTAGTGGGAACTTCACCAGACTTCCCTGACTTCTCAAATATGATGAATAGTGGCTTAACAACTACATCCACCTGTTCTGTCAGGACCCATGCATGTTTCTTATCAGGTCCCATTGACCTTTTGCAGCTTCAGGTTACTTAGATGGTCTCAGACCTGATCTTCTCCTACAGCACGCAGTTCTTCATTCTCTCAGTTCCTGCTTTTGCATTCTGCAACTTGGGCAGTGTGGCTAGAACACTTTCCAGTGAAGACTGAAGCAAAAAAGTTGTCAAGTACTTCAGTCTTCTCCATATCCTGGGTAACCAGGTTTCCTGTTTCCTTCAGGACAGGGACTATACTTCTCTAGTCTTCTTTTTATAACTGACATACCTATAGAAACTTTTCTTGGTGTCTTCTTGATGCCCTTGATCCCTGGCCAGATTCAGTTCTATCACAGCTTTAGCTTTCCTAACCTGATATCTGGCTGCTCAGAAAATGTCTCTATATTCATCCCAGGTTACCTCTCCTTGCTTTCACCATCTGCAGGATTCCTTATTTACTATTCTTCTGTTCAGATTTTAAACTGATTTTTAAACAGATTTTAAAGCTTTTCATCATGGTGCTGCAGGGTGAACTCACATCTACATGATCCAACTGCTCTTCAGTTACTGCTGTCTTTAGTACAGCTTACCTTTCTGTGTTATCATTTATGCTGTTTTCAGTCTTTAATTCTGACAGAATTTCATCTTATTTTCAAGTTCATTTTAGTGAATGGTGTTTATTGTTCCATCAGCCTTTAATGATTGACCTGTTCATATTTTCTACATCAAAAATCTTTGTGACAAGTACCAATTTTAACAGTATTTATCCAAATCATGATTAAAATGTGAATAAAATTTAGAACAGAACAAATCAATGTAAGGCCAACAGTTTTAATGGTGAACCCTTATTAAGTGCTCTTTTTCACAGTTCTAAGATAACTAAATTTTATTCCATCTAGAATGCATAATGTTGATTCTGTGTAGTGCCTAGCAGTATTAATGAAAATAACAGAGAAAAATATAAGCATATTAATATTTGTCTACTTTATTAATATTGATGGTGGGATGACACAGGAGTAATATGAAACCTCTGAATAAATAAACATTATTCTAATGATTAACTTCGACATCCTTTTTTTTTTATTCTATCATGCTTTGTAAATATTCACTCTGTCACCCACACAAAGGTTTATACATTTTTAAAGCAAATAATACAACAAACTCAAAAAAATATATAGCATATGTTAGAGTTCACTCTGGGATACATCCATTTCATAAATCCTAATAAGCAGCTTTTATGATAAAACCTTCCTTGCCATGTACTGTGCATTAGAATTTAGTGTAACATGATTATTTAAGACTTTATTAAAATACGTGATCAGGAGAAAAACACAAAATTGAATTTTAGTTACTTTAATATGATTGAATGTAGGTGTTTAAGACAGGTTACTAATACACAAGACAAGTATGTCCTACGAGGGTTTTTGCTTAAAGTACTGGTAACTGATTGCATTTAGTTTCTGCATTCCTGAGAAACTCTCACAGAAAGTTAACAGAGGAAGTACATTTACCTATTGGAATTGTTATGGATCTCAAAAATGTCTGATTTTACTGATAACTAGATAACAATAAAATAAACAATTCATTTATCAAATAGTAAGCTTAGATAAGATGAAAGGACTTCATCTCAGTTCTGAAGGGATTCTTTCTCAGTTCTGAAGATTTGGGTTCAGAAACACACTGACAGCTGATGGAGAAGTCATTTTCTCAAGAAGTGAAGAATACTAGTCCACTGATATTCTCCATATAATATATGCAGGTATAAATGACATTAAAAGTGGAAGGAAATTAGACAATTTCTCTATTATAACATCTCGCCCCTGTTTTAATCTTTTGTTTTCATTGAAAACAAACAAATAAACGAACAAACAAAAAGAGAGCCAAGCAGTTTCATACACAACAAAACAAAAATATACTGTAATGAAACAAAGTAAAATGACAAGGATTATTATTATTTTATTTTTTTTTAATAAGAAAACTCTTGTTGTATTCACAAGCTTATGCAGAAATTTCTTCCTTATCAAGTATTTATGGACATGTTTTATTTATAAAAAGCTGTGGCAGTTATATACCACATACCATGTGGAAGACTGAAAAAAAAGGCAAGGAATTTTTATATTTTGTAAAAAATATAGCCCTTCAGATGAACTCATTAAGTCATTCTAAAATTGTTAAAGAGTGTAATAAAATCCAGCACCCAATCATTTTCTTAAAGAAACATCAATTTATCTTAATATTCTTTTGTTCTAACAAGTAAGAAATATGCATGTGGAGGACATGAGATGATCCTAACTGCAATGAACAGATGCTTCATGCTTTAGTGTTTTAAATTATGTATGATGCATGAATGTTTCTTTTCATTAATGTACAAATTGCAACTGAAATTTTGCACATTTTGTGTGTCCTGTATCCAAAGGAAAATGACTCATTAAAATGTGATTATTTTATTCATATAAATACAAACACAAAAACACAAGTATACATTAGATGGTGTTCTTCAGAATGTCTGCATTTTCATTAGATTGCACTTTCCTGCACAGTGGATAGTTTTAACATGACCATACCTAATTTCTGTCTGAAACATTGTTGCCTACTCTTTCATAACCTGGGGCAATATTGTGTTTTCAACATACAGTTTCTTTCTCCCAGTTAAAAAAAAAAAAAAAAAAAAAAAAAAAAAAAAAAAAGGCAGTTTCCTAAAAGCAACAAATACCTTTTATTTTTTCCTGTGTTTTTGAACCCATTTAGACACTCACCTTAAAAAAGCAATAGTAATAGTGTCTGTTAGTATCAGATCAATCAGATCACTCACATCCTCACATCTGCAGTTGCCATCATGTAAGTAATTAAAAAATGACAAGATGTGTCCAATTATTATGAAGTTTTCATGAACATTTTTAGCTAATGGCACATTTCAGTTTCTAGGTAGGCATTTTTCAAAGAGAATTAAATAACTAGACTAAAGAGAAGGCACCCTTACAAAAAGTCTTTTCTTAGCAACAATATAAGTTTAACTCTAGTTTTAAAGAATTTCACAATACCGTAATGTAGCTCCATAAAATTCTGAAACATGTTAAAGACAAGCTGCTTGATGACAGTTCTATTCTCAGTGAAACTGCAGGTATGGCATTAAACTACTTAACAAGTACTGTTTTGCTCAGTAGGTATTTCTCTCTTTTGTGGCTCAGTTTGCTGCATGCCTACATCCAAACATGCATTTGTTTCTAGGAAATAACTTTGATGTAATGGCCATTCTCTGATAGTAAACAAAGTATTTTTTTTTTCTTAAGTTGATAAAATATAATGTCATATGTATTTATTTTGACAATAATTTTATGATTTAATTCACCATAATCATATGGTGAATTATCAATATATAATAATCAATATAATGCTCTTGCAGCAAAATGGTCATTAAAAACAGTTCTTCTTAGCACCAGTAGTTTCCACAACAAAATAAATGATGACAATATGTTTCAGGACCAAATTATTTCTATGCAAGTATCATAGTCAATATACATTATTTGGCTTTGACAACTCAAAATTTTGCTGTGAGAGGGAATAGATTAATCCTTCCTTCAAAGAATTAAGGGATACTATCTATGTGCTGAAATTAGAAAAGGAATAATTCAGTGAATCATAGAATATCCTGAGTTGGGAGGGACCCACATGGATCATCGTGTCCAACGCCTGGCTCCACTGAGGACCACCCAAATTCAGACCATGTGTCTGAGAGCACTGTCCAAACACCTCTTGAACTCTGGCAGGCTCAGTGCTGTGACCACTTCCCTGTGGAGCCTGTTCCAGTGCCCGACCACCGTCTCAAAGAAGAACCTTTTCCTAAAATCCAGGTTGAACCTCCCCTGTCACAGCTCCATGCTCTTTCCTTGGGTCCTGTCACTGTCACCAGAGAGAAGACATCAGTGCTTGTCCCTCCACTCCCCCTCATGAGGAAGGTGCAGGCTGCCATGAGAACTCTTTTCAGTCAGCTCTAGGCGCAACAAACCAAATGGCCTTAGCTTCTCCTCATATGCCTTCCCCTCTAGACCCTTTAACATCTTTGTAGCCCTCTTTTGGAATCTCTCCAGTAGTTGTATGTCCTTATACTGTGATACCCAAAACTGCACACACACTGCTCGAGGTAAGGCTGCACCAGCACAGAGCAGAGTGGGAAAATCCCTTCCCTTGACCAGCTAACAATGCAGTGCTTGATCCACCCCAAGGCATGGTTGGCTCTTTTGTCTGCCAGTGTTGTTGTTTTTGTCTGCCACTGTTGACTCATCTTCAACTTGCCATTTTCTCCATACAATGGCAAACAACATCTCTGCTGTCCTCTCACATCACCCAACCTCGCTTCCAGTGGCTATACACTTACTTTTTCTGCCTACGCATTAGAAGCCCCTTGCTTAGCCCAGATAGCCTTCTGCCCCACCTGCTTGACTTCCAACATTGTGGAATTGCCTGTTCCTGTGTTTTTCAGAGGTGATACTTAAAAAATTGACCAGCATTGATAGACCCCAATGTCTTCAAAAGCAGTTTCTCAGGAGACCTTACTAACTAGTTCCCTGAGCAGACTAAAGTCTGATCTCACCATATCCAAAGTTTGAAGTTTTGGTTCCTCCTTTCATGAAAGATTTTAAGCTTGATTACTTCATGGTTACTATGGCCAAGACAGGCACCAGTCAGCACTTCACCCATGAAACCTTCTCTATTTACAAGCAACAGATCTAGGAGGGCATCTTTCTTAATTGGCTCCCTTAGTACCTGTACCAAGAAGTTATCATCCAGATGTTTTAGGATCTCCTGGAGCTGCTTGTATCAGCTGTGTAACATTACAAGCTCATGTCTAGAAATTTGAAGTTCCCTATAAGGACAAATGCAGCTGATCTAGATGTATCTCTTAGATGCTTAAAGAATATTTTATCAGTGTCATTATCCTGGCTGGATGGCCTATGGTAGACTATCCTCAATAATATCTGATTTATATTCTTGTCCCTTAATCCTCACCCAGAGGCTCTCAACCATGTCACTGCTAACTGCAAGCTCCATACAGTCCAGCCCCTCCATTACACGCAGTGCCACTCCCTACCTTGCCTGCCCTATCTATCCTTTCTGAAAAGCATATACCCATCCATCTTAACACACCAGTCACAAGACAATTCCCACCAGGTTTTGCTTATGCCAATGATATCATATCTCTGGGACCAAGACAAAGTTTCTAGCTCCTCTTGCTTGTTCCTCATGCTGAGTGTGTTGGCATAGAAACATCTCAAATGTGCTTCAATGTACCCAGCACCTTGCAGAGCAGACTGAAGGATCTTGCTGTCATGCAGTTCCTCAATTTTTGGTGTGCTATCCCATAGCTTATCACTGGCAGGCCTGGTTTTATCCCTTTCCTCCTTCAAATCTAGTTTAAAGCTCTGCTAACTGTCCTGGTTTTGGATATGATACAGTTAATTTTCCTCCTAGTAGCTGGTATGATGTCGTTTTGGATTTAGGATGAGAATTACATTGATAACACACTGATGTTTTAATTGTTGCAAAGCAGTGCTTACACTAAGCCAAGGACTTTTCAGCTTTTCACTCTGTCCTGCCAGCGGGCAGGCTGGGGGTGCAGCAGGATTTGGGAGGGGACAGACCCAGTACAGATGACCCAAACTGGCCAAAGGGGTATTCCATATAATCTGACATCATGCTGAACAATTAACATGGGGTGGCTGGCCAGGGGCTGAATTGCTGCTTGGTTACGGGATGGGCATCAATCAGCAAGTGGTGAGCAATTCTATTGTGCATCACTAGTTTGTACACATTATTATCTGTAGTACTATCACCATTTTTTTCTTTCTTTCTTTTCTGTCCTAATAAACTGTCTTTATCTCAACCCACAAGCTTTTGCTTTTTCTGATTCTTTGCCCCATGCCACTGGGGATAAAGGGTGAGTGAATGTCTGTATGATGATTAGCTGTCAGCTGGGTTAGTCCACAACACCAACTCATGCACATAAATCCTTTTATTCCTCTAAAAGAGGATCAGCCCATCAATCACGAGTAGGCCTGGTGTTGTGTAGACCATCCCATGATTCAGAAACCCAAAATCTTGCTGGTAACACAAGTGTTGCAGTCACATGTTGATAAACTGGGTCTGCCTGTTCCTTTCAGTATTGTTCCCTGGTACTGGAAGGATAAAGGAAAACACAACCCATGCACCTGATCCTTTAACCAATTGGCCCAAAGACCTAAAGTCCTTCTTGATTGCTCTTGGACTTTTCTTAGGTACTTCATCACTGCCAATGCGAAAAACGTATAACGGATAATAGAGGGTCATACCAGGCTAGCGACTTTTCTAGTAATGTCTTTTACCCAGGTCCCAGGGAGGCAGTAGAATTTCCCATGTGTTGAGTTTGGATGGCATATTGTGCCCTCTGTTCCCCTCGGAAATAAGTCACCTATGACAATAACCTTTTTCTCTTGATGGAGGTTATTGTCATACAGAGAGTCAGATGATTTGCCTCTAGCCTGGATGGACCTTCATCAACGTTGTTTTTTATCTGTCCATGAAGGTCCAGAGCCTCATACCTGTTGTGTAAGTGTATCTGGGAAGGTAAGGTAGTCAGGGAGGGTGGTTGCCTGCAAAGTGCATTATATAAGTAATTTAAATTAAAGGCAACTTGGTGAATGGGAGGAAGGAAAGGAAAAAACTTTGGCAGTGTTAGCCTGGTGAATGGCTGAGATATGCTGAATGTTGTTGAGTATGTTGATAAGTGGGAAACAGAGACCAGTAAGAAAGGAAATGAGTTTATATGTCCTTGTTTAGTAAGAGACATGCATTTCCATGATATCCTTCATCCAGCATTTACAGCTCTGAATTCCTTCCATGACTACTTGCACACACTGGATTAGTATTTTTTTATCATAAATCATATGCACTCTATTGCACAGTTGTTAGAAAACAATTATTTAAGCTACTCAGTATAAAGCTACTACCATGTCCACTGCTCAAAGACAGAATGTTAAAATAACTTTGTAGTTTGTCAGTTCCCAATTTACTCAAACAGTATGTGGTAAGAGTTCATAATTACTATTTAAGGATTGTATGCAAAACAGTGATTTTACCTCTGAATAAATAATAAACCAGTGCTTAAGTAAGTGAAGAAAAAGAGCAAAAGGTATATTTGATACACACCCTGAAAATATGTTTTTTTTCAGCAGGTATGATGCATTTAAACCTGTGTCTCCCACAGGGTTAATTGGTGTAGAAGACACAAACAGTCATCTCAATACTGGGGAGACACACTTGTGCTAAAAGGATGGTCCCTGGTCCTATTTAATAATGTTATAGCAATACCTAACAATTATAAGTTCTGTGCCTAATATTTCAATGTCCAATGATTACATATGAGAATAATTCATAATTTAGGACATATTTGTGTGCACAGCCCAGTGCACTCATAGGCACTAAAAAGTTTGGTAACAAGTAGGAAGAAATATTTTTTGAGTCAATAGTGTTTAAATATTTGTTTAAACATAATATGTATGTACATTCTTAAAAATATGTGTTTAAATGCAGAGGGCACTTAGGAGTCTATCATCTCCAACAATGCTACTTCTCTAACATAGCTGTCCTTGATGTGATTTTGCTTGGCTTTTATACAAATATGGGAGATGATAAATAAAAGTCTGTTAACTCTTAAAATCAAGTAGCTGCTAATTTCTTCCTGGGTGCAAGATGCCTAGACATGGAGCAGCTAAGAAGGATGAGATGGTTCCACGCTATGAAGCTAAGCATTTTGACACAGAATATAAGCCAATAAACATAAGGATTTGCAGGCAAAATTCCCCTATGGCTTCTAGAGTAACATAGTTTCATACAAACTATTTTTATAAACTATATCTACCAGGAAAAAATATGTTATAGGGAAGTATTTTTTAAAGAGCAGTCATTTTTTATAGGAAAACCATTCTCTATAATAAAATTCAGCAGATCATTTCAGTTTACAACACAATGTTTCATTTTTGGAATGCATTCAAGCCAAGCATTCACGCATGGTAAAAGTGAAGATGACAAGTAAGACAGCAGTTGGGTGTACCACGCTGTATACATTATCTAAGAAAGTATACAGAACTTGCACTTACCTCATGTAATCAGTGTTCTAGGATGCCCTGAAAAGGTCATGTAAATGTGTACAGATAAAACAAAGTACTTAACAGTTCAAAAAAAAAATGAAATTAGGAAGAATTCAGTGGATTGATAAACTGTAATTTGTCAGATGCAATGGAAATCTTGTGAAAACAATATTATTTTTCCCTGCTATTTGTAATAAAACTGACACTGAAAAAAAAATGCACTTTTTCTTAAATTAATTAATAGAAGTTCCAAAAGATATAAAATTATAAGTTTATCCAATAATAACACATATTTTGGATGCAAGACTTTATCACTAATAAGTTTGGTAGTATGACTTGCAAAACTGAATTATTTTATAATCAATCAAACTCCAGTAAAAAATGGACTAGCAGAGAAGTTAGAAAGTAAATTTGATAGACATATTTAACATGCTAGAATTGATTTAAAAGTTTGTAGAGGAAGCCAGAGAGACAAAATGTTGTTCCATCTATTTAAATTTGTAATACTCTGAACCATATTGAAAATCTTCCGAAAATACAAATCCAATGTCAAGGTGTTCATTCTTGATTAAATCAAAGGAAGGTCATGAGTGAATTAAAATGCAATAAGCTAATATTTCATACAATGCACTCTCAGATTTACAAAAATATCTTACTAGACCTCAGAAATGTTGACCATCTTGCCTGAGTTCAAAATTTAGCTCAATCCTGAAAAGTATGGATTAAAGGTTTTTTGTTTGTTTGTTTTTAATGAAATTACTTATACAAAATAACACATCTGCAACAGCAATTTCCTTGCCTCAAATGTCACTGTCTCATACATTCAACTCAGATGCAGAATAACGTAGTTTGAAGCATGGTTTTTCACATCGCAGGAAAATATCAGCATCTTAAGAAGACGTATATGTTTCCAATTGTTTATAAAAATTCAAGTATTTTTTTTCAGCATAGTTCCACAGAAAGCATATGGTTTTGATAATAATATATCCTTTAATTCATTCATTTATTTACATTGATACCAGGAGTTTGTAGGTTTTGTAAAATATAAAAAGTGTTTGGAAAATGTTTGGAGAGGAGCTTCAAACACACAGATTCTCTAGGTACTGAGACAAGCTACAGTGGAAAGGTGAAATAAGAGATATGTGTTGAAAATATCTGGTCTAGCTGTAAGGAAGAACTCTGAAAAATTCCCCAAATTACTATTTGGTCCAGATACAGCAACTGAAAACAACGATTGTGATGAAATCCCTAATAAAAATAAATAAAATAAATACATAAAACTATCTGCAGATATTATAGAATTGTAGATAAAATAGGTAAATTATTAATCTTCTGTTTGTTTTTAATGAATAATTAAAGAAAAAAAAATATTCCTTGGGTCCAGTACATACATTCCATATCTCTCAAGATGCTAGCCAAGATGTATAAATTTGGCAAAGAAGTTAAATTCATGTATGCCATGAATATGCAACAAATTCTTTGCAAGGGAATTTTTGCAGAAGTTCATGGTAAGCTGACCTCTAAAGCTGACTAGGAACTTCATTTCAGTCTGAGGTCATTTTAGTTCAAGGTGATAAAGCTCAGATAATTTGCTTTGCCTCCTTGTAACATGTAGTTTTTCTCCAGAATATGCTAACAGTGCTATCATTTTAATTCTGCAAGTGTAGAAATTTACCTCTATGTAAAATACACAGCAAAAGAATAATATACTCAATTTAAGTTTTATGTGTCATTTAAAAGGTTTTCATGCTGTTTCTCTGCACAGTAAGGAGCTGGTTAGGCATGTAAATTACTTAGCTGGTATCTACGCCAGTTCTGAAAGGCTGCTTATTCAAATGTACATGATTCTGTATCCATTTATGAACTACAGAAAAATAAAATATTGAGAGTATACTCCAACCTGGGACCTACTATTTACAGTACTACATTGAACTAAAGCAAAATGTCATACTGATCAAAACAAAACTCAATCATTTAGTCAAACGGGTTATACCATATTATATTTTTATTGTATCATCAAAGTATTATTTTGAATAATCAATGTCTATATATGTGCCAAAAAGTGAGCAATTGCATAAAGAGCAGGTGATAAAGCTACAATGGATCTATAGCTTGAGATACAGGAATAAAGGTATATGAATAAAGAAAGCAAATAATTAGACTATAACATATATTTTCTTTAAAAATAGATCATCTTTAAGAATCTCATGTTAGCTAAGGAAAAGGATCATGTTAAGTGGCAGGGAAAATACATTGAATTCTCTGCCAATCACCATATGCCAAAGTAGTGACTATTTCCTACACTCTGTGCAACCAGGAATAAAGGAAATTATTTACTTTAAGTTCATCATTAAGTCTAAAATGGTGGGGTAAAATGATCGAGCTCTGTAGGAATAAATCTGTGAAAATCAGAAAGACAAATGAAACAATCTTAGTGTTCTTTCATTCTCTACTTGGAAGTATTAAATATCAGTAAAATGAAAAACATGCATGGTACAGCCTTATTTTTTGAGTGGTTGTTTTTGCAGCACCATCTTTCTACTTATTTTCGATTACCTTACACAGATGACAATTGCAAAAAACACCTGACAGAAGCTAAAGAATAAACCAAACCCAAAATAAGTCTAACACAGAGGCATGTTTACATAGTTCATAAGAAGGAATGATAATCTATTAAACATCTTGTGAAAAATTGGAAAATTATATATGGGTAGAACTTAAAACACTGGACCTAATAGCTGATTCACCAAGATACTAGTTCACTGGGGGAACTTGGGTCAAGAGAAGTGAGGGAAAGTAGTGGTGGGAATTTTTCCATGACTCAGGACGTCCAGGATCAGGCCAGGCTGGAGAGTGGACAGGAGTCTGACAATGTGAAGAGAAAACTATCCTTAAAGAAAAGACTTCAAGAGTCATAATTAAGTAAGAACAGCAAGAAAGTATTCACGGTGACTACCAGCACAGTATATTGTCAAAAGATGGAAGAAATTCAATGGATTGTACAATTTTATGAGAATTTGCAAATCCTCAAAGAGCTTCTGAAGCAGTGATTAACAAAAGAGGTTATTCTTTGAGTGCACTCAGCAAGTGTAAGCCAAAGGGACTGTGATTGTGCTTATAAATCATTAGGGATTTCCACAGGAATCCTTAAAGGTTAGTGATACAGAGTGCTTAACATCAATCTTGGTTTTGTTTTTGTTTTTGTTTTTGTTTTTGTTTTTTTACAGTGTAAGTGTGTAATATTTCCTTTAGTAATTTTAATGTGAATTTTAAGAAGGTTCTATCCAATTAAAAAACATCTATTTAATGGCCTGTCTTTATCTCTATCTTTCTCTTACATTATGCAAAAGATATTAAATTTGAAATGTTCTTCATAACCTTAAGACATCAATAAAATGAAGCAAAATAATGATAAAAGCAAAAATATTAACACATTTCAGGAGAAAAATCATATGCACAAATAGAAAAGAGGAAATATTTTGCTTGGCAACAGTACTGAAAAAGATTCTACATACTGTGGAAAATTACTATTAACATGTGAGTCACCTGTATGGGTGACTCAGGGCAAAAGTCATTTTAGTAGGATTTTACAGAGGTGTAAAATGTATGACACAGATGGTAATTATTCTGCTCTACTTGGCACTGGTGAAGTTTCACTTGGAATTCTGTTCTTTTGGCCACTGAACTATAAGAAAGTTGTAGACAACAGAAATCCAGAGTATGGTAACAAAAAATATTTAGAAGCTTTGAAAATTTCCCACAAAGGAAAAACAGGGAAAAAAATAGTCTTGAAAAGACAGAGAAAAAGCAGATAGCAAACCTGAGATATTTTAGAGAGTATGTTCTATGCCCACAGAGACAACATAGAGAACAGGAATGTCTAAATGTCAACAAGCTATATTTCATATATATAGACGAAAAAAAAGGCTTAATTTGGGTTAAAAAAGTTCAGGCCTATTGACTAAATATATGATAGGGCAATAAAAGGTGTAATTCTGCATGTCTACAGTTATATCTATCAGTTCTAATGAGAGGGTTGAAATTCAAAGTGAGTGATGGTTCAAAAGGATCAATGTCCATTTCTAACAGGATCCCTCCAGGCTACATCAATATTTCATTTCCATTAGTAGCAAGGCTGAAACAGTGAACTCCTATGACTATACAGTGATAATGGCATGAAGGCTACACTTGTCTTCTCAGCTCACATCCCAAGATTGCCTTTCTTTATTTTTATCATAATAAAACAAGAAAGTCCTGAATAAATTCCACTTTTATTAGCTATCACAACACCCTCGAACATTTTTCTTGGCTGCCAAATCATAACCAAAATTCCAATATTTTTGTAAATTGGTTTTGCTTCCAGTCATTGTTTCATTTATTAGGCTGAAAGTGAAAGTGAAATAATATTTCACTTTCAAGTGAAATAATTTGTTTAGCTTTTTTCTGTCACTGTTGAGTGACAACACAGGAGTTGGACTTGATAATCCTTGTGGGTTACTTCCAACTCAGGTATTCTATGAACATTTTTCAGACACAATGTGTCATAGGTTTTAAATGTGTCAGAACAGTTTTTCTTTTATTTTGCAAACCTGGAAATTAAGCATCTGGGAAAAGTACAATTTTTTTAGGAGCTATAAGACTTTATACTTTTGTCATCCTCCACTAAATCAAGATCATTAAGTCACAAGAAAACACCAGAGTTTTAAACAAACCTGTTAAGCAGTGTTTCATTTCACAGAATCACAGAGATCATCTAGTCCAACCCCCCTGCTCAAGCAGGGTCAAAACCAAACCTATTTCCATGGTTATTTAGTTCAAATGAATGTTGAGGAAAAACAAACAAACGAACAAACAAACAAACTTGCATTTCTGAACACAATGAAAAAAACAAAACAAACAAAAAATAAAAAAACGTATTTTTGATACCTACTTTATATCAGAATTAGAAGCAAACCATACTTTTCACAATCCATATCATTTCAGAAATCTGAAAATACATCTAACTTTATAACTTTATAGATCTAGTTTTGATAAAGTAACCCCTTTTCATTGCAGCTTTCAAGAGACTTTTAATATAGCCTGGCATTTTCTCATTGCCATTTTTTCTTAGTGAATTTAGGAAGCTCTTAGGAATATTAGTGACCATTTTGTTAATTCAGCAAGACCAGCACTAAACATGCACTTTTTGATGCTAATTCTGATGCACTGGCCCCAGTCCATATCACTTCCTTTATAAAACTATTATCCACATCATATACATATATCTTTGCCCAAGTTCAAGTAGGAAAAGGGCAACAAATTAAAAAAAAAAAAAAAAAAAAAAAAGGAAAATTATTGACAGTAAAACCTGCTTAGTCTCCTTCAATTGCAAAGTAAAACAGGGACTATTTTAAGACAAACTGAAAACTGTATGGTTTTGGCCATATCTTGAAAATATTGTGTAATAGTATTACCTCCTAAAGCTATTAAATCGGCATTCTTGAATGTAACTTTTCTTCCTGCATAGGTATTTCTTCTTTTCTGCTGCAAGGTAGTTAATAGTCTCTGGTGACTTTCTGATCTTTTCTAATATTAATAATTTGGTGGTTCATACACAGAGATTATTTTAACACTTCTGTATTCATAGGTGCAGCTGAACAATTTTCTTTCTTGTTGTCATTTTTTTCCAGTTCACTCAACTCACGCTTGAAGGAATTCTCCCTGTTGTCTTTGAAATGAAGGTGCCTTCTTTCAAGGTGGTGTCAAAGATCAAATAGTTTCATTTTTCCATGACCAAATACTTTGTAATACAGCTTTGAAATTATTGTTCATCACAGTTTGAGAAAAGACCATTGAACATAATTTGGTCTATATTAGCTAGTTTGCTTTCAGGGTTCTCATACTATTCATCCTTTTACTTTTAATGATAGTAAAAGTTGAGAGATTATTTCAGCTTTTTGCTGAACAGTACTTACAGCTCATTGCTAAAAGACACTGAAACAATTTTTTTTCTTCACTGTTTCTTCCTTTAGTCACTGACCCACTGTCAGTCATAAGATGCACAAGCACAGCTTCTAGTAGTTTAATCACTGATCATGACTCAAAGTTGACAGCACTGCTATAATAATAGGGAATATATAATCATCAGTATTGGAATACAAGGAATTATGTCTACTGCCATGATGTCATTGGTGCCAGCTACATAGAAGAATAAATAACTGAAGATGCAGAAAACCGTTATGCTTTGATTCTATCCAATTCTGCAATTGTATTCCAAAAATAATGGCCTCAACTGAAAGACATGACAAAGCTGTAGTGATAAAACAAGAAGGAACTGCTTTTCTTATCACTATTGGAATTGACCTGTTCCACTGTTCCAATTGTCCTTTCCCCTCATTTGTCCCCGCGGTCTTCTATTTTTGAAAACCAAAAATAATTAAGCAACTTTTGGGACACCATTTATTTTGAACACTGGAGGCAACTAGAGTCTTTTTTTTTTTTTGATTGCAGGATATAGTTGTACCAGTTTGAGATGTGACTGAATAGCAGAACAGTACAACATCTTGTACAATTGCAGCAAAATTTTGGATTGCTAATTTTTTTATTCACTTTCTATAGGTTCCTAAGAAAAAAGGAGCAGCAAAAAGAGGTGCTGCCTGCAAGTCAAATTTGTTTTTTCAGGACATGAAAAACTTGATATAGTAAAGTGTGAGAATAAGTGTAGGTTACTCAACATAACTTCAAATAATACTCCAAGATGTCTGAGGTTAGACATATAGACTGCATCATATATGGGCTAGTAGAAATAAGTGTCAAAATAATAAACAGATAATGAAAGGCTGCAGGGTGAAATAGTAAACTATTTAGTGTCATTATCTTGCAGAAAGAGCACTAAAGAATCACTGATTGACAGCTGCTAATATTCTATTTAACAGACATTTGAGATCAAGAATATCTGTAATGTGATAAATTGTGTTAGCTGAAATGCAAATGTACAAATATTTTAAAAAACAGCTGAAGACAAACAAAGGTGTCAGTAAAATGTGGGGTGCCAGAAGTTGCCACACATGATTTGTGTTCAGTTTGAGGAACAACATCAGTATTACCATACACAATTGTCCAACTATTTTACAAAATGGTCACCTAAAAAAATCCATAATAAGGAGAAATAGAAGAAATATGCTTCCACTTCCAAAAGGAAGAAAAAGAAAGGCTACTGAGTCTGTTTAATGCCTGAAATCTCAAGAATCTCTACAGAGTAAGATAGACGAGCCACCAGATCTGGTACTGTCATCTCTTCCTCCTGACAATTGTGTAACAATATCTCAGAAGAGGTATTCAAGTCCCAGTAGCAGTAAAATACCTAATTGTACACTTCATTTGTTGTTATGGTTTAACCTGGCAGGCAGCTAAGCACCAAACAGCCATTTGCTCACCCTCCCCCCTCCCTCTCTGGGATGGGGGGAGAGAATTAGAAAGAAATGAAAACCTTTGGGTTGAGATAAAGACAGTTTATTAGGACAGACAATAAAGGAAAATAATAATGATAATAGTACTACTAATAATAGTGTGTACAAACAAGTGATGCACAGTGCAATTGCTCACCACCCGCTGACCAATGCCCAGACTATCCCTGAGCAGCCAGACCCCCTACCCTGCCATCCACCCCTATATATTGATTATCATGACATCAGATAGTATGGAATACCACTTTGGCCAATTTGGGTCAGCTGCCCTGGGTCTGTCCCCTCCCAGCTCCTGCTGCACCTCTAGCCTGCCTGCTGGCAGGAAAGAACGAGAACCTGAAAAGTCCTTGGCTTAGTGTAAGCACTGCTCTGCAACAATTAAAACATCAGTATGTTATCAACATTCTTCTCATCCTAAATCCCAAACACAGCACCACACCAGCTACCATGAGGAAAATTAACTCTATCCTATCTGAAACCAGGACAATTTCTTACTCCTAAACTAGGTTTCTCCAGCTCCAAGTCTCCTTTTCTTTAACTGACAGTTAAGTCAGTAGTTTATAGCCATGGGATCCACCAGCCTATGCAACATCCCTTATCTTCCTACATCTGTGCTCCTCTATTCATCTTGTGTCTCTGCTTCTCAAGGCCTCCACTAGCATACTAGGTCTGATATGATCTATCCTACATCATTACATTAGTCATAAATATATCATTCTACAAAGAATAATGGCTCTCTCTCTATATATAATATAGATATATAGATATCTCTTTATATATAATATATAATATATTATATATATAATATTATATTACTATATTATATGTAGTAATATCTGTATATTATATATATAGATATAGAGAGAGCCATTATATATATATAATACTTATATTTATATTTATATTTATATTTATATTTATATCTCTCTATATATTTATATCTATATAAAACTATGATTGTACCATACAAAGAGAAACAAAAGTAAAACAGATTAGATGCAGACACCTTGTCAATTAGAAATCAAATTTTAAAAAAGTTACAGGAAGGTCAAGAAAAGTTCATACAGAGCAAGCCTGACAAGCCTCAGTCCTGATGACTTCAAAACACACTGAAAAGTTTATTGTCTATTTCTAGCAGTGGCATTCAGGTCCTGTATTCTGTAATACAGAATTATATTCTACTCTCTGCTTGATTATTTCTTTTTCTACCCATTTACCAAGTCTATACTATCTGATCCTTTCTCATTTCTCATGAATGATACATTGAGTAGGGGTACCAATTTGCAGAAAGAATGTCATACTGTATAAGTATTTGTTTTTATCAACAAAGCCTACGGGTGTAACAATGTCAATCCAACATTTCTTATGTTTTGTAGCATACTTTTAAAGCTCAGTGCCATATGTTCTCTTCTGTTAAAAGAGACAGTGAAAATCCACTAATCCAATGCAAATAAGGGCAGGGTATAATCATAGTAAGCATGCAAAAATAAAAAAGTGACACCAGATCAGAAGTGATTGCCTTGAATATGTTGTATCCTTATCAGTATTCATTCCCCAGTAACAGCACCTGCTATCTTGTCTAAAGAGTAAAATGCAAAAGAGGAAACAGCTGAAGGAAAAAGGTATAAAATACTACACTGGAGGCCAGAGTGTGTTATGCCAGCTTTACTGGCAGCACTGGAAAGAAAGGAAGTCAGAGCTTTGTCATAGGGTTAACCAAAAAAACACTGAAATTACTGTGTTTATGTCCAGAAACTCTTTCTTTGAGTATTGTTGCAGCTATGGGATCCCTCGGCTGTAGTTTTTAGTTTTGTTTTGATTTTTGTAGTATTTTGTAATACTACAAATTTTTGTAATACTACAAAGTTTGTAATACTACAAAACTTACAAAACTTCACTTTTAGTTGGAAGAAGTACAGAAACCTGTGTGGGCTTTCAATTAAACTTTCTTGAAACTGTCCAATAAAATACATTTCCTATAACTAATTACTTAAAATACTTTACAACTGCAATATTGCAATATAGTTGTTTGTTTGTTGTTGTTTTTCTTGAAATATTGTACTTTTTAGTACTTTTATTACATTTTGTCTTAATTTTAGACCATTTGTTGTGGTCATTGTGCATTTTAATCCTTGGGTATGAGGAGACTTGACTCCTAGAGTCACCCACAGATTTTATGTAGACCTTCCAAAGTACTGTCTCTGAAATTGCTAATTGATTTAATAGGAAATGTTGACAAAGAGAAAATTTTCAGTCAAATGTACACCCTCCTAAAATCAGTTTTACCTCTAGCTCTTATTTTCCTAGTTTTGGGCCATTAACAGATAATTTTCTATTTAGTTTCTGTATTTGCACCCATTCAGTTTTACACAGAACTGTTTTATCTAATACATGAATTTGCTTCACTGTTGTGTTTGAAAACAGTATTTAAAACAATTTTCAATGCAATAACAGACTGATCAGAAAGTGCGTATATTGTTTGGGCCCTGACTGTATCAGTGTATCAATTAGGACAGCCTTTTTCGCTGGCAGAAAATCTCATTACTAAATTCACTAATATTTTTCCATACATCACTGAGTGCAGTAGCTGCCTATAGGAAAGTAGAGATTGAGTCTCATTAAAGCTCTTGCTAAGAAATATGTGCAGAACTTAATTATTTTCCTTCAGGTTTTCTGAATAAAAAAATCTGTCTAGTTCATATTTCTCTTTAAAATTTCAAACTCTGAGAACTCAACTTGCCGTAATTTCAGTCCTAATTAATAGTTTGGAGATATTAAAGAGTTCCTGATTTAAATGAATATTTCTTTTTAAGTTACAAAATGAAACTAGTATTTTATTTTTTTTAATTATATGAACATGGCAAACTATAAATTAATGGAGTTAATATAAAAGGATAAATTAGCATCAGTACTATGTTATCATTCAGATTATCATTTATTATTCTAATGTGCTATTTGTGCAAGAAGAATGCAACTGAACAATAAATTGAAGCTAATACCTAAATTATGAACTAAAGGGTAACTCTTCATAATATTTTACAAAGTAAGACTTTTCAAACATATATAAACAATAATAAGAATTTGTAATAAATTAACTTGTTAATGGTCAATGCAGTAAAAAACATAGATGAAGGCATAGACAATCCACTCAGGCAGGAAAAAACAATAGAGCAATATACAGGCAGCAGTTTCCTGAATCAAACTAATTGCTAATTTACGTAGTCACATACTCACATCAAGAGGTGGAATTTCACGTGCTTCAGTGGAAGATGCACACAATCACTATGCACATAATTGTTTACCCTTAAAATGCATAAGGTTAGTTTTACAAAAAATACTATGTATAATTTAACTAATATTTAAGTGCATCTATATTTATAGTCTCATGGTATAAATGTATGTATATCTATAGATTTTATAGTTGTATCTTTGTGCTGTTTTTATTCCTAAAGGTCGGTTTCAGTACTGGGATGAAATAACAAAGAAAAAAAGTAAATTAAGTGTAAGAACTTGTATAAAAACAAGTGGTAAATAAGAGGTTATTATATCCCATGAATTAGACTAGATGAGTAGTAAATTATTCTAATACAATTTCCCACTTATTCCATTTCTTATATGAGATTATTAGAAACAGTATGATGATAACAAAACTTATCTTTTTTTTTAACTTAACTTACTTATTATGATCTTTTATGTTCCACTGCTTTTAACCATTTAATTCCCAAGAAATGTAAATATGAATGATAATTATATCCTTTGTTTTTACCTGCGTTGTAAGTTATAGGCAACATGTAATTCACTGCAAGATTAGCTACTTGAGCTAAAACTGAAGACTTCAAGAAGAGTCAGGAAGATAGGCACTGACTGAATTCAAGAGATCTCAACCTCACAGTTACTTCACGTTCCCTCCAGTGTAAGTTTATTAAGTATAGTATGTTTGCCATCAAATTATCTAGTCTAATATTAATTTCCTTAAAGTGACAAGAATAAAAATTTCCACTCAAAGGAAACACATCTGTGAAAAAGGTTAGATAATGAGGAGGGCTGGGTGAAAGCAAGGAGCCTACCTCCTCTATCCAATTACTTTAATTGTATTACTTCCTTATAGCCATTAATTCTTCTAATATTTCCTATCAGATTGAAATCAGATAAAAATATCAGATAAAAAAAAAAAAAAAATGGATTTATAGCTATTTTCCAGTCAATTAATTTCATTTTTGATAAAAAAAAAAAAATCTACTTTTGTCTTCAATTAATCCTGCCCTCAAAATTCAAGAAGATAAACTTTATCTTCTTCTGTTACTCTTTGCATGAGAACAATGAGATTATTTGGAAATTGTTGTTTTATACAGCGGTGCAAATGATATCTCAAGTATAGCATAGCGTACAGTATAGTGTAAAGGTACAGAAACATAAATTTGGGCATCGCGTTTAAGACATTTGGCAATAAAATTAGCCTCTCTTGTTTAGTAGATACAGTTAAAGCATTCAAAAATAAGATAAATGGTACAGTACTTCCACATTTAATATTGGAACTGTGTTAATATTGGATAATATTAAGATACTTGTTTTCAAACTACCTGTTATTCTATTGTAAATGAGGACTACAAACTTCTGCCTTTTCAGTAGTACAGAAATCTTCCTAGACTTGGTGAGTTGAGAATTTGAGAATTGAGTATGCTGCTGGCCTTGGTGTAAAGATGATTTCCTATTTGGAAAGGAAAAGGAAACCATTCTTTGTTGGCACAATAAGTCTTTTGAAATTTATCAGAACTTTGATTAATATTGTAACCTTTCTTTTACTAAGATTAGATGCAGATTTACTTGTCCACATTAAACTAATAATTATTGTTCTTTTTGAACTTGTTATTGTTCAGTAATAAGTATTGTCCTTTTTAAGATCATTTTGTTATTTCAGAGAAAGTGGGATAAGCTCCTCAAAATTTCTCCCTAATCTCTCTTAATTTGGATTGCATATGCCGAATAGATATTTATATTATGCAAAATAAAACCATCTCTCCTGACACTCCCAAAAAAATCAAAAGACTGGAGAAAAAGCAAGGAGTAGTGACAGTTCTTTTGTTTCAATAAAGAAAAATGCGCATCATTTTATGTATTTTATCATGTTGAAATACATACTAAATCATTAACTGTACATTCTTGGTTTTTATGGCACATTACACAATGGTGTAACAGAGTGCAAATTACACTATGTATTTGCAACACATACCACATGTTACTAAGCTGAAGCTTAGACTGAGAATACACAGAGATGTAAATCAATGCAAGTAGATACTCTGAGATCAAATTAAACTTTACATTTCCCATTTACTCCCATTTATACACTAATGTTTTTTATAAATTGCCTGAATATATTTACCTGAAACAATATTTCTAATATGTGTGGGAAGGAGGGTAGGGGGAAGATTAACATTGCTAATGATAAATTTTGAAAATTAGCTTTTAAGTTTGATGTCAAGCATACTTTGACCTGACCTTTCAGAGACCCTTCCATTCTTTTTGAATGCCTGGGTTTCACATGCAGTTTGGTACTTCTTTGAAGGCAGCTGATACCTGTAAGATTTCTAGTCTGACTTTCGTTCATAACCTGTTTCACTGGGGAATCATATCTTGGTTCACTGCAGTAGCCTTAGTAAAGTATAGCATAATTGCTAATCAAATACTGTCAGTGGCTAATATATTTTTTTTTGTTGTTGTTGTTTAATCTCAAGTAATAATAGAGTAATTAACATCTGAACACATTAGCCATTTACTAGTAAACAAGTTTAAGAGGATCTGTGTTGCACTGATAATTCTCAGATGAATCAATGTAAAGATAACAACAAGAGATTTCGTAAATAGCTTTTATATTAGATATTTTAGATTGAGCTGAATGCTAATTGTCTCACCATTGCATTTTGTTAGGGCTTGCGTAATGTACTGTCGATTCTAAATGGCTCCTGGTGTTAAGGGCACAGCTGTCATATGATTTATAAAATTTCTTTCATAAGATTTTGTTTTGCTTAGTAAGTGTTAGATAGTTAGAGAGGAAATGAGAAAATTTTATATGTAAACATTATGAGAAATAATTGGGAAACCCTCTGTTATCTCTGTGTTCCAAGAATAATTTACACAACAGCGTGCAGCTTCAGAAGGATTTTCTTGTCAAGGTACCTCTTTGTTGCCTTCTTTCACTGATACACCTGAAAATTTAGTTGCTTTGTGGTCCTGAAAAGTTTGAATTATTGTTTAATCTTTTCCTGTTCCTCAACTCTCCCCAGCTTTCCAACTACTGTGAAGTGTATAACCTGGCATGCAGTGTCCTTATTACCACCATATACGCTAAACCCTAAGATTCAAAGAGATGTTCATAGGTACCCACTGAGGTTTTTTTCTCGTATTCATCACGTGTAGATAGACATCAAACTATCTACCCACACATCCCATAACTGGTTGCGTATTTCCTTTTTATGTACAGTGTCTATGAATAAAAGTTCTGAAGACTGATGACTCAGAGATTTCCTGTTGAATTTTATAAGATTTGCAAATTAAATTTGGGTAATCTGGATACACTCATGAGCAAAAAGTATTAAGGGGTCTTTAGGTTCTCAATTAGTCTCTCATTTTCTTGCTGTAGTGCTTGAACTACACAAAGAATGGAATTAAAAGTAGATCTGCAATGCAGCTGAACAGTCATTCTGCCTCTCTTTCAACAACTCTCCATTTCAGCCGTCTCTTTTTGCTATGCCATGCCAAAGAGTAATCCCTACATTAAGAAGGCTCCCATTTTCTAAATCACACTTGCCCCTGGTTTGAATACCTACTGTATATTTTTCTTAGCATAGGTGTTTCCATTTTAATCTTAAAAGTTGTGACATTGAAACCATTAAAATTGTACAGATTAGCAATTTGCTTGAAAGAACAAGACATATAAACATTCCCAGACTAAGTACATGGAATAATCTTAAAAGACATCTCCAAGAAGAGCAGAAGCAAATCCATGACCGATATCCACTCTCACCAAATGACAGAAGAAAGGGAACGTTTCAGTCTGAAAGTTCCTAGATCACTTAGTGCTGCCTATGTTGGAACCAATTATTCGAACATCAAGTAGTAACTCAACTAGTACAAATGTTTTTGTAACAATGTAATGTATTAATGCACCAAGTGAAAAGTTTGCTTATTAAACATGATGATGCAGCAAGTATAACTGCAGTCACCTGATGGGTGTCAAGCATGCCCTAACCAACTTATGCCTTCTATTCCAACTTGCAGAGGTCTCTTTTTTGCTTTAATCAAAAGTCCTTCATTTCTTCCTCCTTCCCTGTCTCTTTATAGCAAACTCCACTGACAAAAGTCAGCATAAGAAATATATTTCAGGCTGGATATTAGGAAGAACTTCTTTACCGAGAGGGTTGTTAGGCATTGGAATGGGCTGCCCAGGGAAGTGGTTTAGTCACCATCCCTAGAGGTCTTTAAAAGACATTTAGATGTTGAACTTAGTGATATGGTTTAGTGGAGGACTTGTTAGTGCTTGGTCAGAGGTTGGACTCGATGATCTTGAGGTCTCTTCCAACCTAGACAATTCTGTGTTTCTGTGAATGTTCTAAAAGAATGAATTTGAATCACCAACTGAACTCATGCAAACAACTGAGGAAATCAAAGTATTGTTCTTCACTTACCCGTATTCCAGTAGCAATGTTATTTTGCTTCTATTTTTTCCTGATGCCTTTAGGTCCATTTCAATTAATCAGTTAAATATCACCTGAAATAATTTGAAAAGCTTCCATCTAAGCTGAATGAAATCCTGTTTAATCAAGAAGGCTGGAAATGCCTTGTACTTTGTTCCCCAGTGGGGACTTATCAAGTACATACTCTGTTGAATCAATATCAAATGAAGTTATTAATACATAGATTGCTAATATATTTTTTTATTTTTTTTTATTTTTTTACCCTTTTAGTTATTTTTGATATTGCCTAGATGTTTCTAACACCCAAATTATTGTCCCAAACTCCAAGGAATCAAAATTGCTGCCTGTACATATTCTAAGACAATATACATGATACAAAACATGTGTAGTTCAATCTTGAATTATTGTCATTAAACAAAAACATAGAATTGGATTTGTGACAGAGATATATGAGCAGCTCCTGTTTTGCAGGAAGACTATTGCCATGCCTAGTCCTAAGGCAAGATGGAAGAGATGTGCAAGGAGATGGAAATAGATGTGCAGCAAAATATGAACAGAGAGGGCCATCCTTGAACTGAATGCACATAAAATCATATCAACATCACTCAAAATCACAAAGAGAGTAGGTGATAGAGCTGGAGTTGTTTTCTGCTAGTTTTCTCTGTGAGTGAGACAACTTCCACTGAAAGCCCATTTAGGAAACAGGGATGATAGAGAAGCAAGCGTCAAGAGTAAGAAGCTGCACTGAAGCAGGGCTGATAGGGGCTGGAAAACAGATTATCTCTGTTCTGAAACTGACAGCAGAAAATGGGTTGTCTATGAGGCCTCCACATGCTGCAAACATAGATAACCACAGATCTGTGACACACTGTAAAAAGTTGATTTAGAGAAATTAATGGTAATAATGAGGCATATAATGGCAGTCTGAAGATTTAATGGGTGTGGAGGTGAGCAGGAGGGATTTTATTTTATTTTATTTTATTTTATTTTATTTTATTTTATTTTATTTTATTTTATTTTATTTTAACAATTGATATAGTTGGAAAAAAAATAAAAACAACACAACTGCATACAAAATTAGAATACCACCTCTCTTTAAACAATTTTTTCATTCATAGAGTATGTGGAGGTTTTGTTCATTACTTGCTCTTTTGATATGAAAACAGATGATACAGAGTATCTCAATCTTATTTGTAAATTGTTCCATAATGCTCTGACTGTACACACTGGAACAGACAGTTATAAACCTATTTGAAATACTCTTGTGACATACATGGATAAATTGCAATTGCAGCAGCTCTCTTGATCAATACATCCCTCTTAAACAGCATCCCTCATGCTGCTTAAAAGTCTTTTTAAAAAACAGTGTGATGAAGTAAAAAAGTAGAAATAAATAACTGAATCCTAAATATTTCATCTTTGATTAAGAATGTATACTAGGACTGTCTCTGATCAACATATATTACAGGAGTCTCTGGTGGAAGTGGTTGCAGTCTCAGTTCTGCCTGCTGCTAACATAGTATAGGTGATAAAACCTTACGACATCATTAGGAAATTCTTATAAGGAAAAAGTCTTGAATAGATCATATTATCTTCTTTTATGATTTTCCAATACCATGTAAAGGAACTGATGACTATCATCACTAAAGTGGTACTATAAGTTATAAGTTATGAAACATTTCTTTCAAAAGAATTAAATCTGAGAGCCTGTTTAGAGAAACAAATCAAATCACAGTGAAATCACATTTTCTTGGTCTTTCTGAATTATATGACATATTTTTTTTCTGCCTATGCTCAGCTATAACGTTTGGAATTAGTGATTCCAAACAAACTTTATAATTAAAGTAATAAACTGGCTTCACAGAAGACTTTCCATGTTTTCTGTAAAACAGAAATTTCCAGAATAGCAGCATTCTACAGGTGGACATGACTGTGGTGGTTTTATTTTGCTGGGCACCTGAAGTCCACCAAAACCACTCTCTCACTCTCCCTATTCAAAAGGAGAGGGGGAAACGAAAGTATGATGCAAAGAAAAAAAAAAAAAAAAAAAAAAACAGGTTGAGAAAAGGATAAGTTAATTAAAGGGGAAAACAAAACAAAAACAAAACAAACAAACAAAAAAAGGCTGCACAGAAGCACAGAGAGAGAGCAAAAAAAAAAATTCTCTACTTCCCATCAATGAGCAATGTTCAGCCATGCCCCACAAAGCAGGGCCTCAATCAGTACACATAATTTGTTTGGGAGGACAGACATCTTCATAAAGAGATTCACCCCATCTCCTTCTGCTTTCCCACCTGTTATTGCTGAGTGTGACACCATATGATATGGTATATCCCTTTGGTTGGTTTAGGTCAACTGCCTTGGTGATGTCCCCTCCCCACCCCTTGCCCACCCCCCGCCTGCTGGCTCTGGGGGGGTTGAAGAGTCTTGGTGCTGTGCCAGCACTGCTCAGAAATAGACACAACACTGGTGTGATACCAGTGCTATTCTAGCTACAAGTGCAGAGCACAGCACTGTATGGGCTTCTGCAGGGAAAGTTAACTCCATCGCTACCAGACCTAGTACAAAGACATAAAAAGAAGACTATTTTGCAGTGCAACAAACAAATTATTATTATTATTATTATTATTAATAATAATAATAATAATAATAATAATAATTGTATTCTGCTATCTCATATTGAGTGGAATTATTCTTTGACGGGTGGTGTAGTTGAAAGTAGATAAAATATGAGTTGTACTTTAATATCTACTCACATAAAAACATATTGATTTATAATTTTAGTTAAGGGTAAAAAACATAATGACAAAGAATTACATTTTCTCTTTGATTGACCTTAGCTTCTTAAGTCTCAGTATGTTTTAATAGCATAGGAGTTGTGGTTTTATAGGACGAGAATTTTATCTATTAGATCTAAACACAAAATAAGGTGGTTTATTTTAATTGTATTTAGATAATATAATTCTGTTTTGTATTTAAGTGGTCCAGCTGAAAATATCTTCTTTTTATGTAGCGTAGAGAAAAAAGAAAATATAATGATCACATTTGCTACTATTACGGATGAATTTGAATAACTACAGGTTTAAATCTGTCAGTCCTGCACTAATGAGACAAAGACTGTTTGCAAAGAAGATGCTGCTAAAAGCAAAACGAGTGCTACAATGCTCTTTTAACTCTAATTGTATTGTGCTGACATTTGGTGTAATTATTTGCAGTTCAGTATAATTTTATCTTTCATGCCACTCAAAGAAATTCCAGAGTAAATTGAGGTAGCTATCTGTTTTCAGATGAATTTGATCACTTTATTTTACCCCAGTCTCAGAATTTAGTTAGAGAGGTCTGAAACCCAGTATTTATCATAATCTGCTTCGTTTGTTCAGTCCCCATGCAGCAATACCAATTAGAATTTTATCAAAGTCATCCTTAGAGCAATAATGATAATCCTTTAGCATCTATCTGGATTAGGTCTCTGTTTTATTCTACTAATGAATACTCTGGAGGGGTCTGGGCAATTTTACAGAACAAATTAACCTTAGAGCATAACCATTTAAAGTGTTCATTATACTGGACACCTGCAAACCATACTGGGTTTAAATGCAATTTAATAGACCCTTCTAGGCCCATTTTAAAGTATACAGAAGAGAGTATGAATATGATGATATTTAAATTATAATGGTAATAATGTTTTTATATAGCACTTTAAATAAATATAAATTGTTCTATATAAGAAATACCAGTTCTGGAGTGCAACAAAGAGCATCATGCAACTGCTGTTTTTGAAATTTAAAATTTAAAGTTTCAAAATACTGAAATATGAAATCTGTTATCTCAGAAATGATTTTCTCTTTTTCATTTCCACCTTTCTGTATATCATGCTGAAGATGAATGATCTGGAGATGATATGCAATTTTTCTTATTCAAAGACTCTTACTGTGACAAAAATGTATTAACTGCAATTCTGAAATAGGCCTATAATGGAAAGGGACCGTGAGAGAGAGGGCAGAAGAGCAGAAAGAAATGGAGAACCTAATTGGTATTCTCTGTTTTCAACTATTTGTGTCCCCAAGCCACTATAAATTAAAATAATAATAGTAATATATATATTAGAATAATAATAATAATAAAAGTCAGTCTCTTCATTATCTTATTATTCTACAATTATTGCATACTCCAGTGCCAAGACCCAGAGTGATTCATTTGCATTGTTCATCAGTCTAAACTTTTGCCTCTAGAACTGAATGCAAGCCCATTTTGAACACATCAGATATTGCTTGCATGGCTGTTAGTCCTACATTAATACAGCAGGCAAATAATTTGATCTTTATTAATAGTCATAACAGTGAAATAAATAAATTTTCAATTTGAGTAGCTTCAATCAGCTTCTAAAATCATTAATAGCTCTTTTCATATATGACCAAACCATGGTCCATCCATGTTATAAAGTTTGCTGGCAATACTACCTTACAGGCAGATTTGCGACGTCCTTGACTAAAATGAGACAGAAAATACAACCACAACCTGAAAGCAAGCTGAAGTCACTCTGCATTTCTTCTTAATTTATTTCAGAGCATAAAAACACATGAAAAACTGTAAGAACATATTTAAGTATCAAAGCTTACATACATAAATTAAGCAAATAATTGTTTTCCTCATTGAAATCCCAAATAAGCTGTTGTGGTAGAAGACAGTGACAGAACTGAAAGTACGGAGGAATAGTTCTTTTTAAATTCAGGAGAGTCTTGCAGGCAACAAGCTGAATGCCAGAACTGAGAATTCTTCAAATATGTATGTAGTTATTCTAACAGCTTTGTTAGCATTTTTGCTTAGGCCTGAAAAAAAAAAAAAAAAAAAAAAAAAAAAATACTCTAATCTCACAGAGGTTTTCTTTACTTAGATAAACATACTCAAACTTTTGCTTATAGGAACAATATAATCTATTATGCCACTTTTTTCCATATTCCCTTCATTTTGTTAAATACATGCTACATATTTTAAAGTATATTGTAATTGTGATTTAATGTCTATTAATCTATGTCTACTGCCTATGTGTTGTGTTTTTTTTTCCTTCAGTGCATTCTAAAAGATTGTTTGCATCCTCTGCTGCTGATGAACTGATGAAACTTCTCATACCTCCATGATTCATCCAACTCACAATGATATACCAGTCATGATTCTGAAAAACAAGAATGTATAGAAATCTATTTCTAAGAAGATATGAAGTTTTGGCTAGATTATACTTACCTCTAGGATATTTTTGTGACAAGCATGACATACATGTAAAGTCCTAACACAGATAAATCTGAGTTAGGTAAGATACCGTGACACGCAAATTACTCTAGAATGGGTGGGATGAGGCAGCTGAGAAATGAGTGTGAGTGCTCCGTCGATTTGTCATGGTTGAACTTGTGACAGGATGACAGAACGGGTTTAGTGGGAAAACAGCAATGTCTATTATAAAGATTCTAGTGTAAGATTCCTGTTCTATGACACACACAATTCACATTCACACACAATTTACCAAGCTTCATTTCTCTCCAGTCCAATTGAGGTAGGTACTGTAGTCCCATGGAAACAGTGTCTTACATTTGAGTGCTTTATTGAGTGCTACATTACTACATTTGAGTGCTGGCTTCTACTGGGTTAGGATGTCTATGAGCAGAGCCCCGTTCCCCCCAACCCTCCCCAGAAAATGAGGGGATATTTCTAAAATATATATTTATTTTAAAATTGGGTTGTCAGCATAGCCCACCAATGGTCTTCCTACTCATTTAGCTCCCAGCTAAGTTCTTTGGCTATTTCTAAAACCAACTAGTGGCTGTTTTCCAAGTTACTATCACCTTCTGTTTTCCCATCCCAAATGTGCTGCAAAGATGTAAGTTGTGTGTTTCTATGCTTTCTAGCATTTATAAACAAATGTAGACAAAAAGACAGAAAAATTATAGAAAACATGCCTTTCCAGCATCTTGGAAACAAATTTCGTTCATGTTTCTTCCCTTACACATTGAGTTTGATTAAACATTCTGCAGGTACAGTATTAAGATCCTCTCTTACTTTATTCATCAGTCACTCCTTAAATAATCCCATCTGCCTGAAGCAGTATACACTACAGGAATAAAGTGATTATCCATTGTTGCATGATTCACACTTCTTTCAAATCTAATGAATTTAAATACACTGTACTTGGTGTAAAATATCACCATACTATTAAGTAGGTGTCATTTAAATATGTTCATATAGTATCTACAATTCAAACTAATATGTTCTGTAATATAAAATCTGGTCACTTAATGTAGCATGAAAAGACAATTTGAAATAAAATGAGAAAAAAATATTAAAACATTGATTTTAAACTGACTTGACGGTACAGAGGATTGGCAGTGAATGAGAACATACTTGCTACAGGTCTAAAAGCTATTTCACATTGTGCATACATAGTGCTAATGAGCCTAAACTGCAGGCAAAACTACCATTAAAATCATATAGGGAAAAAAAGAAAAAGAAAGAAAGAAAGAAAGAAAGAAAGAAAGAAAGAAAGAAAGAAAGAAAGAAAGAAAGAAAGAAAGAAAGAAAGAAAGAAAGAAAGAAAGAAAGAAAGAAAGAAAGAAAGAAAGAAAGAAAGAAAGAAAGAAAGAAAGAAAGAAAGAAAATTAGATTTTAACTTTAAGCCTACAACACAGAGAAGTTTCAATTCTCTGAAACAGCAGTAAATAAAATTTGGCTCAGCCACCTAATTTGCCTTTGTGTGAGTAATTGTTTCAGGCACTATACTGCATGTCCATTCCAGAGACCAGTTTGAAAATCCATGTTCCTTTTACTTATATGATATTTTTGTTGTTGTTGTTTTTTTTTTCTTTTGACATGTTACTTACCAGTAAAGAGAATATAATTCATAAAAAAAATAAACAGAATGTAAAGTGTTTGGTTATGCTGTCTCAAGAAGTTCTGAGTCTTCAGAACTAGAACTTAATCAGGTGGGGCAAGCCCCAGCCATTAAAATTCTCCCTCCTATACACGAACTTTTTAATCCAGCAAACTGGATCTACAAAGACCACTTTTAGGAGCAGCAATGAAAGTAGTTGTCCAGATCTCTATGCTGGGGGTTGATGGTCCCAGAGGTGGGCTAGTGTAATCCCACTGCAACAGTGCAAATCAAGTGCAGTAGCAGTGGAAATGCACTGCAATGTCCTAGTCTGGGGCATGAGGGACATACATCCCACCTTTGTGGGGCAAGAGTGAGGTATAGCAGAAGTCTAAAACTAGTCATTAATTTGTAATACTTTGTTATTCCAGTTAAACAAGTGCTTCAACAAGTTTTTAACTTAATGTACAATATAGTAAATTGTGATTTAGTAATAAAGAGATACACAGCTGACCATTGCCTGTATTCAACACAACAGCAGCTAAAGTTGGGATAAACTGTTTAGATAAATCCCAGTAAATATACACCAAATACGTACTAAGCATAGATGTAAAAGGCATATCAGAGACTTGTTCAGCACCTGTCAGAATACCATAGGGGAATTCAAGAAGAAAAGATTAAGTTACCGGTTGTAATAGTTACAGCTATCAGGTAGTCCTTCTGACCTCCTGTTAAAAGTTGTGTTTTCCCATAAGGGAATACAGAAGATCGCTTACCAGTGAAACAAGAAGTAGGTGCTTTTGCATTACTAAAATGTTAAATAAGATTATTTTGAGAGGTGATAAAGTACCATGAATCTCAGTGAGTCACTGAAAAACGCAGTAAAAGGCCTGAACTTAAAGGTCAAATCCAAGTTCTAAAAAGTTCAAATCCTAGCACTACATAGCTGTACACAGAAGTATTCCACAACAAGATAAAGAAAAAAAAAAATCTTCACATCAAATTATAAAACATTACATTGCTTTTCTGCACCCACCTATGAAACTTTTACTAAATAATCTCTCCAATATTATTTCAGTAGCTTTATAATTACTTTTCGTTAATGCTTTAAATAGTGCCTAAAACCAGTCATTTACATTTTGTTATCACTGGCTTTGGGTTTTGTTTTTAGCTAATTTGCATATAGCAGTTGATGTGCTCTTGGAGTCAGAAATGAATTTCTGACCAAACGTGAATGCTTCAAAGTGATAGTTAATATACAAAATAATTTTGTCAGTCCTAGAGAGACACAATAGAACCATGCCTTTGTGAAGAACTTAACAATTTAAGGAAAACAGTCTATCATCCAGCACACTCCTATGTAATATTTATTTGCTATATACTCAATTTTCAGCAAGCAAATGGTATTCAAAAGATATAGTAGATAAATACCTTGTTTATATGATAACGTTTTGGCTTTCAGCGCCTGCCTTCTTCATATTGTACTCTGAAGATGGTGGAAACTGTAATGTTACAGCATAAATAAAATGTTTCTTAAACCTGAAGAGAACGTTCAATAGCATTTTTTCTGCTAAAGAATGGTATATAGGTGATAGTATTACTTGCAGAAAATGAACTTGCTACAGTTGAATTTCAGACACCAATCTTCTCCACAAAAAGGAGTAAAGGGAAAAAATTTAATATGTATTTTCATTGTATGCACAGAGAAACAGACAAAATGGAGCCAAGACAAGGCTACTAGAATTACACATTGAAAAATATGCATTACTTTCACAATCTTATTTTGCTGAAGGCTCTAGGTTCAACACTGCTAGAAGCTAGTGTTTAGTGCCAGTATCAGTGGCTGTCTCAGACCAACACAGCAACTTTTCTTTCAATTTCTTTGAAGTTTCTTATGCATTGGTGTGAATTGCTTTACAGTACTTCCTTTCTGCTTTCCTCATATTATCATCACTTTGGTCACTAGACTGCACACATACTGATATATCCCACTAACTCCCTAGCCATACAAGATCAATGTCATGCTAGCTTATTTTCATGACAATAATTAGAATTAATTGCTTATTGCCTCAATTACAGAGCCAAACCAACTGAGAGCCAGTCTGTCTGCTACCTCTGTCCCTTTACTGTGCATATGTGGAAACAGGAGAGATTCTTATGTGTCACTAGTGCTGTGATTTGAAAAGACTGGATCAAATCACTTTAAGTTTATGTCAGTATAATCTGAATTTCATCTGTATTAGTGAAAATCCATTATCCTATAAAAATGTTAACAGCAAGAAAGATGTCTGACAAGTCTACACAGGTCAAGACAAGGTAGACTATTGAACAGTCTGTCTAGTTTGTGAGAGATAAGTATGTATTACTTATTGTATTCTGCATCACTGGAAATTTCTCACAAAAAAAAAAAAAAAAAAAAAAAAAAAAAAAAAAGGAACACCTATGACATTATAATACCATTCTTTACCATTCTTGGAGCAAAAAAAAACTTTAAAAGGTGGAATTTCATGTGTCCTGGTGTAGAAGGCAAAAAGAGATTGGACCACTGAGCCTTTAAAGCCTGCATTGTTCTACCCTCAGAAAACGTATGCTTTTATTCAAACACATTTTTGTGTGTGGATGTTCTTGTACCCAGGTGCTTACATTGTATTAACTAGCAAAAGGTATGTAGTAGCAATATAGGATTTACTGTCTTGCAAGTAATCAAATAATCAAAAGGGAAAAAAACTATTAATGATCCTTACTTTGAGGAATTAATCACTGAAATGCTGTAATTCACCACAATATCACTTTAGCAGATTACAACATCTTTCTTTCAGACATCTCAATAAGGCTCAATTCATGACTTCTTCACTGACTCTGTCTTCAGCCTAAACTTTCAAGGGCTGTTTGTGAATTCACTGTAGAATAATGCTGTGTACCTTGCCTAGTAGAGTACACAAATTTTTTTGAGAATTCTCCAATTCATTTTAAACCAATTTCATCATCAGCAATTTGTATAGCATGAATGGAGGAAAAGATGTCTGAATGCAAAGTAGTTTTTCTGCAAGAAAAATATTGTGAGTTTATTTTCTTTTCACAAAATATTATGATTTTTTTTGTGGGAAAGTGTCACTGAAACAGAACTCTGTTTAGCATTTCCCTGCTATACAGATCAGCTGCCAGAAGTTACTATTTAGAACTGCAAGTACTACTTTAGAAATCATTTATTCTGATAGTCATCTTCATAGATTTTTCACCTTCTGTTGTTATCTGCTGAACTATATTTTTTTTTCCGCTAGTTCTAATAAATTTCATAAATAAATAAATAAATAAATAAATAAAACCCACAAATTTATTATCTTAATGCCAGTTTCATGCAGTACATGTTCAAGTTTTGAGCTTCTGCTCTTACTATGATAGTTTTCCTACCTAGCAAAAATAGTTGCTCAGAATACTTTTTCTAAAGAAAAATAAGTTGCTTACAATTTAAATTCTTGTTGTGAATACACAGAACTCCTATTTACCTGATTCTAAATTTTTGTGCAAATCTAATAATTAGTAGTTATGTTTGGAAAATTCCAAGTTTTAAAGAGAATGAATAAATAAAAATAATTGGTTTTACTAACTGAGAGTAATGTTTTCAATTTCTGGTATAAAAATAAGTTTGCATTCATTCTGGTTGCCAGGACAACAATATGGATTAGTTGTCATCCCACAGAATATTCTGGGAGCCTTTAATTATTTCACAGTTTGAGTTTACTTGATAGAAAGGGTCAGTATTTTGAATTACATATTTCTTTAATTTGTTTTTAAATATACTATTTTTAAATACTCTTGGTAATATGTAATTTGATGGGAAGTCTGAAGTGAAAAATGAAGACAAATTGTGGCACACCCTGTAAACAACAATATTTTGTTCTTAAACAGTTGAGTTTTAGCAATCTGTCGTAATTATCTCTGTATCTTTTAAATCAGTGGCAAAAGAGAAACATTCAGTCTCATAGTCATTTTAATCAGATTTTCTAGAGAAGTTAGACTTTAAAAACAGTAACTATAGTCTCCTTAATTGCAGCAGACACAAACAATCTGATATAAGCAACAAGAGAAGTGATTATTAATATCTGACCAAAACAAACCAACTAAACAAAAAAAAAAAAAAAAAAAAAAAAAAAAAAGCCGAATACTGGCACGAGTCTCTATAACTTAAAGATTTGATATGATAAATAATTTAAGATAAATAATTTAAGAGTCTCTACTGAATCAATTCAGAAAGTAGAAAAACAGTACTGCTATTAAGCAATTTTAGATTCCAGGGGCAGATCCAGATCCACAAAAGTGTTGACATGATGGTGTCAGAAACTATGTAAAGCATCCTACACATATATGCTGAAGGGCCCAACATATTACATGGAAGTTTTAAGCAGCACAGCAGAGATTTACAACAGATTCCACCTTCAACTGGTCAATAGAAAATGAGAAAGGAGAGTAGACCTTGAACGCTATACCTTTCAGGGTCTATCAGCCCAATTCTAAGCTGTAAGAAGAGGGCATTGTCAGACTTGGATTACATCCTCTTCTCGAGTTGGATACATAACCTCTCCCTTTTGTAAAAGAAGAAGGGTGTCTCTTTTCCTTTTCATACTGTTGGTGGTTGTTCCATTGTCTTTTTATGTGTTGGATCAGAGATCAGACCACTGAACCAAGAAGTAAGAAACCTGGATTCTGTGCCATCATCAGCCTTAAAGAATTTTTACCCCAGTTCTCTAATACTTGAAGAGGATTTAGTCTATTCATGATGCCTTCTCCCCTGGACTGCTGAACTGTGCCATTTGGGATACATTTCAAGACTTAAGGGATCAGGAGGAGAAAAATAGGGGGATGAAAGAACCTAGAGATCTGAGACACAGGCCTGGCAGAATGCAGCCCCTGGCTCTAGCTCTGTGTCAAGGCTGTTTTATGTATTTCCTTTAATAACTGCTTAATGTCAATTGCATTATCTGAAACTTCTGTTCTCGTGGATAGTTTCCAAAATTAACAGGGTTTTCACAGTGCTCAGAAGTCAGATAAAAAAATATCAGCATTATGTTTTAGTAGGAAAAATAAGTAACATAAGTAGTGAATATAAACACACAAGGGAAAAAAAAAAAAAAAAGACTTTCATTTCAGGGGAAGGGAAGGGAAGGGAAGGGAAGGGAAGGGAAGGGAAGGGAAGGGAAGGGAAGGGAAGGGAAGGGAAGGGAAGGGAAGGGAAGGGAAGGGAAGGGAAGGGAAGGGAAGGGAAGGGAAGGGAAGGGAAGGGAAGGGAAGGGAAGGGAAGGGAAGGGAAGGGAAGGGAAGGGAAGGGAAGGGAAGGGAAGGGAAGGGAAGGGAAGGGAAGGGAAGGGAAGGGAAGGGAAGGGAAGAATAGAAAGAAAGTAGTAGAAAGTTGTAGAAAGTTGTAGAAAGTAGAAAGAGAGATGGGTAGAGGGTTGGAGGAAGGGGGAAGGAAGACATATTGCTTGTCAGCATGACGAAGAGTTGCTGTGGTACCCAGTTTACCTGCCTGGAAGTATTTTCCCCAAAGAAATCACAGAGTTCCTTATTTCAACTGATAAACTCCATTTAAATTTATAAATGTATTCCACATTGATCATACCAGTTATATCCTATTTGCACAGTTCATATAACACATTTTACAACTGAGTTAGTCTGAATGCAAGAAAATCCCAAAAGCTATTTAAGGTTTTTTTATTTTCCACCAAGACCACCCTCTCCTCCACACTACAGTTATGCCTAATACCACTGATGCAACACTTGATCCTTATCTACTAAACTATCTAGTAGTAAACAATCCATACATATATATATATATATATAAGATGTCTAAGGTGTTTGGACCTGTGTGCAGTACCTGTTGGTAGTGAATATCTCGTTTCCAGCACATGCCTATTCAAAGATGGAATTTTAGAGAAGTTGTTGCTGTGGTACAATATTGACGTATGAGCATGGTTTAGCTAAATGACTCCCTCACTAAACTGGAACTGTGGCCATTAGCTAACTTGTGCTACAAATGTGACACTTCACATATTAGCTAAAAGAATTACAACAAAATAATGTTTTAGGCAATTAATTTTTTACTTACACTCTAAATCACTAAGATTTCCACAATTTAAAAACCATTTGTTGGCATGGAAACATCAGCTTAATTAAAAATGGATTAAACTAATTAACCTAAAACATATCGTACTATAGTGTTTGATTTAGAATATATTAGAAGAAACAGAACATTTTTCATTATCATTTTTTGTCTTTTATCTATTGAAAATGCTTTGCTTCTGTGAAAATTTACATGCTTTATGTGTGTAAGCTATCTCCCAAAGGGAAGGATAATGTTGACAACTAATGTTAAAGGTTCCTGCTTCAGAAAAGTGGGCTCCGTTTGTACATATATTTTTTATCCCTCACCATAGTTTAATTTTCTAATTGTCCATCTATGGACATCACTATGTGGTGTATCATCTTTTACAGCTGAAAATTTTCTTTCGGATTTGATGTTCTGCAACACAGCGAATTGATTGGGTTAAATGGAAAACAAAGATATACAATATCAAAATGATTCATATTCTTCTGTCAATTTGTTAAATTATGACATGACACAGAAAAAAGAAAAAAAAAAAGTGTTTAGCCAAATGTTATTCCTGAAAAAGAAGCCTTAAAAATTTGAAGCTTCTTTTCCGCAGCTGCCTTTCTCTCTGTCATTCCGCCCCATATATATACCACCAATCTCATCTTCCAGTTTCAGTAGGGTCAACAAGCAGTTGTTTCTCACTTGTAATTTGCTTTTCATTTGAATGGCCTTAGATAGTAGCAAGTTTTCAAAGGAAGTATTACAAATTACACTCAATGTCTGACATTACGACAATGTTTACCACAGCATTACATCATTGGTCTACATATATCACTGTGTGTTAAAGGTTAAAGTAATTGGGAGTGATACCCAATTTGTCGGTATAAGTCCAGTTGTGTTGAGGGTACTGAACTATCATGATTACAGATGCACAAATAACTTAATACACCCTCAATCTAAATGCACTCCATGAACAACCACAGCCACACAGAGTTTGGTCGCGTTCAGTGAAACTACCATGGCTAGATTTAATGTGTAGTGCAATTTACTAAAGCAACAGGTACACACAGCACAGGTTCTGTGGATTGTCAGTGATAAATTCACTGTCTGCAAAGTACGTACAAATACCAAAAGCATGAGTAACACAGACTGGCTATAAATACACTAAAGGGTATAAAGTGACTCTACAGAGATACCCAACTTTCCTAGGGAGGCATTAGGTAAAACCAAGTGTTCAAATCTTACCCAAAGGCATCCCAATGGGGTGGAAGAGAGGCTCAGCCCATCAACTTATCCCAGAAGTCAGAAGGTATCCTTCTCAATGGTGTCTTCCATGACAACCTTTCCTTCTTAAGCCAATTTATATTATTTTCTGTATTTTAGGTGGAGCTTGGGTGACTCTAATCATGAATATCTTGGTTACAATTGGTGCAAAATTTTCTTGCTTTTGTTTAAAGGTATAGGCTCAGAGAATTCAGAGCACATGCTCTGTGAGGGGTGGCCACACATAGAGGTGGGTTGCCTTTGGGATGGAGGTGCGTTTTGGTGTTTTAATGATATTGCAATGATCAAAGTTCACCAAAGTACAGCATTTTGTCCAAAAAATGTCAGGTCATTGGCTCAGAGTAGCAATGTGCATCTTATCAGTTTCAGTGTGCACAAGAACAATCAAGTTCCCATCTTATCACAGAGCCTGGCAATGGTGTCTCCACCCTGCTGCACACTCCATGCTGTTCCTCTTAGGGTCCATGCATGAAGTTCCCCTTGTGTGATTAACATCTAAGGTGGGGTCATAGGGAACTTCTATGTAGTGCAGCCACATTCTACACTGGAAACTTCTTCAATGCTGTGCGTTTTATTTAAAATGTGAATATAAGTTTAATTTCCAAATCATCTCAGGCAATTATTCCACAATTACTTAGTGCAGGTCTGGCTAGATTCTGAATTACTCACTATTAACTTCCATAGGAAAGACAACTATTAATGCAGTCTGCAGCTTGAGCTTCATGAAAACAGACTTTTGCTGTGCTGCTATTCTAACGCTCTTTGCAAGGGCAAAAGAATAATGACCTGATGGTCAGGATGAGCAGTCTGAGTACAAGATGAGATTTCCTTCCTTCCTTCCTTCCTTCCTTCCTTCCTTCCTTCCTTCCTTCCTTCCTTCCTTCCTTCCTTCCTTCCTTCCTTCCTTCCTTCCTTCCTTCTTTCCTCTTTTGTTCATTCTTTTTTCCAATTTAAAATAAATTAAAATCAAACAGGGCTTGCAGACTGTTTCTAATATGAAGCAACTGTTCTTTGTAATAGAAATCTTGTAATGCAACAAGCAGCTACCTCTTCATTCAAATGCAGAGCTTAGGTAATGTCAAAATGTTGTATCTATAGCATGTAACATGACCATAAATATGGAGTAAAATAAACAAATATCTCAATACTGTTTGAATTCTTGGATTTCACTCCTCAGTGCTCCTTACTATTATTGCCAGCTGGAGGCTGAAGGAGATAGAAGACTGAAATCCCATTTTAAAAATATAAATATTGCAGTGCTCTCTTGGATGGTTATAGATGCCTGTCTTGAAATACTAGGGTTTCATTTCTTGCAGGATGTGAAAGATCTATTTTATTGAGCAACTCAGTGTCAACCTTGCCATTCAGACCTTAATGTGGCACATAGTGAATGCTGCTATGCCTAGCAGGTGGCCTGAGGGTTCCCTGTCAGCGTTTTTGTCATGCACAGCAGGAAGACTAAAACCACTCATACAGCTCTGAGAGTTCGAACACTTTAATATTGCTCCAAGTTTCCACTTAAAATATAAATGTCAGTGACCTCTGAGAAAACTTCTATTTAAAAAAGATCTCAATTGTATGTCTCTGGTTGATGAAAAGATACCCATATTCAAAACAGTTTAAACCTACTGGTGTTGCTGCTAGCATGAGGCATCACAACAACACCATTTGTTGGCTGCAACACTATAATAATACATTAAGGTCAAAGATAGTACTCAGGTTCAGTGGAATAGTGTAAGCATCTGACAAAAAAAAAAAAAAAAAAAAAACAGATAGGAAAATCCAATGTGCTCAAACTTTTTAGTGTTTCAGATGGGGCTTCCAAAAAGCAGTAAGGACATCTCATACTCAGTACTAAAAAGCAAAGAGTTGAAACAAGTTCCAAACTTTTACCAGGGGTTCTATCATGCACTCTCAGTTGAAATCCTGATGGTGTAAACTGGCCTGCTGAGGAAAGGATGACAGATTCTGAGCTTCTGCTTTGAAAGGAAACCCTAAACCCTGAAAAAGATTAAGTGAGACTCAGATAAAATTATTGAGAGTTAGGGCAAAACCTCCATATCTATGCGACCTAAAACTATGTCTTTGATTTTAACATGACAAGTACATAGGACCAGAACAACAACAACAACAAGATTTAACCATGCACATATAGATACTAACAGTAACTCGGTGTGCTTTCACAAGCATTTTGATCACTCATATACCTACTTCCCACATGGGGGTGCTGCATTTTATATCACATAAACACTATAGTATGACCTAAGCTTTTATATCTCTAAGACACTTTTGATAGTTTATTCTAATCACCTTGCCAAAGTATCCGAGTAAAGAAAAAGATTTTTTATATCCTAAACCCATTCCCTAACTACAGTAGGAACTCTGTGTAAAAGATAAGGAGAGAGACTGGGAGATCAGAGCCAGCAGATATGAGCCAGAAGTGTGCTCAGGTGGCCAAGAAGGCCAACAGCATCCTGGCTTGTATAAGAAGCAGTGTGGCCAGCAGGGCTAGGGAGGTGATCGTCCCCCTGTACTCAGCTCTGGTGAGGCCGCACCTCGAGTACTGTGTTCAGTTTTGTGCCCCTCGCTACAAGAAGGACATTGAGGTGCTCGAAAGAGTCCAGAGAAGGGCAACAAAGCTGGTGAGGGATCTGGAGAACAAGTCTTTTGTTCTCCAGATCCCCTTTTGTTTGGAGAACAAGACTTTTAGATGTTGAACTTAGCGATATGGTTTAGTGGAGGACTTGTTAGTGTTAGGTCAGAGGTTGGACTCAATGATCTCGAGGTCTCTTCCAACCTAGACAATTCTGTGATTCTGTGATAATCAAACATTAATACTAATTATGGAATAGAAGCCTCAGGGGTTTGATAATGCTTTCCTCAGCACCTGTGTATACTTAACAAGACACTACATATTTTTAAAAAGTCACTGCACACATTTATGTCACTTTGTATATTTTTAAAACGTTGTGCCTTGGGGAAAAAATAAAAAAAATAAAAATAAATATATGTTTGTTATATTCACTACAATCATTAGACTTAATACTAAAATGACTACTCTGGTGTCAAGTAATGGGGACCAAAATTTCACAACCAAAATGTATGGCTTCCTCTGGCTTTGTTTTGATTCTAACTTAAAACTTCAAACAAATAAACATTCAAAAAAAACACTATGGTAATATGCATTCTGTACAAGATGTGGAAGCACATCTTGTTTTGATATGGATAGACAGATGGATACATACATAAAATGTTCTGGCAGCAGAACATTCAAACACCTGTGACAGAATTTGGTGTTATAACAATATATATATAAGCAAGGTGCACCATTCCTTTAAGTTCTTGCATTTTTTGAGGTCTTCATAACTTCATATGAAAATATTATTTGTTCCAGTGGCACTTAGAATCATAGAATCATTAAGGTTGGAAGAGAACTTCAAGATCATCTGGTCCAACCATTACCCTACTACAAATGTCACCGACTAAACATCCTTAAGCATCAGGTCCAGCCTTTCCTTGAACACCCCCAGGGACGGTGACACCACCACCTCCCTGGGCAACCCATTCCAATGCATGACTACTAGAACTCAATCTTATATTATTGTTCAATCTATTAAAAATATGTATATAAATATATATTCCAGAACTGCAGGTCTCATTTAGATCACAGTGATTGGTTAAGATATTTTCCTCAGAAGAAACCTACCAACACTCTTTTGGTAGGGAAAAAAAGACACAGTGCACAATAAAAACGTTGGCTATACAGGAGTATTCTATACTTATCAAGGGTGAGGGTGAAGCACATTACGCTCACATACACGCTCAGCACAAATAGGAAAACCTGGGAAGTATCATGTCTTCTCCAGATTTTTTTCTTTCCTCTTTTCTTTCAGTACTAAGCTTTTGGGTATGACATCTTATCCGAGACAGATGGGCATTGCAGTTAGTAATAATTTTCGTTCATACTTTGACAAATCATTTGTCCTAGATCCACATTTGATATTTATAAATGCAGATATAAGGTGGAGTTATTTTTCCAATTCTTTCAAAAATGTATTAATTGTCTCAGAATATTAATCCAAAGATTAAATAATACCACTTGCATATGTAGGGACAAACTCTGGTCCCCATGAAGAATAAAATTTCCAATGTGATCCATGGCAGTACAATTTAATTTTCAGTCACTTAGCTACAGACAGGAAACAGAACACAACACAAATAAAATTGTTTTATTAATCCATAAAATCTTGTCAGAATCTAGATATACTGCACATTGCTCTTTTTGAGGTGAATGATTTGCAAAGACAGCCTCAAGGAGAAGATACAATTTTGCCAGAAGCTCATTATCTGATGTCAAAGCAAATTTTATGTTTTGTATCTTTGGCTGACAATGTTCAGCCTTTTCTGAAAAGGCTGCATTTTCTACTGCAGAATGCCTGTAATAAAATGTCACCATGCAGAAGGAAAAGAAATATGCTTATACTCTCTCTTAAGGGATCAAACTCCTTTTAAAACCAGATTAAAACACAAAGATGGACAATCATGTTTCTGTATCAGTGTGTCTGCATGTGTGTATTTACTTGTTTGCTTTCATATTTTTTTCTTTAATATTCATTTGGCTATCTCTTGTGTGCCCATACCTGTAGTTGTTATACACACTCATATTTTGGAGGAAGACAATGGGATGATCAAAAATATCCTGAGGCAAGTGTAAAAGTTCATGCAACTCTCATATTGGCTTTGTTCTTTGCAGATATATCTGACCATTATACTTTGATTCTGACCTCAGCATAATTTTACCTTGTTTGACTTCAGTAGCATTATGCAAAATTCACAAAGATCTGAGAGAAAAATAATAATTATTATTATCTTGTCTGCTCAAAGTATGCTGTAAGAAACATTTACTTTCAAAATGCAGGAATGGTTTGCTTCAAAAATTGAAATAATGCATGCATTGCACAAGTGGAACAGAATTTTAATATGTTTTTAAAGTGACTGAGGTTTTATGATACAAAGAAAGACAGGTAGATATTTCTGTTTCTCCAATGATATAATACATAACTGGCTGTAATTAATAACCAATAACTTTTAGAAGGATAAAATTATCTTTTCAATTTGTTAAAAAGCTTTAAGATTCAGTGGGTAAGTATGATATCTATACATTGATTTGGCAATACACACTGTGTAGGCTGGAGTTCAAAGACACATCTATTTTTCGTGGCTCCTTGAGGATTCTCATTCTGCTACTGATTTCTGCTAAGTAGTTCAGTAACTGGAAAATGGCACTACAGTCACATACTCCTTTCTCCTCTCCATTTGTGCTTTCAAGGGGAAAATGAATCATACAGAGAAATAGGAATTTAGGAAACTGAGACTGTATCTACATTATCAAGTAGTGTTCCGCTTAAAGAAGCAGGCCTGCAAGCTGAAACAGCAAAATTTCCTCACTTTTTGGAGTATTTATACTTTCTAGTTGAACAAGGAAGACAGTCTTCCTCTGAGTACTTAGAACTTTTCTTCTGCTAATCTTGTTCTTTAGACAATCATTATACAGGAGAGTGTTAAAGAAAAAAAAAAAAAAAAAACAGTGCTATAAAATTGTAACTCAATGAACAAATGAATTATAAATAAAATCAATGAGACTATTTCCAAGAACACTTTTGGGAGCCAGAGCAAAATTTCACACATATCATACTATGCCCCCAAACAGGGCAGAGAAAAAGATATATACTGATTTTCTCCTTAAGGGGTTGTAGAGAATTCGCCATATCCGAAACTGGCTTTATATATAAGCCTCTTGTTCAGTGTGTTCTATATCACCCCATGTCCACTCTGATATTTTCCATTTATATATATATCACATGGTGCAGAAAGGGGGACAATTCACACACAATGCTGAACAGAGAGATAGCATGAATAGACAGAATTATAGAATGATTTGGGCTGAACAGTGCTGTCTTATGCTGCTGGGCAGTTAACTCCACCACTACGGCTCTCCCACTTGCCCTCCTCAAAGGGAAAGGGGGAGAAAATACAGTGAAAAGGGTTCAAAGGTTGCGATAAGGGCAGTTAGGTGACTCACCAATTCTCATGACATGCACAACAGACTCAACGTAGGGAGATTATAATAATTTATTGCCTATTACTAACAGGCTAGAACAGGGAGAAACTAAAAGCAAACTAAAAACATCTCCACCCCCTTAAACTTCTCCCTCAAGTAGCGCAGGAGAACAGGGTATAGGGGCTGTGGTCGGTCCCTAACGCTTTGCCTCTGCTGCTCCTTCACAGTCACTCTCTTCCCCTGGTCCACGTGGGGTCCCTCCCACGGGATGCCGTCCTTCCTGAACTGATTCTGTGTGGGTTTCCCACAGGCAGCAGCTCTTCAAGAATTACTCCAACTTGTGTCCGTACCACAGGTTCCATCTGTCAGGAACAAACTGCTCCAACATGGGTCCCCCACAGGAGGCAGCTCCCCCCAGACCCCCTTCTTCTGTATGAGCTCCTCTCCATGGCCTGCAGCTCCAGCCTGAGGCCTGCTCCTATGGGGCCTGTCCAGGGGCCCTCCTTCTGCACTGACTTCCTTCTCCTCCTGCCTTCCTTCTGCACTGATCTTGGGGTCTGCAGGGCTGTTTCTTACTCCTTGCTCTCCCAGCTGCTGTTGCACAGCAGTTATTTTTTCCCTTTCTTAAATATGCTCTCACAGAAATGCAACCAATGTCACTTATTGGTTCAGCTCTGGCCACCAGCAGGTCCCTTTTGCAGACATCTGGAACTGGCTCTTACCTAGCATGGGGTTTATTCAGGGATCTTCTCACAGAGCCACCCGTGCAGTCCCCTTGCTACCAAACCATTGCCACATACATCTGTAAAAATCTAGTCCAACCCCCCCTGCCAAGGACAGGGATGCCAGCTACTAGATCAGTTTGCAAAAAATCCAATCCAACCTGGCCTTGAACACATACAGGGATGGGGCATCCATATTCTCTGGGCAACCTGTTCTAGTGCTTTACCACCCTCGTAGATAAGAATTTCTTCCTTATATTTAATCTAAATCTACCAACTTACAGTTTAAAACCTTTTGTCCTATCACTACACCCCTGTCAATGAGTTCCCCTCCATCTTTCCTGTAGGCCTTCTATAAGTACTGGAAGGCTGCAATACAGTCTCCCTAGAAACTTCTCTTCTTTTGGCTAATGAAACACAATTCTTTCAACCTGTCTTCATAGGTGTCCCAGTTCCCTGATCATGTTTGTGGCCCTTCTCTGGACCCACTCTAACGTGTCTGTGTATTTTTTATTTTGGGGTCCCAAGACCTGAAGGCAGTACTTCAGTTGGGGTCTCACAGGAGCAGAGTAGAGTAGAGGGGGAGAATCTCCTTCAACCTGCTGGATAAGCTTCTTTTGTTGCAGTCAGTATGACTGGCTTTCTGGACTTCAAGTGCACATTACCAGCTCATGTTCATTTTTATATCCACCAGTACCCCAAGTCCTTAACAGTCTGTACTTTTCATCCAGTCTGTATTGATTGAAATTGCTCCCAAGGTCCTGGGTGCAAGACCTTGCACTTGGACTTGTTGAACTTCACAGTTGTCTTAATAGTTGCCTAGTAGGGGGATGTACTAAATCTAGATAAATTTTCTATGAGTTCCCCCATTGAAAGCACATTCAACACACTGGATCTCATATTGACCCATCTGGATACACTATGCATTCTCCAGGTATCAAAATTTTGTAAATATTATATTCTACGTAAGCTTCTACTGTACCTTTAAAATCACAAGTAGATGAGATAATTAACTTGAAAGCCATGTCTACAAGTTTTTTAAATCCAGTTTATCCAAGATAGCTTCTTTTTAATTAGTTCTTGGCAGGCACTGCCGCTTTGATAGTAATTCTAAGCCATATTGCACTGAAGTGTTTCAGCAAGTTTCCGTATCTTAAAGCTGTAATACAGAACTTGCAGTAAAATCCATTGTGCTGGTTCTTTAAAACTATCTCTGGTGTCTAATCTGCTGAAGATGATGAACATGCATACGTGCAGAGCTTTGTAAGATTGTACTCATAATTGTAGCTACTGATTGTAGATATTGAGATGTTTGCTACATTAGTTCAGTTTCAGCTACAACCCAGACCTGTAATTGGTGGAAAGTATACAGAAGTGGATTGCTCAGTATGCATGTTTTTTGTTTGTTTGTTTGTTTGTTTTGTTTCATTTTGTTTTGTTTTCTGTTTTCAGGAAGCAAGTACACTACTAGCAATTTATCTTGGAAATTATTCTGCCTTTTATCATGAGGGTAGATCAAATCAGATTTAGCATCAATGCTGAATCTGGTCTATCAGAAGCATAGATTTCTATTTTTAACAGAACTTTTTTGTACATATATACCATACTAAAGATGGAACCAATTACTGATGGATATGGAGAGGAAGCCTAGGAGATTTCTTTAGCCCACCCAAGCTCAGAAATACAGACTGTATAGACAGAAATTTACAAGACCTGAAATAGAATTGGAAGCTGCCCATAGCAAAAAAAAAAAAAAAAAAAAAAGCGTTTTTCTTTAGGTAGTTATCATATTCCATTTTCACAGCTGGGATTTGATTCTGATTTGGCTTAAACCAGTTTCTAAATAGATTTAGGGGACTTTAAATTGTCTCTTTCACTGTGCAGAGAATCTCCTCTACATTATTGGGCATATATACAAGTGAATGAGATACTGAGAAGAGTCATTTTGCTCATGTGTCAGCCTCTATTAGCTGTATCTCCTACCTCTTCACTCAGAAAAGGACATCCTCAGCAATTCATGATTTCATTGATTCTATTTCAATTCAGTAGGCAGTCAAGAAATTTAGATAGTAAATATGGAATTTCACCCATATAGTCATATCTAATGTGAGAGAAGCCTGAGGACCATACTTGAGTAACACCTGGATAAAAATCCTGATGCCTGTTAGGAGTATGCACACATACAGTTTTTGTACTTTTCTAGAATTAAATTCTGTCCTGTACTGTTCAAATCATCTGCTAGTGAAAAGTAGTGAAAGTACACTAATTTTCTATTAAATATTTATCAAATATTTTGCCAACCATTTTGCACTTTCACTGTGGTCAGAATGGATTGCCGTCATTCATATGACTGCTCATAGAGTATGATTGTCTTTTCACAATAGAAATCCAACAATACAGAGTTATTGTCAAATTTAGCTTAGATCTTAGCAGAGAATGTCTGTATCGATGAAACTTGCCAGGTTTCATCAGTTTGCTTCAGTGTTTTCATTCTGTTTGTATGACCCAATTTTAGCTCATTGATGATAACATAATTTGATTTAAACTCACTTAGATGTCAAGACAGTTTGGTTCAAAAATCCTGTCGAATTTAACTCATTTCAGTGTTTCTTGATGTGATGTTCTTATATATCAGCAAGTATAAGAAGTTTTGTCTTTATTGTTTTCCTGAACTGAGAACAAATGGTTACCCATAAAATTGCCAGTCATAAAATTTTGATCTTGCCATTTTCTGCTCACTGATGAATAATCAATTTTGAGTGTCCTGTGTGACTTCCAATCAGTTTTAATCTCATTTTTAACTTAACAAACATATTCTTTAGTTCTCACTTTCATTTTAACTCACTCCAACTTTATCTGCTGACAAGATGCCATATTATTTAGACACCAATTTCTTAACAAACAGAAGGAGAATATGCAAACATGATGTGCCAAGAATATATGTCAGTGCCCTGAAAGCTGCCAAGTTTCATAGATGATGATTTTCCTTGTTAATTGTTTTGACATGACTACCCATTACAATAGCCTTAACACATTTTTTTTTGATTTCTAGATATCCTTAAAACTCACACATAATATCTCCACATAAATATCAAGCTCTCTTCTGTCTCCTACTGGCAGAAATATATGAAGTCTAGGGCTCCATGACTGGCAGTGGATAAGATGCAGGGAATCTTAGGGGTGCAAGTTTTAGCTGTAACTGTGGCAGTTTTAAGTCTGAAAATGCCTAAACAATCTCAGGAACATACTGTTTCACATTAAAAATCCCGTTAGTCAAAGATATTTTTTAACAGCTAAAACATGTAGATAACATACTTGATAAAATCATTTTCATCATGTATTCCTTGCTTCACATTCATTCACCTTTTTGACAGGGATTTCTTCACATCTAAATGACATTAAAGCACAGGCTTGCACTGTTTTCATGTTTAAACCTTGTACTACAGTATCTTGTTTCATTAAATACAATTTCAACCTTGATCCTAGGTAAATATGTTGCCTGTTCTCCATCTAAACTGAACTGGTTTTATTGGTCAAGACGTAACCCTAGTTCTAAGAAAAAATCTTTAATACAAACCCAATATCCATTAAGCTATTTGCTTCGAAACTTCTTTGTGTCATGATTTAGTTGTGACAAAAGTGTGTTAAAGGTTTCAATTGATATTTTAATATGCAGTGGATTCAGATTGTATGATGGCTACTTAAATTAGCCTGTGAGTCAAAATTTTCAGGAAAAAAATCAATGTGGTAGCTCTCCATTTAGTATTTTGGATATTGAATTAAAGTTAAACTCATCTTCATGAACATTACTATATGTTAAAAAAGAGTTCCAGATTATACCGACTTGTGCATTACATATAACATACTTACAATATACTTCATGGAAATGTCTTTTAAGTTTATGTTTATTATATGCATAAAAAATCCTTTTGCTTACTAGGCATTGCTACAAAAATACTTTTTATAAGATTCAAACTTAGAAGGCACACAGCCTTAGAAAAGTCCTATAACATCCTTTAAAAGACTGTGACTTCTCATGAAAACAATAGTTAAATTCACCTTCTACTTCAGGTCATGATGAAATAGTAATGCATCAGATCACAGATAAATTATTTGTCTACAGAAGAATATTGGTATAGATATCAATCCAGAATAATACAGTGTGTTCTGGATTCTACTATCTTTAGCATAACTCCAGTAGTATTAGTAGATTTCTAGCAGTAAAGCTGTGTTCTATGGTAAGTCCATGCAACTGAGGAATTAGTTACAGTTATTGATCACTAATTTGCTTGTGTTTCTATTTCAGCTGCTGATCATTATTTGTATGAGTGATCAGAAAAATGCTTTGTTCTCTTATCTCTGACTTTCTTATTTGATATATTGTCTTTGATCAGCAGAATTTAAGAAATGTCTGCGTATTGTCCAATTACCATCCTTATAAAAACCTGTTGTAGCATTATTTGGTATGTCTGTTAAGTGAATTGATTTGCTTTACTGCTTTCCTACATAAATTGACAGCTTCACTATGAGTCAGTTCTTACTGTTCTTTTAATTTTAATTTTTATTTTTTTTTGACAACTTGATCTTTCTTTTTCCAAACTTTTCCATCCTAAAGTGTTCAGTTTAGTAGGTTATTAAAGCAGGAAGATCTGAGTTTCCCTAAGCCTCAGCTCACCAGAAGATGCAGAAGATGACACATTACAGCTGAGACTACAAGGAAATAAAACCAGGATTATTTACTGGGATTTTGACCTTGGGAAAGAAAAAATAAAATAAATAAATAAATAAAAACCTTTAAAACGTTTATACATAGGATATATGACATCCAGATAAAAACAACAAATGATGAAAACAGCTTTATACTGCAGCCAAATTCTCTGAATTCTCTAAAATGAAATGTTAATGATGAAACCTGAACATATAAAAGCATTACAAAATCATTTATCTATGGGTGAAAATTAGAACGTGCACTTTTGCCCCTATCAGTGCAGGACTGTTCTTAATACTCTTTCATAATAATTTTTCTGTAACCAGGAAACTTAATGGTTGTCAGTTTGACAGAAAGCATTGCCACTTAGGTTTAAGACATAAAAATCTATGGCAGACATTTCAGACATGTGAGATTGCTTACAGTTAAGGAGAACCCTCCCTTCTTAATATTAGCAGTAAAAGTCATTAAAGTCTTACAATTAAATCAGACTCTTTCAGTAAGGGCAACAGTTCACATGCCTATTAGAAGTTAATCATGTTATTCGTGAGAACTTTTTTGACCTAAAATCTTTAACCAGAATGACTGGAATTATTTAGGTAACACATGTCTCACTATCAACAAGTTATGGTCCTGAAATGAAACAAAGGAAATAAGATCACTCATTCTAAACACATTTTTAATATGTATGGCAAAAGAAAACCTAAACCATTGCAGTGAAACTGCAGAGCATTCCCAATTCTGCATCTTTAATCTTGAATCTTATTTTACACCTATTTCTTGTCACAAACCCAGCATCCAGCATGCATCGCTGCTGCTTCTATGTCAAATTCAACTGACTGTTGCCGCTTGGATGCAGAACGGTGTCTAATTTTGCTGGCAAATAGCAATATATATTCTCTCCAGTTTCTGACAGAAACAGACAGATAAACACAAACAGCAGAAATGAGTGAGGCAAGTAAGCCATTAACCTAATGGATGAAGAATGAGGAGCTAGTATTGCAGTTTAGATCTCTGGGGTACAGCTCTTTGCAGCTCTAATTTACCAATTTGTTTAATTTCAAATACAGCTAAGAAACATTATAGCCAATTAGTTCCAGTAGGACTATAAGGCTGTATATTTAAATACCCCACTTGTATTGCTTTCCTGATAAACTGAAATATGTCTCATTTCATTCCAGGCTGTTCCACAATAGCAGCTGTTTTTTAAATTCTCATCTGGGACAGCAGTTAAAAGTCCTTGAAAATTAAATGAAATTCACTCAATTAGGCTAAAGAAACATCTAAACCAACTATTAGTTAGAGGAATTTTATTTAGTTTATTCCTGTCAAAGCACAGAGTTATAGAATGATTGGAATCATAAAATGGCTTGAGTTGAAGGGGACCTGAAAGATCATCTAGTTCCAACCTAGCTGCCTTGAGCAAGTATACTTTCCACTAGACCAGGTTGTCCAAATCACCATCCAGCTTGACCTTGAACACTTGCAGGGATGGGACATCAACAGTTTCTCTGGGCTACCTGTTTCAGTGTTTCACTACCCTCATAGTAAAGAATTTCTTCCTTATATCTAATCTAAACTTGTATATATGTTGTGAGCTGTCTTTATTTGCAGTATAAACAAATTATACTGCAGTTGTTTCCAAAAACCTATCCTAATGATTGCATGATTGCATCCTCCTGTAGTAGTTTCTTCACTTTAGACCATATAATTTAACAGAATCCTATATTATCCCTTTTCATGAAATGAAAAGACAAAAAAAAAAAAAAAATAGCTAGTGGGTATAGGGGGTAGTAATTTATATGCTTTCTATCACCAGAGATTCCTCAGTCAACCCATTGTCTCATGTCCAAATTAATACAGACTAAAAGGGAGACAATACACAATAAAGAATTGTTAAGGAGAAAGAAGCAGCCTGCTGCCATGCAATGTCATTGGAGTCTTTGAAGAAAGAAAAGAATGGACATCCAAGAGCAGATCTCAAATTTATATCTCCGACAAGCACATTACATATAATAACCACATTTCCTAACTAACACACCAGAAAATAGATTAGTTTAGCTTTACTTATAGTGCTGTTGGTCAGTTATGCCACTCTCTGTATCTGTTATTCTCATGAGAACTGTGGTAATGAATACCTTCTCTACATGTCTTGGTGCAGTGTGCGTTGGGGGCTCCCTTGGTCTGGGAGTTGTGAGCTATGGTGGCTGCCCCAGGGCTGCAGGGCAGGGTCTGGCAACAAGGGCCCATTCCACCATCCCAAGTTCAGGCTCTAGGCACCTCCCTGGCGACAGTGATGGGCCAAGTTGGACTGGGATGTTGGTCCATAAGTGGGAGTTTGGATCAGGCCCGGTGAGCGATATGAGGGTCAGACACAGCCCTAGGATGGCTAGGTAGGGCTGTGGGCTGTGTGCTGTGGCTGAGCACAGGCCAGGCTGCATCATGAAAGGGCTGTTGCCCTAGCAGGGGCCAAGCATGTGTCCCTCAGCCAAAATCACTCTCCATGAACAGGAAATTGCCATGCTACTGCTAAGGTGGCCCCAAGGCCAGCACCTTGACCTTTCAAGGACATCAGAAATCTTTCTCAGCAATCTTGGATGCAGCTCATCTGGTGCCACCATATATATGGGTCAAGTTCTGTCAAGATCCCTGAGTCAATTATCACCCATTCCTGTTTTCTATCACCTCTTTGAATCCTGTCTCTCAGCACAGAGACCATAGAGACTTCCTCAGTGAAAAGTATGGAAAAGAAGACATTGGATATATTAGTCTTATCTGTGTCCACTGTCAAAGTGGACACAACAGCTTTGACCTAACTATAGTGTTACGGTGGGAAAAATGCAAGGCTTCTTCAACAGCTATTCCCTTAAATTAAGACTTGGGGAAGAAACTTCTCAAACTGACAGGTATGGCCAAAAGCCCATATGTGTGAGGAAAGTTATATCGAGATTTGATAATTTTTTCAAAATTTATTCAATAATTACATGGTTATGAGTTAAGATTGAGTTCATGAGTTTAGAAATTGGTGATATACAGTTTGTTATCCAGGGTGACTAAATCTTTTTTTGACCTGGAAAACTTAATTACCTTAAAAGCTAAATAGGTCATAATCATGTCCATGTCATCATAAACAAAACCACCATGATTAAAGTAACTAACTGATGGCTGGTTGAATATTTAATGAATGAAAGTTTGTTGCCATTAGAGAGGGTGTGGTGGTTTTACCGTGCTGGGCAGCTAAACCCCACAACATGTTGTAGGAAGATGCTGTAGGATCAACGACAGGTCAATGTTGCAAGGAGCCAGGCAGTGCAACAAGGACTTGAGCTAAGCTGGTGTTCGTGTCCAGACATCCAACTCCACCTGCCTTGAGTGGCCACTTTGGCAGATGAAGACCTAATCATCAACAGTTCTTATGAACATTTTCCAAGAAAGACCTATGGAATGAAAAGATACACCTGCTTATTAATCCTGTCCTGTTAAAGAGGGAAGGGTTGTGATGAAGAGAGAAGTTAAAGCAATATTATATTGTAACAGCTTTTCTTTTCTATACAATCTTAATGAAATCAAATGTTGCAAAAAATATATAAATAAATAAATAATAAAAAATCAATAAATATTACATAACTTAGCTGGAAAAAAAATCAAGAATCATTCTAAAGAAACAAAGGTAATAAATTTTTCTGGAACATTTCAAAGTTCCTTTTTTATTAAAAAGGACAGGGATTATTTCAGTTATAACTAGTAAAAGATTGGGTGATAGAGAATGCATGATAACATGTTTGAAATGAGATGCACTGAACACCAATCTCTAAAATATGGCATCTCATAAGTGGCACAAATAGTTTGATTTTTTATATAATGCAAATCAGTTCAAATACCACTCAGAAGTTTTTATTTTTATTGGTGAACTAGGATCTTTAGCACAGTAATAAACAGATATACTTAGGAAGCCTCTGCTAATATCCTCAAATTTGTTTCATTTTTTTCTATATTTTAGTCTTCTTCCCTAGATGCCATTGACACAATAAATGGTGAGATTAACAAAATGAGCATGAGTGAGAAACTGACTAAATGTTACAGTAATTAGATGCTTGGTAATATGTATGGAATTTTTCATTTGAATTTTATTGGTCTTTATTATGGACATTAAATTTGTGCTCAGAGAGGAAATAAATGCAACGAGTTTATGCACAGACATAATGTAAAGTAACCATTACAAAAATCCATAACTACAAACAAGAAATTATAGGAGGCCATTAACAAAAAACAGTATTCTGTAATGGAGTTATAGTTCACACATAAATTGAGCTTAGTGTTGTCACATTGCCCTGGTGTTTCCTTATCCGCATGACAGACATATTTGAAATTCTTTCTTTCAGTCTTCTTTCTTCTACGCTAAGAAAACCTTGTTCTTAAAATTTGCATGGCTAGGTCACTTTTATAAAAGTTTTATCATTCCTATTACTGTGCTTTGTCTTCTGTCTAGTTTGTCTTAATGCTTCTTTTAGTGTTCTGGTGGAAACTAAGTACCCTATTCCCACTGTGATTACCGTATCACATGGTAGGACTGAGTAATAAATTTCTGTGTGCTACATGGCAGTGTTGTTAAAAGTAACCTAGAATTACATTTCACTTTCTACAAAAGCATCGCCAATTTGTGATTCTTTTTAAAAAATCTTTCAACTTTAGTGTTAATGACTGACAGATACTTCTCATTGTATATGTTTAATGTTTCCAGGCTGAGTGTGATTATGTACTTTGTCTTTATAGTATGTAATAGTCTCTGTTTCAGACTGTTTCTCTGATTTATGAAAATCATACTGTCTCCTCAAGTGTTTGGAAAACATTTTAGTTTTGCATTATCTGCATAGCTTATATTTCTATTCTTAGTTTCATCATCTCAGTTTTTCAAGAAAATACCAAATATTGCTTGACCAAGTACATATTTCTGAGATCCATGGTATTTATATTGCAATTTTACAGCAAAATATTAATAACAGGTCTTAGTGCAGGTCTGAGGTTTCTTTTTCTTTTCTTAAAAGGATGGGCATATGCCTTTACTGAGGCAAAAGTTTAAAGCAAACACTACACCTATTTAAAGAAAGCACAGATTTACCTTCACCTTTGCTATTGCTCTGGAGAGAACATTTTTAAATTATTGTTAGGAAAATGGAATTTCTTTCTGTAAGGCAAAATTTCCTACGTAGACAAAACAGAAAAAGTCTTTATGGTATAGTAATGCCAGTGTCTCAGAATGATTCTCTTATAAACACTGGATTATGCTTTAATGAAAAGAAAGCATTTTCCACTTTCTATAAGAATTAGATATTCCATATATTGTGCTAAAAAGATTTATCTTAAATTTGTGATTCCATAACTCATCACAATGTTACGGCTTACAAATTTGCACTGAGAAAAGAGAGCAACTTGTAATGGAATATATTCAGAACATGATAGGCAGAAAATTAACCTTATCCTGCTATTAAGTTGGTCATAATCAATAGCTTTCACAAATACTATAAAGTGTCCCTAACTTCATGTCCTAAAAATTATCATCTAGTATAAATTATTTTTTTATTATTATTATTGTGGGGCACCTTCTCCTTGGAATTACTGTTAAGGTCACATATAATAAAAATATGTCTTTAAAGTACAAAATGAGTGTGACAAGGAATTCAGATGCCAGAAGGTAATGGTTCCAGATAAGCCTACATTTCAAATATATTTGACATAGCAGCAAATTGTCTGCATAGTTCAGAAACTGCAAGTGCTGGGGAAGTATTTCATACTGCAAATTCATGGCCTTTTTACTTGTTGAAATATAATTAATGACAATCCTATAGATCAGATACGCATTGTTAAATTTCACAAAGAAGCTAATAGTTTCTTCATTTATGAAAATAGGTTGCTTTAAAATGCACAGCCTGAACCTCATTTTACATCCACAGGCTCTCAGGATCCATTCTCTTTCACACAACTTTAGACATTCTTTCAATGAAAGACACCAGGACTACATCAATTAAAGAGTAATTTAAATATATATGCGCACAATAGAGAGACAAAACGAGAGACAAAATCAACTGTGAACAGAATGGAGTCTTTTCATCAATACAATACAATACATTATTTCTTACAGGATAAAATTCACTTTACTCTGAAAGTCCAAATAATCATTTTGTGAGAGAAAATGTGTGAATGGGATGAAAAGATAAAAATCAGACACTCCTCAAAGTAAGCTAGGGTAGGGGGCTGTAGCGGAACTTCCCTGTGATGCCTATAGCATCTAATCCAACATAGGAATTAGGGCATCATTCATACTATGGCATTTAGAGAATTTGTTGCACTTTCCCAGGTTTTATTGCATGGGTTTTAGGCCAGTCTGCTCAGACCACCTAGGCTGCTTTTCTTCCTGACTTATGATTGATACATCATAACATATCCCTCCTGCGCTGGGCTCCCTACTACTTCTTTGTGCCATGATTACAAGACCATATTACAAGGGTTTTCCATTTTTGTAAGTTAATGCTTCTTTTTATCCAGTTATACAACTAGAGGTTCAGTGTAAATGGTTTTGAGACTTCCCAAGCTATTTATTCAATTGAAAGACCCTCTCCTTTAACAAATGATGATTCTCGTTATATATATTTATATATATATATATATGTATATGTATACTCTCTATATACTTCATGTTAGAAGATGGCATTGGTAAACATGTTAATTTACAAGCCAGACTTTGCCTTGGAGATCTGAAAGGATAGTCTAATTTTCTACCGATACACTTTGACGTGGTTTTGTCAAATAAGTGGAAATATCACTTTCAATTTTTCAACCAAATGCAGAGTTCTTATGTTTTACCTGCTCATTTCTAAAATTAATGTAAATTGTGAACAATCACAAAAAGTTGTTGGTTTTAGTTTTCTTTGTTTTGTCTTGTTTTGCTGCTGATCCTTACAGTGTTTGCTATATGTATCTAAGGATACTGAGGATATATGTATCCTATGAGGATATAAATATCTGAGAATACTGAGGAAGTGTAATAGTCATAATTACACTTGAAATAAAACTGACAGTTGTTTTCTGGTAATCTCAGAGAATAATTTTGATCAATGGTGGGATGTACATTACATGTCACCGAAAGCAATGAGAAAGATGGAGGAGTGATGATTTCCTTTGGTGACTATTAAGTTTTCATTTGTTTTTTGTTCAGAGGACTTCTTCCTCCCTGTCTCCCAAGCCATGCTTGCTAATAAATAAATAAATAAAATAAACTTTTGACCTATATGAATAACAGTATAAACTATGTATAAACTATGACTTTACAGACAAAGACTCTCCAGTGTGTTCCATATGTTTCATCTCTATACACTTACTCAATTTCTTGTTCTGGTACAAATAAGAGCTATTAAAAACTCATAGTAACGTCCTTTCTAATGAAAAAAATGATATTGAATAAATTTAACTTCTGTTGGTTTGATTTCAGAAGGTTTTGATTTGAGAAGGAGCTTCTTTTCTCCCCCCCCCACCTCCCACCCCTTGCACCTTCTAAGATTTCTAAGAGCTGTGAAATGAGTATAAAAGGAATTGGCATAAAGCTAGCAGGAAATATGACAGGCAAAGGAAGAACATAATGGCAGGAGTAGAACATGGAGCCAAACAATAACTGGAACATGAAGTTGCCTGTATTATATGAGTAGATATTTTCTTATTAAATAACCCAAGATCCTACATTAAACTGACTTTGTCATGATACATGGATCTAGCAAGCTTGTAGTTTCTTATCTGAGTGCATTCTGAGAAACATACTGGTTTGGTGGATGCCACTGGTAGTCCTCTACCAGCTATTATGTTAAGAACTGTTGCTGTGACAATGCAGTCCAGGACTTTGAGGCAGATGAAACTACTTCAGTAATTCCTATGCCTGTCTATTTCCAAAATCCTTCTGTAGCAGAAGAACATGAGTCTGTTGAAAGTACTTCCTTCAAAATCTAATGCACTTTAAAAGGCATCTGATGTGCAACTGATGTGAATATATGAATAGCTATACCCTACTCAGGTGCATCCATATTTCAGATGTTAGGACTTCTGTACCTATAGCTCATGATTTCTTGTCATTTAATGTACCATACTGTCTTTCTAGTCACCAAATCTAATATTTACTTTTGTTGATTTGTTTACTTGCTTGTTTGTTTGTTGTTTCTGGATTTGGAAGGATATATAGGACAAACTGTTTCTATTTCCAAACATACAGAAAATAACTTAATCTCAATGGTATTATGAAAGTGTTAATGTAGTTACATTTGATCTAGTGAACTAAATTGAGAAGTTGAAATTTGACCTTAATCATTCAGGGCAGTAGCTAATATTGAGAAGAGTAGTTCAGAGGTTTAGGAAAACTCCTGGGAATTCAACACAGAAAATTTTCTTATCTGATATCCCTCAATGGACTGTTTTCATTGCCTTTGTACAGGCAGCTGTCAGGATCCAAAAGACATTTGACAGTCTAATTTAGAGGTATAAATGCTGCTATCATGTGATTAATTTTCTTCACCTACCGATTCTGTCTGACATGGCACACTTCAGAAAGTCATAGTGCATGCAAATAACATGATAGAACAGAAGTACTTACAGCATTGTATTGTACATCTCAGGAAAATATAGACCTGTTAGAGCAGGACTAGAAGAGGGCCATGAAGATGACCAGAGGGCTGGAGCACCTATTCTATGAACAAAGTGTGAGAGAAATGGGGATGTTGAAAAAAAACTTAAAGGACAACACAGACATTGGTCAGAGCCAACATGGGTTCACTACGGGAAGGTCATGTCTAACAAACTTAATTTCCAAAAATAACCAGAATACAGTTAGATAAAAGCATAATATGGTGGGTGAACAATTGGTTGATGGGTCAAGCCTTGAGGATTCCTATAAATGGGGTTACATTAGGCTGGTGACCTGTCACTAGTGGGTTTCCCCAGAGCTCCATTTTAGAACCAGTCCTCTTCATTGTTTTCATAAATGATTTGGATGAAGGACTTGAAGGTTTTTTGAGCATGTTCATGGATGATACCAAATTGTGTGGAGGTGTTGACTCCATCAAGGGTGGTGAGGCCTTTCAGAGAGATCTGGACAAATTAGAGAGGTGGACAATCACCGACAATATGAAGTTTATAAAGAGTAAGTGTCAGATTCTGAACCCGGGAAGGTGTAACCCTGGTTATACATACACACTGAAGGACAAGACACTGGGCAGCAGCCCCACAGAATGGGATCTGGGGGTTTTGGTTGACAGCTAGCCAAACTTGATCTTGCAGTGTGCTCTGGTGGCCAGGAGGGTCAAAAATATGCTGGGATGCATCAAACACATCATTGCTAACTGATTAAGGGAAGCGACTCTCCCACCCTATTCTGCACTGGTACAGCCCCACTTCAAGCACTGTGTGCAGTTTTGGGCACCACAGTATAAGAAAGATATAAAGCTGGTAGAGAGTGTCCAAAGGAGGGCAACAAAGATAATAAAGAGACTAGAAGGGAAGACGTGTGGAGTGGCTGAAGCCACTTGGATTGTTCAGCCTGTAGAAGAGGAGACTGAGGGGAGACCTCATCATGGTCTACAACTTCCTCACAAGAGGGAGTGGAGGGGCAGGTGCTGTTTTCTATCTGGTAACCACTGATAAGATCTGAGGGAATGGCATGAAGCTATGACAGGGGAGGTTCAGATTGGATGTCAAGAATATGTTCTTCACCGAGAGGGTGGTGAGGAACTGGAACCCACTGGAACTCTGTTTGCCCAGAGGAGCTGTGTGTGGAACATATCCATACCTGGAAGTGTTCAAGGCCAGGTTGGATGGGGCAACCTGATCTAGTGGGTGGCATCCATGCCTAGGACAAGAGGATTGCAACTAGATGATCTTTAAGGTCCCTTCCAACACAAGCCTTTCTATGATTCCACAAAACAGTCTGCTCTGGCAACCAGGAGGACCAACCCTGGGGTGCATCAAGCATGGCATTGCTACCCAGTTACGGGAAGGAATTATCCTGCTCTTCTCTGCACTGGTGTGGCTTCATCTTGAGTACTGTGGACAGTTTTGGGCACCACAGTATGAAAAGGACATACAATTATTAGAGAGTGTCCAAAGGCGGACTACAAATATGGTCAAGGGTCTAGAGAATCTATCAGGAGCAGCTGAAGTCACTTGTATTGTTCAGCCCAGAAAAGAAGCGACTAAGAGAAGACCTCATCATGGCCTACAGCTTCCTCACAAGGGGGAGCAGGGAGCAGAGGGGCAGGTGCTGAGCTCTTCTTCCTGGTGACAAGCAATAAGACCTGAGTGAACAGCATGAAGCTGTGACAAGAATGTTTCAGTCTGGAAATTAGGAAAAGGTTTTTCACCAAGTTGGGTACTGGGACAGGATTAACAGGGAAGTGGTCACAGCACCAAGCCTGACAGAGTTCAAGAAGCATTTGGACAGTGCTCTCAGACATACAGTCTTATTTCTGAGTGGTCTTGTGCAGACCCAGGAGTTGGACTTGATGATCCTTGTGGGTTTCTTACCACACGTAATATTCTATGATTCTATGGTTAATCATTCTGTAATTTACTGGTAATAAATTATTGGCAAACGCAGAAAGATAACATTGCTGTTATGTTAGAGAAAATCTAAACTATCTGAATCAGCTAACAAGAGTAAGTACTATTGTTTCTATTACACAGAAAAATACTTGCTTTCAGTTGGACTATACAAAAAGACTTTGATACTTTTGTGTATTTATTTTTATTAGTATTCATTAGGATTTTGTCCTTTATTGAAAAAATCAGCACCAGATCGCAAATTGAAGGGAAAAAATAGCTATAGTACCTGCAATACATTTCACTAATTGTAAATAATTGCAAAATATTTTTTCCATGTGGAAAAAAAAAAAAAAAAAAAAAAGAATTAATGCAATAAAACTGGAGGAATCCTACTGAGCATTACCAATATTATATAAAGCAGATTCACTGATCTGATATACAGAAAAGTAAAATTTTAATATAGTCTCCTTCTCTGGAGATATTCAAGGCCCATCTGGGCAGCCTGCTCTAAGAAACATGCTCTGGCAGGGGGGTTGGATCTGATGAGCTCTCAAGGTCCGTTTCAACCCCTACAATTCTGTGATTATGTGATGCTGCGCTAACAAGTAGCTGAACAATTATAAAAAGAAATAACTTTTGAGAATGTATTAATTGATGTCATTACTGAATAATGTGTACCAAGCACATTACATGCATCACAAACATAGTTTCTATTACTTATTACACAAATGTCATCCAATATGTTTTTAGCAGATGCTTAAGAAGAACAAGAAAATATGAAATAAAGGAAACAAAGTGTGGTATTTCTGTCAGAAAGAGTCATATGGGTAAATTTCCACCCATATATTAATTTAATAATGCTATTAAACTTGATGTAATTTCTTCCTTTTCAAAATGTCAATTCCTGGTGAAATGCTGGAAAAGCTATAATGACAAGGCTAATTCATTAAAAACAAGGATATAAATTAATTTTTACAAAATTTGAATTTTCATTAATATAAAACATAATGTGAGGGGATTCTTAAGTAAATAATAATAATAATAATAATAATAATAATAATAATAATAATAATAATAATAATAATAATAATAATAATAAATTCATTTCAGAATAGGGGATGAGAGAATGTGCTATCACTGAAAGAATTAATTCTGTAAGTCTTTCTTTGCAATGCAGACAGGACAAATCTTGTTCTGCTATTTAAGGCTAAGAAGGAGCAAACACTGAAAGCCTAACACGGGAGAGGGGGTGGACCATGGACACTTTACAGCAGACATAATGGGACAAGGGTATAATAGGCCCTCATGTTCTCCCTGAATATCAGGTGAGATGGTAAAAATATTTTGCTGTTTCTGTGACAATAGTTTGAATATTTTATGTTTTTAACTATGCCTTACACTCAGTTGAAAGTAATCAGAGTATGTTTCTCATGTTCATTGATATGTGTAATCCTTGTTCCAAAACTGAGACTTTAAAGTATATTTATGTAAGGGAAAAGTTCCAGACAGTAAATGCATATAAAGGAAACATCAGTTCTTTACCTACAAACAAAAGTGTGTTTAACCCTTCTCAAGTTCCTTAGCTGACTGTATTACCGTCTTTTGAAGAAAGAAAGATGCTTAATGGTGACTGAAATGGCAGATGGTACTTTTTTGTGAAATATTTGAAGCTTACAGAGGTAGTTTTTTTCTTCAGTTCTAAAAGTTCATGCCACACTAAAATTCCATCTATTTCAATAGCTGTAAAAATAGTTTCTTGCAACTACTCTTGTATTGTTACATAAATTATTGGATACAATAACTGTATAAGGACTCTCAGATTTTCACAGTGGACATCTCCTGAGTACATTATTGTTGTCTAAAAAAAGCATAATATTTTTTTCTATTCTTTTGCTTTAAAGAACAATAGATTGACATTCCTTACTCAAAATAATAATAATAATAATATTATTCTTTTTCAGACTTTATCTTTCTTCTTCGAAGTCTTTTATCACTACAGCACTAAATTTCAGTCCATCAGTTAGATCTGAAAATACAAATATTCAAATCAATCAAATATACTCCTAATGTGAAGATGTCCCAGACCTCGGTTTTCTGATATGGACATTTCTGTATGTACTTTTCAAAAATAAATAAATAAATAAATAAAGCAAATATAATTTTCTATAGTTTTTAGTATGTGCAAATACTTGTTCTGAATTTCTGGGTTTAAATTTTAGTTACCTGTAATTTTATCAGATCTATAATTTTCATTTTTACTGAAGATAAACACCAGTAATGCATCTAAAATTCACATCAGATAGAAATCTGAGAAACTCATCTTTTCTGGCAATATCAGAATCTGAACCTCTGATGATATTCTTTGGAAAGTTGATCAGTATTATGAAAGCTGAACAGCATTATGAGTTCTAAGTAAAGTTCTGTTGTTGTTTTGTTTGTTTGTTTGTTTTTTTATCTGAGTCATTGAAGTCTGATATCTGCCAAGGTAAGAACGTCTGACCATTCTTCTCCACTATCTTTTCATCTGAGAAAACAGTTTCAAATGCAAAATATATTTCTGTTTCAGATTTGCCATAAATTTCTTTCATAGACTAATCAACCAAACACTCCTCCTTACTTAGGATTCTGAAATTGTCAAGAAGAGAGACAGAAGAGAGACACAGATAATTTGGCTTGAAATATACTCTCTTAGATATTATTTTTTTGCATGCCATTCTAATTATTTGGGGTACATAATTGCCAGCTTTCCAATATGCTAAAACTTATTTTAACAATATGATCAACATCAAAACCTGACACTACATTCCTATATATAGTTTTGCATTGCCTTTTGATTTGTGCTGCAAATTGTAACACTTTGATTACATTTTATTTTTTATTTTTAAAACATTCTTGCTCAATAATACTTGTTACAATAGCATATTTAAAGTAGGAAGGTGAAAGTGTTTGAGAGTTCTTTATTGTTTCGGTGTTGGAAAAGCTACTGCCTTTGAAAAGAGAGAAGAAGGAACTTTTTTAAGACTATGACTTCCTTGCTATTTCTAATTTAAAATTTGGTCTTTCTTTTCTTTCCATGTCTGTGGGATACTGAGAATGATGCAAAACTGTCCAGAAAGCAGAGTTTAGGAACATTTGCCTGGTATTCTAATTCTTCTCAACCATAGGCTCACAAAGCATTTCTGTAGTTTGGATTTTGTTTGTAACATTGTGCCCTCGTATACCACCCACTATCCAGTGCTATCCACTATCTGTAGTGAACTGAAGTCCCACAATTATATGTACAAGATCAGAACTCTGGTTTGCTATTAGACAACTGCAAGAGAGATGAGGAGCCTTCCTGCTTTCCTAAGTCCTTGCTTTAGCAGGAATTTTATAATTAAGACTATCAGATAAATCAAAGAAGTTAATTTCCCATATTAAAAGTTAAAGCAGTTAATCTCCCATACTACAGAAGAAGGCACATCATGCAAAATATCCAGAATCAATAAAATAACCATACCTGTCAGCATGACAAGAGGAAAAATCCCTCTCTTAACTCCAAATCTGGATATCAGTTTAACCATAGGAACATGTTACAGTACGCTAACAGACTTACTGATGCATTTTAATGTGACTTAGAGATCAGCTCAATCCTTCCTGTAAAATATCTCTAGATGAGGTTTATTGTCAGGATTTCATAGGAAGGTAAATTCCAAATTCTTCCATGACTTTCATGACTTTCACTGCACTTGTATACCTAAAGTTAAGCATAAGCTTAAATGTTAAAGAACATTATATATATGTGTGTATATATATATATATATATATATTTTTTTTTTTCCCTTTCAAGGAATGCAGAAGAGGCTTTTAGAGAAATTTGCAAAGAAGCTGCATGTGTTCCAGGTACTGATTCTCTATTGCTAACTATTCCAGATCCATCTAAGATTTTATTCATGTTCAATAGTATTGAGAAGGATCAGATACCTGAATGCAGACTGGATTTATATCCCTCATGTGCCAGCTGACCTCAGAAACACATAAACACTGCAGTGGTCCTAGTTTCTAACATCAAAGTTTCTCGGGTACCTAAAATTCTTCCCCTGCATATACTTCTTGGTGTTTAAGATCTAATTCACACTGAGGACCATCAGAAGTCATAAAAAAAAAAATACTTTTTTTTTCTGCCTGTTTTCTATTTACAGAATCTGATCTGATAGAAGTGTGCTGAGAATATCTCAACACAGTGCTTCTAAAAATATAGCACCCTCTTTAAACATCTTATGATGCCTGTTCCTTCTCAATTGTTTAGCTTCAGAATATTTCTGCAGTGTAAAAGATATGATTTCAGTCTCTTTGTCTGAGGGGGTTCAAACAAATATGGCCAGTTTTTCAATATGTCCAAGTGTAAAACCTAGGATAAATTCATCCTGAGCAGAACTCAGATGTGTAGGTTAGTGTATTTTTTCAGGAGATGCTTGTTTAGTCTTTTCACAAGGCATACAAGATTCAAAATTCAAATCTTCAAGAAGAATTTAAGCAGTGCTCCTTGCTCCTTTATTTATTTATTTATTTATTTATTTATTTATTTATTTATTAAGGGTGGGGTGGGGTGGGGGGTGGTCTCTGTGTTCACGTTAAGATCACATTTTTAAGCACCTAATTCCTACAGACATGGTACAGTCTGGATAAGTGCCTAATCTGGATGATGATTAGCTTGTTTGGCATATTGTGACATAAAGAAAGGACCCTTAGAAATGAATGGGAGTTTTGACATTAACATTTGGGGAATAAATCAACAGGTGTTGTTATTGGAAAATATAGCTATAGAAGCATGATTTACTTTCACTCACTTTTCTAAATCTCATAATCATTAACATTTCTGGAGGTCCTGACTATACTCTGAGAACCTTAATAAAAAATAATTAAAAAATGTTTTCAATAATGTATAATACCAGGAATGCAGTGTAATAAATTATAAAAATTATAAAATAAAATGCAAAAAAGTTGTAAATGGGAAAAAAAAATAGAAGAAGATAAAAGGAGATGAAGAAACCTTTAGAATTAGAGGGGTATGAGAGGAAACTGGGCTAAATGTTCAAAAATAAACAAGAAAAACAAAAATACACCTGCTGAGCAAAACTCAGTTGTGACCTTGGAACTTGACTTAGTTCATATTAATTTTGTTGCAAAAGAAACAAAAACAAAAACATTTTCCCCAAATGTACAAGCAGTTTTTAAAAATATTACTTAATTAATTAGTTATTAATTAATTAATGAGTCTTAATTGATGAGTCTTATCGTAGGTTAGTTTTATCTGGTATGGCATTGTATGGTATTAAAATCTTAATAAGATCATAAGTGAAAGACTTTTTGAAACAAAGCTTAGTGGATATTTTCCTAAAACAAGCAGCACAAACTCCTTTTTTATTAGTTTAAAGTAGACATTGATGCCTTTTTTTATATATTATACATTGTTTTTTTCCTTAATATCAGAAACATTGTTTTTGTTACAAAATAGAACAGTATCATTCAGTTGGAAGGGACTTTGAAAGATAATGTACTCTAACTATTTTCTCAGGAAATCTTAAATAATCAAGACCCACAAACTTCATACACAAACCTCTGTCTCATTAGCCTCAGGTCCTATAAATAACTGTCAGATGTTGAAACATTCACACAAAAGAGGCCACACAGTTGTTGCAGATGAGTATCAGCAATCAGGTTTGTATTCTATACAAAATTTTACGTCCTTCTACCTCTCTCTTTATTTCCTTATATTCACTATAAACTTTCTACTCTACTAATAGCAAGAAAAGGGAGAAGGGAGAGAAGATACAGAAAATGATCTATTACTGTCTTATTATGTCTCAAAATTGCATGATGAATTAGTAAGATGGCTCAAAAACAGTTTTAAAAACTGAAGCTATGTATTCTCTATTCATATAGCATTTATGTAACACTTAGAATGTTACTACCATTGCACATTTGAACAAAATCCCATTTTGTACTGACAGCTTTCCCTTCACTAGACAACAGAAGATGGCAATGTGCCCTTCTATAGTCTGCCAGAATTTGGTAGACTCAAAATTATGGGTCTTAGCCCACTCCAGATGAGAAAGGAATGGAATTGCTTTTCTTACTTCTTGATCATCTTTACCTTATAAGGCTATCTTCTGTAACAGATATGCCTCTCCAACAGTGCCAACAGCTGCCAACTTTGGCAGCTTTTTGTGGTAGGCCCATATCCTGTATGCACTGGCCTTTTGTTCCAATAGGTTATTTTTGCAGGGAGAAATAATAATAATAATAATAACAATAATAACAATAATAATAATAATATGCCTAGGCAACAGCTAAGAAGATGATGGGAGAGAATGAATCATTACTTCAGATTCAGGTTTCTCAGCTATGACTGTATTCTCTTCTACCTAATCCTTAATTGAAATGCCCCCCTGCAGAGAGCAAGTTTGCTACTATGCAGGGCAACACCATGTCTTTATTTTTAATGATTAAAGATAACTTCTGGCTCAGTAATGCTGTGTTCCACTTCTGTATGATAAATTAGCTTCATAAAAATTCTTGGTCTTTGTTTTGGAGATTAAATATTAATTTTGAATATGCTAAAACTGAGGTTTAACTCATTTATCCACCTATTTTTTGATATATTCTAGGGTAAATAAGGTATCTGCATGGGGTGACAGATATGACAAAGACTGCATGAAACTTGTACAATTTTAAGGTTGGATTGGGGACCAGAGAGGTTTTTGTACAGTCAAATGGTATTAGACATCTGTATGTGACTGACTCAAGCCCTAAGTGTTAAATAATACTTTTAAACTTTTTTGTTATCCTTCAATAAACAATACTTCAATGTTCCTTTTATTCCAAAGAACTAATTTAGAGCAAGTCTGTCCTTTAAGGAAGAATGCAATTCATGTTAAATGGATGTTGTTTTAGTGCTAAATTGTAATATGAATAAACTGTTCCCCATATAATGTATGATACAGATTTTCTTTTTACAGTTTTAAATAATGCAACCTTCAGTGGATATGTGAAAACTGCTGATCCATGAAAGTATCATTTACTGTTTCTGATTGATAAATTAGTCAAAATAAACTGTTTGAAATAAAACTGTTTTAAATAATTACATTATATTCTTGTGCTGAGGAAATGGTAATTAAAGATAAGATGGCAATTCCTTTATCACTTCTTTTCTACTTAAGGTTGCCCACATTTTATTTTTTACCTTTTACATCCAATTTTTCCCTAACTACAGGGAAAGAAGAGTTCTCCATAAGGCTTCCCCATACTTCTCTCTGTCTAGATGAAAGAATGACATTGACACTAATGTCGAGCACTACCTGTTGCAGAAGGTATTTGGGACAAGCCTGACAATATAGGAGCTTCAGAATCGTTTGGTTTTTTTGTTTTGTTTTTTTTTTGGGGGGGGAACCACTCATTCAAGTCATTATCAGGCAGGGATACAGTCTGTTATTCATTTGACTGGTTTGTGCTGAATAGGACAAAGAGAAAATTCAGAAATGAAATGAGAGAAAATGCTTGGAGAGATATGAAGTATATACAGTTTCCTGTGATTATGAATATGGGCCTTTACCATTATTTGATCAATTGAGAGCCTATAGATAGAGACTGGTAGTGTGGAATATGAAATATTCTAACAGAAGAATACCCCTGATTTTAGTTGGCTTGCATGAGGAATTCATCACTATGAATGCTGAATGAAAAAGAGCAAAGTCTCTGTACAGTGTAAACCTGAGTAAATACCACCTTTCCAAAATGATAAGTACTTAACTATAATTACATACATTTCTTATGCATTTTTTTTTATCTGCTGTAATTCCTGGTGCAACGTTTATATTTTTTTTACTTATTGCAAATCTTGGGCTGAACTTTTTCTGCTTTTTACAGTATGATAACTTCAAGCTTATCCACAGTGCCTCGCAGATATCAATTCTGACCCAACAGCATCCTGCTGAATTGCATGAGGCCCTGCAAAGTAGCTTTTATGTTTTAAGGTACAACTACCGTAATCTCTTAAGCTATCTGATAAAATTTTAATCTCTCTGCCCTTCTTTTTTAAAAGTCTGCCCAGGAAAGATGCCTTGACAGCATCTTAGTGTGCTTACTTTTTCTGAATCCCTATCTCTGCCATGTTTAATCGCTTATCTGCTTCCTCCAGTTTTCTTTCCCCTCCTCCTCACTTCAATCTTTTCTCTCCATTCAGCTTACTGTGGCTGAAGTCCAGCTTTTGCCTTATCCTAATTATTGTGCAGACTGTATTCTGTTATCTAAACATGCTCTTTGTCTCCTAAAATGCTCCTGTACTTTATCATTAGATTCTCTCAATGTCATCACTACTTGTGCTTTTCCTGTCTTGATTATTTGATCATTGATGACAGAAAGGATGAGCTGCAGTTTATTAGATTTACTCTGTGGACCATGTTGTTGCTAGGTGATACCCCCTAGACACTGCTATAAATACTTAATAATCTTAAGATTAAATTTCCTTGTTACTTTTCGTTTAAGTAGTGTAAGGCACCTGAACTTCAATGATTTAAAATTCATTATAAAACTATTTGGGTTAGGGGAGAATTCTGATTGGCTGCTAGATTAATGTTAAGGGATGGATTAATTTATATGAAGCACACAGCTCTCCGGTGCTGTTCAGTATTTCATACTGCTAACCTCATCTTATTTCAACAGTTTGACATTTATTTATTTTTTCAGAATAGAACTGTTAAGGGCAAATAAGGCACAACTAAGCAGGCTGTTTAGTAGCCTGAAAAGAATTAAATGGATGAGACTGTATGGGTTGTATGACTGTCCTATGTTAATCTCACTCCTTATCTCACCTTGCTGTTTAATATTCATCTAACTAAAATTAACGTTGTTAATCAAATTAATCAGTGCATAATCATAGGATCATTAAGATTCAAAAAGACTTCCAAGATCATCTTGTCCAACCTTCCCCCTATCACCAATATGAACCACTATACCATGTCCCTAAGCATCACGTCCAACCTTTCCTTAAACACCTGCAGGGACAATGACTCCACCACCTCCCCAGGCAACCCATTCTAATGCCTAACTACTCCTTCTGAGAAGAGATGTCTCCTATTTGCAACCTTAACCTCCCTGTTGCAACTTGAGATCACTCCCTCTAGTCCTAATCTTGCACAATTTTCCATACCATGGATATACGTGAGTATATTTTGGTAGTTCTTACAAGAGTGCCTATATGAAGTCATAGCCATTTTAGCCTTTGGATTGTTTTGTAACCAGGAAGAGAGTTATGCACTTTAATGAAGACTTTTACAGGAAAACTGGAATCAGAATGACAAGTTTGTATGTGCTGATCTAAGCTAGATAAAAAAGTGAGCAAATAATGATTTTTTATCTCTTCAGTGCTTGTAGATCATAAACCTAAACTTCAACTAACCAACAGTGAAAGCTATATATATTTTATATGTATTACTCTTAGCTATTTCATCCTCTCTAATTAACTGTTTTATTTGTTGATTAATTTCATTAATAGAGCCTAACACTACAGTAGTATTTCATATTTTTTATTCTTTATATCTGCTGTGAGTTTATACTTGTTTTTCACAGAATACCTGTTCATCTTATTCCTTCTCATTTCTGTCATCATCAGGAAATTCTAGGCTGTTTCTTTCCTGAATTTTTTTACATTCTTTCTTTGTAACTTCTTTCCTGCAACTTACCCATTCATCATGGCAGAAAGCATATTTTGTCTATCAAATAGAAAGCACAGTATGAATATGTAATGTAAACAGTTATTTCTGCAAAAATTGATATTTTAAAGAAGAAAATATGTTAGGAGACCAAAATCTGCAGAAACTTGCTTTACACATTTGCCATCATGTTTTCCACTGACAAAGGTTGCAGTATTGCCTAAAATTGCCAGATACCTAATGTAAGTGAATAAGTCTCCCGTTTCCTCACTATCTGGAACATTTGTAACTGGAGGAATATTTGTGGAACTGTTTCCAAAGCAGTCAGTCATTGTCTGAGACCATTACTTACAAATCCATCATGAGAAATGTTTCATCTATTTTTGTTTTAATTGGGGCAGCTTAACTTTTTGTCTTTTTGTCTTGCAGAAATGTCACGGCCAAGAGGATGAGACTCAGCTGTACTTAGAGACCTCAAACTCAAAATTAGATGCTAAAATAAGCTTTGAAATATTTGAATCCAAGACAGGAGAACTGTCACAGTGTAGGTTTTGCAAAGTAGCTAGTCTGAAAAGACTAATACTTCTTTTCTGATTTTTATGACCTTCTAAATGAAAATCTCTTTCAAAAGTTTCACTACTTCTATGAAAATATGATTTGTCTGTAGCTGAATTCATGTTTTAATTTAGAATATATCCTATTTTGTTTCTAAAATATCTGAAATAAAAGTAAACAATGCAAGGATGAAAATTGTTCTTTGAACAGAAGACCTATAACTTTGAGTTGGGAGGAAGTGTCAATCTGCTGGAGGGGTAGGAAGGCCTTGCAGAGGGACCTGGAAAGGATGGGCAGAGGCCGTTCCACATGGGTGCCAGGTCCTGCACTTAGATCACAACAGCCCCATGCCCCTACAGGTTTGGGGCAGAGTGGCTGGAAATCTGTGCAGACAAAAGGGATCTGGGATGTTGGTTGATGCTGGCAGTGTGCCCAGGTGTCCAAGAAGGGCAATGGCATCCTGGCTTGTATCAGGAATAGTGTAGCCAGCAGGACCAGTGATTGTCCCCCTGTACTCTGCTCTGGTGAAGCCGCACCTTGAGTACTGTGTTCTGTTTTGGGCCCCTCACTACAAGAAATATATCAAGGCCCTGGAATGTGTCCAGAGAAAGGCTATGAAGCTGGTGAAGGTACTAGAACACAAGTCCTCTGAAGAGTGTCTGAGGGAACTGGGGTCTGGAGAAGAGGAGGCTCAGAGAAGACCTTATTGCTCTCTACAACTATCTGAAAAGGAAGTTGTGGAGGGATGGGTGTTGGCCTCTTGCAGTTAACTAGTGATAGGATTAGAGGGAATGGCCTCAAGTTGTGCCAGGGGAGATTTAGATTAGCAACTTTTTCTCCAGTAAACTGTCTTTTTCTGAAATAATTTCCAATTTCTTTTCTCTTTCTTACCTAATATTCTTTTATTCAGTTTCCTTTACTTTCCCTCCCATTCTTGTATTTTTTCAGAGTTATTCAAACCTGAGGTTTTTACTTTGTAAGTTCAATACACAGCTATCAATATATTTTTGCATGCACAATAAAACTACCCGTTCTGTTACTTCAGAAATACCTTGACAAATATTTTTTTCCCAAAAATCCACATATGTAGTAACAGAATTGTCTTGAATTCATGATGAATTTGTTTATGATCTTCAGTGAATTAAACATTTTCAATGTCTAAATAATTAACTACAATGTATCACAGAATCACAGAATCATCTAGGTTGGAAGAGACCTCCAAGACCACCGAGTCCAACCTCTGACCAAGCACTAACAAGTCCTCCACTAAACCATATCACTAAGCTCTACATCTAAACATCTTTTAAAGACCTCCAGAGATGGTGACTCAACCACTTCCCTGGGCAGCCCATTCCAATGCCTAACAAAACTTTCAGTGAAGAAGTTCTTCCTTATATCCAACCTAAACCTTCCCTGACACAACTTTGGCCTATTCCCCCTCATCCTGTCACCAGATATTATTATGTTTTTCTTATTAATTAGATTTTTTTCATATTTATTTAAAGATCAAACCTTTAATTTTTTCCACTATACACTTTTTTTTTTCCCATTTTGCAGAGAATTCAAAATACAATTCTTTTTTTTTTTTTTTTGTAATTGTATTTGACCGACTTTTTAGATCAAAGTAAAATTAAACTAAATACTGTGCTGTGTTTTTTATTTAGGACAAAAATAATGCTGATGTGTTAGTTGCTGCTGGGCACTACTTACACTAAGACTTCAACTTCTCATAGTGCCTACTAGCTGAGTAGGAGCTGGGAGGGGACATAACTAGGACAGCTGACCCAAACTGGCCAAAAGAATACATGTATTCTTTACCCTTTGATATCCTCCAGGGGAGGCAGACATTGCTCAGGGTCTCAGTGGGCATCAGTCAGTGGGTGGTGAGTAATTGCATTGTACTTCATTTGTTTTGTATATTGTAGAATCCTAGAATCATTGAATCATAGAAGGGTTTGGGTTGAAAGGGACTTTAAAGATCATCTAATTCCAACCTCCCTGCCATGGGTAGGGACAGCTCCCACTAGACCATCCAACCTGGCCTTGAACACTTCAACACCATCCAGGGATGGGGCATCCACAACTGTTATTGTTTCTTTTCCTTCCCATACTGTCCTATTAAGCTGTCTTTATATCAAGCCACAAGTTTTACTTTTTTTTTACCTCTACTCCATCCCACTGTTGGAGGTGGGGAAGTAAGAAAACAGTTGCGTGGTAGTTATCTGCCTGCCATGTTAAACCTCAGCAAAGGACTATCTTTATATTGTTTCTGTGGACTAATAATTGCTCTAGACTTACTTTTAGGTATTTGCCATTGTTTTCAATAAGGAAAAGATCAAACACATTTCGCTCAGCTCTTTTCTCTTGTTTAGCATAAATCCTTCCTTTGTCAGTATAGAGGAACTGTAAAAGAAACACATTTGAAGGACCACTATGCTAGTACAGGAAGGTAAAACAGCCTTTTATTCTAAATGATATATTGACCTCATCTCTGTTATTTTTCCCCCTTACTTCAAAGTTATCTGTTTCTTTCCTAGTACCTTTTCTTCTGTTCTTGTTTAGCCCACTGAAGAGCTTTTGAAATATTAGTGAAATATCCATTTTAATAAATATATTATTAAAAATATTGTATTAATAATATTTGTTCCTCCTAGAGTATGTCTAGAAAAATTAGGAAGTCCCTGAGCAATAAATATTGTGGATATTGAAGGGATTGGACTGAACACTGTAGATAAAATCAGCATGAACCCATAGAGACAAAATCGAGTCTGGCCAATTTTAATGGGCTATGATGGGACAAGAAGCTGGAACATTTAAAACAGAAAAAATCTGTATATTAGTATTTTTGCAATAACAACACTATATTCAACATGAAGCGAAAACAAGAAAGAAAACAGAGAGAAAACAAGATTATAAAAAGAAGAGAAAAATGATCAATTTAGTAGAGCTAATGGGAAGTTTTCCTCTGAGGTCATCTTGCTCTAATTTAAGAGACATAAAATGCAGAAGAAAATATTCGAAAGCATAAGTGGTCTTCAGAAGTCCAGCTACAAATGAATTCCAGATCCCATAAAATAAGTCATTAAAGTAAGAATTTTCATTTTACTTGAGTTATTTCAAAATGGTTAATGCTCACTAAATGTGCAAATGTCAAAAAGTAAAATTATGGGGGGAAGAGAGAGAGGGAAAAACAAAAACACACACACACACACACACACACACAAAAAAAAAAAAAAAAAAAAAAAAAAAAAAAAAAAAAACAGACATCCTTCCTTGAAAAATGCAGAAAGAAACTGGAAATTAAGGTGTAAATTAATGAAATTCGGAGTAGCATAACAATACAGGGAACCAAAATATATGGGAAAAGCATGTAAGATGGAGAAAAAAATATCTCCCCAGAATGAAGAAAAGATGGGAAAAATATGTTATGGTTTAATGCTGCAGAGTGCTGAGCACCACACAGACACACAGCTCTCCCCAGGTGGGGTAGGGAAAAGAATTGGAAAGAACTCATGGGTTGAGATAAAGATAGTTAAATGTAAAGCAAAAACAAAGCAAAATAAGCAACTGAATAATAAAATAAGCAACTGAATAATATTCCAGGGCTTGATATAACTTAAAAGGTTGGGCATGGTGATCTAGTCATCACAAATATATATATATACTCAGAAGAGAGCTTTAAAAATTACCTTATCATAGTAAAGAAATTAGTTAGATAAATACAAAATAGCAGAAAATAAATAATCCAGATGTGAAAAGGCAGAAACATAACAAAAATTATATCCTTTGCATAGTGCTTGATGTTTTCTGTCAGGGATTAGATTCCAGTGTACTAGGTGCTGCAAAATAAATAAATAAGTACATAAATAAATAAATAAAAATAACACAAGGTTAGAACTTGTCCCAGATGGCCCATACACTAAACCTACAACAAAACACAACCACTGAACAATCAGGGTCTGCAGGGGAAGATAAGGGTCTGGGCAGGAATTCATGCATAAATTAGATGTGACAGTGGCTCAACAGTCATATGTGTCCATTAACCCATGGCAACAGATAACAATTATTTATAGGAATATTTTTTTTATATATTTTATCTTATATTTAAGGCAAAGCGTTTAACTGTATTTGTCTATATCCGATGGCATGCAAAAGTTAAATATCGTGGTCATTTCTATTTATACTTTTCAGGCTTACTAATATAAAAGAACATTCACAAAATGAAGAATGACCTTGATTTCCATTAAGAGATTTTCCCCCTGACTCAAGTTTAAGAAATCTACAAACTACCAATACTTCTTTAGATTTACTGACCACTGGTTAGCAATTCAAATCCTTACCTGGACAGGCAAATTTGATAACTAACCTCTGCATTTGTTATATTGAATATGAATTCTCACTACAGATATAATCATGACTGTTTCAAACACATCTTTCCATTGTGTCAAAATACTTTACCTCAAATATGCAAAAAATCTAGTAATAATGAGAACTGCTTTTGGTGAGGTCAACTTTTCACCAAGGGACATGACAGAAGAGAGATAAAACTTCAGAAAAATATTTTCATTATATAGCTTTAAAGGCAATAGTTAATCAGAATAGATTTATAGGCAGAATGTGAGATGAGAAGCTATAAAGCTGTAGCAATTAATATAATAATACTCATTAATGACTTGAGAATTGTTTTTGTCTCTATAATAACGATACTATGATCTAACAAACCTTCTGGCATTTTGCCTTGGGATTTATTTAAAAATGATTATAGTTATTACCTCATAAACAGGTAGAAACCATTCATTGCCCATTGCTAAATAAATGGCATACTTAAGGGGAAATTTCAGATAGAAAACAGAAATCTAATAATCTCAGCATTTACCTGCTTCATTCACTGTTACATAGATTATTATTTTAATAAAAAGATTTACTGATAAAACTATTCCTATTCTTGCCATTCATGCCATAATCTGACACATTAGTGTCAGATTGAAGAGTATATTTGTTCATTTGTACAAAAATTGTATATGACTCTAGAAAACAGTCTCTTTCTTATCCCTATTTTCTTCATATTTATTGCAATATATCAGGATGCATCCACAGGCTACAAAACCAGTGAAGCAAGAAAGAATTCACAAGGCCTCAGAACTGTTATTATGGAAACTATACATAGAATCACTGTTTCTGACAGTTTGGAAGGATAGAGTATTGATTAAAAAACATATTTATATTTTGAATAATAATAATGCAGATGTGTTGCATTTTTTTACAGATATCAAAGAAGGAAAAAAAAAAAAGTGATAGTATTTTCCAGATTGATTGTATATGTTAATCACAAAATACAGCAAATTGCTGTTATATTCAACACTACATGTAATTAAAAGATCAAGCTATATAATTAAATATTTATCTTTTTTTTTTTTTTTTTTTTTTAAGACAGGAGAATTGGTATTATGATTTTCAGATTAGATTAATATATAGTGTATTTGCAGAAAATAATCACAGTTCTATTAAAATTTTATTCATCTACATACAAGATCTCCATTAACTTCTTTATTTTGGTGAACTAAGCATGCTTTTTTGTTACTATGTTAAAAGAATATTAGGCTATTAGGGCCAAGGAGGTATGTAGTTTCATACTCCACTCCATAAGATGAACCCATATTCATAAGATGAACATGGATAATGTTGTCAAGTAGAGAAGGCATCCTTTATATAAATTTCTGCCTGACTCTGCAAGTATTTCCAGAATTGGAATATAAAATAAGTTTTTATGGTGAAGCTTCTTAAATTCTGAGGTATAAGTTCTTATTTTAATTCTCAAGATTCTTGGGGGGAGGGTTGTTGTTTATTTGTTTGTTTTGTTGTTTGTGCGTGTGCGTGTTTTTCATCCACTGAAACGGTGTTTTAATAAAGTCTGTGTTACATTATCTCTTTAGAAACCCAGAAATGTATGGTGAAGGAAGCTCATTCTTAAACCTTGTAGTTCAGGTGGAAAAAGCCTTCACCCTGCTTCTTGTTCACTTTTCTCCTTCTCTTTGCAAAGAGGAATAGTCAGCATGAAATACAGGATTTTTCTTTCTTCCTTAATATATCCATTTTCACATCCACTCAGAGATTACCAAACAAACAAAAGCACAAGAAAGCACTGAAAAATTGGTGTGAGGAAATTGTCATAAACATTTGGAAGCCAATACTCTTCCCCCCCCCCTCCCCGCCCCCCTTAATTGTCTGAAAACCCCTTTTAAGCACTTATATTCTAGGTCACCTCTTTAACACAGAGAAGTACTATGAAATGTAAGAATTATCCACAGAAAATAGACAGCTACAGAAATTACTGCAGAACAATAGGTTTAAATATGACCTTGTTAAAATAACTTGTTTCTTTCATGGATTGAAAGTATGTTGTCTGTTGCTGACTATAGATTAAAGATAATAAAAATTGATTTTCCCATCTTTTACATTTTAAGTAGTGTCATTAACACCTCTAGGACAGCCTGAATGGGTAAGGTAAGCTAGATTTGTCCTCAATTTATTTTCTTCCCTGACTTATTTCAATGCAAACATCTTTGAAAACTTTGTATAAGCACTTCAAAAATTTAAACAGATCCTCAAGAGAGGATGTGTAATTTTCAGTTCACTGAACCAGAGAATAGTTTCTGTATGTCTCTCAAAGCTGTTTTAGTGTTGTCATTGCTTCCACCTACAAAAGAAACAGTGATGACTTGGAGTTGGAAACAAGAATAAATAAGCAAATACCTTCATAAAAGAAACCTTTCAGAAAGTACTGATTCAACATTTTTCTGTGTTCTAGATAGTTTTATGCATGATAAATAACAGGAACCTTCATTTCACTATCTGAAATACACTAATTATCTTTCAATATATTTAATCACTCTAATATAATAAAAATCAGACAATCTGATTTCAGTCTTAAACTTTTCTATTAAAGATCCAAACAGAATAAACACATTGCTGAACATCATAAATTAAAATCAGGCACAAACTGCAGTTTCCAAGACTACATAAACTAATGATGTATCTAAGGAAGCTGTAGTTTTGATGACTACTTCTGCATATGTTTTCAAATAAGAATAAAAACAGACAATTTTTTCCTTAGAGGATAAGGTCTTTTAAAATCAGTTTTACTGACCTGACGGCCGCACACATCCTGAAAGATGTTTTTATGAAAATTACATTAAAGAGGAGCTTATGTATCAAGAAAATTGTACTTTGACCACAAATTACTGACTGGCTGCAGTTATATTTGACGAAGTCAGATTTGAAGCTTATTGTCCCTAAATTAAGAAATCTTTGGCGGTACTGTTTGTGGAAAATTAATAATGATGATGATAATAATAATAATAATAATAATAATAATAATAATAATAATAATAATAATAATAATAATAAAGTAAAATTAACCTTTTAAATATATACAAAAGTTTTAAATTATTATGCTTTTCATATTTGCTGTGTATACTGTGAATGAGCACAATTTCAGACACTAATTCAAACTAACCATTCAGGGCTCTGTATTCATTGATGCCGTATGCATATTGCACATATATATGTATATACTTGCATAATTACCCATATGTTATGTAGAAATTCAGGAAGTATTTTAACAATGTTAGGCTCATTCACATTCACTCATTCACTCATTCACAAATTCAGTGAAAAATCATTACATTAACAAATGCGGCAAAGGAACTTATTTAAGAAGACTTGTGAGAGTTTCCATATTATTTTTAAGGAAGAAATTGCTAGAAGCTTACTTCATTTTTGTCAGAAATTGTTATTAATAACCATAGTATCTCCAAAATGCTTAACCAGCATTTTTTAGCAGTCCCATATAACTTTATTATTACCTAAGTATTAGATCCATGACAACAGTTATAGATAACCAAACTAAAAGCTCTGAAGTAGTAAAAGATCCACAAAATGCCAACTTGTTGGTAAGCTTGAGCTAGTACAGCAGGGAGCCAGCAAGATAGCTAAGGATTTGAGTACTTGGCCTGTGGCTGAGAGAGACCAGTTTGTTCAGCCTAAAGAAGAAATGGCTTCAGGGGCACATAAGAGCAGCCCCCCAGCAACTATGGGAAGGTCATTGAGAAGCTGAAGACAAGCTTTTTACAGCAGTGCCTAACAGGAGGATAAGGTGTAAATTAAAATAAGAGTGGTTCAGAGGGAGATAAAAAAAAAAATAAGAATGCTGAGAGGATATTTAATATTGGAACTTTAGTATTTCCAGCTGATGCTGGTATCTCTTTTCTTGGAGGTTTTTAAGTCATTCTTGGAGGTTTTTAAGTCATGGAAAAAGTCAGAAACCTGAACTCGTTGATGTTGCTGCTTAGAGCAGTGGACTGGATTAGTAACCTCCTAAGGTATCTTTTAAACTCTTGCATACTACAGCTTTTCTGCTCCACAACTTGATGCCCCTGCCAGTGCAATTCAAAACATAATTATTCTTTTATCAAACTCAAATATTATGTAAGTAGCAGATCATTCAAGATTATCTTTTTAGGTAATTCTGTTAAGAAATTCTTATTCTCTCGTTGCATGTAGATACTTTTGATTGCCTTTTTCTTGAGTGTGTTAACACTTATTTTTTCAAGATTAATTTCATTTTTTATTCCATACTAATATTTCAAATGTCTGTTCACTCCTTTTCATTATTTTTCATATTGCTGCACAAAAGAAGTTTAAATGAAGTTCTTTGTACAAAGGGTCGAGACACTAAATTTTCAACATATCAGGTCACCAATGAAAGTACATTACTGTATCTTTTGGAAACTTTGCCATGCAGATATATTCCCACTGAAAAAGAGAATAAATAGCAAATTAGGAAATATTGTCAGAGAGTCAAAACAATTTAGATTTTTAAATCAGTATTAGCTGCAAATAGTTACACAAAGTTTTGTGATAGGAGTGGCTGTGCAATAAGACAGAAAATGAAATAACATCAATAGAGTGAAAACAATGCACATAGTCGAAAACACAACTGTTACTCCGAAACTGTGAGGAAAATTATCTGATTCTACTCAGTAAAGAGATCCTACATTATTATTAGCAGCTATACAAAAAAAAAAAAAAAAAAAAAATCAGATTCATGGCATTGGCAATGAAAAGGAAACAATGCAAAATATTATTAGCAAAATAACACAGAAAAAACACAATATTTGATTATGCTGTTGTATAAATTCATGGTATATCTACGTCCTGAGTGCTTCCTGCTGTTCTAATCATACCATCTCAGAAAGGTAGATGCTGTGAAGTACAAAGATGGCAGGAATGATCAAAGACATGGAATAGTTTTCATATGAGGAAAGATTTAATAAACTAGGACTCTTCAGCCTGCAAAAGAGACAGAAAGGGACACATGCAGTAGAATTCCACAGCACTGTGAAGGGCAAGAAGAAATTGATTAACGAACAATTATTCACTTTCTTTCAGAGTCCAGGAAATAGAAGCATCCAATGAAATTATCAGGCAAAAGAAAGTACATTTCCACACAGGGTATAATTAAATTGTGGATCTCATAAAGTTCTGCAAAGACCAAAAGTAGGTTGAATATTTGATTAATTAATTTAGTGAAAATTCTATCAAGCTCTATAAAATACAAGGGATCAGATTTAACTCTCAGTAAGAAAAGATGTCTAAAAGACACACATTTGTACCACCTCTACCCTGCCTTTATGTTTGTTCTCAAAACACTTTACTGCTGCTGTGTTCTGCACTGCTTTAGTGCACTGCTTTTATCCATTTAGTGCCTTTATTCTGTTTAGCTGTGTTTCCTTTCTCTAAACACTCAACAAATCAGTCCAGCACTGGAAAACTCACCCTTTGCTGAGTATTGTTAATTTTGTCGTGTGGTCTTTCAGCCACTTTAACTATTTAAAGGAGTTTACGTAATTTGAATATTGATCGTAGATATTGATTGTAGGTTTCTGATTGCATTCAACCCATTTCTCATTTCTCATTTTGATACTCAAGGTGTTAAAATTAAAATTGTGAAGGTAAATATAACGAGTGGCAACCTACAGTTCACCAAATCTGAAAATTCCAAAACTTGTGTAATTATGCTATGGAAGTTTGTTATAATGTATGAATTTGTGTTATTTGAGTACAGAAAATATTTCACTTCCTCTTTTCCTGGGTTTCATCTCTCCATTTCCTGCAAGACAGACTTTGTGTAGGAGGAGTAGAATCAAACATGGAAGTAATATCTATAGTAACAAAGCTTACTTGATACATCCTGAAAAGGCAAATAAAATCTCTTGAGTATTGTCAAGTGCTTGTGACAGAGATCAGATGATTATTTATGCTAGATATATATTAATAATAAAACCATAGGGCTAGAAAATCAGCATGACAAATTTTAGTTCATCTCTTGTCACCAAGACAAACACAGCTACATCATTACTACAAGACATCTGTCTAACTGTCTATTCTGCATTTCATTAGAAAAACATTGCTACATATTTTTTCTCACTAGGTATTCAAAATCTGTTACTAGACTCTATCTGGAATGAAGGTCCACCCATGCTCAAGAGAGGTAACAGGCTATTAGAGATACTAAACATGAGGCTGCTTGGTTTGGAAATACTGTTCCTAAATGAGTTTGAAATGGATTCAATGAGAAAATGGATTAATTTGCTTTCTACTGATGCATCAATGGAACAAGATCATAAAAACAAAAAAAAGTTGTGATATAAAACACAAAGCATGGGGAAAAAAAAAAAAAAAAAAGGCTATTTTTGTTTAAACAAGCTATTTTTGAACACTAGCTAAAATATAAAATTTATAAACATGAAATCAGTGTTTCCAGTTTGGGGGAACATAAGGATTTAATTCAGCTTTTTAATCTTCTTTTTGTATCACACTTATCAGAACTAGTTTTTTGTTTGTTTGCTTTTTTGTTTGTTTTGTTTGTTTCTGTTTTTCAGATAACAGAGAAGCAGGTGCCAAAACTTTGCAGTTGCCCAGTGTAAATATTTTTCTTAATGTTTCATGGCTAACACTAAATAGTAAAATTAATGTGCTTTTCTGCTCATGCCTTCTCATGGATTTACATACATTAGCACCTTGTGCTAATACGTGTCTAAGCATATACGTGTCTGTCACACAGAACAAATAAATCTTGCCAATTATTTGACACTAGACATAACTTGTAGTCCTGCTTAATGAAATAAGGTTAACACTGTGTCTTTGCACATTTATGCCAACACTGAGGTCTGTGAGGTTATAATGCTACTTTGAAATACATATGTATTAATAGCAGCCAATAGCTAATACAGGCTAATAACTTGAAGAAAAACATAAGACCACAGGATAATTTAGTTTGGAAATGGCCTAATGCAGTCTCTAGTCCAAACCCTGTTCAGAGCAGGACCAGTTCTGATGTCACACAAAGCTGCTCAGCTGAGTTTTGAAAACATCCAAGGACTGAGACTGGACAGACTCTCTGGGAGGCCTCTTCCACAGCTGAAACGTCTCCTTTGACGGAAAAATACTCTCTTTACATCCAATATGAACTTCTCTTATTTAAAATTTCCATTCCAACTTCATATCTCTTGTTATTACCTGTTTTGTATCAATACAGACTGCAGAAGGCATGGAGAAAGTGGAAAAGCAGCCGATAGTTTATTTGAGTTTCCAAAAGCATTTTATCATGGTTCCTTACCAAACACTTCTAGAGGCACTACGAGGTTATAAGACACAGCATTAACACTTAGTTAAACTGCTGATGTTCATGCCACAGGATGTAAAATAAAGTGGATAAATTTTTGGAAATATATTGAGGATTATTTCACACAAAGAAACTATCTCTAAAGCAGTTAGTACCTAAAACAGACAGTATTGCATGCTCCAAAGGGGAAAATATCATTTTGTGTTTATTCTAGCTTTGTAACCTGACATAGATTTCCATTATTCACCAGTGTTGGAGACAGGATATTGAGCTGGAGTACAAGACAGTCATACAATTATGAAATCACTTAATTCTCCATTTCACTGCAGGATACTGATCATCTAATCATCCTCAGTTCATCCTTGGGTTTGTCTTCAGAATGAATGTGTCATTTATTCCTTCTGCAACAGAAATAATAGGTGTGGCTTTTGGAGTAACTGAGCCTGGAATTGCCTCTAACAGTCAGGATCTTCTTTTCTTCCTTTCTTCCCCAGAACTTCTACTGCTCCTTCAGCTTCATCTTCACTCTTAAACAATCCACACAATCATGTGCCACACCCTATATCAAGCAGCCCATACTTACAGGGACTTTATATCTATTATGCTATAAAACACCATATCAGGTAGCCTATGAAATTAGAATTACGTAATATATATATAATTATATAGTTATACAAGAAAATTATATTACATATATATTATAATTATACGGTCATATAAGAAAAAATACATTATTCTCAATATTATGGTCAAAGGTCTAATACATGAAGAAGACTTGATCAAATCTTAGACCACATGGATGCACTTTGAACTGTGCTCTTTCTGATGCAATTACCCCTGAACTATATAGAGGTGAACCACATTGTACAGGCCAAATGTCACACACATGGATCTCTTGGCTAGCCCAGGAGGGCAATTTTTATCCTCTTTACATGAGTTTAATCTCAAATTACAAAATGCACAATGTGTGCACAATCAAGAAGGCATCTGGCACCACCTACATGTACTTGTTTGCTTGTTTTTTTTCTTACCACTTTTGCTAATACTACATTAATTTCTCTTGGGCTTGCTTCCAAGTGCCAAGTTACGTGCTTGTGTAAACAACAGAACTGCTATTTATGAAGATGGTGAAGGAGAGAGAAAAAGGTGTATATGCCAAATCTTAGACAAAACAAGGAATTTGTTAACAATGGAGGGATATTTTTTGTCTTCAAGAAAGCTTTTTTTACATTTGTGAGAGCCACTTGCCACTTGACTATTACTGAAGAATCTTCAAGAATGCTTAACAAAAGTGTCTTTAAACACTCAAACTCAACCTAAAAATGAATGTTAATTAAAAGCACTTAAAAATGGCTTTGTACAACAAAAGCATTTCCTTTGCCATGTTACAGCCCTTGATATTGAAAAATGCACATCAAAATGACACAGACACTTCAATTAGCTCTGAAAGCTTTCCTAAATTGTTAGAATAAGGATATTGGTTCACAGATTTGCACCATATATTTAAATGTCAGAAGCATAACTCTGAATTCAGAACAATGATGAACAATTTTCCACTAATGTGTAAACTGTAGAAGTGACACAGGGTTTAAATACTCAGGGTTTCTTTTTTTTTTCTTACCAAGCACTTTCTATTGCCGCTTTCCACATTATCTGAGCTTAGAAATTGGTGATTAGTTTGCATTTGTGGTCATAAAAGAAATGGCTGCTAAAATCTTACTTATATATGCCAGTTTTATGTATATTTATTCTACAAGTGTAGGATCTCAATCACTACAAATTCAGAATTAATTTCATTTTATTTCTCTATCAAATTGCTACCATAAGAGAAGCAACTGTGTTACAACCCAGCTAAATTAAAATGCCTTTTCTCTGCCTTTTCAGTTACTTTTACAATGGTAAAGACAGTTGTTTTATCTTGTCTGTTTGTTTGTTTTTGATATTTTTGTCATATCCAAGTTTTATAGTTGGTGTTAACAGATTCAGGATTTATTCTTGCTTCTGCAACCGGAGCCCTGCTAAGATGTCTCTGTAAAATTATCATTCCAGTCTGTACTATCATAGGCTGAAGTATGTATAAAGAGTAGTCTTTGTCACATTGAGAATTGTGAGGAGGAATGATTCCTGAACAATAAGGTTTTTGAGAAAGTAAGCTTTCTCACATGGTGGGTTTTTAAGGGATTAACTGTTCTTTGGCATGGTCAAAACCGGTTTTCAAGGTATCCTTGGATAGACTGGAGGCAGCACTAGCTCCATTGCTTCTTGTTCCAGGAAGCTGAACTCAGCAAGTTAGAGAATTTCTCCCAATATAAAGAAATAAGTTTGAGAGCCACAGAACAGACACCTCCCAGGATTCACTGTTTCCTTTCCTCCTGCCTCAAGCAGGTTTTCAGTTAATGTCAAATATTCATTCTATGCTACTACATCATGAGAATCTGCTCCATGCAATAAGGTTATTTGGAAAGAACATGTTTCTCCCCAATTAATATACTTGTTTGAAGAGTAAATGAGGCTTACACCACCCCTCCATCATGAACTTTCTTACAGAGGGCAGCTGTACAATGTCTCCAGCATCCTGCTGGTCTTTAAAGCTCACCTGTGTGCCAAGGCAGTGTGTTCACTAGCTTGCTCTCTTTTTCATATGTGGCCACATCATCCTTTTGGAAAGGTTACATTAAATTAAAAAAAAAAAAAAAATCTGTAGAAAGCAAAACAAATCTGTCAAGCACTGACGAAGTGACATATCAGAAAGAAATTGAGAAAGGAATTGAGAAAGTAAAACCCTGCTGTAGAACAGAATAGTTCTTCAGAGGGTTCCACAGAAAACAGTGGAAACCCTGTCTGAATATAGCTTCACGGTATTTTTTAAGGGACATAGTAACAGCGACCACTTCTCACAGCACCAACTCAGTCCCCTTCTGCCCAGCTGCTCTAGGCCCAGCCTGATGCCTAGGGAGTTGACGTCTCTGCCCAGGATGAGGGACATGGCTGACACCTTTTCCTTTGCAGGTTCAACCAGTGGTGGAACTGAGCACATCCCAGAGACACACGTGTTGGTCACACGGACAGCCACAGACAAGGCACTGCCTTCCACAGCATCCACACAAAAACAGACTCACATAAAACATAAGCATAGCCCACTCCCCTTCCTCTGTTTCAGCTGGCAGAGACAGACTGCACTTGTGAAAGCACATGTTCAACACCCTCCAGGTTCACATACATACACGTTTCCAGATTCCCCACATACCAGCACAACCCTTCTGTCTACCCAGTACTCATGAAAGGATCCCAGACCCTCTTATCCACACCCCCGGGCCTCCCACTCACCTGCTGGTCCAGTTCAGTGCTCGCCACAATGGGAACATACAGGTTTGGGGCAATGCAGACACTCTCTCCCCCAGCATCTGGCACCAAGCACTGGCTTTCTCTGGGACTCATCTTTCCTGCCCCAGTGCTTGCGGCTGAGACCCCAGCTGCTGCAGTGGGTGGCAACCGAGTCCCCAGAGCTCCAGTAGCTGGAACCAGGACTCCCGCTGGCTTCAGGGCATATACACCCCTGGTCCGACTGCAGTCACTGGCCCCAAATGCACTCACACCAGTCCTCAGTAGCTGGCACCTCATCCTTGCAGCATTCACACACGTGGGACAGAGAGCGAGACAACCCACATACAGTTAAGAAAATACTTTTCTTTTAGTCAGGTTTGTCTCTCTGTTGTGTTCTTGCTCATGCTTTCTTCTTTTACTTGTTATCACTCTTTTTTTCCACATAAAAAGTCCTTGACTGAAACTATTAAATGTGCACATACTTTCCTCTTCCACATACCAGTAAAGTATCCAATATTTTTAATGAAAGTTATAGCCACAAGAATAAAATCATTCCTGTACAAAGACTGCTAGAGAGATCATAAAAAGGGTACTTCACAACAGGGAGATGTTGATGTCTTCCATTTAGTTGGTAGACATTTCGTTGGTAATAGAACAGCTACATCAGGCAATTTCATTTTTTGGGTGGCATCCCTGCCCATGACAGGGAGGGTGGAACTAGGTGATTTTTAAGGTCCCCTCCAACCCAAGCCATTCTATGATTCTGTGATTTTTAGGGTGTGAATTACCTAACTTCCAAAATAGATCCCTAAAAATGCCTCTCACTCTCTCCTGAATACAAAGATGTCTATGAACTGTCAGGTGAATCATCAGGTTGTGGCTGACATTCATGAGGACTTGCTAGAGTAAACTGAAATGTTCTCGAACAAGATGTGTTTTAGCACAAATAATATAAAGTTCTGCAGCTAGGAATGTGGAATGGAGGCCCACAACCACAAAGTGGAACTCTGGACTTAAGAGAATATAATGAATATATGGTAAAGCAATACTATCTAATCCCTTATAACAATGTGGTGGCAAAAGAACTAACCAGGACCACGAATAAGGAAATTGAAACAGTATTTATAAAGAGTTTCTATTTCTTTAGTGTCCATTATAGGAATTAATATTGGATTAGTCCACTTATTTTCCTGTATTAATATTTTAAAGGATATTTGGTGGGGGGAGGGAGGGAGGAGTAGGAAGTGAGAGAAAATCAGGGAGATAAGAGACACCAAAATTACAAGAGAGACAGAAAAAAATATATTAAAAAAAAAAAAAAAGAATAAATCAAAACCAAACTGATAAGTTATTTGATATAAATATTTTTACAAGAAAAAAAAAATAATAATATATTAGTTAATTTTTAATCTCTTAATTAAGAGAAAGACATTAAAAGCCTATGGCTGTGTGATGAAGTCTGATAAATTGTAATTGAAAACAATGTTTTCAATTGTTTCAATATGTTTGAACATTATTTGCTAATAGAGAAGGATATCAAGGGAGGGTATGGATGCTCATGGTCTTCATTTACAGAAGGATGCCTGATACAGAGCATGTTTCAGAAAAGTGTAAGTTGCTGGCCTTACTATAGAGCTTACTGAGAGTCAGTCAACAGCCTGTATACAGGGGGGTCAAACTACACCCTTAGGCCCTATGCATTTATGAAACATAACAGCAAAGTGTAAAAGTTTACTTCAGAGGTACCTAGCTAATCATTTAAAGACAAATAAAAAGCCATGACACTAGCAGGTATCTCAAGGATTGTAATAAAAGTCAGTATAAAAGCAAAAATGATCTTAAGATCTTTGTAGTCATAAAGGAGGGACTTGCTATTACACTAAAGCCTTTTAAAACTCTAGAATTCCAAGGCTTAAAATGACAATATACTTTTTTTAATGGTCATCTAAATAAAGGTGGTAAAGCCACATAGGTTCTTTGTGTGTGACATAAAAACATGTATTTTTGTCTTCCAAGGCTTATTGTTCCAGAAGATCTACTGTACTGTACAGAACATTCAACTAGCGAGCGGGCTAAATATATTTATAAATAAATTACACTGTAAATATTGAAGGTTAACTTAGGGGAAAAAAAAAAAAAAAAAAGCATGGCATATTTTGCTACAAAGTATTGTGTAAGAAGCAGTTTAAAAAAATAGATGCTTCATATTTTATTGTCTGTGAAATATGACTAAATCCAGTAAACAGTCTAAAATTGTATCATAGTCTAGGTATGCTTTATGTTGCCTTATGTTGGCAAAGTAAGGGTAATTGGAGAAATGTGATAAAAGTCAAATCTTCATTGAGCAGAGTGTATTGCAGGGCTTATAGCCTATTTTTTTTCTGTTTCATATTTTGTTAACAAATTTTATTAATATGTCTTTGTTATTTTTTATATGTTCTTTATAGTTAAGAATGTGAAAATGGCCTAAATAAGTAAAGTTTGTTTTTTCCTTCAATTGTGTTCAAAATTTTCAGCATAGCATGACCCTCTTAGGGGGAAAGATTATATGAGATCTTCAAGACAGTGGATGCATGGAGGAGTCAATAGTTTTGGTTTATTTATTTATTTATTTATTTAAATTATTATTATTTTGACTGTCTTACTACCTTACTGATCCAAATGGCATAGCAGGTGTTGCTACAGGTCATTCATGGTGAGGCTTCCTGCTGGCAAACTGGTTTGAAATCAAGAATTGCATTTATAATCTTGACAATAATACCTATGAGAAACATTTTGCTGAAGGATGCATGAAAGGCAGATCATCTTTTTTCCCAAGGCTTAAGAATAAGTGTTTTCAAATGATGTACCTTCCTATATTTCGTAAAGTAGAATTTTTTATATGTGAAACATGAACCAGAAAATTTAGGCCTTAGATACGCTTTTTTAAACCATCAAATTTGTACATGCGTTTGATAAATCTGACACATTCATAGTTTTAAGTTCCAAATGAACACACTGATTGTTACTGTGTACATTAAGATATATAGCAGAAAGAGATAGAGATACTGGTCTGTCTATGGCTGTTAAAATTAGCTTGTTTATTATGATTTATCATCGCTTACATAAAATTTTGCATTTGTAACTTGCATTTGATGAATATCTCTTAAGTTTTATATTTCTCTAAATATATGTTTCTTTAGTCAAACCTTGTAATGAATGTGTACTCAGGCAAAATTCCTCCTGAAATAAGTGAGAATTATTTCTTTGCTTGTACCATTGTTTGGATAGTTAATACAAAATATATGTGAAGATATGAAAAACAAAAACATGTTACTCTAGAATAAAAATTTATGTTCACTTCAGGTCAGTGCTCCTGTTTAAAACTTTGAGTCTGCTTAGGACAGATAAATCCTGTAAACTGTATGCAAGGGGGTTACCATCTCTAAGGAGGAAGGAAAACTCTGCGTAGTTTGTCTTTCACTCTAATCATACCAAGACGGGCATAACAGTCTTTTAGGAGGGATTCATTTTTACCTAGATTTATGTCTACAATCTGCCTACATTAAACTACTTACAGGATGCATTATGGGATTCATTTGAGTAAACATACACTTGACACTAGCTCAGATGCAGAGATTTTCATTCAGTGTTAAAAATTCTGCCTTTGGGGACCACTTCAAATTGATGCAGATTATGGTTATCTGGGCCAGTGTAAGACACTAATCAGAGTCCTTGATTCTCCCTTTCTTTTTTATTGACCTCTGTGGAAATAAAATGCTGTGAGTAACATCTTGGGAAGATTGTCAACCAGAAGCATTTAGCCTTTAGTTTTATATCAGTTGGCTCAGATAACCTTCTGACTTTGTACCAACAGCCCAAAGTAAAGTTTTCACATCCAGAACTCCAAAGACAAACACAATTTCACAGGCATAATTTCAAATAATATGGTCCTACCTTCTTGTGTTGACTTCAGCAACAGTATTTCCTAGCAGTTTTTGAAACAAATAACATATGTATGTACCCAATCTTGTTCTTCCTTTTAAACAGGAGACATCATCATAATGTGTCTGTTACAGACCACTACAACCACTACACCCTGCAGCCTGCTAGGTCCACTTTTTTGACTGAAGCGATAGATAAATACTTTCACAGAAGAAATGCCAATCTCATAGTTAGTGATAGATATAATAAGCCTTTGTTAGTGTTGAAAGAAAATGGGATGACAAACTTGCCAGGAAGGATAGAAAAGGGTAGAGAAATATGCAATGGGAAAAACAAACTAATTCTTCTGATATACTTGTGAAATTATGATGGGATTTGCAGAAAACAATTGTGATCATGTTAGGTGAGATTGAAACATGGACAGTGTACAGTGATAGAAAAATTTTGAGAATGTAAATGTAAATAAGCAGTGCAAGAAACAAGAGAAAAACCTGAGTTAATTTTGTTTTAATTACTTTAAAATCTGGTTTACAGACAAGACTGTGGATCATTTAAAGATTAAAAATCCTGCAGAAGCATAAATTTTTAATATGAAAGATTAGTCCCATTGATTATCCAGATAGTATATTTTACATGCCTCATTTAATACACTTCTCTAAAACAGTTCTCAAACTGTCAAACAAGTTAAAGTGCTCATCAGCATCCATTGCAAAATGTTAAAACTTCATGTGTGAATTGACATGGCTCCACAAACTGGGATCTATTTCAGTTCTTATCAGCTTTCCAGACACTGCATTTATGTAATTGAAATACTAAAACTAAGAGATGAGTGTGTTTTAAACTCCTTTGGAATGCACAGTTGAAAACTAAATCAAAAAATTGAGGTCAGATGTGAATATGCATTCAAGCACTCCTGACTGTGACTGTGAAGTACTAGAAACATCTCCATAGATTTATTTGTGAATGAGATTTGCTTAAAACAGGTAAATATGTGGAAACTAAACACTGGAGAGGAGGCAACTTGTTGTTGAATGGGGATGAGTGACACACTGGTGAGAGAATTACCTGGCTTTCCAGGAGAGAAAGTTTAGGGCCCTGAGTTCACCAGTATCACCCTCACCAGCCTCACTGGGGACTGCCATCCATGCACCCTTGTGATATCATAGTTGTATCTGAGCTCAGGCTCCAGCCCTTGTTGAGCTACAAAGTATGCATACTGTGTTTGGGCACTGTAACCTTGCCTTGAAGATTTGACTTCCTGGATTCACCTTGAACCTGCCTTAGCATTTCTGACTCATCTGGCAATCTGATCTGATCTGCTCTTCTTGGTTGGGATGGTGCCCCTGCCTGCCTTTCTGTCTCCTTTGAATCCCAGCTTGCCCCTGTTGTGGAGACCCCATTGGCTTCCTGATAAAAACACCATTATCTCTTGATTTGGAAGTAGTACATTGAAAGAAAAAATACTTTTCATCCAGATTGTATCAGTGTTTTGCTGATACACTCGTGAAAGTGTTATGGATAAAACAGAACTAAACCTTGAGTTTCACAGCAATGGGCAGAATTCCCTTTTTCAGGCACAGAGTTGTAAGGCATATCTATCCCACATGCTCAAAGCCACCTGAAACAGGACTGCATTCTGCCAAATATATAAATGAGTTTGCCCATGGGGAAGAAAAGTCTGAAAAGTAGCTACTGTACTCTATTTGTATTGTTGTGCTCATGTCTGGGTTTCTGATAAAGTAACCATGTGCCATTCACTCCATAGGCAGGCAGGCAGCCTTGATTTTTTGCTGGGTTATGTCTGCAAGCAGCCAGGTTAAGGACATCTGGAGATGTCCTTAAGGAAGCCAGAAGGAAACCGCTCTTTACATGCATGAGCCCAGAAATCCTATTCTCTTCAGCTAAAGAAAACAAAAGTGCTAAAATTTTAGCATCCTATAATAATTAAATTTAAGGAAGACTTGACCACCAACTCACTTATTCATTTACAGCCATGAGGGAAAAACTAAAGTGGAAAAAAAAGACTGAGGCACAATAAGCAGTGAGAGCTTACCTAATGGTTGAAAATTCTGTTTTCCTAAGTCTTTATCATTCTTCCCCATCACCAAATAAAATTGGTGTCTTTTTGAGCTCTGGAAAGAGAATACATGAATAAAATAAGATATTTTCCTCCCCTTTTTTCCCAAAACATTTGTATATTATTTTTATAAGACTATTTAAGATTGTGAAGGGATCCCCAAACAATTTGATTTGGCACTTTATATAATCTGGTAATTTGTAAGAAGAATTGCATTTCAATAATATTGATTATTTTCTTTTAGTGTTTGTTTAAAAAGTGCTATTCAAACATCTAATATATGTATATGTATATATATATTTCAATATAACAGACTGAAAAGATTAAAAAACTAATTTTTAACAGCAGAGACATTTTTCCATATTGGCCTGTCTGTTCTACTTGTGTTTACAGGGAGAACTTTGTTAGACATTAGAAAGCAGGAAGTTTTATTTCATATGACAAGTTGTACACCTTGCAGAAATCCTTGTAACATGCCCTCTGACCCTCAGGCCTACATGTCAGCTTTGTGCACAGAGTATGAGGTCTTTCTAAGTGAACTCCTTCTCATACCCATGCAGACTGTGTTTCCTGCAGCACTCCAAAGGAGACAGTGAAGAACTGGCTTCAGGAACAAAACTGGCACAAGGAAGGCTGTGCAATCAGCTCACTTGCATGCTGGTTTTGACAGATCAGCCCTGGCATGAACACTGGCTTTCCTAGCTAAATTAGCTCTTAGCCAAATGTACTGACGGCTAGAAAATAAATATTATAGGAGCTGAATGTACAGGCAAGGTGCTTAGCAGTCTTCACTGCCCTTTGACCCACAGCACATTTGGAAGGTAAAGTGAATTTGAGGATGGAGAGGAAGGCAAAAGAAAAAGAAGCAAAACGTGTTTTTCCTGTAAACAATGTTAATGGAACACAGATGTGTCATATGCCTAGGCAAACAATAATTGAAAAACACAATGCTTAAATTTACCTGCTTCTTACTGAAGATGTTTTCTGTTTATTTCAATAATAATAATAATAATAATAATAATAATAATAATATATTTAAATTCAATTCAGCCATTAGAACCCTTTTTGGATTTGTCTTTGTCCTAGGAACAACATGGCTTAATTTCTGTTAATGTTTTTCTTGCAAAGAGTAAATATTTGAACTTCATTTGACTCTGCTTTGTACCAAGCATTAGTTTTTCTCTGTTACACAATATGATTACAAACAGGTCCTATTAACATCTGAAAACGTTTTGTTCTTTAATGACTAGTTAAAACAGAGTAAGTAGGTGAACTCAAAATTTTCTTTGAACGACATCTTAGTTCAGATCACAGTCTTTCCTCTACCAAATAAGATCACTCACAAATGTTTTGTAATACTTATACCTCTCGTTTTTTACATTAATTAACATTTAATTTGATCTTAAACTGACCAAGCCTGTACTCACGGTTAAGCATGAGAAAATAATCATTTTCAGCTTTGGTCCTGTCTCAACATTCTTTTCATATTCTGAATTACTTATTTATTTATTCTACTTTTAACAAATAGTAGTAAAATTGGATCCTGTTCTGATGAGCTTTTGTTGCCAAGAGAAATGAAAGTGCTAACTGCACCTGTTTTCAGTTACTCCTTAAGACCTTCTGAAGAGTTCTTTAAGTTTAGCACACAGTGAACTACAAAAATAGATTAAAAGGGACTGTTTTTCAGGGCTCAAACACAACATTAAGTTAATATAGTTTAATGACCTGAGTTAATCCTGGATAACCACACATGTCATAAACAGTTAATGAAAGTTTAAGTCAGTGTATTTTACCTCCTAATTATTACAGCTTGAAAGAACACACGTGGATCAGTTACTTATGACCAACTAACATGTCTTAATAATTTTACTATATTGTGGTAAACCATGACAAGTTGACTGAATTTACATAAATGTTGAAAGCATATGTATAGCAATACTGTCTATCCAAAGCATCTTGATTAAGTCAAGGAGCAAAAGATCACATTAAAAAACATTTTTAAATTCTTTAGACTGTAATAAATGTATTTTCTACTAGAAGACAGATGTTTGGGTGAGCTGTTAAGGATATACTGCATCTAGAAACTTACAGAGAAGAGGCATGTAGTTTTGTTTTCTTTGAGATTATATTCTCATCTTCTGAAGTAGAAGATGGAAAGCAGGTATGCGAATCTCTACATTACACAATTACTTCCAGCAAAAAATTCAACTCTGAAGGAAATATATCTGCTAATCTGAACTAAAAAAGATTCACTAGAGAATCTGACTGACTGGGTGCTGTTGTGTTTTTGTTGTTTGTTTTTAAAGTAATTGAACCGTTAATACTCTTATTAAAATAAGGGATTCCTGTCAATAATATGAAAAATGAAACTTACAGATGAGCAATATGATGAAATTTGCCTCAGAAAACTTCATTTATTTTTCTTCATCAGTACGTTATGGTCTTACCCACTTTGTACTGTCTTCTGCATACCCAAACACTGAAAATTGGTATCCTAATCTAGTGGATAGGTGACTAACAGCTGTGTTCTGCACACACACACACACAAATACAGAAAAGCAACACAAGACGAAACTTTGTATGCCTGTCATATGTATGTGTAATGTTTATGAAGTATATATTTCCTATTAGCATTTTAAAATCTTATAATCTGCCAACTTCTCTACTTTGTGACCTTTCCCAATGCTGTTTTTATTGTAGCTCTTCCAAGCCAATATTCCCACATGAAGAATTTATTGTTTATTGTTCTAAACATCAACCTGTCCACAATTCCTATGGTGAGACAAATAGCCCAGTGGTCACCCATAAATCTGGGTGGCATTAGGAAGTGGGTGGTAAGCAGCACAGAGATGATGCGACTATATGAATCAAGTTTGTTCTAAAAACTACCAAAATGTGTTTTATTGCAGACATAGTGCTGTTGTTCAAAGGCATTCAGTGACTATCTGCATTACTCTTCTAAGGAGAAAGAAGCCAGAAAAAAAAAATCCTGACACTGCTAAAATCATTCAGGTTTTCCCACAGGAAACTTCATCTCTGAACTGCTGTTCTTGTGCTGCTCTTATCTCTGAGCTATAGTACACTGCCTGGCCTTTGCAACACTGCTGAGGGTACTTGGGCATTGTGTCAGTTAGTCTTTGCTACCACTGGTCATCTGCATATGCCTTGGGAACCTACAGGACTGGCTCTGTTTGTCCTTTGTATTTTGAATCTGAAGTCCATGTACCAAGCCACAACAAAATTTTCTTTCTCATATAGTGCTCTGAAGTGGTGGCCTGTCAGACCTACAACTTTTTTTATTGATATTAAATTTATCCTGCACTTCCCTTAGTTTATTGCTCAAAGCTGGGCCTTGAAAGGTCTACAAGACTGAATTAATGAATAGATACTGGCAATTAAAAACAAAGTAACAGGTATGCATATTTGTCTTATGAGTATGCAAGGCTGTGATATTAAAATCACTTAAACTAAACATCTAATACACTATATTTTTTTAGTTTATTTATTTTATTAGTTTAGTTTATTTAAATTGTTTATTACAATTTTGCAGATTATTAGTTATTTTCTTGGGATACTATAAACATTTTCTCACAAAACTGGGGACAGTTTCATGAAAGCATCCAGTTTTCTTCTCTGATTAATCCAGTTGATGGGGAGTAGAAGGATAAAGTTAAGTGGCCCTCATTTTGTTATGATGTTCCTGGAGCTGCTTTTGTTCTCTGCTTTCAGGAAAGGACTTTTATTTTTATCTGCAGTCCAACTACAATTCCCTTTCTTGAGTGTGATACGAGGAGAAATAAAACTGTTTACAAATCCCTCCCTCTATTTCATGCCACTCTTGATAGCAAATGCCTTTACCTCATAAAAAAAAAATAATAATAAAAAAAAAACTGTAGTGACACAATCCCTGTCATTACAAGGCCCATAAGCAGATTTCAGAAACCAATTACATGTGAAAAAGTATATGGAAAATCATGGACTGGAATTTGTTCTCAAACAGTAAGTTTAACTTACAGTTGATCCATAGATATTTGTTTAATCTTTACAAAGGTAATTAAAAAAAATAAATAAAGTTATAGATAAAGTCTATGATTGCAGTGAGATAATTATGCGTAAATATTAATATTTTTAATTATTTTGGCAGTTTCAGATCGACAGAGTATTTGTGAAGCAACACTAGTTTTGTGAGTGTGTTTGTCATTCAAACAGTGTGGCAGCATTGCATGCAAATATTTAAAGCCTTGAGAGCCTCTGAGATTTGTCCAGTTCCAGACTTTGTTGGTCTTTATTCAAGTTTGAAACCAACACTAATTTCTCTTTCTTATCTGGATTCACAAATACAAGACCTTGAAAAATATAAACATAGCCCCAGTGTTAACAAAAAGAATGCCTGAACTGGGGATGGAGAGTAAGGAAACTCAGTCCTTTGGGTCAAATAATGGATGAGTGTCCAAATACTTTCTCATATGATGAATGGAGACCAATTTAGACGTGCAGAGAATGACATATAGGCAGAGTGTCACAACTTCTTTCCTGTTCCTTGCATCTTTCACACAGGATCAAATAGCCAGAGAGAAGATGAAGTTAATCATTGGGAATATGCTAGACACATTTGGTAAAAGGCAGGGAAAATTGGTTAAAATACCTTCAACCCCAGTGTTACTCAGACCATTGTTTCTTATCCATGATGCCTACTGTTCTTCTTGGCATACATACACATTCTGCATACAATAGTGCCATTTCTGTAGTTAGCTTTGAGATAAGTGGTAGCTTTCTTAGCCTGAGACTCTGTCATTTTCATGGTACTTGTTAAAAATAAGAGCAGAAAGATACAGGACATAAATTACACTTCAATTCAATAAAATGTTGCTTGGTATGAAGGTTAGTACACCTTACTGGTGTACTAGTACTAATGGAAAGTACCGCTGTACTGAGTATTTAGTAAAATGGTGAAAAAGTGGTAAAAAAAAAAAGTTATTTCTGTTATTTCTTTTTCTTTTTGTCTATGTGTATAAAAAAATACTATTTAATGATTACTAAGTGTTGTGATATAAAAAGACAATTCAGAGGGGCAAGAATGCTGATCATCGTATTTGAAAAGCATTGAATGACTCATGTGGGGTGATTCATGCATTTCAAAAAGTTCAGTACTCAAAATAATGTTTCATGATCTAATAAATACTTAGAAGTAAAGGTCCTTGCTGCTGTTAGTACTTTTACAGCATGAACAGATGGTTTTGAAAGTTCTCTATTTGTTATTTAATTTCTTCCCACTAGTTCTCTTGTCAGATTTCCAGGCTGTGTTAAAGTAATAGAAGGAAAGTCACAAAGGCAATGACCTTGCATTCAAGACCTTGATCCATCTCATTCAGTATTGCATTTCAAATAGTGGCCCATACTAGATGTTCCAGAAGATGATGATGATGATGATTATAATAATTATAATAATAAAGTACCTCACATTTTTTCGACCTTGTAAAAGCCGTTCAGGAGTCTAAATTGCATTGATACTAACCTTTGGGAATTTCAGTTTTAAGGAAAAAATTGCCTTAAGCATCTCCAATGACTTGAGGTAGCAATAGAAGAAAATACATGTTTAATCCTAACCTGTGGCAACAATTATTTGGCTTACCTATTGAAGCAGGAAAGGTAATGGTTGTTTTCAGATCATTTATGAATGAGCTACCCTACATACCACTTACAAGAAAAAATTATATCCTTTTCTCCTCTATGCAAGCACATATAAATACTGGCATACCAAAACACTGCACAGTCAGTGATTTGTGTAGATTTTTTTCAAGGAGTACACAGATCTGATCAGAAGTAGGGCTTCCCACCACTTTCAGGGTTCCTCCAAGGCAGCTGGACAACCTTTTCCATGTTGAATTTTGTTACTATTGGCCAGCACCTTCAGAAATTTCAAGGAAAATTACATTCTCATAGTTCTTTCTCACATAGGTATTATATACATGACTTCAAGTCTTAGAAAATTGAGCTGAAGATAGATTCAATCAGTTCTTCAAACAGTGAAAGCACGTGTTTCTGGTAGGAATTTTCTGCATCTTGAAACTTAATTTCAAGAAATAACTTTACTAAAGATGGGTTTTCTTCCTGCACAGTTCTCACGAGAAAAACTACAGGAGACACTAAATCCAATTATTCACCTACAGTTCTTCATTGAATTTTTTCAGCACAGGGAACACATCTGCCTTTGTACATTTATCTAAGACTTTTCTCCTTTCACTATTTTTATTGTGTCTGTTTCTTTTTGCTGTCTTTTTCAACACTTTAGAGGTTTTCTTGTTTTTTTGTTTGATTTTGTTTTGTTGTGTTGTGTTTTTCTGTTTGTTTTGGCTCTTAGTCTTATTCAGTTTAGTTTTATTTTTTTCCCTTGTCCATTTTATTAGGCCTGTCTCATCTTTTTATTTTCCTCATTAATGTTGTTCCTTAAAAAAAATGACATTGGGCTCAGCTTCATGGTTATGAGTTACATTTGCAGAAAGAAACTGAGTAGTTAAAATTCCACACCCATCCTTTGCATATCCATACTGCCTGGAGACCAAGATAATTAGAAGTTCGATAAATATTTTCAATATAATTAGTGATAATTAACCAGGAAAACAGGGTATACCCATTAGAATCTGGTAGGAGGAGACAGAGAATATCTCTAACACAGTTCCCTACCTGGCTAGGTTTTTGCATTTTCAGCTGTCTATTTCCCAGTTAGATGAATGAAGAATATTTTTATTGTTGCTGTTACTTCAAATAGATAGAGTTCATACTATCCAAATGCTATTTACTTCTGTATAGAGAATTTCACAGTCTCTCCAAAATTGTAGTCTATGAGCTGTTTTTCCTGTTAAAGTTATGATAAATTTCTAGGCAAGTCACTCTCTTGTCAGTCAGAAGCAGCATAGTTTTCAATGATTTACAAAGAGTAGTTAGTTTCATGAAAAGTGCTGTCAGAAAATGTTCCTCATTTGTAAAACGGCTACAACTTCAAAATAGAAAGCTTACATCAAAATCAACCATTAATTGTCAGGTAAGTATGTAAACAAATAACTAAATGATTCCACCAAGCACCCAGATACAGTTCATCCAAATATTAACTATCCATACACATAAGTATGTACAACTGCTAAAGGTAGTTCAGTCAGTAGGGTTTGTTTTAATTGAATCAGAATTATTTATATAATTTTTAGACAACAGATACAGTCAATTACTGCAGTTCCAATTTCCTTTGATTACAAAAGGATATAAGACAGGTCTGACCACTGTCTACGATGCTAAAAGTATTTATGTTAACACAGGACTCATGTCTCCTATTTAGAGAAATAATGCCTGTTCTCCCTGATGAAAAAATAGTGTATAATTTAGCTTCCTTTATGGTTACCAAATTATTCATCTTTTCATTTCAACATTCATAGATAAATAGAAATACCAATCATAAAATAAATAAATAAATGAAAAAACAATAATTGGAACTAATATGGAAAAGTGAAGCTGTTAATATTGGAGAAAAGTCTTCATTTCTTTGCTATCTGGAAAGATCCTTTTTTCCAAGCTGGAATTGAAAATATAGCAACCACCTTAAATACCCAGAACTGGGTCAACATAAATAGAAGGAATGCTGAAAAATATTTTACTTAGCAGCATAGCATGTTTCTTTTTTTTTGGGGGGGGGTGGGAGTATGGAAGAAAAGGAAGAAAGGAAGAAAAGAAAGAAAGAGAGAAAGAATGAAAGAACGAGAGAGAGAGAGAGAGAGAGAGAGAAAGAAAGAAAGAAAGAAAGAAAGAAAGAAATAAAAAGAAAGAAAGAAAGAAAGAAAGAAAGAAAGAAAGAAAGAAAGAAAGAAAGAAAGAAAGAAAGAAAGAAAGAAAGAAAGAAAGAAAGAAAGAAAGAAAAAAGAAAGAGGATACAAAAACCTCACATTACTTAAAGGATTTTGCATTTACATCTTTGTTTAGGATGAGGACTTAACTGGTGTAAATGGGCTTATCTCTCTGAATGCCAGGACTGTTAAATAGTTTTTTTGTTTTGTTTTTTTTTTTTTAATTGTTTCTTCTTTTCTGTCTTGATAGACTAAGATACATTTAATTAACAATCAGGATAGAGATGCTGGAAATAAGGTCTAACAATCCTTTCAAAGTATCTCCTCCTTAGTGAAGAAAAAAAAATTTTTTTTTGCTTGTTTAGTTATTAAGGATTAGTTCTGATACCAAGCAAGGTGTTTTCCTCATGACCAGAAGTCAAAGTAATCTCCACAGGACTGGAAGTCAAAGTAATTCACTGTAAGCATTTGCAAAGATTTATATAAGTCTAGGAAGAATATTGAAAAGTGTGGTGGGTCATTATGGCCATAGTGAGCCCAGTTGTATGTATTGACTTTTCAAGGACAAGTGCAATATATACTTTGCTTTGGTGGATTTAGAGTGGTAAAAGACTACTTGCCACTCTTTATCACACACCAGTTAAAAATGAGAATCCAAGACAAATATACACATTTTTCATAGTCAAAATAATAGCTTTGAGGCGAGAAAGTGATTGCTGAAGAATAGGGTGATATGCCACATGATGTATGAGTGTCTTAAACAACAAAAGATTCTTTAACAGGTTTGCCAGGCTTTGAATCAAGACTTGTTTTTTGCAAGTGGTGCGGGAGTATGTAATATATTTTTTAGCTTTCCTTTTTTCACCTTTGTGCAAGCATTTGGAGGTGATGAAAGAAAGAAACATGATATCACTGGCTTGAGTAAGCTATTGTGTGGGTAGTTAAGAAAAGTTTTTCATTTCATTTCTGCAGAACTTTTTTTCTCTTCTCTATCAGACTCATGCATTTAGTTTTTCTATGTTCAAAGTGGGCAGCTTCAAAACAGTCAGAGTATTGTTATTTCTTTTGCACAATATTGTAATAATGTGGATCAAAAAGATTAAATTGATATCAGACAAAAAAATGGGAAAGCGATAAAACCTTCTAGAAAATGTGTCTTGTGCATATACACAAGAGTAAAGAGCATATCCATAAAAATGACTGAGAAGGAGATACTAAAGGAGATACTGGGTTGAGGGTAGGATCAAAACCATTTCTATCAGAGCAGAGTTAGACCAATTTTAAGTGATTCAGGAATGTAGAGAGGTTTAATCTACTGAAAAGACTTTGAACCACAGAAGTGACTAATTGACCATCAGATAGAAGTCCAGATATAAACTGGAGCATATCTGTTATCTCTGGGTGACTGTCTTTCACAACTCATAGGCTGAATTCACCTCTGTGCTGCCAGCCTTAGGAGGAATGCCCAGGGCTACCTGGTGCCTCAGACAGATGCCTGGCACAAAGAAACCTCTCAGGCCAGCTCAGAAGTGTATCTCCTGAGTGGAGCATCATGGACTGTACTGCTATTCATGCCTTATGGCTCCAGACTTGTCAAGGTGTCAATGACACCAGTGAAAATTAAAGTATTTTTTCTGACACTACGAAGTCCAAAGAAAAACAACCAAAAAACTCAAGCTTCTCAAACCAACAAGAGAAATTGAAAAAAAAAAAACACCTCAGCTTTTATATGCTGGGCTTTTGTGATACAACCCTGTGCTGTTTTAACAGATGTGTTTATACACATCAGTCTTGAACTAAATTATACTCAGCATTATATTTTGGTGCCAGATGATTTGCCAAGCATCTGGTTTTCACCTACTTATAGTATCAGGGTCCACTTATGACACAGATTGAAGCCCAATCTTTAGCTAGTCATTTTCATTGAAATTTAGAATACCTCAAAAAGGCAATCTATCAGGAATGAACAGAATCGAAAGATTATGATCACATTTACAATACTCCTTGTCACACAGTTATAGAATTTCTTGAGGCACTTACTGCCACTTTATTCCCAGATGTTACCAATGCCATAGGCAGATAGATTATTTTTTAATAATACCTTTCCCAAATGTCAATCCAAGTACTGGAAAGAAATACTGAGATTAGCCAGTAGCATCTTTTTAACAAAGTAGAACTGCCATTAGGCAATAGGCATACATCCAGCTCACTAGCACTTTGACTCATGGCTCCCTCAAGCCTCCCAGCAAATCAAGGAAGATGTAAAGGACTAATCAACTCTAATTTGTGATCTTGTTTAATGTCAGGAAAAAACTTTTTTCTTTTTTTTTTTTTCCTTTTTTTTTTTTTTCTTGCAACAGCTGAGTGTAAGCCTTCCAGAAGATTAAAAGGTATGACTTCCTAACATACTGTGCTTGTTTGACTTTCCAAGAAAACAGTCTGTGTGCTAAGTCAGAATGATCCTTGCACTTAGTGCCTACAATTCAGCGGTAGTCACCATCTAAGAATATGGCTTCTGTATCCTGGGGTTGTACAGGTGGCTTGCTTCCACACTCCCTTTTACTCCTAGCAAAAGATATAAGGACATACACTGATGTTTCTGTCATCCTCTCTATCTATATCAAGTAACCCATACATATTTTTATTTTCAAGTGGTTATACAGACATGCGTATATTCTATATACACATATACACACATACAATTTTATAGAGGCAATCATTAGGCTGTAAACGGAAGTCCACAAAAACAGCTAACAGATCTAATTTTGAACTTCTATTTCAGTTATGACATAGTCAAACTGCATGTTTTACTAATCTCTGCTATTTTGCTATCAGGTTTGACAATGTCATTAATTAATTAATTAATGTTACTTACTTAATTAATTAATTAATGTTATTCTGAATATGATGCCCTCTCTACTAATTTTTACCTGTACCCATTGCTTGTGTTTATGACCAGGCTGTTGGGCACCTCCCTATTTTCTGACAAGCTGTAGTAATAACAGAACATTTCAAGCCTCTCACTTGAAAGTGAAATATTAGTTCACAAAGCTGGGAGTAACATATCTGGTAGGGAAAGGTGGTGACAGAAAACCCCAGGGTAGGAGTGAAAACAGCCTTGTACTGTGGCACCTGCAGATTCCTGTCTATCTGTTACACTGACCTTAACATTAAAGGTTCTTCAGGTAAGAGTGGTAACAGCAACACTGCACTCAGAACATTTGATATTTTTGTAACTGTTTATATAAATGCTCAATAAAAATAAAAATAAAAGTATCTTCTTTATCTATTCAAAATAGTTTTGCTTTCTTCCTTATCCTTTCTTCCTTATCCACCAGCACCACCACCAATTTCTTGTGAAGACAGAAGGTACCCAGTACCCTTTGATAACAGGAGGCCTTTTTATGAGTTGATTGGAGCCTTTACACTAAATATTTTCTATCAGCTTTGGGAACGGAGAACACTTCCTGATGGGTGCTCTCTGCTTTCGCTGAACCCACTAAAAGTGGTGGGAAGCTTCAGCTGCCTGAAGCTGCTTGCCACAGGGCTGTAAACCTTTGTGGCAGGAGACTGATTCAGAAGAGACACCAATCACAACCAATTTATTAGAACACTTATTTATTAATTAAGTTTTTATTATGAAAAGTAGATAAATATTGACGTAATTATTTCCTCACACACAGATCCATAGTTATGAACCTGTAGTAACAGCTGAAAGCATATTCACCTTCATATCTTTAGAAACCAAAAAACAAACAAATAAACAAACAAAAAGATCAGTGGTTCTTCTCTGTGCTCACTGCTTTATATAATAACCTCTGCATCTTATTCTGGACAAAGTTTCAATAATAATAAATACATCCCAAGTATTTTGTTATGAGGACCTCAAATGTAGTACTATCATTTACCTATCTGATCTGAAGTCCCACCTAATCTTATTAACTAAGACTAGATACTTTCTTGTATCTTCTTTAAGAACTGTATGCAAGGTGTGGGCAATGCATTTCATATCAGAAAATAACTTTGATAGAAGTTCTGTACTTTGAGACTTGCACTGAAGGTCTCTAAATTGGCCACTTTATGGCCGGCTGAAGATGGAGATTGCAGTTTTGAAAAGACGATGATGATTTCCTCATTCTGCAAGTCTACTTGTAGGGATAGTGTGTGATGCAGTTTACCTCTTGACACTGGCTTCCTTATTCTCTGTTCAGTATTCTCACATTGTGCCGCACCTCTTCACAAAAACTGTCAAACAGCACAGCTGGAGTTAATAAACTGAGGAAGGATGCCCATTACCAGCTACAGACATCCCTGTTGTTTGATGCTTTCAGTATTTCATTATCTCTGCATCAGCACTGGCAGTCCTGCAACTGAAAAGCCATCAAAATAACACAGCTTGAAATGATAAATGAAAGTAACAGAACAACTGCAGCACAGAGCATTCAATTCTGTGGGCTTTTCTAGGTGAACAGAGATTTGTATCTGTTCTGTGGCAGTCTTATACTAGCACACAAAAGGTTTATCCAGATGTGTTTGTTGGCTTAAAGCCATTGGACTCATTTCACATAGACAAATTTGTATAAGTGCTAGGAAAGCTAAAAAAAAAAAAAATTACACTTGATTGTTCTTCTTCAGACATATATTTTAGAAAGATATGAGGTCTTGTTTTTTTCCCTTTTCATTAAGGAAAGAAAGGAAAATATAGCAAGGTCCAGAAAAAGCCCATATCAACCATAAATAATCTTATTGCAAAACGATTATCATTTAATTGGAACTGCTCAAACTAATTAGTACATTCATTCCTGAACTGAGGTTGGGTATGTGATTCAGGAAGGCATCAAATTCTCAATGAAGAGTTAACACAATGGATCAGAATTCTCTGACCCAGTTTAACAATTAGCTCGAGGTGACGTGACATGGAATTTAAATGTACGCTCCAGAGCAGGGAGTTCTTTCATCCTTTTCACAGAATTTCACAGAAATTCTTTCATCCTTAATAAACATATCTAAATTTAAAACTGGAATATATATTTCATTTTATTGTTATAAATATTATCTGCTTATTGCCAGAAGCATATTTTCAGCTACCAAAAGTGTACTGCTCTCACCATTTGGCAGATCCGCAAGGTATTCATATAGCTGCTGCATATAATTTTGCATGTATTGCAGAAGACTGAAATTGATAATTAGCCCTCACGATTTTTAAGTAGTGTCTGGCAATTAAGCCACACAGTTCCCATTTTATCCCAGATAAATTATACAGCTCAATTTCTTTCACCACTTAGGAGATCAGGAGTCAGCTTCTAACCTATTCTTACTCATGGGATATCAATTTGAACATTCTAATTACATATGGATCAATGCCTTTTCATTGTATATTTTTGCATTTCAATTTGTATATCGTTCTGAGAAATTAAAAGTTATTTATTGTGATTTCAGCTGTTCAGCCTTGAAGCCATGATACATCACAGCTTTTTACTGAAAACAAGGAAAAAATCAAAATTTACTTTAAATTAAATGCAAAGTCAAAAACAGATAAATGGACAAAAACATCAGACCAAAGATCTCCAAAGATCTCTCTTACTAGTCTAGCAAACCATACACTTCTGGAATATTTTAGTAATGTGTATGTTCTCAAGTGCAGATAATAAGATGGTTTTCCAAATTTAGATTTCTGTTAAACAGAGAATAGGAAAATTCAGACATTCTTAGAGCTTTGTGAAGGCACAGCTTGCTTTGACACTCATTGAGCCATCTTATACATATCCACTGGGGAAAAATAAATAATAAATAAATGTTTATAAGTTAATCCTATGCAAAAAGAACATTTTTTTCTCAACACACTTGGGCAAATGCAATATATATAGATGACCTAGCCAAAGATTGACTCCTATCATTAGAGTTCAATTAAATTCTTGTTTTCTGGTTTTCTTACTGTAGTAGTTCTTTGCTCATCTGTCTGTAATATGCCTGGCATATGACAACTCAGGATGTATGCATGGGTTTAAGTGCACAGACCTAGATCTCTTTCTACCTGAACTTAGAATTCTTTTTTAGAAATACTGGAAAAGAAGACTCAGTAGTTAGATATAGACTGACATTGAAATACAGTTCAGAAATATTCAGAGCACTTGGGATAAAAGTATGCTAGAATCAACACTTTGTCTCCCAGGTATTTTCTACAGGGGGAAAAAAAAAAAAAAAAAAAAAAAAAAAGTAAAAAGCATCTCAATTTTTTAGCCCATATTCAGAGTTTGAGAGGCAGAAGAAAACTATGCCCTTACTCACACTGACAGATACTTTTTTACCACTGATGAATAACTATTTTTATGCACACATCCCTTGAAGTATGCACTTCAGGTTTCCCTACTCAGAAAGTCAATGAACTGACTTGCATACTTGCAGGACTGTAAGTTGCTGCACACAGACACCTTTTTTCTTCTCCTTTTCACAAAGTTAATTTGAGTTAATAATTTTTCTTGCACCTGAACTGTTTGCTGAAATAGTTTCTCTCCCATTTCTACCCCCTAGTCACTTTTTTTTTTTTTTTTTGTTAATCCCTTGCAGGTATTTGGAATTAGCTTCCATGTTGTGCCTTCATTTTTTTCCTGAGGGTTTGCAAATTCTCTTAAACTTTTTATTATTATTATTATCATTTTTGTTATCCTTTTTTGGATTCTTTCCAATTCAGCATTTATATATATGTATTTTTATTTTGTATTATGGTACCCAAAACAGTGTAAAGCACTCAAATACAGTCTCACCAATCTGCACTGAGATAAAAAATTGATTACCTGCCTCCCGTTCTCCTGACCTAATTCCTCTCATTGTACTGTACATGTTCAATATGGTATTTGATGTTTTGCAGCATATCACACTGTATTCTTATGCAGAGTTTATCCTCTGCTCTGAGCCTGGTCTATTCATGTAGTCATGGAAATTTCCAGATTAGTTTTCCTCCATGTTAAGCTCTTTCACACTTCACATTTAACATGATTAAAGATCATTTCTGTTGTATGTAGACCCTGATCATAAGAGTCATAATGGAGTCTTCCCTACAGTCTAAGTTTAGAATAGATAGAAAAACGATGGTGTAGTTGGATACAGAAAATCTTTCCAAATCTGTAGTTACACTGAAAATGCAGAACACTGTTTTCTGCTGGAGCTGTTTTGGAGAAGAATAACTTGTGTTTTCCTAAGAAATGTGGCTGCAACATAATTTCTTTATTCCAATGTTCATACTAGGTCTTATATACCCATACTATGTCCTTCCAATCTTTTTGCAATGTCACCAGAAATATCCTTGTTATCCTGAATCCTGGTAATTATTTTTCCTTCTTTGGCAAATTTTACTTTATTTAATTTCATTTCATTTCAATTCATTTCAATCTTTATATGAAAAAGATAATTTATTACAGAAATTCTTTTTAACCACGTTGTTTATATCATATTGGTCATAAAACCTGAGTGAATCTCACTGTACTATGGAAACATGAATATCTTTCTTTCTTCCTTTACCAGTTAGTCCAACATACCTTAAGTAGCAGTATAAATGTTCTCTGTTATCATGGTGTTACCCATACAGGACCCTGTACAAAGATCTCACCACAGAAATATGCAGCAGATGAAACCCACCCTGTGTTTGCACACTGTAAGGAAAAATCAAATGTTCAGCATAACCTTTTTGAACTGGACCCAATGACTTGACTCATTTTTATAGACAGGTACTAGCAAAAATTATTAAGACCATATTCTTACTTTTTTTCTGTCTCCAGTTAACTTATTTTGTTCATGTGTCAGCACAATAAAAGTATCTAGATAGGCAGAGAGAGAAACAGATTTTGTTTGAGATAGGAAAATAAAAGGATGTCTTAGTGACTCTTACTGCACAGAACTTGTTGCCTAAAAGGCAGTTTATTGTATAACAGTATTGATTCCTATGCAAAGCGTGCTTGATGAATAGTATAGTCCCAGAATTGATGTGACGCTTAACCTGTACAAGGTACATATCCACATCTTTCCCTAAGACCTGACAAATTTTCAATGAGGAGCACTGCAGACAGGTGCTTGTTAACTCAAGAGTCAGGCAGAACCTACGTATTTTATTATTAGTTCAGTTTTATGTTGATGATGTTGCTCTTGACCTTACAGTCATATCTAAATGTTTGGGGGAGTACCCTCAACTCTAAGTTATTTAGGCTTTCTTACTCTTTAGTCAAAAGAAAGAGAGAAGCATCTCCCAAGGGACAACTCATTTTTTCTTAGACTCTCACACTAGTGTTGATTAATTATTTCTGAGAGGCAACATACTTTCTCTGATGATTCAAGAAGAAGCCTAGATAGACTAACGTGAACTATCTCCCTAACTTATAGAGAGTGAAGGGGATATGATATAACTGACACCTGAGGTAGCTCCAAGGAGTAGTGTGGACTGTTGCTATGACACTGGCATTTTGCTAGCCAAAAGAAAACTGCTAAAGCCAAGCAAAAATATTTTATGAATCAGCCTTGTTTGGGTGCTGGTTCAGCTGTGTCAACAGTGTGGATACTACTAATTACAGAAATGAATCTAAGCTTCTGATGACCCTGGTAGAACTGCTGATGACCTCTGCTGAGTACCAATTAGTCAGCAGGCAGACACCAACATAAAAGCTGATGGCTGAAGGTAAGTTCATTATGCTGATGTCGGCCTCTCTGGCCACAGTGAATAAGTGAGTCATTGATGAAGCCAGAGACTCGTCTTCTGATCAGCAGAGTGCTCTTGCATCAGTTTTCTTCTGATAAGGTGCTTCATTGCTTTGAAAGCTTAGCTCTGGTGGATATTGATAATATTTCTTACCTATAATGAAGCACTAAGTTGGGATGATACATCTGTCAGTGGATCCTCAATAAAGAAAGGAATATTTTCACACTTTTGCCCTGATATCTGACGAATCTTGACTAATTAAATTACAAACACACTATTTGCCATTTAATTGCCACACCTGTTTATTTATTTATTCCTTTGGAACCCTGAAGTATATTCACAAAATTTTGAACATATTCTGGAAGCATTTTATTTATTTATAAATAAAATTTCTGTTCATTTGTGTTAGAAAGTGAGCATATGTAGAATATTTTCAAAGTATCTGAAAGCAATTTAAAAAAATGAAGCTAAGAACACACATTTTTTTCACATTTTTTTTTAACTGGCCTTTTGAAAATATTACTACCTTTATAGTTTTTTAGTTCATTGCTGATAAAGTTCTCTGATAAGGATACCTTCATGATAAATGCAAACACAAAAAGGAAGCCTGCAAAGGGTGGACTTAAGGACAAGTAACCTGGGATGAATTCAGAGAAATTGTTCCAGCAGCCAGGAGTCAGCTTGGGAAAGCTAAAGTCCTGACAGAATTAAATCCAGCCTGGGATGTCAAGGGCAAAAAACAATGGCTTCTATAAATACGTCAGTGATTAAAAAAAGGCTAGGGAAAACATGGGCCTTCTCTAGAAGAAATGGGAAAGATGGTTACCTGGGATGTGGAGAAGGTTGAGATACTTGACAACTTTTTTGCCTTGGTCTTCACTGGCAAGTGCTCTAGAATGAAGAACTGTCCACTGTAGGAGAAGATCATGTTTGAGGCTATCTAAGGAAGCTGAAGGTGCACAAGTCCATTGGGCCTGATGAAAAGCATCTGAGGGACCTGATGGAGGCAACTCTCCATCTTATTTAAGAAGCTGTGGCAGACTGGTACAGTTCCTGCTGACTGGAAAAGGGGAAACATAACCCCAGTGTTTAAAAAGGAAAAAAACAGGAGACCTGGGGAACTTACTTGGCAAGATTATGGAGCAGATCCTCCTCGAAACTATGCTAAGGTATATGGAAGACGTCAAGACAGCCAACAGGGCTTCACTAAAGGCAAAAACTCAAAGAGTTGCAGTCAACTTCTTGATGTCCAGGTGGAATTCAGTGATGAGTAGTGTCCCTCAGGGCTGGTATTGGGACTGGTACTGTTTAATATCTTTATTAACGGGATCTACAATGGGATTGAATGCACCTTCAGCAAGTATATCGATGACAACAAGCTGTGTGATGCAGTCAGCATACTGGAGGAAAGGAATGCCAATCAGAGGGAACTGGACAGGCTTGAGAAGTGGGCCCATGCAAACCTGATGAAGTTCAAGGACAAGTGCAAGGTGCTGCACCTGGGTCAGGGAAATCCTAAACAGCAGTACGACTTGGGGATGAGTGGTACAGGCTTGACAGGAATAGATTGAGAGCAATCGTGGAGAAAGTGAAGAAATTCTTCACTGTGAGGGTAGTGAGGCACTGGAACAGGTTGCCTAGAAAAGTGGTGGATGCTCCATCCCTGGAGGTGTTCAAGGCCAGGCTGAATGAGGGTTTGAACAAACTGATCTAGAGAAAGGTGTCTCTGACACACTTGGACTTTGGCAATCAGGGAAGAAGATATAACTCCCTCCAGTTTGGGAGTTTCTTACAATAGGAAAAGGAATAAAAATATACATATGTAAATTTATATGTAGAATACATTTTACGAGCCAGAAACATTATTAATCACTGCTTAGTCTTTTCATAGTGAGAAGTTATACCAATAGTAGTGGACACAGGCATTTGTATCTTGTAAATTTTTCAGGCTGTGAGTAATTTCCTGAACTCTCTCTTTAATCTTTCAAGTAGTCTCAGGAGGAAGATATTTAGGCCAATCTCTCTTAGTCCATAAAGGATCACAGAAACATAAAATCTAAAATTGGAAAAGATATACTGTGTCATTAGTCTAACTCTCTGCCAGTACAGAATAGGTCTCTATATTAAATTTACTACCTTTTCTCCACTATTGGCTTTAGTATGCTAAATTCCTCTTGGGAAAACATTATATTATTTTATTGATTTGGTCAGTAATTTTTAATAAGCCTACTCTCTCCTCTTTTTATATGACCCTGCTTGGCATTACACCTTCAAATATTCATAGACTTGTCATTATAATCCCTTGAACTTTCCAAGTTTATGCCAAGATTATGCATAGACCAAGATTACGCATATTTAACGTTTTTAATTTTTTATTTTTTTCTTCCAAACCTTGGTACTTGTAGTTTTCCAGTCAATCACTATACTGTAAATCTCTGTCTCCTTTTGGTAAGATGAGAAATATAGTCAGAACTACCCTGAGTGAATATACTTTCACATATTTTCCTCCTCAAATCTGGTATAACAGAGAGCCAAATCTTTTCCATTCAGTGTGACAGAGACAAATAAAAAATTATCTGTATGATATCAGAAAGGAGAAATTCAAAGTTAGGTTCCCTAAAAGGTAAAATAGTTCACCTTACTTAATTTGCTATGCTCTGCTTCTGTTATACTCTTCTGGTGTTTCATGAAGATATTAAATGTGATTTGAACAGTATTAATTAGAGACTAATCCCAACCAAAGATAATATCGTTAATTGTTATTCTTCATTTGTTTTGTTTCAAGCACTCCTTCTATTCACTGGTATACATATGCGGTTTATTATTATTTCTTGAAAAATAATTCAAATTCACCCTTGATTTAATAGGTTAGAACTTGAAATAGAAGAATTATGCAGTGTACATTATGTCCACTGCATTAATCCTACCTTTTGTACCAAACTGTGGAATTTTCTTTGATAGGAGGTTAATTTAATATGATTTCTTGCTTATGAACTTTTGACGCCTGTAATTTTTCTCAAGGCGCTAAAGGATTTATTGAAGTATTTCTCTGATCTCATACTGATACTTACTTAAGAGACTTGAAAAAAATAATACTACAAATGACCCAGTCTAGTCCCTGAATTATCAAAGTTGACATTTAATATTTCTAATTCTGATGCTATCTTAGTAAGTCTATTTATACAATTTGGCCATGTTACTTGTTTCATGTATATAAAATTTAAAATATGTATACTCTGCCATTATTGCATGTTTTACAAATTTTTCCATATGCTCTTTAGTTACTATTAGCCACAACCAATTTTGCCTTCCTTCTCAACAAAGGCAGCATATGAAATGCATTTGAAAAACAAAATGTCATACTCAAAAATCCTGCTAGTGACAGTCCATCTGACTGAAGAGCAGTATAGACTCCGGAGCAGACAGTGTGGAAGTCGGTGTCAGAGATGATAGTTCAATGTACTGGAGACTGAACAAGAGGAAAGAATGGGAAAAAAAATAAATAAAAAGTTTACTATTTAGATAATAAGAAAATTCCACTTATATACTGAGTCCCAGTGGAAGAACTCACTAGGTATGATGATCATCCTCTGCTTCCCCCAGACTTTTGCAAGCCACAGGGTTTTATAAACACTTTTATTCAATAAACATATACAGAGTATATGAAAATGAAACAAAAACAATGTAATGTGGATTCACTTTTATTTAAAATTATTTTGTACTTAATATCTCAAGTAACATAATAAAACAAGAAAGCTTTAGAGATGATATTACTTAATAAATTCAATTGTAGCTTTCAAACTTTTAATTTTGTTTCTGGGTTTTTCTGCTCTTCCAAGTGCCTATTTGGTCATATAAGAAAATTTGATGAAAGTTATAATTTGATGAAAGTTATAAATATACAAATATCAAAGTTAGATTGTACTGTTCCAGGACAATGTAATAAAATGTTGTAGAATTATAATGGTTATAAGTAGTAGCAAGATATTTTGACATAAGGTTTTACAATTCAAAATGTTTATCAGGGCACTGTGCACCTCTTCTCAGAATGGTATTTGAACACTTCAGACATCTGATGCTTTATCAGCATCTATAAAAGCTTCCTAAAGAAATCTTCAAGAGAGAGAATGCCTACAGCATGAAAATGTTTTATAGCATAAACATTGGTTCCTAGACCCTGCCTGTCAGCACCAGGTTTCAGGTGAATTGAGAAATCAAAATGCAATTAATTCTTTCTTTCAAATTAAATACTTAGTTTATAATTACACTAATTTTCTTAAAACCTTCAATCCAGTGATGTCAAAGAAATACAATTTTGTCTTTAGGATTTTACTTACAGACAAAAATGTAAAGGAGTTCAAAACCAAAAGAATCAATGTCCTTTTTTCTATCCATGTCATCCCATATTATTCTGCCAATCAATATTGCAAATATGAGCCAATCCAGTTTGAAGTTACTACATGTAACACACTATGAACAGAGTAATAGGTATGAAGCATCAAAGAAATTGTGTATCTGCTGAAAGTTGATGTAATTTTCATTTGATGATAAGAAGTGCGATGAATTTTAACCTGTTACTATGAGGCTTATTGATATTTTCAGGTTATTAATCCACTGAAAAATGAATTACGTTGTTATATGCATTTGAATACAATTATAATGTGCTTCAGCTCCAGCGGGAATGATGAAACTTCCTAAAAATAATATTGTAATTTCCTTTTCTTCCTGCACCATACCTTCCCTGTCAGTGTGCCATTATGTTACAAGAACTTCAGGTACTTTGAGCTCAATATAATCAGAAACAAATTAATGAAACTTTACCACAGTGTGGGATTTGAACCCATTTATTATGGGTCCACTGAATTATTAAGCAACTCATCTCTCTAGTATCTGGGAAAGAGCCTTTTGATTAAAAGCTCTATTGAAAGGTGGTTTTAGTAAACTTTAATTCATGAAAACTTACTGAGTCAAGTACATTGGTGATTTGCAATTATATTTTTTTTATTATTTTTATAATTCTATCTTCATCAAAGTAAATAATGTAAATATATGTGTACCTATTATAAGGATGTTTGTGTATGTAACACATGAATATAGGTTTCTTTGTGTTTTTATATGCATATGTAATACACACACATATATATGTAGAAAAGGGAGGGAGAAAGATGAGATGATATAGCCATATTTTTATTAATATAAGGTGGACAGATATTACTAAGGTAGATTATATCCAACCCCTGAGGAAATGGATAGATATGAACAGAAAGCTCCTACATTGTTAAAATTTTTTTCCATGGTGCTGGATGTTCGTACTGGTAGATATTTGAGAGGATTATAACAAAGTGCTGCACCTATTTCCAAGTATCCATTGAGCAACATCAGTGGAAATGATCTATAAAGAATCTGTGTTGATGCTCATATTACCTTTAACTAGTCAAGGGGCATTGTACCTAACAACTGATAAACCCTAAACCCTATCATTGATAAGTGTAGCTCTTCAGAGGTGTAAATTTTAAGCATCTCTACATGAGAGATGATGAGTTCACTAATGCAGAAAAACAAACAAACAACAACAACAACAAAAATGCCTGAAACAAGCACTCACATCAATTATGGGGGCCAGTGAGGTCTCATTTAAGCAAATTCCTAGTCTTTATACTTTATAGACATCTTTATTTAATATCTGTTCAGTTACAACACAATTTGGAACTTTTCTGATGATGTTGAATAAAGACTAAATTCAAATAAATGTGTTGATTGTTTCATCAATTAATATTGCTAAAACTGCTTGTAGTTTTGGTGATTTCTCCAATGATTTTACTTAGCAGATTTACTCTTTTAATTTTGGAGGAAGACAAAGAACATCACATTTTACTCTGCCTGTCCAAGAGTTCTGTTAACAAAACCTTTTGCAGTTTTATTGCATATTTCCTATGTTTTTTGTTTTTAAACAGTTAAACCAGTTAAGAAATGCAGTGCCATAAAAGTTTGTAGTTTCAATGATATTCAAAGTAATTTTGGTGTTTTGGCTAAAAGTGTAGAAAGAAGAAATCTTTAGCAAGACAGAGATGGGATTTTCAGGAAATGGATTTCTATTCAGGACCTATAGGACAGAAATGATACTGATGAGCAAAGACATAGTCTGCACAACTGTGTTGGTGATGTATTTTCTACTGAATAAATTTAACTGACTTCTGTCAATACATCTCACTGTCAGAGAACTCTGCAAGACATATTTATACTCAGAATGCCATATTTTTCTCTCTCTCACTCACCTTCCCACTCTTCTTGCTATGTATAGCTTGAGCATTCTTCTCTGAGACTAAACTAAAAACAGGGACCCTCACCCAAGTATCCCAAATAATACCCAACTAGTGTATCCTGCTATGTTAGACAAACACCTGGCAAGGTCAACTTAATCTAGTGCTAACTGTAGTAATTCATCTTTGGAGTCAGCTGAGTCATTGCAAGGAACAGATTCAATGTTTGCTGTCTGCCCTGCAGCAGTTATATTTTCATTTCTGAGTACAATTCACTATGTTGTTTATCCTGGATATATCTCCAAATCATCTAAGACCCTGATATCAGAAAGAGAGCTAGTATTGAACTTTCTAGGACAAAAAGATTTTTTCAGTACAAGACTATGGTTTCTATGCCACCTATTTCTCTGAGTTTTGAAAAGTAGTGTGAAATATACTCATTAGAGGAACCTGAATTTGGAATTTTTCAATAACTTCAAAGCCAGTTTCCATCTAAACCAGGCAGCCATTAGAAAGGGTAATTATATCTGTAATTATCCTCATCCACTCACCAGAGTTCCCTAGCTATTCATTTGTATCAGCTCTGTGGATTTTGAGCTATGGTATGAATCACATTAAAAATGAAGTAATAAATTTGCTGTATTATGTGACCAAACTACATGTCAAGAAATTGAATAAAAAAAAAAAAAAGTGTATGAGAAGAAAAATTGACCTATATGCATCTTTTATTAAGCATAATCCAATTCAAAGGTGGACCATCACGATCTTCTAATCCATTCTCATGTGTATATTTCCAATGTCTGCTTAGTACCAGTAGTAACAAGTAAGCAGCTGAAGAGCTGGATCATAAAGATGAGCCAAACACAGAAAGAAATAAGAAGGATAGGATCATATGAGTAGAGATGACAGGGAGGACAACAGAACCACCTGTGTAAGTAGCAATCCCCAATTAAATTAGATTAAACATAACACAGAACTTCCCCCTTTGATCAGTTTAAAATGATTATGAAGCCTCAGGGCTAAAAGTTTGATTATGTCTTGATTCAAAGCATCTTTGAATTAAAGTCAGCTGTGAAGACAGTAGTTTTAATGGATTTAATTTATTTTCTATTAACACAATTTGCAGCAAGGAGCAACAGAATGTGTCATTAAAGTTATTGGTGATAGACACAGTCTCAGGTGATAGCAAGCGACTGATACCATTAGAGAAAAGTGCTGAAGACAGAGGTAGAATAACTGCCCTCAGACCATTGTTTCCAGAGTCCTGACTTGGTCCCTGTTGTTCAATATAGCTATGAACACTGAGGTACGAGTTGTAGGGATATTTTTTAGCATTTTTCTTGCCACTGAGATATGATGACAGTGAATATTAAAGTCTAGTTTAAATGTACTGTATTCCAATTTAAACAGGTATTTCCTATTTCTGAAGGATAAGACAGATGTTCTCACCCACATTATTTTTTTCATGTATGGGTTTTTGTTTATGCTTTTATCCTATCACCTATTATTTACCTCCTTCCCAATGTAGAAGTTTCATCATCCTACTTTCACCATTCTTCAATGAAGAAATAGTTTCTCACGATAGTCAGGATTAAAATGCATCACTGACTTTCTTGAAGTCATTGTATTGTTTCCTTATGCACTGACTCTTTTCCTTATGAGTCATCAGCACTGAAAGTATTTTTAAATGTAATTGCTGATTAAGCAAGGTCCTCTATTGAAGCATCCACAGAATATTTCCTCCATTTCCAGTAAGGCTCTCTCCATAGACTTCATTGCATTTATGATGTGGATATTTGTTGGCAGGCAATCAATCCATAATATCTGGTAAAAATGGGTAGTAATGACTGCCAGTGTTGGCAGTTTAAAACTAATGCCATTTTTTATAATAGAAAACATATTCAATATAGACAGCAGAGGCTTCAAACAAGCTATTGAATGTAGTTAGAGAAAAATGTTTCAACTTATGTAGTATATACACCATGTAATACATGGAAATTATATGCATACTTCCAGTGTTGGATGTAAAATCAATCCTTTTGTCAAGTGCACCTATTGTAGTCTGCCATGTTGGAGACCTACATTCAAACAAAGGACTCAGAAGGTTGGGCACTTAGCTTCCAGGGAGAGAAGCCTTCTGTCATTCAATAACTCTCCTCAGTTGCAGTCGACAAACGAGCTACTGTGGGTAAGACACTTCAGACAAGCTTCTGAAAACCCTTTTGATAAAGTCTCACATCTGAGGTTAATGACAATACCTAAGGTGTGGGAGTCATGTAATAAGCGTAAATTTGACTTGGAAAATTAAAAACAAAGAGCAGGAAACAAAGTAAAAAGTAACACTAGTTTGAAGAGAATGGCATTATAGTCAAAAGGAGTAAATAATGAGGAACAATGCAGTAAGATACATGAGAACTTAGATGATTTAAATGCTAGAAGATGAAAGCTAGTTCAAAGCAGCTAAATAGAGAGCAGTGACAGATTCCTAGGGAAAAAAAGGATATCAAACAATTGGGTGTGTCATTAAATATAAGAAATCAAAAGGTAAAAAGAGTCTAAAAGATAATTCTGTGTGCAGCATTAAATATGAATGATAAGTAATAAGACGAGAAAAGAAATATCTATGTCTAACATTAAAAACAAAGGAATGTTACCAACTATGCCTAAGTAGGGCAAAAAGGAGCCAGGTACAATTTATTAATATAAACAAAATCTAGAAGAAACAGACTAACTAAGAAGAGAACAAAATAAAAAAAAAAAATCTACTTTCAAATAAAAAAATCTAGAATATTATATCTTTGTTGCACTCCTATCTTCTAGGAGTGTATACACTTCTCATTGAAGTACAATTAAAAACTGCCAGGATGCAGTGTTTGCTCACTGTACCAAAGCTGCTGCTAAACTATCACCCCTGTGAGCTAGAATATCAAACCTAGAGCTTGTTTTGTTCATGGTCTTATTTAGAGGATGCATTTAGGCCTATATTATGATTCTGTAAAAAAGAAAAGCCAAAGCAAATCAACCCCCTGTGATCCATTCTCCAGAAAGGGAACGGATTTCCAGAAATACCTGAGGCACCACAGATTACATATCAGAAGCATTCAAAAATCTCACACAGGGATCTCACTACTACCTGTGAAAATCTGGACCATAATTGATACTAGCAGAATTTTCATCAGCATGAGTTCTAATGGATTAAGTCTACTAAACCCATCACTGTTTAATCTTGCTACTCTTTGCTACATGATTCCTATTTATGACAAAGCAACATTAAGAAACTGATGTAATTTTTTTGTCTTCTTTAATGCAGGCCATTTAGTCGTTCATTAAGACAATCACCCTGTCATACCTAGAGTTCCTGAGTTCTTTTTTATGGTTTTGAGCCCATGTGAGTGTCCATAACAAATCTTTCCTGACATGTCATTTATAATTTTACATAAATTTCTCCTTTGGGATTTAATTTATATATAAATGGTGGGTGATAGAGACAATCTGTGTGTTGTGTGCCTTTGTTTTGACATTTTAATTAAAAGGTAGAAAGTTATCTTGTTTTTCCCTTTTTAGATTAAAAATGGAGAGCACATATTCAAAATGTAAGCATTCAAAAGTGAAGAAAATCAGACTAGAGTAACTGAAGTACTGATTGCAATAACTAAGAATATGATAACTACATGAAATACTACTGTCTCCCAATCTAACCTCTTCATTTAGTACCTTTTTATATACAGTTAATGTGCTATTAAAAAGATGTCGAAGCTCAGAATTTGTGATTTGTTCCAGTTTCTAGAGGTAGAAAGGTTCACTGCAGCTTTAGTTCAGTGCTTCTGCTCAATGAAGCATATTCTGTGAGGCTACTGGTGGCCTTCCAGTATCCTTCATCCAGGCAACTACACAAAGTCAAATTGCAGTACTCCTATATTTTTAATTCAGTCTAGCTTGGCATGATTTTCATGGCTGTAATGCAAGGCACACTGCAGGTTTATATCTTTCCCCAGCCAAGAGTGTGGGAGTATTCTAAATTCTAAGCAGAATATATGAATTGCATATTGCAGGCAAAGCAATATACTTTTCTCTACAAGAAAGAAAAAATAAATAAATAAATAAATAAAAATCACAGGACTGTTTTTTGTTTTTCCCCAGTATAAAAAGTGAACAATATCTACCTCTCCTCCAACCCAAAAATCTTTCAGACTTCTCTTATTGCTAAAAGTGAAATTTCTAATACTAAACAATCAAGAATTAGCATTGTTCAGGATGAGTGTGTGATTACCTTTTTGTTCGTCTTTTTTTTTTTTTTAAACCCATAAATAATGTAAACTAATAATAAAAAACAAACAAACAAACAAACAACTATGCAACACAAAATTGGGTAATAACCTCACTAAAAGCCTGACCTTGGTAAGTCCAAGTATCAAAGTTAGAAAAAGCCTTGCATGAAGATGAACACCTCACATGGGCACAAGAGAAGGATACAGAAAGAGTAGCAAGCTCTTGAAGTAGCCTTGAATACTGGTCACCAGTTCAGTCTTGGACTAGTTAATATCACCCTATTTCCTAGCACTCCCCTATGCAATGCAAGTGTATTTTAGTGTGGAGAAGAGACAGAAGCTAGATACAGCAGACTATTTTTATGTTAAAAGGTCTTATTCCTAATTTTCGCTATGTTCTGTAGTGAATGAGGAGCAGCAAAAGAAACAGATCAGTAGGTGCTGTTCACAAAGCACCTATTGAGATACTCTAGAACTGCAGTATCTGTGTGTGTGTGTATTTTGTCTTATGCAGTTTTGGCTCTTCTACAGAACTGATCTGTTAAGGGCCCAGTAGAAGAGATCAATGCTAGCAAGCTTCTGCATACCGCACACTTTACAACCATGAAAAATGAGGGCATTATGGGATGAAAACAAAGCAAGTGAAATGATCCCAGAATGAAAGAAAAGATTACATTTTTAGCTTTAGCAGTTGTGGAACTAAGATGGATCTCAGACCTATGTATATATAACAAAGACTGGGATGCTTTAAAAACCTTTGTTTTTACAAATGTGATTAAGCTTCCCATAAGTGCCAATTGCAATTCCTGGTCTATTATATGCTCTCAGATACCTATTAAATATCCTTTAAAAAGACAGAATTCAGTTTTAAGGGATCAATATGTTTCAATTTATCTTCATATTTATGTAACAAGAATTTTATCATTTCGGTAGTCTTAACTGTCAATATTCTTTTTACTCCCTCTCTGTCAAAGTGTACTGCTTCCCCTCCCATTCCCTCTTTTTTTTTTTTTTTCTTATTTTTTTAGTCCTCTAAAATTACACCATTGCTCTACATAATAAACAATGCTTTGATGTGTGACTTCTTATCTCAAAACAATGAAAACATTGTTTTCAAAATTTCTACCAGCAACTCTTGTATTTTGAGAGGAGATGATCTGTTTTTTTGTTTTGTTTTTGTTTTTTTTTTACTTTTTCTTTGTTTGCTATTTATTTTTTCTCCAGATAATATGTAAAATGAGCTGATGATAATACACGATCTTACCTAAAATCTGTTCTCAAGTTAAATCAATCATTTATTCCCTTATTCCCTCTGCATGAACATCAAACCACTCTGAGTTCAAAGATTGTTTATAATCTGCTAATTCTAGCAGATTCAGATGTGATCATCCATACATAAACTAACATTTTAGTAAAATGTAACATGCCTAGACCAACTTCACATTATTCTCCAGCAATTTCTCAGAGATACACCAGTAATTATTTGTTCCACTTTTTCTATTTTGTATCTAAGTTCAGTTCATTAATTCGAGAGAAAGTTTTTGAAGTATATGTAACCTCTTCAGAATGATGCATGGCAACATTTTCTGAGAACAGACTGAATGAGAATGAGCAAAAAGATATCCCCAGATTTTTTTTATAAATAAGAATCATTAGGGTCTGTCAAAGTCTTGCACTCTTTTCCAGGTATCAGATCAAGTTGAGTAGTTCAATAGTATACTCAAAGAAATGTGTATCTTTTCTTTTAAATTCATTATGCTTGTAATATAAAATTTATTGTTCTTTACTTCCCTTTCTTCTCAATGAATTCAAACACTGGAAGAGTTTAGCCATGGAATCACAAATCACAGAACCCTTCATAAAGGAGAAGGACTGTTTCTCTTGACCAGCTGACAACACTCCTTCCTGTTCAGCCCAGGAGGCTGTTGGCCTTCTCTGTTCCAAGGATATATTGCTGGCTGATGTTCCACGTGGTGTGTTGAGGAATTTTTGAAACAGCAAAGATCCCACGGCTTGCTGCAGCTGAGCAAACCAAGTTCCCATGACACTGTTCCCACATCACCCAATTGAGGAATTTAGAAAAATATTGTTGCCAGTTGTTGGCTTCAAGGACAAGGTCTACGTGACTGCTAATCACAAGGGGGTTGTTTTCTTGCAGGTGGTGTTGTTTTCTTGTAGTTGTTTGTCTGAGTGCTTTTGACCAATAATCTTGTGTGAGACACTATCTGCCCCTGTTAAGTTCACTATAAAAGTCAGGCTATTCAGGTAATAAAATGGAGCTTGATCTGACCATACTGGTGTCTGTCATGCTTTTGGCCATTCTTCCTGCAACATTGGTGTCTACAAGGATTTGTTAATCATATCTTCTGCTGAATAAACCTGTCTCCCTTACTCAATCCAGGATCTACTTTGTTCATTTCAAACAGTTCTTGTCAGCATCTACTCTCAGAGCCAAGTGATTTTTCACTTCAGGAAAGCGTTGAAAGACACTGCAGTTTTTGGTAGGTTTTCCCAATGTTTTTCTTTAAACAGTATTTCTCTGTGTTAACATATAGCAGCTTAATCTTCTATTGCTTTAGAGCAATTTTCATCTCTTTCCCATTACACTCTTCTTTTGTTCACGTGACTCAGCATTTTTTACTGTGAACCAAGCTCTCTTCCTCAAGATCTAATTCTTAGAAGGCAATCCACTTTCTGAGATGCTGTGTGCTATCTTACACTACAATTACTGCATCAAATGATTCCTTCCATTGCGTTCACAGATTTTGTTGCTTAGAGTTGGTATTTTCAAGGGTACTTGCTGATTATTTTTAGATACATTTACTGTACATTTTAAGAGACCAAAGCCATCTTTCTCAAAAAGTGATCTCCTTACCACAGAGGTACATATTTTCTTTAAAATCATATTGAAATCATTATGGTTGTACATCTAGTAGGGTCTGAGCTCTTTTTCTGTTTGGTTAAGACTATATGTAAAGATACCTCCTCTCTGAATAACCCATCTTACTGTTAGGAAACTGAGTCATGTCGTTTAAATCTGTTATCTATATATAACTAGCTGATTTCAATGGAATTTGACACTTACACATTTTAGACAATGCAGAGCAGCAGAAGTTTGTTTATTGTCATGCAGGAAGTTACAGCAAAGGAAACAGATCACTAAAATGTCCCTGTTCCTAGACTCGCCTTTCTACTTTACTAGATATATTTGACATTAATATAATACATTGCAGGCTACTGGCATTATAATAGGTATCTAAAGTTGACATTAATTTAGATGTACTTTTAATCTTGGTAAATCTGAAAGCAGATGTATGATTTATTTGAAGTGAAATAACATACTAAGAAAAATAACACAAATATTTTTCAAGCAAAATGTTCTGAGTTATGCAGCAGCAGGAGCTCTGACTGAGGAAACATACAAAATATAAAACCTGTCAGTTCCTTTAAAGTTTTTCTTCACTCTTGACTTCACCAAAGAAACTACATAAGATTAAGGTAATAATTTCCTTAATAATTTATAAAAATAACATTTTCAGAAACTTTGTTTGTATTAAGAAGCCTGGAGTAAAAATGAAATGTACCTCCACAATAATATACTACAGTGAAGAAAAAAATAATTTGCAAATTTTGTGCTGCATAATCCAGAGGAAATTACAAATAACATGACAGAAAAGGGAAAGAAATGAGACCTGTATTGTATTAGCAATGCCATCTCTATATTAATCATAATGCTAAGATATTAACAAATGTTATGTATATTAATACAAACGGTCATTGTTAGAATAATTCATGAACCTCAAAAGAGTTATTAATGTGATATGGATACTCTAATGCATTCACATGTCATTGAGATCAGAGTTATTCATACTGAAGTATTCACAAGCTGTAGTGAGTTTTGAGGATTGATTTATTTGTTTCTAAGTACCATCTATAGAGGTAAAAATATATATGTAGGCAACAATTACAGGCAATTTATACCACTACTGGTTAAGGACTCTATCCACCAAGGATTTGTCCTTTTGCTTCCACTAGACAGAAGGAAGTTTTCCCCAGTAGAGGAAAGAGCGTTGAGATGATGAGAAGCTGCAACTCTTTTGTTGTAAAGAGTGATTTCAGAACAATTTTAAATCATATTTCAGAACAATTTCAAAAGTCACAAGCTAGAGGACTACATACCTAAGTCAGCTAGTATACTACAATGGCTGACTAAAGCAAACAAATTCAAGGCTCAATGGTTTTTGTAAACCTACATGCTGTTCAAGGGGTCCTCTTGTTCATTCAGAAGTCCTACCAGAAGTGCATAAGTATAATATAAATGTCAGATCATGTTCCACTGATAATACATGCAGTGTAGTAAAAAGGTGATAAAACCAAAATCAAGGGAAATATGAGAATCAAGAATCAAGTAACAGTAAGGAGACCAACCGGGTAGCCCAACCTGAAAAGCAATAAAAGAAGGTAAGTAATGGAAGTCCTATTTATATTATTTGCTACCTCTTTCATATTTCACTCTGTCCTGGAGGTAACAGAATCCAACTCAGCACTACTATTCCTGGAGGCGGGTACCAGCACAGTAACCCCACAGGAGACAGCAGGACAATGCTTTGCTTCTGAAAAGAGCTTTGTCTGCTCCTGGCCCTTTCCTACTGATTGCATGCATGCACTTCTGTAACTTTCTTTTTGGATCTGGAAAATAGGAAGAGGAAGAAGCACTGGGAATACTTGGGTGACAAGAAAACTTCCAATTCCTGCAGTGACGAGTCTGAGCTGGAACTAGACTGGTTCCTTTTCAGGTTGAATGTGTTAGATATTGGTGAACAGCTGTTTCCCTCTCAAATACAGTATTTTAAAGACACTATTACAACCTTAAAGATGAATCAATTGCTAAGCTACTAATTAGCTTGGTACAAAATACTAGTCTCTCTTAATTAAGCCAATTCCATATGGACCAAAGAGGTCTCCTAACTGAGGTTTAATCTAAATGGAAACATTTGTGACTAGAAGCATGGTATGAAAAAGACTCATTTGATGAAGTTGGTGATTTTCTTAAAAGCTAAAGAAAGGGTAGAAAATAGTACCTATAAACTGAATCCTGGAGCTTCCTCATTTTTTTTGTGAAATGATGTAATTTTAGCCATAAGAGATTTTTATGACATTCCTAGCCAATACGAGCCACTCAGGTTCCTACCATTTACCAATTTTGTTATGATAGCAAAATGGCATTTTTTAATACCATGCTCACTCAATCTCTCTCAAAATCATCACTTGACAAACCAAGGATGTAGATATATAGGATGTTTTCAAATTGTCTGTATTTCCACAGACAGAACTGGAGACCACGGTATATTACTATCATTGTACAAAAATTGACTGACACTGACAAAAATCAGTACAAAATAACTATTTTCCCTGCAGCAAAAGTGGGGCATTGAAATGCCACAGAGTTTGCAGGGTGCTGACTCCATCTTTCTGTATATTTTCTATTGAATAAAAGGAAGTTCATGGATATCTTCACAGTACCCATCTAGAGCAGGAACATAGCCAAAATCCATTTCATTTGGTCACAAATCTTCTGTATAGGATTTACAATTCTTCTGACAGACTGAGGAGGCTATGTTAACTTACAGTCTGAACTGATTCTCAGTCTGCACATTTTCGTTACCACTAAGAGAATACATTTCCTCGTATGACTTACCTACTTCTTGCTTTCTTTAGTGAAACTGTTCATTTGAGGACAAAGGAGAAGGAATTGTTACTGTGAAAGGAATATCCTATATTCCTTCAAAATTCAGCTTCACTTGATAGAAAAATTAATCATATCACCCTTGAGATATTGTTAAAACCCTATACATCACAATTTACTCTCTTGTGCCATACACCTAATTATTTTGATAAACCTACTCTTTTAATAAGATACCACCCCCATTCTATATATTATGTTGAGTTGCAAAAAAAATTAGGAGCATAGCTCCTAATTTAAGGTGTCTTACAGGCATGAGACTGAAGGAATATAAGAAAAATTCTTTTTAACCAAGGTAGCTGTGAACTTATTTTGAAAATGATTGTAAAAATGAAATTGGGGAACCACTGACAAGCAGATTTTATGTATCCAACATCTCAAGTCCTTGTGGATTTTAAGAAGAACCCGCATTACATTTTGGGATTGACTGAACCAAATGAGTTTCATCATTGTTCATCCTGGAAGAAATATTCTGATCCATTCTGTTAACTGTTAAAATCACTCACCTACATGGCAGATGACTCCCTATGACAGTATAGCAATACAACAATTTTGTGTGATGATCCTGGTCATGTTAAACTAGTAAAAAATGCATTTTTTTTAAGTTGTCATGTGAGTTATTTACACTTTAAATCTGTAAAACAATCCTTGTTTCCTAAAACAAAAGGAATGTATACAACAGATTTTAAAAGAGTAATAAATACTAAATAATAATAATAATAATAATAAATAAATATAAATAAATAATAATAATAAAAAAGCATCATGTGGATCTCAATAAGTCATTACCCAAATTTGGAATAAAAGAATACTTATATTAAAAAAAAAAAAAAAAAAAAAAAAAAAAAAAATGTGATCTATTCCTCTTTTTCTAAAGAAGAAATATTATTAACTGTTAATATAAAATAATTTTTAAAACAATTACTGAAAGGAAAAATCTATGCACTTGAAATTTCCAGCCAATATGAATGAAAAGGGTAGACAGTGGTAAGAAGGAGGAAATAAAATAGACTAACACTGGTGACTGAAAATTATCTGAAAAGAGACATCTTTAAAAAAGGGACATCTTTAAAAAAAAAAAAAAAGTCATAATATACTTATTAAAGTGGAAGATAATCCAAAAATTACATAAAGCAAGCAACTATCACAATAACAGAGGGTATTATTAAATTGATAAAATATCCTCCCCTTTCCTTCTTCAAGATGTTTTTTATTCTTCATATTAGATATAAAAGCAGACAATCAGATAATTTTGTTTCACTGTGTCTGGTTGCTGCCACTCAAGTGAATGTGTTAAAAAAAAAAAAAAAAAGTAGTATTTTTTCATACTCAGAGAGTATGTTCTCTCTGGACAAGCCTATAAAAGAAACAGTAAAGGAGAAAAGTAAAGATGTTTATTTTAGAAAGAGGATTCCTCTCCACTTATTAATTTCTTGTTCCTATTCCATGAATTCTAGCAGTTAATTATAGCTTTCTGTGAGTTAGTTAAGAGGGATTTGTTTTATAGAACACATAGAATTTTTTTTGTCTTGAAGACATGGACCACTAGTTTGTCTATAAGCTCTGTGTTTTGCTCAGATTCAGTCATCTAGCTCTCACACAGTCTCTTTTTCCACCATACAGTGTCCAGAACAGTTGTTTGTTTTCCTTTTCCATTTTCCACTGTTTACTTAAGCTTTCTATTATATCATTTATTTTTCATATTGTAAGTGACTGGGTTTGGGATTGTGATCTCTATATAAAGCTTGTCACACAGTGTGAGACCCAGCAAGTTGAGTTTCAAAATACAATTAAAAAAATCAAGAAAAACAATTTCTGAACAGAGGAAGGAAGGAAGGAAGGAAGGAATGAAGGAAGGAAGGAAGGAAGGAAGGAAGGAAGGAAGGAAGGAAGGAAGGAAGGAAGGAAGGAAGGAAGGAAGGAAGGAAGGAAGGAAGGAAGGAAGGAAGAAAAGATATAGGCACCCCACAGTTAGTCAGACTTAAGCTCTCCAGTGCCTTAGGTCATTTCTGAAAATAGGGATTAATCACTTCTGAAAATAAAGTGGGTTTGAATTGAAGGTTAAAATAAAGTATACCACTGTATAAGCAACATTTGCAATAACTAACTTCCAATGTATTTAGCCTTTAAAACTAATTCTATAACAACAAAATAAATATTGCTAAGGAATGAACACATGCACGATATTCTATAATAATGTTAGAAGAGTCAGTGGCAGTTTTGTTCTTCCCACCTACTACTCACTGAAAAAAAATCCACTGGGTATGAAGTGGGGGCACAGGGCTTTGATGGATAAGAACTCTTAATAAGAAGGATGTGGCAAGTACAGTCTTTTGGTACTGTGGTCAAAAAACAGCCTCTAGCACCTTTTAGTTTATTAGTGTAGAAGTAGCCTTTGTGTTTACATGTATGTCCAGGCAATAATTTTCTCTGTTACCTCTGTAGAGAGACTTTATAATTTTGGTATGATTTTTTTCCTTTTTTTATTTATTTTTTTTTCTGTTAAAGTTCCTGTTTTATTCGCATAAACATCTTCACTAGTAATTTAGGGCTACTTATTTGGTGTTTGAATTTGGCCTTTAATTGTGATTGACCCAATAAAATACATGGCTTTATTTCCATTCTTTTAGAAGATAAATATTTACAAATTTAACATAAGAACATTCACTGCATATATTTAAAGATAATTTAACATTAGTTAAATTAAAATCAGTTAAACCCATACAAAGTGAAATATATTGATGATGAAAATACCTGGTGATGTGGCCTTCAGAAAATCTGCAAAAAAATGACCCATTGAATGGATCTTTTCATGTGTATTCAAATTTACAGAGTTCCACCAGTATGCCCAGCCCTTTTCCAGGGATGCAGGACATGTATAGTGAGATGTGTACCTTCCATGAAGCTATTACATCATACCTCTGCACAGGTTTTTTTCCTACTGGAAACAAATGCTTGGAGCACAGAACAAGCCAAGTGCATGGATACTGTATGTGTCATTTTAAAAACAGTTATTTGTAGTTTTCTGTGCTTCTTTAACAAATCTGAAATCCACCAGGTGATGTTACGTGGTAATGCCTATCAAATATATAGGATATAATATATATATGTATGTTATTTTAAGGCACAGAGATTCTTAAAAAGGCATATAATTATTTTTACAAGTGTGCTGATGCTCTGTTTCTTATGAAAGTGGCAAAAACTGTTTAGTGTTGCAGGAGCACAAAATGAAAAGCACAATGGACACACCATTTTGCTGGGTCTGATAGCAAATACAGAAGCACTGTAGAATGTGCTTAGACTTTTTTCTGCTGATGGCCATTGAATTACATTGTTTGTGCTGGATCATGAAAGGACATGAATGTTGGAACTTTGAATGTTCACTTTTGTTTTTCTGCTTCTTTCATGAAGGTAAAAGTGCTTCTTTTTGACATAGAAAACAATATTAGGGTCTTTATTTGTTCTCTTTTTGTCTCCTTTATCAAAAAAGATATTGATTAACTTATAATGGTATTTCTTTTCAGGTTATAGAAGAACAAAGCTTATTCTGTTATTCCAACTTTCTTGGAACTGCTCTATTTGTAGTTCACATTTGCCTGCAACATTTCATTCAAACAGCTAGCTCTGCTCCTACTGACTTCAAAGGTATGAGAGGTGAGAGGAGAAGTTGCTATTGCATCAGGGCTTTATATTCTGCTTCATTTTATCTGAAATAGTCACACAGTTTATTGTCATATTATTAGGTCAAATACAGTTGTCTTTATTTAAATTTCCTAAGGGGAAAAAAAAAAAAAATAGACCAAAGAGACAGATTTGGCCATCTGTTACTGTTAAAAAGATTTTTCTTTTGATAATGTGGGTAAAACATTCTGGACAGGGGCCTATCCTTGATTGCTTCCATATTCTAGTTTTCTTTCTGAAGACAAATTTGCATATGCATATGCCCATATGCATGCCTGCATACAGCTAGGACAAATATGTTCAAAAAAGTTTTGAATAATGAACTGTTCTATCAGAAGTGAGTCTCCCAGTTGTGCCTCAAAAGAAATATGATTTTGATTGCCAAGGTTTTCAATTTGAATACATATGTAATTTCAACATGTATGGTTGCAAATTGAAAATGGAACTGCATGTTACAAAAACTATACTGTTTGTGAAGGAATCATTCAAAGGTCCAAATTTCTCTTAATATTGTTCAAATTAGAAAAATTCATCATCAATTTCATCAAAATTTCACCGTGCCTTTATGACAGAGTTGGTTTAAGTAACGGACTCCAAATCCTCTCTTTGGAAGAATCAAAGACCATTGGTTACAACCCAGCTACACCAACCAAGGTTTAGTAAAGGTGCAAGAAGGGTAGAGGAGTCTTAGAAGAGAATACGTATGCATTCAAGAATATGTGATCTGTTAATTCACATTTTAAATTAGGAATACAGGGTGAGTTTTGGGGACTCTTGCCCCTTCACAGCTTTCTCTGTGGTTCTGTTTCCTTAAATCTAAGAAAGTATGCAATGGGACAGTGGGCCAGAAAACAATATTTAAGTTTATAAGTTTTAAAGGTGAATTTCTGCTTTTTAACACATACATATTTTCTCTAATTTTTACAAAAGTTTGTCTATCTTGCAGATAAACACAGTAGAAATTAATGCACTTCTTTTTTTTTTTCAGAGTTAATACAACCTAATACTGTGTTGTTACATACACACTCATATAAGTGTGCATTTATAATAGGTACCTGTAAATATATATAAATCCATAGAAAGGGAAATTAAGATGCATTTTCCTAACTGAAATAGTTAATTATGCAATCTCTGATAACTATTCTGGTATGCTTTCTTAATTCATGTACTACTGCAGAATTGTTCAGAAAATGCTGTGTATTTTCATAGCAAGCATTCAAAAAAAACAAAAAAAATTTTCCATTGATACTGGGTCTATTGTATTCCATGGTGACAATATTACTTCACTGTCGAGTTCTTTTCTTTCCCAAGCAAATCATATGTTTTTATCCAATTTTATCCAATAAAAAAGGATGAATGATTATTTTTGTACTTCGGTAACAGAAAACATGAAATATTAGTCTTCTCTAGGAATAGGAATATTTCAGTAGGAATATTACAGCAGGGATATTTCTCAACAGAAGGGAAAAGTCTGCTTTTAACAAATTCTGCATGTGTTGATTTCAGTATATTTCTATTCATACAAACTCATATGAGAGATTCTTTTATTTTCTTTGAAACCTTTTCCTTAAAGCAAGCATTTGTATTTCAACTTTAGGTAAAGTTCTAAACATTAGCATTTGTGTGCATTTCTTTCAGCCTACCTCATCATTTTCTTGTTTCATGCCCAGGGCTTAGCAGTTGGAGTTTAAAAACAGCCAGCTTTAATGTCTATGACTGACATGTAATTTCTGCTTACTTTAAAGCTTTTTTTTTTCCGCTAACTTTGCCTTTTTTAATGTTCTTTCCTGCCCATAATCACAAAGCTACATAAGCTCTTTTGTGGTTTAATAAATATTGTCAATTTTTTAAAGCACAACATAGTGTGTATTCTTCTTCAAAGATAGTTATTAAGTATATAAAAAGAAGCTTGTTAAATTTGTAGATTCATTTTTGTTATTATTATTCTTACTGCTTATATTTAAATTAGGAAAGATAATCCATTAAAGAGAGTGAACTGTCAAAAATATTGCCATATCTATCATTAAGTATAACCTTCCTGGGTTTAAATAATATTATGGTTATGACACAAACAAGCAAAAGACCTTGAATTTGAAATTAATGCTCTACCTTCCATTAACACTATTTGTTTTCATGGGGAACACAAAGCCATGTGAATGTAATGGATCTATTTAGCTCATAGTTACTCTAAAATCTCCTATTTAAAAAAGTGACAATTACAAGTAAAGTGCCTATTTGTAATATATACGTTACATATCAGAACCTTATGTTAAATGCTTAATGACATGCATCTATCTTAGTTCTGCAGAAATATTGTTGAGAATTGAGCCTTTAAAGGATTCAGCATCATAGCTGTGCACTTTGCTTTTCATTATCTGATGAAGTAAACTATCTGAGAGATACAGTAAATGCAGTTTTCTTTTTCACACTGCTGAGAAAAAAAAAAAAAAAAAGAAAAAAAGAAAAGAAAAAAAAAATATCATTGCAGCTGGAGAGGCAGAAAAAAACTAAAAGTTTGTTGAGTTGTTTTCTAAGAAAAATGTTTTGCAAAGCATCTTGAAATTACTTGTAAAATATAAAACATGAATAGGTGAATTATTTATTACATTGGGTTTACCATCATTTAACTGGGATTGCAGGAAGAGTTCATTTGTGATTTGCTAATGGATTAGTTTTAGATTAATAATAAGACAGTGTAATGAATCTGCTTGAATTTTGCCTCCTATGATCCTTAATACCCCACTGCATACAGTGTATGTGTAAGTAGCTACCTGCTGAGACATATATTCAAAGACCAATAAAACACGTGAAGCCAGGACCTTCATAACTCAACCATCCCACACTACAATTAATTCATAATGGATCCTTAGGTGGTAAACTGCAGCTATTTGGTTTGATGACTGCATGCATCCTTTCTTCTTTTTCCTACCCAACTGTTTACCAAATATATGTTTACAACTTATTTTTTCTCTCATTGTAAACATTTTAACTGATAAGAAGTTTTCAGATTACATTTTTGGCATCTGCTACAATACAGTATTTTATTAGTATTTGAAGTAATGCGTTTAGACAATGAATGATTTCAGTCAATGAAATATTTCTTCTCATCGCTCATACAGAATTGAAAATTCTCAGAAATAATTAAATGAATTATGCGAAGGTTCATCCTGGCTTCCTTTTTGTGACAGATTTTCCACTACACAAAGAAACAAGAAACAAAAAACAACTAACCAATCAACAACAAAAAGGTTTTTTCAGCCATTTTTGAAGTACTGGATTTATAGTAAATTGTCCAGAGCCTGCAATCTGCGGGTTCTATATTTCACATATAGTAAAAAACACTAACATTAATCTCTACTATGAACAATAATGGATCAGTTAATATAAAAATTTGGAGAAAAGCAATTCAAACAAGATAGTGATGTAGGATAAAATAAAAATGAGTGCAGAAATATTCCAAGTGTATACTCAAAATAAAAATTATTAGGAAGAACCCAGTCTACCAAAATTTCCCCAGTAGTGCATCCTGCCTCCACTGAATATTTGAATGAGGCTGTTCAGGTCAGGAAAACAATGATGTAAGATCTGCTAGCACATCAAAGTCACCCTTTCAAGTTGTGTTTCTCTTACCATACAAGGGGTCTCGTCTCTTTTCCGAGTTACCTTCTTTCTTAAAACAATGAACAAAAATGAACCTTCAGCAATTTCACTGTTATTTTTGTGTATAAGATTAGTTAAAATGTAAAAACACCAGCTAGTGCATTTCATGCACTTGTCAAATTGGATATTGTACCAAAAGAATTCTTTGTTAAGCTTTACTTTTCTTTAAAGTAGCTGTAGTACTTATAGTGATGTATATTGAGAACCTATTGCTCATTTGTTAGAATACAATAGAATACAGTGCTTTAAATAGTTACTGCAAAAAAACTTTTCCATAAGCCTCTGTACTTATCATTGTCTAATGTATTATATCCATGTCAAATTGTAGCATATTTCAAAGTAAAATAAAAATGTTCAGAAGGAAAAAAGAAACATAATTTAATTTAAAGTTAATCTCAAATTATAGAATTAGCAAAAAGCAGAAAATAACATGAAATATCTTTTTCATAACTTCAAATAAATTACATTTTTAAATCCATGGAAAACCCTTCAGAGTTGTGGAGGTTTCTTGAAAAAACTTCAGAGCAAACCCTTGTGTTATAAACTTGAAGAGTACAGAAAGAGCTGTTTTCCTTATTACACTGATTCATTGTTTCTAAAGCCAGAGAAAATATCAGTGCTACTGTATCCCCTTCTCTGGTTAGAGAATTTAAGTTGCTTCTGTAATTCTTAATAATTTGTTTAACTGTTATTTTAACATCATTAAAGCTAGGCACTATGTTGGTCTCTCCATCCTGCAAAGATAAATAGTAAGGCTCATCTTTAAGTACACACATAATAATACTGATTCTAGGCTGTTCATACACATTAAGATAGTATCAACTGTAATTTTTTGTATATTTGCTTTGCTCAGACATAAAGAATACATTGCTCTCTGAAGTGTGATGTTCTGATTAAGAAAAAAAAAAAAAAGTATTTTGGGATGCTAGTGCTTTAAAACAGAAATATCTGCTTTCTCATTCTGACAAAAAAAAAAAAAAAGTAATGTACAAAAAAAAAAAAAGCACATGTACAAATAGAGCTTTCAACTGAAGGCTGGAGCCAATCCAGCTTGATTCTGGATGAAGTCCACCCAGAAGTCAAGTTTATTTAGTACATTCATACTTGACTTTGAAGGAGTAAAGTTTTGAGAAGGATCTCTGAAATCTTCAAAAAATTTGTTTTGGTCATTTGGAATTCTGTTCACTTTCCTGTAAATGTTACACTCGGTAAAGTTACCACTGTATTCCTGTGAGACTTTTTAATGTAAAAAATTGAACTAAACTATTATGGAATCAAAGTAAATAAAATCTCAGCTGTTATTTTTTGTCACCCCAGAACAAGAAGTTATCGTAGCACAAAAATAATACAATTTATTTTAAATAACAGAAGATAGAAGTGTAGGAAACATGAAATAAACTTCACTGACTTTTTTCCTTAATTATCATTTGTTCTATGTTTTATGTTAAAGACACATGTTAAGTCACATTTGACTTAGTTATATCTCCTAGAAAAGTTTGAATCTGCAAGAAATAAAGAGCATAAGCTCAGAACTGTGTTCAATTTTTCTGAAGATCATTTCCATATTTAATTAGAAAAAAAGGATGATTTTTAAAATATCATCGATTTTCCAGATTGACAGGTTCTTTCACACTAGAACTTATTATCTATTACAGTGAAAAATCTTGTATTTTGCTTTCATGTAACTTCCCTTCTATGAAGTTGATTTATTCAGTACTAGTTCCCAAAGTAGTATTGGACCTTGCTTAGAAAGAAATTGAGAATTTATGTAACAAATTTTCTTTCCCCACCTGCATTGCCTGAATAAGTCCTTCCATTAACAGGATGAGCCTTACAAATTACTATGAGTGGAGTGGATTTTTTTTATTAACGAGTTTCTGTTTCCCTTCCTCTTCCCAAAAAGCAATCATTTTCTTTAAATAGAAAATGTCAGCTAAATGAAGCTGAATGTAAATGTGGATTTCTCAAATTTTGGCTCTCAAAACATGAGGAACACGCTAGTCCAATCATATAAACCCAGTCATATAAATCCAATGTATTCCAGAGTCCTTAAAAATAGATCATAACAACACCATATTTAGTTTTCATTCCAGTTATACCTTAGTCAATTTCAGTTTGATCATCATCAACTTTAATAATCATTTACATCCTTTCTATAAACTTTTAAACACCTTTATAAACACATTTTGCCAACAAGTTTCCAGAAATACGTATCAAGCAGGATAAAAAAAAGTCACACAAAAAAAAAGGAAAGAGAAATGTGATAGTTTTACCTTCAGCAATAATAGGCATCAGTTGACATTTTAAATGATTAGAGTGTTTAAATTAAACATCTGTAACATATAAAAAAATCATGCTAATGAACATGCTAAAGAAGCAGTCTAGGAAAATTCATGTATAAATTTGTGTTTGTGCTTATATGTCTTTTATAACTGAAATTACCTTGGGTTTTAGCTTTCTAAATGCTTTTTTTGTTTGTTTGTTTGTTTTGTTGTTGTTTTTGTTGTTGTTGTTTTTTCCTTGAAGGAGATTTTTGTTGTTTTTTAAACTTTTGTTGTTTTTTTAAACTTTTTAAACTTAAAAAAAAAAATCATTGTATTTGGGATCTACAAAGCTTATCTTTTTTTTTTTTTTTTTTTTCAAAAGTTATCTCCATTAAAACATTTTGATGGAGTATTATCTACTGTTTTATTCCATAAAACCCAACTGTGCATTCTTTTATTAGAGAATCATAAAAGTTGGTACTATATACCTACAGAACAATATGAAAGCAATAAACCGCAACTATTCCTTCCCTTTTTCCTACTTTCAGGAGACCATAATAAGAAGAAAATCAGCACTGGTGAGTTTTAATACCTTCTTTTATTCTCCATTCAATCAAATTTATCTTAATAGAGAAATATTTTATTTACTTTTTTTCCCAGCTACTTTCCATAAGGAAATATTTTTGGAAGTAGATCTCTCATGAGTTCTTTGGAATCAGTTTATAAAATGTGGAGTGGGATAAAAGCGAGGTTTTCATTCACTGTATTTTTAATATGCAATTCTTCTCAAACTCTCTGAAGAATGATCTATCAAATTGAATAGCTGATGCACTTTGAACACTTAGCTCTAAAAGATAGATGACATTTTTTTCATTAGTTTAAAATTTATATGCTACCATATCTGTCACAATAATAATAAAATCTGACAGTGCAGATCATATGGGTATTTCACACAGCAGAGGTAATGTGTTCGTTGGAAGATAAAATGACAATTTGTTCAAATCATAGATTTTTAAATTTTAGACAAACAAGGTAGCTCTCACTCCATGTATCTCATTCTTTCAGAATCATTTGTTTGCTAACAATACTATGGCAGGATCCAGACCATCCCCATTCTCTCTCTGTGGGAATCTCACAGATTGCAGATACCCAAGAAAATGACCCAGAAAGCCTTTGCAACATTGTTTGAATAGAGACACCAAAGCCTTACCAGGTGTTGCCTTGTTGAGCTTGTGAGTTCCCATGATATGCTTTAGCCGATGCCCAAAATCACCAGAGGGATGTCCCTTGATTCTGAATCATTATCTGGGGTGACCAGCATCGTACAAAATACCCTTACCTCTTTCTTAGTGATGGGATGGTATTCAACGCAAAGCTCACTATTCATAATAACTTTTATTTTTAAAAAGCACATTGATGGAAGGATAGCAAAGTGATTATCCTTTGATAGTAAGTTCAGGCTGCCAGGAACTGGAAGATATAATATTTCTGCCTGAGGGAACTAGCTATTGCTCCTAATTCCAGTTGCTGCCTTAAAAAATTATTATTATTATTGTATAGTCAGGAAAACGGGAAAATAATGTATAGACAAGAATACTAGACACAGTACTAAAACAAATATGTAGGAGTTTTTGACTCCATATTCAAGAATTTAAGACGCTATCATTAAATTTTGACAGGACGGTTGATGGCTAGTTTTATAGCTGTAGCTTAATGCAGCAAATTCCCTTTGCAACCTCAGCTGAAATCTGTATAACACTTGTCTCTATTCACTAAATCTGGATTATTTGAACTTATTTATCTTCCAACAGAGGGACATACTGCACAATTCCATCACCTGACCATCTCAATTTTCTCATTTCTTCTATTTCCAAAATTAGTTCAGTTCTCTCCCCAACTATATTTTTAAAAGCAAAATTAAACAATATACATTTATGTTTTCAACATTATTAAAGAAGAGGAGGATAAAACACTTTACAGAATAAACTCAAGTTTTTGTTTTGTTGTTTTATGTGTGTTTTGTTTTTACTTCCCTATGACTCGCACTATTTTTGTCAGTTTGAACTGCATAAAATAACACAAGTGTTTAAAGATGCACCCTCAGGAAAAAAAAAAAAAAAAAAAAACATTTTCCTAGCATGAACAGTATTAATCACAGGTTAATCTAACACTAAGCAATAGTATTTTCAACACCTTTTAAATCCTTCAAAAGATACAGAAAAACAGGAACTCTTGGAAAAAAAATAAAAACAGCTGAATAGTGTTTGCACTAGCTACCATTTGCAGCAGAATCCTCTGAGGTAGTCTCTTAAAGCCCTCAAGTTCTGAGCAGCCAACACATTCTTTTTGTGCAAGACCTAAGCAATCACTAACAAAGTTCTGATTCCTATTTCAACCTCCATGAAGGATGCCCAGTGTAACAAACGAAATCATGTAGTCACAGTTTTATACTTTCGTTTCACAATCTTTAAATTCTACCCAAGGTTTTCTACAACAGGGTTACAGCAGTGGTAGATAAGGGAAGAGCAACTGATATCTACATGAACTTGTGCAAAGATTATCAAAGGGCTGGAGCAACTCCCCTGTGAAGACAGGCTGAGGGAGTTGGAGTTGTTCAGTCTGGAGAAGAGAAGGCTCTGGGAAGACTACTTTGCAGCCTTCCAGTACCTAAAGAGGGCCTACAAGAAAGCAGGAGAGGGACTCTTTTTTCCTCCCTTTTGTCAAGGAGTGTAGTGATAGGAAAAGGAGTAATGTCTCTAAACTAAAAAAGCATAAATTTAGATTATATCTATAAAAGGAAGAAATTGTTTACTATGAAGGTGGTGCGGCACTGGAGCTGGTTGACCAGAGAATCTGTGAATGTCCCATCCCTGGAGAAGTTTAAGGCTCGGTTGGATGGGGCTTTGAGAAACCTGACCTGGTGGAAGGTATCCCTGCACACAGCAGTGGTTTGGAACTAGATGATGTTTAAGTTCCCTTCCAATCTAAAACATTCTATGATTCAATGTTATGTTCATTCATTATTTAAATATCCAGTCTTGTAAGGGTAATATTTTGAAATCTTTTAAAAACTGGTTACACAATAGGTTAAAAAATAAAAATAAAAATTGTCTGGGGCCTTCCTCAGGCAAATTCTTTACAAGTTTCCAAGGAATCTGTCTATTACAGGGAAAATTTTATAAAGTTCAGACGGAACAAGCTTTCCCCTTACATTTGCAGTTTATTGGTCAGTGGCAGTATTGTAAATTGCTATAAAATACCTGTTAGGCTTTCCATGACCTATATTCCCATATCTAAAATCTCCCAGTAGTGAAGTAATATTTTTTAATAATTTTAAAGCAAAGACTCATTTGCTCTTTTTTTTCCTGCTGCAGCCCTCACAGTCAGCTAGATATCCTGAGCTGGATAAAAACCAGCATGTCACTATGAAAGTTTTTCCTCTGTTGGTTTGCACCTCTCCATCCACAAAGGAAAGAATACTTGAGCCAGCTGTTTTGTGTAAATATATAAATACAACTTGTGATTTAATAGTGGTTGGAAGTAGTAAAATTCTTGCATTTGACCCAGAGAACTTTCCTACTTACTTGGGAGTTTTGAGAAATGCCTCTATCCTGTACACTTGTCCCTGGCTGCTATGAATTTTATCTGGACTTGTAATATTTCATAGTTCCAGAAAGGTCTATTGCTCTACTTAAATCAAGATATCTTTCCCAACTGGTCAGTTTTCCCTGAGGTTTTGCTAAATATATTCCAGACAAATTTGCTACCTCAAGCCAAAAGATTCATACCACTCTAGTCAAAAAAAAAATGTATGATTGTTAAGCAATAACTTTAACTCCACAGTATTTTATAGATACGAAATGAGCCCCTGCTGTGCTCTGAAATTTACAGAGTGAGAGTCTTAGCTTCTGCAAGCTCAGATGTACTTTTGAAAAAGATGGATCTGTGCTATATTAAATTACTTACAGATGTCTCCCAATATGACAAAGACAGGGATATCTTCAAGGGAGCTGTGCTCACCAACTCTGCTTGAAAGACTTTTCCAAACATTTATAAATGTCCCTTTCCTTTGCTTTTCAGCTAAGATTGGCATGTGACTCTAATCAATTGAACTTCAGTAAACTTCAAACCTCTGTTCTGTAGTAGTCTGTTAAGCTGTTAAGACTTGTGAAGCTTTGTAAAATTTCAGATATATTGTTTTTGCTGACAGTGGCTGTTTCCAGTGTGCAGTAGCTCTGTATATAAGAATGACTCAGGACTGAGATAATTAAGTAGAAGACTAGATTTTAGTATTGTGAACCATCTTAAAAATATTTGAAATATTGAAATATGAGTAAATATTTAATATTTAGCAGAAGGTCTAAATGTTCGCATGGATAATGCTATGTAGCAGCTTTCAGGAATAAAGGTTTTGGTGATCTAAATGACCATCTAAATCCCTAAATCACTTGAATGGGAAGAATTGTCCATGCTTAAACACAACATCTAAAAGCTGGTTCAGTGTCTGGGAGGATACCTAAACTGTCTCAGTATATACAGAAAGAAAAGGGATGACCGATACCCTGACACTGGACTTAGTTAAGTTCACAGTCCAGAATTATTGTCATTATTTAGAAGCCCATCCTGGTAGTGGCCAGAACATATATTGTGCAATTAATTTCTTTTACTTTTAGATGCTCCCCATGCTGTAAATAACATGTATTCTGGGCCTTTTCAGTTTCAAAATGTCAGGTCAAGAAAGTCATCCTGTCCTGCAAGATTATGGTCTTTGTTGAGTATCAGGTAATTCATGTGGCAGAGGGGAAAGGATCTTTCTCAGTCTGTATATCTGAGACTGGGTCAGCATTTAAAAAGAATGCATAAATTACAGTCTAAGCAGTCGATGAGTGTACAATAGAAAATTGGATGTTGCCAGGCTTTAAGTTATTCTCAGACAGCAAGAGGGAAGGTTTTTTTGCAGTTTGGGGATAGCTTATTTATTTATCCTTTGCATTAAGAATCAGTAGACAAAATGCACAAGTCATCCAGGAGTCTTTGTTTTCCAGGAATGCCAAACACTCAGAGTAGAAGGTTTCTAATTTCACAACTATATTTTATGGCCAAAGAGCTAGGGTGTTCTTTTAGACTGCTGCTCCATTAAAAAATTGATTGGGTGTCAGACACAAGCCATAGGACAGGCTGTTCCTGCTGCTCATATGGACAAAAATGGCAATCTTAAAAAAAAAAAAAAAAATCCAAAGTGTGGTTCAGGGAATAGTACAGACTGCTCCTACCATGGGAAGATTTTCCCATTATGATGGTGACCCTATTTAGAGAACAAGTGGGACATTTATTGCAATAATTGTAACACAAGCCACATGAGTTTTAAGGGTAGGGAATCTGTTGAAGGGTAAGGTATCTGTTTCATCGCTTTCCATGTCTAAGTGGATAACCAAGGTAGTGGAAATAGTGGTGATGCCTCTAGTCTTCTAATTTGCCTGTAAATTATTCTTCAGGTATATAAGCATCTGTGTCTCAACCTGAGGGTTTTATCTCAAATGTATATACTCAATAATTAATTAAAATTAATCAAAGGTCTTCGGTAAGAATTGCATGACTTTTATACACTGTAGTATACTTTTCATAAATAGAAAGTTTTCATGAACCATTACCTCATTTTCAAAATATTTTAAGATTCTTTTTTTTCTGTTATCCTTGTAAGCACATTTTAAAACTCCATTTTTATAGGCATTATACAAATAATAAATTGAGTTTGAATTTTTCTGCTACTGTTTAGAAAATACAAGTAATCATGTAGGTCATGATCCCTAGGTTTAGTTAGGTGACCATACTGAAAACTTGTTATAAAAAAGAGACAAATAAAAGAAGGTCCAATTGCTAAGTCGCTTTCCAGAGAAGAAATGTTCTCTATGTGTAATTTTTTCTAGCAAGCCACTTAGGTTGCAGTAATTTATAACAAAAGGAGTCACAATAGAACATTACGAAGTAGATGAAAGGTTTTACAAATGTGATATACAATTTTAAATTAGAAAAACAAACAAACAAACAAAAAAAACTAATTTGCCTGTAATTTTGCTATCTGAACATGTTTGTGTATGATTTATCTTATTGTTACAGCTGGATTCAGCTGTGAAGGTAAATGCTGAAAAAGCAGTTTGCTAACCTGGTTTATTCCCATTAGACAGCACTGGTTTATAATGAGTAATGGGAAAACAAGTCTATTTTTATATGCACAGTGTATCCATTTATGTGGCCTTTATAGCCCCAAATATATGTCTGCACCTATGAACAGCCTGTTTCAACCCCCCTGCCATTTATCACTAGGGCTAAAAGTTTTGCAGAAATGTGTATAATATGTTAAATACAAAGTTGGGTTTTGTTTTATTGTTTGTTTGTTTAGAAGTGTAAGAATTATCAAGAAGGTCAAGGCAAAGCCTTCTGAACACATTCATTTTCAGTGCCGAAGGACACAAGGACAGAGTGCTCAGACAAAACCTGGGGAAAGAATGTAGGACAGAGTGGTCAACATTAAATATTTAAATACTGAGGGCAGTGAGGAAAAAAAAAATGTAGGTTGATTCAAAAGCTTTACTCACCTTCAAGCAGACTTGTTGAACCAGTCTGTCAAGCAGGCTGTCTAAATGTCCATGTCATTACTCCAGCCTGAAGGCTTGAATATTGCCCACAGGGCATGTGTTTGCACCTCTTCCTTCCTCAAAGCTCTTATGCAAGTGAGTTATGCAAAGATTTAAAGGAAAATCTATTTCTACTCACCATCCTTTTTCACAACTAAGAATATTTTATTACACAAGGTAACATTACAGAACTGGGTGAGAACAGGATGAGGAAGGTAATAACAAAATTCAGGGTTCAGCTGAGATCCAGCATTAAGTTCAGGCAATGAAGAGACAGTATGTCAGAAGGCTGCCGAAAATGGCAGGATCTTACAGAGGAAAGGTCTGTCTCACACAATCTGCCTGGGGACATGTCAAGCAGCAAAACGAATGTGAAAGAAGGGGCAGTGTGATAAGTTCACATTGCTTCTTCTGATCTAAAAGTAAAATGGTGTTCCCTGAGAGATAAATGCATTATTCAGAAGCCATTTCAGACCTTGGCCAATGCTGGACAACCATTTTGTTGTTAGTTGCTTACTTTTACAGAAGAGCTTCAGCCTTTTTATTTTTTTTATTTTTTTTTTGGGGGGGGGGGCATGTTGGGAAAACAAGGAGAAAAAACACTTTTGCTTCTCTTTAGGAAGAGGCGATAATAGAAATCTGAAATTGGACACTGAACCACAAAATACTAATGCATTATGCTATCACTTTTCTTTGGACAAAAGTAAAGTGAGCTGTGTGCCCTGAGATGCAATAGAAATAGCAAAATGCTGTAGCTTACAATAGTAAACTTAATGGCAGAAAATATGATATGTAAAGTGAAAATGTATACACATCAGACAATGAGCGTTGTCAGTGAGGAGGTCAACACTTTGTGGACACCAACATTTTAGTATTGTTATTTTGTTAATATCCAGGTTAAGAAAATGACAGCTGAGTGGTATAACTTGTTTACAGTATAAGGAGAAATGTTTTGCACACTGCGTAAAATCCATGATGTTTAAAGTTTAGTTCTGCCTTCTGAGCTCTAAGGCTCTTGTTTCTCCTGGATATTTCAGCTCCTTATCTCAAGTTTTCTTCAGCTTGTTTACTGAATTTTCAGTTTGCTTGCTCAGGAGATTCTTAAACCAGAGCAAGCAGACTAAAAATTCTGTAAATAAACTGAAGAAAATGCAAGATAAGGAGTTAGAGTGTTCAAAAAGTAAGAAGAGCTACAAATACCTTGGCAAGAAATTAACTCTTCACAATATCTATGCATATACACATATGCTTTATGCATGTACACTTTCATCATGAGCTTTAAGAAGATTTTATTCAGAGTGGCAGGTGTAGTTTGTCCTACATACCATACATAACAGTGCATCAGCCACTCATTGCTTCCCACTTAATTAAACAGAAAAGCCATAAGTAAACTGCTGACAAAGACTCAGTATCACACACAGGATCAGTGGCTGCCACTGCATTTAATTAATTAAAATATAATACAGCTAACTGAGTAGAGGGAAAAGCAAAATCTAAGTACTTTTGAACCAATTATTCTCATAAGTGTACAAAAGTAATAACATCCTTCTAAAAACAGCTTAAAAACTATAAGAGAGTTGTGAAGGAATAAATTTTAAATGTTCTGTTACTTTTCTTTTAGAAAGTTCATTCCACCTAAATTGTCTTATATGGGGTCTTAAGGAATAAAAGCTCCCTCATGAACCATTTTTAATTCTCCCTTCATCTGTAAAAACAAGCTGAGAAGTACTTTAATTTACTGCTGATCACTGGGAGGAGAGAAAGGAATGCAAAATTTAAATGACATTCACACACAAAGTTAATAGCTGTTATCACTCTCCGAAGGAAAGTGTTGATGAAGTATTACTTCATATAATGTACAGGAGACATTCAGCTTTATAGTCCTTAATAGTTAAGGTACTGTTTAGCAAATATGCATATACATATGCACATATGGCATACGGGTATCTTAGTAAGACAGTAAGTGAATTTAACAATGGATCTTTACTGTTATCACAGATGTATTTAGTGCTTTTCATGCATAGATTTTAAACTCCTTACAAAACAACAGAATGGCTGTCATCAACATTAGAACAGTTAGCAAAGGTAAAGAGCAGAGAGATTGGGGATTTAGAGAAATGTCCTAGCAGGTGAGGGGCAGATCTCCAGAGCCCTGGTACAGTCTGCATATTTGGACATTGCTTCCTTCAAGGAAAACAAAACAAAACAAAGTCTGAAGTAACACACTAAGTCACTTGAAATAAAACCTTATTCACATTTTGGTCAAAATCTGACCAATGAGCAGTGGGAAAAAGTAATTATTTGTATATTTCAGTTCCCATCTAAGTAAAGCCTGGGAGATTGCTTGCCAGAGTTCACACAAAGTAGTAGAATAAATACCTTACCTAAAGTGCAAAAAGTGGCACAGATGAAAGCCCCATCCTAGAATATTAAGATTAAAATGTGTTTGAATTAATGTTTGAAACCTGATGTTGTAATTTTCTTACTTATGCAGCAACATATATTAATTATCTACCAGAACAAATACTATATATGTATTCATAGTTGCTAAGGCTCATTTTACTAATAGTTTTCTTTTTTTTTTTTTTCTTTTTTTTCTTTTTTTTTTTCATGTTTCAGGAAGCTATTTCTGCTTTTAGATTGGATGTAGTTTCACTGAGCTGTAAATATACGGCTCCAGCCAAATGATCTAGATTTTGAAAATATTTTTTTCCCTCTTATCTTCTGAGGAAAGAAGATGTAATTAATCTGATGGTACTGTAGCAGATACCCACTAATGCTATTGCTAACTAGCTACCTCAGCAGTATTTTTTTTAGCCTTTTTATGGCATAGCAAACATGGAAGAGATCTTTTTCTATCAGACCAAATCAACTGCATGCTCCAAAGAACAGCAATAAGTATACACACAGCACCAACACATCTAATGCTACTGTCAACATGCTTTTCAGTTTTCTCATCAAATCTACAGCATGCTTCTTCCATGTATAAAAGACTCTTTTCCCGTTTCCATTTGTTATTGTACATAATATTAATAATTTTCCCACTGATATCTTCCCCTATGTTCTTCCCCTATCTTTCAGGATAGAATGAGTAGTATGACATCCGCTTTAATACCAGCTGAACTAGCTAAAATCCAAATACCAAATATATTAATGATAATGTGTGAACAGTAAATGGAATATATTGATATTTGCACCAAATAAAGCCTTATTTATATATACACTTCCATAAAGCAGCCTCATTAGAATATGGCCCTAAAGCATTAATTTATGCCTTCCAGTGCATCAGCACCATCTACTGCAAACTGACATAACAACAGTCTTTACCACAATAAATATGTTTCCATATTTTGTTTATCCCTTACATCTGGCATTCTTGGGATTTTCTTTTTTATTCCACTTATTGTTCCAGTATGACCTACAATAATAATAATAATAATAAGCTTAGTTTGTCATTTTTGAAAAAGCTTCTGGAATTGTGACTTCTTTTTCAAAAGAAATTAACCACTGGAGTTCAATTGGTTGAACTCTATAATTATAGAAGCTTTGAAAATGCTTAAGGTGAAAATATATCTTTGATTTTTCTTGCTTTTACATGTCAGGGTGGAGAGGCAGAAGGGAAAGAACAGGGGTTAAAAATGTTTTTAATGCAGTATAAACTAAATCCTCCAAATCCATTCCTGAAAAGGCAACAATACTTCTCTTTCATCTATGGTCAGGACTCAATAATAAAGACTTGGCAGAATCTCATCGGGTTGCCAGCTAGCTCCTTGACTTTAAACACACCCCTCCCACTCAGTGCATTCAAAATTTTGCTCGTAAGACAGAGGGGTCACTTTAAAGCACTAAATACCATTAGTAAAGAGGTTTAACCCATTTGATAAAGGCTGGAGATTTGCCATCTGCTATCATTAGCCAATTTTAGCTGTATAACTTCCTACTTCATCTCCTTCCTTTCTTCCCTCCTTTCAAACGTAAATTTTGGGTACTCTCTGAGAGTACTGGATTCACTCCCTTACAAAATCACAAACTAAATCTCACTCCAGTTTCTTCACATTTATTCTGGCATGATACCACTGGCTGTAGTGACTATTCTGAATCCAGAATCAAGCTTGGGCAAAAATAAATAAATAAATAAATAGATAAATAAATAAATAAATAAATAAGCTTCCGGATGTGTTTAAATAGGACCTGTCACATACTCTATTATATAGTGCAAAGTGAACTCACGAAAATAATTATTGTGATGAAATTAAAGAAAAATATGTTATGAAGAAGTGATCTCCTTTTTACTCATATAAACCTATCTTGACATTTCCACTTTAGTTCACTTTATTACAGAATGAGTACCCTAGCACAGGTTACAGTGGTACATCAGATGAGCCTGTCAAACAGTCAGCTTGTCTGTGCTGCTCACGAAATGTACATACAAGCGCTTTTTTATTTTGTAGATGTTAAATCATTTAAAACTGTTTTGCTTGTAAGAAAATGTGTTATGTAAGTCATAGGTTTAAAAAAAAAAAAAAAGTTGTTAATTAGTGAAAATATATGAGCTGTTCAGCATGCAGGATACTACGGAAAAGCAACCTTCCAGAGAGATCAAGGTGAAAAAAAAAAATCCACGATTGTAAATTGAGCATGTTCCTTCCTTCTCCTTTGGAAATTTCAGGCATTTTCCATAATTTCTTTTAGGGATTTGAAGATTACGTATTTCTAAGGTTATATTACTCATTATGTGCCATTCTGGCTTATACAATGGTTACTTTCTTCAAAGGCAGGCAGACAAATCTACAAAAATTCAGGAAATAGAAATATATAATTGCATCTTTCAAACAAACTAATTTTGTTGAGTTTTTCTTTATTAAAAGTCAGATATTTATTTTTGTTACAGTCACAAAGTATTGGCACAGGAACATTTCCTTCTCAGTATGTCCTTCACACTCTCCCCTGAAGTCTCTCAGTACTTAATATATTCTTTTCTTTTAGCTTTCCAGCTCCTCTTTTACCTGTCCATCAACCCTCTGTTCCATAGATCCAAGCATGGTTTTCAGTCTTCACTTTTTTTTTTTTTTTTCCTAGACAAAAGGAGGTTTTGATTCTTTCTACTGCAATAAGAGGAGATGGAACTTTAATGACTTTAATAAAACTTTTTCCTATCCTCCAGTGTTAAGTTATCCTTTCCACACTTTGTATTTTGCTGTGTTAAAAATGATTCTTTATAAAAGATAACATTTTCCCCTTTAAAAATTGGTTACATTGTTAATATCCGTTAATCCATCTGCATTGGATATTTTTAGTATAACACATACATGAAATTACCATTACAAACCAGAAGTTTCCACGAACTGGCCATATCGTCAGAACAAACATGCCCACAATAAATAAATAAATAAATAAATAAATAAATAAATAAATAAATAAATAAATAAAATGTTAATTGATTAATTAATTAATAAGGAAAAATAAAGGGAAAAAAGAACCTCATAATGAAGTGTTGCAACATTTACTCAAGCATTGGTTGATTTACACATTTGAAACACTAAACATAAACATATTTATATTTAGTGTTTACTAAACATAACAACACTAGTTCCTGTTGTGTATTTTAAGTATTGTATCTTTTAAAATATCAGATTTTTGGCATGTATTTTGAATAAAAGTCCAGATCTCTGTATAATTTGAAATCAGTGGGCCTACTACAATACATTGAAGTCAATGGGGTGCACCTAATTTAAATCACGGTAGGATAATGTTTTAATCAGGACTACAAATGGTGGTTGGAAAAATCTGGAGCTGAAGAAAACATTTTCCTTTTAAATATTAACAAATTTTTGGTATATGATTATATTAATTCAGGTAGAGTCTCTGATTAATTTAGAGAAGAACTTTAACTTCCCCAAATGATGCTTTGTGGTTTCTTGAAGAGAGAATTCTTCAGTATTTCTGAATATCAGTAGGTCAACACAGCTTGAGGAAAAAAAAAATGTGGCTTTCATTAAAAGTTTGTCAGAATTAGTGCATGGATTAAAATACCTCTGACATGACTGACAAAGACATTCTGTGTGACAGCAGATATGTAAAAAGTTCAGATAAGAAAGCTCAATGATGTAGTTCAGCTTCATTATAACAAATAACTAAGTGGACTGGAACTTTTCAGTTTGGAAAAGAGATTAATTATTGTATAGAATGAATGGAGTACAGAGTAGAGTATCTGAGCTCCATGTACTGACTGAGTAGGTATTAATTTTTCTCTGTGCTTTACAATGTGTTTACAAATGTGCTTTTTACAATGCCAAAACTTTGAAGAATAGAATGAAGGAATCAGATACAAATAAAAATAAGAATAAAAATATTAATAATAATTAGTAATTCATGGAAGAAAGTAAAGAGAGGAAGACTGGGAGACTTGTTGCCAAAGGTTATGTGTGCTGGATGTCTGAATGAAGTCTGCAGGAAAATTCATGGGAAAAAATCACTGAGAAATAAAAAAAAAATCTCAACGTACCCTGTGTTGAAAACTGGAAACTGGACAAATAGGATGAAGGTACACTCTTCTAAACATCTTTTTACAAATGCTCTTGAAGAAAGGATAACAGTTAAATAAACCTATCAGTGAGACACTTTAAATTGCGCTGAAAATTTGGAAGCTTATTACCAAACTAACTGTGATAAGCAAGGTCTTGCATTAATCTTGGGTGTGATAAATTCCTGAGATAATTTCCAGACTCTGTGTCCTTTATTTCCTGTCTTTTTTTGTCTCTTTTTATCATGAGCTTTTATCACCTGTCAGTAGAAACTTTAAGTCCAGCAAAGTTCATCTAAGCTTTCTCCGCAGACAGAAATGACTGACATGCACTAGTCCGAGCCAAATACAATCCCTTTTACCCCAGTCTGAATCTATACAAATCATTACCTATCTTGTAATATTTTCTATATGTTAGATCTATATAGTAATTTAGTATTAATTAAAATGTCATCTTTTTATTAATTGATCACTGACATGAAGCCTCTCAGTACATCATTTACTGATTTTCATAAGTCCGAATTTCTGTGAACTTCATGTTTTGACATGAGGCCAGTTATAATCAGATGAGCCTAGCTGCACATTGATATTCAGATCACTGTTCTTGTTTGTTTGTTTGTTTGTTTGTTTAAGTTGATTGTTTAAGGAAAGATAATGGCTTCTTGTAGGGTATGTCCTCACAAAAACAATGCATAAACAACACAAAAGTCTACTGTTGAGATGTTCCTGCAATTATATAAAGTTAATGCTAATAAAATATGCCTTGCTTTTCACAGAATCACTGTGCTGGAATGCTTTTGGGGCCATGAATTTGTATAGATGTCCATAAAGTAAAGCAAAGGCATGCCTTTTCTTCTTCCTTTTTACTACTGCCAGGCATGCTTCACAACATGAAACACACCCCAGCTATCCTGAATTTATCTCCTTTTCTCCATCAGTTCATCAGTATTCTGGGACTACTGGCACATCAGGTTTTTCCTTATCATCTGAAGCTCTTTTCTGATGTCTAGATTTATATTGGCAAAAATAAACCATTCTTGTATCAGAAGCCTATGTTCAGCAAAGCTACCAACACCTTTTACAACAAACTAAATGACATGTTGACTCAAACTTAAACCAATGACCTAACTAGTGGTGGCCAAGTAATCATGTAAAAACATTGCATGGAGTTTGCCAGGTACTAATCAGATTTCTGTGGCATTTATATTTAGGCAGGTTACTCACTGAACAAGCTCATTAATCAGTCCTAGCTTATGGGATCTCAAAGACAAAAGGTAAGAATAAATGGCAGGGAGACAGAAGGAGGATGATACCATGACAGCACTAGTTCTGGATGGTTTAAGCAGCAATGGAATTGCAATAGAAAGGCTGAGCCATATACATATAGAAAGACAATAATGCAACAAATTCACTTAAAAAAAAAAAAAAATCACTTTTATTTCAACATAATGAAAAATTCTTCCAAGACCCAGCTATGCTGAGGCAGCAGAACCTCTAGGGGAGAATGCAGGGGCAGAGATGGATGTGATTCCCAAAGAGTGGGGATTACACAAGAACACACTACAGTATCTCAACACAGAAAGTACAAAAAATTAGAGAGAGACAATAAAACACAGGCAATTGTAGAACTTGATGCAGAATAACATAGGGGACAGAAATATACGTGAATAATTCTGGATCCTACCCCCTTTCATTACAAGTCTTATAGTCTCTCCTCAGAACTTAATTCCTTCCCCTTTCATACCCTTTCCCTTCTTTCCATAATTGTTATAAACCACAAAATTTTCTAATCATAATTGTAAATACCTGTTCCTACATTGTTCTCACAAATGCTCTTTTTTATTTTTTTTCCTGCAAGCATGGTTATTTTCATATTCATTCTGAAAACAGTTTAAACATTTCATGCTGTATTCAAATTATATCTTTCCAAACTTAACATATATATATATAACAATATATAAATAAGTATATATATATATTAGTGTATACATGTATATATAATATATATATATATATATATATATTCATGGGAGATGTATTTTCTCTGCTTTTTCTCATCTTCTTCCAAAAGCAGATTTTAATTTGCCATTGGCTAAAGATAGGTCATAGTCATTAGCTAATACTTGTCTCCTTGAGCTGTCTTCTCAGTTTGATACAGGAGAAAACTAACTTGCCCATTCAGGTTAATCTAAATTGTTTACCAGTTAAGGCTCAACTACAAGAATCCCTTACACAAACACCATTGTCCCCCAGAATACTGGTAAGTGCCTTACCCCTGAGGGAAAAGTGTTGATCACCTGAAATATATGGAACAAAATAGGATTTATGATTTCAACTCCACACACTTGTGTAACTGTCTATGTATGAAAAAATAAAAAGGTATTTCAGAAAGGTGCATCTTAGCAATGGACACTTTGGGGTCAAATATCCTTAAATTTAAAAATAAAAATAAAATAAATAAAATAAAAAAATCCTCATTGTCAACTTTCAAAGGAATCTGAATATTTGTAGAGAACATGATGAACAAGTTTATCTTTAAACTGTGTAATGGAAGTGGTCTCTGCTGTTTGTACAGTACAAAGCACATATATGACTACATTATAGAGTAGGAAGGAATATGATACCATCCAGTCAGTCACAGAGTCATATATTAGTTTGTGTTGGAAGGGACCTTACAGACAATTTCATCCAAACCCCCCACCATGGGCAGGAACATGTGAGCAGTACACAAGGTAGGGTCTCAAAAGGGTAGATATTTCACCTCCCTCAACTCGCTGTTTACACTTCTTTTGTTTCAGCCCAGGATATAATTAGCTTTCTGGCATGAAAGTGTGCACTGCTGGCTCATATCCAATTTTTCATTCACTGTACCCCCAAGCCCTTCTCCACATTACCACTCTCAATCCCATAGTGTGTACTGGTGTTTGGTATTGCCACAACCCAGATACAGCACCTTGCGTTTGGCCTTGTTGAACTTCATGAGGTTTGCATGGGCCCACTTCTCAAGCCTGTCCAGGTCTCTGTCCCTCTGGATAGCATCCCTTCCTTCTGTGATATCAGATGCACCACTCAGCTTGGTATCATCCACAGACTTGCTGAGAGTACCCTCAATCCCACTATCTATGTCATTAATAAAGATAGCACATATATATATATATAATATTATATATTTATATATTAAAAACAGTACTGGTCCCAATACCCCTGAAGGACACCACTCATCATTGAACTCCACCTAGACATAGTGCCATTGACTACAACTCCCTGGATTAGGCCATCCAGACAATTCTTTATCCACTAAATAATCCATCTATCAAATCCATTGCTCTCCAATTTAGAGACAAGAACATTGTGTAGGACTATGTCAAAGGCCTTACAGAAGTCAAGGTAGATGACATCAGTTGCTCTTCCCTGGCAAATAGATTGGTCAGACATGATTTGCCTGACAGCCACTAGTGGTGTTCCACAGACCTCAGTACTAGGTCCACTCCTGCTTGACATTTTCACCAATGATCTGGATGCAGGAGTAGAGGGTATCCTCAGAAAGTTTGCTGATGATACTAAACTGGGAGGTGCTGTTGACTCCCTAGATGGACAAGAGGCTTGCAGAAGTATCTAGGTAGATTTGAGCACTGGGCAATTAAGAGAACAAAGAAAAATGCCAGGTTCTGTACCTGGGATGGAATAATGCTGGACACAGGTACAGACAATCAGCTAGAGAGTAACAGAAAGGGATCTGAGGGTGCTGGTTGACAACAGGCTCAACATGAATAAGCAGTGTACAGCAGCCAAGAGGTCAATCTGTATTTTAAGAAGCATTAAACCAGCAAATCCAGGCAGGTAAAAGAGGTGATTCTCCTGCCATATTCAACATTGGTGTGGCTACACCTTGAATATTGCATGCGTTCCTGCTCTCCACAACACAGAAGGGATGTTAAGGTCCTTGAAAGCAACCGGAGGAAGGCAAAAAATCTGGTAATAGGGCGTGATGTCATGTCTAATGAGGAGAGGCTGAGGATACTTGGGTTGTCTGGTCTGGTCTGGAGAAAAGAAGGCTGAGAGGTGATCTCATTGCTCTTCACAACTTACTGAGGAATGGAAATGGAGAGGAAAATACCAATCTCTTCTCCCTGGCAACCAATGACAGGACGCAAGAATGGCCAAAAGCTGTACCAGAGCAATTTCAGACTAGATATTAGAAAAAAAAAATCTTTACAGTTAGAGAGGTAAACACTGATTTCTACAGAAGTGGTTGATGCCCTATGACTGTCAATATTCAAGAGGCATTTGGATAACACCCTTGTTAATATGCTTTAACTTTTGGTTGGCCCTGAAGTGGTCAGGCAGTTGGAAAAGATGATCTTTGAAGGTCTCTTCCAACTAAATGGTTCTATTTTAATTGTCCATTTTTCAAACTACAGGTAGTGTAAGGTGGTGAAAAGCTTCAAAGAATATCCTGATAAAATTATAAATTAATCCCAGAAACCTTCAGGCCCAACAAGCTTTGCACCAGAAAAGCAATCACAGTATGAATGCCTCCTGCAAGCCTGATCTACTGACACTTGTCTGGTTCATATTATTTTACTGTTTCAAAATTTTCAAGGTTTTAAAAGCCGTTATTAAATAGACCATTAGAAGTACCATGTAACCAGATGAAACTCAGTCTTGTGGACATGCTAAAATTGCAGTGGAAGCTGTCTTTACCACATTTTTGCAAAATGGTTACTTACATGTTTGCAGTGTAGATCTAAATAATTACTGGTAAACATGGTCATAAATAAGTTCACAAGCTCCAGGTCACTGACAATGCTACTGGGTATTAAGACTGAAATTTCATTACTGGGTTCATGGCCAATCGGTAATGACAAGAATTAACTTCAGTGACCATTTAAGCAGATAACTTCTGTTTACTTTTATTCACTGGGCATTTGGAATTAACTCTTCTGACTTTTAGACAATGAAATAAAGATCTTCAGAGAGTAATGTACTTGTAGTGCACATCAAGTTTCATTAGTTGGAAAGACTCAAACCCAGTCATGCGCATTCTGAACACATCTGATGAATATACATGTATATTATATATTCTTTTCTCATTTATGTTATATTCTACAATCATTCTACTCAAGCAACGATAAAGAACGTTTCTTGTATCATAAAAGAGAAATCTATTTGAACAAATAAAACAAGTGCCACAGAGTCTATTTCATATGCTCTTCAACCCAGAAAATAAATAAATAAATAAATAAAATGTTTTGTTTTTAAGGAACTCCAATAAAGCATTTACTGAATCTTGTTAGGAATCTTACTGCATTTCAAGTTTTCAAGTATGAATACTGTATGTCCTCTCATCTTTTACAAAGTATTTCAGAACCATTCAGCAACATTTTTTGGGGAAAAAAAAAAACCACTAGGAAAAAAAAAACCACTAGGAAACCTCACAAAATGTTAATCTTATAGGTAGTAGATATTTGGGAAGAAAAGGCCAACATCTTGAAACAAAAAGTTAAACAGTAATGAGAAAAGGAGTTCTCAAATATAATTTTCTTTGAAAATAAGAAAGCTTTGCATACTCCTGCCTGGGGAAAAAACAATCACCTCGAACCAGCCAAGCAACTGTAATTCTTAATTACATTGTAGAATATTTTCATGTTGTTCTGCTTAGGCCTATTAGAACTCATTTAGCTGAAGTTTCAACTTCCATTCTCTCACAAATTCAGTTTGTACCCATTAATTACAACTGTCATGAAAGAAATGCAGCCATTAGCAATGCCAAAATCCCAATACATGTATACGCATAAGCTTGGGATGCAATATTAATTGTTATGAAAGCTTTGACATGATCCTCTACTGAACCCATGAAAATTATTAGTTCAAAATATTGTTATTGGAAAAAGACTGTATAGCTACTTACACCAAGTGAACAATAGGAGACCAAATGTTTTAAAAACAGGTTAACGAGTTATAATAATTATTGAAAAACTATAATCTCACAAACTGGAAGCAACTTTCTCCAGGGCAATTTCTTTTTACACTATGAACTTTGAACCTGGAGCCAGGCCTTAAAAAAAAAAAAAAAAAAAAAAAAAAAAATTGGATCAAACGAATGTGACATAATCTCCAAGGTTTTGTTCATTATGCAATCTAAATTTAAGTGAGAAATAAGAAACTGTTTACAATGGCCTACATATTGATTTGTCATTATATAGATGTTAAATAGATGTAAGCATGCCTCAACTAAGATGGTTACAACCAGTGTTTGATAATGTAAATGAAAAACAAATGGCAGAATGGAACCCTGTGTCAGACTGTGTATTTTTATTCAGAATTATTGATATAGAAACATGTTAAAAGAGGTTAATCCAATACTCATATCTACGTTTGGGAGAAGTAAAATTTGATAGCTCCTAAAATGAGAAGTATCTTAAAATGAACTAAAGCAAGACTAAAAAATCTTATTTAGTCATGACAGCACCTAGAGGTCAGGTATCTAGCACCAGAACATCAAACTGGGCTGCCTGAAGTACATGCCCAGGCTTCCCATAAAGTCAAAGAGGGAAATTAATATGTAATTTGCATGGGAATTGCTCCTACACTTGTTCAGGGAAATGATCTACTAAAAATGGTATTCATTTTGTACTGCACAATTCAGCAGTCTCTGCATGTCTACTGGTAGGGTGCAAATCTCCAGTTCAGCTGGAAAAAATACTCTCCTTCTCATACACACATATAAACACTGTGGCCCTCAGTCCTGTTGAATGATGAATCAAAACCTTGCAGGACAAAGGACTGATTAAAAACCCAGGTTCTGCTTCCTAAATTATCACTCTAATCACAAAGTTATTATATAAGATGTAGGTAATTTCAAATAAACATTACAATCTATATTTCTGTGGATGGACTGAAATTGTTACATGACATTGTGCTATTATTCTTTACTTTCTTAAATGGCCACCTCAAATATTTGTGCAATTCTTCAGTACACAAGCAGTGTGATAACACCTCTGTGCAGTCAAGTGATCAGTGAAACAGCTGGTGAAGAACATAGGTTTCTTGGGATTTCAAATAGTGAATAATAGGCTTTTTAGTTAACATTACAAGGGCATGATTCAAGTTCCATTAAAGTTAATAGAAAGCTGTCCACAGATTTCAGAAGTGCAATGAATCACTGAAGAGTGTTGTCCTGCCTAATAAGTATTTTGATCTTCACAGTCAACATCCACTTATGTAGTTCTTTAGATCTAATTGATACTACTCTTTATACACAGATATTAGCTTGTCTAGTGAATTCAAGAATAGTGGGAGAAAAACAGTTAAATTACATGCTCAACTTAAAATCTAAATGTTTTGTTATTTTACTAATATTCTATTAGCCGAACTTCAGCATACTAATTTTCAACATACACTAAAAAACAATTAGGGATTTTTTTTTGGAAAAGTCTTTTCAAATGGGATGTCAGCTATCAGGGAGAATACCTGGTATCATCTCTCAGCTTTTGGTAAGTAACTCATGAAGAAAATATCTCAGGGAAACAATCTAAAATGTTTCATAATCCAGAAGAGTTTGTACTTCATATCACTCTCTAGTTCATACCCCATGAGTATAAGCACAAGTTTCATGTTTCTATGGAAGAAATGCTAAAAACTACTAAGGAAAGTATTGCATTTACTGAAATTGCAGTTTCAAATTCATAAATGCATCAGCAGAATTACATATTTATTGTAAGTTTAAACCTAATGACAGATATTAATCAATTTAATTAGTTATAAACAATAGTTTTGATTTGTTTTGTTGTGTTTTTTTTTTTCTGTTTTCCATCTTACCTGTCTTCTGTTCATCTGGCCTTATCTGCCACGACTGTGTTACTAAGTTAGCTCTGTTGACCAGCTCATGGTGAGATACTCAGAACTGAACTGCAGTTCCATCTGTTTTTTCATGGTAGTGAAGCTGTTTTAAGAAGTCCATGATGCAAATCAGTCAACCGCCCAACTTCCACACCACCCTGCATCAGTTTGCCACCAGATCTGTTCTCGAAGTATTGCTGCCTGCCATGTTACATAGCACAGTATATACATACACACATATATGTATATACATACACATATATAAGTGTATGTATATAAAAAATACTGTGTAGCAACTCAAAGCCAGGGAGGGAAATGTAAGAAAGAATAGCTAAAATTGATGACATCTCACACTGTCGTTGTCAGAAAGAAATATGCACATATATACCTTGTTGCTAATAAACATAAATGGACAACTGAAGACAATACAGGAATAAATTTATGGATTAGTCCCAGGGAATAATGCTCTATGGTGGGAACTGTCCCTCCCTGGCTCTTTCTTACCTGTCCCCAGTCTCCATTTTTTTTCTCTTTCCCACATTGGTTCTTTATATAAATTGCATTCATGTTTAACTACTTCACATATTTCCTCCTTAGATATTAGAACCCATTTTTAGGGTTTCGAACTGTTATACCTAGGATGTATTGGCACTACAGACATCAGTGTAGCAGAAAAGTATCTGAACTATCCATAAAAAAAACTTCAGTAACACAAAATTTTACAGAGTTCATCTAGCCTGTGCTGCCATGTCCAAACTGCTGCAGGGAGCTCAGTTAACTCAATGGCAATACCAGTCAGTCAGACAAACAGCAAAGTTGCTGCCTAATCTAATGGATAGGGTAGAGAATACTATTAAACTACTCAATCCTGACATTGTTTCTTTGGAATGAGTGCTATCTGGTAACCTAATATTCCCTATGAATATCTATTCATACAAAACTCATTATGGAGATACCTTATAGATAGGTATGAGCACAGTCAGACTCCCTGGTTCTAGAGTGGATGAACAGCCTTTGCAAATGGAAGGAGACGTGCTTATGGACAAATCAAGAACATTTTGACAGAAATGAGCTGCTTATGGTGTGCAGCTGCTCCATATAGGTTTCAAGATGAATAAAACTTTGGTAAATGGGCTACTTGTAGACTCAGTGTAGTCCGTAACGTGACAGGAAAAAATATGTGTATTTTTAACATGGAACAAGAGATGAAATCCATATGAGTCTTCAGAAAACATCATTGAGGTTAATGTGTTATTCCTAATGATCCTATGATTTACCATGTGTCCAGGCAGTAAAGTTAGCTAATACACTGTTTTGGTGTTGTTGTGTTTTGTGGTTTATTTTTTCAACTTCAATTCCATAGTAAAACAAGCTGGCAGGAATATAATGATATTAATATTAGAGAAATGAAGGGAAACTACAGAAGTGAAGGCATTCAATTTTGTTCCAGTGTATCAGTATTCAGACTATATTACATTCATTAGAATTTAAAAATTTACTTCCTGACAGTAGCTGTTTGTGTAAATTCTGACCTCGATTACAAATCTGACCTATATGAATATGCAAAAAGGTGGCATTAGAGATTGCTCATTTCCAATAACAACAGGACATGGGATTAACAAATTGATGAATACTGGATAATATATTCAATTAAAATTTCACAAGTAGTAAGGAAACTAGAAACATAAAACATGCTGAATGCAAGAAAATGCAAAAGACAAATACCAATGAATAATGATGAAAATGCTCAGTAACCACCTCACGGTAATTTCTGAGTAATGTTAAATGTCACACATCTTTAGTTCTAGAAATGACTAACTTTGGAGAAACAGAATTTTAGAGACAAAATTTGATCTCATTCTCATTAGTATAAAGACAGAAGAGCTCCAGTGTTAGTGAAATTAATCTAGAAGTACTTCTGGGAATAACTGGGATCAATATCTAGATTTCAGAATACTACATGTTAGAAAGCATTTTTCAGAAAATGTCTGGATTACTTAATTTGTTTTGTATTTCTGTGTTTTGTTGCTTAAAGGTCTTTTCTCATTTCTTATTTCATATTTTAAAAAGTAAGGGTGTATATGCACACATGAGCATGCTCACACACAACCACATACACAAGATTAGATGCCAATTTTCCAAAGGAAAAATGTCAATCTCAGAAAAGAAATAGTTTTTTATCTTGAAATTTTCAGTCAGGACTTCCTCACAGCTGTTTTGGAACACTATCATTTTTAAAAGGTTAAATGTTTCTGCCAAAGTGAATTTTAAACAACACTTAAAAAATTATTTTTTACTATTGCCTAAATGTTCTACCCTAAACAGTTATTCCACATATCTGGAAGGCATGTCCTATGTGGAGAGGCTGAGGACACTTGGATTGTCTAGTCTGGAGAAAAGGTTGAGAGGTGACCTCATTGCTCTCTACAGCTTCCTGAGGAGGGGAAGCAGAAAGGAAGTGATGGTCTCTGCTCCCTGGTAATGCTACCACCTATTGTAAATACTATGAGAACATTTTTGTCTCGTATTGATTCTTTCTCACACCTTTTGGAACCTGTCAAAGGTTTAAAGAGATATTATCATATAATTGTTTTAATTAACTGTCTTTAGTTAGAAAAGCATCTCCACTTGCAGGTTTAATTACAATGTACTACATTGTAATACAATGTATTACAATAGCTTTTAAACTCTGCAATGATTATCTCTTAAGAGAGGATCTCATCACACATGCCTTTTTTGCTGTTATTGGAGCCATCTGCTTTGTCCAATAACATTAATTACAGCATGAGAATGTTATTTCCTCTAAATGTATGCAAAATACTATTACAGTTGATACAGAGTCTTTGAGAAAACGTGTATAGACATACCTATATATTTTCAGAAAAGCATATATAGACCACATTTAAAAATCCTCCACAATCGTCAAAAACACAAGAAACACACTGCATCACAGCTGTCAATAAGTAGGTATGCATTCTTGTGCATCCAGATAACTGAACTAGAAAGATCATTCCTCATGTTGAAATTAGTTATAGATCTTATTTCTTTTATCTGCTCTCCATATGATTAGTTTCTATTCAGGAGGCTAGGTCTACCTTTGTCTCTTTCATGCACTGTGACATGTTCTGGTGTCACTATAAAGTATTTTTAGTTCCTGCACACTTTGAATATATATATTAAATATATATTTTTGAATATATATTCTGTAATGACTCAGGTGTGGTTTATGGCCATATCTTGTTTTTCCAGTCCTTACCAGAAAATAAAGATAGTACAGATATAACAGTTTGTTTCAAGTTGTGCCCAACACTCTCTTCCACTGCCTCTCGTTTTAATTCCATTAATGAGTGGACACAAGTAGAATTGACTATACCTAATCCTAGTGCATATGGAACAGCTACCTGTCATCTCAACATCTTTTCTCCTTCTGCTATTCATGCAATTTTTTTCTTAGTCTTCATTCAACACTTTATTATACATTTCTTCCATCAAGCACAGCAAGACACCATGTTTATAATACAGATAAAATAAAATAAAAAAATAAAAATAAAATAAAAATAAAATAAATTTTAAAAAAAGTGAACACAACTTGAGGACTGAAAATTCAGGTTTATTATATTGCTTATCTGGGACTTAGATTGCAGAATCTTCAAAATAAAAGGCAGGTTGTAGAAAACATATTTTTCTCTCTCTTGGTACAACTCTGGCATAGCCTAATTTGTGATAGCTGGAATTAAATTCAGAATGTTTAGGCCTTTTTTTATATATCTCTGCAATGTCAGCTCACAATCTGGTTGCTACTTTACACTCACATTGGATATAATTTTATCTTTATTTTTCCTCTGCTTAAATCAGCAGAATGCTGATGTGTGAATTTACTAATACCATCTTTAGACTGCCAAGGTTCTCTTCTAAAACAGCTTTTTGATAAAAGTTTTCAATTAATTCCTTTCTTTTTTTTAAACCTTCAAAATTTTTAAGCATGGTGAATATCAGACAAAATTTTCATTGAATTTGGAAATTCATTTGAAGTCCTTTGAAAGCTCAATGCTTATACTGAATATGTGTGCATCACTTCTGAAGTAAAGTTGTGAATTTGCTAAACAAATATATCCATGATATGAAAATCTAAAATATATTTTCTTCTGTCTCTTGATGGAGGCTTTAGAAGAATAAATACATGTTTCTCAGTAGACACCATCAATAAGTCTACTGGAATCTCACATCATAATGACTGGACAAGGCTTCTTTTGGTATTTTCAGTTTCCTAGAAAAGCAAAAGATTTGCTATAAAACATAAGTTGTATTTTTATGCAACTAAATAGCAGTAGAATACCTGGCTTTAAACTTTGCTATATTTATCTTGAAGGACAAAAAAAAGGAGGGGGACAAAAAAATGAGCAACATGAAAACTCTGTTCAATACCCACATAAAATGGTTTACATTATTTATATTTACTACCCCAAAAATAAATATGCTAATGTTTTCTAAAAGTTAACTTCAATATATCTACATAAAAGTATTCTGGAATTTCACAATGCAAAAACAATTTTTTTTTTTTTTTGAGTATTGGAAGAAAAGCGCACTTTTAAATGCCAAAATTACACAAGAAATAAAATACTATATTCTATCCAGTTCTAGGCAAAATTAGAATCATACAAAGATAAGTAGTTGAGTCATTTTCTATCTCTATATATTCTATGAAACTCTTTGTGGACTAAAATCAAAGGGTAAAAAGATACTGTATTTTATTAAATGTAATACATTACAACTGTAACGAAGGTATAGTAGTAACTTCAAAGAATGTTTATCATTCTCCTAATGGAAGATGGGTCTAAAATGTTACAAAGTACAGTTTGAAACATCAATTGCTTATTTCTTATGCTGTATTTATTCAGCTATTTCTACAGCTTTGCCTAAAAGAATGTTTCTATTTACTTTTAAAATTTGATTGTTTTGTTTACAAGAAATACATTGAGTGTGATCTGCCTGGATGTTGTTAAATATTTCATGTTTTCATCTAGAGCAATTATTATTCTCTCATTAATCAATGCTTTTAAATATCTGTCTTCAATATAAGATCTAAGAACTTTACAGCATGAGCTGCTTGTTCCCTGAAAGTCTTACAAATCTGCATATCGTTTAGCTTATGCTGTTAATATGCTCTTTCCTTTGATATATATTCCTATAAATTAGGAATACTCAGAAGCTCAGCAAGGATACTTGGAATCCTGTAAGATTAAGTCCAGCTTCTTACAGCTCCTAAATAAGCCTTTCAGTGCACCATCTTGTTAGGTCCTAACTTCATCTGACTCATCAAGTCATACTCTTCTCTGAACTGCTGATAAAAAAGAGACAGAAGAACAATCAGAAAGAAGATAAATTCTATGAATTCTGTTTCTCAAGGAAGTTCACATAACAGCACATATGTACATTAGCATGCATTAAGATAGCATAACCTCAGTTTTCCACTCTGATTCCTATAACGGGTCCATTTATCTTTAGCAGGCATATTTATCCGAGAAGAGAGAATGTGAATTACAATATACTTCAAAAGTGAAAGGTTTCATCTTTTTAAATATAAATACAGATCAGTACCAACTTTTTTCTCTCAACATTACCTGAAAAATGTAGACTAGAAACAATGCAGATGCAAATATAAATTATTTTAAGTATTTAAAAAAAAAAAAAAAAAAAAAAAAGCTTCCAAATCTATGTACCTCTCTTCCTTTTCTCTGCAAACAGATCAAGGCATGCTCTCATTGTTTTTCTGATCACATTTCTTCTACTCATTCAGTTTTGCTTCTCATCACCCAGAACTGTATGCCTTGAAACTTCTCAATAACTTTGCAGTGCAGGAAGTAATTATTGCTCACATTTCACACCTAGAAAAGAAAAACAGAGAAAATGCAATTACTCAGGCAAAACCACTACAGAGAGTAGTTCTAGGAAATGAACAGACATCTCTTAGTCTAGCATTCTAATTAAAATATAATTTCTCAGTTGATTTCTGACTTAGCAATCTAATGAGATGCATGTATAAAGCACTCTAGATGATTCTAATATTTGAACTAGCTCTATCTAGTATCTTCTTATATTTGTCTTGCAAGGATGTGTACCTTCAAACCCCACTGTCCCTACAGTTTGTTTACAATAAATCCTCCTTGGTATCCATATTTCCATTAGCAGACCCCTCCACTCACAGGGCCAGATCAACAAAGGAACGCTGGACACTCTCTAGACATTTACCTGTTAATGACATGAATGTTTGAAACTCCACAAGCTCCTGGTAAAGATTTTTGCATGCTTTAAGCTATTCCTAATCGTCTCCATGTCCACCAAAGTTCTGATGGACGACATCCATGCATATTCTCCAACTGATTCCCCTTCTGTTAAATCCAGCTGGCAATGTCAGTGAACACAGGTATTCCAAAAAGTCTTCCCCACCTGATTTAAGTAACTCAAACGACTGACCATTTACTAAATTCACAAATCTTTTTTTTTTTGTTTTAATGAAAGGTTTAGGTCTATATTTATCATTCCTTTACATACAGGAATAGCTTTTATTTTTATTTTTTTACAATTTTCAAATCATTATTAGGTCACTCACTCTATTTGACAGTCAAATATATTGAGTTTATAACTTCAAAATAAATTTCTGAAAACATAAAACATTCTTGCTTTTTTCTGTAGATTTTTGTGTTTTCACACTTTAACCGTCACTTGTCAATACAGACTCCAATATTGGCACTGTATGTTGACATTGATCTCAAAAATCATTTCTGTTAAACTAACAATATTTCCCTAATTTTATTGGCTACATTCATCTTTAATATTTCTGTCTAGTCTTTAGAGCAAGGAAAATGTGTTACTATAATACAAATAATAAAATGACATTTTTTCCAATGTGATTTTGAACTGTTAAAATCTACATGCTTAATGAATAGGACATGCTCCTGCCATTTCAACATAAGTAATTATACTATTGCAGTACTGTGATACAAAATATATATTTGTATAATAATCTAAGAAATTGTCTATATTGAAATATACAGCACTCTGAATTACTCCATATCACATATTCTCTTTCTAAAAACGGTGCTAAAAAATGACTGTAATTTGCCATATTAGTTGTGAAATAGAGTATGCTGTTGCTTCCATGAGAAAAATCACACCTGTAGATGAATGTTTTTTGCAATTTTTTTCACAAATTTCACTTCACTAATAATTATTAAGTAGAGCCAATATTTCAACATAGATAATCCATACAAAAATTTGTAAGGTCTAGCTGGGAAACTGACAGTGAGTTCTGAAAGGCAATATTGTAATGTGTTGCCTTTCTTGTCTTTGCTGTAGTTGCAGTTTTCCAGCCACACTCAATGTAAATTGATGAGTTTCATATAAGATATTGTAAAAATACCCATTCTAGTGTTTGGACTGCTGGCCAAGCGATTCTTTCCCGTTCAGCATCACTAGTGTAATGTTCTTTCTTTTATGAATTTCTATTTTTATGAGTTTTTGAGGGAAACTTGCCTAGAAAATGCAATGTGGGGCTGCTCAAACATGTCTAATAACTCAGTGTATTTTGATTTGATCAAAGGTGCTGGTGTAAATACAAAAGAAGTTGTCATGGTCTCCTCAGCACAACACCCCGTTAGCTACAGGATTTGGTTTTGTTGTGTAGGCAGAAAAACTGTGGGGAAAAGAAAACTGAATTTTCAAGTTATTGGATGCTTCTTCCACTTAACAGACAAAAAAGCTTTGAACAAAAGCATCCCTGTATGCAGCAACCAATTGCCTAACAAAAAAACAAGCAAGTAGAAATATAATGGAAAGGTGTAATCAACAGTTTATATCCCTACTGTAAATGCATATGATTGCTATATGATTATCTTCAAATGCAGATGACTTAAAATTATCATTAGAATTTTGAAGTGAAAATAATATAAAAGAGTAAAATCCTGCAAACCTGCATGCAAACTACTTGCCAGTTTAAGTACCCCCAATCAAAAGAACAACATACAATGCAATTTGATGATGGGAGGATACAAAAACCACCCTGCAAAGTAGTATTTCATTCTGTTAAGCACTGACTAAAGACATAACCTCTAATCAAACATTTTGGAGAATTGCCAGTAACAGGGTGAGAGAAAGCAGAAAATTCCTCCAAAGAAGACTGAAATCACCACTAAAAGAGATCTGATAGAACTAGTGGAGTGTAGGTTCGTGCTCCATACCCCTCTCATTTCTGTGGAATTCACTGATCCAGTTTAAAGATAGCTCATGTAAACATGCAGAAATGGCTTACTGGTTGAGACCAAGGACTGTCTGACCCAGTGTCTCAGTGGTAGCCAGGAACAGAGGCACAAGGAAGCATAAGATCAGGGGCAAACACTTTTGTCCAAATATCCTTCCAGTCTCTAGCTAAGGCATCTTTGTCTATTTCTTTTTGACTACTATTTAAAGGCTGACAAATGAAATACCTAGTTGTTACTTGTTCCTCCTTATGACAGTAAAGACAAACGTTTTCTGCCACATTGAATACAATCCTTGTCCTTAGCAGAAAATTTTGAAGGTGTAGAAAGAGAAACAATGGTTTGAGTAGTAATAAAAAAGAAGTGAGGAGCCAATTAAAGGCCAGATAGGACAACAAAGATGTTACAAGCAGGTATGGATAAACGAACTGGTAACACAGCTGGGGGAAAAAAAAAAAAAAAAAGTCCAACTTGAAAAAAAGTCCAATTTGAAAAGGAATGTTCTCACTAAGGAAAGGCATTGAAGGAACTCAGTGTACAACATGCTTCTCCTGACCCATGTGGAATATGCTCTGGGAAAGAACAAGAAAAGCACATCCTTTCAGATTAGCTTCTACACAATTAGATTTTTTGAAGAAACCTGAAAAATGCTGAATGCTTTACCTGTTGCCAAACTATGTTAACATATTATACAACAATATTCTAATGGTTTACTAATAGGAAATGTAACGTTTGGTTTGACAGTAAAATTAATTTAAAAGTAATAAATGCAAAAAGTCAGATGTGTGGGAAAGGAAGAAGAGAATAATCATTATCATGAGGGATTGCAGGGAAACAAAATACCGTTTATTTATTTATTTGGCAATCAGTAAGAAAGCCTGGCACTTTCTGACATCTGAATTTGTCATAATTTCCAAGACAGAATGCAAACTTCTATCATTTCTGAGTTTGAAACTCGTGACCATTTTTTACTCATGATACATTTATTACATTATTTCCAAAATAGCTTTTGAATTGATGATTTTTTTTTTCTCTTTCCCTCATCAATCTTAACATCAAAGATTGTCTCTTCTTCCATGAAGACACAAAGACCAAGGCTGGAAAAAAAAAGACACCAAGATAGTTGATAGAAATTACAGTGCCAAGTGTAATTTAAGAGAAAAATTTTGATGACTTTAACTGGAAGAAGGCAATACAATGTCTAAGGCTATCACTCAGGACCCTTCCAGAATCACGGAGTCACAGAATGGTTGAGGTTGAAATGGACCTCTCGAGGTCATCTGGTCCAGCCAACTTGCTTTTCCATGGAACTTTGAATGTAACTTGGACCTAATCGCTGGTCCAAGGTAGAGAGAATTTAAATAATAATAATAATGATAATTTCAAAATTTTCATTAGTATTTATAGTTTAATTAAGAATGTATTCCTTCTTTAGGAAAATACTATTTTAATGACAGTGGTTGTGGTTTTTTGGACAAGAAAATTTAGAAAAATTTTCTAAACAAGGTAATACAGTGAGTCCCGAGGAGGGCCATGAGAATGATCAAAGGGCTGGAACACCTCTCCTGTGAAGACAGGCTGAGGGAGTTGGAGTTTTTCAGCCTGGAGAAGAGAAGGCTCCAGGAAGACTTCAATGCAGCCTTCCAGTACTTCCAGGAGGCCTACAGGAAAGCAGGAGAGGAACTCTTTTTCAGGGAGTGTAGTGATAGGAAAAGGAGTAATGTCTCTAAACTACAAAAGGGTAGATTTAGATTAGATATTTGGAAGAAATTCTTCACTGTGAGGGTGGTTAGGGACAGGAACAGGTTGCCCAGAGAAGTTGTGGATGCCTCATCCTGGAGGAGTTTAAGGCCGGGTTGGCCTTTGAGCAACCTGGTCTAGTTGAAGGTGTCTTTCCCCATGGCATTAGATTTAAGGTTCCCTTCTAACCCAAACTTTTCTATGATTCTGTGAAGACATTTTTGCTCATTTTCTAAAGGCTTCTATTTAAAATAAAAATTATATATTTATGTAAGTATAAATTTACTGTATTTTGAAATTTTATGCAGGAAAAAATTGTGTGAAACATTTAGATTGTTTTTTTTTTTTTTTTCCCACATTTCTTTCCTTTATGATTTCTTCTATTTTTTTTTCAGTTCTTAAATACCTAGATTGACTTCTTAGAAAAACTTAAAGTAGAATGTAATTGTAATACAGTGTAAAAACACTATATGATTATATTTTTGTTTTCAGAACTGGACAGTTTAATGCTAAATGACATTGTTTTTTTAAACACTTCATAACTAATGGGCTCTTCTTAGCAGTACACCTGAAAGTGCATTGGGGTGTGATTTTTTATTTATTTATTTATTTTGGGTCATTTTAATACAGCAAAGTCTTGAAAGAAAAGGTAGATTAATTCTATTTCAAAAAAGAGGTTTTAGTCATTCAGATTTGTTCATTTCTATTGAGGGTGTCCCTTAAAACTGAAGATTAAGATAGAGCTATGTATGCCATTCTATAGAAAACAGAAACGATAAACATATAGTATCGATTTTAGTCTCCCCTACCGTGATAAAAGTAGACAATATCAGTTTTAAGTATTTGGAGGTGGCCTTTTTACTTTTTAAAAAATTATATGTGAAAGAATTAAGTACTTCTGATACCTGTCAAAGATACAAGGAAGTGATTTGGGAAGGTGCTGTTAATATCTGCTGCTTCCCTTTAGCTTGAAAGTTAATCAGGACACCTTCAAAACACATATTTGTTTATCAGAAGTTCATATTTCTCTTTTTATCCTCAATAACTATGTAAGTCTTCACAAATAGCTGATTTATGGAGACAGTTTCACAGAAGGAATTGTCACACGCTTCTGTTTAAATTGGGGTCTGGAAGGCTATGTGTAACAGCATTCCTGATAATTGGTTCTATTATGAAGCACTGTCATGGTAAATTTTCCAAGCACAAAACAGACTGCGTAACACTGCCTCCCAAGGAGGAAAAAAAAAAAAACAACACTGCTATCCTGCTTCAACAGCACAAATTTTGATTCTAATTATGTACAGTAAATGCAATTATACCTCACATAATGCAGATGCCAAACCTGAAATTTGGACTATGTATTTTGAACAATACAGAGTTGCCACAGATCTTAAAACAAAGACATGAAACACTATAGTTTGAATTCTTCTTTAAATATAAAAGAAGAAAAGAATCCATCTGTCTTTTCCAAGTGTACTGCATTGCTACATGTTTCGTTTTAACTCACTCTCTAGCAGACCTTCGCTACTTCATTAAAACATTTTTCAACAAGTCATATATATATCTGTGGTGCAGCAATCCATAGTTTATTCATGTTGAGTGCCTAACCTTTCTCAAAGCAATTTAGCAATGTTTCTCATTCCTGCCTTTTGTAAAATTTCATCTGAATGGCTCTGAAGCAGAACTGGGCAAGAATTGATCTAAATATAGATCTTTCTGAAGATTAATAAATAAATAAATATTTATGTTTTGGTTCATCAGATTTATAGCTTTATTTTGATTTTAATTTTCATGTCTTTTTTTGTCATCCAGGTTCAGCTAGCCCTAGAAAAAAATAATGCATTTTAAAATTGTTTACATAATATTTCAAGTAAGAATGAAACCAAGAAGTTTCCCAAAGTCTTTTACATAACAGTGTCTTCCAATATAATCAGCCTAATTTATACAGGATTTACAGATTTTGAGATTCTCCTCTAAACCATCAACTAAAACATCCATCATTATTTAAGACAGGAAACTTCAGTTTGAGGAATAATTTGGATGGATACGATAAGCCATGTAAAAAAATTCTAAACAAAGTTAAGTAAAAAATTATTCAAACTTTAGTTTACAAACATAATATTTCAATTTACTTAGATAAATTACATACCCCTGAACATTTAATTATTCTGTATTTCCTTATTGCAGAAAACACCTTATCACATTCAGTCAAAAATCGTAACATCCCAGAAAAATCTTTGCTCACAGATATGCCAAATATCCTTCATTAGCCTCATATACTAGTGGCAAATCAAATACATAATGAAAAAATCCTCGCATCTCTATTAACAGTAGTCTATAGCTGCCAATGTGTGTACAGACTTTCTAGAAGATTTTTCAGGGTAGAATTCCTATTTTTACCTTTACCTTGGAGTTGAAATTGCAGTGATTTAAAGTGTAGATCGGGGAGTAATAAAAGGAAGCCACGGAAGTATGTAGGCAAAGTGTAATGCACTGCATAACGATTTTTTTTCCTCTTGGGGATTCCTAACTATATTTCTTAACAATCAGTTGTGGGGTAAGCTTAACAATTGAGATAACCTCTTCCTATTTGGCTGAGAAAGTAAGGCATCTTCCTGGCACTCACAATTTTTGCTGGATAAAAACAGAGGATAACAAAGGCTCATTTGACCAATACATTCAGAGCAATGTTGAAAACGAAATGGTTAGCAAAATGTAAATGCATTCATGAAATTATTAAACTGAGGCTTGAAGTCTGAAGACAATTCAAACAAGCCCCCCTTTGTGCCCAATAAAACTATGACATAATAATACAATATAGGAAAGAGCAATTGCATAATTTACTCCATTGAAGCACTACTACAATCAAAGGTATGATGTGCATGTTTGCAAGTCCATGTATTCTGTGAAACTAGGAGTGTCATTAAGTGATCATAATTTTTTCTGTCATTTGAGAGAACTCGTTAGCATATGCACACTTTTATTACATAAGAATTCTCATTTAGAGAAATTTAACCTGAATTATTTAAACTGTCCCAAAGTGAAGGATTCTACCATTTTATTACACAGTCAGTTTTCAATCCTATGTACTGAACTCCATATTTTCATTTATGTCACAGCATTTTCAAACACAAGTGTAATGGACTGGCTAGACTGCTTTCTCATCTCTAAGTGGACTTAAATCTTCTAACCAACATATCTGTTTCTACATAGCCATTACCAGTTTCAAAAGAATACATGGCCTTCAGCTGTACTAAATCTTCTGTACTTCTATATGTTTTCTTTCCCACTTGTCTACAGTACCTCTTCCTTGACCTGGAGAATTAACTATTTTTCCTACTTTGAGTCTCAAACACCTCCCTCACAGGATCCCTAACAGAAACACACACCCCTCAGGCCTACTAAGAGGCCTAAATTAATTATGCTAATCAGACTACCCTGGCTAACCCAATTAAGTTTAATTAGCTGATGCCTTTCTTCCTAAAACAGCTTGCCTTAGGGACATTTTACCTCTGTTTTTAAGCTAGCTGGAGAAGTCAATGTTCTCATGCAAACTTGCCCCTCAGCTACAGGCTTTCAGAATAGAGAGACCCACAGCAATAAGCTTGCTCTCAGAAGCCTTTTTCCTGAAGTCTTAATGGGGATTCTTGTTACTCATTTCCTGAATATTTTAAACTGGAATGCGTTCACATTTGAATTTAAGTTGTGGTCATAACCAGCTTATTTTATAAATCCAGTTATTATTTAAAGCCAGGACTGAGCATTATTTATTGTTTTGCTCTGTCATTTTTGAGAAATTGCCGTTCCCTGGTTATATTCAGCAACACCTATATCTTGAGATAGCTGTGCCCTTAACTATGTACTTTCCACCAAATCCTGAAGCTGTACATTAATTACTTCACCTAGAAAAATTTTATATTTACTGGATCTGTCTACATATAAAACATAGTGGGGCAGATCTCCATGGCAGATCACAGATAATTTTTCTCCAGTATGAGAGCAAAAACAACTCCCTGTAGAACAGAGTTGTCCAAAACTAGAAGTCCCGGTTTATAAATAATAATAATAATAATTAATAATAATAATTTCAAAATTTGAATCAAACCAAGACCCAAACAAGAAAAACTTAAACGTATTTTTTGTTTTGTTTTGTTTTTCCTTATCTCATGGACTTGTGACATCAGAATACAAAAAGAAATAGAATGGTTGTGTATGTTGATGTTGTAAAATGGCTGTTTCACCAAAATGCAAATCTCTAAAGAAGAACTCAGCATTGAAAAATATCTTCAAATATTGAAGGTATTATTATTGTTATTTTTAAGTTTTAAAAGTTGTCAGCATTTGCTTCTGTCTATCAAGCTCTTCATATTGGAAGTAACGTTGGTTATAACTGAACAATTTCAATTCATTCAGTGGAAATTTTTAATATAAACCAAAGACTTTTGCCCAACTAAGTGAACTGTTTCCATTATTACTCACCAAATGTGGGACTGTTATTTCCTTTTTGACTGACAATGATAATAAAACCTCAGTATTGTATTCATTAGGTTTATCCTAAAGGCTAAAATAGTTATTTTAGTGAGCATACTCTTGTTAACTAAATGAAATGTGATTTTGGACAAATGGACACTTGTTAAAGTAAATACTGAAGTGAACAGTACAATATCATAACTGCTGGTCTAGGAAGATTCGATGAATCATATAAGAATTTGGAAAATTCACTGCTCAAGTATTTTATCCTATTCAATGTTCTGAAGACAATGACAAAAAATGGAAGAGTTTCTCCAAAATATTCTTAGGAATATAATGTTGTATAATGAATAATAATATGACATGATGTCCTATTAAAACATACCTTTGCCTTGCATTATCATCTGTTTAGCTTTTCACTGGTTTAATCACAGTAATAAGAGTGGACTAATTCTAAATATTTCTAAATTAAGGTGACAGGTTTTTTTGTTTGTTTGTTTGTTTGTTTTTGTAATATGCAAAGGAAGGAATACATTATTTCCTTAGGAAATACTTCTATTGATTCCAATAAGACTTCTGACTAAATCGAGACTGCAGGATTAGCTCTTTGATTTTATATCCAAATGATATGATTATGCTTAACAAGCATGTCTTCTGTATAGGCATTGTTCTTAACAGGTTGTAAAATCCAGAATATTTTTTAATTCATAATAATTCACTTCCTTGCAAAAAAAAAATCCAACTGTTCATATTTCTCCAATTAAATACATTAGTCATATAGTCTTAAAAATTAATACGAATCTCTGAAGTAAGAAGATCCTCATAGAGCTAAACATTACATTTCCAATTCTAACACTTTGAAAACAGTGACAGGAAAAAATGCTGGCTTTTACATATCAGAAGAAACAAGTCAAAACTGACTTTCTTCGAGGTTTTCTTTTTTTTCCTTATCACAGCTCTACACAGTGGCACCTTCTGACCTATCGTGTTGAAGATGTTCAGGCTATTCAGCTGCTAGAATAAATTCCAGCAGAAAGTATTAAATGAATTTTCTATTGAAAGCAAGTTGATAAAATGTTGGCAGGTAGAAGTAGTGGCACATGATGGAGAAAAAATTACTTTGAAAATACCCAATCTAGTGTTCACATTTGGAATTAAGCAAGTAGTTGCCTGAAGCCTCCCCTGTGATTAGGAAACTGCATGTCTTGCAAATTGTATTAGGAGATGGATTCCCCAAGCCAAATAAATAACCTGCAGTGCATATGAAGTACAAACAAATATAATGTTTCCAAAGCTTCTAATTTGGGATACAACCTGTATTATAAGCCAGTTCTACTGTGGATTAGCTCCATAAGCTCTATTAATGTTGGTTTGTCTGTAGATTGTATTTAGTTCTTAAATATTAGTATAGCACTGAAAAATAAAAGAACAAAATCATGATGTTGACATAATAAAAATAAAGAAACATAGTAGGTAGCATATTACTGAGCTAATGCTTTCTTTTTATTTTAAGTGAGGACTTAAACTGCTTAGCTCAGTAGCTCATCTACTTCAGAAATGAAATCAAATGTATGATGTCAGTATATAGAAACTGCATGCTATATACTCATGTATAACATGTTCAAACTGTAGAAAAATTCCTATGATGTGTGTATATTCCTGGTTCCTGGAGAGTGGGTGAATCTCTGAAAATTCTTCCCAAAACTACTATTAACATGAGTCTCTTTCAAAGCTTTAAAAGACTTTCCTAAAGATAGCAATATAGCTGTCTAGATAACCTCCAAAGTTACATGTACTTTAAGAATCCTCTTTTTCTAATGGTTCTATATAGGATCCAAAGTGAGAAAATGTGGTGAATCATGCAGTAAGTCAAGAAATTATTAGACTGTGATAGTGACTTAAAAAAAAAGATCAGATGGTACATACTTCTCTTGAAGGTGAAGGATAATAGTGGAGAGGAATAGTACAGAACAAAGGAGTAAAGTTCAGAGGAGACATTTCTTCTCAAGTCTTCTTACACTTCACCTCATGGTTCTCTTTAATCCCTCATGGATACTTCTTTTTTTCTGTGATTTCATACCACAGTCAAATAACTGTGAGTCAGAGAATTCAATTTAGAAGGATGGCATGATATAACAACAAAAGATGTGATAGGGTGGCTCCAAATGGGAAGGATTGGTCTCTCTTCACTCACTGCTGACTTCTGAAGATTTGTGGGAAGAAAGAGTAGCCCTCAAAACCTAGAAAGATCTTCAGGCATATGATTGGAGAGAGACAAAACATTCCATCCCATTTCCAGTCTTCCCTGAACTGGATTTATTTTCTGATGTCACAACTTTGAAAGCAAGAGCCAGTTTTCAGGCTCATCAAAGAAACTATCCACCATGGTGTTCCAGCATCAAAAGTTGGTTTTCATCAGTCTTTAGCCATCACTGCTAGTCACAGTCACATTCTAGTCTATACCTGCTCTGATCTCCAATCATTTGTTATGGAGAAGGAAAAGGAGTTAGTATTGGTGAATATTTCTATTTCTGTGACGCCAGGACTGAAGAAGTTCTTTAACAATCTCTAAAATTTTCACAGAGGAATTTTGTGGTGATTTTCATGTGTGGGGTGTTGCTGGAAGCACGGCCGAAAGCACGACAGACACCAGCAGAGTCAGATCATGCTCCATTTTATTGCCCGAATAGCCTAACTTTTATAGAGAACTTAACAGGGGTGGACAGTGTTTCACACAAGATTATTGGTCAAAAGCACTTGGACAAACAACTATAAGAAAACAACCCCACCTGCAAGAAACCAACCCTTTGTGATTAGCAGTCACATAGACCTTGTCCTTGGAGCCAGCTACTGGTAACAATATTTTTCTGAATTCCTCAATTGGGCCATGTGGGAACACTGTCATGGGAACTTCTCATAGTTGCCCTGGTAGCTTGGTTTGCTCAGCTACAGCAAGCCATGGGATTTTTGCTGTTTCAAGAAATCCCTCAACAGTGGGGCAAACTGAAGAGAGAATGTGGTTGGATGTGAGGTATAGTATTGACTAAAAATATATACTTCAGAATGTTTACACATTGCTGGTTAAACTGCTCTACATTATGTATTGTCAAATGTTTACTCGCCCCCACCCCACTTCTCCATACTTTTTTCAATATTCCACTGCAAACTGAGTTATACAGTACACTTACTTTTTTTTCTTTTTCTTTTTTTTTTCTCCAATTTGTGTCTATTGCCTTGTGAATGATTAGAGATCATGTACACACTTGGTTTAAAGGTTCATCATGTACAGTGCTTTGTTTCTTCAACACGTGCATTTTAAGACCCTAGTAAATGGCATCCACATTTTCATTCCTTTGGGTTATTTTTTTAAATAAATGACAGAAACATCTGTTTCATTATCAATACAAATTAAAAGCTAAATGTATCTGAGGATTAGTTTGTGTAGGAGTTATGGCAGTTTCATAAACCAGCAGATCAAAGCTGTGGGGCTCTAGATGTGGAATAATATGATTATCTCAGGTTGTGCTTGCAAGTAATTCAGCGAGATAGGAATAGATTAGGAGAGCAGGAAAACTGGTGCTGAAGACCACACATCCGCATTATACATCATTTGTTGATGCCTCTACCTTGCCCTTTTTCAACCAGAAGCTCTCTAATACTAGTAAAAAAGTTTATTTGGGGAAGATAGTGCACGAGATCAGGAGTGGTTGCCCACATTTTTCATTGTTGCCATGAGCTGACAGCATGATTTTGTCATCAACAGATAAAATGCTTATAAAATGCTGTCTTATCTATGTTCAAGAAAACACTATCACAGAAGAGAACCTAACACCACTACGTAGTACCACTTCATGTAGAGAAACAGACTCATTCAGAAGGAAATTCATTCCACTGTAAAACAACAGCCAGAGAGGGACAGAGAGTCATTTCTCTTTTAAACTATAGAAACTCAATCAAAGAAATATATATATCTAATTCTTAGACAGTCAAATTCAGGATACAAATATCCAAATAGATCTTCATTTATCATTAAATCCCTTTTATGTCTTCTCTTCTTCAGACTAAGCAGTCTCAGCTCTCTCAGCCTTACGTCATGTGACAGATGCTCCAGTTCCTTCATCACCTTTGTGCCACTTCAGTGGACACCCACAAGTATGTCCAGATCTTTTATATTGGCAAGCCCAGAACTGAACACAGTACTCCAGGTGTAGCCTCACCAGTGCCCAAGAGAGAGGAAGGATAACCTCCTTCAATCTTTGCCGAATGCAGCCTAGGATACCATTAACCTTTGCTGCAAGACCAACATTGCTGTCTCACATTCTACTTGGTAAACACCAGGACCCTCGGGTCTTTCTCTGCAAAGGTACTTTTCAGCCCCCAGAATGTTCTGCTGTATGGACTTGTTCCTCCACAGCACTTTGTGTTTCCCTTGTTGAACTTCATGAGGTTCCTATCAGCTCATTCTTGCAGCCTGTCAAGATCTCTCCGGGTGGTGGCACATCCGTCTGGCATATCACAGAATCACAGAATCACAGAATTTCTAGGTTGGAAGAGACCTCAAGATCATCGAGTCCAACCTCTAACCTAACACTAACAGTCCCCACTAAACCATATCCCTAAGCTCTACATCTAAACGTCTTTTGAAGACTTCCAGGGATGGTGACTCCACCACCTCCCTGGGCAGCCCGTTCCAGTGCCTAACAACCCTTTCAGTAAAGAAATTCTTCCTAACATCTAACCTAAAACTCCCCTGGCGTAACTTTAGCCCATTCCCCCTCGTCCTGTCACCAGGCACATGGGAGAACAGGCCAACCCCCACCTCTCTACAGCCTCCTTTAATGTACTTATACAGAGCAATAAGGTCACCCCTGAGCCTCCTCTTCTCTAGGCTGAACAAGCCCAGCTCCTTCAGCCGCTCCTCATAGGACTTGCTCTCCAGGCCCCTCACCAGCTTCGTCGCCCTTCTTTGGACCCGCTCAAGCACCTCGATGTCCTTCTTGTAGCGAGGGGCCCAAAACTGAACACAGTACTCGAGGTGCGGCCTCACCAGAGCCGAGTACAGGGGGACGATCACCTCCCTAGCCCTGCTGGTCACACTGTTTCTGATACAAGCCAGGATGCCGTTGGCCTTCTTGGCCACCTGAGCACACTGCTGGCTCATATTCAGCCGACTGTCCACCATCACTCCCAGGTCCTTCTCTGCCTGGCAGCTCTCCAACCATTCCTCTCCCAGCCTGTAGTTCTGCTTGGGGTTATTGCGCCCCAGGTGCAGGACCCGGCACTTGGCCTTGTTGAACTTCATACAGTTGACCTCAGCCCATCGGTGCAGCCTATCCAGATCCTCCTGCAGAGCCTTCCTACCCTCGAGCAGATCGACACACGCACCTAGCTTGGTGTCATCTGCAAACTTACTGAGGGTGCACTCAATGCCGTCATCCAGATCATTGATGAAGATGTTAAAGAGGACCGGCCCCAGCACCGAGCCCTGGGGGACACCACTAGTGACCGGCCTCCAACTGGACTTGGCTCCATTTACCACAACTCTTTGGGCCCGGCTATCCAGCCAGTTTCTAACCCAACGAAGCGTGCGCCAGTCCAAGCCAAGAGCAGCCAGTTTCTTGAGGAGAATGCTGTGGGAGACGGTGTCAAAAGCCTTGCTGAAGTCAAGGTAGACCACATCCACAGCCTTTCCCTCATCCACCCAGCGCGTCACTTTGTCGTAGAAGGAGATCAGGTTCGTCAAGCAGGACCTGCCTTCCATAAACCCATGCTGGCTGGGCCTGATCGCCTGCTTGCCCTTCAAGTGCCGCATGATGACTCCCAAGAGGATCTGCTCCATGAGCTTCCCTGGTACTGAGGTCAAACTGACCGGCCTGTAGTTCCCCGGGTCTGCCCTCCGGCCCTTCTTGTAGATGGGCGTCACATTTGCTAGTCGCCAGTCAGCTGGGACCTCCCCCGATAGCCAGGACTGCTGATAAATGATGGATAGGGGCTTGGCCAGCTCCTCTGCCAGTTCTCTCAGTACCCTCGGGTGGATCCCATCCGGCCCCATCGATTTGTGCACATCCAAGTGCCGTAGCAGGTCACCAACCAGTTCTTCGTGGATGGTGAGGGCCACATCCTGCTCCCCGTCCCCTTCCACCAGTTCTGGGTACTGGGTATCCAGAGAGCAACCGGTTTTGCCGCTAAAGACTGAGGCAAAGAAGGCATTAAGCACCTCCGCCTTTTCCTCATCTCTTGTAACTAAGTTTCCCCCCGCATCCAGTAAAGGATGGAGATTCTCCCTACTCCTCCTTTTGGTGTTGATGTATTTATAAAAGCGTTTTTTGTTATCTTTAACAGCAGTAGCCAGATTGAGCTCCAGATGAGCTTTGGCCTTCCTAATCTTGTCCCTGCACAGCCTCGCTACATCCTTATAGTCCTCCTTAGTGGCCTGCCCAATTTTCCAAAGATTATAAACCCTCTTTTTTCTCCTTAGCTCAAGCCACAATTCTCTGTTGAGCCAGGCTGGTCTTCTTCCCCGCTGGCTCATCTTTGGGCGCATGGGAATAGACCGCTCCTGCGCCATTAGGATTTGCCTCTTAAAGAGCGCCCAGCCTTTCTGGACCCCTCTGCCCTTCAGAACCGCCTCCCATGGGACTCCACCAACTAGTGTCCTGAGCAGCCCAAAGTCAGCCCTCCGGAAGTCCAATACAGTGGTTTTACTGGTTCCCTTCCTGGCCCCGCCAAGAATAGTGAACTCCACCATTTCGTGGTCACTCTGCCCAAGACTGTTCCCGACAATCACATCCTCCACCAGTCCTTCTCTGTTTGTGAAGAGAAGGTCTAGCAGGGCACCACCCCTGGTAGGTTCACTAATCAGCTGCGTCAGGAAGCTATCTTCCACTTTCTCCAGAAACCTCCTAGACTGCTTCCTCTGGGCTGTGTTGTGCTTCCAGGATATGTCAGGGAAGTTGAAGTCCCCCACGAGTACAAGCGCCGACGATTTTGCAACTTCTGTCAGCTGCCTGTAGAACTCCTCATCCGTCTCCTCATCCTGGTTCGGCGGTCTATAGCAGACCCCCACCAGGACACTAGCTTTGTTGTCCCTGCCGATCCTAACCCAAAGGGACTCGATCTTGTCATTCCTAGCCTCGAGTTCTACAACATCGAAAGACTCTCTAATATAGAGAGCCACACCGCCACCCCTTCTGTGCTGCCTGTCCCTTCTGAAGAGCCTATAGCCAGGCATCGCAGCACTCCAGTCATGAGACTGGTCCCACCACGTTTCCGTGATGGCAACCAAGTCGTAGCCTGCCCGCTGCACGATGGCTTCCAGCTCCTCCTGTTTGTTACCCATGCTGCGTGCATTGGTGTAGATGCACTTCAGCTGGACCTTTACCTTATCCTCCGGCCTTGCCATTGCTCCCCCTGGCACAGCCCCAACAGTCCTTGCTATCAACCACTCCTCCCAGTTTTGTGTCATTGGCAAACTCACTAAGGGCACATACATTCTGCCCTGTCATCCAGATCATTAATGAAGATGCTAAATAGGACTGGACTGAGTAGTGACCTCTGGGGTACTCTGCTTATTGCTGGCCTCCAACATGACTTTGTGCCACTGATCACGATCCTCTGGGCCTGGCCATTCAGACAGTTTTTAATCCACTTCACTGTTTGCTCACCCAGACCATACTTCAGCTGCTTCTCTACAAAGAACTTATGGGAGAAAGCGTCATAGGCCTTACTGAAGTCCCAGTAGACAATATCCACTGCTCTCCCCTCACCTACCAGATCAGACATTTCATCACAGTATTTTATTGAGTTAGTCAAGCATGACTTTCCTTTGGCAAATCCTTGCTGACTACTCTTGGTGATTTTCTTCTCTTTCAGGTGCCTGGAAACCATTTCCAGGCTTAGCTGCTTCCCAGAGATTGAGGTGAGGCTGACCTCACCTATAGTTCAAACTTTTCTTATGCTAAATATAAATCTAAGTTTTACATATGTTTTTCATTCTCATTAAATATTGCAATATATCTTTAAATATTCAGTTGGGTAAGTTTTCAATATTGTCTACATATTTCCCTTTTTATTTTCTTGACAAAATTTTCATTTTAATCAACTAAATTTTCAGATAATTTAATCTATGTAATACATGTATTCATCCATCTTATTTACTGGAATTTTCTCACTTCAAAATATCTATTGCAAAAGATGTGCACACATATACACAGAATCTGTCTAGATGTAAGAGAGAATTTTATTTTCAGTCTTTTTTGGTTAAAGTACTGTTAGAGAGGCTTTCACACTCATTCTAACCTTAAAAAAATCCATACTTTTGTGAAAAAGAAAATGAATTGTATACTACACACATTCAAGACCTGTTATTTTCAATAATAACATGTGATAGAAGCCTTCATTACAGACTAGAAATAACTTATTCTGACAGTTTGCCATGGTAGAGTTCATGTTGAGTGTTGAGATGATGACAACAAACAGAACGGAAGCAAATACAACTGGCTCTTTTCCAGTAGACAGCATTCATCAAAATAGTGTATTTCCAAGGCACATTATTATTTCGCCTCAATTGCAAGTTCAAGGTAACATCTTAACACTAGACAGAGTCAAACAGATATTTCTCTTAGTTGGCTGCACTGTTCATTTCCCACCTCTGCAATAAATCTAATCTATTTTAAGTGCACTTCTCCCTCAACTTTCAGGTCAGACTTAATTTTCAAATGTCATCCATAGGTTACCAGAAACATGCAAAGCTACCTGAACTTATGAGCTAAACATCTTTTCTAAAGAAATAAGCTTTTGTCAGCCAGATAAATGTTCTCTCTCATATATTTTTGCAGATTACAGCAGAGTGTTTTGATAATAAGTATGGGTCAGATCTTTGGCAAGTGTAAATCAGAAAAACCCTTCCAAGCTCTAGTTCTAGTCCCAGCTAAGGGACTGATTTACACCTTCTTGGGACTTTTTTCAGTCTATATTTTGATTGTTCCCTTCTCAGTTAATGTTCAAACTAGCATGTTTCATATGTTTAATACTGTTACTGTAATGAAACCATCGTCTAGAAATATCTAGTAAATTAGGCTGAGTGAATCTGAAAAGTTTAGGGATAAATGGGAGTATCCACAGGCATAGCATTTCTGGAAGGAAAATATGGATCTTCAAAATTATTAGTTATAATGTTTTAGATGTCTAAAATTAAATATTTTAATGAACATCTACAGAAGTTGTGCTACCCAGACATTCATTGGCTTGAAAAGCAGTAACTTGTGCCTACATCTATACCAGTACAACACTCCAGCCAACTTCTTGTGAAGGCACACTAGCTTGGCTTATAGGTAGAACCAGTCAAGGACTGATAATTGTACTAACAGCTTTAAACTACTACAAAACCTAAAAAGTATACATAAACAGTGGGCATAACAATGAAGGAAGATTTGTTAATGTATGTCTGATAAATTTTAAAATCACATAGAACTTCATTGTTGTTTTCTCAAGGCTAATATAACCCACCATACTTGGATTCAATCTATACCATGTGATGGAGGATAAGATTGCTGCTACTGGCTGATGGCTGCAGGCTGCCACTGGCTACTGCAGTGAAACAGGCTACTGCTCAAGAAACAAGAGTGTCACCTCAGCTGGTGTTTGTCATGTCTTGTTCAAGCCAATTATATGCAATTAATATTCAAGTGCTTCTTTGCATTTATGGTTCCTCTCACTTTTATGTCATCAGCAAATTTCATTACATTTTTGTTTTTTGTGTCAGGATCATAAAGAATACATTAAATAACATGAATTCTGAACCCAGCGTTGAGTATCTCCACCAGTAACTTACTTACGGCCCAATGGTTTCGCTTTCACCATTATGTATTTTTCTATTCTCTTTAGCCAAGATGTTACAGTGTAAAACATTTGTACTACACTGCATCTTTCTAGGCTAGAAATTCCAGAAATTTATAGACATTCAGAAAAGATTTATTGGAACACCTCATCTCTTCAAATTAGTAAAAAGATATGTAAATGATCTCGCCAAGAAATTCAGGAGTGCAATTCAGTTGTCAACACGTAGGCTTCTAGTGATTTGACTTAGCTGTCACTTCAGAGGTTCTTCTGTAGGGTCTCTGTCATATTTCCTGTCTCCATGTGGACAATCAGGCGTGCCACGTATGGCACATCAGATGACACCAGGTTTCTATTTTCAGTCAACTGATTTATGCCCTTTGTATCAGGTGCAGATGGGAAGGTTTTCGTAGCAGGTGTGCTGCAGGGGTGGCTTCTGTGAGAAGAGGACAGGGGATGCCTTGTGCTGGACACAGCTGTTTCCAGAAAGCTCTGCAGCAGACCCACCAAAGGCTAAAGCTGAGTTCAGTACAGCTACTTCAGAGACCTGGGAGAAGAGTCTATATGTTTTGAAAATAGCTATCTTTAGCAATCAACTATGCAGAGAGCATAATTAGTTGCTTAGACTTGATGCCAATTTTTTTGACTCCTAAAGTTAGGCTATGGTGGTCAATGACCATCAAAATCCTATCTGATATATAAGGTAAATGTGATATGTCTGAGACACAGAGAGTACAGCAAAGTGAAGAGACAACTTCAGTATTGGAAGATTCATTATGACTTCCATTACAGATTCAAGATTCAGCATGACTTTACTCTCTAAGGAGAGATACATTATACCTACTAGGATTTCCCCAAACATTTTTTCTGAAGATGAGTTATGATTTGCATCATTAACAAGTATTACTGCTTCAAATTAGACTTAAAATGAGCAAATTCCCTCTTCCCTGTTAGAATTCAAAGTATTTGTATGTTCAAAAATATGTTATTTAAAATTTTCCTAGAATACTGCTAGTTTACAGAACTGAATGGAGTGTTTCAGGTTGTTGATCTATATTCAGGACAGCTGTTACAGAAATAGAAATTAGACAAAATGTTTCAGAGCACGTGCAATAAAAATAAGCTATGCTAAGACGTGTGTTATTCAGAAGGATATATGAGAGAACCTAAATGAAGGCCTCTTCAGCAACCTCACAAAAGAGATATTAGTGCCTTTCTGGGATAATTCATCACTTTCTTATGCATAGTGAGGTGTTGTCTAGAGAAAATAAATAAGAAACTTAAGGTTAAAATATTTTGATGGGCACTTTCCTCAACACACAGATGATCTATATAGGATTGAAAAAATAAAAACCCTTTGTTAAAATACTCATCAGGTAAAGGAGGATAAACAACCTCAATTTGTCACCACCGTTCACTGATTAAAGCACATGCCAAGAAATAGGATGCCTAGTTTCTCTTGAGTGCAGGTCCCCTTTCCCAGAAGACTATTTTCAAAATTAAGATGCTCCCAAAAATTGTTCATCACAGGTATTGCTTACTTGCTGAAGATGAACTATAGTACAGGAAAGAATGGGAAATATCTATGCCAAATAATGATGGGCAACTTATCAGTATCATAGTAGTATCACCGTTTTACATATCACAGATTTGTGTGTAATCGATGCTAAGATTCTTCAGTACTAATTCTATTTTGATATCACTGTATCTGCAATGGCCCTACCCACGTGGCCCAAGCTTCCTAAGACTCTAACTTCATCCTTCCCATTTCTCCATCCCAGGTCTATGGCATGCTAGAGCTGTGCTGCCACAGTGTGACAGAGAAGGTGTGAAAAGAGCTCCTCTTGCCCTTCTCCACCACCTCAGCCAGCAGCTTTCTTTAATTTCCACAGCAAAATACCAAAGCTAAAAATAGGTTATTTGCATGCAGATTCACTGCAGAGACTGTGGTCTCAAAGAGAGGAGTGGTTAAGGGGGACAATTTGTTTCATATAAGGTGTTCATGGATGCAAATTTCAGGATGGGTAATAAAAAGGCAGTCACAGATTTTCCAGCAGTACATTCTACCAAAATCTTCCCTTAAAAGTGAAATCAATAGAAGAACTCCTTTATGCACCCAATGAGGTAAGATCAATTGCAGAGTGGGGAAAATTAGTCATTGAAGAGACATAGCTTACCTGCTCTCTATAGTCTCCCAGAACTCCATAATCCCTTTTCCAAAAGGTTTAATTATAATAAAACTTCATGTAAATCTAATCATCATTATCCATATCTAATTCTTCATTTTTAGAGTCTTTTGGATTCTCCTGGGTTATGAAAATTCCTTGAGTTCTTCTAACACCTACCAAAAGCCCAAGAAACAATCTTTTAAATGTAGACATTTACAAATTTCCTTATGGAAAAAAAAAAAAAAAAAAAAAAAAGGGGAGCAAAGTGTTTCCAATTTCCACAGTTACCGTTCCAGTGAAGGGAAAATAGAAGTTCTTATATTTCTTCTCATTCAAAATGAAACCTTTCCTGCAATATCAAAATTCCTTCCAGAAGGGAAATTCTGAGTGTCAGTCAGCTCTGCCTAAAAGTACCTTTCTGAATTCATTCAATCTCAGAAGCAAGTCTGTGATTATTTCCAAATGTTCTGAAAAGATGTATTGTATTTTTACTTTAAAATGCACATTAAAGCATTACATATGCTCCAATGTGCATTCTCAGCAACAAAAAATGCTTTTAACCCTCAACATTTAAAAGCAGCTGCAGAGATTTTTTCCCCAGAGAAGTCAGTCTTAAAAAGGCCAACTGAATTTCTAGTTTCCTGTGGGACCATGCTAGGCTTGTTTGGTTTGTCTCTGGGGTCTTTCATACAGTTCAGCTGAGGGAAGTGCAATTTGTTCAGTTATGTTTGCTGAGCATTCTTTTTTAACCAATTCAGCAAGTACAAATAGAGAAAAAAGTTGAAAAAATAGCCAATCAAACTAGAAAATATCTAAAGTGCACATGCTTTCATTTTACAATTACATCTTCAATAATTGTGTTTGTTAGAATCTTCACTTCATGTATAAGGAAATAAGGATTATATGATTTTTATTTTCCTCAGAAATTAAATATTTCACTAGACTGAGTTATATTTCTATATTCATCTCTTATAGGAGACAGGAAGGGACGTGTGGGTTACCTGTTACTGTTGGTCACCCATGTCACCAAGGTACCTCAATCAATTAATCATAGAATTTTTTTGGTTAGAAGAGACCGTCAAGATCATTAAGTCCAACTATCCACCTAACACTACAAGTCCACAGTTAAACCATGTCCCCTAAGAACTCCACCCACACATCTCTTAAACACTTTCAGGGATGGTGACTCCACCACCTCCCTGGGCAACCTGTTCCGATAGCTCCTCCTTTCCATGTGAAGAAGTTCTTCCTGATATCCAATCTAAATCTCCCCAGGCACAACTTGAGATGTTTTTTATTACTTGTGTTTGCATTTTATTACCTGAGAAAAGAGACTGACACCCTCTTTGCTGCAACCTCCTTTCAGGCAGTTGTAGAGAGTGATGAGATCTCCTCTCAGCCTCCTTTTCTCAAGAGTAACCAGCCCCATATTCAGCTGCTCCTCATGTGTCTTTTTTTCTAGTCTCTTCACAAGCACTGTTGCTCTTCTCTGGACACACTTAAGCAACTCAATAACCTTTTAGTGATGAGGGGCCCAAAACTGAACACAGTACAGTCTCACCAGCTCAGAGGGACAATCATTTCCCCAATCCTGCTGGCCACTCTACTTCTGGTGCAGGCCAGGATACCATTGGCCTTCTTGACCATCTGGGCATGCTGAGAGCTCTTTTTCAGTTAGCTGCTGACCAGCAACCCCCAGCTCCTGTTCTTCCAGTCAACTCTCCAGCTACTCCTCCCCAAGGCTATACACTGTATGGGGTTGATATAACCCAAGTGCAGCACAAAACACTTAGACTTGTTGAATGGCATGAAATCTCATGGATGGGCTGCATCTAACCTATCCAGATCCCCCTGCAGAGCCTTCCTGCTCTCACTCATCAATAACTCATCCTGCTCTCACTCATCAATAACAAAATGTAGGTTTTGTTTTGTGTAACTGTTGAAAGAAGAAGAAGAAAAAAAAAAGTCTATAAGAAAGTACTTAAAATTATTTTTTTTCAGCATTTGGAATGATACATAAATTGTTTTAGTATCTAATTAGAGATATGAACACTCTAGTTTTCATCCATGAAATACACAAGTTCTTAGTTGTCATTATTATTTGTTCTGGAGTAAGAAAATGAGACCTCAACTAAAATTAGAATACTATTTCAAAGGTATTGAACAAACGCATCATAAAACCACCCCAATACAATTATTTTTCATTGTAAGTAAATAAAATAGACAATAGCTGCTAATTAAAATGGACATATGACTTACTAAGCACAGGTTAGAGGCAAGAGTAGAACTTAGACTGTCAGGTCTTGAACCAGTGCCCAGATGCAGTTTGTGGATTAATACTTAGGTTTTTTCTTCAGCATTTTCTTCACTGCTGTAAAAAGACAATTATTAGACTCTAATCAGAAAGCATTTTCACTCTGAACTCCAACTGCTATAGCTTGGTCAAAGGGCAATGGTAACTTTAAAGTTAAGCTTCACTTTTAAACAAAGCTGGACTGAAAGCCGGAGAGATTCCTTTACTCTTTTTTATTATTTTTTTTTAACATTTTTACCTTTAAGGTAATCTACTTATAAGCATGTTACAGCTTTTACCACCAGTTCCTGACACAACATTTCCAGTAGTTTCACCAGAAAATGTATTATTCTGATGGGTTTCACAGAATCACAGAACTATCAGAAACTGTGTAATACACTATTATTGGCAAAAAGTAAATTATTATTAAAAATAAGGCATCATAGGGTTTTTTAATATATATTTTTTTCTTATTACTGAAGGCAAAATTTTCAAATATGTCTATCTTCATGGAAAAAATAGTTAACATCTGAGTAGCCCAGTAGCAATGCATTACTAAGGTAATAACTGTAACTATGGTACACAGCCAATTCTCATTATTACTTGAAAAATTTAGTCTGTCCTACTAATAACATTAGAACTTAAACATCTAAATCAATAACATAAAGATATACTTTCTTTCAGCTTTGTAAATTATATTGAACTCATCTAGGAATGCACTATTTCATAGTGAGTCAATAAAAGATGCATCAAAACTTTATTTATCCTTCCCTCTCCCCCAGTTATGTGTACGATCTCTCTAATATATCTGTGAATATAACAATCTACTCAAAATACATTATTTATTTTTATGGCACGGTCAGTATGTCAGAATAATACTATTTTGTTATGTTCATACCTACTACCTCAAAAAACTCCTCAAAAGAAGGAGTGTATAACAATGAGAAATAGGTCAGCTTTGGGTGTGATTTCTATCAAAAATAAAATATAACTAACATTTTTTTTTTTCCATTTTGAAAAGTGACTTGAATCACTAGGAAAAACATGAAATGGCAAACTTGGTACTGTTGTTACTGAACAGAGGTCCTTAGGATCAAATTATTTTGTCATATGCTTATAATTGCATTACATGAGATTACAGATCCACAAAACCATATTTCTAAGTACTAACAAAATGCAGTAGTAAGTAATTAGTAAATGGTACTGCTGTCATATGAAGATAAGCACTGCTAGTCCTTACAGTCAAATTTGAAGCCACATATTGTTTATCAATTCTGTTGAGGAAAAAGATGGGGATAATGAAGTGAAGTAAAAAGGTACTCTGATATTAGCAAAACTAGCAAATAAGCTTAGGAAACACATTTTAGCATGTATCATGCAGAAATCAAGATTTAGGATTTACGATTTTTATGCCAGAAAACAGTGAGATACTCTGCAAGGTAAAAAACATGAGTAAACTCTAATGAGAACAACAAGAAAGAAAATGTAATAAGGAGGGACAATGGGCTTTATTGCTAGTACCACTGCCTTTGAGAATAAATATCAAACAAGGAGCTTTATGAAGCAGGGGCTATCTTTCAATGTTTATGAGTTTACAGTAGCATAGGTTCTTGAACTGTCGTTGTATTATATATAATGGACTTCTTTCAGACACTTTGGCAGCTCAGAGGACAGTATGAAGAAGCCTTAAACTTTTGAAGAAAAAATGTGGACACTTTAATATATCAGTTAATGAGGGAGATGTCTATTAAATTTTCATTAATAAACCCACAGCCAAGTCAAATGTTGTTAACATCATATAAATCCTAAATTGAAAATACTTCTTACCTGAAAGAAAGACTGTCCCACAATTCATGGTATATGTAGACCACACCAAGCACAGAAATAATTTTTAAAATATTAATGATGTTTCACTTGTCTGAGCAGTGAAGGCACCAGCTAGAATATGATGTAGAAAAAGATGTAGAGGAACTATTTTGAATGATCAAAGAAGATAGAATGAATTACTATGGAATCAGTTAAAGAATGTAAAAAGAGAATATCTAAATAAATTGTTGGTAGTGAGCTCTACTAAGCAGTAAAATGTAGTAAATAATAGAAACTATAAATATTGACACTTGTGGCATTTTGAACTCATCAGGAAAAGTATTAGCACAGAAAATACTTCATAGGGCAAACATGATTTACTGCATATGGAAATGACTTGGCAATCTGGAAAGTTGAATTTTAACCCAAATTTAAGCTGCTCTCAAGTTGCATGAGAGCAGACAGGGTGGTTTACCTATTCTTGCTCTCCTGACTTCTGACTGTCATGCTGGTTTAGATTGTAAATTTTGTAAGAACTAGACTTTAAGATCTCTTTTCACGTGTTGTACTGGGCATAGTATAAACATATCTTCAGTCTCATCTCATTCAGTGCCTCCTTATGGCATGGAAAAATAAATAGTAAATACTGCTTTCAGGTATTCTACAGAGAAGAAATTTGAGGCAGTGAGACTCCTTCCCAGCAGCCCTGTTGAAGGAGTGACACACAGGGCTGCTGAACAAGGAGCATGGGCTGATGATGGGGTGATAGGAAGGGATCATAAAATCAAAAGAAATGGGGGACTTTTGAAGCACTTACAGGTTAGCAAGGAAATGCCTACAACACACCATTGTGGAGAAATCCTCCAAACACTTTCTAGGAACAAAACATGTTGGGGTGTCCCTCCTAAGAGCCTGTACAGTAAAACACACATTATGAGCAAAAAGATGAGTTAGAAACAGGCATATTCTTGCAGGGCTGTCAGATGTGGTGGGATGACTCCCATGACTATGGTGTTCTCAGGGAAGGATACAGGCTCTTTAGGAAGGACAGGCAAGGAAGACAATGAGGGAGCATTGCCCTCTATGTTAATGACCAGCTGTAGTTCATGGTGCTCTGCCTGGGGATGGATGAGGAGCTGACAGAAAGCTTAGTCAGAACTAAAGGGAAGGCTGGGACAGGTGATATTATAGTGAGGGTCTGCTACAGGCCACCTGACCAAAAAGACCAAGCAGATGAGGCCCTCTATAGACTGATAGGAACAGACTCATGTACATGCATCAATCGGCAGCAATGGTATAAAAGATGAATACCTATAAGTTTAAATATAGATTCGAGGAGTTACTTTTCATGCATCACCTTAGGAATGGAGAAAGGGTGACCACTCTTATTTTGAAAAATGACACGGAGGAAGATTAGGAGAACTACAAGGTGTTCAGCCTCACCTTGAACCCTTGGAAGCTGAAGAACCACCACCACCACTTCTTCCATCCAGTACAGAGGCCAACCAGATGGAAGGCAGCCTTGCAGGGGGCCTGCAGGCCCCTGGTGGCCAGCAAGCTGATCATGAGCCAGCAATGTGCCCTCATAGCAAAAAACAGTAATACCCTGTTTATGAGCATTGCCAACAATTTGAAGCAGATGATCCTCCCACTCTCATCAGCAATGATTAGAGACATCTGAAGTTATTATGTCCAGTTCTAGGCTTCCCAGTGCAAGAGACCATAGAGCTACCAGAGTGCAGTGAGAGGCCATAAAGATAATGAAGGGATCAGAGCATCTGTCATATAAGGAAAAGATGAGAGTTAGGAATTCAGCCTGGAGAAGAAATGCACAGGGAATCTTACAAATGTTTATCAATATTTGAGGAAAGAGGACAGAGCCAGCCTGGAAAGAGGAATACCCACAGAAAAGACAAGCAGCAAAAGGCAAAAAATAAAACACAGAAAATTTCATGTAAGGGGGAAAAAAAAAGGAAAAAAAAAGTTTACTGTAAGTATGACTGAACATTAGAATAGGTTGCCTGGAGAGGTTGGCCAGTCTCTGCCCCTGGAGATATACAACAATTGTCTGAACATGACATTGATCAATCTGCTGTACTTGACCCAGCGTGGAACAGGGGGGTTGGACCAGATCTCCAGAACCTCATTAACTCTCTGATTCTACATTTTATGCAGCTATTGCAATTTGAAAGAATACAGAAAGACAGCTTTTCAGCTCCAATGCTTTCAATGATGTTAAGTAAATTTACATTTGATGAGGATCTGCCTAAGAGAGCTTTAGAGCATTAGATACAATAGCTCTCATATAAGCAGAGCTGGCAAACAGCATAAGAAAATGAGGCTGAGACAAGGAAATGTGCTGACATTTACAGCAGGTTTCTCACAGCAAGCATTCAGGTTTAGGGAAAAGGAAGAGAAAGTGAACTAGCAATTACCATTAATGAAAATGGTAGGAAAACAGAAAAGAGTGTTGGGGAAAGTGTGTGCATATGGAAAGATGTGATACCGAGATATCCTACACTCACCAATTTAGCAAAAATAATAAAGATTTTAGATAACAAGGTACAAGCAGAGGAGCAACCAGAATGCTGAAATCAAGGAGCCAAAGATAATAAAAGACTTTAATGATAAGAAGGAGGGGGTCAGAAACATCTGATATATAAGCTGTTGCTGTTTTTTAATCTCTAATTTGACCTGCCTTTAACATCCAAAGAAATAGCCAAATTCCTTACTTCTCCCATTAAGAACCCTGGGATATCACAGAACTGCAGGAGAAATTGAGAGAATAATTGTACCTCAGTATGCATTTTACTGCTGTGTACATTCAAAGGGCACAATTTATTCTTTCTTGTATTCCTCCTAGCCCAGGGAAGGGTATTGTAAGTCCCTCCTGTCATTCATTTCCAAAATTACTATTGATGTGAAGCACTATGCAGTATAGCCAATGAGGAAATAAAAATCAATTAAATGTTAAAGCAGTTCACTGACAATTCTCAACTGTATGTGTACCGCAAAACATCAGAATTACTTTATGAATTATTCCAAAATCCTTCTCTCGAGATACATTCCTATTTCATTGTCAGATACATTAAATTTTATTTCTAACTCTAAAACTTATCTATAATAAAGCAGTTTAGAAAGTACATGCATATTTTTTTATCCTTTACCTTTTCTTTCTGTTCATGAACTGAGAATTTCAAAAGAAAATCAAAACTTGATAAGGCAAGAGGTGATATCACTGGAGACAGAAATTTGCTTCCTTCAATTCACTGAGCTGTAAATAAAAGACTATCCTAATAATTTTATTTTTTTTTTTTCTATTCTTGGTTCCATCTACAGACATGGTGGGACTGTTGGAATTGATTCCAATTAAGTTTGCATCTTGCTTAAAAAAAAAAAAAAAAAAAAAGTTCTAATTATGAGAGCATTACCAACAACAACAACGAAAAAGTATGCAATATGCCTTAATTTGGCTGACTTTCTGTAGAGTGCAAAACAAAGTTGCTTGCAAAAGATGTTCAGTAGATACAGGTAATATTTCCCACTGCATAAGTTTCTCAATGACTTTTTCATAAATCTTCCTCCTTTTTATTTATTACAATAAATTAAGAGTGATTGGAGGCTCTGGGGCAGGTTTTGATGCTATCTTCACAGTACAACTAAAGGGGAAAAATGCAAGCTGTGTGGGCTTTTAATATTTTGGTGTGCTCAAATGTTAAAATCACAGTAAGAACTCCAATGTAGCTAAGAAGGGAAAGAAGTTTATGAAACTACATTCTTTACCAACAGCTTTAGAAGCATCCCACTTTTCATTAGAATAATAGCTAAAATTTGACCTTTGAAGCTCTTTTCATCTTACAGGGAAAAGTTAGCTTCCTTTCATGGACTTATACTTTATAAAGAAAGCAGACAAAACATCTATTACTAATTATTATTTATTCATATCACAGTAACACTGAAAGGCCTTAACACAAATCAGAAGTTCCATTGTACTTTACACTAGAAAATACAGTCTCTGCTTCAAAGCCTTTACAGACAAGGCAGACATGTTCTTTCTTCTGAATATTAGAGATGAGGTATTGTAGCACAGAACAATTGCATTTCTCCAAATTGCTCAAAAAGTCTGTGATACAGACATGAATTAAACTTAGATATTGTAAGGATAATATTAATTCTTTTATCACTGGACTTCCCTTCATTTTCAAGTACAAAATACTTCCTAGATAGTGGGCTTAACTGTGGAAGTTACAAGCAACCTTTCTGAACATTTAACTATGCCTTTTGTACCGGTTTAATACATGATCAAAACAGGAAATTTCTTTCTAAACTGGAGGGATATACAATGTATTTTTGATTATCTTTTATACATGTAAAAAAAAAAATGAATTTTGTTAATAATTCACACAATGTGTTTTTGTATTAATGCTTCATTAGGATTTCCTTTCTGAACTCTGCCTTCTCTGATGAACCCCATTTCACAAAATCTGTTTTATTTCATTTCCTAATAGGCTGGATATCATTGCAAAATATGGATCGATACTGATACAGGACCTTCTTTATGCAATATGCCTTCAGAGTGCATGAAATAAGGAATAAATAACAAAAAAAAAAAAAAAAAACAAAAAAAAAAAACACAAAAAAAAAACAAACAAACAAAAAAAACTTTCCAATATATCTATTAATCCTGGTGAAGCACATTATAGGGACATAACACCAGTGAATACATACATGAAAGAAAAAGAACAAATATTCAGAGCCTGAAACTATAAAACTCAAAAAGTAAAAGAAATGACAGTGCTTTTCCTCATTCATCTCCCCAAATTGGATGACAGCATATATCTGAGATTTTATTAAAATAATTTGAGGTCATCTTTGTCACCCCTCCCCCATTAGCAGGAACTGCAAAACAACTCATGGATGTAGAAGTAATTTCTGATTGCACTAAACCAGGACGCTATACATAAAAGAATGAACAAGAAACTCTTCAAAACATTGGATATCCTCGTTTTGTGTTCCAAGTCAAAGGAAACTAATGTTCATATAATTGATTCAGTGCCATTTCTGATTTAGATTAATTAGATATATCTCTGCAGAAAATTCAGATGCAAATGTATATTTATATTTATAGTCACAGAATGCTTAAGGCTGGGAGAGACCTCTGAAGATAATCCAGTCCAACTCCCCAGCTCAAGCAGGGACATTTCTAGCAGGTCAACCAGGACCATCTCAGGCAGCTTTTGAATATCTCCAAATAGGAAACTCCACAACCTCTCTGGACAGCCTGTACCAGCGCTCAGTCACCCATGCAGTGAAAAAATAAAAAAATAAAAAAATATCATGTTCAAACAGAATATCATGTGTTTCAGTTAGAGCCTCATGCCTCTTGTCCTGGCATTAGGCACCACTGAAAAGAGCCTGGCTCCATCTTCTTTGCACCCTCCTTTAGGTATTTGCATAGATTGATGAGATCCTACCTGCACCTTGTATTCTTCAGTCTAAGCAGTCTCAGCTCTCTCAGCCTTACCTCATGTGACAGATGCTCCAGTTCCTTCATCACCTCTGTGTCACTTCAGTGGATTCTCTCCAGTATGTCCAGATCTTTTATATTGCCAAGCCCAGTACTGAACACAGCACTCCAGGTGTAGCCTCACCAGTGCCCACAGAGGGGAAGGATCACCTCCCTTGATCCACTGGAAGTACCTTGCCTAATGCAACCTAGGATACCTTCTTTGCTGCAAGGCCACATTGCTGTTTCATATTCTGATGATCACCAGGACCCTCAGGTTCTCTGCAAAAGTACTTTTCAGCCCCCAGCATGTTCTGCTGTATGGACTTGTTCCTCTCCAGCACTTTGTGTTTCCCTTGTTGGACTTCATGAGGTTCCTATTAGGTCATTCTTGCAGCCTGTCAAGACCATCTCAGCATTTGTGGGTGCATCCCATCATGACCCATGAGTGAACATCCAATTTCCGTACGTATTTTCTGACCTGATCCTCTTCTACCAAGGGTACATTTTCCTCGGACCAGCCTTTCAGCATCATCAGAGTGCTTAAATTTCTGAAGGTGTTTTTTTTTCTAGGGAAGTGTGAGGCAAAAAAAGGAATTTAGTGACTCAACCTTTTCCATGTTCTGTGTCCTATGTCTCCTGTCCCATTCAGCATCAGGCCCACATTTTCCCTGGTCTTCATTTTGCTACTTAAGTACTTACAGAAGTCTGTGTTTGTGTGTGTATGTTCTCTTTAAATGTTCCCACTTCATTATTTCTCATATGTGATGTTTACTCTGAGAATATTTCCCCTGTAGTGAAAACAAGCAACTTAACCTATGATTGTATCCCAACACAGCCGTCATACCTTAGAGGGAAAAAGGATATGCTACTGTTATAGTAGTCATTTACAGCATTTTTGTACTTTAAAAAAAAATGTCTAATATTATAATATTATCAAACAGACTTCTCAAAAATAATCTCTTTAAGGCTGCTTATTTTAAATCCCTGATCATTCTGTGGGCACAGAGATGAAGTCAAGTCAGTAAGTTTGCTGAAACAAAGATGCCATGTTAAATGACATTTCTTGAGCTTTTTTGGCATGGCTGACTGCACTCAAAATTTTACCTTATTCATTAAGTATGACCAGATAAAGTCAAGTCATTTTGAGAACAGACTGCAGCTAGATAGCAAATAATCATAGGCATATTATATTTTTGACATAAAAATGGATTTGTTTTATACTGCTCTGTCAAAAAAAATGTAGTGATTCCTCCATTTCTCCTTTCCAGTTGTACTTTTTAGCACCTAAACTGTTATCTTCAATTCATTTATTTTGAAATCTATAGGAAGAAATTTACATAGATAAATTTTATATATATACATTCATATATATACTTTGAATTTAATGCTTTAAAATTTTGTAAGTCATATGAAAACGGATAAAGCAAGAATGAAATAAATGAGATACTTGAGTTTCATACGGAGATAGTTAGGAAGAAAAAGTGGAAACTTTACAGAGATGACTAAGTTACTTACATTAAAATAATTGTGACTTTGTAAGGCAGCTGGAGTTATCCTTCTAAATCTGAGTCTTTTTCTAAGAATTAATTGAAATCTATCCTCAATGCAAAAAAAAAAAAAAAAAAAAAAAAAACTAGAAATAAAAGGAAGTTTCATCAAGAACAATTTTTCCCCCTCTGATTAAATACATGACAAAAACATAGTATTAATTAAACCATTTACTTCAAGTGATTTTCTCTTAACACGTGAAGTCTGGAGTACAGATGAGCTGGAATGCATCTCTCTTTAGGTCTTAAATTTAGTTTATGTGCTTACTGTTGTTATAAAAATCTCTCAGGTTTGATATAAAGTTACCTCAAACTGTTCTTCCACTCCATTATTCTCAATTCATCATGAAGAATAATGTGTTTCAAGCTCCAGTGATCCTACATTACTGTTCCCCAGGAACCTCCTCAGTGAGCCACTTGCTTACCCATTTAAACAGGCATTCTAGGGAAGTGTAAGAAACAAGTCACTGTTTTCACTTCAGAAGCAGGGCACATTACTCAAGGAGAGCACAGAAACCTTGCCATTGTCTGCAGTCCATTCTCCTCATCTGCCTCCAACATTCACTATAGCAATAGTAGGGAGTTCACCCCTGATTTTAGTGCCTGTTTATCAACAATGAACTTGATTAATCCCTTTTAGAACCTGCATACTTATCTCCATAATCTTCTGTGGCAACACATGCCAAAAATTCACTAACTACTTTGTAAGACAGTACTTTCTCATCCTGTTAGCTTCAGCTGCGGGATTTGATGAATAATAGCAGCATATTCACCTACTATCTTCATGACTCTGTCAATATTTATTCTATCTCCCTCAAGGCTTTTCTTCCCCAAACTAAAGGGCTCAAGCATTTTAATCGTTTATTGTAAAGCAGTGTTTCATCTCCATAATCATTTTAGTTGCCTTCTCTGCACCATTTTTAACTTCATTATATCTTTTTTTAGCGATGCAAGGATAAGCATTGTATCTAGTAACTAAGATACCAGTCCATCAACATTTTATACAGAAAAAATATTGGTTTCTGTTCAGTCTCAATATTTTTTTTCTGCTGATGCCCAATATTTTATATGTTCTCAACCAATGTTGTGCACTGAGCTGATGATTTCATAAAACTGTCAGTAAGGATTCCAAGATCTACTTCCTGAATTTTAACTTCCACTTCCAAATTCACCATCCTGTAAGCACAATTTAGGTTGCATTACTTCCCATTTACTGACATTATGCACCATCCGCCATTTCTCAATATTTCTGTTCTGTGAAATACTCATGAGGTTTCTTACCATCAGTGTCACGTTTAACTGCCTGAAAGACCTCAGCATCATCTGCAAACTTGAACATCTGATTACACAGTCCCTGTTCCAGGTCATCAGTGAAAATACTGAATAAAAATGAACCCATTGCTGATCCTTGGGGACTCATACTCTTCTCCCCTCTGTAAAGTAATCTAAAAAGTAAGCTACTGAAAAGCAAACTGTACTCTATCCATTTTGTCTTCTTATCTTGTAAAGCCATGAAAGTACCTTTCCTCTATACCCAAAACCACTTGTTTGTTTTAATGGCGTTTGTTGTAGGAACTGCTCAAAGTTTTTACTTTCCAAGTCTGCATGTGTTATGTCCTCTGCCTTCCCTTTACCTAACTTCTAATTCACAGTGTCACAGACCTCCATGCTGACTGTTACCTAAACATCGAAATAACATCTGTGTTCCACTGTAGATTGTGATTTTGCAAGGAATGCAAGTCAGACTCATACATCAGATGCTGTAGTTCACAGGATTTCTCTTAAAGTCCCTTTTATCAACATGAATTGCACTGGCAACCCGTCAGTCCTATGTCAGAGTGGCTGCTTGTAGTGGGTATTTTGCCAGAAGTTCAGTAGTTTCACAACTGAATTCCTTCAGAACTCATGTCCAAATGGGGTATGGTCCTAGTGACTTACCCACCTTTGTCTGACATCATGTCATCATCAAATAAAATGTACAAAAAAACCTATCCAGAGAGAGCTGTATGTATTTTGTGTCAACTTGCTTTTCATTCCTCCTGTTCCTTTGGATTCAAGAATTAATCATATAGCTATAGTGTTTGGGATAGAAAATATTTGCGCTCAAAAACGCACTGAAATTAGTAGTCTAAACCAAGTTAGTGAGTCTAAAGAGATAAGAAGCATAAGATTTATTTACTTTTTCAGGAAAGGAAGAACTGAACCTGGGTTCACACTGTCGTATTAAAATAACCAAATCTCTAAGTAAAAAGGGAGGTTTATCCTCTAGTTGTGCTTTGAAAGAAAGCAGCAGCTATCACTGCATGCTCAGTTATCAGTATGTCTTAGGAAGCTTAGCAGATCATACCTCTCAAAGACGGAAGGCAGTAGGTGCCTAGTTTCTGGATCCTTGAGTTAGAGTTGAATTGCTGAACTACCAGGATTGAGATACTTCTGACAACTGCAGTAGCAGTGATTTAAGCATCTGGGCAACTTTAAGGTCAAGAATTGAAGTGCTTACAGATTACAGACCTGTCAAATATAAGAAAGAGCTCTGCGGGATCTCGACCACACAGGTTTAGACTTAGACTTCAAATGTGCTGCTCTTCCACTTCAGGTACTTAAATTCTTTCCAAGATCTTGCCTTTGGTGACATTGACAACATTTTCTCTGCGTCTGTAAAAATTATAAAGCCCAGAATAATTTATACATTTTTATTATGTACGAAAAAGCCTAAAACCCAATGAGACATACATTTGATGTTTTAAATCACTTAACTATGCTTAAATTGCAAAATATGCCTGTATAATATTGACCTCAACCAGATATAATATCTGGTGTTCTGATAAACAGTGTATGCCTATATCATACACGGTCTTTGACAAAGATATTCAATCACAGTCTCAAATCTACTCTTAGCCTCTGAAAGTTGAAAGCTAGAAGAAAAACTCTATCTAAACAGCAAATACCTGTGTATTTGTTACAGAATGTTTTGTTATTGTTAGCAACCTTGAAAATAATAGTCATGATAATTCAAAAAAGTTTTTCACAATTTACATAATCTGAAATATTTTGTTCTCCATTTCTTGCAACTCAAAGGTAGAAGACTCTGTCTAGATTCTCCTCTTCTCACTGGCTTTTAATTACTTCACAATACTTTGAAGTATTCAAATCTGTTGACCGTTCTATAAACTGTCCTTTACTAAGAAATCCTGAGGGAATGTTTTTTGCTCTGTTTTTTTTTTGTTGTTTTTTTTTTTTTTTCAGTTGCACTCAGAAATTTGTTTGGTGCTAGTTCGTCTCATGAATTTTGAATGTCTAAAAAACTTGTCAGAGAAACGTTAAGGACTCTTTTATCCTTCTTTTTAAAAAGATAAATGGGAAATTTCTGAAATTGTATACTTTAACAGCCCACTCTTTCTAAAAGAAAAATACTTTCTCATATTTCCCCAACCACACTCCTATTCTGTTGTTCTCCCCTTGTATGTTGTCTGTTTTTAAAATCGAAATAGAAATGGTAACATAAATAGCTCATAAATACTTTTTCCTTTTCAGCACAATAAGAACCTAATCTAATTAACATGTTTTAAAAGCAGTATTACTGCAGAATGGATAAATAATAACACTGTAATATAAACTCATAGTAATAGTAGTTATTTTACTGCAAAAGTTACTCATTAGCGCCTGTTATTATAACAAGACTTCTGACATTTGTTAAAGACATTGCATTTCTCAGAAGAATGCACCAAATTATCAGTGGTATTCTGATGATTCATTCCAAGTATTATCAAAACCTGATACTCTTATCCACATCACGGAAAAAATATTGAGTGATAATTTGTTTGTGAATTCAAAGCGTTGTAGCAATTTGTCACTTTTTCTTACCTCAACTTTGTTAACTGTTAATTTAGAATATTTGCCTATTAAAACACCCTGAGTTGAAACTGCAAACATTTAAACACTAAACTATCAGTTTAAACATTGTCTTCTAACACAAAAAGTGATAAAAACTTTTTTCTCCTCCTTTTTTGAACAAAAGCCTTGATTAAGTTATAAACAGGCAAACTTCAAGTCTTTGAGTCTTAGGAACCATGATAATCATCCAGTCTGTTTACAGAAATTTCCGCAAAAATTAAGTCCATATAAGCCCGTACCTCCAGTTTTAGCTACAGTGACTCTTTTTGTAAGATACAGGGTTTATTTAAAGTTTTCAGTCAGTGAAAATCCACTACTTCCCGAGATAAGATTTGATAAAGATTAATTACTTTTACTTTCAAAATATGTACTTTACTTTTCAACCTTGAATTTATCTATCTTCACCTTGAAGTATCACTGAAGATATCACTGGATATCATTATACTTTGCAGCTAAATTAAAGAGCTTGCTTTCTGTAGCGTCTTCTACAGGAATATGCTTGTAGACAGTGGTTAGTAGGCTAACCATATGCCATATGTACCCAGTACTATAACTTCAAAACATATACTTTACCCTACATTTTAATGTCCAAGAATAATTTTATGATGGTTGTTTAAAATGTTCCTAGATCGGAATGACTTTCATATAACTTTCAAATATACTTCTATATTATTAAGGGAAAAATAAATAAATAAAAACCACTTAATATTCATTTTTTGGCTTTGTTTGACACTGAATTCTGATGCACCTGACCCTAAAATATAGACACAGGTTTTATCTACCATCTTGTTGTATATGTTTTCCATTCAATATATACTGATTGCCATATAAAAGACCTGCATGAAAGCACTGTTGACAAGACATTGGCATTAATTGTTATCACACAGAGTTGAGAAATGGAGAATTGGATTGACTTTCTATCTCAGTGAGACAGGAACAAATTCATCAAAGATTGTCTATCATCTCCATAACTGGCAAAGGAGCTATAGATTAAGTCAGGACAGATCAAAGACAAAGTTTTGCTCTCGGTTTCTTTATCTCCATGTTAATACACTGGGACAAAAACCTTTCCAAATAGTTTTTTACATAGCTTCTATGTATAAAAGTAGTATTTTTTAAAAGTAATATTATAAAAGAAATATTTATTTTTAAGACAAATACAATGTTTCTGCTTATTCCATTCTATATTTCTAAAGGTATTTATTGACCTATCTTACAGTAACAAGTAATTTAGCACAATGGAGGAAGACCAACAGATCAAAATGTCTGGTGATGAGACCAAGCAGTAACACCTTATATGATCTGTGATTTTACTTTGGACTAACTTTAATCATGTCCTGTGGATCAAATGTCATCACCACATATATGTTATAAATCAATCATTACTTTAAACTTTTATGATGAACTACACAAATGGCGTGCAAATTCCAGTTTTACTTTCTCTAAGAGAAAACTGGTTTGTACATACCAAAACATCCCTTTGAACCAAAACGATGTGCAATAAGTGCACTTGATTGAAGGATTAACTTCATAACTGAGCTACTGCTTCAAGCGAAAAGATCAAAAGACCAAATGCTTCTAAAGCAGAGAGGTATGTAACTTTTTGAAAGAGTTCTATGTTATTTAATAATTTGCTATGCTTTATGGAATGTCAGACAGACTCAACAATGTCCAAGAGACCTTATTACTCTCTACACCTACCTGAAAAGAAGTTGTAGGGAACTGGGGGTTGGCCTCTCCTCGCAGATAACTACTAACAGGTCTAGAGGAAATGGCCTCAAGTTGTGCCAAGGGAGTTTTAGTTAAGAAATTAGGAGACATTTCTTCTCAGAAAGAGTAGTCAGGCATTGGAATGGGTTGCCCAGGGAGGTGGTGGAGTCCCCATCCCTGGGGGTGTTCAAGAAAAGGTTGGACCTGGTGCTTAGGGACATGGTTTAGTGGGTGACATTGGTAGGAGAGCGATGGTTGGACCAGATACCCTTGAAGGTGTTTTCCAACCTTAGTGATTCTATGATTCTATGTTTGGTGAGAGGTAGTCACAAAGAGGGAACTACTCCTACATTTATTATCCAACCCACTAAAATGTGACACAACCCTATGATTCAGGCTTACTTAAATAAAATTTAAAAAAAAAAAATTTGGTCAAAAATATTTTTTATTCTAACCTTTAAAGCTGTCAGGTATTGTCAGACCACAGAATGCATAAATTCCATTAATACGCAATATATATTTGAATTTCTCTTTCTTCTAGATTCACTTCTCAAGCCATTACATCCAGGAAGAATCAATATAGATGCCTCAACTTGAATTTAGCAGCTGTCATTTAAGGAGTCAGCTCCTAAATTCAGAAGCTTTAGATTGCACCCTTAAAGGATGAAATCTCTAGTGTAAGTCCTCTTGATTAAACCAGAAGCCAGGTGTATTCTACACTCAGTGAAGCATCTAAATTTTCTAACTACCCTGGATACAGTAAATCATGAAGCTTTGAAAGAGGTGATTTGGGAGTGTTTAATACATTTCCAGTGCAAAGGTACTGTGGTATTGCCTTTCCATTAGCTACTTACAATAAAAGTATAAAAGTATCATAAATCAATTTTACCTCTTGAAAATCCAGGAGTATATGACTATTTTCAAATAAACAAGATGGCCTACAATTTCATTGACAGAATGGCAGCCATACTCACCAGACGAATGAGAATTCACAACAAATAGCTTATAGCTGCTTCTTTTTTTAGCCAGTCACCATTGTCTTTGTCTCTTCCACAAAAGTGTTTTGGTGCCAAAAGACCTAGTCTTAAAAACACTAGGTATTTCTGCTTTTTTTTTCATTCCATATGTCATCATGCATTTATTGTCACTCTTCAGAAAAATGTCATCACCAGATTTAAAGGTCTGAACAGTATTCATTTTTATTTGTTCTTTCTCATAAATCCTCTAACCTGATTTACACCAAAACCTGTCTGAAAACTTTTCCAAAGGGGATGCACAAAATAAATAAAAAAATGCAACCTATATAACGTTTCTATCCTCTTAGCTGATAAATTTTAAATCCAAAGCTCTTTTAATTATGTAGATAACAAAGTTCCAAGTTTATCTATTTGTTGGTACTGAGGGGTTCCAGGTGTAATGCTGAGCAGCTTCACAACGTAAAATATGTTTGCCTTTTTTTTTTTTTTTTCAAATAACTGCTTCAGTTTCAACATAGGTGTTTTTAAGAAAGTACAGTGACTACAGAAATACATTTTTTTAAGATACTTTGTAACTCATTCCTCCATTTGTGCTTCAAATTTATTTTCATCTTCCTACAGAAATATAGTTTTTAATGTATAAAAAGATGACTTCTACTTTTCAAATTATCTTCAGAAATAAACATGATGGAATTACTGCACTGGAAACGATGCAAATGACATTTTCCTGAGCAGGGAATACATACCAGTTAGTATAGTATCATAGCAGATTATATCCATGAACACTACCAGTGAATCACAGCATACCTAGGTCATAGGTCTGTCAATTGCACCAGGAGAGCTCTTAGTTCTGAGGAGAGGGTGGTGTTAAAGCTCAGGCACTGAAATGTGTTGTTGCTGGAAAATGTAGTATATAGATTCTACTCTGGCTTTTTGTTTTGTTTTGTTTGTTTGTTTTGTCTTTTTGCTGTTCTTCTATTTGAAATAAGCTGTTGTCACATTCAAAACCTAAGTATGGAGAAAAAGATGAACGTTCACCTCTATGTATCAGTTTGGTCATGCCCTGTGGGTGGAGGTGACACCCATCAGATGAGTAAAGGGGAGCAGCCTTTCAGATCTCCTTACTAATTGATGGGGTCCCTGCCCAGAATCATGATGGGATACAGGGAAGGATCTTCCTGAGGCTGCATAGCAGTTATTATGAAATAATTAAGGGAGGAAGCCTTTCTCCCTCAAAGGGAGTGATCAAAGTGTTCTGGGGAGGAACACGGGTAGGGAAATAGGCAAATAAGGGGATAAAAGGGGCCAGTCACAAATAAATAGTGCTATTTTCATATCCAAATTCCAGCTGGTCCATATCCACAGCTGGCCATGACCTGTGGCCCATCACCGTTGTCTTTCACAGAATCACAGAATTTCTAGGTTGGAAGAGGCCTCAAGATCATTGAGTCCAACCTCTGACCTAACGCTAACAAGTCCCCCACTAAACCATATCACTAAGCTCTACATCTAAACGTCTTTTGAAGACTTCTAGGGATGGTGACTCAACTACTTCCCTGGGCAGCCCGTTCCAATGCCTAACAAACCTTTTGGTAAAAAAGTTTTTCCTAACATCTAACCTAAAACTCCCCTGGTGCAACTTTAGCCCATTCCCCCTCATCCTGTCACCAGGCACGTGGGAGAACAGACCAGCCCCCACCTCGCTACAGCGTCCTTTAAGGTACCTGTAGAGAGTGATAAGGTCGCCCCTGAGCCTCCTTTTCTCCAGGCTGAACAAGCCCAGCTCCCTCAGATGCTCCTTGTAAGACTTGTTCTCCAGACCCCTCACCAGCTTTGTCACCCTTCTCTGGACTCTTTCGAGCACCTCGATGTCCTTCTTGTAGTGAGGTGCCCAAAACTGAACACAGTACTCGAGGTGCGGCCTCACCAGAGCCGAGTACAGGGGGACAATCACTTCCCTAGATTTGCTGGCCACACTGCTTCTTATACAAGCCAGGATGCTGTTGGCCTTCTTGGCCACCTGAGCACACTGCTGGCTCATATTCAGCTGACTATCCACCAATACTCCCAGGTCCTTCTCCACCTGGCAGCTTTCCAACCACTCATCTCCCAGCCTGTAGCTCTGCTTGGGGTTGTTGTGCCCCAGGTGCAGGACCCAGCATTTGGCCTTGTTGAACTTCATACAGTTGACCTCAGCCCATCAGTCCAGACTATCCAGATCCTCCTGCAGACCCCTGCAGAGCCTTTCTACCCTCGAGCAGATCGACACACGCACCTAACGTGGTGTCATCTGTGAACTTACTGAGGGTGCACTCAATGCCCTCATCCAGATCATTGATGAAGATATTAAAGAGGACCAGCCCCAGCACCGAGCCCTGGTGAACGCCACTAGTGACCAGCCTCCATCTGGATTTGACTCCATTCACCACAACTCTTTGGGCCTGGCTATCCAGCCAGTTTCTAACCCAATGAAGCGTACGCCAGTCCAACCCACGAGCAGACAGTTTCTTGAGGAGAATGCTGTGGGAAACGGTGTCAAAGACAGGTGTTCCTGTCTTCTTATTAAATCTTATTTCTATTTCTTTCCACGAATGAGAGACTCAAGTGTATACTTGTGTGGGAGGAGGTCTAAGGGGAGCCTAAGCAGAACTGGAGTCAGACCACAGACCAGAGAGACTGTGCAGCTGTAGAGCCAGCAACTGGAGAGGTGTCTCTGTGTGCATATTGTGCATGTGTGTGTGTCAATGAGTGACTACCAGCGATCAACTAGTGATGCTAATAATCAACTAGCAAATATCAACCTGGACTAGCCAGGGAGTAGGATACATTGCTTGGGAGCCAGGCATGGAAGTGGCCATAATTCTGTGGTGGGTATGTGTGTGCATCTCTGTGTGTGAGACAAGGGAGAATTCAGCTACAGGAGGAGCCTGGAGGTACAGGCCTATTGCTGGAGAGTCTGTGGAGTCTGGGGGCCAGGTGAGACCTGTGTGTATATCTCTGTGTCTGCACATGCACAAGGGGACCAGGGGATCTGTGCCAGCAGCTGGACTGTGGCCATGGCCTTGGAGATTGCATGCCCAGGTGTCAGGAACTGCAGAGACTCAGATCTAGCAGCAAACTAATGGGGAAACTGAATGTCTCAGCCCAGTTCCTGGAGGGATCCAACTTGTACATGTGTATATACATATTCCCATTAGTGCACCTGCATCCTGATCAGCCGGAGAGGGTTAACAGGATGAGGCCATACATGGTGTTTGTGTTTCATGACTACTGAATGTTTCTGTTTGTGTTGATTTGTAAGGCTGGACACATCTAAACATATATACGCATTTTGTGAGTATGAATGTCTCTCAGAAATACATGCTCAGCCTCATTGCTGGCTGAACATGGAGAAAAGGAGCTGTAGCAACCTTACTTCTGTCAGGCTACTGCATTCAGCAGCCACTAATGAAGTCAAGCTTCAACAGCTGTACAGGGAATATACCCAACAAAACTGTTTTCTACATATGCTCTGATTTTGTATATAATACATGTATACAAATGTGTAAATAAACATAATTATATAGAGTAAACATATATATATATTAAATATTATACCAGCTCCATATTTAATTTTGTGGCATTTTCAAAGTATCATTTCAGAAGTTCATGTATGTCTAAAGCAAAAATGCGTAACTTACAAATGAGAAGTCTTTTCATACGGTTACCCCCATGCAATTTGTATAACTATTGCACTGCAGCTCTTATAGTCAACCGAATACATTCACACATATCTGAAATATACCAAAGATAAATAAATAAATGTATAGTATTAAAAAGCCCCTGTGTTTTAAAACCTGAAAGGGCCAAATCCTGTTACTTCCATAAAGCTCTATATAACAGTGGAACTACTGTATGCATGTCAAACAGACAGGATTTGGCTTACAGTCAATATTAATATTCAAGTCTGATGAAATCAATAAACTGGCTGCTTTAAGATGTACATGCATTGGAAACAGCAATAAATACCTTCTTAATCCTTCTGAAGATTATTGCCATCACAGCAGAGCAATTGGGAATGATCACGTAAGCACTGCCTAAGTAACTTCATGCAAAGTATGACAGATAGCTCCAGATAGCTAGAGCTCCTTTGGAAAAAATAAATAAATAAATAGAATATATATATATAAAGTCAAAGTCCTTTCTTTTTAACTAAAAAGGAAAGAAAACAATTTTTAAAACTACATTCAAATGATGCTAATGCATGTCTGAATTAACCTAATAAGAGAAGTGTTGCAGCCTATATATGCCTAATGTTATATATCATATGATAAACCTTCTTGGACATATCATACTATGTGGTAAATTTTACTTCTATAAGTAGATCTATTACACTTATCAGATTTTTTCACATGAATGCAAGTTCAGTGTATGCAGAAAACTGGTTTCTGCCTCAAGTTTTCTTGTCACCATAAGCATAAATCACACTCTGCTATCTGAATGTAGATTCCTGTAATTTAACAGGACAGTGAATTTATAAATTTATATATATATATATTTACTAACTTTTATAATTCTCTTTTGCATCTGTAGACACTTTAATCAATAGCTACAGATTTATTTTCTCTTCTGTCTGTCAAGGTACAATAACCATTGAGTGTGTCTCCAGTTTTAAAAGGAAAGTTAAAGTTTAAGCCTAAAGTTTTGCTGCAGATGCTGCTTCTCTACTCTATCTAGCAACTAATGCACAAATACTCCAGGGTAAAGTGTGTTCCCCATCTGACCTCACTGTAGCTTTACTTCTGCTAGTTCATCCCATGTTGTAAGGAGGCAGCAGACACAACTGTGGATTCCTCCTTTAGACAAAGACCTGCTGCAAACTAGGTGCATAATATTTCTGCCCTCTCCAGCCCATCTTTCCATAACACAGAGCACAGCCTGCTGCTTTTAACCACACTTTAAATGCAAAAAAATGTCAATAGTTTCTGGGCAACCAGAAGAACAATCAATGTACCTATATCCTGTTTGAAGTTGCAAATTCCAGCTTCACACCAATTGCTAAATCCAGGAAAGAGAGATTTAAAGATATGTTGGTCCTACTTCTAAACCCACTTACAAAACTTGGTCTTAATCCTCACTGAATTCACATTCTGTTACAATTCAGCATCTGAAAAACCCTGAGAAAGCTTTTTCCTCACTAATTGAGAACTATTTTGGCTCTAGTAGTTATAAAGGAAAAGAAAGATCTATAGAGCTGAGGGCTCCTCTTATCCAGCTGGAGGTTATATTTAATATTCTGGTCAGTTGTCTTTTGCATATGGATTTGCTTGATAACAGAGCTGCCAAATTAGAGTAATCCAAAAATTAAGAATAATCATCCACTTTGTAACATTTTAACCATTTCACTTTACAAATGAGTCTTTTCACAAAGGATTACCTTCTTTCCTATTAAAGCAATTGATAAAGAATTCTGTACTGCACATAAGGTATGTCAACCTATTCTTCCCACGTTCCAAAATACTGCTGTATCTTACAAAACCATTTATAGCAGATTGTTATGGTTAAAATGGGACATTGCTTTTGGTCTGCCAAACTTCATATGCCCTTGGGGCACTCATTTACTACACATTCATAATTTTCAGAAGCAGTTTTAAAATTTGATATAGCTTAGTCCATAGATGTTCAGTTTCAAACAAATCAGTTCATGCTTTTGGAAATAATTACCTGTCTTTCTATTTGCTATTGTTATTTCACACAAAGGATTAACTTTCACTCTAGAAAGGAAGACAAGTTAAACAGTACTGAATCAAAGAAAAGGAGAAAAAAAAAAAAAGGAAAAAAAAAAAGCATCTGCAGCTACCAATTAACATGTCTGTAGACACAAAGGATTTCAAAATTAACTTTTTTTTTTCAGACAGAAGTTTTCTAAGATTAAGCTACAGTAAACAGTAAATAACAAGGTGTGTGAATTAGGACAAGATGAAGAGAAGACAAATATGTGATATCTTATTATTTTTAAGATTCAAAGAGATTCCAGTAACTCTAGTTTGCTTGTATTTTCTCTCCAAAGCAGGAGTAATATTAATTTAGGTTAAAACTCTATTCCCCAGCTAATTATTTGGCAAAAATAATGGAGACTGAAAATTAGCCCACCTTGTCATGCCACAGGTATTCCACATGTTTAGACCAATCTTGGTATTTTTAAACAAGTTTGTGGATCAGGGTTACTGCACTGAGTCTGGCAAGATAACTGCATTTGGTTTCATTATTTAAGCCAACAGTTGTGATCAGTTATTTGCAGTCAAGTTGACCACTCATAACCGGATGTACTTGTTGCTGATTAAATTGGAATTTTGAACTAAAGTGATGAACAGTGAAATTTTAAGTATTACTGTGAATACTGGTGCTACACTGTTGACCAAAGTAGTTGACCAGAATTTGGAGATTTTAGTTTTTTCTTTTACTACTAAGGCAATGAAAGGTTGTTGGTTTTTTGTTTGTTTGTTTTTTGTTTGGTTGGTTGGTTTTGTTTTTGTTTTAACTTATTTATACAGAGTCACTTCTACAGGAAACCAAAAGACAGTAATATCTCTTTAAAAAGTATGAATCTGTCAATTCAGTAAGTTAACTGTGCATGAATCTCACACATTACTTTGCTGGACACAGGTCAAGATCAAAGTCTTAACCAAGAACAGGGGGACCTTCAGGTATGGAGCTGAAATACACTATTTCCTATAATCTTTGAAATACTGAGAACAGCACAGCTAGTGCCACATTTTGCCACTTTGAGTATGCAGCCTAAAGGACTCAGTATCCATTTGCAGCCAGATCAGTGAGCATCTAGGACAGTCTGCTTTCATACTTAAAGCTTACAAAAGGGTATCTGACACCAAAAAAAAGATCTATCATAACATGGATCTGCAAGGATCTCATTTTCATGTTTTCACCATGCTCTGAACACATCTTGGTTTGGGGTCTCCATTGGCCTGTCACTTAAGTACCACAGGGCCTTAGTTGGAAACAGATGTCTGCCAAGCATCTTGGACTGCTAAAACTCTTGGCTTGCAAAGAGATCAATTTCTATGCTCCTGATATGGTCACAGAATATTTTTTACTCCCAGTGTAAATTTTCATCTTTCACATCCTTACCACAGTGGTAAGCTTTGAAATCCATAGTTTACGTGTTACATGGAAACCAAAAGGATTTTTTTCATGTCATAGCTTGGACTTAAGTTTCTGACACAGAAATTAAAGTGGTCAGGTATCCAAACTGTTTCCTAGATAATGCATTCTCTTACAGTTTTTGGTATAAAATAATTTTTACCATTTAATGTAATTGGTGAAGACTATAAATATAAAAATAGGCTGATCAGCTATTTTATTTCTTTTCATCCTTTTTTTTCTATGACTGGACTGTTAATAAAACAGAGCCTATGAAGGTCTGTCATGCTATGACAAACATGGCCAGTATCAGCACTACCACTACTCTTATCAGCAAGTCTTCTCTGGAAACATTCTTTCCTGTAGTATATTTTGTCAAAATGCATCATTTCAGAAAGGGAGCTTGATTCACAGATCCGCATGCTTATGCCATTCTATTTAAGGATATCCTTGTGGTAAAATTTGAAAATCTGAAATGGGACCAGGCAACCCCAGCTGAACCATGAGACCATTTGTTTGTCTATATACATACAAAAACTAAATAGGAAGAAAAAGAATACATCAGTGAAACACTTGCTCAGAAAGGAGCTAGCTGAGAGCTGGTAGCTACAAGTCAAGTCCCCATTGTCCTCAAATAGCAGGAAGAAGCAGTAACATAATCTCTCTTCCAAATTCAGTAGCTGTCCTCCACACTGACTGAAAACAGCTCACTAAAGGCTTTATGGTGCTGCATAAAATAGTGTAAAGGAATTTACTGTGTTTCTTCTGTTCCTATGCCAGCACACAGTAACACTATCCTTCTCACCACTGATACATGCAGATGTCAGATAACAGGGTGCTACCACTGCTCATAGCCAGCTGAGCAGCAGGGACCACTGGAGCCATGGCTTTACCAGAATGACTTGTAGCTACAATTTCAGCAATGTTCATATCGAGAAGAGTCCAACTGGAAAGAAATAAGACAACTTTACAATATAGACTTATACGAGAGATATTGGTCAGTTATCAGAGGAAGACCCCCAAGACCAGCATTTACTACTTGCCTTGTAGGCAGCACTATCCTAAACTGAAAATTTGAATATTTGCACTCACTCATCTTTAATATTTACACACTCAAATTACATTTTAGTGATGAATATTTAGGTATTTATGTATCAGTGAAAAATGAAGTCACTAGCCATTTGAATGTGGACAGTTTAGTTTTGCTCCCACTATTGCTAAAACTGTAATAAGTATTTTGCTGTAAGTTATTTTAAAAAGTCAGAAAATTTTAATAACTGTCATTTTAAAAAGAAGTGATAGTGAATAAGTACCTACTTTCTTAAGATACTATAATTATAGATAATCACAGTAATATAATTATGAATCATTTTATAACTACACTACTTGTTTAACTGAAACTTTTCTTTGGTAATGCATCATTTCAATAAAGAGACATTTTAAATGAAAAATCTGTTTATCAATTCTACACACATAAAATTCACAATGTTGTGTTATAGTAACAGAGACAATTAGAAATGCTCATACTTCCTGTAAAAGAACATTAAACTTTCTTTGAAAATTACTTTTCCCTCAGTGACAACTAACTTAACATTTCAGTATTCAGATTCAGTTTCATCAGAGAAATAAAAACTGCAGAAAACTTACGTGATAACCATTTTAAAGTAATTGTTTACTAATAGCTATGTATTGCACTCAAAAAGAATTGCATGCTTTTTTCATTTTAATATAAACAAATTCAGAAATACATTTTCCTTTAATATCATGCTATTTCATTTAAATGTTTATCTTTATAATACTGGAGAATGATTCTGTAACTGGAGCCATGTTTATAAGTCCCACCTAAGTCTTTGGTACAAACTGATATCTTAAGTTTTGGTTTGAATTTTCTGAGGAATTGTCTCTGTACCACCTTAAGTTTTTGTCTGATAATTAGATAACTCTAAAAAACTTATCATATACTAACTTACCAGAATAAAAACTTCCAAAGCATTTGCTGAGTATGGCTCTTCAGTTTCCATTTCTTCAACAAGGGATTGTTAGCCTAGCCTTTGTTATGAAATAGCAGAGAATTTAAAACACTGGAAAAAATCAATTCATTTTTACCATAGACTAGTGGTAGACATCTCTGTAGTATATGATAGAAGTGAAATGAAGTAATTTTTCCATACCTTAAACTCTATAAAACTGGTAAGCAAGACATATTAGTATCGCAGTAATATGTTATTCCTTCTGTCTGTCTAACAACAATAATGATGACACAATGGTTTTATAGAAGATGAAGTTCCCTATCTGTGTTTCAATCCTGTGATCTAATTGCTAGCTTCATGAAACATTACACTACCCATGAGCAATTACAAAGGATCTGAAGTCAGAGAAATTAGATGAATTTCAAAAGAGCAAGAAATGAGTCACCCTGCAATCCTTTAATCAGCATCTTCTGACTTTAAAAAAATGACATTAATTTCAGCCACTTACCCACTGAAATTTACTTATGAACGTTTTCCATACAAACATATGGCAATATCCTCAGGTGACCTTTATCTCCCAAGCAGGAGGCTTCAAGTCCAGGATAAGTAGCAAACTTATATCATTTTTTATCAGTGTCAAACAAAAAGGTCAAATAGGGGACATTTCAAAAGCCACTACCAATAATGAACAAACAAACCAAATTTCAGGAGCCATGCGTGCTTCAGGAGAGCATCACAAATTAATGTCATCAGTCAATGATTGACCTTTAATAAATTTATAGACAAGTGTTTAATCAAAAACGTAAGTGGCAACTGAATTGTTAAAGTTGAACATAAACTGCCTTTCTAAGCCCTGTTTAACATCCTATTTGAAGTGGAGTGATTAATTTATCTGCAAAATATAGCACAAACATTGAGCAACATACAGTGGAAGACATTTTCTGAGAATTCAGGTAATGTGGATGAAATATGCTTATTTGCTCTTTAAATATAGATAAACTGCTTTTAATGGTTCTTTTTTTTTTTTTTTAGATAGTTTCTCCCACACCCTAAAAGTAGCTATTTCTCGTACACATTCCTCCCACCCAACTTCAATTACCAGACCTGTAGCTTATACTATGGCTACATGAAACAGTAAATCCGGTATTAAGTAAAAAGGTACCCAAGACTGAAGTAAAAATTCAGTTGCACGAGACAAAGCTTTGAAAAATTCACTTTGTCAGTTCAAAAGGATCCCCAAAGTTTGAAGAAGTAACTCTTTTCCCCTCCAGACATTATTCCAGGTCACATATTACCTATTTCAGTGCTTGCAGAGAGTCTGCATAAAACTGTATCATGCCAACTTTGTGAACAGAAATGCGACTTTGTTATATCTGATAAATTTCGGACTGTCAGGGAATTGTGTACACAAATCCAGCAACACAGAACACAGAGGCATGAATTTAATAGCAGATGTTCCTTCTCTGGTACCGATTACAGAAAACCTGAAAGAAACTGAACTACCTACCTTCTGCTGGTCTGAATAAAAAGCCAGAAGTACATTATTATTTCAGTTCCCAAACTGAGTAATGTCTTGCTTAAATAGATAGAGAGTAGGTTGGCAAAAGGAAAACCTGAACATTTGGGGTTTGTATTTTTATTTTCAGTTCTTTTTCAGTTCTACGTTTGCTTCCTTTAAAAGCAAATTTCCTGTTAGATTCTCTGAGGAAAGGCTAAGCAAATGAAACAGAAAGGCCCAGCAAGGATTTGAGGAACGGTGATCGGTGGAGTAACTGTAGTAATATAATCAGTGAAAGCCTAATCAGTGAAAATTAGAGCACACTGAATCAGCTGCTCCTAAGACTACCAAGGGAAAATGCTTGTCCCTGGTGTGAAAACCACTGAGATGAGACAACAGCAGAAAGTGGCTCTCTCAAAGGCCTTCAGACTAAAAGGGGGTTATTGCTGACAAGGGAATAGCTCTTATTATGGGATGCAGCAGAGAAGAGAATTTGTGGACTGTGTAAATGCTGTTATGGGATATTTCAAGTGAATTGTAAGGATGTTTAAAACTTGTTATGGGATGCTTAAGAGAAAACTGAAGATAGGAAAGGAGAGTGACCAAGGTGGACTTCAAAAAAATGCACATGGGAAAATAGAGATGAAAGATGATAAAAACCACTGCAAGTGAGCAGGTCAGCAGGTCAGAAAGACCTGTGATTAGGAAAGATCACAGAGGAATCATGGGGGAACAGGTTCGGGCTGTTTCTGAGTTTCATGTTTATGTGAGGTCTTTGCACACTTTTTTTTTGTGGGTGATCACAGCCATAATAGCTTTGTGTGCACCTCCTGGGAGTACCTTTCTTCTGGGGACTGGGATATGCAGCAGCTTCACATGCCCAGAGCTGAGATAGGAGGGCTCCCACTCTACCACATTTGGCTGCCCTAGCAATTCCTGCAGAAGAATTCAGAAAACTGGAAACAACTATGTTACTACCATTATTTTTCAGAGAGGTATTTCAGGAAGCCACCAGATAGTTTTTTGAGCTTAGAAAGTTGAATTATGACTCCACAGAGTCTCTGCCTCTGGAGATATTCAAAACTCGACCAGATACAGGCCTGAGCAACCTGCTTTAGCTTACCCTGCTTTGAGCACGGGATAGACCAGCAGGTCTCCAGGGGTCCTTTCCAGCCTCAGAAATTCTGTGATCCTCTGACAGAAAGAATCTGCTCCTCTTTTCCAAATTTCTTAAAAAATATGCGGTAAATGAAAATGTTAAGTGAAATGTCTTAGGGGATAAAAGCCACTTCTGAAGGAGCTCTGTGGTCTGTATGGCCTTGGCACATGGACTTTCTCCACCTTTGTTGTGAACCATGTCCCTGCGGTGCTGCATTATTACAGCAGTGTTCCCAACAAACCGTGTTAGATTTGAGTCCTCCCATACCGCTGCAGGCCTGTGGTTCAGAGCTGCTTCAGATTCATGTGGCTCAAAATGCAGAACAATCATGAAAAACATAGTATAGATATCTTAAGCAGGAACATTACAGATGAGTACAATTTAATCAAGCTTTCTGTTTTATTGTTGGGCTAGTAGAAGCCTATTAAAAAGTGAAAAAGTAAAACCACAAACTGTTTTCAACAGTTACAGCTACAATATTTTTATGGCAAAATCTTTCTTCAGTGGAGGATCTGATACTTTCAAAAATAAAAATCACATAGTTTTCTCTAAAACTTCAACTCTTAAAATATTTATATTCCACTTGAACAGACTTGTCTAATAAAATATTTCAAGATCAAGAGGAATTACTGAGTCGTTTAGTCTGTCTTTGCATATGTCTCAAGCTAAACAATATACCCAATTACTCCTGGAGTCAGCTCAGTAATGAATATCTCTGACTGAACCATGCCTTTCACAAAAACATCCAGGACTGATTTTGAAATATTAAGAGGCACAGAATGATCCATATCCCTCTCTAAGTAATTCCAATGGTTAACACCAACAACAGTAAAGATATATGTTTTATTTCTAACTTGAATTTGTTTGATTTTAACATCCAGCCGTTGGTTCTTGTTGTAATTTTCTCTGATAAAGGAGCCGTTAGTACCCAATATTTTCTCCCCATGAAACCTGACAACTGTAAGTCACACAAGATGATGGTGTAATATACAGAAAAAAAAATACTTAACAATTTTAATGCAAATTTAAGAATCAAGAAGAAAGAAAACCAAATAAAAGTTCCTGGTTGTTCTTCATACTGCTCTCTTTGTAACACATGTAACTGTTAACATTCTGGATATTTTTAACATCTTTTTTCTTACTCTTTGAAGATATCACACTCTCTGCTATTGAAATCAAAAGTGGTCTGAACTGTACAGTTCAGGTAGATCTGGCAGAGTTACAATAAATTATCCAAATCTCAGATATGCTACTTGGGTATGAACATGAAGTTAACATTTCTAAATTGCCACAATAAAGGATTTCAGATTTAAGATTCAGCACAGTTTCCTATTTTTGTCATAAGTTTTTTCAAAGAAAAAAAAAAAAAAAAGAAAGAAAAAAAAACCTTTTTTTTTCTTTTTCTTGAATGTGTTCCTAGGAAACTAATTATGTAGCTGAATATGACTAGTTTCAATTTCTCAAACTCACCTTTTAGCAATTATTTAACTTTTAGAGAGCAACAGTAAACTCTGTGGCTTGTCTTTGTGAGGAAAGAGAGAGAGAAAGAGAGAGAGAGAGAGAGGTACCAATGTTCTGAAGATGTTAGTGCATTTTCTAGTACTGTTGCTATATGTGGACATAATTTGTCATGTGTATTCCACGTGTTATTATATCACAGATAAAGGGACTACAAAGAGTAGTGATTAGGAGAATATGTGGATATGAACTGCAGAATTTATGAAATAATAAAACTCTGATACATATACTTGGTGAAAAAAAAAAAAGGCCAAAAAAAATAATTTAATGCAGAAATGTGGTATACAAAAAGAATGTGCTTATAGTCTCAATAGATACACTTTGAATGAGCTACTCCTTGTTCTTGCATCATCTAGTAAGTGGAATAAACAGATCAATACTGCAAAATAAGAGTATATCTGACTTGTAGAGCTTTTGAAATTGTAATATCACCCTGTATGTCAGACATTTTATTTGAGATCACTGCTGTAGAGGTACTACAGGATCTCATGGGCAAGAAAAACAAAGAACTCCCACAAAAACATATTGGTTTGTTTTTTTGTTGTTGTTGTTCTGGTTTGTTTTTATGAGAGCACTGTAAGATGGAACAAAAACTAACATAGTGTCATAACAAGAAAATACTAGTTATTGCACAGCTTCATTTTATTTCCTGAATAGCCATTAAGTTTCAGGGTTATTCAGGAAATAATTTTCTCCAAGTATTATAGCAGTGTGGGACAACCCCTAGGTAAGCATATACCATAGGTAACCACGAAGTCCAACTTTTAATCACACTCTTGATTCTTTTAGCTCCTCAAAAATCTGTCCTTCTGGAATAATATTTCTTGTCTCAGAATAAAGAACAAGGAAAAATAAATATCTCAGCTTCAGTTTCTATAGTATAGCAAATAAATTATGATTCAAAGCAATGTGTGACAAGATAGACAATGAACTGGACTGATTTTGTGGATTTGGCTGAGATCTATAATTCATTTACCTTTTATTGGAATCATTTTACAATGTCAGATAAATGCATTTAAATGCAGAAATATAAGCAGTCACTTTTCCATATATCTTTAAAGATATTGTTACGCAGAGAGGTTTAAAATTGTAAGTGTTCTCATTCAGATTTTATATTTGATTGAGTTTTATCATTCAAAACAAATTAGCAGCAACTGCTAAACTCCCAAGAACAAGCAGAGCTCCCACTGTGGGAAAAGTATTCAGTCATATCAGACCAGATGTTTAGCACAAAGGATATTTCTGGATTCTGCAGACTTAAGTTTCCAGGTTCAGGAGTTAACATGGTCTGTGCCAACTGCTCCCATTTGCACTGGAATTCTAAACACGAGGCTAATTATGTCAAGAGAAAACCCACTCTTTATCTGAAGTGAAACTAATTTTCCCATGACATCTGAAAAGTGAAAACCTATCAGGATCCAGATTCTCAGATGCAGTGAGGATTTTAAACCTTAGAGAAATCAAAGTGTCTTAAGTTTCTAAATACTAGCCCAAATCAAACAGAAGTTAAGAAATCCTAGCAGTTACAGATTAATTGTACCTGTCCTCCTTTTCACTGGACATGAAAACATGTTTTTAAAGGAACTGTAAAAAAAAAAAATAAAATAAAAAAATAAAAATCTTGAGGTATATTAACATACAAGTGCCTGAAGTACTTACAGGGAATCAGAGAATTGTTTCTGTGTCCAACACTGATCTTACTGAATTTTGAGAGCAGCCAAAAGTCATTCCCAGACAAACTCAAACAAACATTTTATGCCACTACAATACCTTGATCCCAACTCTAGGACGTTGCTACGGCTTCTTAAATTTTTTTAGCAGAAGGAGGCAAGACAGAAGGGAGGTGAGACACAGCTGTAGCAGAAGTTCTCTAGGATCTCCAAGCCTCCACTACAGTCAGATCGAAGGGGAAACATTCAGGTTAGCCTACTCCCAAACTTCCCAGGACAGCCCTATTTATTACCTTAGCTACATCAATTCTCTGTCTCTCTTTCTCTTCCTACCCTTTTTCTGCCTCTTCTAGATGGCTTTGAACTGGTAACTGTGAATGATCTGTGTTATGTGTTTGAATCTGAACGAAAGCCAAGTAGCTCTGCTATTGTTACAGACTTCTAAGCTTTACTGTGAAAGATGGTAACAGTAGGATGGTTTAGAGATCACACTAATATTTTACCTAATGATACCTGTTACTGGGGCCCAGCAAGCTGTTATTGGCACATCACTGTATTCAGTGACATATAATTAATCATTATATCACTAACCAGAATCAATGTTATAACTCTGAGGAACTCTCTTCAACCTTCCCACTGAATAACTTGCACTGGCATCAAGTTTAACCTAATGAAAGAAAAATATTATGCCCCTATAATGCCTTGATACCATCTCTAGGACGTTGCTGCTGCTCCTTAAGCTGTTTAACAGAAGGAGGACTGTTTAACCTACAATGCCCCAGACCCTGGGCCTAGGGGGAAAGTAGCCTATTTTCTTTATCACTAGAATGTTTACTAGAATGTAATTTTATTTCAGTAGCAAAATATATGTATGCTTTACTCTGATTGGAAAAACATCCCTGTCAACTTTGGATGTATAGAAATACAAAAAAAAAAGAAAAAAAGATGAAAAAGAAAAAAACAACAGATACATTTTCTCTCACTCAAATGCAAGGAGGGTTATTCTGGGTGACCCTCCTGGCAGTAGAAATCTTATAATTACATTTTGCTTTCAGGAGCTGGGAAAACAAACCATGCAGAGTGAACTGTTCCTACCTACCGATACTATATTTTATTTTTTCTTAAATCAGTAGCTATTGTGATGATAGAGTGAAGTCACACACAAAAAAAAAAATAAACAAATAAATAAACAAATAAATAAAATAATTTAACAGATATGAAGAGGAAAAAGAAGAGGTTAAAAAAAAAAAAAAGCTTTAAATCTTCCTCTTGCTTCATCAATAGTAGAAAATTGTATAAATACCTTTGAAGATCTTGGTGTAAGACTCTTTCAGTACTACTGGAGAGTAAAATATTTAGGCATGCTTGCATTTTTTGTTACATTGGACCATTCCAGTTTCATCTTGATGTTTTAATGCTCAGTTATCTGCAGCATACTATATAAAGTTTGCCTTAGAACCCTTCACAAGCAAACATAGATATAAAGGCAAAAGCACTATAGTCAAGCCCTTCAGAAGACAAGTGTTCAAATATGAGTGCTATTGTTGTCTTTTTTTTCTATGGTACTGTTAAAACAAAACACAGATGGTATCTAAGTAGCATAGTTTGGTCAAATATATAAAGTCTTCATATCTGAAGCATAGCATGACCATATAGAAGCACATCTTTGCACATGTCTCCAGAGTAATTGCTTAGAAGGTCAAGCTCAGCCCTAGGAAGCCAAGGTTTTTAGTCATTGTCTCCATCACATTCTCACTCACATCAAACACCTTCATTTCCCAACTAGGTTAAATTTTCTTATTCATTTAAAGGATAGATCCAGCCTGGTGCATCACAGCAACAAGGCAGCTTAACATTGTGATGCTGATTTCTTGTCTATATAAATTCCATAACCAGACCATTGGGCCCAGCCTAACATCTTTGGACCCTGTCATATGTCAACCAGGCACTATAGGAAGAAATGTTAAAGAAAAGGGCAGAAAGGAGCAGAAAGCACCTTAATCAACACCTCCACCACTGGCACCAGTCACTACAAACAATTCCGTTTTTGCATTCAGATGACCTAGACATCCAAAGGTCTTTCAGAAAATAGGTCTAGATAATAAGGAAGTCTCAGCTAACATCAGATCCCAACTGCTAGAGACACCATCAGGAAACTTGAATCCATCTATCTAGGACTTTAATGTAGGGCAAGGTGAGAACAATACTTAAAAAAAGAGTTTCCATTTTAGATCCTGGAGCTTCCAACAGATAAATATTACAAAGACTTTCTTGGCCTGAAATAATGTTGAAATCACTATTGAGTGAGATATTAAAAAGAAAAAAAATCATGCACTAAATCAGGATGAATGGCTCTTTCTTCTGCATGAGTATCACACTTCATAAAAACTACTGGACAAGTAAAAAAAAAAAGTTTGTAATAGGTTAAAACATAATTAAGTTTTCAGACTCTGAGACTAAGAATTTGTAATTTTTTATTTTTTTTGTAGATTCCCTAAGCTTTGTGTTTAGAAACATTGTTTTGCCATTTATTTTAAATTACAATAGTCCTAGCTAGAAGCTCTATCTTTTTCTGTTTATCTCAGTTCCCCGTGCTGCCATTTCTATTGACTTCATTTAAACCTATACAGCTGCTAAAGGATATGAAGACGGATGGGATATGAGACCAAAAAATAAATGGGGAGAAGAAGCAAGAAAGCAATGTTTTACTTCTTGTTTTATTTCTGATACTACAACTTTTCCTCTGAATAAATAATATGTGAACTGAGTATGCAATAGAGGAAAAAGGGGAAGTGAAAGATAAGCAAAAGAGGAACGAAGAAAGAGACGACAGGCAAGGAAGGAATGCATACCTCCTCCAACAGCCTTGATTTTTCACCAGTACAAGCTATTACAAATGTAATTGACTTTTTTACACTGGCAGCTGCTCCTCTTTTGACAATAGTAGGCAAAGAGCATGATATTGCTCTGGTTTATCCATCACATTAATTAAACATTCAGTTCTGCATCACCCATGATGATTCACTACCCTTGCACAGCGTAATAAATATACATTCCTAGTTCATTATGAAGGGTAAAAGTGAAACATAGAGTCCTTGCCATAATAAATCATTTTGCAAGCAATTCCATTTTATCCAAATGCTTTAGAGTAGATGAAAGTCAGTGAAGCATAAAGGGCTTTCATAAGGCCATCCCACTCCCTACTACGGGCAAATGGCTTCAGAAAGCATGCCTATGCACAAGAGTTTCTTTTCATTTCCAAGCCAATTCAGCACAAGCTAGTGAAGAAATATGACTATGGGATGCAATGGAATCCAAACTTCAGTACAGGAAGTGATTCAAAGTCCAGAGAACTGACCTAGTATAAAGCCGAATAGTTTCTGCATTTTCCTACTGCATTACCAACAGAATGAAAGGCATACTATATCTGAATGCCCAAACCCATCATGTTTTTGAATGTTTATGAATTTCCAGATGTCCATATCAGGGGATAGATCACTTATGATCTATTTGTATTCTTAATGTTCTGGTAGTTTTACCCAGCTGGGCAGATGAGCTCCACCACAACCACTCTCTTACTCCCTCTCCTCAAAGGAAAGTGGGAGAAAATACAATGAATAAAAATAAAAATAAAAAAGGCTCAAGGGCTGAGGTAAGGACAGGGAGATCACTCGCTAGTTATCATCATGGGCAAAACAGATTCATCATACGGATATTAATATAAGTTATTACCTATTACTAACAAGCTAGAGGGATAAGAAACAACAAACAAAACATAAAAACACCTTCTGCCCATCCACCCTCTTCTGCCCCTGCTCCCCTCGAATGGCATAAGGGAACAGGGAATGGGGCTGCGGTCAGCCCCTAATACTTCTTCTCTGCCACTCCTTCAAGGTCACTCCCTGCCCCTCCTCCACGTGGGGTCCCTCCCATGAGATGCCCTCCTTCCCAAACTGAGCTTGCAGGGGCTTACCACAGCCAGCAGCTCTTCAAGAACTGCTCCCACATGGCTCTGCACCACGGGGTCCATCCTCCAGGAGCAAACTACTCCTGCACAGGTCCCCCATGGATGGGCGGCAGCTTCCCCCAGACCTCCTGCTCCTGTGTGGGCTGCTCTCCCCATAGGCTGCAGCTCCGGCCTGGGGCCTGCTCCACCGGGGGCTCCTCTCCAGGGGCTGCAGCGTGGAGATCTGCTCCACGTGTGACCCATGGGCTGCAGGGGGACAGCCTGCTCCACCAGGGGCCTCTCCACAGGCCACAGGGGAACTGCTGCTGTGTGCCTGGAGTATCTCCTGCCCTCCTTCTGCACTGACCTTGGGGGCTGCAGGGCTGGTTCTCACTCCTCTCTCCCAGCTGCTGTTGCACAGCAGTATTTTCCCTTTCTTAAATCTGCTCTCACAGAGGCACAAACATCCCTCACTGGCTCGGCTCTGGGCAGAAGGAGATCCCTTTGGAACCAGCTGAAACTGGCCCTTACCTAATTTAGGGCACCTTCTGGATTCTTCTCACAGAGGCCACCCCAGCAGGGCCCCTGCTACCAAAACCTTGTGACGTAAACCCAATACAAATGCACAAACTTATACATCTTTGATGAAAGAATGAAAAGAGTTTTAGCATACAAGAGCTAGAGGACTTAGCCAACTATCCAAACATCTGTTTAATACTAGTTATTTTTAGGAAATTTTCTGTATTAACATCTGACTGCAAAACTGTTCTAAACAATTTGGCCTAGGAAGTATCATTCTGCAAATTATTATTTGCAGTGTGTTTGAGTACATTTGTGTTACAGAAAGAGTTATCATACTTTTTATTTTCTTACCAGTGATCTCAGTAGGATTCATTTTCAAATGACAGTGCTAATATCTCATAACAAAATGCTGATAGTTCCACAAGAGATTTTAAGATTCAGCAACTTTTATAACTCTGTGCCTAAGGACCAGAGGTAATATTGAGAAAGCATCCAGTCTCAGTCCTGATTTCAGCAAAATCAATGCTTTCAAATTATTTTGAAGTGAAGAGACTAGATGAAATATTTACAAGAAAGCACATCATGTCTACATTGGTTCTAGTAAGTGACTGCAACATATGGTTTATAAATTGAAGCAGGTGTGGGAGAACAGGTGGTCATAGCCATTCAAAGGCATACCTGGAATTCACCATGAGGGGGAGGGGGGGAAAAAGTAGCTCAGTTACCTGCGGACATAATGACAGAAATCACAGCTTGTCATTGCAGCAAGTCTGAGACCTTGTGATTTTGTTACAAACTAACTTCATGGGGAAAGTCTTCTGGCATTACCCTATTACCTGGCCCAAATTAAATTTTTGTGAGCAGCTGACACTAACCTGGAAAAAAGTAGTCTTCCCTATCTTAACTTTCAAAGAAGTTAAGCTAATATGTAAGAAACAAATGATACAGAAATATAGTTTTACAGAGATATAGACTTCATTCAGATGTCAATCATAGTGCCAATATCAAACTGTTCTTTATTTGGCTGATTTTTAGACCCTATCATAGATGTTGATTTCCATAATAATATGGAATATTGGTGAGGTTAATATTGGTGTAGAGCCAATTTACATTTAACTCAATTTTCTTCAGCTGTACAAAATCTGCAATGCATCTAAAACAAACTTGTATGCAAGGAACACATCAGTTGAGTACTCAAATAAACCATAAAAGATCATCCATCTGGTACTTTCCTCCTGTTTAAGAATAGTTTTCAATATGCACTATATTCCCAATATTGAAAACTGGGCATTTCATGGATCTTTTAGTGTCCACAAACTACACTCTTGGATGGTTCAGTAGTTGCCCCTTGGATCACAAAGAATGGTCACTTTTGAAAACACGACTTCCATGCACTTTGACAGGGAAGTTCCATTAATAAAATAAGCTCAATTTCAAATAAACCCAGACTCTACATTTGTTTTCTAAATCATCAGCAACTGTTGGTCAGACTCTGGGATCAGCTAAATTCCCATGACCCCAGAAAACTAGGAAGCTGAAGTTATTTGTGGAGTTATTTAATACCTAAATGTATTGGACTTATGTATTAAGATATATTCATTCTCCTAAAATTGATCATTCTATTTTTTAATATTCTCAAACCTTGAGAATTTAAAATAAAATCAACTTGTTCTAACCTATGCTTTGGGCCAAATTCCCTTTGCATTTGTGTACTGAAAACCTATTTGCAGGAACATAGGAACTGACATGCCAGCTCAAACCAATGGTCTATCTAGATAGTATATTAAGTGTGCTTATCAACTCTCACAGTTTTCCTCAGAAATTTCTGATTCAAAAACTTAATTTTATTTTTAATCATGTAGACAACATTCAAACCAGACCATTAATTCCAGAGAGCAATTTAACATGTGTGCTTCAACATCTTACCTATGGATCTTAAAAATGCTAAAGTGTGGTGCCTAAATGGTATATTTAATATGCTTTTACTAAATTGTGCTGTCACATGCAGTCAGAACAAGTATGCTGCTAACAGTGGACCAAATTCACCCCTAGCAACACTCCACAGAAGCCAATGGAGTCACACCAAGGATAAAAGTGGCCAGCAATCCTTCACATTTACTATTTTATTTCATTAATCTGCATTAAAAAAAAAAAAAAAAAAAAGGAAAAGATTAATACACACTACTTTTGCTACTACTAAAGCAAGTAAGCAAGTCAGCTAAAATTACTTTTACAACAGTTCATTTACCAGGCAGGCAGACCTAGTACTGTAGCTGGATATTCACAAAGACTTTTCCATTAAAAAAAAAGAAAAGACAAAAAAAAAAACTTTTTTTAAAATTTGATTTAAGGTAATTATCTTATTTTTTGAGGGTGCTTGCATATGTAATTAAGTTCCATTAAACCTGCAGAGATTTAAGCTGTGTTTAAAATTAAGCACATGTTTAAGTACTTCCCTGAATAAGTCCTAAAAACTGACAAACCATGTATGCCATATTAGTAAACAACCTAGGTATTTCTCTAATATAATTCTAAGACTTCATGTCTGACTCACATCGGAAAGCATCTTTTCAAATAGCATATTCATATTACTACAGAAGTAAAAAGACAAAATAAAATTATTACATTAACAGTTTATTTTCTTTGGCAGGTCTAGTTTTTGTTGTTGATGATGATGGTGATGTTGTTTATTTGTTTTATAGTGTTTTCAGGATGAATTTTACAGAATAGCAATGTCTGAAATTCATTTTTAATGTTCCATTTCTTTCTAGTCCCTTAGAAATATTTTTAATCTTGTGGCCCAAAATATTGCAGGAGTTTTTCTTGATCTTTTGTACCTCAGACCAACTGATATGCCTTCTTGGCTTTATGTTTAAACCACTTAAGAGAAACTTCATACTCAAGTTTCCTATTTGTTGACAATTATATTCCTATTTGTAGACAATTATAAAGTAGGCTATGCTTAAAATTATATTAACTTTTTTTTTGCATAAATATTCTCTGCTTAAAAAAATACATCAATACAACTTTTACCCAATTTCCAGAAATCTGCAGTTTTGACCATCAAATAAAAATACTCATGAATACGAATAAATACTTAACCCAAAGTAAGAGCTGTCAATAACATTAAAAATAACAAGAAATGACGGAAAGAGGCAGTCATGTGCTGCCTCTGCAAGTACATGCTCAATGCCCAACTGAATAGTTCTGGTGTGTTACATAAGCACACAATTTTTATTATTATTAATATTACCAATCTAATTTAAACATATGACATATATTCTCATTGAATTTGAAATAAAGCAAAGAGCAGAGCTCAGAAATGGCTCATGCAGGTTTGGCATAGAGCTGTGAATTTTAAAAAGGAAGCTTTGCCATACATGACCTCCCTGAAACTGCACAGAGATGGTTACAAGTGAACCTGAAGATCATATGTCCCAGTGTTCTTAGAAGATGAATCCATTTTCTCTTCACATCTTGGGGGGATGTCAGTCTTATCTATTCCTATTCTCCTGAAGAAGATACTAAAGGACAATACAAGGGTCTCAGATGACATCAGACTTCATTTTGAGCAACTTCTGCAAGTTACAGAGAATCTGCAGAATTCATACAGTGGTGGTTTCAAGCACCCAATATCACTGTTACAATTTGTCCTGTCCAGGTAGAGTACAACGGAGTTTGGGGAGATACACTTGAGCTTAATTCATACCATTTTCTTGACAATATGAAGCTACTATGAGAAGCAACCTTCCTGCTTATTATTTAAATGTGCATATAAGAAAGCCCAACAAAGTTGTTAAATGGCTTAACTACACCCTACAGAAATGAAAATTCCAAATTCCAAATTTCCAAATGAAAATTGAAGAAGCCCACAGTAGTAAGGCTAACTGAGCCAACTAAAATGAGATATATTCATATAAATCACAAGACCAGATTTGGAACATTATAGACCTATGTATGCATATGTGCATATGTGTGTGTACAACAATATTACAATGAGGTGAGCTCTCTGACGAGTTACATTGCATTCTGCTAATGTTGTGAGTTTGCATAGTACCTTGTGTGTGTGTGTGTTTTAATTGAATTCCTCTATTTGTACATGAACAGTATTTAAAAAAAAAAAAAAAAAAACAACTTTGAGGAATGCACTGTTTGATACTGGATCGTTTTGTTCAGTGCCACTTTATATTAATTTACCTTGAAGAAGAACTTGTTAGAAGTAGCTTGTAGTTGCTTAAGCTTTAAATGTCAAGCAGGTGTGGGGAGGGGGAGTGATGTTTAGTTAATGTAAAAGACAGTTTCCTAAGTAGAATTAAAGAGCATAATTTGTCAGATAGACTATTTAAGTAACATGGAGTGTCCTTTTCAGCTCATAGTCTATTAAGGAAAAAAAAATTCAATTACCAATTGCATTTCTGAAGAGTACGACAAGCCTCTAAATATATTTTGTAAGAGACTGAAAACTCTTATGTTCTGACCTGCATTGCACCTCCACAGAGTAAGAAAAAGAGATTTTTTTTGTTCATATTCTTCACTGAATTTGATTTTCTAAAGTTAGATGCTTGATTGCATTTTCTGAGAGTAAATAATTTGTAATTCAATGTAAAGAAGGGACATACCTGTCTGCTGTATAAAAATTCTGTCGCCCCAGTACATCTTTTTTCTTTCTTTTCTCTTAATTAGAACCGTAAAACAAACCACAAAGTTTAAATATGAAAAACAATAATGATACTGAAGACTCGTTACAGAATCATTTTTAGCCCTAGGACCTGAAAATGCTTTAGAATAAGAGGCACTTCTATCCAATCTATAGCTGGACTAAGAATAAAAGCCTGTCTCCCCAGTCTTTTTTGTGCTGCTTCTTTCCTTTTCCTTGTCATTATTTCTTCCCAATTGATGGAGGAAAAGGAATAAGTTCAGAATATTGAGTCAAAAACTAAAAGTAAAATAAATTCAGGATTTCATTTTCCATTTCAGTACCCCTTTGCAGAGTGGAAAATCAGCCTCACATACTTCTTTCCAAGATTTCATAGGTGGAAATGTGCCTAAGACATGCAGCATACATTTAACAAGTTTGATTTATCCAAAATGCATCTGAGTCACTGCACATACTCCTTTTCCATTGATCTGTCCATATAACCTCAGGCATAGATAAAGGTTGCGTGAATGACTTCAGGCTGTTCAGATATCCCAAAACAAAAGCTTACAGTTTTCAAATTCTATCCAGATAAGATTTTTAAATGGGAAAAAGGATCAAATACGGATAAATTTAGATATATGGAACTGTATGAAATGTGGCCATTTTAACTTCTAGTTCAACAATCTTCATATGCATGGCTGTAATTACTAAACCTCAGAAATCATGTCTTTATTGTGCTAATGATCTTCACTAGTATTCTCTCAGCTTCAAATGGACTCGAAGGAAGTACACACACTCCAACTTCAGCATTATAAATATGGCTTAAAAAAAAACAAAAACTAAGAGCATCTTTAATTAAATGTTAGTTAAAACTAAGATATAGACGCACAAAGGCAAGAAAACTCACTTTTTGTTTGGAGTAATACTCATAGGTCTAACACTTCCCAGAATTTACTGGGGCCATTTATAGAATCCTCCCCTTTCCATGCCTAGCCCAGGCACATTCAAACTCCATTTATATATCTCCTTCTTCAGCTTCTTTATCTCCATCTTGGATTCTCTTTATGGGAAGAAAAATAAAAATAAATAAATGTAAGGCCTGGTGGGGAAACTTCTCTTCTTGACTGTTTCATAGAAAGTCGGGCACCTTCCCTCTTTTGCATCTATTTAGAAACCTCTAGATGGATGCTCTTCTTCTAGAGGACTGAAAAGAGTATTTTTCCCTCCTGCACCATATAAAGTGTGACAGAAAACCTTCGCCTAGTTTTCAGTGGGTAGGAGAAATGACTGGAGTGTATCTCATTAATCTTGAGCTCAGATCCCCGGATGAATGCAACAAGCTGTGCCTGTGTTCTCATCTGCATGAGCTGGGAACCTTTTACTTCACTGGGTTTAACAACAACATAATTTAGGAAAAAACTGCCCACTGATTTCATTCTAAAATGCTCTCTGGAAGAAAACACATAGTTCTGTACTTGATTGCTTTGGTAAAAAGAAGCCAAAATGGCTTATTCAGAACATATTTGTTAAAGGCAGTAGGCTCAGGCAACCCTTAAAATAAGAAAAAGACCGAGACACAGTTCAGCTGTGAAGGAGGTCTTTGAAGTTAACTGTGTCAAGTTTTTGCCTGTTAAAACTACCAGTCTGTTAAGAAAACATACTAAAAATGATGTACCTAACTTTAACAAAAATTTCCAGTAAAGGTTTTTTATCAAAAGTGTGGTATGGAATATTTTAGTTACCTGAAACTTTGCAAACTCTGCAGAGCTTAATTTGGCATCGCATTTTTTTTCACATAGCTCTGCTACTAGCATAGCACTGTATACATATTCTCTTTCTAAGCTCAAGATATAAAATTTATTTTAATGGAATAGTCTTTTTTGATGACTTTCTAGAAAATGTAGCCCTTACAGCTCTGGTAATAAGGAATGCCTGCCAGCAAAATCCCTGAAACGATCATCACCAACGCATCTTAAGAGAGCACAACTACATTGGTAATTCTCTCATCAATTTTGGTAAATGTTCACTTTAGAACATAATGCATTTTGTAATTATGCAGTCAGAAGTATGGGTGTATTGATTTGTGCAAGGAACTGAATTGCAGTTCTTTGCCAATTTCTAGCTTCATCATTGCTGAAGCTGCTTCTGACTTTCTTGTATCTCTTAGTGTTTGTATATATGTCAATTTTAAACCTTCCAGACATTTTTAGAATTTTAAAAAATATTGAGTTTTGTCCAGAAAAAAAAAAAACATACTACTATCAGCTTCAGGATATATATGTGATTAATTTTTCTCTCATAGGTCAATCTTCAGCTGAAAATTTTTATCATTTCAGAGAGAAATATTCCTCACCTCAAAAAATTATTTTGTTTTTTTTTTTTTTTTGTGGTGCTTGGATTGTAGATTGGAGCCTCATTTTCTCCCAACTTGTTCCCCCCGGAAATCTGGTGAGGTTGGAGAATAAACAAAAATCAAAAAGATTGTAAAAATAATAATAATAATAATAATTTACTCCAGCTAGAAGTCAGAAACATTCCTTTAAGGAAAAGTCTTAAGAAAGCTAAGTGTAGGAACTGCTTTCTTACCATATATTAAAACAAAGATATAGCTTTATTTAAACTGTTTGTATATTAGTAAACCTAGACAATGAGTATTTGGTAGCATTTTCTCTTTATAGCCTACCTATAGCTATATACTCACACAAAAAGAAATTAAAAAATATATACATTAAAAAAAAAAAAAATTGCTACCTTTTTATCCAAAACATCTGTATTCAGAATCCTGTAATCCCATGGCTGTAAACACATTGACCACCTCAATTCCCCTTTTAAAATCTTATTTACTGCCAGTTTACTGTTTAGGAGTTAAACATTTTACAGCTTTAGTCTTCTGTGATTTTTGCTTCTACTCAGGAGTCCTCAGGATTATAGATCTGTAGTCTTTGTGGGAAAAATTGCAATATTCATAAGAAAATGAAATTAATAAAGCTCAGTTTATATATGCAGTTGAAATCTCTTCTGACATTGTAGTTAATTACTGTCCAGCTTCCTGATGTTCATGACTCTTATTCATAAATGCATTCATAAGCATGTGTATGAAATTCAGTCTTCTCACTTACAGCCAAAGTGGCAGTTGTAGGCTTTCTTTTTCTGTCTTCTGTTCAGTCACATTCAAGTGAAGTTTTACTGTGACTTTCAGACACAAGTCCAGACTTTACCACCTCTATTCTAGCTGTGCCTCATCTGCTACACACAAACATTTTATATCTTCTGTTTTTCTGCAACATGCAGACAGCTTAGGGTGATGACTAGAAGGACAATGAGGTGCTCGAGCAAGTCCAGAGGAGGGCAATGAAGCTGGTGAGAGGTCTGGAGAACAAGTCTTACAAGGAGTGGCTGAGGGAGCTGGGCTTGTTCAGCCTGGAGAAAAGGAGACTCAGGGGCAACCTTATTGCACTCTACAGGTACCTTAAAGGAGGCTGTGGCAAGGTGGAGGTTGGTCTGTTCTTCCACATGCCTGGTGACAGGACGAGGGGGAATGGGCTAAAGTTGCACCAGGGGAGTTTTAGGTTGGATATTAGGAAGAACTTCTTTACTGAGAGGGTTGTGAGGCACTGGAATGGGCTGCCCAGTTGAGTCACCATCCCTGGAGGTTTTTAAAAGATGTTAAGACATAGAGCTTAGTGATATAGTTTAGTGGGGGACTTGTTAGTGTTAGGTCAGAGGTTGGACTAGGTGATCTTGGAGGTCTCTTTCAACCTAGATGATTCTGTGATTCTGTGAGCACTGTAAGCAGGAAACATGGAAAAGTACAAGACTCCTGGGAGAGTTTTAGGTGTCATACATGGAGCATATCATCCACTCTCGGTCCATGATTCAAACAGAATCAAGCAAATTGTTATGCAATCTGAACCTCTTTCCTCTCATATAACAAATTTCTTCTCCTTTATAAGCTCCCTTACACACTCTGTTTTTCTCTATTACTCTGGAGTTAAAAGTGACTGGCTTCCCAGTAAAACCTATTAAATTCCCTGGTTCCACAATGGAAACATTATTTCCGTAAGCCCTATATCTGTGAGTGTATTTTCCGCTTCCCTCATTAAGACCTGTTTTCAGATGCATGAAGTTTAAAACTCAAATAACTAAAACAAACAAATAAGCAAATAAAAAGACAAAAATTTATTGTAGAGAGAGATTAACTCTGAGCAAACTGGAAAGGCTGCTCATTAGTGAGATTATTAGGCTGCTTTCCATTTCCTGTTCTGTCTCAGACTTCCTATGTTACTGTAAGCAATATTGTCCTCCCTTATGTGGATGGCATTCACTACAACGTCAAGTTATGAAGATAAGTGAATTTATGGTTTTTAAGATGCTCAGTTGTTATGATGATAGGAGCCACCTAAAATCAATGTTTTCAGGGAATTCATTTTAAACTGTTATTTAAATCCAAATAAATACTTGAAAAAATATTTACTCTTTATCATTTTATACTTCTAAAAGTATTAGAAAAGACAAATATTTTCCAATGCTTGCAACAGTTATCATCTTTTCCTTTCACTTCCATTTTGCTTTTAGCCCTCTTTGTCTTTTCAGTCTCCCTATCTGCTTCTTTCTGAAACTTTCAGACTGGCTTTACCACACTGCTCAACTGCCCTATTCAATAGCACCTGTTGCCCTTTGTTTACAAATTTCTACCTCCATCAGATCACTGAAAGAAGGTTCTAGGGAAAAATAAAGATTTTTTTAACTCAAACCGTTTTATTTTAAAGACCAACTTGACAATAGGTCATTGTTCCCTGGTAAGAGGTAATTCAGAAGCAAGGTCCTCTTACACTGTCTTTACTACCAGAGACTGTGCCCTTGTATTCCACCAGTTTCAGTTCATTCAGCAGCTACCCTTTGTATAACATGATGGTCATCTACCTGAATTTATTTCATTACTTCTTGTTTGTTTTCACTAATTTAGCAAATTATATAGAGGTATTTTTGTATAATTGTATTTCTGCAATGCCACTAAGTTTTATATTCATTACTATCATAAATATGAATCTTCATTGAATTTTCTCATTTTTCAGCAAGAATGAAGTCTGATTTAAACTTTTCTTCTGTATAGATCCTTACAATCTGAGCTTGTTTTTTATATTACTCTGTGTTCTCTAAGGCAATTTTTACAGTTGCTCTGTACAGGTATTTCACACTACATTCAAGGTGAGATCTAACCAAAATTTTAGATAGAAATAGTATATCCATCATTGCTTTTATCTTCCTAATGACACAAAATGAGGAACTTGTCTGTGTTCATCACTGCAAATGTACTACACTAAGTACTTTATAGATTTTTAACACAATAACTGTTTTTTTGTGGGTTTTTTTTGTTTGTTTGTTTGTTTGTTTTGTTTTGTTTGGGCCAGAATTCTGTAATATCTTTCCTTTTTGTGGAAAAGATACACATTCACAATCAACACACCCATCCAAATTCTTCAGCATTGTTTCTAATCAAGTTCCAGGCTTAATAGAGGGATTTTGTTTGCTTGTTTGCTTTTTTCTAAATGTTACTATAGAACAATAGTTCATCTCCCAATTATAAAACTTAAAAGTCTACATCATGTTCTTCCATTATATGGGAAAAGTAAACAGCACAGAGGTATGATCCAATTCTATGTTCTGGAAAGAAAAGGGTCTAACATGTATCAGAAGTTCTGTTTCTGGAAGGATAAGGATGGGATATAATTACCAGCTATCAATTTCCTGTTATAATCAGTCCACACAGAGCAGCTATATTCAGGCCAGTTTTTTCCAGATCTGCTTTGGAAACCCTTCACTTCATACTGCCTTTTCACTAAGTAATTATTTCAAAACCTACACATCTAGGAAGGTATCTACTTATGCTACACTACTCATGTTTTTCTTTGCATATTAGAATACATCAGGGAAGTGATTTATATTGGCAAGCTCTGATTTTGACCTTACTAGTTAAGGTTTAGTTCTTCAATAAGAAACACATTTTGTTTTTTCAGCCCACTTGAAATCTGCCAAGTATCTTCTCTCATATCATAATCAGACATAGTTATCCTCTGTTACACAGGCAAAGGTGTGATATTCTCTTTTCTTCCAGGGCAATCCAGGAAGGGGGAAGGCCACAGCCACAAGTCCATTCACAAAAGAGATTCAAACATTTCCAGAAGGCTGAGGTCAGTCTCTATGTAAAGCTCATTTCAGAGCAAGTGTGGGTGCCAGGATAACCTAGGTAGAGAAGAAGCTGCATAGAAAAACTGATGTTACAACAAAGAATGTAATTCAGGGGTGTTCTAATCTTATAACTATATTGATTAGACTTAGGCAATTTAAAAGCATATGCAGGCACAAAGGAAGAAGAAGCAGGTGATGCGACAGACAAAACTTCAAGATTTGAAAAATAAGGTTCAACACTGTGTGTTAGACTTGTCAGAGATCTGTACAAATTTAACAAAAAGTTTCAATGCAGGCCAAACAGAAAAAAGAATATGTAGACACAGAAGCATCAATAATAATAAATTTGATTAAAAGACTCTCTAGAAATAATACAAGGATCTAGACTCCTCTGCAACAGTTAATGAAACCTGACAAATCTTATTCAGCTGTAGAATTGCTTATTAGTAGTAGATGTTACGTAAATGTAATGAGTCCTTTAGTAATGCATGGGGTAACATGGTGCATTTGTGCTTTAGCATCTCACAGGAAGAATAGCAATTGGTTTCATCGAGAGGACTCCCTCTTCTATCTGCTTTAGTCTGCATCTATAGGGTGAAGCAAAAGCGTACCCGTAGTTAGCAATGTGTTTCCTCAATTGGCAGCCCAGGCTGGTGACTGGTGAAAATCAAAATGGTTATAAAAGCAGCTATGATTTAACCATTACAGACTGGTAGATTCTGCCATTCACTGGGCCCTGGAAATGTAGGATATTTCACCTACAAACATTTTAGCACTTGCAAAAGAGAGAGTAATTTGCTATTTATAAGAATGAGGATCACAATTACTAAGAAGCATACCCTGTACTTCCTGCTAGCTATTCTAAGATTAACTTCTCCTTGCTATCTGCAAGGGTAACCAGTATCTTTCATAAAGGGTGATTTTTGAATGAGTTATTCTTTTTCTTTATTTTTTCCATTTACCCTTTTTTGACAGAATTGCAATGAATTTATTTCAAATGTAGCATTTGTCTCAAAAATACAATGATGCAAAATAATATATTTTAAAATATCTTCATGTAAGAGAAATTCTGAAGTTAGTACTTTTCCACAAGTATGGCAAGTATACAATTCCTATTGTCTGTTTAAGCTGCATAGAGACCCATATGAATTCCCCAGCAAACTATATTTATATCTCAGAATTATAGTAGGTTATGAGAATAAAATATGTAAACACTAAGGTGCAGGAAAATAATGTGTTTCTTGATCCAGAGAAAGTATATTGTGCTTTACGAAGATGGTTATTTCAAACAGCAGTCGGCCTGTATGCACTATCTGGAGATGGATTTTATTTCAGTACATGACATTACAAATCCCAAGCCCAACCTTGTCATTATAATTTGTCATAGAATTATGTCTGGGTCCTATCTCCCTAAAGATTCCATCTTTCTTTTACTGCCTCTGGCTGTCATCTGGAAGAAAGTTCTCGATCATAATGCAAAAGACTTTCCAAACCCAGAAGTTAATGACCACAGTGATAACTGTCATTTATGCATTCTACTCCCCTAAACCTCTGAAACATCAGTGACATTTGCAAATTCAGAAAGGCATATGCCTAAGAATGTGCTAACGGTAGCTTACTGGCAGTAGCACGATAATGGATTATGAACATTAAGAATAAGTCTTTTCCAGACTTCTCAGGTGTTTTTGTGGCTGAATTTAAATAGCTTTCTTCAAAATTAATTTGGTGATTATACCTACTCTTAAAACAAGAATCTAAGTTACAGAAGACCATGGCAACTTTGTTCATAGTCTCTTCAGAAAACTTAAAGGTGGTGTAAATAGGGAGACTGACAGATACTCTCCTTCTAGGCTGGTTTTAAATAATAATTAGGGCAAGACTGTAGTGAAACCAAACTAGATGTGAAGATATGGATTGTTCTGACTGCTCCATTTTCTGACATCTCCCTTTCTGTATGATGTTCTAAGAGACAAAACGTTCCTATATGATGTGAGACCTTTCAGGTTGAATGCATAATTTATCTATGCATTTCCTATTTCAGTACCTATTGTTTTGAAGAAGCCTCTTGTTCAAATATTTTCTAAAAATCTTTCTTAAATAATCGGCTGCATTTCAGGGTTAACCCTCAAAGTACTCTGCCATTCATATTCTACACAGCGAATCAATGACTGCTGCTCATTTGCGATTCCTGCCAAATTGCTATACTGCTCAGACTGAGACTAGCTCAAGACCCTAATTTGGTGACAGCTGCTGGATATGCTATTCTGTAAACTGAATAGCCGAAAAATATTCTATCAGCTAACAGCACACAGTCTTCTGAGATCTTATTTGAATATAGGTGGTGATAGCTCATTTTCTTGTAACCCATGTGCACTTCACAATATGCTGAGTTTGTGCTACTGAAATCATTATAGGTACATACATTGCTTTAAATTAAGTTCATATAATTCCTGCAGGATCAGGCTCAAAGTTCAAAATAAAGCAGTCAAATGCAGGTGCAAGTTCTTTTGTAACCGGTTCACAACAGATCAGCTTAAACAGTAGATGTTTTTGTTCAGACTAAACAATGATAATTTAGGAAACCAAATTTGGCATACATTGGAGACAGTGAGTTAGAATGCATCATAATATAGGCAATAAAACTACATATATCACAATAGCAACAAAATCATGCTTTTCATCTATCAATCTTTGGATCAGAATTCATTAAGTTTCTTGCCTCCACTACTTTGATTGGAAGTCTCCTCCACACTTCACTACCTTACAGCATGTATCCCTTTCTCCTTAAAGCATTTTTTTTCTTTTTTATTAAAAAAAAAAAGCTAAGTAGCTTCTATAATTCTTTGTTGTTAAAAACATGGAGTATTTACAAGGAACATGCACTAGCTCTTAGCCCTTGCTCTATAGTCTAAAGAAACCTATTTTAGTCTCACACTGTAAAGAAGTAAGTATTTTCTATTGATTTTTATATCCTTCTCTTCCCTTCTCCAAATCCTTTCAGAAAACATGTGATCTATACACAATGGTGCTTGTTATACAAACCCAGTATAGGGTGCTTAATAGATCGGCCATACCGGTATTTTGTGCCCAAACCTGCACTAGTAGATGAAGTCAACTCCTTTCAGAGACTGAAATCTGGATATCTTACAAAAGTTTTGTACACGATCAGTGAGATCAATCATACCTAATGAATGAGTAACATCTGATTGTATTGTCAGGTCTGGCAGCAGTAAGGTGTGGTGGTTTTACTCAGGTGGGCAGCCGAGCTCCACCACAACCACTCTCTCACTCCCCCTCTCCTCAAAGAGGAAGGGGGAGAAAATACAACACAGAGAACTCAAGGTTTGAGATGAGAAAAGTTTAATTAAAGGGAAAGGGAATGGGGAGGAAAAAAGAAACAAAAGAAACAATCAGTCCGCGTGGAAGCACAGAGAGAGAGAAAAATTATTCTCTACTTCCTATCAATGAGCAGTGTTCGGCCACGTCCTGGGAAGCAGGGCCTCAAATGCGTAGTGGTTTTTCAGGAGGAACAGCCCCCTCCCCCACGAGAGCCCCCCCCCCCCTTTTATTGCTGAGTGTGACATCAGGTGTTATGGAATATCCCTTTGGTTGGTTTAGGTCAGCTGCCCTGGTGCTGTCCCCTCCCCATCACTTGCCCACCCCCAGCCTGCTGGCTCTTGGGGGCTTGGAAGGAGTCCTGATGCTGTGCCAGCACTACGCAACAATAGACACAACACTGGAGTGATATCAGTGCTGTTCCAGCTACGAGTGCAAAGTACAGCACTGTGTGGGCTGCTGCAGGGAAAAGGTGACTCCAGCTCAGATAGACCCAACACATAAGGGAACACTAATGTCACCGTTACACCACGAGTTAAACTTTAGAAAGTTTAGAAAACCTGCAGTATCCTGTCTCCTGAATAGAGGTGTTACTTGTAACCTTCCCATCATACTGTCCCATGTGGGCCTAAAGTGTAAACCAAGTCACAGAAATGACCCAGGCAGAGAAAAAAAAAAAAAAAAATCCAGTCCTCCGCACCCTAGAGGAATAAATAAATAAATAGATAAAGTGGGGGTGGAGAAGGGGATGACTGAAGGAAACAAATTATGATATAGGGAATAGCAACAAGTAGCCAGGAGATGGAAAGGTACACCTTTATATATATATTAAGTCAGTTATATATATTATATATATTATATATAAATTATGTCAGTTATATATATATAACTGACAATAATATTGACTATTTTTTGTTAATCCTCAATGCCTTTTGCATTGCTGCAAGTATGTTACAATTGATTTTCAGCTGGATTCTTAACAATTATCTAGGGTAAGGGGAATTAATTGTTTTCTGATTTTTTTTATACAAGGCAAGTTCTGAAACAGTAACATTAAACTTGAAGGTAAGTGTGAAGCTGAGAGCAATTTCTCTTCCTGTAATTGAATTAAGTTGACTCATGAGGGGAAGGGTTAGTACTTAAGCAGGTATATGGCACCCTGTGAAGTGGCAGGTGAGTACCAGCAAGACTGAGAATTAGATATTGTCCTACAAATGTGTTTTGCAGGAACAAAAGGAAACTTAACTGCAAAAGCCGCCTTTAAAGACTAAAGAAGTAGAGTAGTTGAAATATATTGGCTCTAGGCTACTCCTTTCATGTACATTTAAATTATCTATGGACTCAAGTAGAGTCTCTGGAGGGGGCTGGCAGGTTTCACAGCCAGTGCTCAAGCCCTGTTTCAACATTGTCAACAAGAACAAGAGCAAGTCTGTACGTAGGGTTTTCAACCATCTATAATAAACAGTGCCATTATTCCCTACAGCAGGAATCGAGCCATCCTGCCCCCACCTGACTCCCTCTCTGTAGTTAAAAGAGGGCGGCAGCAAGACATGAAGCTCACCTAAGTGCTGTGAGCTGCCATCTGGAGATGATTTTTTCTCTCCACCATCTTCACTAACCTCCTGGTTTAGGCACTTGGGACTATCCCAGAGAAAGTCCCACCCATGCCTCAAAGAATAGTACTTTGAGAACTTTCCCCGTGTTCAAGTTCAATTTTGTGCCAAGATTATTAATGAAAATTTTACAGGAGATCAGCTGCAAGACTGATCCAGGAGGAATTTCATTAATAATATTCCCCCTTTAACAAAATCCATTATCACCTCTGATTTAGCTGGTTCCTCGTTTCCTCATAATACTTGTGCAAATCTCTGTCTTCACTAGTTTAACTACTAATTGTCTGAGTAATATTGTAGTATAGACTTCCTTCTTGAAATGTGCCTATTATCCAAACAAAGAAAACAGGTTAACCAGACACACTGCACTTTTGAGAAAACACATATTTCACTGTATCCTGTTTCCTAAGTGGGATATTTCCTTGTCTTACACTGTCTCCAAGTGCTTTCAGGTGTTCTTTTACCCTGGATACTTTACAAAGCCTTGCAGATTACTGAGCACAAACTAACAATTCTGTAGTGATGTGATGCTTTTCTGTCTTTTGTTTCCATTGAAATTTGCTCACATTCAGATTTTGACATCTTGGTTCAGTGTAATACAGTAAAGGAAGCAACAGAGAGGATTATCCACCTTTTTGAGCACATAGGGTACATCTACATGTACAGTGTTAACTAGAGGGTTAACCTTAAGGTTACCCTGCGCTTTCTCTATCAGTTAGGGTCAAGAACCCCAGTCTTCTCTGGTCTGTGGTCAGAAATACTGAGCAAGAAACAGCCTACAAGTATCGTTAATTCACCTTGAAAGCTGTCATAGGTTTGGCTGGGACAGAGTTAATTCTTTTTCATAGAAGCTCACACAATGGCATGGTTTGTATTTTTGATGAAAATAATGATGATAACACCCCGATGTTTTCAGCTGTTGCAGAGCAGTGCTTACACAGAGCCGAGGACTTTTTCTGCTTCTTGTGCTGCCCTGCCTGGCTGCACCAGGAGCCAGGAGGGGGCACAGCCAGGACAGCTGACCCAAAGGGGCCCAAGGGATGTTCCTTACCATATGGCATCATGCTCAGAAATAACAGCTGGGGAAAGGGAGGAAGGGGGGACTTTCGGAGCGATGGCATTTATCTTCCCAAGAAACGTTATGCGTGATGAGCCTTGCTTTGCTGGAAGTGACTGAACACCTGGCTGCCGATGGGAAGTAGCAAATGAATTCCTGGTTTTGCCTTGGTTGTGCACACAGCTTTTGCTTTACCTAGTAAACTGTCTTTATCTCAACCCATGAGGTCTTGCACTTTTACCTTTCTGATTTTCTCCCTCATCCCACGTGGGGAGAGTGAGGAGCAGCTGTGTGGTGCTCAGCTTCCTGCTGGGTTAAATCACAACAGCTCAGTTAAAAGTTGGTAATTACCTGCTCATGTGCCTTTGTTCAACACTAGATTATTACTCTTGAGTTTATAACAGCGTGATACAACAACTTAAAAGGGCATGAACTGAATATTTTGCTTTTAGAGAAAATATTAAGTGGAGAAGAACTATATATTTCCGACAGACTGCAGCATAACAAGAACACTAGAAAGTAAAGTTATAGGCAGAATGGCAGCCTAGCAGTAAAACATATTGCCTACCCATCATAATTTGGAGATCCATAGAACCCAAAGCTCCAGCCTAGTGACCATCCAGTCTGGCCAGACCTGCAGTCCTGCCACACGTGCAGAAATTAAAACACTCAAATTTCTCCCACACCCCCAACCCTGCTCCTTTCTGCTGGCATGTCTCTGCGCTCTGTAGGGCACAATGAGGCAGTCAGCACCATTCCCACCACACACACAAACCCTAAACTGCACCTCTTCCTCACGTCACCTTCACCACTACATGAAAGCAGCTTGAAAAGACCCTGCATCATAGAAAGGTTTCATTTTGCTTAGAGATTATACAATATGGACAGAACAAGCATGAGCAATTGGTACGAAACAAATGAAGGATGAGGGTCAGATAGCTGGGAAGAGACTGCACCTGTGCAGACAGACCTGCAGCTGTAGCTTGCTCAGGGAGAGGAAGACCTGATACAGTCATGAATGTGACCCCTGCACATGCTTCTGTTTTACAAACAGACTGCCAACACATCAGGAATAATTTTATTGAAATACAGACTTTTAAACAGTGTGGAAGTGTAGCCTCAGAGAAAAGGAAATGAAAGGAAAGAAAAAAAGAAAAAAAAAAAGAAAAAAAAAAAAAAAAGAGAAAATATGGCAAAATAAAGTTAGAAAAACAGAATTTGTACAAGTTATCAAAAGGAAAATTGAATATAAACTGCTGTATAGAGACACAATTAGATTCAAATGGGAACCTAAACTTCTGAGTACTTGACTTTGCAACCTTAATCCTGCAAGTTTTGAATGGGTAATTTGCTTGTTTTCTTTTAAGAACACCACAGCCACAGCAAATATATTACACAGAAGGAACCACCAGCAGCAGCAAAAGTTGGGATATCACTTAATTTTACATTTTCACAGAAACTGCCTTCTTTTTGTTAAAGTGCTTGATTGTGTTCAAAAGCTGAAAAATACCTCAAACAACTGAATTCAGCAATAGCCTCCACATTTTATTTACAATTTTTCTAGGAGGAATGGCTGTGAAGGGCCTTTTTCTGACTACTTGAAAATAGCATTTACATAGAGATTAATACACTTGAGACATTCCATGGGACACAAATCTGTTTAATTGGTTTCTCTTGACTGTAATCATTCTACCCGAGTTATTTTTTTCAGCACTTGAAAAATTACAGACAAGAAATCCAGTTTGTAATCATCTTGCTGAACCATGCAGCAGCCTTCTATTAATTTTCTATTGATACATTCTCTGCTCATTGGCTGAAAGTGTAGCCCTCTCTGTGAAGTTATAATATGAGCAAAAAAAGTAAGAATAATTTGTACAAAGCAATGGATTATACAAACGGCTGGCGAGGCACTGTGCAAACTTCCATGCTGGTAACTACCACCAGCTGGCTCAGAAACAGTTGAAAGCTTCTAATCTGCTTCACTTTTACCTCATTTGCTGCTGCATTTTTGCTTGATGGTGAAATCTTGACAAGGTATTGCTGTGGCTTTGTTTCAATTTAGTTTATACACTGATCTAGCTATACCACAGCTTTTTCAGCTACTAAAATATACTTCATACCCCTATATCCCCAGTGATTTTACAGTCTTCATAATGTTCAGATCTTATCAGCCACTGAATTTCATCTTCCCAGATAAGTGAAACTTTCTATTCCTTCCTGTTCTTTACCAGCAAACACTCCTTTTTATCATGATTTTCAAGCCTTCATCTTTAGAGAATTTATACTGAGGTCAGGGAATTTGTCATCTTTCCTTCTACAGAGATGCTCCTGTGCATCCTAAAGAGACTACCAAACAGTTCTCAGAGGACACAACACACTAAACCCCAGCTAGGTGGATTTCTTTGCAAAACTGTTATTTTATGAAGCTTCTTGCATGACATTTATTCAATCAAATTATTATTGACTTCTCTTACTCCATCTCCATCAAGACTAAATATTAAAGCTGTGCAATAAAGTGAAAAATATGAGTTAGAGTATAAGGATCTCGCTTTTCAAAACAAAATAGTTAATCCATCAATAAAATCAATAAATGTTTACGGGTCTTCCTGTCTATGAAAAATATAAATATTTTATTGTAGATATAAAAACGGAAGTTGTAAATTTTGCTCATCTCCACAAAGGCACAATGTATATAATATGTTAACCTTTCTGCTCATAAGCTATGTACTTCCTGACAACAGCAAATATAGCATTGATGTCAAGAAAAGAAATAATTTGCTGCTGAATGCGTGATGATGAGGCCAGTCAAGGAGAAATCAAGTTATAAGCACTTTTGTCTTAGCATGTATCTTAATTAAAGTCAATTTTTTTAAATTTATAACTGAAATATTCATGACTAATAATAGCGTAACTAGAAAGCACTCACTGAAGATGCTTTTTAGCATATAGTACAATGTTTGTACAGCTGCTTAATCCTGTAATTGCCATCAGGTCTTCTTGTTGAATTTTTGCAAAAAGCTCAGGTAAGACACATTTTTTTCAGACTTCTTTCAAGACACAAAACTGAAGGAAAGTATATTCAAGAGGGATGTTTGAAGTAGCATGCAGGAGCCAAATCCTGTTAACAAATAATGAAATGTGTGTTTAAATCCCATAAACCTCACTCCATTTCTTTTAATGTTTATAAACAGTTTACTGAAATAATAGTGCTTTTCTTAGCAATCAATGAAACAGTGAAATATTTCTTTTTTTTTTTAAGGGAAAATACAAAAGGTAATGTTTTTTTCCTAATAAGATTTGTACTTTGTAATGACATAGCACTGCAGATATTGGAGGTTTAAAGCTGAGTAACAATAAGATTTTATTAATGTTTAGTGACAGACAGTATGCATAGCAGAGAGGATGGAAGTGATGGATAGTCATGCTTTTCTACACTGCTTGTTCTGTGACTCCATTATCTCTGCAGAGCACAGAATAAGGCTGTCTGTTAGGCACAGGTAATAAGTCCAAGTGTACCACTAGTCAAAGGGTTGCTATGCTAATTTCATCCTGTACATTCAGTCATGAGAGTAATCAGTGGGTTGTTGCTTTTTTTTTTTTTTTTTTGGGGGGGGGGGCGCTGGTTTTTATTTTTGTTTGTTTGTTTTAAAATTAGATTAGTTCCCTAATTCCCAAATCATCTCACAGATGAACACAGACTTGTGCTGACACAGCACAAAGATGCAGGGTGAGGAGGGGAGGTGCTGCAAGGAGGGAAGAACAGGAGGGGAAATAAAGTCAACCAGCATCAGGACCTAACACTTTGTACCATGAAACTGCAGTTTAAATCAGGAGCAGCTTAATTTCTCTAGAGTGGAAAATAAGCAGCAGCTGTAATTACTGCCTGCAAGTGCAAACACTCGCTCATTCCCCCTGCTTCTGAGAGGCTGAGCTGCTGCTGGCCATTTAAGACAATTCACAGTTCCCTCGCCAGCATAAACACTTATATCCAATAACACCTCTTATTTCTCCTGCCTGTTTAAGAGGGGTGTCTTTTTTAACCTACATTATTACAGTGATCTGGTTTACGTTGCAGAGACAGAACTGAACAAGCTGCAAACCGCAAAGCAGGCATAAAAAATCTTCCTGTTAAACTACAGTCCACCAGCTACTCTAGCTCCCAGTCCAATGCTGGACCAAGCATCCCCAGCATGCTCTACCAGAAAGGGTTCCCTGACAAGCCTATGTATTTTTCCAGCACTTTTTTTTTTTTTTTTTTTTTTTGTGTGTGTGGTCAGAAAATCTTTCCTAATTGTGATTTCAATATTTCTGTTTTCAGAATTAAACAGATTTGGTGTCCTTGTCCATCACACAGTACCTGGTCCATGAGACCAGATCAGCCCCCATTTAGGGGCTGATCTGGCTTCACTCTGAGGGGAGAGGGAAAATCTGCCAGGCAGTCATGAATGAGTCACAAGGACACATCCTTTATCACCTGGTTTTGGTCGTAGGCCTCCTATAACCTACTTCTGTGCACACAAGCAAATTTAGCTCATGTTCTCATCTCTTTTTAGATGGTTTTACTTTTCTGTCCAAGTATCAGCAACACTGATTAAAGCATAGTAAAAATGTGACCCTAAACTATGCAAACTTCACCTATTTTTCTTACAAACACTTCTGAAACTTGTACCAACAATCTACTTGCTATTAAAGTTTTGCATTGGCCAAGTGGAAATTTCCATTCATTCCATATATTTGCTAAAGCACATGATGGGTTTTTAGGTCTGAACAAATACTTTCCATGCTCTAGGACTAGAATGAGGCAGATTTGCTCCATTTGAATTTGAAAGGCTAATTCATTAGCACATTACGCCTACATCAAAACATTCATCCTCAGAGGTGCTAAAGAGTCATCTGTCAGTTTTCTAGAATTTTTAGTTCCATATCATTTTTACCCATATTGCATGAAAATTTTCTTTCACACCAAAAATGATATCTATGTTTTGCTGTATTTGTATAAACCCAGTAAAGCTTTCTCTCTACATCTTAACTGTGTCTTTTCCTAAGTGGCCAAATTGGACCACTCCATCAGCAGATGACTGTGCTGATGCAGAGTAGTTACACTGCCTTTGTACTCTTGTGCAAGTCTCTTTTGACTGACTGGTCAACACAACAGGAACACGAGCATAGGTCACTCAGAACAAGAAGGCACAGATGCAGCAGGGCACAGAGGCAGGTCCCCACCTGCTGCTGGTACTGCAGCATCCTCAGACAAACCTGTTTTCTCTCTGGCAGGCAGCTACATTCTTAGTTCTCCCCTACATTTCCCTCTCCTTTTTCTGCTCTTTATCCTCAGGCTCCTAAGGGAGCAAGAAATATTCCTGAGAATATTTCTGTTCTCATTTAGCCAATTAATTCCCAGGTGAATGTGTCATATGCAGAGGTACACACACATTCACTCAACAGTACATCGGTAGCAGTATTAAAGACTTTTTCAACATCTGAGCATACTCGGAGTCCTAATAAAAATGTTTTTCTGTACTTGTTTGTTTGTTTACTTTACCATCATTATAAGCCCGAATGCGGGCTTATAAACACACTTTGCGAGCCTGAAGGACAAGTGAGCAAGCAGGAAGGAGATGAAAGGTACTTTTTGAACAAGTTACTTCTGGAAGCATCACAAAGTTTGATCTGAGAGGATAGTCAGAGGTGGAGAAGATAAGAGCTGTCCCAGGCAGGTCCTAGGACAGCTTCCTGCAGCTGCTGTGCAGGAGGTGGGTGACCAGCAGGAATGACCAGAAACTCTCCTGGCACCCCTGAGATGCAACTACAGGAAGGGAAGAAGGAGAAAGCAATGGAGAAAAGGAAAGCTACAGTTATATTCAAAGTTATGTTGGAGCTTGAAACTGGTAACTAGAGGTTTTATTTAATGCAATACTAGAGAGACAGCCACTGGAGGGATTTGCAGAAAAGGAATTATGTCTCTGTGTCAATAGAAAGGAAGATTACTTTGGTAGCTTCATTTTATAAGACCTGAAAGGGGAATGAATTGGGTGCCTATTTGTGGTAATAGATTCAGAACTCACATCTAAGACATTAAGTTTAATAAACAAAAAAAATACCTTGCCATACATTCATCATAATTGTAATACATTTAGCTATTGAAAGTATTTGTTGATCCTTCTTCTCCCTCTCACTTGCCCTTATGTCCACAGTTGACAAAAATCTTTTTTTTCCACTTCTTTCTTAAGTGAGAAAATGTAATTGCTATTGAAGGTGCCACCACCAGTACTGCTGTTCTTTAATCATAGACAGACATTCAGCTGAACCCTTACCAATTGAATTTCAGAGTGTTTACATAAAACTTGATGTGGATACAATTCATTTCTGTGTGTTGTAAAGACAATGGTTTTTATTCTGCAAAATGCAGCGCATTTCCACATTTATCACTGTAAGCATAAAATTGCCTAAAGGCAGCGCATCTTTAATTAATTTTTACTGCAGTATGAAAAGAATCCTAAATCATTAATCATTTTCCTTTCACTATATACTGAAAGAAATTTTTCCTTTCCTATCCTATATACATGCATGCATATACACATAAAGAATCTTGTTGAACTTGACTTTTAACACCCTGTTTAAAAACTGAATTCCTTTCTACCTCTTGAGCAAGCTGCTCTACCCTCTGGAGATTAGTCTTCCGGTAAGATTAGGGTCACAAGAGTTGCTAGTGACAGCCCAACAACTTCTCCCAAAGCCTACACCAGTTTCTACAGGCACGGATGCTGGATTGAATGTAACTTATAATGAATATTTTTTAGCTGATTGATTTTAGCTTCCATTAGACTTCCAGAACTGTCTGACAATTGTTTCCTCAGCACTAGCATCCTTCTGTCTTCTATTATTATTTTTTTTTACATGAGGTGAATAAATAGGTTTCCATCAGAATAGGCAGCTCTATTTCTTCCATATATGTTTCTATCCCTACATAAATGTCAGCATATAAAATATTACACTTAGTAATCTCCAGACGAGCAGCTTAAATGAATGTACCTGATCATTCCATCTGCTGCCTAAACAAAGCCTAGCAAATCTATTTATTATACATTCCAAACATTGTATGAATATTAACCAATCTTTCCAATAATCCTCTGCCACTGTCAGTCATTCCTGACCAATCTGAAGGATGAAATAATGAAGAAATAAAGAGAATTAATGATGCCTCCAAATTACTTCCATGACTCAAGATTCTGAAGTCTTTCTTCTGAAAATGGCTAACCTTGCAGGGTTAGGCAAGTAATTACTTGGTGGCCCATACGAGAATCTCAGGATCATATGCAGACAGAACTAGATGCATACCCTGAAATTTCAAAGTGCCCCAAATTTTAGCAGCTGTGCTTCTAAATGAATAAATAAATCAATTAATAACCTGGTCTAGATAAGAATGAGAAATTAAGTAAATTTTCCACACCTAAGCACAATCAGAATCCAGAAATGAGGCATCCCTCTGCTCAGGTTATACAAGAGGTCACATTGAGGGAAGCAAGTTTATGTCAATGCTTTCTGCTGCATTTTAGGGTGAGCAGATTTTATTCAGTGAAGACTTACAGGCAGACCAGCTGAGAAGGCTGGCCCACACAGTGAGCCACTTGATCCACAACTCCTATGAGACAACACGAAGAGATTCAGTTTCACATCAAAGACTGCTGAATATATTGTTCCGATGATTTTTGACAAGTGAAAATAAATCTCCTTAACAGTGGAATATAAATAGTCTTCATTTGTGGGTTGCAGCTAAATGCATAGATGTATTTTAACATTTTTTAATCACTGTTTTTCTGAATTCAGCATTTTCCTTACATTTCAGCCATACGCATGACAAAAAAATTAGTGTGAAGAGATTTTTAATATCCCACTGAATAAGAATTTCTATTTTTGAGTAGCATTAGCACTATTGCTTTAAAATGATCTTCTGAACCGTGAAGACAGATTTTGAAAACCATCTTTTGAATACGCTCACAAGCTTGTCTAACATGTTACCCTCAAGGTTAACATTTCAGAGCCAAGTACCAGAGGAATCCTTTCAGTGGTGACACACAAATTGAGACTACACAACTTTCTGCTGGCATACAGACTGTGGTAGATATTAGCTTTTCTCTCCCTTTGCTGTTAACATTTGCTGTGTGTCAAATCAACAGATTCAGTCAGATAGTTTCTGAAAGTTATTGCTAAGATGAAATGCTACTCTTCTTACTTTCTTAAAAAGACTGTCAATAGTGGATGTGCAATAAACAGATGCACAAAGATAAAAATTCTCTACAAGAGGTTTATATATGTATCATACGTTATTTTTAAGTCATTTTGGACTAAATATACTACATCACATTATCTCCTGCCTACATATAACTTTCTGTGAAGAATACTCTTTGAAAGGTGATGGGAAGGAAGCTCTTAAAGGGGGCATCTGGATGGTCTTGGCTTCTGAAATGGATTTAAAAAAAACAAACACACATTTAAAGCAGATGTTGGCATTTACAATGTCTGTTCTTCAAACAAGCATGTTCCTGTTTTTGTTTGAAAGTTGACAAATGTCTAAAATATTTTATATATATATATATATATAAATTTCTTCATGATGGTAGTATTCTTCCTTATATACATAGTATTTATAGGCTCTATCTATAGTATACATATTCTATATAGGCTCTGATAACAAATAGATAATGTATTGTGTGTTCAGAGTACATTTTTTGGATATTCAAACTATATACAAGAAAATTACTATAAAATAACTGCTTCATAACAAGAAATTACTTGTGTGTGATTAGAATTAGAAAACATGTATGTGATTAGAATTAGGAAAAAGTCATCTTTATTTGGTTGTTAGAGGGCAGATTGTTGTTTGAAATCAAAATAAGAATAACATCACATGGCACCTTGGATCAGATCAGCTCTATGTCAGTTAATACAATCCTTTATGTCCAAACTCCAGATCTTAAAACCTGTACATCACTTAATTAAGTAAAGCATGGAAGGTCTTGAAGATGAAAGTTGCTGGTGCTGTCTGAAATTATAGAACACAGCTTTGAAGTGTAATAGAACAAATAAGAGATCACAAACAGGAAAAAAAAAATTCGTTTAAATTGTGTCATAGAATGGGTCAGCTCAGCAGGAAGTATCATTTGTCTGTGAGACAGTTTAAAGCCTCCTTGCATTACTTATGTTCAAGCTCTGATGATTTAAAAGATTCTTCTCTGCCTTAGATTTCCACAGCACTTTCTTACAAAACTGCCTCACCAACCAAGGAGAAGTATTTTAAAAATGCTAAGCGTGCTTTCATGGTGGAAGCTTAAGAATAACCCAGTTAGGTCTGTTGTAGCAAATGCTACTGGTACAGCAACAGTCTGAGTGCTATTCTCAGCCCAGATATTTTGTTAATATTTTTGCCTCTTACTCAAGAAATTTTGAAAGCATTTTCAGGAGCTCCTGAAATCCCTAACATGGCATGTAGTAGCACTTATTATTTAACATTCAGATTTTGAAATAAACTGTTTTTTAAAGGTGTACAAATAATAAAAAATAATGTAATTATTTCTCTCCGCTCTTGTTTTTTGTTGTTGCTGTTGTTTTGAGAAAACTTTCTGGCCTTTTCATAAGAGAAATACCTGAAGCTTTCATATGAGTTATTATTTACATTACAACAATGTGCAGGCATGAACCCTCCCTTTTCCACACAGAAAACAGAATAAGCATAAACCACGAGACACAGGTTGAATTCAATAAATACCAGAAGAGGCAAACAATATTTTTTGCTCAGTAGATAAAGATTCACTTGATGAAATGTAATTAAATAAGTCTGAAAATTGCTATATTGAATATTGCAATACAGGTAGTTTACTTGCTACTCACAATGTTATTTTCATGATGAGACAGAAATTTAAAGGACTGAAAAGTATTACTTATTACAACTTTGGTGAAAATCATAAGAAAAACAGTCTGACCAAAAATTAAAAAAAAATAAAAAAAATAAAAAAATAAAGCAAGCAAAGATATCTCTTTTGATATCTACAAAGGAATAGGTAGCAAAGGATAAAAGATAAAAGATGGAAATTCCTACTACACTGCTGAATTCTTTCAGAAGGTTGTCATTATTTTTACTGACCTAGGTAAAAAGGGGTTCTCTTTAGAAGCGTCATCTTAAAATATAAAAATAAAATTATGATACAAAAGAGTTAGTTATTTACTTTTAATATGACAGAGAATATACACTTTTAATCTTGGAGATTTTTGCAGGCCGGTTGGATTGTCTCATCACTAACAAAATCTCTTGCATCTTCTGACCCTGCTTCAGCAGTGGTTTTGGATCAGATGGTCTCAAGAGGTCCCTTCCAGCCCCAGCCAGTCTGTGATTCTGTGGCAGCCACTTTATATATCACAAATTCATCTTCTCAATACTGGGTTAGGGTCATTATCTTGAGGGGCTTTATCCACATTTTACAGGTGGGAGATTAAATTTACGATAATCACAGATTTCAACCACTGACATGGAGAGGAAAGAATGCACATCTTTTCTTCCACATAATGTCATATTAAGTCACCTGATGTCCATGTTCTACCAGTAATAAAGAACAGACGTGTTAGTGGGGCTGCTCCAGAAAGGGTCTCACTGGAGATTTTTACCCTGCAGACCAGGCATACCGAAGGGACATCAAGCCTTCTCTACTGACAGGAGGCCTTAGCATGTGTAGTGCCATGGAGAGGGAGTATATAGAATATCATTGAATTTAACCCCTTTACCTTATCTCCCTCGTCTCCTCTGATTTAAACAGGAGCTTAAATGATACAAAAAAAAAAAAAAAAAAAAAAAATATGGAGATATAGTGGAGATACAGGGGAAGGGACTACTGACCTCATTTCAAGGAGAATTACTTTTTCTTCCCAACAGCAATGCTATCTTACTCTGGAATGCTATGTCACCAGGTTACATCTTTCTTGGAGGTAGTACTTCCCAAGTGAAAAAATAGGAAGTCTTGGGAGCCTGCCAGTCTTGCAAATAGACCGAATGACCTGTTTCACTGAAGTAAAATCTCACATTCTCTTTGACTCAAGGCACATCGGATGATTTTGAAATGATCACATAAGAGCAAGATAAGGCTGTTCTGGCAATTATATTGCAGGAAATAAGGAAAGGTACCTGGGCTAATAACAGCAATTTACAAAGTTCAGGAAGGAGGTGCCTGAGGTTTAAAAAGTCCACAGTTCAATTAAATGCTAGAACAAGTGCTGCAAAGAATAGGATTATCAAAGTTGGAAATGATTCTTAGGCCTCAACAGGAAAGAAAAGTATAACCTACAAACTTTATTTCTTGCTTAAACTAGCAACCTATATAATTACTCTATAGATTGACACAAAACAATTGGCTTTCTAAAATCTGCTGTGAGTATACAGCAACCTCAGGCTCAACTTAAAAATAGATGTAAGGAGCCAGCCATGAGGTCAGCAAGTTTTGACTGCCTTTTGCCCCTGCATCCATATCTCTGAAAACAGAAGATGTGCCACTTTAGAAAACACTGCATGCAGCTCTTTGACACTAGGAGCTGCTTTAGTGTTTCCAGTCCAATAGCATCTTTGGGAATAAAGCTTGAGAGGGGCTGTGAGAAAAGATGTTCAAGGCTGTAAGGGTAAATGCAAATGAGACAAACTTGAATTTTTATTTATTTATATATATATATATATATTTGTCTTTATGCGGAGAGGAGATCTTGAGTGACAAAAGTCATATTTATAGTCTGAATACTTTCTTTTTTTTTAATCTGGAATTAGCAATACTGAATATTTAGAGCTTAATAAATTATTCTGAATGCATGCTTATATTTCATTCGCATCACAGCCTCGTGCAAAGTCTGAAGGGCTGCACTAGCTACAAATACAATAAAAGGAATTGCTTAGTGCTGATTATTTATGTCCATATTTTGCTGGATTGGGACCTTGGAAAACAGTCATTTCTCCCTCTTAATTTCTCATGACTTACTACAAGTGATGCTGTACCCCTCTCATGCTTCTACTCATGCAGTCAGAAGTATTTCTTCAGTAAGGAACATTGCCTTGAAGAGCTAGGTTACAATTCTGAATAGGAGGAAATTATCAGTTCACACTCTTTTTAAAACTATTCTGCACCATTAAAAATTGTTTCTGTCTGTTCTTATTTTTCAGCAAGAAGCAGTCCACTACAACGTAGCTTAAACACATGCGGTACAATTGCCTTCAACAAGATACCTTCCCAGTACAGTCACTTCTCTGACAATTCTTTTATCAATCTATAACTGAATTGTATGAGATTAAGAAATATAAAATAGAGTGCATGCCTGCTCCCAGTTTCTGTGAAATGCATATTTTTTCTGATAGACCAATTGAGAGGAATTAAAAGCAGATTTAACATTTCATAAATATGTCATCCAATCTGTCAGAATAAAATCCTAATACTTAAACCATTCTATATGAAAGTCAGCATTAATTACTTACCAAAATGTCAATATCAATTACTTAATGAAATATTCAAAATGGCATCTCACTAAAGATAACATGATCTTTAAGATCTAATTCAGCCAAGTTCTACTTCAAGCCGCATACTGTCACTGATGGGCTACAAAATTTATGCTCTGTTACACATTTTTTCTCCCTCATTGTCACTCTCTCCCTCTTCTCTGATCTTGGTTCCCTTCTTTTTCTCATGAGGTGTCACTTTCTTTTCTGTCCAATGGTGTTTGTATCATTTTTTGCACAGTCTAATACACAACATTTAAATCTTACAGCATTCTAATTCTACCTTAGCCATAACAAGAAAAATTACCTCCTAAGGGAATAACTGGGCTTCCTGTTATACACTCATAGGTGTTTTACTTCAACTACAAGTTGTCAGTGTCATTGTAGAAATATCTAAGCCAAATTGTAAATAATTTTGTCAATGTCCATAAAGATCCCCTAAACAAAGTTTTACCTGGGAGCATGAAATGACACCTCCAGATAACTGAACATATTTTTTAAAATGTCTTGTAACAAGAAATCCATAATCCAGTGATACACTTTTTTTTTTTTATACTGATTTTTTTTTGCCTAAATTAAGGCAAAATATCTTTGTGTGCTTCCCATTATAAGCCACTATAATTATTTACTCATGCCAACTGGCAGAAGAATAACAGTCTTGTTATCAGGAAACATAACATATGGAAGGGAACAGAACCACGTGAGGCATCAAATTTACTCCAGTCCATTATCAAAAAAGCAAACCTGAGCAAGAAGAACCAATGGAAAATTCTGTAAAATAAGAAATGCTATTAGACAGATGGTTTTATGCTAAACCGCATGCGGACCAGTGGTTACTCAAGGGTAGAACGTCATAAAATGAGGCTCGGTGAGTTCCAGACTTGGTCACTGGCTTCTGGGCAGCTACATGCAGACCACAGCTTTCCATTAGACCTCAGCTTCTCCATCTAGGAAATGAGGGTGAAGCTAGCTCTTCTGTAAGATGATTTGGAAGCTATCAAAGAAGGTTCAATATATATTACCTCTGCTTTTATTAAGACAGAAATTGTTCAATTCATCAATTTTTTTTTTTTATGTGATTCATCCTTCATTTAGTTATATGGTATCGTAACATTTATTTGATATACAGAAGCTGATGATTTTCTTGAAATATTACACCCCTGCACAACAAAATGCTTAAATGTCCTTAAATCTAAGCACACATGTGGTCCCTTTAAAGTGAAAGGAACTAGTCTCATGCTAAGATTATGCATCTGCTTAAGTACATTGAGGCATGGTGATAATATAGTTGAATCAAATGTCTTTCATTATTTGTTTAGATATTCTAAAATAAATGAACATAAAAGAATATTAAACAATCACAAGTGGTTTTTTTAAGATAACTGTACGAGTCTGTGATAGCTGAACACTTAACTCTATTACGATGCTTCGTGAATCCCAAACTTTTTCACTAATCCTCAAAACTGCAGTAAGACTTTATTTTACAAGTTGTGTTAAACATGATAAATAACAGGTTTTATAAAAGTCTGATGACTGGAAGTGCTTCTGGTAAATTCTCCAGAAGGGTTTAACTTTAAGGGTTTAACTTTATGGGAGCATGTGCAGTTCACAAGTTGTAATGCTTGTGTGGAGTTCTGAAGCTGTTATAACCATACCCACATACAATTGCATCACAAGTGCAGCTGGACCAGTGCTGCCCCCACTTCAGCTGGATTGTGGTTGTAAAAGTTACAGTTAATCAGTTGCCCTGCTCTGCAACTGAGTTGTAATTGCAGCAGTCATTTTACTCATACAGCAAGCCCTGGGCCAGGACTGGATCCAGCTGGGCTACAGACAGAGGAGGGGAGCCTTGGAGCCTACTGTGCGTTGGTTGTGCTCAGCAGTGCTAATGGGGAAGGAAAGACATCAGTCAGCTGAAGAGAATGTGAGCTTTTCTCCTTGATAATCAACGCCTAAAGCATATGTTCTAGGTGGATGTTGAAGTTAAAGGAAAATCTTTGCATCTTTTTCAGGCAGATCTCAGCATGCCAAAGAAAGCAGCCCTTGAGGGGGTTGAATCCACACATCACAGCATAAGACAGGTGCAGTCAATACACAGAAAAAGGTCACCTTCCTTCAATAGCTTCCACCCCTCTCACAGCAAGTGAGAATCAGCGATGGCCTCTGTCCACTAAATCCTGCATGGTGTTGGAGCGTTAAATCTACAGGCTACCCTTTACTTGCAATGTAATCTAATTCCTTATGATTTGTTGGTGGGACGTAATATAAATACGTTTGCTTATTAGTATGTCACATTTACAGAGCTAGACTGTGCTAGCCATTACTCTTGCAAAGCTTGGAAAACTTTCTGTGGTCACTGACTTGGAAAAACTAAAAAACAATTATGTAAACCATAATAAGTGTAAGGAACAATCTTGAATAGATGGGTATTATTATTTTTAATGAGAACTAGCCATAATCAGTGTTTCTAGATGTATTGACAGATAACAGCTTTTAAATAAGAAAAGCAGAATACACATTATTTAAAATCGTGTATGGAAAAAAAGCATTGTCCACCTATTAGCCAACAGCTTTAAATCTAATTTTGAACAAACTGCAGAGAATGATTAAATGACAAAGTACTTTATTAATGTGTTTTTCTTTTCCATAATGCTACTTTTGTTTGCTGAGCTTGCTGTCTGTAAACAACTTATAATGCTCACTTTTGATTTAAACAGTGCTAACATTTCTGCATTTACTGCAATAATACAGTGTGAGCCATAACACCGTAAAGTAAGACATAAAAGCAATTTGTTCTCTATATGATATTGATTTTTAAATAAATGAGTAGGGTTTGTGCTTATTCCATGCAGAAAGCAAAAACAAAACTAGAATTAATAAAATTACACATACAGCTTTTCCAGACTTTTCTAAAGCTGAGCACTAGTTGTGGAAAAGGTTTGTGGATACATTTTTCAAACCCACAGAATACTATCACATCTTCACTGAAGTGCTCCAGGAAAGAATAATTCACATTCTTCCTAAAACAGTAACATCTGTTCCTCTAAATAAATACTAACATGACAATTTATGGACAAGGCAAAGTTTAAAAAAATGAATGGTTTATTGCATATAGTTTGCCAATATATGAAGCTTCATCATGAAATTCTATTTTCCTTTCAGTGTTATATTTCCAGACTAACTGTAGCAAAAGTCCTAGAAATCACAGCATCTTTATTTTTTCCTCTGAGCTCACAGGCCCAAAGTACCAAGCATTTTGAGTCAAGAAGCAGCTGTTTCCTGATTATCCAAGCCACAGTTATCTCAGAAAGAATATTGGAGAATTGGTGATCCAATTATTTTTTTTTTCTGACTAGCTCTTCCCTGACTCCCATGTCTGATATTAAGGACAGGCAGAGAGATATTTTTATGGCAGTAATTGTCTTCTCATCTATCACTGATAGAGATATAACTGTAAAATGCCTGGAATATTTCTGCCAGGAAGTTCCAGTTAAAAAAAAAAAAAATCCTCAAAATAGGTTTTAAGATTACAGCTAGGTGATAAACAGCTTCCTGGGTTTGGCAAAGGAAAACAAAGAAAACCATATGGATAACTTAATTCACAAAGGGAAAGGGGGAGAAAATACAGTGAAAAGGTCTCAAGGGCTGAGGTAAGGACAGGGAGATCACTCACCAGTCACTATCATGGGCAAAGCAAACTCAGCACAGGGAGATTAGAGAAATTTATTACCTATTACTAACTAGGTAGAGGAGTGAGAAAAAAACAAAATAACTGAAAACACCTTCCCCCTCCTCCCTCCCTCTATCCACCCTTTTCCACCTCCTCTCCCCAAGCAGCACAAGGGAATGGGGGCTGCAATCAGTCCCTGGCACTTCATCTCTGTCACTGCTTCACGGTCACTCTCTACCCCTTCTCCACATACAGTCCCTCCCACGGGATGCCATCCTTCCCAAACTGAGCCTGTGTGGGTTTCCCATGGGCAGTAGCTCTTCAAGAACTGCTCCCACAGGGTCCATACCACAGGGTCCATCCCCCAGGAGCAAACTGCTCCAGCACAGGTCCCCCATGGGTGGGCAGCAGCTCCCCCCAGACCTCCTGCTCCTGCATGGGCTCCTCTCCAGGGGCTGCAGCGTGGAGATCTGCTCCATGTGTGACCCATGGGTTGCAGGGGGACAGCCTGCTCCACCAGGGGCCTCTCCACAGGCCACAGGGGAACTGCTGCTGCATGCCTGGAGCACCTGCTGCCCTCCTTCTGCACTGACCTTGGGGGCTGCAGGGCTGGTTCTCACTCCTCTCTCCCAGCTGCTGTTGCACAGCAGTATTTTCCCTTTCTTAAATCTGCTCTCACAGAGGCACAAACAACATTGCTCACTGGCTTGGCTCTGGGTAGTGGCAGGTTCCTTTGCAACCAGATGAAACTATCCCTTATCTAACATGGGGTAGCTTCTAGGTTTTTCTTGCAGAGGCTACCCCATGCAGCCTCCCACCACCAAAACCTTGCCACATAAACCCACTACAGGTGTTTTCTTTTCTTCTATTTGTAACAATAGCAAATGAGAAAAGATTGTGTTCACCAAACTGAGGAAGATCATGTCCCACTTTTTCCCAGAAGCCTATTGATTTGATGTTGTGGGTGACCTGTGTTCATTCCAGCTTCTCAATAACCAGAATTTACTACATTTTTGATTGATGTTACCAACAGAGTGCACAGAGATCTATGCTGGGGTTGCACATTGCTGTCGCTGAAAGAATTATGAACTTCACTCAGAAAAGAGAAGCAGCAATATATTTATTGATGAAAACAGTGATTTAGCAAAGCTTAATCATGAATAAGATGATGATTTAACAAAGCTCTAATGGTAAACGTGACATTAACAAGATCCGTTATGTCAAGGTCACTTGATTATATACTGCATAGGGGACAGGGTCAGACTAAAAGCATCAGAGAGACCCTCACATTGAGTTACAAGGTTCAAAATGAAGTCTCTTGTCATCCAAACTCCAAAGAGTCAAGATACAACTGGATCCTATCCCAATCCCAGATTTAACGATTTATGCCTAAAGGATTATATGCACAATCAATCCTTTCTATCACTCAGCTAAGACTACAAAGCTTCAGCATGCTTAGCAAATCACTTGCAAAGTTTCAACAAGCTAGCTATTAGTCACTTACCCAGTATCTGTCAGAGGTAAGGAATCTCTCAACCTCAAGGAGTAACCTTGAGTCATCTCTCTCTTCAAGAAGATCCTGGCACACTGGCACACAGCCTGCAGTACAGGAGAGCTCAATAGGCTGTGGGATGTTCCCTGTTTATGGGGTAAGATGATTGACTATTAGTCATATTTACATACCAGTCATATATATATATATATATATGGTTGGTACATGCTTCTATAGCCCTTGGATCTATCTCCCCCAAATCCACTTGGAGCCTGGTTCAATTATCATGACCAGACGTATTCTTCATGTTTGCCTGATGGTTATCATCCATGCAGGGCTATGGGTGAAGGGTTACATCAGGGGTGGCCCAGGGGAGTACACCACCACAGCTGTTCAATATGGATATGAATATGAAATAAACAGTATGGGAAAAAAAAAAAAAAAGGATGAGTAATAAGGTAACATAGATGTTAGACATAAAATTACTCATTACAGTTAAATTTAAAACTGCAAAGAATCAGATCTGAAGATTTTGAATGAATAGACAGATCATGGCAAATCAAATGACTTGACGATAAGTGAAAAGAATTGTTCATGGGGAGAAAATCCTAAGTGTGCCTGTAACAGAATGGTCTCTGAATAAGCTACAACTCAAGAAAGATATCCTGGAGTCACTGTGGATGGCTTTCTGAACTACGGTTTGTAACCACTATAGTTAGCAGTAGTCAAAAAAAAAAAAAAAAAAGTAAACAAAGAAAACAAAACTATAGCACCATGTAAATACAGAGTCTGTTCATTCCTTGAATGATATATAAGGTTTTAGTTATCCCATAGCAGAAACGAATGGCAAAAAAACTTCCAGGGGATTGGAGGCTTTCTATATGAGAAAAGACTAAGCAAACTAAGATTTGTCAGCTTGGAAAAAGATTTTCTGAAGAAAGGAAGACTTATGATGCCTTGGAAAACTGTTTTATAAGGAAGAAATAGTTACAACAGCAATACATATTACTCCAGTCTTTGAGTCATTAATCGTACACAGAGGGCGAATAGGAAATTATTATGACAGTTTATAGGATATTAAATATAACACTTAGTAATAACAATTAACAATGTATATAATTATAACAATGTAACAATACACTATAACAATTAATTATAGGCACTTTCTACAATTATTACAGCATTATTAAACTGTGGGACAGCACCACACAATGCTGTGAAAGCTGAAAGTTAGTGATTTCCAGAAAGGACTGGAGAAATTCCAGGGCCATCAACAGCTAGTAAACATAATGCTTTTGGTCCAGTATGGGCTGCAGAAGTTCTATTTGTTTGACAGACAATGAGAGAAAACCTAGGAAAGACATTTTATCCTTTGGCTTTTTAAACTCTAAGTATCCAATAATGGTCACTGTCAATGAAAGACCACTCGTCTAATCAGTGAAAGACACTGATCTTCAGTTTGACCCAATATGGCAGTTTTTATATTCTGTTGCCTATAAAGTCCTGTAGGAAATGAAAGTAGACATGTATTATTAAAGTAGAGATGTATATAAAGAAGAGCAATCTGAAAAAAAAAAAAAAAGAAATAAGTATAAAGTATCGGTGTTAGAATCAAAAATGTTTTATCAAATTATGTCCTGTAAGTTCAAAGGTTTTACACAACAGGGATGTTTTCATGAAAATCCATCCCATAAATTAACTGCACAGCCAATGTTAGAGTCCCAACCTCTTGTAAAAGACAAAACATGATTTTTAGTGCCTCTGAAAGCATGTAATTTCATTTATGATCTCCTAAAAAGTTGTTCTAGTAGGAAGAAAAAGCTCTAAATTACATTATCTATTTTCTAGCAGGTTATACAGCTGGATCATTTGTTTTTGAAAAACAATGAGTTACATTAATCAATAGATTTTGACTCAGTGTTCCTCCACTCTTTTATTACAGTTGATTGCAGACCATCACTCTTTCCAGAGACAACTCTAAGGCTTGGAGAACATCAGGTGATTTTCCTCTCAGTAAGGATTTTAACTACTCAGGAATAACCTTCAGAATTTTAACTCTATCATAAATCAGGACATACTCTGAACTGTGGTCCAGGTGGTGCCATCTGTTCCACACAGTCCCCTTTACTTCTGAGGAGTGCGAGAGAGCGACAAAGTCTAGGCTATATGGGAATGCTGAAATTAAACAGTGCCACTGGCTATACTACATCTATGTCAGACAAAATAGCAGTTTGGGCTTGTAATAATAGAATAAAAACCATTCAGTCAAATGTCAGTATTAAATGGTTTTAATTTTTGAAATCTTGATGTTGATCAGGATGATACTTACAATATTTTGGACCCTTTGAAGCCATCAATTACTTTGTCACTAGTGTCAGTGGGGCCAGGGTTTCACCTCCAATCTCCAGGAAATAAATATTTCTGAAAGGAATTATCCTGAAAGAAAGGAGAGAAAATATTTTGACACAGAGAGGAGATATAATGACTAACTTGGCAATGTTTGCTTATGCATTCTGCTATATGAGAAGTATCTCAGATGTAATCACTTCAAATTATTATTTTGAAGTCATATTTACTGCTGATCTCCTTTCTCAGAATCCTTGACAGTTCTTGTCAATAATACAGAAACCTAATATTTACACAGGATTTATTACAGTCGATGTAGGAACAGAAACAAATCTTAATTGGTTATATAACACTGATTTTCTGTGAAACTTAGACAAGGCAAGTTCTGAGGAACTTGCTCAAAATGACCATCTTTCTCAAGCTTATTTTATTTCTGTATGTTGGAATGATCACTTTGCTTTCTGTTATGTTGTCTCTATTATTTTCTTACTCTCCTAGCTATGTTGTGACCTTCCCCGCAGAGAATATCTGCATTTCCTTGACTAGTGAAGCCCTAGTTCCTGTACCTAACTCTGTCTACCATGAAGTGATTGAAAACCTGGCCTCGTTGCTTCCTGCTGCCAGCCGCACAGCAGGCACTGGTAGGCAGGGCTCCTACACTTGGGGCTTCCTTCTTGTGTTTCATGCAAGCAGCTGTATATTTCCACAGGCATGTTCTTTGCTGTTTGGGAATCTCAAATAAGACTGCTGTTTCTTGAGCCTTACTCTTCCTCTGAGTTATCAAAGTACCTTCAAGTTAATAAAAAGCTGTATTCCAACATTTAAAATAAAAAGGAATGGAGGTCTCTGTTTTAATGTAGAATGCTCAGATTTAGTTGTTTGTGATCTCATGGACATTGCTACAAATTTCAGGCATATTTTTAAAAGAATACTGTAATTCTGAAAATAAATTTTGCATGTAAAATTGGTACTTATTGGTATAATCTGCCTCTCTCTCTTCGGTATTATGTCTGAAGTAAAAATAAAGAAAAACAGCTTTGGTCTGGGTCTCAGATGCCTATATTCATAAGATTTAAATGAAATTGCACTTCTTCTCTCCTTTTCCCTTTGAGGGCACTAGCCCAGTCAGCCCTACTGAAAAGGAAAGGGCTACAAGAAACAGAAAGAGAGGGAAAACAAAAAAGTCTGGGGGGTATCAATGGAACATATGACAGAATTTGGAGGTTACAAAACTGAAAATGAGTTAAAAGGGTGCAGACGGGGACCTGAGGCAGAGCGATCCTGACAACACCCATTGCCCCTGAGGGTGTCTGCAGAGGTATGTCTGTCCGTACGTACAGAGCATGTGTGACTGGGATCTTCCTCTCACTGCAGAAAGGGCATGCACCAGGGGACCCCACAAACCACACCATTAGCACACCTGCACCCACTTCTCTGAGGAGGATCTTCCCAACCAACATCCCCAGTCAGCTCCAGCATGAGATCCAGGAATCCAACCTGCTTCACCAGGATTGCCTACTTCTCAAGGGGGAAAGATGGCTTCTTGTCTTGTGTTACTTTACATAGTGTCTAAATACCTTGGCAGAGGGTCTGCCCCTTAGTGCCTTTTCCATTGCTGGTGAATTCATGTCATTTAGATCAATAGGAGTTTTAGATCAATGGAATCTGGATCTTTGTGTATGCTATCTCTGTATAGTTAGCAGTGCAGTTGCTGATAGACTTCAGAGCCACCCAGATACTCACAGGTTTCTTCAAAAGTACTTGCCTCTAGATAAACAGAAACACAAAGATTTTCACTGCGCTTTCACACTGTTTCTGACCACCAGATCCCTTCATGTCCGTCTATGAAAATGCCCAGCTGAAACTCCTTATGGTTTTTGTCTTATGCAGTGCAAAACAGCACAGTCCTCCCAGTTTTAAACCAAGACATTGGGTATTGTATTGCCTATGTCAGCCATGCTTACTCCAGCTGGTTTGATGCAATTTGTTACCTGCAATTTCAAATTTCCTTTCTGGAACATGTAATCAGAGAGAAACATTGGCCAGATGTCATCTTAAAATTGGACTATTCTAGTCTATTAATTGCTGGGTAAAAGGTAAAATACATGAAAACAAAGGTTTAAAACTCCAGAAAGGAGTACAGCATTCCTTTTTTACCTAAAGCTGTAAAGAACTTTCTCAGTGCTGACAGACAGAAAAGCAATCATTAAGCTCAGTCAGTTGGTTATATAGTATTATACCTTGTTTTAAAGCAAGTTGTATGGGTTTTGTCCACAATTTGTCACTTCCCAGCTTGATATTTCACAGATTACACTAACTTTGTCAGAACATATTCTAATTCAGAAAATGACAAGTATAAAAACCTGTGCCCTTGCTGAAAAATTGCATCCAGGCTTAAATCTAGATAATTATACCCCTGAGCGGTAACTGGCATTAGTATTTCTACCTGCAGCTGGTCAGGTTTTGGACTGTGAACACACACGAAGGACTAATTGCAGCAGTTCTAAATACTGCTACTGTTGTTAGGACATTAGATTGGCATGAGAGAGCTAACCTGTACACTGAGAGCAAAACCAGGTACAGAGATCAGACAGCAAGTCATCCTACTATACTTGATTTCATTGCTTCATATGTACACCAGTCATTTCTTACTGTAAACTCCCACTCAACCCATCCTTCTCAAAACTGTCATTGCAAACTGAGGGACATTTTCAATGAATATCGTAGAATATCCCGAGATGAAAGGGACCTATAAGGATCACCAAGTCCAACTCCCGGCTCTACACAGGACCACCCAAAAAGCAGAGGTCTGAGAGCATTGTCCTAATGCTTCTTAAACTCCATCAGGCTTGGTGCTGTGACCACTGCTCTGGTGAGCCTGTTCCAATGTCTGATGACACCCCCAGTGAAGAACCTTACTTCTATGTATATTGTACTTAAATCAGAGAATAACCTAATGAGGCTTCTGACTTGCTTTCAGTAAATTACTTCAGACTGATTAAATGTCTTTGTTATAGTTATAAATAGTATTCATAGGACCCTTATTCTCTTCTAATCCTAAACTATGAACAATAGAGATTATCCTCTAGATTAACTGTCCTATATCTGAACCAGAAACAATGCTCACTCAGAATTTAATTCTGGAAAAATGCAGATTCTTATGATTTCATTATGTTAGTTACCATTTGTTCAAATAATAAACGTACACTCTCTGACTTCATGAATAATTTACCTTTTAGAGAAAATAAACATGGCCTGCAATTAGGGAGGGGGACATCACAAGGTCTGATTCATATGCTAATCCAAACTTATACTTGCATAACTCTGTTGAACTCCATGGAGTTACAGTGACTCAGAAATGGAATAACATAATGACAAATTAGGCCCAGCAGAGTTTAAAACGGCCTTCATCTTATTTGAAATTGCATGACTGAAACTCAGTTGAGCTAGATCCCACAAAAAGGCCATAAAGGAGAATCGCAGTGCCACACCCCGAGAACTGTAGGAAAAGAATTTGGGTGAAATTAAGTAATGCAAAAACTCAATGTTATACCTGTAGGAACTATAATGAATTTACAATATTCTTAATATTTGAGATGGAACTGGGAGAGGGAAGGTAAATCTGTAATGACTAATAGTCAACAGTACAGTGTGCCCATGTGGAAAGGCAAAGTTATCTTTCAAAGGTATTATGTGAAATATTGTTGGTAGATAAGAAAGTATTCATGGCATCTATATAAGACACTTCCAAAATTTTCTTTGAGACAGTCTATCACAATTCTGGTCACTCATGTTCAAGAGCAATCACATTCTAGCTGGAATAAGTACAGGGGGTAGCAACCAGTACAATCAGAAGTTTAAGCACCCTGTGTTACAGGGAACACTAAAAGAATTCTTGGCTTTTTGAATCTCTTAGAAAAAAGGCCAAGAGGGGATATGTTTGCTCTGTGTAAACACATCATAGAGTTAAACATTAGAGACAGAAGAGCTGTTTAAGCTAAAGGAAAAAAGTGTGCAGAAGAGTAAAACAGGTGGTCATGGAAGCAACTCGGATCAAGAATTATTAAAAGTTCTTACCTGTCAGAGGAGAGCATTTCTGAAACAGTTTTACAATAGAGGCCTTGGAGCTCTTCTGCATGGCAGTGGGCTGCAGGACAGGATGTCCCCTTGGGCAGGGACACCTCTCAAGGTCATGCCTGATACAGAGACCCCTTACTCCTTGTGAGAGATTCCTTGCTGTAACAGATCCTTGGTAAGTACTTACTAAATTCTGTAAGCTTCATTAGGATCGTATCTTAGTTTGATTGTGCATGTATAATCCTTGAACATAAACCGTTGATCAAGTCTGGGACTAGGAGTGGATGTAGCCATACCTAGGCTCCTTACCTCTTCAGTTCAAGGAGTTTAGGAAGCAAGAGGATGTACTCTGAACCTCGTGGTTTGACCAGAGGGTCCCCCTGACACGTCTGACTTACCCTGTCCCCTGTGCAGTGAATAAGCATACCTTGCCATCTCCAAACTTAAGTCAATGTCTTATTTACGATTAAGCTTTGTTAGATCATTACATTATATCTGCTGCTTTCTCTCTTACAAGTGAAGTATGCAATTTCATCCACAAAAAGTTCTCACAAGGTTTAAAATAACCAAGCTGTAGAAGCTACTGTGGGTCACTGTTTCTTCCATTGGCAGAACATTAGACACATTAGACCTGGAAGATTCAAGTTTGTGTTACCTCATTCCCTTAGCTGGGAGATGGAGAGTAACTGTGCCTCATGAGATACAAACAGTTCGTTCCCACCTGCCAGTTCTTAGTGCTCTCTAGTGCTCAGGCCCTGTGTGGCAATGGGACAGCAGGGCAAAGGGATGCTCTTTTGGTCTTTCATTTGGAAGCTCTTCTATCTTGCACAAAATGACTCCATAGTTATGGAGCCCTGCAGTTCTCCTTGGAGAAGCAAACCATGCCCCAGTAATGTGAATAATTGCTACAAAGAGCAAGAATCTCTTGACAATTTTTGCTGCTCAGTGCTTCTAATTAAGACAGAGTAAGATGTTGCTGGCCAGAAAGCTTTCCTAGTGGGTATTTTAATACTGGCATGACCAGCTAGAGTTGACTATAAGATTGGGGTAGCTACCTTTGAATTTAATTTTTAAAAGTGACACTATGCAGAAAAAACAAGAGTACCTCTGCCCATTTATGAATTTGCCTTTTAGATGGAATGCATTTTAGCTAACTAAATTTGATTCTAAAAGGCAGAGTGCTGGAATTTAAGCCAATTTAAATAAGATTTGCTTCAGTGATTCTAAGGAATCACGTTTTATACAGAAAGGTTTTCAGCATGATAGATGGAATTTTGCACACATTTTAGTAAGCTGCTCAGATTATTGCCTTATATGTTATCAAGATACAGCAGTATATTGTGTTAGCATGCTGTCAAGTTAAATAGAAAATATTCTGGTATTTCTCTTTAACAAACTCTTTCCATGTACATACTTCACTTAGGGAAAGGGGTTAATTGGTTTATGTTCACTGAAATATTTTACAGAAAACAATTCAACTTTATTGCAAAATGAAAACATCTTTTTGGGGAACTTCATGCTAGTGCTATAAGGATTGTCATTATGTTGAGCATTCAGTGGTAAATGTGTCTCACTGGAAGTGAGAAAGAAAGTCTATAAAGTCAATATACTGTCATGCCAAATATCTTCCCAAAGCAAGATGGGCTGCCAATTCCTCCTAAAGAAATCTCAAAGGGAATTAAATTATATTCTTTACTACCTAAAAGTCCCTAAACACAGGTTAGAGCAGGTTTTACAAGATGCAGTGCTTGCAATTCTATGCAAGTACATCTAAAAGAGCACCTTGCAATGCTTGCAACTGCCTCACTCTCATCTAAACCACCTAGTGAGCAGTGACAAGTGACCAAGGTGAAAGAGTTCACAACAATAAACTATTAAGTAGCCTTATACAACACCCATTAAAATCAACAGAATTCTTTCCAGGGACTTCAGTAAGAACTGAATTGCATCTTTTAGGAATAATGATAAGAAATAAGGAAACAGGATCTTGTAAGATATAAAGAGGACTGGGGGTGCTGGGGTCTTGTTCTCCTCCCTCCTCCACCCCTCTTCCGCCCCCCGCCCCCCCCAACAGGGCATTTTAGCTTCTGTTTACAATGGCAATTATAGTGGAGAGCATAAAGGAAAACATAAATTTCAAACATGCAAAAGGATAATTTAATTCCTCATCAAGACTAAAGAAATTAAAGGAAATTTTTGGAAGTATGAAAGCAGACGTTATGTTAGAACTTATTCTAGTCATTTAAACATTAGGCTATTTTGTTTATTTGTAAGGGAGCAGGTGAAGCTCCATGACTGCTACTCAGTGATGGAACCACAGACTTCAAGCTCAGGAGGCCAAAATCATTTTGTTATTCACTTTGTTGCTTCAAAGCAAAGTAAGCTATTGTGTATTATTCCTTTGGTGTGAAGTAATTTTTTTATATTTTTTTTTGCTGTTACAAGACCATGAGCCAAAGCTGGTAGGAATCCTTTTTAAATTGAACAAGTCACACCAACCTGAACACTCACTGAAGATGTCTATAATCACTAAATACCTTATCAGACCTTCCTTTGTCTTTTTTTCTCCCACTATTTTTCCCAACCAACAACCACTAAGTTTCCCTGTGAAACAAAAATAAAATAATAATTAATTTTTTAAAATTGAATATATATTTGTTTTGAGAAAACACATAAAAAATCTCTCCACATAAAACAGAGTATCATTGACCATTAATCTAAATACTAAGGTGAATATCCAGGAGCCATTTTCCCTTTTCATCATCACTGCCACATCTCCAAGTATATTAGTCGTGTAGTCTCACATTTTTGGACTATTTGCAGTATAAGAAGAAATATTTGCCTAACTCTACCTAGTGGCTTCAACTCAAGAGGACAGAAATGTTGGGTATAAATCGCCTCTGTCCATGGCTGGTGGAAGCCAAAGGAAAAGCCCATTTTACTGTCTCCACTGTTCAACCAATAGTACTTCTATTTGGTGTATTGCTCAGGAAACCTCCCATTGCCTCTCTTCTTCCTAGGAGATTTTGAAGACTGTGACAGTCCATAGTCACCCTGGGGTCAGGACAAGAATTTCTCAAAGGGCTGAACAAGAGAGCTATAGAGTGAACATGAAGCACAGGAGGCCTTTACCCCTTCGCTGTTTCTTGCTTTGAGAGGAATGAGCTTGTCTATATAGCTAGTATGCTTACTCCTGATTGCAATGAGATCATTAACAGCCTGGTGGCAAATTCAACTTACATATTTTGGAATTATGTCAGTTGTACTGCTTAAGTGATGCTAAAAATAGACAGAAGTTATTATTCATATTAAAGGTGAGCAGACATTGATCACAAGAAAATTTTATCAGCTTAGGAACAGTTAACTGCTGAATGACTGTTTTCAGACATCCGCCTATATGAGTCTAAGTTTTCTAAGAAAGCATGCAGTTAAATGCACATCTGTCCTCTCTTGCATTAATGTTCTTCATACAGTGACTATTGGTTGTTTTAAAGCATGCATTATATGAGCAGTTCTACTTTTACAACAAGAGATTAGAAATCTGATCTTTTTTTGAGTCAATTTTTGCAAGAGAAGCATTTTACACTCTGAAGAGTTCTATCTAAATCACTAGAAATATCACAAGCTTCTGTACAACACAAAGATGTTAGAGTGTAATGTAAAATAATTACAATTTGGATAAGGATCAGTGAAGCCAAAATAAGTCAAGTTACTTAGAGGCAATCTTTAGATTGTCTTCAGTACAATGCTTTTATATAATATATTTCAAATTTTACAATGTTTGTAGATAGCTTGTAGATGAAATTGTTCAATATTTTTCAGTAAAACATTTTTCATTTGTATATACGTACCTGCAGAGTAAATGATTTGGTGATCCCAATTAATTGCTAAACGAAATTAACGCTGTTCAGGCAACTGCAGTTCTACATTTCTTATGTCTCAGTTGCATTCTGAATTTCTTGTAAAGCACTTCTTTTGAAAATACAATACACACACTGCGAGTTCTTCCCTTCTGAGATATCCGTATTCCAATGTAGGCACACGTGATACACAGGAAAAAATTTAGAACTGCATATCACTAGTAAGGGAATCAATGATGAAAGCCTTTCTGAAAGCAAATACATTTCAAGCAGCATTGAAAGGACCCATTTTTGACCTAAGTGGTTAGCCCAAGGGCTATTTCAGGTAGGAGGTGAAGCTGATAATAGTGTCAGATACTTCTTCTGTGTCATCCTGTTTATTTACAAAGAATGCACAAGGTCTGGTTTCCCTGAATGCAGCAGAAATCAAACAGCAGGAGATACAGTTTCTTTGCCCATGGGGTCAAGACTCTTTCTAGCTAGCACTTAGCCCAAAAGATCTTTCTCTAAGCTTTTCACAAAACTACATTCATGATGTTTGTTCTCACTGTGTCCTCAAATGCTTTTCTCTCAACTTCTCTACCTTTTCTCTTGTTACTCTCAGAGACAGATCCATTCACTTTTACCAAGCAGTGTCACCACAGCGTGCCCATCTAAGAAAAACCCTCTGAAATCATAGGACTTCCCAGTGCAAAGATGACATCTGGGCATCTCTATTTCATTTATCCAGTTCTATGTATTCTTTACCTTACACACACACATATTTATTAGTCATGACTATCAGATTGACTAGATTTCACACAACTCATAAGCACACAAATCTCTACACATGAAAAGATGGTTTGTTTCAATCATGCAACATACTTGGAAGTATAAAAAATAAAAAATTATTTTTTAAAAAAGACCGGATTTTATTGCTCTTAGGCAAGTTTGCTGGCATTTAATTACATAGTCTTATTGGGTAAATCCTAAAAGGCTCAACATACAGCTGGCAGGCTTGGAGCAGAGAAAGACGTATTTTTAAATCTTTCCAATATTAAGCTTTTTGAAGGAATGATTTCTGACATAATGTAGACAGACAGACAGTACTGCCTAAAACTGCAGAGAGGCCTCCCAGTGCCTTAGAACTAACTCTGCAGCTCCCATGCTGTTACCATGCTCTCAGTAGATTTTCTTTCCCAAATCCCTGTACCTGGTTAAGGCAGCCAGCGCTTTCAGGTACAGTGAGTATAGCTGCTTTTCTTGAACAAAGCTTTCCACTTCCAAAACTGCCACTAAAGTAAACAATATATTTTCAGCAACCATTTACATATAAAATGTAAACTGTATTGATTCTATCTTGACTAATTTGTCTGAAACATATTGCTGTAGGTCCACAGACACTAGAAGAGAATTCAATTAATTGCTTCACCTCTTTCATGTATAAAAGCATAATAGAAAGTAAGTGTATAGGTGTTAATAAAAATGCCTTTTCTGTTTCTGTATGTGTCTGACTTCTTGACTGTTGCACAGCATAGCTGCAATGGACCAGCCAGAGATACAATGTGGAGGACAACTACACAGCATGTGATTTTTATGCTGTCATCCCCAGCTGTCTATTTGCAGTTTTCATTTGCACTGATGCTCACTGCTAAACCAGACACTTATGCTTGAAACAGCATTTTTATGGGCTTTATCTATAGCACCCTCTGAACCAGAAATCATGTGGAGTTTTTATGCAAAGGGTAATTCTTAGCCTATAGCTAGGAACGATCATACTAAAATGCACACTCCTAAATATTAGTTTGTCAATGGTAAGTGACAAAAACATTAAATGAACTGTTTTGTATTAGTTTGGCCATAATGATTAATTTCTTGCTTGACAAAATATTGTGGTTATAGGGCCAAATGTAGAAGATATTGATTTTTTTATTATTTTTTTTAGCTTTTCTTCAGGCCACATGAGTTATATTCACCAGGTTTACTTACCACCATGAGGCTTTCTCTACAAAGCAGTATTGATGATCTCACACCCGGTGAACGACAGCGAGGACCATTAGACAACCAAGCAAAGTTAATTGTCTTTTAGTATGAGCAAAGACTTCAGCATTTACTCTGTAATCTAAAGTCCATTAAAATAGAGCAAATCAAAACACAAATACTATTTTCCTTCCATTTTACCTGTGTGGAATGCTAAAATTATTATGCTCAAATTAATACCACCTTAGCTTCTCTTGCAGAGGTGGTTCTGGGTACAAGCAGCTTAGTAGGAAAGCCAGTTTAAGGACATTTTGTCCCTTTTCTCAGTCACAACCACTCTTTTCCTCCCTTGCCCCATGGTGCACCAGGTACTCCTGGAATGTTGTTTCCCAATTTTATTTTTGCCAGAATAACTATTCTGGAGATGTACAGTAAACTGAATCAGTATCTGACCTGGCATGAAATAACCCACCTTTCTGCTGTTCTAACCAGAAGACTAGCCCTAATGCTGCCAGGTAGATGATTTTGGAGCAATGTAGGGGTAGGTACCAAAGACTCTTTAAGACTCCTCTTAAAACACCTGTACCAAGGCTTAATTGTCTCCTCTTTAGAGCAGCCTTCAGAAATTAAAGGAAATCATTCTGCTGACAGCCAGGAACCTGGTCTGCAAATAGGTATGGCTTCAGTAAATTGGTAAATACATATCTTTTCTTTCTGATAAAAACACTTTCATCAGAGTAAAGATTTAATCATTTGCATTTCTTACGTTGCTCTGTAGACTGTTACTCTCTATCCATAAATATAGGTTGTGTCTTTGTACTTTTGTTTTGCTTTTTCTGTTTTCCTAAAGGAAAGGGATATTGCAAATGCAATATATGTGATATATCACATTTAACTCTGTCTAGTTATCTGCCTATTCTTCCCCTATCCTTCATAATATTTGAACCCTTCTCTCTGTATTCAGCTACGTATTAAAGAGAAGTATCAATGATAATTATGTTCCTTCAAGTATTGTGAAAATCAGAAGTTAGAGATAAGAGTAGGGTTTAAACTGCTGTCCTGCTGAGAGAAAGGCAAACAGATTTCTGCCAGTATACACTCCATTTGGCTGCCGCTTTCCAGCCAGTCAGCAAGTGCAGCCTGGCTGGCTGATCAGTGCGCAGATAGTTCCAGACTAGGCACAGCATTGCTGTCTCTTGCTTGTAAGGGATATCATAGATGACATGAAAGAGAACTCAGCTGGAAAAGGTTAGAGACAGATGACACAAATTATAAGAGAAAACACTTCATGAGTTCAGCTGTTTGTGGAGCAGCCAATAATCTTGGACCATATGAATTACTTCATGCAAGTATGTTTCATAAAATAATCTATTTTCTGGATATTAATTATTGGGCGAGGTGAAGTTCACATGGTAGAAGAGAAATGTTAACATTATGAAGACTGAAACTTTTCAGCCATAGCAAAGTTACATTGTAGAATATGATTAAGTTGGACATTTTGTCCTGTTTCTCCTGCTTTTTTGCCTTTTTTCCTGACTTGGAAAGTTCTACTCTTTGCTCAGCTGCTGCTGCATTTTTATTCTCTCAGACATTTTGTAGGTCACAAGGGTATCATTCTGACTGAGATGTGGTCAGAGAGAATAAGAAAAAAATCGATTTTGGAAAACCTCTGTTAGCACTCTTTCATGAACATTTTTGTTATATCCATTGTGAGCTTTTAAAAGACTGAACCTGTGAATTTGCTATTGCCATGTCTTTGTATGATTTTTGTAGGCTTATAAGCTGAAAAAGAGCAGCACAGCTCAGAAAACACCCCGGTCTTCATGTGCACCGGGACAGATTCCCTTTTGTATTAGATTGTAGTTTAATATTCTGTGCACAGGCATGCAGAACTTCTTGCTGGGCACTGAATTATGCGGAGAACTGTAGATCTGCAAACAGGAAGCTAAGCTTAGAAAGGATAATATATTAAAAGTGCCAGTGAAAAGCTGCTCTGCTTTCTATGTTCTTTAACTCCCCCTAAAAGTCCTCTGACTCTTTCTAGATCTACAGGAAGATATGTGGTACAAATGCACTGAAAGGTAAAGTTTTTTCAAAGACATGAAAACTACTGGTCCTATCTATCTGCCAAGCTTTTATATGGTTCCCTTCACCATAACACCTTGGAATTTCCACTGATTAGGTATGAAAAATCAATGCAAGAGATGAATTAAGTACATCTGAGTGTTTGTGCAAGACCAAAAAGCCTTTCAATTCACAATCTCTGCACTGTTTTTAAGTTTCATTCCACAGCAGCAGAGTGGAGGAAAAAAGTAAGGACTTGTGATTAGATAAACCCCTTTTAATTTTTCCATCCTCTCTTAGCCAGATGGAAACACATGGACAATTGGTTTACAGAGATCTTTATCCTCTCTCCTTCATTAGCACCACAGGGAAGTTTCTATAGTGGGTAATGCACTTACTGACATGGTTTCAACAATTTAATCACCCAGAAGCCTCTCTGTAAGGTCAATGTTCTCTACATTTGTTCCAACTCATTTACTGAGTAGAAAGGTGAACTTTTTCATTCCAGGTATGTCATTATGGAAATCATGTTAATGAATCAAGACACTGGAGGGCATATGTATCTCTGTTAGTGCAAGATTAATGGAGACTTTATCAAGGAGGATTCAGTCTTAGAGTCTTCTGGTAAATCCATGTCTGAAGTTTAACTGTACATTAGTAATCAGGACTTTGAACTGGCTTATCAGCTTCAATCTCAGGGCAACTCAAAACATTTTACAAACATCAATACTGTACACACAAGGAACAGTTACTTCTATTACTGAAACACAACCTGAGGGCACAAAGAAGCTGTCGCACATAGTACCACATAGTAAACTGGGATGGAGGTCAGGACACACACATTAAGAATCCTATTCCTGCCAGAAAGATCTTTTGGTTAACAGCTGTTTAAAATATATATTTTTATGTGTGTGTCTGTGTATGTACATATATGCATATATATACATATATGTACATACACAGACAAAAATAATAAATAAAATATAAGACAATTACATTTATATATGTATGTGTGTATGTAATATATTTGTTTTGAAGTTCCCTGGCATAGAATCTCTTTATTGTTTTATGACTGCAGAGTCAATCAAACAATAAAGTCAGCATGTTGTCAAAATGCAAATGTTCACATGGTATTCTCTAAAAATATGCTGTAGAAATTATTCTGATTCCAGAAAAAGTAATGAAAATTATTTCATGATTTAATCAGCTTTTCTCGTCATGAAAGCTTCCAGACACCAAACAGAATCATAAGAAAATGGACTGAAAAGTGTAATAAATTGTAATCTGGAATTAGTGGGAAGTGACAGTTCTAGTTCTTTCCATGCTAAGTATCATTACTTCTTGTTCTTTCATGATTCAAAAGTCTAAAGGAGAGAAAAGAAAGCACAGGTGCACTGAATATAGAAATTCTTTATGGCTGAAAAAGATGGATAATTTCCTTACTTCTAAGATAGCTTCAGGTCATAATGTGATTTTAGGCTCTACTTCCATCTCTGTTTTAGAGAACAATTTGAATACATTTGCAATTAACAGGAAGCTATATTCTAAAAAGACATGGTTCGTCTAATACAACCTAATCTTACTTTTTATTAATAGAATTCAACATAGTGCTATTTGGAATTAACCTTGGTTCTTCCCTTTCCTTTACCACTGTATTAACAAAAATTGGTAAAATCAGACTGACACCCGTTAAGAGTTCAAGAGCTTAGGAAAAAAATACACTCTGCTGACCTTTTCATTTTAAATCTTTTCACAACAAAAGAAATATAATCAGTTTTAAAAGCTTTCCATATCCAGAAATTCTGCTCCTTTCAGTGTTTTTTCCTTTTTTTTTTTTTCCTTTGAAAGCTTTGGAGACAAAAAAGATTTAAAGTTTGATATTTGCTGTAGTCTCAAATAATGAAAATAATCAGGGAGATCAATATAAAAATGTAGGTGATGTCCAAAGACCACCTGCATGTCACATTCTGCTTAGATGTATTTGTGTATGACTGTAACTGTCTTTGGACAAAAGAAAGAGAAAACATTTTGATCTTTTCTGTAGTACAGCATTAGATCATATGTAGTGGATCTAATGAAAGAAATAGGAGGCCTCTCCTAATAATTACTGCTGTATCAATTTTGTTTCTAAATGTTTAAAAATACAACTATTATAATAAAAGTTTACCAGAAAGTGACTCAAATTCTCTAATCCCGACAGAAACCTGAATCTATGATAGCTGTGCATGAAAAAATAGAAAACAAAGGCAAGGTATGCACCTGTTCTGCCATATAAATGTACCTCTGTTCTCTGGGGTTGGTGACAGCTGCTGCTAATATACGTATTCTAGCCAGGGCTATCCTAAAACACAAATGCCAGGAGGACCATTTACCATTTTAGGATGTTCAGTATTTCCCAAAGAACTGTCTGCCCTTGTTCCTCTTTCAGGAATTCCAACTGTTTCTCCCCATAGTAATAATGTACTGAATGGTGAAGGATATATATATTTTTATCAGATTGCCAGAACTCAGGATGTAACATAAGTACAGGTTCCTCTGCATCTTAGCAATCACAGATCCTTTGTTCCTCTGCTAAATTATGTGAATCATGCACATACAGAAGCAGAATGATCTATTTTTGCCTGGAGGACTCAAGTAATCTAGTTAGTTGCACATAGAGTGGTACAATGAAAAGAAGGAATCCTAGGGTGAATGTCAATGAAAGGTTAAATCTGACAAGTCTGGCATGCTTTGCACAAGGTAAGTGAAATAGTTTCCTTGAAGTACAGCAAGCTCGTGTTCAATGGCTTTGTCTTCATCTATCTACTGCTGTGAAGAAACAGCTGCCAGGGACCACTCACATCTGTGTGTGATCACAAAATCACGGAATGGCTGAGGTTGGAATGGACCCTCTGGAGTTCGGCTGGTCCAAACCCCTACTTAAGCAGGACCACCCACAGCAGACTGCCCAGGACTGACACTGACAGTGTCAAGTGCAGCCCCTGATATCAATAGCCTTCTTTTCTGCAAGGGTACGCTGCTGGCTCATGCACTGTAGGTTCCAAATTTGACACAGCAACAAGCTTTCTTTAAAAACAATGGAGGGAAAATACATATTCTTCACTTTTTTTTTTTTTTTTTCCAGTCTTAATCTTTACAGTGGTCAGGTGGCCTGTAAGAAATTCTTAGAGATGGCACAGTTGGAACCAGAAACGCTATGTTACATCATATAGTTTGATATATGGAAGTCTAAACCAATACAAACCAAAGCCTCATTGCTACTAAAATTCCTTCCACAGTAATGCCTCAGGTGCTGGGAACTATGTTAATAGACTTTGTCCTTCATAAATCGGATGAAGTCAGTCCCCACTGAGCTGGGGAAGCATTGCAGGTACAGTTTTCTCACTCACCGCTGCAAATTCCCTAGAACCATCTCTGTGGGTCTAAAGGACACCTTGGTCCAAGTACATCTTTGTTAAGAGAAGAAGCAAAAATAACTGCAGAATTTTCCTTCTTTGCCTTTCTGCTGCTTCTTGTGGCAATTCTTATATAAAAGCACATGTACCACATACATCCAAGGATCCATCTAGCCCAGTCTCCTGTCTTTTACAGTAAGCAAATGTACATGGCTAGTGGAAAATACAAGAACAGAGCTAGCAAATATTATAATTCTCAAAAATTCTATTTCAAACATTCAACCTTCTGTGGCTCATCTTGTGCTAAATATTTTCTATGCATTTAGTACCCTCTGCCACAAATCTCTGTTCCGTGAATTCCTTCGGTCTCACCTAGTCTCAAGTAAATATTTAGTAGCTACAGTATACTATGGCAAAAAGTTCTACAGCTTAATCAGTCTATTTTTACAGCAAGAGAAATTGCATTTTACAATTAAGGTGGCCTTTTGTTCCCATTCTGCCTTATATCTTAGAGTTATCCAGATTCTGAATCCTGAGGAGGCAATGATGAGGAGTGCAAGGATAGAGAGAGCATGTCTTCCTTCAGCATTTTTCAGAACTTAAGGAAATAAAAGGCAATTTTATATGCAAATGCAGAAAAGTGGCTAGGGGACCTCTTTTAAACTGTCATTAATCTGTTATTTAGGGTTTTTGTTTAAATTGTTGAAAAAATCTGTAATGCTTAGGAACTCATCTCTTCTGTTTAAATATAAAATGAATCTGAAATTATCATTTTCTATTCTGCTGTATGTTTTGCATTTGTGAGAGTCTTGCTTATTCCTTTCTACTGGTCTTCTGTTCCCATTTTCTTCACTGCAAGATAAAGTAACTCTCAGTTGTGCTTTGCTGCGATAATTGAAGTAGATTGTGAGTGATTTGATAGATATGACAGAGGTAACCTTCAAATCACTCTCTTTTATGATAGATACAACAAAACCACTGCACACACTGCCTTAGCTAGGGGGTTATAAAAGGCATTCTCCCCTTGCCAATGCAGAGTTCACAGAGCAATGTCTTATCAATGCCTACCTCACTGCCTAGTGTTATGGATTATCATAAAGTGCAGAGCTGCAGTGGCTTCTCAAAAGAGCCCATAGCCCTCTAATGGGTCAGAGACAGGGACTTCCATGGACAGTGCATGCAAATAAAAACTGAAAAAGGGAAATCTGGGTCAGCAGAAGACTGCTGTATCAATGTTTTACATAAAGCAGCAGTCTACAGATTAGCACCTTTCAGATGTAGGTGTTTAACAAGCTCAAAGACCCCTGCAGAACAGAAGAGACTCTGACTGACATCCAGGGATCCAGTATCTGCTTCTGTACAGAATGAGTGAGGATACTGTAAAAGACTCAATACAAAAATGCTTTGTTTTGCATAAGTTACTCAGTTTCAGCTGTGATGTACAAGCAAGAATTCTGGGCATATTAGTCAAAAAGAAATCCAATTTCAGGTTAGAATTAGAATTCTATATATGAGAGAGCAAATGGGGCAAGGAGGAGGAAGGCAGAGAATAGAGGAGGCAGGTGTGATGCCTTATCATCCATGAATAAAGAACTAACTTCAATTCACTTCTATTCATGGAACATGGAATAAACCAAACAATAGGTTGAGAATGATATAGGGGTCGTTTCAACGGCTTTGTGGCAGAATAGAGCCACAAACTGAGATTTTTTTTTTTTTCCTTTGTATTAAATCAGTGTATTTCTTGCTTTGAATGCTTTTTTGAAAGAAATATACAGGCTTACTTCAACAGTATTTGTTTTACAGCTACTGTTACAGATTTACAACAACATATGATTGAGTACAACATCACAAAAAGAATCAAGTTGAGCCAGTACTAACAGAAAGTGAACTCACACTTTTTCTTTCTTTTTCCCTTCCAGAAGAAACATTCCTAATATATTATCAATTTATCAATTTGATAAGTAAATTGATTTTCTCATTGGTTTTAATTCAAAACAACTGCCTGAAAACTTACATATAGAGTCGTATACTTAACAGGATTAATTGCTTTTGAAAAAATTGGTTTTTTTCTGAAACTAAATGCTGCTGGTTTTATTATGTGTATTTGAATACACCGAAGTTTAAATCAAGCATTTGGTGAATCTCAGACTCATGGAGAAGTTTCAAAGTAATCATGGGAGTTACTGAGTAAACCATTCATAACAGATATGAGATATCATCTTATACTTAGAAAAACAAAAGTTTTAGGTATTTTACTGTTTTATAATTATTTTCATGTGTTTATGAAAAATACCTACTGTTGCAATTCCCGATAGTATAAGGCCTCTTCAGAGTGCACTATTTTCCTCTTGACAGTGGTAGAAAAATCTTTTCAGAATGAAAAAAAAAAAGGGGGGGGGGGAGGGGGAGGAGTCAGCAATATGCTCCAGTAGCCTTCAGAAATCTCTGACTACCTGGGAATACATCACAATAATCTCTTGCAGTCTCAAAACTCCAGAAAAGTAAAATTCCCTTTCATACATCTTTGCTAAGATATATTTTAATTTCCCCAAGTAATTAGTGTTGATTTGAAAAGGGAGATAAAGACAAACTAGAATATCAAAAAAATCTCTAACACGCACAAAAAAATACAAAAATACAAAAATAATATCAATAATAATTAAAAAAAAAAAAAAAAAGTAGCAGATTGTAATTCAATGTCTTTTGAGTAAAAAAAATGGACCTGAATGGGGAGGGTAAAAGTAAAAGCAAAGTTCCCAGTCAATCTTTTCTTAATAAACCTGTTCAAAATGGATTCCGTTTGCCAACAACATTGCTCATTCTTTTCCTTCACCATATTCTGTCCTCTGAACAGGTTCTGCCCTGATTTTTCTCTTGCAGCTCTTCAGTTCTGCTCATCTGCATCTTAGCTCCATATTGTTTCAGTCTGGTGCCATTTGAGATGGCATTTAAGTTTTTTGTTCACCATCACTCTCTGGCCTCTCAAATGGTATTCATTACCACTTCTTTACAGGAATCTTCATCCGTAAAACTCATCACATTTACAGGACAGATCTAGCTACACCTCAGACAAGTAGAACTTTGAAGGGTGAAGCTGCAGACTCCAAAATCCCTGGTGCTATCTAGAAGGAAAGTGAGAGACTGAAAGAATGATTTAGTATTCTAACATAAACACAAGCAATACAAAGGCATACCTACTCATCACAGAAAAATTATCTCCCACAGTAGACTTGCTTAGTGCAAGCTCTTTGGCACAGGGATTGATTTTTCTTCTTTGCTTATGCAAGAGTACAATGGGGAGCCAAACTTCATTGGGGACGTGGGGCACCAACATGACACAAAAAAAATCTGCATCTGAAGGAAAGAACAACCCTTGTGACAACCTGTGGGAGAATGATTGCCTCAAAATTTAGTTTCAGTCATCAAATCAGTCACCTGCTCCTACTTGTCGATATGTTTTGGACTGAAAAAAGCACTTTTGTTTCCAAACGATGGTGGATTAAGAAAAGCAGGTGTCTGAGACACTGCAGGTTCCCTTTTTCCATACTTCTGGCTGTTCACCTCATTTTCAATTCTGATAATTAACAGAACTAACCTCCAGTCAGTACTTTTTTTTTCCATTTTATTGTTATAATTGGCAGACTACTCAAGTTTTTAGTGTTGATCACATAGAATTGCTTTGCTTCATCTCTGCCTTGTGCCTTTCTCATTGAAATGATATAGGCTTTAGTACATTTCCATTGGCCCAGGCTTCTCTCACTGCTGGCTGCCATCTCTCTTCACAGCTTTCTCTACTTTGTTGTGTTGCCTCCAGAGGTATGAGCTCTTTCCAAAACAACTCAATGAGTTTAGCTGTATTGAGGCGAAAACGACAGCAATTGGAAGCAAAGGGTAGATGGACTGACAGAGGCTTTTAAATATTATGGTGTTAGAGAGCATGCAGGAATTATAGACAGAAAGAAAGAAAAATACAGTACAGGAGAAAGCGAAACATAAAAGACAATGAAGTGGTCAAGTGACAACTTCAGCGTATTGGGAACAGTCTATTGTATTAGTCACCAGAAACCTGGTTTACATGTAGACAGACAATACTGTCTTGAGAATGATAGGACACTTGTTTCCCTTGTTCTGCTTCCTTTGTCCTCTCTTCATTCTATTCTCCTCTCACATTTATTTTTTCTTTCTTGTTCCTTGAATTGCTTCTTTACACTATAGATTTTTTCAGCTCTCCAGTTTATCGCTCCTAGCTTTTGTTCCTATGTTTGAAGCAAAGATGAGGAAGAGGAGGGGAGCTATACAAGCTTTCAGTGCTGAGGAAAAAAGTTGGGACTTTGAAGCAGCAATGGAGAAGGAATCAGTAGAGAGAAGAAACCATTTGTCTATTTGTTTAGCTCTGGCATTACATTCTGTTCCAGTATCTTTTTTTTTTTTTTAACATAGAATGTATACCTTTCACATGTACTTTGCTCATTTACAATATTACACATATACATGAATGACCCTAGAAACATCGGGTCACTACTGTACATAAGTGTTATTACCAGGTCTCACAATTTTATCGCCATTCTTGTAATATTTAATGCTTTTCTTGAAGCCTGATCTCTCATCATTATGTGACAATCTCAAGTTACACGCCTTGAAAAATAAATGAAGGGTGGGATTCATCTCACCTAATTTAATATGTGCAGAATGTAGATATCTACATCTCAGCTAACCCCCTAGGCTGCCTTTATAGTCAATGAAGAGAATTAGGCAATTTTAAAGCATGACTCTTCTGATCTATTTTATAAGTCTATTTTAGGATGAGATATGATGCACCCAAGAAGTGCCTGTTTCACTCCACCAATACAGGCGAGAGGAAAAAAAAAAAAAAAAAAAAAAAAAAAACAGGTGAAGAGCTGAGATGTAGATGATTACATTTGGTCAGATGAATTCTTTGAACCTCTAGGATTTGCAGAGGAAAAAAACAGAATATGGATGACCTTCTAATTACTATAACTTTAGTATGCAAAGAAGAATAGCCCCAAATATTTTATTTAAAAACATACATGAACTAAAAGAATTTCAGTCTCTTTGATCTATTTGATGACCAGAAACTTTTTTGTTTTATTATTGTTGTTGTTTATTATTTTTGAATACCTGGGACTGGTATTAAATACTGCTTTATGAATACCCTTCTCTCTAAATCTTTCTTCACTGACTTCTTTGGGCTTTTTGTATTTTCTGAAATTCACTGTACTGACTTCTGCAAGGGTATGTGGAAGGCAGGTTTACTGATGTTATAAGGTTATCTGATCAAGAACCTTTTCAATGCAAAAGGCGATAATAAGGGGAAGCGATAACTCACAATGACACAATGTGGTAGGCAAAGGATAATACAGAGATAACAGCAAAGACCAGGAGTCGCCAGCTACTAAGTGATGGGCCATCAAGAAACTCTGGGCTCAGCAGTGGAGATGGTCAGCCTGTACCTTGTTACTGAGGGGAAGTGGGAAACAAAAGGAATATAAGGACTCAGGATGTTTCTGTGGGACTTGACAAAATTCAGCAAGGAATGTTTAGGAGAAGGAAATAAAGAAGAAATAGAAACAGGCATAAAAGGGTCCAGTGCATGTAAACCACAGCAGGTTGGTATGCTTGTCCAACCCAGCCCCATGCCTGGTGCTGCTGCCACTTGGGGGCAAGTGCCTGTGTCCCTCCAGACCTGGTGGGTGTATGAATTCCCTTGGCAAACCTCAAGCTAGTCAAACTACCAGCAAGTAGGAGGCCATGAGTCCAGGCAAGGAGAGGATCTGGGCTGGTATCTGGGGGACGTGCAGGTGCTTGTGAACCTGCAGTGGTGCATGCGAGCTTTCAAGCTTTCACTAGCGACCTTTAGAAAACTTTAGAAGACAGCTGAGATTGTTATAACTGGCTTAAAACAAATCTATCAATAAATAAAAAGCACCCTTCCCTCTCCTTTCTTTACACAGTTGGAGCAGGATTTTTCTCTTGTTTATGCACTACATCCGGCTGCATTTGACACACCTTGTAATATGTATCCCAAATAGAGCTGTGTGCAGCTTGGCAGTTGCACTTCCCAGGGGCTCATGCAATTACAGTCTGTCAAATATATATCACTTAGCTAAGCAACAGCTAAGGAGAGCAATAATAACCTACAAATTTTTCATGGGAAAGCATTAGAGAAGGAGAGGCACTATTCCAAGTGACAGAAAGGGTTATAGCTCCAGGAAGAATAATGAGATAAAATTAAGAAGGACGTTTGTTTTGATTATTTTGCTAAATATCGGGGGGAAATCATCATGAATGAGGAATTATTCACCTTGTTACTCCTCTAAGAGAAATATTAGAAAATCTGTCATTTGGAAAATGCATTGGCAAGTGGACAAAGGGGAAAATAAATAATACAAGGGATAAAAAGCCAATAAGTTTTTTGTTCTTTGGTGGTTTTTTGTTTGTTTTTTCTTTTGGACGGGGGGAGGTGGATTCTTTTTTCAGGCTTTTTTAAACTCTTTCAGCCTGTGCAGCATATTTTGTGCATGTGTGGGCAGCTTCTCACAAGTTATTGAACTTATAATTTTTTTTTTTTAACAGAAACCTAGGGGGAAAAATATTCAAAAATGTTGATTGCAAGTTATTTGAATTTTTTGATTGTTTAGTTTTGATTGCATGAGTTTTAGTTTTGATTGCGGATGGAAAGGTATGGGAAGGGAAAAGGAGGTGGGATATTAATACCATACCATGTAATTATTATTCGTGATGTTTTAATGGTGAAGGCTGAACAATGATATGAGTAAGGGGGGGAGCAGCACTGTCTCGAGGTGAGCTGTGGGAAGGAGACTGTCCTCACAGTGGACAAAAGTTAAATCTTTATCACCACCTTTCAGACTTAGGAACAAAAGGATTCTTAGAATCTAAGCACCGTTGTTGCAGTGCCTGATGGGCAGGGTTATGGATGAAGCCCCTGTGTTTTCTTATATGACACCAGCCAAATCCTGGCTTTTTTTTTTTTTTTGACAGAAAAGACTATGAAACTATGTTCTTTGTTGTCTCTTGGTATTCACTCATTGTCTGCCAAATTCTCACCAGATTAAACAGCCCTGGATTGATGCTGCTAGTACAGCTTCACTCTAATTTTTAGTTTCTGAGAAAACAAAACATGTAGCTGTTTTCTTTTCCATTTCTCAGTATTATTCTCGATTATTCTCTCTAAGCAAATCACTGACTATGAAGAAAAGAGTATGAAGCTATTGTAGTTTCATCTCAAAATGAAAATAATAAATAGTCTGCAAAGGGCAAAGGTTGACTGTTTCTTGCAGAACCTAATTTGAAAAGCTTTGCAAATTAGACCAAGAAAACTGAATATGTGTGAGGCTTTTACCTCATTTTGTACTCTCCTATTCCATAAATGGTTGCAGGATAAAACTATTCAATTAAGATAAGGTACTGTATATTGTTCAGAAAATATATTATGCCCTTTTGAAGGTAAGTTTCTGTTTTGTCATCTCTTTTTTGAAGTTTTCTTTCTTTTAGAAGAAGTCTCTGCTTTCTGGGTTCTTGCCTAACTGGAAGTACTTTTTGTAATCTGGAATTTTAAAAAATCTGCATTAAAAACATTGTAGCATGTTAAAATATTATGTATTAGTTTACTGACCCCTGGCTTCAACAGTGATGTTTGTATTGATAGTGATAAATCTGTGACATCTTATTTGATAACTTAATACAGAAGCATATCTTACAAAACATAATTGTAAATGAACATATCTGTATACCTATAATTATATAATGTATTATATTATTATTATATCTTATTATACAAGTATTAGGTGAAACTCAAATCCAAAAAAGAACACATGATACTTAATACAACACAGCATATCTGTTGTATATCAAAAACGACATGGGTTCTTAAGTGAAGACGAAACTATGACTTGAACAATTCATGTTTTAAGCTTTGTAAATCCTTCTGTCAGGAATTCATAAATGTATATCAGAAGATGTTTGTAAAATATCTTCCATGGAAACAACTGTACAATGAAGAAGATATGTCATGTCATAGATAAATGAATGCACAAGTCCAATCATTAGCATCTACAGCTGAGTGGATGAAAAGGACAATAATTTCATCCTACACATTTTTATTTCTTCACATTACTCCAGAAATTTTGCAATCTTCTTATATTCATGGGGTTCACTTACCCTACCATCATAATACTGGAGCATGCACCTGCATACATTAATGTGTTCTCACCTCTTGGAAGTAAATATGATCAGATGTAACAGGTAAATAAGAAATTATACATCCCAAAGTTTCATAGGAATGAAGTAAATTTGTCTCACACTGCAGTAGCAATTCATTAAAAATAATAATAATAATAATCTATATTAAGAAAATAACATTGTCCTGGAAAGACTGAGCATCCCAGAGTTTGATTTTCAGATGTTCAGTACTGCAGGTAAAATTTCAACTCCCAGCCTTGACATCACAGTGTCTTAGAAACTGAAGTGCTTGAAATGGCACCCACTTGCAAATTTGTTAAAGGATTATAAACACTGGAGGGAGGAAAAAAAGTAGGATTTTACATGCAAAATCCTACTTCTGCTATGGTCATGAACACCTGTGTCCACAGTTACACATGTGTGGTACCTCTATCTGAGACTAGAGCTTACATTCCTAAATGTTTTCTGTGCTAGCACTGTGAATTCTTAAACAAAACTTAACCTCTGGCTATGAAGAATTAGTAATGTTATCAGTGTTTTCCATTACGCTGTTCTTTAAGATGCCTAAGCAGCAGCTAAGGCGATTTACCTCACTCTTGTTTGTTTCTTTCTTTCTCCCTCTTTTGCTCTCTTTACTTTTTCACTTTTCTCTCTTTTGTTCTCTCTCTTTTTCACATCTATTCTGTTCCTTCTCTCTTGCTCTTTCTTCCATTCTCATTTTTTCCTCTTTTCCTCTCACTTTTTCTTTTACTCTTGTTCTTTTTTCCTTCTCTCTCTCACTTTATTTTCTCATTCATTCTTTTCCTTTTCTCTCTTTCTCTTGCTTTCTCTTCTCTTTTTCCCTTTTTCTCTTTTTCTCTTTCATTCTCTCTTTTTTGTCTGCTCACTTCTTTGCTTTCTCTCACCCACCTTCTCTTTTTCATTTGTTCTCTACTGTTCTCTTTTCATCTTCTTTTTCCTCACTGTTTCCTTCTTTCTCTTTTTTAGGTCTCTTTTATTTGTCTTTCTCAACCTCTATTTCACTTTCTTTTCTTATATCTTTCTTTTTTTCTTTCTCTTTATCTTTCCCCTTCCCTCCTTCCTTTCTCTTTCCCACTGTCTGTCCCCCAGCTCCCCTCTTCCTTTCTCTCTCTCTTTCTCTCTTAGCTTCCTTCTCTCCTTCTGTCTCTCTCTTTTTTTAATGTAAACCATGAGAAAAATATGTTGCAAACTGCTTTTGGATTCTGGTTCCTATTTTCAGAGCTGCCTATGTACATGTATTCTGCACTGTAAAAAACAGTGATTAAGTATTAAAAAAAAAAAAAAAAAAAAGCTAAATGCATATTTTCTGATATTTTCTGCCTCCTGGATGAGAATTGATAAAGCTTGGCCACGGAGCTGTGAAATGGTTAAGGCTGGAAGGGAGCTCTGGTTCATGCACCCTTGCTCAAGCAAGGAGTCCATGCTGGAACCTACAAGCATCTTTCAGGCTAAAAATCTGTAGGTTCAGTGACTGCTGGTTAAAATAGCTACAATACACACCAAGCCAAATTAGTACTAATGTTCTGAGTGGTAAAACTGGTGCAATAAGAAAAGTTATTCTGCTCTTGCGGTTAAAACCTTCCATTCTGGGGGAGAAAGGGAAGGCAAAGGTTGCTGTCCTAATCAGGCATCCCAGAAGCAATGTATTCGCTGTTACTAGAGGTTAAGATTAACTTGAAATCTGACAGCAGGAAGCCCCAAGCTCTCAGTCACAAAAGAGATACAGAATCATCCTCCACAAAATAAACCCTTACACACACACACACACACACACACACAAAATAAATAAATAAATAAATAAAAAGCAAGCCTATCCTAAAACTATCATTTAACTCAGGAAGGTGATGAACATTTCCTACTCCCAGTGATTTTAAGAGGCAGATGTGACCTGAAGACCTTGTACTTAGATGCACAACCATTAATTACTTTCAGCCACACAGCATAATGTCATCAGTGTTTTTCAGCTTATGTTTACCTCAGAATGCTGGGTTTATGGGCTAGCTTGTGGTGTGGAAAAGCTTGGGGAGGACACTGAAGAGAGACAGAAATCACCTGTTTTGGTTCTCTCCATTCTTGAATCCACTCCAATTCACAGGATCAGACTTTCTCACTACTAGTGGATTAACCCAATAAAAACATTCAAAGCACATTATAGTAACGTTATTGCATATCAAGTACTCTGCTAACTAATGGTGAAATACAGGCAATATATTTTATGGTCTAAAAAGTCCTGTGATCCCTGTAATTTAGTCCTGTGGGATTTTTATTAGGCAAAATTCAGCTTGCCCTGACAGAAATGAACATGTATTAGGTGTTTATCTTAAGCAAGCAAGAGCAAAACTGAAGGTACACGGGCAGAAAATTAAGTCAGACGCACAAGATCTGCATTTCTTTCCTCTTCCTAAGGCACCAGGACACATCAAAATGCCTGAAGTGCTAGGTCTGTGCCAGCCCACCAGAAGCAAAGTCTGTGCACATAAATATCATCACTGCCACAAGAAACAATTGTTGTAGGTAATTTGGCTTACCAATTAGTGCAGACACCCCACAGAAGTACAGTTTATAATAAGTAATTTAAGCAATCTGCATGTAAAAATTAATGAATAGAAACACATGGAATTGCGATAATTTTTAAGCAAGTGAAGTAAGCTATTTTTCATGTTGCACAAACATAATAAGGTCATTTAAGAAACAATTACAAGGCGCCATGGGGTGAATAAAGTATAAAACTAGAATGACTGATGGCCAATATAACCTTTCTTAGTTCCCATAATTGCTTATGTGTTCTACAAAGTTAAGTAAAGGGACACATGCAATTTAGTTCCTCCAGTGTGATTAGCTGTTACCGACGAAATAGGACAATTCCAGAGCAAGAGTTTGGCTCAAGGAATATAAAATTAAGCGACAGTTTCTTCATACTGCTGAGAGCATTCTGTTTTTTGTTTTTAAATGCACAATTTTTATAATTTTTACTTTGAAAAAATGTTCTTGCTCACTCTAAAATGTCCATCAGCCTTTCATCCATCATGGAGTGCTAACACAGCAACTGTCATTCAGAACGTAATTCTTGACAATTTTCTACTAGATAATTCAACCTACCATATTATCTTCTCCAAGGGAGTGAGATAGCAACACAACAGGAGCTTAAATGGTGGTTTTATCCAGGGGATTATTTTGCTAGTGAAGCAGATGATTTTGAAAGGTTAGAAGTCCTACAGATGCTTTACGTTGTAAACAACACAACATACTGATAAAAGTAAAGTTAAAGCAGCTTCTCCAATTATCATCAAATAGTACAGGATATACTCTAAGGCTCCAAAGTCTGCTAATTTCACCATGCTTCTCTGACTCTCACATACTTATGACTACATAATTTCGCTTCTTATAAAGAGAAATAGATTATACCTTATCAGTTCAGAATAAAAACCTTGATTTTACGGTATATAAAAGTCTGACATAAGAAAGACTTAACCGTTTTCATATATCACTACTGATAGAATATTTATCCTATTTTAAGCTTGTTAACATAACATTTAATTAGGGCTCTTACTTAATGAATGATAGGTATTTCTCTATTCCTTTACAGTTACCAGATTTCATGCAATCAAACCAGAAAGCTTTGTGAAGTAGGAAAAAAAAATGTACAGATAATGTAAACAGACACTTAGAACTATTATGTCCTTGAGATTCAAATGCACATTTTTTTTAAATAAAAATGTTATTACATGTAAAAATCCAACAGCAGTATTGGAATGAAGCTGTCTTTTGCTACGTTAAACCTGGATGACTTAGTTTAAATTAATCAAAAATGTAGAACTCAGCAAGAGAATGCTTATTAAAATCCCCCTTACGTGGATATTTCTCATTAACTTGAAAAGCTGCTTATAGCAAACACTTCTCTAAGCTGAACACCTTTCCATTTTGTTTGAGTATTGCACTTTGTGGTTTCTTTTACAGAATCGGCAAAAAACTTTAACATTTTTTTTCTATTACATTGAAGGAAGGGACTGTCATAAGTAGCATTTATAACCAAATTCATAACTTGTTTTCCAAGTAACTGTGGAGTCCTCCTCATAACTGACTCATAAGATTAATACCATTTTTTGGTCACGATATTTTTGTAAGGAATTATTATGTTTCCAGTTGAAGAACTGGGGAAACAGAAAATAAATGATTTATCAAGAATCCCACTGAAAATCAAAGGCAAGATATCCATGCAAAATTCCCTAGGTTCTAGTCAAGATAAAGTCAATAATCCAAAGTATTTTGACAAGTATGAGAAGAAAGCTGAGAGCCTCTTAGACAGCTTACTATTTTCCCCAACCAGTTCCAGTTTAAGGTATTGTCATAGATACCTCAAGTTACGTTTATTTAATTTCCTTTTTTTTTTTCTACCATAAAAATCATCTGCAGTCCCAGAGATAAGGTTCTTCTGTGTCTGATGATGGAAAAGGAGAGATCTGAGACAGTCTGGGAGTTTGGGGTTGTAATCTGAAGCCCATGGAAAAACCTGCTATGTGTTCAATTTTTCTTCTTGCAATTTCAATCATAGAGAATTTTTGAAAAGCAAATTAGAATCTAAATAGACAGTACTGATTTGGGTGAATTTTGTCACAAGAATTTTGAAAGATAGTAGACAAGATAGTGGAAAGTTAGCGGTAGAGATCTCTTCCCAAATATCTGTATCTCCCAGCCAGAATGAGTCTGCCAGTTTGCCAAGCAACAATACCCAATAATGGCCTCAGGAGAATTTACCTGCCACCCCCTGATCTTGCCTTCCACATACAAGGTCACATCTATTCTTTTAGAAAAGAAGATTTGCCTCATATTAAACTACCTTTTCCAAAGGCTTCAGATGAAAATAAGAATGGAATTTTCCCTTCTTGTTCAGTTTTACAATTTAAGTTTGAAAACATTTAAACCCTTATTCTCCTGAATACCTACAGTCATCTGCTGTCTCTGTTCTAATTTGCTCATTGGGGCAGGAATTACATAAGAAATGTCCTCAAAACCAGACAGTCAGCCCAAATGGAGAGCACACCTGTAATCACAGCCTGCTTGTGCTGTCCAAATCATGGCAGTGTGCCAGACTGGTTTGTATGCCAGTAGGCACGCGGTTTGCACTCAGTCTGCGTTCCAGGTATGTGGATGACAGCAAGACACAGAGCACACTGCTTGCAAAACCTCTTCAGGGGTGACTCTGTGAACAGCACAGACGTGTCCAGTGGGTCTCATTCCACAGAGAGCCTAAGCCTATGGAGAGATGGTAAAACATTTATTTTTAATACATGGAAAGAAGGTTATCCAGTTCCACACCATATACCTGTTTCCTTCACACAAATGTTATAATAATTGCTGAGCTGTTCAAGAGAAAGAGTACTGGATACAACAATAAATGATAGAGCTTTATTTGGTGATGTTAACTAAATGTATAGAAGCTAAAAATGTTAGCTTCTAAATGTTAGCAAAGATAGAGCCCTCTGGCATTTTATAAAATAAATCTAAGGTAATATATTTGCACATAAAATAGTGTTGTCGAGATTTTTTAAGTGTATACAGGAGGACTTTGACCTCCACTCTTGCAGTCTTTAAGTTACAGGAGGAAAAAAGCCTACTGTTACATGAAAATAATTACAATGAACACATTCAACTTTTTTTTTTTTTTTTAACCTCTTAGAAAGTATTTTCTAGCTCAAGTATAAAAGTCCTTTAGAAAAAAACGCCTTTGTTGCTATTGTCTGCAATGTCTAGTACAATAGGACTGAGACCTTTGGCTGTAACTACAAATAATAATAATGAAGATGAGATGAATTTCAAGTCTGCAAACATGTTCTGACTCTAAATAATGCACTCTACAGTACCAAGTATCCAGACTTTCATTACATAGTCTTAAAATTCATTTATTTGAATGATGCAAAATGTTCTGAGGAACCTTACATTCATCTCTTATTGAGCATTGACAGCAACAACCTTGCAGCATTTCCCTCTCCTTTAGCATAACAATGTATATACACTACAACGGCTTCTGAAAGCCTAAGATTCTCCACAGATAGTAAGAACATTTTATAAATTAAAAAGCAGCATCTAGGATTACGATTGTTCAATCATCCAAACAAATCAAGCACTCATTTAGAGACTGGTAGTCTCAAGGGCCCCATGCATGTGCCGCAGACTGTAAATCTCCTCTTACTCTACTCCTGGCAGCAAGACCAAACTGTTAACTTCAAGAAGCCTCTTTCCACTCTATTAAGGCTACCAGTTCCAGCACCAGAACCAACCTTGTCAGTCCCAGAGGCATAACTAGATGTGTGTATATATATATTATATTATTTTTTTTCCTATGATTTGAAAGGAACATGAAATAAAATAGTTTCAGAAATAAAAATATAATATATATTTACAAAATCAGCACAGGACTAAATCTGAACAAGAAAAAAGAAATCCCATTAAATAAAGGTCTGATAACAGACAGGGCCATTTGAGCTCTGAACAAAAACACAGAGCAGAATATTTATTTTCCTCTCTCTAGGTAGAGAGAAAGAAATGGTTATATTCATTAGCTAATTTCCAGTAATGCACAGGTGCCCATCATCATTGTATGATTGCTAACTTCTGTGACAATTAGCCAATACACTGATTTTTATCACTGGCACAACAGGGTCACATTTTCTTTTCCTGCAGAAGCTTTCTTTAAATAGCATCTTTTGGAGACAGCTGAAGTTCATCAGCTGATGACAGGAACTAGACAGTGCCATCTGCCTTAGCAGCAGTTCAGGTAATAGCAAAGAAAAGGTAATCGCCAAATGTGAAGTGTGCAGGAGTAGAATATTTTTTATAGCTTGCCATTAAAAGTGGATCTATGTGCCACTACATGATACTTTGAAGAAGCACTTTCCCAAAAAGTATTCAAACTGGAGGAGCATCTAGAAAAGGGGATGTGTGAAGAAGTCACTTTTAGGAAGCCCAGTGGCAGCCACTGCAAGAGGTGACTGATGACTCCAGGGAGCAGAAGCCCAGAGGTGCAGTGCTCCAGTCACAGAGGGCTGCCAAGCTCTGGAGGTGTGGGGGGAAATCCCAGGCAGCCTCACAGGGAAGGGGAAATGCTACCATTCCTCCATACAGCAAGGCTGAAAGCTCAGGACAGCTCTCCCCCTTCTGAGGGTGTTTTGCAGGTACATCAAAGAGAGAGGAAGGAAAATATTCAAATGGCAATGACAGGGACAGTAACGCTATTCCTGTTTTTCATTTGGCAGCCATTTTGTTTAAAACACCTAACTGCAGTCAGGGACAATACCTCAAGTCTGCTGCATCCCACATGGATTTTCTTAGTTCTAGGTCACAGATTCATGTTTTCTCCCACTTGTTTCTTGCATAGATACATCATTTTTCCCCAACCCCAGTAGCCCGGGTTCATGAGGAAGAGTTACTTAACACCAGGTAGTCTGCAGTGAAAGTTGGGAAATGCAGGGTTTTCTCATTAAAGTGAAGCAATCCATGGATCAGGACCTACTCCCCAGGTGCTCATGTACCCCACCACACAAGCTGGTATCTCAACAAAATAGCAGCACTGTTTCAAAGGGAAATATATATATATATATATATATATATGGTCACTCTGGACAACTCACCTGTTTCAAGATTAGGTTATAGCCCCTAGAGCTGCACAGGTCCTGCCGCCCTTGCAGCTGTGGCTAGGTGGGCCCAGGACAGTAATCTGAGCTTACAAATGTTCCTGCACTTGGAAGAATTTTAGACCACACTATGGGGAATCATGGAAAAAGTAATGGCCTGGGTTTCTGGTGCAGGCCTATGAATACCATGCAGAGAGCCAACTGCCCAAGTCTGGGGAAGAGCACAAGCATCAACAGATGTTTACATAAGATTACGCTCAAATAACTTCTTGGAATTACTGCCTGTTTCTTAGAGATTATCAATAGTAAAACTCTAGTAAAAAATAGCGTACACCTTTCAACATTGTCTTCTAATCAAACTCCAGTAATTATTTATATTACTGAGTAAAACTATTTCATATTTAGAAGATCCTTTTGCTGGCTCGTACACAAAAATTTCTTGGACTCGTGCACTGATTAGAATATAATTTCTATATTGGGGATCATTAGAAAAATTAAAACAATGTCTCCTGTAAAATTAAACACAAGCTGCATGGGGAATCTGTACAGCCATGTTCTCACTTTAGAATTTGGCAATAATACTCAGCCCTTTAGGCCAATATCTGTGTAATCTAGATGTATTATTATCATTTCTGAAGTGCCTATAACACTGGTATCTACACACTGAAGTATGCCAAGAATCTGAACTCCCAAAGCAACACCTTTCAAAAACTATTAAAAAACTACCTTATATACTATGTTCTAAAGTGGATCATACACTTAAAAAGGTCAAATTCTGAATGTGTGCATAGAATAGACTCCACACAGCAGACATCAAGATGAGAAAGGCAGTACTTCATCTTATCACTGCCTGTACAAAGATATTCATACTAATTAAAAACATGAGAATTTCTAAAGAAGATTTGTGTCCTGCTCTGCTTCTGAGACACCAGGGTTGAGAACACCCAGTCTTCTACCCACTAGCTTTAAGTTTAGCATCAGCAAAATCTTTGCACCATCACAGATCTAAAAATGAAAATCTGTCCTTCTCCAGAATACACTAGAAAACATTTTATGCCTATCCTTTTTTTGAACCTTATAATCTCTTTAAAAGTCTTTTTATTTCTTCATCCTCTGAATCAGAACTGGATAATAGTCTGGGAAAAATTCTATCAAACTAAATTCATCTCTAAGATAATACCTTTAACCAAGATTTTCTTTAGATCGATGAGAACTATAACCTTCAGCCTGTGATAATGCAGACTGTCTTTGACAGGATTACAGAAACCATGTCTAAATTATGCTTCTCTATGAAGTTGTCCTGGACTGCCACATTCTCTCTGATCCAAATTCCCATGAGCCAAAAATGTCGGATTTGGCAAGTTTGCAGTTACACATGGTCTCCAGCTGTTCTATGATAGGTTAGGAAATAAACTGGCCTCTAGCCAACCCAAGAGACTCATATCAAAAGCTGTGTAGTAAGCATTATATGAGTGCAAATGTAAACATTCACATTTTATTTCCCCTTTCTCAGCAGTGCACAGATAATTTTCATATTACTGATAGAAAAGGAAACAATAGCCAGGACTTGAAAAAGGAAAGGATATGTTTAACTCAAGCTGAGAACTATATGAAGTCTTAAGTATTAAGCACAGTCTCCTAACAAGCATATACCAAAATTATAGCTGCTCCACAGTTCAAGCAATATATACCTAGTTTTCATATAGAAATAGTGGTTCAGAAGAGACTCAGCATTCATTAACAAAGGTATAAGTGGTTGTATTTTTGTTCGAAGCATTAGAAGTACCTTAATGGCATTTCTCAACCATTTAAAGCCACACATACATTACAGGAATTTGTGTGCATTTTCTTATAGGAAATTAAATTGAGTTCAGTGATACACTTTAACTGACAGGATAAGGTCAGTTAAAAAAAAAAAAGAAAAAAAAAAAAAGAAAAGAGAGAAAAAAAAACTTTTATAATGAAAGAAATGTGTCCTTAATCAGCATAGAAATGAAAATCCATCCATTATCCACTGATTCTTATCACCAAAAGGCACTATAAATAGCATCTAATAGAAGACCAAGAACAGTGCCCTCTTGCATGCCATTTCTGAAGCAGAGAAAACCATTGAGTTAGTTAGGTACAGAAACTATCTGAACAAGAATCACAAGATTAAATTCAACCAATTTGATACTTAAATAGAATTTCTGGCATCAGATCTTAAGAGAAGTAATAAGATAGAGTGATAAATTATATCAGAGAGGTGACTAATAAGTCTAGAAAAGTAAGTCAGTAATTGCATTAGCACCTTTTGCTAGTAAATCATTCAAAGAATCTAAGCAGGTCTTACTGTAGTACTGATTTTGATTAGACCCATGACTGAAATGTGTTAGTTACTCAGCATGGACCAAACGAATTATATAAAGTGAAGGAACTGCACTTCATAAAACTCTTGACAAACAATATTCTGCGACTGGTATGTGAATAGAATGTAACTGGCTACATTTCTGTAAGATTAGATTTTTATTAAAAGCCTTTTTATTTTCATCCTATTTTTATTCTACTGTGGAATTTTGTATAACTTATTGTTGTGACAGTATACCTTTGTATATGTTTTGTATACCTTACTTTTAAATAAAAAGGATTAAGAAAAAAATAGCTAAATGATAATAATTTACATTTCCACTAACAAAAGATGTGATTTGGAAAGCATTTGCATCACAGCTGTCTCTACACAGCCTATCTGAAATAATGCTAAACCCTATATCAACAAATAGTGGGGTTCCGCTCCTAGGGTCCTGAACCTAAGAGTTTACAGTGTAAATGGGGGCTACCAAGGACTACAGTAAGTCTGTAAGTGGTGGCTACCAGGTCTCCACTACAGATTTCACTACTGTTGTTGACTTTATATGGAGAGTATTATAGGAGGTACAGAGTATACTACTGGCCTACTGGCTAAAATAGAGTCTTAAAATTGATTTCAGGATCCTAGGATATCTAAAACCATATAATTAACCAAAAAAAAAAAAAAAAAAATGGAAATGGGAGAGGCTTAAGCCACTACCCAACTGGGAGATATGCATAGGCACCACCAGCCCTCTGCTTGCTCTCTCACTTGTATTTGGGTGCCCTGGCCAGGGAACCTAGCACCCACCACTGCACACTGCCCATGAAACACTGGAATTAAGAGACCAGGACCCTGCCAAGTGCTATGGCACCCACCCGCAGATCACATCACAAGTAGCCTAAGTGATGTCAGGAAAAAAAAGTTAGGGATCATCCTGGAATAGAACCAAGGATAACTATCTCCTAGCCAAAAGACTGCTCATTTTTATATTGTGAAAGCTGACCAGGAAGAAAATGATTATGCAGTTTAGATTAAGAGTATCACAGAAGTGTGTGGAAGTAAAGGACTTCCAAGCACAATCAATGTGTTACCAGCTGCCCAAGTGGCCTCTGGATGCAGATAATAAAGAATGTTATGCTATCTCCCTTAATAGATTTATCTTCTGATCAATAGTAAAGAATTTGTTTTCCTCCAAAGGCCAGGCAGACCAGAAGTAAAACAACTTTATGCGTACTCAAAGGTAAAGGCAAGCACATGGAGCTTTAGCTGATTAGTGATTACAAGATTAGCCCTTGGAGGAAAAAAATCTTCAAGATATATAACAGGAGAGCACTTTTATAGGCCTTTGTGGACCATCTGATGGAATTTAACAGAAAATTATGCTTGCCTCATACAATTATTTGCTGGCACTTTCCATTACATCCAGGGCTTTCTCTGTCAAGGATTTCTCCATACATTTTGCTGACACTAGAATTCCCTGGGTGAAGAGATGAGCTCTGCGCTCATTATAATGGACAACTCCTCTCCATTCTCTCCTGCTATCCCTGGAAGCCTAGTAGTGACACTAAAAAGGCACATTTTGAGCCATTTGCTGGCAAGACATTAAGCAGTTCTGTTCCTCCTTTAACCTATAGGGCAACATGCACTGCACAACAAATATGCTCTATAGCTTCTTTGTGGTTCCCTTTTCCAGTCTTTTCAAAACTAACGAAAGCATGGCATTGCCCTTACTCGTGTCCATAGAGTATCAGTCTATTTCAACTTAGCCTATATTTTCAGTACCTGAAACTCCATTTCTTTTCCCTCTTCTTCAAACTAAAGTCTTTCCTTCCTGTTCCCTGCTTGAGACCAGTTTCTCATAGGAGACCTAGTCTGGCACAGCAGTGCAGTAAAAAAGGCATCATGATAGATTCTCTATGACGTAAATTAGAGTGCTGCAGTCCAATCACATCCCCATCAAGGTCCTCAAATGAAACCTCCCACTGAGATAGAAACTATTGGATTTCCATCTGTGTGTCTCTTGCTGTCAGTGGCTATTGTTTAAGTAAACATTGGTTTGTATTACTTTCTTTTTTTTTTATTCAATACATGTTGATGCCTGGTTAAAGGGAAAGAAAATTGCAGTATTAAAAGAGTAGTATTTTCAGTGTCTTGTGATGTAAATCGCTAATTTAAAACCCAAAATATTGTTAAAGTGTCTTTACTTAATAGCAGACGATTGCAAGCTGTAATTTGCAAGCTGTAGTTGCAGATGGCAATGTTTTTCTCTCTTTTCAGCAGTACAGTACAGTATTTACTGCAGTGATCTGCAGACAATGACACACCAACTGCGAAAGAAATGCTCAGGGGTAATACAAACTATCAGGATTCCCACGAGGTCCAGCATATGAGATACCTGCCATTAAAGCATGAAATTTAAATGCCAATTAAAATGTTAAATTCTCTTACCTGGTCTCAGAAAACAACTCCTTGCAGTATACATTTTTAGCACTTACAATTGCCGAGTGTGTTTCTAATCCAAAACAACAGCACTTGTTTTCTTTCCTGATTTTTAATCCCTTTGGATAGAATACACTTATTTTCCAATTCAGACCTGGAGGCCCAAGTCTGGATTTGAATCTGACAGCTACCATCTGGACCACACGAGCAGAAAGGGTTGTATGTGATCTGGCACATGTCTAGCGTGCCATTCCACTTTTTGTACATAAGGACATGCCAACATACCAAGCATGTATATTATCCTGCATTTATTAAACTAATTCTTTGCCTTCTATTTCATTTTGTTAAACAATTCGTTAATGTTTATTTTTCAAGACAAAAATTATTTAACATTGTCTATTCAGCAGCATTGTAAAAAAAAAAAAAAAAAAAAAAAAATTTAAATACTGTATTCTGTAGTGCCATCTAGGGGATTTAAAACCTGGAATAAAGTGCTCATCTGATAAAGAAACAATAGACATTAGGAAATCAACTATGACTGCCAGGGCAATTTCTTATGTATATCTAGTGTTTGGGATTACATTTTGTGTTACAATAGGAATATTAGAACAAGGTCACACACATAGTGTCATATCTGTAGAATCCATAAATAGGAGAAGATGTATTATGCTATACTTCTGCTTTATAGCCCAATAATTCACAAAAGCAATCTTTAAAAAAAAAAAAAAAAATCCCCAATAAAATCAGTGTCATGCTCTGAAACAGGATTTAGAAAAAATGTCCAATCTCAATTCAGATACCAGGAAATATATGGGATTTGTGTGTGCTAAAGATATTTATATAAAGATTAGACACATTCTTGTATAAAAATTATAGGAAACTGAAATAAAACAGGAGAGCTATGGGCACTTTCTTCAACACTCAACCTCATTCAGATTTTTTTATCTGAAGTTTCCTGATCCTTACATAGTAGATGTCATTACACAGTAATTTCCAGTGCATCACTGAGAACATTGTCAGAGATTATTAATTGTATAACATGTTGATAGCTGGACTGATAGCAGAATTACAGAATCATAAAATGATGGAGGTTGGAAGGGACACCAGGAGGTCACCCTGTCCAACTCCTTGCCTCTTGTCCTGGCATTGGGCACCCCTGAAAAGAGCCTGGCTGAGTCCTCTTTGCACCCTCCCTTCAGGTGCAAAGAATACATGTACACATACACATTGGTAAGACACATACACACAGTGAGCCTTTCCTTCTCCAGGCTGAACAGCCCCAGTCCTCTCACCCTCTCCTCATAGGAGAGGCATTAAGAGCTATCTCTTGACCATCAACAGGCATCAGTTGCCTAAACATCACAGAAATCAGTGGATAAGTTATACAGGTGAAGAACCCGGCTATGCACTCATGCGATCTTTTATATTTTCACAGTCCCAGTGATAGTACATTCAGTTTCCAACCATCAGGATGAGAGACAGGATCGCTACTTTGCATTTAAATCACCAAACCTCCTATTTTTGATATTCCATGTGGAAACCATGTGCATTAAATACTTACTTTGATGTCCTGAGCATTATTTGTTCATCAGGGCAAGACTCTAAAAGCATGTTAAAAGTGTCCTAAGAACACATACACAATGTTTTAAATGTGTCTTTTATTTGAAGCTATTTTAGACAGTTGTCAGCCTTTCATCCTGAGAGTAGTTTCCATATTCAACTGATTGCCCCCAGCTCACTATCCTGTCACTACAGACCCCATCACCCAGATATGCATTATGCTTTACATCCTCTAGTCACCCACTTTGCATCACACACACACATATACAAATAACAACATATTCCTGCATTATCACCTCCCTAGCCCATATTCCTGTATCTTCTCCACATTTTTTACCACGCTGCACCAACTCAGTGTTACACTGTGTCTTCCAAGGCCCCTGAACTTGCTTGCAAGGACACATTGCAGCACTGCCTTGGGCTCTTGAGGGTGCATAAAGGAGGAAGCAGTGGAGACAGGCTGTTCCTCCATGTTCTGATCAGTAGTCACTGTAGTTCGTAGGCTTCTGTCCAACACAGACCAACGGGTATGCCATAGCTTAATGAAAGGAGAGACAGAAGGTCCATATTCCTCTGGGAAGTCATTCTATTATCAATACTTAGCCCAGACCTATCTAAAACTGATTTATAGGGAATGACACAGTATCTGAAAGTCTGATTCTGCCACCTTGTGAAGAGACATGTCTTAGGCTCTGCCTGACCCTCACTGGCTGATGTTTTTGACCCACCTACCAGATGACAACACTGCAGATTTTTTCCACTTCTCATTTATTTTGTGGAATTGCTTTCCTAGCCCATTGTTTACTTCATACCAGTGCTAACCGCAGATGAAGTAGTGCTAATGAACAAAGGAAGGTATCTTCTTCATTTATTTTCCAGTAAGTACAGAAGGACTATGAAGACTACAGCACAAGAACAGGAAAGCAGTCAATATGTTTGAGGCTCTCCAGGGTACAGAACCTGGATTCACTTGAAAACTTTGAATGAAATAAAGTTTGAAGCAGTGTTGATATAGACAAGGATGCAAAATACAGGCTTTACAACAGCAATTATTTTTGAGGATAACAATCTGTTCACATAAAACACCATCTATATTTAAAATAAGAAGTCACAGGAGATCAGGGGAATTACAAAGCAATGAGACTTGCTGTGGTTTCAGAGAAAGTAATTAAGAGCCTAATTAAGGACAAAAACAAAAGTAAAGCTTGATGGAGGAAAAAAGCATCAAAGTTTCTACTAGGGGGAGGCACTTTTCCTTCTCTGATATATTTCTTTGAGGCAATGAGCACTCAGACAAGATTCTGTGGGCCAAACTGAGAGGAACTTGCAAGAAGTCAAATAATCCGTAGCAGGGATAACATCTATCTCACAGTAGTATAAGGTAGAGGCTTTTGTTGACAGCTTTAAACTTGGGAGTCTACATCCAAAGACAAGTTGGAAAGTGGTGCATATGGAGAAAGCTGAAATGGCTGAAATGGCACATTCCTGCTGCATGCGCTTCCATACCAATGTGTACAGCTCAGGCAAGAAACAAGACACAGAGCCTAATTTTTCTTTGTAGTGGACTACAGCAACACAAGATGCAACAGCCAAAAGCTGCAGCTTGGATGGCTCAAAATGAACTAGTAAAGCACATTTCACTGGGTAGTGCAGCATTCTTTCCCTAGAGAAGTTGTGGAGCCTCCATTTCTAACAGCTTTGCAGACTTGTCTAAAAAAGCTATCATTGAACCTGCTGACAGTAGTCCTCCATTGAGCTGGAAACTGGACTAGAGGACTTCCAAGCAGTACTTCGGGGATCTTGCGACGCATTTAATGCGCTTTAGCTGCTAATTTGAATTTAGTCTATCGGGCAGGACCGCAGCCCATCTGAAGAAAAACAGCCAGAAACTCTATAATGTGAATGTCAGCTCCTCAGCATCATTTCACTCTGCAAATCTGTTCCTACTGTGTTGCACTACTTACTAAAATAGACATATCCAAAGAAGACAGTTTTAATACCTGTAGGAACTTAGAGGCTACTGATACAAACCCAGTATGATTTTCAAGAATTTCAATATCCACCTGTATTTCTTCTAATGTGAAGCTGCATGCTTCTGAAAATCCCCTTTGGCATCTATCTGAATCTTCAGGAACCTTTTAAAATTTAGCCCTAAATTCTCTAAGCTCCTTTGGAAAATCCCAGCATTTATCCTTTTAGGATTGAAAAGAATGAACTGCACAACTTTAAGTTAAGAAAAAGTAATAACCCGTGCGCACAGTATCAGCAAATTAACTACAAATGTGTACTTAACATTCTTCAAGAGAAAAGCCTTGCAAGAGATAAGATGCATCAGAAAGCTTATAAATCAAGATAACAACTATTTTCCATATAATTCTTCCAACCTGATAGCAAAGGCCTCATTTTAAATTATGTAACAGTTTTGATCAGGCCACTGTGGTTTTATTCATTGTTCGCTTCACTGATTAACATAAGAAACATAATTATCCCTCAAATTTATAAAGTTTACATTTCATCACCTTTTTAATATTATTAAATTAATCATGCAGGAAGCCCAAATGCAAAGTTTAGAATGGATCATATTAAATGAATATGATCTGGGGCGGGGGGGGAATGCAAAAACAAAAACCATTTTATGGCAAGCTAGCATGTATGTATCATGTAAAGCTGTTGCCAGTTGTGAATGATTTCTTATTTCTACCAAACAAAAGAAAGGAAAATTTTAAAATGATTTTCATAAATCTGTGAGGAAAAATACAATGATAGTAAGTTGTACAGCGTCTTTCATCAGGGATCTCCAATGATTTTCCCAAACACTGAACTGCATTGGCCTTGCAACTCCTCTGTGAAGCACTAGTGAAACAAAACTGGGTAAACTAAGGCAGCAAAAATTATATTCTTTCTCATGGTAGAGCCTGAAGAAGAAAATAAATTTCTGGCTTTTATTTCAAAAGTGTATTTTGCCAGCTCATGTATAAAAACCAAATCCCTAATTCATTTATTTATTTTTTTAGCTTGGCCCAAAGCCTAGCAACAATCCTTTGGGAGAAAACACACTGATTTTACATGACTTTAGATCATCCACTCTCAGACATTTTTAGGTCAGGAAGGACAAAGACAGATTTGTGTAGCACACTACCTAATAAACTAGCAGCTGAATCAAAGAGCTGATGCATATAAGGAGCAAGAAGCATTTGTAATTAGATTGGCAGGGTATAAAAAAGCAGGTTCCCCCTCCATCCTATGCTATAGATAACCTTCTTCTTGTGATGTTCACCGCCCAGACTTCTATTATACTATTAGCAATCTTTTAGCATCAGAAATAATACTGGTGACACTTGTCGTCTAATCCTTTCATTACAAGTTAGAGTAGGATCAGCAAAAGAGAATTAAGGAAGAAGTTGTACTTCTCTCAAGTTATCTCCTTAGCAATGGCTGATTTAATCCTAACCTTCACTTTATCAGCTCATAACTTTGTCCTCTGCAACAAGAAACTACTTATAGAGCATGATACATTATTCTCTATTAATATTTTCATCTTTTGACACATTGCACATCTACACCATAATGAGACAATTAGAAACACCGTGGTAAATCTGCTGCTGCAGCTGAAACACGCTGAATATGTTGAGTCCTGTATTGAACAGCTAGCTTGAGACTTCTGCTCCTTGGCTTGTTTCTCCATTGTGCAAGTCAGCCACTTGGGTAGGTGAAGCAGCCATTATTACAATAGGTCAGAAGAGTACAGAAACCGCAAATGAATGGAAGATCTGGAAGCACGTGGGAAGTGATACGTAGAAGAGCTATTTGCTTAGTTCAGTGGCACTTAAATTAAATATTTCTTACATGACTCCTCTTTCATGGGAAGTGTACTGTTTTAATCTCATTGGCCTGGCAGTCCTACGCATATTTAACTCTTTATACCAGCCTGTATGCAAGCTCTCCGCAGCACTCCATCTGTGTGATATTCTTCAAAACAGCCCCAGCTTCTCTTCTTCATGCTGCATCCTCACAATCCCCAGAACTGGCATCATCTCAGCAGAATGATACTGAAGATGACAGCCCTTTGACATGGGACCATACATACCATAGTTGCTATGTATGGTCCCAACTGAATGAGAAGAAAGAGGAGAGTGATCCTATTGCTCAGGTCAGCTGGAGGCCATTTGTCCTGGATGCTGACATGGCTAAGAGCTCTGACATACAACTATATGCCAATGCCAACTGACTGGTAATTTCAGAGGTGTTTAACCTCTCCGCACCCGGCAGTCTGTGGCTGTAGTACATGCAGGAACTGTGGCAGTTGTCTCTCGGTTGCTCTTCACCTCCGTTTCAACAGGGTCTGCCCACCTGGGAGTCATTACACAAAGAAGTAGAAACAATAAAAAAAAAAAAAAAAAGGGTCAAATCATTCAAGCCAATAGAGAAGAAAACAACATATTCTAGGGAACAAAAGCCAGCTGAGAAAAAAAAATCTTTGTTCTTTTTTCATGCTCTTTTCACTTCCATCCATTTTCTACTATTACCATACATTACTTTTTTCTGATCAGTTTGGAACTGAGAAGCAGTAGTTGTTTTCCTGAACTTATTTTCCTTTCACTGTCAGTTGCTTCCTTTGTTTCTTCTTTCTCACTTTTTGCCCATCTTTTTTTCTCCACACATTAATTCAGTCCTTCTTCATTTTAGTTATTCATTTGATTCTTCAACATCTCTTCTCAATATTGTGTTCCCTTTTTCACCTTCACTGAGCTCTCTACCTGTTGTTAGGCACACATTAAAATCTCTCATATGTTGGGCTGTGAAAACTTAGTACATAAATGGATGCATGTCAGTATAAAACCACAGCTGTGTAGATGCATATGTGATCAGCTGGATCCTTCTGTTTAATTTCCATCCAAGGCAAATGAGATGCTTTGATTTAATTTCATATTTTGTCCAAAGAAGCAAGATTACTATAAATAAATGAGCAATCAAGAATGGTACAAAAATATACCTGACATGCTGATGCTCTCCTTGATACTTGAAGATAAAATGTATCATAAATGCCCAAAAATAAATGTTAAGTGATCATATTTCTATGGTCATTTTTCTCAGTCAGCTATATGAAAGCTAAATATGCTTATTCCCTGACACTAGTACGGATTACTTACCTAATGGTCTATTTATGATGGGTAAATCTCAGTAACGATTACTTTGTATCACTAAGAAGCTATGACACTGGTCCTGGTCCTTTAGGAAGGCAAGGAAAAAATAAATAAATAAAACTTCTAGAACCATAATGTAGATTCTCCACCAACAGGCAGCAAGTCATTAATTGCACTTGTCAGAATTTCGAAAAGAAAATTTAAATAAAAGCTTTAGTACTATCAAGATGCTGAGCAATTCACAAAATGAAATAGTGACTAGCCTCACAAACAGCATGCTGGACGACCTACACATATTTCATAAAATAGTTGAAAGGTCCTGTATGCTGCACAAAATATCTGCATAGGATGCCAAGAAATCATCAAGATGCTGCACAATTAATCTGGTTAGGATTGTTTATTTGGATGGGTTCTAAGAACATTACAATGTCTTTTTCTAGGTCCAGACTAATTAGAAATATTTAGTTGATATTGTTATTAAACTCAGAGTGATTCTGACAGACATAGCTTCATAAAACAGCTAAAATTCTAGCAGAAGAACAGAAAAACCAGACACAGAAGGGCTGGAGTTATAGCTGGATGTTACAATTAATCTTCAAGTTCCCCTCCCCTGCCACTGGGTTCCCTTTCCCATGTTCCTTTGTTTTCTTTGCTGGACCATGGGTCTGTACAGCTATGTTCGATCAGGGAAATATCTTTAAATACACGTATTTGGGGATCCTTGTTAGCTGGGTCAGTTCCTTAGCATGGGTTTACTGTGCAGTTGCCTACTCAGAAGTACCAACACAGTGATGGAAGCTGTGTGGGGATTCCCTGACTGTCATGTCATCTTAGAAGAGAGGCAATATGCATTTACATCCCAACTTTTAGAAGGGAAATGCTAGTTATTAGGTTGCCAACCAGAGGTAAACTCCTCCAACTGTGTTTTTGAAACAGATGTACCTTTTCTTGAGTCTATTATGACTGTCACGTGTTAGGCTTTCCTTAAGCATGGTTGCTGGACACAATTCCATGGAATTTCAATCAGGGACATCCATCTAATCACTGAGCCCTGTGAGGGGTTAGGTGAGAAATGAGTGCCAAGACTGGCAGCTTGGCAAAGGACTATTCCTCCAGGAATCCTCCACTGCTGGAACCTGAGTTCTGCAGACAGCATCAATACCTAAGAGGTTAGACTACAGATTTCCCAAGGCTTTAAACTCAGACATCTCTCCCACGTCTCATTTTGAGAATGATTCTTTTTTTTCCCCACAACAAGAGGATTTTCTTTTAACTTAAAACAAAGAAAAAATATCTTCTTAAAGTAGATATCATAAACTAGAATGCAGACTGTTCTTTTACAGCGCACTCCATGCAGCAAGTAAAGGTACACAGCAGGAAGCAATGAAGAGGCAGCAAGAACAGAAGAGAATATGAGGTAAACTGAAAGATGAAGGAAAAGAGGGGGAGAGAGAGGGAGAGAAGGACAAAGAAGAAAATGGCACCTGTCATCCTAATTATGCTTTGAATTTTTAGTCACTGACACTTTGCTTCAGAGGCCTTTCTCTGCTTTGTTGTTCTGCTTCTACTGCCTGTTCTCTAATACACCTGTTCCTCTCTCCCCCATCAATTCAAAACAGGGAAAATACTAGAAGAACTTCCATGTTCAAGATCAGCAGAGACTCAATTTCAGAAAAAAAAAAAAAAAATCTTTAGAAAATTTTAAAAAAATAAAAAACAAAAGGTTCAATTCAGAAACTTATTCAAGGAGTTTGAGATTCATGTTTCATCTGCAGTAAAATTATCTGACATAAAATGTGCTCTGTACTCCTAAAGGCAAATTTATATATTCTTCATTACTGAGACAGAATGTAATAACACCATGTTTTACCATTAAAACTACTGTTTATAGGACAATGTATTAATTTTCCTCCACCAATGAAAATCCGGAATATAGAGCCTAACGGACAAAACCAGCAAACGTGGCAATTTTGGTAAACACCGTTGTGTGTCTAACCATTTTAATTACACAGTTTCTTCTCCAATTGAGGAAATCCAATCTCACCCCATCTACAGTGCATGACTGGTCAACTACTTACATTGTTTTATTTCCTGTTTCCTGAGTGATTCAATGAATAGCAGGTATTTTTCTTCATGTATAAATACTCTTGTTCTAGCACAAATATAAGAAATTTCCAGGTGATTATGCAATCAAAATCCATTAGTGTTAACTTATATCAACAGCTATGAAAGAGTGATAGGTACATGGTCAAACCAAACAGCTGATTGCAGTCCATCCACTTAGAATTCATGAACACACTGATGGAGGTATTTCAGCACTCCTGACAAGATGTATGTCAGACAGGATCAGATAATCCAGCAAACAAACATGATATGTACCTTGCACTATTGAAGTTGATGGGTGCATTAGTCTAGATTTTCAAACATAACTCAAAGACACCAATATGGAGACAGGAATCAAAAATACTTTAGGAGTAAGTCTTAACTGGACAGGTTAATCGATCAGGATTCAGTGGTGACTTGTGGAATAAAAATGTTTCTATCTCCTGTTATAAAGAACAATCCCACTTCTATCTCCTGTTTTAACGCACAATCCTACTTCTCAGATAAAGAAAGAATGATATTTTACTAGTCACTTAGGGCAGCAAGTATTTTCATTGGTCTGCAAAAAGTCCAAGACAGAAACTTTTATCATTGTTCATACAGAGACAGTTAATGATAAGACAGCATCCAGTTGCAGGCCTGATGAGAATATTCATCACAAAGCACATCCTTTAAATTTAACAGGCTAAGTATACATGTGCACACACACACACAACCCCCTTCCCCCCCCCAAAAAAAAAAAAAAGTCTTTTTTTTCTCCTGTCAGTACACATGGTTTCTCAGACTAAAAGATGTATTTATTTATTTATCTCTAGAAAATCCCTTGCCTAAGTTACACAACCTGTCTAATATTTCTCTGGTTATTTGTTCTGGTATGGACTACACCTCAGCCTTGTTCCTTGCTGAAAATGTCAATTCAAGCAGCCCCAACAACACCACTACAGCCAGAAAATCTTTACCAGAGCTAAATCCTGCAACCTTATCTAATTGTGTCACCCTGTCAACCCCTTCAGTACCCTCAGGTGAATCTAATCCTGTCCAAGGTTTTGAAATCATTCAGTTTCTCAAAGCAGTCCCTAACCTGTTGTTCCCCTACTCCTTGTAGTCCTCTCCTCCCTGAGCTGTGCTGGTACATGCAGAAAATTTTGCTTGTGAAGACAGGGGCAAAGCCAGCATGGAATGATTCAGCCTTTTCTGTACCATCTGTTTCTCCTACACTCATCAGTGGACCCACATTTTCTTTTAACATCCCACTGATTCTAGCATATTCTCTCATTACCCCTTATGTTCCTCGCTACTTTTATCTACAGCTGGGCCTTGGTCTTTCTGATTTTCCTCCAAATGCTCAAGAAGTTCTGTTTGTGTTGCTTCTTCATTGCCTGGGTCTTTCTGATTTTCCTCCAAATGCTCAAGAAGTTCTGTTTGTGTTGCTTCTTTGTTGCCTGGTTTCTACTTCTTGTGTGTTCTTGTGTTTCAGTTCATCCAGGGGCTCCCTGCCTAGCCAAGCAACCGTTCTGCCAAAAATTTTCATTTTTATGTACAAATGGAAGAAAGTTTGTTTCTGAACTCTCTGTAAGTTTTTTTTAAAGATCAACCATCTTGCTTATGCACTTTTTCTCCTCATGGAAGCTTCCAGAGGGAGTTCTGCTTCAGAAACTGAAATTTGGTCAAAGAAATTGCCTAAACAAACAGAAATCTCATTTTCTGAAGTCCAGAGCCTGACTCTGCTGCTCATCTTTCCAACTTTCCTTCAGATCTTGACGTCAGTCATTGTGAACAGCCAATCATGTACACCATTACACTGCTTGATACTCCTACTTTGCCTTGAAGTTTCCTTATCTGCCCTAAAAATATTAGCAGCCACTTTATTAAGTTGAACACGGGAAAGACAGTTGAGCACAGGAAAATTCACTGGGTCCCTGTGATGAAAAATGATTCTTTCTACAAAAACTAAGAAAAAAAAAAAAAAAAGAAAAAAAAAAGAAAGAAAGAAAAGAAAAAAGCAAAGATGATTAAAAACATTCCAAAACAAAACTGCAAACAATGAGAAATTTCATATATATATTGTATATAGAGTGTACATATATGTGTATATATAGTGTGTGTATATATATGATAAAGGCTTTACGATAAGCCATCTCATTTAACACCTACTGACTGGTTAAAGCCAAGCAGCCTCTTCCTATAGTCCGTCCCCTTAGGATGCAGAAAGAGTGGAAGAAATATCGATTTTCAGATTTGTGCAGAGTACCTCATTTTCATTTCACTCAATATAGAAAAATAGCACACACACACACACACACACACAAAATAAATAAATAAGTCACTATTTTTCTATATTCCCCATGAGGAAATTGAAATATGTCCAGACTGGATGCTACAGTAAGTCTAGTTCAAAGAGGTATGTCTCAGCTTAATAAGGTCCATTTTATTTGCCAGTGAAGAGACACCTGCAGGATGTGAGAGATAGAAATACCATAATTTGCTCTCCAGAAACTGCTAGCATCACTTTTGGTGCATATTAATGCAGCTCAGTACTGTCAATGAGGTGATTATTTGCTCCCTAGAGAGCTCATCTCACAGAGTTTTCATTTTGTGTGGTGCCAGGTATAAGTTCGCTTCTGCGGCTGATTCCCGTAATGCAGTCTCTCAGAGACCCCTCTCCAGCTCTGCTTTTAGCCACTAATTCATAAAGGTACATAAATAACACATGCATAACTCTTATCTTTTTATGGGGTTAAATCAAAAACTTCTGCTTCTTATACCTGCAAAGCCCTTTTACCTCTGTATAGACTTCATATAGGTACACTTACACTTCTCTGGATACCAACAGCTGTAAAGACAAAGTGATACTGACTTCAGCAGAGCCACATTCCCTAAGTGCTGGTGCAGTGGTGTAGGTAAGTTTCTCTGCTTTTGCCTCAATTGGAGCAGTTGAACCTGGCTGAGACGTGCGTACACAGGTTTTGATCACATCAAAAATTTTGTTTTGAATATTGGGCTGAATAGAGCTACTGTATTGATTAGGGACAATGGGGATGTAAATGATGCATTTACATTATTGCTTTAATTCAAAACCTTTAATTGAAAGATTACTTCCTGCACTCCAACTTAAATCACAGAGTCTTGGAGCACACAATCTGGATGTCTTTTGGATGAAGCTCATCTCACATACCCCAAACACCAACGGGCATTCAGTCCACCAAGCCAGGCTGGTGCTAAGATGAAGAAACCCCTCTGAAATTCATGCTGTGAAGACAGCAGGCTCTCAGCACAGATCAGATCACACTAAAATCTCACTTCTGTTGGGATGTATTGCATCCTAATACAAATATAGCTGAACTGCAATGGATTTCACAGCTTCTTGTATTATGAATAAATAATATTACAGCCATTATTTTATTCCTTCATGCTTCTGCAAGACAAAATCTTGCAGTTAATAGTTGGATGCAGCTTACAACAATTTAGCCACTTAAAATTTAATGAAAATACATCTCATTTTTTATATTTGCTTCCTGTTTAAGTCCTTCAAATTATTTTTGAAATTTTAATTTCTACTAGTGCACTCAGGCCCATGTGAAGTTATCTACAACATCTTTAAACCAACTTGTATGTCACCCAAGAATTGGCAGCAGGATTTCCTTTAGTTGACACATACAGGGCAAACACACTGTGACACCTACCGGAACCCAGAACTGTGTCTGGAGTGTATGTAACAGACCAAGAGGATCCAGTGCTGGACTGTCAAAGTAGGAAGGAAACACCTTGCCATACTGGCAGCTGCTTTAAAGGGAACTAGATGGGCATGTGAAGACAGTCACTTGGGATGTGACCAAGGAGATACATTTTGTTTTCTCCATTTGGTAGATTCTTGTGTGACTGGTTGTGATGCTAGAACACTTTCACAGCCCCTCTTTCTTGTATAGCAAGAATAATAAGGGTGGCTGCCTACACAGTAAACATTTCGATACAAGAGCTAGTCTTCCAGATTAAACCTAGGCAAATTACTTTTTATATTCTCAGGACAAAGAACATAGCACAGAAATATTTCTGTCTTAATCTTATTAAAGTGAAACAGCCATTGTGAATATTGCTCCTAGCATAGTTCCAATAAATTTCCTCTGCATGATGACCAAAAAAAAAAAAAAAAAACAACTAGATAAAGCAAGGTTTATAAGTTGAGTTCTCAGCTTGTTATTGATTTTTTTCATCACCCAAATTATTAAAATGAGAAGGAAATGCTGTATCTTAAAAGCACCTTTCTGGAGGCTTCCTTTTCATATCTTATATCAAATATTTTCTTCTTGTTACTGAAAGACTTAATAAGCACCTTCCACTTTGTATTCCACAATGGTAACTTTGTGCTACCAGTTCCTCTTAGAGGCATAAGATGCTGCAGTAGTTATGGAAATTACCTCTGTGTCCCCACTAGTACACATTTTAAAACAGCATTATCACCACAGCTTTGTGGCATATCTGTTACAGACTGTGTTTGTGTATCTTCCTGTAAACAGTTCCTTTTAATCTTCTGAATGCAGAATCTGTAAACTCCCTCAGCAAAAGAAATAGTAAAAAATACCTGGTCACAATGTCACATATACAAATGTATGTATGTCTGCATCCACACATATATAGCCATAAATAAATAATAATAATAATAATAATAAAATCCTTGTATCTCATTCACAGAAGTTAACTCTGCTTGGTCTCAGAGAACAGAATTGATGTTTAGTGTTGCTACAGATAGACTACAGCTAGGTATCTTCTTTATTTATTTTGTTATTTCTCTAGACTCACCCATCAGTGTGTGTCATTTTAAGAGTCATTAGGTATAAGAAATGCCACCTGTTCATAACAGCATTTGAATGAAAGGCAAGCTTGGTTCCAGTACATGCTATATAAATTTAGAACTTGTGCATGTTTGTCGACATCAGTAAGCACAAAAAAGTTACCCAAGAACATTAATCCCAGCTCATAAGCACACTGAAATCAACAACAAAAGGTTTTCTAGCTTTTAGTTGCACAAATCAGATCTCACATAAATCGCTATGAAAAATCCTCCCCACTCCACCCAAAAAATTCCTCTTTAAAACTAACCTCTTAGAATATTTATCCCCCCGTTGTAGCATTTATCATAGAAGGCAACACAGCGATGAGTGATGTGTGTGAAGGAAGAGGAAATGCTGTATTCCTTCCACAGAAAATGAAAACAGAGTTCTTCAAGCATTTTAATCTTTTCTACCTAAAATCCTCAGACACAAATACTGTGCCCATTACCCTAGTCTATGTTAGTCACAGGGAAAATCTCCTTAGATTTTCTATCATGCTCTTTACCACACTGCATTAAGTGACCTGATTAACTTGTGTTCTCTTCTAACAAAAGACAAGCTACATGAGCAATTCATTTAATAGGATTCTCAAAGTACTTCTAATGCATAAATATAAACATGTTGCTATCTATGTATTTCAGGGAGGAAAGGTCACAGAAATATATGGTCCACTTAGAGCAAACATGAATTAATCAGTATAGCATGCACTCTGTGTCATTTGACTGCAGAGAGTCTGCACAGCTCTATTATTGCTGTCCAGCTGCATCCCAGCTGAGAGATGATGGATCTTTTGGTGATCCATGCTTACAGGGAATTCATGCCATAGCTACAGGCTCAGGTTTTTGAACAGATAAGCTGAATTCTGCCATGGAGTTATGTTGTGTCAGGGTGAAGTTACCTAACATCCTTCATCGAGCATCTGTGACCTGCAGCTTCAGGTGATGGGGGGAGGGCCATGCTTAAACTGCAGCACCCAGTGGCATTTCCTAGCTTCTGGGTAGATGCTCTGGTACATGCTCTGGCTACATACAGCACACGTGAGCCCCAACTGCTTGCTCCCTGCTCCTCATCAGTAGAAATCCTATCTATATTTGCCAGAAGAACCCTCCAGTATGCTCCAGCCTGATCCCAGTTTGGACAATGAAGAGAAAGGAGCTCCAAGGTAGACCCTCAAAAAGACCTATCTACATGCAAGCCCAAAGTATCATTTTCCCAACATTCAATGAGAAATCTATGCTGAAAGAGGAGAAGAGTTATTTAAGAAAACAGGTAGATTTAAAGAGCAGTCTAAGATCACTGGCTTCCCAAAGCTTTCTGTTCAAGGTGTCATAGTCCATGTGAGACTAAGTAAAGGCATGGTAATATAGGAAAAAACATCAGTGAAGGGGACACAGAGTCTCCAAGATAATCAAAGACAAGATAGAGCAGAACCAAATGTATGAGAGGCCACAGTTCTCACAAGGTATTGGTATGGAAATTAACTCCTTATAAATTGTACAAACAGAGTCCCACACTCTTCCTAACTAGCAAAAACAGAGACAACTACCTGCAGATGTAGCATACAAATTCTCTGAAATGCAGCTACTCCTCAGAGCTCTGTTGAGACAGTATAATTGGCTCTGATGAAAGACTCTGCCTAAATAATATCCTTGTTATAGAGCTACATAATATATTACAATGGGCTAAAAAATAAAAAATAAATCAAGAGAAAGCAAAGCCATTTTCCTTCCACCAGCAAAGTTCAGGTGTTTCTGTGCAAACAGGCTCATTGTTAAACAGTGTCAGCATATTTGGTTTTGCAAGCTTTTTGACTTTGGCTTCTTCTAGTTATCTCATTAGTGAACAGCTCATATAATCAATAAATTGCCAACTGGGCAGCTAAGAGTTTCTTATCCGCAGCTTTGCATGTTTCAGTGTTCTCAGAAATATTGATGAAACTGCATCCTGTTTTCCTTAAAACAGCATCTCTCTTTTTGGTTCATTTTAGTTTGTGTATCACAGCAATTGGAATGTTCTTGATGCTGTAAATAGTCTTACTGTGCCCAAAGTAGTTTCTCTATATGCTGATAAAGCTAAAATAGATTTATTTTTGTTTGTTTGTTTAGTTTTGCTTTTTTCAAGAGAGATTAATTCTCTCTTTCCCAATGCCCCCACATAAAATCTATGGATTTCCAAAATGTTATTGAAAAAAGTCCAGGATTTGAACTTGTAGTATGTCAGTTATTCCAGTGGAATTATCTGTCTGAATACATCTTCTTATTCTGTGACAATTCTACATAAAAGCAAAGCATCCCTCTTCAAATAGTGTGGGGTAGATAAGTGGGCACTCTACTGTACAAGAACACATGCTTAGTTCACTCCTTAGCTTACCCAGCACTAATTTGTCCACATCCATACTTCCAGCAAGTCTAATGTTTTATTTTTATATACAACAAAAATGAAACAAATTCTATGGCATGTTTCTTAACACCTTTCTGTGCTCTTTTCCACATGGCTCTACGAAGTTTTACAGCAGCCATGGTGTGGTTTTATTCAGCTTATTACAAACTGCTTTTCCATTGACCACATACCATGAAGAACTGAGATGCTAAAAGATTCTCATCCAGAGTATTGCAAGCTAGAGTAGTAGTAGGGCTTCAGAAAGTCTCACATAAATTTATTCCCCTTTGTTGACAAGAGAATTGTTTATAATGGATACCAGGGTGGTCTAGCACTATCCATTCTTGAATATGCTTCTCAAGGTACACTGAAACTAATAACAAAAATAAGGAGCAAAAGTAAAATTCAGTTTACTTTTTAGTGAAAGAGAAAAAAAAAAAAAAAAAAAAAAAAAAAACACTAAAAATACCTTCTGCCTAAAACGTTTTTGATAACAAGTCTGACTACACTTGAAATATGCAGACTAACACTTTGAGCTCTTTAAATGCAATCTTTCCAATCAAACCAACTCATTTCCCCATACAGGAGGTAACAGTGCATCTGGCTAAAATTCCTTACTATCAGGAATGCCTACATGAGTATTTAAAAGCAATTTGGCTCTCTAATGGTGCAAGTGTAATATTCAGTGCTTCTTAACATCTTGCCTCATAACAATTCTGCTTTCCCAGATGCAGATGCCAACATATCTACTAATATAGAGGCACAAGAATCAAAGTACTCGATCACATCAAGGTCCGTCAGGTCTTAATGATCTCTAAGCACACCCAACAAAATTGTTTCAGAGGAGAGTACAAAAATGTTACAGACTGGAAATTATCTACAGTCTGCAGTGAGTTTAATCCTAGTCTCACATAATTAGAGCTAAATTTAAGCTCTGAAATGTGAAACAAAACATAATTTACAAAGTTCTTAAAATTGACTGTAATGACCCTGGATATCCTGATTATCATTATAAACATGCAATCCCATTGTAGTATTGGTAAATTCATGGTCTCATCACTTTCTATTGCAGTACAGTTCTGCCATTTAATTATGTTGTGTGTGCAAAAAAAAACATTATCAGTTCTCAATTTACTGTCTTTTACTGCACATGCTCCTTCACTGCTTTCTGTATAGCATGTAGATGACTGTCCGAGTCCTTGTGGAACTGGTTATCCTAGTGCTGCTGAAGTTTTATGTAAAGATATTTATTGCGTAATTATGTTAGGAAGCCTAGTGTCTTGGATAGACATCTATATTATTCTAAATATAAGTAAATAAAATGAATGCTTTCATTAATGGTCTTTTTGTTTTTGGATTATGAAACAGAAGGAAAAAAAAAAAAAAAAACTCTTAATCTTTCTACAGTACTCCGAATTTTGCATATTTTATGTCCCCACTTAGTCATCTTTCCAAAGAAAACCCACAGCCTCTCAATTTTCTTACAAGAGCTATTCCAGATTCTCTATAAATGCTATTGTCCTTCTCTGAACCCCCCTATAGTTCTTTAATATCCCTCTGAGATGGGGTGATCAACCCTGCACACAGTATTATACAAGAACCCCTATTACTGACTCACAGAAGCATTATAATAATCTCTGTTATTATTCTTCATCCTATTTCATATGCATCCCAATATCTTGCTAACTTTCGTGACTGTAGCTGTGCACTGAACTGCCTATAATTATTTCACTCCTTTTCTTCAAGCAATAATCTTAGCTTAGAATGCTGTAAAGTGTACAAGTAGCTTTACTTTTTAACTTTAGCATGCAATACTTTGTATTTATTAACAGTGAATTTCATTATTTTTTAGTTATTTACGCAACATTTATAAGTCTCTGAAATTGGTCAAGTAACAGGTCTCTTTTCTGGTCCAGGAAATTTCTTTCCTTTGGGAGAGATTAAAGTGACTATTGGATCAACTAGATATAGTTGACAGGCCAGCATATTATGACTAGATGATAGAACAGTCAAAGTGGTCAAGGGATGGGTCTAGATAATAACTTCTCAGTTCTCAATTAAAAAAATAAAATAATAAAATAAAATAAAATAAAATAAAATAAAATAAAATAAAATAAAATAAAATAAAATAAAATAAAATAAAATAAAATAAAATAGTACTTGCCAAGAAATGCAGTTAGATACATAAATCCTTTTCTAGTTGTAAACCACTGGCATTTGAATATATGCAAACAGAAACACTATACATGCTACTAAGAATGATATATGCCATGTATTGAGCAAACAAGAGATGCTCTACTAGCATTCAAAACTTGGTAACGTGGTGTTAGCACAGCATATTATTAATGCATTGATATGTATGACCTTGTATTGTGGATAGGTCTTGTTAAAGGTGAATCAGAACAGTAATAAATTTGTGTCCAGCACCTAATTATTTTCTTTTTCTTTTCTTTTCCTTCTTTTCCTAAAGGGGAGTATTGCTGTTAGTCACCCCCATTCTTTTCTTATTTGAATTCTCATCATTCTGGGATACATATAAGCATGATTCATCTTCTAAATGTAATCAGTTGCTTTAGATAGAGAAAACATTTCTGACTAAATTGTCAGTACTTCATATCCTAGTAATGCATAATCATGATTTTCATAACCATTTGCATAAAATTCAAGCTTTAGTATAGACAACTAACTTAAATTTATCGTAACATCTTAAATTTGTATAAAAAGAAGTTTATGGAAAAATGTATTTTGGAGAGCATGTAGTTTAATATTAATCTTAACATAAGAACTCCATTCTAAATAAGTCTGACTATGCCTCGAAACACTGTGAATACAAAAAATTAGATGACCACACTAATAACCAAATTTTCTCATTTGCCCTGCACATTCTGATCAAAGAGATTTTTGTTTTTTTTCACATACTTGCCCATATTAATGGATTCTTCCTTCTCACTTTATTTCCAGTGTAAACCCAGAGGTATTACTGACTAGGAAAGAGCAACAGTATGAATATCACAAATTACCATGTCACACCTCTGGATATGTCTTCAGTTCATTATACAGATCTCACTTTCCTTTTCAGTCTGTCTCCCTGTGATGACCATTGCTTAGCCTAAGCATTTTTATTGATTAAAATAGAATGCTTTATATATGCATTTATTTATTTATTCATTTATTTTAATTGGGGAATATTAATTTCAAAATTTCATTTTAGGGTAAAGCTAAACATCTCTTTTTTCTTATTTTGGGATGGGGCATGAAAGTTGTTTGTTTTGTTGAATCATGTTGTTTGTTTTTATTTTCTGAAGCTATTTATCAAATACATTAAGATAATAAATCAATTTGCTTTGTGGTTTTAAAAAACATTCTCCTGAAATGTTTTGGCTTGGTCTAATTATGGCATCATTTAGTTTTTTCTGGAACTATAGTGCTCAAACTAATTGCATTTACCTTCAAACATAACTTTCCTTCTTTTTGTTTCCATCATTCCTTCCTCTAATTTTATGACTTGTTTTTAACGAATGCATGTGAAAATAGCTTTAAGCAGTTGGGAATACTCAATTCAAAAGTCTATTTTTGGTTACACATCATTCTCAGAAGTTTCAGTATAGTAAGAAACCATGCCACATAATCCTTCCCCCACTAAAACTAATCAATGTTTAACCATGACCTTCAATCAGACCAGAACTGCATCCATGATTTCTGCACAATGCTAAAATGCAGAAACAAAAATAACTTGAACAAAATCCATTCAGGCACTCATGGAAAAGAGGGAAAAATCCATGTATTCCAATTATAAAATATTCTTGCAGCACCTACTTGAAAAGCTCTAACACAAAACAAGTCATAGCAGTGACCTAAAAATCTCACCAAAAAAAAAAAAAAAAAAAAAAAAAAAAAAAGCTCTAAATATAAACAATGTCTCTGGTGAAATTTATTTGATTGCACTCATTTTTTATACTCTTTCTAAATCTTCCATATAACATATTTCATATACAATTCTTGTGCTAGTAAATACCTGTAGAATACCAGAGAACAAGGTATTCATGCAAATACAGACGATATAGACTTTTTCTAGCTGCAAATACGTTATACTATTTTCCCTATGAAAGGCTTTATTAAAATACCTTTCATTATTAAAAATAAAAATGCAAGAACAAAGTACAAACAATCCATGCTAAATGTATTAAACGTTGCAATCTGAACAAACCTGTGGCTCACACCCCATGACAGACATACATACACTACACGACATCTTGCCTCCATTACCCAATGACTAGCAATAGAGTTATAACAGGGATGATTCAGGTCCAATGAATTATCATATCAATTTAGTAATTTCAGTATTGGAAATTAGTTACTTTCAAAAGGTGTCCAGTGACTTTGAGGAAGATGAAATTTTATCACAACTGTTTGAAGGGAACAGGAAGGGGACTAGGATGGCAAGGCACTGGGATTAAATTTACAAACGTTATGAAAATGCAGGGAGGAGGGGTCTTTCAGCTTAGGAGTCTGGATGATATAAATAAATACTGTCTCCACTTTCTTCTGCTGTAGTTAATTAGGACATCCTAATACTCACCTGATCTGTACACATTGAAAACCTGCACACAAATGAAAAGAGGTTCTTTAAAAGTCATTTCGCATCCAGATGGAGGGATCAAGCAGAAGCTCTTAGAAAAGAGGCCTGACAGATCAATCAGTCTTTAATTCACAGTTTTCATTACTAAGTATTCTCGGTGAAAGATGGAAGGAAAATCGCTGCTGACTCTTGAGCGGGTTGGCACCTCTGTACACGAAAACCTGCTATTTTTTCTTACTCAAAAACATGGTCAGTTGAAGTTTTTCCTGTATATTCACTTTGATACTTACAAAGACATTAAATGATTATATGATTGCAGTGCTGTCAGCAAGACAGTCCAGCATTTCAAGTTCTTTCCCATCTGAGATGAAGCATTTGGTCTTTTCAATAAGCGTAAATGTGAAGAAAAACTGCAGCCTGAATGATTTTCCAAGTGAGAGCTGATTAAAACTCAGTATGAGCTCACAGGATATGAGCAGCTCATACTGGCAGAACAGGTGTTCGTCTTTGTGCTTACAAAAGAAGGCCAATGGGAAGATACAATGGGGTTGCAATGGATCACTGCTTGAATTAGGAAAAACCAGTAGGAGCTTGTAGGGCAAGGGTTATGTCCTATACTAAAAAAAAAGTTGGAATGCAATTCCAAAAAGTAATGCTGAACTGCATAATATACATGGTCCCCACACGTTTTAAAGCAGCTTGTTCCAAAGTAGAGTGTGCACTTTGCTATTGCTTTCTAATACATCCTTAGGCTTTCACTTTGGCTTTTTAAATTTCACCAGGACTTTGTATCATTGCTGCTGGCATTCAGAGCCACATGAAGGTTTTCTTCAGTCATGTTCGCTACAAATGTTTGCCTTTCCCTAATCCCTCCCCCTCCCTGCTATTTGAATGACCATGCATTTGCTCCTTTAAAAACACCTTATTTTAAGTGAGAGACCTGGTGTACAAGAGGTATCCAGAAACTACAGGTTGCAAGGGCAATATCCAATTGTGGCATTTTGGAAGGACCCCTGTTGAAGACTGAAGTATAATGCTATAGTTTTATCTGAATAAATAGCTGAGGTGCTAGGGGAGTCCCCATGGGTACATGCCTATTTACACACCCTGAGGTACAACTTGCAGATGTTTCATCAAGCTAATAACTACCTTAAAATGTTTACCATTCCAGGATATTTTTCCTCCCTTTCTTTTTGTTCTCTGTCCTTTTCATTTTAATGTACTTATTATCTTTTGTGTTTTCTTCTCCTTACTTCACCCCACTGCATTTTCATTTTTCTTTAATTCCTCCTTTTTCTTAAACCTCACATACCTTGTGCTCATTTTGCTTGACCTACTGTGATTTTACATTGTTACCCTTTAAATATCTAGAAGATCAGTGGAAGAAAAGAGAGTAATTTGTTGATAAACAGATCAGTAAAGGAAGAAGAATAGATTGTTAGCTAGAAGGACACAATTAAAGGGACATTGTTATAAAAGCAATTATAGTCTTTCATTTCTTTTATATGTTCAGTGCTAAAAATTTCTCTCCAGAATGTGGAAGAAAGTTACTCCCTTTGTGCGTCCTTCAAATTAATTTTGAACACATCAGGGTGCATCCTCTTCACAGTTACATCAATTTCATTTGGATAAAGTTCTCTGTTTTACCAAAACTGAATTTGGGAAGCTCTATTTGTGGAGCCTGGTGTCATTGTAAATGGTACAGCAATAGACAGTAAAACAGAAAGCACAGCTGTGTTTCAACACAAGAAGAATCCATCTACCAGAGACAGTTTCTACTTGTTATAACGCTGAAAGCAAAATGTGTGTGGTAGGTTAACCCTGGCTGGGTGTGAGATGCCCACCCAGCTGCTCTCTCACTTCTCAACAGGACAGGGGGAGAAATAATGTGGACAAGCTCATGGCTTAAAGACAGAGATAGTTTATGAATTACCATCAGGGGCCAAACAGACTTGACTTGGAGAAGATTAATTCAATGTATTGATAATTTAAAATAGAATAGAATAGTGAGAAACAAACGTAAAACTAAAAACACCTTCTCCCCGCTCCCCTCCTTCTTCCCAGTCTCAAATTCAGCCCTTCATTCCCAATTCTTCCACCTGCTCCCATCCCACACAGTGCAGGAGGTATAGGGAACAGGGGTTGTGGTCAGTCCACAGCACTTCTCTATGCCAGTCCTCAATGTTTGCTTCTATGGAAGTACTTAGTGAAAAAACAGTAGCAACTTGAAGATAATTTTATGAAGTAGCAAACTTGAAGATAATTTTAGTAGTAAGAGAGAGAAAATGAGAGCTGCAGGATAAACGATGAACTCAATTTTTACTGTAACTAAGACACTAGGAAAGAAAATCGTTAAATATTTGACATGTCCTGACAAGTGTGAATCTTGCTAATAGTGAATGAAACCTGGGATGTATCGAATTGTAGGAAAGGCTTCCTGGTAAAAGGTTCTTCTTTGGAACTGAGACTTTATCATCAATATACAAGTAGTAAGTAGGCATTTTCTGCAAGTGGTTTATGCATTATAAATTGTCCTTAATTTCTAAGTTATCTGGGCATAAGAACTGAGAAAAGGGGAATTTACTGGAAATATAGTTAAAAGAATGTTTGATGCCTATAATCAAGAAAATTAAGCAGAAATTGTCAAGTAATTGATTGTACAACTCTACTGTATCCCTGTAGCTACTCGGAAAAACAGTTTCAGAAAACCAGGCTGTATATATTTTATTCTTTTATACATTTTAATGGAGTATATAAAATAATCACCACAGACAGAAACAGATTTGAAAATTGACTAAGAGTGAGCTGCTCAAACTAAAAGGAAATGAAAAATAAATAAATAAATAAAAATGAAACATACATGGGATAGTGAAATGGTTTTGGTATCTTCTATGTGTTTGTTTGTTTGCTTCCCAGCAGTGAACTGTATTTTTACACATGCTTTGCTTTTGGATGGATCTGTAGTGAAAAGAGTTGAAGACAGCTGCCTCCTGTCTAGAGGCTGTAGTCCTCTTCCTTCAATTTCCCTAGCACCATAAATAAGAGCAGTGTCCCACCTTCAAACAATCAGAGCCTAAGTCTCCAGCACAGCACAAGGATGTCTTTTGCCAGGGAAGTGGCAGCATAGGAGCCTCTTTTCTGAGATGACACAACGAAGTGGGTAACAAAAGAACAAAGTGACAGTTTAAGACAAAGGAGACAAAACCAGTGTTACCTTACAGGGAAAATAAGTAGCTCCTATGGAATCTCAATGACAAGGTATTTGTCCCATAGGGGACAAATTACACTGTGTATAATTCAAAGGTTTTAATTTATGAAGCTTGCAAAGTAGGCAAGAAGAACACATTTCTTGTACTTATCATGATGAAAGCTGGTCCTGAGGCAGGATTAACATTGCAAACTAATATCAAATACACACAAAAATCATGAATATTTATGATAATGTATTTCATAAACACATAGAGCCAGTAACTGCAATCCCAAATAACCTGGTACAGTTAAATCTACAAACAAGGAAGTTACAAAGAAAATGATGCAGCATTTCTATGTAAAATACCAAATGGCATATTCAAATAGGCTGTAAGAATTATTATATTAGGGATAGGAGGCAAATGAAATAAATGTCATCCACAACAAAAGGCTGACTAATGTTTCAGCACCAGACTGTGTCCCCAGAGGAAAAAAAAATACCTTCAAGGGTGGAAGAAAACACTAATTTAGTTTAAAACTTTAAGTAATAAACAGAAAGGAGACACAATCATGTCATCAAATAATCATCAGATAGATAAACTAAAACAAATCAGAAATAAGCGTGGCTAAAGAAGATCCAATAAAGGCAGAACTTCTGAATGGTAAAGATTTACCAGGGAAAACACAAGGATGGAAACAGAACTCTAAAGAAAGAGTTAAAGTCAGAAAGGCAAAGGGAGCAGGAACCCAGTTCTGATAAGCTCATAGCACTTTGGAGGTAAAGTAAAGCAATCAGACCTTTACAAGGACTACACCCAGATGCTTTCTGGAGGGACTGCCCACTCAACACTTTGGGAAATGTAACCCAGAGGGAGAAATAAGAAAATGTCAAAAGTAGGCAGTGTTTTTCATGTCCCATTAGGAAAAAAAATATATATATATATATATATATATATATATATATATATATCATCAAAGCAACCGGGAGCCCTGACTGTGCAGAGTGCTTTGCACAGAAGGGTTCTGCACACTGTTCTACCCTGCCCCAGCAGGGCAAGCCCAGAAGATAGAGGAGATAACAAAAAATTGTTCATTAAGCAGTGAGACGAATCAACAGCAAGCACATACATAAAAATTAACCCCCTAGAATAGAGGGAAAGGTCTGGAATGACAGCAACAAAACTACCTAATGCAACATAGAAAAACACATAATCCCAGGATTTCAGTTTTACTTTCTTCTAGATATGTCTAGTAGAATATCTATTTTGTCTGTCTGAAGCTACAATTTGGGGATTTCCAAAAGACCTGCAATTTAAAATTATCTATAGTTTTCTTATCACAGCATGAAATCATCTGGTACCTCAGCTGTTCAAAGAGAAGTTTTGTTTTCTACAGCTGCATCCCATGTTTATCTTGTATTTTGTTCTGCATGACTGCCATCCAAAAAATATCTGCAGCAAAATTTCCCTGCATGTTAGGTAGCTTAAATTTTAAGTATTTAAACACCTCAGGAATAAAGAAATCATCACCCCTCAGAATCACTGCATTTTAGCACTTACAACATAAAGGATGAAATTGTTTGTGTTCAAAAAAAAGGATGAATGTTACATGACTTTACCTGCAGATCAGCTGTGTCAAGTCCTTACACTGGAATTTCTATATGAAAGAAAACACATGATCTTTCTGCTTTCATAGTAATATAATAATTAATAGCTTTTTATGAAATTTTAGGGTGGTCTCTGAACAAATTTCCTATGGAAAAGAAAAGAAGTCTCAATTTTCTAACCCCCTTGGCTGTATCTATAGTTTATATGAATATAAGGCTAGAAATTTCCTATAGTACATTTCATACTTGTCAGTGTCTACTTTAACGTGCATATGGCCAAACAGATTCCACACAAACAGTAAATCAATATGACAAAGCTATTTTGAATTAATAGATGTTACGGAAAAACTAAGCCAAAGTTACAAGCAAGCTGAGATTTCAGTCAGCAATACATTAGAATATGCAACCTGACGTGCCTTTGATTAAGTAACTTCAGCACATTTAGCTGCAGTTCTGAACAAAGAGTCAAATGAAAACTTGCAGTTTTTTAGCAATTTAATCTATTCCAGAGACTGCATGAGTGTAATGTGGCAGTTGCCATGGTAACCACATTTTTCCTTGGAACTCGGAGCAGATACATGTGTAAACGATTTCTCCATCTCATTGTCTAAGCTACTGTTGTGCTATCATGCTGCAGTAGTAACCCACAGTTGGTATTTTTTTAAGTATATTTACAATTTTCCAAAATATCGCTTTTTGAATCTTTAATTCTATCCTGTGGTGGTCTGATTTTGCACATTTTTGTAAATCCAGTACGTGACAATTTGGAGAAAGGAACAAAGATGAACAGTTGCCAAAAAAGTAGTGAACATATCCACTTATAATTTATAAATTAAATTTAATTTATAATCTACACTTCTATAAACATTTGTCAATACTTTATCCTTAAATTTACTTTTTAGGATGTTCTCTGAAGTATAGTTTGGTGGCAAAGGATCCCATAGGAGATGAAACTGTTAACAAATCATTACTTATTGATAGTCACTGTGAAGCGTCATCATTTTGTGCCACATTTTCACTGAACTCACTCTTAATCAAAATCATCCAGGCTCAAGCCATGTTGGTAATTTACACCTCTGGAAATGCATTAGCAGGCTCTGCTGTTTCGATGCCTGCCTTTCCGATTAACTCACACGTATAAAAGGTGCAGGTATCATTCTACTTGCATTAAGTTGCAAAAGACTAAACCACTAAATTTGCTAGAGGTGCAAAGGTACAGTAGGACAGGAACGAGAAAACGTATATTTTCACATTAGCCAATACATCAGCATATTAGTCAGAAAAAAGACTCTGCACTCAAAATTGTGGTGAAATAAATGGAACAAATTGAATACATGGTGTCAGGGACTTCAGGGGTGCTGTGTGGCCACAGATCCAAGTGAAAAGAACAGGAATTGACGTCAATGGAATTATACCAGCTTTCAGCAGCTGTGAATTTGGCCTCAAGGTGACCTAATATGTCTTTTCCATCTTTCATTTCTGTTCGACAGCTCTCAGCACAACCAAAATATTTACTCTTCTTCACAATCAAACTAAGCAAATAAGTTTTATAGAATAGACCATTTAATATATTGAGACACTTCCCTGGGTAAGAATTGTCAAAACTTGTGACTATTGATTATCATTATTCAAATTCTGCTGAGAATATTTTTATATTAAAAATTCCCATAAAATCCTCTCAAGTTAATAGGAATCAATTTCAAATTCAGACGGGTGTAATCATTTTGATTGGACACAGAGTCATCTGTTTATATGTTATATCTGAGTTAATACAGAACTTCAACTATAATTTTTGATCCCTATATTACCAATTACAAATTTAACATTTTAATTTTGCAAAGGGCCTTTTCATTTTCAGTTTGTCAAACAGTACTAGCCCTACCCAGTAGTTTTCTAGGAGCAGGGAACAAGAAGCTGAGGCTTAAAATCTGAGTATAGTGCTCAGACAAGACTCAGTGGGATCTGTTGATGTAGCTTTAGAGAGGCTTGGGCAAATCTTTGGTGTCCCACAGAGCTTCATGGGCTTCATTTCTGAAAGCTGGTCATTCCTTCCAAGATATTAATGTACTTTTTATGTTGGCTGTGACTGCCTGTTACAAAGCACTGTCTCTGACACAAGTGATGGCTTCTTTTATATAAAAGCTTGCCTGACAATGCCAGGAGCCATCAGGGAGTAGGAAATAGTCTTGATGTTCTCCTCAGTCTCAGATAATCCTCATCACTGGCAGAACTCTTCTAGGAGAGAAATGGATGTTTTACCTCTCCTGTTTAAACCAAACCAGTGCACAGGAAGTAATTCAAGATGTACTGCTAAGCAGAAAGAGCAAAAATATCATTTTTTACCTCATGTTTGCATATGCAATGCTTAATCCAGCTGGACTGGTCATGAAAATATGTTAATCTGGCAACAGCAGCTTCACCATGGACTGCTATGGTGGGCACTCCAAATAAAGATGTGCACAGGGAAAAATGTTCTCCGTGCCTCATCCTGACATGCAGCCAGGAGGAGATGACTCGGCAGGGAGTCCACTGGTCTTGGTGCCACACACCTGGGTGCTTTGGTATCCTTACTAAGTAATTTAAAGCTGATACTAGTGTCTGCAGAAGCTCTAAATGTCATACTTTCAAAGTCTTCCGTGTCACAATGCTGAATGAAGCAGTGCTTAAATACCTTTAAAAGTCTCTATTTTTCAGTTTTACCCTCTGCAAAAATGACGGTGTTGGCAATGTTGAAAATAATGATCTATTTCACAGATTTATGGCAAGGACTAATTAGTTAATGTTTATGTAGCATCTCAGAGGCAGCAAGTAATGCTGGTAGGATACATGATTAAGTCTGGAGCCAACATAAAGCCTCAGGAAGTTTCCCTACTTTTGGAAAATGAGGGTGTACTGACCTTGTGCAATGTGACAAAACACTGTTAGTTCCCAATGAGTGATGGATAAGACAGATGTCTTTTCCTGCAAGGAAGGCTGGTGGTGTGCCCTCCCCTAGTTACCATTCTGAATTAAATTGCATTTTGTAATCTACTCATATGTGCAGTGCAAAGGTCAGATATTTCTTATGTTTCTCAACCAAAGCAAACCACCTGTCATCTTTTTCTATTTGATTTACTACATAACAGCTTATAACTGCACCAGACCTTGTGACTATTTCCTTCAAGCAAATTTGCTATTTCTTATCTAATCCAAATAGCAGTAATTGTTTACTGTACCTCTCCTGTCAGACTTAAAATATGAAGCCACTATTGTCAACAGCATTTTGATTTCCACGTAGACAGCACTGTTTCTTGGTATAAAATTTTCATTCAGCAAGCTGCCTGTTTCCATTACCCAAAGTTAAACTTCAGATTACATTTTGCTACTACTTTGCTTTCCCTCATTTAGTTTGTTTTTTTCTCTTCTTGCTTTGTCCTCCTACTCCCAGTATACATGTATATATTCAAGATTAAGAACCAACACAATAGAAAAAAAAAATCCTTGTTTAATGCAAACAGCTCTGGGATACTGACAGATGAGTTAAACTTGAGTTGTCAGAACATTTGTTCTCAGCTTGAACCCAGGTCATTTTTTCCTCTTAACTTAAAATAGTGTTTCTATAACTCAGGTCATTGTGGTAAATCCGAAGGAAATAATCAAGAAAGTACCACCAACATCCTAACACAGCTTAATTGCTAGTAAATGGATTTCTTCTGTGTCCTTACTAAATTAAATTGAAGTGTAATGATTTATAGCATTGCCATGTGACGAGAGTCAGTACATTAGACATTACATTATCCATTAAGCTCAAAAGATTTTATTTATACTCTTTTGTTTTTCAGAAGCATGTGATGACCTCCACCAGTAAATAAGTATTATGTCACCATAATGGATTTCACATGTAAATTGCAACTCCATCTATAACACAGCTTTCCCCAGCCTGCCCAGTTTTAGTCAAATAAATATTCTTACTAAAGCAAGTAATCTGTTGTTCCTATTAATCTGTAAGATGGATTAAAGAATCAGATTCCTTGAATGTTAATCTTTTTGCCACATTCTGCTAATATTTTCTGAAGTGTTCAGAGCCTACATGTGTTAAAGTATTTAGGCTCCCACATGAAATCAAGGGGCTTGTATGATACGGGCTTACAGGATTTAGGCTTTTATCCCATTTCAAAAGTGAGTCAGGCACATGGATCACATTCATGGGGCTTTAGGAGAAAGATTTTTGGTTCTGTCTTCTTTCCAATTTATAGAAATACAAAACAAGTCAATTTCTAAATATTTTAAAGCAACTGTAATAGTGATGTACAGCTCCAACTCAGAAACCAAGAACTTTGGAAATGGAAAATTTCACATTTTAGCCAAAGGAGAAGAAAGATTAAGAATAAAAGGAAAAGGAGGGCAGGACTGGTAGTACAGTACATAATAATGGCACTGATATTATTTTGCAGTGAGAATACATTTTCATCAAGTTCTTTGTTGTTGTGCTTTTAGTCTGCTGTATTTCTCTCAGTTTGCAAGCATAGGCAATGTATACATAATAAAGACAGATCTGTTCCAGGGTCCAGTGCAAGTCAAAGTTTAAGTGCTATTAAATTTTCTCTCTCATCAGAATGAATACAATACAATAGCAACACAACACAAAACGCACTCTACCCAGTCATGTATGTTATAGGAAGGCCATAAACTGTTACCATCAGGCTGGGAGTGCGACACTGAATTCCCCTGACTTCTTTTGTTTACTCCTTTTAGCTTAAATTAACAGAAAACGTTTTTTGTTTACTTGTTTGTTCATGATGAGGCTTTTGTGAATGTTCTACATAGCTAGGGAGATATTTTTAGTTAATCTGAATGCAAAATTATTAACTGCCTCACAGCTGAAGTCATCTTCTCTGTGATCATGCTGACTTATGGGGACACCCATGCCTCAGAACAAGCACAACATAATCATTCCTTTGCTTGAGGATTATGGTGGTTTCAATTGCCACCACATATAATACCCTCTGGAATAATCTATTTGCCACTTGGTGATCATTAATATTCTAATATAATTTGTATGATCTTTACACTATTAATCCAACAGCAATATTTAAGCCATCTTGCAGGCACAGAGAAGAGCGTTAAGAGCAGCAAGTCTTATTCTGATGTAACTGCATCTGTTTCAATATACCTCATGACATTTATTTCAGTAGATTTAGTCCCAGCATGCCCTTGCTTAGACAGTATCAGAATCCAACCTTAACATAAAAGTGAAAGTATTTATTTTTAATGACATTTTTTCCAGTACTGCCACAGAATGATAAACAGCATCTGCATAACTATAGACTAATATATATAACTAATTTTTAAAAACACATTATTTTTTAAAATGATGTAAGACTTACTTTCAGATTGATGTTTAGAGACTACACTGACCCAAACCTTATTGTTGTAGTAGCTTGTTAAAAATCTCTAGTACATGTTTTTCTCCTTTTCATTGTCATGGTTTTTCTGATTTTTCATTCCAAGTTCTCATTTAATTTTTTATTCAGCAAGCTTTTGACTTTTCTACACCATTTTTTTGCTAATAGCTAAAAATGTTTTACAGATTGGAAAAAAATAATAATAAGAAGAAGATGGGAAAAGAAAACAGGAAAAGAAAAAGAATTGGCTGCTGGTCTCCTAAATTCTGCTGTGAGATCTTCCAGTTCTAGAGGCATGAGAAAACCACCAAGCCACCCATCCTTCTGGCTTTCAATGACCACGCTCATTGAAACAAATTCTGCTTGCATCAGAGCTACTTCTTAATTTCTGAGGACAACAGCCTAATGAAATCATGTGGTATTAGGAGATATTACGCACAACATATATTTAAATGACATTATGCAACAACAAGGTATCACGCAGTAGGCCAAGGAAAAGCAATGACAGCTATTACATCATTGCCCAATAACAGTACACAGACTTAATTAGTAAAATACTCCATGGCACTGGAAGACATCACACAGTTTTACCTGACTGCCAGGGCTATGACCATCAGTCTTGCTGTGTACAATGAAAGAAGGCTACCTGGAACAGCCTAGGACTAGCAGCATCTGTTTTATATTAACTAATGATAAACCGATCTAAAGCTAAAGTCCCTTCTGTTTGTAAAAGACTCAGAAATTTTTACCATTTCACCTTGCTAGCTTGTGCTGCTACTTATATTTGTTCATAAGAATTCATATTCGCACTAATGTAAAATACCAGACAAAATGCCTGCAAATGAATTGGCAATATGAACAGAGAAGAGTGAGACATCAAACACATCAAAGAGAAATGCATACCTGGCAGTGGTTTTCAAACCTTCCAAAATACAGGAGGCAAGAGGTAGATATGGAGAGTTAAATCCAAGCCCATTTTGAAGAACCATTTTATCAGAAAACTGCTGAGAAAAACAAAAAGATTAACAAGGATGAATCAGGGATAAAGAATATAGGAATATTTCTCTTTCAACTTTAATCCCACCAATTGCATACAAACATACAAAGCTTTGTAGTCAGACATAAGATTAAATTTTCTATATAATTGCATTCCAGACTACTTTTTTTTTTTCTTTCTTTCTCATGTATTCATCCTCTAATTAGGCCCAGGAAGATGACTAAACATTTTTATTTCTATTACCATATATGGAGAATCCAACTATGTGTTGTTATCCACAGACTGTGTCAGATCCATTCTACAACAAAACTGTAGCTCACATAAATTCTGAACTACATTTATATATATATATTTTTTACATTAGTTGATGGAGCTTAGTGTTTTGGAAACTCTCCGTGTCCATTCACTTTGAGAAAAATAAATCCAGATGCAATGTACAATTAGCTATGCATTTAGTCTTAAAGCCTTCTTACTATGCTACAACCCAGTATAGCCAAAAACAATCTGCATGCACTTTTTAGAAACACTGTTAAAAGATATGAAAGCCATGATAAATTACTATGATTGAAAAATATTTCAGACTTTTTCATTGTTTCTTTTCCAATGAGTTTCCTTGGGGAAATGCAACTTTTCTCTGTGGACAGAAGTGGAATCATGTAGCTCTGAGACTAAATGGAATTTACCTCTTTGAAACAAAAAGATTGCCTTTGGTATGCCAATTTCATAATTGTGGCTGTCAAATCTGAGCTGCTGCCTGAGAAAGGAACAGCAGGGAAATGAGGGAAATACAGCATTTTTCAATCAAAAAGTCAGGTTCAATTTCATTTACCAACATCTCCTTTCTCCTCACATATTTTACCAGTTTACATCATGAAAATCAGACATTCATCCATATTTGCATCTTGTGTAAATTTGGGGCATTCCTGTTTTTATCTGTACAACTGCACACACACACAAATACACGTTTTATACTGTTATACTTAAAATTGGACAGAAAGGCAGAATACAAGATATATTGGATTTCCCACAAAACTATTGAACTTAAAACTCATTTATTGGTATTAACTTGCAGTATTAGTTGTAAAAACTATAAATGCACTGATTTCCTTATATGTTTCCAACAAATAGTCACATTAGCCCTCTTATGGCTAATGTATATAACCACGTGCTGAGAGCCATTCACTGCTGAGGATGCTGCATGAGTCTTCTAGGACGCAGACCTTTAGAATTCAGTGCAGAGCCTTGCAGAGCTTCTCAGCACAGACAAAAAATGCAACATTTCTGTGTTTATTAGCACACTCACCTTAGTCTTACATTGCCTGCAGAGAAGCACTCATTCATTAGCTTTGACAGAAGGCTGCACTAACACAGCTATATTACTTTCAGGATCCTTGATAGTACATTCAAGACTACTTGTAGTATCCCTGTGCATAACTGTGCCATGCAAACATGGTCTAGATGGAAACTCCAACAGTTAAGGGCACAGCTAATTTGGGACAGTTATATTCATTACTATGCAAGAGCAAACTTCACCTGTGTCAGCAGATGCCACTCACTCTTCTGTATCAGTCTACTTTCCAATAGAATTAAATAATCTTACAAATGATCTCAATTTTTTTTAATGTTATATTGAGGAACTTTGGCAACTATCATCTTTCTCAGGGAACTTCAGTGATCTTCAAAATTATGTCTGTTTGACTGCTATAGAGTCAATAGGACCTTCTCTATGTGCAAGATAATCCCCCAAGTATTATAGCTCCTCTCAAACACTTAATTATCACTTTAAAGCCCTCTTGAAGAATCAGGTGAATTCTGAAGTGTTCTGTTTGCAGAAAAAGATTCGTTTTAACTATTTTCTGAATTATTTAAACAATCTTCAATCTACACCACTGCAATATCTGACTTGTATCTAGCTTATCTCATAACGCTTTCCATCACACTTTCCATAAATGCCTAATAACACCTACGCAATGTTGTTCAGTGCAAGTTTATCAGCCTGTTTTGTTTCCCTTCTAACTTAACATTAATTATTGGCCAGCTAAAACAAGCATGACCAAGGAGGTGAGCTGTCAGAGTCTTCACTTCCACTTCTAAAAAAATATGTAGCAGGAGAGAGGACAGTTTGCATTTATGTCCCCTCTTATGAAAAGACATTCATGAACACTTATGATTACCTAACAAATATAGCCCCTCACACCTATTTGTTGGCACTGTTGTAGGATGAACTCATCCTCCCTCAGACACAGAGGCTCCACAGAGTTGCTCACTCTTAAGACATAACTCCCTAAAAGCCAGGCCTCCTCATTTCCACTGCTCATTGAATTACTTGTGTCACACAAATATATACCAAATGCTGTTGATTAGTATGCTGAATGAATATATTATGCTATTCATAATAGTGCAAGCAGAAGTATAAACCTGAAATTGTGGCATATTATTGTGTGAGGGATCACAAAACAAAATAGATTTTCCCAAAATTAATATATCTGATGAAAGATCTGTGGTTAAGCGCCAATACAGACAAATTGCAGGCTGACAAGAAACATATTCACTTCTTCTTGCTTGCTTTGTGGCCTCTAGGCAAAATATGAATACAACATCACCAGTCAAGAGAACAAAATCTGCTGATCACAGACTGTGACAACATAAGGCAGTCAAACATTTCAGCATCTGCTCTGTTTCTGTATGGTTGCTGAGGGTGATGTGTTAGGCTGCATCTCCCCCTTGCTCACCTCGAGCCTAATGACCTCTTAAACCTGAGTCAGCAGTGACATCTCTGCAGAACAACAGAGAAGTTCCTCTGGATGCCATCTCTACTGAAAGCTGAAAAACAGGTCACAAAGTCCCAGCAGAACAACTGCACTGAGTTTCTATTAGATTTAGCATCTGTTAATCTTCTTACAAAACTTACAAGTAACAGCTACTGTTGAGATATTTGGGACAAAGGGGGAAAAAAAAAAAAAAGACATTCAGATTTAATAGTAACGTCTGCAGACAATGCAGGCACTCCCAGCTACAGCTTGGGGATCCTCTCTTGGATTCCCAGTTGCTCTTTCTACACCCAAAGAGAAAAGCTCCTCATTCTTGGCAAGCCACAGAACATTTTGAACAATTTTTGCCATTCTGCAAATCTGAAAGTTGAAAGAAAAATCTCAACCCTACGTCGTTTTCACTGATCTGCAAAAATCCATTGTCACATTAAGCTGACTTGGACTTTGGAGCCTCACAGAAAGAATATCAAGGTGTGGGAAAGTGTCCCTTGGAAAGAATAGCGTGCCAGTGGGAAAAGCATGTTAGGTGGAGACTGATAATTACTGCTTGTCGAAGCTGTCTGAAAGAACACCATCTAAACAATTCAGCATAGTAATAATTCAGGCAGTACCACTGTTGTACTGATCCAAATGCTTCTAGATAAAATGGTTATACCTGATTTACAGTACCCAGAGGAAAAAAAAAAGTTCTGAATCTTTCTAAGGCTTCCCAAACCTTCTGATCTCAAGAGGATCATGAAGAAAGGAAAATCATTCTAGAAGTATCAGCAACATAAGATTCTGTGGTATATTTTCTCATCACCTATTACCAAATACTTAAATATGTTAACACCAAGTTCTCTTTCATTAATGTGACAAGGGATTAGGTGGGCTTCTTTTGTCACAGAGAGAAATGTAAATTGGAGTCCAAAACAAAATTATTTTGAGACAAATAACCAGATCCACAATTTACCAAAACAACGACAATAAAATCCATTTTAATAACTTTTAGTTTCTATTTACCAGATGAAATATTTCCTTCTTTTAGTACATTATATTTGCACAAGCCAAACATTATTATGAAAGTTTGAATAACTTGGAAAATGATTTTCATAGTGCTGATTTAATTAAGGCAATAATATCAACAGAATTTGAAATATATTTTCTCTTATTGATACACTTCATGGATTCTGTCCTTGCTGAACTTTTTGGTCATTCTTTATTCAGGTCATGTCAAAGAAAAGAGCAGACTGGACCTGTGAGTAAAAGCACTCTAACAAGCTAAGATAAGACGTTCCATCACTTTGTGATGAAATATTCAAACACGTTGCCCACTGGTATCAGCTTATTCATGACTGATTTAAATGATACACTGAAAAATGTGCTTTAATCTTCCATATAATAAGTCTTAAAAAATTAAAACTGAAATCACAGTTTAAAGAAAAAAGCTAGCAGACATTTCAGTCATCTTACTTGACTGTACATTTTCTGATATTAAAGTGGTGGTTTCATTAGAGAACTTAATATAGCTGCAAGTGTAATGCAGTTTATGATCTAGAGTCAATAATTTGTAAGGTACTGAATGTCTTGGTGGGTATTGATGTCATTACCCTTCACATTAAAAAAAAACAATGTTCTTCCCAATTATTTTTCACCCATGAAGAACTTGCCAGCAAAAGTGAAAAGAATATATGTCCCTAACCTGTTGTCTGTCACTTTAAGTATCATTCTTTAAAATTAAAATGAGAATATTTAGAATAGCTACTGATTCAGAATGATGTACCTGACTTTGAATACCCTTCTGCCACTTAATTATTTTTTCTGTAACATATATTTGGCACACAGAATGACCTATACCACAGGTTTAATCAATGCCAATAAAAATATATGAGCATAAAGGATCAGAGTACATGGACAACAGAGCTATGAACAGAACTGATTGTTCAAATAGACTTTTTTCTTTACAACATATTTCCATTTTAATGAGAGTTTTTGTCTTCTGTATTTTAATAAATTCTTTTCCTTTTGAACTATAGTTAAAACAGAGGGAAGTTAACTCTGGAATTTACTATGACCCCAAGAGAACCTGGATAGACCTTGCTCACCAGTTTATCACTGAATGTGTTAGTTTTGCCAAACTCCATTTGTCTTTTTATTTAGTTGGATTAACAGAATAATGTTTTAAAGCATTAATTTCTGGGGACAACACAGTCAAACAATTAGCATTTACCTGCCTCCATTAGGTCACTGGTATATACACATTGTTCTTTCCTTGCTGTAAATTAGGAGTTTTCTTTGTGAATGAATCAAATAACAATCATTAATTATTATTCAGGCATGAAACTGACAGAGATTTACAAGTTATGACTCCTTCCCACTAGTCTCATTTTCTCATTGATTTATTAAAATTTCATGGAAAGGACAATAAAATCTAAGACTCACTCAACACTTCCTTCCCAAGGAAATGAGTCACATTTGTTTATTAAGTATTTAGTAGTTTGTTGGTTTTTTTTTTTCAAATAAAAGAAATGGGATTACATCAGAACTAGTGAACACCATTTCAGAAGCAGATTAAAAGCAAGGGCATTAGAACCAAAGGAATCCTGTTGGGATACAGAGCTTTTCACTTACACATTTGCCAGATAGCTCAAGGCAGTCCTGACTGAAAGATGTTTACCCAAACTAATCACTTACAATGTAAAATCAATTGGCAGTGTCTTTCAGTTCTCTTTCTAATATGCACAAAAACTGCCATGTTGTTAGCATCCATGCTAGTAATGGATGTAAACACAGAAATCAAGGTCTAAAGAGATGAACCTGATTCTGATTCTTGAAGATGATCTCCACAGATCCAAATTAAAATGGTCTGAGTGAAAAGGTTGGTCTTCCAACATTTCCAAAAAGCTTCACAGACATATTAACTCTTCTTCAGATTTAAAACACAAAAACTGGTGAAAGGCTCTTGTACTAAACCCTTTTATTTTTCCAATTTTATGATATGACTTTTTTAAAAAGAAACTTATCTGTCCATGTATCTTGCATCATTTATAGACCCAGATCATTACAGTTATGATAATATTCCTACCTGAAATAGATGAAAAGGACATTGTCAGAAAGTATATTCAGTTATTTGCTTTGGCAATGCCATATTCTGTTCAGCAGAATGGACTCCATTTCCCAAATCTTAAAGAATCCTTATGTTGATTAAAGCATGACCAAGAAAAAGCAGCTCTACATCCTTATATATCTTTGTGGATTTGGGTATATTTTCTGTCTTGGGAACAATGACGTGTACATTTTGTGAAAGGAATAATGATAACAGTAGAAATATTCTAAGCGTGTTTTTCTGAAAAATCCATTGCAGATTTGAAACAAAGGCTTTAACTTTCTAATTTTATCTGACAGTGTGTACTCTTTGTGCACTAAATGCTCAATTATACTTAAAACTATGTTTTCAATTATGTGATTAACTTTATGCATTTGTGTAGCCCAATTGAGCTTCATAGAATTACTCAAGCAGAGAAAAGTTTGCAGAATTACAACCCAGACTTGTCAATAAGGTTTTGTCAGTTAAAAAAGAAAAAAAAAATCACAGTTCAGTCATTCATTGAGGAACATGGAGTTGTAAGTATTTTAGTTTTTTAATTACAGTACATTATTAAATAATAAAGATAGTACTTTCCTGGAAACTGCGTGTTTATCTCCATTCTGTAAATTTATGAGGATAGAACTGTCTCTTCAAAAATGGCATTTCTGATTTGTTTTTTATGAAAGAAATCACTGAGCATTACTCTGAAACATAATAAATAAAAGTAAACCATCCATTAGAATGAATAAGCCCTAAAGTTTCTCAGAACATACCACAGAAATACACAGTCATTTTACAATTCCTGGAGAAACTATAAGAGTTTCACTTTCAGGAGCTGCATTTGCCTGCTCTTGGACAAAATGTACACTTCCATTGAAAAGAGCAATCTTCTTCAATCAGTTTAAATTCAGTCTTTTCAGTATTTTAAAATCTGTGCCATCATTTTTAAGCACAGCTTAAACCACAGAAGTAAGTCAGATAATGTGTGGCAAGAAAGTAAATTATTTACCATATTTTCTAGTTTACTGATGCAACATCAATGTGCACAACAAAGTGAAAGTGGCAATATCATAAATATAAGTAACAAGAATAAGCTGACACAAAAGGAAAATTCCATACTGCCTTCATTGCCTCAGTCTAATGTGGGAGGCTAGGTAAATTTTTACTACATGATCTTCAAATCTTATTTCAAACTAAGGTCATATCCTACTCTTTTTTCAGACAACTAGTATAATTTGAACAGATATGGAAACGTGATTTCTTTGAGCTGAGCTCTGTACCAAGATGATAGAAAGAATGCTTTTGTGCCCCTGTATTTTCTTTTTGAGCTACTATTTGCAGTTTTATATATCCGTGTTTTTAGTGCAAATTCTGACTGAATCACCTGTCCTGGTGTTATTAAAATACATTACAAATACTTCATTGCAACTGGAAATAAAAGGAACATATACAGAAGTGGGATGTGCTTGTCTTGCAGTTAAAACTATTCACTGAAAGCCAGTAGATCTACGTTCATTGCTTGCTCAAACTGACATCTTTTGAGTGATTTAATCTTTCTACAATTCATGTAATATGTCCTGTTATAGATCTTACTTAGAACAAAAAATTTATTCAATCAGTTCCTTCAAAGTTCCTTTGCTTCTTGCTTTCTAAATGTACAAAAATTTGTAGGCCAAATTCTTGTTTGATCTTTCTAGACACCACTGTAAGGAAAAAAAGTATTTTTATTCTCAGAAGCAACCTACAACAATCTTGTTCTCTTTACCTTCCACATGAACTGACACTGTGGACAATGGATAGACTGTTTACTTCTCTGAACTTAATGGTTAAGCTACTCTTGCCTTCAACAGAGAGCACGATTTCACTGAAGGTGTTTGCAAAGGATCAATTAACTGGATTTTCTACTTTGCTTTTCTCATCTGCCTGCAGTAGCTACAGCACTATTATTTGTGGATCAAGAGAGTATGAGCTTGCTCCTGCTTGCACTGAGCCAAGTCTCTCAAGGGCTCCAGTGGGAACAGAACAAAGCTGTTGTCAAATTCAAGCTACAAAATTAATGGTGGATAGTTATTAAGAGCTACATGCAAACACACAAGTAGGAAAATGTCAAATCCATTTTCAGCCTGATTCAAAGAATTGCACCTATCAGAGCTACCTTAGTGATTGACAATTCATTTTATCAATTAAAACAAAAGTCAGAATCATTGCATTCAAGAACAATTTTAACTGATGGTGATCTTCTGACCAAGACAATATCATCTTATTTAGACGCACCTCTAAAGCGATTAGATTGGGTTGTATAACCGAGATATTATGCTCCTGTACTGATTCGCAGACAAATACATAATTTGCAAAAAATCAGCCTGTCATTCAAGCATCTAGTTAACAATTTTCAGGTATCTATTTACATCAAGTACATTTTAGTGAGTACATATAGTTCAGCTATAAAACAGTCACAACCTTTACTTGGTATTTCTGAAGACCAATACCTTTTGTAGAGGTTTTTGATTGAGAAAGGATATAGCACACTAAACCATAGAATCACAGAATAGACTTAGAATAGACTTGGAATAGACCAAGATCATTTGGTCCAACCAACCCCTTTACCACTAATATTACCCACTAAACCATGTCCCTAAACACCTCATCCAACCTTTCCTTAAACACCTCCAGGGACAGTGACTCCACCACCTCCCTGGATAACCCGTTACAATGCCTAACTACTCTTTCTGAGAAGAAATTTCATTGTATTTACAACCTAAATGTTGTACAGCCTTCTTATTTCAGCAGATTTCAATATGTAGATGTAGCCTTTTACTTAGCATTGTCAACGTACACGATATTGGAATCTCATCATTACACTCGAAAGAAGTAGTTTTCTATAACAGTAGAATAATGAAGTTAATGTTCACAAATGATCTTGAATTCAAGTGTTTCACTATAGACATGAACTGTGTTATCTCTGCATAAAGACTGACTTTCCAATTAGAGACAGTAACTATTTGTTCATTCATATGTAATTAAACGAACCGTATATGGGAACTTTAGTGAACGCTGTTCTCAACAATATCCCTTGTAAGGAAAGCTAATTATTTTTAACACAGTGTGAATGTTAATGGATACTTGAGCAATCCTGCACACTTTAGTGAAAGATTACAGGTAGATCTTAATGTATGGAGAAGCAAATTTGACTGAAGAAAGGCTTCACACCAGTGTCTGACATTCATAAAAAGTGCAACCGTCAGAGAACTTGAAATGTCCCCAAGTCCTCTTCAGCTGCACCAGTACACAGCGATGGAAAATATCCTTAGAGATCTGCTGAAGGGCATGAAACTTCAAGTCTACAGAAAAAGCAACGGTACAGCTTATTTACTAGTTTCCAACTGATTGGAATCCCCATTAGAAAAGGTCAGGTTTAATTTGACACAGTTGCATTCAGAAAGCCTGTGGTCCATCATAGTTCAGGTAAGACAGAGGAAAATAAATGCTGCTTAACTCACACACTAGGAAATTGTTCTATTAAACTATGCATACAAAATATGTACTCAAGGGCATGTGGCTTTATTGCATAGCTACTGAATGTTAAGAGCATGCAATAAATAAATATTGTTCCTAAGTCACAAAAGGAAGAAGATATTTGAAAAATAAGACAGACATTTTTGAGCATATATGACAGAAGAAAGTCTAACAAAATTTAACAATAGGTATTATTACTGCAGCTGTCATATCAGGATTTTGAATTTTTTAATATCCATTTTAAGTAGTTCAGAGCTATTTTGTGAAATCCCTGTTATATAATTAGCTTTAAAAATGACTCGAGTCAGCATTTTGTCTATACGGCACAAATGAAGGATGGAACTTTAAAATAATGCCGCCTATTCTTCACACAATTGAAAAGCTGTACCAATATTATCTTTGTTGTGGCAGCAGCTGCTTGCAAATGCCTTTAGAACTGATTTGGGTCTCTCTGTCATGTGCTAATAGAATCAGAGACAGGCTTTAATAGCGTGTGTTCAATGTATACAATTCCTGGGTGATCCTACCAGAGCAGATAATTTCCTAGCAGCACACCAAGTGTGCAATTACAATATCATCATATCTGCATAGATTTTTCTTCATCTAGACATACTTTTTTTTTCTTTTTTTTTTTTTTTATAGTATCTATCTGCTCCTTTAGTAGTCCTAGGTTGTTAGCTGCCTGGGTTTAGCCATTATACCATGCATCTTGACCTTGTGGACATCATCAATATTGCCAGGCAGTTCCTCGGACAGTTCTTAGTGAGAATTGGTGACATGAGAAGTCCACGGTTTAGGCATATGAAACCAGCTGACCTCCAGTTACAGCAGCAGAATAAAGGGAGATAGCAGCCCAGGGCTATGCTAAGGAATAGCACACTGCACTCACAATGAATTTCTGCATAAAGCAATTCCCTCTCATTTTTCATGTGCATTGCCACTAATTAATTGATGTTGTTCCACTTACTCCTTGCAAGTGGGAAACAATAATGTAGACAAAAGGACACTGTAGGCATGTAGGAACTGAGTTTTAAAATGTGTAGTAACTCTCAGCATGCACGTATGCCTGTCTAGGATTTGACAGATTTTTTTTTCAAATCATATTAAGTATATGTGCTTTCTTCACAGACAGCTCTTTAAAAAAACTCACCCATTTAAAAATAACATTTTAAAAAATAAAATCTATTGTCCAAAGAAAGTTAGGAAAAGTAGAAAAATTCTTGTCACTCGAGGCTGGCAGAATGAGAGCAAAGTGAAAACTGGGACAGAGGAATAAATCAGGTAGTCATTATTTTAAATAAAATGCTGATCTGGTTAAAGAAACTATTGAAGGTAAATTAGGAGTGAGACTGAATATCTTCTATCTATGTGACCATCCCATTAGCACCAGTAGAAATTTCATTCAGAAAGCTTTCCTGAATGGAGTCTTATTGTAATGGGAATAGCAACAAAGAATTAATGATTTTGCTTCATACCACTGGGACATCAAAACGTAGTATTTTGCTGTCCAACATATTTAAAGCGCTATGTTTCATTATATGGAAAATCATTCTCCTGACTGAAAGAGCAAAACATTTTATTGTGTATCTATTTTCTGTTGTAACACTGTAAAAAATAAAAAATAAAACACTATGTTAGCTGAAGTACAAAAGTACCAACAGTTCTCTTGTGAATTGATGGCTCCACATGATGTCCCCACTGACAACACTGCAGAACTACTGACCCTGTACAAGAGGTAAATGAAAACTCTTTTGCTTATAATCCAAGAACACAAGTCCTATGAGAAGCACCTGAGGAAGCTGGGGTTGTTTAATCTGGAGAAGAGGAGGCTCAGGGGATACCTCTACAGCTACCTGACAGGAAGCTGTGGAGAGCTGGAGGTCGGCCTCTTCTCACAGATAACTACTGATAGGATTAGAGGGAATGGCCTCAAGTTGCACCAGGGGAGGTTTAGGTTAGAAATCAGAAGAAATTTCTTCTCAGAAGGAGTAGTCAGGCACTGGAACAGGTTGCCCAGGGAGGTGGTGGGGTCACCATCCCTGGGGGTGTTCAAGAAAAGGTTGGACCTGGTGCTTCGGTACATGGTCTAGTGGGTGATATTGGGGGGGAGGGGGGGAGAGGATGGTTGAACCAGATGATCTTGGATGTCTCTTCTAACCTTAATGATTCTACGATTCTAAAGACTGAGATTTAATACACTTTACCTGGGTGTTGTTTAATGCAATAGATTCAAATGGAACACAGTCCTTGGATATGAAATCAAATTTAGCGGTCAAGATTATGAAAAGTCTTGAGGAGGATTATGAAACAACACATAGAGGCAAACAGAAATAGTCACCTACCTGAGCTAAATCAATTGAAGTTAGATGTCCAGTCTGCTTTTGTGATCTTGAAAATCCTATTAGATACCACTAAGCATCTAAATATCTTTGAAAACATATCCTTCTGTGTATCCATTAATAAGAATCACTGCACTTGAAAGGCTAAAGGGACTCAGCCTCATCTGTAATATACAGCTGTACTTTTCAAACAGAACTCATACAATCCAACAGTACAGCTCTCCAAGCAAAGATCCCTCTACCATCAACAGAGGAAGACAGAAAAATCATAAAACCTCACATAAAGGATAAAGCACTCTCTGGAAATACCTTTCTCAGACTTTGTATAAATTGGCCTCTGGAAGATACTTAGAGTTTAAATGACGAGACACATAATTCATATCTGCAGTCCAGAAACACAATGCAGAATTCTCTGTACTACTCATTTCAGAAAGTCTTTTGTTGTAGCTTCTGCTCTTCCCCAAACAGCAATTAGGTTCATGTTTTAACCTCTACAATCATGATGGCTGTTATATTAAAGGAAAAAAAAAATCAATCTACAAATAAGTTACAAGCCCCTTTTTTTCTTTTTTTTTTTTTCTTTTTTTCTTTTTTTTCTTTTTTCATTTTTTTATTTTTTTTTCCTTTTTTCATATTGTCATGCATGAATCCCCAACGTACTGCTATGTATCCATGTGTTGAGTCACTGGGTGAATGCGTAAGTTCACATAAAGGCACAAAGATGCAACCATACTACAATATGCATGTTTATTTAGAGACTTCTTTTAACACAGAGGCAGTAAAGTGCTCTCCACTCTCTTCTCCTCCAGTATTACACACTCAGCAAAGTTGGTGAGTGCAGTCTGGGACAGCAGAGCATGAAATTTGAGTCCCATAAATTTGACCCTAAATTTGTGAAATTAAGATAAAAATGAAACTATTCACTTGAGGAAGTGGCAAATTTTAGAGCTCAATGGGTGAAAAAACTTCCCAGGGGATATTCTAAAATAGTGATGGATGCAGGAACAGTAATGTTGATGTATGTCAGGCCAGGGGCAGTAAGGTTACAAGCAGAAGGAAATGAAGGGAATTGGTGAATTGGCTTTGAGAAAATGGCAGAGATAATGAGGACATGACAGCAATAACAAATACCATTTTTTCACAATGCTCCCTATACTGTGAAGTGCCCAACAATTCATTCTGGACGCACAAAATGTAGGAGGGAGAGAATGAACATGCATTCTCATTCTTCCCACATCTTCCATAAAATCTTATTCATTCACTAGCTTACAATTAATGGAGACACCTTTTGCAGCCATTCCCTCTCATTCCATTAAGTTTTGCTCTGCTTCTAAGCTTGGAAATGTGACTGACCCGCAAGCAGAATATTAAGTCAATTTGTCAATTCCCCATTTATTTTGTTATCAATTATTATCATTACAATTACTATATAGTATTTAGCTACAAAATTAATTTCACGTGGCATGAGCAATATTCATGATATCATGATAAACACTTGAATTTTAAAGAACATTCATTTTTTAATGCAAGAATAGGTGAAATAAGTCTGAAATTGTCTGGGAAAAAAAAATGTATATTTCTACAAATATTATTTTTATAGAAGCTTTGAAAGCTTCACTACGGTTGAAAAAAAATCATCCAACATGTTTTTGAGCCTGGTTCAACTACTTTTATACTCCACAGTGTCCATTAAATTCAAGGGATGTCTAAACAGAACTATATTATTTATCACTTACCTTTTGGATTTGTCGAGACAGATCAGAAACAATGGAAAGAGAAGAATCCTAATGCAAGTTTCTTGAGTGTGTGGATTAGGAGTTTTCATGCTCACAAAGAAACTCAGCAAACTTTTGATCTGAGAGACTGGGAACGTAAATGATCAGAAAGAATGTCATAGAGGATTTGTTTATATTTTTAAAACTGTACATAAAAATTATTTATAAAGGAAACAAAATGCAGGCAAGAAATGAGAGACATTCTTTGATAAATTAAAAATGTTTGCTTTCTGCTATAATGTGAGAAAGCTAGATGTAAGAGAAGTATATTGTGTGTATGTTCAAAGACTTAACAGCATGAGGTATGGAAGTATTTAAAATGGTAACAGCTCAGAAAATAGTATAGGTCTTGAAATTAAATCATCCTCATAAATAAATCATCAAATAAAGGTAAAATGACAAATTGGTATTAGTCTAATACAGACTTAGCTGAAGTATTAATATCCTTTTTTTTTTCCCCCCTCTTAGAAGGAAACTTGCTATTAAAACTTGAGTTCAGATAAATGTCTAAGTATTTGTGGGGCAATTCTTCATTGCTGTTGGCCACTAGTAAAAATTCTAGTGATGTCAAACCATCCTTAAGATGTCAAGCTACAGAGCACACCCTGTGATGCACTCTTGAAATCTGCTCTACTGTTATGAAAGGTAATGTGGGCTCTATAGCTCTCCTCTTACATGTTAGCTTTGCACTAATGTCCTTGGGAAAAGTGCCCTATGTTCCTTGCTTTGGACCTGCATTCTTAGTGGCAGCTGAACATTTCCTTCCTGACTGGATGATGACGTGCCACCTCACCATTGCACGTAAAAGCTTGGTGGGCTTGATACACATGAAGGAAAAGATGGCCTACTTTGCACAACTGACTGAACCCAGGATCTCACAAGAAACCTCCTATGAAAAGCTGATGAACCTGATATAGGACACAGGATTCAGGAGCATATCTCTTCATTAAACAAGAAGTCATAAGAATAAGGAAAATCCCAGCTGCCTAGCTCTTACCAGAAGATAATTTTCCTTATAATATGCTGCCAGAAGGAAATTTTGCATCATTTGTCTTTTCAGCTACATACAAGTTATTTTTTTCACATAGAACTCTTCTGACCCATCCTGCTCCCACTGTCAGGCTTCTAATTGTTTGTTCTGAAACCAGCCTAATTAGGTGGTGAGATTTGTAGGGTGTGGACCTTGTCTAATTGTTTGTTTTATAACACTGTGAAAGTGTATAGAACATATACTACTAATAAAACTAAATCTTATCCTGCACTTTATTATGATTGGAACGGAGAAACAGTTGGACAGCTTGTTTTCAGCCTGCTTTCTAAACTAAATACGGCTTATATGATCAAGGCTATCTGTATCTCCATGCATGTGTGTACTCAACAATTTCAGACCCTTCTACCGAATGTTAGCTACATTTACATTCCCACACAATGGGAGTGAGCTTAGAGATAATAAATGCCTATCATGTTTCATGAAAACGGACAGGTGTGTTGAAGATATTACTTCCCTGAGGAAAAGAAAAAAATGGGAAAGAAAAAGAAAAAAAAGAAAAGAAAAGAAAAAAATGCAGTACACATTCAGTATTTTCAAGATATTGTAAAACAACAGATAGGGACACTACTTATAGCTCAATTATGTGGGCAGAACATCAATCAGAGCTCACATTTTTCATTTGCCAAAATCAAGTATGTGTCACATATACAGGAAAACAGCTTCAATATTTGTGATGCTCATACAGCTACTTAAGAACTTACAAGTGGATCTGGTGGTTCATACCAAAGGTCCACTCTATCTGGTAACCTATCACAGGCTGTGATCAATGATGGGCACCCAGTGAAAAGGGCAAATACAGAGCAGTATTTCCCCAGAATACTGCCTCCAGCAATGCATGGATCGGGGATATTCTAAGCCTGGCATTATGTCTGTATGCTGGACTCATTACAAGGGTTTCTTTAATTGCTTTTGGCACTTCTGTAAACATCTGGCATCCACAGTTTCCCATGGCAGAGAAGTCCCACAGCTTACCTACACACTGCATAAAAATGTCTCTTTTTGCTTGTCTTGTACTGCCACCTGTTAGCCTTATATTATACTCCCCAGAGCTTATTAGGAAAATAAAAATAAATAAATAAATAAATAGGCAGCTCTTCCCCTATTTATCCACACCCTAAAACCTGCAATACTATTGACCCTGGTCTCTCAGTAGCTTCTTTTTCAACAGTTTATGGCAAAGAATTAGAACTGCTTTAAAAGACATTGGAGCTTCGCTGACTCTGTGGCCTCTGGATCATTTTCAAAAGAGGTATTCACAGAGCACATTAGGCATTTGATTAATTACCCTCTGGGCCCAAACCCAATCACTATCTCTTGAGGTAATTTAAGTATTCAACATCATATTTCTGGTAAAAATATGGATATATTTATGTACTTTTACATCTGGAATTGATATCATTAAGTTAGAGACAATGCATGTCTCATATTTGAAAAGAATGGTATGAACATTGTGATAAAACTATTTTTTCCAGATTAAAATAAGCTTTTGAGATTTACTACCTGAAGAACAGAAAGGAAAAAGAAAGACCAAACACCTTTCCCCTTATCATCAGGGCATAAGATGTAAAGGGAAAGAAAGCACTATGGTAAAATAAATGATGGGGCCAGGGTGGCTTAACACCATTTCCAGGCTAAGTTCCAAGTCATTTCTATAATCAAGTTCCAATCCAAGTACATGTTTGCCTCATTTCCTTTGGATCTGACAAACTTAAGTATAGGAAAGTCAAGGGCTTATTTTTTCATTTTCACTTTGATGAAAGCGTTCTTGCTTTTCATGCAGTTTTCAGATCAGATCAATTGTTTTATTTTTCTAAAATGCCAAAAACAGCATAGCTAGGAGGAAACTTATGCAGGAAAAGAATGAGCTGCTGCTTCTATACTTATTGCACAATGTCACTTGCTTTTTTCATGTGTTCTGTTAGTTCTTGTAGATCCCACGCTCTCTAAAGCTGTATTTCAGAAAAGGAAAAACTGCAGTAATTATGGCAAAACATGTAAGGATACACAGCACAGCTCTTTTCACCACAACTCAAGGAGTATGGCAGTATTTTGTCACATACCTCTTAAACATATGTGTTCTGCCATTTGCCTTACATCAGAAAACGCTTCCTAATGCAATGCAACAAGACATTTAAAAGATAGCATCAGTAACTGCGAGTCACTTTAGAAATAAATCTACACTATTCCATCAGAGTAGCACAAACGAAAAAGCATCTTTTGAATGCCAAGGCCAAACATACAATACTCTATAGGCATGGCGCTTGCTATGCCCTTTACTGGCAGATTGATTTTCGTGTTCTGGCTAAACTAGCAGTTAACAACATTACACTGCTGGTTGAGTAGCAATGACGGCCCAATTAGAAAACACAGTCAATGAATAGGTCAGGCAGCTAGGGTCCAGATATTCTGAGCAAGACTAGGCCTTTCGGTTTGTAAAACTTTCTGTTGACCTTTTCCTCATCATAAGTGACCCACCATAAAAACATGTCAAAATTTTGTGCAGAAACAAATCAGAAAATAAACTGTGACTTATCCAAATAAGCAAACAGTTTAAGAAAACTTGTTGAAGAACTGTTAGCACAGGAAAGAAAAGAAACAGGTTAAAAGGGGCTTCCTGATTTCTCCATCAATATGTGCAGTGTACTGGTTGTTGGCTTTCAGGGGATGTTTTGGGGCAGTCTGTTCTAATCAGAGATAACAATCAGATATACTTTGAAGGCTTAGAACTACCAGAACTAGTAAATGGCATGGCTGTATTATTTATCCCACTTAGTTTTCCATACAAAAACAGACCAGTTTGATTTTTGGCTTGATCCTACTTAAATATACATATATATGTATAATATACAAATAATTCTATATGGATTTTAAGTTGTGTGGCCTGAAAGCAGACAGTAGGGATTTGTCAACATACTACTTATATAGGCCAGATGAATGTAGGGATCAAAAAAGAATTAAACACACTTATGTAGGATGCTGCATAAATTGCAGTGCTTGTAAACTGCAAGGGGCAAGTAAATTTACTCCGTCAAATTAAGAGATCAGCATTGAAGGCACATTATTAGCACTACATTGTGAAATACAATGTTCACTGTCCATAAAACAAATTTATTTGGAAATAAAGTTCCCACCCCTTCCAAGCCCCCCTTAGAGTTTCAAAAGGGCTAACATCTTTCCTGAAGAATACTGACCTGTTATACTCAAAATAGATCTCCTTGTGATACACCACAGAGGGCTTGATTATCATAAACACAGCTCTCTAATATCTCTGTTATTATCTTTATTGAAACACCTTGGCCATACCTTTTGGCAAATTTCTCTTTTGTTCAGAAATGCCTCTACATACACCTCAATAGCTCCCATCACTGATTTTTCTTCTATCATTATCTAATCTTACCTTTGTGTTTAATCTTGAACCTAGGTAGACTTAGTGCTGTACATGAGCAATAATAGCTCTCAACATTTATTTTCTCATATGCCCTCAGGTTTCAACTCCTATGGTTGACTGTTTCGTGTGATCTATGCTCTGCTGCAGACTTTATAAAAGGTTGACTTATTTTTCTCTTAATTTCCATGCTAACTTGATGGTTTTATGTAAATAATAAGGAATGTTAACAATAGCAGCATGTGTGAACATTCATTAAACTCTCTTCAAAATTCTGCTAGTGATTTTTGTTGCATATTTAGCAATGTCGGGATGCCATTACAAAATCACAGCACTAACTGAAACTGTACTTGAAGGTTCTGGTATGTGCTTGATGCTGTTCTCTGAACTGCAGTGTAGGCACATCTGAAATTTGCTTGCTCACACTAGAGAAACTACTTATTAGCATCTGTATATAACACATCATCACCACAGGGAAAGCTAGTTTAAAATCATAAATGTCAAGACATAATTAACTCAAAGGTCAGGTTTAATTACAGTTGTTGAAACTGAAATATACTAATTACCATTACTATGTCAGAAAATTTCTTAAAACGATTTAAAATGTTTTGTTGGTACCCGCACTTTTCTGCAATCGACATCTTTTGTTCCAAGACAGAGATGTTTCAATGGGCCCTTTTTACTAACTTTGAAGCTGAGAGAGAACAAAACAGGAAAACGATGAACAAAGCACCACCACAAAGCTCAGCAAAACCTGTGCTCTGTGTTATGATATTATTAATTACTTTCTTGTAAATGGCACTTCAGATAATTATTTAGATAATTGAATTATTTGGAGAATCTGTTGTATGGGTGAAGCAGATTTTAACTGTATGGTGTTTAGGTTTAATGGCAAAGCAAATCAATAAGTGAAACAGACTGGTGAGAAAATAACTCAATAACTGCAAAATTTGCTCTACCTGTAGGCTTTTTCAAGGATTCTACTGGGAATAGTTATTGACTCACATAAGTATTTTAGTTCTCTCTTTCCCCCAAGGTACAGAAAGTTTGAATGCTGTGATTTCATTTTCTCTGCTGTTACTTAGTGTTTATTCTCCCCTCCCTGCCACAGCCAGGATTTCCAGCTTACCATATCTTATACTTTGTATATAGCAATAAACATCTTTTTTTTCCCCATTTAGGAACCATTCCTATCTTGGTCGAATGCAGCATGGAAATGGTTAAGATATATGAAGTTGAAATCCCCACAACAACAGCACATACTTTAGCTACTGTAGTGCCCCTGTGCAAAAATTCAGAAGTCTAAAAGTGATTGTAGCATACAACTCTGGAGAAAAATGTTACTAGTTGATGACAAGAGGCTAGCAAGTGTTCTGATAAAAGAAACAAACCGGCATGTTAAGTTTTCTTTGTCCTCCACCTGAGGTGCTGAGTCATAACAGCAACCCTGGTCCTGTGAAAGAGTGCTGGTGCCCTCCAAAGTGTACAAGTCACCTAAAGCCAAGGAAGGCTTGTGCCACTTGAGGAGATAAGCCTACCAGTAGGCAGCTCCTTGTCATCTGTCTTTCACAAGCCCCAGTATTTGGAGCTTCAAGCAAGGCAGCAGCAAAGAGCTCAAAAGTGTGAACGTAGCTGAATACACAGCAGCTGAAAGGCAGTAAAGGACAGTCTCAGGCACATGAAGTGCATGTAGCAGGAAAGCAGCCAGCAGTTCAGGAACCATTCACAGTACACCAAAAAAATAGCCAAGGCATGCTTTCTGATTGCAAAAAGCAAGCAAAATAAGAAAGTTTGCGCTGCCCTGCACCTCAACAAAGGGGATGGAATGGCATTCAATTAAGAGTTCCCTGCCTCCCAGGTACCAACGACATTGAAATCAGCACAGACATAAGGCATTAAAGCTGGCATCACCCCAAAAAAATCTCTTATTTAAGATTTACAGCTGACTGTTAAGAGAAAAGTGAAAAATTATTAAAGGCTTCCATCTGGCAGAACGCATCATTAGTATTCAAACTGATAGCAGCAGTGATTTAAATTTAATAATCCAAGTGGAGATACGCATCAAAAAAGAATTCTTCTAAAATATGTTTAATAGCAATAACTGACTTCTTTATTATAGTCTGCCTGTGAAAAATGCCAGATATCAAAGAATAAGACATCAAATGTTAATTTCAGTGTGTTCTTCTGGTTGAAACTCACATTAAAATAATATAATCAGTGTGAATCAAGGAGCACAGGCTGTACCTGTTTGTACCGTTCTTGAGAAAGATTTGGAAGAGTACAACCCAGAAAAAAAGGTGGGAAATTTCCCATAATTGCTTGTTTTGGGTGTGGGTGCCCTTGTGCTGGCAGTGGGGGCTGCAGGAGAGGAGAGGCCAGGCCGCCCCATGACCAATGCAGCCGGTTCCTGCTATTTCCAGCTGTCGCCAACAGCCCCACCAACCTGCAAGGTTCAGCCCGCCAGCCAAGAAGGTGGTGCCTCTGAAAAACATTGTTAAAAAAGGCCAAGATGCTACCCAAGAGAAAGGAGTGAGGAATAAAACACAAGAAACAACCTTGCAAACATTAAAGTCAGAAAAGAAGGAGGGGGAGGAGGTGCATCCCGCACTGAAGCAGATTCCCCTGTGGCCTGAGCAGAGGACTGCACTGGAGCAGATATCCACACAAGCAACCCATGGAGGACCCGTACTCAAATAGAGGAGAATTGTGAGGAGGAAGGAGCAGTTACAGGGTGAGCACAGCCCCCCATTCTGCATCCAGCTGAGCTGCTCAGGGGACAGGAGGTAGAGGAGCTGGGAGTGAAGGAGTAGATGAGTCTGGGAAAAAGGGGTGGGGGCTTGGAGGGTCGTGTTTTAGCTTTTGTCTTTGTTTCCCACCCTCAGGCTCTATTTTCATTGGCAATAAATTATATTAATTTCCCCCATTTCACCCAGGATGGAAATCAGTAAGTGATTTCCTTGTCCTTACCTCAACCCTTTTTCTTCCTGCTTTCTGCCTGTGTCCTGTTGATGAGGGAGGGCAAGGGTGGCTGGGTGGGTGGCTGACAGTCAGATAAGGTCAACCCACCACAGATGTGTTACCAAATCTCATAATTTTGTAGAGAACACATCTTCTGAAGGAGTATCTTGTGTCCTACCTAAGAATCAGACCAAGAAGGCTGCATGTAAAAGACAATCCCTAAACTAAAGCATCTCTTTGATTTAATATTATAATACCAAGCTTTTTTTTTTTCTGTCCTTCTTTTAATTAATTTTATGAAGGTATTGCTCTACTTTTGAGTTATGCAGCTGTGGTTTCATGCATTAGGTAGCATCTGTTTCTCATTTTCCTTTTCTTATGGAATCAGTTTACACTTTATTCTTTTATATCTCAGCTTCATAATGCTGGAACATAACAAGAACAGCTCACATGAAGTCAAGGTGACAACACAATGCACCAGCATAATAGCCATTCTGTTAATTTTTACTAATGGCAACAAAGAACAATCCAAAAGTCCCAAATAGACTCATTACTATACCATCAACTAGGTAAAAAAAACAATAGATGCACGCAACCAGCAAAGGACAATTTGTTCAGGGAAAAAAAAAAAATAATAACATGAAAATTAAGGCAAAATGCAAGCTTCACAAATTGAAGAGGTTGCAGCAAAATAAAAAATAAATAAATAAATAAAAGTTGTATTCATTATAAGAACAAACAGAAATTGACTATCCAGTGCAGAATTTACATCATTGGCATTGTACAAACAAAAATACAAATCAGTAACCCTTTTAACACTTTTTTCCTAATTGCAGATTAATGGGCAGTTCAACTCTGCAGGTTGGTAATTTGCCAGTATGATCTGTGTGCTTTTTTGTTTTTCATTTTGTTTTTTTTTCAAAGTTGAACAAGAAAACAACATTAGAAAGCTCTAAATATGCTTTTGGGAAGAAGCCAGCTTAGGCTGTCTAAATTGGACCAGGTTCTTTAAACGTTCCACAGGCTTGTTGCAGGAAGTCAGGAGCTCTGCATTGGCAGTGTAATAACAAGTGATCGATACTGAGACATATACTCCTTTGTCACTTCTAGCTCAGCAGGGGTGAGCACAGCTAGAGTCTGAAGGAGGAAGGCTTTCACAGTCATCAGATGGCTGTTCAAAGCATCCTGGATACATCTAACGGGGATTCAGGGTGGGGGATACTTGTGTGATGGTGGCTGAGGTCCCCCAGCCCCTGCTTCTCTCTAATCAAGATACTTGCAAATCCTCAGCACTGCAGAAAGAAAGAAAAAAGAAGAAAAAAAAGAAAAAAAAAAAAAAAAGAAAGAAAAAAAAAGTAAATATTTTAATTTTTAGTATTTTTCCTAAGCCTTTTTTTTCAGTTTGAATATGGATTCAGTTCCAATAGGCACTCTGAGAATATGACAGGGGTTTCCAAAAGGAAGGGTTTGATTTCAATTTTAAAAGTCTGAAAACATGCTCTGAAAGTTAAAAAGAGATCCTTCGTATCCTTTTCAAAATGAAACTGTATTTTTCTCCTTATATGAAATGACTATTTTGGAATGTCTTGGGTTTATTTTAAAACTTTGAATTAAAAAAAGCTATTTTCATTTCCTCTTACATGTTTTCTTCCAATTGATACATTCTCAACTCATCCTAAGTTTAATTTTTATTATAGATGAGAATGGGTTATTGCATTCTTTACAAAAATCTCAACAAACAGAAAAAAAAAAAAGCCTTTTTTGCTTAGCTGTATGTCAAAGTCAGAGAAAAAAAATTTAGCAATTCAGATTCCTCACCAGCCACTGCTCCACAATAAAACACTCTACAGCAGCACTGATGGTGCTCAGACTGCTCCACATATATGTCTCAGCTTACAAATCACAAAGTTTTCACACAGTCTTTGAACTCAAAAGCTCATTATCTTATACAAAGTAGACATTGAAAGCTGAGGCATTGTTAGGGAGATAATGGATGATGTTACAACAGGAAGAGCAAGAGCTTAAAGAACACAGGACTGCCAAGAATACATGGGGAATGCAGCCTTTCTAGCTAATAATATCAAATTCTTAAAGCTACTGTATATGTTCCTTGCAGTGGCAGATCTCAGCTTTGCACAATTCAGAGCTTCTCAGCTAGATCCACACTGTGGTGCCAGAAGGCCCAGCTTCACAGGCAGTGAAGATGCACCCTAATTGGCTCTGTAGGAGCCAGTTATGGTCTGAAAACATTGGGCTATGTTTGAATTAACAAGTTGAAAAAAAATATTGTCACTGGAAATGTTTTCCTCTCCCTCGTAAACTTTAAAAAATCATGATGAGTTTATTAGCTCAAGCACAGAACTACATAAATGAAACTGCACTGCTCCGACTAAACTGCATCTTATAGAGCTATAACTCACTCAGTACTCCCAGCTTTATGTTATGTTGCATGACTATGTATGTCTTCCTTTACAGAAATTCATTAAAAGAACAAGAACGCAACGACAGAACTTTATAGTTCATAAAAATGTAGGCCTATGAGGTTCAGTCCTGCTAACCACTATAACATTTTTTATAAATCTTTGTCAGCCTTTTCTAAAATTTTATTGCATATTTGTGCCCTTTCTTAAATCCTGAAAGCTGTTTGAATCAATCAATACCTCACTTTTCCTTGAAAAAACACAGGTCATGAATAACCATCACAGAAAATCATCTTTTAGCAGCTCAGAAATTACAAGACAAATAAACAGAATTGATCATGTATTATGTTAAAATAAAATCTCATATTTCTAGGCCATGAGTGTGTGTGATTATTAAATACGTGGTATCACTTATATAGAAGCAAAGATTTTTTTCTTTCATAGGATCAGAAATAAAGCTATGCTTTATTTAAAACCTAAAATTTGGAAGCCATATAAAGAATGATATTTCACAAAGCAAGGGCAGGCACAGAAACACAGTTTTTATAGTTCCACCATTGCCATAATAATATACCCAGTACAGGTGAATACTTCTGCCATGTGCACATACAAATTAGGAAAAAAAATCTTATACCGGACAAATTAGAACTGGACATAATCTGCTTACCCTTGACGGCAACACTTGCTGCAAGAACATAAGCATAGCAATATATGTGCCACCTGAAGTTCGCTGAATGTGATAAATCTCTGTTAAAACTCTATAGCTTATTAAAATCCCCAGTCTAAGGAATCTTAATATAGCTCCACTGGAAAAGTTTGAAACATACAAAAGGCTGCAGTCAAACTAACCAGAAAGCCATCCAAGAGCCGAAAACAACCTTCTTTGGTCTATTGGTTGCAGCTCAAATTTCAAGATAATATATATAGGAACATTGAGCCAGATTCATCAGAGCTTTATTGACTCATTAATGTAGCTCTGAATAAATGAGATTTTGTGTGTAGATTTAGTTTGAACGATAATTGCTAGGATCAACAGTGTGATATGTATTTAAACCTGGGACTACTGCCACTGAATAAATGAAGGAATCATCAATAGTTAATCTTTGTAGGACAGTGTGTTCCTGGTTGTACCACAAAGTATCAGCAATAATTTCTGCCATGAATGGAAATACTCCATCATTTACAATCATTAGATTTTACCGTTTTGCTGAGCCAGGAAAAACTGTAAAACTTCTGGAAGATTTTCTCAGCATATTGTAGCTTAAAACAGCAGATAATGTAGGGCAAGAGTTTTTATGCTGTAGACAACTGTATTTTTAGAATAACGTGTGTTTTGTAAATTCTTTCCATTCATTTGTTTCACTATCAGTGCCAACCCTAGAATGTAAGACTATCTGATATAGGAATTGGTTCCTTTGGTCTGGAAGTAAGGAACAATATAAAAGAATTTTAAAAATCCTTAGCTACAGGATTTTTTAAATATATATTCTAAAAAAAAAAAATGGGCTAGGATGTCATTGAATCTCAATTTTGGAATGTTGTAGAGACCTTCACTTCAGAGCATTCTAGGTCTCGAGATAACAGAAGCAATCTGATTAAATAAGGATTTTCTTAATTTAAAAAAAAAAAAAAAAATATATATATATATATAGTTTTCACCAAAGACTGAAAAATAACAATAAATAAATAAATAAATAAATAAATAAATAAATAAATAAAAATTAAATTAAAAAAAAAAATCATAACATTTTCAGGCTACTTTTGAGCATTGGAAGTTATTGGGTCCAGCTAGATTTTTTTGTGTGACAGAGCTATCCTCCACAGAGAAGCCATTAGCCTGGCGCGCCCTAACTCGGTAAGGAGCTCTCCCCTGATCCAGACCAGAGATGTGAGAGCTGTTTCCTGCCCCATTCTGTCTGAGGTGATTCACTTTCTCTTGTTGGCATGACTCCACTCTGTACCAAGAATTTATTGTTCATGAACTCTGGCTTCCCAGATCCCACATGACTTTCTGTCCACTAAGCTTTACAAAAAGTCTTTTTTTTTTCCCTTTTCTCCATAGCAAATGAAATAATGTTGTAAAACAAAGATTTTGGTTTAGATTCAATACACAGTGAGAATTACATAGATCCAAGACAAATTATCAATATATTAATTATAAAATATTAAACACTTATATTTGATTTTATAAAACTTATAAAATATCTACATTCAAACATCCTTCAGTAGAATATTTATCTGTAGACGGTCACTCCTGACATTCCACTGAGATGACCAGTGATGTCCAGCCGTTCTTAGATAACTAATCAACAAAAGTGATTTTCACAGTCATAAACCCCAAACAAAATTTTTAGTTTTTATGCCACAGCTCTAAAGTGACAAAAAGCAGAATGGATTCATTAGCGGACCTTCAGGACACTGATTGCACACCTCCACACAACTTAGGAGGGTCAATCACAAAACTAAGGGACTTTACACCAGCAACTTCATCTTTCGTGGTAATTACTTTGGGTGACACTAATTTTTAGGTTAAAAGTGAATGTTAAAACAAATTTATGTACACTTTTGTATTTTGAAACTATTAGAAATATTTGAACTTGCACTAAATAAATAAATAAATAAATAACATATAGAGTAAACAAAGAAGAAAACAATAGATTTGAATAAGTTATTCCGGGAGGTGGGGAGGGAGGGGAAAAAAAAAAAAAAAAAAAAAGAAAAAAGAGAGAAAAAACATTTTCTGATTACAATCAGCCAAAAATTATGTGAATAAGGGAGAGAGATAACGAGCCAATGCGCACTGAAAGAAAAAGCCATAAATAACTGAAAAAATCTTATTCTGAATATACTCAAGTTTCCTGAACAAGCTAGTAATGATTTTTAATAGGTCAAAATAACAAAACTGAATACTGAAGCATGATTTATGCCTCTGTCAAAGCATCCATCATGTCTAAATTAAAGTCCCTCTGATTTTGCAATTATAATTAAATGCATCCTGCTCTTCATCGTTGTTCCACATTTCAGTAACATTTTTAACAGCTTCATTGTTTTCTCTGGATCATCCAGACACACCCAGGTCAAGCTGTTTATAAAAGTATTCTCATTAAATGTCTTTGAGGGAATATCTGACAATAAAAAATATTGTATACATCAAAATCAGTTTACTGTGTCTAAAACTATGGGCTAAATTTTAAACTACACCATTTGCATTACATGTCAAATTTAGTTATAGCAGATCAAAAGAAAAACAACCACTGTTGCTTTTTACTGAGTACAAAGTCATAATTTCATATTCCAGTAAATATAACTGATTAACCTGGCTACAAAAATACATTAGCATATATCTAATGCCCAAAATGTTACACAAGAGACATCATACAGTCACTAATGAACGGTGATTACAATGGTGAGGAGAATGAACAAACAAGCTACTGAAAAGTGAAATTGTCAAAGTGATCTATTCCTTCTGTTCTCCCTCTTTCTTGATGATGCCCTCTATAAAGAGCAGCGATGTCTGGCGGCACCCATGCAGCCTTGCTGCAGTTAATAGAATTGCAAATGAACTTGTGCAAGTTGTATTGGTATTGAGGTTACATTCGGTTTTCCCTTTACCCAGTACTATATTACTTCAACTTCCCCCATCTGTCATAAGTAGTAACATAGACGAGAGAAAACCATTCAAGTCTGTCTGTCCCCTTCATGTATGTTATCTCTCTCTATTTTACTATAATCAGATTTTGCCCTTTTCTTGGGTGTCCTGTGTCCAGTCACAGTCAATTTACTTCTATTTGGTTTTCTACATTTGTGTAATGAAGCTGAATTTTCACGATACCCAAAGAAACATTTTTTTTTTTTTATGAGTGCATTCAGCTTAGCATGTGTGTGCATACATATATACAGAGCAGTAGCACTGGTCAAGTGGCAGAGTATGACTGTGGTAGGACTTGCATGTAAAAGCAGTACTTCCTGTGCTGGAAGTGGCGTCAGAGGTCTAGCATGGTGCCTGGTGATGGGAAAGGAAAAGTTCTCCAGTACTAAAAAACACCCATGTACCTTGCTGTGTTTACTAATGTTGCAATGAATTGTGCAACTTCCTGTAGGAGCTGCAGAATCACATTATTTGCAGTGAATTGTTAAGGCTTAATGGTACATTTAAAAATACATAGCAATGCATATTGCGCTTTCAAGATTAGATCTGTCTCTGCTTTTGTTTTTGCCTTCTTTCTTTCTTTTTTTTTTTTTACTTTTTGTTGTGTAGAACAAACACATTCGCTGCGCTCAAGCACGATACATTGAACTGGTGTCTTGCCAGGTAGTGTGTTAAAAGTGAAGCCCAGGAAATGAGTCTGTGGAGCAATTATGCATGAAATGTCTTTTAAATATATTTATTCATTACTACTAATAAAAAGGCTTGTCTTTAGATGATTCATTCATTTGTTCCAGACGCTAATATTTCTAACTGTCCAAAACATAAGCATCTCCTGTTGAAAATTATGTTCTTATGGTTATTTAGAGAAAATGATTTCTGAATATGAAGTTGTTTCATTCTGTTTAGATAGTTACATGTAATCTCTAATATAATAAACTGCAAAATTCATACACCATTTTTTTCCAGACTAATGTTTGGCAATCATTGACGCTAATGAAGTAGACCTTCCAATCACACACCAAGTATATTACTATTTCACAGATGAGAGAATTGAGGTAAAGAGAAACAAAAGAGAAACAAAGAAAGACAAATAGCTCCAGGGTCTCTTTCCTCTAGGGAAAAAGATTCAAATTCCTGACTCCCAGCTCTGAAACAAGAGCACAGTTATACATATTTTTTCTGTAGACTCCAATTTTTTTGTGGATCTTTGTCATCATGAAGTCAAAAGTACTATAAGGAAAGTATGCCCATTGCACTGGATATTAACATATAAGTAACACACGATGTAGCTTTCTGTGAGACCTATTCAAAATTTTTACTGGTAAAAATTCAGTCATTATTAAAAGTATTAAATTTCATCCTCATAATCCTCTACACTGCAGTAGTTCCTAGTTGGCTCTGTGCTGGAGTTCATTGAATTAGACTCTCAATACACGCTAACAGATAGCAGTGCCCAAGAGTTGAAAGTCTATAAAGATGGAAAATTGGTAACTGAAAAACAGATGTCAACCACTTAAGGATCAACCACTTACAGCCTGGCTCAACGATGGGAGACACTGCACAGAGAAATGTGTACACGTCTTGCAAGAAAAGCCAGTCCAGGAGTGTCTATAGCCTTGTGGAGATGTAGAAACACTTGTAGGTTGGCGTGGTTACCACCTGTAAATCTATCTAATGGCTGCCAGAGTGTTGAAGAGGTTTCTCACCATCTCTAAGAATGGCCTCAATGCTCTGCCAGATGGGTACGTAGTGATACAAGGTCCCTCTATCCTAGATTCCTTTAGGACAGTTTTTGACTTCACCTTTTCTTTTGTTTTTTTCCCTTGCCTTCTCCATGAGAATTAAATATTAACAGGGATATTTTGGTTGTTGTTCTTAACTGTGGTAAACTATTATTTTAATCATCCTTTCATCCAGCAACTGCAAACATTTATTGTTACTTCTCTATGTGCTTCCAAATTGCAGTGATCACCAAATGCATCTCTGTTCTGTAAACAGATAGCTGAAAGCAAAATAATCATGTCACAGGTTGGCTAAATTCAGGGAAATCACAGGTATCTGATAAATATCTAAAGTTGCAACATCACTCAACATTTACTATGGAGAAATAAAATAAAAGCTACCATTGCCTTTCAACCCTTTGTGATCCTGTCCCAGTTGCCTTAAGGATTAATGGTACTGAGTTCCCAAAACATCTGAGTTTCTCTCTTTGAAGAGCTGTGCAAATTGCTATTTGTATGCAAACTGGAACATTAGTCTTTACTCTCCTAATTTTAATTGGTATACCATCATGCAGATGGATGCTAATAGTAGCTTGATTTCTAGATTAAGGTCAACAGACCCAAACTGCACAGTATTATTTGTTACAACTAAAAAGATCAAAAACATAGAATAATGATAAAAAGGACAGAGTTCAAATCAGAGGAGAGTCTGGTTCCTCATCTTCCTAAGGGTATATAACTGCAGCTAAACATTCATCTGTAACAGGAGTTGGATTGATTTTGTCTGCTTGGTCAGATAATTTCTGAACAGCTGGCAAATTGAAATGATTTGCCATTTATGTACAGATACTATTGACAGATCCTGGGATCTTGCTGAAGGATAGGCTTCCAAATGGTATTGTCAAAACTGATGGAACAGTTTCTAGTGCTGGGAAACAAATATTGGATTTTTTTTCTGGAATCTGTCAGCATTTCAACTAAGTATTTTTCAAGTGGCTTACAAGTTACTTTTTCACTTTTGCCCCTTATACCGGTAGTAGTTCCCATGAAAATACAGCCACAAATTTCCCTCCGAAGCTTGTAAATAATACTGGCAAGAGATGCTTATAGAAAAATATATATATATATTCCTATGCAATCAAAGAAGGAAACTGGGTGAAAGAAATTCTCTGAGTATTAACTTGAAGATTTGTCCTGGTTTCAGTTAGCACAGAATTAATTTTCTTCCTAGTAGCTGGTGGAATGCTGTGTTTTGGCTTAGGATGAGAAGAGTGCTGATAACACCCCGATGCTTTAATTGTTGCAGAGCAGTGCTTATACTAAGCCAAGGACATCTCAGCCTTTTGCTCTGTCCTGCCAACGGGCAGGCTGGGGGTGCAGTAAGAGCTGGGAGGGGACAGACCCAGGACAGGTGACCCAAACTAGCCAAAGGGGTATTCCATACCATCTGACGTCATGCTAAACAATATATAGGGGTGGCTAGCCGGGGGGAGGGGGCCGGACTGCTCGGGGTTAGGCTGGGCATCGGTCAGCGGGTGGTGAGCAATTGCATTGTGCATCACTTGTTTGTACATACTATTACTTTCGTATTATCACCATTGTATCATTATTATTATTATTGTTATTATTATTTTGTTATTATTATTTTCCTGTCTTATTAAACTGTCTTTATCTCAACTCACGGGCTTCACTTTCCATTTCTCTCCCCCGTCCCAGAGAGGGAGGGGGGAGGGTGAGCGAACGGCTGCGTGGTGTTTAGCTGCCGGCCGGGTTAAACCACGACAAGATTTAATGAAGAAATTAAAATATGTAGGTTTTAAGGATTGTTTCTAATGTCAGGTTTAACAGTAATCCATTGGCTTTAATGACCATGCTACATTTTATACCAATAACAAAGTCAAAATTGGGTCTTATGCTTGATTGTCTGATTTGATTAGAGGCGTTGAGACATCCAGATCAGTTCAAAAGGGCTTGGTTCAGAAAGTCTCTGACTTCAATATCTTTATTTCTAAAAACCCATAAAAAAAGGAAAAATGGAAATGAACAATTCTTGTTTCCACTTAATTGTGTCTCTCTCCCACTACAGTCTCTCCTAAAGAAAACTTAAATAGTACAAAATACAAGCCAGTATGCTTCTGCAAGTCCTCAATTAATACAAAACTATACCTCCCTTCACCTCGGAGAAACGATTCAAGCTAAAAAGGGCACGCAGTAAAGAGCCCCTATTGTTTCACCAGACAGGGCACATTACAACATACTCATATCACACACATGCACACAAAATGTACTTCAATTCAGGAGAAGAGAATTCCTGAACAGAATGTAATTAACATTACATGCCAAACCAATTAGTGAAGTGTCATTGGAGGCACAGCCGTTGCATCTACAGCTCCAAACTTCTGGGCCAAGATCCGGAAATTATACCACTTGAAAGCCCTTAGCAGGAAATAATGAGCATTTTTATGGCACCAGAGCCATAATTCATATCAACCATGTAATGTGTGAACATAATTAAGCAGTCAATATACTTTGGTGTAATGGCTGGTTTTTAAGCTCTCCTCTCCCACTCTAAACATTACAAATATGAGTTAAAGAAATCAAAGGGATTTAAGCATCATAGGGCCTAGCAAGCTCCTAGACATCAGGATACCAAGGAGATCTGCAATCAAGCATCCAGGAGTGTGTCATGAGGAGGTCAACATTATGGAATGCCTGTCATCTTGTTAAAAAGAATTGAGAGAATTGAGTTAGAAACCACAGCAAGAGTAGGGTAGTTTGCATAGGCCAATAAGGCAAAGAGAATAATAATAATAATAATAATAATAATAATAATAATAATAATAATAATAATAATAATAATAATAATAATAATAGATTTCCGGTTTTCCTTTACACAGAAATTAAAAGGAATACTTTTTTTTGTTTGTGTGGAAGACACTAGGCTTTGACAATGTCTGTAGTATGCCTACAGTGGGATACAGAAGTCCATTTCTACTTACATTGCCCCATAATACAAGCATGGAGAGAGTGGATGAAATTAAAGTAAATTTTTTATACATAAAGGAGAATAGATTTTATTCACCATATAATTACCATAACTGCCTCAGCCCTTTAAGATATTACTAAAGAAAATAGCTTGGTAAGATTAAATAAATTACAAAGGTCACCACACCTCATGTTTATAGCACAAACTAATAACTAGCTGAAATAAGGAATAAATTATTCTTCCTCTGCCCCATTGTATACAAACTAAAAATAATATATAGGATGGCTCATGACTGTGCATGAGATGTGCCTTACCACCCCTGAAACACATAAAATAGACAGACTACTGTAAGAGAAAATTACCCATGCAAACAGTTCTGAAGGAGAAATCTCTACACCCCTAAACTGAAATACAGAATCCGTATCTGCAGATTAGGGAGTCTTCTGTGCCTGGGCCGTATCCAGACTGCATTCATACTGCTGGAGATGTAATAACAGCCAGCAAAGAAAAGCACAATTTCCATATTAGGTCTGCATGGAGGAAAGACCACATAAGGTCTAATGTTATTTATGTATTAATTTTACCCTAAAACATAGTGGTATTACCCTAAAACATAGGGATATTGACATTTTCTTGATGCTTTCTGGCTTGTGCAGTTTACCATAGTGGTTATAGCTATACTGTTTTTCAAAATGCTGACCTAAAGGCAGGTTGGTTGCACTCTATAACCCACAGTCTACATTTCTGCACAGTTACACAATGACTTCTGTAGCTCTATTTACAGGCTTGAGTGTGTTATGTTTAGCCTTTCTAAGAAGGAGTCTGCTTGACTTGGTTGTCCAGTGTCAATCACAATGCACACCAACATTTGCACTGATTAAATTAGTAAGATGTGCCTGCACCTTTGCTTCTCCTAGTCATCCTACATGGATAGCAAGACCTACAGCTACCATGCTGAGGCACCATAAAGCTCAATGTTTTTCCCTAAACATACTTCAGACCTGGCTCAAGCAAGGTTGTACCCAGCCTACACTTTAAAATAGAGTATAGATATATGCTTTATGCAAATTTATTTTCTACAATTTTATCTTCATTTCAGCAAGGAAAATTAGATCTTACCATTAAATAAAGAACTGCAAGAGTAGTCACCCCAGCACAGCACACTTGTCATAGTGTGCATGGACATGAAAACTGAATAATAGTATGAAATACACTACTGTATGTCTGAATATATTGAACAAGATACTTAGCAAATAACAGTCAGGTTACTTCTCTTGAGCTAAAATTAAGATTATGAACATAAAGAAGTTCACCACAGTAAAAATGGATCTTTAGGGAGGCTGCATTCAATTGCACTCTGAGTTTGGCTTCTGTACATCTTTCCTTGAATCCCACTAACATGAATCCTGCCAGGTCCTCAGCATCTTCTGGAGAATGGAGTTCTGGATCCACTCCCTTGTAAAACAAAAGCTTCTATATCCCTCCATCTTAAAATACATTCAAGTTCATAACACCAAATTACTAACATTCTCTCTGTTTTCTGAGCAGACTGGAAAGCAAAAGAAGCATCAGCCAGTTGAAGAAATACAAATGGGAAAAAAAAAAAAAGAAAAAAAAACAATGAAAAAGTATGAAGTATGATAACTCATTCTTATGTCAAAGACTGTGAAGAGGAGAGAAAATGTGATAAATTAATCCATTCTAATAAGGAGAGATTGTAATAAGAATAGAGACTCATTCAATTAATCCACTCTTAATATAATCCTATAAGAATGATATGGACCTCCCTGGATACCATATCTCAAGATATGACAGTTCTTTTTTTCTTAGCCAGCAGTTCCCGATTACAGAAAAGCAATTAGGAAAAACTGTCTAATAAAATGGTATTTGAGAGATAATCAAAACATAACACAGAAAGGACCAATCTAAAAATGTAGCAGATTAGTTTATAGGACCTTTTTAAAGAGCTAGGTCTGGTGTAGGGTAAGCGAACTGACTCACAGCTTGATTCAGGTTCTGACTTAGACAAGACTTGCTTTTTACACCCACTGAAAATATTCTGGTTGAAAAATGTTGTATTCAGATTAACTGCTCTATCTATATATGACAGGATATATATATTTTTTTTTAATGTAGAAAACACAAAACATAGGAGAAACTGATTTTCATGCTCGTTATATATGACCCAAGGCCAATGACTAAGAGTCATAAGAAAGTTCCACAGATTTTACTACAAGTTAGTTTCCCATTAAACAATGTGTTAAGACTAAAATGCCTGAATCACTGAAAAATGGCAAAATGCAATGGCCTAGATGCTTAACTCCACCAGAGGCCTTCAAGGTCTGGTTATACCTTAGCAAGCTTTACTTTGCCCTCACCAAACCCTCACATGTCCACAGTTCACCTGGGTTACATCCAGAAAGTTGGATAAATAAGAATAATAAATAAGAATAAATAATAAATAAGAAAAAAAAACGTATTTTCTGATCTGTTGATACACCATACCACATATCCTCAAACCTAGAGTACCAAAACTCCTACCAATTTTAACAAAATCAGACTGTAATGTGATCCTCACATATTCTTATCATAGAATCATAGAGTCATTAAGGTTGCAAAAGACCTCCAAGATCATCTGGTCCAACCATTCCCCTATCACCAACGTCACCCACTAAACCATGTCCCTAAGCAGGAGGTCCAACTTTTCCTTGAACACCCCACAGAGAACACCAAGCTGGTTGACCAGCCCATTAGATATAATGCAAAACTATTGGAGTCTGTATGCTTTCCCCTATCCATTGCACTGTCTCAGTATGTTTCATACTATATCACAGTTTATAGTCTGGCTAATTATTACCTGATTATTTTTCTTTGAAGCTTGATAATACATGATAATCTTTTGGAATCCTTTATATCTGCACAGTTTCCACTATGCAATGGTTAACAAAGAGGGCTGGTATCTAGTCTGTACTTCCCTTCTTTGTTAATTCACATATTGAAATAGACAGGAAACCTGTGTTGGATCTACTCAAGTTCCTCCAGACGTGTTTCTGTCACTTCATATAATGGATACAACAGAAGTTAAAATTCTCATTAAAACTTCAGTCTTCACTGCTTCTGTTTGCAGCTGTTTTATAACCACTTCTCCCCAGTCACGTGCTAATCTGCACTTTGAAAAATCACCAAATCTGATGCTGTCACTAGTGCATATAATGATTAATATTGGGAAGACAACTTTTTATATCATAAAACTGGCTTCATATAAACTACTGTTATATAATTTAATATGTATTCCATACAGTAATCAGTTTAATATACATATTTCTTTTAAGTTACAGGGGCTTTTTTTTGTTCAGTGCTAGAAAAAAAAAAAAAAAAAAAGTGTTGTTTCAGCCTCAGAGGCACTGGAAGAAAAAAACAACATTTTGGAGATATCTTTGGGTTTCCTAGAAATATATTTCTTTCTGATTTTAAGATTTTTCACAGCATAGAGATTGTTCAGTGGAACATGGCTAACCACCTGCTTCCAACACCAACTGGCATTGCTACATTTATTAGCTTAGATCTTTTAGTAGCATTTGACTTCAGTTGACATTGCGCATCATGGGATTCTCCTGGAGCATCTGGAATTTTGGGTTGGACTAAAAATCATTACTCTGCACTGCCCAAAGCAGTCAGTTTTAATCTTCTTAATTTTTATGTCTTCAGTGTAGTGGGCTTTGCTGCTAGGCTCTTTTTTTGTCCCCAGGCTTGCGAAGTCTGCATACTGTTCTTGGCCATAGCGTTTAAGTAACAGGGCATTTGCTACAGCAATTAATTAAACAGCAGCATCCAAAAAGTATTCTCTAAAGAATGACAGAAAATAAAATTTTTAAATGATAGTACAATTTGCAGTCAACAGTATATGAAGATGTGGATGGCCATTCTTGGATGCAACAGTAGAAGAATTTCTAGGTATTGAGTCTGTCAGTGAATATTATATCCTTTTTTTTTTTTATTTTCTAACTATCCAGAGTTCAATCATTTTTAACCATTGTATTCATGTGATAATTTTTTAATTAGTGGTGTTTAGAAAAAGAGTTGAACCATATTCTTTGATCCGTACCTGTTATATGTAAATTGTCCATACATCTCAGAACAGTAAACTACTGATATATATTTTTAAATAATTAAGAATTTTTTAATGAAGAATGGAAAATAGTACTAACAGATACTTTTATTTGCACATAAAATGTATGCAAATATAAATGCTAGTATTATTATGAGCTATTGCTTACCAAAGACGCCAGACAACAAAGCCACTGTTTCTTTAAATAGTTACTTCAATGGGCATTAATTTGGCCAAAATATGGCTTTGATTCATTTTTGTCATTGTCACTAAATTCTGCTTTGGAGATTTAAGCTTTGTGAACCTGAACTGGGATTCCATACCTTTTGATAGTATCACAGACATGCAAGATGTTACTACAGGAATAGATGAGCATTTGGATTGTCAGCTCTTCATAAGGTACACCTATTTAATGGACACCTTGCTCAAGAATTACATTAAGAGTGGGGAAACAGCTGGAAGGAACCAGGCACTGGTGTGGGATAAATAAAATGATTTCTTTTTCTGCCTAACTTAAAAAAAAAAAAAAAAAAAAGTACAGCAAAGAAGAGAATCAGTGTTGCCAGTGAAATATCGGGATGGTTTTAGAGTTCAGAGCTGGATTACTGTATCTCCCAGCTCCTTTTTCAAATTCTTTCCATTCTCAGCTAATCTCCGTCTCATTTTCTCAGGAAAGACACTAAGACAGGCAAGCAGTATGAAAGGTCATATGAAAATTTGGAATTTTCAGCTACAGAAGAATTCTCTGTGTATAGTGGAAATACTGAGACCTCTAGAACCTTAAAGGTCTTGAAACAAAAAGATATCAAGAACAAGCCAGTGATCTGTAAAAGCTGTGATTCTGATTTGTTGTAAAATGCCTGAATACAGGATATTGGAACACTGAACCACTGCCATTGCAGAAATACGACTTTGCAATTCACTCTTTTGCTATAAAATTATTCTGTACTTCTAGTACTTTGTTCTTTCTTCTTGACTTTTTCCACTCATGTGGAAAAGGAAAAACTATGGTAGATATGCATAAGTCACAACTGCTAATCTATGGGCATAAAGTATATATAGATCACTTTATTCAGGTTCTTCTCATTAAAAAAAAAAAAATCAATCAGGCTTAAATATAGCAGTCCTTAGAGATTATTCTCTGTTGAGCATCTTCATTACTGTGCCAAGAAATGCTGCTGAACTGAATCGACTCTGTCCATACAAAGCTCATTTTTTTGCTTTTGATTGCATAATGGATTGATTATTATAATTCTCTGCTAGTTGTTCTTCCTGCCTTCCTGTTGAACAGAGACCAGGCAACTCCAAATGCCACAGCAAAAATGCTGACCTGCAAAAAGTATCCCAGCGTATTAGCACTTCTCTTAATACCTTGCATTGGCTTCTACTCAAGCATCTGATTAATGTCACACAACATTATCATCTGCCACAAAAACATCTATGGTTCTGGATCCACTAGCCAATTAAACTTGTTTTTTCATGTTTCTTGCCAAGCCTGAAGGACCGATGATGTAATTCACTACTCCTGAAATTTCACCTGATTGTTGATTACTCTATTTCTGAAGTTAGCTACTGCAAGGGTTTTTTACTTTTATTATTCACCTTTGCAACTCAGCTCTTTCTGACATCAAGAAGATGGATGCAATAAGCATCTTTAAAGCTACATTTAATTCATTCTGCCTGAAACAGTTTTTAATTAGATATCATTTGAGATTTTTTTTCAATTATTTCTTGGAACTTCTGGTCACTGAACTCTGTACCATGCCCTGGTATAATAATGAGAAGTATGTCTTAGAAGTTAAAATGCTAAAATACTAAGTGCAAAAATAGTAAAAATACCCTCTTAATATTATTCTTAGAGTCAGAATGATTCTATCATTTGCCTTTTGCAAATTATTTTAATAAAGTTTCTAAAAAACAGCTGGGGGGAAAGGGGGGGGAGGGGAATAGCATAACCAAAGATCTTAAGTCCAAAAATCTTTTTGCAGGGCGGAAGACCCAGAATGTGATTCAAATGGCAGTGTAAAACTTTTTTCTTTATGCAGAAGCTGAAGTCGTAAGATAGATTCAGTGGAGATGAAAATAACCATGAAAATTCAAAAAAAAAAAAAAAAGGAAACATAAAAATAGGCAAACAAAACCCTACACACAACAAAACAAACAAACGATAAAAAGTAGTGGAGTTACTTTGTGCATTCCAGAAACAAAGCTCATATAGTTCTCTCTCGTCTATGACCATCTCTGTACAATTTCTGTATGATTTTTCTTGCAATTAGGTTAGTAAGAATTGTAGTACAATACAATGAAATTAGAGGATGAGAGGAAGGTTTTTTTAATAACTACTAATCCATCTTGTCATTTTTGTTACTGATTCTACTGGCAAAATCTATTTTTGATCACAAGTACATTACCCTCACTAGAAATGTTGTGTAACTGAAACCAGAGATTCCATAATGGAAATAAAATCAACCTATTGTAAGGCTACTGTCACTAAGACTTCATTCTAGCAGCTCATTAGAACCACAGAAGCTAAAGAGAAGTGCAGAAAGGTAATGTTGTGATAGACTGTCTTTGCTTTCAGCAGTTTCTCCTATATGAAAGAAGCTGTCCTTCTCAGGAGAGATGAATCTCAATAATAAACAGGTAATAAAAGCAACCAGTTTCATCCAAACAGATAGAAAAAAAATCTTACTTTATGCAAGAAGCAAGTGTCATCAGTACAAACCTCCCACTGGAAAAATGCACACACACTTCTTTAATGAGCTTCTCACACTGCTGTCACAGGCACCCACAGCTCTCTATGATAAAATATTAACTCTCTACCATACTCCCGTTCATGTGTTCATATACTATTTTGGTGTCAGTGCTCTGAAAGCAATGAAAGAAAAAATTATTTGCATAGAAATGGCCCAGAACAGAAGGAGGACTACACCATGAAACAAGTCTTCTCCACCTCTGACTTCCCATTACTCAGACATGAAATCTTTCCTCATTGTTGCTCATTCCTGATCCCAACATTATGAACAGGAACAGACAGGTATTCAGTGAAAAGCAGAAAATTGGAAGATCTGCTGTTGTAGTCACTTATAGAAAAGAGGAACGCAGTGTTTTTCTGGAAATCATTGTTTCAACACTGTTACTGAATTCTCGAGTATAATCCTTATAGATAAGGTTATGAGCACGTTGTGTGTCATTGACTCCATTTAGAATATAATCAGGAATATAAAAGTCACTTATATAGAGCATACGGGACATATGGTCACCTTGTAAACTTTCAATTATCACATACAAATTTTCTGTCTCCAAGAATGATTGGAAAGCTGTGGTCAAGGTGTCAAGGTGTCAAATACTTCGCTCAAGACCAGAGGAGATTTTGTGCCAGAAAATAAATTAGAGAAAAAAAAAATCATTTTAATGTAAAGACACTGAGAAAGGAAAATCAATCTTCTTTGTCTAATAAGCATCACACACACAAAGGAGTATTTGGTCTGTAACCATTCTCATTCAGTAAGAAAATAAGGTGTTTTAATAAATGCAGTGAATGCATTTTCAGTGGGAATTTATTTAAGGTTTATCTTCCTACTGACCTGAATGGCATTGGATCAGACCTTTAGTTGACATTGTCATGCTCTGGTTCCTTCTCAAAAGTCAGCTGTATGAATGGGTAAATCACTGAGTCCTTTAAGTCACTCAGCCCAATTTCCTTCCAGTTAGATAAGGTGACAACTGAAGGTTGGGGATGCTATCTGTTAGTAAAGATAAAAGCAGACTTACTTTAACTGATCAAGAAAAAATTGCCAAATTTACATAAAAACTAGTATAAATATTTCTGATTAAACTTGTCATCAGAAGAAGCAGCTGCTAATTATGGTAGCAACAGCAGTTTAATTGACATTGGAGCTTAATATCTTTGTTTGATTTCATACTACTTACAAATAACAAATTAAAAAAAAAAAAAAAAAGCAAGCAACGTCAGGCATTTGGTTGGAATTGATTAACATTTAGATATGATCAATCCAAGACATGAAGCATCATTAATCCAGATAGTGACCCTTCGTTATGTTGCTCAGTTGCTCACAGATCCACAAAGCTTGTAGCTGTATTAATAGGATTAATTTTTCCCCTTCCAACATTGGTTAACTGCAGCAACTGTATGTTATCAATGATGACATAAATAAAACCAGTGATACAACATCTTGACACACTGCAAAAACATTTATGCTTCATTTATGCTGCACAGTGGCCCAATGCTTTGCTCTTCTCTAGCTCAGTCGCATAAGTCTCTCTCATTTGAAATCAACTGCCAAGGAACAATTGCAATTAAGATTTTTCCACACTTGAATTCAACTATATATTTAATTTTCTGACATATTTAAAAGCAGAGTTCTACATTTCTTACCACTGCTCTCCATACAAATAATCCGTTAATCTTTCACCACATGGCTCGCTAAAGATGGATTACTCACACTCTTTCCTGTGAAAGTCATGGTATTTGGAAATTCACAGCTGAAATCTTTTGTTTACTCAGGAGGGAGTATCCTCAAAGACATTAGTATTTCAAGAAGGCTTTCCTTTTGATTATATAATACTGAGACACAGAGCACAAAATTCTTCTAAATTTCCAGCTGCAGACATCTAGGTCATGATAGAATACTTTGGTAAAAGCCAACACTACTGCAGTAAGAATACAGAAGCCATGAAAGTCCTAAGAGCTCTCTCAAATATTTTTGAAGATGATACTGAGAAAGTACTGAAGCATTTAAAATGCAGTTCTTGAACCCACCAAAATTCTGTTAAGTTTTGTTATTAAATACAGGGCAGCCAAAATTTCAGAAAAGAGGTGTCTTCATCAATAATATTAAGACTGTTCTTTCAAACTATATCCAGATACAGAAGACATCAGGCAGCCCTTTTGCCGCATTACCATACTGTTATAGAGTGGCAAATTCACTCCATACACCACAAAGTAATGAACAAACTAATGAAGTTTGAGTCTTAATCTGATATTAATTTTAATATTTTATAACAGCACTGGGCTATCCAGTGGTCTAAAGAGCCTGTAGCTGAAAAATTACTCAGTGATGAAGGCACTAGTAAAAGATATGGAAGAATGCAAATTCCATCCTCTTATTTACCAAAAGGTTTCCATTTGTTTGTGGAATTAATTCATTTGGGGACAGATCCCTTGTGTACTGCTAAGGAACATTGCCAAGGGCTTTGTTCTGGATTCCCTATGACTAAGAAGGAGATAAAAAGACTCTTACTTCACCTGGATACCAGAAGAACGATCACAACGTGTTTGGTCACTCTGGTGATGGTCAGATAACCATCACTAGCTTACATTGTACTGTTATCTGTTATCATAACAGCTGGTTGAAACCCTTCTAATCTTAATGGGGAGAAAAAAAAATGGGGTAAATCAATTCTTGTCTCAGTACATAACTCATTTCCCTCTCGAGCAAAAATTGTCAGGTCCTGAAAGCATAGAATCCCACAAGTTCTGCCTAAGAACAATGCCTGTCCTTGTCACCAGTTCAGGAAATAAAAAGAAGGTTTAATCAGGTCATCTTCAAATGCTTTGAAATTATATCCTGGCTTCACTGAAGCCAGTCACCTTAAGAACATTAAGATAGTTCAAAATCCCAAATTAATTTGATACAACAGCCACTCTGCTTCTGTCCTAGTACTTTCCATTTGCTAGGCACAAGAAAATAGTTTAATGACAATTCCAATAGGGCAAATTTAAAAAACAATATGTAATGTGCTTTTAGAGTAATGATTTTATTGCCTAAAGCGCCACTAGACTCAGACTTCTGAGTAGAAACAAAAAGTCACACCTTATATTTACAGGAAATACAAGATGTGCTATACAATGTGTATGTGATTCCCACTCTATAAGGACAGCATTGTGATTTCATTTAACCTTAGAAACCGCCAATGCTGCCATTAAGTTTATGCTTTTTTACAGTCTGTAGAAGAGGTGTTATTTTACGGTTACTTGGTCCTTTCCCTTTTACCCTTCAGTAGTCAAAAACCTTATATTCTTGTACAGTTCATCTTCAGGATACAAGCAACTCCCCCGAAGTATCTGTCATTAAGGGCTGCAAAGCATGAACAATCAGATGCAGATTACCTTGTCTATCCACAAAGCTTACACATCCCCATTACCATGGTGCCTGAGCACTTCGCAGTCTTAAATGCACTCATTCTCATAAAACAAGAGAAGTGCTACTGTCAGCATTTTCTAGACAGAAAACAGGCATAGAAATTCTATGGGACTTTCTAGGAAATCGGTGACAGGTAGCACTCAGATTAGTGGATTCACCTCTTTCCGTTGGTCATTTTGCCCCAAGAAAGGTATTCAGATAGAAACAGTCTATATATAAAGTTCTCTGACATTAATCTGTGTGTATGCGTATGCAATGCAGAGAGCCTGGCAAAATTGTGCCCTGACCTAGTTAGGGGCTCCAGATGTTTCTGTAGGCTAAATAATTATGATAGCAATTATGTTAATTTAGAATAAAGTTACTGAAGCCAATCAAGTTATTCCAGCGTTACATCAATCCAAGATGAGAACTGAACACTGAATGACAGATCCAGTAATGTTTTTGGACCTTTTTAGAGTGTTCATAGCCCACACGATGCATTCAATTGCCTCCTTAAATCTAAAGTGCGTCCAGAGTAACAGGAAAGTGCTGTCCAAGCAGAAAGCCTCTCTTGTTCAATAAACTTTGTCCTCCGAAGTACTGGTATTACTAGAGGAGAAAAGCTTCTTTAAGCTTTCTTTTGTTATCTCAAATGTTCTAGAACTGTGTAAAATTGTTTAGAGGTTACAGCGGCATTTCTGCTTTTACAGCTCATTTAACTATGCAATTAGACATTACAATAGATATGGAAGATTTAGAATTAGATATGCTTATCTTCAGTGCATGGGTCAGTACTTTTAACTTTAAAACAAATTAACATTTTGCTTCTCATTCCCCTCCCCTCTCCACCACACAACACGGGTGTTTATCTTAACTCAGCAATTCTCATGACTTCCATCAGATGGTAGGAGGCAAAGGAATAAGTTTTCTAGATTTAAAATGAAAGTCCTGCTGTAGAGCAATTGCAAGATAGCCAGGCCAATAATGCATTTTGTAAATGCGGAGGGAAATGTCTATGGGTACAAAATTTCCATGATAGTAAGGTGAACAGGCTGCCCAAAGACTGGTAATTCAGTGCTGGAAACGACATCACCCTGAGCAGATATACAATATTATATTTCTATTTAAAACAGAGAAACTCAATGTCAGCGCAGTGGGGGACAAAGTAGAGGAGGAATATTGCATCTTTAATAGGATTTTGGATTTGAATACACCGAGCAAAACTGCCTAAAATTGTATCTGAATAATAAACAGATAACATTTTCATTTAAAAAACAAACCGGCTGCTGGATCAACACATAGCTATAAAATCCGTTCTTTTATGAAGAGTGTAAAAAAAAAAATGGAAATAGAAATAAAAAGAGAATTCTCAGCCATGAGGCCTTCTTCAGGCTATGGAAGGAATAATATAACAAGGTTAACTTTGTTCTTTTTTGTCTGCAGCCCAAAGAAAGTCTCAAAGCCACAATGTCGCTTCTCATCACAGTATCTATTTCTGGCAGAGAAAACGGAGGTTTGGGGGTGGAGGAGGGAGAGGTTTAAGCATTTTTTTCATGTTCCTTTGCTCTCAGAATAGCATTACATGTATTTAACATTGTCTATCATCTTGAGTATCTTATGTGAGAATTTATACATATTTGTAAACAAGAAGAGAGACGCGGACCTGAAGAATATCCACATTTCTGAGAGATTAAGATATCTGCTGAATTCAGAAAGAGTATTTCCAGTGACAAATACCAAGTATGAGTAAAACAGAATGTGGAATGTGTTTTTCATTAACGTGAGGCTTGGTCTAGGAATCACTAAAAATGAAATAAATTGAATTTTTATTTTATTTCATTGGGTACATGATCAGTTATTTATCTCTTATTCTGAGTAGTTTCCAGTGATGTGTATGTCAATAATGAACTTTTTATTTACTTTTTATCTTCATCTATTTTTATACTTTTTTTCTTCATTGGTATTGGGGCATTATCAGAAACAGCTCTTCTTTTCTATACACAAAACAAAAAACAAACCCTTACAGCATCTCTGGTTGTAAAACAATAAAGTACATCTTAAGCAGTCCAAATATTTGTGGAAAGAATTAGGCACAAATATGCAAAGATCAATATATTTTGGTTGTCCAACCAAAGAAAGTAAGGGCTGAATTCCCAGCCTTACCCAGGTCTCCTTTGGTATCACTTGCAGAGCTGTGTTCATTAGCACTGGAATGACGGCTACGAAAGTCAACACCTGGCATTTTGTTGCTCTAAGAGAGGACCAGCAGCTGGGCAACAAAATAAGGATGAGAGATGTTTATCAAAATGCTTTTTGTCAGACAAGGATCCACAAACTAGGATGGAGCATCACCCCCACCAGGATGATGCCTGATATTAGCAATGGAGGAAAATACTTGAGCACAAATCCATCAAATGAAACAAGCATCTGAAGACCTGAAAGAAACCCTTTAATGTCATTATTGTGGTTTGACAGCCAAAAAGTACACAAAGGATCAGGATCTTTTTTTTTATTATTATTTTTATTTGATGAACATTACTGACTTGGATTTTCAGCTATTGCCCCACTCCACCAGGCTTTATTCTCAGGACTTTAAGTTATTTCCTCAACCATGCTTAACTCCTGAATTAACTTTATTGGTTATCATTTGATTAGAAGTAATAGGATTTGTTTTCCCTTAATCGGTTCTTACTTGAGCTATGTCTAGTAAAGTGATATGAACTGAAAAATGGGAAATGCCGAGGAAACTTAGCTTTTTCTCGTCATTTCCCATTCCAAGCAATAGCCCCATGATTTTTTAAATTATTTTTATAATGAAATACTTCACATCTGCACCCAGTCATTTGTGACATCATACCACAGGCTGGAATTTGGAAGAAAAAGTTTGTGAATACGCTGAAGGTAAACACATTTTTGTGAGTGCATTTTCATTTTCATTTAAAGGACTGGTAGGGCTCTTGGTCTTCTTGCTATCAGTGCTCACCTAGCTTTGCTAAGTTGTTGAATTAAAATTTAACGAAGGACCAGGTTTGAAATTCTGCCCCACTGCACAAAGCTTATAAATACCCTACAACGATACTGCATCATCATGATAAATTATACATGTAATGGTGCTGAAAGTTATGTAAATTCCAAAGAACTTTAATAAAGTTGTATGCTAACTGACATTGATTGTGTACAGTTGCAGACAAAACTTTATCAGCTGATTCTAAGCTGCAATAAAAGAGAAATATGTATTCTCTTCTCTTGTTTATTCCCTGGAAGAATAAACTGAAAATCACCAAATTATCCTCCCTTCACAACTGTCTGAATATTAATTGCAAACTTGAAGGGCAACAAAACACATGCAGCATCGTCAGGACTAGTAATTAATCTGAAAGTTTCAGACCCTGACATATTGTGTACATAGTGCTGAAGTGATAACCCAGAGAATGTATTCATCCTTTGTTGCTGATGGTCTGTGATCATTCTTGTAGATACAGACGGAATTACATTTTTCAGGTGACAGACAGAATAAAATGCAGACCTTTCAAAATTAACCCTAAGCAAAATAAGTCACAATGGAAAGGAAAATTCCACTCGATTTGCAAATAATTATGGTGCTTAAGTATTAATAAGGATATTTTTTTAATAAAATTAGGCATTGTGTTTTAACCTATCATAAAATAAAACTGTGGTTAAACCACCATGCCAGTCACTCAGTTCTTCAGTGGTTTCACCCTTTGCAACTGGTCCCAAACTAAATAAAATTTGGTAAAATGGAGAGATCACAGAATGCTGACAACCAAACTCTCCCTCTTTGGGGAAATTCTTTGCAGTTGCTATTGCTGCATTTACCTGCAGCATCTGCTGGTAAGTATCATTTTCCATTACTCTGATTATTTGCACAAAGTTCAATCCTTTACAGCACACTGTGTTACGGAAGAAGTTCTGCTGACATTACTCTCTCAGGAAAGCATCCCCCAAAGGGCTAGTAAGAGACAATGAGGACAGATACCAAGTGTTCCAGTTTTCTTCAGTCTTTCTAATTTCTTCGAAGAAAAATATCTTTTCCTGTGTAACTTGAAACTTGCTTCCTGCACAAAACTCAGACTCATGTAAACAATGAGGATATCTTAAAGCCTGAAGGGAGAGTGAAATGGTGATGGTTGGGCATCAGCTGCACTGTGCATGTTGCTGGACAGTGGGCCATTTTACATGTTAGAAAAGATGTAAAAAGAAAGATGAAGGCAAATCATGAACGTACAAGCCAGCTCAGTAGCTTCTCTTCTTGGTATGCCTCTACCAGATTCCAGAGAACCTGATTCTTGACTGTTATCATTTTCTGAAGAACTGTTCAATTTCAAAAAACTGAGAAATAAGCTATATAATCTGGTTGATGGCTATGCACATACTAAATTTGAATATGACCGTACTTGTTTCACTTGCTCTTCTTAAATGGTTTGACTACATGCAAGGCATTTGCAATCTGGAAGCCATAGCCATATTGTGGAAATTCTCAGAGGCTATAAACACTTTTTACACACAAGGTGCTCCTTGCCTTCTCATAACCTCTCTAAAAATCAATGGAAAGCACAGATACCCCAGAATATCAGCAGAAGATATTAGTTTTATCAGAGCACACCATTATCCCATATGTAATTCATATACTCTATGACCTAAATCATTCAGAGTTCATTTGGACACCTCATAGGCCACTCTATTGTGGTCATGGGCACACAGAGTAAGATCACTGACTCAAAAATGCAGCATTCTTGAGTGTTAAACATTCAAAACCTAAACTTTTGAGTTCCAGGTTTTCTGGGGTAGATTTGCCATCTTATAAAGTCTAATTTCACCAAAGATCTTCAAAATAACAATCATTAAATGAGGAAAAAAAAGAGATAAAAGACTTGACACAAAAGCATCTGTCAGATCAGTTCATCAAACCAATCACGGATCAGTGACAAGAAGATATAGATCTCAGACTTTTTGAAAGCATCACAGTTCACTTATATTCAGGCAGTGACTTAATTTATCTTATTACAAAATCAGAGAAAAACAAACCAGACTCAGAACAGAATATTTGCTAGGAAAAGAAATACTCAGACACATTTTGAGGTGGAACTCATTTGTCCTGATAGAGGAGGAAAACAGTAAAGGTGGTCGTACATCACAGATGGTCTTAAATAATTGACAGTAAAACTCTTCTTGATAACATGATACACAAACTCCACTTTCAGCAGGATATTCTTTAATGTAATATGCCAAAGACCCTTTAGTAAAAATTTCCATGGAGACCTCCCTTGTTTCTTGCTGGGCAGTGGCATGGAGAAGCAATTATTCCTTTATTCTCTATTGTGGCCAGCTGGGAGTTTCAGCCTGACACCTGCAGTTGCCCTTTCTTTGCCCCTTCCCATGGGCAAATGAACTACACAAGCCACTAAATCTTTTCATCTCTGGCTTTTAGCTTCTTCAGGAAAGCTACATCCACCTGACCCTCCCAAGACCTGGAGTTAGGGTGGAGCATTTCAGCAGTCCAGGGCTGCTGAAGCAGGAATTCAAAGAGCATTCCTCCCACCTCTTCAAACCCAGCTACCAGCAACTCAGTAACCTCTGCCCTGAGATACTTCATATAAAAGCACCAACAAATCAGTATGACACCTCAGTACTATAACACCTCAGGTGATTGTTTCTAAGTTTTAAGATCAGAAGTGCAAAGAAACTTTTGATAACCAAGTGTCAAAAATAATCAGAGTAAGAACAGTGCTCTTTGTAGCCTAAAATGTTAAATGCTTGTCCATAAATGCTCAACATCCCATACAAATTCTCAGATGGCTAGCAATACCTCAGCCTCCACACCAAGACAAATACAGTTATCTTCCTACAGTTATATGTATATATTCATCCTGGAGAGCCCAGGTGTCAAATACAGTATTTCTGGTGGGTAGACATATTCTAATTTCCTCTCTATACCTGCAGACAAATGTTTCAGTTTGTTTATAAAACTTTTCCTCGCTTTCTCTGTGTGCACCCATTGTGACTACTAAAGCCTTTTATAAAAGCAGAACTGAAAGAAGAGGAATTTCAGATACTCTGAAAGTTTGGGGGTTGGCACTGCTCAAGTATCCCCAAAATGAAAAGCAGGAGTTAAGCCCCTTTCCAAATACAAAAGTAGTACAATTCAGATCTCTAACGCCATGTAGAGATAGCTCTTAGCACTTGTTTTGCAAAGGAAAGGTTTTTCCTCTGTCAGCTTTTGACTCTAGTCTTTCATTTTCTTTGCTTTCTCACAAGCGCCTCAGAACAAAATATTTTATTTCACGGTGAATGGAACCTTTTGTGTCAAACTAAATGAAATGTTTCAGTCTTTCATTTCAGCAAGAAATATTCCATTCATTACTATTTGAATAATTCTCTCCCTTTCCTTTCCCCTTCCCCTCCCCTTAATTTTATAGTCTGATTTAGCAAGGAAACATCTGACACGACTGCACTGGGTGTCAGACATTCCTTTCTCTTGTTGCCTGATTTCGATCAAATTTGACAGTCAAGAGTTCAGAGCTATTACGTGAGTTTTGTGAAAATCAGTGTCTCATGAGATAGTAGAGACCATATTAGTACTCCCACCGAAGAAAGGGCAGAGAGGAGTCAGTATTTGACAGCTAGAGGTGTGCTATTGTCTGGCTAGCATGCATGGCTTGTGCTTAGGGTGGTTTATCCTAAACCCAATGCAGTGCTCTAGGCCAGTCACCTGAAAGCAGGCTGAGATTAAGGGGGGCTGACAGCAGGATAAGAATGGTCCTCAGGAACACAGGAAAGATCCAGAAATACCCTAATGGTGCATTTGAAGTTCTTGTTGTGAGGGTGCCATAGGAGTTATAAGGAACAAACCCATAACAAACCAGGCACCCCTTGTTTCTTTTCCCGTGCAACTACTTGGTTCAGACTGGCTGCCAAAACAGAGCCAGCAATGTATACAACCCCACTTTCAAATTCTATCCAACTCTGATTTTGAAAAATGAGCAATTACCAGCTGGAAAATTTGGGGGTTTCCATTTCAGAATGTCATCTCAGGCTCTGACTTAATCTCTGCAGACACTACTAAGATAGACAAGAAGCCCTGCAGGGTTATGTTATTTGCAGAAGCCACAAATATCATTTGCCATTCCAGAAGTTGCAGGCACTGTGTTCCCTCATACATTCAAATGAGCTCCCAGCTCATCCCAGTCCTTCTTCCCATGAAACCCTATTGCACTGATTAAGGGATTGGCCTGCATTCAGTAAAATTTCCATCTCTTTATTTATCCACCTCTTAATAAAAAAATGAGTCTGGCTGTGATTAAGGAGGCCACCAACTGCCAAGCTTGAAATATCTGTCTTGTGGGCACATGACAAAGGGCCAAGTCCACAGCTCATGCAAAGTAATCAGTTTTCTTGGATCCACCCCATCAGACATGTCAGTTTATTAAAGACAGTGATCTGTGTCTGCCTTGGTGTTCAAATTGCCCAACCTACGGAGGAATTATGTGGGAGCATAGGCTGTCTTTTTTGAGAAATACTTTCAGGCCATGTATAATCCAGGGTGTAATGAAGGTGCGATTGGTATGTTCTGAAACCGCAGTACTGCTGGAAAAAAGGAGAGAGAGACAGAGAAAACCTTCCGTTCTTCTCTGAATCACAACAGAAGAACCCTTTAAAAACTGTCTTCTTTCTCATGCAAATCCTACCAAAATCACACCATACACCTACAAATTGTAGAGTATAGATTCTCAGCTTGCTTGTGAACACAATTACACATAACTATCCTCACTTACTAAGGCAACACATTACATTACTGTATCAAAAATCCTTATAATATTTAGAGTGCTACTCGATGCAAATAAGGATGTAGAATTTGAAACCTGAGTATCTCTGGGGAGCTAAAAGCTAAGAACAAACAAAGGCAAGAAAAATAATTTTCATGATATTTGTATACATGTATGGATCCAAGTGACGGATTGAGTGGCTAGCATAAAAACACACCCATGACTTGAAATTGATTGTATTTTTTTCAAACAGAGCTGGAGCTTTACTGGGGTTTAACCTGTCATTTGCATAGGTTAATTTTAAATGGCAGTGCAAATTTAGCTTGAAAAGATAATTACAATATTTCACCTCCTTTCATCTCAGGTTATGTAAATGAGACTTTAATCTTTTTGCAGTTCATATTATATTAATAAGTTTTAAAAAAATCTTGATTTATGTTATGCTGTCAATCACTTTATAGCAGCGGACGCAAATGAAGGCATGTGGGTACAAATCAGGCTAATTTCCAACCATTCTCTTATGTCTTTCTTTTTGCCTATAGGGTTGTGGCACATATTCCAGATAATGAAATGAATCGAGAGATAAGTTTTGACAGGTATCTTGTTAGATTGATGTGTCATTTTTATCATAGCAAATTGATTGATCCCTCGGATAAGCAGGCTATTTCTAAGACAGATAGTTCTTTATGCAGTAGTTCATTGTCCAAGAGTTCACAGTTCCGTTCAGGATCAACCACCTCACACACATACTGATAGTTACCAAAATTTTTCCTTACCCCATTCGTTTTGGTTGTCCAGGGTGAGAGTCAGGCCCAAATCATTTTGCTCTGGTTTCTCGCTTCCACTTTCATACAATTTGTGGATAATATTGCACAACTGTAAGCTCATGTATATTGCATCTTTCACAAAATGTTCTAAGAATAGTACAGCTCAGCTGGAAACAGGATGGGTCAAGGCGGTAATGGCCTTGCTTCCAACTGATGATTTTATCTCAAGTATATGAAATCGATGAAAACAAGGTCCAGTTCCTAATCAGTACCATCAGGTGACACTTGTTTGGGGGTGTTTTTGTTTGTGTTTGTTGGTTTTGTTTGTTTGTTTGTTTTTACCTGTAGGTAAACTTTGTTCCCCACTTCACAAATAAAGTAGTTCCTGGGCCTTGTGGCCACCAACCCATCACAGCAGAAATCCGTTCCCAGCAGTTAGAGATTTTCCTACTATCATTTGGTTTCTTAGTTCTACAAAACCTAGACAGTGCCTGTTTCCTTCATGAGAAATACTCAGAAATCCTTCCTTATAGAAACTGGAAAAGGCCTGCTGTCTCTCTGGATCATTCCAGAGCTCCCACTGTAAATTCAAAACAGATCCAGGTAGTGAAACAATTCTGTCTCGCTTAGCCCTACATTTGCTCCTAGGAGAAGATACACTTGGACAACACATTCTGAAGAAGATGTGTCTCCAATTCACACAACTCTGTGGCACAACAGAAGACTGGAGAGATCTAATAGTCTGAAGAAATGGAAGCAATTTAATGAGCAAAACAGACTTTTTTTTTCCAACAAAAAGAAATATTTGTTATCAGTTGTTGTCCTAGTATATCTTTAACCTTTTCCATAGGAGTTTCATGTCCATTGGCGCATTGGCATCTTCAACAGCATAAGAATAATTTCACATTTCACTACAAAACATCTCCTACCAGTTAAAAATCCAGTTTCCAGGACTGTTGCCCCATAGCTGCAGTCTCATTGGGCCTAGATAACCATCACCTGAGATGTTTTTAATATGATTCTTAATGAATAAATGCCAATAGTAGAAAGTCCAAATAATCACTTGACTACCTAACAGTACTTGGATGCAGGCCATGTCCTTTTTCAGAAATTTTGAAAGTCAATTTTTTATAAAACTAGTTTTTCACACTAAAAGATCTTAGTAAATTGGTTAAAATGTACTTATTTTATTAATTGTCTCCATCAACTAAAACCGGACCAAGGGCAACCGGAATTTTAAAGTAACACTTGATAATCACTGTCCAGTTCTTGAAAAGAAGACACTTCTCGTTGAAAGGAAATGGTGGGCTTTCTACAGCTATGTAAGATAACTGACACTTGAAAAAAGAGATCATGTAAGAGAAAAAACTACACAGACAGATTCTCAGTTGTTATAAATAAAAAATAACTTGTATCAGTAGAAAATTTGGCTTATGATTTATGTATGAATATTGCCTAAGCCAACCTTCATCCCTATCTTATACCAAACTCTGTCTTTCTGCAGATTCAAAGTGTTTTCTTTTTCTTTTATAGATTTCAAGGAGAAAAGTAAGCAAAAATGCAGGAATAAAAAAGTCTTTTCCTAGCATCTGATCTGGATTGAAAGAAAAATCAGCAAGCACATCCTTACATGTTTTGAATCAGAAGTTTTGATTACCATCAGGCATTATAGTTGGCATAGGTCCAAACTACGTCTGTAGTTTGATATTTACTTATTATTGCAGTGCCCTTCCAAAGTAAGCTTTCTTAAATTTTTCACAATGGCTTTCTAAGGGAAGTAATTTAATAAAATGTAATATGATGTTGTGCTTCCTGACAGTGTGGGGGGAGGTTCCACTAAATTATTTTTCCTTCGTTTTCTCCCACACATGTAGAAATGCATGCACCCTTCCTCCCACGTTTTCATAAATGTACAGGGTAGAATTACCACACTGACAAGAAAATAGAAATAATTAAGTCCTCTGCTTTACCATTAGATCATCCAGGTCACATTCCTACACTCCACCTTCAGTGTAATAAAGTATTATTAGACACTTTGACCCATTAAAATCAATGGGACTACTGCTGATATTACATTTGCAAAATTAAAAAAAAAAGATTCCCCACTGAGAATCTGGATCAGATTATTTTATTCTCTTCTTCTCTCTCATTTTCACTGCCACTTGCATGAAAGCAATGACGACTTTGAAAAATTAAATAGGGATTTCATTAGCTACTACTCAAATAAGATTTTTTTCCTGAAGGCTAAATGATGTTTGTTCACGAGACTGTCTTTTAGCCCCACAAAACATCCTACTTAGTGCAGAAACTTTTTCAAGGCCTAAAACTCATGTAGTGAAAAAAATTGCCTTTTGCCTGCTGTTACAGGGTAAAACAAAGTACAAAATATTAAAAGTTCAGCTTTGGTAATGACACTAAAATATTCAGGAATGTAAAAAGGAGAGAGAGCTAGAACTTTACTCCATGGCTTGCAGTGAAAATGTTTTACAGTAAAAGGTTGTTTTGCTCTTGGGAATTAATCTGCTGTCTGTTTTTAATGTGTTACATAGTCTACTTCAGAGTAGTAAAATGGTAATTCCAGTACTGAAAGCATTTTAGTTATTTGTTTTTTCTCCAAAGAACAAATTACCAGTTTTCACCTGGGAAAAGCTCTCAACTGAAAAGCTCAAATTTTCAGTGGATCAGTTTTTGCAAAGCAATGTTCATTCTTAGTTTAACCTTTTTTGTTGTTGTTTTTTAAGAAGAAATTGCCTAGAATTATATCAAAAGGCAATCTTGTGAAGTAAACAATCTTTTTGTAACGGAGATTAAGAAAAAAAATAAAAATTAAGCACCTCATTCATAAGAGCAGAGTCCCTTCTTTAAAATAAAAATCCATACCGCCTCTGTTTATCACACAAGTTCTCAAAGCCAATCAGACTGCAGCTAGTGCATTGAATAGACACACAATAAGCAGCTGTCACTTTACTAAACTAATATCTATTAAACAAAATGGTCATAAGTGCATCAATCTAATGTAATGGCACGGATGTCATTGAAATAGAAAGTTGTCACAGGATCAATGTCCCCTGCCTTGAAAATAAACATTGTGGTTTCGATTCAGCACTTATGTAGCAGCAGGAGACCATTATCCTGTGATAACATCCTATTCTATTGACATTATCTGTTAACTAGAAATACTCAGATAGTGAAATATCAGCTTTTTTCACTTTGGATAAAATACACACTCATTTTACAGCTGCTATACATAATTATCAGGCGTGTGCATTTCCCACAAACCAGAGTGGCTTAAAAAATACAGCAATGATTAAACAAAAAATAGTTTACAACACATACTGTTACTCATATGGCCATTGAATGTTCTTAAATGAGTGGAAGGTAGAGAAGCCATCAGAATTATAGCTACCTCAGCATTGCTTTCTGCTGCTGCCAGACCCTTCCCTGGCCATTATTCTGTCATTTGCTTGTCACATCAAGTTGAGCTATGATTTTTCCTTGGCTAGCCCCTTGTCTGAACTACTTCCCTAATATCCATTCCAGTTATCATACAATCTAGGGGTTTTCTTCAGCTGAGGAGGGCAGAGTGTGGGGCATGTTATTTGTCCTATTTTTGAAGTAAAATGTTTTCCACGGATTCTTCTAATGAAACAACTAAATCAGGGCTGACTGATAAAGTAAGGATTACTGATCCTAGGATGAAATCTTCCTGCCACTAAGATCTACAAACACCTGCCTTAGAAGTCAGCAAATCATTGGAGCACTTCTGGACCTGATCATTTCCTAAGTTCACCTCCCCTTCACAATTTCATTACTAGCTTCACAGCTAGGGCTGCTACCTGGACCTTGGCCTCCCCTATCCATCATTCTCTTCCTCGTGTCCACAGATATCCATGGACAATCATTACCTATTGTTACCTACCTACACAAGGTCTTTATTTTCCCTTCATTTTGTGTGATTTTTATACTCACAAAATAAAAGCTCTTAATACAGCTTCCTGAAAGAATGGAAAATGCTTAAAACGTCACCATTTTCAAGAAAATCAACCTTTTCACAGAAGAAAGCCTGCAACTCTATTGTAAAAAAATAGGGTAAGATTAGTTGGCATGTTCCAAAATGAAGAGTTTAAAACTTCAATATATTTATTTGACTAAATAACAAATACAAAAGAGCAGATCTACCTATGGGCATATGATAGGCCTGTTTATCTAGGAATGACTACTACACAATTTTTATAAGAAGCCAAAGTTGCTGCTCCACTTTACACATAATAAGGTGTAGAGTATTAAAGTGGAGCAGAGTTCTCCTTGTTGAAAGTTTAATGTCAGCTGTATTCCCCTGCATGCATAATGTGGTTTCTACATTACAAGTCAATATTCAGGCAAGAAACAGTTGCTAAAGTGGTGAATGAGGAGTGAATTGGCTTTTAAAATGAAAATAAAATTAAAAAAAAAATCTTCTATAACGAAGGAAACAAAATTTACATTAGCTGGCTAAGCATCCTTCTGCTCTGCTTTACATGGGAAAGCTCCCTCCTCACAGCCCACATCATGGGGCCACATTGACTTCTTATTGCAGTTAAGCATGTCTGGCACAAGGTTTTTGTCCTAGCTTACTTAGAACTAGACAGATTGGAGCTTTCCTGGGAAGTGGCTTACAATGCACCCTGCAAGCTTTTGCCTTTCTTCAAATCATAATGTCTACCTGACACTTACTTGAGATTTTCTTAAGTTTCAACACTAAGTTCTTCTGCCTTTTCTTAATACTTGAGCAAATCATGGATACACTGCATTAGCTCTATTTTCTGCAGTAGTTGGGGTATTGAAAGAAATGACATTTTAGGAGTATCTTCTAGAATACCCATTTTCCAAAGGCTAGAAAAGAGGTGTTCGTATTCATGGCAGGTATCACCAAAGCTGCAATGAAGACAAGTTACATAGAAAAGTGCAGAAACATTAGTGCAGTGAAGCAAAGTACATCATCATGCAAACCCAAGATGACCAGAAGTTCATTCAAAAGTTTTGTATCTACTAAGCTAAAAATCTGGATAATCGATCCACTTCTTAAAGTAATAGTGGTGGTAATTTGTAAGATAGTTCTTATGGCAATTTATCCAAATGATGTTGGACAAAAAAAGGAAATGTCTGATGTAGTAGTTGTTTTTCAGCAAAAGGGGCCTCTGAAGTGATCTTAGAGAGGGAAAATAGCGTAGCAACAAGAATACTCCTCTGTTCTAATGGAGGTATGGTACATATTCTGTCCCTTACAGTCTCCATCAAAGTCATGCTCCATGGCTAAAACAGAAATCAGAGGCAGATATGGAATATCTTCTTCATACAGGAATCTCCAAGGAAACAACAGTTCAAAGAGTATTTTGATTTTGCTCCTTTTTTTTTCTTTTTCCTTTTTTTTTTTTTTTTTTTGGCTTTCCTTGTTGATCAATCCTTACTATTGATTATAGCAATTTTTACAACCCAAGAAAATAATATGCGTAGTGAATGGATTCTGTCTGAAGTTGAATCTTTCTCGTTGGAGCTTAATTACCGAATATATCCCAGTTCATTAGTCTTCAGGATGGGAAAGCCAAAACAACAGATTTTGTTTCACCCAAGAAGAAAATATTCTGTCTTACAAAGGCAGGGGGAAGAGGGTGGGTGATGCTAGAATCAAGACACGGTTGTACCAAATTTCATAAAACATGACTTGCTCATTATACTGGCGTGTCCCAGTGTATCCATTCCCCTCAGCAAGGCATTAAAGAAACCAGCCTGAGTGAATAATACCATGAAATACATAAAACAATCCCAGACATAGGAGAAGAGCTTTTAGACCTTTCACATTTCACAGCATAACAGAGGGGCTAGAAATGGTAAATTTCAGCTGTTCCACACATTGAAATGCCTTAATATTTTACAAGCTGACTTATGCATCTGTCCTGGGCCTTATTACCACAGAGGTGCAGCGAAGAAGCAGAAGAGCAGAGATAAAACCTGTTCCAATAACACATATGCAAGTAAGCAGGGGCAAGTTTTGTTTGCCCCTTGTGAGACCAGACAGTCGAAATTGCAAGTACAAGAAATAGCTATATTTGGCATATTTTTGCTGATTATTTCAGAGCTTACAGCAAAAATCTAGGTAATGAATGCTTATTAACATATGCTAACATATTTAGTGAGGCCATGGCTGCATTTTTTTGTGTATTTTTTTTATTTACATTATTATTTTGTGAAATTGCTAGTTATGCTCCCCCAACCAAAAATAAAATAAAATAAAAAAGTCAGAAGTACTCATTAGGATTGAAAAGATTTGTGTGAGAATATTTTCATTTGGGTCGGGATGGGAAAGCGAAGAAAAAATGGTTTTGAGTTACTAGGCTTCATGGTGGGCTCTAATACACTGAACAAATTTTTTAATCATGTAATGTTTCTTCTTTCCTAGAGTAATTGCTTCTCAGAAAGTCCAGCTCTAAAACAATCAGTGGCTAAAAGGCTTGGCAATTCACCTGGCTGCAAATCTTTTCTATATCCTGTTCAGACCAGGGATTTCAGCCAGGGTTTCCCACATGAGGTTAGTGTCTTTGCCAAACAGGCTGCTACCTACTCTCTCAAACTCTTTCTTGGATTTGTTCTACTCTATAAAATTAAAAATTCATTTAACCACATCAAGAGGAAGCCTAAGTTTGTATCATAGTGATTAGAGCACTTTAAGATGCAAGAAATTGATGTTAGAGTACTTGTTCAATGGAGGTTTGATTAGTTATTCAAAATGGAACAGCCTCAACAAGGAAAAGTCTCCCTGGAAACAGTGCATGGCAGTAAAGGCACTCGGATGACTGAAGTTCAAGTCTGTAATTAGAATGAATTGAAACAAATTCATGTAGCATCATTCGCGGTAAATGCCCCGAGTATTTCCTATTCGAGTGTACGCATGTGGTTCTCTCTGCTTTTTCATGAAAAAAAATTGAAAGGTCAAGCTTTAACATTATGAAGGAAACAAAACAATTAAAGAAAATTCCAGAGCTTCTAATCAATCTCCATTAGTCACTAAAACCTGACCTGGCTCCAAACCACGCTTTTCCATATTTCATTGCTATCAGAACAAGTACAGCAAACTCTCCATCCTGTTCCAGCAAGTTTATCATATGGTTTCCGTGGTTCTGCAACAGTTCTGTTCAGTAATCAATCATGATTACTAGCTATATACAATACACACAGCACAAGAGAATAATCTGGGACAGCCTGGGGTAGCATGCTAATTAGTGATGTGCTGAAACAGCATTTGCACGTGGCTCCTTGTAACTGCAATTTTTCCATAAGCACGATTGTCTTACCCTAAGTATCTCATCTTACAAACGATGCACTATTTTGTCAGATTAATTGGCCTGTTATACCAACATAGTCTGGAACTCTGGATTTGTCCATCAAATCTGAATAAATTTATTCTTCATACGGCATGCTGCATATCACCATGTTTCCTAAATGTCACTAGATACACTTCCAGCTTTTTAAATCCAAACAGGGGAGTAATAACTTTTTGATGTGATTATTATACTCAGTAAGGTAGGATGCACAGTAGTATCCTAGTGGCCTTTTGCTGTACTTGCACTGTTAATCATATCCCTCCCAACATAAGGAAATTTGCAACCACATTTTAGAGAAAATCAGTCATTCTGGAGGAAGAAGATCAGAGAAAGAGTAAAGAATGAAAACTCCAGCACTAGTGGCAAGTTTCAACCTCTAACATCCCAGGAAATACTAAACAGAATCCAAAAATGCAAATATAATTGGGTATGTGGAGGTTGATTGCCTTTTTTTTTTTTTTTTTCATTTGTCATTCTCCAGGAACTGATCTTGAAACTACCAAAGAGAACAACACAGCACAAGTAGCTGTATCCTGAAGGCCCTTAGAGAATCAAGTACTGATAGCTACTTGGCTACATAATCAAAACAGTGGTCCTTATGCAAGCAACAGTTACATACATTACAACATTTTCCTTGATATAAGGCCTGAATTTCTCAAAAATACCTAAAGAGTACCACAGCAGTCTGATGATAGCATTTCACACAATATCTGCTGGATTATCTCCTAAACTGTGTTGGGGTATTCCATTTTGCTCCTTCACCAATGGTAGTAATAGATCACATCCAGGATGGTGGATTTGAGCTGAGGACTTTTTGGTCCTAAACGAAATTAATTATTCCTATATGAAACATATCAGGAGACAATAGAATTTCAGCTTATAAATAAAATAGTTTTCCAGAAACTTTCTTAAAGAGTATTTATTTCTGGAAAAAAAAAAAAAATTGTGTTGGATCAAAAATGTGCTAAGTAGGGCTTTTTCCTCAATGTTTTTACTCATTTTGCAGCAAGGTACACAGGGAAAAAACAGTCTTTCCATTTTAATTTCTCTCCTAATTTTTTCCTTCAGAAAAAAGAGTATTCAAAACTCCAGGAGAAACTAATTTTTAACATGTACCCTGCCCCTTCTGAGTGGAGTGGGAGACATTGGGCGGGGGGAGATTTCCACAGTTTTGTTTTTTTTTAAGTAGTCAATTTTTTCTCCAACATTTTAATTGAAACTATATCAGCTTTCTCTACAGGAAAGATATATAGCAAGGAAAGTCAGTTACTGAGCCCAAAATAGCTTCTGTTATTTCGTATAAATGAAACAAAACCTACTAACCTTTAAATTGAGTACTTTGGAGAAAGAGACCTGGACACTCAAAGCCATGGTTCAACATTCATTGATACTTAATATATGTATTGTCTGACCTGCTGGCAGAATAAATGTGATCTGGATCAAGTGCAAGCACACACTTACATATTTCTCCAGCCACCCACACAGCAAGCAATACAATGCTTATGCCAAATCTATGCCTGCTGTGGGAGGACAGATGCTAAATGACTGAACAAGAACTGCTGAGACAGCAGAGTGAGCTTGCATTGTTTCTGTACTTCGCTTTGCATCCGAGCAATTTTTCATTTGATGTTCTCCACTCAAAGCCAGATTTACCATTTTATGGAGCTGCAGCCTAAGGCACTCTGTTCATCACATGAGATAGCACACACATAATCAGCAAATTACTACTCTTCAGCATCTACTGAGATGGTCACCTTTGGAGGGAAGAGATACATAGTCCTAAGGCACATTCAGTGTCTGTCTTTTTATTGAGACTGTTAACAAGGGGCAATTACAATCAATTCTGACAATGCCTTTTGTGCTACTGATGCCCATCAACTAGAAATGGTCTGAGAGCAAAGCAGTTGACAGAATTCAAGCAGCTATTTGGCAATAGATATTTTTCAGAGTCTAATTGCCTTCCAAGGTCAACTTGGCCCCTGCCTGATATTTCTCCTATATTTACATACAAAAAGCTTTGATACAAGGTTTGTTCAGGTTTTAGGGGTCAGCTCCTGCACTAACTGCCCACTTTTCATCAAACTGAAGGCAAAATCAGCCTGGAATTTATATGCATCTCTCCCATCTTCCCTATTTTCCACTAAAAGAGAAACATTTTTTTCTAAGAGTGACAAAACTGGCTGGAAAGAAATCATACAATTTCTCAGTACACTTAAGAATGAAAACAAGCCTTGGCCTTCTGCTGAGTAGTTATACTGTAGGCAATTGCTTGTACACAAGTTAACTTGTTCACAGGGTCCTTCTGTGTGGTTCACAGTGCATGAAAGACACAGCTTCAGCAGCTCTCTACTTGATACAGAATTCGAGCAACAGCCCATGGATTAAAGTTTTCTCAATTCATTATCTGTGCTTAGAAATACCCAGTCACCTCCAGAAAGCATCTGCCTGCTGAACTGTAAGTATGACCATCAGTGCATTCTAAAAACATAAGCTAAATACAGTAGAAAATACATAAAATTGCTGCAGTTGTACATTACTAGGCTCTTAAGCAAAATTGGAGCTGCAAAATACATCTCTTCAAAAAATGTTAGGCCTGAAGAATTAAGAGAATGCATTGTCACCATAGCTGGAAGATTTCTGTAATATTGAATTAATTACAGTAAAATAATTTTCATGGGGTGGTCTCTAGTCTTCTGCTTAGGTGACTATTCTATTTTGTCCTGACAAACATACATCAGCTACAAAAGATGACCTTTTGAAAGAGCCTGGACAAAAATAAACAGATGGGTGATTTCAAAGTACACAACCCCTAATGCTTAGAGATTTGCTGTTTTACCTAACACGGTGCCAAACTTACGATGGGCAAATTTCACTAAATGGCTAACTCCCATCTATGTTTCTACAATGTCAGCAAACCACAAAAAGCATCCATTCCCTTGAGAAATAAACAGGCAAGGTCCACTTATTGTCAGAGACATGAAAAACACCTTGAGTAAAGAAAACGAAAATAGTAACACTAAAGTAGAGCAACTTAGTAATCTGCTTCTGCCTTATAACTAACTAACCTCAGTATGAAATTGTGGGATTCAGAGGAATACATTATTTTCTGAATTAAAGATGACTTTTCCATAACTCCTTCATTAGTCTTCAAGACAAAAAAAAAAAAAATCCCTGATCTGTGGCTGTCAGAAACCTGACTACCGAATTAAGACAATGTAGTTTATTTTTGGTTTACTTCAGTGAAGAGGTTTTGAATGCAACAACAGTATCAGAGATTTTTTCAAAGGTGAAAGGAAAATGGACTACTCACTTTTCCATGGAAATTCACTGTATTTGAATACCTAACACCAATTTGCTTATATGATATGTAGCCTATTGCCACTGAACATAATTGGTCTGTAGGAGAAAACATTTTGCCCTATCTTTCTCTTGCTAGATTTGTTCTACTTTTCATAGTTGAATAATGCATTGTGCTCTTAGTAGTTGGTTTCTTCTACCACAAAAGCATCTATAAGCTGTGGTGTTACTTATTGGCTTACTGCCCAAAGTGTTTGAGAGTGCTCTCACCTGTATTAAAAATGTAGAAGTCTGAATTAATTTAATAAGAATTGATTATGAGTCACTTGAAGGTTTTGAAAATCCCAACCTCCCTAGCAATTTAGGAGTCTAATTTTAGACTCCTACCTTTGGGCAGTGAGGATGTAATATGATTGTAAAAATATATTGTATAACAGAGAGTGATAAAGTTAGCTAAGGTTTGTTGAGTGTTGAGATAAATGCAGAACACAGCTGACACTTTGCTACCACAAAGTTATTGCTGGAGTTAACAAGCAAGTGGACAAACCAGAACTTCAATATCACTAGCATATTGACTGCTTTCTACATTTTAGCACAACACAATCTTGATTGAAGACACAGGGTCAGTTTTCTTTTTTCACAGAGAACATTCTCCTCCCTTGTTCCTCCAAAGATGGGCAAGAAAATAAAATGTTTTTCAAATCTGGAATAACATTTCTACTCATAACCATGGAGATAGAAGTGCTCTTTCACTGCAGAGAAGCCAGCAGATTTAGGGTTAGAGTCATTGCCTCTGATGTAGGGAATGGAGATTCATTTTTTTTGCTGGAAAGCCAGAGTAGGCACTTGATTTTGAGTCTCCTACAATCCCACTAAATTGTAAGCATGAGTACTAGGAGATACCACTGTAGATGTATTCCTTTATTCATGAAAATCACACTGAAGACATTTGATCAACAAAGGCAAATGATCACACAGGAGTGAGGAAATCACTTCTAATCCAGGACTGATGGCAGCTAGCCATATTCCAATTCCCAGAAATGCCTGCAGACTCCCAGACAGTACCTACTTACCTAGATATGAAATTTGGAATTAGATCTAATTAAAAATATGCACAGATCCAAAATATAAACCTATTTTGGGGATATGCATTGCACTGACAGCAATGCAAGTTAGATGTCACATTTAAAATAGCATTAGCTGCTTCACTTGGCGTTAGATTTTACACAGTTATATATCTATAAAAATAAGATGTTTCTGAATATTTTTATAAAGCCTTTATTGCTATGATTGAATTTTTGTAACCTGTACCAAGTCTTTATTACCTTGAGGAAGAGAGCTATAAAACTGCTGGTTTTAAAAATCAATTTATTCTGGAGTCATCTTCCACTAGCAATCACAACCTTGCTCACTGCTACCTTCAGTTTAGTACTTGCATTTCTGTAGGAGTTCCTGCAAAATGCACTTTTTTTTTTTTCCATTCTCAATTACTGGTTTCAGAAAGAAAACTACGCTGACAAACTGACACTAGAGAGACCTTTCCGCAAGTTATCCCAGAAAGGGTCAGCTTTAGTCTCTGAAGTACTTAGAAATGTATTGTACATGCCTCTACCATCATAATAACTGCGAACACTGCTCCTGGGTATAAAATCCATGGTCTTCTATGATATTAGCCTTCACAGTGCTCAAAACATAGTATATTGAATGCCGTTTGTGATGAAGTGCCATTTGGAAATGGAAGAAACAGGAATAGTAGTGTTGATGAACTTACAAAACCATCCAGGGAGGGGAGGAAAAAAAAGCTTCACAGATCCACAGATAAAATGGAAGATCTAAAAATGTGTTATTCTACAAAGGTGGTATTTGCAGTGCTCCAGTGATAACAGGCAGAAAGATCGTCTCTGCCATACACAAAGAAAATGTTTTTGCACGTTGTGCAACACCAGCTGCAATGCTCTCACTTGAGGGCAAAGCCTTTTGCCTACCGCAACACATCCAATTGATTGAGGTGCTGTGCAAAGAAAAGTCTACCTTCACCAGTTCATCCTTGTACAATTTCCCAAGCACATTTTAAGAAATACAAGAAAGTCTAAGGCTAGCTAGAAAAATAAAAAGATGACTCAGTTTCAAGATTTAGCTTGCAAGCCTGCCATCGGGCTAGAATTTGAAGTGGGATGCTCAATCCCAAAGTTGAGTGACCTCTTCACTAGGCCGACAGCTATTCTGTGACAAAGAGCTCTTTCTCCCCTCTCCCTCTCTGCATTTCAAACCTGATAGAACTTTTGTCAATATTTTAACAAAATTTAAACCACTGTTCTCTCTTTTCTGTTTAGCATTCCTCCACACAATACCAGCTATACTTTGGACCACAAAGTTGAGCTCACATATAAGCATTTTGTTGACTGAGACATAATAAGTTGTTTAGAAGAATTTGTTTAAGAAGTAATGTACACATTTAATTTTCGTACTCAAATACTGTGCTTCTTAAAAAGTCATTCCAAAGATTTCAGATTGTCTCCAGAATAGTAAGTGCCTGCCCAAACTTGCAAAAAGTATCAACTTTGCATCTGTTGTGAAAGACAAACTGCAGTATAAACAGAAAGAGCACAGCCGACCAAGTCGGATCTGTTTCCTACGGGCTCCTATTGGGGAACTTTGTTTTGTTTTTAGGATTGGCAATTGGCCGAATGCACCAAGATAAAATTAGAATATTGAAGTGCAGTTCACTGCAGCTAGACATTTATTTCTTCTTTCAGAGCTTAAGTGACAGTGGGAAAAGAAAATTCTAACACTGATAAGATAAATCTGAGCTGAAAAAACTATTTCTGTTTCCAAAGTAATTTTTCCAAACTCTGGTGAGTATTTTTAACCTAGGGGAAAAAAAAAAAAAAAAAAAAAAAAAAGGAGAGAGAGAGAGAAAGAAAAAGGAAAAAGGAAAAATAGCAAAGAAAAAAAAATATATGCCTTAGGGGAGGAAATAAAAAATACACATAAAAAAAAAAAAAGACCAGAAACTGAATTGCCAACTGACTTTAACATAAAACAGCTTTAAAACTTTGCAAAGATCACTGCAGCTAACAGACTTTATGTGAAGAATGAAGTGAAGTGGTCTCATCTTTCATCTGCTGAGCACTGGAACCCGAGACCAAACATTCCTACCTCCCATGCCTCCTTTCCTTCCCTTGAGAAATTTATGTAGCAAGAGAAATGAAAACAGAGAAGCCCGAAAAGAGGTTCTATGTTAGCAATTAAAATCTTTTCTCAAAACCTTTTATTTCACAGTTGTATTTGGTGAGGGCTCATGGATAGGAAGACAAGCAAGGAACAATGTGGACTGTACCGCTGTAGGCACTACCTGAAGAGACAGAGAAGTCAGCGAGTACCTAGAAAGCAGTAAGGAGTGAAAGGAGATTATGTCTCAGACACAAAGTTTCTGTTTGATTGGTTTCCAGTCAGTTATGAGGAAAACGGGGGGAAAAAAAAGAGAATAAAAAAAAAAAAAAAAAAAGGAAGAAACAACTTATTAGATGTGAACTGATACAACTTGTAAGGTACTGACTTCCAAAGGGCCCAGTTAATTCAGTGTGTACTTATAAAAGGGCTCTTTGTGGGTATTAGTGTAAGAAAGCACCAGGGATGCATTCTTGGACAGTTAAAACTTTTAAAATAATTAACTACTTCAAGTGGCAATGCCCTAGCAATCTGACAGCCCATCACAGATTCAATGCTTCCTTTTAGTCTGCCACAGAAAACAGTCTCACATAGGAATGTGAGAGCAAGGATGCAGAGCATAAACCTAACCTATGTGATAAGTGCAGAATCTCTAATTACACAGAGAGATAAAAAGATCCAGCTGAGGCCCATCAATCCTGGATGTGTAACACTGCCATTCAGAATTACCGGTTACTGCTGACAATCTTACTTCCAAAAATATGACAACTAACATTTTCACAGGTCTCATTTATAGAAGTCGTTACCTCAACACTCAGATTCTGGATTCTCCCACCATTTCTTAACTATCTACTGCCTAGGATTTCCTGAATCTGGACTGTTGCTCTGGGGAACTCTGATTTGCTGTTTCTGCAAGCAGCAACAGCCCACCCCAGCCAACTGCCCCAGTTTATTGTTCATCACAATACCACATAGTAAGGAACATCCCTATGGCCAGTTTGAGTCAGCTGTCCTGGCTCCCAGCTCCTGGTGCACCCCCAGCCTCCTCAATGGCAGGGCAGCACCAAGAGCTGAAAAGTCCTTGACATAGCTTAAGAACTGCTCTGCAACAACTAAAACATCGGTGTGTTATCAACATTATTTTCATCCTAAATCCAAAAGATGGGACTATACCTGCTGCTAGGAAGAAAGTTTACTCTATGCACTCACAACATAAAAATAGGTTAAAATAAAGGACAATGACTATGCTTACAGTTATCCTTACATCTACTTTCTCAATTTGTTCAGCAAGTTCCTCTATCAATGACTTAGTCAATGATTTATATCTAAAGGTTGAGTAGACCTCCCATTGAGTCACAAGGTTTGGAATGGACTCTCTTGCTTTGTAAATTCCTTGAACCAAGGAGGTAAGGAGCCTAGGTGCAGCTGGATCCAGTTCTAATCCCAGGCTTGGTCAACGTTTCATGTCTAAAAGATTATATGTGCACAATAAATCTAAGATATAATCTTTACAAAGGTTACAAGGTTTTGCCAGCTATTAGTGACTTACCAAGGAATTGTAGCAGCAAAGAATCTCTTGGTATCGAGGTGTAAGGGATCTCTGCAGTAGGTGTAACCTTGAGAGGTGTCCCTGCCCAAGGGGAGATCTTGCTGTGCAGCCCACTGTCATACAGGGGAGCTCAAAGGGCTCTTGGGCTGCTCACTGTTTCTGGGGTAAGATGATTGAGTCATGGTCACATTTGCACACTGACTGCAGAGGTTAGTTTCTTCCAGATTTGACTTGAAGCAGACACTGACCAGCACTGCAGTCAGGTGAGCACATTGCCCAACTAGCCCCTTGGCTACTGGGTGTTCCCTATCTCCCCTGAACGGACACTGAGCCAGCTGCAGATATCACGACCAGACACTTCTTTCACAACCACCGATGTTGGTTATTGCCTGAGCAGGGCTTCAGGCAAAAGGCCAGGCTGGGAGGAGGAGCACACCATCACAATCAAGAAGAAGCTCTGGAAGTCCCATGCATTTCTGAATTCTAACTCTTTTCTCCCCATTCATAATCTTATGCTTTTCTATCCTGGATATTTCAGATAACAAGTCTTTTTTTCAAAAATTGTTAAAATGGCAAGCATTTACAAGCTGAGCTTGTCTGGCCAAGAAAAGGACTGTATGAAATCACTGACATAGGCTATTAGTCCCATAGGATCATGCAACTTAAGTATGCATATCAGTGGGAATAGTACTATTTTATTCTGTATTTCTAAATTACCAAGCTTAGTCACGATAAAATAAGTGACTGAGTAATAAGGTTAGAATTATTTCTCAGTTCAGTTATTTTTGTTTTGATACTTTTCAGTCACTTTGACAGCTGGCTGACAGTCTCCACATCGAAGAGCAAGATCTGAGCTGTAAGATTATTCTGCAGAGTATAACCTCCAGCCCCACCACACATCCACCTCCAAAAGCAGTAACAGCCTGCATCCTCAGAAGTCAAATACTGGTCCTAATTCTCACACTGATAGTCCTAAGTCCTCTCCGTGAAGGTAGTGCCCTCACTGGGGTAGGGCAGAGTTAAGGAAACAACCTCAAGGCTCAATACCTTGAGAGGATGAAGTCATGGATGACAATGTCTACAGCAAGTCTTATTGAAGTGGAAAACATCTATACATGACTGCAATTAGCTACCTACGTATTTTGTTGATGTTCCCATGAGCTGTGCTTCCAAAAAACTACAGTAGTCTACAAAGACTGGCAGCCATTTTCATTTCATTTCACTGAAGGCTGTGAAGAAAAAAACAAATTCACTCTCTGATGGAGCTTTATTTTTGTTCTTACTTTGTTGTTCTTAATTTAAAATGAGAGTCATTCCAACAGAAAATATTTGATTGCTCTTTGAATGCAGACAAACAGAACAGAACAGATTAGCAAGGTGGTTTGCTGGTACTGATGCCTGTTGCTGGAATCTGTTGTCATGAAAGTGTTTTCAGAAAGCAAGTAGAATCTGTCAAGTCCTCAACATTAGTATCTTCCTCTCTAACAGTATTTCCACAGATTAATTAACTCAAATGTCATTCTCTTATAGCTTCGTGCACTCTACAGAAGAGTACTTGGTAGCTGCTGTGTGTTTTAGATCAAACAAAGCTCTGCAGGGATACAATCATAACTCCAGTAAATTACTATTGCAGTGGAATGCTACAAAATAGCTTTTCAGATGTATTCTGGGAAGAAAAAAAAAAAAAAAAAAAAAAAAAAAAAACTTACCCTTAACACATTTTTAGAGCAAAAGATTTACCATGGCCCTTTCATCACCCATAAAGGCAACCTGTAGTTGCCTTTCCACATGCATTCTGAGGACAAAAGATACTGCCTTCTGGAGATGGAACTCCCACTTGGACCATTACACCTAGAAGAAAATACTTGATTTCAGAACATTCCCACCTAACTATCAATCATGTAAACAGTATGCACTCATACATCTTGTGCAGCCTTGCAGGGTTCGGTCCTGGCACCAACCCTTGAAAAGCAGACCCAAGATTAATCTCTACATTTGAAATATTTGAAAGACATTCAATAACATAAAATTGACTTCTTGCTCTGTTCAGGCAAACCCTCATATACTTCTAAAAAAAACTAAGCGTGTCCTTAGGGAATAGCAGAACACAGAAATAACATGGCTGGGCTGATATGTGTGAACAAAAAAGCCACCAAAAAGTTCACAAGGATCAAATGCTGCAAGTGACTTCACACAAACTTTCATTGTCCCTTGCTGACTTTGAGTCTTTCTTCTCCCTCTTCAGTGGCTCTTTTTGCTTTAATGTCCATCCTCAGGGACACAAGATCACAATCCCATTTTTCAAAGTTTTTTTTTTCTTTTTTTTTTCCTTTGTTCATTTTCATTTTAAAAATAAGACCAAGAAAAGAATGTAGTTCTAATCACTGCCTTCCAGTGTAATGATTTTCCTATATTTCTCCTGCTATGATTAGAATGCAAAGCAATTGTCCACTGGCATTTGAGGGTAAATGACACCTAATGTAAAACCTGCATGGGTAAATCAATAAATATATGAACAGGTATCAAAATGCATTGAAAAACCTGTTTCATATTTAAACCTCATCCAAAGCAGGTTGGAATATTAGATTTATTTTAACAAAAAGCCTACCTACTACAATATAATTGCTGTAGAAGCCAGAGGGATAAAAAGTCGTCTGAATTCTTGCTATTCTATGAGCAACCACCAAACTAATAGTTAAAAGGGGCTGAACGCTTTCTAGGCTAATATAGGGAAGCATTATAACAATCCTGCTCCTGAGCTTCTCTGAGCTTAAATCAGCATGGGTATATTAAAATAATGTCACATAATTTTCCTCATGAAACTATCATTTCGCTGTTACCTGGAGGGATACTGTAAGATACACTATAGTACTATAAATGTAAATATTCTGTACACCAAGCGTTCCATGAGAATGGAAACTTAATGATGTTTATATTACAACATCACTGCTGGAGTTAGGTTTGTATTAGCATTTCTGTGATAACCCACCCCACCGTTTCCCAGAGGTTTATAACTCAACTGTAAAAATTTACTACAAGCTGAAATTTAACGTATCAAGTCTCACCTCAGGAGCATTTTTTATTACTTTTTTTTTTTTTTAAAGGAGGCAGACATATTTTGGGGGTGAAAATGTGCATAGCAATGTTAAACATACTTTGGGTTTTCAATTTAATGAAAAGCACTCATAGAAATGATTTTAGGAAAAAAAAGTATATAACCACAGTCTGATCTAAAGGAGTCAGGTGGAAAAAAATACGATGAGCAATTAAAATATAATTTCACAAAACAGTTTATGAAGAATCAAAGTAACTGCTAGAAATAAAACCTGATGAAAATTGCCAAGATCCTGAATTTCTTTAATGTGTGTTTATTTTTCTGCCTTGTAAAGACCTAATTTTCATCCTGTTCTGTTTGAGGGCATTGCATTGATTTTGCTGGCACAGCTACAGATTCAGTCCTTGAGTTATTGATATGCTTTTAAAATACAGGATACACAGTAATGCAAGCTGAGTCATAAAACAGTTTCTCCTCCTCAAGCACACTTCTTCCTCCCCAAAGCTCAGCATTTCCATCCCTCAGAATTAGCTCATCCTGGCAGCCACCAGGTCCAGCTCAAATCCCAAGTAGCTGTACAGGGATCAAAGCTTTTACCTCTTTATTCTAGTGCCTATAGACTTGGGGGTTAGTTCTCAAGAGGCCTTTTGCTTGTTCAGATCACATCTGATGCGACTAAGATAGACGTAGCTCTTTATATGTCTGCACCTACATTGTGCAGACTCACTTTTATTCCCATTGATTTTTCTCTATTATTGTTGCTATGTATATTTTACCTTTTTGAATATAAATGACAGTTATTGCCAAAGTTTAAGTTATTGCCATGAGTCATTCTACAGAAACAAACTATACTTTCTTCTGTAAGACTCTGGGGATGATCTGAGCCCAGAACTTTATATATGCTTTTGATTAAAAGAAAAACAAGGAAGTTCTATAGTACAGACCAAAACTAGGAAATTTTGGGGGGGAACACTGTGAAGTGTCATTTTTTGCCCAAAATGTTAAGGAAAATCTTAGTTTTAGATCATGAGAAAACACTATTTATATTATAGCAGTTAAATTATAACAATTAAATTTGAAGCAGTATTTAAAATTAAAAAAAAAAAAAAAAAGTAAACACTGGAAACGGCTCAGTAATCAAAATGTTGTTCTTTGGGGAAATTGCAGACTTTACATTTGAGGACACTGTATGTTAGCTGTGCATCATAGACAAGAACTCTGCATTGCACAAGTGTAGACAGACCATAACTGAACATATGTGTAAAATACATGAAAGAAAGAAAACACGGGAGAATATTAAAGAAAAAAATTTCCAAGTGCAAGCATTTTGTTAGTATTCCTAATTTTTTGTTGGAGAAGTCTGACTGATAGGCCAAGGCAATGTAACTGGAGCCTTTAGGATGAGTGAGAATAAATTATTCAACTGCAAAATACTGGTGACGGCAACAGTATGTGTTGATTAAAAAAAAAAAAAAAAAAAAAAAAACTTGAGCAGAAATATGAAAATCAGGCGAAGAAGTAGTCACTTACTTTAAAATAAATCCAAAAGGTAACCAGAATGGATCCTGAGAGAGCAGAACAAGCACATAAGTGCTACATATATTTGCCAAAAGCAGTGCTTTGGTGATGTACATGCCATACCCTTCTGTAGCATTCCTTTCCTGCCTACTGGGAGGCCCCAAGCCCAACCCTTAGCCTCTACCAGGTGACAAGCTCTTCCAAAGGAGAGATGGAAACACAAAGCTCCAAGATTCAAAATCTTACTTTCCCTCTACAGTCTTACTTTCTAGACAAGCTGCATAGTGGCTCTTTGGTCTCAAGTCTTTTTAATTTTGATAAAGTTGCTACTTCCAGGTTTCAGAGAGACTTTTTTGTATCATTTCTCTCACTGCAGATGCATTTAATGTTAGTGTTACGTAACTCAGCCTGGAGAACTCTTCATGGAAATCAATTTGACTAATGCACACACAGCATAAAGGGGGATATTCAAAAGAAAAAGAGATGTTTTCTCCTCCAGACTGAAGAACAAGAGAAATCTGAGTTACACTTTCTATGCAGACATTGTAGAAAAGTGATGGTTTCCCCGTGGGTTAACACTTCCTGACTTTGCTTTTCACACAAAGGTTACAACTACTTATGTTATATGCAAGCTATGCATGATAATTAGAAACAGGGCACACAGTCTAAATCATCATACTTGTTAGCATTTCAATGCAGATACCATTTTAATCCTCAAATTTCTAATGTCAAGTCACTGCTGTCACAGAATTGTCATTGAAATCTAATTTCTTACCTTTTCATATTGCATATATGTGCAGACATTGTTCAGTGATTATGATTTGGCATTTCTTCTAGATTTTTCTATGCTTGCAATAGATTTACGCACCTGAGAATTTATGCTGGAAACCTAGTAAGTGTTATACAAGAGAGGAGTCCTATTTGAATGAAAAGTATTGATGTTAGTTAAGATCCTATTCAGCAGGATTACATAACGTAATAAAGGTCAGCAGTGATAGATACTATTATGTTAACATGCAAAAGAATGTGTAGTAGTAGACGATGTGAAGGGTTTATGTATTATAAAAACAGGTCATGGTTTAGGAATGAGTTTCAGATAGGAATAGACAGACAGTGACAGTGGATTATTGTAGGTTTATGGGAAAAACATTTTCATATCAGATGAGACAATCATTTTAAAACTGGAGTCAGAATCCCAATTTCTCACAAAGCAAAGAAAAGTACCTGAGGAGCTTTAGCAAGAAGCTTTCGTAAGTGCTCCAAACTGGCGTGGTTGTTTCCATCTGCAGATTTCTTTGAAGCAGACCTATCTAGTCATATTAAACTCATACTGAAAGCTTCTCACAATGACTTTTGCACATCACGCATCAAGAACACGAGTTTCAGTATTTGCTGTGCTGTGCCTTAATTAGTAACAGCTAGCTAAATCAGGACATTCCCTGATAATTAAAAATAGGCGTTTTGTACATTTCCTGGCCATTAATTGCCTCTATCACCCTTCTCCAGATTTTCTGTGGTTCAGAAAAGAAAGGAGGAAAAATTTCTCTTCTTTTCTCTTCTTTATGGAAGGTGATGAGTGTTACAAGGTACTTAAGGCCCTGTACAAGTCAGTTCTGAAACCCAGTTCATGCATTACTTATGAAATTTCACTAAAATGTAAATCTGAGTGATTTTCATTTGTTCCCTTGCTCTTATATGAAACAACATTTACTAAGTCCAAGGAATTATTTTCAGAGTTCAAATTCTAAAGAGAAATGTGAGGTATGGTAAGAAATATTAATAAAAAATAAATACATGTCCAAGCAAATAAAGCTTCTGCACTATAAAACTTCACATTTGTCTGTATTAATGTTTAATGCATTTGTAAAAAGCAGTCCTGCTTTGCAGAGTATAGCCACAGAAGTGTCCTGCAACCTACTAGCACTTACAATCACAGTATGGGTCCAAAGAGGTTTGTCAGCAATGCATCATCCATGCTTGACAGATAAGAGAAATTGCACATCATATATTAAAGACATATATAGTAGCTAACAGGAACATAAGTTCAAAAAAATTCTTAGTTAGCTCTAAAATTAGATATTAACCTATCATTTGATTGGCTTAAACACACTTAGAAAATTAGCAGCAGGTGTTGGAGTTTGGGAAGAAAAAAAAAAAAGCTCTGTTATGACCTGCAGAAACTTGCTGCACAACAGGGACTTTAAATACATAAGTGAATAAGTAAATAAATGATTATGCTAATCATCATGTTTTCCTGAGCAATTGTTCTTGAAAGGCACCTCTTTCCAATGTATTAAAACAAACACACACCTTGGAAGACCCTCGCATGCTCCATCCACCATAACCAGTTTACATTCAGGCTACTGAGCGCAAAACATAGCCTATAGTTCCTAAGGCATTTTTTTAAAATGTCTTGTAATTCACCTGGATTACTTTCTTCTATCTCTGAGTGACTAAAATATGTAGCTTTTAAAAACAATATGAATTCAGAGCACAGTCAGGATCTATTTGCTCTATCATTTATTCACAGGGTTTTTGCACAAGGTTAATTCAGTGATGTTTCTGCTGTTCTTGCCTTTGTGGCCAGGCAGGAGTACCACGATGTGTCAGTGCCATGGAAAACAATTCAAATGGAAAACATTTTTTACAAATTTACAACGTATTTTAGTTTTATCTGAACAAAACATATCTATGTATTTAAAAGGGGAGGTGAGGGAAGGAGGGCTTTTTTTTTTTTAACGTGCAAAGACTATAAATATGAGTAAAAATTAAAGCACTGGATTCAATATATGCATACAATTTTAAAGAACCATTAATATTGGCAGTAAATGTGATCCCAAATGAACATCTTAAATTCAAGCACCTTGTAGGTATGCAGGCTTGAGTTGGATTTCCTTGCAAAGCAAAAAAGGGCAGTGGCTCTCACCATACCCTCAAGCCTGTTATACACACACACAACTAGTTATAATCTGAACCTGAAGCTAGGAATTTTTGTTATTAAACAAAAGCTTAATCCTCCGAAGTTCTCAGGGAAATAGTTTTTAAAAGGTGAAAATAAATTACAACCAATGAAGAAGTGGGGTATGAAGGGTATGAAGAGACATTTGAAGCAACAGTTAAAAAAAAAAAAAATCAAAGTAGGTTTTCCAAGCTGAATAAATTTTTGTGAAAAATAGTAAAACAGGAAAAAAGAATATAAATAATAAATTAAATGGGTCTGAAATTTTGAGTGTCCGAGAAAACATAATATAATAAACTCCAAGCCAATCTCTTGGGGAGGGATTGAAAGTAAGTATTGCAAATGAAATGAGAAGTATTTTGTCGAAACTGTATCTTGTTCAAAAAATGAGGCAATTAAACTTTTCTTCCCAGGTGCAGTATCTGCAGTTTAAATTGGTAAGCTAAGTAATGGTTTTGGTCTTCTATCTGATTTCTGCCTAAGAAGTTTAACTGTAGCGTTTACTTTCAATTGACATTCGTGAGTTATGCCAACAATTGGTCTTCGCTATGTACAAAAGTTCAAAAATCTCTAGAAGTCAGAACAACCAATTCAAAGGCTGTTCAGAAATTCTTAAAATACTAAAGAAGAGATTCTAAAATGGTTACAGCCTTTTTCCTGTCAAAGTAGGAGTCCAGAATGACTAACAATCAATTCCTGTAGTTAATAGCCCACACACTAGAAAAGCAGGGAATACCACCACATCTCCAAAACTGCTTATTATTGAACTGTTATTTGCAAGATGAGAAGGTTTCTAAAAGTATATCTTCTGATTAGGAATGCAATTTTATGCATTGTACAGAATGAATTTGCCTGTGTACAACAAATTGGCCTGTTAAGAGTTCCCAGAAGTTTGCAGCATAGTGGGAAGAAGTGACCAAGCAGATGTTGAGTTTTGCCAAAAAATGCATGGTACAGTTAGCCCAAGATTTCATCTTATTGATCAGACAAGGAATGTAGTTTCTCATTCTATGTTTAGCTTTCAGATTTGCTACGGTTATAGTCTCATAAATTCCCATTTATGGGACAGAAGGAGTAGAGAGTTGAACTATTGGAGCATCGCATGCTTCACTATTAATTTGGCAGCGAGGTAAAGTTAAGCCAATGTCTTCAGTTTGGTGGGATAGTTTACATTGGAGAATGAAATGTGCATGGGTATATTTGTGCTAACTTCAGTATGCACAGTAAGACAGCAATGAGGGTGCAGTGACAGATTGGCAACCGTGTACTTTCAACCCCCAGAGAGTTTGATTTTTAGTTATTAGACACTGTGTTGTTGCATATGTAGCAGGAGAGATATAAGTATATTCATTTTATTCTTAGTATGCTACAATCACACCTACATTTTACTTTGTAGTTAGACCTTTAGGGAGAAGCTCTCAGGCTGATTATGCTGGGAAACTTCCCAGGAAAATGTCATTCAACCTTTGCATCTTCTCTCCTATTTCTCTCTGCCTTACCCACCTCTCTTCCTCTTGAAATTTTCTGCTTCACATCAAAAGTTTACTGATATTTTGAAGCAATAGGAATCAAAGACAAGGGAGAAACAGAGTTGGCCCTATTAGAGCCTGTGTCAAAAAGTTTCTGAGGGTGTTGGAGGCAGGGAGGGGGTGGGAAGAAACATGGCTTATTGCAGTCAAAGATGGAGAAGTCAGAGGTTGGGATGCTAGGATTTTTGGACAATCCAATAGAATGGGAGTGAGGTATACATATACACATATATTTGAGGAACAGAAGGAAGTCAGAATTATTGTGTAAAACATCTGACATCTATTGAAACAGGTCATTCATTAAATCCTTGCTTGTTTTGTTGTGTGGTTGGTTTTTTTTTTGCCTCAATTCAGTCAACTTCTTAGTACCCTTTCAAAATAAAGCTAGGTTTAAATAAGAATTATAGAAAATATCTGCAAAGCTCTTCAGAGTACAATAGGTGACCACTTTTTGGAATGACAGTGAGAGAAATGTGGTAGGCTGAGGCATTTCATCCATTTGAAACCTTTCTTCCTTTTATCAAGTATGTTTTAATTTTATAAGCTCCCAGAGCTTATAAAAGAGTGGCCAGAGAAGCCTTTTTAGTTATAAATGTGAAGGAATAAATAAAAATCTTTAGCTTGCAACACTTCATTTTAGATTTAAGAATAAATGTGATTTAAATATTCCTTTAATGTACGAGTTTTCAGTAACTAGGAAAGCCACTGAAGACAGCAACAACCACGTAACCAGCTTAGATACCCTCAATTTCTCAAAGCCAAGAGGCTCCTCTCAGACAAAACCACCACATACAGATGGTCCTAGAACTGAACCAGAAGGAATGCTGTGTGCTCCAATATGGATTTCTGCAGGTAAAAATGCTTTCTTCACTACTTGTGATTTGCAAAACCTGCTCATTGCAATCCTATAAATATTCCTTTAAATCAAAAGGATGTATAGTTGCTCATACCCAGTCTCATGGCCTATCTTTGAAGCAAAGGCTCTCTCTCTCTCAGGAGAGAGCAGACTCTCTTCTTTCTCTCTCCATCTCCACAGGGATCACTAACAAAGACAAGTAGGCACCACGATAATAATAAAACCTCAGCTGTGTCCAACTCTCCAAACAAATGCAGGCAATTCCAGCACTGCAAAATCAATAGCCCATGCTTCACCCAGGAATGAAAGCAGCATGGCAGAGGATTAGATTTTAGTGATATGGACAGGCAGAACTGCAGCTCTGCCAGCCTTCTCGCCATCTGGGCTTGGATGGAGCAGGAAACTATGCTCCAGAGCACAAAATATTTCCCCTAGCCAGAAAACAACACCTTCTCCTGGACCCTGAACAGTGGTAGGTATTGCAGGCACCATTTAAACGAAATAAATGTATGGATCACAGCACAAGACATGGAGGGGAGCTGGTACCTTTATGCTCACCCTGCTCCTCTGAGAAGCAGCAGCTCTGGTATCTCTCTGAACTACTCAGCCTGGAAAGGCAAGAAGGCAAGCTGAAGATCAGCTGCCCAATGGTACCAATTCAAAGTGACGCTACCAGCATTTCAGCAGACTGAGTATTGATCGTGAATATCTGCGAGTCTGCAGAAGCAGCAGCATGAAATTCCATTCAGCATTTTGTTAAGATATAAGAAGGGGAACAGGTGAGTAGTGGGAGTCATCAAAGCACACAGAAAGTTCACGTTATGCTTAATCCTGGATCATGCATATCATGCATGGATCCTGCACGTTTTGTAGCTTTCTCCTAGTTCTATGGAATTTCATCTTTATGGAAGAAATAAAAAAAGAAACTAGAAAACATGAAAAAAAAGGCAGCTACAGCTCATAGCTATGCTCATGGCTACAGATAAATCCTTTAAGTATGAATCATGCTCAGACTTAAAAAAAAAAAAAAAAAAAAAAAATTAAATCGTAAGAAAATCAGAGACACAAGAGAGCAGAAATTAAAAACTACACTATTAATCACTCTTTGCACAGGCAACATGTCAATTTGAGAGTGAGAATTATCGTCTTCCTCCCCTCAGCACAATCTCACACGTGAAATCAAAAAGACAGGGGGAGAGATGATAACACCCATTTGGGAACTAAGAGACCACACCACCACAAAATTAGAAGTCTAACCTCAGGGGAATAAGCAGTAACAACCAACATCTCCCCTGGATTTAACAACTGCAAGTCTTCCTTCCATTGGATTCTCTTCACAAACTTCAGATGACATCACTGCACAGATTATGATAGTCGAGACTCCTCTTGTAACCAGAAAAGCAAGAAGCACAAGACCCAAGGAGTCAAGCCTAATTAAATTCATTTTACTGCTAAAAATAAAAACAAAAAATAAATAAAAATAAAAATAACAAACAAAAGAACCTCATGTACATCCTTATGAAAAAGGGAACTAAGCTTGAGGATTTCACAACAGCAAGTATGACTTTCTGAACAGATCCAGAGTTTGCTACACAATAATGACAGGGCATTTGAGCTTGGAGGGACCATAGGAGATCTGTAGTCCAGCTTCCTGGCCAAAGCAGGGCCAGCATCAGACAAGGTCTGCCAGGACTTGGTCCAGATGGATCTTGGAGAACTCCAGGGACAGACACTGCATGACCCTTCTGGGCAGCCTGTTCCAGAGCCTGAGTGTCCTCAAGGGAAGACATTTTATCCCTACATCCAGTCTGAACATCTCATTTCAATTTCTGCTCATTGTCTCTCACCCTCCCACCATGCAGCTGGCCATGTCTTCTTAAAAACCTCCTTGTAGGTACTGGGAGCTACTATTAGGTGCCCCCAAAGCCACCTCATCCCCAGGCTGAGCTCACTTCCCTCAGTTTCTTCTCATAGGACAAGTGCTCCAGCCCCCTCACCATCTTTAAAGAAGTCCAACTTTATCTTCTAGACTGAAAAAGGATCCATCACAAAATTCTTCATTTCTCCATTAACAATTTATGGAAGAGATAAAACAGAAGAGTTAGAAATAAGGCAAGATATACTTCTGATAGAAGTGCTCTGACTTATATTGGTGCAGTTAAATACCAGACTGATATATACAGAAAAATGTTGCTATAGCCACTCATTGGGGTATAATCCACAAGATAATAGGAAAATTCTGGTTAGAAGGAGGTCACCTAGTGCAACCTCCTGCTCAAAGCAGGGTAGCCCATGAAGTTGAGGGTTTAATTCTTCAGCCACCCATTCTCATAGGTAGCAGATGAAGAATTCAAACCTGATTTTCAGAAAATCCATTTCTTGCTACCTCAAATTTTATTATAGGATTCTAAGGAACAAAAATATTTCATTATGAGCATGGGGATTATAAGGCAAGAAGGAGGGGTAGCCATCTGTAGTAGAACATGCTGCTCCTGTTTACATTCATCTCATCAGTTTGTTTACAGTGAACCCTCCTGAACCTCTCCTTGCTAGATAGGATGCCTTCCCTTTGTGCTAAGCCGGCTTATGCTTAAAGTCAGAATGAGCAGATGGAAAGAAAAGTTTTAACAACAAGAGTGCTCTTCCATTGTACTTATGATGACAAAACAGTACAACAAAGTGTCAGCAGCAGACAGAATCGACTGCCATCTACAACATTAGGTACATTGCTGGTTTTCTTACATCCAGAGTAGGCTGTTTCTGAGCAACTCAGAACATGCAGAAAACAGTTTTTACAAAATAGCAAATTAAGGACAAAATGCAAGGGAAGGCTTTCAATTCCATGTCCTATCCCTTTGCATGTACCATAAAAGAGGCAGTGAACCCACAGCCTTGGTTCAGAGGCACTGTACATGTACAGTTCATCTTCCCCATCACTCTTGCTTTTTTTTTTTTTTTTTTTTTTAGTCAGGGACACCTTAGGAGCAGGCAGGAGGGGAGGCAAATGCATCAACTTGGCAATTGCAACCTGCTTCTAGCTGACCTCTTCAGTGTTAAATTCAGACACAGCAATTTGCACAGCAGCTGCTGGGCTCTGCTTTTAAATCTTCCTGACCCCCTGCGATTGCCAGAGGGCTCCCAGGAGCATTGTGAGGAGCATCGAGCCTCCTGCTGCTGCTGCTGCCAGGGAAGAACACCTACAGGAGGCCACAACTTCCAGCAAGCACTAGCTGTTTTTAACAAGCTCTGCCAGCTGTTCTTGATCACGGGGTGCTCCGTGCTCTGGCTCTAACCCTAAGCAGGAGATTAGGAACAGTCCAGCACCCTTTCAGCAGGTACCTGGGAGAGGCCTAGGGAGCAGTTTGTGCAGAAGGGGGATAATAATTGTTTACGTGTGCCTGTGCAGTGGCAGTGACATGAAGTAGGCCACAATCCCCACCACTGACTGGAGCAACTACCCTTGGCATCCTCTTTGATGACTGAGGACTGCTTCGAAGAGACAGGATCCACCAACTGAGTGGAAGATGGGCTGAAGGGGCCACCCCAAGTCTAGGCACACAAACAAGGAAACAAAAAGGTTTTCACATTTTTTCTCAGAAATCAGTGAACCGGTGCCTCTCTGAAGTGGATGTACCCCAATGTTCACAGCATGGGGAACAGATAGTAGTAATTAGACATCTAGGAGTAATTAGACGTGTGTAGTTACAGAGCTACAACCTCGTTGAGGTCATTGCAAATTGCAAGACCCTGGACTTCAGGAAAGCAGATTTTTGCCCATTCAGTGACCTGCTTGGAAGATTCACATGGAGCACAGGCCTAAAGAAAAGAGGGATTTGGAAGGGCTGTTTGATTTTCAAGGATCTCCTCCTCCAAGTTCAAGAATCCCAGCATGCAGAAAGTCAAGCAAAGGCAGGACACATGCACTGTTAACCGGGAATTTTTGACATAACTCAACTATCAAAAGGAAGCATAAGAGGTGGCAAAAGACATATGCGAACATTGCTTGCTGATGGGAAGAAGAGAATGATTGTTTTCTCCCTTTCCTTTCACATGGCCTATTCTTTTATTCTTTCCTCTCTCTTTTTCTTTAAATAATCTGCTCCTTATCTCATCCAATGCACCTTTTTTCATCATATTTTATCCCTCTGTTCTTTTGAAGAGGGAGAGCGAGAGAGTGGTGTGGCAGAGCTCAACTGTGTATCAGTGTGAGAACACCACAGCTCCCCACTACAAGAGCAACATGGACATACTGGAGCAGGTCCATTGAGGAGACATGAAGACAATTAAGGGACTGCAACATCCGCTGTACAAGGAAAGGCTGAGAGAGCTGGGGCTGCTTAGCCTGGAGAAGAGAAGGCTTGAAAGGAACTTACTAATATGGATAAATATCTGATGGTAGGAGTAAAGAAGATGTAGCTAGATTCTTCTCAGTGGTGCCAGCAACGGGTTAAGCAATACTCTTAGTGTGAGAACAATTAAACAGCCTCTCTGGGCAACCTGCTCCAGTATCTCCTTAGAGATACTCAAAATCAGATTTGACACAGCCGTGAGCAATCTGCTGTAGCTGACCCTGCTTGAAGTAGGGGTTCAGGTTAGATGATCTCCAGAGGCCTCTTGTCACCTCAGTGTGTCTGTCGTTCTGTGATCATCTCGGTTGTCTTTCCAAACACATGACCAAATTGCAGGAACTTTTCCTCATGTCATGTGTACACTTGTGGTCACTCAGTGGGAACACTACTCATTTTAGCTGCAGTAGTGGATGAGCTCTCGTGCACTCACTTTCATAGCAGTAGAAGATCATGACCTATAAGCCCTGGAGTACTGTAGGAACATTTGTACACTGCATTTTACCAGAAACATTGGGAAATGCTGACAGAGTACATTCTTTTATTTAAAAAGCCTAAGCAATAACAGAGATGTTATAATTAGCTATGGATTCAAAGCTATATTTGCTGGTAGTGGAATGCACAGGAAGGATTACTCTGATTTACTGTAATTTGCCACTGAGGGTTTCGAACATCTCAAAATCTAATGATTTCATAATATAACAGCAGAGATGAAGAAGCTCCCCAGGAAGGTTTTGTGTGTTGGAATTTCTGCAGTATTTTTGCATTCTGTCTCCACTCTGATTACATACAAGACTGTACTTGCTAACAAAAGAACTGGAAAGAATGAAAACATATTCACAACACCTGAGGATGAAAACAGCTGTCCACTTTACAAAGTATTCCTAGTTTTCAGAGTTTTTATTTCACACTGATTTGAAGCAGAGACCACTAAAAAAATATAGCCCTAAGAAAAGGAAGAAAATCCCACTTCACAGTAACCCATTGACTCTGACATCTGCAAAGAAAAGCCAAGATGAAGGCTCATGAAGGCTCTTGCTCTGAATCAGACAAAGCAGGGACTTGACGCATAGTCTCCACAGTCCCAGTCAATGCCATTTGGGCTAATTCAATTGAATATGTTAAGTGGAAAAAAAAAAGTCAATAGAGTTAATATGACTCAGCTCCCTTTATAATATCAAATAATCAAATACTGAGATAAATCTGAGGTCTAAGGTAGGTACGCTTTAGCTTCTTAGCAGACAATCACCATAATCATCTTCTAGTGTTCTATGAAAACAGAAAATATGGAAGAAAAAATTGAAATCTAAAGGGAGGTATTTCTAGATAGTGTTTTTTTGTTGTTGTTGTTGTTTAATGAGGACACTGCACAGGATGATTATAATGCTAACAGCAGTCCATTCTAGGAGACCAAGGCATTTTGTGATGATAAATCAAGTTAATGTAAAGAGCAAAATAAAAGATGACAAAATGAGAAGCACCTAAATAAATCGAGAAGTTAAAACACAATTCCTATTTCTGAATCTTACACCCTGTGTTACAGCTACATGATGTATATATGCACATACACAAACACGTTGTATCACTGCAGATTGCACAGACACACCAAAGCTATCTTTAAACTAATTATATAGTTGCTGCTGTTAGTGTAACCAGAGCTCAGAACACAGTGCAGACCAGAAAACCTACTTCAGAAGCTTACTCGAGACCCTTTGGTAACCCCTACCAAGACCTACTTCCAAAGCAACACTAAGAGCTATGTTCCAAATAAAAACTTCAAAACTAATTTCATGAATTGGTACATGGCTTAGCTATGCAATATCTGTAAAGATATTGCAAACTGTGATTCTGTGATTCTTACATGTAAACCACCCATGCACAGACAAAGAAAAGGAGTAGACTAAAGAGCTGCCAAAGAGGCAGCAACCTTGTAAACTTATGTCATTCCTACCTTTGTTTATCTAAGAAATTTTATCTGCATCTTTGCTCGAAGGTTCAGTTCACAATGATTCAGAAGATGCAGGCTTACCTGGCTAACAAGTGGTCACAGCAGGGGTCAGGGAGTCTAAAAGAGCAAGACATTAATTTTTGACAACTGAGGCCTGTTAACTGAAACATCCTTTAGGAATCCCTTCTTACTGCAGCTCTCTCTGATCAGTCTCTGCCCTCTCTCCCAAAGCAAGGGCAACAAAAGCCCAGAAGTATTTGAAGGATCCCAGGATGCAGCAAGAGCTCTGAAATTCAGACTCTTCCTTCTAGCTTCCCTCCAGAAAGGGGAGAGCTAAATGAACCGTTGTTCTTTCAAACACCAATGTTACTTAATCACCAGTTAGACCTCATTTTTCATCTGTTAAGTTCAACCTATCTACTTGCAGTCACACACTCTTCTTGCTTACTGTTAAGATGTGCCTCCTCTCTGCTCAGGGAAAGCAGCATCGTGTAGGCCCCGCTTTAGTCCCGGGGCCGTCAGCCCACCCCAGCTCAGCGCCCTGCAGCCCCATGCCCACACGTCCACCCAAGCAGCAGCACATTTTACTGCAGGCACTGCTGCACACTAGCAGGTACGAAAGCTTCAGGCAGAAGCTGGCTTAGAGCGAGCATCTGACTATGCAGATACTACAGCAGCCCCTGGGTCGTGCCTGTAGAGCTCTCTGTTCAGATTAATTTTCTAACTTTTTCAGACTTTCCTTAGAATAATTTTACATAACACGTTGAGCTAGGTATAGCTACGTACCTCTATATATAGAGGCAGTATAGAGTACCAAACTAAAAGCAACACTCATCCTCTGTGACTGGGTGTTAGCTGTTCCGAGGTGAGCATATTTTTAGCACCATCTCAGTATTCCCAACGCTGAGACACCTTCCTGACAAAGTTTTATCAAAAGCCTTGTTTCCCCAAAATGCTTCAGCTTCAACAACATAGTACTTTCTGACAAAAAAATAGCACATCCCATAAAGTCGAACTGTGCTACCATCTTCTTAAAATAGGCAAACCCATCAGTATGTGAGGCAGTGAACTGCAGTCAGATGCACGGTAGATGCAGGAGGAAAAAAAAAAAAAAAAAAAAAAAAAACACTTACAATCTACCTTACAAATGAAACTCAAAAAAAGGTTTGCCTTTATTGTCTATTTTATATGCTAATCAGTGTTCACCTATTGTTGTTGCAAGACATCAAGTCATCTTGGCTTTGTATCGCACATTTTCATGTAGCTGAGAACTGAATGGGTCGTTCTTATCTACCTTTTCACAGTTTATATAACTTATTGATATTATGAAAGCAAATTTTTCATTTTGTGGAAAGAGATGTATAACAAAGCTACATTTCTGTCAACATTTATCTGATTAATCTGATTACTTCTAAGCTTTCCTAAACTATTCAAAAGAAAAAATTCTGTTAGAATTAGGAGTTCTGATTATTATGTCCTTCTAATGTGCTTAACAAGACAAATCATTTCAGAATTCAAACACTTTGGCAAACACATATTTCTGGCAGGGGAATGGACATTAACATGGCAGCAAAAGCACTTTCTCATGCACAGGAGACACTCTAGAGGGCTGTCCTGGAACAGAAGCCTAGTTCTGGATGGACCCAAGTCAGATAAAACCAGTTGAGAGAAACAAAACAAACAAGAATGCTGGAGAACAGCAATTTCACCAGTCCCTGTGAAGAAACAAACAAACACATACCAAAAAAAAAAAAAAAATGCAAACCTACCATCAGAGATAGCTGCAGAGACAGGGGCTGATTAACCAAAAAAATATAGCATCTGATCCTGTGTTTAGCTAGATGCTGAAAAGCAAAGTCCATTTATTTAGACGAACAAGAAGACAATGATACAATCTGTTTAGAACAAGAAAGTAATTTTCAGTTGCATGTCCAGTTTCAGCAAGTGCAGTTGCTGGGGGAAAAACAGGAATCGAATCACACTTGCTGCTAAATACATATTTAATTGCTTATGTTTTTTTTATATTTTGTTTTGTACCAGACTGTTTACTCTGCTCATGATGATGTGGAATTAGTGTTGCAAAGTTTTCCACTTCCCTTAATCAGTCTTAAAGTGCCCCCTAGTGCAGGCTCAAGGAAATATCCCAATGCAGTATAACAGTGCCAGGACTGAGCACAGAGAATATTCTGGCAGATTTCATTTCATGCGAAAACATTTCATTACATCCCTCCAGCTTATTTCAGGAAATTTTAGTGACTGAAGTGGATTCTGTATCTCTGGGAACGTGAATTAGTAAACACAAACCCAGTACTGTCACAGACTGGTGTAACACAGGAGTCGTACCAGTCCTTTCTAGCCTTCTAACTGATAAAGTTGTGACAGAGGAAGGCTTATTGTTGCTGGAGCACTCCGGTATCAGCCCTCAGCACCAGCTCCCTCCTGTGAGGATGGCTGCAGGGCCACCAGTCCGATACAGTGGGCCCAGGCTCCCACAGATAACATCTAGACTCCAGTCTTTCTTTCCTCTGCTCAGCAAGAGGAAACCCCGTGACTCTTTTTAGATTTAGGGAAAGAAACCTAAACAATAGATTTACCTCTTACAAGATTTTGGAGTGAAGTGTCAGGGCCTGATACCTGTCCATAGGGTTAGAGCTGGCTGCACTAAAGCAAGCAGCTACAGAAACAGATCTTGCTGAAAACTACAAAACCACAGGCAGGCATAGCATTTTGCATCACTGTAACGTTTTGTGTTTTCCTCAAGGGTGAACAAATCACCAGCATTCTGTGACAGTGAAAGGAGAAGAAAAGATGGATTATCTCTATTTTAATCACAAAAAATAAAGAAATACGTGACTTACCCAAAAGCCTGTCAAGAATTAGATGAAAATCTGGAATTACTTGAGCTTTTGGTAGCCTGACTTTTGCTTGAAGCACAGACTTATCCCTCACTTATGAAACAGGTATGTATGTTCAGGGTGAGCTCTGCATTTCTCTCCCTGATAATCTTAATGCTGCAGTGGTACAAAAGAGCTTGTTTCTCTGATGCTTGAATATTACTTCTGATGCACAGGGATCTACCTATCTTTTGTGATATGTTGTGATAAGGTAATTTCCTCTGCGGGGCTCTCCTGGAGAGGAATTGTACTGCAATATGGAAGTCAAATGCAAATAAACTGTTACAACCTTTTCAGATGCAAAATGTGATGTCCTTTAGTCATCACTATCATAAATAAACCCCAAAACAATTGGGGATCAATAAATGTATCCAGCTGGCAAATCACAGTGACAAGATCTCCTCATAATTAGGAAAGCATCATCTGTGGCATGGTTTCTAACTGTTTTCCCCCATCCCTCCTCCACAAGAGTCACTTCAATCTTGGCTGTTCAGATATTTAGCATTTACACTGATGAGAAGAATATAAATTCCTAGACAGAAGACACTGCATATATATGTCAATAATATTTCAATTCTTCTCAGATTTCTCTTCTCTTTGGTATTAAATCTGTGTTCATACCACAGCCCTGAATTTTGTGGTTTTATTAATGTGTCTTAATTATTTAGAGAGCTATTTTGGCTTGACACTATTCCTACTTGGATTCTGTTAAAAGATCTTCAACAGCTGTTCCAGATCTGTGTAAGAATTGATTTCACATCCATTTTATCATCAGAATTAATGAAGAGAGAGAATCATCTGACTAGATGTGTGGTCCATGGCAAGTGGCTTTGTCTCTCTGCTCGAGTCTCTACATCAGTGTTGCCTTCACACAGATTTATCAAGATTCACTTTTGACATTCAAGCAGAACTAATCAAAAGAAACTGCAGAGAAAATAACAAACAGCATTCTTATATGCAACTACATGTCTTTCTTTTAGCACTATGTTTAAAATTTGCTTTATGCAGATTCCAAATATTTTAAAAAGCCATTAGATTATAGATGATAGGACCCAAAAGATCATTAGTCCATCTGGTCAAACCAAGACAATAAGACTTTGTACTGCAAGATTTGAAAATACCCTATCATGCCACAGCAAGAAGTGCTATGTAGTAATGAATTAATTTATTTACATTTGCCACAAGCAGCTTGTTCTCTCATTCTCTTCCCTGTAACCAAATTATATATGCAAAGTAGGATCTGGTAGGATTGTTTTTCTCTGCGTAAATGTATACATGCTGCTGTGTGCTTATATTAGAGAAGTCAAGGTCAAAAGAGTATACTTTCCATCTGAGGCAGCAACAATCACTGCAGTTCTATAGGAGATTATTAAACAACCTCTGCTGAAACAGACCTTACTTTCAGGCTGAAGAGTAGCACTTACCCAGAGAGACAAAGTGTCTAAGCCTGAAGGCTTTCTACTGGAACTTGGTGGAGTGCTGAATCGAGCCAGCTTTTAAGCACCTTCATAGGCTGGGGTTAGGGAGGGAAAGAGTAAAATTGGGTCAAGTAGACTGGGAAGAAAATCATTGAAACGTTGTTTGTACGAGACCACTGAAGCTCTCTAGTCTAGTTTTGCCTTCTGAGCAGGATTATCAGCAACACTGAATCAGGTCATCTGTAGCAAACCCTCAAAAGACAGCTGCCTGTCTGGGTGCTGCACTGCCCTCCTAGCAAGAAAGGATGGCCAGCCTGACCCTCCCTGACCCAGCCTGAAGTTGTGGTCACTGTCCCTTGTCATCTCCACCTTCTGAGGAAAGTTTGGTGCTCTCATCGTTGTAACTCCCCTCTCAAAGTAGTTGTAGGCTAAAGTTACTTAGGATCATTCCTTATCCTCTCTATGACTGTAAGCAAGCCCATCTCCCTCAAAGGGCATGTTCACTGTACTTCATCGTGGTGACCCACTGACAGACACACTCAGGAAGTAAATTATGTATCTGCTTAAGTGAAACATGCTGTCATCTCAGTTAGAGCTTCCTAAGTCACTGGATTTCACATTTAAACACAGTCTATTTCTGTAGACCCCAAAGCTGGGACTAGAAATCATCTACTGGAGAGGAAATGGTGGAGGGTCATCCAGATACCATCATGCAAGGACTCCCTCAAAGAATTTATGCCCCCCATAGACAATACTGCACTGTGGCTGAAAATACCTCAAAGCACAGTCTATGTCTGCACTAAAACTCACTCGTTCATGTTGTTTACATTCATCTATAGCTCTGCTATGAGCCTATGTCCAGATCATTTTGATGGGACTCATGTCACCTTATATGGCTGAACTATGTTGTCCATTAAATGGCTGGTATCTTCACTCAGCTCTTTCAAGATATTGTCAGGTTGCACAATGCCACAGTCAACTCTGTCACCCTAAAGGATCTGAATGTAAACTTTAAATAGGGCTGGAAGATGATCGACCCTTGTCAAACTAGCCAAATGGGAGACACTTGACAGCATACTTTTCTTGATACTAATGTTTTCCTTGGAGCGAGTTCCAGATTAACAACTAAAATCTAAAATGGATGTGTCAATAAAATAACCACAGATACAATTTCAGGATCAAAGTGAAATGATAAAAATTTAGATGTGGAATTCATTTTAATATATTCTCCAGTTTATACTCTAGCTCAATGCAAGAGCAGCAGTACCTGGACTACAAAGTGGCTCTCCAATCCCACCTAAAGCTGAGGCTAACATACGATCTACACCTTGAAAATTTTGTGCTAGTCACTTCCCCTCCAGCCACTGGTGTAAAATTTGCCTTTTTATCCCTGGACATCTTGAATTCAGAAAACCATTCAAGTAGCTTTAGTCAACAACTGTGTCAGCTTCCCTCTAGCTTGAGCTATATTTTATTTTCCGCAGTCAGACCTGAAGATTTGATCCAATGCTTCCAAGTTCATTCGTTGTTTTGACATCTTCATTCAGAGAGACATGCCTTTCCAATATGGTTCTGCAGTCACAACAAAATAAACAAACAAAAAAATCACAGCCTCTGACAAGTAAGCTTCTCAAAACACAGAGAAGCTGGGGCAAGATTTATGAGTCAACACAACTCAAAATTTCAGGAAAGAGCTGAAAGATGGACTTCTATTTGTAAGTTGTATGTTTTATTTTATGGCTCTTGTTTTGTAATTTTGTACGTGCATGCAAACAAATGAGAAAACCATATTTTACTTTTCTCTTCCAAAAGAAAAACAGTTTAATTCTGGATTTGAAAGTTCTCTGGCTACCCAGAGGCAGTGATAAAACCTAACATCCACCTTACCTGCCAATATTTGTGTGCAGATAACTCATCTAGAATCATAAAGATTTTGGCTTTGTTTTAATCTAGCAACTGTTTCTGAGGATTTCCATCACTTTTACGCAAATGTGAACGTTTTCCATGCATTGTTGCACACCAGCAACATTTTCCAATGTCTTTCTCCAATAAATTTGTACAGAAGACCACAGCAGGAAATTCTACATGCCCCATTGGGCTAGCAATCATTAAATATACAACATCCCAATGAAAGGCAGTTTATGGTACCGGCAAAGAACTTTTCACACACTGACAACCAATTTCTCAGCTTTTGAAAGCCACATTAAAAGGCTTCCAGCTGCAATACAATATTTGCAACTGAACAAAAACTAATCCTTGGCAAATGTCTTTGCAAAAATAACTACAGTAGAATAATAAAGTGGTTAACAACAGAGTCACGTCAACAGCAAAAATGAACAGGAAAACAATGCTCTCTAGCCCCCTTTCCCATTTCAATTTGATATGACTCACTCTTCTACGTCATTCGCCCACCTGTGCAAACTTTGAGGCAATATACCAATTTCCAGTCCTCCAGCACAGACAAATATAACAACAACCGTCCCAGTCTCATCCAAATCTCTCACATATCAGCATTCAATAGCACACAACCTCCATTTAGTTCAGCAGAAGTCTGGTGCAGGGAAACTGGCTGACATTGTAATATTTTGACATTCAACTACATTTCTATATTTTTTGTACAAAGATAATCAATTCATGAGTGACTCTCATTTCAAAAATCATACCAGAACAGGAGAGTACAGATCCCCAAGGCTCTTACCTTCCCCTTTGGTTGCACACAGACCTGTCACAGCCCTTGGGACTATGGGTATGATCTGGACATTAGAGATAGAAGCCTTTCAAAAATTATTGCATTTCACCCGTCTCTGACTGCAGGAGGTACTTGGTGAGGCAGACAATAGCATTAAACCCTTGTGATACAGCTAGAAGAGCAAGAGAGACCTGAACCCAGAGGAGAAATGCTAAGGGGCAAGTGAAGCCAGTGAAGTTGAACAAGGAGAATTTATTACTGGCTGGGAGACAGCAGAGGACATTTTTGGAAAGCACACTAAGCTACAAATTCATCCAGGCAAGACTGAAGAAAGCAGCAGATGATTTAAATCTACATCCAAGGCTTTACCCTCCCACCCCCCCAAGTCCTACCCTATAAGTATCCAGGCATTTGGGAAGGAAACTTAACATGGTACATGCGGAACAAGTCCTTGTGGGAGTGAGCCTATCATGCTGCACGCTCAGGAAGAATTAATCCCCCCAGCCAAAGCCTGTATTCCCAGACACAGCAAACTGCAACTTTCTCAGAGAAGAAGGTGAGTTTGCAGCTATGTGATATGACTTAATACAGAGCCAAAGGGGAAGGCATGCATCTGACCTATTTTAAAACACAAAGCGAAGAAAACTCTCAGCAAGAAAATATGAGCTTTACTTTCAAGTTCAGGCAGGCCAAAGTAGCCCAATTATTTACCACCCAAGATGCTAAGGAGGAAGATATGTCTCTCAGCTGCCAGTGTTGTTACAGAATTTCAGAAGTATTCACGTCTCTAATTAGTAGATGGTGCTTGTAATATCCTTCACTAATGCTCTTTTTTTTTTTTTCTGGTCACCAGCAAGCTCAAACTACAAGTCTCATGAGCTGATCCTGTTTAATACAGTAATGTTTTTGGCTAGATGTTATTATAGGATTTCTTATTGACTCTGGAAATAATTAATATATCACTCATACATTAATGACTTTGGATCAGAAAAAAAGGAATGTTTGAAATAAAGGTAAAAACGTTTGTTTAAATTTCAACTCAGTTTTCATTATATAGTTCTACAAAATATAATTAGGCTTTTCCTGACATCCAAATTTTAATTTTCATTCCATCAAAGCAAGCAAAAATATGACTAATGCAGAAACAGTACTTTGCAGAGGTATAAAAACATGTTTTCCCTATTTCTTCAAGCCTGTCCCCAAGAACTCCACTTAAAAACAAACAAAAAAAAAAGTAGATTTTTCTTTTAAGTACTTTGACTTAAATACCTCTATTCTTCCCTTGTCTTTTTAAACATGGGGAACAAAATTGCTATGTGGTGCACTTGTAACTTGCACCTTAAAAAGAATAAAAATCAATGGCAGCTTGTAGGTTTTTTCTCACTCTTACAATGAAACTTATGCTAAAATGTGATTTTTGCACATCTATTAAGCTTATTGGCCTGTTCATAAAGCAATAAAAGCACAAAAAAGCATTGGTGTCTAACACTAGAACTGCCTAAGGTACCAAAAGCCAGCGAGGAGCCTGCCTCCGGTAACATCTATGAAGATATCCTTTCACTGAAAGGAAATATTTGCTCCTTCCCATCCCTGGTTTTAATAAGATTCACTGGCTGAGACAGCTATCCATGCAGAGCAGTTATGATCCCCTCGGACTTTCATTGACCTTCAGGGAATTATAAAAGAAGAAACTGATTTCAGTGCCTGGAGTGGGGAGCAAAGCAAACCCCCCTCTCACAGGGTAAAGGTAAATACTTCTAACAGAAAGCACTCCGATGTTATAAAAGAATTCCTAGCAGCAGGGCAGAAGGCATCAAATCAGCTGCTGTCATTTTAAATATTTCCTACAAAAGAGGAAATACACTTTAGTGCAATGAGATATCCTGCAGTAGATTTTTATGTAGCATGCTCAAGAATTAATCTCTACATTCAACCCTGCACTACTACAGCTGAGTCAGCACCATTCTTTTAAATGACCTGATACTGTAATCCCATTATTAATATCATGAAAATGACTTTCCTCTTTGCTGTTTTGTGCTATCAATGTAAAGCCACAGAACCAAAATGCATTAGCTCTCACAGGTCTCCTCTAGGATTATTTGCATCAATACAAGCTGAATTAATCATGGAGACATTTGAATAATCACTACTCGCATGCTAGTGCCAGATCTATGTCGGTGGCTGTGGCTCACTCCTGTAAAATGTTGCATTTTATTTGTGTTATAGTCATCTGAACTGTGCATATTTTACTGTTCTCTATCACGATGAGATCTTGCAATCTACACTGCTATTTTTTTCTCTTATTTCTTGGCATATTATATACATACTGTCTGTTTTATGTTCTGTAATCAGCAAGCCTAAATTCCTAAGTGGCATAAGTTTAAATTTATGCATCTGAAAAGGGGGATTCATTACAGGAAATAAACATAAGAAATATAAACATAATGGAGACCTCCTTTATAGTTTGCATGACATTGGTAGCATGTTATATAGATACAGCTTTTAACTGAAGAGAGTCTGCTAGAGTACCAGAGGATTGCTTTGGTGGCCAGTAAAGTTTAACTCGTATTTCTGAGCAGTGCTTGAATTCAAGTGGACTGCAAATGTGAAGAGTAAGCTGCATTACAAAACAAACACCCATGATAAAAATGATTCTCATCCAATAAAGCTGGTAACCAGTGGGTTCAAGGCAATTTGTGGAGCCTGTTTAGCAACCTAAACTCCAAGACATGAGCATTTATAACAACATATTAGTAAGCACTATAAACACAAAAAAGCCTTGCATAGCCTGGGCCAGGGGAGGAATCAGATGATCTTTAAGGTCCTCTCCAACCCAAACCATGCTATGATTCATTCTATGATTCTGCAAACCCTGCTAAGAGTGCCATATAGTTTGTTGGCATGAGTATTCTGTAAAATAAACTTAGAAAATAAGATGCTTCTTGAAACAAAGGCAACCAAAATTCTCACAAGACAAAGAACATACTAGAAGCTCATCAAATGTTCTGATAAACTGCTAAAAAAAAAAGTTATATCCCACTAGGGGATATATATGGTCCATAATAGCAGTAACAAGCAGCCTTACACAGATACAAAAGCAGGAGTCAAACAAATGACTTGTACAAAAAATTGTCATAATAAAACATGTCTATATTAATGTTAAACATAGCTGAAGCAGATTTTCAGCTATTAAAGAAAGATCTCATCATCAAAGGGAATTCAGAATAACTGGAGCGTTCAATAGTTGCCATGGGCTCTGGGAAAAGGCATGAAGCAGCAGCCACTGTCCTGTCAGTCATGTCCCCCTCTTCCCCAAATCCTTCCTACTTACAGGCCTCCTGGTGCTGCAACATAAGAACCTCGCCCCTGACACCAGCCGTCGTGCCACAGACATCCTCTGAGCAGAAATATGGAAATGATAAAAGAATCACCATATCAGAAAGAATAAAACTGGAAAAACAAAAAGCAACAATATCTTGGAAACTGAGAAAACATCCGACCAAAACAAACATTGACTTTCAGTGTATTCATCTCTGCCTGGAAGGGGGCAAGGCCTATCATTTATGAGGGGCAAGGCCTTTCATGAAAGCACAACAGAGCCAATTTACACAAACATTCGTCTGGGCTATTTCCTCATTAATTTTCTTCTAAAATGTTTTTCTCCTTTGTATGTGGAAAACAATGCTTCACAAAACTCCACACAGGGAAGAAAATCAACTATTTAATCCTACCCTGTTACTGTACAGTTCCAGTTACCATAACAACTTGTCGTAGCTCTTCTCATAACAGGCTTAGGTTAGCTTGCCCACAAAACCATTTTGTGACTAGAACTACTGCTAGTATACTATTTCACATCCATGCAGCCTCTCTGCTGCGAAGAGTCAAATCTATTTCATTGTCTGTGTAAATATAATTCACAATATTTTGAGATTTCATGGCTAGAAAAGTCAGATTACAAGAAATGTTAGTATTTGCAACACTTTTATCACTAAATGTAGTCCTCATTAGAAAAATCAGGGTTTACTGCTGGTCATCAAATACTACAGTATTTTACTTGATTATACATGGAAATAGAAAATTTCTATTCTATAGGAAATAGATGATATTTTAAATACATATGTGAATTTTAAGTCTATTTTCAGTCATCTCATCAGTTCATTTATACCAAATCTGTAGTCCTTTCATTTCTATATTTTACAATGAAATGTTATTTAACACTGAGCTATGTAACTATTCTGTCAGGTATCTTTTACTTCTATTCTTCAGAAAGTGCTGCAGTGGACAAAATAGCTGTGGAGAATGATTGTGAAATCTGCCAAAATCCTTTAGGTAGAGTTGGAAACTTATAATTGGTGTTAAAATATTTTGTTGAGTTTCATTTCACAACGCATTCATTCTCTCATGTCATTTATTATAAAGGATCGGTTTCCCTCAGCATAGTTTTGGTAGGAAATGTTTGCAGAAAAGCTAAGATGGAGTTTGATGTCAGAGGACTGGGCTTGAAAGAAGCATCCTCAAAACATCTTTTAGATATTTTGAGTATATGAAATTATGCTCTTTTCATGATAATTATTCAGAGAACCTGAGTGCAAGAGAAAATTTTACACCAAACCTAGCCTGCTAGTTGGCTTTTCCAGCTGAACATTGGAGCAAGGTCCTGGGCAAATGCAACCCACAAACATTGCAACGTTTCCAGATACGTTTTCTCTCCTGAAGGACAGAATAAACCCCTTTTTCAATATGAAAAATCTAAATGCAAATGGCTCCAAATTTTTTCCTTTGCAAGAAAGATTAAAACCTCATTTTAAGCAAGTCATGAACAGGAATTTGTAACACTACCCCTGTAGTTGGTGGTCCAGATCCATCCAGATTCCCCCCAAAATTCTCTTCCTCGGGATTGGTCCCTTGAAGCCAGCTACGTTCCAAGTTCTGTGTCTGGTTTTGTTCCTGCAAGACTAGCAAATGCCAAAGAAAAATAGTCATCTGCCTGTTAGATCCAAGAACCAATAATACCTCACAGCAGCAGAGAAGTGGTGACCTTTCTAATGCTACAAGATAAATACCACAAGATGTGGGTGAATATATCTGCTCTGGATGATCCTTCTTGACCATGAGAGGGAACTCTCAAACATTCACCATTTTCATGTGCATGTGGAAACTAGGATGATGGTGGACATTCTCTAAAATCCTTCTCCACTAAAGACTGTTCATTTATCATTTATATCTGCAAAGTTCTTTGAGATCTTCAGATCCTTGCTTTATGAAGCTTGACAGTTAAAGCATTCCTAAATCAAATTAAATAACATGGCACATTTGGATTTAATTTAATGTGTAAAGACCATTATTATCTTGTTAGCAATCTCTTCTCAATATTAAAAAAAAAATACTAAAGGAAAATTTTTGCAGTGTTATAAACACATGAGTCATTAGCAAACACGGTAGCTAATCTTACCTATGGATAGAATTTTGTCTCTGAAATTAACAACTGATGAAGAGCAGCAAGTATTTTTGCAGGTAAGCATCTGAGAGATTCCAGACTAATTGATTAGCATTTCCTGAGCAGAAGTGGCAGGCTAGCAAACACTGCTTTGCTGATGTCAGCTCAGCTCTGACATCAATAAAGTCCCTACTGCAAACTTACGAAGGACAGGTAAGTACAATGAGCAGATTTTGATTTCAGCCCACTAAAACAGTGGAGATTGCGTTGTCAAATAAAAACAGCAAAGTGGATATGAAAAGCAATGATTTTCAACTTACAATAAAGAAATGTAAGCTAAAATTGAAGTGTACCTGAAGCTTCCCTGGAAAAACAGCACTGTCAGATTCTTGGAAACTCATTAATTTGTACAATATGGTCCAGCTTAATACTGCAGGTTCTTCAACATGCACAAGTAATCAGCCTTCCATAGAAGGAAATACAATGTAAAAGACCATGAAGATGTGATGAAAAAACATTAGTGCAAACCATAAGTTACCAGAACCTTACAATTCTAGTTACCTCCAATTTCTTTAAAGCCTCTGGCCAAGTTAATAGGTTTTTACAGTATACAAATTACTGCCTTGTTTCTGTAAAAAGGCTGATGTGTGATCCATGGCAATCACTAGACACTCCACTTAGATGAGGGAGCAAATAAATGCTCCTTTAGGAGCACTTTGCAAAAAAACAACATTTATCCAAGACAGCCTGAGCACAACTCACAAGCAGGGTGAGAAGGGACTCCACGAGATTTCATACATGTGCAATATTTTTAAAAAGTAAGTGGCAGCTGTGAGGTTCTGCCACTAGCAACGGTGAAAGCCCAAGAGCACTTCAGTTAGCAGTAGTCTTAGAAGGTTTGGCAAAATGCAAACAAAGAAATTGCATTCTGTACAGGAGAAAGTAGAATTTCATACATATTCTTCTTGATGCATCTTTCATGTGACTAGGACAGTGCCAGAGAAATCCTTGCCTCATCATGACCGTCCTCTCAACAGGCCCTACCCAAAAAAGCCTCAGAGCGGTTAGTCATTTCAAAGAGCAAGAATGCTACAGGCACTCATATCCTAAGATGCCGTAACAGCTGTACATTTACAAGAGACATGAAGAACCAGGTGCAAAGTACATTCAAGGATACATGCGAAGTCTGCTCTAATGCCATAACATGCAAAACATGTTTGACCAAGTGAGCTCATCTTTTATGCTCTTCTAAATTCAGGGTTCATGCTGTTTCTTTCAACAAGCAGCTGGATATTGCATCAACTCATAATACCCCGAGTAGCACCACTTGCAAATTACTTCCAAGGAAATGAGTACTTAGGAATTTGACGGAGACCTGATTAGATGGTGAAATGAATCAGTGTTAGAACTGCAATAGACTTTGATCAGTTTAAAAATGGCTTGTTTGAACATTTGAAATCATTAGCAAGGTGCAAATGGGAGTGATATAATACAATGTTGAGAGCAATTAGACTGGAGTTCATTTTGTAATGTCTATTGAGTACATTATTTTTATCTGGTTTTGAAACATTATAATGCCTGCATAATAGATGCGACACCCATTCTCCTTGAACATTATTATAGACATGTTTTCACTGATCTTCATACTAGTGAAAGCAGCAGTATAAATAGTATTTGCTCATAACTTGATCTTTCTCAGAGAAAACTGAAGATTTCAGTGGATCAAATACTTATTCTGCCTCCCAAGTTCTTTAGACATTTATCCAAAGACCTGATAAAGCAATCAATGCAGATGGAAATGAAACTTTAAGACTTAAATCTTCAAGGTATTTAGATTGAATTGGTTTAGAAAAATCCAATGATATGTATTAAATAGAATGCAACTTCCTTATAAAATGCAATTAATCTGGAAGTCATACATCCTATTTCTCCTAGCATTTACAATATTACTTTTAAAATAAAGCCAAGTAAAATGAATGTCCTCCAGAGAGATTCCATTCAGAAAACACACTAATCAAAGTTCAGGACTTTTCTGTTATTTATGAAATCAATTTCATATATTATATGTGAAGTGTCGTTGCTTGCCTCCTTGTCCTCCTCCCAGCAATCCTGACTTGTTCTCCTATAACAAACAATGAAATTCCTCTCATTTCACTTTACTGTAAAGAAAAGGTGGGAAATAATATTATTTTAATGGTAGCCTGTACAAAAATAAACACATTATCTGTAAACGTCTGAAAATCAAGATACATAGTTCAAAAAGTAACCTACTGACAGACAATAGGGTTTCTAAAATCTTGTTGTTCCATATAATTTAATATCTTCTTTCATTATAGTAGATCATATTAAGTTCCCGATTCAACCAATTCAAACTGAACAGCAGCCTTTCCCTTGTCATTAGTAAGCTTTATATCAGACACCTAAGCATGGAAGTCTAAATCTATAGAATTAACAGTGCCATTAACATTTGGAAACCAGTAAAGCAGTTTTCTTCACTGTACCCGTGTTTGCAGTATAGAAGTATTTTCAATACAAAAATATAATTTCAATACATTTCAATACAAAAATACAAGGCATTGAAATATGACCACAAACAGAAATTCTGTAGCAGTGAAGGAAGTTACTAAGCCAAAACATTCAGCTCATATAACCAACTTTTCAACACCACTTCTTAACCACCCCTTGCTTATTCAGGCATCACAGTGATGCTTGTGTCTCTAGCATTCCGAGTTAAAAAGCTAAAGCTTCCTTCAGTGAACTATCAGAAATTCAGACCAGGGACAACATCCTGCTCCGTGGCTCTGGACATGGACTCATCCCAAATCACAGGGTAACTGCCTGCTCCTCAACGTCCTGTTTTGGGTTCCACAAACAGCTTTTGCTGTTTCTCATAGGATATCCCAAGTTGAAAGGGACACAGAAGGATAGTTGAGTCCATCTCCTGGCTCCACACAGGACCATCCAAAAAATCAGTCCATGTGTCTGAGAGCATTGTCCATATGCTTCTTGAACTCTGGCAGACTTGGTGCTGTGACCACTTTCCTGGGCAGCCTGTCCCAGTGCCTGACCCCCATCTGGGTGCAGAACTTTTTCCTAACCCCCAGCCTGACCCTCCCCCGTCCCAGCTCCATGCCATTCCCTCGGGTCCTGTTGCTGTCCCCAGAGCACAGCTCAGCGCCTGCCCCTCCGCTCCCCTCGTGAGGGAGCTGCAGGCCGCCATGAGGCCTCCCCTTGGCCTGCTCTGCTCTGGGATGAACAAACCAAGGGACATCAGCCGCTCCTCATACGTCTTCCCCTCTAGGCCCTTCACCATCTTTGTAGTCCTACTTTGGACAATCTCCAAGGGTTTTATGTCCTTATACTGTGGTGCCCAAAACTGTACATGATAGTTGAGATGAGGCTGCACTAGCACAGTGCAGAGCAGGCCAATCCCTTCCCTCGACCAGCTAGCAGTGCCATGCCTGATGCACCCCAGGATATGGTTGGTTGGCCCTTTTGGCTGCCAGGGCACACTTCTGGATATATTCAACTTACCAGGCAGCACTAACACGGGATTTAGCTGTGGCACATTAGACAGGGCACTCTCCAGTGCCTGTGCTGATCAGAAGGAAGCAGCATACAGGCAGTGCCCCTCTCTATTTAATGTTACAAAAGCTCCTCGGCTGCCACGTAAATTATGCCCTTCTCTGAAAGTAAATCTTTAGAATAAACATTAACTATATCCTGAATCAGTTTCAAATAAATGACTTCTCCTACCTTAATGCCAAGTTTTCTTTCAGGAGCTTAAATTTTTGTTGTCAAGAAAATGGAAAACTGCTGTTCCCTTGTTAGCACTCCACAGTTATCAAACTACTACTTCTCACTCAAACCATTCCTAAAAACTTAGCTTGCTTTAACACATCATTGTGGGAGACTAAGTCTGATTTTTTTTTACTAACCCTCATTCATTCTTCTTTTTTCAGTAGGATATTTTTAAGAGCCACACAGCAGGTATGGTCTTTGTCACGGCTTATAAAGCAAAGAGTGTATCAATAATCAGTAAAAATAATAATAAATGTTTAAGAGAGAGCATCAAGCTAATCAGAAAAAGAGGCTTCCCCAACATCGAGCCAAGTACTTCTGGTATGTTGGCATTGTTTTCGTTCTGAAGGACATGGAGGGCACAGCAAAGCAAGGGAATCCAGCTCATCAACTACCTCTAGTTCCCATGAGGCAGCCAAGAACAAGATTAAGTTGAATTATCCCAAAATATTTCAACTAGAAATTATTACTCTGAAACAAAATGTTTCATTTAGCCCATGCAAAATACAGAATTGTATAATCTGAAATTTTTTTCCATAGAAAATTGACCATGTTCAAAAAGTAGTAAGGATCACATCTTTGGGTAGGAAGGGTTTTTTAATGTATTTGATTTTTTTGATCAGTTCTCCAAGAGCCTCCAAACATTTAGAACCAGTAAAAGTATACCTAAAAGAATACCTATTGCTCTTTTTGGAAGAGAAGTATTCAAATAAAAGCCAACAACAATGAAAGCAGGATGCTTTGAGAAAGGGAGTTAAATAGATGCTCCCAAAGGACCTTACTAACAGATGTGGATAGTATATTATGCCATTGTTATCTGGCAAAACTATTCTTTTAGCTTGTAAATTAAGTTAATGTGTTAGTATCAATACTTAGGGATTTGAATAATAAAACAGATTTCAATTGCCAGCACATTTCTAAACCTGGTGAGGATCAAATGCCTTGTATTCAGGACACATCCTGCAGATTATTAGCTGGTTATGAGTGATTTCCCTGTTTACACACCTCAGTGCTTGCAGGGGAGTGGGAAAAGAGCAGGAGAGGGAAGGGATGCTGGTGCAGGTGGCAGCAACACTGCTCCTGGTGAGCCCCAAACCAAGCCCTCATGCAGGCTCCCAACATCACCCACTCACAAGGCAGGGCTGAAAGACAAGAAAAATTAGGGCCAGCCTAACAGCTGTCAATTCAAAATAGCTGTGGAACTGATCTGCATAGGTAGATAGTGCAGATCTAGGGCGTATTATACATATACAAGTGGTGAGAAGCATCAGCAGAGGGCCCAGGTCTAACCCAGTCAAGAAAATGGGAATTAATGCAGTTCCTCACCTCACCTGCTGTAACCTCCTTTGGCTGTTTTGTTCTCCAGTTTGACCCCCCTGTGGGATCTGCCAGTAGCGTCTCCTCACATTTGGTCATTGACCCCAACCCTCTAAAGCCACCTCCCTTCACAGAAAACTTCCCTGGAAAGTATCCAAGTAATGCAAACCAGGGCAGAGACCCCTCAAGCCTTTCTGGGGATCTGCACAGTGCATGCAGCCCAGGAAGACGCATCACCCTAAGCAGTCCCCAGCTGCCTTCTCACCCCTCAAGCAGCTGCAATCAAAGGTAAAGAGGCAATAGGCATTGCATCTTCTCACCTTTGTGGCTCTGAAACAACCTACAGTGCTAAGCAGTAGAACAAGGAGCTTTTCTCCCACCTCTACAGTAAGAGATGGGAAACTCGTATAATTAGTTAATTTAGACCACATAATGAAATTTGTTTTATGTTCTGACATTAAAGGATGTAAGAGTCATTTAAAACCTGGAAGGCAAATTCACTGTCAGTGCAAACAGCTGACTTCAGTGACATTCAGCTTGTTTATGCAAGCAGTGAATTTGGCCTGCTTGTAATTTTTGCTCAATGCTTCTGTCAAACAATGCAGAGCAAACAATATTTGGCTTCGTCTCACTCTGGGCAGATCAACTATTTGCACCCAGGACTTTTTTTGCCCGACAGTTTGAATTTTCCCCCAGCCCAGGCTTTGATGTACCTTTACAACAGCTGCAAAACACATTTCATGCCAAGGAGCAATTTGCAGGCACAGCACTAGACATTTCAGAGCATCGCTAGTTATTCATACAGTATTTTTTGGCAGCTTTTCGAAATATAATACCATAGAACTGTCGTCTCACACAGTAACAAGTATTTTCATGCATTTGTCTTTTCTGTGAAAATAATTTATAACTTTTTTTTTTTTCAAACCACAATAGAGAACTCTTACCAGCAACATACAAGTTTTAAATCCCATGGCTTGTTCTCAGTGGTGCTAATTCTGAAACAATCCTAATGAAAGCTATCTTGACACATGTGTACAAAACATCTCTTACAATAAAAAAACCTTTACATCATCCCCCACTGCATACTTCAGCTGACCTACCTTCCCCCAGGGAAAGAACGCAATGCCTGATAAATCATATGCATGCTGTGAAAGCAAAGGCTCATCTGTCTGTTCCTGCTTTTTCTGTACAAAATGTAAAAAGATGTATTTTTAATTTGGATAATAATTTCACATAAGAAAAGGTTTCTGTAAAAAGGCAAAGGCCATGTGCAGTTCATTCATTTGAAATTCCTAAAACCAGACTAGGGAGGCTCTGAACTTCATAATTTATGAGTAATTTCTCCATAAAAATATGGTAAATAGCTTTTTATTTTTTAAAAAAGGCATACCTTACACTTGTATTTCACTATCAGCAGCATTACCAGCAAAAAAAAAATAAAGCTTTTCATAGTAGAGATACTCAATGAGAAGTGTTTCCATCACAGGCTAGCTTTTGGAGCATGAGAGAATACTTCATTTAGCTGCCTTTTAAAAGATAAATATATTTCCTACAGAGCTGTCCAATGACAGATTCATCAAAGAATTTAAGTTTCATTGATATTCAGCTGTTAGTAATCAATTCCTACAGAACAACAGCCATAGGAAAATCATTTCTAGCCTTCTGGCTTTCTTTAGTTCAGTATGTACATCACTTTCTTACTTTTTGTTTCACATCACAGGCAGGTTTAGCCATCACTTTCAGCACTGAAATCAGACTTACAAATCTCCTCTTCTGGAAGATGTCCATCTCTTCTCACCAAACCCTCCCCACCTCTTAAGTCTGATGAGAAGAATTTTTGACAAGGGGAATAAGTATCCTGATATCTTGGCTTTTAGGAAAGCAGAATTTCACCCCCAGGGCTGGGATGGAGGCACTTCTACAAGAACCTCCTGAGAAGAGCTGTGTGCAGTGAGTTCCAGCTCACCAGCACATGTCCCCTCTGTCCTGCAGGGCAGGTCAGCCCTGCTCAGCCAGGAAGGGATGTCCTTCTCTCATCTGCTCCGGCCCCAAAACCTCTTTGGGAAACAGAGAAAAGGATAACTGCTGCCAATTTACCACTCTGCTCCTGCCCCCTCGTGCACCATCCCCAGCTGCCAAGCAATTTGATATTCATTTGGCAGCAAGCATCTTGTTCTCTCAGAGAAAGTAAACTAATTGCCTTCATTATTGCTGTTGTTTCTCATATCCCATTTGTGCTTTGTGCCACTTGGCTCTTTTGATCATTCATCTTAAATATACGCAGGCTTCAATCTTCTTAGATTTATCAATGTTGTGTTCTGAAGATTACTCCTCTTTCCAAAAAGTAGGATTTCTTATAGATTGAAAGTATTTGGACAAGTAAGGAGTCAGTGCCTCTTCCTTTGCACCTTATTTACTTTTCCCCTTCCTCCATAAATCAGTTAATAAAAATCACGGATGCAAAGTGTAAGAAAATCTTATGAGATAAGGGCAACTGCAGAAACACACACAGAAGTTAAACACCATCCCCTAGCAAATCAATAGCAAAGTCAGAAAAACTTCCAATCTCTTGATCTAAATCCTAGACAGTCTGAGAAAAAGTACTTTATTTCTAACATTACCTAGGTTTCATTTATGTCATTTTTCTCATTTCAGTTGCTTAAAATACTTTCAACAGTGAAAGAAAAAAAAAAATATGTGATGAGATTTCCTTTATTTTTCCTGGTTTAGTTTTAAATTAAAAAGAACCTAGCATGATCCCTAAATCCCATATTTCAAAATTCAGGTTTGATTAAAAAAGGTGAGATCAAATGGACAGCAGAAGTTGTAGAAGTTTTTTGATTTAAAATGATAGGCAATTTTTATTAAAAATTGAAGGAGAATCTCTATGATTATTTCCAACTGTAACTTGCTAAAGATAGATAAATATCAAAATACAAACATTTGGCTCCAGTTTGGTGTACAGAATAATAACTACAGAACGATAATCAAAACCTAAAGACTCAGTTTTCAGGATCTTCCAAGATTGAAAAATAGCATTTTTTGGCCATTTGATAGATGAAAGAGATACATATACCCAAAATGATCAGAGTAGATAGTGCAGTGACTAGGTAGCCTTCAAATTGTCATTTAAGAGACTCGGATAGCAAAAAAAATACAGCCAGCAAGGCAGCTGGATGCACAATTTATTTCCAATCTCTTTTCTCGTATTAAAGACTATTTCTCTGTCATAGCAGCAACATTCATTATATTTGCAGCAGTGAGACAATAAAACATCATCATGCTGTAATTGGCCTGGAGGATGCTGGCATCGGGGCACGTCAGTTCTTACAGTCAGAGGAAGTTTGAGGCTCTGTCCCCCAGCGAACCCCACCCAGAAAGATCTCTGCAGCCACCATCTTCCTACAGCATTACAGCTGTTAGGTCTGTCCCATCAGGTTTGGATATTCCAAAACACAACAAGCAAACTCAAAACAGGCGGTCAGTCATCCCTACTGAATTCTACTCCAGCTTGTAATAAATTGTGGGTTTTACGAGCAATTGCAATTAAATCATTTTGTGATTAAACTTTTATTGAGAGGCACCGTAGGAACAAAACCAGCAGCATAATTCAAGTTGTTTTCTCACTACAGATACGTTGTTGATCAGTATTTTTCAAATCAAGGCCACCTACCCTTGTGTCTGGTAAGAGGCAGAGGACGTTTCTCTAACCTCATTAAGTTCATAACAAAGACCAGAAGGAATACTGTCTTCAGTTTTCAAAAGATGACATATGGTGTGTTCCACAGGATTGTCAGAACTAATCTCTGAAATCTTCACCTTAAATTGGCTGACAACTGTGCTAAGCTAAATTTATTTTTGTATTAACCCTTAGGAATGCAAGCACTTTCTAGACTGCTAGCAAACAGTAAAGCTAGTAACCTTTGCAATTCCATTTTGCTGTTCATCTGAAAGTCTCAATATATGTGCCAGTCCTCACTATATCCAGTAACAGAGGCACTAAAGCCATTTTAAAGATAGAAACATCTTGGCATCTAATTTACTCTGTTACCACCATAAGATTGTAAATGCAAGGACAAAGCTATGGAGCTAATTTCTCAAGTCCTAGCCCATAGCTGCAGATCTTACCATTAAGGCAGTTATTTCCTAGACATTTCACAGACCCACTCCTATATCAGCATTAGCCAGTTTGAAAACTTCTGGAAACTATTAATTTTACACTCATCGTATAGCTGCCCAGAAAACCATCCACACGAGGCACTCATTCCTGTCTTGTTGGCTTTATGCAAGCTGCTCTAGTTGGGACACAAAAGACACTAATTCCAACACTTCTATTCTTGTACGTCAAGAATCTGATAAAACCTGGGAGACCTCTGTCCACTGGAGATTTGTCCTTTTACTGTCCTGAGCAAGGACCTTAAAGCAGGATGCTCAAAAATATTCGGCAACTTGTTTTCCCTACCCCCAGCTTATAAAAGGGTAAATCATCATTCTGTACTTCACAGATTCTACAAGGGAAGCTGATTAAATGCTGAGATGCTCAGTTATTGTAGCCAGCAGTCAGATAAACAGGATATGACTATAGAGAAAGAAAAGTTTTTTTATTAACTGCAGAGTAATCAGGTAAAACTTCCCCTTCCATCATTTCAGATGGTCTCTTCCAGCTTTTGCTAAAGGTTCTTTCTCACATTACATTGTACAGCATGTGAGGCTATCCAGAGCTTTCTGAAAAGATCAATAAGATCAGTGAACACTAGCAAAATCAGTTTTAACAACACATCCAGACTTATCTTTCTCAGAAACTAGACAATGTAGGCATTCTTTGACTTAGTAACAGTGGAAAGGAAAGCTTGCATCTCCAGAAATCATTTTCCTTTGATCTTTTCTTGATCAGACACATCAACTTTCCTCAGCTCCACCTACAGAAGCCGCATTAGCCCTTCCCAGATTTTCTTCTTGCTAGGGTATATTGCAAACTACTAATATTCCAAGGTGAAATATTTTTATCATAAAGCATTTGACTTGAGAAAAAAAAGAAAAAAAAAAAAAAAAAAAAAAAGCCTTTTTGGAAGCAAGGAATATGTGTTTTCCCCAAGATATTTACCCCTCGGTTTTAAGGTGGAGTTTCCTATGCATTGTTATTTCTAAACCTAGCTTCTCACAGCTTCTTTTTCTAGCTGTATTTCCAAAAGCAGCTACAACCCATAGTTATTTTCAATCTGCATGTTCATTGCTCTTGATTGTAGTGTTAAAAATCACAGCTCATCTGGGTATGGATTTTTTCCTCATCTGACTACTGTTTATGTTGGCTAACAAGAATTTGCCTCTGCATCCTATCCTAGCTGTGACTCTGGTTATTCAATCATGATACATAGAGATCATTTCAGAGATAAGCTCAAATTCAACCAAAAGTGCAGACAAAAAGCACAGGCATTCATTTCACAAACAAAGAACCTTCAGCTGGTTGCGCTCAGACAACAGCACCAACCTACACACAGGCTTTGGGAGACATCTTTCGGATTCTCAGTGAATAAAGAGCCTTCAGAGCCAGCGAGGCTCTCTGTCACGCACTGAAAATTAATCTTGCAAGCTCCTCTAGGCACAGAGGAAGCAACAAAGAAAACATTCAACTCCCTTTTACATCACATACGCATAATACACAAGCGAAGGAGCAAAAATAACACCAGTATAAACCCTTCATCTAGCAGCTCATCACCTCCATTGGAGCTGCTAAAGCAAAGACTTTGTGTCAGCTTCATATTGATCGCAGATGGGAATCGGTTAACCGTTTTCCCTCACAGAGAATCTCACCACGAAGCTGCAAGCATCTTTGTGATGTAAAAGTTACCAACTCAACAACAGAAAGGAAGCTTCAGCTTCAACACTCCTGAAAATTAGGCAGCCACGTCCATTGTTCCACAGCCTATATTCAAAACTCACAGCACTGAAAGGAATTACGAGTGCCTGGCTGCTGTTCAGAAACGATACCTGGTGGTTTGATGGCTGGGGAAGGGGAGTGGGGGTTCTTCCTTGCTGCTCAATACTCATTATAGCATAAGCATGTCTAGATTTTTTTTTAAAATGCATTCCAATTGTTATTTAAAAATTAATGGTGACCTTGTGCAGTAGGCTAGTGTAAGTTCAGTATCTATAGGCTTTCTTACAGAGCTCTGTAGAGGTATTTTCAAAGAAAGAGAGACATTATTGCTGACATTCACATTGTCAGAACACACCAAGTGTTAACACCTGAGAATGCTGCAAGGTTGTAAGAATAAACGAGCACAGTTGGCCTGCGATTACTATCACCACACTGACAAACATATGCACGTGCATATAATGCAAGTTAGATATACGCATAAAACATGCGTATTTTATATAATACAAACTGACATACGATATAAAGTAATATACAATATAAATAATTCTCTGCTGATCATGGTTTCCAGTTAGACCTCATATATACTTACAGCTCATGCCTGTGCCATAGCATGGATAAGCACTTTTGTGCTAAGTCAGCCCTCCAACATGCTATCTGCAAGCATTTGGGAGGCAGCAGGTCCCAGGTCCTCAAACATCTTTGAATCCAAGTTTGTTGTACACGAGCTATATTGGCAAAAGTGTTGGGCTTTGAAACCAGTCTCTTTAGGCAAGAAAACTTTCTGTTGGCTTAGTCACATCTTTAGGAATAAAGCAGACAGAAACAATCCTTTCTGTAGCAGGGTCACAGGAAAGTATGCAAGTTAACTTTCAGGTGAAATACAAACCTATTTTCCCCAGCAAAGCAGTGAAACAGCAGCGGTAGGGGAAGTGGTTACTGCTGGCTTTCAATAGGATGACAGCTACCTGCTAGGTGATGCTATAGTTGGCCAGGGTCTAGGTGCTTCGAGATACTTTGGGGACAGCCTCCAAAAAGTAAAGAAAGCATCCAGACTCTGTTTCAACAGTAGTTGTAGGCCCTGGCTTATACAACCTTTCCCACTGGTTTTGGTGGTCCATTTGGCTTTACATTGCAAGTATCCTTCTGGCCACGCTCCAGCAGGCTCAAGCTTCCCAGACACATTTGGCCCTACCTCTTCAGGAGAGGAAGCAGCCCTCTAGGCCAATGCTGAACTCTAGTTTGAGCACGTAACTGCTGGAAACAGACAGCTAAACACAACAGGACACACACCTCTCCCTCACACGGACCATTTGCACACTCACACTTTGCTGTTTTATTAAAGGCACGTCTTCCTGTCCGTGTCATTCAGGGCTCTCTTTGACAACTCTGGAAGAACAGGAGCCCACCCACATGCTGCCTTCTCTCCCCTTTCCATTCAGCAAAGCTTTAACTCAATCCTACCATTTAAATAATCAAGGCATTAACATGCCGCCACCACATAGCTTACTTTTCTTGTATCCCCATCAGGTCCATTTAACTTACAGCATCTCTGAAACGAGGACCAATTACTGCTTTGTGTTTGCACTCCAACATGATTGAGCCCTACTTGTAAGCATTTAAGATAATAATTGCATACTTCTATAAATTGCCGCAGAGACAATTCAGGCATAAATACTTTTCTTCAGCACATATAAAAATCTCACTTTATTTTTGCTATTATTTGGAAACCAAGATACAGGACTGAGGACAATAGGAATTCACAAAACCATGAATTGAAGTCCCCATCTAAAAATGTCAGGACCTCAGTTCAAATTTTTATGCTTACATCTGCTCCTACCTGAACCAAATCTCCAGTGAAGGCAGAAAATAATTAAATGAAGCTCGTGAAGTAGCCATCCTTGAATTTTTGGCTGAGGATGAAATACCATGCATTTTTTATTATTTACTTTTCACTATTTGGGGTTAAATTAGCTTAACATTTGCAAGATGTAGGCATCACTGAATCTAAAGCAGAACCTACATCTGATTTGGCTGCAGATATCATAAACACATTTTTCTGGGGAGCAGATCTGTGTAGAAAATAAGCAAAAATATTATTAGGTCCAGTTTCACTCTGTGCTGCATATAAATGATGGCATACATTAAAGGGACACAAGCTTTCCAAAGAGGTCATAACGGAGACATTTCAGTGTTCATGCATCATTGTTTCAAATTCATTTATAGTAGCACCACAACTCATTATTTGTTGTGCTCTTTATCAGAAAAACTATGAAGAGTTATGCTGCTTTATTTTTGTGGATTTCTTCCTCCTTAGAACAAAGAAACTTAAAAAACATGGATGTTTTAATTTATGCAAATCTAAAGATTTCCTAAAATGATGATGAGACAATTACGGTGATACAGATAATTAAATTAACCTTTCTCAATAGCCCATGAGAAAGGAAAGCTAGGCTATCAAAATCAGCTCTAATTGTTTCAGGTGGATGAAAACCAACAACTCAGAACTGGCCATATAAGTCACAGTTACTGTGTGTAACACCTACACAAAGCATGCTCTACTGACAAATTCTGAAGATCAAAAAAAAATATTTTTCATAGCAATTGTTTATAAATATGGGGTTTAAACTACATTTTTGCATCTTAGAAATGCCAGCTCAGAACGTGTATATCTTAACATATTATCACACTAAACACCCCACTATTTCCAGAGAACAGGAGAATGTTTCCTTAATCTATAGCATCTCAGGAAACTAAGCCATGAAAAATTGCAAGGGAAAGCGTAACTGTGCCCCCTGGTGTGCATTAGTAACAGCATCACACAACAGGTCTCACGTTATGTGCTTTTCTGCTGGCTTAGTTTTCAGGTTTTGAAACTTTTCATGGAATTTGCTAGCTCCAGGAATAATTTCGTATTGAGCAGCAGAAATGCGATAGAGATGAGGCAGCAAAGGGAGCTTCACCGTAGGCCAGCCTTCCGAGCTTACTGCTCGTGAGAGCTGTTTGCCCATGACACCCTCCAACCGTGCTCACAGGCACGGGAAATTAAAAAGTTGAATTCAAGCTGAAGGGAAGAAGAAAGCACAACATGCCTACAAGCACACGACTCATTCAATATCACTACCCCCAGGCCAGCAAAGTTGGGGAACGCTGCCACAGGCGGTGTTTTATGCCTTCTTTAATAAGTCTAGCATACTCTTTATTTATTTATTTCATTTAAATAGGATATCTTGAGTAAGATTTTTTATTATTATTGTTAACAACAACAATGAAGAAAAGTCTGCTAAACTCCAGAGTCATTCCAAATAACAAGGATAGTTGCAGTGACAGCCTCTGAGCTTTTATAACACAATGAAATAAGGTGAAGTGGGGCATCATCTGGCAATGGCACTGTCTGCCCTATTCTGCTATACCCACTGATACATTCCCCAGAATGGAGATACCAAAGATCTTCAGAGAAATTTGTTCCCAGTTCAGAGGCACACGACTGAACAAGTACTTAGATTAAGTCAATACTGACTGTTATGGATAATCCCCGCTTTTAATCAAGCTGATTCTGAGGGACCATGCAGAAGAACAGAGCACATCAAAGTCTGGTTGGGTACAGCACTGGAGGTCTCTTAGTTCACAAGCTAGGTTCCCTTCTCACAGATAATGAAATATATATATATATATATATATTTCTAAAGTAGAAAATGAAATATATATATATGTGTATATTTCTAAAGTAGAAATCAAGATTTTATGGCATAAAAACCACAGGCCTAATATGAAGCAGGAAAAAAAAAAAAAAAAAAAAAAAAAAAAAGGAAGGTTTCAGTGCGTAAATCGGGAAATAAATTTGTTTCCTCCACTCCCCACTGCCACAGATTGTTAACATTCTTGGTGGATCTAACCATGTGTGCTGCTTCAGGAGTTTTATTTGAGACATGCAGACCCACAGAAACCCAAGTTATCCATGGCAGATAGGCTGGTTTCAGGGCTTACACCAGGCTGTTTTCTTTCAAGCTCCTCCAGTTTCACTTTCCCCATTCCAGGGCCAGCAACCTTCACAGAGGAGGGGGAAATGTTAGAATTCAAAACAATAAAAACCCTGAAGCTTACAGGGGAAAAATTAACAAGACAGCAAGACCTAGGTCTGCAGAAGGGCAGACAGAGCCTCATTGCCAGAAATGGAGGAGCCTGGAAGAAGTTCAGCTGTCCTGAGTATCAGGAAAGAAAGGCTTTTTTTGCTTTCTAAAATACTTTCACTCCAATTACTATGAACAAACATCACTTTAAGAATTTGTTCAGAGGAAGGGCATGGAAATATTTTTTTCTAAGCAGATCTTGAAATGCTTGTTTGTTTTGTTTCTCTATGTTGATTCAAGAACTAGCGTAGACCTCTGTGTGAAACATCAGGTATTCACGTCTATTACTCAGCAGACTTCAGAAATCCTACAGAACTGTTGTACTGAAATGCAAGTAAATTGGTATTGAACTACCTCTAGAGAAGCTTAAACTCCTATTTCAAAGTGTGATGGAGAGAGTTTTAGCATACTGAACAAACTTTATAAAACCCATTCTTGTACTTCTTGCAGGAAAAAGAAAAATACAAATTATTCCCTGCAGCCAGAAAGTCAGTTCTGATAAGAGTTTTATGTAGCTAAGCACGTTTTAAGATGGAATAGCCTTCTTTCCATATAATTTGCTATTTCTCCCCATTCTCCCACCACCCCAAAAGTCCATTTTTAAGCGAATTGAGAGCAGTGATTTTCCCTTGAATTCGATTTAAAAAAAAAAAAAATCATTACAGTTCTGCTAAGTAAGACTGTGTGCAAGAACTCATCTCTCAGCCAGGAAAAAGTTCTTGTGAGAACTAAAATTTTGAAACTGTTTAGCTTTCAGGTGGCATCTTCATAATAATTGCCTTACTTTAAAAAATGAATCTTTATCTTCAGAAAATCCAGTCTGTAAATGACATGTTCAAGGACATCCAATCACCTCTTGCCACAATAATCCTTCTTTTTCATGGCCCTTCAGTTCCCAGCATGTGCCACCCACCCAGTCTCAACTTCGCTGTTTTCAATCGTTAATGATGGTCTAGTGTTAATTATTCTTCAAAAACAGAAGAATGGTGCAGCTGCATGGATTCTGAAATGTTATTAGGTGGAACGCAATCCTTCTCTCCTAACATCTTACTAGGTTCAGGTTGGAGTTAAATGACCTCTTATATCACAGCTGGCATTTTTTAAGCAAATCCTTTGACTCCTCTCCTCCTTAAGAGGGAAAGGATATGCTAGCTATACCCTTCAACAATTTCTTCTTTATTTATCCCCGGAGGCTGGTCTTCTCAGTTTTACCTTCCCTAAAAGAGTTGTAAATTGAGATAAACTGTAATTACCGCAAACCTGCAATCTGAAACAAGAAACAAATCCTATTCTCACTTTTCTTTAAAGCTAAACCTTCTCTTAAAATGCAAGCAGAGACACAGCCATCTGCTCTCTTTTCTTTGAGTGCAAAAAATTCAGCTTGAAAATACACAGACTGATCAGACATTCAGGGTTTAGGCAGTATTTCCATTGTATGAAAGAAGGGCAGGAAACAGTAGCAAAATGGGTGTCGTCTTCATTTAAGGCATTCCTGAGAATCGACGACTTGTCAAGACTGACAGTGGTTGCAGGAGGAAGATGAGACCCTCTCCTTTGAAACACAAAGAAAATGTATGTCCCATAAGTGGCACATTTTAAGGGCAAAGCTATAAGGTAATTTTAGCAAGGGGCACGTTTTAGGTAAGCCAGCAATGCTGAAATGTTATCACTCACTACACAATATTCCAGCATGCAAACTTCAATGAAACATCTTTTAATCCCAAAATATTGGGATCTCAAGAGGAGCTACAGAATGAACAGTACTGCAGATGTGTACCGGGACTTACCTCACTGTGTTAAATTTAAACAAAATTTAGGAAAGCCTACCATGCAGCCAAAGGCTGAGGAAATATGAAATATAGCAGTCCCAAAGAGGTTTCAGAGTGGTGAAAAGAAGAAACAGAAATTGAGATTAATTACACTATTTTACAGTCACAGCATTTCACATTTGTATGTGATATGTATGCTTGTGACAGGCTGTACAACTCTGCAATAGACAGTACAACATACCTATGAGAAATGTGGTTTTATTCCCCTCCACTGGGATGAGAACTTTTTCAGCATTTACTGCATTATGATATTCCTTTTATTAACTGGTCATTCTCCTCAACTCTTTCTTCCCTTTTCTTTCCCCCAGTTCTACAGTTTTGAGATGTGGCATAAACTATATGGCCTTTCTCACTTAATATTTTGAAAACTACTCAACTTCAAATTACTTTTTATACCTATCAGCTGGTAATAGAACTTCTTTTGAAATCTCTTTGTAGATCTGAAGTCATCAGACCTATAAATCATTACATTGCTTTTAGGCAAAGATTTCTCACACCTTTCTTTCCTCTGCAGGTCATATCAAACATGTTGTTCCAACCAACCACTAAGCAGGCCTGAGCTTCTCTTAACCTATGTTTTCCACGGAAAACAAAGCTTCAATTTGAGAGGAAGAAAAGAAGAAAAAAATTAGAAAAAAGAAAAAAGGAAAAAGAGGAGGGAAAAAGGGAAAAAAAGGACTCTGAAAACTGACTTTTCTCTTTTGATGAAAGTGCAAAGTATTTGAGTAAATACTTTTTGTTAAGTTGACTCCAACCCTTGCCAGGCTTCCTGGATGGGCTCTGCAGCAGTGCCATAGCAAGGCTGCTCACTGAGGTGGGTAGTGGTAAGGCATCACGTGCTGCTTTCAAGAGGCAAAGCAAATCACTACAATCGGTGTTTGGTTGATGTCTGAAACACTACTGTTAAAGCAAAATGAGGGGGGAATTGATGAAGAGGAAGGTCAGGATACAGATGTTTCTTAGAGAAGCAAAGACAAAAAACAAGTTTGTTGCTCCTATTTCTTCATGTCTTACTAACAAGAGTGGAAGAGATACCAATCCTGTTTGAAGCTTGTTTAAATAAAGTTGTGTAATGCTTGGTAAGATAACGGGTATAAAGGTTTCACTTCAGCTTTTTAGAGGATAAAACATATTCAAAGTCAAAAACCTTTTGTAAGATAGCTTCATTAACACTCAAAAGATGTAAAAAACATGAAATTCTTCTAGCACAGAGAGCAGCTACAAACATAGTCACCCTCACCTCCTGAGCATCACGTTATGTTACTTGATAGAAACTCCCTCTGGAAAAGACATTAAACCACATTAACATAGAGCTTCCCACTTCAGAGAACAGAATCTCTTCTCGGTGACTGGAGCAAACAGAAAGAAAAATGATGTCTCGAAAGGTGACCTCCGAACACTTTTATAGAGAGGCAATAAGATAAACCTATTCTCCCAAAATAGAACATTGCAAGAATTGCAGTAACAAGCTAAAGGCTATTAGTTCAATTGTCCTATAGCAAGGAGAAAGCATTTTGTTTAAGAAACTATGAATTAAGAAATATTACATTAAGCAGAATTCAGTCCTGTATGACCTTTCCCATTGACAACACGGCATGAGTAATCTGTAGAAACACTAGTCTTGTCATGGCAAGCAGTGCATAGCAGCATTAATGCTGTAGACCTTCAAAGCTCCCTAATGATAAATGGTAACATTGCAGTGGTGCTAGTTAGCATGCAGAGTGCCAAAATCCCTTGAGAGATAAAATATTCCCACAAATACATATCACTCATTACAGCTTTGTAAGGTAAACACAACAGATTTCTTACAAACAAGTTGAGCAATTGAAGGCAGCCTTCAATTTTATTCAGTAATCGGGTTGACATTTTTTTAGAAGCAATAAGAGTACAAATTCGTACAGTTTTTAGTCAATAAAAAGCTGCTTTTATAGCCCATAGAAATGCTAAACTTGTAGGCTTTGAGGATTTATACATAAAATCGAAGCTCAAAAATAGGCAAACTATTCTTTCATTCCTCTTTAAAAATATTGGAGCCTTTGAGTCAAGCTAACTTACATATTTTTCAAAAATTCAAATACTCACATTTTCCTAAAACTTTTATGTCAAAAGTATAGTTTACAGACTTCCTTTCACTTTTCACAGTCTAAATATATAAATGAATAAATAAATCAGCAGCATTTGATGCTTTTCTAGAACAAAGAACCCTGTTAGGGACACTGGGCGCAGCCTCTTCAGGCTGCTCTGGGGCAGGCCCTTTCTGCTAGGCCTGGTGCCCGGAGTCCCAGGGTTTCTGCCCAGGCTGGGGGATGTGGCTGCTGCTTTCCCCTCTGCAAGTTCACCCAGCTGAGCACACTCTAGAGACACGCAGACACACAGCCTGCATCCACAGACACGGAGAGCATGCTGACGTGGCTGGTCACACAGACTGCCACCGACAAGTCGCTGTCTTCAACAGCGCCCATGCACAGGACTGCCATAAAACAAGCACAGCCAGCCAGGCCCCCTTCCCCTTCCTCCTCTTCAGCTGGCGGAGACAGCACACAAGTGCAGGCACACGCTCAGTGCTCTCCATGTTACCAGCACACACACACATCTCTAGCTCCCTATGTACCATCACAGCCAATCCAACAGCCCTGCCCAGGTTCCCAGCCCTCTCAGGTGCCCAGCAGGCCTTCACTCCCCTGCTGGTCCAGCTGGAGGTTTGCAGGCAAATGTCAGGCTCACCAGCTTTGGGGAGATGCAGACGCTCGCTTTCCTGGCAGCTGGCACCACGCGCCAGCTGGTTTGGGGAGCACACACTTCCTGTCCCAGTGGTTTAGGCACCAAGTCCCCAGTAAGTCCCCCAAAGCTCCAGTAGCTGGGACCAGGACCCCCACTGGCTGCAGGGCACCTACACCCCTGGTCTGGCTGCAGTCACAGGCCCCAGATCCACTCACACCAGTCCCCAGTAGCTGGCATCTTGTCCCTGCAGCACTCACATACACAGGTGAACAAGATTAAGAAATGATTTTATAAGAGGCTAGGACAGACTGCTGTGATCAGGCACAGGACTCAGGTAAGACTGCTAACTGGACCTATTTTACATATTACCATCCCCCTTTTACGCCCCTTTCTGTCCACTCCCCTTTTGTTCCTCCCTGAGCTCCTTTCTCCTGCACATTGCCCCAGTAAGTCTGCATAGCTCCACAAATCCCTGCAGCACCCGGGAGCCTCAGGTTTCATCCTTATCACCTGAAAAGTTTGCCTGCAGTTTGCTGATAGCCCGTCAATTATTTTGTTCCTGGTCTTCATCTGTGCTATGTTAGTCTGACAGGTCTATGTCTATTTTGGTTACTGCTTCCCACTTTTACTTAGCATCCTATTTGACAAGGTCTTAGATTGGATAATCTTAAAAAAATAATAATAATAAATAAATCCCATATTCCACATACCTTTACAGATTTCTGATTGACATTATGTGATAAAGTAAAATGCACTTCATATGTATCAACGGAGAAGTTGCCATCGGAGTTTTGAACCTTCTACTTTTGATTCAGGTGTGCTCAGGCAAGCATTGTATTCACTGCATAGTACCAAAAAGTTACACCCAGTGTGAATAAAGAGTGAGTTCAGTTCAAAATACAGGGCAGATAGTAGACACAACTCTAGAGAAAAGTAAGTCAAGATAGTCCACAAACCAAAGGCCAGCATTTAGCCCATGACTGTACTTGCTGTAGAATTACATATTGGCATAGCACTTGGAACTGTTGGAAAGATGAACTCGTCCCCCAGTCTCAGTCCTTCCCAGGAAACTGGGAACACGTGGCAGTTCATGCACGCTCCCTCAAACACGCTCCCAGTATCAGTGTTATCATAGCAATTATACTTTACAAAATATTCTGGAGTTTCTAATTGAGTCATGCAGCATTCATGGAGAAAACAATTTTTTCTCTCAAAAATATAGCTTATGAATCCTACCTGCTTACAGATAAATTTGACACTATTGGAAAAATAAAGCAACTGATTTAGGAAGCAAGAATTATTCACAACGAGGAGTTACACATTATTAACCATTTTTTGTTTCTTAATCTGTTCTTCCCATAATATAGATAGAACAACTCTGCCACCTAGAGTAAAATCTAGGATCAAAATGAAAAGATTCGGTGAACACATACTATCTGCTTGACTAATGTGAAATGGAAGAGATACCTTCGGTGGCAGATAACTAAATGCAAATATTGTAGTTGTGGTTTTGTTTTGTTTTTCATCATGCTAAAAAAATGTGTAGTAGGCTGTTTGTTATCAAAATCAGCAGCATTGCCAGAGAACTGGGCAAAATATATAAATACAGTCAAGATCATTTACATTTTTATTGGCCCTTTCATTACAAACATCTCAAAACATTTCCAAGATTTCACAGAGTAGTTATCCATTTCCCCATACAAATGGGATAGAATTCTCTTCACAGGATTTTAAATTACAAATCGGTTTATTTGTGCAAATTGAGAAATTGTAACCCAATTTAACATAAAAATGGTTCCAGTTCATATATGTATCACATTTCCAAATATCTCTATTCCTCAGGAATAAAAAAAAATCTGCTGCCAGTGGATATGCAAAACACTGTCAATCGGTTGGAAGGGGAAAAGGGAGGACATGGCAAAGCAAAGCAATTCCTTACACAGATTTATTTTTTTTTAATTTATATAAAACCTTGGAATTTTAGCATCTTATTAATATGTATTAATGCATCTGACTCCAGCTCTGTAGCTCACAGGGGTGAAGAACTGATCTCTCCTTAGATACGAATCTATTGTTTTAAAAAATCAGATAAATTTAAAGCAATAAATCATCTTATTCTGGGAGCTGAAACGATATACTCCTAGCTCTTCCATGAGCAGTTATGTCAAAGTACCAAATAGTGCATAATATTTTTTCCTCTGGTGACCAAAATACATTTATCATCACGGTAGATGGAGATTTACTTCCAACTAAATGGAGTAAATATATGATTTTTTTTCCTCTATGTTCTCTCTCAGGCAGAGGAAAACAACACCCTTAGGAGTGTATGCAGGGTTAATCCCCAGCTCACCAAGCACTGGTTGAAAAGGTAGGGACAAGAATTCCCTTCAGAGGCAGGTACTCGATGCAGCTTCTGGGTTGCAAGATCTTTAAAATTATTTGTTGCTTGAAGCCAGGAGGGCTTGTCAGATAAAGCATCTGTCTTTTTCACAGTTCTTTTCCTTAAACACCTGCTATTCCTGGAGACTAGATAGTGAGATAGCTGGACCTTGACATGACTTATCACAGCCATCCTCATGGAGTTGCTTTTGCGATAGGAAAAGCACCAAGAATGAGTTGCTGCCGGAATTAAAAATACCCTGTGTTTATTGTCAATAATCTGTTGCACCGGATGCACATAGTACACCTCATCTGAGGATCTAAGTGTTTTGCAAACATTAATTAAGCTCTGCATGCTGATATGATTCACTGAATGCTATTATCATACCCAAGGAATGCAGGAAAGAAAGGTATTAAAGCAGAGTACGGGGAAGTAAGCCCTTGAAAGAACAATGTCTGGTTCCATTTCAGATCACATTAGCATACATTCCAGCACAGAGAAATTAAAAACTAAGGATTACTCAAAACAGAGCATTTCATTTTTACATGGTTTATGAAGCATGGATACTTTAGAAGTAGTAGTTTCTTATGAGCATTTTTTTTCTTGCCTCTTGTGGAACTATATATTAACATTTCCCAGTCCTATTATTTGTTTACTCTGATCTCACTTCTCTTCTTACATTCACCTGTCTTTTCAAATCTGCTAGTCTTGTCCTACTTCCAATCATTTGCCCTTTGAGCATCACAGTTTCTCCGAACACTCTATCCTGCACGTTCTTTCACTTGACAGTTCTTCCAGTAGTCAATGAACATTTTCCCTTCTCAACCTTTGCCACATTTCTTAACAGTGCACTGCAGTTTGGGCTTACTGGGGAGCTGACTGCTTACTATTGTTAAAGACAGGGTGTAAAAAGGTCTCAGCAATATAGAGCAGCAACTGATAGTCGTTGTCCTCCAGTACTTCCTTTCTTCTCATTGCCAAAGCAGAGAAAAAGTGAAGAGCATTTCCTCAAAGTTTCAATAGCTTGTGTTGTGGTAGGTCTCTGTAGTATTGGTCATGGTATCAACAGGAAATTAGTATGATTGCCTCTCTGCCTGTATGCTAACACTCTCGGCGTGCAGAGCAAATGCTAAAAATTTGAGTTCTGCATGCAGTTGTAGGGCTGCTATCTCATTAGTCTCCATGCCCCCAGTGAGATGTGGCGAGAGCGCTCACACAGCTCACGTGCTGGGAAGGGTGGGTATGGTACATTCTGGACAAGGAGGAAGATCCAAGAAATTACAGACCACTTGACCTTACCTCTAACTATGGCAAGGTGAAGGATCAAATCATTCTAGAAGCCATTTCCAAAATGGATTAGTCAGCAGGAATTTACAAAACAGGAATCACGAGTGCAGTGGGTGAGTAGAGAGCAGCAGATATGGTTTGTCTCAACTTTAGCAAGGCTTTTGACTGCCTCCTATAACATTCTTACACATCTACCGACAAATACAGACTAGATAAATTCACAGTAAAGTGGACTGAAAGCTGACTGTACTGCCAAGCGCAACAAGTTGAGATCAGCAGCAGAAAGTCCAGATGGAAACCAGTAACTAGTGGCACACCCTTGGAGCTGATAACTGGGGCCCAATTCTGCTTAAACTCTTCATTAATAACCTAGATAAGAGGATAGAGCACATCATCAAGTTAGCAGATGATGTGCAAATGAGGAGGAGCACCTGATACACCAAAGGGCATGTTGCCATTCAGAGGAACCTCAACAGCCCGGAGAAACGAGCTAGCAGGAACTTTGTGAAGCTCAGCAAAGGGAAATACCAAGTTGTACCCTCGGGGATGAACAACGCCATGCACGAGCACAGTGTGTGGACGAACTGGAAGGAAAACAGCTCTGCAGAAAAAAAAATGGAGGGTCCCGGTGGACAAGAAATTGAACATGAGCCAGAATATGCCCTTGAAACAAAGGACAACAGCCTTCTAGGCCACACTAGGAATAGCACCGCCAGAAGGCAAAGGGGAGGTAATACTTCCACTCCACTGAGTGCTGCTGGTATGTCAACACCGTAAGTGCTTTGACCAGTAGAAGAGAGATGGGTGTACTGGAACAGTTCCAGCAAGGGACTGTGAAGATAACTGCAAGACAGAGGCAACTTTCATCTGTAGAGAGGCTCAGAGATCTGGGATCATTTAGCCTGTAGATGAGAAGGCTCAAAGAATTTTGTCAATGCGCATCAATATCTGGTAAGAGCAAGAATAAAAGACTAAGCCAGACTAATTGCAGTGGTACACAGTGAAGAAGGGGGGAGAGAAAAAAAAAAAAAAAAACAAAAAAAACACACACAACAAGGAAACAGCCGTAACTTCAAGTGATTAATTGCATCCAAGGAATTTTTATTTTTTCCCCAACTGAGGCTGATCACACACTGGGACAGTGAGGCTGTGGAGGCCCCACCTGTAGAGACACTCAGACTGAGCACAGGCGTGAGAGCCTGCTGTAGGAAACTTCAGTTTGAAAAAGGGGCATTGTATTAAACAGTCTCTTCAGTCTTAGCAGTTCTGTGCTTCTGTGACCAAGTTCTAGTGAGTGAATAAAGGTTTTAAAAATAAAGGGAGGAGGAAGAGACATTGTTCCTCAGTACACTTCAAAATCAACTTATGGAAAGAGATCAGCCTGACATTCTCAGAAAACATATGCTATCTGCAATCCACTAGCAGGTTAATCAGACATCTCAGTAATTCTGAAATTCTAGGTGGGTTTATCGAACACGCATATCAAAGAAGTCAAGCAGCAAGGCTTTTCTCTTGGAAAGGAAACAAACTCCAGAAACAGGGAATCTACTTTAGCAGAGTACACGTTCATGCCTTCAGCTAATGAGCAGCAATGTCAGGATAAGCCTGCGCATTCCTTTCAATTACTCCATTAATTCAGAGTGGTTTTCAAAAAAAAAAATAGCAACACATCTGTGAAATAAATACAGAGCTCTGTCGAAAGTCTTTGTGATGGTCCCATGCCCCTTCATATTCCCAGATTTGTGTCTTTTCCTTCCCCCATCATCTGTCTCTTTCTGAAACTCCCTGCGTAAGATGAAGAAAGGTCAAAGCTGCTTGTTATTTTTATACTCTTTCCTGGCTTTTCATTTTACTTTGCACTTTTTTAATATATGAATAGATTAGTGTGTCCTGAAAGACAGAGTAGAGTCTCATGTAGCTTTGAAAATCAAGACTTCTCTTTGCAGGAGGAAATGTTCAGCTCTCAGAAGAGTTTCATCCCTTAATCCGTTGAATTACTAATACCTAGAACTCAGAATAGCACTTTCAATTAACAGAAGCTTAACATTTATTCAACCCCCTGCAGGAAGCAAGTCACTATTACCTTTATTTTACAGAACAATTGAAGTGTTTTAATTAAAAGTCACAAAGCAAATGAGTAACAGTAAGAACTAGATTTGAACCTCCCATGTGAAGCTTAATCAAAATGTATTACGCTATTTACTTGCATTCATTAAAGCAAAGATCCAAAGGTACTACCTTTGTTGATAATTACCTTTGAAGGACCAGAAAACAATAGAAATCTTTCACTTCAAAGTGACAACAGACAAAACAATAGAATTTCTCCACTTGAAAGCTACATTGCTGTCTTAAAGTGTTAGTGGGAACTTATGCTAAACTTTAGCCATACACCTTCCATATATATATGTATGTCAATGCCCACAGTGTTAGCAGATGTAGAGTTCAAAGTGGGCAACGTGAATTTCTCATAAGGAAGTCTTCTTTTCCCCCACCTTATTATTGTAAGATTTGCTGTGCTAGGTAATAGGTATTTCATTAGACTGAACCTGGCAAAGCTGCTCTGGGTTGTGTCCTATCAAGTAAGGGCCTCAAAATGGACGAAACAGAAGCAGTAGCAGTCTACGCAGAGTGATCAAATACAGACTTGAAGTGCATGAGGAAAGCTCAGCTGGGGCTGGCTGCTGTTGACAGCAAAGGAACCAAGTCCCACTGGTTCATTAAAAGCAGCTTTGAAAGACCTGTAGTTTTGTAGTGTATTTGCAGAGTACTCGTTACCACTTCAAATGAAAATGGCTGCATAAAGATTCATGAAGCTAACCTGTTGACGGTTGTGAGCAAGATATTACAGCTGTATTTTACCACTAGAAAACAGAAATAAAGAACACTATACTGCTTCATTTTCACTAAGCACAATGGACAAATGATTTGCAATGGTGCAAAGCACACGTAACAGTAAGTTATACCCTATAGCCAATACCCTATATCCAGTATTACGGTACTCTGGAAGGAAAATAAATGAACTTCAGTAATTAGGGTTTTGTCACACTTCCAGCATTATACAGCAAGAATTTGCTAGTTTCAGCTGGCCATGTAATGCTGCAGAGATGGGGGCAGAAATGTAGCAGAAATGATAGTAATTAAAAGTCTTCCAATAAGATAATTTGGAAAAATAAATGACCAAGGTAACTTGATGAGTTATAGTTCCAAGCTGGCAAGTTAATGGAGCACTAGATAAGTGCTTCAAGCAAATAGGGTACTATTCGAAAACAATTTAAAAATACGCGTTGGCAAATCCTTCTGTTGTCCATACAATTAAGCTATAAAAATTCAAGGAGGTATCTGATTTTAGATTCACAATCCAGTAGCAGTATTTCACTGAAAACTGATTCCGTTTTTCAATTCCTGACTGTCCTTTTCTTCCATCTCTGAATTCTTCATTGCTCCCACTAACTACAGCCTGCGGTGGAGTATTGATCAAATCAGGTGTCCTTTGCTGTTGCAAACTACTACAAACATTACAATTTCAATGACAACAGGAGGCCACTAATAATTTAGTGATCCCCTCAAAGCAATTAATCACCCTGCACAAGCTGAGGGTAGCTCCTAACACAGTTACCAGGAGCTTTGAACTATTACAGCTGCTGTGAGAAATAGACACACCATGCAAAGACTGGGAATGACAAAGTCAAGAAGCCCCATTCAATACATGGCTTCACACTGGTTTGGTTTGAATTTGGGAAGTCATACCTCAAAGGTCAATAGGTTCAGAAATTTAAGAAGCAGTGACTGCAACTGTCTAGGAACAAATGTATGGGAACAGCTATTTTGAAGTAGTGAGGACAGTAGGATTTTAATGTTATATTAATTCCTATTAGGCTTTTCTCTGCTTAGTTTACTTTTAGAATTTCTGGTTTTATTTCAGACTCAGAGAAACCTCTTATTAACATGCAACTGACTCGTTCCTGACTCGTTCCTTCCTCCATAGCTAGGTGACCTAAGAGCTGTAATAAGTGAAATTCTCTCATCTGCTTATTCCTTTAATGGCAAAGCATGGACACACAGATTTCCCTAAAGTCTTCTGTAGACGAATTTTGAATGTGATATATCCTGAACACAGAACTGAAACAGTGATTCAACAGTGCAAAACCCTCAAGAAAGAAAAAAATAGGAACAGCTAGTGTTTCAGAAGAGTTCGGGCTGCATTTAAGTGAAGGAGCTATTTGTTCAACTTCCAAGCCTTTCTGTTCAAATGAATGTTTGACTTCTCCCAGACTGGGAATATAGTAAGAAATAAAAGGTCTTTTCATAAACAGCTAGGAAATTGAGCTGCCTGCCTAGTTTATATAACTCTTTGTAAAGAAGCCATCCTCAAATGTGCATACTAATTTTCCCTTGTGAAAAGGAGCAGCAATAATAACCAACAAGTTGAACGTTAGCATATTTGCGACCTAGCTGTCAAATCAAAATGTGTGAATTACAGTGCTGCCTTCTCCATTGATGTTCAGAATTTAACATATGCCATCTTACACAGTGCTTGGAGATGAAGAGCATCTTTAAAGGGATGGAAAACATACGCCCCTTTCTCCCTGTGGAACAAAAGAAGAAAATTAATGTTTGGTTGTAATGCAACAAAATCAATCACAGCTCTTTGATAATAGGTTTGTTGGAGCTCCCTTGGAAAATGGGACTCTTGGGTATTCTTAACTACAGCAGATACAGATCCAAAATAGCCTTTGCAGTTGCAGCAAATTCATGCCAAGGAAGGTTGATTTATTTCCATACAAATCTCAGAACAATTTTGTTCCACAGGAATACTGAAATATCTGGCAGAGGCCAAAAAGCCAAGATGATCATCTGATCCAAAGGGAACACAAAGATGATTGGAGGGCTGGAGCAACTCTCCTATGAAGAAAGGCAGTTAGAGTTCAGATAATTCGGCCTAGAGAAGAGAAGACTCTGGGGAAACCTTACAGCAGTACTTAAAGGGATCCTAGAGGAAAGATAGGGATAGACCCTTTATCAGGGAATACAGTGATAGGACAAGGGGAAAGTTTTAAACTAAAAGAGGGTACATTGAGGTTAGATATTAAGAAGAAATTATTTGCATTGAGGATGGTGAAGCACTGGAACAGAAGCCCTGGATGCCCCATCCCTGGAAATGTTCAGGGCCAAGTTGAGTGGGGCTTTGGGGCCAAGTGTTTTTGAAGAGTATATACTAAATCCCTCAACATGACTGATTCAAGAAGAGCAAAATAAGCTCTTAAGATAAATTAATATCTTAAAATAAGCTTTTAAGATAAATTAGTGTCATGGCTGCTAACAATCATCTTGCACAATCGCCATTCTCTACATATCCAATTCCAATCCTGACACCTTACATGTTCACATTGATAGCAGCTGAACGCTGAGTTCTCACTTGGACTGCCAAATTTCTTTCCTGAGTAATGAATTACATCCAGAGCATTCTAGGGATCAAGTAGTTAACACTTCTAACATACATTTATCAAAACTGATCACGTAACCACTCATCTACACTTGTTCATATTTGTCTTGTTTACACTGAATTTCCAGTAAATGTCTTTTGCTTCCTTCGCTTACATTTCATCTTTTCCATCATTAACAAAGTTAAATACTGATAAACCTAACATGGAACCATGGTGCCTTCACTGTTCCCACCAGCTACACGAGCATATTACTTTACCCCTTTTAGTGTCTTAACACTTGACAGTTATGTCATGAACAATTTTTTTGGTAGCCCTGTGTAAGAGGAAATTATGTTTTCCTTTATTCACTACTTTAGGATGTTGAAGGACAAAGTAATATTGATTTTCCTGTTCAAAAAATAACCTGAGTCAAGTGAAGTAAGTAGATCTACTTCAAGGCTTCCTCCTGTACTGTCATGTTTTAGATGAAAAACATTTCAATATTTTAGTGAGTGAGAAATGTCTGTACAGTCTCAACAAAACTAACGTGCTTGTCTACGGCTAACATTAGCAATATATGCACTGAGCAGTTGGCTCAGACTGTGACCCCTAGCAAAGCCCAGTAGCTCTGGCTAAACCTGCGAGGAATCTTGAAATGAAGTATTCCATGCTCCACAAAACAAAATTCTAATAGAAACTTCAAACTTTTCAAAAAAAAAAAAAAAAAAAAAAAAAAAAAAAAACTTGTGTTTGCCTGTAGCTTGATGAGGTGCACTAACTAGCGCAAAGCAGCAGAGGTATCCCAGGCCTTGCTTAGGCAATAGAGGTTGCAGGAGGTACACAAGGGGATAAATTGCACTCCAGAAACTCTTCTTTGCATTACACAACAAAAAAGTCACTTTTGCTACAGAACAACTTCATGTTGAGATAATGATGGATTGAGCAGCTTATCAAAAGAAATCAAGGTTACTGATACACAGCTCACTGCTGTATTTGGTTACTTTACGCTAGAAAACTTGTCTTAAAATGATTTATTCTTTCCTCTTTGAAGTTTCATAGCTGAAGCTGGTTGTTCTTTTTACTTCTAATTAAATTTGGAGTTCTTGCTGTTTACGAATCCAAACACACACAAAGCAGAAACTCTACAGCTAAAGCACACCTTTGAACAATTCATTGTGGACTTATTAACTAAAGTTCTTTAGGAAGTGCGATAAGCCTCATGAGAAGTCTACTTTCAGAGGATCTTTGCTTGTTACATACTGGTGACTCATTAATTTTCATCAACTTTCTCCAAAACTCGGTGTGTTCTTTCCTATGTCTCTGCTGCTTCTTCAGTCCCAAACAGAAATTAATCAAAATCTCTGGCAATGTAAACTACAGCTATGCAGGCTTTTATCTACTTTAACTAGACAACAGCAGGCTTAAAAAAAAAAAAAAAAAAAAAGCTTTAAACACCACAAGATTTGGTGTTTTATTTTGTACCCATCTATCTTGAAGCATTTCTGGCACATAACGTTGGTATACCATTGGAGACAGACAAAACATCCGAAATAACATTCTTTTATCTACTTCCTCTAAAATTACTAGAAAAAGATTAACATATTTTATAGTTGGAGCAGAAAACAGAATGGATTTTTTCCCAAGCCATTATTTTTATTCACAATCCTCTTCAGGATTTTGCCTCTGAACCCTTAAAAGAGGATTTTTATCATGACAGTAGAAGGGGGTAAGAAAAAAAATGGTTCTTTGGTAATTAAATAGCTTGCATTTGAACTTTCCTTGCATATAACTCATCTTCCCAATGATTCCTCCAGGCTGCATGTAAGAGCACAGGTAAATCATGGGATACAGCTTCTCCTGACCCCATCTCCAGCCTTTCTTCACCCACATGTGTAGTCACATGCCTTTACCCACATGTGTTAACTGTGGCATACAACTTCTAGAATATTTCCATATTGCTAAGCTTTCCCTGTATAAAACCAGTACTAATGAGAGAAGTTACAGAATGAGTAGATTTAAATAAAATGTATGGAACAAACAGAAATCCAGGATGAGATTCTGAAAATATTTCTGGAATGCTTTCAGCCACTCCTTGAATACAGAAGGACCCTGGCCTTCACCTCACTAAGGCTAAGCAGGATGCTGCAGACGTTCACAAGCAATGCCAGCACCCAGTGGAGCTGTTAAAACTGTCAGTTTAAAAGCTTAAATTTGACAGGGTCAGGAAATGGACCTCAATTCGGTAGTAATAAAAAGTAGTTTATCTAGAATGAAAGAGATCTAACTTCGGTGACTGAATCCCAGCCCGCTGAAACTGGTCATTATGCAAAGCTCAGCACTGTCATCCCACGGGATTAAAATGCTCTGTGGTCCACTTGCCTGGGTGCCAAATTTAACGGCTAAAGAATAATAAAAAAAACATTTATTTCAGCCTATGCTAAAATAAGCTCATTCACAACTTTCCAGAGAAATGAATGGTCGGTCCCCAACAGAAAGTAATTTAGCTCTCCAAAGATGCGGAGCTGATTCATATATAAGGTTTAATCAAGGGTAATAAGGACAAAGTGAAGTGAAGTCGGTGACCATCTCACACACCACATTACTGCTTCTGTAGTGAGCTGTATTAGACTAAACTGAGAATAACTTATAAACAGTTTTGATTTCCAATAACCCATTTCTTTCTAGAGCAGAAATTTATTCTGTACTATAAGTTGTCTGAACACCATTCACATTGTTTCCATGGTCCCTCACCTGTATTGTCATTCACCTGCTTATCTCACTGCAATTTTATCACCTTCACATAGGTGGGACTTTAGATGTAAGGCATTCCGTTTGCAGCAGAGGTTACAAGACAACTCATTTTAAAAACTGTTCTTGATGTGCAGCTTGTGCTTCTTCTCAGTCATGAAGAGTTAGCAACGTAAGGAATATTAAAGAGTAAGAACTTTTAAGAGAGCCTGAAGATTCTCAAACCACTCCTTATGATCAAAATCACAAGGCATCATACCAATAGTTAATTGGAAAGGCTTTTCACCTTGTTCAGAACCTTCCCCCATCCCCCCAAATCCTAAACCTTCATAGTATGAAGCAACTTACAAAGTCAAAGGGTCTTTCAAGCAAGAGCCCTACGACTCAGAATCTCCAAGCCTAATAAGTCTGCCCAAACCTTTTTCTTCCCAGTACAATTGATATCAAATTTAATGATAGCATGGTAAGCAATGAAATACTGGCCAGACTCCTAAGCATAACAAAAAAAAATCTCAAGTTTTTTAAAAAATAAAAATATCAATGTTTATATACTCTGGGAAAAGTCTCAAATGAATTAGCATTACATAACATTTTCACTAACACAATTTCACTTTTCAAAACGGAAATCAGATTTATTCAACATTAAGTGTAACAACACATCAGAAATCAATATCCACTTATAAAATAAAGCAAAATAACATGAATAAACACAGGAAAATACTGTCTGAGACTCTCCAAGCAGGACATTTCTCATAAGACTCACAGGAAAAAAAAAATCATATGCAAACAGACTCAATTCCCAAAAACTCAGTTCTTTCCAGTTGTAAAGCAATATATAGCCAATGGGAGGTAAACTAGAAAGGGGAATGAAATGCATCATGCTGTACAACACCAAAGAAATACTCCAACTGCATCTGTGTACAGCATTAACAACATGCAGTAGATGAAGTTAAAAGCAAGTACATTGTGTATATATTAGAGAGACAGAAACTGGTCGGTCTCAGGGCTTTGTTTCTTATTTTAGTTCAGCTAATGAAAACAAACAGCAGCTAAGAGCAAGTAGAGGAAGAGCAGAATCTGCATGGAGGACAACATATCTTCCCAGAACAGTAAAGCATTTTAAGAAAGACTTAGATTGTGCACTTGTTTACTTGTCTTGGTCCTCTTCTTGCTATGTCATTGAAAAACAACCTATATCCAATGATGGTCTTTATGCAAGTATCTACAGTTTTAAAAAGCTGTAATTAAAAAAACAATGCAAGTCACTCAAATTCTGCTAGTTTTCTCAGTCAGGTATTAATATGCTGAGCACTCTTTATTAAATGTTTAGGTTTTTGTTTTTGTTTTTTTTTAATTGAAAATAAAAGCAGGGGAAGACATCTCCCAAATAGCCTTGCTAAAATGTGGGGTTAAAAGTAATTATTTTTGTTGCTTGCAAGTGTGTAATGTGAAAACACATGATATCCAATTCATTTCATTTAGAGCTATATAAACAAGTCCTTTAAACCACAAGCTGGGATGTTTTTTGTTCAAGTCAGTCCATAACCTGGCAGATTTCTCCCACCCCATCGCCAATTTTTAAACAAACCCCTAAGATCTCCCATGGCTTATGTCAGCTATTGAAAAGCAAGCAAGCAAAGTGCACATGCAAGTTATTAGAATTAGATAGCCAAATATAATTAACTACAGAGTTCCAAGCAGTAAGTACATCTACATTCCCCTGGGGAGACTCAGTCCTATTGGGAGATGGATTTGAAAGCTGAGAAAAGAACACAGGTTACCTGGTTCATTTCAGTTCTCTGCCTTCCACCTGGAGACCTCCAGGAACCTGTTCTACCATCTAACAAGCTAATAAGCTAGTACAAATATTCAAGATGTTTGTTTCTGCAGAAGACCACTTTTAATTAATTCCAGTAAGAACGGGCTGATGGCTGACAACTGGCCGACCTTTGTTAGGACTAGACATACTGACCTTAAACAAATTCAAGTCTGAAAATAATTGGGCAGCTTCAAGTTAAGATACAAAACAAAGGAGAATTTAAGGACAACTTCACCGTTCATACAGAAATTGCACCAGTCAATGCCGTACCTAGCTCAAATGAAGTACAGCAGCGTTTTTACAACTATATCCAACTACGATTTAGTCTTTAAAAGCAATATCTATCACTTATCTATTAGTAATTAACAATTACTAATTGAAAAAAATGTATTCTAAACAAACAATCAAGTATCAGTACCTGTATTTAGTTTATAACAGTAGAAGATCACAAAGAACTGAGCTGAACTAAAGTAAAAGGAATGTAAAGGAGAAAGAGTTAATTCAGATTTCTTCAACACATACTAAACTGAAGTCAGCTTTAAGACACACTACTGAAATCATTACCTGAAACAGCTCTGACGATCACAAGTTAGTGCTGTAACTACCAACTTTAATGCTGGATTGAAAATAGAATGGAAATGTCAAGTTAATGCCCTGCAAATTTCTACAGAAGAAAGGTTAATTCTTGGACAAAGTCACTGATCTGAAAGTTTTGAGATTGAATGTACCTCTCATCTCCAGCAATATAAATTGTGAGCATTCTTCAGTCTTGTGACTTAGAAGCAAGTGATATATCTTTGCACTCTTTTTCATCCTATGCAATGAGCAAAAGGATTTTTTTTTTTCCCCTGTGCCACCCTTAACATCTGAGGCCAGCCTAACCACTTTTCATTTCAGAGAAGCATCAAATACACAGAGCACACACTCCAGATTTGGTAAGCATGGGACTCTGGGACTCGCAGATGGAGAGTGAACAATGGAATGCATCCGTTTTATTGCTGAAAGACAGCAGATTGGTGAGTGCTGCCATCTCGCTTAAGCGATGTCAGATGCAAGAGCAACTGGGAATAACAGTATAAATTTAATTTATACGAGTCAGTACATTCTGTTTATGCAAGAAAGGACTAAGTGGAATTTCAGACCAGCACCATCTCAAAAAGGCCTTGAAGGGAAAGCCATCTACTGAAAATGTGTATGACACTGTTGAATTGGCACTATAGCCTCAAAAGAACTGTTACCTAAACATTTACATGCTATCAAGCACACAAACACTACAGGCAAAAGCCTTTTTTGGTTACTGGTTATACCAAAAAGTCAGTGTTTAAGAGTCACTAGCAGAAAAGTTTACCAGCACTTGAAATCAAACAGCCTTAGCAGGCTTAACCATTATTCAGTGAAGATGCAATACCCAGGATTAAAATGCTTAGAGAAATTCTGAGCAAGCTGTGTTTCAAACACACATCACTTCAGTCAGTGCAACCGGAACAGATGATAAAACCTCGTTCATCATACTTAACATATTGTACAAGGAGATAAGCAAGTAAAGAAGTACAAGACCCAGTGATTCCTCTATTTGGCTTTAAAAAAAAAAAAAGTTAAACACTCAGGTTTATTTACATTCTTCTCCCTTGCTTGTAAGTAAATGGAAAATAAATGCTTCTTCGCATACATTATAAAATTAAGGTAGCAATCCTTCTTCAGTAATGTAACTTGGTAATGGAATAAAACTATCCTGAAGCTCTAAAAGCTGGAGGTATGAGAAATGCTAATTGGAGTTCTCTCTCCTCTGCACATTCCTTTCCCGCATGTTGAGAAGCAAAACGGCAAAATACTGTAAGCTTAATTTCTCATTGTCTTTGTAGGCTTTTAGTCAGTCAAAATTAATGCCTAACTCAAGCTTGCATCCATACATATAACAAACTGAAGTCTTCTTGGGTTCACCATCTCCAAGTCTTCCAGATGAGGATGGATCATTATAACCATGACAATGATGGAGAATCTTCCCTGTTTCAGCAAATTGTCCATCAGAAAGCAATCTGCTGCCTAGGTATCAGTGAAATGGGGAAAGAAAAATGTACTGATATGCCTGGAACTACAGATATGCAGCTTTAAATTCCATCATTGACCACAGAAAATGAATCAACTGCTTTCATCTCAAGGTTTGCAATAATCTAGTCAAAGGTATTCCCCACACAACCAGGAACAACTTTCCTACGTTTTTTGTATTATTAGGGAAGAGAAAAATCCCAGTCTTCAGTACGAACAAGGGAAAAGTTTGGTTCTATAAGGTTGGGAGTTTGTTGGTTTTTTGCCTCCCTCCCCCCCCCCCCCCCCCCCCGTTTTTTTTTAGATTGTCAGTACACTTCTTGATATAGAATCACATACTTGACTTTTCTTCCTCTTTCAGGTGAAAGACTTAGGATTCCCCCTGAAGAGGTTACCATTTAGGCAGTGTCTACAAAGGGGCCCCTGTGCTGACAAATGAATCTTTAACAATACATTTAAGAAAGCAAAGATTCTTATTTTCTGAGAAAGGAGGAATTCAAAATAAAACATATTTTGGCTATAAAAATAAAAAAAAAAAAATACTCTATACTCTGATCACAACCATTCTGAGTTTAGAGCTTAGGAAGTCCTGAGCTGCTAAGCAATGACGACACTAGATAGTCTCAGATATCTAACGTCTTACAGGAACCCTTATGGACAGTGACTGCCAACTAGTTCAAATTGCACTAGGCAAAAACAGGAAAAACTTGGAGGACCTTTTAAAGCACATCAGCTCCTGAGATGTTGACATATGCCAGGTACTTCAGCATTAAGGCAGGATTTGATGTCTACCAGTGAGGATCTATCCTGGTATCAGTGATCTCTACATACATTTCCTTCTTATATCCTTTCTCTACCTTACCAAAAACAAGTAGAAGCCAAATTATTTTATTTTTTCTAGTGGACAAGAAAAAAGATGCTACAGGTTTGAAGACAAACATGTCTACAGTAGCCATAATAGCAGCAATGCAAGTCACTTAGATTGTGGACAAATTAAGGTGGCAAAAAGTATAAGTATTCTATTAAAATAATGAAAAAAAGCTTTGAACTTAACACCAATTACAGTTTATGCTCCAACATCCAATACTCACCACTTCTGATCATATTAAGTTTTTAGTTCTACTATATTTATTAAGTAGCAGCTATAAAGTTCCAGGACTGCTGGTGATAATCTGAGTGTTGAGAGCAGTCTGTGCTCCAAAAGTTTGCCACTATAAAGCCAAAACCTCTCATACCTATGATAATTTTGTTTGTACAACGTCATCTTTTTTCCCTAGAAGTTGATTAAATTGTCTATTTCAGAAAAGATACTTAACATTAAAAATTCACAGCTAATGAAGAACTTATCACTACCTCTGTTTCAGTTTTTGTTACTATAGAACACTGGATTTGTCTGTTTTGGCTTCTCTGTATTTGAGCTTGCATGACTTTGATGTCAGGATTAAGAAAGTGCTGTCCTCCCGCTCCTCAGTACCAGATATTTTATTTTTTTTCCCCATGTGTACATATATTTACTCTCCAGTATCAAAAAGCTGCTTTATCTTCTTTGGTAATGACAGAGACAGAACTCCTCAAATGTTACACCACAAGATCTACTATCCAGCCCCAAACCTTAATTATTGCTATAGCCTTCTTAAGTGCAGACATCAAAATTGAACAGTTTTGGTGGTATTCTTTTCTGTGCTGTTGTGGAGCCAAAAGAAGTGCCTTAATTTTATGCATTTCCCCTTTGTACAGGTTAAAGTACTTCATCAGGCTTTTAACTACAACTCTGAAGTCTCAGCAGTGAGGTGGTTCTCTGGCACAAGTCTTTGCATAGCTGCCTTTGGACAGTCTAACATGTACAGAGTGCACAATCTTAGTTTAAAGACACCATTGCTGCCTTGTGATGACTACTTTTGCAGCCACTGTTGTTCAGTGATGATTCAGAGAATGGGACAATGAGATTTCCTTACTTACTATTCCACCAATTTGTCTCTTCTCCAAACTTTACCAAATCTTTTATTTGCCCTATGCTTATTTATATAGATGACATTCATTTTCATACAGTAAAAAAAAAAAATCTGATTAATTCTGTAAGAGAACAGGAAGAATCCAAATGTTCCAGGACTTTTAAGGTACTTGCATAGGTAGCATCTCCATCTCTTCTTCTAACCCTCCTCTTCTAACCATTTCACTAGCCACAGTAAATGCTTCTGTTATCACCACCACCACTTATTAAGGACAGAACTGACACATCGTTTATGTACAATGGAACCTAAATAGAAAATTATAGAAAAACATGTATCATTTCAATTTCAATTAGCTACAGGTTTTGTTGAAGGCTCCTTACTAGCAAAAAAAGATTAGGCAATCAGTGAATTAATTCTTTCATACAGTACAGCATGTACATATTGTCGAGGAATGAGCCCCTGATCACAGGCTGCTGGCAGTGGCACCTGTTACTGAGGCAACTAGCATACCCCTATGGAAGAGCTGAAACTATTTAGTCATCGCTGGGTAAATTGCTTGTGTTCATTAGAGCAAGAAGTATTTCTTTGGAATGTACCTCAAAATAAATTCCTGCTCAGTATTAACGTTTTCAGACAAACTGAATAAAAGGCACTGTTACTCAAGCAGTACATTTGTTGTCTCCAACTGTTGGAAAAAAAAAATGGTTTTCAAGCAACTAGCTACTGTTGCCCTAAGAAGGCTTCCTTATTATCTCTTAGTAACTTCATCTCTCCGTATAAAAGCTCAACAAAAACTTTTCTGAAGCATGTCGAGTCTCACCTTTATAGCTATCTTTATATCTAAAATTATGAGTTAGTATAACAGTATGCATTATAAAATTATACCATTTACTTCAGACATGTCTGAACAGCTAAATCTTCAAACTATACAAAAATAAAGTGTATGAAATCTTACAAAAGGAGGACATTAAGACATTAATAGCTAATCCAAAAAATATAACAATAACTTATACACAGCAGTAAGCATAAGCAATGTAGCCTACAACAGCTTTCAATAAACAGGACTTCTGAAACAAGCATTAGCTAAAATTGGAACATTCCCAAGCACAATAATGTTTCCAATTTATTATCTTTACCACAGTACAAAACTTTCACAAACCGAATGTCCATTGTCTGTCAGTCTGTAAACAAAAGCTACTACCCCCAACTCCTCGTTTTAAGAGAGTGAATATTTTTAGTCCTCGGTCAAGTTTCATATCCATCACTTGCATAAGGAATCAAGAGCCTCTTCTCTTGTTAAATTACATATATATATATATATATTTATCATACAGCCTGCAGTGAAGTGAAATCACAGTGAAAGTCCTGGGAAAAACATGATCTTTACAGCAGGACTTGAACCATTCTAATAATAAATGCATCTAACAAAGCTTCCCATAATAAAAGCGTGGCATTTCCATTTCCAGAAATCAAGTCAATTAGAAATTCTAGGTTCTACTTAAAAACCCCAAAGATCTAAAAGTGAAAAGATTCATCTCCTCAAATACAAGTCTTTCAGTTTCACTTGCAGAGAGACTTTTCCAGTCTGTAAAACAGTAGTGCAATTCAATTAGTTCTTTTATTTTTCTTGAAGTCCAGTAGATAAATGTTGTAGCTCTATGGAAAGATAGGAAGATGCTCTGGTAAACAAGAAACTTTGGCAAGCCCAGGAGGGCTTACTAGTTCATTAAAGCTTGTAAGTCCAAAGTGGCTTAAAAAAGGTTTATGAATAAACTAAAAAAAGAGAAATAAATAGGCAGAAATGAATGTAAACTGTCTGAAACTTTTAATGATTTCTCATTGACAGCTGGCACAAACTTTGACAGCAGAGTCAGTTAAATAGAATCCACCTACAGAGTATTCCATTAGCGCATCCAGTCTGGAATGCTCAAATGGAATTACATTCCTAAAGATTTAAAAAACAGTACTTATAACATTACTACAAGGCTTCTTCTGCCCACCTCACTTACACTTCTTCTTAAAGAGGCTTTTTATTTTTGATGGCTTTTTGTTTTTTTCACCATTTTGGTACAGGTCCTGTGGGATGCTACTTATCCTAGGGACAGAAGAAGCTTCATGGCTGGGTTTACTGTCACTACTGGCTGAAGAACACGAGGTGTGCCGAGGCTTTACGACTGGGATCCCACTTGAAAGCTGGTTCATGCTGCAGGACTTCTCCAGGATTCCATTATAAACTTTGCTGGCAGGACTAAAAATCATGCTCTTAGTTTCTGCCATGCCTACACAGTCAGGAGAGCCCCTAGATATATCTGCAGTTAGAGAAGAGGAGTCTCCTGTAGATGATTCCTCCAGTGAGAGTTCTTCCCGGGATACTTTCTGAGGAGAAAGTGCCTGGTACATCTCAAGACTAGATGGAGGAGACTGCTTCCTTCCAACGGATGAATTTAAGGAGTCACATTCTGAACCTGCTTCCTGTACTTCCCTGAGTCAGAGCAAACAAAGGAGAAAAGAATGAAACTATTATTTCCACCGTGTAATTAACAAGGAAATTTAGAATCAATAATATCAGTCTAAAAGCACCACCCACTTTTCCCTAGTAGTTAATTAACAAAAACATCAAGTCCAACATATTAACTTACAACTGGCACTATATCATTTCATTACCTAAACTTAAAATAATTACTTTCTGCAATTTTGCTTTTTGTGGGCAGCAGGATCTGCCCAGAATCAGTCATTTGCATCTCACTTCAAAGAACAAAAACTATCTTTCTGGCACGTGAAGTCAGAAAAGTTATGAAATGAAAGAAGGAGATTTAAGTCTATCATACACAAAAAGTTTCTTCAGGACAAGTGTCCCTACCTTTCAACAAGCTCATTTGCTCCTTCCAAAAGGAATTTAACCTTTTCCTATGAGGCCATGTAACAAGAGTAGGTACACGCTCAACATGCTGTAAGAATTGTGTTACCATCCATCTTCTCTTCGCCCAGTAGCTGACATTGCTTTTGATCCTAGTTTCAGATGTAAAAGCCAGTAACATATTGTAATGGAGAATCAGGGTTAGTTCAGTGCACCCTGGATTGTAACATTACTTAACTGTACATGACATGCTAGCTATTTACATACACATACCAGACATGAACACTTTCTGCTCCTTTTGGCTACATTCATTTATATTATCCTACAAATTACTTTAATTTTCGTCATGGTTCAACCTCTAATTCTAAACTGACTGCCTCAAACACTCCTATCAGATTCCCAAGTGCTGTTTGCTAGTCCCCGTACCATTGTTTATCAGCAGAGAAGTAAATGGCTTCCTCCTCCTCTTCAGTTCGATAAAGAGCTGGGCAGCTCGACACAGAAAGGATGTCAGGGTCAGGGGAGTGCAAAGCATGCTGAGACTGTGGAGATGATGGCACAACATTGCGTCTTGATCGACACAAGCTACTGCTTCTTGCCAGTGTGCTGGGAGGTTTTACAATGGACCCTGAGGCAAAGAAAAAGCAAACCAAACCCCCCCATGTGACATTGATGTTAACAAAATCTACTCTAAAGACTAAATAGCAAGTGTCTGCTTCAGTCACAGTGATTCTTAAACAGCTTTCACATTTCTCGATTATTTAGAAGACATTGCTCGACTGTTGAGAAAGCAGACTAACAGCACCTTACACATTCTACAGGTAGATGAAGCAGCTAACCAACTGCAGAAGTTTTGTGCCTACCAAATACTACTCTGACCATGTGCAGCCCTGCCTCACTACCCTCCCTTGGGAGGGAAGAGACTAATGAGACTTGCAAACCCTTATGAACTAAAAATAGCAGTACTCAAGTTAGCACATTACACAATATCCTGTATTCTACTTGTATTCTTTAAGCTCCAAGTAATCACACAAAGTTTTGTAATGTAGGTGGTACCTAACCAAACACTCAACTGAAATATACTGCATTGGTTGAAAATTACGTTAGACATAGAAAACTAAATCATATGTAACAAGATAGAAAATATATAATCCAACCTCATTTCAAGCTCAAGAATTTCCTATTTGATGTTTTCTTTTTCCATGCTAAGAATTTCAGGAAAAAAAATAATGGGTGGAGACAGCAACACAAGAGTCGACCATTCAAGCACCTAACAGGAAATGACAAACTATGATCTTTCTCATCCAATTCCTCCTTCAGAAACTGATTAGACATCAGTACTTTTATGGAAAGAAACCTCCAGATCTATTTTCAGGATATCTGTTATGCCTCAGGACTTCTCATATACCTCCTTACACTCTCCAACAGAACGCATCACTTAGCTTAAAATAAGACAGACCATACCTTTACTGCTGCTTAAGATGTTTACTTAGTACAGCATACCAAAAGAATTCAACATTTACTGTAGACAAAGATGTCTAGCCTGACACAAAGTGCATCTTATTTTTGAGATGCCAGTCAGTCAGGTAGATTACAGTCTCCCTTCCTGGAATCTCAGAAAAGGTTCAGTTCCTGTTTTCAGTGCAGGAAGCCACAACATTCACAAAACTGCAAACAACTGCACCTTCACCACAACATGGACTTTGTGTCCTGCTGGGCTGAGCAATAAACAGTGGCTTCCAAGTCCTAACATGACAGTTATCACATAAACCAAACTTTTGATTTTACTTTGATGAATTCCCTATTACTTGGAAAAGCAGCTAAAAAAAAACAAGCCTGTCACTAATCAAATTCCTAAAAAAAAATGTGTACTGAAGAAAACAGAATCTATTTAGGAAATTTGTACTGTGTGTCCACGTAAATAAGATGCCATCCTACTTGCTGGTGTAAAAAACAAGACCACCACTGACTTAAGAGAAATTGTAAGCATTTTGTTTTCTTATAGGGGCATATTTGCAGGATTATGAAAGAATTCAGCTATGACAACTTAGAATAAGTTTTATAGTGCAAATGAAGCCCATTAGATCAAGGAGTCAACTGAATCCTAGCCAGTTGATGGAAAGCAGAAAATTTCACTATCCCTTTCTTGTAATGACTTTGTTTCAGCCTTGTTCATCTACTTTATCTCCTCCTGTTCTTCACTTCAGAACTAAACAGATCCATTACTTCACACCATTTTAGCCTATCATATTTCCTGCTGAAGTGCAAAGAAGTCTGTCCATCTGACTACCAACTATGCCAACCTTAAGTAGATATCAAAGGATGCTAAGGCCAGGTAACAGCCTAGACCAGACAGTTCAGTTATATCCAGACACTGAAAGTCTTGCTTGTAACTGACCTGTCTGCATACTGCCTTTTGCCTGAAGCCTCATGAGTGAGACAAGCCATTTTGCTTCTGTCCTTCCTCGTGTGCATTTGTCATTTTTCTCTAAAGGATGGGAATAATTTAGCAGTTACCAACGTATCACACAATAATTTGACTTCCTGAATGGATTTCAGGAACATCACTGAACATATTTTGTTTCCCCAGTCCCAAACATTTCCAGTTTGTTTTTGTAAATAGTATAAACTATAAAAGCTAGTAAACTAAGAATTTACTTCTCTCATGCAATCACTTTACAAAAAGCAGACAAAACTTCATCAAAACTCAAAAAACATAGTTAAAGTTTTTGTAATGTTATTATGATTTAGGTAACTTTCATCACTGATTAACTGAGATACCACTCATTAGCTAAACACTTCCAAAAAGACAAACTAAATCTTAACAAAAACAGAAGTTTCAACTTCATGTACTCTTAGAAACTATACAGTCCTTCTCTAATCTTCGTTCCTCTGAACCAGCTGCACTTTTTTGCTCTCTGGCTTCACTTTCATTCAAGACCTGAACAAGAAAATGGACTAAAATCACATCTTACATACACATTTCGGTGATTTGCCATTTTAGACTATCTGGAAGGTCGTGATAGTAAATGGAGCTCTGTTTTAAAACCACACCATAGGTTACTCCATATTCTTTCTTGGAATTTTAGACCTAGGAATCCACATCTTACTGGGTCATCCAAGGAATTTGTTACTAAGCTTTAAATCAAAGCCCTTATAGAGAAGACTATAGTACTCTTTAAAAGTAATCAGAACTTGCAGAAAAAATAGCATTGCATTGGTATTAAACTTTTCAAAGGGCTCCATGGAATACATGCAAAAACACTTGTATATTTAGAATGAAAACATGCCCCAAGCACATGAAACAAAGCCAGCAAAGTGGCATTCTCCTTATGTGCTTTTAAAATTCTAATTGATTCTAAGAATTCCAGCCCTGGAAGAAAAATGTACACACATAACAAAGATTTCTTCCCTACTTATTCCCCAGCTTGATATTGTTTATTTAAAAAAGCTACATGGAAGCTCATCTTTTGATATGCCTCCAGAGTCCAGTTAATCAAAACTTCCATGAAACAGGCTCTTGTATTGACGTAATGACTCAAGATACCAGGGTGGTCTGGATCCCCAGTGTATATACTTTCATCATAGTTTAACCAAAGCTGGATTTCCCTCCCTCCAGCATTTGGCCTCTGTGCTTCACACTCAAACAACCCAATGTATCCAAACACAAACATTCTCCCTGAAAGCTTCCCTTGGACAACAACAGGATTTGAAGAATGTTTGAAAAGCTATGTAGCACAAGGAACCCTAGGCAAAATCCATCCCTTCCATCTGAAAGGATAAATGTGCTAAGAAAAAAAAATTAGCACTACAGATAAGATCTTGTTTTAGTGGAGAACCAAGCATGACAAGCAGACTTTAAAAACTTTAGCTCACTCTGTACCTGGGGTGTCCCCCACCCCCACCATGGTAAAGAAACAAAGGCTTTTTTTCCTTTATTTTTATTGCAATACCTTATTTTTAGTTTATGCAAGTCCCAAAAGACATTTGAAAAGTTACACAGAATTTTGTTGCTTCTAAACTTTGATCCAACCCTATACGATTTTAGTATGCCCCTCCCGGTTGATTTTAAAATCCCATGTTCCAAAGCTTTCTCATCAAGTTTACTCAACACTTACCATGAAACTGTGAAACTATTGGAGGAGTATCTTCATCTAAGTCATCAACTCCCCCTGCAATTGGATAAGGAGGAATGGAAACTCGAGGCATAACTACCCAGCTGTGATCAGAGTACAGAGAGGAGGTCAAGCTCGGTAGCCCAGAGTTGTGTGCAATTTGAAAACCACAAATCTTCTCAATCTGTTGCCATCGATAAAGACGCTCTCGTAAACAGGTTGTCAACTCAGAGAGTGCCTTCCTGAAGAAAAGCAAGCATTAAAATTACTTATTCTTTTCTTAATAGCAAAGCAACAACAGTGCTGTCATTCTAGGCCCTTTAAGACTGCAAATATTCCCACCTTAATGTCTTTTAAGCTGTTCCACATAGAAGTGCAAAAACACTACAATAGTAAGTTCAAATTCCAGAAATACACAGTCCAAAAAAAACACATGCGTCCTGTTATTAGTCTTACTTTGCTTCAAGGATTTTATGGTCCACTTCATCCAGTGAGGAGCTGTGTGCAACATGTAATGTTCCAAATACAGTGCTTCTCTTCTTTTTTATCTTTTCTGCCTAAAAAGCAGAAACGCTTATGTTATGTACTTAAGGCAGACAGCAAAATATCAGCAATATTGATAGGCAACATACATCATCTCAAAGGAGAAAAAATATCCATACACTTATCTGAATAATTTGTGTTTACTGTTTCATTTACCTAGCAAGATATCGCTCTTAAGTAACCCAAGAGTAAACATTAGTACCTCATCTTTGGCGATTGTTAATTGCATTTCTGCATGCTGTCTTTTGATATTGTAATATTGTACTTCAACTTCATGTGTTAACTGAAGCCACTTCTGTAAAGCTTCAGGAACAGACCAGTTACTTCTCAGCTCAAATTCCTTCTCAGCCTTTTTTAGAGCCATGCGAACCTAGCATTGAAAAAGAAAAAAAAAAGCATCACCAAGATTCTCATTAGAACTGACAGCAGAAGACAAAATATAAACACCTTTTTAAACCCAGAGCAACATATTAAGGCTTTACAACAAGCTTTGGCAAGTGCCCATCTGTCAGGAAGGCAGATGGGGCATTTCTGAAATTAAGGTATGTGAATTTCCATGCACTATATTACACTCAGATTTTTCTCTGGTGATATATAGTCACTCGCTTGAGGCTTACAAGTATTTGTAAGACAACACATTGATTTAGTATTATAAATCCTCTATTACTACTCAAGAGTGAGACAAAGCTACTCCTTCTCACGTGATAACAAGATAGAAAACAAGCTGTCTTATAACCTGTTCCATGAATCCAGTTACTTTATGGTAAGATAATACATAGTTATGTCCTTTTATGTAGCAAAATACTCCTGAAGCTATGACATGATTGACAGACTTTTGCTTTTAGTACTTTCAGAATTTTCCATTCAAATCTAGTGTCAGAGAAAGGCTGTTTTAAACCCTAAAGATCTAATAAAGGAACAAATTAAAGTCAACATTAAAATACATACAGTTTGCAGATACCTGTACTAGCTCTTCTTCTGCATATTTGAGCCTGCTGAGCTCACATTCAGCTCCCTCCCTCAACTCCCTTAGGCGATGAGCTTCTCGTTTTGCATCATTGATCTCATCCATCATTTTGCGCTCCAGATTTTGCTTTTCCACAGCTACATTTCTATTCTCCTCCTGTGCCTTCTCAAGCCTTCACATTGAACAAAAAAATGAGAAAATACACAGCATGTTTGTTAAAAATTGCCACACTCTTGAGAAGAAATTGTGTCCAGTGCCAGGACAGCAGGCAATTAGCACAACCTGGATCACAAGAGGTTGCCTCTGAACATCAGGAAATACTACTTCACTGTATATGTGACCAAGCTCTGGCACAGGTTGCCCTCTGAGGAGTCTCCCTCCCTGGAGATCTTCAAAAGCCACCTGGACATGATCCTGAGCAACCTGCTCTAGGTGTCCCTTCTTGAGCAGGAAGGTTGGACCAGATGACTTCCAGAAGTCCCTTCCAACCTCAACCTTTCTGCAATTCTGTAATACTGAAGACTGTACAAGCTGCATGAATGTGCAGCATCACAACAAAATGTCCAGTGTCAAACAAAATATGCCAACTTTCAGTTGAATCTTCATTAGAAGATCAACCTTCATTAATAAGATCAAAATAGTCATCTTCATAGAAAATTGAGTTACGTACGTACCAGAGAAACCTACCAACTATCGTAATGCTAAATAAGTAATACAAAGTAATCAGCCAAAGTCTATTTCAAACTTAAGAGCTTGAAACAGGAGAAAGGTAGTTCCGTGTTCTCATTTCAATGTACATAAAGAAAATAGAGATTCCAAAGTAAACTAATTGTATGAATATAACAATATGTACTTCTAAATCAATAGATTCAAAAGACTGAATCTCTACTCTCACCTTTGAGTTATTATTTCATTCTAAAACATCCAGGAGCAATATCTACCCACCCAAAAACCCATCATCACTGACATCACAATTTCTACGTAAGAAGATTAACAAAATCCAAAGAAAGCTTTAAGGTGCGGTATTTATGAGCATAGATGTTCTGTATTTGTATTTCACCACAAAATGAAGTCAAGGACAACTAAACTAGGCTTTGTTTGTTTTCATACCTTTCCTGCAAGTCAAGAAGACTTTGTTCTGCTGTTTGGAGACTTTCCAAGTCCTTCATCATTTTTGTGATGTGTTCTTTGGAGGTTCTGTTCTGAGTATATGCAAACCAGCAGCCTCCAAAACCAATAACTATAGAAACTGTTAATACAAAATCTTTCATCCAGTTGTGAGGGGGACCTGTACAGAGAATAACATGATCACTAACCACTTCGTGGATACACAGAATACACCGCGAAGTTGTGTTTTGTTTTGTCTTCCTGCACAGCCTAAAAGGTGATGCAATGTAAGCCATTCTGTTCTAATGCAAAGAACATTACAGTCTATACTAAAACATACATTACTTTGAGGAAAGCTTATTAAATTTTACATTACATTGTCTATATATTTAAATTAGTTGAGAGCTTTCCCAATTACACTTTATCACCCTGGGAAGAACTTTAAGTTATGTTTCAGTAAGTACTCCTCCATTTGTGCCCTCCGAAATACCCTAATGCTAAATTAAAAGTTTTCTTGTACAACGTAGATTTTTAGAAGGCTAACTCCCTACCAGCTCTGGAAGAGCTTCCTAGTTTGGGAGCAGACAACACGCACAGAAACACAACACAACTATAACTGTGTACAAGTAAGCATGTAGACCACTGGTGATGTGGTAAGGAAATGTTTGCATAAGCTAAAATGCGTCAGATGCAAAACTGTAATACTATATTTAACAGCACTTAAACTTGAGTGCGCACAAAAGACGTTGGCATTGGGTTTGAATCACAGCCTCCTCCTCTTTGGGACACGGAGCGAGGAGTCATCCCCTCTCATTTCAACATCCCAGCTTGCAGTGTCCAAGATTTCTTGGAGGTGAATGTAACATTAGCTAGAAGTGTAACTTAAACATAGTCAAAAACAGTTAGAATGTACTTATTGCAACACAGAAGCCAACATGCAGCCTACTGGTAATACACCTAAATTACTACAGTCTTAAATTTTACAATTCTAGAGTTCCAGCATCCTTACAAGTTTTAATTCATTTAATTTCACAGTGTATGCCAACCAATCCATCAGTACAATCACAATATAAAATAAGCCATCCTACCTACAGCATCAAGCCTCACTGAAAGTATTTTCTGTTGAATTCCAACAATGAAAATATAAGAAAAAATACAAAAAAATACTAACGTGTGAGAGGTCCAAATAAAACAACATCCAAGGCTTTAAGCTGAAGTTTCTGTCTATGGCTCCGGTCAATTATTTTGAGGTGAGAGATCATGAAAGCATGTTCATTTACTGCTATCCTGTTAACAACAAAAACATTACCTACTTCACAAGCTATATTGAAACCCATCCATGAAAAAAAATAAAACCGCAATGTATGGAATTTTCTGGTTATATGGATTATAATCATGCAATTTAATTAAAAGATACAATAGATTGACCTGTTCCACATTTCCCTGTTCCACTTTTTCAGGAATAATCATTAATCCATCTGGCACAGCTAAAGGCAACAGCTGATCTATAAATTTGTGAAACCAACTCCACAAAACATACACAATACTCAGCTTTGGTAACTATGCTCAAGAAGAGGGGTTATGCAGATAGTTCTGATGTATACCTATGCAATATATTGGAAGTTGTCCAAAACAAAGTGAGCTAACATACAGAATTGCATGATTATTGATAGAAGTTCAACAGGAAGAAATAAGGCTAAAATGAAAGGAACGGCTGGATACAAATTATATTTGGAAGTATTTTGGCAGAAAAAAAGTCAGTCATCTCTTCAGAAGCACAAGGGCATTTCTCTTTTCTTGCGTTCATCCATGTCTTGTTAGACTTCAAGTTCACATCATTGGTCTCACATCCTGACTAAATCAGCAGAACCTATGGGGAATCATTTGAAACTAATTCAGAAGAAATTCACCTGGGAAGTGTTGTTCCATTGACATTGCTGTCTCTAAAATTCTTCTCGTATTGGGGCAGTTCAACAAATTCTGACAGCCACTGAAGGGTATCCTCTTGAGTCCAGTTATGAACTAGAAGAGAAGTGTTTGATTAACTTAATTTTCACAAAAATCGATAGCAAGACATAGAAGACAAGCAGTAGAGAAGGAAGTTAGTGAGCATAAGGCTTTAGCCAAATAGAACTGCAGATTCTAGAATAGAATTAGCATTCCTACTAACCAACGTGTTTCTGGCATTTTGCATTTTTCTTATTTGCCTAAGCTTCCTCAGGGAAGCACATGGTAAACAAACCAGCACGGAACCGATATTTCTTTATTAAAAATCCACAGAACAATTTTGTAGATATATTTAAATTGGGACTGCATCTTGTGACAAATCCACTTAATGATCCCAGTCTCAACCCTTTTGTCTTTGCATATGTCTGCAGGTGCTGTACCCATTTAAGGCAAGGTACCAAGATCTCTCCCAGGGACCCATTTTTAACCAGCATCTTCAGAGGCTTCTGCCTACTGACCACAAAAGGGGAGAGAAGAAAGGAAATTTGCTCTCTAGAACTACTAGCATGTGACAAAGCTGGGCAGAGACAGCATCTCACACATACAATCAGGAAAGCTGAAAAACAAGCTTAAACATTTCAGATTTGGATCAATTCAGATAACTAGAACACCTTTCAGACCCACTTACAAGCTTTTGAAATACAGTCACAATACAAACCGCTTGCACTCATTCATATAGGTGGTGTATTACTCCTTCTCAGCACACTATTCCCATTTCTTCCTCTGCTTTAGCACCACAAGCTGTTGTCCAGGTGTTGATCTTACAACAGACACGGTTTTGTCATAATACTCTAAGCTTTGATAAAAGATGTCTCGGCTATTTGTAAACAGATCATAGGCACATTGCAAAGATTCTTAAATGTTTCTTGAATGTGAAAAGATCAGTTTCACAGCTAATTTTAAGCATTTCAGAAAGGTTGACTATGATCATCCAGATCATCCTTAATTGCATCCTGCAAGCATCAGATTCACAAACTGATTCAAAGCAAATGCACCGTTTTGATTTGACATACAAAAGTTACCTAAAATAGCTACTACACACTACAGACTTCACTGACAGTACAACATGTAATTTTAGAAGTAACACAATTCACTGAGTTGATAAATGGAAAAACTGAAATTTCACTGCTGATGAAAATACCTGGTAGTCACACTGTCAAGATTTAGGTGAAATTGTTTTCACATTTTATATATATATATATATATATATAAATATATATATATATACACACACACACACACCCCTCAGCAGTAAATTCTAAACTTTTCACCTAAGAAATATCATTTGGGCTCTAATGAAATACATTTGAATTTACATGAAGCACAATTTCTACATTTAGAATTTATTTTCAAAGTATACGAGGTTCTTTGTAGAAACTGTTAGATTTTGACTTTATGCAATAACTGAATGCTTTTTCACTTATGTTTTATTTGAAATGCACAGAAAGTCATTTTTAAACTACAGCACTGATCAGGGAACAGAAGTAGACCAGGGGACACCCTGAGGAAACTGAGCACAAGTGTTCCATACAGCAATAATGGTCCATTGAAGCACCCTCTTACCACCACAGAAGCTTCCTTCAACTTAAGGGATTCATTAGATATCTGTACTGTTTGAGGGTCTGAACCAATTATAATACAGAAACAAAGACTGCAGGAGAAACCTGCAGTTTAACCTGTCAGTTTATAAAGCCAACCTTCAAGCCAGGCAATTTGCTCCAGGTCCCAAAATGAGGTTTCACAACAAGTGCTTAATCCATCAGAGCTTTATTCCGTAGAAGACTTTTCTGTAGGTTCTTGGCACTGCTTGGACACTTGGAATCTGCTTCTGCGTCAGTGGATTTCTAGTGCTAGGCCCACAAATGCCCACATTGTCCAGCTGTAGCCCTGTCCTCCCTTTTCTGCAGCACCACAGCAGAGCCCTGGGAGACTTGCTATCAGTGAAAGCTTTCAAACTGTTTTTTTCCATTTGTGTTTTCTACATGGCATATACTGGTCAGAAGTATTGCTTGACTTGTCTCCAACAAGACGTTATGACCAGTGTATGAATTTATTCTACAACAGCACACAGCAGCGAGAAGCAAACTGGCCTTTTTTTCCTGCAGAAGCATTTATAGCCTACTGAAACATGACACAAGAGCACTGATGACAGGAGCATACTGAAAGTCAACCTGGCCAGCTGAAATTCATCTTGATCAGCACTGGCAATTAGATTGTGACAGCTCCAATAAGCAAGCTGAGGTAGTAGTAATTTTTCCATATTTTAATCACCCAAAAAGAGCATAGTCCTTCAGATAGTGGAGTAGCAATTGACAATTGCTGTAAGTTAAAAGCACACTGCATTAAAAGAGATATCATATCCTTCCCTCTCACGCTTATTTTCACAAAGAGCTATCTTGAGATTGAGGATGTCAGCAACATGCTTTGGGTGGGCAGGTATAAAAGCCACAACATTTACACCCCAATGCAGCACTCAGTCTGTAGACTTGCACCAGCTGTTATACTCTGGATCCCGACGTGGCTGTTTTTTAAAAACAGCTGTAACATACTTGAAGGTGAAGGAAGCAAAAAGGACCTTCAAACTGGCCCTGTATCAAAGTTGCTCCTTTGCTAACACATATTCATAACTGATTGGAAGATCATGCTATATATATATCCCTTTAATCACGTTAGATTTATCAAATAGCACAGGGAGCTGCAAAGTAAAGCCATTATAGTATCAGCCCCAGTACTCCTTTGGACCTCCTGCACCTTTCAGAAGTCAGACTGCATTCAACAGCAGTATTTCAAAGAGTTTAGCATTGGCCAAAAGTGAACGACAGCCATATTCTGGGCTAAGAGTTAAAAGCAGGCTCACCGGGCGATACAAAAAAAAAAAAAAAAGATTCTCTATCAAACACATGGAAAGATTCAAAAGCATTAGTACAAAATATGCTGCTATTAGTTTTTACAACTTTTGAATAGCATGAAAAATTCTAAGTCTGGGTCAGCGTTTACCTTCTTCTCTATCTTTTCAATAGCCAAGTGCATGTCTTTTTTCACCTCATGCAGGACAGCCCATCTGCAGTACTGTACTCATCCTGCTCCAAACGGCATGGAGCCTTAGGTAACACATCCTTAGCCAAGCCCCACATGTGTTTCCTATCTCCGATATTTAAAAACTGAGACAGTAAACGATTAACAAAGTGGAAAACAATCCTAACATCTCCATGGCATGCAGTTTAGTCCTAGCTGCTGCAAGAATACTTATGAAATATTACCTCAGATTAAAACAGGTGATGACATACATAAAGATATTTTTAAAGGCTTTGTTTATCTACTACTAAAGAAGGTAGACTTCAGGTCACCTTCTGCTTTCCACAGAGAAGAAAGTAAAAGGAAAAATACAGGGCAAATACAAAAAATGCAAGCTACTTTGTATTATAGAACAGTCCACAAACTACAGGATATATGACATTAAACTTCAAATAAGCCATAATGGCAGAGAAAAACTAGTTGCTTTTTCTTTAAAAAAATCAGTTCGTAGAAACTGACTTTTGGTAGGTCTTAGTCTGAGAGAAGTAAACAATTCAAGAACTCCAGGTTTGATCACTACAGTTTTGTTTTGCCACAGCAATTAAGTTGCATGGGACAATGCTACCTTGCCAAGAACACAGCTCCCTGCCCTATTCACCCAGGCAGGTCAGAGAGCTATCCAGATGAAGGCTCCTGCCCCAGTTTTACAGACTGCCTTACGACTGAGACTAAATATGTAAACATCTCTCTTCTAATAGCACTCAAATTCATGCAGATTTGATCTGGGGGTGCAGAATATAAGGGCTAGGGCCACAGATGCTCAAGACTGGACTTTGAATGCCAGTTTCTGCTCAATCACCTTTTAGACATCAAAGCAAGTGCACCACCTTTGTGAACTCCCACCTCCCACCTTTTCAAGGCAGAATAAAAACCAACTCTGCACTTGAACTTTAACTCAACAACAACTAACCTTGATACTTGAGAATAGCTGACAGACTCTGTGCATATATAAATAAATACTGCTTAGTTAAAAAGACAGTCAAACACCACACGGCAAGCATATGGAACATAAGGAACAGGCATACATAAGAACAGAAATCAGAGTCTTAGGAAGCAGGGTTTTCTATGCTTTACACAAGATATGCCAGTTCCTAACCAATCTTCTAAAAAGAGTTCTGTTTCTACAGAGTTATATCAGAAGATTTAAAAGTTTAAACGGTCAGCGGCATCAACTAAACTAAGTGCCAGTTGTTTTCACTGAAAGACTCACCAAAGCTGTACAGCAACAGACCAACAGACTAGATGCTGATTTTAGCTGCACTGTCTTTCCTTTCATCCAAGAAAAACTTACAGCAGCCTCAAAATCCCTTTAACTTGCACCAGTACAGACTACTACTTATGGATTTTAAGGCAAGGGGGGGATACCAAAAGCAAGCCTCGTGCCAGAAATAATTAAAAAGCAATCTGCTTTTTTTTTTTTCCTTTCTTCCCTCAAATCTCATCTATCTTGTATCAAACAAAAGGCTATTTTAAACTACTTGATATATGCTGAAGACAAACATCTGGAGAAAATTATCTTTATGAGAAAGAAAGGACAATTCAACTCAGCATAAAATAAGAAACACTAAATCCAGAAGACATTTCTGCATAAGCAGTAATGGGCACTGTCAAAGGCACTATTTAGAGCTTGTAATTCTCAGAGATACCTCAACAGACTACTTAACGAAGTCTCAAATTACCGATACCACCATTTACACTACCATCCACACTCTTGCTTCATGCTGTCAAATTGCATTAAACTGGCACTATAGACTAGCAGCACTTAAATCAGTATTCCTAAAACATCTAAAAAGGAAAAGCAATATCTTGTGTGTTTCCTAAAGTTAAATGAAAATAGTTTAAAGATTTGAGAGGCTTCATGCCTTCTAACAGTCACAAAAACCAAGTGTGCATATACATATATAAAAAAATTCAGAGGCAACTTTGAAAAGTTCTGTATTGGGAAAAAAAAAAAAAAAAAACATTTCAAGATCATGTCACTTCGCTTCTAAGTTCAAAAAGCAGTGAAGAGGAACACCATATAAAAAGCTTATGCAGTCATTAATTACCAAAACATGAGTTTGGAAATCTCAGAATTTAAGCAGCTTAAGTGAAAAGTTCAAAAAACCTCAACTTTATTTCTTAGCATACAATTAAAAGAAAGAATAAAGAAAATAATCAAGCATATAACAGCTAGATTTCAACTAGAAACATAAAACTTCAGTATTGTTAGTATAAACTCCACTTTTCCTAAAGCATCTGTTATATGTCCGCTTGGGAGACTCATTCTCATCCCTGTGGTGGAACTTCAGTATCTATAACGGTACTGAACGTACAATGGCACTGAACAGTGCAGAGCAAAGCCTCTATAAGCAGACACAGGAAGACCAGACAGTCCTTTCAAAATCTGAGTCTTATTCACACTGCTCACTATACTCAAGAGACCTGGAACAAAGTTATATACAGATACTTTTTATAATACTACAGCCTACATTTTTGAAGAGTTACTATAGGTCAGACAAAATTGTAGACAAAATTTTCTTTGATAATTTAGTTGCAATGTTTTCATTGCACAAGATCTTCTGTGAGCAATTACCTAAAGGATACTTGAAGAGATGAGGCAAGAAACATCCACTGATTAAAATACAACTGGTTTACTACATAGCAAATACTTGCAATGTATGACCTCAGACTGCACTTAAACGAGTGCCTAACAGTAGCTGAACAAATGTCATCTTCCTAGTTTCAGCTCTTCTGTTCAATCTTTAGTTGTTCAACTGATACTAATTTATAGATCTTTAAGCACATGTCATTAGTGCAATAGCTTATGAATGTTAAAAAAATTACTCTTAACTACGACCAACATTCCTGACCTTTACAGATTTTTTTAATCACTAAATCCTGGAACATGCTCAGCAATGAACAGTATACCATTCATGAAGTACGTGGCTTATAATTTCATTCAAATCAAGGAATGCACATTGGGTCATCATTGCATGGTCCTATATCCCAAGTTCCAAAAGATTTTTTAAAAGTACTTAGGACTAAGAATTTTAGCTCTTTGGAGCCCAAAGACAATTTATACAGTAGAAGTACATTGGATTTTCCACTTAGTACAGTGTATAATTAATGTTAAAAAACACCTTGATAGAAACCCTTAGCGTTTGCTCACTAAATAAAAACACTTATCTGGAATTCAATGATTGCAACAGTCACTTCCATAAATTATAACCTCATACCGATGAGTGTGAAAGCTATCCTAATGTACCTAGCACGTCAAAAAGAAATTAACACTAGAGTGAGCATTCAGTTTGGTTTATATACCCCTGTGAATCACGATACTGATACAGATTCATGAAAATGCTGAAGAAGAGGTCATCCACTTACTACTATAAACAACTTGGTGGAAAACTGCGTCTATTTCAATAACCAATATATTTTTAACCTACCTTCAGATGTTTTCCAGCGTCTCCATAGATCCTCAATGGTAATATGCTTGTCTTCTCTGTGTAGGTGGCTATGTTTATTCGAGGCATCCTTATACTGCATATCTTCCCTTAAAAACTGAAGAAGGAAAACAAATTAAAAAACACCACTTTCTAAGCAGAAGCTGCAAGCATATCAGGGTAAAAAAAAAAAAAATCTTTACTATCTCTTCCCCATGCAAGCAGCACACAATTCATGTAAGCTGACTATGTCAAAGACTCAAAAAGGAAGTTTTAACACTCTTACAGGACTTGATTCTGCAATTATTAAACTCTAGGAAAACTGAATTTGCAATTGCTAGTATACAACGTTTAACAACATTTTTCGTATACCTTAGTGATTCCGAGTATTCACTGCATAAATCATACTGCATACTTTTCCATTCTGAATACATTTGGTCTTACCTTCAATAGATGAAGATGACTATGTAATAATATAGAAATTAGAAATAGAAAACACACCAGACCTTTATGGATGATGAGTAATACCTGAATCCTGCTACAGCAGTTAAAAACAACCGCTTGTGGAATGATAGAAAGGTGTTAACTAATATTAGTCTTCTGAGTAGGTAACAAATTTTAGTTCCATTTCAAATTAAAAACAGAAGCCATCTTAGGGACAATTTTCTTCTTAATAATGATGCCTCAGTGGCTACACTCCAAGCACAGAAGTATTACACATGGCATTTCATTTACAATAATTAATAGAAAGCCTATGTCAAAATACCAAGCTTTGCATGTTAGTAAGCATAACAAAACAGATCCTGCAATCTCATTATACAAGTGTTGTATCAATATTTCACAAGTCATTGCAAATGGTTTCTCTTTATACATAGAGCCAGAAAAAGCATGCAAATGCAAGACCCTAGCATATATCCTCTTAGCTAGGGCCACTGTCAGGAAAAATGGATACCACAACCATGAAATGAAGACCTTCCTCCCTCCCCCAAAAGCTGAGGGAGTGCTAAATGTCCATTAGCCAACAATCTTAGCTCTTACACTGCATTCATTACTGGGTGCGCAATAATAAAACCACACTAGTGCTGCAGTGTAGTACAGCACTATGCCAGAGATAAACCCCTTAATTCTTCTCATATCTACTGCTTCCCATTCTTTTTCCAAGTTTCAGTATAACTGAAATTTCTTCAGCTGCAAGTCAGAATTGAAGTAGGAGAAATTATGAGAGGGAGAGATTGAAAAACTTACTGCAGGTATGAATGAAGCTTTCCAAGTGGACAAAGTGAGCAAGACAATAGAAGAGTAACACAGAACATGACAAATAGGTGCCGGTCTTATTTGTTTCACACAGAGCCTAGAGAAGTTAGCAAACCCATCTCCCATTAGTAGCAGTAACCTTACATCGGTATCAGACCCTAAAAAGCACACCATCAGACACCTCTGTGGGTGGACACCTTATGAGTAGCAGTACCAGAAAACTAACATGAGAGCAAAGTAATCTCAGAGATTACTTGCTTTCCTCACTCCCTGAAGGATATGCAGCCCAACCAAAACCTGCTATAGGTAGTCAAGACACCTAACAAAAAACAGCTTTTTATGTGGCAGGTCCATATGCTATCTCCACTGCAAACAAAGGTGATAAAGAATGGCAAGTGGTGAACTGCTAAATGCCCCACTTAAACTTTACTCCTGGAACAAAGCATCTGCAGATCTTCCCACATTTCTAACAAATCTAGAGATGATTTAGTTCAAGTTGCACGAGATGGAAAAGCAATCAATGTATGATAGCAGAAATATACAAGAAGAAACTAACTTACCAAAATCCCCTTATTAAAATCTTCATTCTTACAAGAAAATAAGTCGTCTTAAAAAAAAAAAAAAAAGGGATTCAGGTTCCTCCTTTTAATTCAGATAAAATTGTAGTTGCCTTCCTGAATCCAATCATAAATACCATGCCTATCTTTTGGTTCCAAATACTGGTTGGGTGCAAGCCCTCTTTCACCTACCACTTCAGAGCATTTTTGACTGACAGACAATTGCTTTCTAAAGCAGTTTGATTACTCAATTATTTCTGTTTAGCCAATAAAAATTTCATGTGTGCTTGAACTACTACTACGTATACGTACAAGAAGGCAGAGATGCTCACGTTTACACATGCATGCATATGAGAAATATCAGAGAAATGTACTAAATGAAAAAATTGAGAACGCAGCCTGTTGGGGCGGAGCCATTTGCAGAACTTTGAAAACACCCTGGTCCAACAGTAGTAAAAAAAAAAAAAAAGTACAGTAAGCACAGAAAGGAATGACTGCTGTAACCATATGGAAATGTATCTGCTGCATAACCTCTGCTGCATGTTCCACAGTCCAAGCATGAAGTCTGAGTACTTCCCAGATTGGCACAACAACTCTGAAGCTGGTAATTCCCATAACCAGCACACGATGTACAATCGAAGGTGTCTGTGACAGGCACAGACATTTGTTTTAAAAAGGTCGGTGTGGTTTCTGAAGGGGAACAGAATGGAACACATGCTGTAGCTAAAGGTTTCAGCACATTTTGCACCTCCCCAGCTAAAGCTCATACCTCTGAGTTTTCAATTTTCTTCCATCTATTTCTAGTTGACAGCAAAAGCAAAATATTTCACGACAGGAACATCTGAACAGCTACAGGTGCTGTCAAGAAAAAGTCTGAAATGCTGTTAAGAAAATCATGCTACATACAAGGCTAGGAAGAAAGAGATGACAGATGCCAACTGATATACAGAAAAGCTTTAGGGTGTTACATATCACACAAGAGCCCTATAAGGTTATACAGGAAAGCGTTCTGATTTTTAAAATGTAACATGGGTTACCTCGACAGCCAGTTAAGCAATGCAGAAAGGATGTATGGAAAACTTTCAAAGTTTCCTGTTGTTGGGCTACAAAGCCAGCAGAGGGAGCAGGAGTTAACAGATACATTCACACGGCACTGATGCGAACATAACTATGTAAGCTTGAGGGGGGAAAATTGAAAGCCTAATTTCAAATTTCATCACAAATACAGAAAAATCTAAGTTTACAGTAAAAAAAAAAAAAATCCAGAAGGAGAGAAGAATAGTGGAAAAGATCTAATTTACATTGAAAGACTGTTAGGGTATTTGACTAAATTTTTGTTTGTTTGTTTGTTTTAAACAAGGAATCCACACAAAAACACCTCGAGCAACTTGCATTAAATAATTAGTTTGCAGTAACTCCACGGGAGTGGTCCTGTGTTTATGAGGATTTCTCCATGAAAAAACAAAGTGCCTGTCTCCTGTTCAATCCCACCTATATTGCTCTCAGGTCAGAGACAGTCACAACGCAGGACTGCCACAGGGGCAGAGTTACAGCGTGTACAGCTGGACAAAAAAACATCACTTTTCAAAGAAGGAATGCATTCACTAATGAAGAGATATGACAGTCAACAAACATCTCTTTTGCTTAAAATACCTTTTTTAAGAGCTGGCCTAATATGGAAGTTTTGTTAAGAAAAGGAATTGCATCCTAAATTGAAGAAAGCCGTAAAAACGGAACAACTCTGGTAGAAAGAGGATTTTTCTGTTCCTTGTCATGGCAGCTAATCTCTTTTCTGTTGCCCTGGCCAGTAAGTACACAAAGAAGAGGTTAGAAAAATAACTCTAAACTGGGAGGTTAAAAGAATTAGCTCTGACAAAACACATCTAAGTATTATCTTAGCCAACATAATTATTCAACAGGGAGAAGGCCTTTTAAAGACTACACATTTGAAACCAAGATAGCAGATGAGTTACGTAAAAAAAAGTGTAAAATAGCCATTAGTTGAGGTAGGTAATTCAAAAACAACTAAAAATTACTCTAAAGAAAGCTACACACCTAAAATCAAACCTGGAGTTTTGATCCCAGAAGAAATATTAACAACTGTGCTCCTACAAACAAAAAATCATATCCCAGAGCCCAGGATTCAGTGTAATAAAGTGGGGATGAAAAACTTTCATCCTGGCGCCAACAGAAGCTGAAGCCCTGGAACAGTTCAAGGCAAGGTCAGGTGAGCCACCACCTTCCTCTCCACAGAGACTTTATTTCTGTAACATTCACCAAAACCCAGCAAACTCAACCAAAAACTAGCCTGAAGCAATAACCACAAACTTCTAACCCTTCCAAAGAAGAAAAAAAGACACCAAAATCCAACACAGGTCTGACACCAAGGGAGCACTGACACACTAAAGCCATACACCACAAAGATGCAGGGCAGGAAAATATGGAAGTTGAAAAATTGCAAAACATCCTTGCTCCTTGAGGAGCAAATGAACAATCGCATACTTTTGCTAAACAGTGGAAAAGTAAAATTAACCACATTCACTAACTGCAGAAGGAAGCACTCATGCTATGTTTATTCCTTGTTCTGGATAAAGACACAAGTTTATGATTTTCAGTTTCACAAACTTAAAATAGACCCTCCAACTGACAAGTTTACTTTAAGAGCAATTAGTAACATCTCCTGGCTAAGTGTTACCATCCTCCCTTGAGCAACCATTCCTTTCTACAGTGTTATTCCTTTCAGTTTTATTATTTCCTCTTGCTTTAATTCTTCTGAAGAAAACCTGCAACAAGTCAAAACCTCCATTTTCCTTTAACCCTACCTTAGTACAGAGGCAGTCCTAACAGCAGTCACCCTTAAATGGCCTTTTACAAAGCTGTTCCATCCCGTGCTACCAGATTTACTCCATCTATTGCACACTGTCAAGCTTTGCCAGGTTATGATGGCTAGCTGACAGCAAGTGTGCTTTTAACATTCAACATGCTGCAATTAAGGTACAACAGCATTCCCCATTTCCCCCCATAGAAATAGCTTCTGAAGATGTTACAGAGTAAAATAAGGTAATTTATTCAAGCATGTTGGAAATATCTCCAGTAAAACAAAGTTCATGGCTAATGAAAGTGGAAGCAAGCGTATCTCAAGTAACCTACAAGTTCTACTGGGAAAAAAAAAATATATATATATATAGTGGCTTAAAATAAAATTTCCGTAATTCTACTGTAAACTGTGCAATGCCTTCAAAGGGAAGCTGGAATTAATTTCCAAGAGAGCATTTAATTGTAGCAGGACTAACTGCCTGCAATGCTACAAAACAGGTGCAGACAGCTACACATTAGCTTAAGCACCTCCGAGGAGGCAAGGCATGAAGCAGGTCTGATCCAAAACACGTCTGCACGAGTTTCTATGCAACTGTACCCATGATAACAGACGCTGCCGCTCCACTGGACTTCTTTGCACAGACACAGCCACGGACTGGCACTGCCATCGTGCTTTCAGGGCAGGGCTGCCTCCTGCCTAGAGGGCTCTGAAAAGCACAGACTGTGTAGACATACTGAGCTGCTGTTAAACTTCAGGAGGATAGAAGAGATTGCCTTTTAACAATCAGAGACAAATGCATTAGCAGCTGAATGATAAAATTCAATAAAAGCAAGACCTCTACTAACATATCTGCAGCTGAAATTTAGCTGCTTACTAAAACTAACAGAATTTTAGAGCAAGCAGATAGTTTTGGGGGAAGAGGGCTGTCGCACTGGTTAGGACACTCAGCGTACTCATCTGAAAGATCAATGTTCTTCACACAATGTTCTCGCACAGTGAGATGTAAAACGCGCTCGGGAGATATCCGGGATGATGCAAAACAGTTGTACCGTTTCTGAGCCGCTGCAGTAGGCATTTCCCTACAACACACAGTTTTGCCCAGCAGTCTGCCTCTGAAGCATTATCTACCTTACACAAACCTTACACACCTTACAAACAGCAGTTTAAGGACAATTATTATAAAAGTGATAATGTCAAAGCCAAAACACTAAGGGAATTTATGTCCTTTAAAAAGGACAATTCTTGCTGAGTGTATATTTGCAGGCAATGAGAGGAAGCAAGAGCTCACAGCAGATCTCCTCCCAGCTGAAGTTACAACACCTGGGGTGAGCTCCTGAAGTTTAATGAGGTCCCAAGAGGCACTAACAAGGGCAGATCAAGCTCTCCAACTACGTCACGCATGTGCCAGTTTAAAAAACACGTGTCAGTTTAAAAACATTTGGATGGATTTCTTCAGGAGCCTCTGGCTAAATTTAGGGAGGTTGTAACTTCTATGTTTCCCTATCATCTAAAAAGTTTGGGAAAGCTATCAGTCTATGTCCATTTATTCCATCAACTGCCTATACATATGCACTATCTACCAGCCACTCATTTTTCCAACATATTACATAGATGTACTTTTCCCCTAAAATATTTTGCTAACTCTTTACTGTCTCCAAGATTGAACAATTAAAGGGGACAGAGATGCTGTGTATAAATTTGCTTTTGTTCAAGAATACAGAGGTATCCAGAGTTTAAAAGTTTTAAGTACACAATATTTTCATATAGCAAGCTTGTAAAACAGACGCTGGTGTTTGCATGTACCATTTTAACTGCTAAAAGAAAGGAAATGTAAACCACCAGGAATATCACCAGCAAATTGCACACTAAGTAAAAGGAGACCCACTTCATACTGTTCTACTTTTTCCTTACAACCTTAAAGGACAATGAGCACCAAAGGCAGGGTTTACTGAGGCATGTATTTCTCAACTCAACCTAATTCTAGAAATTACTTATTTCTGTTTATGCTTGACTCTTCTACCTCCTCCATTTTGATTCCCAACTGGATTATTCCACCTCTTCATCTTCTTTCAAACACTCTCTCATGACATAGGTTGTTCCATCTCTCTTGGATTATTTGCATCACAGATGCAAATATGACCTTCAAGCCTTCAACTAATGGCTTCGCAGAGCTTGCACACATTCTGAAATGGCCACTTCTACTTAAAGGAAGATCTTGGGCTGTCAAACATGCTGCCCATCACACTTACTACAGCCAAAGTGCTGATTTACTCTTCCTTATCAAATCACATTAGCTACTTTTACTGCTTTGGTCGCTGTACAGATGATGATCACCCACCCTGTTTAAGCTGCTACAGACTGATTTTTACATTCTTGTCTCCAGACATGACTTACACATCTCACCTCTGAGTTTCCAGCTGCTTTGACCAAGCTTGCTCATGGGCATTCTCTGATCATTTAATGCTTTCAGTACTGTAGGCTCTGGGTATTCTTTTTAGTGTTTTTTTTTTGTTTGTTTTGTTTTTGTTTTAATTATGCAAGATATTGAGATACTAAGTCACCTAATCCAGGGATCCCATGAAATGCTGTAAATTCATGCCATTGGCTTTTGTGTCGTTATACATATAACATAGTAATATTTCAAAACCACCAACTTACTCATTTCTACAGTGAGATTCCTTGAGGCAATTACATGATGTAGGATCTACACATAGAGTTTCTTTGGAAACAGGAAAAAAACTTGGTAAATAACGAACATGCTGATAAGTCTGTCTTGCTGCTCATGCCTCTTCATCATTAAAATAAGTCATATATGCCTGCTGTAACAGATGCTTCCTGAGGCAGATAGCCTCCCACAGCACATGACTAAAGCCTCAGTCAATAATATACTCCCTTTTAGTTACCCTTTTACAGTCTACACCTTTAAAGCAATGTAAACAATTGCAACCTTTTGTACATGAATAGTAAAATATTAGTAGCAGGAGCCAGATTTGATAAATTCATACTGACCTGCCCTAATGATAACTACAGTCTTGTCTTCTATGCTTTTTCCTTCTCTCTCCCATTCTGCCTTTCACGCTGATATCCTACTTCACAGAAATTAATAGCAGCACAGTAAAACATGATCTACTTTAAATTATAACACAAGTTTATTATCCAAATCAATCTTTTTTCCTTTGAGTTATGTTCCTTGTTTTTGAATTATGTTATTCTATATTAAAAACTCAGGAAAATGTTATAAAATTATGTGAATCCTGAATAAAAAAAATCAAAAATGAGTAACTATGACATAAGCTCTTTTCTTCCTCAAATATTTTCTAGCATTTCAAACTAGAAAAGTATTTTCTAGTGAATTTAAAGTTCAAGATTTTGTCTTCAAAAATCTGTTATACCAGCTACCCTAACTTAGGTAACACATCAAAACTAAGGAAAAATCTAACCAGTCCATGATCAGACTAGAACCCTTCCACCTTTCTCAGCTGACTTCCATAAAACCCTTACGTGTTTCAGTGACTAATAAATCTCATGGTAAAAATTTTGATCAAGTTTCCCACATGAATTTCACAAAGGTTAGCTAGCTAAAATCTTCTTTCAAGCCTACAGAAGCCAACCCCAAAAGGCTTCCAGTTGCAGACTAGTTTTGAGGAAACACGAAGTCTCTTATAAAAGTTCACGTTTTCCTACTTCCTAAAGAAATTCATTCTCTAAGGAACAGTTTTATGTGAGACTTCATTTTACATAGAATAAATAAACTACAACAAAAACAAGGCATGAGAAACTTTCCAAAAAAGAAGAGATATATGCAAGCAAGATCTCGGGAATCACTGCCAGGGGTTCTCAACTAGATTAGCAAATTAAAATAGTTAAAATAGTTCAGCATCTTTATTTCTTGTCACCTTTCCTTTCTCAAAATAACTTATTTACAAGAACTTCCTTCCTCAGTGTAAATATAGGCTTGCAATCCGTAACACTGTTTTACTAGTGGTACAACAGCAGAAAGTTAATAATATCTTGTCATTTTTCCTGCCAAATAATAATAATAAAGCTGGTGAATATCAATATACTGCTCTTCCAGGAGTCTTGTTGTAAGCAGAAGCCATGCAGCACATAACAGTAAGAATCCATTACCTTGCTGTTAAGAAGATCCCTGTATCTCATGCAAGCTTTATTTATAATTAAGTGGTTTATTATCTATTCTCATCTTTAATCAAGGCAAGCAGCATTATCCACTCTGACAGATAAAACATCTGTTTTGGAAGCAGTGTCAATTACTGTTCTGAATATATACTACATGTGTTGTAAGTAATAAGGTAATTAGATAACTTCATTGTTAAAATGTCAGATTTTTGAAGATTAAGATAAAAACTAGTTAAAGCAGCACAGGAACATATAGATTACTAGTTTATCTTCCAATTAAATTATGGTTTTTACTAATTTCAGGTTTGCTTGTAATGTCTTAGATGAAAGTATATCTGTGCAAATATGTATTCACTGATCTCCAAGATAATAAATGCAGAAAAAAAAGATAATTTAGCTCTTATTAAATACACCAACATTTGAAAGCAGAGTGCAGAGAAAGGGCTACATTTCAGTTGTCTTGCTTTATGCACGGTGAGTACTTTGAATACATAGCTTCACTAATCTCTCATACCCTAGCTATAACCGCAACCCTCATGATCTATTCAAATTTCAGTCATTTTAACGAATTTAAGAGTAGCTTCTGTTGCTTTGGTTCACCTTGACACTCCTCTGCAACAGAAGGAAACTTAGTCTCAGAGATAAAGATGAAGAGGTGTATTTATTGGAAGCAAGGGCAGGTCTTTTGAACGCTGCTAGAAACTTTTCAATGTGTATTTCAGTGTTTTCTTTTAACTTTCTTCACCTTCGTGTACAAAAAATGCAGTGCAAGTCAAGATAATCATGCAATGTTGAAAAGCTGCTCAGAAAGCTCACAGTCACTAATGTTTCATTTTGCAGACTGGATTGTGCCTCTCCCAGATATTCATGTTAATAAACACCCTAGCTCTAATGTTACAGAGTATTTTCAGTGCCTGAACCATTACACGCCTTAAGGTACAGGGCAGATTTTTTCCTCAGGAGTACATTAGTTTACTCTGGAACATCTTCTCTATTGTACTGTATTCCTTCAGGAAGCACCATAGTTGTTTTGTACGTATTCACACAGAACTCAGTGTGGTATCAAATTAGACTTGACCACAATAACTCATAACTTCATTCCTTCAGTGAGAACAAATCTACACAGAGATGTTACAAAAAAAGGATGAGAAGCCAAGGCTAGATTCTTCTCCTACTCACCTTCAATGAGAATTGGTTTCAGAACCACATGGCAATACCCCACATTTTTAGCAAACAGGAAATCAGGGGACATCTTCACACACACACACACCCCAACCCCTCCTTTCTCCTGCCAGAAAGCTGGAGAAGCAAGTACAGTGAAACTACATGGATAGATCTCCATTCCTCCCCAGTAATTCTGAGTATCCAGATGGTAAAAGTTGAAGTACAAAAGGGCAAGTCCTTTGCCAGGGCCACCAGTAGCCTGACTACTGAAATCATTCAAGCACAATCACAAAATGCTTCAGACAGCTTTGAATAACCTTTAGCAGGAGGTGCTTACTCTTTTTTTTTTTTTTTTTAGGCTAAAACCACGGACATCAATTTTCCATTTCTGACTTACTTTCTGCATTTTCACGCAGAAAGGGCTGAATTTAAAAAGAAACAACTACTCAGGTTCTGGAACATAAAGAGCAGCTATGTAAAACAGGGAGAAGTACAGACCTCGTAGGTATGCACAAGCGAAGGCTTTTTATATTCTTACCTCATCGCTTTCATCTACTTCAATACCACCATCTTTGTCGTCATCCATTTGCTTATGTATCATGCGGAGAGCTTCCAGGCTGAATCGGTCCTCCTCAGTAAAGCATGGTGGGCTGAGGGAACTGCAGGGATCTAAAGGGGGGAAAACAAATCAGAACAGAAATATCAGTCACTGTCAGTCTAGAATATAAAATTCCCAAAGCGTAACACAGAGCTTCAGATTTTGTTTGTATACATGTACTTGCCCGCACGTAGCCTCCAGTTCAAAGACAACAAATTAACAATAAATAAGAATTCTTACAAAAAAAGTGAAAACACACCCTCTTTTTAAGCAATAAGGAAGCTCTCAGCAGACACTGGTATAGTTTGACTCCTGCAATTCTGCCCTCACTACCAACGCCCTGTGATCTCCACCTCTTCTCCTATCTGTCAACCATCTTGCACGATACATCATCACAACAGCACATAAAGTCACTGTTGTTTCCAACCTCCTTTCTGGAAGCCGGAGGAAAACAAAAAGCAGATGAGGATGAGAAAGACAATAGATTATAATGTCCTTCAATCACAGCTTCATAAGCAGATAAAGGAATGATACCCACAGTGCAGTAGTACTGTAGGCAGTACCATTGAACATAAAATACTCAAGAAGGACTACAGGAAAAGAAATCACACTGCAAAGAAAATTGAACTGACAAGAATGTGATACCCCACAGCCCTGAATACTCTGATAAAAAACAGCAGAGTCACCACAGAGTAGGAGCCCAGGTCACAAACAGCACGTGTTCAACCATGTTTGTTCCTGAAGGTTCATGATTTGTGCCCATCTGATGGCTGTGCTTCCCCATGTCAGCATTTGATATACCATTTTTCTTTCCTTGCCACAAGACACATGCCAAACGCTGCCAATTTTTATAATACACAATGATCAACCTATCATTAAAGACTTGTCTTTCACAGACCTTCACATCAACTAGTAGCTAACTTCCATTTGTTCTGATGCATCCAAACCCTTCAGAGAATAGGTGGTGGAAAAGGGTATAGAAATTATTTTTTGTAAGTTCAGTACTGAGATGGTGATTTCCCAACATAATAATCATTATAAAAATACACTATTCCCATAAACAACAGTTAGGTACACTCAGCTTCAGTCATATCATTAAAAATATAATTTGAGGCAGCATGATTTTTTTTTCTTCTTCTAGTCTATCAAAAGACTAAGCTTTCTTGCTACTACTTAAGTTATTAAAAGCTCATTTGCACAAGTAATGAAAGAGAAACATACAGAAATTGATAGGATTGAGTCTGCATAGAAAAAATTATTGCTTTAGTATTCCATACTAATTGAATTGGCATGATTCTGCTTTTCTGACTTCAGTTGATTATTTTTTTTAATTTATAACAATAAGAGATGCTGATACAACTCCACTTGCTACAAAGCAGAAGTATAATAAAGCTGGCAACCAAGTCACAGCTGAGATCTCGGACATTAACAGGACTGATCCCTACAGACAGACACGAGTTAATGCACTCTTACTTTCTATACCAGTTTTATTACACAGAAGTTAACAGTTCCATCTGTGTCCACATATCAACCAAAAACCACAACAACACGGTCACAGAGATAGAAATACTACCTATTTAACAAGTACTTCACATATTTCAGAGAGACAAATTACTAAGTGCTAAACCAGGCCTATCACAAACATTTTTCAGCTTTGGAATGCAATCAGAAGGCCTTGAAAAAAACTGAAGCTCTTCTAAGGTTGTGGGGTTTGGTTTTTTTTAGAAAAATCAGTTATTTATCTATCTTTGTTTCATTGGAAAATGTTTAGTTTGTGCATTAGATGGCATTTAAATTTTTACCTTGCAATGAGAAATTTACAATTATTGGGGAATTTAAGGACTTATCCCCCTGGAATATGGTGGCTGGTATAGAAAGGCTTCCCTTGCAATAGTAATGAATCACTGCAGCATTCTGCTAATTATTAAATTCCAGTAGCCACAGAGTATGGCACTACTTGAAAACAGTCACATATCAGAATCATAACATACTTGTACTGCAAGATTACATACACTCTAAGTTAGAAGAAAGCCCAATTGTTAGAACAGATAAAGTGGTCCCTCCAACACACCCAACTTGTTTGATTTGTATTTAGTCCTACTCTTACATAGTGGAATACAGATAAATGGAGTTCACAGTTTGCAAGCACCCACTCAAATGCTTTTCCATTTTGTTCAGCTGAAAGGCCAGCTTTTCAAGTCCCAACTTTTCCTCGGGCTACACTTTCTCAACACTGAGGTTGATCAGTTTCTTAATCTTAATGAGTGCTTCTAAATACGCGTTAGAATAGAGCAGTTCAGTTGGAAGGGATCCCCAAAGGTTAATGCACCTGCTTGACAACTTCAGGGTTAACCAGAACTTAAAGCATATGGATGAGAGGGCATTCTGCAAATGCCTCTTGACCACCAAGGGGCATGGGACAACAGGCACCTCTCTAGGAAGGCTGTTCACATGTTTGACCACCCTCGCAGGAAAGAAATTCTTCCTGAAGTCCAGCCCAAACCTCCCCAAGCCTTTTTTGGTTATTTAAACATGAAAGCACTTGAAAGAGCTATAACTCTTCTTAAAAGAAGTAAATAGGCTACTTGTGATTCAAATGCCACATGCCCTGGCCCCAAGAACACTTGATCTCTCTCGAAGAACAGATTGAGTTCCAGTTTGCTCTTTTTTGAGCTGAGAAACATACAGCAGGACATCTTGACTACAATAAAAAATAACCCACTCTAAACAGAACCCAGATTTACTCCAACCTTATTTTCATGCAGTAAGATTAAAAATAATGTTCCCAGACTGACAACACTTGGTCATCCCTCTCTTCAGAGAACAATTAAAAAAAAAAAAAAAAATCAGAAATCTACAACCTACACAATAAGTGAAAATCATTTCCCTGGAATACCTACAGACCCCTACCAAATCCAAAAAACAACTGATGGAAATGTGATCATTTGTAACTCTGCAAAAGGTTTTAAAACACTGCATTTTGCCTCATTTACAAGGCAGGTGTAATTCAAATTAATACTAGATGAAGTGCTATTAAAAACTTCTCAAATGTCCAATCCATTAGAATAAGTCTAGGGGAAGTGTCTCAATATACATCAAGTGCCATCATCAAAAGCCTAAGGCTCAGCAACAAGTAACAATTGGTAAGTCTTGGCAATTCATATCTCACTTTGAATCCATCCTGCCAAAGGCATCTGGGATTCAAAACCTTTTATTATACTTTAAGGACAAAGCTAACTTTTAGGCCTGGACCACTATGTCTGCCCTAGTCTGGTGCATCATACATAAATAAGCATGGTCCAAAATCACTGTCACAGAAAAGAATACAGAGGTGATATTCAGGAAGCAAACCTGGTAACTTCAGGTTTGATCCTTCCTTTAATGAGCACCACTAAGAAATTAGCAAAGTAAACCAAAGTAAAACATGTTTAGCTGAGGTTGGCAAAGGCACATCACACATACCATGTGCCTACAGGCACACCTTGCTGTCAGGACATGCAGGAGTTACACAGCACCTGTTTGAGCATTGGTCAGAAGTGAGGGGATTTTGCACCTTAGGGACATGATAATGAAGGAAATTTGTCACTGAAATATTAAATGTGAGATTTACAGCTCAAACTTGGTGGAGGCTTCGGAAGGAAGCCTTTCCTCCTGCCTTGAGTAGGTCAGGAACCACCTCCTAGCTCTGAGAGAAGGAGAAAGCATCTGTGCCTGGCCAGAGAACTGCTCAAAGCCACAATTGCAGGAGAGGGCTGCTCAAAGCCACCCTTCTTGTAGGAGATGATGATAATGAACTGAGTTCAGAGTTACCCAGTACAGTACACAGGAAGCTGTTTGTTTGTTTTGAACGCAAATAAGGGGAAAGTAACACTTGGCTCCCCCCCCACCTTTCATTTTAAAAGGGTGCTAAAATAAGGCAAGGCTACAAGAAAATCTCCAGTTGGAAGTTCTCCTGAACTGCAGGGTCACAGCTTTTTCATCCCATTTCCTGAAGGTAACAGGATGTAAGCTTGCAGAGCAACACTGTCAACACAAGCCAGTAAGGAAAATTAATTACCCGTATCTTCAAGCGTTCATGTCAGCAAAGCCCTTGACATTTATTTTAGGAATGCACGTGGCTCCAAAGCAAAGGGTATATGATCATCGCAGTCTTATCTATCCTGCATTTGCTTTTCCTTAAACTGTTGGGAACATAGCAGATCTCAGAATGAAAAGGCCCGACAGCCCCACAGATAGATAACCTGCAGTTATTTACCCCCCTTTTGCATATGGACACTGGTGCGTAAGTGCTGTAATTGTGCCTGAGTGTGACAGAGGGACTCCTGCCAGGTGCCTGCAGCTCCAATCTGGTCTCCAAAACATCCAAAGGCTTTTTGGTACCTCAAGGAGCCTTTTTAAGAATACATGAACACGCAAAGCCTTCAAAATTGTCCTTAGTACCTGGAATCAGGTTCCCAATTAGTTTGCTGAGAGGAACTTGGCTGTTGGGAGTTGCTTGGAGAGATGGGCAGCTACACATCATTTCTGTTGAGCACTCACCGAGAGGAAGAGCCGACAAGCAGCAGTCCCATGGAAGCCTATGATGTTTCTATGACTGTCCTTTTTGTGATAAACTCAGGAGCGTGCCACGTTCTGCTAGTTTTACGATTCCTCGCTCCTAAGAAGCCATCTGGAATAAAGGGAAACCTCACAGGCAAGCACTATACTGAAGTGTCAGCTTCTTAAGCACATATTCTGAGCTTAAAATAACTATGTTTCAGCAAGCCATGGTGACAGAAGCAGGATTTCTTTGCATTTTCCAGAGTCTAAGCAAGTGACCACAAAATCCCCTCCTGCCTCCCCCCACCACCAAATGCATCTTTACCTCACTAGGATTTCTATTTTCTTACAGCTGCATTTCTTTTCTGTTTTAGTTTTACACCATACTTTAATATACTACAGTTTCTCCATCAGTTCAAAATTATTTAAGGCAAAAAAAACTGTAAGAGAATGATGATTTTTTAGAAGCTTGATTACAAATCTTAACGATACAGTGGGGATTATTTGAATTACTGGAAAGCAAGTGTTTTCAGAAATTTCACCAGATGTTCAAAACGCCTATTCACAATAAAAGCAACAAACATGTAGCTTTTATCTTAAATGCTTACATAAGGTGTCATTAAAATCTTCAAATGCTTGAAGAGAGATCCTCAGAGTGAGCTTCATTTAATCTTTCAATTAACAACTCCCAAAGCAAATCACTCCTACTCTTAATAATTAAACTCCTCCATATGGCAAGTAGGCTGAGCAGGATAACAGTTAACTTGACAATGTCATTTGTGACATTTATTTAAATGATGAGAGAGAAAAAAGTTCATCACTGCAGCACATCTTTCTACTAAAAAAGATGTTAAAGCAACAGACAAAATTTTGACAAAAAGGGCAGAATACACTTATCTTCTAATCAAAACACTCATGTTACTTAAATGAGCTTCTGGAAAAGGAACATACAATAATACTAATGACAGCAGGGAAAGGGGAAGGGGTGTAATGCAAAAGGAGAGGACACAACAATGCCCTGTTGTCTTTGAATTAAAGATATGCAAAGCTTCGCTTTTCTGCCACTGTATATTAGAAATCAGGTAATTTCTGAAATGGTGCTTACAATAGCCGATAAGACTCAACAATGAAACTCTTGACTGCAAAACCTGGTACCTGAAAGACTTGTTTCTGAATACATAGAAAGCTTAGTGATTAGTAACACTTCACTGAGGGGGAAAAAAAAACACTATGCTAGTTCAGCTCCATAAAAGCTGCCATAGTTCTTAAAAAATCTACTAATTATCCCTTGCATAACCATTTAAGACAACCCTAAAATAAACCAATACCCTTTCAATGTGTATAAAAGTGATCCATATGTGCAAGTTTCAAACCTGTTTTTGCAACTATTGAGAAGTGTCCATTTATTCTGTCTATCTTCAATATATTCAAATTGATTATATCTACACACACACTTGATGAAGCAAGAAAGACTTTTTCCCAAAATCACCATCAATTTATCTCTGCTTTCACCACACCCACAGAAAAAAAGCTCTTCAACTGTGAATTTAAATTTCTTTTTTTATATACAAGAAAACAGTGAAGTAACAATACATTATTTAAAGCAGAAACTCAATCACATAATGCCACTAGCAAACCCAAGCGTTAAGGCAGGTTTCGATTGGCACTTCTCTAATCTTTGTCAGATAAAAAGCCGTGAAAAACAGAACAGCAGATATGATTAACTTTCTGATCACCCAGAAAGACATTCAAAGCATCTCACATAGCAATTTAAGAACTTTTCAGCAACCACTGAAAGGGAAAAGACATGAAAGGAATTCTCTAGAGAATTAAATTTGATGTCAAATCTGTAATTTGCTGTAATTAAACAGAATTCAAAGCAAGCATCTTCCAATGAGCCCAAATCAGCAATGCTTGTTTGAAGAGGAAGTTATATAAAGAGTTTGAATACATTAATCATTTTGTGGATTACTCTGACAAAACAAGATATCAGTGCAAACATTTAGATTGTTAGTAAGTTAATTAGCAAATTACAACTCTTCTCTACGTCTAGACAAAAGTCAAGATGATGGATTCATGACTCTCCCTTTGCACAACCTCTCTGAGCCCGTGTGAGTTTGAAAGGGGGAAGCTGAACAATGTGTATAAAATGGTTAGACAGATGACTTAGAAGAGAAACTCTGGCCAACCTAACAAAGCAGTATCAGAGCTCACTGGGAGATGGAGATGTTATCATATGCTACCCATTGAAAAGTTCTCCACTTTTCCTCTTTCCAACCTTACCTATAAGGTAACAATACTTAGTGTGCAAACCTGTAAGTACAGTAAAAAAAAAAAAAAAAAAAAGACAGATGTCTGATGTCTCCTCTTAACAATACAAAATGTCTCACTTTACTATCCTTTATTACAAGGCCAAGAAGGGAAATATTTAATTCAGTTAACGTGATTGTAAACATGACGTGCATCTTGATTTTGTCATGAAAATTATTTAATAAACCCGTAAAAAAAGTACGATATGCTCTTCACACATTATAGTAATCACTTACATCCTAAGTTAGAATAGAATGGTTTTTTTGTTTGTTTGTTTGTTTTCCTTGGAGCTAACACTAACACCTCTGCTATGCATTAATCTCTTAGCCAGGTCTTCTGGTGAGAACATACAGAAGGTGTACACCGATTTCTGTTCGCATATAGTTCACAAGTTCGGCAGAGCATAGGCCACTGAACTTCTCTCCAGAGGAGAGTGATTTGTGGAACAGAACAACCTCATGGTTGTAGCATGGCTGACAAGTTAAAAGTTCAAATTTTTGTTCATGTTGGAATTGTAGTTTAAAAACTTCTTAGAATGAAAATGAGGGAGCAAAAGCACTTAGAAAGGATTCCCATCTTAATTTTTCACAGAAAAGTTTACTAAGAGACGTAAGTATTATAAATATGATTTTAAGATTTAAAAATGTATCTTTTAAGTCCTACATCATTCCACTTCCAGGCAGTTATAATAAAGCATGTGAAAGCTATATATTACAGAAGTTTTAAGGTCATGAGCTACTTTCATATAAACTACACCTTTACACTTAGACATTTAACTACGCTAGTTCTGCTGGTATTTGTTTTCATATGTGATTCATATCATATCCTATATCCATGAATCAGGCAAGTATGCATGACATTGCTGACATTACTCAACGTCGCTTCAAGTCTTTTATACCATCCGATCCAGTACGTATATTATTAACTGTTCTTATGAAGGAATCAAATTTAATCCTCTATGAGCACCATCTGTAGCATCATCAGCTCCCCTAGAGTTCCTGTAACAACATGTTGTCAGAATGTATTTATACTTTAAAAGAGCATATCAGAATTATACAACTGAAACCTAAATTTAAAAAACTGTAACATTATACTTACAATACAGCATGCCCTTAGCATCAAGGCACTTTTTTTTTTTATTACACACAATCTGTTAGGATTTTTGCATTTGAGCATTAAATCTGTCAGCCTGTGCAGCGTCTATGCTTTTAGAAATACAAACGTGCTGACTACAGAGATTCATTTTATTTAACTGATAAGACCATAATTAAACCTTTCCTTTCAGCACCATTCAACACATCAGTAATTGAGCAAGTACAAATATCATAGTTTCTTTAAATAGTCACATTAGCTTATGGGAAGATTTAGTGGTGCAGATTGCTGGCTAGTAAAGCACTATCCTACTTCCAGAAGCTTACATGAACTGCCCTGCAGTTAGCACTCACACCCAGACTGCACAACTGGCAGTTCTGCTCCTAACTAATATGCTGCTAAATATTTTTCTTATGACAAATTTTGCTAAGTGATAAAATGGGCTGACAAACCTACTGATGCTGCCCCAGTTCACCTTAGCTTATTTGATGCTAAAAAAATCCAAACAGCCCTCTCCTTTTCACGTTTTCTTTTTAAGTTTTCAGAACATAAAAAAAATAATAAAAAATGTTACTTTACACATCTGTGTAAAGTAACATATCACCATTATGCTACGGCTCAAATTTACCACAGATATTGATTTTGCAATTAAGAGTGTCAGAATAAACTCTAGACGCACATAACTCAGATTATTCTTGGTTGACAGGGTTTTAATTAATGTATTTTGGGGCCCATGGAAGTAGTAGCAAAGGGTATTGAAGGGTATTGTCTTCTAATATCCACTCCCTTGGCTGTGAAAGTGGGCATTAAAAGAGAATCCAGTTCTTACACAATGAGAACACAACAAATATCATGTGCCTGACATCATGCACTTGCTGTCATGCGGAGGACAAAAGAGGAAACTTGGTTCAACTGAGAAGTCCAAAACTCAGAACAAGTTATATAACATTGGATAGGATTCAGTCAAGCTGATGGTTAAATGATGCATACCTGAAAACACATAGCTCTTCTCATCGCATACAGATATCATTTGTACAGAAGCTTAAAGCAGTAGGCTTACACCTCTGGACAAATTTTGAGAAACTGTTCACAAAACCAAAAGCAAAGCATAAAACTCCTGAGTATTCTACGTTTGCCTGAGCACCACACATCGCCAAACACTACTTGCGCGGCTTCAAATAACATCAGTTGCTCCCCAACAGCACGAACACATCCAGGATGCAAGGAAGAGCCAAGGCAATTATTTCACATATGCTCTGAGGCAGAACAAGCCAAAGTCTGGTGCCAAAAGGATTCCTAACTGTTCGTACCCCACCGTTTGTTCCTACCCCTGTACTGTCCCCTTCCTTGTACCAACAGAAGCACATTTGTGCCGTCGTGCTGCAGAGGAAGGCTCAGGAAACTGATTCAGCCTGAATTGGTTCTCTATATTCCTGCACAAAGACTTGCGACAGAAGAAGGAGGGGGGCAGGAGGGTGAGAAACTGAAGGAGGAGGCAGCAGAAAAGCACTTCACAGACAGCACTGCTTCTAAACCCCGGTCCTGTGGTGTCTTCTGAACCCAGCCACCGATGTAGCGAGTGAGCAAAATAAACAAAACGAGAATTAATGCAGTGGAACAACAGCTATGCTACTACTTGAGTGGGGAAATGCAGCTCCAGGTCTTAAATCTTTGCCCTCCCTACCGTGCCCTGAAGACTTGTTGCAGCTGACAACTACTAAGTGGAGGAGACACAGCATACGTAGTTAACTGCAAACTGGTGGCATGGCTGGGCTTTATAGCAATACAGAGGTCCACGTAGTGCTTAATTTATGTAGCTCCATAAGTCAAGCTCCAATTGTTTTGATCGCTTTCCAAAAACCTATGAGCCAGAATACGCAGTAAGATTTCAAAATGCAAGACCTGAACACACACAGGTCTCTCCCAAAGCCAAGTATTTACCTGGAAATTTACTCAAGGGAAATCATGAAAAAGTGTGCTTTTTCTTTAAATTTAACACTGTGACAACTGAGGTTACAACCATCTGCAAAAGATTATTAGTATAAAACACAATTTAATGTCTTCAGTTACTTTCAGAGATACATACAATATTTATTCTCAAGTCCTCACTTGAGATTGCCTTTGTTCCTGACTTGCACAGGTGAAAAAAATCAAGATGAAACGAAGGACAGCACGCTTTTTCCAGATAATAACTATTTTTACAAGAGTCATTACAGGTGCTTCATGACAACCATAAATAAAGCTTACTAAAATTTTAAGAGTCTTAAAAGAGACTTTAAACACTAATGGCCATTTGTATCTGTCAGATTTGAAAAGGCTGAAGCATGACAAACAACATACTAGATTTTTTTCCCCAACTCTGCTGGACACAAAGGACACTGCTGGAACTGGATCCCCTGTGCACTGTATTACCAATGCTTCTGCTGCTCCTTGCTCCATGCAATACACAGAAGTACAAAAAGAGGCCCAGAGCCAGACAAATTCCAGTAGAAGTGTTTCTGCTACAGTAACTTTTTTTTTTATAAAAATATATCAAATATCAAGAAGTACAGGTGGCCCATCATTTCCAATTATCAAAAAGGAAATAACTTCTGGAAGATAAAAAGCCACCTGTCTTTCATTAAACATAAGCAAAAACAAGCCAGAGACATGAAAGATGAATTCTAATTCAGTATGTTCAATTAGACCCCATTTTCAAAAACCCTAGGAAATTAATTTCACCCAAGGCCTTCTGTCTCCCACAGAAACAGAAATATAACAAATAGAACATATAAAAACACTAAACTAAGATTGTTTTTAAAAATGTTGGAGCTTGTCTTGTTTCATCAGGTGTCCTATTACTGTTATACAGCCTCCATAGACAATAAAACACATCTGAAGTTCTTCATTCACATCTCAAAGAGAAGCATGTTTTGTAACACCTTGTAGTTTCTCTCAGGTTTACTCGAATACAAGGGATTTTACTTCATTTTTGAAATCTATTCTGATGCTTTAAATGCAACACCTGCCAAAGCTGACATCTGAAAACCAACTACTCCAGTCACACGTAACAACCAGTACAAATGTTTTCATCCTTTGTGTATTAGCACAATGATCCACGTAACACATGCCTTTGCTTTGAACCTGCTTTTGTCTGTACAGACTTCAAAGCAATTTTTATACCAAGTCATCTGTAGGAGGCAGGGAAGGACAGTGTTTGTCAGTTCTTTATTTCTGAATACAGAACACTACCAATATATAGCAGATACCAGAAAATAGGTACAAAAACCATGCCTTTGTAGCTCTGGGTTATAGCAACTTTCTCATTTATTCTATTAAAATGCAAAGAAAGTTTTTGCTTTTCATTAAGTCTCATTTCTTCAGTAATACTTGAATCAGTACATATTAACACAGGGAAGAGTTGCCAGTTAACACGAAAATAATAAAAAACTACCAACGTTTAAACTGTTAACTGAGGTTGTCTCCACACAGTTTTACTACCAATACCAAACCAAAGCTAGGTTCCTTTCTCAAATAACTTTATCAATAAATTAATCAAACATTTTCGAACTGGGAGGACACACACAGAAAAAAATCCACATGCATTCCAAAATTCTCTGCAACCACACAAACCAGAAGTCCTAGACGTGCTGGAGATAGAGCAAAGAATGGCAATATTTGCCTATGTAGCAAAGATGGGGCTATTACAAGAGAAATGAACCTGAATTTAAAAGCACGGCTTTCACTTCTTGCTTTGAAGTGGTAGCATCACAAATTTAAAGCTTACTATATCCTAAGCAAACAACTACCTTAAAGAATTTTCTCACTTCCAATACCTACATTACAAACAGCCTACAACAGACTCCAGTAGTGGCCTACTACCCGACTGGCTTAGTGATCATCATGCAACTTCAATTTCTGCCCTCCCCCCCCCCTTTTTTTTTTTTAATTTTGCTTAATTAAAAACTTGTGGTCTATTTAAGGCAGAAAGTGTCAACGCTTTAAAAGAATCTTCCACCTAGGCATATCAGACATTCAATTAAAACAATTCACGTTTTAAAGAAGTCTACACACTTACTTCTTTACTTTACTTACTTTTACTTTTACTTACTTTAAGTCATTCTGATGTTTTGAGTGCTAAACTTTCCATCACTCTTTTTTCTCACTGAGTAACATTATTCTATTTTCTGCTTACACATCATCTTAAATTCAGCTGAAACAACCTTTTTACATGTTGATTTCATCTGGTCTCTCTCCATATCTTACTGGTTTATTACATTATTTATATGCAACAGTCTAGGTTGTCTCAAGAATGTACATTCTGAAGTACTTGGATCCTCTACACAAAAAGATTTCGACATTCTAATATTTCCAAGTAACCCCCATTTTCGGTGTCTTTTAACTAAAACATTGCATGGTTTGACTATACGTACACATGAACGCAAACTTGCATCATGCAGCTAGTTACAGCCCCTTTTTTGAGATTCATTTTTAATCAAAAGTTATAACAACACGTGGTAATACTCATTTTCCAAATCTTGTGTTTAATGAACTTCAACCTTCTTAAGAAAACAAAGTTTTAGTCCTACATAAACTCAAGGAGGCCACTTATTTTCGGGAAACTAGGCTTGTTTAAGTCTTCTGAAAAGGCAGCCAAGGTGATCTAACAGGTACCTGCAATCACTTCACAGCAGATGGCAAAGCCTCTTCAACAGTGGCAGACCATGAAACATGGACAGTCAAATTATGCATTGGGAAGATGAGGTTGGACATCAAGAAAAGCTTTTTTTTTTTTTTTGCTGGGAGGCCACTGCAGCACTACAGCAGGCTATCCAGAAGATGTAGAAACTCAATCCCTGAAGGTTTTCATGAATTAGCCAGAGAGGTATGGATGTCCTGCTGGTGTCATGTCAGGGTGACATGCTGGCTCAGAGCACAAGTCTGGATTCCAGTGCTCCCTTTCAACCAGCATCTGTCATCTCCTTTGAAAGGCAGATTCAAGAAGGACTAGTGATAGGACTAGAGGGAATAGCATCGAGTCATGCTAGGGGAGGTTTAGGTTGGAAATTAGGAGACATTTTTTCTCTGAAGGAGTAGTCAGGCATTGGGATGGGTTGCCCAGGGAAGTGGTAAAGTCACTGTTCAAGGGAAAGGTTGGACATGGTGCTTAGGGACAATGTTTAATGGGTGACATTGGTGGTAGGGGGATGGTTGGACCATTTAGTTGATGGTATTGGTAGTAGGGAGATGGTTGGACCAGATGATCTTGGAGGTCTTTTCCAACCTTAATGATTCTTTAAGTCTGTAATTCTATGACTGCCCCCAAAATGGAGTGCTCCACTTCACAAATATAAATAAAGGTCTAACAGCAGTAGTCATTCTTATTTATGAACTGTTAGTTGTGTCCTTCTCTCCATGTGTTCTTAGGACACTCCTAAGAAGCACACTGTTCTGAAGAAGTTGTTGATCCACCACATTTACAACCTGAAATATTAAGTAGACACCTAATGATTACAGACAGGAAAAGAACAAGACATGCCTGTGAAGAAACCCTTGCAAAATCCTGAACAAGTCCAAAATGAGATCTTACAGCACTGACATTCGTGCACAGGTTTTACTGCCTCTAAGCACGCATGTGTATTCCTCATGCCTGGGCAAAGAATATGTGTACTCGTGCACACGTGTGAACTCTGCTTAGGAATGCCTTCACAATACCTGCAGGTCTTTACCATCACATCATTGCATCTAATGAAGAGAAATGAGTTTCAGCAGAACTTAAGACAGGCTAAAAGGCAATAATGAGAACAGGATGATAAGAATTAGCATGCCTGTAAAGGCCCAGAGCTTGAGAACAGGGTAATAATCACTCAGAAGAAAGAATTCATCACAAATGAAGGCATGAGTAGGCATGTTCACTCATTAATAGCTTTTTTTTTTTTTTTACGGGAAAAGAAAAACAAAGTATATTGTATAACATTGATTTGCATCTTATAGTTCAATAAAAACTACCTTGTATTAGGAGACATTATGCACACATCAGTGTGAAGACAAAGCTAAAATTCTACTTAAACATGGCCATGTCTAGCCCCAAAGAAATGGGGACCTGTGTTTTTAAATGAAATTTCTATTACAAGAGTATACAGCCTACTGCCATGATTAAAAGCAAGGAGTTTCTGACATTGTAAGTTGTCTAAAGCTCCAATGGGATTCAGTGATATTTTGGTACATGATACACAATAAGCCTCACCTTTCCTTTCACCAACTGATCTAAGACTCTCTAGGCATGAAGACAAAATAGAGGTTTAATGGCTTTGTTCACACAAACAATTTTTCCACAATTCACACAACAGTTTTTAAGCTAAAGGTTTTGAGAAGGGTTAAATTCATTGGCAGAAGTAGAAGGGAAGCAGAGGAAAAAAAAAACAGGGTTGTTTCAAAACCCTATCACTGTTTCTATAAGCAGAAAACGTAATTTATGAAAAAGTGTTACATAACTTACTGCACTAGAACTGCAATCTCAATCAAAAATAAGATTCAAGATGCTGTTAGCTAACTTGCAGCCAACAGAAGGAGGAAAGGAAAGGAAGTGTGTGCAAACAGTAGAAAAGGAAATACAGTGAACTAAATTGTACTGATTTAGAGAAGTGACAAAAGCAGTTTGAAACATTTAATATATTCATAGAAACAAGAATTTGTAACCTTAAGACCTCACCCATAATTTTTGATCAGAAAGGTTTAAAAATGATTGTAAGTGAAATGCACTAAAGCAGAAAAACAACAAAAATTAAATAAATTGAAGGGAAGTTAAGGAGATCTGCAGAATTAATACAACCAACACCCTGAAAAAAAATACCCAAATCTATTCCCATAAACTGAATGAAGTTCCACCTCAACAGGATAAAGAGTGAGCTCAGAGCTCATATGTAACTACCTGCAGCAGCAGCACCTTAGAGAGCAAGCCAGTTCAGGGTTTATGATCAGAATTAATTCCAACCATTTCTGAACATCAGCTGTTCCATGCAACTGCACAAGCTGTGAGCTTGAGCATTATTTATTGGAAGGTGGGCTTTAATGCACTTAAAACCTTTTCTCTAAAGCTTGCCAGGAATAGCTTACGTAGTAAAGAGAATAAAGCTATTAAATACTATTACTTAAAAATGTTAATCAGATTCAAACAGCAAGCTGACATAAAAATCAATGCATCAAACATTATTTAAGTTTGCTGAATTTATTAACATGAACTGGAAGTTTCATTGTTTGTTTTTAATCTACAGGTTTTGAGAATACCAAAGTGAGTAGGTTATATAAGTTACGGTACAGTTGAATCTCTGCATTGCATAAAGGATTTTTTGTTCATTTTTTTTTTTAAAAAAACAGCAAGTACTTCCACCCAAGTTTTAATAAAAAAAAATTAAACACTGGAGTTCTTTAAATTCCCTTGTTTCATATGAGATCACATGGGCTATTGGTTTACTGATCCCTTACAAAGGATCATCTGTTTTAGTAAAACCCGATTAAAAAGAATTCTTTTAGCTTGCCAATTAAAATAATACACCACTATTTTGAAGTTACAGACATGACTGCAAGACTACAATACCAAAGCAAAAATTTAGTACCTATTATGTCAAGTACAGAATGTCAAAAAGTTGCAGCAATTAGAAAAAAAATATTTGATATCAGCAAAGTCCAGACCTACGTTCAATCTTTCAAACAATGACAGTTCTATAAGCATCGGTAAAGACCAAGGAATCTACACTGCTCAAAACAGCTTTCATAAACACTAAAATTGTGCCATTCCATATAAGAGGTTAAAGGTACAGAAGAAATCACACAAATTCAGACCAGTAAGGTGACAAACCAAATACCCAGCTCCAGAACATACATCATCCCCATACTTTTAGTCTAAAAGCATGCATCCCATTTATTCTAAAAACAAGTAAAAATTTGTGCCCACCCTGTAATATGCAACTCTATATACACTTTTTAATAAAAAAATCCTTGAAGAAACACAAGCACAGTGTTTTCTTATTTTCAAGGCTACCTGCAGCCTAATTTGAAATGACTCACAAAAGAGACAGCAAGAGTGCGGACTGTCATAAAAAAAGATGATATTTTTATACACTTCAACACTCACTAGCACTCTTTGGATTAGATGGCCATTTGTCGGAATTGTTCATTTTTATGTATGCACAAGAGCCAGTACACTCACAAGGGAAAATAACCATGTACATAATTGCTAAAAGAAAGATATGCTAAGCAACAAAAAGCCAGCAACTAGATAAAATTAAAATGAAGACAAGCAGGATCTTGGCTAGTTTTTCACAAGGACATCTTGATACAAACGTCTCTTGAAGGCTTACCTTTTCTGTAATACTTTTTTCTAATCCCACAGGTATTGCTACATGCCACATGAATACGTGTGGTTTTTTCAAATCCCACAGGTATTGCTACATGCCACGCGAACCCATGCCAGCTTCATGTACCAGTAGCCAAGCACATGCCCACTGACCTACTTAAGAAACCACCTGCTGCAGCAGCACAGTCAAAACAGAGACAGGTGAAGAATTCAAGCACAGTTTTCAACCTTGCCCAAATTAAGCTCGATGACAATATAGAGACAGCAGGCCAGGGCAAGAATTTCGTGTTGTGTTTTCCTTAGAAATACTACCGCCCAGGTCCAGAATTTAGTCAGCCCTAGCATCTTGACCCAAACCTCACGGTACCACCACATCTCTGCTGGCATACCACAGGTACAGTTGGCTCAGCCAGCAGTTTCTGTAGAACAGCTGTGAACTGGCTCCAAAAAATAATTAATTAATTACAAAATAAAAAAGCTTCTCATTAGCTCCTTTTCTTCCCCAGTCAAAGCTCCATTGCCCAAGCACATCGCATGAGCACAAGGCAGAAGAACAAACCTCAGCCTCTGCCATGCCATTAACCAGCCAGGACAATAGAAAACTGGTGTAGGAAATCAGTATCAAGATTTTCTGTATGGATGCAAACATTTAAGTCTGCTTGCATTCGCCTCAGGCAGGACTTGCAAAGCGAACAGTCGCTTTTAGCACATCACTGAGCAGTCTATGGCTAGAACCACCAGCCTGTGGTTTTGCGTGCTCGGTTCACAGCCAGGAAGCAGCATTATTGGAACAAGCTACAAAAATATCTAGTGCTCCAAACACTCAACTTGTTATCTAGCACAAAAACAAGTTTACAAAATGCTACACACACTGCCAGATAGCTAGGGCTACCAACACATACTGTAGTGTGTAACAAGGCGACAGGAGAAACACATCGTGCTTATTCCTACTATAAACAGGCTTAATATTTAAAAAGGAATAGAAAGCCAACTGTAACTTGTTACTTCCTACTTTCAACCCCATCAGTTCCTATAACAAATTAGATCATGCCCCTTCTCCCTCCAACCTTCACACACACAGATATTCCCTCCCTGCTTTGCTCATATTTTTCCCTTTCCATTCCAGGTCTTGTCAATGCCACCCCTCTCCCAGTTCAAGTGTCACAAGGTTTTCATTCCAGTTTCTCAGTCTCCTTATCTGCAAAAGCAGTATTAAGATTCACTGCTAGTTTTGATATGCTAGTACCAAATTCATCATCATACTGTATTTAAAAACAAACAAAAAAATACCTATGTCTCATATGGTGACCTATTGGCTCTCTTACCTGATTATAAAGACCTTCTACTTTTGCCCCTCCTTCTAAAAATTTAGTTCCTCACATTGTAAGACATCTTCCCCCTGTATCCTGCCCACTGGCTGGCAATGGTAGAGTGGCTCATTCTAGTTAGTTTCTCATTTTAACAACAGAATTAGAAGTATGTGCAACTAAACACTTGATCAGGTGTTCTTTTTCACTGAACCTGCCAAAGTAATTTTTGCACATGTGCATACATGCACTTCTCCAAACAGGGTTAAGAACTAATTTTAATTGGAAAAATTTCAAAAATCTAATTGTTCAAATTGGACACTGCAGAGGAGAACAAAAGCAGTATCATTACATGGATGAGGACAATTTAATCTAGTTTAATAATAAACTACTTCAACCCAGCACGAGAGCAACTCCAGAGTAACAGCATTGCCTGGAAATGGCAAAGATGAGACCTCTGTCCAGAAGGTTATCCTTTCCTAAACTTGCACAAAGCATTCACTTATCTTAAAGATGCACTGAATAGCAATGTTATTTTACATTCAAGGGAAAAACAATCTTCTCAAATGCCACTGAAAGCAAATATAGATTGAGGGGTGCAAATTTCTATATTACATGTCTTTGTTAACACCACAACTGTGCTAAACTTTAAACATCTTTCTTCATTTGTAGCCTCTTCAGCATCTTTTCATCTCAAGAGTTTAGCTTATTTAAGGTGAACAAAGATGGCCACAGAGCAATTGTGAGAACTCTTCATAAGATTTACTTGCATGCCTTTTTATTTCAAAAAGACCTGCTAAATTTAATCGTGTCTTCTCTAAGCTTCAAAAATCTTACGGTCATAAATCCATAACTATTTGCTTCTCCCCTGCCACTTCAGGGCTTAAGCTTTAAGAAACTGACTTACAGGCAGGCTGGATTAATTAAAAAAGGCAAATCTTCTGGATGTACAAAGATAATTGCCAGTCACTGTAAGGGAAGATCACCGTAAATCAGTGTAAGGATGCCAACACTGCTCATCCAGGAGCATCCTTATTCCACATGCAGAGAACATCAGGGCAGAAACACCTTCATATGTCTTGCTGTGGTACAAAAGTGGTTCATCTGTTTAAGAAATGCTGTACACGAACCAAAAAGCCCTGCCTTACAAACTTTGCACAGCACCAGGCAGTCCTAACAGCCCACGCTGTGACAATTCCCAGGCATGGTTCAGACTCAGAGGTCTCAGCAAAGAACTCTGTCAAAACATAAAACTTGGGCCATTGTGCACCTCTTTTTTCACCCTGGAACAGTGGTTGTGTTCTTGCATTCCATATTAGTATTTCTACATAAAGATGCTAGAAGCACTTTGGTTAGAAGACAAATAACAGAAAGTCTCAATGCTTAAGTTTAGCACACCTAGAGTTTTCCTCCATGGCGCATTTCCCACAGTGTGAGAAAGAAGACTGCAAGTATCTTAGCTTCCCTTTGCTCTTTTTTTCCCCCAAAAAAAGCAGAAGAATTTCACTTTTGCATGATGAAAACATTTACATGCTTTTTTTTTTTTTAAAAAAAAATAAAAAAAAGATGTTCCCTTCTACTAGGGAACAGAATCAAGAAAAGGAGCACGAAGCTAGAAGAAACAACGTTGCCCTAACCATATACAGAATAGGAGAAACTAATTAACTAGAATGTAATCAACTTTATCAAAGACTTGTACAAAAATATACACAAGATATAAAGTTATGCAGCACATAAATAAAAAGGCCACTTCTTAGCAGGAGTTATTCCAAAAACAGATGTTAATCATTTGGTAAGTAAAACCATTTATTAGAAATTAAGAATTTTTTTCTCCTTTGTTTCAATCTGGATCCGCAGTTGTGCTTGGCTGCACAGAGCCGATTGGTTCCTGATAGCATGTTCTCCAATTGTTTGCTTTTTTAACATAAAACATTTACCAAAGAAGGAAAAGCTACACTTCCCCTTAATATCTTCCTTGTAATCAGCCTACCAAAGTGCCTCGCCTCTATTTTTGTCTTCCTTTATCAATACAATAAATGCTGCATAAATAGATTCTGGGAGAAAACAGCTATGTTTGGATCTGTCTGGAAAATGCTGCTTTTGCTCCTTAGGGGAAATCTAGCAATTTACCTGAAGTTTAATTCCACAGCCAATAACCTGGTACCAAATCCTTTTTATAAGTTGTTGCACTCAGCAGAAGAGATGGTGTGACTTGTAAAACCAGATAAATGACAACTGCTCAGAGACAGGTTATAAACACAGTAGAGAAATACTGAACAGTGGGTACAGAACCAACCTTTTCTACTTGAAGGATTTCTCAGTTTATACCCAAAACAAAACTGAAGACTTCCCTTTCCCCGCCCCCCGTCAACGCTGAGTAGCTACAAGTTCAATTGCAGAACTGATCCCAAGCATAACAATCTTCTTCTTACTGAATACTGCTGCTGATCAGGTATGTCAACAGCAAATCCCACCTACGACACTTTCAGGAGGAATCCAAGCCAGAGCTGCAGAGAGGGAGAAGTGGAGGGGAAGGCACGGAAGTTTGAAACAGCCCATTGCTGATCCGCACAGTAAGTCACCTGAGATAATTATGCACACTGGAATTTGTTTTAGCAGAAAATTTCTTACCAGAAAGATTGCTAATAGGTATTAAGTCAATTAAGTCATTTGCTTAATAAGCAGCTGTTAGAAGTTACTAAACAGAGCAATGCAGAGGTAATTATACCTCCCTTGCTTGAGTACGCTCCTTGGTTCTGCTCATCTCAAAATAGACTGAGCCGAATTTCAAAGGAAAATAAAGGGAGAGATATGCAAAGGACTTTAGAAGCAAGGTGATAAAAAAGCAGAGAAAATAACCCAGACATTGAGTTTATTTGTAACCAGTTGATAGTATTTTTAAAAAGTTATGAATTAAAAAAAAATTGCCTTTACACGATGTGATGCTCAATTATGACACTGAGTTTACTGATAAACATCATGTCCAAGACACCAAGAACTCCTTCCAAAGCAAGGTCTATGTGACAGAGCCACTTTTTTTTTTTTAGGTAAGAAAAAACAAACAATCTGGAACAAATCTTGACTAGGACATAAGACATAAGGACATTTTTGTTAGGAAGAGTCTTCCTGAAGACCACATGCCTTAGCCACGTGCTGAGACTTCTCTTAATACCCTCTTCTTGAGCCGCAGGTAGACAGTTAATTCAAGACTTTAGGTAAGCTACTTCCCTGGTTTTGTAAGATGACTATGTTCTTAAACAAGGTTTTAACCTTTTAATCCACTTCTGGATCAACAAGAATGAGAAAAAAAGCCCACAATGATATACCTAAAGATAGTATTTATGGAAGAATAAGTGTCAGTTGTTCCCTGTAAGAGCTGCCTATGAAAAAAACACTACAATTCCAGTATTTCTAAACAACCCCATGTATTTCCATATTAAACCATAAGGACTATACATGTTTTTTCCTCTTAAAGAAACAGACACCAATGTTTTAATAATAAAAGCTGATGCCACAGGAATTGAATCTTGTCCTATATCAGTGAGTGAAATTTTTAGCAAAGTGATTCTGGGTAACAGGTGAGTGATAATGGTCTGCAGAAATGCAAGTAACTTCACTCTTTTATAAAAGAAATAAAAATATTGCCTGAGATCACTTAATCCAAAAAATACTTCAGTGATCTGTAAAAATCCACAGCCATTTGCCACTTTTTAGTTTAGTTAGTTACAGTTAGAAACAAGAGCGTGACCCATGCATACAGCCCTCCTTGTTCATTATCCAAGCCTTTAGCAGTGTAGAAGTACTCATCAGTAAGACCAGATTATTCACAGGAAAAGCGAAAGGATGACCTTGGGGTTTCTTGCAAGATCATTTCAGCAGTACTAATTGTCAAACCATCAGTGGTGAGTACACAGACTCAAATTCCACTAAGCCAGGGGTGGTGGTTTTTAGTAAACTGATTACTAAAGCCAATCCTAATCAGTGAATTAGCTAACAGCTTCCAGTCACAAGACATACGAAAAATATTCTGCCACGAGTGAAGAATAAACACTATACCGTGCCAAGCACCCTCAAAGCAGAAAATTTCATAATCACCACATTTCTTATACAAATATGAACCACACAGTCATAAAACTATTAGTGCAGTATTTCTGCTTTGCTTTATACTTGCTTCTTAAACACTTAGGACAAAATGCTACATGCTTATATGACAGCACAAAAAAAAAAAAAAAGAGGCAAGGAATGAACTGAAACAGCATTTCCCAGCCTCCCCAACTCATTCGCTCCTGGGAACTGTGCATGCAACCCTTTAAATGCTATACAACAGCAGTTTGTCACCACAGCTATCCTAATGACTTGAATATCTCAACACCACTAACACCAAGGTATTTCTTCAGAAAGATCCAGAATTTTTACCTTTCCAGCATCCACAATCTTCATCACCCCCACTGATGCAGCTTTCCCCTCACCCATCCCACATTTCACCAGCAGCTTCTATTTAGTCTCTCTGCCCATGTTCTGCCATCATCCATCTTCTGATGATCATTCAGAAGGCCATGCTGGGAACCTCTCGTTATTCTTATTTTCCTCCAATTTTCTTATTTCATCTCCTCTTTCTACAATCTGGTTGGGCAATAGTGACAGCTGGTTGGCACGTTAAACATTCAAGCCAAGCAGGTGTGTGGACAGAATGGAGGAATTCATTTAGAGTCACCTTCTGCTGAAGGCTGACTTCGTTACTTTGCATGGAACAGCTCACTTGCTATTTACTAGAATCACTATACACAAGTAAGGTCCTAGTTCAGAGGGGATGTTATCGCTATATCACATTTAAATCCTTCTGCTTATATTGTGTTAGACCGAATGCAAAACTATTCCTCATGTTAAACATAAAAGCTATTCCTCACATTAGGTGATGAGTCAACCATCAACTCTAAATGCAATGATAGAGCAGAATAAAAGCACAAATTTTACAGGTGGTCATAAATTAGGCAGAATCACAAAAAAGTCAAAGTAAATTCAGACAGTTACAAGGCCTCAACTAATCTAAATGGATTGGCACCGTGTTTATTTAGAACAGGAACTCCAGATTGCTCAAATATTCACTCTCATTTCATTCACCCCTTCCTTATCTGAACTGAACCAGCTTATAAACAAAAAATACAGAAGTAGATTTCTGTGCAGCTTTTGCTTTTCTTTTGAATACAATACTTAGAAAATTCCGCTGGCTGTTCAACCGAGGCAAGTAACAAGCATGAGCAGAAGTGAGGGTAATTGTGGACAGGCACCCAAAGCCAGAGTTTGTCCAAGAAAAAAATAATTTAAGAGTTACATGACAGAAGTCATCACATACTAGACAAATTGCTGCTGTTAGTAAGTATATATTTGGAAGACTGCATATGAGGAGTTCGCCCGCAGTCTTCTGGATGTCTTGATTACATGAAGCACATCCAACTGTGCTCAAAGTACTTTACAAAATTTAAACATAAATGCTGATTTATTACAATTTTCACCAGTCAGATAAAACAGCTATAAGTTCTCTGCAGGTTCCAACATTAGCCCAAGAAGAGCACAGAAACAGATATTCTGAAGAACTACTAAAAGGTCCTCAAATACAAGACAATCATAGCCTCCAAATGAGCTATAATCATCCTTAGCCATGCTTGAAGATTTCAGTTTTTCTCCAGCTCTCTGCTATCTCTCAGAGACTAATCTATGCCATTAAAAGACACTGCCCACAACTCTCATCCTTCCTACGGCAAAGCTCCTATGAATACTAATGAACCACGAACAGCAACTCCAGTGCCGTGGTAGCTTGCAAAGACGGAGTAGGCAGACCAATATTCTGCTTGTGACTAAACCAATCACAGTTGCATGAGACCGAACGGTTGTGGGCGAGAATATCACCATTTCCAATTTAGCACAACATTCTGCTCTGAAGTACAAAGCGTTACTTCAAGTTCCCAGATGCAATTAATGCAGAGGTGGAATTGTTCTTTCCCTTTTTCATAGCTGTGCTTCTCTCTTATCTGCAGATCTGAAACATTTATGTTAAAGACTTTCAGAACCACATGAGCTGATGGCAGCATGGTATTCTGATGTTCCTTATGAACACAGGCATATCGGTCCTAAACCAGCTGAGCACACACAAATAGGCCTTGCAGTGCAAGCCAACCGTTCAAATCAAGTTTGTAAAACAGTGCAAAAGCTGAAGTGACTTCAAGCATAGATAGATCATCTTCTCTACCAAGTCATCTACCAAGAACTCCCAAACCTTCTCAAAGTAATAAATTAAGGCTAACAAGGATATCAAAGATGAGAAGGAGTTAACACCTCCCTCCCCCCTTCCCTAAGACATTAATTATAGCTTCCTAGCTTGTATTACTGATTGGCTGAAACCTAATCCTGCAGCATTTTAAAGCTAAATGACAGGAAACAAGACTTTAGCACACTTAAGCTGCACTATGAATGTAAATATCAAATTAATATCTAACCCAAGCAGTAATTATCCAGTCTGCAGCAGTTAAAAACTTAAAGGCAGGTAATTTTTTTATTTTATTTTTTGCATGACTCAAGAGGTGCCTGATGTTAGATAAAAGATTAAGGTGTAAGGTCAGATATCACCTTCAATAGGTTGGAGGCTCCTTAAGCAGGTTGAGGCACTGTTCCTGGAAGAGCATTCATATACAGCTGGGAGCACACATTTTTTTGTCTGCATCTGAAGTGTCCTCTTTTCACTGTCAGTTATATTCATGTTGAATGCATAGAGTTAATGGTGTGATCCACATGCCTGAGCAGGGTTTGCTACCTCAAGGTATCATGTTTGCTCTCTATACTGTGTTAGAGAAGGAGCTCGGATTCTTCACTCAGATACCAACACCTCAAGAACTGTGGAAGGAATCTAACCCTTAAAGTTTCTGATCAAGTAACATCACAGGGAAGCACTTAAAGATGTCTGAGCCCTACTAATTTAACCATGTTAAAAATAAATGAAAATAATTAAGCAGCAAACCGGGCAGAGTAATTGGTACCCAAATACATTTCTTCCCTCATATGTTAAAATCTGCAGCTCCCAAACGTGAGGGCATTCTCCAGGTCTGGTGTGACACCAACCACCTTGGCACGACCAGCAGCCAGGCAGAGAAGCCAAGGGGGATGGAGGCAGGCTTCCTGCTGGAACAGCCAGGCAGGGAGCACTGCTGCTGGGGCCCATACCCCACCAGGAACCATCCCACGCACTTCCAGCCCCGTCTGGGAGCAGCACAGGGACTGACAGCAAAGCTTTCTGCCTGCTCCGACAAATGCAAATCGTTATTTGCCTACATCCTCTGACAGAAATGGCAACCGGATAAAAGCTGGAGGATTCCTGAACGTCATCCTTTGGAAGACATCTTACATACAACCTCTGATCATAGAAAAATTGAATTGGTTATACCTAGGTAACTCAGCTCAGGTATCTAAAATCTTTCAGGTCAGTAAAAAAAATAATTGAGGTTGACATCATCATTACAACTACACTTCATATCCATTTGAATTAGTAAATAGAAAATGACTAATGCACAATCAGTAAAATCAAGGGTTTTTGCCTGTTTAACAAACTAACTAATGAGAACTTGCCCTTTGAAGTAACGTGGCCTATCTCAAACCTCTCTTAAAGAGGAAGCAAGTTTCAAAATATTTCTAAGTAAATGAGAAACTTGAGATCATCAGGTGAGGCTATTTCATAAAACAAGCAAATATGTCAGAGCCAAAGGTTTGTTATTCATGCAAATATAGCAGGCTACCTACAACTCTTGGACAGGGTGCATTATGAAAGTACAGTATTCACTTCAGCCCAACACTTAAAACCACAATATTTTGAACACTTCATTATTAGTGTCAGTACTTGCCACCTGTATGAATGTTGCAATTCACCTTATACCATATTTCTAGCCTATGCTTCACATCCTAATATTAGGAAAATATCCAGGAAATATTCCTCTCCAGTACGTATCCAATAAGTACTTTAGAGAAATGCTGTTTTAGCTCCACAGGATACAGAATGCCCTATATATTCACGTTCTGATCTGCAGCTCACTATCCGGCCTCACACAACGAGCTCTTTGAGATTTCCCAACGCTGGTGCAAACGGCAGCCTCCATGGTGATCTCAGGACATATGTATGCCACCGATTTCTACAGCAGTTCGGAGCTGATGTTTCTAACTCTCATCTGTATGCAAAAAGAGCCAAAGAACTTCATATTGAAGACTGTCTTCTCCAAAATTCTGACTACAACTCTTGCCAAGGAAAACAATTAGAGCTCTGTCCTGATGGTGCAATACATGCTCCTTCCTGCTTCTAGCAAGTCTCTTACTACACTCCTAATAAACAGGCCAGAATTAAGCTTCTCTTTATGAACACTGAGAGCACAGTACAGATGCGGAGAAGGTGAACTTTCATTGCTTCAAACACCAGATTTTTGTTAGTTTCCATCTGCAAAGCGTCCCAGTTACTAGAAGAGAGTTTCACTTCCATTTTCATTTTTAATGTGCACAGTAAACAATTCTGAAAGAGGCAAACTGAACTAAAGATATTTATGAAATGTTTCTGTAGAGTCAGTTTTCAGACTAGAATCCATGCCAAAGCCAGATAGTTTCATCTAAAATGTTTTCAACTGCACAAGATGCAGTGAAATGATCATTTTTATTCTGGTAAGCCTTTGAAACCTTTTTTTGGAGAGAAAAAAAAAAAAAAAGAAACCACAAGCTCTGAAAAGTTAATTTCCCTCATCATCCTGCAAATAAGAGTGGCAGGGTCATATTTAAAGAATATTTAAAGCAATAATTTAGGTTACAAGACAATGGTTGTCTTGTTCTTGGCTGCTGCAAGAATGTTAATCTGCTGCTGACAGCATTTTGGGCATAGAAAACTAAGAATGGTAAAAAAAATCAAAAACAAAAAGTCATTGTAGTTTTATTAACTTCTGTCAGGAAAGAAATTTCAGCTTTAAGACAGCATTTAGGAGCCTGCAAACCAATGCAAATCAATGGAAGGAAAACAGTTTAATAAAATCCATTTACAAAGTGAGTGCCAGCAAGTATTCTGCAAGCCCTTGAGTTGAAAGGTTTCATTTAGCAATATCTCCCAAAAAACTTACTGTATAAATTACGATGCAGCTTACTACAACATTATGACATTCTCCTTTGAGTATTTTAACCTTATTTTTTCTGCATTAGCAATCACTTCAAACATTTGCACAAAACTTAAAATGAAGAGCTAATGGAAAACAGCATCTGCCAAGCTGTCTTGTTTCAAACAACACAACCGCAATGAGTTCCCCAGTTTAATTCCACCTGTTCACAGAGGTCCGCTCCCTCCGAGGAAGTGTGGGGCAGGTGGGATGTCTAATTTAAACCTTCTGATTTGCGATCAGTGCCCCTAGGTCCCATATGAAAGAAACTACCAGTCTTCCTATAGTTGCCTCCTTTATAACATTCATGTTTTCAAACTGGTCTACTACATCCTCACCACCAATCCCTACCACCCAAAGCCTACCTGGCTGCCACAGTGCCTCACATCCCTCCTTCCTTCCCTGACCCAGCCTGGGGTACATATGACCTTCACTTAACCAGTTTGTGAATTATTCTAGTAGAAAGTGTCAGTTTACTAAACTGAAATCGCTCAGCATGAGGAAGAACACAGGCTGAAGGCCTAAACCACAGCTGTTAACGTGTATTGGCTTCAGCTTTCAAATAACTATGGCCACAGGGCAGGTCTTTTTTAAAAGGAAGGAGTCTCAATGCCTTTTCATACACAAAAGCATATATACAAGAAGTTCAGTCAGCTTTATCCAGACCTTTTCTAGTTTATTATACCCTTTTCAAATGACAATGGTATGTATACTATCTTCCTTTCTTCACAATTTGTCATGTTTTCAGGAAGAAATATACCAGGCTTTTTCCAAAGGACAATCCACAATTACTCCCAAAATCAAAACTGTAACAGTCAACCAAGTTCCAATTATACAGTTAAATTCAATACAAGCTTTTACTTGTATTGAGTATGAAAATATCCAATTCCTTCCTCCTCTTCCTCCCCAAGTGTATCGTTTGCTTTTGTTATTTTGTTTTGTTTTCTGCACTGAGACAGTCTCAGCTACCATTTCATTACCCTCTCACACAGTATTATGCAATACCTTCAGATACCTGTGCAGTCAACAGCAGTTTATGGCAGGGCCCCCTTCATCATCCCGTCATGCGTCAAACTTCCACTCACCCTGAAGCTAATTAGGATAACGCTCCATTTGTCATCATCCAGTACTTTGAAGATGCATAACTTCTCTTCCCATTAAGGTAACACTAGCTGTGACTGCTTATCACTCATCTGTAAGGAAACAGCAGTTTCTGTGGGTCTCGTAACAGGCTAGGTCGTGTACAGAGTCTCCATTTTGTTGAAGCAAGGAAATGTTATCACTCTTCAACACCGAGAGAAATTAGAGCCTTGACTACTGATCTCACGATACTATAAACACACAGACATGAGGCAGCATAATACAAGTATCTGAGTGCTTTTGTGACAAAAAAGGAAACGCCACAGATGTAGCTTCTTCAGAAAGATGTTTACTTAATAAAGGAAACAAACCAGTTATACTCAAATTCCTTTACGACAAAGATTAAAAGCAGTCAGATGAACTTAAGAGTTCAGATTGGCTCTTTTTTTTTTTCCTTTCAAGCTGATAAACATTTACAGTTCAATCAGAATGTAAGATGCCTTCCTTATCCTGTATTAATAAAAATCATATTTCATTAGTTTGCTTTATGTGATCAAATAGTTATGCCAAGCAAGCAATTTTGCTTTTGAGATAAGCTCTCTTACAATCAACTGAATCAACTGGTAAAAACTGAGTTGGCTCCTGGAAGGTTTAATTTGAAAACAAAAATTTCTACTTGGCATGCATGTGCTCCTACTGAAATGGCCAACGCTAGCTTCCTCCACCACTGTTGCCTTCTCACAGATGCTCTTATGCAGCAGTGCAGTGAAATGAAGCCAGGACCTGACCCTGCTAAAACACGAGTGACAACTACCGGCTCAGTGCATTCCCCTGGACTACCTCAGCCACAACAACTTTGAAGAACTTGGGACAGACAGAATAGGCAGGGAGGAAGAGAACGCAACAGGCACAAAGGAATATCCTCTTCTGCAGCAAGAGCCTGCACTGAGGTCAGCTGAAATTGATAACAAAGCCACATCCTTCAAAGACTGCAGAGTGACTCTGTCATTTGCCTGCAACGCAACCAAAGGAAGGCCAATTACAGGCACTGCAGTTTCCTCAGACCAAAACAAAAATATTCATTTAAAATACAGTGTTGGGATTACATTCTATAGAATACAGGACACATGTTCCTACATCAAAATAATGTCCTTGTCTCTCATCTATGAACTGACATATTATTCAGTCGTTACATGTTTAACCACCATACCCTCGGTGGCTATGCCAGCAGCGTTTCAGGAGATGTCTTCAGAGAACACAAACCAGACAGGAGAGAGGAAACTGAGTCAGCCATGTTCCCAAAAAACACTGACAAAAGTTAAGTCAAACATATATACATGTTTGGGAGGACAGTGCTGCCTTGATGCATTTCAACCTAAAAAATACAAGTAGACAAGGATGTAAAGACATTTTTTCCTTCGTATCACATCTTTATGTAAGTATCAGAGCTACATGATATTATAGTCTAATTTTTAATATTTAATGAAACAGTACACCATACTTACCATTAAAAAAGAAAACTGCCTCATTCTCACTTCAAAATCATTGGAGTCCAGACAACAAAAACTAACAAGCCAATAGTACTTTTCATCCAGGCACACAACGCTACAGTAAGAAGTTATCTTGCAGCCTTCTATATATAGCAGTCTAGAATTAAAACCACACTAGAAGGAAGTCTCCTACTACGAATGATTAACTTCAGTATTTGTTTCAAAATCATCTCAAAGACCACAAAGTTTGGGTGGTTTTGTTTGTTAACAGTATAATATTTCTTACTTGCTGTTCTCCAAATACTAGGCGGCACTGCGAATTGAGGGAAAAGCAAACCAAGCTGGTCATTTCAGGCTATAACTATGGAGAAGCAACATAGAGTTATCTTAATCTGCTTTAGGTTAGGTGTACAACCTGACAATTCATCTGCTTACAGAAGTTAGTGAGGGTGCACATGGGAGGAATGAGTTTCAAATGAAATCCTATGGTTGGAACAAAGTGTCAGCGGATTAACAAAAGTTACATTGATAAACTCCCAGCAAAACTCACCAAAGGCTTCTACATGTAAACAGAGACGATAGCATAAATATAAAAAACACTTGCTGAGCCATTCCCTTATTCATGAAGTACTACAAATGCTGAAAAAAAAGATGGTATGCTCAGAAGTTACCGATGACAAATCTCAATGGTCATCTAGTAGAGTTAATTGACATTAAGAACAAAATAACGTTGTGAAAATTCCCCATACTTGTAAAGAATTCCAAATTTTAAGTAATTCAGTTCACACAGTGACCTGACAGAACTGAGGAAAACCTATTCCTTCTCCTGTGTAGCGTTATTACGTGTGCTGAGTAATTTACATAAGACTAACCCCTTCCTTTATTCTAAACCACAAAGCAAGAAGGAACATTCATACCACACCTTCTTGTATGCAAAGTTCCAAATTTTAAGGAGAAAGTACCCAGAGTTTAGAAACCCAAAACGTCTTCACCAAAAAAAAAATGTTTGAATAATACTCTACCAAAGGCTGTTTGCTTTTAAACACCTTCAAATCATTTCAGATAAGGTGATGGTTTTTGCTGATACCAGTTTTGGAAGCTGAGCACACGTCAGCTTCTTACAACCGCAGAAACAAAGTACACAAAAAAATTGTGTATTAAAATTGTAACTGGACACAGTACCATAGGGCTGGGGCCACTGTCAGTTGTGAATTGCTTCATGATAAAGAAGTAGGGAACAGAAAGCATGGCCTAGAGGAAGAAGGTCAAAGCTATCTTTGCATTCCTATAAACTCTAAGCTACAGCAGAAGTTAAAGCTTCACACAGTCCCAGTAGCCTCGACAACTGTTCCCATTTACCCAACTTTCTGTGGTGCTGCCTGTGGTTTGCAATACAAGCCACAATATTCAGTGACGCTGCCTTCTACCCCTGCACCCAGAGATCCCCAGAGAAGCACAATTCACCTGTAGGAGTGTAACACTGTCTGCATACAGAGGAAGTTTCCTCATGAGATAGCTAAAAATCGTTGCTAGAGACAGCAAGGATGAGATTTAGAAAAAAAGAAAAAGCTGGTGGTTCCTACCTGTTAATTCATATTCTGCTGAGTCAACACTTATGTTAATGTTAGTGTTAACCCAAGTTTTTAACTGCTTTGGCAAGCACCTTATATACAATTTCCATGATGATTTTTTGTTAAAACTCCGGACTACTTGTCATTATACAGAATTAAACAGTCCTCTAACAGGCCTCTGAAAGGTGCCGTGCTTTTGTGATTGGAAGAAAAAGGAGCAAGGTCCAAAGGGAGGAAAAAAGCATTAAAGAAACAGGAACAAACATCCTCCAGTTAAGTCTGAAGTGCTGGCAGAAATCAAGTAAACAAACGCAAGTTGTAGAGTACCCAGGCAATCATCCCATCCCATTTATGCTGATTCTCAATTATAAATATGCATTTTGTTTTATGCACCCTCCCCCTTGCAGAGATGCAAAGATAGTTTCCATGGCAACACGAGAGACTGGGGAGCATCCACCAAGGCAGAATAACACCAACTTATGTAACAGCTCGAAACTCACCTTTGTTTGGAAAACGCACAGGTGCTTATTTTAGGACAACACTTGTAATGATTATTTACTCCCAACACATACCATGTGTGGTCAAGATAAACATCTCAAGTTCCTGTATTTAAAAAAGCATTTCACAGATAAGATGCAGACTAATCCCACTGAAGTCTTCTTGTGCATCAGGGCTTCTGCAGCAAGTTTCAGAGTCAACTCTTATGTAAAATACCACACTTGACTCCTGAGAAGTTTTAGATAGTGCATTAAAAGCTACAGAAAGATTAAACCTGTAATCTTCCTAGCTTTCCCACAGCATCACAGATCTTTACAATATGTTCTCCCCTGGTGCTGGTTGAGAACATATTAAATACAAAAGGACAAAGAGTGCAGCACACACGCTAAAAAAAAATAAAAGGATATCAAATTGTTTACTTCATACAAGCTTTTTTAAAGAGGAAACTGCTTTTTTAGGCGTTTTCCGTAGTGATAGTATCATCATGAGAAATCTTAACGTGATCCACTGCCTCTGCCATCGGGTCCAGTTCTCTTTTGACAGATGCACAGCAGCTCAACCTACTTAGGATAGATAGTTAGAAGAAAATGAGTCATGCCCAAGTTGCGTAGGAGTAGCTAGCCGGAGCCTAGTAGGAGGTCCCCAGAAAAGCAGAGATTGCTTCAGAATGCTTACAGCTGAAAGAGCAATGCGAAAACCTGCTGATGGAGGGATGATCCTGAGTCAAAGAACTTCAAGTAACTGCACCGAAATGCAGTCAGGAAGCGACCGACAGCTTCAGGTCGGCATCATTTTAGTGGGGAAAGGACACAAATTTCTGTCCTCAGCCTAAATGACAAGAGCAGATCACAAAGAGCTTAGCTACAAGCATACATATAGAAGTAACAGAACAAAACAAGCTTGAGGTACTCAATTTTTGTCACTAGAAAAATCTACTGGCCTTAAAAAGCAGCCTGCTAGGGAAGCGACCAGTCCTGGAGCACAGTCGTACAAGACCAGTCAGTGCATGCACACGTAATCCAAGATCATTTTACTGCACGATCAAGATCACTACACATATGCTGGAGTGATAGCAAGCGTAAAGTCTCACACGTAACCACACCAACTTCTAAACAGATTATTCTAGCTAAAAAAGGTCACCAGAGCAGTTTCAGTCACCTTCAGATGCAATTACATGGGCAGGGAGGCTCATTTATTCACTTACTGCCATCACCACTGACCCCACCCACACAGCCCATCCTCCCTCTTCCTTGCACTGCTGCTGGCACTCAGAGCATGCCAGGAAAGAGTCTGATAAGAAAACCACTGCTTTTTGTTGCCCCTCTCACATTCCTGCAAGCTAACGCAGCAGTGCTCATCACAGCACTGGGGACAAAGAAAGCACAAAGCAGAAAGAGCAGGAAACTCCCTCCCTCCCGGTACCAGGATGTCCTCCTGCTTGCTCTCTTGCACTGATCCTGCCAGCATGGCCAGCTGGGGTCAGCTTCCAAAGAGAAAAGCCAGCCTTTGACAGCCACCCACGTTAGTAACTTCAATCAGTTACAAAGTTCCATAAAAACAGTGTTTTACACAAACCTTCATTTCTCAAGTGCCAATGACAGAAATTTGGGGATCACAGAGCACTGAGACGACATGATGGGGCAGTTCCAGAATGGAAGCTCAGTGAATAAGGCAAATCTTTCACTTTGAGAAAACAGTTACATTGTGGCATCTACTGTTTCTGCAGTAAATACAATGTAGAGCTACAGTTAAGAATGGCCTAGCTAAATATTATAAGCTACTACTTGAGAGAATTTCATTAGCCAGATACATTTCCAGGTTCTCTGTCTTGCCTGACAGATGACCAGATTTTCTGATCATTGATTAAATTCAGACAAAAAAAAATAATAATAATCCTCCAGGATTGCAAAGCAGATAATAACAGAATAAACAGAATATGATAACCCACACTTATCTTCAAGGTCTGGATAAATGATTTCTTAAAACTTTCAATCAAATTAAAAGTAAACAAGCATGGACAGAATGAAGAGAAGATAACCTCACAGTATTCCAATCAGTGGAAACAGTTTCATTGATCTGATTTTTATAGCTGTGACTAAACATCTTCAGATGCAACATATGTAGAGTTGTCATTTACAAGTTACGATTAAAAAGGCGCACGCACGCAAGTAGACAACAGTAACAAACGATTGAGTCCCTGAATAGCTGATAAAATATGGCTGTTTATAAAATCATAAAGTCATAAAATTACTTGCACATCCCTTTTCTGCCATGTCAGTATCTCTCTAGATTACCTTTGCCAGCTGCTCCTCTAACCCATTAAAAACCTTCAGTGATGGGATTTGTTGAACCATTTCTGTAATTTGAATGTTATTGGTAAAAACTTTCCAGTTGATATTTAACCTCAGTCGTCCCCCGTACAATTCACTTCCTCTTAACCCACCTCTTAACCACATTAGATGGAAAAAAAAAATTTAAATCAATATCCTCTCTTGAACTAATTTCTTAGATAGTGACACACCCCTCCCACAGCCTTTTCCATCCCCCCAAATAAAGTAATACATCAGTCAGAGGCTAAGCCTCTCCATCCACATTGCTACTTCTGACTTTTTTGGCTTGTTTAATACTTGAGACTAGGCACAGAAGAGCAATGAAGAACAATAAATGAAGAGCTTTCTGTAATTTAAGCCAGATCAACACATCCCAGGATAGCATCCGCTTTTGCCAGCTGCATTATGTTGCTTGTTCAGATCAATTTGCAACCATCACTCCTGGATTATTTCCTACAGCTGTGCTGACTATACACCTACACTGTATTTGAGCATCTGAGAGTCCTCTGTGCACAGCATTTTATACTTCACAGACTTAACTTCTGGATTTTGCCTCTCAAGCCTATGGAATTTGATTTTCATTCTGTTTTTATCCAGCAGAATGCTTGCAGTCCCTCCTAACTTGATGTCACATCTGCAAGTTAAAATCTTCAGAGGAAAGAACGAGAGATAATACAACTACAATCACTCCCTGCACACTCATCTGGTTCTCCCCCCGCTTTCAAGGCTTCTTCCTTCCGACTCTGCAGAGTAACTTCGAACTGTTTGGGTTAGCTACCAGACAAGCAGCCAATTCACACATTCAGCTCAAACACCAAACCCTGCAAGTGGATGAACACAGAACTGTGTTGAAAACCTCCGAAAGATTAAAACTGATTCTCTGCTGGCTCTTAAACATACCTGATCCCCAGACCACGCTTACACATGTAACAGTAAATCCACTTGTGATGTGTTACATTTCTCACATATATTTTCTCACCAGATCCAGTGCAGGGGGGTGGGGGAGGGAGGCACCACAGCAGCTGACAAGCATCGCGGTGGTTTTACAGTCCAAAAATATTTTTAAAATACTTCTCCCTCCAAATTGACATTTCAAGATTGACCGAGCGTGAAACGCAGACAGCATCAGCACCAGGCATAGCGAGAACCACTTAATACCACCTACAACCAGATTAGTTATGTTCTGGGAAAAAAAAAAAAAAAAAAAAAAAAGCCGATCCAACACGGCATTTCCCCAACACCCTTGGGAGGTGCGACTCCTGCTTCAGACTGCGGATGTTCCAACTTCCTTAGTTTCTGTGGCGAGCCAAACAAAAACCAGGCGACGGGGGACCTCCGAAGCGCCCTGGCTAACGGAATACCCAGCGAAAAGTAGCGATTTTGGCTCGGGGCGCTGGTTCAGCCCGCGGCGGGTGCTGCTGGGGCAGGAAGCGCAGCCCGCTTTGCTTCGCAGGGGCGGTGGGGTCGGCAGCTCCCCTCCCACCCCCAGCCGCAGGGCTCCCTCAGGGACGCGTTGAGCGACCCGGGCAACTCGCAGCCCCCCTCCCACGGCTCCCCGGCTCCTCAGCCCCCCTCTCCCCGAGCCTGCGGACACACAGGTCCGTTACCGGGCGGCTCGGGGCCACCGGAGCCTGCCGCAAGGGAAAGAAAAATGGGAAAAAAAAGGGGGAAAAAAGGGAAGGGCAGCCCGGTAACGGACCGCAGGCAGCCGGCTGCGCCCCCCCAGCCCCGGGACGCGCTCCCCCCGTTACCTGCCACAACCGCCGCGGTGTCCGCCGCAGAGGAGGAGGAGGAGGAAGAGGAGGAGGAGGCAGGGGGGCCGCCCGCCCGCGACCCCCGCCGCCCTCCCACCGCTGCCACCGCCGCCTCCTGCTCGCCGCCCGCAGCGGCCAGGAGCAGCCCCGGCAGGAGCAGCCCCAGTAGGAGCAGGCGGGTGGGCAGCGGCGTCCCCGCCGCGCCGCGCAGCGCTCGGAGCCCGCTCATGGGGGCAAGGGAGGGGAGAGGAGCTGAAGGATCCGGAGTCGCTCCGGAGCCGCTCCGCAGCCGCACCGCGCTGCAGCCGCCGGCCCCGCGCCGCTTCCGGCGGCCGCCACCGCCACCGAGCCGCCCGGGCGACACGTCACCGCGCCGTGACGTCACCCCAGGGGCGGGGCCGGGGCGGGCTGGCGCCGAGCGGGGGCGACATGGCGGGGGGGGGGGCTGAGGGGAGTCCCGGGGTCGGCTGCTGAGGTGGAGAGGGCAGGGTGCGGTGTGTGGAAACAGTTGGGTTAAAAGCGTGAAAAAATAAAGAGTTGAAAGCTTGTGTTATAAATTTAATATAAATATAACGTTCCTTATGCTTGGAGCCCCATCAACTTGTCCTGGCCACAGCGGTGTTGTCCAAAGAGCGGTCGCCTGAGGAAGGTTGTACAAAAGAAGCGAAGGTGTGAGGGAAAACCTAAATTTGGCACACGCAGCCTCCTCAGGGCAACCACAGAAAGGTGTTTGGAGTCTGGCCCCAAGCAACTTAAATCACGAGCACCAAGCCCTCGTGAGGGCTAAACCCTGATTTCACTGTGCTTAGGGCCTTGGCAAAAAAAAAAAAAAAAAAAATCAAAAACCACTTTTACTCAAGTCATTTTCATCAAGCCACTGTGCAGGAATAAAATCCGTGTTGTGCCTTGTGCTGTCCAAAGCCACGGGATTATCAGACCCTCTGTCTTGATCCCTTCAACAATGAATAACAAGGTCTTCAAAGCCCACATCCCATGTAATACCACAGATACACGACATAAAACAATGCGGCGTGGATGGTAAAAGCTATATAAACCTTGCCCTCACTATAAAATTAACTTACTGCAATCCACGACGAAGTCACAGCAGAAGTATTTTTAAAGGTTCCTTGGAAAAGCCTCGACCTGCCTCGCAAACCCCACCGGAGATGGAGGCATCACATGCCTCGCAATCCCAAAAGCACAATCCCAAAAGCTCACTGTGCTGCCTCATAGAGCTGTTACATACAGCAGGAAATAACTTCTCAGCCACACAGTCAGCTTGCACACCCATTTCAGCCAAAACGTTTCAATAAAAACAACACGCACACAAAAACTTTAGTTACATAGCATACAAAGATTTGGAAAATGCATCCAGCGGTGACTTTGTGGCCTTAGCATGCAGCAGCCTTTAAAGACCAGCAGTATCTGAGCGGATCTGGTGCAGAGAGAACAATGAAACGCCCGCATCTTACGAAAGCTCGCTCGGCGTTGTTTGACTTTAGGGAGGGGAGCTGGAGCAGAGTAAATTCCCCAGAAGGAAACAAAGAAACCAGCTGTTATTTTAATTAATTAGGTAATTTTAAGATACAAAAAGAGACGTATTCATAAAGGGCACACGAAAGAGGCAAGTCTCTTGGATGAACGTGAACTGCTGTAACTGAGAACTGCTGGAGTCAAAGGCTATGGGCTGCAGGAGTCCTGCAGAGAAATGCCGTGTGTCAGAATAGCTGTGGGCTGGGGACATGAGCAGGGAGCACTTCACTGAAATGCTGGGGGTATGAAGCTGAAAACGGTTTTCATTAAAAATCTTGCAAAATCAGTTTGTTTTCACCTGTTGATTTCAGCTACAGGGTCCCCAGACCAGGAAGCCTGGGATGAATTGTTTCCAAGGAGCACATGTTTGGGAGCTGGGGGAGCCTGGTGCTGGTAGGCACCTGATAGTGAGGGGCACATTGAGGGGGAACACCTCCAGGGGTCCTCCTGCTTCGTCTCACATGGACTCAGCCACACCAGCTCAGAGCGAGGGCAGGTACTGGCCCCAGGCTGCAGCCTGACCCGTTAATCCACAGAAATTTAAGCACCTCGTGATTTCAGTGTGAGGACCCAAATACAGCTGAGTGTCCTTGATCACAGGATCACAGAGTAACCTCTAGACGTTATCTAGTCTAACCCACCCACTCAACCCAAAGAAACACGTATGACCACATGCCAATTTGATTCTGGACTGTTGATCAGTACTCTTTGTGTAAAGTGATTCTGCCTCTTTTTCACCCACTTTGGAGTTATTGGATGCTGGATGAAAAGCACTGGTAAAATTGGGGTATGCTTCTCTGATCACATCATCTACAGAGCCAATCATCTCATCATAGAAAACAAACATGTTGGTAGCTCTGTGCTATTTTCTCCAAATCAACTCCTTGTCCTTCATCAGCCTGGAAATGGCTTCCAGAAAGATTTCCTTCATCATCTTCTCTGAGAGAGAGGCTGCACAAGGCTGTTTTTTTCCAGTACCTGGCAATCTCATCTGATTGCCACAGCTTTTCAGGGATGATAGGACCGGCACAATTTCATTAGTCAGCTTCCTCAGCACCTTCACGTGCACATCCTGTCCAGTCCTGTGGACTTGTATACATCTAATTTGCTAAAGTGACCCTAATGCAACCTTTCCCTAGAGCTGGTAATCTCTTCCCCCAAATTTTGCCTCTAGGCATAGAGGTCTGTGAGGCCTGAGGGCTGACCTTGATAGTAAATACCAAGGGAAAGAGGGCTTGGCATATCTCAGCCTTTTCTCTATCCTTCATCACTGGGTCACCTACTCCATTCATCAGCAGACCCTGTGGTTCTTGGGCTTGGTATGCTTGTAATGAAAACAATTGCAATGGTTTGTCTACACCCAGAGGCAGAGCCCAGCCTTCAGAAAAGGCTGAAACTGGTGTGAATGGAGAATGAATGGTAATGTAATGTCAGGGTGTGGAGGCAACAGATTGAGCACACTGCAACAACAGGGCCTGTGCTAATGGCACCCAGTTAGCAGATTATCAAGACCACAGCACATCTATGTGCAGTTTTACAAGACACCCAGATCTGGAGAAAAAGAGCAACGAACAAATCCAGATGACTCACAGAGGTGAGACAGAATAGAGATGCTATCACTATCAGCTCCTAAAGACTCCACAGGGTCATTTCCAAAATCTCCACACAGTTGCCAGCCTCAGAAGAACCCAGGAAACTTGAGGACTTTAAAGATGGTGTCATTTGCCCTGTATGTAATTGCAAGGGATGCTGGACCTAGGCATGACAGTGCCATAGGTCTGGACGGGTGGCTTAAGCATCTCTGCCTTGGTGCCACATGGCTTTATGGATTTCCCAAACACACATGTTCTGGTGCTCCTGAGCATGAAACTGTCAGGATGTGAATTTGAATTAAAGGTGTTTCACTGCAAATTCTTTTTTAAATAAAACCATTTTCCTCTCAAACCGTTCCGACGCTGATATGTGGTACACTGCTCGTACAGTGTTGGAGCGGTATTTTCCATGATGTCAAAGAGCAAACTCTTTTTGCAAAGAGCAAACTCATCATCTCAAGGTCTAGAGTTAAGCCATTTATGTTACTTAGAGTCGTTATTCTTGATCAATATTGGACTTGTATAGTCTTGGTCAAATGTTCTGAATGTGCTTTGCTGTAAGGAAAACTCAAGATTTTTGAGTCCTGTCTCCCATTCTTTCATTGATCTTCTGAGCAGAAAGCTATCTTTTTTTTTTTTTTTTTTTCCATAGTCTGTATTTTACTGCTTGGAGTTGTCATTTCCATCTACAATTTGCAATCAGCAAATTTTATCCACCTTGCTTACTTGCACACATTGATTTATCTGAATAGGGAAAGGAAATTTATCTGAATAGAGAAAGGAAATAATCTTCAGAGTTGCTTAATGCCCACAGTGCTTTCCAATAGCTACATTTGGCCAGTCCTAGAAGACCCTGGAAGCAGGTTTGAACAATAGAGCAAAAAAAAATAAATACTTTTTCTGCTATTTGGTGCTATTTACAGTCTCTCCAGCTAACAAGATGAGAATGGTCTGGGTATATCTGAGGACTCAAAAGGAAAAATATTAACCATATACAGAAACAGGCTGATAATAAGAGATACAAAGAAACCTGGGGGACAAAATGAAAGCATATCACAGACTGAAAAAAAAAAAAAAAAAAAAAAAAAAAAGAGGAAGGAAGGTCAGATACCAGAAAAGACTTAAAGCAAATGCTTAGGTAGAAATGAAGGCAATCAGATTTGCTTTTTAAAAACATTGCAAATACAAAACCAACAGTAAATTCATGTATATTCAAATAAATTATGACCACCAGATTACTGGTATATTGTCTAAAGAGCATTTAATTCCACAAATACCAGGAAAAGAAACAATCACTTTCAATTTTGAGAGTAAAATTCAATGGTCTTCTTGACTAGATATGTTATTCATATCTTTACCCAAATTATACAAAATCACGCCTCCAAGTTCTCTGATTTTGTGTGCTGATAAAATCTGGAGCAAATATGGAATTTTATAGTCTTTATATTTGCCACAATGAGAAGATTAGTTTAGGATCCCATTCTCAGTTGTTGCTGAGTTACTGAAGTTTATATTTTGAGGAAGGAAGGCTGTTAACTGCAGAGAAAACTACAGTAAGTATTATAAATGGTCCTGTATTCCCAGCCCTTAATGGACTAAGAAATTATGGGCCATAGATATTATCAAGTTCCAATAATGAAATTGGAACTGAGAGAATGGAAGTAAATTAAACGTTCTCATCTGATGAGCGTATTAGCCCTTATGATCTTCTTATCAAGGGAGCTAGGCATCTCTCAAATGAGCAAATTGCCTGGTAATAACCTAAAATGCTGTAAATGACAAAATCTCTTTCAATCAGTGAGAAGGAACAGTCATTAAGTGCAAGCTAGGGCTATAGTTCTGTGAGAAATTGTTGATTATGTCTCCTCATTTTATTTTTTTTTCCCCAGTGATAGTATTATCAGCAGTATTGCAGATTCTTTTCTCTCACACTTAAAGAATAAAATAAGTACAAAAAAATCTTGAAGAACCCAGAACATTCAGCAAATGCTTGTTGCGGCTGCATCTCCCATTAGCATGGAAGCTTTGCTTATGTTTTGTTTTTCAATCTGTTGAGCTCTTTATGGGAGCAAAGATGCCATTTCAGCTACTAGATGTAGTCTAGGCAGACTGGAGTTGGATTTTGTTTAGTTCAAAAACAAACAAAGACTCAATCTGTTTATGCAATACCTTGAGGCATATCCGGAGATACCAAATCTGAAGGAAAACAATGGCAGAATGAGTGACTGAAATATCTGAGGCAGCACTTTAATTTCTGGAATCTGTAGTAGGAGCCAAGCAGCTTGCCAGGGCACAACCGTATTAGCAATGGAGGAGCAGGAATCTTCCTATCTGTCTGATTATTTGGTGTGACAGTTGGATTACAACAAAACAATGGGTTGTTATATGTTTTGACAGCTACAGGAACATTCAAGAATAACACAAAAACAGCTGTGGAAATTAGCATATTACAGCTTAGGGTGGTCAGAAGTATGTTTATTTGCCAAGGGACAACCTTGGAGAGCTAGCTAGATATTATTAAGTCCCTTTCTTCATCTGATATACTAAGAGCATGCACCTCACTACACTCTTTTTTTTCTTTATTTTATTTTTTAACCCAAGATTGGGTGCCAGATTGTAAAAGTCCAGACATTTTATTCATTTTTTTAAGAGGGCTTTGACTGTGACAATTTTGCATCTCCAGTAAAGTCATATTCAGTTCATTTGCAAACCTGTCTTTAAATAATCAATATGAATATTTTTAAGATTTAATGATCGGTAATATTACACAACCAATCAACATACTAAAATAACGTGCTGGCCATCCTTCTGTTTTCATGTTATATGTGAATTCAGCCCATTTCAAGACAGAAGTGGTAGCTTCTCACTCTTTAGTGAGATGACTTACTAAAAAAGGCTATCTCGGAGGGAAGGGTGTACAAATAATTTAATTGCCATATAAAAAAGAATCCCAGTATGTACATAATCTTTCTTTCACTTTCTCTAAATCTCAGTAAATCTCTAAATCTACACATACCGGGAGCTGAGACGGAAAGTGCTTTGTGTCTGCCTACTCCTTCCTGCTAGACAGCAAACAAGGAAAAAAAGTACAACCAGGAGATGACAGTGTCACTACTGTAGAGGACTAGCTTTTATTTTAAACTAAGCATGCCGACCAGCACAACCACCACCAAAAACTAAGACTAAAAGTTACAATAAATTAAAAAAAAAAAAAAAAAAAGAATTTGGGCATACTAATTAGCATATACTCATATGTTCACAGCAAGTAGTGAAGACTGCCTCTTGGGGCATGTTTGGGGATGTTTTCACTAGGAGAAAAAGTTCCTACTCACTTGTAGCTGGAAAAGTTTGGGATGGAGTCTGCCTGTTCTGGCTGGTAGAGGTGTGCTGGGGAATTGTCTGTAACCAAGGGAACTGCTGCATTAAAACCAATGTGTGTAGTAACTTTCATTATTTTTGTCTGTCTAAATAAATAGCCAAAGCCCTGTTAGCTTCTAATGCAGAGAGGTGTTCTTTATCTTACTGAGTGGGGTCTAAGAAAATGCTGTCAGCTCAGTTGTTTAAAATGGAAATCTTTCACCCCTTTAAGTAAATATTTGGGATAAGAACAAAGAATATTATGACCTCATGAGCAGGCAAGAAGGAAGTGATCGGAGATTTGCTTCAAATGTGGTTCTGGTAGTTTTAGCAGCTGTTGATTGAAAGGTTGGACAAGCAACCACTCATTCGGTGGCCAGAACTTGAGTGAAAAGGAGATTATATTCTCATGATCTATGACTAGAAGATAAAAAGCCTAGTGAATGTGTACATTGTTTGTAAATACAACTATATTATCAGTTGTTTTGTAGTAAATTGAAATGGCTGCTCTGAGGTCACAGCAATCAGATTATTTCCTGGAATTTCGGAAGGCAAGCCGCACATCCTGTAAACAGCAGCTCTCCCTAGATCCATCAGACTGCTATGGCACGTGCGATGTGTCACACATGAGTGTCACCACGAGTTATGTGTCACACAACAAATACGATCACTCTGCAGAGGCAGAGACAGCTAGTCTCAGATCACTCAGAAAGGTGAAGGTGATATGGAAACTACTGCTGAGAAAGTCAAATAACAGATATTTTGTCTTGCTTTATTTTTATTTTTTAATTATTTGGTGTAGGTAATAGGAAAAAAAGCATTGAAGGGCATATTCTCAGTTACAAGAACACTGGAAACGGATTGACTTCCTACTTTCAAATACAACCTTGGGAATTTGGCATTATGACACTACAAACAGCTGTATTTCTGAGGGAGAAAAAAAAAAAAAAAAAAGTGAAAGCAAAATTTCATCTATAACTTACATCTTCAGAAATAGTACATGTGCAGTTCATTTTTGTTGCTGCTTGCTTTGCAGGTTGTGATACTTGGAGGTTGTGTGCAAGGTACTAGTCTTTCCTGAGCACTGGATTTGAATGACCTTCATGATTTTCCTCAGATTTTTACTTTTTTATTCTCTAATCTGCCTTCATGACAAAACTGGGAGAGTTTTGGTTAGTGGTAGGACAAAAAATGTTCTGCATTTATTGATGAAGTTTGTCAGCTTTCTCTGATATAACCTGTATAGGATTTATCTACATCTATTTAATGAGTTTCAACACTTTTTTGTAAACTGTTCATGATGGTTAATGGGAAAATACAGAGAAGAGTTCAACTAAAAGTTAGATATCCAAATCATTGTACTGGGTTTACGTTGCAAGATTTTGGTAGCAGGGGTCTGCAGGGCCCAGCTCTGTGAGCAGAGCCCAGCAGCTGCCTCATGTCAGGTCAGAGCCAGCTCCACCCGGCTCCAAAGGGACCTGCTGCTTCCCAGAGCTCAGCCAGTGAGCAATGCTGGTTGGGCCTCTGGGAGAGCAGACTGAAGAAAGGGAAAAAAACTGTTGTGCCACAGCAGCTGGGAGAGAGGAGTGAGAAAATGTGAGGGAAATAGCCTTATAGACACCAAGGTCATTGCAGAAGGAGGGCAGGAGGTGCTTCAGGCATGGAGCAGAAGCTCCCCTGCGGCCTGTGCAGAGGCCCCTGGTGGAGCAGGCTGTTCCCGTGCAGCCCATGGGTCCCACATGGAGCAGATCTCCATGCTGCAGCCCATGGAGGAGCCCCTGGTGGAGCAGGTGGTTGTGTCCTGGAGGAGGCTGCGGCCCATAGAGAGCCCCTGCAGGAGCAGGCCCCAGGCTGGAGCTGCAGCCCGTGGAGAAGAGCCCATGCAGGAGCAGGGGTCTGGGGGGAGCTGCCACCTGTGAGGGACCCGTGCTGGAGCAGTTTGCTCCTGGGAGATGGACCCCATGCTACGGAGCCATGTGGGAGCAGTTCTTGAAGAGCTGCTCCCTGTGGGAAGCCCACACAGGATCAGTTCAGGAAGGACGGTATCCCGTGGGAGGGACCCCATGTGGAGCAGGGACAGGGAGTGACCGTGAAGGAGCGGCAGAGGTGAAGCATCAGAGACTGACCACAGCCCCCATTCCCCATTCATCTGCACCACTCGGGGGAGGAGGTTGATGGGGGAAGGTGTTTTTAGTTTGCTTTTAGTTTCTCCCTGTTCTGGCCTGTTAGTAATAGGCAATAAAATAAATTACTCTCACTACACTGAGTCAGTTTTGCCCATGATGATAACTGGTGAGTGATCTCCCTGTCCTTGTATCAGCCCTTGAGCCCTTTTCCATCATAGTTTTTCCCCTCTTCATTTGAGGACAGGGAGTGACAGAGCAGTGTGGTGGAGTCCAGCTGCCCAGCAGTGTGAAACCACCACAGAGACAGTCAAATCCTGATCACTTCAGAATCAATAGAGAGAGGCTGGAACTTCCAGAAGGTTGTTCATTTCTCTCTAAAACAAATGTCTGAGATCAGATAACTTTTCTTTTGAAATATTTGTTTCAGTCTACTGGCCATAAAGGGAACCTTGAAAAACTATTTTAGTAATTTAACTGCTGCACTTTGGGGAGAAGAAAGGAGATGGGAGAAGAGAGAAGGGGAGGGGAGGGAAAGAGAGGAGAGGAATCAATACTTTTAGGCCTTACTGAAGTATTACTACTACTACTGTTACTTACTGAAATACTGGAAAACAACAACAAGGATGAATGCTTACAGCTTACTTACACATCCAGTAGCAATGAGTAAATCTATTCTGATGATTTCCTATTTGTCATCATATTTACACCTCAGTTAGTTCAGAAGATATATTCAGAACCAATCCTGAAGGACTAAAGAGAGACTCAGAGAAACATTTGGCTCCAGAGATGCATTCTCAGTGGGATTAGCTGTGCTAACACCAGCAATGTTCTGCTTCATCAGGAACTAGGATTTGTGGTCCTTCAGAACTAAGAGTTCAGTATCACGCCAGGACTGATACCTTCTGTGCAGTCTTGATATTTTTATAATCTGACAAAGAAGGGCAAGCTCAAGAAACAGCTACCAAACAAAGAAAAAAAAATAGGTTTCTAATGTCTCCTCAATGATGAAGATTTGAGGTAGTTGTGAAACCTGTCCAGAGTTACTGGAGAGACATGGCAGCAAACCACAAACTATGACAGTGGGTGTTGTTCCTTAAAGCAGGTTAGTTGCCTTGTCCTGGGAGTCTTTAAGCTGGACAGGAGAGCATGACATGAGGTGCACTTAAATCCTGACAGCACCCCCTTTTAGATCTAACAAATGGCCTGTAAAGTCACAACACTGAAATAAAAGGAATAGTAAATTTTTAAAAGAAATACTATGAAGGAAATAAAAAGCTAGCTTTAATCCTTACTAAAATCTTAATACTGCAGTGGGTCTTTAAACAATGTCTCTGTCCCATAATAGCCCTGTCTTTGAATGGCCCAGTCCCACCAAAAGCAGAGCATACAGCCTTGACCTGTTTGCATTGGAACAATTTCCCCAGCAGTATCAATAACCATCTCCCTGTCTAAATGTCTGGCCTGAAGTCAGCAAAGAGATATCCACCCTGCACTTGCTATTTAATAATCTCACCACACTGTTTTCTGAAAGGGGGCAAAATTTCAGTCAAGAGCAAATTGAAAAGATGACTTACATTTGCATCGAGAATGCACTCATTGCAGTTGGGCTGGATGCAGTTTTCTGAGAGATCTACAGGAAATTCTACAAAAAGAACAAAAATTAAGGCTAGTCTGGCTGAGAATAGTCTTGATTGAACTGTGGAGCTTGTGAACAGGAAGCCTATCTCTTTATGAAGTCTTACTCCTTATTGAAAAAAAAAAAAAAGTTTATTTAAGAACATCAAGAGTCTGATTGATCGTTAAGAATGTCACCACTACCAGAGACCAGGAAGTATCTGACAAACTAGAAAAATGTCTATAGCTCCTAACATCACAAATTGCTATTGTACACACCATGTAAGACGATCTTTGTTTTCCTATTTATCCAGATTTCACAGTTCTCCGTTGGTTCTCTGGAAAAGATACTTTTATTACTTTTATTTTGCCCTTTCCTTATGTTCTGGAACATTGCATAAACATCTACTGTAACTAAAACAGTTTATTTGTAGGAACTAGCATCTTGACCCTTCCTTTTACATAAGTCAAGTAATACGGATGAGTTTTACGAATAGTATAATAATGGGAATATTTTAATTACCTGCTTGAAAGTTAGTACATACACTGTTGTGTGTGACTTCTTTTAAAGCCATGCTACTGAATATGGCCTCAGACAGGTTTTTTCCAACTTTGAGTGAACACGTAGGCTAACAACCAGCTTGAGAAGATTTGCAGTGTTTATCGTGCCTGTAAATTCACTGCTTCTCTCTCTCTCTCTCCTCCTAATGGAAAACCTGACAGAAACGCAGAACATCCTTTCTCCACACTGTTTCTCCAACTTTACATCCAGAAATGTGACACAGGATTATCAAGAAAACACCCTGGGCAGCAGCCCCTGCTGTTTCAGGATGACAGCACTGACAGGAAGGTCTTTGATGGATTTGACTTTCTAACATTTCAAACCTCTTGATCTTTATTAACCTAGATTGCTATAAAGCCCAAACATCTACTACTTTCATCTTCTCATGCTGTGTTTGCAGGTCTGAATACTGATTACCTGCCTAAATATATACCTGCTGTAAAGCGACTCTCCAGTGTAATACTCGCCCTTATCCATATCACCACCTAATGCAGGAATGGACTGATACCGAATCTTTAAAGTCTTTCCAGCATTTCTTCATAACTGATTAGAAATAATATCTTTCTAATGGAAAGATAAGTCCTAATCAGAAATGTGTGTTTTCTTTAAGCTCTAAAATGTAATTCACAGTGGCAAGAAAGCCAAATTATACAAAACTATGTAAGGATAATGAATGCCGTAAAAAGGAGAAGAGGAGGTAAAGCTCTAAATGAGAAAATATCAAGTGGTAAAAGTTTGAATTCCAAAATCTATACAAATATGTCAAAAATATATTTTCTCCTTCATATGATTCAATATTTACTCCAGCTTATAAATTAAAAAAAAGAATTCAGGAACACCTTTTCACCTTTTTATTGACATTCATGCTGCATGAAGATGCAATGTGAAGTCAGTAGAAGAAAGTGTACTTTGTTAAACGTACAAATCATGAATAGCCAGCCCCTTTCTGTGCTGCAGAGACATTCTACAGAGTTTGCACACTTTTTTTTCCACAAGCCTTTCATTTCAAGAATCCTTTTCCACTGGTGTGATAGTGAAGCAGAAGTTGGAGACAGGCTCTCCTGCCTCAGTGCTCAGGGTGAGGGCTGCTAATACCAGTATTACTGCTTTCCCATGTCTGGCACTGAACTGTACATCTTCGGAAACTGGTTATGGCAAGATGTGGTGGTCAGAACATCTCCAGTGTATCACAAACTAAAATTAAATTTCTAAATATGTCCTTATGTTGGAAACTGTAGAGCAAACTTCACCACTAACATGAATGCTGAAAGCAACCGGAACTTCCTTCACAAGCTGTAACACTGCCAATTTTCCAGTCAGAGTTTGATGTCAGTGTTAATGAACCAGAATTGGGCTTCAAAGCAATGCCTCTGTTTTTGTAACCCAGAAGCACTAGGAAAAAAAAAAAAAAAAAAAGAGAGAGAGAGAAAAGGGAAAATCTTGTGACGCTAGACAAATAACCAAACAATTGTAGATCATAATTCTGAACATACAGAAAATTAAATACTATTGCTTTTTACAACATATATTTGTGGTGATTTCCTATTCACTACTGGACTCATTAACTGCATAACTTAACCCTAAATATTACTTTTCAGAAAAAAAAATACAGAATGTATTATTCATTGAATAAACCACTGTTGAATAAAGTGAGCTATCAGATGCCTACTAGAATACATTAGGTGACTATAACGCATTTTGTCTTTGACAATCCAATTCCAATCTTTGTTGTTTAAAACACCACACAGAAATTGGTTGCATGCTTTGTCTTGCATAAACTGTGGGATTTAACTTCTTTGTTAAATATTCCGTTTATTTTGGTCATAATCCCAAAAGAAACAATTTGTTCAAACTGTTCAGCCAAACACAGTGTCACTTGGCAAAGCACCATGGTCGTCTATACAGCCAATTCTCTAGAGATAATTGCTAGCACATATCAGTAGCCTAACATCTAAAACAACACACTGATTTGGAAACATGGACAACTAGAGGCCCTGCTGCATCCTCCATCACGGAACCCAAAGCTCAGCTCCTGCAGGCAGTAATGTAACATCTGATACGATGCAGAATCAGGTGCATCTCCTCAGGTTTGCGGACTCAAAAAAAAAAAAAAAGTTTACCACAAAGCAGCATTACCCACCCTGTAATCATTTTAGGATTGGTCCCCAGTCAGTACTTAGCACAGCTGGATTGCATTATGCACTGCAGTTTTGCAAAGCTCACCGAACCAAAGGCAAACATCATTTTCTAAGCATGCATTCATCCTGTCCCCATTAACGTCTGCTGGATGCTGTTGCACTACCTGTCATCTGCAGCAGACATAAGCATCCTGAGACGCTTCCCAAAAACGTGATTGGTCTGTACGGTAGTCAGTTGGTATTAAATTATTCATTGGCTAATTAAAAAAATACGAAGACGAGACATTTTAACAGTTTTAAAGCAGAGCACAACTGCTCCATGGCTGGATCAAACTGATTTTCCCTGCTTCAATGTTTTTGTTAAGGTGTTGAAAAAGCTAAGCATGACGTGTGCAGGAAATAAAATAAAATAAAATCTTTTGGTGCTTTCAGCAGACCTCAGAGCTCCCAGTTTCTGTGGCTGTTTACAGCAACAAACGGCTTCCACAGAACCGCTCACAGGCACGCAGCCCCTCAACAAGCGTGGCCTTGTGTGGAAAGCCCAAACCTCTGCAAGCCGCCACCAGAAAAAGGGGATTTTTTTTATCCCCTGTTATACCGGGTCCTAAAGCTCTAAAAATAATGGCATGGCTGTCCTTGAGACCCTCTTCTAAAGCCCAGGGTGGCTAACTCTTGAGGGGGAATTGGTCTCTGGGGCAGCTTCCCCGCCTGTCCCAGCTTTGGCCCTGGCCCTGCTGCACCCGCGGCCCAGCCCCAGGCGGGTTTCTGGGGCCGGAGGAAGGAGGCCGTAGCCGGCCACACCAGATACAAAGCCCTGTTGATCTCAAACACTGGCTTCGGCTGATTGCCTTTCCTGTGTCCGCTTTGGGGATGAAAGCGGCCAGCGCAGCACCATCTGCCAGCGGCCAGGCGTGAACAGGAAAAGGCTGTAAGAAAGGAGGGAAAAGGAAGAGCCCAGCAGCTCCAGCCACTCCTGCATCCTCCCCTCCCTCCCCCGCTTCCTAACATGAAATGCTTGACAGAGGAGCTGAGAAGTATTTTTCCGATTTGTTAAAAAGGGTAGAAAGGCTCTTCTCCTCCCCGACCGAAAATACACTACCGCAGTCTCACGCTGTGTTTCAGTAGCTCTAAATGAATTCTTACTTAGGGTTAATAAGCCACTCACTAAATGGCTTTCCCCTATTTGATGTTCACACAGCAATTTATTCAGTGAAATCCCTTTAGTCTTGTTGGAAGAACTGTGTAAAATTCATTGGATTTCTTTTTATTGGAAGAGAGTAAAAGAGAGACTTGGGCACCGTTTTTTCTGCTGGTTTCTGGAAACACACAGAAATTTGTCCTGCAGTGATGACTTTCCAGCCTTTCCCTTTACTGGGATACCTAACTGTTTTACAACCTCTAAATTCCCTGCATTTCTCACAGTAAAATTTGTTACTATGAGCAAAAAAAATCCAGTAAAAAGTAGGAACTGTTCTAGTTATTAAACTGTTCTATTGCCAAGCCATCAAGACTAAAGTTTCAATATACTTTTTGGAGTACTGAAATAAGGTAACTTGAGTACATTTTTTGAAAAGGCTATTTGCTCTTGCTTTTTTTTTTTTTTTAAACAGTCTCTTTAACATTACACAAAACTTTTGACAGGTCATAGCCAGAATCCCAAAGGTAAGCAGCAAAAATTGATCTTTCTCTAGAAATATGGAAACAATTGGTTCTTGAACTCAAACATTAGTTTGTATTGATTTCATACAGGGAGGAACAGACCAAGAAAAACAATTTGGCTAGACTGAGCCATTTAAGGTTCAGCTATATCTATTTAAATCAATATAAGCATCTTTATTTATGATTTTACTGTCAAAATTTGGCTGTGATTTATAACAGTATAAATGAAAGAGGAGTTTTACGATTTAGGAAGCCTGGTGATAGACCATGGCCTTTAACAGGTTTGAACTGCTCTCCAGAGCTGAAGAATTAACACTTAAGCAATTGTACAAGAGAAGTATCTAGCTGTGAGATAGAAACCAATCTGTTTAGTGAAAAGTGGAAGAGTATTATTTAAACAAAAGATTAAAAATACACATATCAGCCAGAAACTGAAACACAATATTTTGTTGGAACCAAAATGAGAAACTGATGGGAACATGAAAACAATAAAACTTCAGTAAAAGCAATTTTTAAAATAGATTTCAAAAAAGTTCCAACAGAGTATAATTGCAAGTCTAAGGAGAAGAGCCAGTTCATTTTTAATCTTATCTTAATCTTATTGTAAAGCAATTGTACTCATCATTCCTGTATACATATCTGTGTGTATGTGCGTACCTTTCTGTGACTCACAAAAATCAATTTAAACATCTGACAAAAGTCAGCAGAGGCCTTCAGGAGATTCCCTGCTGCAGCTGGTCAATACAACGCCTGGTTCAAGGCTGCAGGTAGTCCCCAAAGCCTTTGTCTGGCCAACCCTGAAGCAAGAGGCACGGCATCACCTCAGGCTGACAAAGCAGCCAGCACGAGTGGTCTGGCTAATGATGCACAATGGTCTACGCTAGCTGCTAGCATAAGGTCCCTTGTTCAACCAGCAGGAGAAACGTAGATAAAGGACAGATTAAGTACTCCAGCGGGGAAGGAAGAAAGACACAGGGGAGAAGCGAGATGGGTAGAATAAATAATGAGATGCCACATCACAAGAAGACACACCACGTCTGTCATTCACAAAATGACTTATTCAATCACCCATCAGTCTCTATCTCTACCTATTGATACCTTCTCAAAACTACTTAAAAAAAAAAAAAAAAAAAAAAAAAAAAGAGAGAGAGAGATTGAGAGAGAGAGAGAGAATATCACTCAAAAATCCCATCAAGGAATGGGTTAGGGTAATGGTCAGATTCTGCACCATGTACCTACACAGAGCAGTGGGAAGAATTAGGGGGTCCAGCAGGGCTCTCAGGGATCTCATTCGCTATTTAGTAAACACTTTTAATTCCCTAAAAGCCATGGTAACCTTGTAATGAGCTTATTGAGCCACAGTCCTTGTGACTGCTTTGTAACATTATAATTTCTAAGTTGGTACCCAGTCTTACGGATTTTAAAACTGCAAAATGCTCCATTTTCAGAAGTAGATGTGCATGATGTGCTGTCACGAAGATGAAGTAAGGTCTCGTGGTTAATACATAAACCAAGCTTCCTGAAGTATAAACAGGAATTCAGGAGAGACTGCTCATCTCTTAGGAATTTACTCTGTAATCTTCAGCAAATCTCTTAATCTTTCTATGCCTTCATTCCCCATATGTAAAATAGGGTAATACTTTCTGTAAAGATAAAAGCTGTCATGTGCGTCCTTTTTTAAAAAACTAAATGTCTAGAAAAGCCTCTAGTTAAAGTGTTAAAACCATTTCTGTCAAATATTAAAAGATCTATTTTCTTGGTTATCCAGAAGAAATTTTCCCAAAATATTATTCAATGTCATACCTATTAAGCAGTTTAGTTCTTCATGTAAGAAGTGATCATGCTGAAGCCAAAACTTTACTTTTTTTTTTTTTTTAAGTTAGCCTTATAAATTTAGTAACAATCTATACACGTTCAGTAAGTTTCTTACTATATTATCTAGACAGATGCACACACATAAAGCTCATTACCTTATCTGAGATTTTGGCTTAGATCACTTTTTAGGTATCTTTTGAGCAAATTATGGTTTGTATTTTATTGTCATACATACATAATGTATGTACACTCATGTATGACAACTACATATATATAACACATAGGATGAAGATAAAAGTCCTATGGCAACCTCAGTGGCTATATGCCCCATTATATCCTTTTGACTTTGATCCTTTTCCAGGTATTAAGACACAAATCAAACCAGATTAGTGATTCCCACTTTGGTATTAAACAAGCCAGTGGAAAAAGCTGGAAGACCTCACAAAATAGTACTCGCTAACAGACAATGAGCCAGCCTGATAGCGTAGTGAAAATCCGTCACACATCGATACGAGTTTGGATTCTGAACTGAAGCCTGAGCTGTTGAATCACCAGGGCTGGAAAACTGGCAAAGGCACAACGCTGCTCTCTCAAAGAGGGTGTGGGGCACCGTGAAAGAACTCTTGGCATCATCCTCAGGGGAATATTTTGGCTCATGTGAGGACTGGCTTCAACAAGTTCAGAAGGAAGCTATGCTCAGGCCTTCTCTGCAGGGGAACATATTTTACAGCATGGGACCTTTGATGAGACTCTGGGTAGGACTTTAGAAGACGCCTGAGAGGGCATGTCGGTGAATGAGGAAAGGGCGACTACAACTCTCTGTATGAAAAAATAAACATAAGTAACTAATATGAGAAGACAGAGAAAACTTCAGTGGGAAGAATAAGTAAAACAGAGATAGCAGAACTGACGTGTTGTCCATCTGCATTCTTAGAAAATAAGAAAAAAATATTGTAAGCTAAAGTATTTTTATTTTCTCCACTTACAGTATTCGAGTTGATATCCTCTGAGCTGTGAGTTTGAAAAAGTTATTTAATATGAAAAGTGTTCATAATTCTGAAGCATTAACGTCACAACTCAGATGAAGAATCACATTACATTTATTTAATATTACATGCATTTTAGACACCGATTCATGCTTTGTTTTTGCATAAGTAGTCATTCTTAATGTACATGTACTAACCATTGTTACAGGGAAATTCAGTAGCATGCATTACACACATCTGTGCGCAAAGTTCCTGTTTTCAGTTACAAAATTCAATTAAGGTCATGATTTCTAAATGAATATTATACATACAGTTCAATTTTGGTTTTATGCAGACGTTGCATAGTTAATTATTAGCTTCTCATGAAAGACTGGAAGTGTGGTATCAGCATTGTTGAAGCAAATCAAGTGACAGTAGCAAACAAGAAGATTTGAAGAAGAGGCATAACCTTCAGGGTTGAAAGGTCAGCAAGTACAGCCTAGGATAAAAACCCAAAAGGCTTGTTAAACTTGACATTTGAATCAAATTTCTTTAAAGCAGCTAAAGAAGTCAGAAAAAGATTCGGTATTGACTAGTAACAATAGTTAGGTTCAGACCTGAATAGAAACAAATCACTGTTTTATGTTATTGTGCAAAAGCTCCTCTTACCTTTTTTTTTTTTCATTCCAACACTTCTAAGAAAAAGCATATATTTACATATAGAAAACCAAGTAACTTTATTTTAGCCTTTAGACTTACTTCAAATATACATGGCATCATGAGGGTATAAGAGGTCTAACATTTCAACTTGCTTCTAAAAATAATTGGGAATTAAGAATCCTTATCCTGTGGCTTGGCTAGTACTTGTGAAGTAAGTCCAATGTAATGACCGAAACAGTCAATGTCTTCTGATGAAGTATGTTTAAAAAAAAAAAAGCCATCACAAGTTTTCAGCGTTTGAAAAAAATACGTCACCAGAGCTTTGAAAAAAATATACATTTTACACAGTAGTAGAGATAAACAATAATAATCTTCATCGTAAAGATTTTTCTTCATTTCCTGCCTGTAAAATGACAATACTTGCAGCAAAATTTCAGATTCAAAAAATGACAAAAGTAACTTTGTAAAATCTTTGTGATATCAAAAAGCACAAAAGCAGCAACATTAAAATATACTGAGAAAAAGGATAAACATCCATAATATTTTAAAAAAACAATATATCCTACAAACGTAATTACATATTAAAATAGGAAAAAAATCTAATTATACAGCATAGTTTGATAACTCTTCATTTTTGTAACGAATATACTCTTTTACATAGTTATACTCCAGAAAAGCAGTATTATCTACTGCATGTTCACAATTAGTCTAGTTTTTATCTAAGGTAAGAATTTGGGCAGAAAGATTTGCACTATGTACCACGTGCCATGTGAAGCTTAAGTTACTGTTGTTGGCAAAGGATCAGAAACTATTTCAATCTCCCCTAACTGAAACGTATCCTTACTTCAGCTGCAGCCAGTGATGTCACCTCCATCAGGTTGACTGCTCGGAAAGCAAACACAGCAGCTGCCAGCACTGGAAAGAAAAAAAAAAAAAAAAAAAAAGAAGAAGCAGCAGCCCAGTATTTAAGTTGCTGACTTGTTAATTAGTGATTAGAATTAATCTTGATTTAAAATAGCAATTTTCACTCCCCAGAGTAATTACTTGATTCTGAATAATAATATACAGTGGATGTCAGTGTTTGAATTTTTGTCTGTTCATTAAACTGATAGGACAAATGCAACTTTCTTTTAGAAAAGTTTGAGTGAAAATGTTTGCATTTAATGTGGCAAGCTTTTAATTAAAAAAGACAAGGTAATTTACAAATAGTTAATTTCTATGCCAAAAAATTGGATTTATTTAAGTGGCAACATTTCAATTGTGAGCATTATGTAACATGAAAAAATAATTCGTAGTTATCTCTTATACAGTTATATATATATCTACCTAGCTGTCTTACATGTACAAATAGAACTACAACCTTTCCTCTTCTGTTCATCTACTTTGCATTTAAAATGTGTTCCAACTGAAGATACTTATCTGCTTTAGAACACCCATCTTGAACCCTGCATGAATCTTTGGACAGAATTTCCTCTGTAAGTACAAAACTTTCAACGTCTATTAAAAGATAGGGTTTTGAATAAAGATATACAGCAAACCCAGGGTAATTCTCAGTTGTGCTAAGTGTTGAAGAAATACCCCCCATACATGAATAAGACAAATCTTGTATTTTGTGAAAGGTGATGAACTCAAATCTTAATCATTACCAAATCAAATGGTACCACTGAAGCTGGGAGGACATCCTACGCTCTTTTTCAGAGAGTGCTTATTATCTCTGGAGCACTATCACAGCAAACAATGATAAAGAAGAAATATTGTAAAAAAAAAAAAAAAGTTACTTCACATTTGTGATAGAAATGCAGTGTTTATGCAATTCTATTTTTCTAAAAGTTATTCTCTTTGACTTGTACGCAATCTACTTTCAGCATTCAAAGAGCAACTAAGTTTTCTAAGTTTTCTAAGTTTTCTTCTTGTCACAAAATAGACTTGAGCTAACATGTATTTGCCTTACTACCACATGGACTGAACACATTTTGTAAAAATAATTCCATTACCAGCAAGAACTTCTAAAGAGTTGTATCCTAGGATTCTGTCCCACAGAAGCAAGAGCTGATCTGTAGCTAAATAACCAGAAAATGCTCGGACCATCCATTTAAATGAAATTCGTAGCCTGCAAACAAGCGATAAACAGTAGTAGTAACATTTTTCTCTCTCCCGTAATGATTACTCTGATGGTCTATAAATTCTTCTGCATTTCTCCTCCAGGAAGAATGGTCATTTTCTCTTGCTGCATTAATAATCAATATTTTCCTTTGTAACAGCCATCAGAAAAATATTAGGCATCTCATTTGATAAACCACTAATATCATTACAATAGTCTGACCAAACAATTACATTACAGGGATCCTCAGCTTTTATCACCCCAAATGTTTTATCCATTTCTGCTACTTTTATGAGTATCAGTTATAATACAGTAAGACTTTCAAGTTCTATTGCACTTGGTGCCATGAATACATTATTGAGAATGACAGTCTCCTGCTCTTTCCCCTTCCTCCAATGGCTCCTGCTGTAATGAACATACCACAGTGAAAAAAAGTCTCCTGTCCCCTAGGAAATAAATCATTTAGTTTCATCAGATCTAACCTGCTGCATTATTCAGCTAAATTTCAGTAATTCTTTTTCTCATATGAACACAAAGAGCAATTCAAACTGAATTTCAAGGAAAACTGGCACATTGGTGGCTGCACTTTGGAATAATTTCTCATAGCTTTTTAATTTAAATACTACAGAACGGCCAGCATTTTCAGAGCAATTAATCCACCATATTTGTAGCAAGTCAGAAAGAAGTACTTACGGCTGCGCCCCAATTTCTCGAAGGTGATAAAAAAGCTGGGGCAGATGAGTTTGTAGAAGAGTCTCAAATAGCAAACACAATGACACAATGCCCTAATGAAACAAGATCATGTCCTGAATACTAACACTCATACTGACAAATCTGAGAAAACAGCATTGGCATGTAAGTATTCATGAATTTTTAATTCAAGAAATAAAACACCATTAATGATGTAATATACAGCTCAGGTAAGCAGGGTACAAACATCTTTGATGCCTCCAGTCACTACAGCCTTGCTCCTACAATTCTGTGTATGTATTAGCAACATAATACGTTGTGATAGCCCCTTTCACCTCTAAGTTACTTAAAATATTTGCATGTCATGGTCTAAGTACTTAGTGTGTTATTACAGTATGACCTACTTGAAATATTTCCTCTCCGATGAAACAGACCCAGTTACACCATACATATACTAAAAAATGGAGGACGTGGGAAATAAGCTGTCTGATAACTAGAAACAAACAGCAATAGGGATAACTACAAAGAAGTTAAATGTAAATATATTTTAAAATTTCTTTTTAAAATTACCATGAAAATGAATAGATTCCTGTCCGACCGGTTTCCCTGCTATTAATGACTGAAAGCACAATGCCCAGCTTTGAAACAGTATATTAAGGAAAGGATTTTTTTTAACCAGGAAATGATTTCAAGATATAATACAGCTATTCAGCACTTTGTGAGGGAGAAAAGGAAAATATTTGCTATGCTCTATTCTTCAAAAATGGAAGATAAGCAGAAACGTCTACAATTGTCTTATACTTGAGACAGCTGGCCATGAACATCACCAAGTTATTTAATTATACCTCCAGCATCTAGTAATGCCAAAAAGCACGTGCTGTCACATAAAGAGTGTCTCTTAATGAAAGAGACATTAACTTGATATCACTGAAAATACAGCTGTATATCTTTGACTATATTATAGTCCCTCTACCCCAGAAAACACTTGTGAGCAATTAGATGTCATCAATTAAAATGAGACTGAGTATGCATTTACATAACTGCTTGAATCGAGAAGCCTATTACATAAATACAAGATTACACAAAGTACATGACATTTTATAGCAGAGACTAATATTGAGGTAGAAAAAAATGTCCGATATCCTTTCCAAGTTTGCTGAAATATTTCATTATATTTAAAAGGATGTCTTTCAGTTGTCTAGAAAATCATGTCACCGTACATTATTGTTTCATAGCAAACAGAGTATTTAGTGAGTGGGTTTTAATTCCTAATGAACTTACAGAGGGATGAGAAGAGATGGAATGGAGTCTGAAGAAAAAACGCACATACATCTCACGGAATATCTGATACAATTTGGAAGGTTCATGGTACAGAAAACAAAGTGGAGCAACTGAAAGGATAAAAGAATTATAATTGACTCAACACTGTAAACTGCTAAAAGAGTTCAATGATTAAGAGCATGAAGTATGGTGAAAAAACAAGTAATTTATACACGATTTACAAAAATTATATTATATAAATTATTCAGAAAGATTTTTATAATAGAATCTACCATTAGAAGTAAAAAGTGAAGCAAGGGAGTATAATACATTCTAGCTTACAGTTCTATACATTTCAAGAACCTAAACTGCTTAGAACCTGCTTTTCACAGTGCTGGCTTCCTAAGAATAAGAAATACACTTTAAAGATAGCTTCTTTGTGAGTTAGGGCAATGATATGCTGCATAGTGCAAGTTTTTGATTTAACCATCTGTAACTTCCAATGCGCTCTTCAGATACCGACCATCTCCAAATTGGTTCCCCATTTTCAAGACAGGCATAATTTTACTATTTGAAGATAGGTGTTTTGAAAAGTAAAGTATTAAAAATAGCTCTTGGTTGCCATAATACCATCCCATAAGCATGACTGATCAGGAGAGACCTGTTTCTTTCTTGTAAGATCTGAAAAGCACAGCCATTTGGTAGTTTATTGTTTATAAGCCTTTTAATATACCTGATTCAAAATAAGAGTTGGCTACATTTGTAAAGCAGTGATTCTCAAACCTGTTTTTTTTTTTTTTTTTTTCAGTCTGACATTGGTCTGGCATATAGATAGACCTGTTTCATGTACATTGTGCCTCAACATAATCAGATACCCCTGATTATATTATTATATAATTAATATATTATTATATTATATTATTAATACCCTCCATTCATTCAATGCACATTTCACAGACAGTTGTTCTGTACGCATTTGAGTAAAAAGCTTTTCTTTAATCTCTCCACTCACTCATCATCACTCAACTACTACTTCTTTTTGAAGATGCATTCATGCAGCTTGCAGTTGAATACATTCATAATCTCTACATTCACCCTCCCCTCCACTTCTTTTCTACACAAGTGATACATGTCTGCATAAAAATCTATACATGTACACATATCTATGTGCATATTTATAGATATATATGGATGTATGTGTGAATTCATTCACATATGTGTATGTCTCAGGAAGGTGGCTTTATAGAAAATAATGGCACTTGTGTGTGAGAGGTGGGGCACTAAGGTTGGGCGAGATGTTCACAGAAATGTGTATTTACGTTGGGCTGAGAAAAGCTGAGGGTATTACTAGTGTGTATGTGTAAGGATTGAAGATGGAGGTGGAAGAGCTGGCAGGGTGCGTATGTACATAAAGGCCAGGGAGATAACAGAACAGTGCCTGACAGCTGGCACTGCATGATCGTATGCATGCGAGCATGCAAAAATATATAGGATTTACATAAGGTCCCAGGTACTTCCTCCTAGAGCAGCACAGCATGCAAGACACAGGATGCTCTGCTTGGATTTCCACTAGTATTTCTACCACCTTGCTTTTCATCCTCCCTCTTTGTCACAGCTGGTCTGTTTTGTGCCCTTTCCAAGCAAAAGGGGAAAGGAGGGAGGGAAGCAGCTCCCACCCAGTTTGCTGCTGTTCTAAAGGGCAGAGTCAAATCCAAACATTTTGAAAAGAATACATTTCACACAGAAATTGAAAGCCTTCTAGTGAACACTTAAGGAAGAGTTTGTAACTAAGCTGTTCCTTACTTCAGAAGACTTAGATTCCCTACCTGGGTTCAAATTTCCATTTTACATTCATATTACATTTTATTTCTAAGAATCAGACATTTATTATTAGTAAAACATAGCATTTAAAGTATAATCTTGAAATCTGCTTGTCCCAAAAATACCTTTGATAAATCAAAAGAAAAAAATGGAAACCTGTAACAAATATTCTTACATTATTTCAGCATCTCTCTGCACTAGCTGCTTTGTTACATCTGAGAACTGGGGAGATTTTTTTTGCTCTCTTCCTAGAAATCTTGTTGATATTTAAGCTTTCGTCTACGCAGAGTAGTAGCAACCATTCTATCACTTAATACTCCTTTAACACCTACTTGAGGATGGATACAGAAACAGGCCTTTTACATAATTCATGTTTTTAAGATCTACAGCTAACTTGGTATACCCAAAAGACACAAGAAACAAGCAGGCTGTCAATAAACTTCCTCCCTTTACTCACACACATTAAGATGCAGCCTCTGACCAGACCAGCTGCATAATGATTAGCTCTCAAAGGGTATATGATATAAAGTTGTGATGAGAGTAAACAGGAGCAGCTTGGAATTTTAAAAATTGTATACAACAGCTTTCATGCACACAGAAATAGAACACACAGAAGTTTAAAATTTGCATAGTATATGCAGCTTTTAACTACAATACAACAAAGAGAAATCCCAAACTGATAGAGTTTATGAGAGTCACACTTACCATACATAGAAAAGCCATGAAAAGGAATTACACCTACAAAACAAAGATTTATTTTTTTGTCGTTTTTCTTTTATATTTATTTTTAGCCATGCAAGAAATGTATTCTTCCCCAAGTTTCTAAATTGAATTCTGCCTGCTACAGGAATAAAATATTTCCTTGTTATAGCACCTGCAGTCTTAGATTTTAAGCTTGTAAATATTTAAGTACAGGAATTATATAATTTACTTCACTATGAGCAATGGTGCACCGTAACACGTACTGTAGTTCCTAGAAAGCCATGTAAAGCCCTGTTTCCATGAAGTATAAGCTTTGCTGAAATCAGAACCTAATTTCAGATAAATGACAACTGGTAAATGTCATGCACTAACAAGGAGGGAGCAGGAGAAAAAGGAGGCCAAGACCTCCAGTAACTCATGTAGTACTCAGACAAAACATTTAGAGGACTTGGCAGTGGTACCATGACAGTTGTCTCCTCTTTTCCAGCTGATCTCAGCTCCCATTCATTAATTTTCCTATAGGACCAATAAGAAGGAGCTGCTTTGGCAAAAGGTCATAAGGACAATGTTTCACGGCTATAAAGCTGCAAATAAATGTGGAAGCAAAAATGGGAGAAGGGGAACAAACATATTTGCTATCACTGACACTACTGGAAAGGAGAAGGCACAAAACACAAGGTCAGAGATACAGATTTAAAATTGGTGACATGAGGCCCTGAAAGCAAGAGCAAAGAGCTTGAACTTTAAATAAAAATGGGGGGCAAAACCAGGGTAAGGATGCAATAGACAGGGATTTAAATGGTCAAAATAAGAGCCAAAAAAAAAAAGAATTTTAACAACTGAAGTAACAACAGGAACGATATTTACTAAAAATTATATAGAATTTTTATAACTGAATTTCGAAAATGGACACATTTTGAAAGAAACGAGACTGTCAGGTGTGGTTTGTAGAGTTCTGGAAAGCTGGGGTCAGATGGTTTCAGCATGTAGCTTTCAGATCCTCTAAGTGGAGCATCCTGTCACTGGAGTAAAAGCTGATGCACCAGAAGTTGTTTTCCCTCTGCTTCCCACACACGTAGACAAACTCCGTATGTGACTATTAACACCAGGCTGAACATGGTTCTGCAGTAGCTTCAATCCATCTTACTCCTTTAAATTAATTATTTTGGCAGAATAACAGTAAAACACAGTTTGTAATAGAAAAAGAGGTTATCATGTATTCAGGAAAAAAAATCCTGTATCTTTCCAATCTACCACTAGAGGAGGCAACAGTATAACTCTTACCATTTGGTGGATAGAAAACAGCATATTCTTCTATTCCAAGTTTTCCTGTGAATCAAACCATAATAATTAAAATAATTAATCTAATAAAAGTTGTAAAGATAAAGTCTACATTTATAAATTATAAGTGATAATTAGAAAAAGAGTAACTACCAATATTATTGACCATTTAATATTGTCCAAAAGCATGTAAGCAATTCAGATACACTCTAAAATATAAAATAAAAATGCAGCACCAGCAAGGGAGGATGACAAACAGGAAAAAAAAAAAAAAAGAGAAGAAAAAAAAACATTTCAGCAATGCTATACCAATGAGATTTGATTTGGGTGTATATTAGGAGCTCTAAAGGTGTTTGCTGTGTCCTTGAAGACAGTGAAGCTCTCTGACGAGATAAGGTTAAAGGGATAAGTCTGTCATGCTGTGGCAGACTGACCTAGGGACAGGAAAGCCATTTAAAAGGACAGAAGAACACTGGACAAAAAAAATATCCAAGGCTTCATTAAGGCTGCAACAGAGAGGAAGATGGATGGTACAGCTGTGATATAACAACAACAGAAATTAAGCAATCTATTGGAAACAAAAGGCTAATTAAGTAAAGACAAACTTTAACAGTATAAACTGAACATATAACTTTTTCTCTTCCTTGCAAATGAATGTTACATTAGTTAACAGTATCTTAACTATCGGACTTTCTCAATTAAAATCTTAACAATATAGCAATAAAAAAAGTTTTTAAGCACAACTATTTAAAAACTTTAAATATTTCTCTGTTTTAATATGAGAAATTTAACTAGAAATTATAATAAATTATGTGAAAACGTATAGATATGCAGAGATCCTCTAGACCTCTGTGCATTTTGTTTCTCCTATACATGAAAAATTAGCGCACACAGCTTTTGTCAAGTTTGGACTTAAATATTTTCCTGTGATATGAATCAATGCAATTAAATTCAAAATTACTTTGTGAAGCTCTTGCCCACTACCTTATGAAAATAAAAAGCAGTATTTTTGAATAACAGAAGTCACCTGTTTCATTAAACTAAAGGAATTACGTTTCCTTTCAATTGTTTGCTTGCCATGCAGCGGGGAGTTGTGATCAGGAAGGACAGTATTTTTAGCATGAAGCATTTCTCTTGGCTAATTAGCCAAAAATAGGACCTACAAGCCTTTCGGATTTACACTGCACAGGTTCAGCAGAGACTTAGATTTCAGCAACTTCATTCCCCAGATTTGTTTCTGAATAAGTGGAATAGTCCTATAGATGTGTTTCTGGGCTGCCATGGCCTGAGGTGAGACCCAGGTCCCTTTCCTGTTCTGTCTTCAGGTGAGACCCTTGCTACTTTCAGACAGTAAGTAAAGAAAACTGCTTAATTCAGGTAAAGAGAGAGAAAAGACCTATGAGGCAACACAAAAGGAAGAAAGAAAAAAAAAAACACACACACAAAATAATCATTGTCTCTAGTGAGAAAAGTAGCAGCAGAAGCCCAAGTCAGCAGAGATCCTGGTACAGGGATCACATTAAGCTAAATACATTGGAATGTGGGACCAAGGAAGAAAACAGGAATGTAGAAGGTAAAGCTAGAATGAAAAAAATCAAAGGGATTGGATGATTGAAGGGTTCGAGGTGGAAGACAAAATTAGGAACATCTGGGTAAAGCCAAAGCAGGTGAGGAAGCAAGGAAGAGCCCAGTCTGTAGAAGCTGGCAGAGAAGGCAAGCAGAATGAAGTGATAAATTTAAAACTGTTATATTACAAAAAATAAGTCTCGCTGAGAGAAACAAAGCCAAAGGTAAGGTAAAACTCTAGAAAATGCAGTGCTTTGAAAAAATGATAATAATAATAAACAAAAATCAATGTAAGCCTGCTTGGTAGAGCTCTACTCTTCCAGACCTTGGAATAGAGCCTAAGATTCTTCAGGAACTTGTTCTGCTCATGTCTATCTGTGAAACCCACTGCTTTGGAAGGTAACATTCTACCACCACTTCCAGTTGGTAAATTTGTTAAAGTTGCAGAGGACTATGTCACACATTTAAATTTCTAACTCTGATGACGATAGATATCCAGATTCTACCATATTGTCATAGTCGTGTTTTGAATTTATTTTGGTAAAAAAAAAAAAAAAAAAAAAAGAGAACTATACACAGAAAACTACCATAAAATAACATCATTACAACCTGGTCTTTATGTGATCAGTTTCTAAACTGTGATAACAGAATCTGTGCATATGTCAGCTGGATACATGAAGTTTTTATTAACGTTCTTTTAAATGTAGTCTATCAGGTATAATGAATATAAAGGAAATTCACATACTGCATTGCTGTAGCAGTCAACAGAAGTCCATGCATTATTTTTTATTAAAACAACTCCCTTTACCTCGTATGTATGATTTTGGTGGGGTTGCACTACTGTAAGTGAAGTGATCCAATACTGATGTATCTCGGGAAAAACAGAGTAATACCTGCAAAAGACAAAAATAAGCTGACAATCAACAAAGTAATGTCAAACAGAGATTTAAGCACCTGCCCTAATTAGCACCTATTAGACTCTCCTAAAGAGAGCTAATATGGTTGAAAGCTATTGACTGACTTAATTCACTTTCCTGTTAAAATTTCCAGGCTCATTTTAACTTGTTAGGATACCATCTTCACATTCATTTATTGTCAATAAAATATCCACACTCTCCAATCTTCCTCTTTGCCTCTAAGCATGAACCTACATCCTTCTGTCACGTCATATTGACCTACACCTGAATAATCAGCACATTGGAACATTTTGGAATGTTTGGTAAGTATTCTAAGTTTTTGCTTAGACATCTTAGTTTTAACAACTAAGTCTTTAACAGCTTGCTGTGTGCATGCAACTCAATACTGTGATGCATATCAGTTCATTTTCCTAATCAGTTACTATGACTCGGGGAAGTCTTACTAAGTGAATAAGCAAATGAAACATTTACATTTTAACGTGTGCATTTCCAGAAGACCGATCCTCATATTTCTCTCTCATTCCTAAAATCTTTGCAGAATGCTTACACGATGTTCAGTGCTTTCCAAAAGAGCAGATGAGAACGTTCACCTCATATCCATACTTTCTTAAATACATATTTTATTTTGTGAAATGTATCTGTAGTTTTCATGCTAACATAAAGGAACAATCTAGAACAATTTAATATAAAATTAAATATTAAGAGCATTCATAGAAAAAATAATGAAGAAACTCATCCCACATACAGTTGTAAAAAATGTAATAATTATTGGAAAATGTTCATGTTGTGGTGCAATGAAAGGCTGCACTACCAACAATGCACACAAGAGGGCAGAAGTAATACAGTCTTCAATTGATGCTGATCTTTGCATATCTTAAATCTTCTCCTCTTACAGGTTTTATAAGTTTTTCTTCAAATTGTAGCCAAGGTTTAAAATGTGGAGATGTTTTATATGGTGTTTTACTACATAATTTATTATAAATAAAATAAGTAGATTTTTCCTTCAACTAACTATTCCAAACATTTTCCAGATATCAGTATTTACCGAAAGGAAGCATGCAAAACTGTGACACCTGAACACCACTGAAATTTTTTTGAAAGTAGGTCATATTTTGAGACATTTCCCTCTTCTGAATCTTGAAATTACTTCTCAGATAACAAGCATCTTTTAAAAAATAAATAGTTTCTTTATCTTCAACAGTTGAAGCTAAATATTATTTTTGCGCAATACACAATCATTTTCATAGCTGCCAAAATACAACTGACAATAACAATACACAGGCAAATGTAATTCTGTGTATATGTTAACTGAGGTGAGAGAAGATGAACTAATCTGAAAAGGACATAAATTGTGTTCTCTCATAGGGGAAAGAATGTAACCTTAATTTGAGGCCTCCGACACCCACCACCTTTTTTCTTTCCTTTTTTTTTTTTTTTTTTTTTTTTGAACACAGCATCCAGTACCAGTATCTGGAAATCTTTAAGACTGTGTGTCTTCAAATGAGGTAGACTCTCAAACCCAAGTTCTGACTACACCTAAAAGCTGCTGGGTGAGGTTCTTTGCATGTATTTATTATGCAGGATGTAAAACTACAGTATTAAAATTAAACATCTGACATTAAATCCTGAATTTTGATTTATATATTATTCTTCTCATTCACAAAAATGATACTGCTAAAGGAAAATAATACAAACCCTTTTAAAGTACAGAAATGCTTGATAAACCACTGGATATTTTTAGCAGTAATACAATCACAATCAGAAAACCATTGAATTCAAAGGAGTAAGAAAAAAAAAACCACCACCAACAAAAAAAACAAAGCTTTAATTAAAAAAAAAAAAAAGACTATACTGAATGTAACTGTACTCCATTTCAATAGTTATAAAGAATTAATAAACAAATGTTAACTTGGGATAAAGAAAGCACAGTAAAGCAAATACATTACATCATTTCACAATGTTCTTTCTAGGAAGGAATGCATGCTATTAAAGAGGTACCAGCAATGCAACTGAACATCCTCGTTATTATTTTATGCCCAGATGTTCTGGTTTTGATTGATACTTTTTCTGTTAAGCAATTCACAGATAAATGTCACACTCTGCTCAAAGACTTGAAAATTTTCAAGGTGGTAATGAGCTACAAGAAAGCTAAAGGAGCAATACAAAAAATAAAAAAAAATAAACAAACAACAATGCAAACATAGAAGTAATTTAACTGGTTTAAACTAAAGTTTTCATTATCTCCTTTACCTAGCCAATATTGAATTCCAGTTATCATATGAAATCAGTAAATAATATTCCATATCAGACAGATGCCAATACTGCAAAGTTTTTAGGTCCCACAGAATAAAATCATCTAACAGTGATGCATTTGCAAATTCATGATGCATTTGCAAAGCAGGTCAGAAGTGAAAATAATCAAGGAGAATGGTTAACCTTCTACTAGAAAAAAAACACTTAAGGAATGGCACAATATACCAAAGAAAACAAACAACTAATAACTAGATGCTTAAGGTATTCTTTGCCGAAAAGCCTGGAAGTAAAATTAGCCTCTTAACTTTTCAAAGATTTTTGGTTGACTCTCCCTTCAAATTACTAAGGCTAGGTTGGGCTTTTTCATGATTTCCATTCTGTAATTATTCCTTTAGTCAATAGAGACTATATTTTTATATACAAAAATAAAATTTTCAATTGTGCTTTATGTTGAGAACAATGAAAAAAAAAAAACTATCTCTGAGAGTCTTAAAACAAAAGATTATACTGTATACTTGCTTAAATTCATTTACAGATTTGAATTCTGTGTCCACTGGAACTGTCAGCTAATGACTAGTTGTTGTGTCTTAGTTGCCTATACAATGTATGAAATGGAAAAAAATGAGATTTTTACATCCCATGAAGTTTCCAGTATAACAACAATGAAGATTCTTTTCTAGATTTAAGTGTCAAAGAAAAATCTACATGCAAACATTGCACTGAAAAAACACACTGTTGCTTGAGTTGTCATCATGTAGCCACTTTACAAATTTTAATTTGGAAACAAATTCTGATACAGATCTTAATATTGTAAGTGTTTTAAATTAAAAACAGGCTATATTTCCTTAAAGTTATCATTTTAAGTGTTAATATTGAAATCCTTACTATGCTAAAAATATAATTACATAATTAAATAGTATGTTTAAATACTAACACATTCTTATACTTCTATGGGCTAAACAATGTTAAGGACAGCTCCTTCCTTTGTTTATTCTCCAGACTACTAGCAGTTTTATCATCAAGGAAAAACTTATTTCATTTCACATAGCTCTAAAACAAAAAATTAAGCCAGTCTAACCTAACAGGTGTGACTAATGAAATTGAAAGAACTGTGGGAATGGTAAGTTTGCTGCGTGACATTTATGTTGACACTGCAGTCAATCACAAATTAGGAAATTCATAAATGTAATCTCCTTCTATTTAAGGGCATCTGACAGGCAGCAATGAAGATAATTCTTTACAAATTAGATGGGTTTTCCATTGCTAGAAGCAGCTTTGGAATGGGAGCAATCTTTAAAGTAACCATACATATAGAGAATCAATGTCTTCAGTTTGAAAACACATCAATAAAATATCTTGATACTTATTTTAGTAGGTCACTGAAATAGCTCTAAAGCAATATTTTTGTTCTTAAACTGGAAATCCGAACATACTGGTCCTATCTTAATTTCTCTGCACTCCATAGCTCCTGTTTATCATTTCAATACTACAAAGCTAGAAAGAGGAAGAAAATGGCAGACTTCATATTTTCTGTATTGGAGAGACAACTTGTAGGGTCCTTCAGGAGTTTTTAAGAAGCCTGTCATGCTTCATCTATCTAAATGTCCAAGATTAACTTAAGAGTATTGGTATTCCAAATGGACAATATATGTGCAGCACATGCATCTGGCTAGGGTCTCACTGCATTCTGTCTCAGCAATACACTTTTCTAGCTTTTCCAAGAAAAAAAGTAGTTACATACCTGATATAAATAATCCTCAAATACAAAATAGTAGTCATCATTGCTTGCTGTTAGCTTTACATCCTGGAATCAAAAAATACAGCACTTTGAAGCCAAAAGACATATTTTCAGACTCCCTACAGAAGCTAAGCTTAACAGAGTACTAAAAGACACCATTTCACCATTTAATCATGAAGGAGTTGTAGTTAAGCACATACTCCATATTTTAAAATGCAAAACCATTATATTAACTTGATTATTAAAGTATTTAGAATTGAAACTTGGAATACTTGGATGACAGTGCTTCCTTTCCTTCCAAAACCAGTTATTCCTTCAAATGAAGTTACCATTTCTTTATGACTGTTTAACACTTCAACTTAAACAAATATCTTATGCAAGAGCCAACACAGGCACAAGGAGACAGTTTACAATAATGAATCGACCCTAATTATTCTGACACTCCTTAAAATCAAACCATCTAACATTTTGTTTGTTAAAAAAAAATAAAAAATAAAGATCTTGGTGTGATGAGTATATAAATCACTTAATCACTGGTTAATGAATTACTTACTTTGTAAATCAGGCTGTCCACTAAAAGGTCATACTGAATCACATTTGATTTGAGTTGTTCATAATACAAGATATCCTAAAATTAAAAAATATTATCATCATCAGTATGAGACAAAATTCAATCTATATTGAAATTACAGAAGCTAATTTTTAATAATAATAATAATAATAAAAAGCGTTTATTAAACTCAAATACCCACTGCATAATTTAGGAAGTATTCTATCACTGCTTATTCTTTCTCAGAAATTAGGTAGATACTCAAGACTTTATAAAAAGACCTCCCCTTTATATTTATTCATATATTAAGTAATTAATACAAGTGAGAACTAATTTAAACCAAAGATTCTTATCTTCCAACCTTTGGGTATCTACACAGTCAAAAGTTTTTCAATGCTCAAAATCATTACAACTTTCTTCGTTATCCTCTACTTCGATGATCCTTTTCAGTAACGAGTTCTGACTTCTAGCATTAGTGAGCTGCTGCAAATATTTAATGTTAATACAATACAAACCTAAAAAAATGTTGAAAAGATGAAATGATATCAAAATGATGAAAAGATATCAAAAATCTTGTGGGGAATACAAAGAACTTGGACTTTTTTTTAAAAAAACTTCAGTTACTTCCTGAGTGTCTAAAAAAGATACACAAAGGGGAAACAACTGGAAAGTAGCAGAACAAACGCTATTTTACTTTGTTTATTTTATGCCTTTCTTCTAAGAAAGACCTTGCAAAGGAAAAAAAATGACATCTTTCACTATCATCATGTAATTCCTAAATCCCCAAATACCTCTCTGCCATTATGCCTGCAATTGAATATTACTGTTTCAACTGTTTTAGATTGAATTGTTGTAATGTGTACACTAAATCGTCAGTCCCAAGGCTCCCTCTCACTTTATTTATTTATTTATTTTTATTTCAGCATCTCTCCAGACACCACACAAATGCTTGTATATTGCAAGCTTTACATATATACTGCTGATTTCTCTGCAACAGATGTATACTCGGAGTAAGGATTTCACAAAATAACGGGAAAAAAAGATGAAATTTCAAAAGTGAATTTTAAAGGGAGAGAATAGAAGTAAAAAAGACTAGGGAACACTGCAACTGTTCTTTGCGTTGATCAAAAACTGAAAAGAAGTGAATAGCATACACTTAGAAATCTATTAGAACAGATTATTAGACATAATTTGAAAAGAGGACAAATAAAGAATTCCTTAAGTAACACTAAGTACCACAGGGAAAGTATTTTTCTTTCTGAGAAAAAAAAAAAAAAAAAAGGAGGTATAACTAATCCACTAACACTTTACAAAGGTTGAGACAAAATTTACTAAATAAAAAACTAATAGCAGTCTGGATGGAGAACTGTTCTTAAAAGCTACAGAAAATTACCTTAATATTCAAGTGAGAATTCTGAAGTATCAATATTGCAGTATTGTGCAGCACTGTCAAATGAATAATCTACAAAGGTGTTTGGTTGTGGTTTTTTTTTTTTCCTATCTCAAATAACTGTACCTATTATGACAGGAACTAGAAAAAAAACAAACAAACAAAAAAAAAAAAACTTCTTTTTCATGCTAGCCATATTGCATGATTAACTGTTTCTGTTGTATATGCATGCAAGATGCCTTAAAGGTATTGCCAATTTCACAAGTACTAATATGGTTGATACATTACTTGACGGAGTCTACAATCAAGGCAGTGTGGGAATCCTTTGCCAAACAACTAGCTAATTCCTCACATATGCATAGCAAGATAAGAAAGACATCTTTAACTATGAGAAAACAGTAAGACAGAATGGGAAGAGGATGACAAGGCTTTTTGTGAGTAACAACTTTCCTTTAAAATTCAGCAAGATTCCAAAATACAGGTCCTCAAGGCAGCAACCTGGTGAGCTCTGGAACTCCTAAGGATCAGTTCCAACACTGCCACATTAGAAGAAAGTCTTCTGTCACATTACATAGGCTACTAATTTGTAAAACAGGAATAATAATGTTTTTCTACTATGCATAGACCTGTGAAGCTTCATGAATTTATGCTCATACATCAATCTGAGCTCTTGAATTATTTTTTTAAGGTAAGTCAACTGCAGTACCAAATCTCTGCATTTTACATGTACAAAGTAAGTCCTGCTACTCCAACTCCCAATGCCAAAACAAAAATGAATTGTTTAGAAAACCGAAGCAGCAGAAAACATTAAGGCCTCATTTTAAAAGGTGTTTGTGTAGCACTAGGCTGCATTTTTTTTCTTCGGTGCTTTTGTTCTGTTAATGAAGAAAACAATGTTAAACCTTTCACTGAATGCATTGAAAAGAGTTAATTTAGCAATACCAGATGGATGGGTCAGTTTCTCAGGAAATAATAAACACCCAGCAGTAAGTACAGACATCAAAACAAATGTAATGTTAAATCCACCTGAACTAGACTCTGCACAAGTGAAGGTTAGAGGTAATTTCATTCATAAGCAGAGCTTACATGGATGTCAAGAAAACACCAGAATAAATGTACACATCGGCATTCAAATATGACTACAAGTATTCACTTTTGCATCAAAATCGAAGAGTCAAATCATTCAACCCTTTTAGAAAAGAACTAAAAATATTTCTAAACTGAAAATTATGTATCTCACAAGATATTTATATATACAAACACTGTAGGCTTTGCTTAAAGCATTTTAAAGAATGCTCTCAGCCTTCTATTTTATAATTAAGATATATTAAACTATATATATTACTCTATAAAGTATGTCTAGAAAATTAAGCAAAATGAAATCCAACCAAAAGCTAAAGAAAAGAATGATACAGACACAATTTATTTGACTGAATAGCTAGCTAATTTACTTCATGGTAACATTTGAACTGCAGAATAATGTAGAGATAACATATTGCCCCAAATACAGCTGTTATCAGTGAAAAGTGCATCAAAATGCATCTTATCTGCTAATTTATCTGCTACATTTCTAAAGAAAAAAATAAATTAATAATATAGATGATGCTGGTGAATATCCACGTGAACAGGTTTTAACTGGAGCATGTGTTTTGTTAAACTTTCAGTGAGAAGTGTCCCCACTCATTGATGAAAATATTTATCTTCCATTTCTAGGTATTCTAGGTTCATAAAGAAGCAAGGAGCATGAAGGGCACAAAACTCTATGCCTGAGAACAAGTGTACATTAGAAAGTGTTTTTCTAGCTATTCTGCTCAATGGAGGCAATCACAACCAAGCTCTGTAACAGACATGCTGTCCTTCAGCACTTCATACTGTGGGATGCAACCCAAATTGATGACAATGGTAGGAGTTGTCCTTCATTACTGTTAGCAGTTTGTAACTAACCCATAGAAGCTGTCAGATGCCATTGAACTTAGATGGAAAAGATTCAGAATAGTCACACTCTTTTTCATGAAGTACACTCTTTCTGTTCTTTGGCGTGTTGGCGTGTTTTTTTTTTCTTTTTGTTTGTTTGTTTGTTTTGTTTTTAACTGTTTTCCAGTCCCTTATTTCAATAATCTCAAACTGTTGACAAATTTGCAATTCAACATTATTTCATCCATCCTTACTTTTCTTTCAGGTTGTTGTTACCATTCTCTAGCTACTTACCTTTCTAGAGTTTTTTCATCTTCACCACAGAATACTGCATACAGGCAAATAGTCTCCATCTCAAGGTTCTGAACCCCGTGCAACATCTCCTAAAGCAGAATGTCTACTGCACTGAATCAAAGAATACTTTGTGTGTATGAAGTTGTTTTTTTTTACCTCCTCTATAGTTCATGAGCATCATTTGCTAAGTGTGTGGAAAGTTAACACAAGGTAAATATGATGTCAGGGAGGGCACATTAGCAGTGCTAACAGAAATGTCCATGTGCATAAGTTGGAGATGCCTTACTAATTACTACAAAGTGAAAACACATCCATGAGTAGATGTAATCAAATGCACTGCTCTCTAGCTTACCTAATGGTAGATTGAGTTAATACACTCACAGCAGAAGCTAACCTTTGGACAAAGTCTAAAATATTAATACTTCATGCATAATAGAAACACACATTAAAAACTACTAAAAACTAGAGTTAACTTTTAGAGGATGTAACAGTATGGCCAACAAATATATTAATAGACAGACACAGCTTGTTCCTCTTTAAAAAAGAAGTAGAAAAGATGTCCATGACAATTTCAGAAACTGAATTTTAGGAAATCTATTTCCATAATAGCTCATGCTTCACATAAAAGTAAAATGAAGTATTTTTTTATTTTTCTCATTTTCTTGACTTTCTATCATCAAAACAAAATCCTTGGCTTTTTTATTCAATGTTTTCATTTTCTACATTAAGATAAAAATGCTGTTAAGAGATGTAGCATTTAACAGAACATAAGCAGATGCAGTGTAACCAACAACATTAATTTCATATCTGTTAAACTCCCAGTCTCATAAAGAGCAAGACTTCTAAAGGTCAAGCTGGCCTAGTAATTTAAAAGAACTTAAATCTTGCGTTGAGCATCTTGATTAAGATTTACAATATTTCATTATTATTTCAACAGCTCTTTCTTCTACAGAGAGTTTCATCTTTTACTTATGAGAAACAAAAGCCTGCTCTATTTCTCAAAAAAATAAAAAGAATAAACTAAGTAATTCTAATTCCAGACCATGTAACTTTATTAAAAATTTGTTTTAGCATGAGTACTCCTTAGGTAAGCTGCCAATGAACAAGATTCACACTTATTTTTATGGATAAGATCTTATCATCTTACTATATAGTCACCAATAAATGCTGCAGTGTTATGAGAAAATGACTACATCCTCAAAGGACATGAAATACAGTAAAATCTATACAAGGCTTTTATTGAAATAAAAATAGCCTTCATACATGTAAATTCGGTCATAAATGTAACAAAGTACTGACAATTAATTCTCCAAAGACTTACCTATGGATTTTAATTGCTATGGTATGAATATATTACGTATATATTGACAGTTATATATCTTCTGATACTGCAGAAGAGTTCATTGTTCAGGACTTGAGTAAAATAGTAAAAGTGTTTGTACACTTGCCTTTGTATTTTCATAGAACAGCTCAGGTTTGAAGGGACCTCAAAGATCCTCTAGTTCCAACCCCCTGGCCATAGGTAGGGACACTACCCACTAGATCAGGTTGCTCAGGGCCTCATCCAACCTGGTCTTGAACACCTCCAGGCATGGGGCATCCACAACCTCTCTGGGCAGCCCGATCCAGCACCTCGCCACCCTCTGAGTGAAGAGTTTCCTCCTAATCTCTAACCTAAATCTCCCCTCTTTAAGTTTAAAATCATTCCCCCTTATCCTGTCAGTATCTGACTCAGCCAAAAGTCGCTCTCCATCTTTTTTATAAGCCCCCTTTAAGTACTGAAAAGCTGCAATAAGGACACCCTGGAGCCTTCTCTTCTAATGCCTAAAGGCTGAACGGCCCCAGCTATCTCAGCCTTTCTTAATAGTAGAGGTGCTCCAGCCCTCTGATCAACTTGCTCCGGACCTGTTCTAACATAGTAACATCCTACTTGTGCCGATTTTACTCTCACTTTGCTCCTTACCTCTGGCTGATTAGAAATATTCAGAATGAGGGCCCACAGATCAGCTCGGAGTGCCGTTGGGCATCCCTGACGGACATATTGTTGAGCTGCAGCACTATCTTGCTCTGCTAAAACTGCAAGAAAAAAAGCAAGTAATAAACTGATGTAGTTTAAGATGTCCAAAGTTCACCAAACTTCGAGTACTTCAATTTATTTTTTTTTGGAGTACTGAAAATTGAGACACACTACACAGCCTATGACAGTAAAAGAGTTCTGCAATATTTGCATATATTTGAAGTGGATATTAGTCTGTTAGACCAATAAAAAAAAGTAATAAAAGACTGTATTACCAAGAAACTTTGCATTACACTGGAATTCGATGCACTTTACTCTTCTATTTAGCTTATTACAGTTTTGTGTGCAAGCAATGGTTCTGAAAGATTTATTTTTGGTGCTGTTTGTTATACAGAGAGAATTCAAGCATTTATTTTGGCAAATTAAACACACATGAAGGCAACAAAGAAATCAAGAGAATGAGGTTAGTCCGTTACCTATTTGACTGATAGCTGGAGTGTAGCTTAGCTTTACATGCACGTAATATGAAGATTCAGGAACAGGGCTTACAATCTGCTTTTCCAGCAAGCATTAGCTAAAGGGAAAATATCTAAAAGGTTTGGAAGGATGAGGTTTGGAATTATAAACCTACTGAATTATCTTTTTCTCTCTCTTCTGAAGTACTGAATAACTGGTCTACAAATTTTCTGTTTAATGAGCAGAGCTCTTAACACAGATGGCGTGTCATCTTTTTTTCCCCCCTAAAGAATGGGGCAAAAAGAAAAAAAAACTGTTTACCTTTCTGTTTCTTACTGAGACACAAAGTATGAAAAAGTAGTTTTGCTACATACAAGATTAAGTTTTACAACACAATAAAGGAATTACGAATTAGATTATAATAAAATGTAGCTCCTCAGACTAGGTCGTATGTATTGCATAAAAGAAAATCAATGCACCCATGGCAACCAAGGACATAAAGAACACTTTATGTTCTAAAATCCAATAGAGCATGCAAAAGAAATCCCACTGAATGAACTTAAATATTCATGGTCAACACTCTAGCTTACACTTTTACAAGTTTCCATGTCTTTGCACGTACAAAAAGTTAAGACCAACTGTGTAATAGAGGCTGCTCTAAAGAGACAAGATGAGGACTAAGAGTTACATTGTGGATTTAAATGAATGGCTCAGTAAGTTTGGGTGGAGAATTGATTTGGAGAAAAAAGAAAAGAACAGGGAGATGGACAGCACCCTAATGAGTTGCACTTGGATCAGAGAACAGACAATGAACAGAAGGACCACAAAAGGAGAAGACAAAGAAAGGTCATTGTTTTGTTACTACAACAACAAAAAAGGGATGGAGGACTTTTGAGATGGTATCCACCCCACTTTTTTCCTTTGATAATGTTTTGCACAAATCACAAGAAACTGTAAGTTGCATATATTTCAAACATTCCCTGCACGTACACTCCTATAAGCGAACTGGAACTAATAAATGTTTTTTTTTTCCTTTCTGGATCAAGTCTCAGCCATCACAGAAACTCCTAACCTTTTTCAGAAAAAGCTGTATACATGGTAACTAAGTATTGCAATATTTAGCAAGTTCTGCAACTGCAAATTAAAAAGACGTTGTTCTGACGCACTGGCGTAAAACCCATTTCATTAATGAGAACTGTGTGTGCAGGGAAGGGAGTCCAGAGTCTTGTGATTTTAAAATGAAATTCAGTAGCAGCATAAGTTAAGTCATCACCAAAAAGTTATGTGCCTATGCTTCCTATTTCATTTTAATGAAATATTTGTGGAGTTATTTATCTGATAGCTACTGGTAGGCTGCAATGCTTGCTTTTCTGCCCTTGTCTAAATTACAATGTTATGACTGCCTATGTTTTGTTTGTCTGCCTACCTTGTTAAAATTCTAAAGGCATAGGAGGTATGAAAGTACAAACTGTATTCGTACTACTCATAGGTTTCTGTTGTTGGTGTTTTTTTTAAACAAATGAAAACATATCCGTACCTTTTTGTCCAACACGTACATGTTCATTTTCAAAGAACTCTAGGAAATAAAGAAATAGAAATGAACTACAAAAAATAAATTAGAAAAAAATGACACTCAACCCAGTAAAGTATTCTGTATTTTTACTACACATCACTAGCAGTAAAAATCAGCTGAATGCAAAGTCACTAAATATTAACCTGCATCAGCATCAATGTTTTTTTCCAAGAAATACGAAGAGATAATACCAAAGAATTTCTTCTCATCTGAAGGACACAAATACAAAAGTAGCACTACACTGCAAAAGCCAAGACTTTGAATAGGTAAATTTCCATTTAAAAAGAAAAATAACTTCAGTGTTTTCCATTTTCACATGAAGAGGCCATTTTAAGACCCGTTTATATAGGAATAATTGTATACCAGGAAAAACAACAGAAGATATTTGTATATATATGAATCTGTTAGTGGTGTCACACTGCAGGGTTGACTTAAGATTTATCAGTATTTTCTGTAGTTTTGGAGACAGAAAAGTTTGTTCTCCAGGCTTGATCCTGAAGTGTTCAACCACCTGAAATTAACATATTTTCAAGCTGTAAATATGCTAATTTTAAATCTTCAAATCTGACCCTTTGTATTTTCAATGTTGCTTATTATTAGCTGTATTTTACCAAGAAAATCATTAAATTCATAGGTGCAGAATAAATATTTATGGTTCATTATGGAAAAAATACACAAGCTACTTGATATTTGCACTGTATTCTATGCATTATTTCTCTAAGTAAATGACTAAACCACAGCATTTACTAACCAGGAGGCACTTGTGCTGAATCATCAATACCCAGCTGTCCCGTATTTAAGCCTAGTTCACTGAAATCTTCTTTCTGAAAACAAACAAACAAACAAACAAAACAAAACCGTAACAAAGTAATTAGTAGTGTTTAATTCTCTAAGTCATGAGATTTCTTCTGAAAGGTTTAATGCAAATATTTTCTAAACCAAACACAGTTCTTTTAAATGCATATATATGAAACACGATCCCAGTTTTTTTAAAGAGAAAAATCTCACATCAATACTTAGTCTAGTGTCATTTTTCATGTTGACTATGAAATACGCCTGTATGTAATAAAGTGGGAAATGAGAGATCAGGTTAAGGATAGCATAAACTCCTCAGCAACCTTCTCAGTGGAGCCTTAAGAACAGCTCTCTTATCCTCCAATGATAACAGTTGTATTCAAGCGCTTCCTTCCATTTACAGTCTGACAGTATAACAAGATTTAAAATTACTTTAAGAGAATATCAGACACTGATTGTCAGCTTACTTGATCATGTGCAAGCTCAAATAAAACTATAGAATTCATTACAATAAAATGCGTCTTTAGAGTTTACCTTCACAAAAAAAAATGAAGAAAATATACATATGTATATTTTTGGCACAAATCAACAGTGATGTGGCACAAAATGGAAATTTCTCAAGTGACAATTTATTTTTTATATTTTATTTTTCATTAAAAACTACTTTTAAAAAGACTTTTCTATGCTCTGTTTTAACCGTTGACCCACTACATGTTCATACTGATTTTCAGTTTCAAAAGGAGAAACTTACTCAATTTTAATGTTATTATTGTTTAGAATCTTGTTCATTAGCAAGGCAAACTAATTTTTATAGAAACCTCTTGTAAGAAAGAATATACTTACCAATTCTGGAATATCTTTAACTTTTAGAGGAACCTGAATTAGCCCCAGATGATTTCTGAAACTAGGTTGTTCTCCATTCTCATAATTTGGGTTTCGAAGATTCATCAGTACCTTAAAAATGGTAGTTCTGTCATTCCTTGCACATTTTCAGAAATTTACATTCAGAAATGTTCTCAAAATCATCAGTATTGTAAACAGTACATTTGGCATAAGACCATTTCCTGAAACTATCATATGTATAGGCCCAAATTACATCAGACCATATATCAACTTTTCAAAATCACAAAGGAGCCAAATTGTTCAGGATGCAAATATATTCTACTTTGAAAACTAAGTCCAAATTATGAAATAAAAAAACAGAAATAATTTTTCATATATGAGATTAAGTGCTGGTTACATAGTGAAGTCTTAAAAAAAAATCAGCTTCTTTATCAAAGCTATTTGAACACTTAAGAATATCCTCCTGATGGCTACAATATCTAGAATATTCTATAGCACTACTTTTTTTTTCTGAAAGAATTTTTATTCATATTCTTACATTGGCAATCCTATGTAGCATTCAATCAAAGCACTATACAATTTGCTACTACAATCATTTCTTACTAAATAACAATAACTCTAAACACTTCCTTCTATTTGAGTTTTTGTTTTTTTTAAACAAATTTAAAAATCTAAAGTAAGGGTAAAATTTAAGAGACAAGGACTCAATGTCAAGATAAATAACTAGACTATATAATGGAATTTCGTCTGTTACATACTCTAATTTCATGGGTATATATTTTGATATTATAATGTTAAGCTGACAAGGTTAGTTTCTAAGATAAGTTTCTTGCTCTTATAAAATTCTACAACATTCTATCTCTGTAATTCTCAGTCTTCTAAGTATTCTAATATCACATAAACTCATCATCAGACTTATAAATTAAAAGATTAACGTAATAAACTACATACTCTGGAAAGAAAATATTTTAAAAAAAACGGTCACTGGATAAGTCCAAAATGAAAATGGATTCATTTGCAAACATCTGTAAACTCAAGACTATATACACAACTTGATTGTGTATTTAAGTGATGGAAAACGAAAATTAAAATTTGTTTAATTAAAAATTTCAGATATTTCTAATTGGACAAGAAGCACTCTTTAGAAATGTAATACAATGGACAGAAAGTTTATTGTTGGATTCAGAAATGTACTGGCAATTCATAACCATGAAACATTTCATACGTAAATCAGAAATATGATACATTTTCTCTACCACTACAAAAGACATTCCATTAGACTTGTACTAAATCACATCAAACATTAAAATACATTGACTCTTGACTGATGATTCACTATTAGACATCTACATTTTATTCTGCAAATGAGGAGGCCATCTTAACTCTATAAATCCACACTGTTATGTCCTTGATGATTTGGTTCCTGTATAACTGACAAAATATACAGATGCAGTTTTTTTTTATTTTATTTTCAATCTCATTTTAACCCCAAACCTCCTACTGTGTCAGCATTAAGTTCACCGTCATCAACAAGGCTTCTTACTCCATTGTTAGTTCCTATTCTAAGCATAGCTGGTAAAGCAAGTTCTGTTTTATTAAAACATTTCGTGCTTGAACCATGCAAAATGATGAGTAATACTGTCATTTTGGACTTTAAAGATTCAGCAATCACATAATCTCATTTTTGTAATGATATCATTTGGTTATAGATAAAAGAGTTCAAATTCCACAGAGTTCTGTTACATTTGATTTTTCACATTCGTCATACATGACCTAAAATTTCAACCAACCTTTCAACCTGATTTCAATCAGTCTATCAGTTTCACACATTGCAATTTATTTTATTTATTGCTTAATGTATTGCCATTTAACATCTAAAATGAATTACGAAATAAGATGGAGCTACTCTTATAGAAGATATTAACCTTAACTAATGATCCAGTCAGACACTGGTGTTCTTAAAAAGAGAAAAGACCCTGAAAAAGCTGCAAAAGCTAACCTGAATGAAAGAAGGACCCTTTAGTAGCAAAAGGTTTGCAAACTGTAACAAAGTAGGGCAAGGGAATTGTATGGGTAGGTCTCACACTTTGTTCTAGGAGTACTAGGCAGTACTATTATTAGTCTTTGTCTCAGTGTAAATATGCATATGGACAATTGCCAAAAAAAAAAGATACTGCAAATCCTTTTTATGAGCTTTCTATTATATTACTCAATGTACAATCATCCCCATCATACCAATCATGCTTTTTTGGAATAATAACAAATTGTATTGCTTACCAGTCTCCTTGAGACTTAAAAATTACCTTTCCCACCTCACATAAAAGACTATAATGGATGCAATTCAATCACTGAGTTTTTTCATGATACTTACTTCAAGAAAATCTTTAGGTGCATAAACAGGCCGGAAAAGACTTAGATCTGAAATAAGATTTCAATGATTACTTGTTAAAACCAAAAGAGATTAAAAATGCATGCAATTTTCCCATAGCTGTAACACAATTTAGCAATTTCAATAACGCATTACACCAAAGATTAAAAAAACATCATGACAAATAAAAGAGTTACAACTACAACACACTCTCCAAGATTATGCTACTATTAGTCAGTGCCTTGGTTTTCCTTCATATTTAAGTGAAGAGTCCTAGAAAGCCTTTTATCAATTCCAGGTAAGTTTTTAGATTGAACCACTTTCAGACATGGGAGTGATATAATATTCCAAATAGTTGGCTTTTGTTTGTTTGTTTTTTAAAAAATAGTGAAGATTGCTGAATGAAATATGCTATAGTCAAATAAAAAATAGGGACTTGTCATCAGCAATCCATGAAAGGTATTGGTCACTGTGTAGGTGGTACTCCATGGGATACAAACTATTACCCTAGCAAAATCATTTCTTTTGAGAACTTGGGAATTAACTAACTGTATTTAGCTTTGCTCTCCCAACCGATATGATTGATTATTCTGTGCAAGTGTTATTTTTATATTTTGTTAATAAAATGTCTGAATTTAATCATCCATACTTCTGAACATTTTCTTTCTATTAGCTTGAGTTTACACTAGAAGGGGTACTCCTTTGCTGTATAAATCTCTACAGCATCATAATGAGTATTATGCCATAACCTTTAAGTGCTGACTCAGAGTTAACTCAGTAACTTGAAACAAAATCACAATGAAGTGAATGTTTATGCATAATAAAACATAACAAACCAGAAAAAAAAAAGGACTGAAATCAGTTTACTTTGCATTTATTAATCTTTGACCAATAAATAAGATACATACGGCATTTTTCTATGTACAAATATTTAATGCATGTAATTTTAGTTGATCTTACCTGGTTCATCAGTTCCCATTTCATTCCATTTATTAAGCAGTTCTTTCTGCTCACTTGCAGGCCTCTGAAAGACACAAGAAAGTAACTCTTCTTTTTTAAGGGAATGAGTAAAAAAATATGTAAATTAATGTAACACTTTTAAAAACAGATTGCACTGGCAACACAAACTTACTTTGCTAAAATCCAGTCCCAAGCCTGAAGTTACCTTTTTCTGCAGAAAGTCCCAGGTTCCAATTAAAGGTTGAAAAGGTGGCAATTTAATAGTTTTATGAATATGCTAATGAATTTGAGGCTATTTGATAGTCGGTTTCAGGATTTACCTCCTTTACTGAGGATTTACTGCTTATTCGCTAGAGCTGCTAGACTTTGTCCTCAAATTCCCATCCATGAAAAGCAAAACCAGCTGCACCCTGTATCTCTTATAATGAACTATAGAGGTTTTGCTACATACTGTAGAGAAAAATTGTACATATTGCAAAAGGAGCAAAATGAAGAACAAAACATTCTAACATTGCAATCCAGTTCTGTAATATTTAAAATTAAAGCTTCTAAATGAAGAAATGCAGAATGGAGACAAATAAAACCAGTAATGATGTGTCAGTACTAGCAGTTTGCTGCTTTGCTGGCCAGCAAACGAAGTATATCCATATTGCACACAGGCTATGCAGCTCTAAGTTATACAGCTGAGCCTGCACACAGGAATGCTCTGCTAAAAGCCAATTAGCTCTCCAACATGCTGCTCCCTCAAGAGGCTAATTTGTGCAACAGCAGAGGAAGATCTTACTATAGACTTCTCTCAAGTTCAGCTCAAGCAAACACTGCCACAATCTCTGAAATTTATTCTATACTAAAATAACTTGGATACCAGTCTTGCAGCTCTTGATAACCATGTGCAAAATGGACAATGAACACAAGCTTACAAGACCAGGCTTAACTTCCAGAAAAACATCCATTTGACAACAGAAAGTTGGGAATACATTACCTTCTGTGCTAGTGGGATACTGAGTTCAGTGCACATGCTATTTAGACTTTTTAGAATTCGCTTCTCCCAGCTTCCCTGAAATTCATAAAAAAAAAAAAACAAAACAACAAACAAACAAAAAAAAAAAAACATAAGATTTCTTTTTTTCCCTCTCCAATTTTACCATGACTGACAATATGCAGTTTTATAAAGTCATATATAAGAAAGGATGGCAAGAGTCACTGATTGACGTTAGCAAAAACATTTACATGGTTGTTTAAATGGAAACAACAGAGCAAACAGATTTTATCATCTACATCACAATATAGAACCAGTTAAGTGAGTTATTCAAATTTCAAAACTCAAAAAGCACACATTTCATAATTACTGATTTTTGCCTAATGTTCAAGCTTCCTTCCACATCTAACAAATTCCTCAAGAATAAAAAATGATTACAAGCAGGACAATGAACTACGCATACAGTACGCCTCCTCCACTTTGTGACCTGAACAGAATGCAAGTCTTTCTCTACAAAAGATATTTGAGATCACAATGATTCTCAGAAGTTTAAAAAATTATAAATTTGGTGTTCTGTAATGGTGAAAGAGCAGTAGTTCTACAATAACACTCAGGAAATAGTTCACATATCAAAGAGAAAAACAGAAGAAGAAAATACTTCAGTAGCAAGTGGACAGCTTAAAGAGCAATCAGATTCTTCTGTCTATTGCATTAGACTTTGAGCCTACCATATGGTGCCTGATCTGTGGATAATTCCTCTGAAGTTAATGCCTGCTAGTACTGACTTCCTAGTCAACTGACTTAAGATTTTGCTTCCGTGATTACAACAGCACTGGTGGGGTTTATATTTAATTTAGTTTTCTGTGGATGATGAGTCAAGCCCCAACCAAGCAAATGCAAAGACTCCTGTTAATTTAATTTAACTCTATTTATTATTTGTAATTAGCTCTAGACACAAATTCTACAGTGGTTAGATACCATCTAACCACATGCTCCTCAAGCTTAAAGTTCTGTCCAAAATGGGCTGCAGTTTATTAGACAGGAAGCAAACGAAGGGAAGGGCAGATGTTCAAATGTTCTGGTTTTTGTTTTTGTTTAAAAAAGAAAAAAAAAAAGAAAAAAAGAAAAGATTACATCTTATCTATAATTGCTTTGCTTTAGCTTCCGTTTACATAATACTCTTATGACATTTTCCATCAAATGCAATAGCTATCTGTTACCAGTGATTTTTTTCTCACAATCAAGTAATCCTTTTACCTTCTCTTGCATAAACAAAACAGACTGAGTATTGACTGTAACAAATGTTTTCCAGATCACCGTAAATTTTATAATATTCTATATCATATTTTTATTTCACTGTATTAGTGTACTTAAATGCCTTCCAAATGCTACAATTACACAACAGCACGACACAAACTGTTTATTCTCTCATGGATGGAATGAAGCATTTATGGAACCCTGCTTTGCTGCAGAGCATTGATGTGCCAAATTATAAAAAATACAAAAGAAGCACAGAGGTGGATGATAGCAGCTTTGCAAGACTGAGCACCAGCTCACACCAAGGAGGAATGGAGGCTGATACCCTCGGTTTGACTGACCAGAGATTAGTTGGGTTATTGCATCAAACATGTAACACGTTAGTAATAAATACTATCTGGATACTCCAAGCCTTCAGGATTCTGCCCAGTAAAAGATATTCAAACAAAAGTGACCAAATCCAAATAAAAGTGAGGGTCGCACAACCCCTCCAGAAAAGACCTCCTCCTCTCTCCCAAGTGCCACAGGACAGTGGAATTTCCTGCACTGAGTAGAAACAAAATGCAGTATGCCGAGGGGCTAAAGTAAAAGCCAGAGATCACCAATTCATTTCACTGATAGGGAATTACATATACATTTTTAAGATGATTCCTATAATTTTATAAATAAATTTAACACCAAGAAAACACATTGCTGGAATTGCTATGGCTACAAACGATGTATCTTAATACTATAGTAAGGTCATTTATGAACTAAGCTAAATGAAACTGGGTGGACAACAAATAAACTAAAAAGAAATACATCTGAGCTGCATAAACCAACTAGTATTGCTTACATTTTTTTCCCTACTATTATGAATCCCAAAATTCTTTCTTCTAGAAGACTAGATAGCAATGTAATTCCTTCAGAGAGTACCCAACAAGAACTACTCAGCAAGCTGAATTCAAGGTATCTGGCCACAGATATCATTGGCTACATTTTCTCTAATCCAAACCTGAAGATTTCTAAAAGAGGAGAAATGCTAGCAAATATCTTAGTATTGCTCTAGTTCTGATGCTCATGAACTCTACTTTCTCAAAGAGATTTAGAAACTAAGGAAGATGTATTGATTACTGAAGGAAAATGTTTTAAGTGGATCTTTAGCAGTCACAACGTTAAAATTTAATATGTAGTATTGTCATTTAAAAATTTTTCAGAGTCAGTCAGTCTGTTTCAAGAAAGAAAATACCCTACGGATTTCTTATCTCTTCTGGGAGAAATCAGAATATGGATGGTTGCATCTCTATCAGACTTTAGAAAGTTCCTAGTACCCATGCTTTTATTGAAATCAATGGTAGTATTACTCACATTTTAAACAAGGCTGGAGAGTGCTCTATATTGTAACTCTAAACATACAGGTCAGAAAGCTTTTTTAAAAGTATTTCTGCATAGCACGTACAACATGGGGAATCCGGTCTTAGGCAAAAAACCTACCAGAATATGAATACTGAATATAGTAATGGACTCCAAGGTAATTTTCTAATCAAGTTTATTGTTTATATATTGACTTTCTTCAACATACAAGACCTGAAAATGAGCAAAGAGTGACAGAGGAAATGCGAGCAGCAGTAGGGAAGGTTTTGTTTTAGCAAAGCTCAGAAAGGTCTTCACAGATTTGGCTAGAAGCGTGGAGGTAAAGAATCCATTGGAGCAAGGACCAAACTGGTTAGCATATAAGCAATTATAGTCTTCTGTTTTCCTGGAAGTCCAAAGTGCAGGCCACTGGAAGACAACTTATCCTTTCATGTCCCTGTATTTTTAGCTACGTAGCTGATGCTACTCAAGTGGAAAACACTGAGTTACCCTTAAGATTTCCTTATGTAGTTCATTAGAATTCTTGTTTTTGTGAATGCACTCCAATACCCTAGTTTTAAGAACTGCCACGCCTTCAAGAAGGAACACTGTACTGCAAAAGATCCCCCAGAGTTACGTTTCTCGCTGCACAAATGTCAGACAAAAAATATCATTTTTTTCACTAGAGATAGATTTTGAAATAACAGAAGAAAACCTCAAAGAATGGTGAACAAAAGAAGCACCTAACAACATGGGTTCTCCAGAGCCAGTACAGTATCTCAGCTTCCTTTGACGATGGCTAGTTGATTTAATGTTGCCTTAATCTGGAAAGCAACACCTTTCAAGCAACAGGGTAGGAAGACCTACTCCAACACAGAATGGGCTTCTCCTTTCCTGTTTTCTTGCTCTTTATTCTCTGTTACTGGATGCTGGGGCATCATTTATTATCTAGCAATCTATCTCCTCTTCACATTTACTTGATTTACTTTTCTGTCAGAACGCAACCTGAAACATCAAGCTCCTGGCTTACAGCTAAAAAAAAAAACAGGAAAAAGGAACTGTATGGATTAAAACACAGTATTGCAAATTTATGACTTATATATTTATGGGACTTTCATGATAAGAGTTCCTGTTGAGAATTTATAGTGTTTGGCTCATTGTGAACTTTGTAAGATCTATATATGACACAATCAGAACATAGCTGCATGGGAGGTGTCAGACTAGAAACACTTCCTAACATTTCTTTGCACTCAGCTTCTTATTCTTTAGCTGTTTGTCCTTATCTTTATGTTGTCCACTTCATTTCTATGTTGCTGTTTGCAGCAGAGTTCTCCTAAATCAATCAAAGCCTTTCCTAGTGATCCCCAAGAGTGAACCAAATAGCTGATAAGGCTTGCAATCATTTCACCTCATCAAAATACAGATAAAAAACAGTTAATACAGGAGTCTAATGGATTTAAGAACTTTTCAACTCACACCAGTCTCTGCTGGGCAGATAAAGCAAGTTAGCCAAGTCCATATTTTTTAATCCTAGAATTTAATGCTAACACCTAGTATGCATTAAGATGCCTACGTTTTAAGAAATAATTCTGCTATTTAACAAGGCGGGAAGAGGTTTGTTTAATCATTTTCAGGAAAGCTGTTTTTCTTTTGATATAACAAAAAGAATACAGTATATAAACTTCAGGCTACCGGAAAAGAATCAGAAAACATAACCAATTTGAAAAGCAAAAGGGTTAATTATGAACATTTTAATATCTACTGTTAAAAAAAAAAAAAAAAAAGTAAGTAGTTTTAATTACTGATTCATGCAAAGTAATTTCAATAAATTACATCAAAATAAGATGCTTTTCAGCCAGTATTACCCTTCTTTCCAGAATACTGAGGTAGGCCAAAATTAATTAAGATAGAAGAGGATAAAGAAAATGCTAGCAAACTGATAACAATAGAAATAGCACTTTAAACAGTGCCTGTGAATAACAAAAATCAAATATGACGTACATGGAAAACATTTTTCTACTAGGACAAGTTTTGTGGATAGCATCAAAATATTCTTCTTCAACTGTTGGGATGCTAACAGACAAGTAAAATGAAAAAGATCTACCTACAAATAAAACAAAACCAGTCTTCTACCTTCAAAACATTAATTAGATTTCTGATACCTAGTGGAAATAAATGAGTAAATTTCTATTTTTAGTTTACCCCCAGAGGTATCGGCAATCTGTATAATTGCATTTTTGCTACTTCCAAATATTTTAAGTAAACAAAAACAAAATCAAGGAAATTGACTTCAAAAACATTTTATATTGTTCGCTGTTCTTTATTCAAACAAGTAACATAATAAAATTTAGTTATGATTCTACTGCTCTGATCATCCTTTTTTTTTTTATTAGTCCTACTACTTACAGTGATAAATGAGTGCATCTTGAAAATCAAATTCTCTCATATAAATTGGTGTTCTTAGAAAACATGTAAATTCCCTAACCATGTATTTATGCAACTTTGCAACTGTTACCATTTATCAGTAATTCCCTATGAAAAGGATTTGTATGTTTTTATTGAAGAGTTGTATTTCAGGAAAGGGTTTAGAAGCAGATAGGGATGCCTAATACTCTGAAATAGATCTATGAAACTTTGAAACAAGTAAACAAAGGACTTCTTTTCATTCCTAAACTATCAGAAGAACTGCTGTTTCCATACAGCGCTAAAAATATTGTGCAATTTAAGTATTATATACACCTTATAAAATAATAACCAACAAATCTTGCTCAGACAAACATATAAATATATAAACACATATATGAATGCTATTGTGCTTTTTGCATTAGTAAATTGATATGAATGATTATTTTGGTGAAGTAAATTGTGGCATCGCATTCCACATCACAGAAGAAAATTTGTTTAATACAATCTTTGTCCCCAAATGCTACAGACTGAAAACCCAGGGCAGCAAGATGAGACTTACTGGAATAAGCAACAAGATGATTGAAAAAAGTAACACAATTTGTTGAATAACTTATAAGAGAATACTGCAATATATTTCTAGACACGGCTGAGTTAAATACAATTTTATCCTCACCACAAACATTCTGGTTAGATCGTACTCTTGAATATGGAAAGAAAAAAAAGCTTTATGAGGAATTTTTATTTATTTGATACGGCATGTAAAAAAAAAAATCCAATGAAGTAAAAATATTCTTTTCCTGACATCCAATATCTTTGCTCAATCTTTTACAGTCTTGTTTCTCTTATTTTCCTTCAACAGTTCTTAACCTCCTTATCTCTATAGTTTTCACCTTCCTTTCACATTTCTAAGTACTGAAGGTATCTCTTCCTGAAGATCTCATGATCTGCACAGCCTGTTGACTTTCATTGCAAAACTGCCTACCTGTATCTTTTCAAAATAGTATTTTTGTAACTCTAAGTAAAATGACTAATATCTACACTTCTTTTTCTCAACAGAATCAAACTTTCCTTCTTGTTATGTTTTACATGGTCTCTATTCTGTAACATTCAGCTACCTGCCAATATATCCTACTTTGTTCATGGTTGGAGAATTACTTGAGCATTTTTGCTATGTATATAAAATATCAAATATACAATGTCATTATTAACTTTAACACACATACAATTACATGTTTTTTGTAAGGTATAAATGCTAGAAATTGTACAATAATGTTAAAATTGAAATAAATGTCAAATAGCCTAACCAAAGATCTATTAAGAACTGTAAAATTGGTAACAACCAACCTGTGCTTTCCTCATATAAGCTAATGGTTCTTTCATGTGCTCAGGAGGTGCTGCAGGATGACAGGGTGAAGGAAACCTTGAAGAAAGTATAGTACATTTTAAATGTTCAGATCTTTATTTTGCTTAATTAATTACTTGTAAACTTAAACATATATTTTTTATGAGAACACAAGTAAAAACACTGTGTATGGTGATCGAAACTAAAAATAAGCATTATTTTTAAAATTATTTCTTCAGAATTTCCTATGGACACAGAGAATGTAATACTATTAGTAACATTACAACATGAGTTCTTCTGGTACTAAAACCAGTGACTTGTTGCCAAACATTTCCTCTGGCTTAATTTTATCTGTCTCAAACATCTTTCAGGAAACAAAATTTACCAAAAGCATTTGTCATAGCCTGAATTTTCATTTATTTAAATGCATTCAATCAGTCCTCATCATAAGAATTTGGGAAAGCCTCCCAAAGTCTCCCCCAAGTTTTAGCTGGTAAGGTCAGTCTTGTACTTGCTGAATAAATAACAAAAAAATAACTGTACATTTGAGTCCAGTATTTTCACTAGGATGAATAAGAAAATAATGGTCCTTTAAAATAGAAATGAGGTTGGCACCCCTGGTATGACAGATCTTGCAGATAATAACAACATATCAGCGTAACAACATAAAGGAATTAAATCACATGAATGGAACTTATTAAATAAAAACACTAAATAAACTCACACGTTGAGTTCACTATAAACAGCATTCTGAAGCTTCTTTTCCCAACCTGTTAAAATGAAATAAAAATCAAGAATACAACTTTAGGAATTAATACTAATGGAACATGAAACAGAGGTTGCTTTAGAATCATTAGAGTTCTCTGTCCTGTCTCAATTCACGTCTACCTACCAGACAGACAGGAAGAGATGAAGACAGGAAGAGATGAACCTAATTAAGGTAGGAACAATTACAAGTTCAAGTCTGTATAAAGGTTGAATATCTTTTATTTCCATCTGCTATTCAAATAATTATAATACAGCTTTGGTTAAATAACTAGTTGGTAGTTTTTCAAAAACATATTGTTAAAACAACTATAAATATTAATAGACACAGCATTCCTGGTGATTACAGATCTTGTATCACTTACCAAATCTTCACATTATAGTTACGTATCCTACAGCTTCCAGAGGAAATTGGAAATTTACCTAGGGGTAAACTTTTCAAGAGTACCTCCATGAATGCTGTTTTCATTTTTATAAAGTGACTAAACTCTCGTATCATTCATAACTTAAAAAAAAATTACCAGTATCTTGTAAAATGATAAAATTACTTCTTTGGATGGCACATTCAAAATGTTGCTGTAATCCAAGAAATTCTTCCCTCTCGATTTGTTCTATCCTGTTTAATAATCTGATAAAAGTTCTCACAAATCCTGTTGCATTGTCTGTATTTTAGCAATGCCTCACACAATCTCCATGTTGAAGTGCTAACAACTTCAAAGACAACTTCAAATTTTAAACTACATGTATCACAACACACCTAAAGTAAAAACAACTATTTTTTGTTATGAGTTCCATACACAAAGATGTGTCTTGCTGAAATAAGGGCTAGGTCTCAGTCATGCTTAAACCTACTGTAAATTTTAATTATTTAATTCCATTGGATTTACTGAACACTGCAACCTACAATCTTTCTTCTATTGACTACGTCTTATTTATAAAAACACAGCTAACAATTAATTGATACATAAGCTAATTCAGGCAGAAAATTATAAAAAGTTCAATAGTCTTACAGGACTCCATCTTCTTCCTTTTCATAGAATCATGGAATGGTTTGGGTTGGAAGGGACCTTAAAGGTCATCTAGTTGAATGTTAGTAGAAAGAATGAAGTATTACAAACCTGATGTCTTCAGAAAATCTTTAATATCTTCTTTCAGTGATTCCAGTTTAATTTCAGGTTTGTGTAGGCTAACCTAACATGAAAAAATCATAAAGGAATAAATTAATAAGCATAAAACATTCACTAAAAAGAAAGGAATCCGTGTATTTTAAGTTATGAATTAAGAAATATGCATGCTTAGTGTTACACAGCAAACTGCCTCCTACTAACTTGAAGGTGGTAGCTACAGTCAAAAATGTCAGCCAACTTTTTCCTAAATCAATCTTTGTTTTTACATCAGTGATAAAAGCTGTACATGGGTAAAGGGAGAGGACCTACCGGTGGCATACAGGTTTTTGACATTCTGAGGAATCACCCTACATACATAGCACAAATGCCAGTTTCTACACAGTAAAGGATTGGTCACTGATATGAAAGGATCAAACTGAAAATGTTCCACAACTTCTCGCTTAACCTGGCAGGTAACAAGTGCCATCTTCAAACTTCAGCTAAAAGCTGTGGACCAAACATTCTCCTCTGCAGCTCTGATTATAAGGTATATACAGTCCCTTGTAACAAAATCCACTTGACACAAGCCAACAACCAGCTCCACAGCCCTACCATGAAGATGTTGCTGCAGATTTTTCAGCAGCAGCAGGAGCAGCTGCTATAGCATCTCTTCCTGTAGACAGACCAAGAAGAGAAGAAAAACAGACCAAAAAGCTCCAAATGGACATCAGTCAGAAACCCAGGAACTTCGTGAAGTGACTGTAACGCATAGTTTCCTAAACAAGAAGTGCAGCCATAGCCAACTGGCACTGGAGGATAAATCTAGAGGGTTGGAAAAGAAGAGCAAGCCTGTCTGCAGACTTGAAAATATCACTGGGAGCTCCGTGTGAAACTTATATGCCTTGCTCTGGCAATGCTGGGGAGTTCGAAGCATATGGCCACATCAGCTACCTAGAAATCTGAGATACCGCTTACCAAAATCTACTCAGCAGTGTTGCAGCCATATCAGCTGCTGATTCTATTATGATAAATTGTGCTGCTTATAAACACTCACTGCCAGCTCCTCAGCAGTGTGCCAGCACTAACAGCACTGCTGACAGCACGGCAAGCTTTCACTCCTTCATACAGCCAGCTGAAAAGGGGAAGGGATAAAAACACAGAGACTGAGCATCAACATTTTGCCGTTTTGGGCCACCTTGTTATTACAGGTAATGAAGGTTTTTGGATTGGGTGCATTGACTGCAACAGCAAAGAGGCTGCAAGCATGCTTTTGGAGATGGAAAGGTCATCGTAAGGACAAACCATAAGATGCAGGGAGTTGCTTGATTCTCACATCAAATGACAAACGTGTTCTGTTCAGCAGCACAGCAAATGCTGGCAAAGGACCATCACTAAAAGCAGGCTTGGTGCCTCCCCTGTATGAATTCAAAATAAAATAACATACTTCAACCCAGGCACCTCGTGCCTTACTTCAGAGTTCTTTCTGAATATTTTGGTAAATTTTGTCTCCTGGGTTAAGTATTGCCAATTTTAATGCCACAGTCCACAGGGCATTTATCTGTGGGTCCTGTAGTATACGCATGCTTCAATAATCACTTCCAGATATGCAAAATACCCTCAGAAACTCAATTCATTGACAGATGATGAATCACAACATGAGAAAGCTGAACAATGTACTAACAAGTTTGTTGACTGTCCTGAAAGTGCAGCAGTGCACCAAGTGACGAATGTGCAGACAGGAGAACAATATTTCAATTCCCTGTTGTACATGAAGCTGCAAAATTGGGGCTTTTGGCTCATTAAAGAGATTGTCAGTATCAATGTCAGACCCCTTGTGTGTGTGTGTGGATTCCTGGAAACTGACACGGGATGTTGTGAGAGGGGAAAAAGGAGCTCAGTCTCTATGGAAAGCTTCCCATTTTCCCTGTCAGGCCACACAGTATCACCGAGGTACACTGCAGCTCCAGAGCAGTAGAAGAGATAAAACCAAAGCAGGGAACCCTTCACGTGCTGCAGGGTGGCAGTCAGGAAAGAAGCAGGATGGCTCTTCAGGGAAAACCTCCATGGTTTATGCCAGCAATTCACATCCACCTGTTACCGTCGCTGCTTCATGCCCCTTTGTTCAGTCAATTCCTATTTCACAGCTAGCTCTGCTTGCAGCAAACATGCTGCTGAGAATATTTATTACAACTTTTATATTTTAGTCCATTTCTTGTGTCCTTTTCTTTCTCTTGAATGCAAAACACCCTACTGAGTCAAATTTTTGTATAAGAAACATGAAAATTTCCCCCAAAATTATGTTCGTTTCCGCAGAGGGCACTTCTGTCCCACTCTTGTCATTTCAGGATGTGATCCCTAGAGCCTCTTCCCATTTCCCAAGCCCCCTTTCTACCTTTCCTTTTGTTCCTTCTGATTACAATCAATGGACCCCTACAGTGCCAGACAGAGCCACAGAGCCACACCAGCTGCTGCTGTTAAGGGCTCATTGCATACTGCATTGCTGATCAATGTGATACCCGAAATGTGAGTACCTGGCAGCCAGGCCAGCTCGGGGCTGAAACAGCTGTAACACAGAAGAACACATCCCAGGTCTGCATAACATAGCCAAATGCAAAAATACTGGAACTAGATGGTATTTTTAACGTCCCTTCCAACCTGAGCCATTCCATGATTACAACTTACTCCTATTAGTTAATTTTCCTAATAGTTGTCAATATTATGTTGCAAACACCATTTCAGTATTTTGGTAGGTTTTGTTTGCTTGTAAACTGCTCATTACAATGTACTGCTGAAATACCGTTTGCATTTTCACCACTATGGCTTTTTGGTAGCATGAAAAACACATTAACAAAATTTTTTTCTATAGAAAACATTACTGTGATTTATGCTGATAAAAATGCCTGCCTGCAGTTTATTGGGGGAAAAAACACCTTGAGGTGATGTACTGATGAATTGAATTAATTTCCTGCATGACCAAAATACAGGGTACACACAAGCAGACTCTCCAATTTCAATACACACATCTTGATAAAAGATTAAAAAAAAAGAAAAGATAATCTTCCAGGAGTCTATCAAAGGCAGGGTAAAGGAGCCGGAGCAGTAGAAGTTAAAAACCTGTGAGGGCAAAAAACAACAGCCAGACCAGGGAAGAAGTGATGCTATCCAGTGGCTCAACCAGGCCAAGACAGAGTCCTAAACAGAGAAAGAGATGAATGGAGCACATTTGAGCAAACAGTAACAAAGTATTTCTTAAAAATGTTAATGTCTACTGTTTTCCTTTCCAGTCTAAGGCTGTATAGGATTTGGCACTGTACATATTCTTATGGTTAGGACACCACGGTTTAAGGGTTGGGTGTCCACCTTCATCTGCAGTCTTGGCACAGCCCTTGCAAATCAAGGAGCAACTGGCTGGTGGGCATTTCTTCCTAAGCCAAGCCATCCTTATGGCATTTCTTGGCATTCTCATCCTTCAGCTGTACAGAAGAGAAAGTACAGTTTGGAACTTCAAGAATTTGCCAAAATTTATTCAAAATGGATAAGGTACTGTCCTGGTTTCACTTAGAACAGAGTTGATTTTCTTCCTAGTAGCTGGTGGAATGCACTAGCAATCCTTTGTATTTACATTCTGCACACAGCTCTGATTTTGGTAAGGTATCCTGTTGAAATCCGGGCAGTCACCATCATAAGTGATACTCTAAACGTATTACATGTTCTGTACTGCATGTCAACAAGGAAGAAAATCCAAAGACTCAACACTGAAACAAAAGGATAGCATTTCCTAGTTGGAAAATGGTGTAGAAAATTGATTTGTAGAGCAAGCAAACACAAAGGGACAAATTGAGTTGCAAATTAACATCTAAACTCGGAAATAGCATTCAGCCGTCAGGATCGAAGCAGAATTGATCATGCAAGAAGACAGATGAGCCCCTAAGGCACAGCATTCAAAGCAGTGTAGGAAAGTGGCCAGAGGACCAGCAACACACTACAGAGAGGAAGTTCAACAAAATAAAGCATCACAGCATAACACCAGTGCTAAGCTATTTTACTTCCCCAAAAATAATCACTACAGAAAATTGGTCCAACTATACTGAAATGTGGAATTGTACCAGGTGAATGCTTTTTTTGTTTTTCCCTGATGCAACCAGTTCTGCAACTAACTTTAGACACTAAATATTTTTACTGGCTGTCCACCATCATCCCTTTTCAACACCTTTCTGTTTTAGACATGTATGCACACCAACAGTGCATTTATTAGTCTTCACTATGACTTTGCACAAGCGATCAATGTTTTTAGCTTTTACAGCTATTATTTCCCAAATTACAATAATGCACACTATCCCAAGTGTAGTCCAACTTTAACAGACTGAAATCAAATGAAGGCTAAAAAAATAATTCCCTTTTTCATATACTCAATTTGGCCATAACTAGATTTTCTCAGAATCAAGTTGACTTGTTCAAAACCACTTCAAGTATTATGACAATTTCAGTGTAAACACTCTAAACACCTAAAAATCCTAGAAATTTAAGGGAGCGATTTGTGTTTATTTTATATATTTCTGTATGCAAAAGACGAATACTTCTGAGCATAACTAGACCTTCAGGAAGTAGAGAACCCTGAATACACTGACATTTTTCCAGCACTTGCACATTCCTACAGTAATTACACTACCGGTGAGTGTTGTGAACTCTCCCATACAAGTAGAAACAAGTTTAAAAAAATCTAGTAGTTGAAACAGAGTTTCGAATAGCCTCATGCAGTAAACAACAGCTTAAAACGTTAAGTTCTCCCGCAAGATGTACAGGATGTATTTTTAATAATGCAATTTTGATGTTTTAATTAATTTTCTAGGTTTTATTTAAACACAAGATTAGCGCTGCAAACAAAATGCAAGGGAAAACGTATACAATCCACATTGCTAAGAAAATAAATCTGCAAATCAAGCTTGCATTGTTTGTGAACTCCATAATCTGTTCAAAGTATTCATAATTGCATTCAATTTAAAATTCATTACACTGCAGATGTAACTGCTGAGCCATTTGGACCAGAGCACGAGCTCTATCAGAAGGGGATAGCAAGCTCTTTGTTAAATGCGATGCACGAAAAGGAATCATTAATTATCTCTGATGACTCATGAGCCTGTGTTTACTTGCTAAGTTTTATTAAATAAATGCTACATTTCACAGAAACATTCTCTTTCTTAATTTGATCTTTTACTTAAGTAGAAATCTGTATCAACTTTTTTTTTTGTAACTGTTGGGAAAAAGTGCCCTGAAAACCATACCTGCAGGTATCTCGCAGATCATTCACTCCCTGAAATGTTCACCCGCATTCCCTCTAGAAGCACACACAGAGGCAGCTTCAACAAGCATCATTCCTGGTGCTCCTCTCTTTCTTTGCCCCAGCTGAAGTCTTATGAAGTCCCTCACCTCTCACTTGGGTTGATAATTTAGGTCTTTAGACCTCACATTTCCACTTTCAGCCTCCTCAGCCAGCCATTACCTTGTTCTGCTATGGCTTCTCCTTAAAGCACTCCTGCCACAAGCATCTTATGAGAAACACAGATCTGGAAGTGTCCACACACAAAATGCCCGGAGGGATTCCTTGTACTGACTGTGGCTATTTCTTACTTGATTTAAAATATAATTTAGAACCTTTACCCTTCATTTTATTCTCACCTCCTGTTTTAGGGAAGTTCTTTAGGCTTTTTTATTACTGTTTTTTTTCATTTTATTTTTCTTTAAAACCTTAACTTGTTATTTGCCCCTGACCATTAGAAGTTCCAGGCAACTCGGGCAGATTCCTATTAGGGCTCTGGAGAGAGCAAAGATTTTTGATGTTCTGTTAAATACCTCTGTTAAAAAGTGACACTTTTTTCAGATCTCTCAGTTGTTCCAGTTTTATTCTCACTTCCCTGATGAAGATTCTGCTCTCCCCCCAACATAGAAAAGCAAGATTTTACACAAAATTTTGATTTCAAACTCCATTTTCTGTCTGAAGATTTCACATTTCCCTAACCACCTCTATTTTTTACCTTAAAACATTACAGAAAGGGAAGAATGAAGACAAAACCAAACAAATTTGGTTACAGTCTCACACTCTGAAAGTTGTTCCTGAGAAATTGCAATCAGATTTCTTTTCAGAAACTCCAATGGCCCCAGCAGCACTCCTACCCATTGAAAAGCTATTAGCTAATAGTTCCATACTTTATCACTGTTATTATTTCCTTTCAAACAGGACCCAAAATAAAAACTATACTCACTCTTTCCTGCATTAATCTCTTGGTATTAAGTGCAGGCACATCATCAATATATTGAAACTCAACCTAAGAAATCAACCTAGCATTTCTTTTCCCAATCTCCTCTAGCTAGCATATGACCCTACCTCTATTTCACTCCTTGGGACAAAAATGTGATTATCTGATACCCACAGAGCCTGAGCTGTGACAGCAAATCATTTGGTGCCCACACCAAACTAATTTTAAAGAGATTGCACATCACAGTTCTTGACACAGGCATGGGCTCCCAGTGTCAGTCCAACGCAGCGCTGGCGCGATCAGTTCATAACCGCAGGACTACTCCATCATCTCTCACAAATAATGTCAGGAAGTTGTGTTTTCCCCCAGATTCTATTAACTGGTGAAAGAAACTGTTCATTCTCAGCTCTCCTTCCTAGACTTTAAAGAAGAGATAAGTTTACAAAACAGTTGTTGCTGAAAGTTAAAATAACGTCGGCGAGACTACACGACACCTTAAAAGTATCAGGCAATATTATACCAGATTTTACGATGCATTCCAACTCTCATGTTTCTACACTGACATATAAATATCAATGACTGTAAAGGTAAAATATAACTGTAGCAATAATATCCAAAACAATAAGTTTTACTAAGACACACTGCCTCAATGCATTTCTCAAAATACAGCATGGCTTTCAAAAAGTAACTTAAAATTAACTAAAAAAGGGACCACCGATAGCTCAGCACTGTAAGCAGTGGAGACTTTGTTCAGAAACCGAAAAGTAACCAGCCAACAAAAAAATCCTCCATGCCCTACTGACCAACTGGAGTTTGGGCGCGATGCACAGCAGCAGCAAAGATTTGAATTTGATAATGCAACTTCAGAAGCACTCCAGGCAATGGGAGAGAAATCAAGCATTAATTTAATACGGAGAGTGGCAAAAGTCAGAAACCTTCAAAATTCCATATAGCTAAATATGGATGAAGCAAAGATAAGGAACATGCAGATAGGGCCTTTGCAATTGCACAGCACAGAGATAATACGATGAGCGATATAGATAGAAAAAGTCTATATTGTACAAGAAAAAAACATAAATGCATGTAAGGTCTATAAAAAATGAAGATCAAGCAGAACATAGAGATTCCTGACAAAGGGGATGTACTTCTGGCCCTATTAACTTAAAGTGCAGGCTCTGAAAGATGACTTTTAACGTTGCTAAATTGTTTATTGGTATATCTAAAGACCTTCCAGTCTTTCAGATGACTATACTGAGCTATAGCTCTTACTTAATCTTCTACTACAAATTCTTCAAACACCTACTGTAAGAATCAGCCTGAACATTTGTCTCCTCCCCTTTGCCCTTCATCCATACGTGCACCAAGTTCTTCTCTTCTGTTCTGTGAAGCTATCAGGACAGATTTAACAGTGACCATTACACTGGGATTTATTTACTCCACAGGTTACCCTCATGCTGTTAGATTACGCAGTTTCAGCTTGTATTGAGTCAGTGCCGACCTGCTATAGAATCAGGGAGGGATGCAGATATTTAAGGGCCATTTCAGACATCAGATCGCAGAGGGGCACTGCTACGGTCCTCAGACTGCCCACCTGGTGCTCAGAAAAATAGCCATCCACCAGCAGCATGTAAATACCTCTCTGTGTATTAAAAAAAATGTGCTAAGTACCAGACGGCTGTGAAATGAGGCCTTGTGGGAGACAGAGCAGAGAGAATAAAAGCAGAGATGGGCACAAACTTTTCATTATAATCAGTAATGGAGTTGTTAAAAGAGAGCTCTGTTCTGAAAACCCATTGCTGCCATTACCAAGGACAAGTTCTTGAATTTAACTCTCCACACATCACATCAGGCCATCTACTTGGGCTTCTGAATTCCCCTACAGGAACTGAATTCCCCAACACATACCAGGAACTCAACATCTGGGTTGTTTTATAAACCTAGCCTCCTTAAAGTCATGCACGTTTGCTAACTCACGTTTTTTTCAGAGAATTCAGTCAACAAGAGCCAGGCAGATAGACATATATTTAAAAAAGCTTTTGGAGACCAAACCAGCAGGTGTTTCAAACAAAAAGAAACCCCCCCAAAAAAGACATAATGCCTCTTGCTAGGGAAGGCTTTAGGTTTCTCATTGAGAGAAGAAAATCTAATTTAAATTAAAAACTCAACACAACTAGGGCAGGTAATGGGCATCCTATCCTAAAACAAACCTGCACAACTTTAAGCATTGTTTGCAAAATGTTAAATAAACCCCAAGATTTTATAAAATGAAACCCAAAGGATTTCAGTGCATGCACTGATAGCTGTAGTAGCACTACTGTATTGTCATGGTCATGAAATCTAAAATAAAATATATCTGATAGGGAGTTCACCTGAAATATAAAAATATGGTTTCAAACACAGACAAGTTACCACATACAAACTGCTTTCCCAGCTACCATAACGCACTTTCAGTGAGTTTTTCGCTTATTTTCAGCTCTTTTCAGCAACCCCTCATTTCCCAGGGGGCTCTCTAGGGCGGGGGGGGGGCACTCCAAGCCTTGAAAATCTCAGACAAAAGCCAAATCCGGTCACTTTCAGACCGGCTGAGGTTTGAAGGGGGCAGCCCCGAGATTCGCCCCGAAACCCTTCAGCCTCACAGGGACAAAGCGAGCCCCGGGGAGCGGCCGGGGAAGGGGAGGGGAGGGCAGGGCAGGCCCCGGGCCGCGCCCCACAAAGCGCCGGGCCGGGGGGCAGGGAGCCGGGCCTGGGGCCGGGCCGGGGCTCACCCGGGCCTGTCGCTCGAGCTGGGAGTGGAGGCTGGAGCCCTGCAGGCGCTGCACGATCCGCGCTATGGTGAGGGACAGCCCGCTGTCCGGGTCCAGCATCGCGCCGGGGGCCGGCCCGGAGCGCTTTGGCCGCCGCACCGCCGCCCGTGGGGACGTTACCAGGCAACGCAGGGAGCGGGGCGCGCCGCCGGCGTGGGGGCCGGGTGGAAAATGGTTCCTGGCTGAAGAGTTCCGCGGTGACAAAATTTTTTTATTATTATTATTTATTTATTTATTTTATGCCCCCCAGCACGGATAGGCAGTGCCCTGTCCATGGGCTGCAGCCGGACAGGCTGCCCCGGGGGCTGCCGCCTCTCCACGGGACCCTGGCAGGCTCCTTCCAGCCCGTGGGCTGCAGTTCAAATATAACTGGTGAAAAAAAAAACACACTGCTCCTGTTTCATAAATGATTTTGTCCAATAAATCCCGCATAAAAACAGCATAGGGAAAGCCTGCGAGTGGATCCAGGGATGTGGCAGCACCTCCTGAGCTTAGGCATAGATACCAGTAAATGTCCCAGCCACCTTGTGTTGGGTCCTGTACAGAGAATCATAAGATGGCCTGGGTTGGAAGGGACCTCAAGGATCCTCTAGTTCCAAGCCCCTGCCATAGGCAGGGACACCTCCCACTAGATCAGGTTGCTCAGGGCATCCTCCAACCTGGCCTTGAACAACGCCAGAGGTGGGGCATCCACAACCTCTCTGGGCAACCCATTCCAGTGCCTCACCACCCTCTGAATGAAGAATTTCCTCCTACACATGGCCTGCTCTTTGCTTGGGCTGAGCTGACAGACAAAATGTCCTCGTCCCAGTGGGCAGGGTGAATGTGTCAGCCTTACCTGCATGCCTGAACGCTCATGTAGTGGAGGCAGGCTCCCGGCAGGAGCCTCAGGCGGTGTTTGTAGATGCTGTGGCTCACAAGTCGCTGCCCTCTGGACCCCATGGATTAACTGGCTATTAGCATTTCACATTTAGCTCAATAACTATTAAAACAGTATTTTACATCATCATTAATTATGGCTTAATTAACATGTCTGTCTTTGCATTGTAAAGGACTAAGGTTTCTCATGCAGTCAGCGATTCCATCGCAGCTGAGCTGCTACAATCAACAGCTACAAGGCAGCATCCTCTTGAATTGCTTCTCAGCTGGAACTGACAGGGCTTCAAACCCATTTCAGAGCAGTCAGAAAGAGAAGCTTAAAAAAATCTTTAGCTGTGGTTTAAGTCGCTTTACACTAGTGTGAGGTAGCCAGATTCACATCATTAAAGCTTGAGAGTTTAAAACACTGCTGTCTAGGGCCTGAGGTATCACATCCAGATGGAGTGAAAAGAGCCTTTAGCTACACAGCCTTTCTGTGTGCTTCAAGGGATATACTTGTAGACCTGCACTCCAGTAAAGTTTTATTGCACTCTTGAAATTTTGTGTACACAGCATGGTAAGTCATTAATTCAAGCTCATTACGAGGAGCCAATACAGTTCTCACTTAAACAGGACAGCTGTGTGGCACTAGGTACATCTCACTGGGTGGTATGAAGCAAGGAGCTTCAGCACACTAATCGCTTCTGGGGAAATCTGTTCCTATCTACATAAGTAACAGCACTATGTAATCAAATTCTCACTTAGTAAGCTAATTTACTAAGTCCAAATATTAATTTTATAAAGCACAGAATTATTATTAAATAAGAGACTTCAAGGAGTTAATGTGGAAAAACTGATGGTTGGCTTCCAAAGTCAAGCATTAATATTCATTTTCAGCTCTGAGGATGACCATACCTCTCTAAAATAAAGAATGTTGTAACATTCTGAAATATCAGGTTGTAACTTTTTCATTGCTGTGAACTCTGCATGCAAGTAAATCAGAAGTGAGGAAATGAAGATAGATATCATCAGCTATCTTGCTAGAAAAAAAAAAAAAAGATATAAAAAAAAACAGTAGATGTAACAAGTATAAATATGCACCTGAATTCGTCTCTCTGCAACCTCTTGACTTTTCATCAAACTTTTCTGGATAAAATGAAGTTTAAAGGAAAACAGTAAAAGAAGGCCAGAATTAAAATTCCTTAATCAGCTGTAGAAGAAGCTTTAAAAATATCTTACATGAAATCGAGAGACTGAAGACATCTCTCCTCTGAATTAGTGGAGAGAACAGAGAAATCAAATGCCCAGTTGTCTACCAATGCCTTAAACACCTCTTCTGGTTTACGTCAAGTTGTCTGTCAGTTCTGTTCTTGCATGCATTTATGAAGTTAGTGGCAACAGTGAGCACATTTGCTTTTCTTCTTGTATTGGGAGATAATTAAATGTTTGCCTACATTCCCAACTGAACAGGTATACAAAGTGTAATAGCTTTATGTACTAGATCATATTAAAATTCTGCAGAGTTTTCATGGAGACTGTTTGTTTGCTTGTTTGCTTGCTTTTGTTTGTTTGTTTGTTTTTGTTTTTTTGAGGAGGATCATATTTGTAGGAACTCTATCTGTTAGAGAGGCACATGCAGAAAACCATGGTATGCCACCAAGCTCCATAGCTCAGTGTCTATCAGTCCAGGGTTTTACATTGCAGCTGCCAGTATGAGAGGAAGCCCTACTCCCTTCCCTGGCACAGTCCTTGACATTATTTTCTTTTCCAGATTTTAGGAGAACTTGTGGTCTGCCACATGTGAGAAGACATACTCAGAGGCAGAAAATGGAGGAGGGACTGTAAACACCATTGTGTTTGGCAAGTGTGTTGCTTATCAGGACCACGTGGTACGTGAGGACTCCGAGATTTGGTACTTGTGTACCTGTAACACAGCACCATGTCTGGCTGTTTTCTGTGCTGTGATCCTGCAGGCACCACATCCAGCTAGATGGCAGAGTTGTGGGACAGGACAGAAGCCATGATATTCTGCTGGTTAGAAGTGTAAGTTCTCCTGCCCCTCGGGGAAGCATACATGGGAACATGCATGGGGAGCATACAACAGATGAATATCATGTGCAAAGCATAAGATTTCTCAGGTCTCCAAAAGCCATCTTTATGTCCTATGGGTCAACAAAACAGGCAAAAAAGCTAATGTCAGCTGTAGATGAGCGATTTCCTGCAGCTGACAACCTCCACTCCAAATTTAACTCTGTTACCTTCTTCACATGAACATCTGTCATTCTTCATACCCTGATTTTCCAGGCTATTTCCAGTCTGTTTTCCTTCCTCCTATTTTTTTTTTTCCTGCTGTCAGTTATGTGTCCAATATGGGTAGGAAAACTTGCATCTTGTAAATGCCAATCAAAGCTAAAAAGAAAGGAGATATAAAGTGGTCATCTTTACAGCATCTCACTGAGTGCTCTTAACTGCTTCTTGTGCATCCTTACCATATCCAGTTAAGAAATCTCATGCTTAAGTGTGTGCTTCTTTTTTGTTTCCTTACAAGGAGCTTACAGCATAGCAGCTCAAGAAAAAATAGGGTCACTGTTAAAAAATATCACTTGAATAACAAGCATTGGCAGAAATCCCAACGTGAATGGCATTCTCTTTAGCCCACCCCCATTGGATCCCATGACAAGTTTAACTTTGTTGATGTGATGTGTTTGACAGTTCCTGCTTTTTCATTGTGATTTACTTTTAAATTGCAAGTAAGCAACTGCAGTACAGGCAGCATAGAATGGTTTTATGATGTCCAGTGCCACATACCAGAGGTAGCTTTATGGTTTTGGCAGAACATCTGGTGTAGGTGTCTTTTTTTTCATGATCTTTTTTTGTTTGGTTGTTTGGTTGTTTTGTTGTTTGGTTTGGGTTGGTTTGTTTTGTTTTTTTTTGTTTGTTTGTTGTTGTTGTTTTTTTTTTTTCTTTCCCTTTCTTCATCACTGACCTACAGCCTGAATAACAACTCTCTTCCCCATCATTTCTCACCTCCACACACAGCTGCAGTGATCTACAATGTAATATCCTTCTTTACTGTGTTTTGTGTTGACTTACTGCAGTTTGCTATAACTGATACTGGTATCCCAACTGTCTTATATTTATCTGCCACTGCAGGTCTGGAAAGCATCGAGAATTTGGCAAGGGAAAGTAAAAATTGCAAAGCCGGTAACTGAAATATTTCTCCCTGTTTCCCTGGTGGGATTTAGGTTGAAAAGAGCAGAGGACCTGAAGCAACAGATCATAAATTGCATACTGTCATTTTTAAGGCCACACGAGACAAAATGTATTTTAATGCTTCCTCATAATTCTGAAGACCACTTTATTTCTTGGAATATAAAGCAGACAGTAAAAAGGAAAAGCATCCAAAGGAAACATTTAGTACCTGGAAACTTGTCTTTTTTTTTTCCCCACAACTGTGCTAGTCAACCTAATGAAAGCCAGGGCTGTCTGTAGGCATTACCAAAGGAGGCAGGTGCTTTGTACAACAGAGTAATGGGTGAGGAAGGTCAACAAAATCCCAGCAGTCCTAATCCCCAGATCCCAGCAGTGAACAAAAACCTGTCTCCTTTGGTCAGCTGCTCCCAAACCGCTCCTTCCTGAGCAATTCACAGCACTGAATACTCCTCCCCTAAGCTGTTCATCTGGGGAACTGTATAACTCCTGCTGCCCTGATTCCACCTAATGCTCATTCTCTTGCTGCTAGAAATAACAAGTCATAAAATTTCATCCTAGGGCTGCTTTCTTTGCTGGGTGAAGGGTCTTGGGGTGGTCAGGGGCACTGCCCCCTTACCTTAGCTCTGCTGAGGGGGTGCATTCAGTGCTGGCAGTGTAAGGGAAAGAGGTATACTGATTTATAAACACACAGTACTGAGTAGTCTTATAGTTTTGACAAACTGTAACTTATCTAACTGCATATTTTTACTGGAGATACCACAGAGGGTAAGATATATGACAGTAAAATAATATACACTGCCTTCATGCATTTCTATGTTCTGTCTCTTTAATCTAAAATAATTTTTAATAGATAGCTAAAATGGTACAGGTCTTCGCTTCTGTGATCGCTAACCTGAGGGGTACAGGAGGTTTGCCACTATTGTCAAGTGGCTCAGAACTTTTTTGTGGCATTAGATGTCTCATTTCTTTTGAAGTGTTAACATGCCTCCGCTGTTAGCAGAAATTCTGCCGTGAACTAAAGCGTGAAGTTCAAATAGCTACTCTCTAGGTTTCTCATCCAGGCAGGTTCTTTCGGAGAAGAAATATATAGTCAGTCCTTCACTCAGTATGCTCACTCCTTATATTAGACTAATGCAAATTAAACTTTAATCTCAGTTATGGGCCAACACCTGCTGCTTTTCATATGCAATCAGAACCAGGATATATTGTTTGTAGCTGACAACAGAGAGATGTAACAAAAACTACAAATGCAAGAAAAAGGAAATTTCTGTCAATGACTCACCCTCATCAGTTTCAAGTTTTCTTCAAATTGCTGCCCAAAAAGCAACACTATATTTTGACAAGTTTCAATACTTTTAAAAAATAATTGCTTCCCATAGAGTAATGAGATTTTTTGTCGATATACCACTGATTCAATCTGAAGAAAGTAGGAAGCTTAGATGATGTATCTTCACTTATAAGGACAGAAAACATCTCTTATTGCAGACTATTGTTCATGAAAAGTAATATATTTTATCTAACACATGGCTGAACTCGAGAGCCAGACTTGACTACCAATGACATCAAGGATTATCAGTCTAGTTTTAGGTGTTTCACATTGCTTCAGCTCTTGATTTTAGGTAATTTCCTACCAAACCTTGGCTTTGTATAGGTATAATCCTCCCTGGAGAGGTTCATGATCTCAGGTCATGATATCTATTGCTGGTACTTTTTAATGGCATTGCTGAGTCATAGTAGCAACATTCAGTTAGCAGGCATGTAAAACATAGAACATGCACAAAGTCTCTCATTTTTCTAGTATTATTAGTTTTAGTCCATTTTTCATGTGTTTTATTATTAATTAAGCAGCATGGGCTTGAGCAGTAGCACCCTGCATTTTCTGGTTCTTAAACCCCTGAGTGCACATTTACCAAGACTATTAATAAATAATTATGCAGAGGCAGGTTTTCTTAGGCTTGCAAAAGAAACAGAGCCTATTGATCTAGATCAATTTTGAAGAAAAACACATCCTGAACCACAGATACAGCTTATTTTCAGAGTAGTGTATGCACTTCATGCATGGCATATATATCTTAATTTTAAATTATATATTCACCTATCAGCAAGTTTATCTGGAAATTTACACAATTATTGCACATAGCCAAACCTTTTAGAAGACATTCTTCAACATTATCCAAGCAGGCATGTAAGTTCAGTTTACTTTAGCCACTTCTTTTACGGTTCTTTAAACAGTCGGTCAGTAAGCAACTGAAAAGAGCTCTCAGGAGATTCTCAGTTGTCATCTTCAGGCCACAGTTTATTAGTATATAAGTATGCTAGGGTGAGATTCTGTGTTGGCTTTTCAAGCCTATTGATTTCAGTGAGCCTATGTTGTATAACCACAATCAGAACTTGAATTTTGCTTCTGACAAGAGGTATTCTTTTTTTGACAGTACCTAAAAAAAATGTATGTAGGAAAGTTCTTTATGTATTATTTTAAAATATCTAAAACTCCAATTTTCTATTTATTATGCAATGTTGCATATTGCTCCACTGAAATAGCTTCTTGACACCATATCCTACTGACTGCATTAGGGAAATTTTTCTTCTGTGAAAAGTATAATCAATGTTTTAAGGTTGCCTGTTATGTTTTTGTTCACTACCTGGAATACATACAACTTGTTATGGAGTCATGTCCATATGTGTCGCCAGTCTTTGACAACCAGTGGGTCATTTTGAATGCATCACTTGGTGTCTAAATTGTAGTCTTCCTCCCCTTGGCAGAACAAGGATATCTTATTGGGTACCAATTCTAGGCATTTTTTATTCCTCTGATTAAGATTTAATGGTGATTAAAGTGAATTTATCCTATTTCTAAATGTTTTTATTGGATTAGTAGGCTATTTAGTCCTTGTTTGTTATATTTCCAAATAGAAAATTCAGAAGTAAAGAATAAGCCAAGAAGATAGAGAAGAGAATTCCTGTAGGGTTTTTGTAATTCTTTCCTGATGGTTAGAATTGGAAAATAACCAGATACAGTAACTCTTGAAAGCAGCACACTAGGTTGGGTCACACAGGGATCCTCACTTCCATTACTAGGAGTGTTCAGATATCCTTCACCTTGACTTCTGCTTCCTTAACTTGACATCTGTGCTGTTGAAAAGACAGCTGGAAGTGCTAGAAAGATAAACTACCCAGGGGAAACACTGAATGGACTGAACATTGCAAGCAGAAACCTTCATAAGCTTCTCATAGTTCTGTCACCACTGATGATGCTTTTCTGTCCTTGTATGGACAAATGCTTTCTTCTATCAAAAGGGAGCACAGGGGATTGACTAAATATCTTAGCCAACTATGGAATAGAGTCTCCTCTGATAGATCTCAGGCTGTGGCAGGGGCCTAAAGAATCCTATGCCAAAATACTTAGGATTGTCCTGTATTAGTCCAGAAGAGGTTAAGTCAAAATGTAAAACTGAGCCCTAACTTCTATACACAGCTGCTCCATTTATATATAGGAATAGATTTTAGCAGAAAATGGTCCGAGAAGGTTGAATACTAGAGCTGCCTGTTACAGGAATGGTTGGGCATGCACAAAACAGAAGTAAATGAACAGTTTTTACTGTGGAAATAAATGCATGATAAGAACGTGCACAAGAATTCAAAGCAACAACTTGAAGAGTGGAACAAGGAGGTGGAAGAGCAAGTGCATGTAAAATGCAGCTCTGAATGCATTTTACAGCATTCAGCACAAACAAAACCAGGCAACTGTTTCAGATGAAGCTCTGCACATTGAAGGCAAAATGTTTTTAACATGCAAATGCAGTTTGGTTTTCTGTTTTGCATCATTTGTTAGAGCTCAGTAAAGAAATCTTTCCAATGCACAATGGATTTTCTAAATTAAAAATAAATAAATAAAGAGAGAAAATATAAAAGAAAAAAGAAACAGAGGCACTATGTTGAAAAAAAGAAAAGTTATTTTGTTAATTAGTGGGATACAAGACTGAATCTTGCAATCTATATTTCAACATATTCCCAGAAGCACTGGGAAGGAAAATAGAAGGCAGCCCTCCATAATGCTGAAGGAAAGTTGGAATTATTTGTATTCATAAGAAGGAGAGGAAGGAAGGAAGGAAGGAAGGAAGGAAGGAAGGAAGGAAGGAAGGAAGGAAGGAAGGAAGGAAGGAAGGAAGGAAGGAAGGAAGGAAGGAAGGAAGGAAGGAAGGAAAGAAAGAAAGAAAGAAAGAAAGAAAGAAAGAAAGAAAGAAAGAAAGAAAGAAAGAAAGAAAGAAAGAAAGAAAGAAAGATACATGATATGAAACTGCTAAAACAATTCAGCAAAACTGTAAAGATTTGCCCTAGCTGAGCTTCTCAATTATTGCTGTGAGTAAGTAATCGTAGAGCAGTGTAAGAGCAGGAATATCTACTGTCAGAAGGGTAACTATGGTACATTAGATAGCTAAGGCAGAGAGTATTTTACAGACACATTTTCCCTGATCCAGCTCCAGGAGTCCACACCACTGATTGTCAAGAGCTTACCATAGTCCATCCTCCTCAGTGGGATATCTCCCTACTCTCCCTAATTATTTTTATCATTAATTGCTTTTCTTCTTCATCAGAAGGATCCCTGCAGCCAACTTTCCTACCCACTGTTTACCAAAAGACATATTTTCCAGAGCAGATGGGACAAAAGGTGCTCCCCAGTTTGAATAAATATGTGGATACACACTAGTGGCCAGTGTGTATAATAATTTCTGGTCTTTGTCTGAAACTGCATGCAGGCTTGCACCCACAGGGAACTGCAGCAGGGTAAGTTTCTGATGGATAGTATGTAGTATCAACCCAAAATATAGCAGAAAAAATCCTCTTTGGGGTTGCTGAACAGCAGGAGGACCCACTCACGTATGAAGCTTTTCATTTAAGTTTAATTAGATGAATAATAAAGGCAGCATAATAAGGATTTAGATGAATGAGATGCCTCTCTTCCTACATACGTAGTGACATGCAGAGAAATTATAACAGGAGAGGACACCAAATCTTTGAAGGAAGCTACTTTCAAAACACAGTTAATATGTTTCAAGTATATCTGTGAGGGTTTACAACAAGAATATGAACAGGACAAAGACTTAAAATAGCCTACAGAGCAGGTATGGTAAGGGATTTGGAGAAGAAAATGGCCCAGGCATATATACTACATCCCTAATCTGCTCTATATAAATTTACATATTTGTATATATTTTATAACCATATGCTCACTTAGAAAAACACTGGCACTGTTACACAGTGGTTTAGGGCACCAAAACCCCTAAACCATGCAACGTTGCATAACCATGTAATGGCTTTAAGTTTTCATGAGCTTTAATTGTAACATGAGTTAATATATATATATATATATATATATATATATATGAAGTGGTACCTTATGCTGTAAGGTGCTACTAGCTTTCATAACTTTATACAAGCAGCATAAATCTTGGAGGCCTAACTGTTTGTTTCCTTGAGAGAAGTGAAAGTAATATTTGTACCTGTTGAAGCTACTGATTGCAGCTCAGTTGCATGGCCCAAGGGATAAACACTCAGGACTTTAGGTGCCATTTGCAAATTCAGAGTTTTGGTCAAGTTCGTTTAAAGGAGAAGAAGGTGCACACAGATAGAAAGGGCAATAGCTAAAGAATCATGACGATGCATGGAAGAGGAAAGAGAGGAGAAGTCATCACCATGTCACTAACTAGAGCAGCCACTGCATAATGAACAGGGTGATGGGGAAAAGAAGCAAGGAAAAATCTTGTTTTGTTTCTCACTCCCTTTTGGTATTTGGGGAAATGAAATTTTTGGACTTCTTGATGAGTGTGCAGGTTTTCATCAAAGAAATATCAATTCATATTGAAATTCAGTTTCTTCTCAAATGGCATTAAATCTGGAAGGCCTTGAATATTTAGAAACAGACCAGAAGTACAAAAGCTTCTAATCATTTTAGTTTGGATAATGTTGTATACGGCCTACGACCTGCTCCTACTTAAAACAGAAAATCAAAATATCTTCAGCAATTTGTATTATGATCTGATTTTATTATTTTTTTTTTTTTTTTTAAGAATTGATTTGAACATTTCCTGCAGAATTCAATATGAAATTTCCAGTATTCTCTATATAAGGTCTTTGTGAACAAGATTTTCCAGAACGAAACGTCTCATTTTAACAGCTAATGAAATAAATGGTGCTTTCCTCTTTATTTTGCCACAGCATCCCCATTTAACTTCTAACAACTTTTATGAGCAAACATTAAGAATTAAGTGAGGACTTTGGGGAGGTCTGACTTTACAAGGTATTAACTTACAGCTGACATTTCTGGCTTTCCTCACTGAACTGCAAACAAAATTTAAAGAGATAAGATCACTGTAAGATTATGGTTTGAGCAAGACTGTACTTCTGTTACCATCAGGTTTAAAAACAGGGTGAGTGAGACTAGAATCAGGGAACATTTTACTAGCATATCACTTTATATGAATATTTTCATATAAATATTTTAAAATCCTTTGCTTGTTTTCAGAACCTTCAGTAAACAAAGCTTATAAAAATAACATACAAACTGTCACAGATCTTTTTCTAATGGTTTCATCAGAAATAACCTTTCATGTTCATTTTTTTTTTTTTTATCTTCCTCATATTGCAGAATTGTAAAATGAATACTTTAAAATAAAGGCAAAATACCGAGGAGAAATTAGGTATCCAAGAGACAATGCAGTATCCACAATTCAAACTGTGACTGTTCTACATTGCTTTGTCTATACAAAGCACAGTTAACACCAATGACGGTGATTACGGGAAGGATGAAACCAGTATGCATGCAATTGCATATGTAAAATAATTACTTCAGACACACAAAAAAGCACTAAAAGAAATCATCCACATTAGCTTGAAGTACTCAAATGTTTGTAAAAGTAAAATTGACAGTACATCAAGTAGTGTAAATTTTCCATATATAAGGATTACATCCCAAAGGTCCAACTTCCAATATGTTTGATTTATAAGTTACTGGATATTTGGGGAATACCCAAGCATCCCAACTAACTGAGGTTGGCTGTAGCAAAAAGTGAGTATAGAGGATTCTGGGCAGAATTTGTCCTTGGGCTTTTGTTTGTCTCCTCTTTTGAGAGTTGAATGTTCTCCTTGGCAGCTTTAAAGCAGTTTTGTAATGTAAGCAAAGGCTGAACAATGAAAATGAATTTAAAACGTACATGCTTTCAGTCACATTAACTCCCTGCACAATGTAATATTGTATAAACATGGGAAAATAGTCCAAACTAACTACGGCAATTGTTCCTTGGAGTGTGTTTTCTTAAGAATTATATAGACAAAAGCATGGCAAAACCAATAATTCTCTCCTGTAACAGCCCATCTGTGATGCAACTCTGGAAATTACTATTTATTTTCAGTGTTTGAATTATATTTTGAAGTGACTGTCTATGGAAATACTATCAAATACACACAGAAAAACTTAGTACAATGGTTGAAATAAATGCAAGTATTTGGCATCACTATGACCTGCCTCTCTTTCAGTTTCTCAAAAAAATGTAACTGACGGCTTTCTACATCCAGTTGTTGGACAGTGTTATATCTAACAATTAAGTCCAAAATGCAAATATAAGTTGGCTAATTTGCAAATAGATATACAAATTCCAGAAATTAAGACCAACAGCAGAACTTAAGCTGGTGCAAGCTGCCTTCCCTCTTCCCCCTCTTACTTGGATCAGTAATTAGTGCTCATTGTCAGCTAGCAGAGTTCTGGTTATCTGAATTAAACAAACAAACAAGCAAACAACAACAAAACCAAAAGCAATGGCCATGAGATTGTCACAGTAAAAGAACAAGAGTCAAAATATAAAATTGTATACAACAGAATGCTTAAGAGTACTATCAGCCTAACATGACACCTTACTGTTATCCTAGGAGTCCAAGAACTCGAATGAGATCATTGTCTCACAGTCTAAGCAAGTACCTTCAAACCCTGCCATGAAAAATCAAGGCGATGGAAAAACAGCAAAATTCCAGCAATCACATAATCTTTTGTTTTTCTTTTTATTAGATCAAAATTCTACTTGGGTTAAGATCTTTCAGGGATGTTGCATTGTTTATTTGCATGGGTTGCTGGTAGGGGTTTATAGATGAGTTGGTATGTTGCAACCAGTGGTAATGGTAGAAAGGCCTTCTAAAAGAGAGATATTTTGCAGTATACCCTAAAATTTTCAGAGGACTGCTACTCACAGGAACTTTATGATTCTTGCAAAAAATGAAGCTTTCAAAAACTGCTGTAGTTGATTAATGAATTCTTCTTCTTTAAGTGTGTTTTTCAATATTTTTTCCAATAGAAACAATATTTCTCTTGCTTAAATTCCCTTTAGCCAAACATTATGTGATTTGTTGGGAATTCAGATGGCAATGAACAAATTCAAATAGTATTATCTTAAAAGTATTCTGTGATTCTGTATTTATCATCTGTTACAGAAACTGTTGGTCCTCCAAAATGTACATGTAGATGTCATATCAAGTGTCATGAAACACAAAGTAACTTCTCTCCTTAGATAGTAAGACACACAACCTTTTTATTCTTAAATTAGACCTCTGGCTTCAGACATAGTGGTACCAATTCACTTAATAATACATCACCTGACTTTCTCTATTTCCATTTTCATTTCATAACATCTCTGCTTTTCCCTACTAACTGTACAACCAATCATTAAATAATTTAGTCAGTGTTGTGAACCTAACATCTCTTTATCTAATTCTGCAGAAACATAGAAACCTATTTGATCTTAACATCGTGGGTATAGCATGGTTTCTTCTCAGAAGCACTTTCCTATGCTTCATTTTTTTCATCTCTAAATTGAAACTCATTGTGTCTGCAGATAACATAAGTAAATTCTTTCATATACTTCTTTGAGGTCTGCTAATGAAAAGGACCAGGAGCAGAATAGTAGTGACTATTATGGACTTCATTTGAGCCGTAAAAAGAAAAGACTGTAGTTCTTTATTGTTACATATAGGGGTTTATTCAGCAGTCTATTCAGAACAGTTATACAATTATCTTGCAGATATCATGACCCATCGGTTTCACCCTTACATTGTTGCATTTGGATAAGTATTATATAAACTTGTCTTAATTTCAGTTATTCTGAAACCCTAGTGAGACTCAAGGGCAGATCACTTTTGAAAAAAACAACTGAATGAAATACACTTAAAATAAATGTAATACACTTAAAATAGATGTGTTCCTGAGAATTTCACGTGTTCCTGAAAAGTGTGGCCTCATTCCAGTCTTCTTGTAGTTTATATCTGTATGAGTAATTCCACAGAATCAGTGGCCTTATGCCAGAATAACCCTGGCAACTGAGGACAGAAGTAAACCATGACTTTCCATATATATTTCTTTTAATTCATTTATTTTATTTCATTGCCAGGACAAAAAGGACCTGGCAACAAACACAAAACTGTCTGTAGATATGAGACAAGACAAAGGATAAGCTTTTCCAAATTCATTATATTACAACTATTTCACAACTATTTTTTGTTTACATTTGTAACATTATTTACAGCTATTTTAAATAGAAACTACAGTTTCTGCAGAAACAAAAAAAATTCTATTTTAAATAGAAACTACAGTTTCTATTTAAATTAAATAGAGATCTTTGGCAAATTAGTTACAAAAACAGAGCAGGTGCTTATTCTTCAAGAAGAAGTATGAGGCAACTGTAAAATGATGTGGCTTGACTGTGGATGAGAAAAGTATTATACATGTAGCATGAGAGAGCACGGTAACTTTTTTGGCTAGTAAACTAGTGTATTAATTTTTTGACATAACAGGGAAAAAAAAAGGACTAGAATTAAAAAAAAAAAAAAAAAAAAAAAAAAGTAGATCCTTTTGCTATCATGAATTTCCAGGCCCCCTCTTCTTTGAATACAGGAAAAAATATTTTTCTATGTTTCTCTAAACTATCTTCAAAGGTACACTATGGTAGATACATTATTTATTAATGATCAAAGCCAATTTTATTAATAAATCAGTGTAGTAATAAGGCAACCCACTCAAAGGAAATTCTTTCCTAAAACTTCCAACATCCCAAATAATGGCATGATTAAGTTCAAGCAGGACAGCCATTAATTTTTGTTTCTCCTAAATAATAAAATGACATCTATGATTAAGCAAGCATTCCATTAAAACAGTCTCCTTTTTTCTTTATTGTAAAGCTTGCAGGGAGACAATGAGAATGATAATGATCAGCATGAGAGGGAGTGATCTATCATCCAATTATCCAAAGGTAGTAGAGAGAAATGATGTTAAAAAGGCAACTCAGAACTGCCTAAACATTAAGATTATTGGCTGTATATTTGAGTAAATCTATGTGAAAAATGCCTAGAAAAACAAAACTCTTTGATCTTAGTTTGTCTCATGCAGAAATCCACTCCAAAAGGGAAGTCAAGAGTTCATAGCAAATTCTTACTCATTTAGCCTGGCAATTTAACCAGCAGATACTGAATCCAGCTCAGCTCAGGACCAGATGGTATTCATCCAGAAGTTCTAAAGGAAATAGTAAAATTATTAAACATGATGTGTAACCTCTTGCTTACAACTACATTGTCGCCAGAGAAAAAATTTTTGCAAATGTGATGCCAATATTTAAACAGGGCTCCAGTGGAAATCCTTGTGATTAAGAGCCAGTCTGTAAAACTGGCATCCACAGGAGGAAAACTGGTGGGTACTGTAGAAACAGATAAAAATCTCTGGACATTTGGTCCATGTTTTTGTAGAAGAAAGCCACACCTTGCAGATTTAGAGATCTGAAGTTATGAACAAGATGATCCAGTTTGTTTAAATTGTAACTACGTAGTTGTCGGGATTTGCTTGAGACAGCACTCCCTCGTTTGTTCCACACTTGCTTTTGGCTGAATTTAATACCTCTGGAGTGAATCATGGCTCACTAGCTAGCCTACAACCTTTCATGTCTCTGCCCTATATGGTGCCTCTCACCACACCACCCTCCATTCATTTGCTCCCTTCACACTTTGCTGCTCTGCCAAGAGGCTCCACAAAGCAGACTGCATCCAAAGCAGTATGGTCCATTTAGCATTCCTGGTGAATGCTAAAAAAAGCATTCACCAAAGCCATATGGTCCATGGAGCCTCCTGGCATGGCTTTAGGCCTTGTTGGCTTTAGGCCTCTTGGATGTACTTAGGAAGCATGCCTTGACACTGTTAACGGGCCCATTAAGGCCCAACCCCTGGACAGCTGGGGCTGATGCTCTGGGTTTACAGAGCTTCTTGTACTGAGCTGCAGCCCAGGCCAGGCTCAACCAGCTGAGAGCACAGTGCTACTACTACTACTACTACTACTACTACTGGGGGGACTATGTAGTGATATGGACACATCTGTGTGTAGGACTTCCATCAGTGAGGAGCATTGTGCTGAGTCCTCTGCTAGGGGAAATTCTCTGACACTTCATCCTTTTCTTCCTTTTCCTTATGGCATTTTGTGGCAGGCTTTTTGTGCAGAGCCTGGCACTGCCACCACCAGTGGGCTTGCATTGACAGATAAGGGATGAAGCCGTCTGCTCACACTGTAGTGCAGGACAATAAACCTGAAAGATGTCACCCAAGCTTGCACATCCAGAAAAAAAGAATTTGCAATTCAAACATGGATCTGGACCTCCTGAGTCCAGGAGTTGTAGGTCCTTTCCAACTCAGGATATTCTATGAATCCCCCCAAAAGGCAGTCTTTCCTTAGGCTGGCAATCAGAAGAAATTCCTTGGCAGCCAAGTTCCTGACTCCCCTGATCATCCCGTGGACACACAGCCAGTAAGCCATGAGTAACTGGTGATTCAGTGGTGGCTGTGCTGCTGAAGATACTAATAACTCTGTAGGATACATCCATGTCAGTCCCAGCTTGTATGCATGCTTTGGGCTTCTTGTTTTCTTTCCTCAGCATACATTTTTCCCTTGTGCTATGAGCATAACCCACATTACTGAGCTACTGTATGACTTCTTGGTTTGTGTCTTCATTGCTTCTCCAGCAGGAGCTTCCAAAGGGCTGGGATGGTTTAGCACATTCAGCGATTATTGTTCACAAACAGTCCTGGAGGACTTCCTTGGGATGAGGGAGGAAAGCTGGCATGGATTTGCATGCCAGAATTATGAGAGATTTAGGAGAATTATGGAAGTGGGAGTTCAGCAGCAATTAAAGAACATGGACAAATAGGAGACCATTGGTCCGAAATGAAACAGAGAACAACATCATTAAAAGGTTAGAAATAAAAAGTAGGAATGAAAAGTAGGTGTGAAAAGCAATTATGAACGGAGCTTCACAGAAAGCTTTGCTACAGCTGTTCATCACTTTCATAAATGCAACACAACATGGGAAAAGGGGTGAGATGAAAGAATCTGCTGATGCTAAATCATTCAAGGAGGGGAGAAGAAAAAGAGGACTTTGAAGAGTTGCAGAAAGCTCTTTCTGATAAAAACAGGCTGAATAAAAATCACTGCCAAGTAGAAAACAATTATAATTTTTCATGAACAGAGTGGAGCTCTGAAATAGCTATTACTATGCAGAAAAGAGACTACTGAACTTAGAGTAGATTCTTCCTTGAAAACGTCAGTTCAGTTCTCAGTAGTCATAAGAAAGGCAAATAGGATTACAGGAATTATTAGGAAAGGAACAGAGGGAAAAGCAAAAACAAAACAAAACAAAACAAAAACCACTAAAAGTCAATATGACATTATTTAAATCCTTGGTTCATCGTTATGTGACAACGTCTGTTAAAGACTGTACATGAATTAGAAGATGTTTAGACCTGGGTGACAGTGCTCATGTAAGGTGTGAAACAGATCATTTACAAGGAATGGATAACTAACCTGATGTTCTTCAGACATGACAAAGTCATGACAGGTATGAAGAAGCTGCCTTCATAATGATAATTCACTGTCTGTCTTGGTAGAGCACGGGACAATAACCTCAGTGCCATCTCCTCGATAGCATTTCATTTCTGGAAGAGTCCCCAGTGGTTCCCCTAAGTTAGTTTTCCCTCCTGATCACTAACTGTGTCTCCCACAGTGTCTCTATAATTTCTCCCTTGTCTCCATTCACTCTGTTTCTTACCTTCTTTTCAACTGGGTCCTGGAGCCCAGCAGATGATAAGTGCACAGTCTTGGTCTATGTCTAACAATAAATAAAAATTAATCTTTCTCTGTAGCATGATATTGCCTCCTCACGGTACAGGAATCTACAACTCATCAGAACACCAGCAATTAACCCCCCACCCCAGAAGTACAGTGGTATAACCAGTGTAAAAGCTGTAGCTGAAAAATTAATTGAGAGAGAATCCAACCCCAAGCAGCAACACGTCTGGTAAAAAGTAATAAAGGTAATACTGCTAATACCAGTCAATACAAATGAAACTGAAAGCACATCCAATCATTTCTCTAATGCAGATCTAATAGAAGGTGCCAGGAGTACAGAAAGATCTCTCCCACATTAAGAATATGCCCAGAACAACAGTTTGACATCTTGCTTACAGAAGGACTCTAACTGCATTAGAGGTTATTTAATTCAGTAAAGGAATTGGTAAACACAATTACCAGCCTGTGGTTTGCAGCAGGTCAGACCATTATAATAATTGAAAATAATTATAATAGCTTCTTTTGACATGCAAAAGTCTCAAACCAAAAATGTAAAGGTCAAAATCATTTTGATCGAATGCTCCTTTATGCCAGTGCTAAAATGTGAAGACTGTAATGAACTGACTGGCATACAGATGCGGAAAGCAAGGTCGGTATCTCAAGTGCAAAGCACACCTTAGAAAAGCAGACATATCTACAAAATTTGGGCTGAGACTGGCTTGTTGTTGATTTTTCTTCAACAGGAAGTAATTTTCAAAAGAAAGAGAAGTTGTTAACAGGAAGTTTTGGCAGCTCAGATTAGACTTTCTGCATCTCACTCTTGCCTCTGAATAAGAGTGAAAAAGCAATCTAAATTCTGCACTTTTTTTCCAAAAAGCATCCGTGACTTTTCCTGTAGATTATCACCTGCTTTGGCTGCCACTTCAGATGTTGGGGATGTTAAAATAATTTGAAATTGACAGGGAAGATGTTCAGGAAATATAGGAATAATTCAAAATAAATACAAAACTAGAACTGAAAAAAAACAACTGTTTAATTAAATGGGCAACATTTGTCATTTAATAGAGTGGTTGATTATTAAAATCCATCAAGTTAGTCTTATAAAGCATAAAAAAACATAAAGCCAAATTAGGCAGCAAAGAGAAAATCATTTTTTTTCAGCAACATTGGTATCAAACGTTCAAGCTTAATGGTCAATCATTGTAAAAATGGAAACAGATTTCAATTTTTATTTCTGCAGTATAATTTTTTGAGATTCACAAGTAGAAAAATAAAACATGACATGTCATTCTGGATTAATTTCCTACCAGTATAATATACATTCGAAACTGGAATTGAATTCTGCTGGATTGAATGTTTCTTTCTGATGAGACAGCTACACATTGTATACACTGATTGCCAGCTTGGGTCTGTTTTATCTAGGTTAAAAAGAAAAAAAAAAAAAAAAGAAAAAAAGAAAAAAAAAAAAAAAGAAAAAAAAGAAAAAAGGAGAGAGGGGATCTCAAGAGTAATAAGTAAAATAAAAGGAAACGTTATAATTAAGTTTTTAAAGAAAAGGGAACTTAGAAATTGGAACTTTCCAATCTATTCTCCCAGTCATGGCACTATAATTCAAGGTTGGAGAGACTGGAAAAGAAATCCAGGACTTCCAGTCTTTGTGAGTCTTTGTGTTACCAACTTTAAGGAGTCTGTGCTTGTTATTAAGGACCTGTTATTGCTCTGCTTATTAGAAGAGACTTTAAATGTGAAATTTGTTTTCAATTGAATAGTAGCAGGGATTCATTTATAGTATTAATTTACCTGGTTTTTGTTTGTTTGTTTGTTTGTTTGTTTTCCCCATAAACAAGCTGTATACTGGAAGTCAACAGCCCAGGACTTTGTGCAAGACCAAAGAGGATGGTGTTTATGTATTCACAAAGCAGAACCCAGAAGAAAGGGCTTCTTTTAAGCAGTCAAGATTGCTGCATTTTTGATAATGCATAACTAATGAGCAGTACTTTATCAGTTCATCAGGTTTACAAGTCATATACAAGTCCTTGCACTGAAAAATTGTCTAGGCTTCTGCTTATATGACCCAACAATCCTAATGGCATACTTTCATAGCGCTTGATCCAGGAACACTGAAATTTGTGAAGCATTCTATGGCCTTACTGGGTTTTGGATCAGGCACATACAGAGCTTTGGTATGAAGTTAGCACTTCATTAAATGAGCTAGAAGTAGCAGCTCTTGTTTTCCTGAGTCAATTACAGACTCAGTCTTCAGTTTGCTCTGAAAAAATGTGAAGAAAGCAATCACTTTTATGTAAGGCGTGCAAAATCTTCTTGATGTTTTTCCCTTCTGAGCCTTTTTATTCAGCTCCTCTGGCCATTTCAAATGTTGTTGGTTGAGAGACAGATTTATCACTCTCATCTCTCACTGGTTGTGATTTATTGGCTGTGGAACAGCAGCATCCCTCTGAGAAATATTGCAGAGATGTGAGCAGAAGCAACCTTGCAAGGGGTTAACGCTGTAATCTTTTTCTGGTCTGTTTATAATCCCAACAGTAGGCCAGTAGCAGAAGAGGGTGGATCTAAAAAAGTACAGGAGGGGATGTGTGCTTGTGTGCATATGTGTGAATTGTGTCTGTGTGCATGCCCTGCTTTGCTGAACTGCCTCGCATGCCACTGACATAAATCTGTTTTCAGCCTGACCAGGGTGTTCCTGACGGATGGTTAAAGAGCTTACTTCTGCCACTGCCTCTCTGGTATTCCTCCTGAAGACTTCATTCAGAAAGATATTGTTTACTGGAAGAATGGGCAGATAGTTACAAGCCAACCCTCTTCTTCCTAGGAGCTAACCTGTGGATCCCGAAGGATGGAAATAGTTGAAGCGAGCTTACTTGAGAATGGCACCAACATCACTGACATCCTGTGTGATTACCTCTTGCAAAATTACACTTTTTTCTGTGAGGATGATCCACCTAATTCTTCTAGAGGTACGTATAGAAAGTGAATCTTTTGGGCAGTTTTAATTCTAGCTGGAAGACAGAGAAACAGCCACATGAGGTTTTGGGGGAAGGAGGGGAGGGGTGCAAAATCAACTAACTGCTGGTAAGTTAGGGTGAGAAACAGGCAGGAAAGAATATAGTGTGGTTTTGGTATGGTTTAGTATAGTTTTCCACGGTAAACCTCTAACCGGAACAAATTTCAGAGAAAATGGAAATCTGACAGTAGCATTATTGGGCACAAAATGTAAACGGCTCTAGTAAGGATGTGGAGAAACATGATTTTGACTCTTTGAGCAGTTCCATAGCAATGGAGTTATCTGATCTGATACTGTGCATGAAAGTGATTAAATACGAAATTATAACACTGTGAGGCTAGAAAAAAAATCATCCATGTATTAATATGTTTTTGATTGCTGTATCATTTCTTACTTTTGCATAAAGAAGGGATTTCCATGGTGATTGAGCAGGGCACATAAAGTACGTTGAGCAAAACGTGCTTTTCAGAAGTTGTATTTAATTCTCCAGGAGTACACTGTATTGCGTGTATCCAATTTTAATGTTATGCAACTCAGGTAGATCAAAATAAATTTAAGAGTTTCAGAACTTCTGCAGTTTTTATATTGATATAAAGACATAAACCTCTGCAAAACTAGAAGCTGACAGGCATTTGAAAGGCTTTACCTTCTGATTAAAGAATGAATCATATAATAGCCATCTATGATCTGTACACTTCATACCTGATGTTTCACTGTGACAATTTCCAGATTTGCACCAGATAATCCGGATTCTGCTGTACTGTTTGATATTTCTACTCAGTGTTTTGGGGAACATTCTGGTAATCACAGTGCTGATTCGAAACAAACGGATGAGAACAGTCACTAACACGTTTCTGCTGTCACTGGCTGTCAGCGACCTGATGCTCTGCCTCTTCTGCATGCCATTCACTCTCATTCCCAACCTGCTGAAAGATTTTATTTTCGGGAGTGCTGTTTGCAAAACTGCCACTTATTTCATGGGTAAGTCTTGGAAATTTATACTTATTTGGAAGATAAACTAGTTGAGATATGTGTGAGAAGGTCATTAAAGACCAGCAAATAGCAAGGTGTTTCCATCTGCCATTGAACATTTACCAAAACCACCAAGAAATGACTGTATAGGGCAAATCTTCATGGTTCTGCTTCCCTCAGCATAATCCAGCAAAACACAGAGGTACCCACTGAACTTTAACTACACAGAAAAGTGTTTTACAGGACCAGGTTAGGTGAGAAGTGTTTTGCAAGCTGTAATGAGGAACCTGGCACGTCTGCTTGCTTACCCATCACTGACAGAGCTATTTGCAGTGTCCGGATCTGCCATCAGAAATGACAGAGCTGTACAATCTCACTGAAGGCATGTTTTGCCCACAGATTTTTTGTAGCAGCTATACATGAAAAAAAAAAATAAATAAAGTCCGAAGCAGGTACCCTCTGCAGAGCTGGAAGTTAGAGCAAGGGCTTTTTAAGAGCAGAGCAGGTCTGATCAGAGCTCAACAGGCAACCACAAAATGCAAACTGTGCAGTTGCAGGTCTTGCAGACCGACTTTAGGAAGTAACACTTCTGTACGCCTGGCTGTGCCCCCCCAGTTGTGAAGGTCGAGCCAGGAGTTTCAAAATGTTTGTACTATGTATGTCTGTGTAAATGATTTTGTCACACGTCCAACACTTCTTGTGGCTCTCCCTTTTTCTTAAAAAAAAAAAAGAAAAAGAGAGAGAGAGAGAGAGAGAGAACATTATACAAAGTTTTTGCTACCTTAGAAGACCCTCAGCTACAGAAAGCCAGGTTTGCCTTTAACCTGCGCCCTTGAGAACTTTGAGGTAATGTGAAAGTACACACCTAAAGTGGGAATGGGAAACCAACATCTTTTCGTAGATAAAACCAGTAAAGCTAAAGGCCATGTTTAAACAACTATAACGAATTGCTGCCATAAATGCCATAAAAATTACCAAAGCATTGTTCTCTTTCTTTTATTTCACATTGTGTAAATTTATATATATATATATATAAATTATATATGTTTTATATATATATATATTTAATATGTTTTATATATATATTATATATATATATATATATATAAAACAAAAAACAGTGAAATATTTCTGAACACGCACATTTCAGTTATGAAGGTGTTTTATTTTAAGAATCAGTGTGGATGTTTTCCATTAACAATTCAGATTAAGAGGTTTCTATTGACAGATAGACACTGATATTGATTCTACCACCTATGTTCTATTTTTTTTTTGTTTTAAGATGTAGGATGACTAGTTTTGAATTAAAGATAATTTGTGTAAACTAAATTAATATTAAGATATTGTCCCTTTATATTTTGACTGACATTGAAGCATTCCTAAAGATCATTAAACCAAAGCTCATTCAATGAAAGAAAAAATTGTGACAAAGTTAAGCAATAATGTTTATAATTTTTAAGTGATAAACTGGGACAGTTCAGTGACAGAAATACAGATCACTACATTGTATTTTATAACAAATGAACAGGAGAAATTAAGGCTTTTTGAGGACAAAGATTCAGCTTTATGACTTCATTTCTTCTGCTTTTTTAACTCTGTTAGCATCTATTTTTTAAATAAAATTGGTAACATTTAATTCTGTTAAATGAGGAAATCAGATCACCGATCAAGCCGAACACATAAAAAAAATAAAATAGACTAGTGACTATGAACTATGCTAAAAGAGTAACTAACAGCATAATCCCAGTTTCAGACACTTGTTTGAAGTGAAGTGCTATTACTGTAGTGTATAAATCACAGTAGTAAAGAGAAGGGTTAGAAAGAAAAGTGTCTTTTTTCCCTGTTATCAGAATTTTGTGGTGTTGTCTTTTTTTTTTATATATATTTTTTATTTTAATGACTCTTTTCCCTTGGACCTGTAGAGTCAGAGAAGTGTCTATATATTTTTTCTCCATGCATATAGAAAGTTAGCAAGACTATTTGAAAATAACAAGATTGTTTAAAAGAAGAAAATAACCTTTTTCTTTATTTCATACGCACAGGTATCTCTGTCAGTGTATCTACATTCAACCTGGTTGCCATCTCTCTGGAGAGATACAGTGCCATTTGCAAACCTCTACAGTCCAGGGTCTGGCAGACCAAATCTCACGCGTTGAAAGTGATTGCTGCTACCTGGTGTGTTTCCTTTACTATCATGTCACCATACCCAATTTACAGCAAACTGGTACCTTTTACCAAGTATAACAACAGCACAGCAAACATGTGTCGGCTCCTTTGGCCAAGTGATGTCATTCAGCAGTCCTGGTAAGATATAACTGACTGTTTGCAAATGCATAATTATCTAGTGGAAAACGGGATTTCATGGTAGCATTAAGCTTATTGAAAATCAAGTATTATCCTTCAGCAAATATTTACACCTCTATCATGCTCATTTAAAAAGTTTTTTAAAAAATCTCATTTTTAAGCTGCTTACATTTTGACTCTGGTATAACTTTTGCTTTCACTCATTTAAGTGTAAACTTAGTTAAACAGTATTTTCAGAGAAATCCATGATTAATCTTAGAAAAAAGCACATACAAGCGCCCTTCAGTGTGCTGCCTTGGGCATTATTTTGTTTGTCTGAGGGTCCTCTGAAGCAGAGGGATAGAATATGAAAACTTGGAGAGTCTGCAAACACCCTTCTCGAGAACTCAGCCTTTTGGTCACTTGTAGGGAACAGGGACAGAAAAGTGAGGGGGGAGACAGTGCCCCAAGTCCTACCTCTCCAGGCAGAGTAAATAGTAGCACTATCAAGCAGTGGTATTATTTAGACATTGTGTCCTTGCACGATGACTGAACTCCTTAACTGGCACTGAGAAGTAAGATTTATTTATTTTTTCTTGGCTCCTGACGGTCAGTTGGAACTGGGAACAAGATTACAGTACGCACCACTTCAGCATGGTGTACCCCAAACACAGTAAAGCTGCATTTAAGGTTTTGGTAGTCTCAGGAATTTGCCAGTGTGAGCACAGGTGGGGAGGAAGGTTGCCAGGCAAAATTCTCTTCTGCACAGCACCCTTGTGGACTCTCAGGTGCGTGAGTGAGTTCACACCATAGCCTCAGCAAGCAGGATAGATGCTGACTCTTGAGATATTTAAACAGAATGATTTCCCGAACCAGCACTCACATTACAGAAGCTGCCTTTGATGAAGTCAGACACCGATGTGCAACCGAGCAAGAGGTGCTCCCTGTACAGAAGGGGCTCTGCAAGGCCCCAGGGCTGTGAGCCCCGGCAGTAGCTGCTCCGTCCCTCCTGTGTGTGCCAGGAGGCTTGCACAAGCCAAACCTCACTCTGGTAGTGACAGCCAGAACCAGGGGCTCCTTCGAGGGTCAGTAGCTACTCAGGTGGCTTCTGCGAGGCAGCTCTTACACCATTCAGAGCAGCAGGGCATCCAGCACTGGTCTGGTTACAGCAGGGAACCCCATGGGCAGAGGGCCTGTCTGCCTCCTCTGAGGCACCCACATCCCTGGGGCCGAGGGAGGCAGGACACTGGGTGTTTTGCAGCCATGAGAGCCTTGCTCCTGCTGTGCTTTTCTGGTGCAACAGGGAGGAGGAGAAGTTGAAAGCTTCTGATTTCCAGGGCTGTCAAAATGAAACCTCATATCAGCATGAAAAAAAGTCAGCAAAATCTTGAAATCCCCCTCCCAAGATTCTCAGAAGGAGAAAAAATATATATATTTTTTTGTGGTTTGCACTATTCCCTGGTCACTGCCTGTTCTTGATTCCTCAGGTACACTTTCCTGCTACTCATCCTCTTTCTTATACCTGGGATTATAATGATGGTTGCATATGGCTTAATTTCTTTGGAACTCTACAGAGGAATAAAATTTGATGCCAGCCAGAGGAAATCTTCAAGAGGTAAGAACACATTTAGGTTATTTCTTAAAGTTAGAGCTTAATGTGAGCAGTTAACTTGAGGCTAATATAAGGAAAAATTTCTACTTGCAAATATTGTTATAGTTGTTCATAGTTATGGTCATGATGCTGTCAGATGCATTTATTTGTTGACTGAAGTGATTCCACTACTCTCTAGCCAATAATTCTTCACCTGTGGCTTGCTTGCAAAAACACCAGGTGGGATGCTTTAAATTCCTAATTGTTAAAGAAACATCAAGTTTTTTTTTTGTTTGTTTTGTTTTGTTTTGTTTTGTTTTTCTGGCTATGGAGTAAGACCATTTCTGTCAATAAATACCATAAAAAGAAAAAAAAAAAAGACAAATGAAGGTAGAAGCATAGAAACTTGAAAACTATCTTGAGTACATACTTGAGCAAACAGCGTTCTCACTTCTTTTGCATCAATCTGTGTAGATTTAAGATGTGAGAATATTGGGGGATAGAGGACACAGAGCAGCCAATAGCTGACTGATGCAGAATTAGGACAGTGCTTTCTTTGAAGCAGTTGTTCAGCCATACGTTATTTATTTAGACTTGGATTCCACCCTTCTTTTTGTATTTTGAAACATTGTTCAGAAATGTTCTGCCGTCTAATTAAGTGCTACTTTGTGTGTACAGAAAGGAAAATAAGTACCAGCAGTGCCAAATACGAGGATGGGGACGGATGCTACCTGCAAAAATCCAAAAGGAAAAGGAAAGTGCCATTGCAACAGCTCTCTGTTCTGAGCAACAGCAAAATAGACAGGGCGAGAAGCAGCAGCTCTTCTGCCAACTTGATGGCCAAGAAACTCGTCATCCGCATGTTGATGGTGATAGTGATTTTGTTTTTCCTTTGCTGGACTCCCATCTTCAGCGTGAATGCCTGGCGCGCCTTTGACACCACCTCAGCAGACCTGCATCTCTCGGGAGCTCCCATCTCCTTTATTCACTTGTTGTCCTACACCTCTGCCTGCGTGAACCCTATCATATATTGCTTCATGAACAAGCGTTTCCGCACGGGCTTTCTTGCCACTTTCACCTGCTGTGCTAAGCAAAAGCCTCCTGCAATAAAAGATGTTGGCGATGAAGAGGAGGGGAAGACAACGCGGGCTTCACTCTCCAAATATTCTTACACACACATGAACATATCTGCACCCCCCTGAGCTGCATCAGAAGAGGCTGCAAGCGCCCTGCAGAAATTCAGGTGGTTATTGTCTGGTCTGGGAAAGTGACTGTGGCATCAGCTGAACATGATTTAGTTCTGAGGTACTGAAACACTTCAGCTGACAGTAAATGTGGTGAGAATTGAAATGAATGCTATCCCTCTCCGAGCTTTATATCACTTTCCTTGCAAAAGTTCAAAGGAGAAAGAGGGCTCTTTGAAGATAAGGGACTTTATACAAAGCCTTAAAAGGTGGTCATAAATTTATTTGTCATAAGTTCTCCTGTAAAAAAACCTGGCGTCCTTAACATCAACAGTTTAGCTCCGTTTTCAACTGCAGTTCTGAGTATCTCTTAAAATTTCCAAGATGCTAGTGGATTCTCCTCAAACATAAATACATGTATTACAGTGTTTACTTCAATATCTCTGCCTTATAATCAAACTCTTTCAGTTACATTTGTAGTATATTTTTTCACATTGTTTCAGCTGAACAAATACGTGTTGAGATCATTCTGGTGTCACAGTCAATTAAAAGAATTTTGGTGTGGGGAGAATGGGCTTGTCCATGTGAAAATAATGCTTTTATGTAAAATAATTGCATCCTTTTTTAAAAATAAAATGAAAATAAATATTGATGACTTTAAGTGTGGATGGAATGCGTTCTTTGCTTCGCAATAACCTGTGATAAATTTAGATCATTTCATGTACTTTCTGTTTAAATAAATAAATAAATAAATAAATAAATAAAAGAAGAAGGAAAAAAAAAAAAAAGAACAAGCACAAAGAAGCAGCTTTCTTCCCTGTGGCTGCAAGCACCCATGCATGCAAGGGGCAGGATCTGAGATGGACCCCAAAGGCTGATATGGAAATGATCACACTGGGATGCAGAGGGATACAGGCAAAGAGATGCTTCTACAAAAGACATGGGGCTGAAGACCTGGAGCGATGTCCATGGTAATAACACATTTCGCAAATACATTTGCAGTTACTCCTATCGCAGTACTTACTGCACACATGAAAATGAAAGCTGCGAGGTGTAGAAAAGCAGAAACAGCACAATAAATGAGCACAGGCTGAAAGACTTCATCATAAAATGTGCTTTCTTCCTAAACTTTGGAACTAATTTCCCCAACTAGACATATATGTCAATAGACTCAGCACAGAAAAATCTTTGAATGATGTAATTATTGCTGTTTTATTGAGCAAGGAGCTCAGTCTCTTTACTGTGTGCTGTATGGGTGAGTGTGGGTGTTCAGATAATGCACTTTGCTCTATGGGGGTAGGCAGGAAAAGTTATGTAATTTGTTTTGTTTTGTGAAAATATCCCATCGGAGATGCTTCAGTCTTCTGGCTGAGTCAATATCATTTAAGTAAATTTGTTATTAGACAGAGATTAAATTTAAGCACTGCACGGAATGTAGATGTGGATATTAAATATAACCACTGTCAAGGTTTTAATCAGAAAAATCTGGTCTCTTTACAGGATGATTTTAAATTGGAAATGTAGTTTGAGTTCCAAGCACCCAGAGCCACGTTCTGCAGTTATTGGCCGAAGTGGCTCACCCATATAACTTAGTGTACAACTTTAGCTATTAGGGTGTTTTTTTTTGCATCCAGCTTGCCCACAGACAGGAAATTAAAATAAAATTCTAAACAGTATTTATGCAAAATCCATAGAAACAATGTTCTGCCTGCCATGTTAATAAAACAGCGCTGTTCTTGGAACTGTGCTGAGACTACCGACATCTCTCTGACCTTTTGCGAACCACTGAATTAAATTATGGGATTTAGTTGGTAACAATGAAATGAAATGAAAAGTTTACTTCACCTAAGGCTGCCAACCTGTCCTGCCTGTTGAAACTGAGGGAACAAATGCAGCTGCTTTTGGATTTATGTGGAACCACAAGAGGAGAAAAAAATATTTAAAAAATGTTTTATACTATTTGAACTTCTGGTTTTGTTATAGGACATAGTTTTAAAAGTTACTTATGTAAGAAAAAAATCACATTTTAGTGATATGCTGGACGTGACTATTGCTGACTGTGTGCTGTATACACAGACAGCCGCCTTCACACTTCCGTATCCACTTTAAAAAGCAGTTTCTTTTTTTCAGGACTCATTTTCCCAGTACCTTTAGAGCCTGTTGAGCAGTACGTGCACCACTCACCCACTCCCACTGATTCAGTCTGAGGACAGTGGTTTCGGATGAGAGGCAAAAGCCATTTTTGGCAATGCCTTAATCAGACCGTGGGTCCCCTGCAGCCTCCAGCACCTGGGGCTGAGAAGAGCAGGCTCCCTGATGGATGCCCCACTCAGCACTGTCAGGGAACACAATTTGGAGGTGAAGACAGAGGCAGGGAGGAGAAGAAGGTCCCAATGGAGTGACGGTCAGAAGGCAGCCAGGGAAGGGTCAGAAGCTTGCCAGAAAGGACACGTTTCCTTTTGCACAAGGCTGGCTCTGTGCACTTATTGTCCTTCCCCTCAATTGCCCCCTGTGCACTTTTTTTGTATTAGCTCTTTGACCTAGCTCCCAAAGCCAGATTCTAGCAAGGAGTAGGAATCAAGTTTCGAACTAAAATATTGCAATCCAGCCATTTTGTCATCTGCCTGGTCTCATGACACAAGAGACTTCAGCACCTTTGCAATGTGTGTGCATCTTTGTGGCATTTTCCCTGGCTCTGAAAGGTGTCATTTCTTTGCTGGAGAATCGTGGAGTCCTCCCAGTTTCTTTAATTCAGATAATTCAACAGAAAGTATAAATGGAATAGATAGGTGGCAAACTAAAAGAAACCATGGAGTCTCCCTTTTTTTGCATCATTAGTTTCTAGAGTTTGGAGAGAAAAATCCTATCCTAACACCTTACTTTGGCAATTGGCAGCAAAGGCATCAAAAGGCAAGCTCCTACCCAGATGTGGCACACAAATTGGAAAGCAAAGATTCAAACAATATATTTCACGTGTAGAATGCCCACAAATCTCTTAAGCCTTTCTCTTCTTCCCCTTTCTCCCTGGTTTTCTCATTCTTTTGTCTTTCTGTCATCTCTTCCAGCTGCATGTCACCTTGATATATATATATATATATATATATATATATTTTTTTTTTTCTGTACCTTTCACAGTCTTGAGGTTACTTTCCCCCACCAACTGCTTTGACAGGTTTATTTCCCCCAGATTTATTTTCCCAGAAAGCACTCAGCTTCATTTCTCCCCTCGCCTCAGGCTGACTGACTCCCGAAGCACATCGTGCTGAGCACTTCTCCCTCCCACGACTGCGGAGTCCCGGTGCAGCCATCCTGCAGCCACTTCCCACACCCTATGTGTGCTCCCACGGTGTCTCTCTTGAATGCCAGCTCCCTGCGTGCTCCCACAGCAGCACATCCTAGTTCATAAACAAAAATGTGACACTAAAATAACGTCCAAATCCTCCTTTGCTACTTCTGTCATTATTCTCGCAACCTCTGTAATAATGTGGATATAAAAAGGCAGGTGCCTAAAAATACAGCACTTAGTGGGGGGAAAATTATGAGTATATTTCAGTGTTGCCCAGGTCAAATAAAGGTCCCGTATGCTCTGAATTAAAACCAACATGCAGGTATCAAAGTGCAGCCACTGGAGACATACATCCCTGTCACACCAGTCGTGGCCCCTCTTCCAGTGCTTTTGGGAATCGTGGTGCCACCTGCTTCTCCATCCCTGCTGCCCCAGAGCCTGCGAGAGCACAGCCCACAGTCATGCACCACAGCTTATCACAGCCGTTTTGCAGCTTGGAATAGGTTATTTCAGGCAGGACCAGGCAAACAGACAGATATTCATATGGATTCTAGCAGCATTTGGCACTATTTCCCTTAAAAGCAGGAGCTTGCACAGCCCACACTCACAAATGCACTTGGCCAGAAGGCAGACCTGCAGGTCACTGCCTTTCATGGGACCTCATGGTTAGAGGATACCAGGAAGATGTGGATGAACCACTGTGTGCCAGTGGTCTGAATTTAAGCTGCTGTGCCATCAAATGTACCCTCGCTGTGTGTATGCAGAGAAGAATGTGGCAGACATCTGCTGACTATGATCAGGCCCTCTTGCAACCTCATGACTGCTATGGTGAATGCAGTTTTTAATGCTTTTCTTCATGAAGCATTCCTCTTGCAAATATTTGTTCAGGTGCTGAGAGAATTTTAATAGCTACTCATCCCCTTTATTTTCTCAGATACCCATTTTTCCACAACTGATACTTTCTTGTACAAATCAAGGTGCACAAAGAGTGTCTGCAGACTTCAGAACTAGACTTACTTCCTCTTCTACTTCTCAGGACTTTGGTAAATGACTTTTTTTTTTTTTTTCTCAGTCTAAATTGAATGGATGGTGAGCTAAACTTATGGTTCCTGATGGCAAAACATGCCTGTTCTCTAGAGGAGAGAGAAAGATCAAAATGAATGGCTTTGAGTAAGGATTGTAACTCCTTATGTCACATTGCTGACCTGTACATCAGCAATTTGCTTACCCTCTGACCATGGTCTTCCTCTCAGTTTTTCTGTATGTGTTATTCACTTCTGTTAAACAGCTCCAGCTTTTTATGCACAATCCTTCCCTGGCCCCTCCACATCCCCAGCAGCTTCCATGTCATAGTAACCTGTGCCTTAAAGTGGTTTATAAAAAGGCCCATTTCTAGTATTACATTTTTATTTTTCCTCCTGCAGTGCTTGTTAGGCTACCTTAGGTACTTACCAAAGAAGAAAAATGTGAAGGAAATGTTCTTGAATTGTAAAGTTCCTACTTTGCTTTCCTAATGGCAAATCATCCCTGCTTGGAGTTATTTATCTCTAGAGATAATTATGGCACAAAAAGTTTTCTTTGTCTCATGCCCCCAGTTGTGTAAGAAAAGCACCAATTTCGAGCTGGTGAGGTGCCAGTTGCCCGCTGTACTGAGAGATGAGAAGAAATCATCTTCATTATCATCAGCAGGTAGCAAACATCAAGTAGGAATCATCACCTACAGGGCAAACACTATTTAATTGTTTTCCTGCTATTTTGGCAGTTATTAATTGTTTTTAAAAATCTCCTGCAAGAATGAAGAAATGCCACTTATGCTGAGTTTGATTTGAAATGGTGAATGGAGCCCTGCATAGCTCCTGTGCACATCCTCCAAATATTGGGGTTATGAAACAAGCATGATGGGCAGCCAGGAACCATAGCAAAGGTGAGGGGCTGCTCATGCTGCTAGCTTCTTTACAGAGCCAGAATGTTTCAAAAAAAATGCACAGTGTCTCCAGTCCTTGTTCTGAGACTATTCAGTGACTGCTGAAAGGCCTAGCTCACAGCCAGGCAAAGGATGACACACTGGGGACACTGCAATGAACAACACCCCGGCAGATGACAATACCCAGGGCAGAACTCCGCCAGCTGGGAACACTGTGTTTGCTCATACAGAAAGGTGGACTTGCAGGATGGTTGGGGCTGGCAGGGCCTCTGGGTCCACCTGCCCCAACCCCTGCTCACGCAGGGCCACCCAGCGCAGGCTGCCCAGGCCCACGTCCAGGCGGCCTCTGAAGGTCTCCAGGGAGGAGGCCCCACGGCCTCTGGGCAGCCTGTGCCAGGGCTCCCTCACCCGCACAGCACAGGAGTGCGGCCTGGTGCTCAGAGGGAGCCTCCTGTCTGACAGCTTGTGCCCATTGCCTCTTGTCCTGGCACTGGGCACCACTGAAAAGAGGCTGGCTTTGTCCTCTTTGCACCCTCCCTTTAGGTATATCAGTACACATTGATGAGATCCCCGCTGAGCTTCCTCTTCTCCAGGCTGAACAGTCCCAGCTCTCTCAGCCTCTCCTCACAGAATAGGTGCTCAGGTCCCTTGACCAACTCGGTGGCCCTCTGCTGGATGCTTTCCATGTCCCTCTGGTGCTGGGGCCCAGAGCTGGACCCAGCACTCCAGGTGCGGCCTCAGCAGTGCTGAGTAGAGGGGAAGGATCACCCCTCCTGACCTGCTGGCGATACTTTGCCTAATGCAGCCAAAAATACTGTTAGCCTTCTTAGGAGATCACAAACCTGCCGTGGGACTTCCCACACCTGATCTCTTCAGCGTGTCACTGCTAAGCTGAAGGTAGGTGGGGAGCAACCTGAGCTGCTTCCTTTCTCTGAACATGACTCAAAATTCAGCCCACAGCCCACAGTTCATGTTTACCACGACTGACTTAACGTCGTTATGACAGGGCACAAGGACAGCAGCCTTTCCCCCTTTCCCTTTCAGCCTCCATGTGTGCTAGGTCACATGCTAGGTAAGGCACCACTGATCAACCACCAAGGGGGCTGAGAAACCCACTGCCCCCACAGACAGGGCTCTGGGCTCACAGAGAGGGTCAGGGCTGGAAGGAATCTGCAGGAAAATCAGTAGCAAATTTTCAGCTATTAAAAGGGGTTTTCACACTGGGTTTTTAGCAAGAAGAAAGCTCGCCTAGTATCAAAGCCCTTACTGGGGTTGCAGATCTAGGAAAAGGATCCAGAAAACAGACTCAGTGCCCTTGTGTTTACTCAGAAAAGAAACCTGTTTAAATAGTGTCAACCAGCTGAAGCAAAACAATACAGGCCAGGGGAGACTGTCAGGCAGAACTCTGTGTTCCCTGGTATTTTTCAAGCATTTCTTTTCCCCTTTTGTATGTATTTCTTTGCTTTTTGCAAGCAGTGGAAAGTAAAAGCCGGTGGAAATTCAGAGACCATTTACTGAAAGGCAGGGTTCTTCACGAGACATCCAGTGTTTGCTGACATGCCCCATAACTTCTCTGCTGCACCGGTTTGTCAAATATTTATTGAAACCTGGGCAGACTTTCTCTGCTGTTTGCTGGAGCTGAGATACACGAGGCTCCAACCCCAGGGGCTGCAAAGTGCATGGCGGGGCTGAAAGCACTCATCTGCAGCAAGGATAAAAAGGGAGATTTGAGAAGACAGCAACTGGCTGACAGAAGGAGACAGCCAGTAAGCCAGATGCCCAAGGCCAAGGGCCAGGCGCAGCACCACCAGCAAGCACAGCGTGCCTTATTGCTCCTGTGCCAGTCAGGCACATCTCCTTTAAGGAATTTAAGTGATATTGTCTCAGTGTTGCTGTGTTCTAGCCTAGCTGATGGTCTTAGAAAATAAAGTGCCGTGTTACTCTGTCCCAAATACCTAGAGCTCAAACACCATGCATTCCTAGTGCATCTCCCATCTCACACGGACCTCACTCCTGCTACCAAAAAAGAAAACCCACCAAAAAATAAAATAAAATAGAAAAACCACCAAAGAAACACTCAGAAGAACTCTGTGGTGATCACATTGATTGGCCAGCAGTAACTGAAGCAGGCTACTGATCACTGGCACCCTGTAAACGAGCTTAAAAAGAAGGCACTCCATGAGGAGGGGGTAGGTGTTCCTCCTCCTGCCCGACCTCCAGCTTTTTCCTGAAGCTCCCTTTCTCCGTGGTGCTACCGTGTCCCCATGCTGCCGACTGACAGTCTGTTGTATGTCTCCTTGCTACCAGTTGGCTTCGCTAGATAATAATTTCCAAATCCACTTGTTTGCTTAGACTACAGTGCCGTGTACATTCAATTACTCTGCTAACTCCACCAAGAGCAGCATGTTTTTAAATTAATATAAACTTACCAAAATGCAATTTTATAACTGATTCATGTTGCGTCTGCACTTCCTCCAAATTTAGTTTGAATAATGTTTTCTAATCTACTACTACATAAAACAAACTGAGGGACTTTGATATTATTTCCATATGCCTCTGGGCTCAAACGCAGCCATCTGTGCAACTTCAGACTCTGCTGCAGAGCCAAGAATTATTATTTACTTACATTTGTCCTTGGTCCTCTCCGGAGGAACATATTTGTGCAAGTGCTTTTGAGTGCTTTCCTGTGTCTGTGGGATCTCTCCACCTGTGTGATCAGCTATCTTAGATAGCAGGCAGAAGGGCTTTGAAAAAGGAACCGGACCTGTAAAGGATACATTTTGGCTTACTTAGAAACTCTTTTTTTTTTTTTTAACTGCAAAGTTTCATTACTGGCTTGAGGTCCCTTGGCTTTGTTTCACAGCTTTAACGTGAACTCTTCGCCCTCTTATAACCAACCTCTGGTTTTGGATTTATTTTTTTTTTCCCATGTGCAGTGCATCAGATCTAATGCTCTCACCCACAGCTCTCTCACAAAGCTACTCTCAGCAATTTTTTCCTGGATATTTCCAGAAAATTAAAGCTCCTGATGCATTTTGGTGAACCTCATCAAACTCTAAGGCCCATTTTACTAACATTTCAGGATTTCCATGCCCTTTCTGACAAGTTACCTTTCTAATACATTGGAACATTTTGCACATTTGTTTCCTTGCATTTTGGCCCTTCAGGTCTCTCCATGGTGTGAAGTGAGACGTGACAACTCATCTACCTCTCCTGCAGTCACCTACCAACAGCACTATGAATAAGGGGAGACAGATTTACTTCCACCCACCACAACACATCTGATAGCACATTTGATATATATGATAGCATATATATTAATATACAAAAGGGAGGCAGAGGTTTGTAGCCAGCAGAGCAAGACTGGATTAAAATTCTTGGCATCTGATGTAGTAGAAGGAGCACTTTCAGACCACTGAACTAGTAAATAAATTGTATCTGCACTTAAATACGAGGGAATTAGTTGAAAATGCAGACATTTAACTGTCCTTTGGCCTGGGTGATGAGAGAGTTTGTGCCTGCAACAGAAATCTTCAGAAATGGATAAATCTTGCAAGAAACTTTCTAAGTAGAAGTGCAGTATACTTGAGGTGGTGCTGTTGACTTGGAAACTTTGCATGCTTCAAGAGCTAGGTCTGCTTCAAGTCCTGCCTGGGATCAGTCCCATCCAGTCCTGCGTGTGCCCAAACAGCAGCTGCTGCAAACCATCTGGGGCTGACATCTGCAGGTTCTGTTGTCATCAGCGAGAGCTTGGTCTGGGTAAGGACGTCACGATAAAGCAAATTTTGTCTCCTCTCTGGGTGTCTGACAGGAGATTGCGTATTAACTTCCAAGTGTTTGTTCCCACTGGTCAGAAATGCATCAGTCCAGAGCGCTGCTCAGGCGTGTCCTGTGGGACTTCTAATTCTGACCCCAAACACCCATCGATGAAAGGATCGGGAGGCCATCAAAGCAGAGAGTGGCCTCAGCCCTGAGCTGAGCTTTGAATGGAGAGATGCAGGACTCTATTTTTCCAGGTTATTTACAGCAGATAGAACAGCTTTAGTGTTGTAGTGAGGTGCTGGAGAGTTTGTATTATCTACAAGAAAATATTTCTTCCCTCGGTTTCCTAATTTATTTAAATTTTAGCTCTGCCTCTAAGCTGAGAATCCTGCATCTCTCTATTCAAGTAAGACCATCTCAGCTGGTCTTACAAAGATAGCAGGTAGAAAACCAGCACGCTACCGACATATTCTTGATCAAACAGCAGCCAGGGGGGTTCTTCTGGGCAGCAGCTACAGTTTGAAGTGCAGGAGCACTCTGCAAGCCAACTTCGGCTGATTGTTCATCGGGAAGTTTCCTATTTAACCACCTAATCAAAAAAAATTTGATGGAGATTTATTTTTCCCCCAAGGGAAAAAGCTTCTCTAGTCCAAAACAGAATTTGTGGTTTAAAAGGAGAGAGAATCAGGTTATTCCTGATCCCGCTTTAGAAAAAGGACTTAAAACTAAATTTGCTCTGTTCCAGAGATGGAACCTGGAACACAGACTTTACAACCTTGCTGGTCCGAGGTTTTAATCAATGCCTACGAACTGTTATTAAATTGAAAAAAGCAGGAATAGATGTTTTTTTGTTTGTTTGTTTGTTTGTTTGTTTTTTGGATGATAAATCCCCACAGCAACAATTATTGTACTTCAGTGGGATACAAGAGCTGGACTTGCATCCCAACTTCCCATACAAAGTATGTCAAGCAGACCTGCTTCTTTTTCAGCCCAATTCCACATATTTTTACTTGCTGTATGGGGCACAGTAAAGCACATCAAATTGGTTAAGATTAGGTAAATTGAAGATGATCTCAACTTGGATGGCACATGCCTGAGTTTTCCCAGTACTCACCTGGTACATCGTATTTTATACCTGAGCTTCTCGACTCTTTACACATGACAATTAATGAACTGCTAGAGAACAATGGTTTGTTAATCCTGCTAGTGTCCAACAGCTTATTACATTGTTATTACCAATTATTATTACTATCTGTTAAATTGTTTTATTTTCCCATATTTTTCACTATTTGGCTTTAAAATAAAGTGTTTTGTAAACTCTGAGCACCAAGCTGACACCTTAGCTGATACTGGCAGAGGGGTTTCATTTGTCATCAGCCATCTGTTTGAACCAATACCATTGCTGGCCAGTGGGGGTTGGGGGGGAAAGCCAAAGTACTGTTCTTGCCTGTATGAGAGATAACTCCCAGACTTTAAAGGCTGCATCCACTACACTTGGTCCCTTATGACTCATATAACTCCTATCAGCCCTGAAATTTCCAGCAATCTGGCTTAAAAACTTGTGTTCCCATCTGCTGCTACCTCTCTCCTTCCTTCTTACGTAATAACTCGCCACCACTTACGTTTCACTGAGGTCTAAACTCATTGCTTCAGCCCACACGTGGGGCCTGGCCAAATGTCCTTAAGTCCTTTGCGTCAGGACGACAATAATTGCATTGGGACTCTGAATTTTCTGCACCAGGCTCATGGAAAATGATTTGGACTGAACTTGTCATACTTCTACAGAGCAAATTTCACAAGCTGACCAGCAGTTAGACATTTTAAAAAGAGGAACACTTCTGTAGATACGTAAATGATGTATTAATTGAAAAACAGGATAAACATCGACGTTGTTGCTGTTCGCTTGAATACGACTAGCTGCAAAGAAATTGCTTGTTAAAACAGGATGAAAGGGCAAGTGAAAGAGAAGTTAGATTGTAATATAAGGTGGAACAAATTAATAAACTTTTCCCAGATCCCAGCAGATGAAAGGCACAACGCTACCCATATTTCCTAACTTTCCTCAAGATAGCTGGAGGAACCAGCTGCAAAGAGATAATATTGACATGCAATTTTTAAAAGCTATGACTGCTGAAATGCTTAAATTTTCTTCTTGCTGTGAAAATAATCACATACAGGTACTAAGCCAGTCTAACCTACTGCTTTGCCATTCTAACTAAGAAAAGGATATTTTTGTTTTGTTTTCTAATTTAACACATTTCTATTGGTAGTTGTTGTTTTCTATCAGTTTACCTATAAGCTGACAGTGAAAAGTTGTACAAAAGCATCATTTTATCAAAATTTCTCATCACAAGCTCAGTATTTCAAAGTCCAGGACATTAAGACACCCAGATCATAACTTTTAAGATTAAACCCATTTTGTTCAGGGCAGCTTGGATAAAGATCAAGGTATCTGAAGGCAGAAATACAAAACAACACTGAAAGTCCCACCACAGTTTTGCTCTGAATAGCACAAAATTGTTCTTAACTTGAAAACTGAGCCAGTTGTCAGAAAGTGCACATGTATTTGAAAGCTTAAACACTCACCTATTGGATTTTTTCCTCCCAAAATAAGGAAACAGATTGTCCTTATCACCCTTACCTGTACATTAAATAAAGAATAAACCATTTTTTCAGATCATGCTGTTTGATTTACAAATCTATTACCCCTCTAAGGTAGTACTGCTTGACAAAAATTGGTTTAGGAGTCTGAAACTTCTGAATGTGCAAAATTGGCAAGTCGACCCCAACACCAGCCTCATGCACTGAGCTCATCACTTCAGGCAGAGCCCAAACTCCAGATGGCTCCTCAAAGCCAGGCACGCAGTGAAAGCAGTATGAGTGGCAAAGGGATGATGGTCGGAGCAGATACACGGCCACACGGAGGTTAGCCCATGTCAGGCCCCTCAGAAATTATTTAATCAGCCTGGAACACTACTCAGAAATTTGTTACCACTCAGCTGCACAGCACAGAAAGAAGGCATTCGTTTGGAAAAAGGATAAACCATAGTCCTACTCGATCAAGTTGCCTCCTTTGTCAAAACAAGATTTAATATTTTTTCAGGATTTGTTAAAAAATGGTTTCGTATGGCATTCTGCTTTGTACTAAGGCAGGCTGCCAGACTGTAGCACCTGTACTTAATCACAATTCCTTTTCTCAATCTCTCAAAAAAATTCAACAGGATTATTAAAATGTTAAAAATCCTTCTTGAAAATACTTGCTTGCGAAAGCAAAACATAGAAACAATTTGTTAGAACCAAGATGAACACATTAAAAAAATAAATCATTTTCCTAACCTGATTTCTTTCATGATAAAAAAAAAATAATAATAATAATAATGTTCCTGAGTCTCTCTCACACATTTTTGACATCCCCCAATTATGTTCTTTGAGGCAGCAAATTCAGTCACCATGAATCGTCTACCCACCCTCTCCCAGGCTCTACAAAGACAAATTGCTGGCAGTGAGAGAGCCAAAATGGGATTTGAAGCACGCCTAGTTGAGAACAAACAGAAAAAGTACAACTATAGGAAAAAGACAGCATTTAAGATGTTATAGTAACAAAATACTGGGGATGACAGGTGACAGGGGATGCTAACATGCTAACAGATGAACCATTTATGTTTTGGGGGATTTTTATGTGTTGCACGGGACACATTTATGCAGGTAAAGAAATAGAGTTCATGCTGAATGGAACTGTGCAACTGTTAAAGCAGACAACCCCCTGGCAGAAAGCACGGTAGGTGTAGGTCTGTGCTTCCATCCCTAATACAGATGTTGAAATTATTCAAGTGGAACTATGAAGTTCTTGAGACCCTGATGATAGGGTCTGCATGGCTGGGTTTAACAAAGCCCCTCCTTCTTTAAGGATGGCCAGTGGATCGATTGCAGCTTATTGTAGAAGTTTTAATGCATTGACACAGCAACACACGAATGAATGCAGCTGCCATCGTTTATATGATGAAGGCCTCACGCCAAGTGACTCATGAGAAGCTACACTAGAAAGCAAGTGAGGGAGGAAGGTGGGGAAGGAGCTGAAATGACACAAGGTCCCACCATTCCCGTGGAACACAGCAGGGGGGATTCGTAGAGGCAGAAATTGGCAATTTCCCAGTGGACAAACCACCCACTGGAACAGAAATATTTTAGTTAAAAGCAGAGAAAACGTAATGTTTTAATGAACATAGATGAGAGGGCACTATGACAGCAAACACAATTAAAAGATGGAGAATGATAAGCAAAGGAACTTCTAAATTCAAGAGAAGATTCACAGGCAGCACCCTTATACAGATCCAAATCATGCGTCACCTTCAGATCCTGCAGATCATTAAGGGCACATCTCATTTCCATTCAATACACCTACAAGCAGCTTAAAAAACAAATTAACATTCCTTCCTCCCTGTAGCACAGCAGCACAAAGAGCAGAGAGATGGCAGACAACCTCTGCAGCCACAGTTCACCTCACTTTCATCACTGACTCATTTCTCCTAAATTATGCAGCAAGAGTTGCACCTTCTGAGAACTGCAAACTAATTAAGGATTTGGAAAAACAACAGAAGTGAGACTAAAATACAAAGGCAATAGCGAACGGAGAAGAATACAGCAAATTTTTAACCATCCTTTTCCACACTAGAACAAGAGATGCTGAACCTGAAAGATGCCAAACTCAGAACACCATCACCTCTGTATTACAGAGGGTGCAGGCAGCTCATGATTTTTCTTCTACACAGAAGCAAGACTTCAACTTATTTTATCATACACAATCAATATTAAAACCAAAAATATTTTACAGTAAATAATGTGTACCTTCTCAAGCTTCTGGTCTCATGCTAAGCATGCGCTACCGGATATCAGAAAGAAATATTCTTTATCGGCACGCTAATTGAGCATATAAAGGTTTTTTGGTTTGTCTTTTAACCTTCCTCAGAAAGGCACACCACCAATCTAAACAGGGCACTGTGAGAGGTACACTACCCATCCCAACTTGGTAATCCTACCTGTCCCAGGCCTGTAACTTTGAAATGACGTATTCCAGGTAAACCTCCACTTGAATCCTTGCTTCTAGACAAATAATTTCATGGTATTCTCCTTTTAAACCTTGAACCTGGATTTTAACAAGATGTACTACTGACGCTACCTACATAGCTAATCGCCAAGGTTCAGATGAACACATTTTTAAATCTGTACTTATTAATCTAAAACGAGCACCATCCCACACCATTTCTTCCAATTATGCCAACGCTGAAGTTTAGCAAGTTATTGTCCTCTTCACCAAAACCTCAGAAGAGATCTAATTTCTTGTCTTCCAGAAAAGTCAGTTTAACATCCCAGCACTGAACTGCAAGGGTTTTAAAATAATTTTGAAAGGTAATCTGCCCATACTGCCCCTTTTTCAAACAGACAGGATTTCTGCCCATTTTGTGCCTTAAAAAATTGCATTTACCTTCGCAGATGTTTCAGAAAAGCATACATAATGTTTCTTTATGGTCAAAAGGATCTACTTATTCTCAAATCCATTTTTCTTGTTCTCTCCTCATCTCAACAATTACGTATGGCCCCTTTGCAGTCTAGCAATTTAACTAGTAGTTTTTCTACTAGTCTAATACAAAACCAGTAGTACTACAATGGTAAGTTTCTGCCATTCCAAGTTCCCTCACTGTTGTGCCCACTTCCCTTCTAAGTCTCAGAAACTTTGTTAAACCATCATGTGCTTGGAAGCTAAAGGAAAATGTATTTTCTAGTTATTCCTTGTAACCCTTCTAGAGTATCCTCTCAAAACAAAAACCAAACCAGCTTGCTGCATTTCCACACATTAACAAATAAATAGCGGGCAGTCTGCAAGTAAGAAAAGGATGAAAACAGATCAGGTGAACACTAGATGCAATAATAAAGCTACTGAAGTTAAACAAACACAGTTCATTTTTTTCTTATTTAATAAATAATATCAAAAAGTGAACCTTTTTTGTTACATTATTGGAAAAAAAAAAAAAAAACAGTTTCTTATCTAACTCCAGCAATTGTACAAGCCATAATGAAACAGATTTAGTTTGGAAAACCAGCTTTTTGGGTGCACATTCCATATCCCGTGTAAGTGGAGTCCAGCGTGCATGGCCTCACAACTAGTGATGACTTTTCCACTCCTGGGCTTGGTCTTCTTTTGTGTTGTTCTGGTTCCACGGATGACCTCACTGTTCATGCGCAAAAAAAACAACCAACCAAAAAAAAAAAACCAACATCCGAAACAAACATATTCCTTGGTTAACATTGAAAAGAGCCCACAAAAACGTGGCAAGGTTCAACACCTGATCAAGTCATAACTACTTTTATGATATATCATCGTACAGATGTTATGTTTGTCACATCAACAGTAACATGGCATTTTATCTTTAGCCTTGTAGAAAAAAAAATGAAGCCTGATATTATATGCACATATACACACACACAGTACACTTGACAAAAAAACACTTTTATGTGGTTTACATTTCACTTTTATTTAATCCTCAAAACTGCCCATATTGCAGGGTTTTTCTTGATGAAATATGGAACTGAGCAATTAATTCTACAAAATTATGGTATAAACTTGCTCATTTTCCTACCTTATTGCTAAGAAACTTTACAGGTGCACAGTTTGTAAAAATAACCCTTTTAAGACTGAATGTATACACATGCTACAGGATTTTTAAAAAAAGACATTAGCATAGCACCTCTGTATGGGGCAAATGCAGTGTTGAACACAGACAGAATGCTTACAAGGTCAGAACTGTTCGTTTATTTTACAGCTTCTAAAGGGAAGAAATTGTTCAGTCCTAAAAGGGTTAAGTAGAAACCCTAAGATACTTCTTTTCTAACAAAGCTGCCACTCAATCCCACAGTACAGTGCTTGAAAACAAAGTCAAAAGTCTGGCACAGGAAAGTATACACATTTGTTCAGTACTCATAAACACAGCTGCTTTTGAAAGAAAGTAAATAATATGGTTAATAATTGAAGAGCATCTAGTTTCAAGATGGACACCTCTATGGAGACTTTTAATCTACAAGTGGGTAGCTTACTTTCAATAGACTTTTGTTTCACTTGGCATTAATATTTTGTCTATGGGGAATTCACAGATTTATGCCTGGAGTTCACGTCTTTTCAGGTAACCATTCTGATCTTACAAGTCTGTGCAATGAAAAGAAGTACAGAATATCATTATTAACACAGTTGTGGGATGCCCTCAGGGCACATAATTAGGGAAAAACATCAGCAGCAGGTTATTAAAGACTATGCTAGTGTTGAATTCTGAAATGCAGTTCCAAACAAAAGAAAACAAGAAAAGGCAGAGCTAAATTTGAGCACTTAATTTGCTTTTGCATCCTACAGTTGGAACTATAACAACGTTCTGAACACAGACTCAATTTCTATGTATACAGAATTAACAGCAGACTTAACAGCTAGACTTGAACAGTTATAACTGTTTCATATCGAAACACTCTAAAAGTAGTTTTATCAAAATGCTGAGATATTGTTAATATCATGAAAATTGGTTAACAGCTCACAAGGCCAATAAATGTAACAATAACACCCCACAGGAAAAGGTTCAGGAAGATAACATATCTGAACAACTGGACATCTGAACAACAGTAAGGACTTGGAAGACCATTTCTGTACTACAAAATAACTACTGGCAACAACGGAGCCACAAGCCCGAGGGAAAAATGGGGTATAAAATAAGTCTTGTAAGCACAACTCAATAATCTGTTTTTAACCCACGAGGCTGTAGTGTGTAGAACAGCAGAAATTAGGCTAAGACATCAGGTTCTTTACAAGTCAAGGAGTATTATAATATATCTATTGGGCGAAATTATTGCAAATAAAGAAACTGAATATAAAAAAGTATTGCATTTATATGTAAAAATTTTTAAATAATGAGTATAAAAGCAGGTGTCAAGTTCTGAAAAGCTATCTAAAATATTCTCTGAAGGTTAAAAGGCTTGTTATGGTTTGCCTACTGTGTGTATATCATGATTTGTTCTTGAATAGCCTTCTAAATCCGATACATGTATTATTTATTTTCATTCTGATTAATGATGAAAATCTGTGGCTCTTGATTTAAGCAGTACTGTAAGATACTTATGTGCTTTGAACAAAAACGCTGAAATGATTCCTGTCACAAAACGATTAACATGAAGTTTTATAGCACATACACAAGTAAACAGATTTGCAAGTAAATGCCAGTAAACAGTTTAAAACAGAGATAAGGCCACAATGAATTCTGCCCTTGGTCACTGAACAGAGATGAGGTGAGGCAGTATTCACTAGTGCTAAGAACCAGCATTGTGACTATGTCATGGGAATAAGTTTCATAACACAGAAGAGCAAATATGAAGGCCTGTGGTAGAATACAAGCACATTTTAAAAGGACAGTGGCACTGATTTAAACTATTTAGCTAAACACGTTTTACAACGGATTTCTTCCTTTAACCACATCATTTTCACATGTACAACAGAGCACTGAAGCAAACGAGTAGAATGGAGCGTCAGAGTACACACACATGGTGCAGACAATGCTTTAAAATGGTGTGGGTGTTGGAACTGGAGTAAGTGGTCAGACATAAAAACTCTGTGAAAATGGTCAACAGGTAAGCTTGAAAGCAATGCACTGTAGGAAGCCACAGGTTCACATTTACACAGTAGTTGTGGCTCATGCTTCAGGGTACAGAAAAGGCTGAACACACCATAACATTTGTATTTTGGCTTTAAAGAGGAAGATCACACTATCAAAACTTGCCCTATGAGTCTATGCCTAGTTCTGTGACTACAAATGAACTACTGGAATATATTTTCAAATACAAATGAAACAGGCAGGTCTACAAGGAGGGATAAAACATGGCAAAGTCAAAATGAAAAACAAACACAACAACCAACAAAGTCAAAGTGCAAATGAGCCTTAAATTTATGATGGAGAGAAGACTTGATCGTTGCACAAGCTGTTGGCAGGGAAAGAGAAACCCACAGGAAACAAGGATGGGAGGAGTTGACATCTTCATAGTGCTTTTGCGATTTTCTATTTGCCCATTTCCAAGTAATAAAATTTACTTCTAGTTATTATGGGATGATCACTTCACAATGAAAGCACGTTCTTGATACAAGTGGTACACTGAAGTCTGGCCTAATTTACGGAACAGTATGATGAAAAACATGCTTTTTGCGATTCTCAGTGATGAAGGGCATCACCTACCAATCCCATTTGCAGTACACACTTCTCATGATATTTTAGTTACATGCCAACAAGACAGAAGACATGCTGCCAAATGAAGTTATCGGGAACATTCCACTTTTGAAATAAAACATTTAACTTACACTTAATACAAATTATGTACAAGATTAGAAAAACCTGAACAGATCCTGAAACATTTTCGGATGCAATGACTGTGAAAGGAGAGGGGGAGTAACCCAGTAACAACCCTTCAAAAACACCAACGTATGCCTGTGACATGAACAATCATTAACATGACTGCTTCAGATGCCACTAAAAAAACTCACGTAATGTTAGAACCTCAAGAATTATCACTATAAATACATATTTTAAAAAAGGAAAACAGAAATAACTATTAACAATGACTGAAAACAGAGCACTAAAGTTAACATACATTGCATGTATTGCAGGCAAGGCAGAGGCATTTTTTAAAGCTTTTGCACAGACTTCATATAATCTTAAAAAAAATATGCTGGCCTTTACAAGGTTCTACTTGCTGAAATAAAAACAATTTCAGTTCATAAAAAGTCACAAGACTTCAGTTTAAAAAAAGGAACAGTTCCAGCCACAGACCAAAAATATATATATTTTTTTAAAACTGGAAGAGTATGGTAATTAGATTATACAAGCATGGTCAGGCTTGGAACCTGAATATACTTCAGAGCAAAAGCTCAGAGGAAAAAAAATATAAACTATTTGGTAACAAAAGTGTACTATATGTTGTGATACAAAAAAGGTATGGTGAAAATGTACCTTTTATACTAAAGCTTATACAAGTTCCTTGGTCCATAAAAACTATGTTGTGTTCATGTTTTCTAGTTTGCTCAACATGTATCCCAGCCACATTTTTATTTCTTGCCCATTAAAAAAAAACAGCTGAAAAATAGATTTTCAATAAAGTTCTTATGTTTCGGATCTATTTTTTTTTATTGTGGCTTCTATATTAAGATCAGCACTTGCAGGTAACAAGGTTCAAAATAATATCACCTAAAATGGAAAGGTGTTTTCCCATGAAACCACAAAAATTGTTCAGTTCTCTTGAATGTAGCACTTAAAAGTCAGTTAAAGTCCAAACAAACAACGGTAGTTAGGAAACTACAGTTGCCGTAGATGATGTGACGTTGGTTGGATTTGTGCTGACATTCGTGTAACTTCCCTCGCTGTTTGCAGTTGTTTCACTGGAAGCCATGAGGCTAGAGTTGGCTCTGAGGATTGCTCCAGCAGCACTGCAGTGCGGTCGTGGCCCTGGTTCCGGTGTGTATGTGAAGGTAAGGCTGGTGGAGTAAATTATGCCATCGTTACGGACCAAAGTTACTGGAACTTGGACTGGTTGACGGACCCACCTCCATCCCTCTCGAAATGCAGAAATATCTGGAACAACGCATAGCATGCTCTCTGCACATCTGAAAAACAGGAGAGTCAAGTGGGTATAACACTTAATAAGTATACACGATGGAAATGTAGCCACTACAAAAGCAGCAGGAAATACAGTACCTGTACATGGTTTCAGCTTCCACATCCCCAAACCAGACACGTAAATTTGGAGTGAAGTTCTGTCCTGTAAGTTCCAACATTGCTACATCCCCGCCACCGTTCAACTGGATTGGGGGTGAGCAGAAAAGAAAAAGCCCACAAAAAACATTAACAAAGACAAGAAGACCCTCAAAAAAAAATTCACAGTATATACAAGAACTATAAACAATCCTGTTTCTATTAGCTGGATGAAACTGAAATAAACAGACCTACACAACTGAATTGTAAAGTAAACTCATCTAAAGAAATTCTGCCAAATAATTTGATATCCTGAAGGGATAATGACCACTTAAAATAAAAAAGTGAAAAAGGCTTTGAAAACAAAGAAAAAAGAATCTTTCTGAGAACATGCTAGGAAACCACATTTTTCAACAGTGGGTGGCTCATTTCTTAATAAGGTTTCAGTCTGCCTCCATTTGATGCATAAATAACTGTGTTAAGAGTCAAAATCAATTTCGAAATAAGCAAAAGTCTTAAGGATATCACCATCATAGTATTTTAAAAACTAAAATCCTTAATGTATAGAACAGTATTAATATTATTCCTGTGATGGATATGCTCAAGTATTCTGAAATGTAACTGAGAAAAATTATTGCAACACAAAGCAATTTTACCACTTATAAAGCTAGCATGAATGTTTTCCTACAGTAGCCTCCAAAGGTGCTATGAAGGTGAAATCAGTATGACAGGAATAATCTCACATGAAAGAGCTTATAAAAATAAGTAAATACATAAATCACTTACTTGAAGACTTTCTACAACAGGCACAGGTGTCACTGGAGCATGGACCGGTCCCATCCCCTCATAAAATGTGTACTCTGCTTTATCTGTGCTAATGATTGTCCAAGAAGCTCCATCATTAATCATTTCTTTATTTGGTTCTTTTGGGCATGGAGTGGCCTTAGAAAGAAAGTTTGAAAACTGATCTGTAAAACTGTTTGACAATCATAGAGCTAAAAAGCATCTCAGTCAGCAACAGTGTATATCAGTTCAATAACACGTTTTCCTGTTTCTCCTCTAACAAAATGCACTAGGGGAAATCGTCACATACAGTTCAACAAACCTAGCAGAAAAGCAAACTTCTGAGAACATTTTAATTCTCACCTATAATATAGCCACATCTCCAACCTTCTTCAGTTGGATTTATTTAATAGATTTCATTTTAGTTCAGCTTCTCAAGTTTTAACATTATTCAATAGCCATTAACAAAACCTACAACAAATAAAGTGTGTATTTTAGTAGGACCTTGTGTTAATGACAAAGTGACCAAAACAGCCAGACTGACACGGAATACTTTTCATTTCATGAATGTTACCTGGCCAATTGCCAAGACTTTTTTTTTTTTTTTTTTTTTTAAAGTTGTTCACCCACAAAATGAAGGAAAAAATAAGCTTGTATTTCAGTGTTTGTGCAGAGACGTGGGAGAAGCTGCAATGACAACCTTGCAAATGGTTATGTCATGCTACTTTGTTATGGCAGCAGCAGCCTCTCCAAACAATGCTATTATCTAGCAACCAATAGTGCATAGGTTTAACACAGAAAAAAAGATGGACTGAGAAATTTTAAGTTTAATACCTAAATTCTGTTCACTTCCATAAAGCTTTAAGTGCATCTAGGTATATAACCATCGACTTTACTCTTCAGAACTGGTAGATAAACACCAACAGATTAGATAAACTAGCACAAATTGCCTAGTTCAGATGAACGGAAGTCAAGATCAAAGCTGAATTTGGGTGGACTCTTCATTCTGATACGATCAGGTTAAAAAACACTGAAAATAGCTTTCAAGAAAAGCCTGCAGCGAGGGTAGAAATACAGATCTTTCCCAGCTCAAGACTCAAATGATCTTTTTATTAGAAATATATGATGTTTCTAAATTACAAGCCCAACTTTGAAAGAGAAACTATTGTATACGGTTTTGACAAAGGACATTTTCCATGCAGGTAGACTACAACTCCTGATGGCAGGAATGGACTAACATGCTTCAACCCATAACAAATAAAACAAGGATATCAAAAATGAATGAGCCTGTACAGCATCCTTGACTTGTCCCTTCAGACCTGACTCAAAAACAGGAGAAAAATTCCACAGAATTTGTTGTGAGAACCCTGCTATGTTGAAGAATCATTTCAGGAACATGTTACTCCTCCTGTCACAGAAATCCTCAGAAGACTACTCCACAAGAGAAACATTTGTCTTTGTCATTTTCAAGTATGGCAATTTGAACCCTCAGGCTCTTTTTGTGTGTGTTTTCCCCTAAACTTTCCTTTCCTAAACTTTCATCTCCTAAACTTTCCTAACTTTTTCAACAGGTGGCACCAGAAGGTTGAAATGCTTTAAAGCTATGCTTAGTACCTCACGAATTGTCTGGTTTCACATGGAGACAGGATGGGAAACACAGAACTGTGCAACATTAATAAAAGAGAGAATTCTCCAAGGACTGGTAAACACAAGTCAAAAGGAATCAAAGAGATGGACTAAACATCTACAAAATGATTCTGAAAGGCAGAGTCAGGGATGTAGCCCTTAATCCTTTTTTTTTGTAGGTTCATGCTGAACTGCTAGCTTTCTATAGCCCTTCTGCTTTAAGCCTTTAGTTTCTCTATACTGATGACAGCTGTCACCCTAAAGTGTGTTTGTTTTTTTCCCCACAGTGACCACAGACTGGCTAAACTCTTGCTATAAGAACTACATTCAGCAGTCAATATTCAGCAGGTGAAAGATGCCACACATGCCTTTTTCACTGGTCTTGGTCTTCTGGTCCAAAGGAAGACAGAGATAAAACAGGATAAAATAGTCTCTCCTGCCACGGGCAGAAAGAGTTTATCTTCTGTCTTGATTTCAGTTACCAAAGAGTGGTAACAGCCTGATGTGCAAGTTAAGAGATGTTGTAAAACAAATAAAAAAAGCAGGTACCTACTCCTCTAAAAAAATCGCAAGAGTGGGTTGTCCTTTTACCTCAGCTCTACTCTCATGGAAAATTTAGAACTCTTATCAGACTGGGCTCTGCAAGTGTTGCATAAACTGTAGAGTGTTAGGATGTCCCTGCAGTCCCCTGGGCATTTCCAGGATATTGAAGTAAGGCAGCTGTCACAGAAGCTGTTGTTGCTTCTTCATTCAGCCCTTCCCTCAGGGTAGTTTGAGAAAGATCAAACAGCAAGGCTGATTCCAAGTCACCGCAATTCCTGTTTCGTTGCTTTCTCTTCTTCCTGACAAAGACCCACTCTGCTTTATGAGAAAGTACTTTAATAGATATATTATCTCTGCTATCCACTGGGGGAAGAACCAACAGATGTGGCCTCTTGTGAATGTTTCCTGAAAATATGAACAAAGCACCTCATATTCTTTCCACTGGTCACATAGGGTAGAATTCAATTGAGCCTTTACCAATCTTTCTGGTCCCTTCCCTTAAATTGAGGGAAATCTTTAAAAAGTTCACTTGTTCACTTTCCACTTTCCTGCTTCTACCTTTCTTACTCTGGATGCCAGAGCTCTTCTCCGAAGAAATTCCTGAGTCTTGTGGCGATCTTCCTGAGGCACAACATTATCTCTTAACTCCCCCCTTTGCTATTTGAGCTGCCCTGGATTTTTAAAGAGAGTATGTTGCAATACTCAGATGGGCTTAAACTTGATGGCAGTCTTGTTATTCTAATGGGAATTGCCACGCTGAAAGTCTGCTAAAAGCATGCTAACATACATGAGACTAAACCCAGTTTGTTAGCATATTATACGAGCTGTCAGAAAAATTGCACACTTTTTTTTTTTTTTTCCTTTTTACAGCTATTCCTTGGGGTTTGTTCCTGTTAAAGTAGCTCATTAGGTATATATTTTTTCCACCTGCTGGAGAAACATTATTGAAGACAGAGATGGCTACATTCCTTAGGGACAAATCAAATTTCTATGGCTTTACAAATTACCACGATCAACTGCCTTAACTGTCTATGTGTTTATGCTCTTAGCCAAGAGCAAGACAGTGCAACACTGCTAAGTATATCATGAGATATGACTGTGATGAACTCTATTATGTCCTATTTGCTGTAAGCTAGAAGTGGGCAGACAAATAAATGGTGCAACTCCACTACCACGTCAACTTGTTAAGTCACAGTATTCTAACTATGTCTCCATTTCTTCCACTGAAGAAAAACAGAAATTCATTGTCTAGACAGGCATGGAAGAGGTTATAGGGAAAGAAAAAAAACATTTTGGAAAGAGAAAGATAAAACGTGGTGCTTTCCATCCTCTGTCTTTTCAAAACAAAATATTAGATTCATTCAAAACCAACTGCAAAACTGGCATTCATACATATTTTGGGAATATTTGGGAAAAGTCTGCAACCATGCTTCTCATCTATTCAAACAGGTTTAAAAAACTCACTTGAAACTGGATTATTCTCTCCTGGGAAAGGCACAAATACATTCTCTCAGTGTCTTTAAGGTAAAACGCACACTTATGGAGCTGCGATACTGGATCATCTGCATCCAATAACGCTGTTTGTTTATCTACTTTTCGAATTATCTGTGAATGAAATTGTACATATATGTTTAGGACAATCTCTGTATGTCATTACTTTGACAATTACATACGTACTATTAGTAAAAGAAGTGAACGTCTGTATTTTTCAAGTTTCCATGCTGCCTGTTTTAATACCAACATCAGATTCATAATTCCTAATGCTTTTGCAGGATACAGTATTGCAGTGACACTCAGTACTACTGCTTCAATGTGTTGCATGCATATATATTTTACATTTTTCCCCACTCTTACAGCAAAAAGCAGTGCAGGCTTGAGCAAAATCTACTTTTGCTCCATTTCTTGATATAAAAGAACAATAGGTCAGGTATTAACAGTTTGCAGAAGCACATGCTTCCACCATCAATAGCATCAATAACATTATGGCAGACTGGCTAATGAACCAAAACAGCTGAAAATAAGGATTTACTTTAAAAGTATTGAGATGTCCTTAAGTACAGTTTTGGAAACACAACTATCATAGTATATCTTAACAGCTGGTCATTAAATATCACTGAAAGGAAACTGCAAAAAACATTCATTCTGTGTAAAAATATATGCTAATTTAATTGAGAGCTGTTACATCTATAAAAATTAATGTTATTCCCTTACAGACAGTGGAAACGTATAGCTCAGAATTTTAACTCAACTTCTAGAAGAAAAGTCTAATACTTCATGTCATGCAACATCAGCAGAAGCAGCAGCCATAGTGCTTGGAAATTTCTAAACCAACAATTAGAAAGCCAGCCATGTCCTCTGGGATTTCTAATGGTAATAAATGGCATTATTAGCAACACAATTTTCAAGGTTAACTTGTTTCTTCAAGGTTCCTCACATCCACTTACGCAATGTCTGCAAGTTACCTTGAAATTGCATCACCTTCAAATGACTCTGGTAAGACAATATTTGTAATGCTTTCAATAGCAAACATAACAGAAACCTTCAGCCTGATTTGTTTTAATCTGCAAATCTATTTCTACCTACAAATAATGTTTTTGGATTCATAAATGATGGCATCTTTTAGGAAGGAAGAAAACATTAACAGGATGCCCACAAATAAAATGAGATCCCTCTTACTGACTTTCACGTGCTGAACTAGACCAGTAGTAAACAAGTCTGGATTTTTGTGTCAAATAACATGATTTTTTTTTTTTTTTTTTTGAGACATATTTATATTACGATTTTATAGCATTTAATACAAGCAGTCTTATTTTTTAGCTGAGTTTGATATTAGGACAAAATTTCTCATTATAGTCAGAGTAAGATCCCACTGGGAAGGGGGGAAAAAACCTGCCTGCAGAGAAGGTTGGTTTTATATTGGAATATTTTAAAAAAACCATTTCTAATTAAAAGTGGAATTAGCAAAATCTTGTATGAAATTCATAACTGTCTGACAAACCACAATTTCACAGAAGATCTCATAGGAAGCATGGTTATTATTAGTCAAAAATTCCACTTGGGATGGCATTAGGTGCAGAAAATAGGAGAAAAAAATGCAATTCTATTTAAATTTATTTATAAACAACATTACTGTGTATCCATCAATAAAAGATTTCTTGGTTCTCAAATCTTAAGTTCTTAGAACTAATTTTCTATCTGTGACAAATGGTTGAAAGTTTCTCATTTCTTTTAATCATTCTAGTTGTAGTTCCAATGTTACATATTTAATACAGCATTAGTAAATGACCAAAATGTTTTTGCAAGATGCTGGTATAATGATGTAGCCTTAGAAGTACATATTCGGTTTTGGTTTGCTTTTAGTTTCAAATCAGTAGAGTATTTTAAAATCTGCGCTGAACTCAACAAATGCATCGTCCTACAGGTTATGAAGTCTTTACTCATCTATTCGATATTGAAAGTATTTTCCTAGACTGTGACCTACATTACTGTTTTTAAAATAGACTTGTATTTTCTTAAGGACAGCTTGCAGATTAACCTACTTCGGTAGGTTTGAATTTTGAATTCAAATTCCCTGCGCTTAATTTACAAGCTGTTCTTTACTTATAGAATTAATATACAGATATAAAGATAAAAATATGCTTTTATTAAAATGAATGCCATTTTCCATATAAAACACATATTACTAAAAGGAAAGATATAAAGCCAGAATTGTAAACAATGCAAAACCAACTATGCAATTACCCTAACTAACCATCTACAAATTAATTATAGCACTGGAGAAATTGAACTGTACCAGTCTTGGGAGTGCCATGCCAGTAACTGAGCATACAAGTTTGACAGTCTGCCCATAATGAATGTAGCCGTCTCTCACTGTGAATTCTTCTCCTTCTGATTCATCATCATCCACTGCATGAAACAGGAAGTTCCACATTATTTGTTTTAATAAATGTTTTTCTTGATAAGAGGAAAATTTAATATCACACTATTACATCAAATACACGCTCAGTAACAAAACAAATCTGAGCTGGGGCAATTAATAAGGAAGAAAAATGCAGGACTTTTTTTTGTGGGGATGGAGGGAGGGAAGTTAAAAATATATTATTAAAATATTATTAAAAATATTCCTTTATTTTTACTTACAGAGGTGAATGTAAAATGCTCCCCACTGTTGTGAACTGGCATGGAAATTACCGCCTTCTACGTGCAAATATCTGGTGCTAACTGTTTGGGATCGAAGTCTATTAAATAGTGCCACTTTTGTCCCTGATGCAATACATACTGCAAGGAATACATACAGACTTCAGATTATAAAATTACTTTGCTAGTACAAAGAAAAGTAAGAAAAAGTCACAAATACAATAAATAACTAATAAATAGTGGAAATCAAGAAATAACTCTCACATAGTAGTTAGATTACAAAATATTTGTGACAGACCAAAACTAGTCACAAAATTACAAGTGGGAAACACACAGGGGCTGTTCTCCAAAGGCATGCTAGTTCACAGAATTATGCCACTTGGCCAAATTGGCCAGTGCTTGCCAGATGATTTTTTTTCTTCTGTTCACAGCTTTCAAACAATTCATTATTTGAGCAGAAGCTCTAGCTTACCCTTGAGAAGTACTTAAATTACTTTCAGTGATCATCACATTTGAAGTATAAAAAAATCTATTCTTACAAATGACAATCAATTCAAAGGAAGACAGATACAAGTATATAAAATTGTAACCATGCAACCTGAAATTCTCAGATCTGAACTTACTTATCACTCAATAGGGAGAAAGGCAAAGTCTGCTCCCCTAAAAAAATTCAGCAACTATCATTTTGTCGTGAAAACAGGCACATTTCTTTTACTTGGTTCACATTTACTACTGAAGGATGCTTGGTTCATATTCACTGTCCATCAACACTATCTGTCTGAATACAAAGTCAACAGTGCATACTCTGAGCCCACGGGCGTGAACTGCACAGCACCAGACCGCCTTTAGTCATGTGGCAAGCTAGCGCCCCGAGATCCACATTCCATAGGTGAATGGGTTCCAGCCCAACACAGATGGAAGAGCCTTTTAAAGCACTAGTGAAGAGAGAGAGAAAAACAAACAAAAAAAAAACAACACGGCATCTCTTGAGGTGCTCCAGTGGAATGCAGGCAAAAAACTTTGGAGAAAAAGTAAAAATGCTCCCAATTGTACATTAGCACCAGAGATATCTTTAGTTAAAAATCATGGTAAGCAAGTAAATCTGGGTGAAATATCACCATACAGATTTCTTAACCAATTACTTAAAAGTGATCATGCAAAATATATTAAAAGTAAAAACAATATGAAATGGCATGAGACAGGAAGAAGGTGGCTGTGACGTGAAGAGGCGTAGTGTGGGTAATGTGTGTCACTCTACCACGATATGAAAGTTACCTCTTTGCTACTGGTCAAAATATCCTAAGCACCAGATCAAGGCAGCTTAAGGGATTCAACAGCTTAGGAAGCTGAGATAGAGCATTCTTTATGCGTTTGCTTACAAGGATTTCCTCCTTGGAATAAAGTTTTTGGGTGGACCTTTAATATTTACTAAGCAATTGTGACTGCATAAAACCCAACATTATAATCTATATTGGAACACTTCAAAATATATTCATGTACAGTTCTAAAGTAAATTAGAAAAAACATTCAAAATTTTGTTGTATTTTATGTTGTAGTCAAAATCTCAGAACACACAAAAAATGAGTAGGAGGCAAAATGAATTGCTACATAAAGAAAAGAACGGTGGAATACTTACAGTCTGCATTTTTCAGTGACTGTTTCTTTTTAGAAGGCTTGGAGATGACTTTGATTCGTTTACTGAGGAACACACCGATGTCATCGCTATTGCCATAGAACATTTTTACGGATAACATGAAGTGCTTTCTCTTGTCTGAATCTGATATGTATAACGTTTTGGCAGTGCAATAATTCTGTAGGTAAAAACATACTGTTGTTTCTTTTTCCAGATTAGCCCTGTTCAAGAAGCTATATGCATCATTGTGAACAAAACTGGAAACCAACATTATTTTCTAAAGCAGATCAGAAATTGCTTTCTCCATCTCTTCCCCCTACTGACAATGCTTGTTTTTTTTTCCTAATTCATATGGAACACTTCCATATGGACATTTTTTATGAACTACTGTTTAGATTTGTGAAATTTAGCACCTGACTTCAGTACTTTAATTTCTTTCTAAATACCTTTACTAAGGCCAGAAAGCAGATGATGAGAGCCTATAGCTGGATCAAAGCCACATCTGAGTGGGTGAGAGCACTACTAAAAATTACGTTCAGGTAGAGCTATAAAGGCAGTACAGCAGACATGCACAAGAAGCTGCTTGGGCAAAAAAAAAATGCATTGAAACAAGCTTTTCTTGAAAAGATCAGAGAGGATTGGGTTTTGAAGCAAATGGAAAGTTACTAATAGCTACACGCCTGAACTAGGTGACAGCAGGAGCTTAAAAATCTCAAGAAGAACTTTTATTATCCTTCATTTTAAGAACTGAGTACTCAGAAACCACACAAAACAGTGTCTATCTCGGCATAACAAACACATTTCTGAGAAATTATACTACAAACTTTAAAGCTGCAACATCTTCAGTGGAATTCTGTGAAATCATGTATTTAAGCTACAATGTACACATGGTATGTATTTTGCAAAACCTCCTTGAGTTAGTAACTGCTCATGGAAGCAACTAGCCAGATTTCAGACCAGTTTAAAGAATCTGTTCAGACCCAAATCATCCATCTAATTGTGGTGACCTAGTCACTGGCTTCCATGGCAGCAAAATAAAGAGTAGCAGTTCCCTGACCCTGAATCAACAACCTACAAATGAAAAGTTAGTACCTTGCTATGATCCCATAAATCAAGTCCACTGACTGGATTGTCCTATATTTTTGAGGTATTTTTTAAACCACTTATGCAATATCTGCTGCAGTGTAATGAGAGTTACAATAAACCACTGCACTCCTTGAAAGATGCACCATGGAGTTAACATCTTTTGTGGTAATCTGAATGTTTTATGACACTTCTACCTTTCCTTCCAAGTTCAGCTGCTGCATTTCTTGGTCGCTGTTTCCTATCCCAATGAAGGCGCAGGGTTGTGACTCTTGCTCAGTACAACCATCCCGTTCCATTTGCTCTTTTTTTTTCTTCCATCCACTGCCCATAAGATACACACATGGAGGGGGACAAAAGAACCTGAAAATGAAAAATGAATTGTAACATTACACCCAATTTTTAAGAAAAAAAAAACAAACAACAAACATTGAGACACAAACTGACATAGGCCCAAAGCTTTCTCAATCAATTTACACTTTGCATTACAGTTTATACACACATGCCCTTCATTTGCATTGAAGATTTCCTAAAATGCAAATCAAAAAAAAGAGAAAAAGGAAAATTAGCATTAGATGTACTGTCACCAAGCATCTTTCCAGTTCAATGACAGCTAACAGTATCTCTATAAAATGAAAACACTTTTAACCTTTACAAAGGAGAAATGTTCTTAAAGAAAGTAGAAAGGCCTTAAAAGTGATGACAGTGTTTTGCTTTTGTAGATGATTAACATGATTAAGACACACAGGACTGTTCCAGAAACTAATTTAATGAACAATTGGTGATTACAATTCCTAAACATCTTGGGTTTCATCATTAGCAAAGGAGGGAGTTTATTTTATCCAAGCATAAATCTCTTTTAGGTGATATTACATCTTCATCAGTAATCATAAAAAAACAAGATTTACTCTTTAGCAGCACTGACTGAAGTCAGTCTAAATGCTATTTAAAGCATTAAGTTCAAAAATAATTGCACTGTTACAATACCATGTATTAGTCTTGAAGTTTCTGCAAAATGTTAAAAGGCAAATCCTATTTGCTTTTGGGTTGAGTTTAGCCAACAGCTGCAGTGCTTTTATCATCACTTAGTTAAGATCAAAGTTGAAAAAGCAGCAGAACTACTAGCATATGCTAGCTATGGAGGAAGCTAAAGAGGCATGAAGGGGAAGGATGACTGAGAAAGTTTCTAATTATTCTAATTCAAATTGGAATATAGCACTTAATTTGGCACTTTTGAAATCCAAAGAGGACTCCTACTTTATTCCTGTAGGTAGGTACAATTTTTTGAAAATGTGGCCTGGAACAACCAAGTTCATGGACAATTTTTCTTAAATACTATGCTAACCTTAATTAGCGTAAGTCTGCTTTAGTATGAAATCAAGCTTAATATACTTCATCACTTCAACTATTCAGCACTATTAATGGCAATAAAATTATTTTAAGTAGTAGACTTCTAAATAGAAGAAATCAAAATCCTTCCTTACTAACAATATAATAAAAATGTAAATAGTAAGAACCCATACAACTAAACATAAAGATTTGTAACTATTTCAGTTAAGGCATACAATTAACTTACATTCCTTATTAGAGAAACAAACAACAACAACAAAAAGTACACATAAAAAGCCAGCTTTTAAAAGCTTATCTTGCCAAATAAATTCACAGTCACAAATTCTCACTTAAACGTCTCGCTCTTTTGCAAACACATCAAAACTGGTGATATACCAATATACCATACAGCTCAAATGTCTAGGAAAATCTTTCAAAGCACAACACACACTCTGCTTTGAAAAAAAGGACTGCCTACAAAAGGCAATTTGTAAAAGGTAGATTCATATAGGAGGCCGAAATATTTGCATGTTTGAAACACCCACGAAACTTATTTGTGGACCTGCTCATACAGTTTGCTTTTTTAATTCAAAGCCAACAGAACTAAATGATCTATTCCCTCCATTATGATAATCCACTTCAGCAGAGACATAGCATAACATTTTTTTGCTCCTTTTATTGCCTTCACTGTTTTGAAGGACAGAAATTTTGATGAATATGGAATTGGGAGCTAATGGAAAGCCACTTGTAGAAGTGAAGTGTTCAAAGTTAACAATGAACATTTTTCCTTATGCTTATTACATCAGTATTAACTATGCACATTTCATTTTTGGGAGGTAATTATGGGTCAGATGAAGACACGGATTTTTTTTTTTCTTCCAGTCAAACATTCAGAACATTAACACAACAGGTAGAAACTTGCCAATTTGCAAAGCAGATGTTTCCTGATGAATCGTCAACTTGAAAAACTATGCAATAAACTGCCTCAAAAAATATTTAACAGCTTCATAATAGTGACACAAGAGAATACTTCCACTAGCACAGCCTTTAATGAAAAAGCTGAAATTTATAGTTATCCGACATTAGAACGCATTAGTCAAACTTTACTGCTCTAAGCAGAGAAGTTCTGAATTTTGAAGAATTTGACTTCAAATAGAAAGAGCAAGCAGTAATAAATAACTCTTCTGTGACAGCACACACACCATATATACCACCTTTAGGCTTATTATATGCCTTTTGCTTACTGTCTTTTGCTACCTGACATCTGTTCCAGCCTTCTTTGTGAAGATGCTGAATGATGCAGCAGGGAGTATTTAAGATCACCATGAGTATCTCAGACACTAATCCCTTTCCCTTCCTACTGCAAAGTTTTCTCCTCAAAACCAGTAATGCATTTCCTACTTTTCAATTGCATTTATTTCAAAAATCAGATCAGCGCAGATTACATGACCTCATTTCCCTCAAATGTTTCTCTACCTTAAAGGAAAGATGACCTTAAAATACCTTATGTTTGTAATGACAAATATGACAAATATGTCAGTATGTCATTACATCAACCATGTTCAATGATAATCGTTAAAGTCACAGAAAAGTATTAAAGTGCAAGGCATTTGCTTTCTGCAGAACAACCTAATTTATACTCCTCATATTCCCAGCTCTAGATGTGAATACAATAGGTGTTGTTAAAAATCTATTCTGAGGAGCACCTAATGGTTGTTGCAACTTCTGGCATTTTGTAGGAAAACACCCAAAAAACAAAGCAAGAAATAATGCCTTTAACATTACACCGAGAAAATTCTGTCTGCAGACATTTAGGATTATATTTAAAGAAATGTATCCATACACACAGACGTGTATGTGGGTGGAAAGGAAAGGAGGAAAAGAAGTAGTCCCAAGCTCTGTATTACAAACAGGTATAATACCATGAAGAAAACATCATGCATTTGCTTTTCTTCCTCGTGTAGTCTTTTTGTTTGTATTACTGGTCAAAACACCTGAAAAAAATCCCAAACTTTTTTCCTATCTATTCACATATCAGCTTTATTCTAACCCAAGTCCTTTACATGACTACAGCCGCTAGGTGGCAATAAAGACCTGTAAGAAAGAAGCTTTAACCCACTGATGAAGAGAAAACAAGCCACAACAATTACAGCTCTTTCTGAATTGAAACCGAGAAAAACTCTGGAAAACTTTGGATTACTGAACAAAGAAATAAACCTTTAACTTAGACCATTTTAAGTTAGGTTAAAACTACACAATGAGAGGAAAGAGTGGGTGACCATGATTTCAGCGGGGTTTCTTATGTGTCAGCCCTCAGATACAGACAAGGACACCACGGGGGCTTTTCACTTCTGCTTTAAAACCCCAGGAACCCACATATAGAAAAGGTTAACTACCAATTTTCTATGCAGAAGTGTGAATAAAAGGCACAAGTATCCTCCTATTTCTAATTTTCGTAGAGTAGTAAAGAATGTGTCTGATACGTCTAAGCTAAGTGCTAGGAAGTGTTTCTCCTTAGCAAACCATGCCCCATGTAAATAGGAATGTAAACATTTATGAGAGGCTGGCTTTCATGTAACTGTGAAATGGAAAAAAACGAGAAAGCAAATTGCCTCCCCAGAATTAGTTAATTTAGGTAATTTCCAGTGTTACTGATGGGGAAAACGGCAGGACAATGCTTGGTGGAACAAATGAAACTGCTCCTCCTTCAGCAACCTTTGACTTACAGGGCCGACCTCTTTTTTCTTTAACCACAAGCTAAAGTAAGACTGAGTGGGAGGCAAAAATTATTCTGAAGTATTAATCTGACCTATAGCAAAAAGAAAATGAGAGGTGCTGGGGGAAAAGGCAGCTGCCTCTGGTTCTTCTGAGCTTGGTCAGGATTTTCAGTACAGAAGTAACAGTGGAAAACCACAGAGGACGTGATTTCCTCTCTGGATTTATGACATGTTCTCTTAATACCTCTTCTCTGTGCCACGGATGGACTGGTAATTCTTTGTTGCATGAGCAGTAGAACAAAAAAGGGCATTCCTCCACGAGGTTAACACCTAACAACTTGATCTGGAAACCACATGAGATCTGATCAGCTCTTTAAGCTCGTTCATTACTGGAAGTGCAGCAGCCAGGAACAGCTTCATCAGACAAAACCCACTCCACGCCTGTTAAAGCCTCATGGCAAGGTGCAGATTCAGTACCTCCTATTTGCTGATTTAAGGCAGGGTGACTGGCTGAACCAGGAAAACGTTTTGGGATACCAGGTTAAATATACAAAGTACCTTCAGCAACCTAACCCCACAACATGCAGTTGAGAACAGATTCCCTGTGCACACCTGGTTTCTCAAGCAGAGGCTGCCTTCTCTCTGATGCCCCCTCACGCATCTTCCAAGGATTTGTGACTGGTGTAACCAAAAAGGCACTTTTAGTCTCAGCTAACATTGGGACTGATGTTAGCCAGGAAAGATCAGAGAGAGGATCAATCTGCAAAAATCAGAAGGCCTCCACTATTTGCCTTCTTTCAGTATAATTTCATTTCAACCAAGGGAAGGGAAGGACGTAGCACTACCAACTATATTAAGGCTACGAGCTTAGAAACGCAGTACAGGAAACAGAAGCAAGCTGTTACTCATTGCTTCTGACACATCCAGCCCACCAGACTGGAAACCGAATGTTTTTTCACGGCAAGAGCACCAAGCTGAGGTGTCTGAGGGAGCTCCCCTTTATTCCAGACGACTTCAAGGGAAGAACAAGATAATTTCCAGTGGTTTCTGAGTCTTGACTGCAACAATCGAAAGAGGAATAGAGGAGTCTTTGACAGAACCTGCAATATTGTTTTTAATCACAAGCGCCCAAGGAAAAGGCAATATTCCCTCCGCCCCTTCAGCCAACTAAAGCCAATCAATGCAGAGAAATATGGTACTTCGAGTAGAGAAGCTACCCTTACTGAACCTGCCAAGAGGGGAAGGGGCAGAAAGTAAAATCAGATCAGGTTATTACATTGCTACCTAGCTGTGATGCACTCGGTGCTCTTTTAAAACCACAGGGCTCTGTTCCCTAAGGTTTGATTTTTCATATATCCAAGTCATCTGCGCCTCTGTTCATCTTGTGGAAGTCAGTGCCTTAAGGAGGATTTAGAGGTGTCTACCATGTTTTCTTTAACTCCAGGGTGCCACTAGCAGGGAAGTTTTTCCTTTGTACCAGCTGGTCAGTTGGGTCAGGGCCGGAGGCTGGTAATTACCCATGCTGCTCTGAGCATGCAAACACCCGGCAGCCTTCTCTCCTTAGGAGCTGGATGGCCTGACAACATCCACTAAAGAACACAACAGAACATGAAATGAATGAAAAATAATGAGGGGCTGGAGTGCTGAGGATAAAGAAGTGGAGCCATGAGGTAAGCCCTAGAAAAGGCTACGCTCTCAGCAACGAACACAGCACAGTATTTGAGTAGGAATTACAGGAGGTCCTTCACCAACAGTGGTACAAGATGCAGCTTGAACATTCGCAGTGATAGTGTTGAAACTGGAACAGCGTGTAGCCCACAAGTACCAGCCTGGCCCTCAGCTGCTGACAAACATCATCTTGGTATCCAAAACACTCGAGTCCTTGCAAGTGTTGAATGTTCACACTGTTCAAACCGCGGCCCTTGTGCTAAGAAGGATCGGCCTCTGAAGAGAGAAAGCTCAGTGAATAGCAAGCATGGGCAGGAGGGAAGGGACACGACAAGCACAAGCTGTACACCCACACTCACTACGACTCAGCATCACCTGAGCCTCTGTCAGCTGAATGCCTTTGAAAGACGACGGCCAACCAGCAGGAAACATCAGGCAGAAAGTCTAATTCAGCTCAAGGCCAGCACCAGGCTTATATCCTCCCGACTTCTTCATTAAACTGAACAACTGGAATTCCAGAAAGAGCAAGGCTAATAAAAAATGTCCACTCAAAGAAAGAAGCCTCCCTTCATTAGCACACCATTATTTCGGGACGAGTATCAGGAATACTCAAACTAATGCAGAAAGTCTCCACCTATGTGGGAGCAACCTGGAGCTGTCCTGGGAGGACACTAAAACCAGACCATATCATGAGAGACCTGCTTTCAACAGAGCATTTCACCATCTACTAAACCTCATCAAAATAGATAAAGGCAGTTATTGCACCGGACTTTTAATTATGCCATGCAAAGACTTACTCCCCCCCCCCCCAAAACATAGTGCAATATACCTTAATCTTTATGGATCAAAACCTAACCAGTTATAGCCATGCCATACTGAAGTCCTGTGGAACATCTGGCATTTGTCAGTAAAAACAGGTATGAGATAGGTCTATAATGATGTACAGAAAACAACTCTCTTTAGAAATGGTATTTACTATTAAAAAGGATGAAAACTTGATTAACTAGTTGCATAAAGTAGCCTTAAAATGTCACTAATTTCTCCTCAGTCCAGCAATACAAAAGACAAAAAGGGCACTTTTCTGCTAGGAATAAACCAGAAGCAATTTAAAAACTCAATAAAATAAAATAAAGAAGCTAATTAATCATTCCATTGCACAAAGTACCTTGGGGGCACACAAGGATACAAGGATTTAATAACTAGAATTTTTGGTTATGCTGACAATCCAGATATCAACAGGACATCATTGCTGGTGCTCACAGCCTGGGAGGTAGCAGAACAGTAACAGAAATAGTCTAAAAAGTGGGTTAGTAACATAAAAGGGGTTTTAACTGAAAAATGAATCATTAGCATGTATTCCAAACACCTATTTCATCCCTGTACCAGAGAGGCAATCAGATCACAGAATTTCTAGGTTGGAAGAGACCTCAAGATCATCGAGTCCAACCTCTAACCTAACACTAACAGTCCCCACTAAACCATATCCCTAAGCTCTACATCTAAATGTCTTTTAAAGACCTCCAGGGATGGTGACTCCACCACTTCCCTGGGCAGCCTGTTCCAATGCCTAACAACCCTTTCAGTAAAGAAGTTCTTCCTAATGTCCAACCTAAAACACTCCTGGCGCAACTTTAGCCCATTCTCTCTCTTCCTGTCACCATCATATTATTTTATAACAAGCATCCAACTCTTTTAATTCCTAGCCTTTTTTTGCAGAGCTCTGAAATCCTGCACACCACTGACACGCTCCCATTTTTAAGCAGGGAAACTGAGATACCTTTCAGGAACAGCTATGGCAGTGCTGAGTTAGGCAACTACACTGCACCCCACAAAGTCCAGGTGGTAGAAGAATGCCTAATGCTACTTTGCAATCATTTCAAGCAGTGAGAAACGAATTACTAATTTACAGAGTGCTACCAGTACTCGAGAGTTTAGGCAATGTATGTGCCAAAGTGACTTTCACAGCACCAAACGAGGCATATGCACATATTCAAGGCAATAGGAATTTACAGCAACGCTATGAAAAGCACGTTGGAGCTCCCAGAAACTGTTAGCAGATAATCCAAAGCTCTGCCCTGTGTTCTTCATAACACTTAAGTTTTCCAGACAGTAATGGAACATTCAATAATCAAAACAACAGACTTTATCTTCTTATTTTCTCCCTCCTTCTGATGCAATTTGTTCTCCAACCTAATGAGACACAGGGCAGGTTTGCAGAATGTTCCTGCTTTCACGAGAACTGCTCTGGCCCCAGGAGAAGAAACCGACTGAAGTTACAACCGAGCTGTTTCGAGATTTGCTTTCATATCTGCTGGCACGCACCTCATTTCTCTGGGACTAACGTGCTTAATTCCTCTGCAATGAGCCTTCACTATGCAACTCTTGAATGACAACAAAATCTGGGAGGAAAACAAACAGAGGTATCTATATTGCCATGGTTAATCTTTGGCTGTTAGATTTGCTGCAAAGGGTTATTTACTGCTGGTAAGGACTTGCATTGCAGCTCTTTTGGAGGGCAGTGAGCAGCAGAGGGCTGTGTAGATAAATACACAGTAAAGCCACAGCACACTTGCCTGCTTTTGTGCCCTTCCTCCTGCCCTGAGTGCCCATTTGATTCTCATCAAGAACCTCAGAAAGATCTAAAAAGCACTCAGAATAAGTAAGCAAGTGGAGCTGCTGAACCAAAAACCGCAGAACTGCCCTAAAGAAAAGATTTGAGACACTGACCATCAGGGAAGAAGACACATCTTGGAAGAGAATTACCCAGGCACAGAATACTAAAGAACCGTTTGCACCTCCATGACCCACAAACATCACAAAATGTGTTTTAGATTGGTAGTACTGAACAGAGAACTTCATAGGCTTAATTCTACTATATATCTATATTCCTGTTTACTAACATTTGCCTAGGAAAACAAGTTAAAATCTCCAATCTCAGAAAGCCGTAAAAAGCAATGATAGATTCCACAACCATGGGGGAAAAAAGGTTGAAACTTCAAACCCATTAACATGCAGAACGTGCTCTTCTGTGGTGAAGAAACATTACAAATCCAAAGTATCTGAAAACTCCTAATTGAACATGGCACTATTTATTTTAGTGAAACTCAAGGTAGGAAAGTAACTTTCATAATTAAAGACAACTCTATTTCATCCTAAGAGGACTAGAATCTGTATATCAAGAATCACCCTACTTGCTTCTACCACTCATGCAAAAAAAAGCATCATACAGGGAAGACTACAGGAAATTCACCTTTGCATAAAAAGCATTCATCCTCACATCTTCCTGTAGTGTCTGTCCCCTACCTATTACTGAAAATTAATTGTACTGTATTGATTTTTGTAAGAGAATGTTTATCACAACCATGAGGCTAGCAATTTCATAATAACCACACACTACAGCGTCCCTAGCTGGAAGCTGTGGAAGGAAGTCAGCAAGGATAAGAGACTTACCTTTTTTCATTTCCATATGATTTCTGCGCAACTTTTGCATGGAGTATTAGCACTGTTTGATCACCTCGCTCCTTTAGGTAATTTCGCATTGCTTCCCTAAAAATTAAAAGACAAAATAAGTTTTGAAAGTTCTTTTGGTTTTGCTTATAGTTACAATAATCCAAAGGCAGCTTTAGGACAGAAAGATACAAATGAAATTGAAAACAACAACCGTTAGTACATTGATAGGGTGAAGATAACTTGTTTTGTTTGCTATGACAACTGCACAGCAAAAACAACAAACTATTTGGTATCAAGCTAGCAGTGCAGCAGTGGTTTGTGGTCATTTACAGCTACTACTGCACTGTCCACAAAAAAGGATGTTTGCGATATGAAATCATCTCAGAGCCTATCACTACAACACATTCAAAATCTGACTTTGTAAAATTCAATCCAAATATTCGATTAGAACCCAATTCAATATTGTCTCTTTAACCAGTACAGTTTCTCATGATAGCAACAAATTGTTCTGAAATTTCATTTAAGCTATTAACTGAATCAATACTTTTGTCATGTTTCTGTTAGTTTTCTTTTGGTTATGAAGATAAGAAAAAAAAATTCTTTATTGTTTGATCTAGTTTTCTAGAGAAATCTTTATTTCCTGCATACAATCAGGCCAAAAAAAAAATAATAGATTTTTCTATCATTCATCATCACTGTAATGACAGAAGTCATAAAAGCTGTAATTACCTCAGACACACCAACAGCCATTCCTTGAGAGAAATAAGAGAACAATACACCCTATCATTCCTCTGTATAATAATCTAACTGCTCATTAAGCAGCATGCCAAATTCAACACCCTAGGGTTTAGCTGTGTCAAAGTGCTGACAGAACATTTTTAAGTCCCTGGAGGAGCTTTTGCAGGTTGAATGCCCACCAATGCACTCATCTTCAAAGTCATCAACCATACAAACAAATTATGAATTTAACAGGAAGTTATATAAAGAGATGAAACCTTACAGAAGAGGAATTTTTTATGAACTGCACTGAACTGTTGAACTCCCTTTAGACAGACCTGTGACACCAAAGTAAACTGACATCTTGGCTTCTCTGTAAAAACATTTCCAGTGAAAAAATACGGAAGACAAAAGCAAAATTTTGTTGGCGACACCTTTTCCAAAAGAAATCCCCCACATACAGTTTCATAAAGGAAAGCAAGTCGGTGGGGTGGAGGCAGGGGGAAATGACAACAATCCAGCTTTGCTAATGACGTGTTTTAAATTCATGCATTTGCCATGCCCGTGTAAGACAGCAGCATGTAAGAGCAGAGAAAAGTCAAATTTTTGTTTTAGCTGAATTAACTTGATCTATTTACATTTGACACTGGTAAAACTGATGCTCATCCATGACAATACAAATTGTCAGAACTGTCTCAAACTGCATAAGCACTTTATTTGCAATCGTTGTTTACAAATATATCTTAAGCCACAAGACACATTTCACTGAGCAAATATTCTTACACGTTATAATAGACCAGCTGCATTTAAGTGGGTTAAAAACTTTATCTGACAATTTGAAATATTCTATCAAAAGTACTGTCATACTAAATTAGGAGCATCTGATATATTAAAAAACTTTTGGCTTGACTACCATTAAAAAAAAAAAACACCCCAAAACCCAGCAACTCAGTCACTAAAAATGCTAAGTGCTACCTAATGTTTGTGTAGCTTTGTGTCAGGAAGAAATTCTGCTTTTTCAACTGGTCAGTTGCTACAGCAGACGTGTATGACCTGAGCTCCTAGGAGAACGAGGAATGTTCCCCTACAACTCCTCCTACTGATACAGAAAACGTGTAAGCACTGCAATCCTTACATGGCATTTTTCATTATTAAATCTAAAACCTCTCCACAGAGGTAATACTATTGAAGTTTACACCTTATTACAAGAACAACTAGCACAGGATGAACGAAGCTGTGAGTGTTTTCATTGTCAACGAACTTGCACAGCAAAGAAAAAAAAAAGTTTCAGCATTTCCTAAGAAGCACATCTGAAAAAAAAATCTTGTTACACTTGCATGAGGATGAATAGATTATGAGGCAAACAGGACTGTACAAAAAAAGAAGATTAATTTTACCAAAACCAAACTAAATGCCCTTAACTTTTTTTTTTTTTTTTTTTTAAAAGCATTACATAAACGAATTATACTCCTAAAAATGTGAGGCTTCCCCCGCCCCTCTCTTCAGAGAAAAGCAGTTTGGTTGCTTCCTTCTAGCCCCTCATATAGCTGAGGTTTCCAAGCTCTTGCCTTGGAGGATGGCTAGCAGTTCCCAGATGCCTACTCTATAATCACAGTAAAAAGCACCTGACACATCTAATAGCTGAAAGCCTGCACATGAAATTTAGAGTCACTATATTTAAGTGATATCATAGTTAAAAGACATGACTAAATAGTCATTAAATTTGTTGGTTTCAAGTCACGGAAGGTAAACTCTAGCACTAACTTTAGGCTGATACTAGTAGGTGTTACTGCTCAAGATGAAGAGCAGTTCATGACTTCAAACAGTACCTTTAAATATCCCTTAAAATAGGTAGGTCAACAGGAAACAGCAACGTTTGTTCAATTACAGCTTTTAAGTCAGTCTAGACCAATTTGATCAATTTTGCACTGAAATGAAGTTAAAGACAAACTAACATGAACCTAACCAGAAATGCAACAAGACTGATAGCCCCAACACAAAATGCAGACACTTTTCCCTCCATGCTTTACACAATTTCATTCAAAACAGAAGTAGGCCACAGTAATGCTGGGTTTCCATGTCTTTATACAGCAAGAACATCACACAAAACTGTGAAAAATTGCAGATCTTGTACACTTCAGAGGATTTTAACACAGTAGAGGCTTTTGATGGAGGCAGAGAAAAATAAATATTTGCACTGCCTGTGTTACTAGTTTGAAAAATGTTGACAGCTTCTAGCATAAATTCTTTCCTAGAGAGCCCAGAAGCAGTTGAGGCAGAGTACTCCACAGTCACATGAAACACTTTCCAGAACGAATTGCCTCGATGGTGCTATTTCATGTCATCGCTGACTGCTTAGGCTTCACCAAAAATTGGGTAAGACCGCTCCTTGACAGCACCACGTGAATTCTGCTCTTACCTGCAGCATGACAGCAGTAACAGAGCAACCACATTTTGCTAGGAGAGAATGCTGTTTTATGACTTCACAAGTCACTTTTAAAATAAAAGACATCTGGCTTACCTGTGGTTATCTAAAACTAAGCAGATTCACACCCTACTGAATAACCTACAATAATGGAAATCTGAAGTCAGTGGGATTTATAAAAAGGCATTTTGAATAGCATACTAAAAACAAAAAAGCCACTGGCTGTTCAGTTTTCTTCTGACTGCTAACTGCATACAATAATCACATTTTAAAAAAAAAGCTTTGATGTTTAAAATTCTAGGATTAGCAATTCACACTTTTTAAATGTGGAAATCCTTCTCGGGATGAAGAAGGAAACTTCTGAATATTCCCCAAAATAGAATTTCTTTAACACTTACCTGGTAAGCCGTTTCGGTTGAGGTCGCTCTCCAAATTTCCTGAAAAAAGAAGAAATTGTTAGTTTAAAACAAAAATGTCTAGTCATAATTCCAAAATTAAATAGTACCCCAATTTTACAGTTTCTGAAAATGTACTGGAAGATGGGATACTGTCTTTGCATTTCCTAGCTTGATTCCTATTACAATGCCATTCATCTTGCAACAGCTCCTCCCACAATAGCAGAGGCATTTGTTATTCAGAAGACTAGATAGCTTTCTTTGCTGAATATCTACAAAGTATTTCATTTACACTAGTTATTTTAACACTAAACAAGTCTTTCATTTACTTGACGCTTTTAAAAAATGCCTCCAGCGACTCACTCCTTTTCATTGTCTTTTCTGTCAGAGCCACGTCTACTTTTTCCCCAAATTACTTTTGAAAATTTACGGTATCACAGCTACGTAGATAACCAGAAGCTCTCTGCATTGCTCAGAAGTGCCAAGAAAAAGCAGTTATTACCCCCAGAAATTAAGAGACTTAGCTCTGCGCTAACAAATCACAGCGACTTCTCCCCACTGGGATAATTTCTCAAATATCTGTTTCTCTTTACGGCGCAAAAAGGATGACAACATACTTCATAGTGCTGGTACAGAATTATAGGAGAAATCTCTTGTGAATTGTAGCGAAGCACGAGCCAGAAATAGCCTGGTATACACCGAATGTTGTTTAGTCAAAGTGTTTTGAGACAGCTGCATTTCCTCCAGTGCTTTCGCTTGCTCTTGTACGCCCCTTACACGAGCCTTAGCTAACATAAGAAAATGAGTTTACACAAGGCAGTAACACTTTTAGTAATAAAAATCAGCCTCAGATTAAACCCAAATCATCGAGTAGAAGACCTGAGCAAAAAAGGACGGCTGTACACAGCGATGTACATCTGCTCAACCTGGTACGGAAGTATAACCGCAAAATAAAATGAGGACAAAGAAAAAGGGGAAAAAAAAGGCACTTATCAGCTCGAAGACAAACATCTAACAGGCTTAGCTTAACACTTTTCTATCTAAAAATAAACCGAGGCACAAGAGAGAGCACTGCTGCTGTCAGTGCTCATAACTATCGCTGCGCCTTGCCAAGCCCCTCGCTAAGCGGGCATATCTTCCCCTTCACGCTTCCCAGATGAAGGAGAAACCCGCCCCGAATATTTCCCTACAGCAGCCGTGGAGGCTCCCCAGGACGACGAGGACCCGCCGGGGGAATTCCTGGTGGCATCACCGAACCATTTGTGCAGCCAGGCTGCCCGGGGCTGCTCAGCTTGGGGAATTACTCGCCACGTTTCGATTTCATTTCGGTACCGCTCCAGATGTACAAAGCGTAAATGCGCAGCTTGGGTCATTCACATTCTTTGTTTCACCCCCTCCAAACCTTTTAATTTACGAAGAGAAGAATGACGAGGTGCCCGTTTGGAGGACAGGAGGCGTTACACGCATGACACCTGCTTGGCCAACAGATGCAGCCCAAGAGGAGGCCACGAGCACAGCAGAAACCACGCAGCCCACAGCACTCCCAGCCCAGCCCACCTCTTCTCCAAGGCAGCATCTGCTGGTGCTACCTCTGGGCGCAGCAGGTAAAGCTGCACGAGCAAGGCATGGAACAGGTGAAATGACTCAAGGAAACAAAACCCAGCCCCTTGGCTGGGGTCCAAGGCAGAGTGGAAGCTTCACAGGCCTCGTGAAAGCTTGGAGTCATTCTGGAGATGCGCAGCGTCCCCTCACAGAGCCCCTGACGGAGTCAGAAATTGAACTCCGGTCACTTGACGCTGGGCGCAGCACCTCCCTGCACCTCCTGGCAGCCTTCCCCAGCCCCTGCCATCCACGAGAAAGCTCACGGCTTCGCTGGAATCCACTTGGGAACACACACAAATGCGACCTGTAGCAACACGAGCCTTCTGCAGAGATGATGTTACACGCAAGGCAAGGTAAAACAGGAGGAAGTTACAGACTCACATTTACTGAAGTCCAATTTTTGACACGCTAATTAAATACAGCCATTGCTTCTCCAGTAACGTCATCTTACAGAATCACAGAATCTCCTGAGTTGGAAGGGACCCAGAAGGATCATGGAGTCCAACTCCTGGCTCTATACAGGACCTCCCCAAAATCAGCCCATGTGTCTGACAGCATTGTCCAAACATTTTTGAGCTCAAGCAGGCTCAGTGCCATGACCACTGCCCTGGGGAGCCTGTCCCAGTGCCCGACCACCCTCTGGGTGCAGAACCTTTCCCTAACCCCCAGCCTGACCCTCCCCTGTCCCAGCTCCACGCTGTTCCCTCGGGTCCTGGCACTGTCCCCAGAGAGCAGAGAACTTGACCAAAGACCAGTGTTTGCACACCTCATCCTTGCTGTCAGTGCTCAGCACCTCCCGGCACCACCTCAGCATCTTTTCAAGAATCCCATGAATGTTCTTGAGAACTTACAACTCTTAAGTCCTGACCTACAAATGATAGTCCTCAATAGGCTCAAACTCCTAAGGCTTTAGTGAGAGAGAAACCCCGAGAGAACAGCGACAAACGGATACAACCACCTGCTAGAAAAGGTATGCAGGATGTGAAAAGAAGATGGTTATCCTCTATTTCTCACAGACAGGAATTAGGAAATGCATCTGTCATTTCCAAATGTCATTCCAAAAAAAGATTTTTCGTTGCTCTACCAACACTTGATTTTTTACACTAAGCTGTGACACATACTGCTAGAGGATGCTGTGGAAGCTGAAAAAAGGACTTAAAAGCTTATATGAAAGTCTGGTACAGAACCCTGTTAGTTTCTATTAAACCTAATGACCTATTTTTTTCACAACCTTGTTCTCAGGAAACCCTAAACCGTGATCTACCAGCAATAAAAATCAGTCAGCATTTGGAGCTGTCTTTGATTCTTTCCTTGGTCATCTGCTGCTGATGGCCGGCAGGCACGGCCCAGTGTCTGCGCCCCTGGGAGCCCGACTATTCCACAGCAGCTGTTGCACCCAGGGCACCAAACTTTCAGTCGCATTGCAAACCTCAAGATACACAAAAAAAAGACAGGAAAACTAGAAGTAGCACATGTATTGCATTTAATGGTTCATTTGGTTTGCTCTTTCCACATGTTTTCAATTTGCTGTCGATACCTGTATCAGCAACGCAAGGCGACGTACAAGGACCACCAGTAACTGCCGTGTACAAGGCTGCTTAATGTTTGCGATGCCAAGACTGACACTCTGGAAGTGCAAGAAACATTTACAGTTTTGTGCTAAATGACAGACAGTGTATAAGCTATGATTGCAGTAATTTCAAGCTATTTGGCATGTTGAAATATAAGCCAGTTCAGTTTTGTCAGCATTACCTGACAGAGCTTGCAATATTTCTCTCACGTAGGCTCTTCCTGGATTTCTCTGCTCTGAGATTTCTTTCTGTATTCAGCATTTCTCTTACTCCTCTTTGTATACATCTTGAAAATATGCAGATTGATGCATTAAAAAATGTACAGGAAACAAAATGTATCACAGACCATTTCCTCTAGTGGTTATAAAATAAGCTAAATATATATAATTTGAAGTCCTAATAAGAAGTTGTATATAATTATATCTGCATGCCCTCTCATTTCCTTATTTTTTTACAACTCTCCAAGACTAAGCACTGCTTCAGGTGTACATTTCAATTCACAAATCTGATTCAGTGCAAACTGTGTTTCACTAACACACTGCACTGCAAACAGCAGCACGAGCGCTAGGCTCACCAGGCCCACTTGCTGCTGCAGACAGTTGTGCCGGTTCCAATAATTCTTTTCCCAGTCCTGTGTTTTCTCCAACCACCACTTTGTATCCTATTACTTGATGTATTTTACTTGTCCTCTGATAACTTTGCATAAATTAATTTCACTTGCACGTTCCGCACTGTAGAAATAACTCTGCTCGCACATCGTGTCCCAAATCACTCTTCTTTTCAAATCCATCCTTTCCATTTAGCAAGCCCCAGTTTGCCATTCAGATTTTTATTCAAACTTCTTTTTCTTCGTTCATGGAATGGGAAGACAATGCATTCCTTCTAGCTCTTTGCACACTGTACCTGCCTGCCTCTCAAGTAACCCTGGAAATGAACACTGTGCTACCACGGACCTTGTAAGAACACTAACTGCTCCTGCTCAATTTTTTAATATTCTCAGGTTAGGTAAACATGACACAACACCAGTGGTAATTCCCAAATGTTTTCAGAAAATATCGGAATGCCACATCCTATCAGGAATGCCTCACTCAGATACCATACACATTATACCACAGTTTCCTATCACTGTGAGAGCGGAAGTTCCATCACTGCCAGCATCTACATAAGAGCACAACAAAAATTTATCAGTTACTGTAAGCATCTACTAGCAATACCCAACTTGCTTCTGCTACACAATCTTACTTTCTGTTGCTAAACTGAACTGTTCTGGCTGAATATTTTTTTTCCCCAATGACTCTGTGTTTCAAGTCAACTTTGGAAGGAAAAAATAAATTAAAAGCAAGGCAGTTTTGCATTTGCAAGAACTATAAAAAAGAAATCCCAGGCTGCCCCATCCGCAACTTCGACTGAAACTTGGTGGTCGCTGAACTGCTGTAGCATCCTCATGCCTGGAATATGAACTTCACATTCTTCCGGCACTGGCCTTTAGCCAGGAACAACCCTTTCACAGTCCCCGAGAAAGCCCATTCACCTTTATTTACTGAGCTCGTTAGCCTTAAAAAAATATTTCTGCAACCATCCAACAGAGGCAAACTTCAGCAATTTGCCTTCAGAATTCTGTCTTCCCTTGGCCTTTTGGTATGTAGCATAAGTGTCATGGATCTGACTGTAAATAGTGGGCTCCTGTGAGGCAAAAAGCAAAGGGGAGCTGTCGAATTTGAAGACAGTAGGAGTAACAGCTGAGTGGAAAGAGTATGCTGGTGAGGCCAGCATGCAGGGAGTATCAGGAAGAGCAGGAGTTGGAAGACATGAGGGGCAGATTAGGACTGGCCAGCTAAGAAGAATGGGCTGGAGAAGCACATGATGGGAAGTGAGGCACCAGAAAAGCTTGATTAAAAGTAAAAGCGAAGTACTTGACTTAGCCTGAAGAATCCCAAAACGTACAGCAGGTATCCACGTGTTGGTTGGTATCTAAGTAAGCACCTCTTTTTTTTCCTTTTGCCTTACACAAGCAGGAAGGGATGTTCTTGGTGTTGTGGGTTAGCCCCAGCAGGCAGCTAAGCACCACACAGCTGCTGGCTCACCTCCCCCCACTCCCAGTGGGATGGGGGAAGAGGAAAGGAAGAATAAAAAGCAAGAAAACTGCTGGCTCCAGATTAAAAAAATTGTTTAATAAATGAAGAAGTGGAAGAAGACAGAAAGAAAACAAGCAATGCGAGGCAATCACTCGCCACCTCCCACGGGTGGATCAATGCCCAGGCAGTTCCCCCAAAAAAGACTGCCAACCTCCCTAAACCCTCTCCCGTTTACTGCTGAGGACAACGCTTTATGGTAAGGAACATCTCTTGGGTTAGTCCGGGTCATCTGCCTGCTCGTGCTCCCTCCTGGCCTCTCACAAGCCCCCAGTGCACTCACTGCGAGGCAGAAAGGCCTCAATGCTGGGCAAACCCTGGTCAGCAACACCTAAAACATGGGAGGGGTGTTAGCAGCAGTGCTTTGGTCACAAACCCCAAACACAGCACCAAAACAGCAGCTAGGAAGCACGTTAACCCCACCCCAGCCAGACCCAGTACATAGGGTCACTGAAGGGAAAGCGTGTGCTTTCTGCAGGGGAAGAATACTGCTTAGAAGGAAACTTTCCTGGAAAAAAGTTATCCCATGGCTGTTTAATGCAAGAGTTCCGGCTCCTTCTCCTGAAGCAGAAACCTCCCGATGTTGTCAGCCATAAAATATGGCAATCACTGATCCAGGACAGCACAAGGCCCGGAGCCTGATGAAGTGGCAAGTCCCACTTGCCTTAAACAAAGCTGTCAAACGAATGGGCTTTGAGACACGCACAGTGTACTTATTAGGGGATAGAGATGATTAAGAACACTAAATTAAATACAGAATAGAGCGACTACAGAAAGTTTTACTTCCTCAGAGGAGGTCTGCGGGAAACAATGCTTGAAATAGGAGGAATCTAATGAAAAGATCTTCAGATTTTTATAGCATCTCCGGAGACGTTTCAGAATACACTGCCCCAGTCAGAAAGAAAGAACAAATTCCAACCTCTGCTCTCCAAAGACACGAAGCGACAATGAAGCCTGATGAGAGGCTGAAGTTACGTGCCAACAGCTCTACACCCCTGATTTCTGGGGAATAGGTGGTATCCCGAAAGCCATTCATTGTGACAGGGTGGGGAGTGAAGAAATACTAACATTTCAGCCACTACAGGTACGCTGTGGTTGGGAGTGTGCTAAATGAAAACTTCTGTCCTTCCCTTGATCCCCGTTCTGAAAGCAGGCTGCTCTCAGATGCAACCAGCTCCGGCAGCACAGCCACGTACATCTGTGAAGGGACGTGAGGAGTCTGGGGCTGCACAACGAGACAAAAGCCTTTTAAAGAAAGAAAGAAGAAGACAAGTAATTTGCAGGCATTTTTTACAGTTTTCCCTCAAAATCAACAACTCCAACGTATCTGGAAAGGCAGAAAATCTTTGAAATGTAAGTTTAGTCTTCAGCACAGGGTGGCTAGTCGTAACGGGGCCTACTGCTTCTCCCCCAACAAACAAAAATAATCTTCACTGAATTCATTTCGAGTGGCTGTGTGGTCAGTTATCGCAAGCCTATTAAAAGCTGTGTACAGGTTCGCCAGGATCGTTCACAGCGCAGTGCTATTTCGAGGCTTACTGAGCTCGCTGAGGTTACCTTAGAGCTGGGGAAGTGAAATGCTAGGCTTTCGGTCAGTTTTACACTTAAGGTCTGTATGGAGGATTAATATAGAAGTATCAATTTTCAGCAGTTAACTGAAACATTAGTATATTTTTTTTAACCCCCCCCCCCTTCATCTGCTGACCCTTTCTGACTTCAGAGAATCCTCAAACGGTTTGGGTTGGGAGGGACCTCGAAGGCCACCCAGTTCCTACCCCTGCCATGGCAGGGACACCTCCCACTAGCCCAGGCTGCCCAAAGCCCCGTCCAGCCTGGCCTTGAGCACCTCCAGGGATGGGGCATCCACAGCTTCTCCGGGCGGCCTGTGCCAGGGCCTCACCATTCTCAAGGTAGAGAATTTCTTCCTATAGAAGAATTTCTTCCCATTTGCTTCCATGTGCTTATCATAGAGAAATTAGCGAGGTACTGAAGAAGCATAGAGGAAAGTTCATACTCAGCCTTCAAGCATGCCTAAAATTATCTTAGCCTCTATATACAACAGCATCAACATCTAGGACATACTGAACAGACCTCAGGAGCCATCCCTTCATTGCCTGTTGCTTAAAAACACTTCATACGTGTTAAGCAGTACACTGCAATCTACGTGGTAAGACACCTACTCTAGATCAGCCTCATCGTGTTTTTACAGATTTCTACATTTGCAGATTCCTACATTTTCTACTTCTAATAACATAAATTGCACCTACATTATAAGAAAACCAGCAGATAGAGCTTTTAAAGCACAGGATTTTTTTCTTCATGCAAATGTATTTTCTGGTACACATACTTCTCTGAAGGCAAGATGCAAATACTGCCAATATTTCTGCACGTTCACCTACACAACCATATTTTCTCACAAGCATGTTGGAACACAACTCCCAAGAGAAAAGCCCGTCTCCCACTAGGAAACGACATCCCATTTCCCACTAGGAAACAAAACAGCCATCTGTGATCCTGCACGAGCTTGACTACCAAACTTCATACAGTAGTTTCTTCTATATCTAGTATGTGTTTCACAGACTAATAATATCTGTTGATTCACACCATTTTTAATATGTTTGCCTATGTATTTGATTTTCTAAGTCCACCTCATCCCCCTCTGACTATTTGTAATGAGGCTGGAAATACAGTATTGTTACAAATCGCCAGTGGAAAATACAACTCAAAAAATAATGCTCTGGAGGGTTCACACACACATTTGTGCTCAAATTGAACATTTCACACTTAACTTTCACATGGATGAAGGTAGTGAATGAATGAAAATACAAATGGCTAAACAAAGACCTCTGCAAGGATAATTATATCTTCTCCAAGACAAAAACGGGCTCACTACGCACAGGTGAGATCACCAAGGAAAAGGAAAAGGTTGTACTCCCAGTAACACACAGTGCTAAACAACCAACACATTAGAAGCAAAAACTAGCAAGAAAGAACCAAACCAAAATTTGAAAATTGTGAAAAGACAGATGATGAAAATTCTTCTCGCAGCCCCTCTTCAGCCCATGACTCCGCACATCCTGAACCATTCACAAATTCGGAGCAGAGTTCCTTTCCCCAGGCTCAGCCACCCCAACATCCCACACGTGTCTTTTCTTTGCCCTCCCCTGATCTCTGCAGTTTGCCACAACTGGAAGCCATGCAGCCGAATACGACCCAACCCGCACCGCGAGCGTTCCTAACTCCTGTGGCTTCTTTATCTGTGCAGCATCTCCGAGAAAGGAGTTCACAAATCCTCAGGCTACTCGCGCCCTAAACATTTTATGGTCTTCTAATATTTCCTCTGACTTCGCAGAACCACAGTTGTTGTTGCTGTGCTACTTCCTCAGGAAAAATACTGCCATGGCTGGTGTTCAGGTCTGGGAAAGGTGCATCAGACACCGACGGTTATGCAGATCCATTACTTCACAGCTGTGTGTGCATCTTAAGTGCTCTTTCTTGCAATGAACGTACTTGGATTCATGTAGTAAGATGCATCTAACTAAGCCACAGATAAATGACACGTGTCAGGAGCTCTTACTCCTTCGACAGCATCACACACGTGAGGTATGGCAGCAGCTGAAGTGACATCTGTCTCCCTCCAGGTGCGACTCAAGAGCAGCGCACGCAGCCGCAGAATCGCACCCGGCCCTCGGCTCGCTCTCACTTTTGCCTGCCCACAGCACTTAGGCCCTGATCCTGATCAGCCGTCTGCCATAACAAACGTTGCCATAAAGACTTTGTCCTGAAGATTAGCAGTTTAACCTACTTGTAAAAGAAACCATGGCTTTCACATCCACACATACCATACAAAGAGCCAACCTCAGATAACCTGCTTTGAAATACTACTGACCCAATGTACACTCTCTTTCCTATCCATCCTGCAAAAGGAGATGAAATTAAAGCCCCACCAACTGAGGACATTTAAGGGATTTGAACAATGCATTCCTGCTGCTCCTGAAGTCCTTTCCTCCCCGGAACGGGCGGACGATGGGCAGTCCAACTGCACTCTGGCCCTTTGGCAGTAGGGAGCAGCCCTGAAGTCACAAAACCAGCACGCTTTTGTTGATCAACACACAAAGTGTTCCCTCTCTTCAAGGAAAAGAAAAAAAAAAAAAAGACCCACCTGCTCCAGGGCGAATGCCAGCAGCCACGCACGATCACATCTCTGTACTGCATGATCCTGCGCTGCTCCGGCCTGTGCTCGCAGAGCCCTCCAGCCCCGGGAACATGTTCTGTGTTTGAAGCAAGCCTCCTACTGTACAGCGCTACGTACACTTCTGGCACCATCTCAAATAATGCTGACATAAATACAATAGAAAAGGCTCCGGTTCGGTTAGTCACGCCCTCTCACTGGAAGTCCCTGGTTCAATTAGGAACTCCCTCTCCCTTTTCTGACCTGCTTTCATCCTCCCACGTTGCTTTCGTTATTGTCCTCTCTCTTTTCCATCCCCCAGATAAAGGAAACCAGAGCACCACAACTGCAGTCGACAGCTCACACTGCTATCAGCAAACAGGCTGACCTTCAAACAGCTTACAGAAGTAAACGAAGTCACTGGTTTATACTGGTTATACACACTTGGAGAAAGAACTCCATCCAGTAAATCAGTGTTGGTTCGAATGATTCTAAAAATCTAAGGTTTGGTCCAAAATGGACATCAGTTTACTGCAGACAGGACCCACACAGCTGTGCCACAACAGGATGGCAAGCAGATCAGTAATGACAGCCTATTTTAGGACAAGAAAGTGACTGAAACTTTTCCTGTAGATGTATTTTCCCTGCTTTGATTTTTGCTTTAGGTACCTGTTACAAGAAGCTACAATAACTCAAAAATCTCAAGTACACCAAATAACTCCTCAAAGTGATAATTGATAATAATCAACTTAAAGCATGCCAATGAAATGGTAGAATGGTGCAGAATGTAAGAATCATCATCAAAAATGACTGTATTTATAAAGATTCCTTTAAATTCACAGGCTACTAATTCTTTTTGACTGAATCCATTAAAATACTGTCTCAGAAATTCACTGGAAACTGCAGATTAGCACACACCTTAGCAGCTGTAAGGGTTATCAGCTTGAAAAATCAGTACACCAACAGAATCTCCGTCCCTAAAACACAATGTAACTTGGCTCAGCTATTGTAAGCGCATGGGGAATGAGCAATATAAGACTCGTTAATGTTATCTTCATCCACTCAAAAAAAGCGACTGATAAGAAAAAGGAAAATAAATGCACATAGTTCACAAAATTAGCCACTAAAATAATGGTAAACTGCTAAGGCATGAAAATAGTCTGAAGCGTGGTTCCACATGCAAGGTCCCACATTCACAGCTTTCAGTGACAGCTCCCTTGCTGAGCGTACGCTTCCTAGGATGCTTCTCCCTCTAGCCCCATAAATTTCCCCCTGGACTTCACCTTGCACATCACCTGTGAATAGATATTTCACCAATGAACTTGGTTTTTATTTCTTAATGAAGTGATTCTATCTCCCCAACTAAACTGTAATTCAAGTTATCACCTGGCCTTTAAAAAAACGAACAACAAAACAAATGGCTCCCTTGCCTTTTAGGATATTAGCTTTCTAAATATTGTGAAAACACAGCTATTGAGTAATAAAACAAAGCTTTTTATGATGACTACCTTCCCATAACTGCAATTAAGATTTAGTCTAAAGCAGGGTTTTTTCATTACCTCCATAAGGAATCAACGTTACTAAATGTTGCTTCTGATGCCTCATTACTTGACAGAGGTCACGACACTTTTTAGGCTACGTTTCTGTCAGTATAGGAGCCCTCCTCTACACTACCGTACCTGAGGCTTTGCACGACCTGGGTTTCAATGTCTGAATGCCTGCAGTGGTCAGAGAACGGTTTCCCCTCTTCAGACCTTCCATCCTTAGCTGGGAGATGAACATTCATCTGTGCACAAGGCAGCTTGCAAAAAAGAATAGTGAAAAAAGCACAAAACCTAAAGGTTCCTGGTTTTCTCTGAATCGCCACCGTTCGCTGTAATGCCAAAAATACACGGTAGAAGCAGAAATTGTGAATGATTTGCAAGGAAGTGGTAAAGAGCCATATTGAACTTACAAAGGAGGAAGATCCTCAAAAAGCCAGCCTAACCTCACTAACCATAAAGGCAAATCCATACTTCTTCTGAACAGCTTTTAAGGACACAACAGGTTCCTGACAGGGACAGTCACTGGTCAGCCCCAAATTTCTGACTGCTGTTCTATGAGGGTAACAGGCAGTGACTCTCCGGTGTGCCTTTCCTTACCCTACAGCCACAATAAGCAAAGGAGCTTTGTTATTTCAGCGGCTGTTTCCTAGGCACAACAAGAACACACCTAGCTGGCTCCCAGGGGCTGTGTCCCCAGGGGCAGCCCCACTGCAGCCTCCCCAGCTGCACCACCTGCAGCTCCCAGAGCCTCTCCGAGTGCCAGTTCAGCCCAGTCTAAGCAGGAGAGAGCCGAGGACGCAGCGCCTTTTGGCTGCAGACAGCTGGTCAGCCACCTCCACAAGCTAACAGAAACCAAAAGAGATTACACAGAAGCAGCAGCTATGCTTGATTTTTTTTTTCCCTTGAATCTGTTTTTCCTTCTAGCAAGCCTGTAACTCTCAGAGAAAAAAAATGTATGGAAGAAAAAGCACAAGAGAATTCTGTTACTTATAAAGTTAAAAATATATATATGCTATCTATATATATATTTAGTGACTCAAATCACTCATTAAAAAAAATCAGGAAAGAAAATGAATCCTCTTGCATAAGGAAAATTACTTGAAAAATGTCTTAATTATACTTCAGAGCCCCTATTGCTAGGCTAACACTCTCAGTAGAGTTTACCTTAGAATAGCAGCGGACTGTTGGCCCAGCTGCTACTGCAGGAACTTGATGCAAAATGCCAGCTCAATGTGCTACAACTATCTCTAAGGTTTAAGAGGGCCAACTCTGACAAAGCCTGGCTGTGACAGCGCCAGTCACCGACACCAGAAGGCCTCTCCCACCTCGGTGCCAGGTCAGGGTGAGCGGACACGGAGCCGTGTCCCAGCCACGTGGGCTGTGGCTTCACGGCAGCCGATGGCCCTGCTGCCACCACACAACCCTGGGGCTTCCTCGCCCAACCTGGTGCCAGTCACAACGCCCCACAAGCTGGCTACAACCAGTGGCCCTGCCCAAACACCTCCAGGCAGGAGGGAGATGGAGGAGCATCAGGAAAGTGAATTGTACGGCGGCAGTGCCAACCACCATGCGGCCAACGCAAGCACTGAGAGGTCGACAGTGTGCTGTCAGAAAGCTGGCGTATCTCCCCTTCTGACCCATTTGTATTGTGCTTTATATTATGTAATAAAAATGATTTACACGTTCCATTTACTGAATTTATCTTGTTTCAGGACCTGTAAGCTGACTGTGATAAAATACGCAGCGCTCAGCCCACCAAAGGATAAGTTTCAAGAGCCCTTTATAAAAATCTTTACTGTACTTTCACACTTCTAAACAACACCTGGGGGAAACAAGGACCATACCCTAGTATCTCCTTCCTCCAGCAGCTTTATCAGTTGAGTCAACTTCTTATATTTTAAAATCTTTTACTTCTTTTAAACACTATTCTTACATTTTTGTGTCCTCTCCCTTCATTCCCTTCCCCCCTCCAACTTCCCCACCGCAGCAATCCTTCAAAAAGCGCCATGGAAGCAGCTCCTCCTATTAATTAAAAGAAAATTACTACACTTATGTAAGCTTACTTCTCTGCAACTGTGTCTCATCCCCTGCTTCTAGATCTGTAAAACCATTGTCAGCCTTTAATCAGAGCACAGGTATCAGCTCAGAAGCAGGTTTTCCTGCACGCAGCGTTCTACAAATGGTCAAATAAACTCAGCCTCCTCAGTAGATGCAAGCGATGACACAAAACCTGGGAATACGCACACTTTTTAACAAAACCCTATTTGGCACCAACCTGTTTTACAAAATTACAGGTTTTCCTAGATTTCAGACGTTTTCTTGTTGCATCACCCAGGAATTATGTGGTTACATCAACATCAGCCGGCTGCAGTTGCACAAGGAGCTGTCACTATCCTAGAATTAATCGATCTCAAGTATATTGTTTTGTAATTAAGCTTGTGAATACATCACCCCATGAATATAAAAGCAGCAGCAATAAACACATCCCAGAGAAGAGGGAGAATTAGAAGCTCTTTTTCACTTTCGAGGACAGCTAAATCACTTGGAGGCCGTTCTTCAGCAGCAAGCTCTCCCTGTGGCTGCGCTAGCGCTCTACAAGCGGGGAGCATTTTATACAAGCAGGGTGTCCTTATCCCTTTAAAGCCACATAACTAGGCCTTCATTTACACTTCAGCTACTAATTAAGCGTTCCCACAAAGAAAAGACACAAATTCAGATTCCCATTTAACAAATAGTTGACTTTTGAAAGAAAAAAGAGAAAATAGGGCACGTATAACAAAAAACGTTATTTGTTTCAATAACGTAAGCTAGAAATGCCTTTCAGTTACTGCTATTATTAATTTCATAATGAATTTTTTAACCAAGCTTGAGAAGTATGATCTCTGCAATACCTTATCATCAACCCCAATAATACTTTTTATAACTGTTATTGCAAACGGATCGGTGATCCCTGAAGAGGACAATTAAGCTGACACTCCAGGACCATGGTTTTACTCCTTATCGCAGTCCATTTACAATAATCATCTGAAAAGTTTAGGTTGTGTGGCCGGGATGTCAGCGGGCTAACACCTTATTATCCTTCCTTCTGGTCTTATAGCATTGCAGTTCTCGTACACAATGATCCGTGTTCCTCTTGTGCCAAAGTAGCTTTCACGGGGTATTTTTCGTAAGAAAAAGAATCTGCAGAGCACAAAATGCAAAGCAGTTATTATTGTCCATTTTTTTAAATGGAAATTGTGTGAATCATACTTAATTCAGGCAGGCTTGCCTTTCAGGTTTGTCAAGTTTAAACTCCACACAGATGCAAATTACTGCTAAAACTTCTCCCTGCATCTTAATGAGGTACATTATAAACTATGAAGCCAACTCGAAAACAAGAGCATTTTTGACGCCGATTTTACTCGAGCTAGGTACTCTAAGCAGTTCAAGGACTCAGAGGGCAGGAGGAAGCTGTACCCAGCAGCACTTGGATTCTGCCCGATCCCAAGCCTGCTCCAAGCCTGGTTTCCCAGAATAATGCTTGTGCTGGCACAAATTTGTGTGCGAGGATCAGACTGCACGATAAGCGTGCCTAAGCAGCGCTGCGAAGGCTCCCAACTGCTGAGCTCCGAACCCAACCTCTTTTCAAAACATTGTCTCATCCTTTCAAGTGCGGTCAGGCCAGAAGGGAAAGTAAATTGTCAAAACTGCAGGCAAGTGCTAAACAACCCGGTTTAAGGAGACATGTTAGTTAGCAGCTACCGCTGTCTCGCTTGTACCTTGCCTGGTTTAACGATGGTAGCCAACAAGGGATTGCCAAGCGTGCGGAGCGTGGACCACGCTCATCCGCGGCGAGGTTTTCTCTTGGCAACTCTGCCTACTGCTGCCTCAAACGGGGCCGCCCGGGCTCGCCAAGAAAAATGCTAATCACAGACAAATGCAATAATTAAGGGTCAGAAATCAGATAGAGAAGCCAAATTCCTGAATTTGGGTATGCGGATGCTTGTGCAGCCAGGATAAATGCACAGAAATGGCTCCTTCTAAGCAAAATCATGAGATGACCTATATAGGAAGTTAGGGCTCAGAATCCAGCAGTCTGACAGCACTGTGCCTTCTTCCAAGCCATTAATGCATGCTGGAAAACAGGGCCACGCTAACATGTCCACAGAGCAGGCTTATTAGCCTACTAACCGCTAATAGTCTTGCATTGCTTTTCTTTCCCAGCTTACTAAAAAAACAAAAATGAACCTCATGTATGAATCTGATTATCCATCCTCGCAGTAACTTCGGAAGGCCTAATTCAGGTCCGACCGAGTTTAAAGAGTGGAGAAGAACTGAGTTGCTCTGAGTTTGATGAGAACCGGAGACTGGAGAGACATTTCCAAACTAATGATGTCATTGGAAAAGACACCCAGAGCTTGGAAATCACGAACTGCTTCCCAGCTGGTCACTGTGCACGCGCCCTTCAGACAGAGGGCAAGCACATCGCTGTGCCACAAGCCACGCTCTGCCCACGAGGGATGAAGGAGCTGATGGTGTCGCCCTGTAAGCTTTCCTCGCCATACAAGAGGAAGCGTAAGTTCATTAGTCCTGCTGTTTGCAGAACAACTTGAGGACAGAAAACCCCACCCTGTTCCTTGACAATAGCGTATGCAAATGTAGTCAAAACAAATGGAGAACACTGAAAAATCAATTCTGAAGTGCTTGAATTATCTTACAGAGATAGGGGAAACTTTGAATATTGTCAGCACAGCATTCGTGCATGCAGAATGCTCTATCGGTGTTTCATCATGGAAGTCTTAAATTTGTTATCTACACACTGCTCAGTCAGGCATAAGAAATATAAAAGCAACAGTTAGCTGTAAAGTCAGATTATAAGAGGGTCTCCTGAATGCTAACAGCAGCAATAAATCATGAAATGTAACTTAACCGCTGAGTTGCATGCAATTTTAGGGACGCTGCCCTAAGTAGACTTTTAAACAAGAACCATGGGTTGAATACTAAATTTATGACCATAAACCTCTTGGAACAGGTATGAAATTGTTACGTTTACTAGCCTGAAAAAAAACGAAATCCTGGCAATTTGAAGATAAACACCAGAAAAGTATTTCACTGCGTTAAACTTTTTATTTCCCCAGTGGTTCACAGGTTGTTGCAACTGCGCACCCAGTTACCCACTATGTCAGCTAGGATGGTGCCCGACTCTTTAAATAGATGGTGCTGCTGTGGAGACAGAGGAAGAACTGCAGGACTGTTTCTGTGACGAGAAGGGCAGTGGGAGAAGTGAAATGCGAGCTGCAGGTTTGGAAGCCTGAGGTATCTTTCACTTCTGTTTTGTATTTTTTCCATACGCACAGGAAACTCCCTTGGGGGGGAGGAGAAAGACCAACTTCCCTACAGCTAAACCCAAGAACATATGTAAAACAGTCAAGTCGCAGGCTTCAGTGTTTCCATACCTTAATAAAAAAGAACGAGGCAAAAACTGAGATAGCAAAGTCTGATTCTCCCACCTCCAGAATGTCTTCAGACAACCCATGTGGGAAGCAGTAGGGAATTCAAGAGAAGTAGGAGTGAAAAGAAAAGCAGAAAGTCCCCACAGACACACGTGCATCACCACCCACCTCGCCCTTGCACAGCTCAGCCCCTTCCCCAGCCCTGAGCACTGTCCCTCTGCTTCCCTCAGTCCCCTTTTTGCTGCTGCAAAGCAGGAGAGGCAGTGAGGAGGAAGAAGGGCAGAGCTGACACTGACATTGAGAGTCTTCTGCTCCCACTGCTGGGGGATGTACGGGTTACACCGTTTTGGTACAGCCCAGGGTCCAGCAAGCCACGTGCTGGTCTCCAGCAGCAGGCTTCATGGACAGCTGGAGGAAAGCAAGAAGCAGACAAGCCTGACTGTACTCACCCCGAAACGTCCTCCCTGTCTATGACTATTTTCAGTTCGGGGGATTTCTGGACCCAATGCTGATGCCAGGAATGAACACAGCCTTTATTAATAACTGTCGCCTCACATGGTCCAAGCACGCTGTAGACAGCAAAGGATGTGTTTGGAGGCCAGTGGGGCAGAGCAGAGACAGAGGGAGATTTCTGCTATAACACAGGGCTATGCAGGATGCGCAGGAGAATCCCGAGGCACCGGGGCGTTATCAGCATGACCAGCCCTGAAAGGTCACCCTACCCCAGCTCTAAAAGGCAGTTCTGACACACCAGGAAAGGCAGTGTCAGAGTGGAGTGACACTTTAAAAGCCTGCAAACCACACAGCTCGGAAGCCACAGATACTCCCTGGGCTCAGCCAGCCGTCCAGTGCCGCGTGATAACATGAGCCCTTCTGCAACCAAAAGGGAAAGCACAAGGAAGCTCCGCTGGCCACGTCGCTGCTTTTCAGAAAGCTGATTTAAATAAAGAAAGAGCTTCTGAGGGTGCCAGCAGTTGTACTTTGGTCCCATGCAGCACAGCCCCAGGTGTTTCTAAGCTTTGGGAACTCTACTGACATTTGCCTTGGCACCAGAAGGAAGACAGGGCCTGTGAGCTGCAGTCACCCCAGTTGTTTTGGGGCTGAATAACGAACACAGCCCAGCGTTTCAGGTAAACTAGGGCCACTGCTAAGAGTGTGCTGAACCTGTACACCACCCTCCATACAAAGTGTGAAGAAGCTAGAGATGAATACAGGCTCCTTACAGGAACGAGACCATGCCAAGAGCAGGGGCACTTCGAACTCGGAGTCCTCAAGATGCTTCTAACAGCTACCACCAACTGCAAGCACCGTACAGCACAGATCTGAGAGGAACAAGACAGAAAGGCAAACAGCAAGTGGACAATGCACCGAACGGCCTCAGGCCCAAGAAAGTTTAGTGGATTCCATTACAGATATTTGGCAAAGGAGAAACTGATAAATGACTCAACTCTTCAGAGAGCAGCGTGAAGTTACTTTTGGCTTCCAAGGCAGAAATTAAGAAGGCAGCTGAAAAAAGGAAGAGGCCACAGTCACAAGGAGCGATGGAGATCTGGGACAAAGCTTAAGCGCTTGCTTCCTGTTTCTGCAATTAGGATCCAGTGTTGCAAGACTGAATTTTCAAAGGTTCCTTTTAGCGAAGGAGAAAGGTTGCACACATTGAGGCTCGCTGGTCACAACCACTATTCCCTTCTGCTGTCCGCAGGACATCCCTATTTGAATTCTCTTGCCACATAAACAGGGGGGGGAGGATTGCTTTAAGCCAAAGGGCTACGTGAGCTGCTTAGCCAGAGAGTAAACAGGCAGAAGGCTCAATGCTGAGAAGTCAGGGCCCATTGCTGCACCCCACCTGCAGTGACATCTTGATGTTAGCCTCGAAAATGAGTGGGTTTTGTGACACAGCAGCAGTAGGCAAGTTCATGACAAGTGCATCACAAAATCTACAAGCTACTGAAGATTCCTCCTCTGATCAGAACAAATGTTGAAGATAAATATATCCATTGAACTGTTGGTTTTTAACCTGTATTAAAACACTCTACATGAATACAGTTTCTGTAAGGTTCTGAAAAGGTATTAGGAAAAGCAAAACTAATGTACTGAACCAGCGAACCAGGCAAAAAGAAAGATGCAATTTTATTGAGAAAATTACACACGCTCTTTTAAGCCATCCTGAATTAGGAGAGATGATGTGTACAGTAAATATTAACTCGAGTTCTATAACAAAGCTGTATAACAAACTACCTGAACTGAAGCTTATCCGCATGCACGCACCCGCATTTTGGGCACTGCTTAGCTACAGAATTTAGCTTTCAAAGCCTGATCTCAGTTTTACTTTGTTTACTTTCAGCATTTCAGAAGCAGTCCTTTCTCCCAGCTCTGTGGCTTTAGAAATACATCATATTAGTAAGAACAAGGTGTCCCGTTCCTTCCCACCTTTCAATGCATGTCCTACAACGCCGCTAGCAACTGATTGCAGCAGCTCTCCGGCCATTCAGTTATATTTTATCCATCCTTGGAGGAGCAGGAGAATAAAGCAGTAACAGCTTCCTAAACACTTTGAACATGGGGAAGAGGACTGCAATATGCCAAAAGACAGGAGGATAGTGAAAAGAAATAACTCTGAAATAAAGCGATCCTCCACTATTTCTACCTCCCGCCTTCACATCATTAACTTTTGTTGCTTTTTCTTTACAGCTTAATTCTCCTCATTGCTCCGTATCCATATTTTGTCTCTTGCTACATAAGGTATTTCAGGTTCTTGAATCTGTTTTCTCCCTGATTCTACAAGCTCTGTGAATGATGGCAACGGGCACTTCAGCTGGGAGACGAGCAGCGTACCAGCACTCATTAGAGACACCTTTTCTCATGATGGAGGAAACCAATCTGGCCAAGCTCCCCATTCCCAAAAGCAAGGAACAGGGTTTGGACTTGACTTGAAGCAGGCAGTTGTTAGCATAACATATTGGTTGAGCAGTAAGTGACTTCCCCACTGTCTTACAGGGCCAGTAATAACAGAAGCTGGGGGAAAATAAAGACCGTGAAGGATCCAGAGCAGGGAACAGCACAGTTAGAAGTCCTCTGGAAGTTCTGCTCTGAACAAAGGCAACTGGACACAAACTGCCCAGGAACAGAGAGAACAGGGCTTGTACAGAAACTTCACAGAAAAAAATGGGGAAAAAATATTCTGGTGTGATGACCCATAAAAAACAAGGTATGTAGGAGCAAAATTAATAGAGATCTGGTCATAAAACTCAGGGGAGAACAAGTCTGAAAGTAACTAGGTAAAAATAATTTTTAAAAAATCTCAATATTTCATATATAAAACAAGAGAAAACACTGACTGAGTCTGAATTCAAATTAGAGGAAAAGAATGCCAAGCAGTGCCTATAAGCATTCTTCAACTAATTTCAAAACAAACAGGAGAAAGTACTAGCTGGGACAGCAATTGGGACGCTGCTAGGATAGTAACTCTCATCTTAGGGAAAACACTGTCGTTACTGAAGGAAAACACCCGAAATCAGGACAATACACAGGAAAATACCAAAAACAGGAATGGTATCACAGGTGTAAGCAGTAAAATCTGTATTAAGAAAGTACATGAAACAACCACGTCCACAACTTGAATCCTGTGTATCAGAAGCACATAGGAAGACTTCTAGTAAGTGAAGAAGTCTCTTATCTCTCCAGATGTAATACTCATCGCTGCCTAATAACTTCTAGAAAATGTTGGTCTGCTGTGTTTTGTTTTTTTTCGAGAACTGTTCTAACTGAAAAAGATAAACTTCCAAATGTGAACTGATGCAACATGACCTTCAGGACTGTGCAAACTGATGAGTCAAACCAGTCTCCCGCTAACTTGAAGTGCCGTACAGCAGTAAGGTGAAACAGCAGAGGAACATTTTTTTCGTTTGTACAGTACTGAGTGGTATTAATAATTCATCCAAAAAGTATCCAGATGAACACAGGAAATCCTCAGGGTATGTCTGGAGAGTTTTCTTGTACATTTTATTCCCATGTGAAGATTCAGCCTAGATTCAATGAACGCTCACATTGGCTTCAAACTCCATCTCACCAGGCACCTTCAGCACATCTTCTGAGGTCAGCTTTTGTCTCCTGCTGTCTCAAAAGCTCCATGTCGATGCAGCAGCCAGTCAGAAGGAAGAACAATTTTCCTTCCAGCTCAGGGATCCAACAAAAAGAGTTGTCTTCTGCTCTCTAGCAGCCTGTAGCACTTGGACGTGGCTGTAAGCTCGCGATCCATTTTTCCTTTGCTGCCATCCGAAGCATGACTTACCACTTCAGCAAGTTCGCTGTCAGCAAAACTTCCCAACGAGCCCTTTTTTAAGGCATCGTTTCGTAACCATTCCTTTGTTTTGTCTATGAGCTATTGTGAAACACAGGTATTTTGCCCATTGCAAATAAAAATACGGAAAGTTGTGACGTTTGTTTTAGCGCAGTTCTCGTGTTTGTTTTAACGCAGTTCTCAGTATTTTGAGAGCGTTACTACCAAAACATAAGCACTGCAAACACAGGTTTTATTTACTGTGTTATCAAAACTGAACACTAACTTGGCCAACACTGGTGTAATTAAAACATAGGAAAATAAGTCTTCATGCTTTAATTTTCCTATTTCTGATGAGCTTTATAATCAAAATACATTCCAGAGCTGGAGAGCTCCCTCTTTTCTTCATTATACAGTATTCATCTATCACACTTACCAATAAACCATCACATTCACCTCCATACCCAGCAGCAAAACATTTAATACTGGAACTAACAGCCACCCATGTAAGTTCAATGCTTATCCAGCCATCTCCCAAAACCTTGCTTTTACATCACCAGGAGGATTCATTTAGAATCATCTGCGCTGACTGACACAGCTTGTCACAACGTGCCATGTGCCACCAGCCTCTTCCAAAGAGGAAGCCTGATCCCAAATGCTTCATTTGACTGACTGCTCAGCACAGTTTATTGATGGAAGGTTTGTAGTGCACATGTAAACAAAACAAAACCAACACCAACTCGGCAATCTTAAAAAAAAAGTAAATTGGAATGCAAAAAGGAAAATAAAAACACCCCAGGACTCAGTGCTGGCAAAGGAGCACCGAACAGCAAAAGAAAAAAGGTTGGCCAGAAAAATACTTGGACAGAAAAGACACATCCAGAATAGCTTTGCTATATCCCCTTCACTTCTGGAAGATATTACATTATTAAGGATTTTACTAGTCATCACTGTATATCTACTACAAAACTAAAAGAGCGTGAAAAGAAACACACACACACGCAGCATAATACCAGGCTTTCAATACAACTATTTCTTTGCTGAATTCTTACACTCGCTACTGAAGCCAGCGTTGGCTGGCTGAGTTGGAAAGCAGGAAAGGACTTTGAATTTTAAAAATAAATACCTATAGAGAATAATTTCTTCTGGAGCTTGAAGGCATGGCTCCAGCCCACCACAGCACCACTCTGTCTTTCTTTGCCTTTACCCACTGGTTTTGCCCCATATGGCCCAGCTATGTCACAGCAGCACCCTTCTGTTCCAGCATCCCCCACCCTCACCAAGACACATTGATTACAGCCATGGCCACACTTCATCTTCAATACCACATCCGTTTGTCAGGCAGGCTGAATGCCTAAGAAGTGTGATGTCTTTCACTCTGTGACCCAGGAGGGAGGAAGACACGATGCCACCTACTGAAATGCAGCGAACCCATCAGGGCACGGCCCCCCGGCACACAGGGCAAGGGGAAGGGGGCCGGGAGACACTGACTGAGCTTCCAGCTCTCCGCCGACCCTGCGCCTGACCTTGGCAAGTCACTGGCTTTTTGCACGTGTTTTGTCGTGTTCAGGACACAACGGGTTTTTCCACAGACGGCTGGAACAACAACAACAAGATAACCAATTTAAATTATTATTTATTCTCTTATGCCAGGCTCTAGATCCCTTCTTCAACAGCACGAGCTGAGAACAAGCACAAGCACCTCGGACTGCCCAGACCTCCTGCGTGAAGGTCCCCTCATACCAAAACACCGGGGACAGCAGCAGCCCATCACAGAGACTCCCCCTACTGTACCAAAACCTGATAAAAGCTTCGTTTCACGAATTGTTCTGCTGAGCAAACAAGTTTAACCTTATTTTCTACACAGGCAGTTCCTAATCTACAGCTTGCAAAAGCAACGCTGCCTGCAAGATCCTCTGCCACTGCTCCCAGCCAAAATTGAATTACAGAGTTAAAATAAGAGCTGCCAGGGAAAGGAAAGCAGGATATTGCCTAGAGAGTATTTTTTACTCTGCGCTGTTACTATGGCCCGGCAAAAATTAGGGACCAGTAATTTACACAATTCAATTCCCTCTGTCAGGCTTAGAGAATTCTGAATTTCATGGCTGCCTGATCAAGTTTCCTTCTGATACCAGGCTTCCTGGTAATCTCCCAAAGCACCACACACTGGAAATACGCCACAAGTACAAGTTATAAAAAAGCACAGATGAAGTGTTCTACAGACCGAGCAATCTTATCAAGAACAGCAGCAGAAAGACCGTTGTCTGGCACATACTGAAAGATGCCCACATTTTTCTGTGCCCATAATGGAAAATTAAATAGAATTAAATATTTGTGTTGCTACTCAAGTAACTATAAATAATTAGATTAACACTGACCCGTTGCAATATGTACTCTTGAACCTCGCTACCAGGAGTAGAACAATTAAATGAAGTAACAGGTGTGATCTCGCATGGAGCAGTCAGAAAGGATCACTTGCCAATGCAGCTCGTTGCCTTTCACCACACGTGCTCTGGATTTTGGACATGCTGATTAAATGCCCCTTCGTACAAATCAGTCGTACAGTTGCAACAAAAAGGAGGAAAGCTATACTTCCACACAACCACCTTAATTCCTTCATGTTTGCCAAGTAAAGCAGCAATAACTTTAAACCATTCATTACAGAAATGCATACTTAAATTCAACAGGAAAGCTTTCAAGGACTTACTCATGTACAAAGACACGTTCAAAGAAAGAGCTCGACAAAGTTACCGTAGATACATGCAGACCGAAATTTTCAGATCGCTTTAGAAAGAATAAATCATGCTGTAGCATCATGTCAGTCACTGAACCAGCTGAGTAACTGGAACAGTAAAACACCAATATAACTAGTGGTAAAGTGTTATAGATAAATCAAACTTTTCAAAAAATAGAAAAAAAATGAAACTGGAAATGAAAACTCTTATCCTTGCAAAGCTACAGCCTCCGCGTGCTGTAAAGATGTAGAAACTCAGTCTTAATCAAGAGATTTCTCACATGGTGCATACTGAAACCCCTATCTCCTCTCCCTTCTTGGTAACAGAGTTTACCGCCACCAACACGTAGTTTACGCGTTTACAGGCACGAAGATGTGTATCGCTGCCTGGTTAACCACCGCAGCAGAAGAGTACGGAGCATTTTTTCAGCAAACGAGAGCATTTTAAATTGCTTACTATATCCTGGCCCCGAAAAGTGGCCTGTGATGTCACACACAGACAGGCGAAGAAAGTTTCTTCAGGTTGGGAAGGGTACTTCACATGTTAAAAAAAAAGGTAGCAACCACAAAACACACACACACACACTCTCTCTCTCGCGCGAATTATGAGTAAAAAGCACCACAACACAAGCAGAACCCCAGGAAATGAGATAATGTCAAACTCCGTGCCTCGCGTTTACTTTTCCACGACTCAGTAAGGATATAATGATATGGAAATTGCTACTTTCTATTAATAATTTTTCTCTTGAAATTTATCAGCTGTTTCCTCTTCTGAGCTTGTATGCTGGAAAGGAATGACCATAACACCGTATTACTTCCTTGCCTCACATGATCGTACTTAGTTCTTTCTGCAATTATGTTCAAGACAAACATGACAGATGTACGATATTAGATCATAAGCATTTTACATGAAAATGAAACCTCAATAAGTTCAGAAACACCATTTTGCATCTATAATTGTAAATTTGCCTTGAAATAACAGGCTTAAAAGGCATTCCCAGTTGTGCACACAGAATTAATTTCATCCCACAATCCAGCTAGTGATGTTTACCTTTTCCCCCTCTTTATCTAAGCACTCAGGAAAAAATAAGCAACCCTTTAAATGCAGGCAGATGCTTCAGTTGCTTTTTTTCTTCTTTTAATAGCACAATAATGTAAACTAAAAATAAAACAAAAAGCACTTAGAAGTACGCCCTCCCTGGGAAATGCTCTTGGGAGGCAGTGATTCAGCACATCGCAGTGCCATGCAGGTCAGCTAATAACGTGCTTGCAATTAACAGCCAAAGCACTCAGGGTGATCAGCAGAGAAAGGATGGCCCCAAACTTGAGAATTCTGCTGACACGATTTGCTCTCCACATGTGAAGCTCATATGTGGCATCAACTACGTCCTCCATTCCCCACAGACGTTCACATGTATTGCATAAGATCCCATACTTGTTTGTGTTAAGCGTGTACTTTACACATCTAAAACTACACTTTCTCTGCTCAATTTTACCAAAGAAAACCCCACGGAATAGCTATGTAGTGCACCCACCTTTACTATACTCTTTATACCGTAACTGTACTCTTTTAAGTAACTCCAATAATGAGTTCCTAAAAGCTTTTTTCCAAGCCCGTGCACATGAAGGTGCAGCAGGTCTTTCAGAAAGCCTTTACAAGCCCTTGCTGCTGCAGGCTACTTCGGCTTCTTTGTGCACTCTTTTTAAATGTAGAAATCGTTTGAGGTCCTAATAACAATAAAAAACTAGAATGAATTACTGCTGCAAAGTAGAATGTAGCAAGTCAGAGGAAAGAAAGAGTGTTCTCTCCCACTCACAAATCGTTTGTGTAATTCATAGTAGAGAATCAGAGCTCTCTCTGCACAGAGATACTGGTAAAGGATTCCGCCTTTTAAGTAGCAATTTAAAAAGCCAAAACATGTTATGCCTATTAAGACAGACTACAGCCTACTTCTAGAGAAATCAAGCTCTACAAAGATGATTTTCAAAGCTTCCTTGATACATCAACTACAGTAAGTCCGAAATGACTAAGAGCTACTTAAAAGAACGAATAAACAATGGGAGCAAAACCCTAATCGAGAGCTTAACGTCATAAAATCGCTCCTACCAAGCCTACAAATGGTTAGAAGAGCATTTGTTGGCATCTCAGAAGACTCTCAGGAACACAGTGCTCAAAGAGATTTCCCAATAGCCAGAACGAAGACACCGACATGCCCCTTGATCGTGATTTAAATGTTAGTCACACAAAACCATCCCCTCATTTGATTGTAAACGAGTTTCTCCCAACAACCTTCAGCCCTCATCATGTGCGCGCACACAGCACAATAGCCACGGTTATGCTATTACTCAAATCTTAATAAGCACTATGCTTAAACCTCCAGCAACAGTAAAAACTGTAGCCCGAAGATCCCATTCCTCGGATCCTACTCCTGCAGTCCACACAATCCATCCTCCAGCCCTGGAGCTCCACGGACGCCGCTCTCAGGAACACCTCCCGCGGCCACCGCTCCGGATCCAGGTGCAGCTCTTATCTCGCCAGCCCTGCCAATCACCCGGACTATCGGCAGCGCTTCTTCGCCGGAAATATTCTCCCTGATTCCCTTGGCGTGGTTCCTCTCGTGACTCAGCCCTTATCGTTCTCTTTTTCCCTTTCAGCACATCCTTCTGGAGGAGCATCCCCATTCACCTCTGGTGGTTTATGAGCTCCGCAGCAGCCCTCTGTCTCGCATCCCTTCCCGTTCCCCTCCACCTCACCCAGTACCACACGAAGCCGCTGCCTGCCAACAAATCACAAACACACTTTCTACACCGTATCTGCGGTGTTTGCCCAAGCTAACGCCTCGCCTGGCGCCTCCAGCCTGTCCATCCAGATGCCTCGCTATCAGCTCAGCCCCATCCCAGACAAAACACGGCCTTATGGGCTCTGCCACTGCTCCAGCCTCCTTTCCACCGCTGCAAGTCGCTGCCTTTTGGGACTCCTGAAGCATCAGCCCTCAAACCGTGGCTCTCTATACGTCCTCAGACCTATAGGTTTTGAGACCCATGTCACTAAGATATGCCTTCAGTAGGTTAATTTTTATCCTGTGACCACACCAGCTCACATCCCAGCTACCAAAGCAGCCTTCTTCATCTTCCAAAACGCAGAGCTGACCCTGCTTTATTTACTCTGAACCTCCCTCTCTAGATAGCTTTTTCAGACCGACATCAGGTCACACAAGTCCTCCTCCCCTCCCATGTCCCCAGCAGCACCCACTTCACCCTCTGCTTCCAGACCCGTGCTGCTGAGTCCCCTCCTCACACCACTGATCGGGACACAGAGGGGGCAGCTTTCAGCGAGCACCCTGACACATTTCCACCTGGTGCCGAGCATTCTCCTGTGCCACCACAGATCTGCAGCGTCTTCCCTCACCCTTTGGTCGTTCAGTGTTCAGGAAACACCTCTTCGCCACCCAACTTCGAGGTGACTAATTCAGGCACCTAACAGCCTGCTATTTAGAGGTGTGTTACTAAAACACTTGTCTACGGAGCCTCTGCAAAACGCTGTACCCGGGAGAAGCCTGTGTCATTGTTACTGTCTTTTTTTCAGCGTTTATCTGAAAGCTGCTTGAAAAATAACCCAAACACTATCTTGTTTACTGCTATTACAAAGGTTTTCACTGGTAATTGAGTTCTTATGGCTAGCATTTACCGTTTTTATCTACCATTTCTAAATTTATTACTTGCTTGCCAGTACAGAAATCTTTGCAAAGGTTTTTGGCGATGGCTTCTTGCCATCTTTTATTTTTTAGCATTTTACAGAGCGGGTTGTCCCAGATTACATAGCGAGCCACAGAAGACACCACTCCACTTTTTAAGTCAATTTAAAATGACTTAAAAATAAGTTCTTAAGAGCAGAGATTGTCACATTGTTGCATTACAGCCATTTTCAAGCTAATCAAGGCCTAAAGGTATTTTTATAACATCAGTAATCATTTAAACAACGTGCTTTGCACCCAAAACAGGCAACTCTACTTAACTAACATTTTCCTTAATTTTGCCATCTTAAAACAACGAGTTTCCCTAAACTGCTCACAAGCCAAAAACGCTCCACAAAACCCCCAAGCACTATCCTATTATTGCAGCCATAAGTGATCCACTTTGGTTAAAATCACCTCACAAATAGTTCATTTTCAGTAACTGCCCCATGTTTCTGCATACCTTACTAGACCCAGGTCTGATACCGTGGGCTTTCAGCCATCCCATACACGCCAGCTGTTTGGATCGAACCGTTCCTCACGATGCACAAAGCATGCAACGTGCTGCAGGTAATAAACTGGTATCGTACCCTGACTCCCCCCCACAATTACTCCAGTAAGTTCTTACTATTCCACCCAGCACTGCACAAACCATAACTTAGGCTTAGGCGTGCAGCTTTCGCAGGAAAAGCTGTGTTTTCACACGCAGCCTACACTGGCTACAGAAAAAACATATGCTTTATCTCAAAAGCTTGAGCACCCATAAGAAAGGCACGCCACTCAAACACCAGGCAGTGTTTGGGCAGTACAGACTCCACTTACAGCTTTTTAACTTCAAGCATTTTTTTTCCCTAGTTCACTACTCAGCTTTTGCAGAACAGCCGAGAAAGAAAAAACATTTTTACTGACTGTTTGGAAAAAAAAAAGTCAGTTACTGGAGTATCATCAAATTGTGTCGAGTGTGCTAACGTGCACAAACAGCACAGCACCACAGCTGTAGCCCAAAAACTGCTCCTACGTAAAGACCCCAGGCTCCTCGATGCAATCTAACTCCAACATTAGCCAATCTTGACATACTTCTTTTTATCAATGTAGAAAGTAATAAACAATAAGAAAGTGAGACAACTTTTTCAGAGAATTACTCAACTTAGAAGTTTTGAACAGTAACTCCAGGGTTAAAACCCAAAGCTATACACAGTGTTTTGTATTCTTGTTAAAATGCTTTTTTAATTTGATCGCCCATTAAAAAAAAAAAAAAAAAGAGTACAGAGTTTGTCATTCTCGGCATTTTAACGTATTTCCACGAAGGCTGACTGTAACGTCACAGACACGAGAACATTTTTGACCAACCTGTAATAATCAATAAACAGAAGGAAATGGAGCCCAAATATTCAGATCAGTAAACTAACAGAAACGTGGAAAAGCTTAATTGCTCACTAGGACACAGAGTACCACTTGCAGCAAACTTTAAAAGCATTTCTTCTTTCAACTGTAACCTCTAAAATAGCACACTGCAGGAACCATAACAAATACGACCAGCTTCACCAAAGAACATTTAATTGGGAAAATGTGTATGAGCCGCAAGATGCCTTTATCAGGAGAGAAATCAGGCACGAGCTTCGATATAGTTTTTGACAGACAAGAGCGAGGAATTGGAAACACTGCTGCCGCCAACCAAAACAACAAAATACCATAATGCTACCTTCTCCACGAGAACAAAAGCATCCACCACCAACTCCACCCCACCCCCAAGCAGGCTGTTGCGCTCCCTAACCACACAGCCCATGCTGGAGACAATGTAATCCCACGGGGAAGACAGAAGGTCACAGGCGCAGTGTGAAGCCACAAAATAAGGTCCACTTTTTGGACGGGCTCGGCGGTGCTTTCACCCCTCACAATGTCACTTGGAACAACCAGGTGGAGCGCAGGCAGGGCCCGCTCTTCTCCTGCTGTCCCTTCCCTTGGCAGATAGGAGGTTACACGCGTCCAGCGTGCTCCAAAATTAAGGGCACTGCCCTTACGGCAGGCAGGAGAGCCCAAGATGTGGCAAGGGCAGCGACACTCCGCGTAACCCCGCAGGTGCGATGGGACGCTGCGTGCCAGCCGGGTGCCTGCTGCTACCCACGGGCTGCAGGAGGCTCCGGGGGTGCCGCTGGTTACAGGGACACACGGAGCAGCGGGGCAGCCGCGATCAGCCCCCCCAAAGCATGGCTAAAAGCATCGCCAGCTATCGCCTGTCGCGACACACGGCGGCTGAGCGGGGCGGGGAGCCCGCTGCCCTTGGCCGTGCGGGGTTAGGAGCTGAGGGCGCCCAGCAGAGCCCGCAGAGCGGCGGAGGGGAGGCGAGGAGGGGCAGCTCGGCCCCGTGCCCCCACACAGGGGCTGCCCGGCCGGCAGCACCCGCAGACTGCCCGCACCCCGGGGGGGCACGGCCGGGCCCAGGCGACCCCGCGGGGACGAGCCCCGAGCCCGGAGCCCCTCAGGAGGGGGTGGGAGGGGCAGGGCCCGGCCGCCTCAGGGAGCCCGGGGGGAGCCCCGCGGGCCCTGCCCCGCGCCCCGCGCCCCTCAGAGCGCTGCGCCCAGCCGGGGGGGACCCCGCCGGCGGGGGCTCGGCTGGCCGGGACCCGCCTGCACGGCCCCCGGAGGTCGCCCCCGGGCTCCCTGAGGCGGCGGCGGGGCCGGGGGCCGGGCGGGCGGCGGGCGGGGAGCCCCCGGAGCGCGGCGCTCCCGGCGCGGCGCCGCCGTCCCCCCGCACTTACCCTGTCACAACAGGCGCCATCTTCCACAAACTCTCGCCAAAACTCCTACTCTCGCGAGAGCTGCCTCCACACACACCCCCCCTCCCTCTCCTCCCTCCCCTCCCTCCTCCTCCCGCTCCCCTCGCACCTCCCCTCCCCGGGACGGCGTCGCGCATGCGCAGAGCGCGGGAGACACACACACGCAGAGCGCCCGGGCTCTCCCCTCAGACACAACAGCCCCGGCGTGGGAACCGGCGAGGTCTCGCGAGAGTGCGCGGCGCTGGGGAGAGGGGAAAGAGGGGAGTCTCGCGAGACTTGGCCGCTGGGGGATTCCCTCTCTGCCTGCTCGTGCGTCTGGCTGCCCGGCGGAACGAACCAACGCGGGGACAGCGTGGGGGGGTGGGGACACACGACAGCGGCACTGCCCGCCCGCGGGGAGCAAACCACTCGGGGCGGCAGCGGGGGGGGCGCTGCCAGCACGCCTGGCAGAGCTGACCATTAGCGGCGGCAGGCGGGGGGGGGGGGGGGGGGAGGCTGGCGGCCGCCTCCTCCTCACCGCCCCCATACCCCGACCCCCCCCCCCCGCGGGAGGCGCGGTGGGCCCGCCCGCCGTGTGCTGGGTGAGGGCGGGCGGCGCGCGCCGCGCCTCGAGCCTGTGGCAGTGCCCCGTGGGGTCCCGGCGCCATGTTGGGGCTCGGCCGGCCCTGAGGGCGCTGAGGGGCTGGGGGCGGCCAGGGGGGCCCCGGGGCCGGCACCTCAGCGGTGCGGGCTGCCCACTGCCGCCTCAAAGTCTGTAAAATCACCCTACAAAGCTCCATCTGGGAGTGCACACCGCATGTGCCTTCGTTCCCTTCTGCTCAGTTTAAAAATCGCCTCACACAAAGCCCAGAAACCAACCAGAAAATAAAAATCTTTCACAAACGAGGGGTTGGAGGTCGGGGTTCAGAGGGGTGGGTGCGCCAAGGACTGATCCCATTTCTTACATACAATCATATTTTTGAACAATAAAATCTAATGAAAACCTTTCTTTCTTAATTTTGGTGTCTTCTCCAACCAAAAAGCATAAGAAAATAAAATCATACAATGGTTTGGATTGGAAAGGACCTCAACGATCCAGCTGCAGCCCCATGCCATGGGCAGGGACAGCTCCCACTAGGTCAGGTTGCTCAGGGTCTCATCCAGCCTGGCCTCCAGCACCTCCAGGGATGGGGCATCCACAACCCCTCCGGGCAAGGTTTATTTGTTTAGCAGGTAATTTGGGAGTCTGCTAAGACCCAGACCAATAAAGCGACTCTTGTACTGACCTCTCAGAAGTCTTGGTATGGGTGCTGTAACGAGAAGGTATCCACAGAAAGAAAGGACCTGGCTGTGCTCCAGCACATTGACATAACGAGAGGAGCCTGATCTTGGATCCATTTAACAACGAGACCATTTCAAGTCCATTAGAGGACTGTCTGAAAATTAATCCCTTTCTGTCCTGGATTCTATCCTACCCATTCAACCTCTTCATGCCTTTAGCATACCAATTTAACTTCACATACATATTCAACATAGATTTAAAGATCCCCCCGAGACTCCAAAAAGTGCATCATTTTCATTACTTCACCTCCATACCTCTGCTGTTTCCCAAGGTAGGAAAAGTGAGAACATTCTCGGTAACACCATTAGTATGATGTCTTCCCTAAGTACACTCGTACTAATTCAAGGGATGTGTCAGATGTATAAAGGCATGCTCCAAGAGATCGTTTGGCCACCAGGTTTACTGTAATCCTGCTCGCTGTACAAACAGCTATTGTTTGCTATTATCAAAAGCACTTTTCCCCATCATGATTTCCCCTTCTGAAAGGAGTTATGAAATGACGTTGATTGGCTCCACGAAGGAGCCGAGAAGGCGCAGCTCTTGTCAAAAGCACGATGCATACTGGAAATCCTCTGTATTGTTTGTGAAGAGCAACTCATAATCCCTTTGGAAATCTCTTCCTAAAAACATCTTCTCTTTTTTTTTTTTTTTTTTTCCCTCCAAGGCTAAAGAATGATCTCAGCTCATGCTAGCTCCGTTCCGTTAAGAATGGTTCCTGGATATTTGCCATGGCCTGTCTCTAGATGGTCATTTTCTGGGGCCCCTCTTTTGCTGTGTTTTGAATTGAACTGGAAGATCTAAAAATACAGCACACAATAATATGCCATGTCTAGACTCTTAATATTTTACAAAGAATAATAATCAAATTAATTGGATGCTGGAGCAGGTATATTATTTCAAAGAATAGTTACAGAAATGATTGTAGTCCTTTCCATCACTGACAGAGGTACATTATAAAACAAACATCTTTTTTTTTCCTTTTCAGTTATAAACAATATGTAGTGCAAAAGGCCAGGAATACTGTTCACATCAAAAACAATAGCCTGAAATTAAGCGAATATCTTGAGGTGGAAGGAAAGACAATAAAACCACAGAGGTGTTTTTTTGTTTGTTTGTTGTTTGTTTGGTTTTTACTGTTGTGCATGCATTGAATTTTATCCTCATTTCTAAAGGTTCTTATTTCACGTGGTAGAGTGTGTGCAATTTCAGTTGCCTTTAGTGGAAACTGAAAGCATCTCATACCTCAGTGAGCCAGGCCCTCCTTTCTGTTCTGTAGTGAAGGTAAACACCTCCGGAGCTGAGGCAGGGGAACAAATTTAACTACAAAGTTTGCACTATTTACATTTTTGTATTTATTTGCTATGCAAATCAGCAGTCGGCCTTTCCAACAGAAAGTGATTCAAGCCGTGCTGAATTCAGTGGCACAGCTCTGAATGGAGCCCCTGGCTTCCACGAGGACGTGGGGACACCCAGCTTGGAGGTGCCATGGACACGGGGACTCTCCTTCCAGGAGGGGGCTTTGCCCAGTGGGGTACCCGCTGTTGTTAGCCTTTGGAAAGGGAAGGTTAAAGAAAGAAATGGCTGTTACTTTTGTTTTGTAAACCCTGGGACAGGGCTGCCTCATACTTTTTTTGGTTCACTGGCACGTAGAGGTGTGGACAGGGCCGGGTCCATAGGGCTGTCAGGGCTTTGTCCCAGGTCTGAGCTCTGTGCAGACACCTACAGCTTCTTCTGGGGATTCATACAGTCCCCTCATCCCCTCAGGGCTCAGGGTGGAAAGAAAAGACAGGGATCAGCCCCTCTCTGTGGTCTTTTGGCACTTCGTTTTGCCTGTCAGGTGGCATTTAAGGAGTCACCTTGCACAAACAGCCCTGCTCTGGAGCGGAGGGCAGGCGGGATCGGGGAGCGCTGGGTGCGAGCTGTACTAAGAGGCCTCAAGATTTCAACAGCCTGCTCGACCAGTCCGGAGCAAACTTTCTCCGGCTCAGCCCTGGCTCGGTGCTGCCCTGGAGCTCTTTCCTTCGGGCACGGCACTAGCTAGCACTGCTGCCTGCCCTTCTGCTCAGCCACTGCCCCATGTCCAGCTGGCCTGGAGACAGGTCAGGGGACTGCAGATCTCTTAGGGACTGCCCCCACTTCTGAAGAAGCACCCCGTATCTGTTATGTGCTCAGCACTGAGTCCCCTTCCCAGCCGAGCCTCGCTTCTCAGAAGAAATAACTCATAGCACATCCTGTAAAATCCTCGCTATTTATAAAGCATACTGACCTTAAAAACATCACAGGTAGTAGATTCACGCAGATATCTGAATCTGCAGTTCATTGTAAGTAACAGGTTTATCTCTAGATGCTACAGTTTGTATCTGGTAATGTAAATCACACATTCGAGTAGTACATGCTATGATATAACCCTTCTGGAATTTTATAAGCACAGGATGTACAGTGTGGTTTAACCGCGTGTCTAGGAAAGAAAATAAACAGGCAGTTGCCCACAGAGCATATCTTACATCTGAACTTCTGTGCGTGTGCCAGCTAAAGTGATCGCCCTAACCGCTAGCTGGACAACTGGATGGCAGAAGTGCCTCTGCTGTTGGAAATGGGAGCTATTGTTCAGCGTAGCACTGAGGATTTGCAACACTGTCCTGAGGGTGATAAGGATAAAGAGGAGGGTAGTTAGCAATCTTAAACGGGAGCATTGTTAAATAGTTCTCGCTTGTGTGTCATAACCTCAGCAGCACAAGGAAAAATCGTGATCCGCATCTTAATGCCAGCTAGGGCATAAGTGTGCCTTGGCACAGCAGCTCCTGAAAGCTACGGTCGGGCTTGTGCCTCTCGAGAGTGCCTTGCAAGCAAGTACAGTCCCTCCACCGAGCACTTCTAGAATCTAAAGGCGAGATGCAAAAAGTGAGTATAACAAACAATAGGAAGGAAGAGGGGGAGGGAAGATGAGGTTAACAGTAATAACATCATGTGGTTATGTAGGTTAACAGTGTGAAGGGTTTGATGACTGGCTTCTGAAACCTTTTATTTTAAAGTATTTTCTCTACAACACCTTCTGAAGATACGTTTTGTATTGAATTAAATTTTGCGCCTCACCCCTCCGCAGAAAAGTACCTCCAGTTACTTTCCATTGGGTGAAGTTTTACTCCAATGGCCTATAAACCACCCTACATATCTGTGTGCCTCCTTTCAGAGCAACAGCTGCCCATCTCTGAGCAGCTCTCCTCTCCACGCGTGCAGGGTGCCCGTCCAACAGATTTTGTGGCACCCAATTATCGCCCTGGGCCACAGGTCCTGCTGTGGTGCCCTCAGCCTCCTGCTCTTTGGGCTGCCCTGCAGATACCTGCTGCAGGGGAGTCTGTGAATGCGAGGGCATCCTGCCAGTGCCTGCCCGCTGCCCGGCAGCATTCCCAGCTGCCTTCAGCTCCTGCATTTCAGTTTTCATGACCACAGGAGCTGGCCAAGGTGAGATCCATAGGGCTCCACCTTTGTGCTGCTGCGAGCTGGTGCCTCGGGTAAGCACACACACACACCCAGCCAGTTCTGGGATTCAGCCACGGCACACAGGATTACCAAGTGGTTGCTGCAAAGGAGCACGGCAGGATAAACCATAGCAAAAGGCTCTTCCTCACTTCCAAAACACGCCGGGGAACATCTTGTTCCTTTTGTGTACGGCCCTTTGGCGTTCCAGGGGAGTGCGACAAAGGTAAATTAATTGCATCCCTCTGAAATCAAGAGGACAGGAAAGCCTGAACTAGTCAGTTAGACCATGAATTATTACAAACAAAACAAAAAGGAAGATTTAAAGGTTATGACACAGCTCCAGATGTTTTATCGATTTTGTTCATATATAAATACAAATTGAGTTTGCAATGCTACGGGTCTGAACCGATGTGGAAACAGATGTCTGCGCAGAAGTACTTAACCAGAGGCACTGTCTCAGTTCTGATGTTTTCGTGATGTATATTTTAGTGTACTGGCTACGCTGACAGGGGCACGCTCACACCCAAGCCTGCAGTTCAGTGACTGCGAGAGGATTTTTTCAGACAGTCCCCTCTCCTGTTCATGAGGCTCTCTAAGAAAATGTATTGTGACATGCCTCACCTTTACCTGCAAGTAAACTGTGTTTGTGGAAAAGCCCCTAAAGAGTGAAAACTCATTAATTTGACAAAACACGAAAGAAACCCAGACTCTTGATTACACACGTTTTTCTCCTGTATTTAGTGCTTATGGGAATTTCAGACTGACCATAAAATGGTATTAAAATAAGAGCTCAGCAGCCTACTCTGAAATAAAACCACAAACTGCACGTAACGCCTTGATAAAACTACTACTGGAAACCTATTTAACATTATAATCCAGCCTGTTTTACTATGTACTAGGGAAGTCTGGGTCCCAGTCATAACCACATGCTATGTAGAACGGGAGGAAACTTAGGCAGAAATCCTTAACCTGTAATCCTCCATACAAACATGTGCACGCAGGAATTTTCCTTGCAATGGCTAGAGAAAAGAGTTAGGAAATAAATTGCTTTACAGAGTGCAAAGCTAGGTACCGCATACGTGCTATTTTGAGAACTTAGCAGCAGCTAAGCCTTACGCTAGTCCCGTATGAAGAAGCTAAATTCATTTTACATGTTTGGTGGCTTATGGAGAATGCCTTGGGCTATGAAGATAATACTTGGTTTTGGTCTATTTCTTTATTTAAAACATTGAGGAAGCTATACATTCCTGAAAGAGAAGATTTTTTAAAGTATTCTAAACATGTGGTCAAAGAACATGTAATCCTAAAAAAAATAATTCTCTTGTACTGCTATCTTGGATCCATTTAGATGATTTCTTTTGTCAAGAACAGTCACACAAATTTTAGCTGTTGTGAACACAGTCTAAGTTTCATGCCAGTCTCCCCCAGAACACCAGTTTGATCCTCTGCTGTGCTGCAGCCCTTTCTCTGTAGTCCCCTCTCCTCCACAGCCTGTTTCTGGGAGTAAGTGATGAAAATAAACTCCGTACAAATTGCCTGAGAACATTTCATTGCGCAGACCCAGGGTGGCTGACACTTGTGAATAAGATAACCTTTTCATTTCTTTTTTTTTTCCTTTTAGTGGATTAAAAGTGACCTTTTAATGCTAAAGTTCATTAGTGCTTGGATATCATATTGATGAGCTTTGTATAACTGAATGGATGAACAGATAAGTCAGAACCAAGGTAATGAGCTTACGGCTGCTAGGAGGTAACTGCAGCCATGCCATTGATGCTATTTAAAGAATTTCTGAATGCTATTTATTGGCAGTCTTGGTTCAGAAGTCACTATCACTTCTTTGATCATAACCAAGGGTATTTTGTTCTTACTGTTGTAGCTACATAAGTTTCTAGAAATCCAGCTAGACGGCTGTTCTTATTACTCATGGCTTCATTATCAGTTTGTTTTTCTGCTCATTACTGGCACTGACCTTGCCAAGAGCTATGCACATGCATAATTTTACTCACGCGATTAGACTCATTAAAGCTAATGGGATTAGTCAAGAAAGTAAAGCTACTTCTGCCTAAGTGTTTGTCGTTTGGGGCAGTTCGACTAGGAACAAGATCAGGAAACTGGAAGGAATTCAGACCAAACAATGTTTTTCCTTAAAAGTCACGTAAAGAGAAATTCAAACAATTTTTCCTTAACCCAAGCCTGATAGGTGATGAACAAGAGATGCTGTTGTTCTCAAGCAGCTTTCCAGGTACTTAGCCTTCACGATCAGAGCTACAGATTCACACAGAAAAGTTTTCACTTCTGAATTTCCTTTACCTTGTATGCCTTTCAACTATGTATTCTCCTTTCCCAGTTTTGACCTGCGAAAAAGTTTTTTTACCCTTATTTTGTCACTCAGCACAATTCATCAATTTATGCACAGGTGGTTTTGCACTGGAGGTGAACAGGAATTTTCTACCATTGGTTTCTCTTCAGAAAAGGGTGTTTTGTCCAAACCGAGGCTGGTTTCAGCAAACTTTACCAGGTCTTTCCTCGAATCTAGGATGAAATTTCTACTGAGAGGCAATGGGAAATAGACATCCAGTCCAAGAGCCCAGCAGCAGAGGCTTCGTGTAACCCAACAGCTATGCCACGATGCTGCAAACAGGAGAACCCAGAAGAGGTTTTGCTCACACAGAATGAGGGAGATTGCCTTGAATTAAACAGCATAAAACGTCTGTTATCTCAGAGGACTGGCCTGAGATAGGTTCGTAGGCTTACGTTTTTTTGTGTGAAACCTTCCAGAGATGTTTATTTTGCTACAGTACGGGGAATAGACTGTGAGGACGTTTTCTGGAAAAAGAAATCCATTTCTTTCCCAGTACTTCTGTTGTACTTTTGTACCTCATTTCAAGCACTGCGAGTCTGCCTGTCTGTGACCTGCCTGCTGAAAGCCTCGCAGAAGCATTAGCGCAGCCAGAAATACAATATTTAGAGAGCAGCTGTGTTCCAGACCCTTTCTCTGATAGCCGTCTTGGCTTGGTCTGAGAGAGGAGTGGCAGGGAGCAGTTATTCTCTCTCTGCTTTCTACCCCAAGGAAATTCCCTACCGGATTGTCGGGACAATTTTATGGCCATCGGAACAACAGACCAAACATACAGTGAGTGATTATTAACTCCCATTTTGAACAAGCTGTTATTCTTACTTGTCATTTTTGACCTCTGGTGAGATGTCCCACATACAATAAATTATAAAAAATCTGGCCTCTCACTTAGAAAAACAAATGCCAACTGCCCTGCTATCATTCTGAGGCAATAAATCTCCCCTGGCCTTGGAAAAAAACATCACTTGTGGACTTTCACCCATTTTATACCTTTTTTTTTTTTCAAAACAAACACTTATTTTGATTCCTGATAAATAAAAACAACAATGAAAACTGAATAAAGCTATAGCATTGTAGTCTGAAAGTTAAAAATCTCAGTGCATACTGACTCCCGTCCCCTGGCTTTTTCCGGGTAGAGGTTAAAAAAACAGGAAATCCACCACTACCAAGTCCAATACTGGGGGTGGTGGATGTTTTTAACTATTATTCCTTTTTTTTTTTTTTTTTTTCTCCCTAGGATAGCCGCTGAATTATGCCCCGATGCGCACGATGTTATGAACGTTGGGGAGAGCCATGTGGTGCTCCTGCAGCGCTTAATCTTGATGGAGCCCCAGCGCCCAAGGTTTTACGATTAATGGCAGGGGAGGAACACCCCAGCGACAGTTAGGGTTTTGCCAGCTTGTACTGTATATACAGCTGTTGCTGCACAGGGGAGGGAAACGCAGGGTCTGGCTGTCTGTTCCGAACAAAAAGAACTGGCACATGCTATTACTTCCAGATCATTGCAGTCCCTGCACCACCATCTGCTGGGGGTCAGAGCAGTTGTCCGGGTCGGCGTCAGTCATGCACAAACTCAATGCCTTCCCCGGCGCTGCGCCCAGCAGTACATATTTACAAGAACAATAAAGCGAACCTGCTCCCCGGACACAGGCACCACAATGCTCCGGCACATTCGGAACAAAGGGGCACAACGAAAGTTGCTCTGCATTACAAAGGGGGTTCTCGGGGATCACAGCTTTGTGATTTCAGGCCGTAACACAAATTGAAGTGAAGAAAAACTGTCACCAATAAGCTCAGACCCAGGGATCATTGTGTCTGTAATTGACGTAGCAGCTCTAAAAGGGTGCCTGGCTCTCCGCGTTTCCCCTTTCCCTTTTTACAAAGTCCTGTGTAAAAGATAGCTGAATGGGGAAGGCTTTGACAGTAAACGTTAAGCACTTGGATATATTATTCTGTATCAGCGGCCGGATGATCACCCCCACCTTCCCCAACTTGCCTCTGCCCGCATCTTTTACCGGGGTTATGCCACGTGCTGGGGCAAGGTGCGGAGAGCTCTGAGCTGGGGTAAACTGGGCAGCTCCTCAAAATGGGGCCACTACGCTGTGATGCTGAAACCAAACGAGGAGTTTTAGCATCTCTTCAGCCCGAGCAACAGCTAGTGAGTAACTCATTTCTTCTGCTAAAAAGGGCTGTTCCGGTAACACCAGCGTCACACACCAACTGGAACTGTAGGATCCTGCCAGCCCCTCTCTCAGTGCTTTCCTGAACCTGTGGCTCCTGGGAGGGGACGTGGGGCTCCTTCTGACACGCCGAGGCGCAGTGCAGAGGCCCAGAAGTAAAGCCCAGCTGCTCTCCTCAGCCTGGGCTGGTTTGCTGCAGGGCCGAGCCCAATGTCCCCACACTGGATCAAAATGGAAGCGGTGGAGCAATGGAGCTCAGAGCTCAAACCTGCATTGCTCATGACAAACTCAGCAGTATTCAGCCCATTTTGGTCTCAGCATCAGTAGTATTAAAGCAGGCAACAGTGCCAGAATGGGGTAAGAGGAATGGGCAGCAGCAGCCCTGGAAAGCTGTGAAGAGGGCAGGTGGAGCTAGACCCAGAGTATTTGTTAAGTGAGGCTTACTGCCAAATAACTAGAAACCATGCTGTACGAGCGAGAATTCGCTAAGGGCTGCTGTACTCTGCCTCACATAGCTGCAGTATCTGTCACAGCGCTACCACATACATAATCTTTGACATTTCATCTGATAATTAGTGGTTTTGGCACAAGCAAACCCGATCTCGTTAGGTCCTCTCCTCAGTTGTTTTCATATTTCACTAAGCTCCACTCTGGGCATTATTTCATTAAGCCTCTTGGGTGCGTGTCACGTTTGAAAGCACTCTTGGATGCACTCACCCTGCCTGAAACGTAACGCGGGGCCGGGGACCTCCAGGTAGCTGCACCCACACGCCTTCCAACCCCACCTCCTCGGCCTCCCTGGCACCAGGACACCCCGCTGCCGGAGCAGCAGAGCTGGTTCTGGAGCCCGCGGGGGAACGTGGTGCAGCGTTCGCTCTGTTCCCTTGGAAAACGTCACGGGGCACGGCTGTGTGTTTGTAATTTGAGGGCACTTACCCCGAGCTCTTCAGCACTGAGCTGAACCGCGCCAGTTTGCACTGCAGCGAGGCAGTCCTCGGGGTGGGATCAGAACAAAAAGGAAAGGTTTTTTAAATCACAGCATTGAGATTGAAAAGCCACAAGAAATCTTCTGACCTAATGAAATAACTCTTAATATAAAAAAAAAAAATAAAGCTTTTACCAAACAAACAATTGAACGATCACATTGGTACTCTTATTTATGGCACGTTCCTGCTAAACTGTGCTCTTTGATGAGGAAGCTGGTGAAATACTCCTTCCTCCTCCACCATACTGTGGCATATGCAAAAGACACAGTGCCCTGCATGAGCCATATTTTCAACTTCTATTTCGTAAAACTGTCATTGCGTGAACAAGAGGGTTCAGTTTATTCTTAATTGCCTAGATGAAATGAATTTGTATAGGGCCTGATCTGGTGGGTACACAGTTAGGTGCTACAGCTTTGATGTCAAATGCTGAAACCACACACAGCATCCAGAGCTTGCAAACTTTTTGTTTAGATAGCTAACTAGGAAACAAGCCATTGGGAATATCTAGGCCAAAATAACATTTTTTATTTTATGTTGCCTCTTTATTTCACCAACATAATCCTTTATCTTCGAGGCTGCAGGTAGTGTTTTTATAAAGACCAGTTCTGTGAGTTGCCAGAGCGCAGGGCAGTGTAAATTCAATCCAGATCAGGCACGAAGAGGTGCCTGCTGAGTTAGCCAGGGCACATAATGCAGTGTCTATGCCAGCTTTATTCGTTATGCAGCCTCAGTGACAGCTATGGGAGAAAAGGTGATGCTTAATCAAACCTGAAGTGCACAGGGGCACCTTTTTACCTTTTTGAACAAATTTAATCCAGTGCTGCAAGCTGTACCAGTTGCGTACATTGCACCAAGAGGTGCTGACATTTTTGATCTGGGATTAACTCCTGTAACTTTGGATTTACTGCCTGGTGGAGCCTTGGCCTGATTTTTGCTCCCAACCCACTTAGATAGTGTTTCTTATATATCTGCCTTGAACTCACAAATCTGCTAACCTATCTTCCAAATCTTGTCCCTGAATTGCCTCTGCATTACTGCCTGCAAGAAACTTCCAATGCCTAATGGCTGGATAAATGACCATTAGGAAATAATGGATTCACGAAATATAATTACGTAGCTTTACGAAGCAATATTTTAGTGATTTGCAGCAGGCCTAGGGCATACATACAATTACTGTGGACTTCTGGTGCTTTTGTCCTCCATCCCTTCTCACTGCTTGCTCTCCCCACTTAGAGCATTGTATTTTAGCCTCTTGAATTTGACGGATTGAATAAGTCTTTGCAGCAGTATTTCCAAAGCTTATAATACAGGGAGTTCCCCAGCATATCAGGGATTCTTAAAACTTCAGGAGGGAGAAAAATATATTCAAGGCTTTTAATATTTAAATATATTTCCCCCCATTGTTTATAGTTTTACTTTTCGTAGTTATAGAAATCCTCTGAAAAGGACTATTGAAAGGGTTGTCTTGCTTTAATCAACTTAGTAAACTTTTGTTTTGTCCTTTATGCTGATTACAAAAGAAGCTGACATTACTCCATTTCACTTGCACCTTTTAAGCCACTGCGGCTGTGTTAATGGCTGCGCACGACCTCACAGAGCTGCACAACCCGGCCGGCTCATCAGCTGCCTAAATGCTGCTGCAGGAGCAGCACAAGAGAAAAACGTCGTCTGTAAGGTCCTAGAGAAACTGTAGCTGGAGAAGTGAGCTGCAGAGAGATGTGGCAGAGCGAAACTGTAGATGGAGAGGAGGAAAAAAAATGAGAAAAGGGGGTAGAAAGGCAAAGGGAGAGACTGTTGCTTCGGTAAGGAGAGAGGGATAGCTGAGCAGGCAGCATCAAATTGCTCCCAGTCTCTGTTCTGGCACTGGCGGATCTGTTGAAAATAGGCCAGAAGGACATGCTGAATTTGTTGCTCCCGTGTGCCAGCCTTTTCTGCAGCAGCGAGGGAAACCAATCAGTGCTGCTTCAAAAGCAGCTGGAAACTGAGAAAACTCTGGTCCCCTGCTGCCTGGCAGTCTGCAGGACAGGGTCTTCTCGGTTTCCAGCCACTACAGAGGCTCCATTGACAAAATGTGTGCTGCATTTGAAGGGGCACAATGTGACAATGAAAGAACCTGGGAGAGACAAAACAAGAAAGAGGGGGAAGAGAGGGAGGAGGGAGAATTAAATGGGAATGGGGGAGCAAGCTAAAGGGAGAAAATCAAAAGAAAAATATGTTAATCTGCGAAAGTGGTGGCAAAAATAGATCGTAATTGTCACATTTGACACTTAACATGCTTTATCAAAGAATATATATCTGAGATGGCAAGAATTGAGAAAACTAATTATTACTTTACTAATGTTAATCTCACCGCCCCTCTGAGACAGAGACAGGGTTATTTTAGTCCCCCATTTTCACAAATGTTGCTATGAAATACAGACAAGCTGGAAGGCGTCAGGTCCCCTAACAGACTTGTAGAGGCACTGCAAACAGGGGTTCACATCCTCATCCTTAGTTTCAGAGAGAAGTAGGTAGGAGCTCTGCAAGTCAGGAGGCTGGCATGTCTTTGGCTCAGAATAACTGGGGGAGAAAACAAAGCTACCCAAAACAAAGCCATTTCTCCTTTCCTTTGTACTTCATTAAATCTGCAGAGAGAATATATGGCAGTGTAAAAATCAGGGTGCCACTAGTAGCTCAAATCAAAGTTGTGTGGCTGGATTTTTATCACGGTGTGCCTGGCTGTGTCGTGGGACACATAAGAGGGGCACCCAGGAGCTCAGAGGAAGCGTGTGCGGTAGCGTTTTGGTAATCTCCCAGCTGACCCTTTTTGCTGTGCTTGTCCAGAAAGAAGAGTAGGCTGGGAGCACAAGAACTGAATTTTGTTACGAAGCAACTAAACTGGAAGGATCTCCCAGGATGTCCCCACATTGGTCATGGCCTTTCAGTCCACGGGTCCAGCTCTAGCTGCTTTAAAGTAAAATCCATGAAACACAAATGAGAGTGAACATGGGGTCTTCAGCACCAACAGTTCCACTCTAAGTACCTGCAAGAAGTTAGGAATAACTTGGTAGACATGAAAAAGAGAATATTGCTTGGGAATGAAACTGACCTTTTTTTTTTATTATTATTATTTTTTCTATGCAATTTTTGCTAGCAAGTTGGTGTGTCATAATTTTGAAAGAACTTTCAGATGCTTTAGCAGTTGTAAAATTAGACCATCACCATGTGTCCATCATCAGAAATGCTGCATTGGGTATTAGCTTAAGAGTGGGATAGTGTTTACTTTGTTATGTCATCTGCTCAGGTTATGTGTAATAGAATAAAATTAATATCATAGTTTTGAATTTAGCATTTCAGGAGTTTCCCATCTGAACTGTAAGTTTATTTAAAGTAAAGGTATCTTGCTTCAGCTGTAAAACTTTAGCTGTACCTTTTATGATGTAGGAAGAGGTGATAGCAAGGGCTGCAGAAAAACAAACATACAAAGAGAAGTCTTAAAATATTGTGCAAAAACCTATGTTATGATTCTTGGGATTTATTTTCTTTTCTGATTATGTCTAATGGCTTTGTCTATATCAATGAGTAATTCATCATAACAGATCACCATACTGATGTAGTTAGTGCTGAGCATCAGCATGTTTGTTACAAGCACCTTGAGGGTTTGAACTTCAGGCTACCTTTGACTCGATCCCTCGGGCTGGCTGTTCTCACCATACAAGTGGTTTAAAGCTGTCCAAAGGCCCACTGGCTGGTCTGGGCTCTTACATCCCCACTGGAGTTTGGGGTACATTTCCCATGCACCGGGCAGAGCTGCAGGGTTGGCTGCCTCTGAAGGGAGCCTGAGCTGCTCTGTGAATTGAACCAGTGAGCAAAAAATGGGGGTGATGAGGGATTTCTGTCAAAACTGCACTACTACTCTGAACCCAAATGCTAATGTACATATAACTATGTATATATGTGTGGTTTGGGGAAGATACTGCATATTTTTCTGTTGTACATAAACCCAATAATTTTGCATGATAATGCTGGTATACCTCCTTCTATATGTTTCTAGCCAGCAACCTCTAGTAAGTAAGTTCTCTGTGTTTAATGGTGCAAGACAAAAGCCAACTACACTGAATCACTCTGCAAGTGGATAAATTCTTACATATGTACTTTACATGCAACTCAGAAGAGTAGATTTTATTTTATCAAGTGATAATAACTGTGGTCCCCACATAAGCAAAATGAAAAACTGTTTTCCAAGCTGCGTGATGAAATAACTGCAATGTAAATTGAGGAAGCGTTACTCCAAACCTCCAAAAAAGAGAAAGTGATGTTTTTGCCAAACCAGGAAAAGAGACTTACTGTCTGTGATCAAAGGCAGCACTGCTCCACACAGAACTTCATGAGAACGCAGAAAGGGTGAAAAAAAAAAAAAAAAAAAAAAAAAAGCCTAGAATCATGGAAGTTTCATTTAGGGCAATGTGCTTGAAAATTCATTCACTCAAATACCGGATATTAAAATAAGTGAGTAAATCCCTTCTCTTCTGGAAAAAAATAAATGACAATAATACTGATCACTTCCCCTAGCTAACCAGCTTTCCCTGTTACTGTAGTTCAGGCAGTCTGTGCGGAAAAGGACAAAGATCTAGTAACTTAAAATGTGGTACTTGGGACAGTTAAGTATCTGGCATTTAAAACTCACCAGCATTAAGTTTGATTTTTCTGCCAAGATCAACCTTTCTGATTCATCTTTACTTTTATCATGAACTTCTGTTTTTGCTTATATTTTGAGCAATGAGTACAGCACATAAATATATGTCAGGGTCTCAACAAAACAGAGCATTTGTGTTCCAACTCACTTACTTAGATACTTAATCTCGAAAAGCAAGCTATGCATTTTAGAGCTCCATGAAAGGCAAAGTCTTCTCTTTCTAAACTTGTCAAGGAAAAAGTTATCCCCAAGTATCCAAAATCCAAATCCAAAATCTGGATTGTATCAGATCTGGTCTAAAAAAAAAAAAAGTAATTAACTTTCATTTGTTCTTATTGCTCTCTACCAGGGTTTATTAAAAGAAACATTAGAAATGCAGACACAATCTACTACATCAACATATTGCTCATGAGATCGGAAGTCAGAACTCCCAAATGCTAATTCTGTCTTTGTCAATGATTTTCATGTCTCTCAGGTTGTTACTATTCTAGGTTTCCCACCCAAGAAAAGGAATCTTAATGCTTCAAAAAGCACAAGCGATTAACACAATAATTTGCCTTTTCAATTTCTATCTTATTTAAAGGAATCCTTATTACTTTACTCTTAACACGTTGATGCAAATTTTGTTTACTACTGCTGTCTTTTTGCACTGAATGTTTTGATTTTGAGCAGCCACATTCATCTGAGTAATTTCTGTTCCCTTTTTGGATTGCCATAACTCAGGCAAATTTCTAGCGTGGCTGCTTTTACAAGCATAAAATCTAGTTTCTCTTAATTATTGTGTATATGATTTTTGCATTTGCTCTCAAGTAATGATCAGGCACATTTTCAGGAGTACCTTTCCGGAAAGCCAACAGAAAGTGAATGGTGTAAAAGCACTTGACTGCTAAAAAAGAGAATTCCTCAAGTATTGTGCTCTATTGGCTCAGCTCTAATACTCTTGAATTTCTTTCACTGGGGTCTGATCCATAAAGGGATTTGGTCACTTAAAATAGCAATTCTGCCCTAATGTTCAAAGGAGGTGTTGTTAGAGCTCCACCTCAGCTTCTATTAGTAGAGGGCACCCACATTTACACTGCTGATTATACTCCCAGCCTGCCTTCCTGTCTTCAAGGTCACTTTGCTGGCTGCAAAAGGGAATGATGGCTCCTAAATCCATGGGCAGTGTGGTAAATCCAGGCAAAAATGCTCAGATGCCTTGGAGGTGCCTGAGCTCAATTACAACTATGTTATTTTAACCCAGACGCTCTTTTGTAACCTATGGGTTTGCATTTGCACATGTTCAGAGCTGCATTTGTTAACCTGCTGCTCACTGCCATCGAGGCCCAGCTGATAACATCAGCTTCAGTGCAACCACACCTGGGCTGCCAGAAGGGCCAATTTTCATACAAGTGACAGCAGCAGGAGAGATTTTTTCCTTGTAAAAGATAGAGGTAAGAATTGCTGCCATCCATTTTTGTGAAACATCCAATTTGGTCCAGTTTCCTGCCAATAAAATTTGGAGAATAGTGTCCCAAACTGGAATTTTCCTATCCCCAGACCAGAGGCGAAATTTGCCCAGAGAGCTCGGAGATGCTGCTTCCTGGGGAGCTAAGATGTTGTCAGGCAGTTGTGGCTCCAAACTCCTGGCAGGCCACACACTAATTAAATCCTGCTTCTGGAATGTCGTTTTGCACTTCTGCCTCGAAATGTCATTCTCGTTTAGGAAACTTACAGAGACACCCATACTCAGCTCCTTTCTGAGCCTGAGAGGACTCAACGCCACATTTTCCACCTCCTGAACTTTCTCTACCTCAGCACACCTCCTCTCTCTTTCTTCTTCTAGTCCTAGAACAACAAAAGTGAATTTGTTTCCTGATCAGAAGACACTGTTGTAAAGCATGTCGCCTCATTTTTTACCAACCAGAACTTTCCTCATAGTCAGACATTACAGATAGCCTCAGATTTAGTTTTTAATCTGTACTGGAAGTGGTCCACAGGAGTGTCCAGATAGAAGATCTCAGTTTAGTCTGATGAAAGATCATGACCTATTCATAAAAACTGCATCCAGATTTTGAACATCGCCTAGGGGGTTCTGATTTTCTTCTCTCAATGTAGCACAAAAATGTAAAATATCTTCCCTTCCATGTCTGGTCTGCAACGCATTTGGTGTTGCAGGACTTAGCAACAACTCCATGTCTCAAAGAAATGTCAGTCATTCTAAATTGTATCTCTAAAGAAAGCTTGCAGAAACCCTGAGCAATTGTTAATGGGTGCCCTGATAAGTCATTGAAATCAGTGCTTCTTATCCTCAAGCATTATGCACCCTACTGCAGGTGAGTACACAGCGACGGACGGGCAGGCTTTTACTGTAGCATAATCCATACAGATTCATTAGAAAACAGGCCCAGTGCAGTTGATGCCAAAAGAAAAAGTCCAAAGCATGAAAAAAAAAAAAAAGAAAAGAAAAAAAAAAAAAAAAGAATTACATCATTTCCTTGTATCTTCCCTGAGGACAAGGGATTGGAGAGTATGAGTCAGTCTGAAGAAATGAAATGAAAACAGCCCAGCTTTTAGTGACTTTTCCTTGTGCTTACCTTATCGAGCAGAGCAGGCCATTGAGAACAAACAGTACAAGTCTTACCACTTGCTAGGTTTTAAAATAAGAGTGAAGGTGTACACATGGATAATTTGGCTTTACAATTCCCTACAAAGATAGAGTGAACAGGAAAAGGTGGACTTGAATATGGGGCAGCATGGCTGTGTGGGCAAAACCTTTACATGGGGACCTGCTGCCTACTGTCAGCTGCAAAGTAGATGTGCTCTGCAGCTAGTGGGTGAAGTGTTTCCAAAGCTCCTCAGATAGAAGAACACCTTCCATGTCCTTTTAGGTGCTCAAGCCTTTTCTTTATGCCTCTGCTTTCCAGCCTACAATACAGAGCTGTAGGGAGGATGAAGTAGTGGAGGACTTACACACTGCTTTCTCGGTCTAGGGAAAGTACATTTTGTCTGTGTCTTATGACTTATCACTTTGCCATTTCCTCACCTTGCAGTCTGACTGACCTCACGGTGTCAAATATGCTGGAAAATGACATTCAGTAATGCAACCTATTTTTCTGCTTAATAACTCAGCAAGTGAGAATTATCTGGATACTAATGAACTTCCGTCTGAGTCAAAATGCTATTGTTCACTTCTGTGTAAATAATGCCCAAGATAATGAAGGATTAGCTGCTTGTGCCAGGGGTTCATTTGAGAGTATCATTTGTAATTCCTTTAATATCAAGGATATTCACCAGGTCAGTGTCTCTAAGAAACCAGTTACATATATGACCTTTTTATTTTTGATGTGAATCAGAATATCCTGAGTTGGAAGGGACCCACGAGGATCATCAAGTCCAACTCCTGGCTCCACACAGGACCACTCAAAAACCAGACAGTATTTCTAAGAGTGTTCTCCAAGTGTCCTTTTAACTTTGACTGGCTCGGTGCCATGACGACTGCCCTGGGGAGCCTGTCCCAGTGCCTGACCACCCTCTGGGTGCAGAATCTTTCCCTAATCCCCAGCCTGACCCTCCCCTGTCCCAGCTCCATGCCATTCCCTTGGGTCCTGTCGCTGTCCCCAGAGAGCAGAGCTCAGCGCCTGCGCCTGGTTCATGAGTTATTGTGCCGAGGTATGTGCTCCACTGCTGGCACATGCTCCACTCACTGTCTAAGCATGCTAAAGGTACCTCTTTCAAAGACAGAAAGAATGGTAATTAAACAAATTACTCTGATAGACATAATTCAGTTATGGACATTGGATGAGAAAACAAAAAATGCAATACAATGTGTTGTTTTTTCCAAAGTCAGTGACATCCTTCAGTGATCAAACCCAGAATGTTCCAGGATTGTCATGGACCCCGTCAGACCAGAGCTTCCAGTGTGGAAGGCCTAAATAGCCAGCTCGTGGCCCTAAGTTTCACTGTCCTCTGACTCCTGAGATTTCATTTTAGAAGGAAAAGATTCGGAGTCTCCTCTTGCCTGTATTTTTACCTTTTTTTCTTTTTATTTTCTGTTTTTCACCATTAGGTTCTGCAGTCAATTCCATCTTTTCACATCACATTTCTTCCCTGCTCCAAATAGATAGCCTGGCAAGCACAAAGACTTCGAAGTACTACAACCAAGTTAAGAGTGTGTGTAGAAGTGATGGAGGATTTAAGATGAGAAGTTGAAAAGAGCTACCTGGCAGTATACGTATCAGTTCTTTGAATAGTTTTGGACCAAGACATCCTGAAGATTATTTAATTTTATCATGGTCTCAGTTTTCATTTCAAAATAAGTCCCTCTGAAGAAATATTTATGCCCATACGGATGCCTGAGTGTGCAGTCCGGAACAATAGCTGTGAGTAACACTGATCGGCGTCATGAGGTTCAGAGAGAGATGTTCAGTAGCTCAGGGCTTGCTGACAACCTTATGAAGTGACTCTGTGCCAAGACAAGAAGAATGTGAAGACCCTATTAAACTAAACCCACTAAAGCCTTGGCTTTTGGAGTAATTGCTAAAGCCTCTTTGCCTCTGTCAGCCTGTGATGGGAAATGGGAATGAACTGTAGGATGGCCGTGAAAAGCCAGAACCACGCAAGCTTCATGTCACGCTGTGCCTTGGGCAGAGGCTTGCTGTAATCTGACCCTGGCCTCAGCATCTCTTTCCCCGAACTGCAAATCATTCCATTACCATCATGCTGTTTTACCATCATACAAATGTGAATTTACCCTATGACAGAACAAGCCATATCTCTTGATGGAATAGATTTCGCCATCCCGTCTCGTGTGTGTGCTTTATGCTGCAGGTCCTACGTAAGCCTAAGAAAAACCTTCTGATGTGTACTACTGATTGTTTACATAGGTTATCAGAGGGGAAAAAAAAAAAAAAAAAAAAAAAAAAAGAAACAGGAAAGGAAAGCTGGCAGCTGACACTGCCAAGAGACCTGGCAATGTCTAGAATCACAATCGGATCATTTCCAGTCAATAGGCTCTGTTCTCATTTAAAAAACAAAAATACAAAAAACAACACAAAACCCTTCCTAGAAAGTTGCTGCACTGTTATTTTTCCTCCATTACAGTCAGTGCAGAGGAATACTTGCACTGACTCCTGCCCTCAGACCCGAAGCAGGCGATACCGTGAGGTACTTCCAGGCAGAAAGTGGAAGGCACAGCTTGCCAAGAGGTGCGGTAAGATATGGTGGTTTATACAAGCTCAACACAAGCAATGCTGCTTGGAGCTGTGATCACGGTTCTGTGCGATAACGGCCTCTTAATGATAATGAAATCACAGACTTGTAATGCAAATAGAAATCAATGCCAAAATAAGGAGGAAGAATGCGATAAAGCTTAGGACTTAGGCATGTTTCTCATCTTCAGGTCAGGCTCTGCAAGAGGGCTAGAAAAGACGCGTGCTGGAGGACTCAGAATCCAGCTGCCTGCGTTTCATATTTGCCTGTAGCAGAGGGAACATTTCCTTGCCCAGCTCAGCCAGCCCTCACTGTACTCTTCTGAAATTAAAATATCAGAGAGAATATACTAATTCAGTTTTAATGAAAGTCCAACTCAAATTGTGTCAGACAACAGAAACGTGTTTAAATTTATGTTGTATCAGCCCGTCTGTTATCAGCTCATTCACATGTACAGACAATACAGGAGACTTTGTTAGGGTGAAATCAAAGTTGCAAACTCACATCAGTATCTCAGGTGCTCTAATCCCTGCTAATCCAGGCTCAAGCTTCAGAAGTCTTTGGCTTTAGATATAAAACTATTCCCATAAAGTTAAGCATTTGAGGATCAAGACTGTAATTTTTGAAAATGCTGACTCATTTTCTAATAAAAACTTGCCTGAAGAAATGCGACATAAGCAAAACTCAGATTTAAACTTCAGCATCAGCATAAATATTAGACATTTGTGTTAGCATCAGCTAGAGAGGGAAAAAAAAAAAAAAAGAGAGAAAAAAAAAAGAGAAGGAAAAGAAACTCAAACGCAAGTAATCACAGTGACAAGGAGCTCTAACAGGAATACCGTATGAGAAGATGCATCAGCATTTCTTTTGACATCTTAGTCATCAGGAGCACAGGGATGGTGGTTGTAATGCTGCAGAAGTGGTGGTTGTAATACTGTAGAAGCAGGACAGTGATAAATTCACTTCATGTTCTGTTATGGTGTTGGATTCCAGATCCAAAACACAAGGATTATCTCCTGGCATCATAAGAATGTAAAAAAGTGACTTTTATTCCACTTCCAGTTATAAAACCATTAAAGACAGGGGCACTGCAGGGTTTCTGTTAATTCTACTCACTCCCATCAAGTACAGATATTTTAGTGACATGAAAACAAAACAAACAAACAAAAAAGGCCCCTTTTGAAAATATTATTTATTCTAAGGCAATTTTCTAACCAGAAAAGAAAAACAAAGAAGAAAACAAACAATCTTAGTCTTCTCAGAAGCTGTTGACATGGAGGAAGATATCATGCTATTTGCTTTTGGCATTTAACTCAGACACACTCAGGAGACTTGGGATCCTAGTTCTACGCTGTCATCCCGAGATAAGAGAAGACCAAAGAGCACCTATTAGACACTGGAGCTGCCTACAGGTTACAGTGCCTGTTACTTCCCTCTGCTCTCCAAGGCAACTGGGGTATTTCGTTTCGGAGATACTGGCTGTTAGATCACGTGCTTCAATACACCAGTGCAAGACCAAGAGCTGTTGATACAGGGAAAACAAAGCAATGCTTGTAGGCTGAGATGTCAGAGAGATGACAAAAGCTTTATCTGAGAAGGGAACCAAAAAAAGAAAAAATAAAAGATGTTATTCAGTCGGAACTTGTTGGGAAACTACCAGTTTCTGCTGGTTTTTTTTTTTCTTGCCAAAAAGACAAAGACGTTTTCTCCTGAAGGTTGACAGGGATAGGACATTGGCACGCAGCAATTTCATATCTGGAGGTACTCCAGGCCAATGAAAGTGTAAAAGAAGATAGCCTTGAAATAAATAGACTTAGGTGCCCCAATCTTCATCAAGACCTAATCCTGATGTGAGCTACTTCAGATGGCAACAATTGTCTGTGCCAGACTCCCAAACACACCCTTGTCAGTGAACTTTTTATGTTTGGGAGAAGGAGGGAAATATTGGATGAGTTAACTGTGGCTGAGGAAATCCTGGTTCCTTGTTGCGGGCTGAGTAGGAATATTTTTGAGTTTAGCTCTTCTGCAAGAACTGTCTGACTTCTTTCCATGAGCAGAGTAAAAGTGGACCAACACAGTTAATCATTTTACAGAAAAGCCTTCGCCCACCTTCATTTCATGCTCATGACTCCTGCAGATGTGAGGCACAGTTTGGCTCACAGCCAGCACATGGCAGTGGCAGCAAAAACTTGTTTCCATTAGTTTCTTTAATTCACTGTTTCCCTTACAGACCTGAAAGGAGATGAATCAAAAATAATTGCTTGCTTACAGAGTAATAGTGACTTGTTCATTAAACCTTGTCAGGGCACTGGATGCAGGCACTTGAATGATCTGGAAAATATGAGAAGAACTTGGCTGGGGAACAAAACCAGAGCTGATATGTGATAATGGCAAAAACAGGAGTAGAAGCTATATAATGCAAGTGAATTCCTATTGAATGCCTCTTTGTCTTGCTTTAAAGAAGTACAGAGAAGCACTCAGGATGTACAGATAACCAGTCAGCGTTCCTCACTGCAGAGCTGAAGGAAAGAACGAAATGCTTCAAGGGTTAGTGCCTGGCTGTGTGGAACATTGCTGGGTTGAAAGCAGTCAGCTGGAGTTCATCGTGATACTCTCTCAAACCACTTTATCACAAAAATGTACAGCAATCAGTATGAAGCAGCCACAGTATTTTTCTCACCAACTGTGTTTTGTAGGCACATGGGGAGACAGGGAGAGAGTGTGCTGTTCATGTCAAAGAGCACTGCATCAAACAGTGAGCTCAGTCTGTGTTTAAATGATGCATCTTGTGGAAAGGGAACAAAAAAGGAACTATGAAGGCATGTGAACTTCCTCTTGCAACCAGTTAGTTGTTCTGCTAAGCAGTAAGGGCAGTGTTTCATATTTGTTCATGTGCAGAACAAAAGGAATGAAGATGAGTCAATAAACGTATGGAGGCCACATTCAGGGATTTCTTTGCATCTGCTTCCACTGCTACATGACCAGCTAGGGAGAGCCTCCAGAAGCATCACTCCTGCTTCACAGGCTGATCAAACAGTTTGCTGAAGACATTTCTCCCTCTTACAGAAGTACAAAATTAGAAGTTCCCAAGTATTGTATCTTCAGAGAAACTGATACTGGTTGCTTAAGAGTATTGGGTTAGCCTTCAGCCAAGCCCCGCAAGAATGCAGTTTTGGCACCTGTTTTCTATTTATACGGATTTATTGATCCGGGTCTTAAATCACAGAATCACTTTATTTCAATGTGATATTTCTTAATGTTTTTGATATACAGTTTTACCCTTTGCAGGTAAGGGTAAAGGTGTGTGGCATGCCACCTTACTCTGCAGTTTAGGTTCAGGAGTACAATCATACTGCGGGTTATATTCCCTTCCCAGGTCAAAGTGCAGACCTGCTGTCTTTGCATCCTTTGAACAGTGACATTGAAAAAACAAATTGTGGTGGTAGTAGCATCGGTGACAAAATGACCTAGGGACATTTCTGTTACTGGCAAGTTCTTACTCTCTTGTCCTTGCACTAGTTCACTTCCAGGTGACACAGGATGCATAGTTAGCTCTGACCCAGTTCTTAGAAAGAAAATCCCAGTCTTGGCCTCAGTGAGATAATCAAGACCGATAGAAAAAAACTATTTTGTAGAGTTAAAAGAAATTGGATCGATGGCATGAAAACAAATGCCTCTTAGGACATTATGGAGTTTACCAACTCTGTGAAATTTCGATACAATCTTTGTTCTGTCTGAGTCATGTCTACTTTCCTCTTATGCTTCACATCCCTGCAGCCAGGATGGAAACATTGGTTCAGAGGTCAGCTAGTCAGTTAGTATTTATTTCCAAATAAACAAATAAATATTTTTTTTTCTACACATTTGTCAAACCTGAAGTGCTCCCTCCTGGTCCTGATGGACTGCAGCCACATTGCTGTAAGGTTTCTGTCCGGGAGCCCACAGCTCCAGAGCAACCCTCCTACACGAGCAGTCCTGGGGCTGGGGGTTTTTTGGGATCCTACTAGAGCCAGAAGCAAGGAAGCCTTGGAAGCCCTGGCTTTGACTTCGTTTTGGCCTCCATCTCTACAGCAGTCAGCTTGCAACCCCAGCTGAAGCCAAAACCTGCCTGCTTGCCAGGCGTCCTGCCACGGAGGAGGCTGTGGAGGATCACTGCTGATTCAGGCTGACGTGGGCCGAGGGTCCCAGGGTTTCCAGCTCCCCGTCCAGCTGGCTCACCGGGCTCCCCAAGTCTGCCTGGAGTCTAGAAGCCATGGCAGATGCTGGTGTGATTCCTGCTGACTGAACTACCGCTTACCTCCGACTGGCAGTGACTTTCTCAAAAGTGCTTCTCTGATCCTTGCAGAGCACCTTTCAGTTTGGAAATTTGTATACTTGGATTTCCATTTTTTTTCCACTTTGCCTGCTTAGCAGGAAATTTCACAGACTTTCACCCCCGACTCTAATTTGCACATAAACCAATTTCAAAATGCCAAAATTTCATCGCTTCAGATATTCTGGGGTATGGCCATTTCCAGTCTACATGTTCATGTTTAAATTCCAATAAAAATATAATAGTTTCAAATGGAGAGACTCTCCCAGAATGGAGCAGATTGCCCAGGGTTACCCTAGGAGATGAAATGATAGAGCTCTGCTAACACGATCCACCTTCTTTATACTAAAATTTGAGAAGGTTCATCCCATGAAGGGATTGTAGCCAGGTTCCACTTTTTCCCCCCATTTTCTTTAAGCTGAACAAAGACACTGGACAATGCTGAAACGAGATGTGGAAATTCACAAAAGCAATTTTTGCTCTCTCTGCAACTCTGGTAATGTCTCTGCCCAGCTTAGAATCATCAATAACTTTGAGAAGGCAGGAGCTGTAATTTTTAATGCTCTTCTTTGCAGGTTGTTTTGTAAAATATCTCCTTTTAAGGCTGTCAGACAAGTGCCTAATTGCTCATGAAAAAAAGTTACTGCTGATGCATAAGGAAAAGTCCAGGGCCTCCTAATTCTTAAACTTCCTGTGCTCCTGCAGCTGAACAATATAGAATTGTGTTGAGAAGGAAAGCACATTCCCAGTGGTACCTGTCTGAGTTTGGGATTACGCTGTCACTTAAGGATGTGCCTAAGTGCAGTTTTAGAAGGCTCCAACGCTGCCATTTGCCTGAACATGTAGTACACATTACTGCATCCTTTTATCTGCCTTCTGCAACTAAAATAGATGTATTTTTAGAAGCTTAGATTCTTGGGTACTGGTGTTTTGAAACCAGGAAGCCCGTGTGGCCGTTGTGCTGGGTCAGATGAGTAGAGGAAAAAGAGCAAAGCATCACTGCTCTGTAACTACCATAGCTCCGTGTGGTGATTCTGAAAAGTAAATAAATAAAAACAGCTTCTTGCTTTAGCAGGAAACTTCCTGTTATTTATGTTGTCCTCTTTGTCACCTAATGCAAGGTGTCAAGTTTATAACTGAAATGCAGTGCATCAAGTTTTGTGCTTCCATGAAGCGGAGCCAGCTCTAATTTCCACTGCTTCATTCTTATGGGCACCGTTGGGAGTGGCATGAACAGAAAAGCAAAATGAGGAAGTGTCTGGATGACTACTTTTCAGCTAGAGTTCTCATTATTTTTATATTAAAAGGAATTTTGTGAGTGGTGAAAAGAGTCTCTTTCTGTAATATACCCACAACATCCTGTATATGCTTTCAGCTCTAGTTTGCCTCCAACTGAGCCTCCAACATGAACAGGGGCTTGAACCCTGCAAATATTTGAAGTTTCAAGGCTACAAACAAGATGGGGTAGAATATGATTTCTTTTGCATGTGTTAAGGTAGAACAGAAGAGTGTGTTATAACAGAATGGTATGTGGCACTGTGAGACTGTGTGGCTAAAAATTAGGAGACTGTTATTTTCCCTGCATCTTTAATATTTAATTTTCTTAGCAAGTGTGCTCTCTTTACGTATTACACCTTCTATACCTTCTATCATAGACTAAGGGCTATTAGGGAGTGTTTGTAACAACAGGACAGGAAATATAATGTGGTCCTCTTACTGCAAAGCTATTCCTCTGCTACAGGCTGCAACTGAATTTCTAAAAGTGGAAGCATAGAAATGGGGACCTGGCACCACGGGCAAAGTGCTGTGTTACAGGTGCTGATCCAAGGATCCAAAACCCCGCAGATCACTAACCAGCAGGTGTCTGTGTGGGGGCTTTTCTTTACGGAATAAAGGTCCTAACCCCAAGCAAAGTATTTTTCTTGCTCTTACCACCATAAGAGGTTAGCTTCTGTTAACAGTCATATACAGGTTCCTATCATTTTAAGTAATACACAACAAGAAGAGCATCGAAAGGCCCTGCACAAAAAAAGCCCTGCACAAACATTTCTTGCAAAACCCTGTCTGTCATCTCTTCCCTCTCTCTTGGCACCGATAGATGGAACAAATCTTTCCCACTTACAAAGGTGCAGTAGGCTTCTCTGCAGGTCGTTTTCATTGCCTCTCCCCAGTGTTTTGGCTTTTGCAACAAGACTGGTTTAATTTTTCAGATCTGCTAGGATTTGGCCTGTGTGTCTGGCTTTCCCTTTCCTGTGTTATTGCAGACTTGTGCCCTTCTTGCATACTTATTGATGGGCAGCCAGATAATGATACTCAAGAACTTATTTTTGCCTTTTTTTTTTCTTTAGGATTTTTTTTTCATGGTAGAAAAAGGCATTGAAATTAAGTTTTAAAGCCTAGCATTCACAAGCATTGGTTTTGTTCAGAATCACTTTCAATTTTCTCACTTTAAAATACAAACAACCGGAACCATTATAACAACAATGGTGTCATAACAAGTCCCAGATTTCTTCATTGTTTTCCAGCCTGCTTTTAATTGTCTGAGTGTTACAAAAGTAAATTCAAAAGTTTTGAATTAGCAGCATTTAAAAATCTCCACGTCTGGAACTAATCAAGCTTGCACTGCATGTTAGTTCTAAAAAGAAAGGGCATTTCAAAAGATATTAATTTGTGGCCACTGCAATATTGGCATTAAGTTTTGACCTGAGTTGACTGTGTACAGAGCTAAGGAAAATTATGTGTGACGTTAAGAGAGAAACCAGGACCATAACTCAAGAGAACAGACAAGGCTAGATGGGATCAGAGAAGCAGAGGAGCCTGTTAATGTAAGATCGCTGAAGAAATCACAACCATATTCCTGTAAAACAACACATAAACAAAGGTGCAAACACACGGTGTAGGTGCACTTTCAAGAATGTGTGTGAATGAAAGTATCACTAATTCGGATTGCAAACCAGATGGGAAAAACTCTGTTTGAACCTGTGTAGCCACCTGTCATTAATTAACCTAAAGTCAAGTGAAAGTTGTTGTGTGGCTCGACACAAGGGAAGATTACTGAAAGTGTTCAAATGAAACAGCTGAGCTTTCCTACTGCAGCTACAGAAATAAGGCATAAAATGAAAGAATAATCAGGGAGAATTTGAACCTAGTAATCATTAGATCAATAAAAAAGAATTCGTTTAGGACAACTGGGAACTTAAGAATGTAAAAGCAAGCACAAAAGTGATGCTTTGGCCAGGAACGTCTGGACAGGGAAAATAACTTTTTTTCTAATGTCAGCAGAAAACTTTGTCTAAATGTCAGCAGTGAGAAGAAAATGTGAAATCGTCAGCAAAAAGAAACATTTATCATTCCTGAACTTCCATGTCACCTATGGCAATTTCTGGGAACAAGATTTTCCACAGGGAATATTATGAATATTTACTGGCAATAGATTTCAAATATTTTTAAACATCTCCCTGAAAACAAAATATGTCATTGAATGTCCACTCCAGAATGGCTTTTTGTATCTGAGAGGAGAAAAGAAATGAACACCTACTTTTGAGTAAGATCCAGGAAGATTTTCAAAGACTGAAGAGGGTGTGTTTTTCAGGTCTTGCTGTAGAGATGCAGTTGGTCCTAAAATGCCAAATAACCAAACCCTATGTAATCTTCAAGTCATTGTTCATCACAGTGAAGCAGTTATGCAAGAGCCCTTTAAAAAATCCTGAACCAAATGAGAACAGGTAGGTAAAACCCAGACCAGGTGATGTCAAATTCTGAGGACAGCCCACCACAACACAAACCACTCCATCTAAATGGTGGCACAGTTCACCCTAGCAGAAGACCAGGTTGTGTCCCCCCCTCCCTCCAGCAACCAGTCCAGTTGAGAAGCCCATGAACTGCTGCAAAATAATACCTATTTTTGTACCAAGCTCCCACCCTGCCATATGCTAGGTTTTTCATTTTACATTCTCATGATCTTAGAATCACTGAGCCATAGAATATCCTGAGGTGGAAGGGAACAACAAGGATCATTGAATCCACCTCCTGGGTCCCCAAAGGACCACCCAAAAATCAGACCGTGTTGCTGAGAGCGTTGTCCAAATGTTTCTTGAACTCTGGCAGGCTCGTGCTGTGACCACTGCCCTGGGGAGCCTGTCCCAGTGCCCGACCACCCTCTGGGTGCAGAACCTTTCTCTGATATTCAGCCTGATCGGATACTGGACTCCATAATCTGTCACATTTTTGAGGGAGAAGATTTCTAAAAGCTAAGTTAACCTAAAACAATTTGCACTTGCCTTGCCATAATTGGAGGCATCCCTGTTTACGGAAAAATACCCCTGAGTTTTAAGAAGACATCAAAAAAAAAAAAATGGCACAGTCCCCTGTTGTATCCAGGACTACCATGTAACACACTCAGTAGGGGAGAATTCAAACCACTGCTGTCTGTTGTGTCACAGGGCAGGAGCTTTAAGTCCTGTGCATGCAGAGGCACAAAGAGGATGTGCTACGACTCTTGGGAGGCTGTTGTGGGCTACTGAGCTAGTAAAAGTGAGGAGAAGGAACTATTATCACTGCTCAGTGCAATAAATAAACAGGATTCTTAGCAAATAGGCATGTAGGGAGTTATCTTAGGAGCTAACATCGAAATTCATAATTGTGTCCAACCACTTTAACCTCAAGCTAGGAAAGCAAAAATCCTAAATCTCAGGAAAAAGGAGCCTCAGAGTACCATATAAGCCTTTTGACCATCAGATAGCCACACTATGGCTCCAGGAATTTAAAGGCTATGAAAATAAACCCAATGTTACCATTCAATGTGTAAACAGGAGGCTTCATCATTACCTAAATGTCCTGCCAAAGCTAGAAGCAATTCTAATATTTCAAGAACACCCTGATGATGCTACTTGGAAGTTGAGATTACTGCTCAACCCTTTTAAAAGTAAAGCTCCCATTTATTGAGGTTTCTGAAGATAAGTTGAAAGCTTGGCTTTTTGCCATACAGCCTACCTGAATACATGTTATTTAAAGCTCCTATAGTGCCTTACCTAAACAAAGCCCAGACTCATCCTTGACTGGAATTGTGAGAATCTCTATCTAGGGGAGATAAACATTTGCATTGCTTCTTCTGGGCTTGCATAGTTCTGAATATATTACTACCATGGAAAATTCAGGAACATTTGACTGATTCTGTTACAGAAGAAGGAAAAGGTTAACCAAATCTCATGCCTATGCAATGATACAATGGATTTATGATTATAAAACCCAAGCTCATGGAATTTTGAACACAACACAGTTTTTATTTTGCTGGATTAGAAGAGCAGACGTTTTATCAACACACAGGAGATCCTGCAAATTTCATTTGATCATACTGCATAATTCCCTTTTCCTAGTTTCAAACTGAATTTCAGTGATTCAGAAAGTCTGAAGTGCCATTTTTGGATACAAGATTTGTAAAGTACTTTTTTATGTACACATATATCATACACACGTACCTGTGTGCCTGCACCCACGTTCCCTTTGCTGTCATTTCACCATTAAGTTCTATGTAAAAATAAAGGAGTTTTTTTGGATGGTTTTCTAATGGCTTAGAATACCCGCTGAGGCTGAAAACAAGCCAGAGTTTCTGGAAACCTAAATCCTCTCATTTTAATAGTTTTTAAAATCCTTGGCGTTTAGCTTTGAACTTTTACTAAGAAAAGTTATATCTTATAAACAATGGCATTTGTTGATTGGATGAAGGACTAGATCAATATTGGTTTTGGCAACTTGTTTTGGCTGTGTTTGCCTGAAGAAATATGCTGGTTGTGGTGTTAAAAAGTTATGTCAGTTCCTTAACATGTGCCTCTTTTTCTTGGAGCACTGCCTGAAAATTAGTTTCCAAAGTTACTTCCAGAAGTTAACCTAGAGGCTGGCCTCCTCAGCAAAGGAAGCTGCACAAAAATATAGTCTATTATTGTGAGCTATCACCATGTGTGAAGTAAAACAATTAAAGAAGAAAGATTAAAGACATATCATAAAACAACGTATTTTTGTTTCACAGAAGTACTAAACCATAGGACACCATTCTCATTTCCATTAAGTCTGATTTACACCATTCTTAAATTACACTATGCAGTTTAAAAGGAGCTTGGAAGTAAATAAGTAGAATGATAGCAACAAGATTTTAGGCACTATGGGAATAACCTAGCTGACACACAGCAAAATACAAGCCACGTGGTTTCCATGAATCAGTTCCTGATTCAAGGCCAGTGCTATGAATGAACAAAAATATATCTTTGAGGGAAAATGTGCCATTTTGATTTCAAAGTTTCCATTGAGAGGAAACTCAAACTGACAAATTGCTACAATTACCTTCAGAATTAAAATTTTCATCTTGTTTTGATTTGAATTTCTCTCATTTCAGCTTCCAACCATTTCAGCCCATGATACAGCTGCTACAGGAAAGAGTCACTTTGAATTAAAATGTCTGTCCCCTGAGCTGATGTTGATGGTTCCTCTCTTGGTATTCTCTGTTTTTCAGCATGCTGGCTGAAGATTGAGCTGGCTGAACTCCAGACCCAGACAAAATAGTCCTGCAAAGGTACCAATATAGCATTAACATAATCTCTCGTGCTTTTCTCCTTCCCCCAGGTCTTCCTCATGAAAATCACCTCTGGTGATTTTAAATGACTCCCTAATGATCCGTGTAAACTTGATAGTGGCCCTCTACTTTATCCATCCATCCATCCATCCATCCATCCATCCATCCATCCATCCATCCATCCATCCATCCATCCATCCATCCATCCATCCATCCAATCTCTTCCATCTCCTGTATACATTCTAGTTCACCCATCTTTCTCCTTTCATGGTGCTTAGCCCTGTGATGTGTTTCCAGAAAGCAATCTCATTACATCCCAGCCTTTCTTTTGCTGTGATAAACAAGACAAGCTCCTTCATGCCTGCTCTGGAAGAGGTTTTCACATGTCATGCAGGAGCCTGCTGGATAACCCATGTCTGAATTCTTGAAAATGACTGAACAAGTTTTCACGTAACATCTTACCAATAGTCTTGGTGAATAATATTAGTATTTTCCTATTAAAAAAATAAATAAACTCCTTCACCCAATTAATTCTGAAATTACTTATCCCTTTTTGCATTTGGGTTACTTTGTTCCTCTGCCTCACAAGAACCTCTTCCACTTTTTTTGTTGTGCCCTGATGAGGAAGGCCACTTTACAACAGGAATTCTTGTTGTTTGACCCAGAGGATGGTATTCATCTCCTTTCAGAAATAATTTGTGTACTGTATGGGTAGCTGCCTTTGTAATTTTAATTGAGCAACTTTTTCCTTAAAGAGTTCAAAACTACTTTACAAAAAATATTCCAGCTGTACATTGGAATTATTCTATTCAATAAAGTTACACAGGTGGCTCTAGAGTATAAAACAATTTGATAGTGTATGTCAGTTTAGACAAATGCTGGAATTTAGGTGGAATTTAATTATGCATTGGAATTTGGCCTGTTAAATACTACTCTGCTGGAAAAAAAAAAAAAAAAAAAAAAAAAAAAGAGAGAGAGAGAGATGGCAGTAAAGATTCTGCAATTGGTTTTGTTTAGGTTTCCTTGATATGGAGAATATAAGTTTGAAAGCCTGCTTTCCCCTCCATTAACACAAGAAGTGTACAATGATTTATGAACAGGGCTGCTCACAGGCTTACTAGTGCCCACAGTAGAGTTTCTTTGAAGATGTTGTGATGGCTTTTTCCATTCTCCATTCCTTCATTATTCCAGAAAACCTTTCCAATTTAGACTCAGTTCAGTATAAGTTTTTCATCACCAAATCTAGTAATTTCCAGAAAAGGAGAAAAAAATCTTCTAAGAGTTAGGTGGCCTTTTTCGTTTCCTTTACAAGAAAGAATTCTGCCACTTTTGTAAGCCCAGCACTTCTACAGCCATTGGGATGTTGCAGTCTGATGGCTGAGTTCTGATCAATTCTACTTCTGATGGCAGGATCTGTCATCAGTTTGAAGTAGTATGTGACAGAAAATACTTAGCATTTTACAGTAAGTTTGGATAGAGATCTGAAGCGCTCTAATCCTCTTTTACCTCAAATGCTGATTCTGAATTACGATGAGAGCAGAAATAATTTCCTTATTGCCAGAATTTGTTAGACATCTGTGGGAGCAAGCCGTATAATGGAATTTCAGTGTCTCTGCCTACAACCCTAGGTTGTCATATTCAATCATTTGAATCCCCCCAAACTTTTAAAAAGTTCTTTCTCCAAGGGCCAAAAAGAGATTTGTTTCCCTTTTTGGTCCTCATTTCTTTTGCCCCTCTTTGCTCAATCTTAATGTATGTTAAAAAGGCTGCTTTACCAGTAATACCAAAATCAATCCACACTTCTTGAGAAGCTCTTGACAACTCCCAGGCAGCCTGTCAATGATACAGCCATTACAACAGCTCCCTCCTCTATCATCTCAGTTGGACCAAGTGGAGCTGCTGGACTTTGTGGGGAAAGACTTTATTTTCTGTTAGGCTTTCTCAAGGGAGGCCACTGGTCTCATTTACTCGGTGTTGAACATTTTTTTCATTAGATTGGAAAGCCATTTATCATCAACATTTTTTCTCTTCTTCAAAAAGCATGACTTGCAGACTCTCCCCAAAATTTATCGTCCCTCTAATTCATAGCTTGAGCTCTTTCAGTCTGCCTCTGTACATTCTCCTGTTCTTTAACCATTGTTGTGGATCATCATTGGGTACTCTCCATTTTTTATTTAGATCACTCTTGAATGGCAAAAAACAAGACCTGTGGTATTCTAGAAGCTGTGGAAGCAACAGCCCAGTGGAACAGCTCTTGGCCATCTCACTGGCTTGTCTCCTCGCGTTGATGTTGTGTGTGCTGACTCCAGCACTTAGCTCTGTCCTCCTGCTAGGAGCCAGAGAGTAATCAATGAGCTTATCAGCAATCTTTGGGATCCTTATCAAAAGCCAGCAAGTATGATACATCCGTCCCCCAGCTGTGCAAAAGCTCCATCAGCCCGTGCAGCCACATCCCATGTCCCAGTTCAGTGAGATTCAGATGCCTGCTCCCTCCCTCCCAGCTCTGGGGATGGACTCATGGGCAGGGTGGAGCCAGCACACACCTCAGCCAGGTGCTTAAATCAGACAACCACAGCACGTACATGCCCTACAATTTATGTCCAGAGAGACATTCAGACTTCACTCAAAGGCTTAAAACTAGCCGTATGGCTCTCAGGGAGAAAATAGCTTGAAATATGGATTCAGAAGTCTCCTCATCTTCCAATATGAGGTCTCTCAAAGCTAGGCATGAAGGGCAGGCAAAATGTAACTATGTCAGTTTTCAGACTTGCATGAAAACTGACATAGTTATGCCTCTTTATAGCACCAGGCACAGATAATTTAATTAATAATTCAGGTTTTCCATTAAGTCCTCCTTCCTGGAAAAGGAATACAAAAAAAGAGCTAATACAATGAATAAAAGGAATACCAAAAAAAAAAAAAAAAAAAAAAAAGAGTTAATATAAAGTAAGACAGAGTAACAGCGCAGAAGGTTTAAGAGTACATTTAAATAGTACAATAAGCACTTGCAAGACATTCATTTTGCCCAGTGTACAATGTTAGCGTGTGATGTTCATGCAGTGCTTCGACCTCCTGAGCCCTGGGACTGACGGTCTTACGGCTTTATCCCCATCCCTCTGTAATTCCCAAGTAGAGAGGGTTCTTGGTTGGGCTGTGTTGTTTTTAGCTTGAAGTGGAAAAGGGAAGTTTTTCAGATCTTTCATCTGAAATTCACTAACTCTATGTAAAAGAGCAGACTTCCTGGTTCGAATATGGAGCAGGTTACATTCCTCTTTCACTATGACTGTCAGATCTGTGATATAACCTTCACAAACCCACTGCAGAGGAATTCAGACAGATTTTAGAGAAGTCACTTACTTTTACTAAACACAAAATGCCAGAGATTTGCTTTTAGTGCTCAAATTTTGCTTTAAAAGTGATCTTAGTAAGAGAAGGAAAATGAGTCATGTGGAACATATACCATGTGTGAGACATCCTACCCACAAAAGGGGAGAGGGAATACAGAGAGGAGTTTTGCCTGCACTTTTGACAATCTCAGAAAGATTTTTTTCCCCTTGCCTAGCAGGACAGTATATTTCTTTGTTTATATACAAAAACAGTCATTATGCCTGTCCTAACTTCTAATTGAACAGGTGACTCAACAGCATCCTTCCATCTTGTATGAGCACTTAGGGGGCTTTGCCAGTGTGAACTACTGATAGAAACTTCATTGGTCAAGGGAGAATCATTTAAGTTTCGGGGTAGATCCTGACATAGGATGCCTCCCATCACACATTCTGCTATGGCAGCAGCAGCAAAGGGAAAAGTCTCTGACCCAGCCAGCTTTCTGCTGCTTTTGAAGTCTTCTGTAACGCACACAGCCCCAGCATCAGCTAGATAACTGTCTCTCCCCTTCCATGCCACTCCTCTGGACTGCTGCACTGTCCAGACATGGATGCGACTGAGAGGAGGGAGAGAGGATAAAAGCAGGACTATGGATAAAATTATGAAATCACATGGCCACTTGACATAATTCACAAAGTTGTCAGAAATGCAGTCCTGAGGTGGTAGGCAGGCCTAGTATCCTTTACAAGAAACACCCACGTGCTTTTCTGTCGTCTAACATTTTCCCCTTTACATGCAAGGCATGAGGAGGTTATCACTGCTCTCATTGTACACCCAAAGAACTGGGACCCAGCGGCTATAATGGGGCAGCCCTCTTCACATAAAGGGACACAAAAAGCAACTGTCCCCACATCTGTTTGCCAAACTGGCCCCAAACTGCTAAACTGTGTGTTGTTCTGCCGTCGATGGCCGTGGAGACTTTCACTTACATGAAAAAGCTTTGACTCGGGCTCTTGGGTATGTCAATGGTTCCACTGAAATTATATTGCTGTTTTCATAAGCTATTTATTTCCTGTGAATACCTTGGAAAAATTCTTAGAAGAGACTTAAATTAAGACAGTATTGTAACTTGGCAACATCACTTCAAAATTCATTAGTGTTCCTTTTCTGTTTTCCTTTGCGGAGCTCTGGTGCCTGTCGTCAATAGTCAAGGGGAGAGTTGGGGGCTGTTTTGTTTTATTCTGATTCTACAGAAGAAAATCCTATTGGCTTCGGTGTTTGGCCCTAAAAAAATATTGAATTTCCCCTAGGAAGCTGCAACTTCAGAATATTCTGTGCTGATGCATTTTTAAGTCTGCCCAGATGTAAAATGCTTACATCAATTAGCTTCACTTTTTGAGTACCTGGGACAGAAAGATTTCCCAATTAAAGAAGATATATCCTCTATTAGTCTTTTGTATCCATTGTGATTCGAGCCATGCGATCAATGTATTTTCTTTATGTCAAGGATAGCAGAGATCATTCAGCTGTGGTGGTTTAACATAGTGCCATGCCATGTTTGTGCAGAAACATCGCACAAGGGAGATTCCAATGGGATTTTAGCAACCCCCTTCCAACACAGGAATTTTGAACAACACTAGTTGGCCATAGGCAAAAGAATTTCCTTTTGGCAGTTTTTCTCTCCAAAGAAAACACAAAAAGTGGAAGTTAGATAGTACTGTTATTAGAGCTTTGTTGTGACAAGAGCAAAAGTTGTGCTCACAACAGCACGGATACAGCAGCAGCTGACAGACAGCTTCTCTGCTGGACCTTCCTTTGACTCAGCCTCTTTCCTGGATTCAGGTCTTTACAGAGCTAATCCCTCACTTGGACCGTGCCTGCACATCCCACTTCCTTTTCTTAGCATCCTCCATATCATGGGGAGTTTTGGAGGGCAGAGAGCAAGCAGTGAGACCAATGTTGAGATTTTTCTATTTTAAGTGTTAGTTACTAAGGAAATGCTCGGAAGTACTAAGGTTTGCTTTATGTTAAGTTCTAATGGAAGTAAGAAGATGAAGACTGAACAATCCTGTCAAAAAGCCACAAGCAAAAAAAAATAAAAAAAAAGCACCCCACCCATACATCCGCTTGGCTGCCATCTGAATGGTGTAGAAAGCACCAGAATATAGCAAGTCTGTTTCGTGCACTCACTGAAGCCAGGGAAAGAAATGTTAATATTTTCTTAGAAAACATGTCAAAATAATGTCCCTTCTGCCTTAGTTTTTGGGTTCCGTTTTCCTGGTTTGTTTTCTTTTCCTGTGTTCTCCTTCCATTTCACCTTCACTGGTGAAAGAACAGAAAGGAAGAACATATTTTTCACTTTTAAAAAGAAAATCTAAAGAACGATTATTTCTTTTTCCAAAAGATGTATATCTTCCTACTGAAAAAATAATTCTTCCTGTATAATACCAGTCAGTTCTGGCCACTGTCTGCATTCATGACTACTGATGTGGCACTGAATATGACTTCACTGTCAAGAATATGATCAATAAATTGCTAGTTAAGAACCCCTCAGCCTTATGTTCTGACTTGGTTTAAGTTTTCCTTGGACAACAAACTCCAAGGTCTCCTTCTCTGTCTGCTGGGCTTGGTAGTTTCAGATGAGACAAATTCCTGTGTCTGAGTCCTACCAGAGGAGAGCCCTAGGCAGGACAGCCTTTGGCCACATTCCCTTCACTAATATTCCCACATCTTTACATAAACGTTCAAATAAAATCAATTTTATTGAGGTATTGTTTCTAAAAGACAACTCTGGAAAACTGTTGAGTAATGAGTTTTTGAAAAATCCAAATTAACTGTAGGAAACAACTTCATTTCATTCTGTATTTCATGAGAGTCCTCAAGATACTTAAATTGTTGAGAAGACTTCCAAACCATTCAGGTGTCATTTTTTTAGCTGTTTGCAAACTTATTCTACCCTCAGTACAGATATCAGATTGGAAAGCACATGGTAACACAACAATCTAGCACACATGTAATCCTGCAAGAAAACCCACAGTAGAAAATTCATTTTTTAAAAGGAAACTACAAAACTACATCAACTGGACGTAAATATAACTTTATCCTTACATTTTTAATTGATGGAAATTTCAATTATCTTTATCAAGAATTCATCTCAAATCTATTTCAAATGAACAACAAACTCCCTTGGGTCACCTGCTTTAAGCTTTTGACACAGTGGATGACACTAGCAATCCCATCACACTCTGGAAATTTCCCGGTTTTTCAGCACTTGTCAAATGCTTACCAAAATGATGCACGTAAAAGGTCTTTTGACCTGTTCTTCCTCCTGCCCCACTACTTCCTGACTCTGCTTTTGTCACCAGTTCTTAGTGGCCTGTTTCTTTTTCTATCACCCAGGGTGACAACCTCTCACTTCTCACTTGCTAACACCTACCCCATCTGTACGTGAATGAGCAGCCTCTTACTATCGAGTTATCTGAACCATAGTTAGTTACTGTTCAGTTAGTTCAGTTAGGTTAAATTGAATGGGGGGGACTGTGGGGGAAGATCAGCAGTTAACCTAATTTAAGAGATCCCTCCCCTCAAGCAAGGGTCTTTTCCTCCCTGCACCACTTTGCTGTTCCCCTGGCTTGTGCCAGTATTGGGTTAAAACAAGAAGTGGGTGGCAAAACGATGCAGGCACAAGTTCACCTAGCTGAATTATGGCAGTGAGTGATCGAGCCAGTGAGATACGCGGTCAGGAAGGTACCTTGCAGTGACAGTCCATCTATTCTTTTCACTTCCCTTCATCACCTCTACACATTGACTTGGAACTTAGTCTTGTTTCCATTTACTTTTCCTTTATTCTGTACATGGAAAAAGCAGCAGTAGATCCTTGAATAGTTCCCAATTTAAATTAACAATTCTCATGTTAAATTTCTGTTCCTAATTAACTATGCCTCAAACTGCTTTTGGCTTTAGAGAATTGGCTCATTGTTTTTCTTTAATCATTTTTTCATGCTTTCTTCTGACTGCATAAGGTAACAAAATCATAGAGCACTCTTCCTCTGTTAGGTGGAGCTCCTATTTTAAGTCATCCTCTTGTGGGTGCAAGACTTTCTGTATTAAAAGTTGGTTCTTATTTTTAGAATTTCTTTTAACAGAGTTCTGCATTAGATACCCAGAAAAAGCAATCTGAAGGCACGCAAGATGATTTTTTGTTTCTTCTTAGTGCTACCAAATAGACATCCCAGCCAGTTGCATAAAAAGATGCGGCAGTCTCTAAAAGGTAGACACTAGTTCCTCTTTCAAATAGAGCTGCGTGCGTAGGGGAGCCTTGGGCTCACCAGCCCTCTTCAGCATGGTGCACAGCACCTCCTCACCCTGCACCCTGCCCCGACCAGCCTGCTGCCCCACAGACACTCCAGCTCCAGCCACAGGGCTCCCCTCATGGCACTGCAGCCACACTCATCAGGTCTTATTCATGGTACGCATGGCAGCACTCAGTAGAAGAGGAGACAATTTTTGAAATGTGATTTCAGATGAGTAACTGCACCAGAGGATGTTGCAGAGAAGTGGAGCTAGAAGGGAAGCCAACATATTTCGGAGAACACAGACATGACTCAGAGTCACAGGACCACAAACACTCAAAGTTCTAGTATGCAAAACTAAATGTGAAAGACTACTGGCTTTTTCATCCATCTCCTTATTTTGTCTTTCTTTAGAACACTGTTTATGGTAGTTTTTCCATCAACAAGGAATACCAGATGAATTTATATAAAAAAAAAATGTGGCTTACAAAACACTGGTTTTCTGCCTTTCATAATGAAGTGCCATTTGCCACAGGGTGATCCTTTGCACCATGAAGAGGTCATACACATTAGAGGGTGGCTATTTCCATTTCAGAGTGTAACTGGGGGAGTGTAATAAAACACAGCATTAAATTTTGAAGACCTTGAGTCAACTTTGACAAGTATCTCTTCTGAACAAAAGACTTTCTAGTCTATGTTCTGCCTACCACGTAATGGCTAATGAAAATTTGGCCGTAATCCTGCTTCCCTCCTTCTCCATTCCTCCTTCTGCTAGCATTGCAATTTACAGAAGCAAAAAGAGGAAATCTGATGATGACATTTTTCTAACCGAAGAACAATTTTTGCTTAGTGTTCCCTGCAGTGCTCTTTGCATAATGTTCTTGCTTCTTATTCCATTTGTAGATGGCAGTAGGAAGAAATGATTGCTGCAAGACTTGGTGCACCCATGCTTGCTTTTAGCCAGGCAGCAAATGAAGGCTGAGGAGCCAGTTGCAGACTTTTAGCAAAGGTCCCAGGAGGTTCCCAGTGCCCAGGCTGAACCCAGTGCACTTCTTTGAACACTGGAGAGCATCTTATAACTGATCGTGCTGAGACTGTTGTGGGAATATATCCTTAAATTACTTCTGATTATTATGAATCTTTATGGAGACAGGCACACAGCAGAGTAACACTTCCACAGTGATATCTATCAGATCATCTCAAGCTAATTTGCAAGGCACATCTGTGGGAGAATACACCTTTAGAAACTTGCCATCCACTATACCAGAAGCCCTAAGATTGCTGGCATATCAACATTCAGTGGCCCTCTCTGATGGTAGACAATATCAGATTTTGTAAAAGATGATGAAGAAATCTTTGTAAAATAATAGTAACTTATTTTTTTTTAAAGGAAACTAATTATGGCTAGTCACCGGACCGACACAACTAATCCAATACAAGATGTACTGCAAAGACACATAGCTGTCCAGATAGATAATGTTCCCTCTGCCTGTTATCTAGAAGACTACATAAAGTCAAGAAAGTTTATAGACAAGAAGACTAAAGATGTTCAGAGAAAACAGGCTTGCTGAATGAAGCGCTGTGTGAGACTGCTGGTACTTGAGGATCCTTTATGACACTGCAGGACTTTAGTTCTCCTAATCCTAATAGATGACATGGGCAGACAGTCAATGGGAAGGATACAAAAGATAACCCCATTTCTTCCAGCTTCTGTTGACTTCAGATTGATATCCAGCATGTGAGGCTCAGGTTCCTGTTCTCAGCCTCTCTTGTATCTCTTCTTCCTTCTCCAGTTTAGTTTATCTTTCTCTATTTCTGCCATTTGTTTAGTTAGTGCTGTCCTAGACTTTCTTTTGCAACAACTTTCTTTTGCTGCAAGCCGGCAACCAGAAAGATAAATGAGCGCTGGCTTTGACAGCCCAACACTAGTGTAAAATTGCCAGGTCTCAGAGTGGCTGATAAGGCTTTCAGCTCTGTTTTTCTTTCTTTAGAAAGAAAGAAAAGAAAATCTTTCTCTCCTTCCCAAGGAAATGTTGAGACGGGCTGTACAGAGCTTCCAGTAACCACAGTGGGCTTGAAAGTTGGTTTCCCACACCTGGGAGAAAGCCAAGGCTCTTCTCTTAGCTTGATCCCTCTTTCCTTCCATTCTTCATCTTGAGAAGTTATTTTGTCAAGTTTTGGTGAACTGACACTTCAAGGTTTGATTGCTACAATAAAATGACCCTTTCTGACAACAAGATTTGTCAAAAGACTCCCGATGTTTTAGAGTGCCCAAATAATGTTCTGTGCACAATTCAACATTGTGTAATTTTTTTGAGAAGAAGCAGCCCTCAAATTTTTGACTATCATCAGTCTCACTGAAGACAGCACTCCAGTCTCAGCACTTAAAAACCAAGTCTTTTATCCCACAACTTTGTAGACAAAACTGGAAGAAAAACTACTTGGAAGCACAAGATTTAAGAAACCAGAACTGTATGATAAAAGGAACACATAAATGAAAATTAGACTAACTTTTTTTCTGAACTCTTGTATTTTTCTGCAGTATTACTTGCAGGGTCTCATATGCATTACTTAGCATGAAAAAAAAAAAAATAATTCAAACAACCGAGCTATAGACAGACCTTGAGCCAGAGATGATAAAATGAGGTCTTATTGTCGCTGAACTGGCAAAGTAGCCTGACCACTTCTGACAGCCAAAAACGTGCCCTCAAGTGCACTTGGACCTACTTTAAACCAGGTAAAATGGGATTGCCACTAAAAATTTGGATCCTACCCCTGGTGAAGTTAATGCTTCTCTTTCCCACCTTTGTGCCTTGTCTATACGGTCCTTTCTCCTGCAGACAAACCACAGGATAGCTTTAGCTGGATTTGATCCTCAATACTGTTCTCTGGGAGGCCTTCCAGTCACATGTGACAGGAATAAAGGATGGGGATGAACTGGGAAAGGAGTGAGAAACCTGGTAGTTTATCCAGTCAAGGTCACCAGAAGCTGCACATTTCTCTAGAAGAGTTGTGCTATGGGGAGACCTATTTTTTATGTCAATTATCCCTCTGTGCTTTCAGTATAACAGAAATAAAGCATATTGGGACCATCCTGAGAAAACCCATTTTCCTGAAATGTAGCAGATGGCCGTGAACTCTGTAAGAGGTGCTTGGCATCCCACAGGCCCGGGCTGTGTTATGTCAAAGGTAACCTGTCTGGCACACACAACGGCAGTGTGTGATCTGCAGCACAACGCTGGATTCCACTCTCCCATCGGAGCTGAGAAGATTCGTGTACCTATTATTTCTCCAGCTATTGTGAGTGGGAGTTACAGGCTTCAACTCCTCGCTTGAGAAAAACAGACTATTTTATTGACTAAAATAGTATTGTTCCTCTAAAAAAACACACACACAAGATGTAAACGCAGATGAACTGTTAAGTAATTTCCAATGGTTTGAGATGTTTATGCTCATACCATTCTTGTACACTTTCTTCACCAGAATACATTTTGCACTCTAACAAAGATGCTATTCCATTTAAGTCAAATGGAGCTTCTCTGGTGTATCTTAGAACAGAACTGGAGCCAAGATATGTATCTTACTCAGTTCATTAGACTCTCCAATACTGTAGATTAAATAAGCAAGTATGTCACTAAATCTGTTCAGCATTAAAATGATACAAAATGTATTTTTCTTCTTCCAACCAAATAGTTTTCTTCAAATCTGAAACAGATGGAAACACAGTGAGTTATCTTAGATGAGCTCATCTGGACTTCTGAATGGAATGTCCGACATTTGGTCACACATCTTGAGAAGTGAATAGGGTCTGAACGGGGAAATTTTTATTATCTTATGTTTACTCTTGTGGATAGGCTCATTAGCTTCAGTGGACAACAAGTAAAACAAATGACACGCACACACAGAGGAAAAGCATGCGGGCTAAGTTTCTGTATAAAATTTCTCAAGTGTAGTTCACATTCCCAAAGACAGTTGTCCCCAAAAAGTCCAACAAACACAGTAACAAAGCATAGGAAACAGAGCCTGAAAGCTGGCTAAAAATCTGGAGCAGATCCTTATTCTATGTCTTCCATTAAACCTGCTTTTAATGTATGCCTGGGAGATTAATATTTCTGGGGGCATACTGACTCACAAATCTTTTATGGAACCAAACATCATGTTGCCATTTGACTAATCAAAATAAAATAAAATAAAATAAAAAATAAAAACAGGAATGTAAATTATTCCCTTTCATACTCATGGAAAAATTATGAGGGGAGTTTATAAATGTAGAGTGGCAGATATTAAATTCCCTCATTAAAAACAACACTTCCAATGAGAACTTGCTCCCATGTGGCAATGCTACCAGGATCTACATAGGTTTATAGGTTTCAGTTATAGAATCATATTCTGTTGTCAGGTACGCTGAATGCTGGAGTGAAACTGCTCCTGTGTTGAAGAAATATTTGTCCTGTCCTTTATTAGCCTAATCAGGCCAATCTTGCCCTACTGAAGTTCAGGAGACCTTTGCCATTGATTTCTCTGATGCTAGAATTTTACCTTTAGTCAAGAGCCTGAATATGAAATGTGTTAAGCTCCCGGGTCTTCAGGAATGTAAATGAGACCTGTAAGTGCTTAGTATTTTCTCTACAGTATGCACATCTGAGTTTTAGGCTGGTGAGGGCCGCTTCAGGCTAATTTACCAGCCTTCCTTGATAAGATAAATTAGCATATCTGGAACTCCTCTTCATGAGAATTAAGCTGCTTCTAATTTTTAGACTAAACAGGTTTGGTTCTTTATTCTGCATTGAAGTGGGGCCAGCATACTTTAAATGTGCAACCCTCCTGACTCCCATGAGCAAGGTAGAGGAGTCTGTTCTGGGGCAATGAAGAACAGAAAATCTGTGTATCTGAGAAAATTAGCATCCATCTGCTTCAATGCCTCTGCAAAATTTATTATCTTATTTAAAAATAAATAAATTTCTTACCACAGTCCTAGAATCAGGACTCACTTCATTACCCAAATATCAGAAATTCAAACAAAACGATTTCTGATCAGAACGATCTGGCTTTTTTCCTCCTGTGATTTCACTGAAGTTCAATAAGTATTTTGTATTTATTCTTCCCCTCTTTTGGAAGGAGGACAGTGAAAATAGTTGCATTTAAACAAACTTCAGGCTCACAAGACAGCTTTCTTTCCTGGAGAATTCAGAGGTTTTGTGGTTTGTTTTTTAATCAAAATCAGAGACCCAAGATGTGATTTATATTGGCTAAATTCCACTTTTTTCTTCTTGCCTAATGTTTCCTCCCAGCTGGCCCTGCACCTTTAGCTGCCTGTAGCCAAGAGGAATCACCAGGCATGGAGACTCAAATGGAATTTAAACGGTCTAAGTCTGGGCCTTGGTGTCTTCATTTGGTGACTTTTTTTTTTTTTTTTTTCATATCCCTGAGTTGCTTGACAGAAAATTTGTGGTTCAAGATCTAGGTTATTATCTGAACAGCAGAAGATGAAACAGAATATTCTGAAACATAAATGAACTCAAAGCTGAATTTATCCAACAGAATTTTTTCTGTAGGACATAACGGACACCAAAAAGAATGAAAAATAGCAGAATTAAAAAAAAAAAAAAAAAAAAAAAAAAAGGGAAAAGGATCATACTTACTGGAGCTGTGGACATTCTCCAGATAATTAGTTACATATGTTTTGGTTGTGCCCTAGGGTAAAATAAGTTCTGGGATGAGGTAATAAATAAATTAAATGTGGTTTTGGAAATAGTTATCCCTAACTACCCAAAATGTCCACTGCTAGAAAAAATTTGGATGCAGCTGACTTTGGAAATCTGAAAGGACCACAGAAACAATTTTTATAAGAGCAGAAATACTGCAAAGAAGACACCACAAAAACTGAAGTCAGCACATCTCAAATGCTGCTGATTGATGCACTGAGCAAATCTAATTGATATATTTTGGAAATATTTGTTTGAATAAACTAGGTAATTTGGAAATGAGGAATATAATAATGTACCCCCGCAATAATTATAGCACCAATTGAAATAATAGCTGCATCTTTTGTTCACAAGGCTAATTTCAATAAATACTGAATTGTTTTCCACAACCACCACCCTATTTTTTTTTCTTTCTCACTTTTTAGAGTGGAAAATGTAAATACAATTCAGCTTCACTTATCATTTTGTACATTCATCCACTAATAGGTCCTGTTAAACAGCCTTGCTTGCAGTACTTCTAGAGCAAACATTTAAAAATGTTATGGGTCAGATCCAGATTAGGTCCTGTCCTGCTGCTGTTATGAAATTAAAATCTGTTTGACCCAGCCACTCTGAGAAGACAGACTGTAAGTCCTTCAGTAATCGCTAGGGTTGTGCTTTGACCTAATTTCCATTTTTAGTGGAAAAGTCAGGGATTTCATATGGATCCAACCACATTAATAGTACTAATAGTATTCATACTTAGTCTACAGGATCATTCTACGGGATTGTTTTCTATCTATCTTACACCTTAGGTGACTATCAAGAAAAGAACTTTTCGGAGAGACAGTGCCCAGGTCTCCAGCCCCCTGCCATTAATACAGTCACTTGCACTGGAGAAGAAGCTCTGAACATCTACCCTGTGATGTTAGCAGAAATTCACTCCTCTTTCAGCATCTGTATATACCTATACAAGGACACTAACAGAATCCAGCTGAAGTGTTTTACTCCAGAGTCAGGTCCTCTCTCATCAAGGCAACTCCAGCTTCAACCTCTCTTCTCTTTGAGTCAACAGAGATGTCAAAGAAATGAAGGAAGTACCCAAGCATCATAAGAAATTAGGTACTTAAGTGAAATCTTGCAGGCAAAAGATATCATGGGGCTGCTCAGAAGAAAAATTCTGGGCTGTCAACATGACAACAGAAAGACGAACATTGCTGTACAAGCAGAGGTAGGCTGATCGGAGACGAAAGAACTTTGCTCCACACAAAGAGCTAATCAGTCTTTGCTTGGCTACTTACCTCATCTGAAAACTGTTTCGGCTGTGGTAATACTTTATTTCAAACTGACTAAGCTAAACCACAACTTTTCCCCTCCTCTTGTCATGAAATCAAGCACTATGATTTTACCTTGCATTATTTACCAAGGTTAGTCAAACCTCATGAACACACGCCCAAAAGAGGAGGAAGAGAAGATGGGATTTCTGGATAGCTGATAAGAACATATTTCTGATGCTAATTATCAACAACTGATAGGAACACCCTCACAGATTACCCAGTGTTGAATCATATCTTACCAACATGTTTTTCTAGAACCTCCTTAAGTATATAGGTTGCGGCGGGGAGATATTGTTCACTTTTTTTCTTATTACCAAAGCTTCCAATGCAAATCTGATAGTTTGCAAGTTCTAGTTTCGTTTCCCTTGTGCTAGTGTAGCAAACACTTTATTAGTCAGCTCTCTGTCAGAGCTTGGAAGGCTCAGGGACTCCCCCAGCACTGCCTCTGAGCAACGACACAGCATGAAAAAGTTGCTCCGGGACCAAAACTCTTTCCCCATCCTTGTCCAGTACACTGGACATCCATGCAATTATGCTGTTAAACCTTTAGGCACTGACCATTACTTGTTCGTTTGGTATTTGTTCCACATACTTCCAGACTACCTCTCTCACAAGGTCTCTTCGCTGGTAGCCTTACTTTTGAAGCCTCCCAAGTTTCTATGCACTTATTCCTTTTTTTTCACTGATCCCTTTTTCCTATATATTCAGGTATCCACAGTAAGAATCCTGCAAGCAAATAGCTAATGAATCAGAGGAAGAAACTGTCCACTTACTGTCACTCGTGCTGCATGCCACACTGCTGAGTTCCTCAGTGTTTTTTCCTAGATGTGAAATTATTTGGAGTGACTAATGAAGTTTTAAAAACTGTATGAATATTCACTTTGGGCATGAAAGCTAATCCAGGATGTTTGTGCAAGTACCTCAAACCGATTTTTGTGAACCATCACCTGACTATGCAGAATATCAGCTGAGTGTTTATTAACACAGCCAGAACTTCTGAAAAATTGTTGTGATCGTTTCCTATTAGAAAGGTTCCCTCCAGGAGATTTTCTGATGCTTTTGTCCAGAATCAGGTTTGCAAATATTACCCATACCCAAATCCATATCCCACTAAATATCTTCAAAATGGTCTTTACCTGAAAGTAGTATAAAGTAAATTCATCCAATTCAAAGGGGAACGTGGACCAAACCTATCTCAGAAAGGCTACACATCAGTGGGCAGACATGAAAGCAATCTGGGAAATACTGCTGGTCGCATGCCCTGTTCTAATACTCTTCCCAGAGCGCCTGGAGTTGGTCACTCTTCCTAGTGGATTTTCCTCCAGAAGTTATGAGCCTTAGCCAGTCCCTAAGAAAGCTGAACACCCTTCTCCCACAGTCTCCTGGCAAAGTGTGTGAGCAAAAGAAAAAGAAACTGGGGATAAAAGGGTGATGGGGGGCAACAAATGAAAGAAAATATATAAAGTTCATGGTCACAGGTTGGAAATGAAGAACACTATTTGAATATGGAAGGAGACACCACAGAGAAAACCCTTCTAAGGGTCCAAGGAGCTGGTAGATGCTGTGCAGCATCTGCTGAAAGACATGACAGATGAGAGAGTGAACCTGGGCTCTTGTTCCTGGGATCCCCATCAGGTATCTCCTCCTGAGCCTGTGAGAGGGGAAACTGATGGGGGGGGTCTCCTACAGTCTCCTGGGTCTTGGGTGGGGGCAAATAAGCAAAATAGCAAGGGAACAGCTGAAACCAATACTTGAACAAGAAGTTTTGGAGGAACCATAAGAGAGACTGCCATGTGGTGAACTCAGTGCACTTGTGCCTCGTGGTCTTCCAGTTGCCACAGAGAGGACATGAGTCAAGGGACCCACAAGAATTGCACAGAAGCCCGTGTCCTTATTACATGAGCGCTTTTACATAGTATTAAAGAAAAACACTACATCTAAGAAGTTGTGTGAGCAGCTATATATATTCACAGCTGAATTTATCAACACATTCTGTCCCTAAAGAATAAATAAGGAATGAAAATAAACTTTTAACAGCAGTCACCTTCTATGTTCTACCAGCATATTTCTGAAACATTCAACAGTGTTACAGAAATAGGAGATATTTTGGGTAAGGTAATCTCAACTCTGCATGTAAGTGGGTAGCTGCAAAGCATACATTAACCATAGCTGGTGACTAGAGTTAGGAGAGGCTGTCTTATTAAACTTCTTAATTAAGCAGTTTCCTATAGGATTGCACCTTACTTTAGTAGGAGGGAAATATCTTTATTACATATAGTCGGGGAAAAGTAAAATAAGTAGTATTTGTTCACTTCTTGCCATAATGGTATGTCAACAGTTGTAGACCTTGCTCCAAAGCCCTGCACTCTGAGCAGCAGCAATTTGTAGTAATGTGACTGGAAGTACTTAAATAAACTTGGATTAATAATTACTAGATATAGGGCTATGCATACCATCATTCTGAATGTTTAAAATTAATAATCATCTTGATTATTTTTTTTACAATATCAAATATAGGACTTTAGCACAACTAATTTTTCTGGCAGAGAGCTACTGCTGTAATTGCACCACCACACTGGCATTTAGGAGATGTAGGTTTAGCCACACGTTTCCTGTGTGACTTTGTATAAATTGCTTAATCTCTGTTTCTCAACTCCTCATCCATTAAATAGAGTTATTTCCTTGTGCCACAGGAATGTGTATTAAAACAAATGTATTAATGAGCAGGTACAGTTGTGACACAAACAATATAAAATGGCACGTAGACAAATGTTAGTATGAATTAAAATTAACAGTGAAAGGTCTCTGTATTCATACCCATAATTTATTCCTAACTTCAGCCTACAATTCTGCAGACCTATGTCAACATTTCAATGGGATTTTTTTTAGTTTTTATTTTATGCTTAATTATAAATCATGGGATGAAAGAATACAACAAAATTTTGTTTCCTGCAACAATTTTTGCCAGTGGTAAAAGCATTGTTGAACATTTTTCCAATGTGAAATTCATACATGTTAGAAATGAAACTGGAGTTAATTTGATACGTAGAAAACATGCAAATAGATTATAGCAATGCCTACTGAAGGGCATATGATTATAAAACAAGTCTCTGGTTGGGTCTTGAATATATTGGAGCAACTCTTCATGGAGGGTAAGAGAAATATGGAGGCGAAGAGTGAAGGATGATGCAAGATTGCACAATTGCTCCACGTGGAGTGAATCTGCTCAAGCACTGAGGAACAGTTTGAGGAAGCTGGGAAAAGGAGAAGGGTGTGCATGGTGAAACTGTGTCTCTGACAGCCATAACCACATGTTTAAAATAGCACTGAAAAAATAGACTCTGGACCATTTTTGTTGGTTTTCAGGGCAGTAAGCTTTCTACACAACGTATTTAAAAGAAGCATGCATACAGAAGGAAAAATACATCAGTGATGCCAGTGTCCTTAATTTTCATGCTCCTCTCTGTTCTAAGTAAGAAGGAGCTTCCAAATCCAATACTCTATGTAGATTATTGTCTAACTGATGAAGTAACATCTCTAGTGAGGTACTGTGACAGAAAATGTAGATTCTGTAGAAAATGAAAGCACAGAAAAACAGGGAAAAGACTCGTTCTCATTCATAGTAAAAAGAAATGTGTAGGCTTATGCATCATGGGTTTAGACATGTCACTGTCAGGAATAACATAGTATTCTGGTAAAATGAGTTTCCACTTTCTACATGATAAAAGTATTTCATTTAGGCAGGCTGAGAAATTTTTCAGTGCCAAAGAAGAAACAGAGAAAGCCACGCAACTAGAAGCAGTAACTTTGCTAAAGGTCTCCTTCTAACCAGTTATTTAAAGGGAGGGGAAGTAGACATGGAACTACAAAAATCACGGCTACTCTTTGGATTTGACAAAATGCTTTAGGTGACAGTAAAATGACAGAATGAAAACAAAGGAGATCCTCAAAGTGATCCATCTCAAAACAGGCCAAAAAGTCTTTATGTCACTTCATGCTAGCCCCTCTCTACAGTTTCCCCAGGGCTACAGTCCCACATGTAGCAGAAACTGATTCAGTTCTGAATAACCACACAAGAGATGTCTTTTCTGCTTGCAAAGCTTCTTTCTCTCTCTTTTTTTTTTTTCTCCTTTTCCCCTCCATCTGGACAAGCATCTGCTTCTCACAGAGCTGTAGCAACATTTTGTGCACTGCTCCTTACAACAGAAGCACATTGCCTACCCATGTCCCCTGCTGGAACAGCCTTCTTAGTGTGCTTACTGAAATACCTTTGGACCACTGTTTTTGTTTTGATTTAAACTGAAGGGTGATATAAAGACATGTGTCGTTGTATGACAACGGGATTTGAGGTTTCTATTGTATGCACAATCAATTACTAAGGTAAATGGAGGCCTGAAAGTATAAGACAGCACATCAAACAACCAGAAAATAGTTTCAGAGAATCACAGAAGAATTGAGACTGGGAGGGAACCTCTGGAGGCTATCTGGTCCAATCCCCTCTCACCCAGAACACGTCGTCCAGGACCACATCCAGGTGGTTTTTGAAAATCTCCAAAGAGAGAAACTCCGCAGCCTCTCTGGGAAACCTGTGCGCAGTCACTCTCACAGTGAGAAAATGTTTCCTGATGTTCAGAGGAACCTCCTGTGTTTGTGTACTCATTGCCTCTTGTCCTGGTACTGGGCACTGCTGAAAAGAGCCTGGCTCCATCTTCTTTGTACCCTCCCTTCAGCTACTTATATGCATTGGTAAGATCTCCTCTGCACCCTCTCTTCTCCATGCTGAACAGCCCCAGCACTCTCAGCTTTTCCACATATGTTCCAGTCCCTTGATCATCTTCATGGCCCTTTGCTGGACTGCTGCCAGTAGAGATTTTACAATAAATCTCTTCTTGCAATGTGCCAAGTTGATGAAGGACTGTATTTATTTCTTACTTTCCAAGAAAGAAGCATTGGCCAATACCAGTCTTGTCTAAGAATCTGTCATAACTTTGTATAACATACAACACTGTCTCTTGCCTTCCAGCTCCACACACTCAGATCTTTTGTATAGGCAAAGCGAGCTTATTTCAGGGCTGAGTGAACTTCACTGTGATCAAGTCAGCTTTTCTGAACTTTCAAAGATTTTAGGAAACTAATTTGGCAAATTGACTTTGTTTTCATACAAAGCACCAGCATTTCATGCAGCAGCAGAGGAAGGTCCCAGATTTGCCCTCCTGTGTGGGCACCCTGTGCTGTGTGCCTGCTGCACCTCCATTCAGATCTCCAAAGTGGCTCCTCTGTATTTGTACATTTGGCTCTAAGCTACTAAGCAGAGGTTTCAGTTAGAGATGTGAAAGACTGTGATAAGCTCCTGGGAAAAATGTAAAATCTCATTCACTTAAGGTTTATAAAACTGAAGGTTAAAACTGGCCTGCCAGGAATGTGAATGGACACTGCATCAGTGTTGGGTAGTTTCAGGTCCAAGTTTTTCCACCCCACCACTTTTACAATACCTAGCTAAGAGCTTCCTTTCTCTACTGGGAATCAGTCTGCAGGCTGAAATTCTCCAGCCATGGAGACAGCTTCCTTATTGCAGAGCCATGCATAGGCCAGTTGAACCTGAATAAAATAGCTTCCAGCACTAGTGCTTCTAGTTACTTCTGACTCAGTCATATGGACAGCCTACGTCAGGATGGCGTCGTGCCCCCGGCTCACATCACGATCCCAGTCCACCAACACCTCCTCCACTCTCCTTCCCATACATGGTGACTTTAAAGAGCCTATTTCACCCTTTTTGCACCTGTTTCACATTTGTCTTGATTCATTGATCACATGTTGAACATATCACCTTGTAAGCATCGATGTGTTGTTATAGAGAACATTGTTCTTGTTGGGGAGCTCACAACTACTTGTGGCCTGGTGATCAGACTGACTGATAATACTGCAGGAGCGAGAGCCTACCAGATGCTCCAAAATACTTCAGAAGATTGATTGCAAGTTTTTTGTTGTTGTTGTTGTTGTTTAGATTCATCTGACTTTAGATTAATTAGCACTGTTGTTAATAAACAGTGGATGACTTCATGCTGATTGTTGCTGCCAGATACTTCATTTAACTATGCTCTCAGTGAGTATTAAAAAAGATCTTATGGGAATCATTACATTCCCTCACTGCGAAGGGATTTCTTCTTGTTTATCTTATGTACTCTCACTGCCAGTTCAGGCACTCATCTTTTTGAAAGCTCCTTGTCACTTTTTTGGCCTGACATTGCCAACTCTGAACCATTGCCACCACCCTATTACCAAAATGTGTACAAAGGCTGCCATTCAGACTTCAACAGCTCTGTCTTTTTATTAAATAAGTATAATACTACTGTTACTATTACAATACTAATACTAGTCCCAGTGTGTATCACAATGGTAACATTTCTGATACACAGACATCAATTAATTAATATCACAGCTTGAAGTGGTTACAGCATTTCCCTATGGCCCATTGGTTAGGACTCTAACCCCAGAGCTATATTTCTGTATTCTCATACTTATGCCCGCTCTGCTATCTTGGGCTTGTCGTCAAATGTTCATGTCCTTCAGTTTCTTCATTTGTGAAACAGGCAATGACAACTTTGCAGGACTTCTTTGTAACATTTGTGAAAAGCCTTGACCCTCTGGGATGAAAGACAGTAGCAAAACCCAGAGTAAAGTTAGGAGCCTCATTTGTTTGATTGTTTCTTATCTAGAATCTACGAGATCAGAAGGTCCAACTCTAAACAGCCTGGTGACACAGAAAGAAAAAATCCCCAGACCATAGGTGTGGTAAAAGATTAGAAACAAGTCTAAAGCAGGCTTGCCACCTAGCACGCCCAGGGCTTTTGTTTAGCTGTCCCAAAGATCTGCTCTGCTTGTGCCTTGTTGGTGTAGTTGGCCTCTGGGACACAGGAGCCCATTGCCCATTCCCCAGGCCAACCAATATACCAGGCCATATCCAGTCCATTCCCCAAATCCAGACAGGTGTGGTTAGAGTAAAACCTCACACTGAAATAATTTTCCCTCTCACAGGTACTAGGCCTGTATCTACCTCTGTTCAGAAACTCATGTTCCCAGAGCCTCGTTCTTAGGAAAAGGCATTATGGATTACTGCGTAGGAAGGGACACGGAATCTCAACAGAGCAGGCAAAACTGCATTTTCCTCCCTGGGGAGGAGAGGTCAGGCTATTTCTGCCATAGGAAGGGAGGGCAGAGGGCAGAGGAAGGACGGAGAGTGAGGGGAGAGCCCTCGCTCCCCACCCTGCCCTTGGGAGAGGCCCCAAGCCCACCTGCTCCTGCCCTCAGGCCCACCGAGGCCCAGGAGCACGGTGGCAAGCCCAGGTGCAGGACCTCCGACAGCCCAGGCAGGCTGCAGAGCCTTTCTGCTGCCTCCACACATCTGCTGCTGCTGCTAATGCTCTGCTTTGCCTTCACCAGCAGCCGGCCCCTCCTAAAGCACACCTCCACAGACAGCTCTGGCCTTGGCCAGTGCCCCCCAGCTCGTGAATGTGTGCCCCCAGGGCATCGACAGACACTGCTGTGGAAGCAGAGGAGCTGCTGCTGTCCTTGTAGTCTAAACCTTTGTTTCTGACAGAACTTAATGCCAGCTTCATCTGAGAAAAGCCTTAGAAAATCTGTGCAAGCAATTAGGGGATGAACCGCCTCCAAGGAAACTTTCTCTCTAACCCTTATTAGTAGTTAGAGGTTGGCCGCAGAGCAAGTAGCTTTACATTCTCAGACTTGCAGACACCACCATGATGGACACCACGACGGGAGCCAATTCAAAACAGACACACAGCACTCTGCTCAGTAGCATGGGTGCCCTGCTGCAGATGAGGTACTAGCACTGCAACTCCAAGCTAGACTGACATGGATTTATCTTTTCAAAGCACTGGTCTTAAAGAGATTTTTAAAGTTTTTATTGTTGTTGTTTTTTTTTATTTTTTACTTTTTTTTTTTTTTAACCTAAAGCCAAAATAACTTGATTTTGACAAGATTTCAACTTGTCTTGAAACCAAAAACAGACAGCTTACGAGCATCTTAAAATGAAATCTGTTGCGAAAAGACATTTATTTGGGGGAATTTAAAAAAATATTGACATCTCATTTAAAAAGTACTGACATCTCACGCAGTTGTGTTGCAGTACTGTCTCACAGGATGTGTAATGACTTACAATGCCTCCAATATTATATTATCTGATTCTCATATTTTATTTTATATATAGACAGCTGTGTGCTAGTGAAGGCAGAAACTCTTATTTTATGGATTGGAAGCTCTTCTGTATGTACCGTGACACATTTTTTACAGAATATTTCAACAGAATTTCCATTCCATGGGAAGTTTCAGACTGTTTTCATTCTGAAGGAGAGCAATTTGTGAAGTGACAATATTTTCCATTACATGGAAATCCTGTCTTTTAACTCATTCCTGTCCTAAAGCAAGGAAGTGTTTGTCTGACTCCTTCCATCCCACTCTCACCTTCATTGCCAGTCTTGCCACATCCTATGTTATTACTGCCTTTCAGCTCAGGATCTGTGTCTCCAAGGTATGATTAGGTTGTCTTATCAAGTACGATTCTGAGTACAGAGCTGGGAAGAAGATTTCATGAAATAAGAATGCAATTTTTTGCAGGTGTCTCTCTTCAGATCAGAATGACACTCTAAAAACAAGGCCACAGCCCCAGATTAAGTATATATTGTGCAAGAGCAAGCCCTTCATTTTCCATGTCATAAGAGTTATTACCTGGTCTTGAATGGATTTGGATCCCAAGCTGTGCAACTCTTTGCAGAGCCTTTTATTTGCATGTACAGCTTCAGCTGTAATCATACATGCACCATATGCAAAGTCCTGCTTGCAATTCACATAAATTATTAATTCACAGCTTAAGTTGCACATTTCCTCTATTAGTCACATTTCTTAGAGGCTTCTCATTACTGCAGCATATGGAAGGCCTCCTTCCCTATGGTGCTGTGCAGTGATTAATTGTGGGAATCAAAAGGTATGTAGAAGACATAATGTAGGACCAAACTCAACGTCAAGATTTCCCTAGCACAAGCCTGCAGCAAGCAGAGTTACTGAATGTTTATATTACTGCAAGCTTTTCACTGTTTGAAGACAATGTATTTTCAGCTTGTCCGATACCAAATGGACAACAGGAGTTTGTGAACTGCTTGTAGGGATTAATGACTAGCTGGGAGGAGCTGATGGCTCAAACGCAGTTGAGGGCCATTAATCGTGGATGGTCATTAATTCTCAGGCAACACCCAGTGTCAGAGTTGTTACTCTTATGAATCGTTGTTTAAAATCATGCGTATGAATGTTTTTAGGGTTAGGCAGTTATAGTCAGCACGTATGGGGCATTTCTAGCAAATTGATGTTTCACATGTTAGGCAGATAGATTGCTTATGTCAGCTCTCACCATGGCTCTCATTTGCTAATGTAATTTATTGTTTTGCTGGATTGTGGTTTTTGTTCCTATTCGCTCCCAACAAGGACATTTAAATCACACCTCCAAATCTTCCCAGAATGTTGCAGGTTATGTGAGTGTGCAAGGAAAGGACAAAGGCAGGTAGAGCAAACTGCTGACAACAGCCATACTTGCAAGATATTTCTAAGTCAACTGTAAATTTGCAGGCACATGCTGGTTGGATACACTGCAAACTTCTCTAAGATGTGTACAGGACAGGTAAAAATGAGCAAGTTCAAAGAACTATGAGGAGTTTGGGAAAATGGTACTGACATATGAACTACTTTTCCAGTTAAAATTTTGCCAGTGATAACTCATGTCTATTTTTATGAGTTGTATGAAATTAAGGTGCTGTTCCAGTTCCATTCTCAGCACAGGTCCATTTACATCACATACACCATCATCAGAGAAGATGTTAATATGACTTCCTTGTTGGGGAAGCCAAGACCTAAAGGACTATGGAAAACGAAGCTTCCTTTTCCTATTAGATTTATTTTCTTCAGACTGAGTTGGAAAGACAGTAGTGAAACACAAAAAAGCTTTCTTAACTATGTATATCTCTCAGGTGTCTCAGCATGCCTATTTAGCACCTTTCAGAAGGGCATTTTTAAAGATTATTTTAAGGAATGAAAAATCCTTTTTTTTTTTTTTTTTTTTAATATGACTACTAAAGTCAGCAAGCAGACATATAAAACAGCACATGAGCAGCTGCAGATGTCATCCAGGCAGCCAAAAGACTAGTGTGAGCATATTCTTCTAGATCTCAAACCCTGCCAGAGAACATCCATCTTCTCCTGTGCTCCCTTTCAAAACCCCTTTGCCATCTTGCAGATTTGTTTATTTTCCCTACAAATCCCTAAGTTCTAATGTTTATAATGAAATAAGAAAATAAAATACAAGTTGTTGGTGGCAGGATCTAGAAGTCCTATTGAGATCAGAGTTCTGTACGAACACACCAGTCTCCAATATGACTATTCCTAATCTTGCTTCACATTGTGCTGTCACTGAGAGCAAAGCCTTTTGGAAGTGTTAAATTGCTCTGCAGGGAGAACTTACAGCTCATGCACAAGGGAAGCATAAGGGTCAGGGAAAGAAGAAAGGAAAGAATTTAATTCCCAGATAAAACTGGGTACTTAATTCGCCCTTATAAATTATAGAGACATTCATGCAAATTCAAGAGCTGTGTGTTTCCATGTTAGGGAACTGCCTCATCTGCAGATGCAGCCGTGTATTTTATGCACACCTGTTTGACTGCACAACAGCTTAGAGTCTTGGTCTTGCAATGAACTCTCCCTAAGCAGGTCCCTGTGCGTAGGTGCTTATTTTTTGATAATGTAGCCTCTAAGTCTCTCTTCAGAATAGTTTTAAGGTTTCCATGAACTTTACTCAAAAATGTGCCAAAAGACTTCCAAGTAACAAACATGCTTTTGCAATTTACTGAAACTTTCCCCTTGTGTTCCAGAGAAGCAACCTCCCCATTACTCACCAGAGAGACACATGAGCCAAGGAGGAAGGAAAGGGAATCAGCTAGTAAAAACAGGCAATTCCCTTCTTTAGTGTCTACACTTAGTCATTAAATAAAAAATAGAAGTTAAATCCAAAATTATTTTTTTTTTTTCCAAATGGGTCATTGCCTGAGCAAAGATCGACTAGGTCAGGATTATTTGTATCTTGGTTTTGATCAGAACTTTTTGTAATCAGTTGCTTTTTCAAAATAATACTGCTCCGCTTCTTACCATGGCAGGGGCTGTTGTGCCTTTGAGGTGCTCCGCATCCTTCCAAAGCAACGCAGCCTCCCAAGTATATCTTTTTACACTTCTTTAAATGACTAATGAACTATATTACCCAATAAGCAAGGGGTTTGGGGTATTTTTGCCAGATACTAATTTTACTTGGAAACAATTGAGTCAAGGCCAGGGCACAAAGTTCAGATCTAAATCAAATTTACTTTCCTCTAAAGTTAGAGTGTGTTGCAGCCTGAGGTTTCCTACTGACTCCTCTTAAAAATAGTCTTTTACAAACTTTTAGCGTTGAGTGTGCTTGGGTCCTAGGTTTGTTTCAACTGAGAAGTGCAAAATTTTGCAAATTGTCGTGTGGAAGGACAAGCATAGGTGATCACAATGTCTCTTCTAGCCTTAAAAATACAACAATCAAGTAGAAGTTGAATTTTCAAAGGGAAGTGTTAGTTGATACGTGATTAAATGGTAATTCCTGTTCATCTCACACTATAATATATTCAAGCCACAGGAGTGATATTCAAACCTTACTTTCTGCAAGACAGTACTGTACTTAGTAATGCACTGTGTAGGATGAGTTGTACACTTGCAACTCAGGAATCCCCCCTGCAAGTTTTTGAGAGAAGTCAATGGTAGGTAGCAAAAAGCAAGCACATGGATCCTCTTTCTTGAGTTATTCTCTAAAACCTTTCTCCAGAAGGTCACTGGAAAGATTGGGGGGGGTGAGGGAGGGAGTACCTCCTGTGTGCTTGCTATATCAAAGTGACCACAGCATGGAAATCCATAAAATAATCAATGCTACATAGTCAGAGAAACAATCTTTCCATGCATCCTGGCCAGAGCAAATTCTAAAAGGTTTTCTGGTGCCAAAGCAGTTGAATTAAATTAAAAATTGTCTATATTTAGACATCCCTCAAGATTTCAGTTTCTGAGGATCATTTGGATGCACATGAAGGTGCAGAAGGACTCACAATTATGGGTCAAACTGTCATAAATAATCCGAGGCCCAGGAAATACCTGGCTGTACACTTTTAATTTGGCCAAGCACGTGGTAGTATGGCTTAGTTTAACCATCTTTCCCTGCAGGCAAAACTATGTCGAATTGCCTGACATTTTCCATGGGCTAAAAGCATTCACACTGGATTTACCACATCTCAGCTGACAGCTGGTAACTTATTAAACATCAGTATGCTGATGAAGATTTTAATCCCACAAGATTTCTGAGTCTTTGAAACGAAATAATTTCTAAAGTGTTCTATAAAACCTCCACCTACACCGATACCTTTACATTTGCAAATGCTTTGTGGGTATAAGGTGCCATATTTGCAAAGCCAAGCAGACGTGGCACTTCAGCCTTTCTCTCTCCTCCCTCCTGCTCTCACAAATTATCATCCTATTGAAGCAAGCAGGCGATTTGGCACAGTTGTAAGCATAGTTACATAACAAAGCCAAAAAAAGCAGCTCCCACAAATCCAAGCCACAGATTAAGTCAAGTTTTAGAAGATAATATGCACAGTAGTGACAAAGAGATTTATGCTGTAAGCAGGAACAACTCTCTGACTCCATTGCTCACAATAATTATGTATTTAAAATGCCCATACGTAAACATTCCAAAACACAATGAAAGTCAAGTGGAATAGCCAGGATGGCATTTTCCTTTCATATTTTTTTCCCACACCTACAAGCCTACATTGGAGGTAAGCAAACTAGTTTGGACTGGGCATTCCTTCAGTAATGTCTCTGGCAGCTGTGCTATCAGCATTCCGTGCTTACACACACAAGGAGATGGTGGAAGAAGGAAAAGGAAGAGAGGATGTACACTTAAGAATTACTTTGTCTTGAATTTCTTTTGGAAGATTCAAAAAAGACCACCTATGGAGTCTTCACAACCCTTCACTGACCCAGAATACCATTTGACTCCTTTCTGAGATACACATATTTTAGGGGCAGATGCATGGCCACACTCATCTACCTGTGGGTATTGAGTAACAAGTGCTTGGAGATTCTTGGTGCATGAAACATTATTTTTCTCACATCATTTGGGAAATGCCTCTCATTACTACCTTATCAAGCAGATTAAAACGGGTCATAAAAGAACTGGTTGAGTGTTGAGACAGATAAGCTGTCTACATGGGGCTCGTGAAGCATATATTCTTCTGTGGAACTTGACAGTCGGCTAAAGGTTCTTCATTGTATTTGTTTTGTAATTTTGTATTATCATTAATGAGGACAAGAAAGAAAATGAAAAGCTATGTACTTTGTTAGTGGGAACTATAACAAGAACAACATGGTTTTGGCTAAACTTGAATAGAACAGTAGCTGAGGATACAATAAGAGAAAAGAACAAGGACTTTCAGATGCTGTAAATTGCAATATTCTCAGGCATAACAAAGTGTCACACGTGTCTTGATGTTCTGGCCCTATTATACATATTTATCTTTTAGTCCCATTGGCTGATGCAAGAGAAAATGTAGCTACAAGTCTGTAAAATATTTGATAAAACTGGAATTGATTATGAATGACAAGAAACAGAAGTGAGTTTCAGACATTCCGGAGCTAGAGTCACAGCTCTCATAAAAAAAGCAAAACACACACACACCAAAAAAAAAAAAACAAACAAAAAAAAACCATATACAAACACACAAAAAGCACACACCCCCTGCCCCGCCTCACCCTAAAGCTAAGTTGTAGCATATGAAGCACAAGGATGAATTCATTATTATTACACTAACAGTTGTCTTAGATATGTTGGCAGGTTGAGTGTTGAGTAAGGACTAGCCAGCCTTGTCCAGGACACAATTTCTTGTGTTTCTTGAGTCAACAGAACTCTCTCTGTGAGAACAAATCACAGAATGAACAACTGGAAAATAGAGGATGGCAGGATTGCATGTGCATAGCCACTTGGCACCAGAACCTTCTAACGACAGGAGTCCCATAGGAAAAAAAAATACCCATAAGATTTGCACTGGAAGTGGTCAAACAGAGAAAGCACTGAACAAGGTACGTGCCCTACAGATCTTATGCAGAGGGTAGAATGCTTAGGAGTGGCTGATGGATTGAAATCAACATACCACTTTTCTGGTTTGATCAGGACATTATCAAGCCCAAGTTCCTCCTTTCACCACTGCTGTCTCAGTGCTTCGAAGCTTTCTCACCAAACAGGTCTACTTCTATAAAGAGAGTCCTCTCTGGAATGTTTGCTCACCTTACAAGAACAGAAATACTCATTCATTAGTGCCTTAACCAGCTGCCCGACTACCTGATGGCAGTTGTCAGCAACATGTGAATGCCAAACTGCCCACTCTGATAGGAAGTCCATCATGGGTCAGAGATGGCTCTAGACCAATAAATCAGGAAAACAGAAATTACCCCAGAATCTGCGAAGGATCATCACTATATGGTACTGGTGACATCAAGTGCACAAGAAAAGAGGTTCCACCTTTCAACAGATATCACTACCTGTTTTGTCACTTCTGGATGATCCCATCCCATATTTGTAAGGCAAAGCTCACAAAAAGTGGGAAAAAAATAGAGCCATAAATTACAAAACAGTTTTATGGCTTTCAGTATTGGTAATGGTGAAGAACGAGTTTGCCTGCCAAAGGTGGAAATAGCCAATACTTCAGTTAGAGAGATTCACCTACCAAGCTCCTTGGAAAATAAGCAGTTTTTCCACTCCTAAGGAAGGAAACACTATCCCCTGAAGATCTCTGCAATCACCATCTCATTCCTGGGCAAAACTATTAAAAAAAGCAGTAACCAGAAAGTGCCAACATCATACAACTGCCAGCTTTCTGGAGGCCTCGCAGTCAGGGTTCACATCAGGACATGTAATAGAGACTGTCTTATCACCACTCGGCCTATCACTAACACACAGAAAACCCTGATCCTTCCACATACAGCCATATGCAGGGATGTAATAAGCCATGAAATGCTGCATACAGAAAGAGGTGACCCTGCACTGTGGTACCTGCAATATCATCTTTGAAGCAGAACGCAGGATGATATATGGCTGCATCTTCTGTCCAAGCCTTCACCTGGAGGGTCACATAAATCCTTCATCTTCTCTAATATCTACTCAGGTTCACTGGTGGATACTCCAGGGTGGCAGAGGTGTTGCTGATAACACTGCAAGAGACGCTTGGTGTGAACAGCTACAGCGCTATTACTATTATGGAAAAGGCAGAACACTTACAGGAAGTCTTGCTTAGGTAAAGCAAGGTTCAAACTGAACTTCGGCAAGACTGAGTCAGTGTTCATCAGAATTGGGAAAAGGTTTTACCTGCCTGAAAATATAGCAGAAACCTTCAGAGTTGAGCTATCACTGTCATGTTGCACATCGGGGCATTGACTGATGGCCTGCTAGGTGTGGATGGCCAGAGAGCATCACTTCCCTCCTCTGCTCTGCTGGAAAGCTTTTTCTTCACTTCTTAGTGACAATCAAACCACCCCTTGGTCAGATCCCACCTTAGGCAGCCTCATTTTCTACAGCTAAACAACCTTTAGGTTATAACAGACTTCCTCTGTCCTCTTCCCATTGACTCAGACTTCTGTATGAATATGGCCTTCCAGAAGCTTTGGAAGCTGGCTTGAAAATCTGCTCCTAATTTCTCAAGCATTCAATGGACTAAACTGTAGAAATGAAAATGAATTCTGATCAACAAGCCTCTGCAGCTGCTTTATCCTCTGGGACAACACAATCCCAATGCAGCAAAGCCTTCCACCACATCATGGCCCTTGTCTCCAATAAACCCCAAATATCTTCCTGCCCTGCAAAGAACTCTACCCACACTGTGTGAATGAGTATGGGCAATGTACCAGAAACAACATGAAATATAATAGGCATTTAGGGCAGTTTTTGAGAAAGAGTTTGCACAGCGTAGTGATGGACAGTGATACCAATCCCATAAAGAGGTAATAGTAATAAATTCTGTAACAATAAATAGTAGGCAAGTTCAATATTGAGGAGGAAGGAAGAAAAACACAAATCTAGGCAGCCAGAATGATAGGAACCAAAAGAGGAAGATAAAAAATGGAAAAGCTGAAGGAAAGGGAAGGCTATTTTTTTTAACTCTTGTGGGAAGAAGATGGTTCAGAACAGAAAGGTGAAGCACAGGTTTATGAATGTAGGTTACTAAGCAGAGAGTCCTAAATACTGCTCTGTTTTGTGGTGGATAGCATGAAATATAAAGTCTCATAGTATTGGGTAGTACCCTGTCCTCTTTAAGATGGACCATTGTAAGAATAAAAATGCAAGACTATCAGATTGTGTATCTGGGCCAGACTGAATGGGACATTTTTGTGCCATTCTGGTAATACAGAACAGCTGGAGTGGACCTTGTATGTGTGCCCATATTTCTGACAATGTGAAATCTAAACTGGCATCTCCCCTTTCCCTTCTATTTTCTTCAAAACAGTCCCCCAGCAGTTCTGGAGAGATGCTCCTCTTGCATCCTGTACGCTAATCCCCATTTGTGTGCTCCTTGGAATTAAACACTGACTTCATTGCGTGGAAACTCTTTAAAAAATTGTGGAGGTGTGTGGGGGAAGTCATTTCCAAGTGGCATTCCAAGCCCCTCCTTCTCGCTGGCTCCGAGGAGTAATTACTCAGCTGGAAAATGAAACAACGCTGCTATTTTAGTGTGGCTTAGGACCTTGGGCCTGGTTTCATGTTTCAGATTAATGCTTTCTGTGCCTTCTGGAAATTCAGAAGAGCAGAAAAGCCACTCTTCAGATAAAGCGGCATCCTATAGTTGCAAGGCATTCTGCGGACATGTATAACTCGCTTCCCTGTTCCTATTTTGCTGCGTCCCATTGAGACAGACATAGCTATTTCCCCTCCCACTTGAATGAACTTCTAACCTGCATCTATAAAGCCACATCTGTTCTTCCTGACCCCCCGTCCCAGGTCTCTGGTTGCTCTGTGATGAACACTCAGCATACTTTGTTGCAATACACCAATAAAGTAAGACAGACTAAACCGAACTGATTAGAAATGAAGTACCGACATGAACCACTTCAAATCACCCAGAAAATCTGGTCTTATGATATCTTGTGATCCTAGTCCTGGAAGAACAAGGCTGACTAGAGCCCCAGATCTTTAAAAAAGCAGCTGAAATGCTTTCTAGAGCGTATTATTTAGTATTTCAATGAGCAAAGAATAAGTCCTTCAGTCATTCCTTAATATGATTCTACCATTTCTTATATTCCAGTGTGGTGGTTGATCCAACGATATGGGCACACCAGGGCAGTGGTGAGATGCCACGCAAGGGGAACTTCGACATAACACATCAGTCTGAGGAACAAATCAAAACAAGGTACCAGTTAGCAGAAACAAGGCAGTATGAGACCAGTTTGGAAACTGAGAGCTATTTCCAGATTGTGAGAGTAAAATAAAGAATAAGAGCTTCCAAAAGCAACACAATCAACTAATAATCAACAGCTAAGGAAAAAACGAGGAGAACACTGACTCAGTAATTTGCCTTTCCAATCAGAATGAAATAAGCTATGAATTTTGTGAATATCTTTATCCTCAGGTCTACACCTTTAAAGGTATATGGAAAGAAACAAATAGTGTTTTAATAGCACTCTGCTATCTACCCCTTTATTTTTATATTCTAAAAATGGCTTAACATTTAGCAAAGGAATTGCCAAGTCTGCTCAGAGACAAGATCCATTTAGACCTGAATATTTCCTTTCAAGTGTTGAGCAGGAAATGTTCCGGCAAAGGGCACAAGAAGCCTCAAAAAATAATAATAAATTTAAAAAAAAGCCACATGTGGTATGCTCTGTAGCCTTACTTCTACCCTGGCTCTTCTCTGGCACTTAATAAAAGATGCAAAAGATGCAGGTCCTTTTCAAATGTCTGCATGCTCTTCAGTGTACCAACAATAACAATCCACGCTGCTATAAATTCTTTCAGCAAAAGCAAGACAGTTTATTAATAAAACATGAGAAGAATGAATTCCCAAAGCTATGGTAGGCCATTCACCTATAAATCCCACAAACACCGTTGCCAGCAGTAACAGTTAATAGCAACTAGGCTGTGCAGCATCAGGTCCCACTGCTCTCCACTGAGACTATTATTGACCAGGTGATTCTTTCTGTTTGTGAAGTCTGGGAATGTTTTCAACAGTGCAAAAGCAAACACATATATACACCTCGGATCTGCTGTATGTGTAGAACAAGCAACTGGTTGACTTGGTGAAGTTCAGAGCTCTTAAATATATTGACAACATCTTACACTTAGTTTTACTAAGGTAAGCAGACTTTTTTATAGGGAAAGTACAAAAGTGAAATATCAGTACTCCATAAAATCCCTTCACACTTGAAGAATTATAATAGTTTTAAATGATTCATTGATCTCAGACATGCTGCCTGGAGATGATCACAGAGACTTCTGCAAAGCTTTGTGTGTCAACACGTTTCTGCTTGTGACGAGATACCCAAAGGTGGAAATAGCCATCCCCTTAGCTCCTTAGTGGTGAAGAGCAATCAGTCTCCAAAAAATAGATGATCGCTCTCTTTTCCTTATGAAGTGCCCTGATAACTCCTTCTGGCTCAGCAATAATAGGGCTAGCTTACCATGCCAGTACATAAACACCTCCCTGCTCTCTTTGATGTCTTACATCCAAGTTCCTCCTTCAAATCCCCATAACAATTCAGCCCTATCTAGCATCAGTCATAAGAGAAAGTAAAAAGCCATGCTTCTTCAGGCGAGCTTTTGTTTTCTCTTCCCACAAGTGCCACAAGTGTCTCCTTGTTCTTTGAATGTCACAGCGCATCACTACCACCAAAGCAGTGTCATCACTTCCTCCTAGTGCTGCTGAGTCTCCACTCCAAGCAAAAACAAACTTCTGTCAATCACAGCCTTCTTGCAGGAGCTTTAAGAGGAACTTCTTCTGTCAACACTGGTCTTGTGTTTTAGCTTTTGTTTAGTGAAAAAAAATAAAAAATCTCAGGAAGTATTATTATACTCCCCTTACCTCCAGAAAATGGTGGCACTTTGAACTTTATTCTCTTTCCTGAAGTCATCCAGGAGCTGCCATAAATTGCTGCATCGGGGAGCTGTGCCAAGAACTATGAAATGTTTCTAGAGAATAATGCAGTATAGTGGCGAAGGGACTGGTGCAGGAGCATAAAATACAGGGAGAGCTGAAGATAGATGGCTCTTGTTCACTGCTGTTCTTTGTGCTAACAGTGTGAGTTCATTTCTCTAGCCCAAGCCATAAGAGTTTATATGTTTCTTTTTCAACAAAAGTAAATTCACTTAGGGAAAGAATATATATAGATCTTCTATCAAGCATAGAAATTTACTCCAGAAAAAAATCGCTTCCTTCCTCAAAGCATGATAGGTTGCTTGGTATTTTCCAATCCCCTGCTCTAGGCTAGCAAACTAAGAAACACACAAATCCTTAGAACAAACAAACCAAGAGATGACAAATTATGTAATTATTTAATAAAACATTTAAATGAAGGTTGAGCATATTAGGGACAGTCCTATAATAAACTCAGTCAGTTAACTGGCTTTTGACTGAACACCTTTTATTTCATATTTTCTGTTTTCCACATCATGCCAGCAAAATGATTTTCATTCAAGATCATTGAAATTGGAGAAAAATTATGGTGCAGTATGTGAAAAAGAAGGAAATAAATTATGATCTTTGGTTTCTGAATGATGGGGCAACATTTTAAACACTTCTTCTAGGGAAACTGCCCTGCATGCCCGAATTATTTCTCTGGCATTTCGGCTAACACAGGTGAATGGAGCAGTCTGAGGAATCCAAGCCTGAAGTTTTCTATCACCAACCAAACATTACTGCCAGTACAAGGCCTGGATCCAGAAAACTGAACTTCAGCCAAAACAAGTTTGAGGATTGAAAAAAATAAAAATTGATTGAATCTTTTCACAGAAAGTTTTAAAACAAAATCCAGCAAAAGATTTCAAATTGTTTTTTTTATGTTTTTCTCCCTCTCTTCACCCTTCTGTGGAATGTAACAAATTCAGTAGAGTTTAGGGGATGTTCCTTCCTTTACTATTTTCATGGCTATTGTTTCATTTACTCCACAAACTTCCTTCCAATTGGGAAATTGGGACACTTAGGGAGCAACAAAGCATCATGGCTGTGGTGTCTTTAATAGCCATGCAGTTACAGAGCAGGAAAAAAGCTCATCTTTGTATTTAGAGAAAGCTGGACATTATACAATTTTGTGGTACTCTGTCCTAAAGGAGGGAAAAACTTAGAATATACAAATAAGTATTCCCCTTTTATTTTTAAATGAAAATTCGTTCCAATTTGAGCCCCATGATGGAATTGCAGCAACAACATTCTGATACTTAGTTTTAAACAGCTTTCTGTATTTTCACCTGCTGTATTCATTGGTCTGTCAAAGCTGGCGTGCCCGGGTTTTTATTGATAACCACAGCACTTGCAAGAACTTGGACACAGTGGCAGAAGACAAATGAGGATGAGGACAGACTTGACCTTTTCGAAGTGAAGTAGTGGAAGCTGAGGTAGTGTTATCTGACAGAGTAGGTCACACTCACATGTGGGACTGACAGATTTCCAGTGTGTTGGAATAATCTCCCAATTAATTTTCTAATAATTACCTTGTCTGCTTTTCTCCCACATTTGTGTCACTTCTTTCATCACCTGTATCTCCTTCCCCCTTTTGCTCCCTTCTTTTTGTCTTTCTTTATTATCTCCTAAGCCTTTGGTCTCTGATGGGTGTTCCTTGTTCTTTACCAGTGCCTTTCCTTCAACGTAATGAACTTCATTGGTGGCAGCATTAGTTAATGCATTTTAAACACCTACAGAAAAAATAATAGTTTCTCTCTTTGTGATGATTGTGAAAGGTTTCAGCACTACCATTTTTTCATATCCATTTAAGTTCCTTGCTTCAGGAATTCTACCTAAAATTTATTAATCCCTTGCTTGTGTCTTCTTATTTCTCTCCAAAAAAGGAAGGAACCTTTTTCAAGAGACCAAAGATTCCTCACCGCCAAGGACTCATGACAAATTCAACCCTGGGGAGGAGTGGTGGCTCCACGTTAGCCAAAGTATACACTGAAATGCTGTTCTGGTGCTTATGGTTTCCAAAGAAATGTCACATGGCAAGGATGTCACTTGGTATTTGATAGTTTAATCAAACCCTCAGGGTCAGCAGACGTTAATTATCTTGTAGTCCAAAAACATTATTCCTTTCCCAAAGTGACATCATTTAAGTATGACAAATGCATATCCTTTCACTTTTCTGACTGGAAAGCTAAAACAAAATAATTCATCAACTGTATCATTTTTTGTACAGCATTCTTGCTTGGGTGGAAAACTCTGCACAAAGAAAGAATATTGCTATGGGCATGGCAAAAAAGTCAGACCAAAGCTTTCCCCATCACATCATCATTGCATTAATGGCTGTTAAGGAACAGGTAACCTTCAATTCCTACTTATCTGTCAGAAACTAACCTTCACTTTGGGATCCTTTTACCCATTTACAGAAGTTTACCTCTCTGTGGAGTGAGTTATGCCAGTCAGGGACTGACTTATCAGATACTGAGTGCTTGCAACTTTCCTTGATTTCACCTAACATTGTTACAGCCACCACCCAGCTGCAGGAACAGGGGGTGACCATCACCGAGTCCTGCAGCTAGTCTGGCCACCATCACGTGCAATCTTTTTAAGAGCCACTTCCAGTGGTTCTGCCTTACATGCTCCTGAGAAACAGATTTTTCCATTTAAAAGTACTCTGCTGATTTTTAAACTTACTCCAGTTTGCAGAGAGAATTTCATTCAAAAAGGCGTGTACACTTTGTTTAGAGTCAAAAGACCAAGCTGATGCTTAGGTTGTGTGCTCACCTTTAACAAATGGTTTTGTTTACTGTCTGGCCAGATGATGATTTTGTCTGGCTACACTCAGGAGACATCAGCATTTGTAAAGCATCTCCAGCTATCCATGAAAGAAAAGAAAAAAAAAAAAAAAAGCCAGACTGTAGCAGTCACCTTCTTCTGGCAGAAGCATTAAAATTTGGTATTTGATTAGGTTTCAGGTTTATGAACTGGAGAAGGCACTCAGGGAAGTTCTCTGCTTGGAATAGGACCAGCATGGAGCAAGCAGGTGTGTTCATCTGGATGTCTGCAGCCCACGTGTGCTACTGCTGGTGGGGCCCTCAGGGTCCTGCCAGCTCCAACTGTCCCCGACACCCTCCCTGGATCTCCCCCACCCTGTCCATGGCCCAGAACCTGTGGGGACATCAGCCCCTGCCCCAGTAGCACCTCAGCAGGGCTGGGTTTTTTCTCCCCACAACCCTGCCTGGCCACGGGCCCTGCTGAGTTGGGCCTACCCATGGGCTGATGCCGCAGCTTGGCCTTGGCCTGTCCCCATCCCCAGGGGGCTGTCCTCATTGCCCCCCGGCCTGCCCTGCTCCTGACTGGGGCGGTGGGATGCCCTGCTGCCCCGTGGGGATCCCCCACATCCCAGCCCCAGGGGCCTGCCAGCCCCCGCCGCATCCCCTCAGTATTAAGCAGTACCACCATCAAAAGTCCCCAAAAGGGCGGCCCTTGCCAGCAGGCTGTCAGACAACAAAAGCATCCTGGCACCACTTTAGCTGAACAGAACAGCTCTTGGAGCTGCTCTAAAGCGTCGACAGCTACCAGCGTGGCTTTCATTTATTTATGTGAATGACCTTATGTGCAGCAATTACTATGCAAGCGGCACATTTCACTGCAGCCAGCTGAGCTTTTGCTTTCAGCTAGAAACGGGTTGGATGGCAAGAGTGATTTCAGAGCAGCTGGTTTGTCAGAAATGGGCATCCCAGAGGCCATGGGCTGCTGCACACGGACCAGCACAAGATCAGCAGGCATCTCCCCACTGGAGATCCAAGAGTAAAAGGCTAATTCGGGAATAACACCTCTCAGTACGGCTGTCTCCTTGCCATGCTGTGTGACTGTAAGCACACATCTGACTCCCAAGAGCGACACAGAAGTCAGATGTGCTCCCCTGGAAAATGGGGCCCTTTGCAAATGCACAGGCATTTAAGTCAGGAACGGAGTTAGATGGTGTTTACAGATGGCTGCTTGTAGAGCAGGAGGGCCTGAGAGACAGAAATTTGGGCTAGTTTAGGACTGCTGTTTTCTCCACTATCCCATCTCCACCCACAGCATCCACTCCCAGTGAGTATTGCAGTTTCTGGCAGAGGTTGGAGACACTGCACGGCTTCTCAGTGGGATGTTTGGGAGCAAGAAACTAAGTGTGAGGAAGCAGGAGACAGAATAGAGAGAAAAAAACTTAGTCATAGAGTTAGAAAGGGGTAAATGAAAGCAGGGCAAAAACGATGGATTTTTGTCTTGACATATGAGCACAGGGATTTCCCCCTTTCACCTGGAAGCGAGAGCTCAGCCAAGTGTGGCTTGGCATAGAGCTTTATATTCCGCAGATTCGCCCCCTCAGAGCAGCATGTTTTGTACCACAAACCTATGCTGCTTGTCAGTGCATTGGCTTTTCTCTGCATGGGTGGCAGATAACACAAAACAATGGGTGCCACTCACTTTCACATTGTTTCAGCCTCCACCTCTGCATTTTTGATACAGAGTCATGGATGGAAGAAAGGGCAAATACATGAGTCAGAGCATTCCCCAGCAGTTCTGCTGTGCACATCAGCTAGGAAGGGTCAGGACAGGATTTCCTCTCCAGCACTGTGCCATTTCATCCTCATCTATATCTGAAGGTCTGTCTCAAGTTGCAATCCAACGGTCTCACAATCTGCAAGTTTACCTTTGTCTGTGCTTTGTTTTTCAATATTTCTAACACAGCCTTTTCCACTTTACCTGCATATATGACTTACTGAGGTCATACATCATTTATGACCATCTCTACTGGACTTCTAACTGAAACTTGCACCATCCATGGCATAACCAGGCTTCTCCCAGGCTTCTTAAACAGGCTTCTTCCATGTGCTACTTAATTGCACACCAAGAGTCCTCTAGGAAGCCACTACATTGACTCATGCGGGGTTTATTTACAAGCTATGTTGCAGACAGATGTTTCGGCGCTGAGGGCTGACTGGAAGCTGTGTGCCCACGTTAGAGAAGTGTTAAGCCACAGCTGCAGGTTTATTAGTTGGGCTCTGCACCCTCTAACTACAGTCACAGCTCAGAGCACAAGCAGAGGGAGCTCGTAACTGCTGGTGAGCAACCACATAGCTATACACGTAGGTATAAGGAAGTGAATATTAATAAGAAAACCCACATACAAAAATTTGCTGGAATGAAGATGTCTGACACATTTTACTTTGTTGAAGAGTATAAAGTTCAAAGATGGCAACTCTAGCATAATGAAATCCAGCAATGAGGAAGTAAACATATCACCATAATACGGTTGTTAATCATAGCTGGATCAAAGGTCCTGTTTAAAATGAACAGATTAAGGTAATAAAGACTATCTGTGGGAAATGAAACATCACAAAGAAGCAATCAAATGAGTTATCAAAATACGTGATTTTTGGATGACAGTTTGATCTGTATTAGTGGGGGGAAAATGTGTTTTTTTTTTTTTTTTTTTTTTTTTTCTGACAGTAGCACCTGTAGGTCAAACCAGGCTGAAGTTTACTCTCTGCTTTATGAGACTGAATCATATCATGTGCAACAAGCCTCAGATTATGGAAAAAAATCCAGTGTAAAAGGATACCAGTGCAAGGTATCCTCTGAGCCCTCAGAGACCTCCTGGCTACCAAGCTCAGAAGTCTCCAGAGCATCACTGGCAGTTCATCTTCCCCCACCTCTCTTCCCCTTTCGTTTCCCAGCATTTGACACTGTCATTACTGATTAGGATACATTTACTGTTCAAGTCACCTAAATTACTCCTCCGTGGCTGGTAGCCACCTTCTCCCCACCCTCAGCTAAGATACAATACTTCACAACAGATAAAAAGTGTGTGTGTGTCATCTGGACTATGAGATTTACTTAAACCCCTCCAACCCACACCACCCATCTTCACATGTGTCTCAAGGTGAGTTATTTCACTTTGCCCTAAAGTAGAACAGGAGCATACAATTGGATAGAGTTATCTTAGTCTGTGTTATGGAAAAGATGAACAGAGGGACAGGATAACAGAAGACTAATGTGTGCACCATCTTATCTGAACTTGGCATTGATGTAAGATTTAGCTCATGATAAACTTTTGCAGGTCACTCAGCAACAGGGAAAAGGGTGCAGTCTGCCTTCCTTCCATGTTATGCCTTGTAACTTCAGGGGTATGATGCTTTTCAACCTTAAAGCCCTTTTCTCCTAGTTTTCTTCTTTCACCTAGCAGACCTCCTGCTAGGCCTCCTTCACCTTGTAGACTCACCTGTAATGCACATCAGGAAGTGGCGGTAAGCCCACAAGTCTCAATACCTGAATTACTTGCCAGGCATCGATGAGTATCTGCCTACACACAGCTACACATCTGCAGGAAGGAAGGGGTATAACCATCTTAGACTGAAATCATCACCTGCCCAGTTGTAGCTCACACTGTGGTATAAATAAAAAAGCAAAAGGAGCACATAACATGCAAAAAACCATCCCTCTGTCTTACTATTTAGCATGGCAACTTTACTATACATGGCAACTAAGGGAGCCCATCCACAATAAAATCATCTTAATGTAAGAAGTCTCTTATGTGAACAGGGAGCTGGAATGTAAGTGCACCATCTTTATAATTTCCTACATACTTGAAGTATATGCATCTAGAATGGTTCCACATTTTCAATGTATAAAATCTAATTTTGTTTGCTAGTGAACAGAAGCCAGTGTCCTGGATCAACAACACAGCTTGATAATCAAATTAGGTATTTAATACTACATAGTTATATATTTTATACTGTATTTATATATATATACTATATACTGTACTTATACTTGTAGAGTATGAGCTCTGACAGGTCCTGACCCAGACTCTTCTCTCAGCCCCCAGTGGAGCCCGTAGTCTCATTCGGTTTTGGATTAGGCTTGTCTTTACTTGCTGTAAAATGGTGCACGCAGAGAGAGGGCAGGAGAGCTGCAGCCTACTTGTGAGAGTGAAAGCTGAGGACTTTGCAGGCACAGTGTCGAAACGCCCTGAAGGTGTTATAAAGTGACAACGTGTTAAGTAAGGTCACTACGTGGGTTTCATCCATTTTGACAATCTCAGTTCTCCACGTCTAGAGGAAGGAAAGCAAAGGATCAGAGGCCTGGAGTGGATGTCTAGGCGCCTTCCAATATATTTGCCCACCTTATTATCTCTTCTAATATTTAAGACAGGTTTGGAAATTCATGTTATTTCTCCCTTCTTTACCATATTTGAAGATTTACAACCCTCCTCAATTTGGTAATCTGTCATAGTGAAGTTTTGGGGTTCCTATCCTCTTAAAAGCAAAGCAAAAGAGCAAGTCACATTTCCTCAGCGTTGTCCCATCCCTCCCAGGGTCAGAACAGCCTCCCAGAGCAGGCTGCTGCAGAGGGAGGACTACACGACGTGCCGGCTCCATCTGCCCCTGAAGTGTGCAGCACCGGGCCAGCAGCGTGCTGTGCTGCGGCTCTGTTCCACGGAGACACTTTCCACGTTTATTGTTCTTGATTAGAAAAACATTCCGATTTTTAGAATTGACATTTAACGCTGAATAAAGTTCCAGTTTGGTTTTATCAGGGCAAACTTTAAAATAGATTGTCCATCAGCCGTTGTTGGTATATTTCTTTTACGAGTGTGAGTGGGAAGAGCATTAAGGAAAGCCATAAATCAGATGCATACTTCTGGTGAGTGCAGGAAATCCTTTAACCTTTTTGTTTCATATAAATAGGAATAAATGCAGATTTATTTGTATTGTCTACATTTTCTGATACATCACCAGAGGAGGCATTTCCAGAAGCAAAATAATAATAATTAAAAAAAGGCAAAAATCCTCCCCCAAAACACAGTGGTGAAGAGGCAAAAAAGCCCTGCATTTTTACCTTCATTTGTAACAGGGATGGGTGTGGGGGGGCGTAAATTAAATAAAAATCACACACCACACCATGGTACCGAGACTTGAGACAATTCTCCTAACACCAATAGCGTGCAAGTATGTCCACTGGAAAATAATCTGCCCTGAGTGACTGACTCCCAGCAGAAAACTCGGCCACCTGCCAAAATGTAAATATCCCTTCGTGTATGCAGGAAATCATTTTCAGCAAGCCCAGAGCTGGTCTAGCAGGCTGGGAGATTCTGAGCCGTGCACCGTGCGTCTGTTCGTATTGGAACGGGTTAAAAGGCGCTCACAGCAGCACGTTATGGATGACACCAGTGAGAATTTAAGCATGCAGCACAATGGTAAAGCAATTAATAAGGGCAGTTGCTAACAGTTGCACAACGGAGGAGTGTTTTAAAATTCCTGTGCTCTTTAACAATGATGTGGAGAGACGCTGCGAAGGGGGGGAAAAAAAAAAAGCCTGGCATGGAAGGGACATTCCTTCAGTTCCTCTCAAAAGTTTGAAAAACCTCTGGATAGGAAAATACTATTGAGCAGCCAATTCTTTCCGCATTTGGCTAAGCCCAATGCCCAAAATACACAGAACACTACTTCACTTTGAAAGGATTGCAATACTCCTATCTGAGTCATCTGAAAGCAAATAAAATGAGACCTAAACAAATAAACCTAATTGTGCATGGAAACAAATCCAGCTTTCCAGCTTGGCCATGGCTTTGTTTTTGTTAGTTTAAAGCCTGCATATGCAGTTTTAGTGGCATCAGGAGTTATACAAATATTGACAACAAATTGCCAAATGTTGTTTTTTTCCCCTCAGTGCACAGTGTGAAGAAGCTGGGGGAATGCTTCTAGGAACCTTCCCTGGTGCACTGAACCAAATCGCAGCTTGATGGGATCCGCTCCAGCCTCTTCTCTGAAGGGTAGACACTAATGAGACAGAGCTTGTTGTTTGTTATCCTCAAAGACTTGTATTTTTCACTCGTGAACCCTGCGGAACACAAGCCCAGGCTTTCGAAACGTAGCTCAAATGTTTGCACCACGGCCAGGGCATTGTCACATGCTCTGTCCTCCACCCCGTGATTTGTTGCTCATTTGTGTCATCCCTAACCTGCTGCTGGTGGTTCGGCCAGGACAGAAACAAATAATGATGACAAGTGAGAAAACCAAGCTGCTCTCTGACATTCTGACATCCTTCCTTTAAAATGTGATTGCCACTTGCTGGCCGTGGAGAACAAGCAGTCGCCGTGAGGCAGACATCACGCTCACAAAGGCCTGGGGTCGTCTGTCGAAGAGGATAGTGGGTTTTGATCAAGTTGGGCCGAATCCTTTAAAGCCCCCAAGGAGAAATGAGAATGTGTTAAATCTTGATCTGTTGTAAGCCAAAGTTAGCAAAAGTATCTTTATATTTGACTTTTAAATCAAGCCCGGCCTTTCCTCTCACACTGAGTGAGTGAAACAACACATTTTCTTTGCCTCATGTTCACAACACACCTACAACTTTCAATACTCCAGCTGAACAGATAACAAGACTTCCATTTTGCAAAGGCATGAACTTTCAATCTCAGGTCAAAAAAAAAAAAAAAAGGAAAAATGGAAGAATATAAGAATTAAAGGAAGACCCTGAGAGTCATCACACAAAGAAACCAGAGAAAAAGTACTCAAAAGCCCAACAGGTAAGACACTTAGACCTTGGTCTCATACATTTCAGATATCACCCTAACTACCAGGTTTTTAAATACTCTGCAATGAAAGCCTCTCTCTCTTTTTTATCAGCAGTTACATGTATGTATAAGAAACTCCCAGGGTTTCATCACAAGTACGGAATTTCCATGAAAAGTTTTAGGTTTTAGTTAAAACATCTTCCAGCAAAGGAAGTTCTTGGCTAACTGTATATATCTTATCTTTCACTACTAAAAGATCCACTCTTCAAGCGTTATTACCTACTCATTGCATTCAGTAAGACATTAACACAGAAGCATCTAGCTAGGCCTCCTGAATTGCGTTTCTTACTGTGGTGCAAGTGCCCCTAAGCTCTTGCACAGTAGAGGGTAAATCATAAAATCGGTGGAAGACATAGTCAAAAGGCATGAGAACTTGTGGGTTTGTGAGAAAGTGGAGGAAAAAAGGGTCCTCTCTATTTCACTAACTCTGGACCTTCATAAAAAAAAATACAAAAATACCAACACAATGCTTGGGACTGTTCATGCTGTGAGCAAACGCTGAAATATGACAAGGCATCAAGGCGTGTTGCGTTACGTGATATTCAGACAGCTGCTGTGATGGCAGTTTCGATCCACCAACTGGTGCAATGAAACAAATCTGAAATGTAAAAGCTAGATTTCCACCAAAATATTTCACTAATATTACATGCATGGAAGTCAGGGAACTCAGACCGCTAATCCCCACAGCTACCCCGAGCCAGCCCTGGCGGACAAAGCAGCAGCGCAGCTGCTCGGAGAGGGTCTCAGAAGGTATTCTAGGTTTCAGTTTGCCGACTGGAGCGTGCAAAATTTCTCTAACAATGTTTTGTTAGTGTATTTTCTTTGAAAATTTGTGAAGGGGGAAAACACCCATCGCTGTTCTGTGGAATGCAAGTATGAAATGACTGCGCAGCAACATACGAAGATAGCTAGATATAGCCCAATTTGTATGAACACCTACCAGTGGAAAGTCCCACCCTGTGCAACAGACCTCAGCAACATGCTTCAGGTCAGAGGTGGAGAGCAGAGCCGAATCTTCTTCCGTCCTAGATTGCAAACTGGGGATGAACCAACTTCCATAGCATTTGCCACCCTCACAACCCGCCAGCACAGGGGATGGGTGGCTGTAAGGCCTCTCGGGAGGAGCAGCCCCTTGCCTGCCCCCTCCCAGCTGAATTACCCTGCAGGTCCCACCTTGTGGGGGAGGGACAATGACAACCAACAAAAGTCATCACCAACGTGGGAGAATGACATAATTCCTAGTGAAAGAAGTGGGAAAGCGGGAGGTTGACTTCCTTCTGGTGTAGCAAAGCAGCTGCTCTTCGTGGCGAGATCCATTAAAACCTCTTTCAAATTTAAATTCAGATCAAAGCAACGGGGATGAGGAAAAGTAGAAAGGAAAACGGCACCTGAAGCCATCCATAAAATACATGTCGGATAACAGATTGCTGGACAAAGGGCACCTCACCAGCCTGCTCCCTCCCCACCTCTTCTGTCTCTCCCACACACACTCACGTACTCTTGGGCTGGGTGGCTGGGTGGGTGCTGAGGCAAGTCAATTAAGATCTAATAAAAACTATAAATACCACACAGAGGAAGGAGACTGCCCTCCCAACGTCAACAGCTGGCACTGCCAACCCGAAATGCAAAGGGACAGCGCTGCACTTCCCTCCCACGGTCCCCAGCACAGAGCCTGGCTTGCAGATGGGGAGGTGCCAGTCCCCCACAGCAGCACGTAAGCTCCCCCCCAAGCATTATAGGGCAAATTGCCACTTTCCGCCCCTGCTGGCAACATGGGTGGCCACACTGGTGTCTGCTCTCATTCGTGCGGCACTGGACATGTGCTAAATGTTGGATCTGGCATGCCAGGAAGGTGTCCCGTGCAGAGAAGCCCATGCTAGCAAAGTGTGACAGAGCTGCATTTAGCAGCAGTGCTACCACGCAGAGCCCCTGGGATGTATTTGGACTGGAACTTCTGAATTATTTTAAGGATAAATGAGAACACCATATTGCTCCCTTCATGAAAATGCAGGAAGAAAGTCTACTGACAAGTCCGTGTGCTTTACCTAGGGGTTTCCACCTGCATGCTTCTGCTTGGGGTTTGCCACACATTTAACTGCTTCTTGCGATCTTCATTGCTCTATTTAAACAGCTCTTACTTTCTCCTCTTAACTTTCTAGGCCACCTAGTTGTTCAATATCTGATCTTCTTGTGCTAATTATTTGACTGCTATTTCTGAGACACTTTGTCAAGTTATTTACCTTGCCGAAGTGACATAAATTCTTCCCCCCGCTCCCCATCCGCCCCCTGTCTGTCTGGTTTCCCCCCTCTAGTCTGGCTGAAGTGACAAACTCTCTTGCTCAGCCAAACACTTGTTTTTACAAGGTATTTTTATACCATCACCTCTTCCCTGCATCTCCCCCGCCCACCCACCACAAACATATGCTGTGGTGGGAGGACATTCTGGTTTCACATCATTTGCAATGTTGAGGTGAAAAATTTCCCCTCCTCCAAGCCATTTTTTTTATTTTCAAGACCTGGTTTGTAAAATGCAAATGGCACAGGGCTAGTTTCTCTTTATCTTTTTTTAACAAGGTGCACGGAGATGCCCTTCTTTGCTTAGAAGGAATCAGTGGAAGAGAAAGCAAAAACATTTGATGCATTACATTATTTAAAACTTATTTACTCTAGAAAAAGAATCAAAAACACACGGGAAGGACTTTTGCCTAGAGTGATAGATCCCTTTTATTCATCCCGAGGAAGATGGGGATGATGGAGATTTCCAAGAAAGTAGTTAAGTGTAACCACCCTACTGACTTCATTAGTCGATCGTGGTCTGTTTTTCCCTACATTAAAACGCACATGCAGTCACATCCACACAGTAAAAACAACCTCAAGTTCTCTAAGCACCAGGCTTGGAACCATGAAAAACATGACTGTGGCTTTCATCATACCCAATTAGGGGGACGTGCACTCAGCAGTGATTCTGGTGTGGCGGAGAAATGCCTAAGCCAGCTTTAAATTAGGCAGGAGCAATCTAGTTAAAACAGCACAGAGCCCAGTTTAGGCTCAGCCACTCTAAATATTTACCCTTCTCTGAGCTCGAGGTTGCAGTGGCATGCACGCTGCCACAAAGAGAGAACTTCCAGCGCCTACACGCACCCCTGCACAGCCAGGTCTGGTGTGCTACGTAGCCTGGTAAATCTAGCATGCACGCAGAATGGGCTAAATTAAGACTGTTTATGATAAGATTGAGTTTACATGGCAGGGTGGCTGAAAAGCAATTTTCATACAGGGAGAGTATCTATCCTGCATGTACCATTAGACTTTCTGAAGCAGGATAAAGCCTATTCCCTATCTCAGGACCAGGCTGCATCTTGTTCCAGGATGGCAGCTGCATTTTAATTCCCATTTTATGCAGAACTTCGAGTGCAACACAAGACAACCAAAAAATGTACACACCAATAATGCATCTTTGTTAATGTAATCTTGTGATTTTGTCTCTTATACAGAGGGGGGAAAAAAAGAAGATAAATTTGAAAAACAAACCAGGGTGTGTCAACTCACTGCCAGCAGCTGAGCAACAAAACAGGAAAGTACTAAACAGTGAAATTTATTTATACTTTGTGGCAACAGGCTCCAGAGAACAAATTATTAGCAGAAGGAGCCAGTCACAGCACATGCAAGGCTTCCCTCAAATCAAACAGATATGGCTGTCACAGTGGGCAGCCAGAGAGCAGAGAGTGTGGAACAGAGGGAAAAAATACACGACTGAAAGGATTTCGTAGTTAAGGAACTCCGAGCAGAAAGCTCTCTATCTGGCAACACATGGAGAGGAAGAACCATCCCCGAGTCACCCCAGGGCCGTTAGTCCGCAGGGCTCTGCTGGAAACTGTTCAAGGAAGTGCAGTCCTGCTGGCTCCTACCTCACTGCCACCCCCTGGCACCTACCCAGAGCCAGGTGACATTTATTTGGCAGCACATTCTTCACTAGAAAAACAACCTGAAATCCCTGAATTAACACTCTGCTGCTGGCTAAAGAGACGGTCCTCTTCTGTGTGCCACTGAAGACTCACAGGTGACCTCTGGTTCTCCAAATAAGCATCCAAAGTGATATTTGTTGGTCCATGAGGAAAATACAGGATTAAGCCTAAAGCTGCAAACATATGAAGACACTACTTCTCTCCCTTTTGGATCACTGGACATTTCTATGCATTAGACATTTGCTGAATATTCAGTCAAGACATAGATATGGCACAACCTGGTACAAACCAACTTTTAATTGCAATAATCAACTCAGTATTTCACTTTTTCTGATTTCTTCCCCCTCCGAAGAAGCAGAAGAAAAGAGAGATGCATCTTTGTGACTTGTCTTTTGCCTTCACTCCAGGTCTTAGGTTATTTTTCCTCTTAAAAATTGGACAACTGTGCCTCTGTGCTGAAGTGACAGCATTTCATACCCTCCCACCTGAGCTGGCTGCACAGTAGCTTGCTCAGGTCCCCTTGACAGTGTAGCTGCATCAGCATGAGCTCAGCTCCAGCTGCAGACACCATCTACACAGCTAAGGAAGTACTCGGTCACGTAACCACAGCAGTCCCAAAATCGGTGTGGGCTCTCTGGCTGGCAGTAACCAAAGCAGGTAGCAATCATGTGGTTCAGACAGGCCTGCAAACACTGGAGTTAGCTTGCGTTTGTTAACGCTTCTCAAAACGTTTTGAGATCTGGGGTGAAAGATGCTGCATCAGCACAAAAGCATTCCTGCAGCAGTAAACATGCTTGGCTGGCCCGCTGCCTTGTCTTGATTTGCCTCAAGTAAATACGGTCATTTACTGCATGCTTCACCTTCTGATGGAACATCTGCTGTCTGTGAGGAGCCAAATCGCAGACAGACTCTCAATCCTCCTGAGATACCTCTGGCTAACAGCACGCATAGCTTTCCTCAGAGGCCAGCATGTCACTGAACAGTTGGCTTACTGTAAACCATCGCATGCTGTAGGTGTTCCCAGCTGCCTCGTGCTGCGTTTGTGTCACAGCCCGAGTTCCTGAGGAGCTCGTGCAGTCCGAGACAAGCTTTTATACCTACCATGGGAGCAGCGTGTTTCTTATAAAACAGTTCTTTACATCAGCAAAGAAGAAAATGGAGAGCAAAAGTAGGGGCTCTTGAGGGAAGATGAAGAGTGGAATGTGAAAGGAGGGGTTCAGTGATAGTAACGCTGCTCAGCTTACCGGAGAGCACTTCTCCAGGAACAGGGAAGGACAAAAAGAAAAATAATTATAAGACCATGCAGACAGTGGTGAAATCAGAGGAAAGCAGGTGGTCAAGATGCACACAATGAACACAGTGCAAGTTCTAGCCGAAAACACACAGAGCAATTTCATCCAAAACTTAGCGATCCAATAAAACATTCAAAGGCAAAGGAAGATGTGGCAGAAGTCTGAGGAAATTTTCCTGTATGATCACCACCACTGACTGGAAACTAAAGAAAGGAGGACTGTGGCAGGCTGTAGGAACGTGACTGTGAGGATCCTGGTCTGAGTCAGGCTGCTCACCATGAAGGAGGCAGTGCTAGGGCTGAAGTCTGAGGGCATCACGCGGCCGAGAAAGAAGCTGGAGCACCCTTTAAGTCATATGAGGAAAAGATAATATAGATGGTTCTTCAAAAACATAGATTAGGTTGGAAAAATGCCCAGATTCTGTACACTGTAGGAGAAGATAAGCCAAAGTCTTACCAGCTTAGATCTCTGTAGAGTCTGGTTACACTCCTACCTGCAAAGGAGCTGCTCTCAGCCTGTGTCAGCTCCAGCCTTGTCCCCCTCCATACCCAGTATTACCATCTCGATAGCAGCTTCAGGCAAGAGCACAAAGTCACACTGATCCAGCCAGGGATTCCTCAGCGCTCTCTCCCACCCAGAGAAAAGTTTTAGGTATCACAAATGGATAATGACAGATGGTGGCATGTAGACCCCTGTGCTAAACCAGTCGGTCAAAGCCCAGCAGCTGAAGTTTTCCCTACATATCCAAGAAGGCAGGCTTACATCTATTACCCCTGCTTCAGAGTTTGAAAATATGAGGAGTAAGAGATTTTTTTTATTATTATTTTATTTTAAAGATAGCCATGATGTTCTGTTTTATACTAACATGTTGTATTTGCCTGGCTTATCCAGTTTAATATAGATACAGGTTTCTTTGCCCCTCCACCCAAATACCTCAGAAAGCTTGCCCTACTCTAAAATAAAACAAGATAAATACAGTATAACTATTATTTTTTTTCAAGGCTGAACAGTGGGAGCTGCTTCCACAAGGGCAAGATATGCCCAACTAATTGAACAATATCTTGCCTATGAGACAAGCAGGAGCTCCCTGTCGTCACTGGGCTCTGCACCTGGCAAGCTTCCTACCTCTCACAAGGCCAATGTCACTGGAGTTTTTGGCTCAGTGCAAGGCAGCAAATGGCTCTTGCAGCTGCATCACACTGACTGCAAGAATACATCTCCTGAACTCACGCCACCAAGGTGAGCATGAAGGACAGAGCAGAGCGCAGTTAGGGAGCTAATGTGTAGAAGAACGTGCAGAAACTATAGATAAAAAATAAGGACTCTACGTTCCCTCATGTTTAAGACAAATCTTTCAATCATTACGACAGGCAGTATTTGGGGGCTGACTTATTTTGGGGGTCAGCCTCTCTTTGGATAAGTACATCACATGGAGTATGAGTGGGATCCAGAAGCATGGGCAGAACGATAGTCTGCGACCAACAGCTGTGGTCACCCGGGTAGGCTGCACAAATCTGGTGCATGGATAAATTTATAAAAGTGACAACAGCTTTTGGGGGAGACAACTGGAGCAGGTGACCTAAGTAGGCAGGTAAGGTGATCTTGTTACGGATACACTCTATGGGCACGTGGAAGACTACCAGGGACTAAAACTTGGATCCTTTGCATCGCCGTGAGCGTTGTAAACATCTAACTATTGGCTAGTTTTGGGGAGGGAACGCTCATTCCCATATCTTCTCACAACAAAACCTTCAAAAGATTTGTTTCCATCCCTGTGCGAAAAGGAACATCATTTTAAATCTCAGAATTTCAAGGAAGAGAACAATTGTTTACGACACATGTTTGTAAAGAAAATAATCCAGTTGCGTCAAAGTACGTAATTTACCCTTACAGTACAAAGGTGAAGAGAGTTCGAACTAGACTTTTGAACTAAGAGCCAACGAGGGCTACATTTTAACTTTGCATACAGAAAAATCTTGGTCACAACTGTAAAGAGGCTCGCTTGCCCCATCTACTGGTCACTGGGAAGGTTGGCTTCATGCTACAATTGCGTGCATCACTACCAAGGCCCCAATTCAACCTAATTCTCAAATTCTCATTTCTAATTTTAAAGAGATGCTTACATGCCACTGACAGTAGGATCTGAAGAAAACACCTAAGTGCTTTACCCACCTGTAGTCTCAGGCTGACTGATTATCATGGCAGGAATAGGGTAATGACTTCTTTAAGCCCAAAGAGTAAAATGCATTATTTTCAAATAAAATAATAGGACAACCTACTCGGTAACACTGACTTGTTTGCCATGATAAATTAATTAATTATGTCTTACTTTGTTCTTAACTAGGCTAAGATCATATAATACTGTAAAACAGCAGCCTGCAGAACGCCCATCACACGCAGCCACATGTATTACATCTCAGTAATGTCACCACAAAGTTAACACTGTTTTTTAGGGAATTTTTAAAAAGTATTTACTAAATAGCAAGTAAGATTCCCCAGAGGCCTGCTGACCTTATATTTTCCGTTGCTGCATTCAGTGCATCCATCCCATTGAAGCAGGTCTGTTCCTGTAGGGACAGGCTGGATTCTAGAGCAAAAATATGAAGTTTGGGTTGAGTTGGAGAGGCCTGCTGTCCTTCCTGAGGTAGGAAGACCTGTCAGATGACTCTGAGCACATGCCTCGTTCTCTTTGATCTTCTTTCAGGTCAGCACCTGCACTCGTATTTTAACATCCCTCTGCTCAATGACCTCCCATGCTGGTTGCAGATCCAATCAGATGTGACTAGAGAGAAGCTGCAGCCAACTGCAAGCCTACCAAAAAGAGTCTTTAAGGTAAACCAATATACCTGCAAGCCGAATCACCACGAGATCCTACACACAGGCATACTTTCCCGACGTGACACCAGCAAACCTATGACAGCTTGCTCAAGTTGGATAGCCAACATGCAAGTATTTACGCTTCCCACATGTGCACATCTCTCCTGCCCAAAGGACTGCTGCATTTTGAAAAGTCTAAGCAGAGACAGGGCTAAACTATCAGCATGTCTGTCTAGGCCCAGGCATGAAAGTTCACAGGGGGGTTATTGTCACGTCCACAACAGAAGATAATGAACCATCACTCTCAATAAGCAGAGCCCAGTATCAGCTTCAGGAAACACAGGTGGCAAAGCACAAGTGTGACCATCTATCTTAAGAAGCTATGACTTCAGTTACCCAGCAAACTTGATGAAAATAAACTGGCCACAGCAGGAGAGGGAGTGCAAAGGAGAAGGAACATCTCTACTGAGGTGTCTTGGGTGATAAACCTGAGAAGTAATTATGATTAATTCCAAATATAGCAGGCAGGGAAAGGATGTATGGACTGTAAATCTATACCTCCTGGTATACCTACTGTTGGGTTGTACATAAGAGCTCATCAAGCACATGAACTATTGTGAAGACCATCATGAAAGATTTGCTTAGCTGCCTCCCAGGAGTATACTTTGATCTGAATTATTTGTTTTAAATGTACAGTCAAATGTCTCTGAAATGTCTAGAGTCCAAGACTCTATCATGGGAAAACTGATGGACTATAGGGTCTTAGAGCAAATGTTTGCATAGCCTCACAACAGCAGTGTAAAATTGAATCCATCATTTCTAGATGATATCCCTAGAGAGGTCACAAAAAGAGACAAGACATGTCTCAGATGAAGCATACAATAGCTAGTACCTCACTTACCAAGTAACTGGAGTAGAACTGTGAGTCCTGACATGTCTACAAGGAAAGTCCACTGAAGAGAGGTGCTGAGCACTATCTCCCAGGTACACAGTGAAAGATTTGAACTACAGGCAGTGCCCAGGACCACTTGTGGTATAAGCTGCCATCTTCAAGGACAGGCACCTATATCTAAGCATACCTGGCTTCTTCAGGAATTCCTCAGCTGGGTGGAACCAGTAGCACAACTTTCCCCACAGTGAGATTAGAAATGACTTCCAGTATTTCAATTCTTCAGTCTATAAAATCCTGAGTGACAGAAGAGGGGTAAGAACAAGCAGGCAGTGCCTGGGCTTGTGTCAGTAGTAAATCCATTCACCCAAGCTTCCTCAAGCTTAAGCTTCCGCACTCCTGTAAGGATGTGCTGCGCTGTGTTCCCCAAGCAGCTATCCCAGAGCAAAAAACTTCAGTGCTGCTGTGCTGGGAGAGCTGCTCAAAAGGAGACACAGATGATAGTTGTGAAAGAAGCTACCCAGCTGAAGAAAGATGCTAAAAGGACACCAGTTCAGTTTTACTAGCCATGGATTAGCATCGTGTTGGAAGTAGCTTCCATAGACAAGTGTCGAACTTCCTTAACTCTCCAGTCCCTCCTGACAGATCCCCTTGTTGGGCCAAGTTATGGGTTACTAGCCTGGGAACACCCATTCTTTTCCCTATACAAGGTCTGATTTAGATGTCTGGCTTACATCAAAGGGCCAAATATTATTTTGTCGGTCTGAGCTGATAAATATTTCAGAAACTGTCAGAAGCAAATGTTTGGAGAGAGCTTTGAATATAAAACAGAATCTAGCTGAAAGCTATGACCAGAACTTCAGATAAACCATTGTCTTCCTTTTTCTGTCACCATCAGTGTAAGTGAGATAAATCTCCTCATCGCTTAACTCCCTGACAATCTCTGCACTGTTATCCTTGTTTAGAAACAGCCACAATTGCTATTTGCATGGTACTCCACACCCTGCAGACACATTTTTTGTAAAACAAGATGAATCAAACATTCTTGTTCCTGGTTGTGAATAAGTCAATAAATTATTATGTTAGTTATACACAGTACTTTAGAATGGAAACATCTAGAATCATTCTTCTCTAAGAGATTTAATGTTCCTGACTATATAACAGAATTGAATGCAGTTTTTCTTCCCTTACCTTTTTCCCGAGAACAAAATCTGTGTTCTTCAGCTGTGATCACATAGGCTACTGTTGTTGTGTTTTTGTTTTTGTTTTTGTTTTTAAATAATAATGCACAAGAATAATATAAATACAAAGATCCTGAGAGACTGAACCATTATATCAAAAAGCAATTTGTGTTTACTGGGAAATAAACAGCAAAGAAAACACTAAACAAAATTTTCATTCTACATTCAGACACTTAGGACTGGACAGTTATCCAGTTGGTCCGTCTCTGCTTGGGGAGCTTCTTCTGGGTGCAGGGACGATAATATATTTAGTCACAGATATTTTAAATTTCACAACAGAAGAAATACGAAAAGCAACTAGCCCAGCACCTCTTGCTACCACCACAACCTTAAAAATATTCTTAAACATACCACTCACCAGGAACTAAACATCTGAAGGAGCTGGATATCACTGCTCTGCCACCACTTAGCTTTGACACTGCCACTATCCGTCTCCTTCCAGAGGTCCCGCAGCACCTTTCCAAGCACCCCTGCGTCAGGGCATGCCGTAATATCCCACGGGAGCAGCCAGCTCACTCTGACATAAACCTAGGCTCAGGTGCTGGAATCAGCCCAAGGGCTGAGTCCCAGCTGGCAGATCTAAAATGACTTCCAGCCCAAGGGAAACGAGATGAGTGTTTGGAAAGAGTTTGCACAGAGGGCTTCCAAATGTTAGTATCTCTCCTTTAGAGAAATGCGAATACTGCCTAGGCTGCAGATCAATAGATGGTTGTATGAGGTGTGTCAGAGGGATGGCTCTGTTCTTGTCCTGAACAGGGGTGAGCGGTCCTGGATATTTTGTTGCTGTTTGCTGGAATTTGCACAAATATGACTGTGGCTTTTCCTTTGCTGGGTGGAGAGAGGTGTGATTATCATGCATGTCCCACTACATGGCTGCTTGCAGCTGCCAAAGCACTTCTACCAAAGATACTTCAAAAGGGATCATGGCTGGCCAGTGCACCCAGGAGCAGCTCCTCACCTCTTCTGGCAGTGCAAAAACCTCTTCAAAAGCTCATTCTATCCACAGTGTCACTGGGCAGTAACTGCTGGTTATTCTGCTTTCCCCATCTTTGGTGGGAATAGCAAACACAGCTCTCTAGCTTTTCTTCACATGGTGGACACATAAATGCATGTGTTCATCACATCCACCCACATTCAGATAAAGACATCACGATGACCCTCTGCTACACAATGATCTATAAATATTCAGCAGGCTGCATGGAGCCTCCTGGAAAGATATTGATTTACCCAGTCATTGACCAGTGTTGATGCCCTCAAGAGAGTACAGAAATTTAATCTGGCATTCATGGATTATGCCACCTAATACACAGAAAAGTGTTATTGCTGAACTCTTTAAGCATTGCAAGGATACATGTATTTTCTTTACAGGGCATGAGTGCTAGGTCTGGAGACAATCAATACCATAGTCCCTAATAAGCTTTGCTCAAAACCCACAATGATACTTCTGCATACATTTCAGACAAACAGGTACTGATTTACCATGCTCCCAGATGTGATGATGTTTTGTACTGACTTACCAATGTTTGAGCAAGTAGCTGTAGGATGGCACTTAACCCTGCCACAAACATCCATTGCAACTTGATCTGACTCTGAAGTTAGCACTGCAAGGGATTGTCCTCCATCACCTCCACTCACCCACTGCAGCATTTATTCTGTGTTTACTCTGTGTTGGTCACAGCCAACATGGGTTCATGAAGGGAAAGTCCTCTTTAACTGACTTAATTTCTTTTTGTGATAAGGTTCCCATCTAGTTGACCAAGGGAAGCCAGTAGATATAGTCTTTCTGGATTTCAGCAAAACCACCAACTTCTTGTCACAGTATCCTTCTGGTCAAAATGACCAGCATGCAGCTAGAGAAACACACAGTACAATGGGTGAACAACTGGATTATGTCAGGCTCAAAGAGTATAGTAAATGGGGTTACATCAGGCTGGCAATCAGTCACTAGTAGGGTATCCCTGGGCTCCATTCTGGGGGCAGTTCTGTTCAATGTTTTTATAAATGATCTGGATGTAGGACTCAAATATATACTAAGCAAGTTTGCAGATGATACTGAATTTGGAGGAGCTGTTGACTCTCCTATGGGTAGTGAGGCCTTGCAGAGAGATCTTGACAGTCTAGAGGGCTGGGCAATCACCAATCAAATGAAGTTCAACAAGAGCAAGTGCTGGATTCTGCAGCTGGGACAGGGCAGTCCTGGATATATGTATTGACTTGGTTATGAGAGACTGGAAAGCAGCCCCACAGAATGGAATCTGGGGGTTCTGGTCAATGTCAAGTTGACTATGAGCCAGCAATGTGCCCTGGCAGCCAGAAGGGCCAGCAGTACCCTGGGGTGCATCAGGCATGGCATTGCTAGCTGGTAGAGGGAAGGGATTGTCCCACTCTGCTCTGTGCTGGTGCAGCCTCAACTCGAGCACTGTATGCAGTTTGGGTCACCACAGTATAAGAAGGGCATAAAACCATTGAAGAGTGTCCAAAGTAGGGCTACAAAGATGGTGAAGGGCCTAGAGGGCAAGGTGTACGAGCAACAGCTGAGATCCCTTGGTTTGTCCAGCCCAGAGCAGAGCAGGCTGAGGGGAGGCCTCATGGCGGCCTGCAGCTCCCTCATGAGGGGAGCCAAGGGGCAGGCACTGAGTTCTGCTCTCTGGGGACAGTGACAGGACCCGAGGGAACGGCATGGAGCTGGGACAGGGCAGGGTCAAGCTGGGGGTTAGGGAAAGGTTCTTCACCCAGAGGGTGGAGCCTGCCAAAGTTCAAGAAGCATTTGGACAACGCTCTCAGACATGTGGTCTGATTTTTGGGTGGTGCTGTGTGGAGTCCAGTAGTTGGACTCAGTTATCTTTGTGGGTCCCTTCTAACTCAGGATCAGAATCATATTCTATGATTCTTTGATTTTGTGATATCACTGTTTTTGAGATGGCGCATTTATGAAGGAACAATTAAAACTGAGTGAACTGAAAGACTGCTTTTACCTCAGATCTTGGATTGAGGCATTCAACTAGAGTTAACATCCTGATAAAAATTCTTGATGATTCTTTTGATCAATGGCATGAGAAAAAGTGGAAAGACACTGAACAGCACTCACAGCAGACTTGTGGCATTGCTCATTCATCTTGCTTGGTGCAGGGATATTCCTGCCAAAGGAATGTCTTCTGTCCTTTCCTACACGTAACTCTTCTGCAAAAAAAATTCCACCCAGCACATCTGTGGAGCAACTAAATATATTTACTGATAGCCAGACTCTTCAGATTTAATTGGTTATGTCTCCTCCTTCATTACTTTATAAAGAGTGTGTTGTTTTCAGTGGTGATACAAAATGGTATATCCAAAATGGTATATCCATTAGAATTACAAGGAAGACTTTCAACATAAGAGCTAGCATTTAACTCAGAAATACTTATAAATATAAGCTTACCATAAAGCGTCTATACTTAAAACATGCAGGTAGTTTTAAGGGGTTTCCCCTGCCATATTTCTGAGTTAATGGTAACATGAATAATAGCCAATAAAAGTCAACACATTAAGTAATACATGAGACTGAAGGGTCCAACTTCTGTTTCCGTTCAGGTAGTATCAGCAAAGAAGACATAAATATTACCATAGTGCTTGTATGCAATAGGGGTAACATTTCATAAGGTGTTTAATACACAAAGAAGACTATGGACTCAGAACATTTTATTGAAACTGTCAGAAGATATTTGCAGGTACTTGAGACATGAAAATCCAGTTCAGGGTCTATTCCAGGACAGATATAGACCATGAGTAAAGAAGGGTCCCTCTACAATAAATATACATTAGTTTCTCTTGAGTTATCTCAAAACTTGCAGAGGAGACAAAATTGCCTAATCCTGAAAGAATTAGGTGGGAAGGAGCCTTATACCTGCTGTACATATATATATACCTGCTTTATATCCCACAAGAGACAGCTGACTAAGCAAGTTAATCCTAAATCCTATGGAATGCTTCTTCAGAATGAAACTGTCTGACTAAATATTTCTGCACTACCGGCAGAACACACAGCAAGACCACTCTAGAATTGGAGTTGTCTGCCTGTCAACTTAGGAAAAATGGTCTAGAAGATTAGAAATCTCCCTATATAATGATTAGAGTCTGGAAATTGATCCTGGTCTTGAAGATTTTATGTTTGTCTCAACAGAGAGTAGTATGCAAACATTTTTCCTTGGAAGGCAGAAAGTAAAAGGATTGAAATACTTTCCGCTCTTCTAAGACTTAGAGTTAAACAGAACTTTAGATAGAACACATTACTGTGAGAAGACTCCTGGAAAAGGGTGGGGTGTACTGACTTGCTGTAAATATTGCATAAAATTGGATGGAGTGAGGCATCTTCAAAATTTCTAGGATCCAATAGAGCATACTACACACATCATATTCCAGGTAGGTCCCAAAGGATGTGACAGTTCACAAATGAATCATAGTGTCATATCAGTGTCTTTCCATTAAAACCATTGGCACAACTGAAATATTACATTTTTGCCTTAATTTGTACCTTTCCTGTGAATCCAAAGGATTGAAGCCAAGAGAAAGTTCCTATTTTCTTCAAGGCAGTCATTATCTGGATGTCATGCCTGCCTTGTCAAGAGCCTTACTAAGCGATACGCACCCATTGACCTGTGGAAAACAGAACCAGATGTAAATTAATTTGCATCACCCTGAATAATCTTGCTAATGAATGCAGAGATGACAACTGAAATAATCACACTTTGTCAATAAGATTTGCTAACTGCCCTTCCTCTTCTGAGAGTTTGATGAGAGAAAGTTTTTGTGTCTAAATAAAACTAGCCTTGTGTTCTTGAACAAAATTTACAGCAACTTTCTATTAGTCAGGCCTAGTTCTTATGAACCAATGATCAATGGCAGAGAGACAGGAAAAATGTAAAATTTTGAGCTTTTGAAAATAACCAATACCAGCAAACGTCTCTCCTTAGGCTGGAAAGGCAGAACCCTCTCACAGTGTTTATTTAGTTCTGACAGTGCCAGTCTTTCATTTCATATGCATTATGGTGCATGCAGACAAAAAGAGTATGATGGTGTCTGGGTTCTTCTGTGACTTCTTTTGGAAAACTTCTGCCTAGCTGTCATTATTGCCAGAAAAAAACACACAAGGATCATGGCAAACTCTCACGGCAAGGATCATGGCAAACTCGTAATGAAAAATGGGGATACAAATAAAAATGTCAATAGCAGAGCATGTCAGAATATCAATCTTGCTACTTAATCAGGTAACCAGCTTGTTAACATGTCTGAAATTCAGGGAATTTATTCCATCTGGACTTTAGCAAAGCATTTAAATAATGTCACGTGGGAAGCAATTAGTAGTTACAAGACTCGCACGCCAGGTATGGAACTAAAGCGGAAATGACAAAAGGGAAGTCATTGGCCTGGAGGGATTTTAATAGTTGCATTCCTCAAAGAACTATCCTGGGACAAATTTAGTTGTTTGGCACAAAAAAGTAGCAGTATACTAATGAAATGTTCTGATTAAATGACTTGGGAGGCAATATCAGTACAAAAGACTTGAAAATAGCTGGAATTATAGCTATGGGACCAAAATTAACTGCACTAGTGCAATGGGGAACAATAACAAGAGTTTTTGCTACAAACCAAAAGCTTGTCAGCTGAAAACTAGGAGGAAGTCTGTGGCAGGTTAGTAGGATTGCCAGACTAAATGTATGGGAATGCCTCTCCAGCTCCTAAGAGGCTCTTTAAGCTACTGGTACTGCTGGCATCATTGCTTTGATCCACAGGCAGATTGGTAGGCAGGCAGTAGGTAGCAGAGGCCACATAATCACATAACCCATATTAAAAACACACAGAAAATGCAGGGGAAAGTAACAAGAACCAAGTTCTTAATGTGAGGATTTTATAATGGGATTTTTGACAGAACCATGAGAAACTCTGTGCTAGCCACTCAACAGGATGACTACAGGAAGTACCAAGGGAATGGAGAGCTTATTTCAGAGGAAGCTGCAAGCAGATAATGAAGATTCTGTTACTGAGATTACCTCCTTTCCAGGTTTCAGAAGACTCCTAGTGGTGCTGCTCAGTCAGTAATGGCACAAGTTAGAGCTCTTGTATGAACTTTCCTCTTATCTGTAGGTGGGGAGGAGATCTGGATCTAGAGCTGGCCTGCTACAATCACTGGCACACCAGAAGTCACAGATAATCAACCAAGGAACTGGTTGATTATCCACAGTGGTTTCTCTTCTTCCAGGGTGAAGGAATAAATACATTCCTAAACTGTGCCTGAGCCACCCAGTTCTGGGAGTGAATGGGTGGCTGAGAAGAAGGACTCCTCCTACAGGAATTTCTGCTGAAGCAATGGGAGTATCTTTCTCCTCTACCCTGATTGGTATTGCTGATATTCACTGTACTGAATTACAGGATAAAGTTGACAGTGATGAGGCACCTTTCCCTGTGAACTGGGGCCTAAAATACATTTTTCAACATGAGGCCCCTTCCAACCTGAATTATTCTATGATTTCTGACTTCTCAAGGTAGGCTAGAGTGAAGGATAGTTATATTAAATCTCCTTAGGTGCTCTCCTCTAATGATAACTTCAGTCTTGCCTAGGAACTTTCTTTAGAAACGTTTGCCTCTGATCTGCTGGGGTGTAAACATAGAGGAGAGAAAGGGGTATCCCACTTTGTGAGCAGGAGAGCTAATGAAGGCTGCTTTCCCATGGATTTATGTCCTGTGTCCCTCATGCTCCTGTCCATTCAGCTGACCAGTAAGCCCTGGCTTCTCTTCATGCCCACCACCCTACCTCCAAGGTGTTCCTCCAGGGCTACAGACCATTGTTCTCCTGCAGCATTTCCAGTTCTTCCTCACCTCCCTTAATTGCCACTTGACTTTCCCTGCTCAGTATTTGCAACCTTCTGAAAGACTTTTAGCGAGGTGAGAAGATAGGACCCACAGGTTCAGAAGACAAGGGAAGTAACAAGTCAAAAAACTTGAAAATTGCTTAAGCAGACACCTGGGTCAGTAACAAAACCTGACCAGTGTTGTGCTTTTTGTGTAACTGCAGCAACATACATATTGGATAGCACTTCAACATGCACGTAGAAGTTTATACTCAGATTTGGAGATCTTGTAACAAACTGTCAATATTGTGAAAAACAGGTGAGCTTCCAGAATATCAAAACAAACAACCCCTGTATTTATCTTCATCCTGCCTTGCAAGGAAGAGGAGTATTCCTCTTATTTTACAGACAGAACTGAAGCTGACAGGCTGTGTTACTTACCTGCTGGCAGAAAAAAAAAAATGTGGTGGAACAGGGAATTGACCACCACACTCCTAATTTCCAAGACAGTGTCTTAAACACTGTACCATTTTTCTGGCAAAGCTATTATGCGAAAAAGAAAGCTTTAATATGCTGTACCCTGCACTTTGTTTTTTGCCCTCTAGTCATGCATTGTCCACATAAAAACTATGTTTCGCAGCACTTTCTCAGAAGCTGGAAAATAATTTCCTTCCACTAGCAAACATTCTATCTGGGCCGTGTGGCACCACAGAAAAAGTCAATGCAGCTTTTCATTTACTGCTGTGTCTGCATGTTAACATGAAGAAGGTCAGTAGGAGTGTACACATTTCTGAGAAAATGAGTAGTTAATTATTGCTAGACTGCAAGAAGGTTAAGTAGATTTATTTTGGTGTGGAAAACTGAAAATCATAAAAACTGCTTTTTTTTTCTGGACAGGTTTCTTTTTTTTTCTTTGTGGGCAAGCACATATACAGTAAACTTTGCAGATCAGTTGATGCTATTAAATGCGTTTAAGTTTAAAAGAAAAAAAAATCCCTTCTCACCTTACCAGTGAGAACTACTTCAATAAATCAAGTGCAGTCTTCAGCAAATATTTAAAATTCCTCTTTTCTTTTTCTTGCCAGTATCCTTTGCCATACTTCCTCCTCCTGTCGTGTTTGCATTTGAAGGTTTATTTGCATCTACAGTATTTCAGAGCCATGTTGCATTTAGACCAAAATGCCAAACTTATTCTTCATAGCACAAGTTTTAACAATTTCAAAATTTATCAGCTTACTGCAGGTCCAAATTTAGTATAACCAGTTGCTTTTGTTAGGAAGTCAAAGCGGTGTTTCAAACTTTAATCCAAGGCCACCAAAGGCTGAAGTTATATTTGTTGTTGATATTTCAACTAGAATAAATAAGTATTCATATTACAGAATAAATAACTTTAAAAAACATTCATAGAAAACTTTTTTTTTTAATCAAATGTTTTGTCCCAAACCTTCTATCCCAACAATCAGAACAGGTAGACTAAAACCATACAATGGATTCCTCTCTGAAGGGCAGATTAGACACAGATTTTCCAAGTGCTAGCGATTATATAAAATAATGAATTGTTATAAACATCTAACAGCTTTGCGTATTTGTGCTGAAAACCAGTAGTTGCTGCAGGCTACAAAAGTAGTAAAACCTCCTAACTTCAGAGCAAGATAAGGAAACACTTTTAGGGAGCACAACTTGCTATCTATCCAACTTCACCTGCAGCTGAGCAGTTAGGAGATGGGAAGGGTTGTGTACAGTGGCCAGGAGCAGGGCAAAGCATTGTCACCACGCCCAGAAAGCCAACTGCAGGATCAGGACTTCCCACAGGAGTCTTGGGCAAGTCTCCAGGCAACTGGCAACTGCCAGAGCAATAGTATAAAATTTCAGTGTAAACTGCGAATTATTGCCGTATGTTCCTTGTTGACTTAATAGTTTTGTTTTGTATTGGTTTGCAAGAAGAGTAATTAGTTTTATCCAGATAAAATAAAAAATACTTTGAAAAAGGCATTCAGTATTCTAACACTTTAAAGACAGGGCAAATTACCCATTTTATCAGGTTGAAGAGGGCAAATGAAGAGTTACAATCATTAAAACATATAACATTTTCAGAGTTTCAGTGCACTTTGGTAGTATGCAACAAATATGCACTGCTGCAAATCCAATATAAAAAAAGTACAAATCTTACCAAGCTTATTTGCATGTGTTGTCATCTCATTTTGGCCCCAGAACGAACTAGAGATCATGACCAACAGACATGTTGGATTTTATAAATTCTAAATAATTCAGTTCACGTACTCAAGTGTTTTGTAACATTTAAGTGAAATGAAGGCAAAAAGGCTCAGAACCTGTTAACACACAGACACTGTTCTGAAACCATCTAATATTTGTCTAGGAAAGATCCGGACTCAGCAAATTGTTCAAGTTCACAACATGGAAGAGTAGCAGAGGTTGTCTTATCTCCTAACTCCAAATTAAATAATTTAATATCCTCTATCACATCATTTATCCTGAAGGAGCAGTTTAATAACTGTTCCGCATTAGCATGATGTATGCTGTGTGTCACTAAGCAGCATTATTGAACAATATTGAACAATTTCCAGTTTCTGCTAGAACTCCTTTTTTTCTAACTAGGCAGTTATAGATTATTTGTACTTAAGCAATGCTTTATTTCCATTGGAAAGGTATTTTAGAAGAAACAACTTTGCTGCAACTTTCTGGTTCATCACCATTTAGTTTTGCTCAAGAAAGCAAGGCTCCCTCATTTTCATGCTCTCATTGGAGAAATGTTTAAGTGATAGAAACCTCTTCGCTCTTCAGTTTGATTCTTCTTTTCCTAGCAAAGACTGAATTAGCTTTGTGACAGAGTTGTGCTATGCCATGTAGGGAAACTTCTGTCAACAACCCTGAAGTTGGATGAACTCTGGCTTCAGCCATCATCTACCCTGTGAGAGCACCTGAGAACTCACAAGAATCAAGTGTGCTCACACTTTCCCAGCAAGCAAGCTAAAAAATAAAAAGTAAAATTAAATTAAAAAATGTAACACTTACTGGGATAATAGGAGATTCTTAAAAAAAATATGTCAGGAGAAGAAGTACATGTTTGAATGGGAAGGGAATTACAACAAAAGGTAGAAAAGGAATAGCAAGTAACAGAATGGTGTTTTGGAAGAGAACATCATAAAAGTCAAGTATTTTATCTGTCATTAATAAAGCCAAATGATATCTGTAAAAATAGCAAATTAACACCTCGACTTTATAAATAACACTCATTGCAAATACATTCTACATAGTGTACATGATTTTGCAGTGGTCAAAATGTTTGTCCCACAATCAGATACTAAGAATAATCCAAGGAAAGAAGACAGCATATTCAAGATAAGCATATGTGCTACACCTATACTCAACAACAATATTTGTTAGGATACAAACCGTAAAAACTGTAGGTTATAGAGTGCTTCTTTCTTCTGAAATCTGAAAACATCATTTATTCAGAACCTATTGTTAAGAGAAGCACCCAATTAGGGTAAAGATCTTTAGCAGGGGCAATTCTTTACTAGGCTGTTCTGATGATCAGTATGCTTACCATAAAAGTGCTTTCTAAAAGCGCAGCCCAGCAGCCAAGTGGTTGACACCTTTATGAAAACGTATTTAAGGTAAAACAGCAGACAAGCAGAGTAAGAAAAAAGAAGTGAGAAATAGTAACATGAATGATCAGAAAAGAATGAGGGCAAGGAAGCACTTCAGGCACTGGAGTAGTCTGTGGAGAGGACCATTGCAGAGCAGATATTGACACTGCAACCCATGGAAGACATCACAGCACCTGGATTATTTCCTTAAGGAACTGCAGCTCATGAAGAACCCACACTGGATCAGGTTCTCCTGAGAGGAGCTGCAGCCTGTGGAGAGACCACGTTGGAGAAGGGAAGAAGTGTGAGGAGGAAGGAGCAGCAGAGGAACTGCTACGAACTCTCTATAACCCCACTCCCCACGTGCTGCTAGGGGGCTGGGGCAGATGAGTAAGGAATGAAATTAACCCTGGAAAAAGGAGGGGAGAGGGGAATGTTGGAATGTGTTTTTTGTTGTTGTTGTTGTTCACTTCTCACTATCCAAATCTATTATAATGGCAATAATTACATTAATTTTCCCTGTTTTTATCTAGACCCATGAGCTTCTTTATCCTATTTTTCCCCCTTCCTATTTGGAAGGGAGAAATGAGAGAATGGCTGGCACTACTCGCAAAATAAATGAAATAAAAATACACATAGGTTTGAAAAGAAGAAATTTTAATGTACAAATTCACACTCACCATGTTATATTTTGCATAAGAGAGCACAAATCTGCAGTGGTCTCTCTCGGTATAAACTTCTGTCATGTTTTCATAAAACCACAAAAAGTAATTTTCAAACTAGGGAGGAAACTGTAGTGGTCTGCATGATTTAGCCTATTCATAATTTTTTCTAGAAGTGTTTACAGATTAACCACAAAAAATAATTCTTCTTCCCTTTTCTCAAGGAAATAAATATTTCACTTCTAAACTTAATCCTTCAGCGCTCTAACAATCTGTGCATTGTTACCAAAGCACCTTTTGTCAAAACTAGCATTTTTTTTTTCCTCTTGGCATTCCAGCCAGTAGCGTTTGTTGCTCCTCATGCGCCCACACAGCATATTCAGAATTCTTCTCCAGCGACACCCACAGGCACACTTCAGTGTAAGAAGAAACAGCTGAAGAGTCCATCTTCAGTTCTGCCTTGCAATGCACCCAGCCAGCCACATTACTTTCTTCCAAAGGGATCAGACCACACTTTTAACCCTATAAACCAAATACAAAAATGACCAGCAGTTCATAAGTAGTGTTGCGGAAAAAAACAAACTTGTCTTCTACTCCAGCCTTGTGGACAAAAATTGAAAGAATCTAACGTTTTCTGCACTGAGCTCTCAGCCCTGCTTAAGACTGCAAAAATATTTAGAAAGTCAACTTCATCTTGACTTTAAGCTTCAGATAATGGAAAATCTATTACACCCACGTGTAAGGTGTTCCAATATTGTTGGAAAAAAAAAAAAAAAAAACACTAGAACGGCACCTTGGCTGGATTTTGCTTTCAATTAGTGGGTTTCGTAAATTCTTATTGGCAGCTAAATTTGAATTAAAAAGTTATACTAAGGATGATTAGTCATCAAGTACCTGCATCGTGGATAAATGAGACAGTCCAATCTTCTTTACTATTTAATAAATAGGCAGATTTAACAGACTCCTATTTCATAATGATTTCCTGCTCTTCTTCAACATTTCACCACCTTCTTGGAAAGCAAGTCCTGCACTGACGAATTAACTGATGTGCGTAGTTAGGACATGGCATTAATCCTATTGGATTTTCCCCTGCTGCTGCTGTCAGGCTTTTCTAAAAATAGGAATAAGTTACCCTTTAACATATTCGAATACAAACTGTTTCATCAAGACAAGCATTCTTGTATCTTTAAACAAGAAATGCCAACCTTGCACAGTGAATTGCCAACTCTGTTACCTAAGAGACAACAAACTATCAGGGATGGTCTGATATACTACAGGTTTGTTCCCCCCTGCTTTTCTACCAACAAGAGGTAGAAAAGCACGGGGGAATAGCAGGTAACAAAAAGCTATTATTGTTGCATTCAAAACTTCCATTTGTGCTGTGGATTTCTACCTTAACCCTCCTCCCACGAGGCTGGAAGGTACTGATAAATTCTTCATAGATTGTGGTTAAGCTGAGTTGTAAGGCAGTACTCAACAAAACAAGGGTACAACAGGGTATTTTCTACAGCTACGGCCTGGACCATTCATGGTTCCTTTACTCTGAGCAGGTTTTCTTGTGTGGAAACTGTTTAAGACTGAAGATTACCGAATAACTAAAACTTCACTTGGCCAGTTAGATCAACTGAAAACAGGTCTAGTAAATACATAATTTGTAAGTTTTCTCAACACTTTCATGGTAAGTTTGTTATACATGTGCTCTTTCAATGTAATCTTCACTGTATTGTTTAAATCTATAGAAATATTCGGGTCTTACTTCAGGAAGACCTTTAAAGCGATCAATGGAGACACGTGAATCGAGTATACCTGGAGGCTGAATATCCTCTTGAACAATACCAGCTCGGTTTATTGACTGTTCTTTCTCTGGAAAACAAAACAGAAAGAACACTACTTATAAAAAGAAAATACCACACACCTTGCCTATTCCTAATAAAACAACACTGAAAATTACATTCATTCTGAATCCTACACAGTAAAATTCTGGTGAGTTATCTGTGCATGCAACACAAATGGAGCCTTCACACGTAGCAGAGAAACTAATAGCTAGTCTGCTCTGAGAGATTGCAAACAAATTGTAAGATAGTCATCTTGAAGTAATGACTACTTTTTTAAAAAATGCTGCAATACCTGTTGTCATGCCATAACTTAAGCAATGACCAGTACTTTTAGGAGCTACCCCTCACATGCTCAATGTAAAACTCCTCAAAAGATTTATTACTTCCAGAATCAGTGATCCCCATCTTCAGGTCCTGAAAAATCTTTTGTCTCATCACACACAGTTTTCACGGCAGCATCTATAAAATTACTGCTGGCAAACTTCATGAAACTGAGTATGGGGTATATTTTCCATAGAGTGGACCTGTCTCAGTGTTTTTGTTTGTTTTTTTAAATCTAAACACTTCCAGAAAGAGAAACGGGCAAAACTATATCATTTTCCCTATTTCCCTCCCCTTTTTTCCCCCCTTTCCAGTCAAGGGCTTTACTACTGTAGTGCTTTGAAGCAGGAAGTCAAAGCTTGTCTGGATTATTAGCCTTTTGTCAATCCCACTGAACTTTTTAAGCCTCTAAAAAAATTGTTGTGTGCACTGTCCCAGGGGAAACTCTGAACTATGCCCACCTTAAAACTAGAATTTTTCCACATCCTATCACACTGAGAATGCACAAGCACTGCAAGTGATCAGGCTGTCTAGGTACATGCCTAAGGCACTAGCAGGAGTATCACTGATCCTAGTTGCAAGGGGACAGGCACTCAGTTCTGTCCATGGAGAATAAGAATTGCTGTTCCATACTCTTTAGTATACAAAAGCTCAATCCATTTTCAAACAATAGGGTGTAAAACTCAGAGAAAACAGAACCGGTTAGGGCAAGGAATCAGACTTACTCCTAGACATGGAGGAGAAGGACAGCCAAAAAGTATGAGATGGATGCTAAAATGAGAGGAGAGGCAGAGATCAAAATAGGAATCAATTTGAGAGGTCTGTCTGAAACACAATTGGGGTGAACAGAAAGAGCTGTTGGCTGGTCAGGCAAAGAAACTGACACAGACTGTAACAGATGAGAAACACGGAGACCAGACTGGCCAATTGGGAGACTAGGATGGGGCCTGGGAGCAACTTGGAAAATGGGTAAAACAAAGAAAGAAAAATGAGAAAAAGCCAGTCTCAGTGGTAGGACAACAACCTCACAGGATGGTACAGCAGAGCCTCACAATTCAGTAAAATCATGGATTCTACTGTGAAAATGCCTTATTCCCATCTGGCCTCAACCCAAATAGATTCTGTCAACCAGCTGCATTAATTAATCTAAATGGAAGAGGTGGAAGGATCTCAAGGTTTCAATGCTGCCTAAATTATGTGTTTATTATGAGGAACAGTCTATTTTAAAACTAGTCCCAGACATGAAAATATCAGGAACATCGAAGCTACAAGCTGAGGTACTAAAAAGCTATAAAATGATAGCACTTCTATATGAAATTAAGTCAGAAACCCCTGTGTGAACAATTTATGGTACAAATTAGCAATTTGATTACATGCTGTTTTCCCAAATATCCTCCACTTTATTTGTTAAACCGCTAGGAATTGCCTTTGAAGATGTGTGAGTATCACGTGGAAAAGACTTGCTCCTGAGCATACCGTGCCTCACTTGTGCAGAATTCAGGTGACACACAAAAAACCCAAGATGGAAGAAGGAAATTATGGCATTTTATGTTTGCAAAGTTGAATGGCACTCACGAACTACAATTCATTCTTGCCTCTTGCAGGATTACTATGGGCTGCAAACCCACATGTCCGACTGCAGACCCAGCTTCTCAATACACAGAGATAACGAGTATTCACCCACAGCTCAAGTTAACTGGGGGCTGTGTTAGGCTTCTGTAAGTTTTGTTGCTATACAGCTTACTAGATTGTACTCAGAAAATTAAATCCTCTGCAGCCCAAACACTAACACTGGTATTTTCCCACCACAACCATGAAATCCCATGTTCTCCTCTAAGAGTTAGGTGAATGTTTGTGCTGCTCTCATGCAACTGGTGAGCATCAAAAAGAGCACAGGGAATATCCTGAGGTGGAAGGGAAGTTACTACGGGTGCAGCCAAAGGAGAGCTTGAGCAGAATGTAATAAATAAAGTCTAAAATCAGGCACTAAATAGCAAGTGTAAGTACTTACTAACCGTACACTGCCCATTTTATGTGTTAAATGGAGACTTAAAAAAATTCCTGACAGGGAACATTTGCTCATGTAACTCACAAGCACAGGTGATGAAGTATCCACTGGCTCTCTCCCTTCTTTAAGGAAGGATCACACATCATAATTTTGGAGACCACACCACGTGTAAAAAGGAGTAAGCTAAGCGAAAAAGAGTAGGGTTTTTAAACGGGCACACAGGGGAGAACACCTGTCCTTGGGGTCAGTGTCCAGCTTCACAAACATCGCCTCCCTAAATAATCCCCGCTGCTTTCCAGCTACATTTCACTTCACTCCCAACGCGAGGCCAAAGTCCCTCGGAGAAGATCAATGAGTTTGCCGCCCTGTTTTTTGTCGTTTTTCCTAGAAACCCCCTCCAGCTGCCTCGCCGGGCGGCGGGCAGACGGCAGGAGCCCCGCGTGGCAGCGCCGTGCGACCTGTGGGGACGTGGGGACATGGGGACACGGCTCCCCCCGGCTCCCTGCGGCCCCCCGGCACTCACTGTACTCATCCGGCAGCAGCAGCGGCCTGAAGTAGATGGGGTACAGGGCAGCCCCCACCACGGCCACGAAGCCGCCGAAGATGCCCAGCGTGCGGCTCAGCCCCGCCATGATGGCGGCGGCCCCCTCCTCTTCCTCCTCCTCCTCCTCCTGCACCGAGGCTCCGCCGCTGCCGGTTCCGGGGCTGATGGCGGCCGCCCGCCGCCGTGCTCCTCGCCTCCCGGTGCGGCACGGGTGGACGGGGCACGGCGGGCTCCCCGCTGGCCGGAGGGGACGCGAGGGCGGCGGCTGCTGCTGCTCGGGGCGAGCCGCTGCCCTGCCCGGCCGCCGGCTCCTCCTCCTCCGGGAAGCCGGATCCGCCGCAGCCCTGCCGGCCGGGCAGCGGGCAGCGCCGCCACGCCGATGGGCGCCTCCTCGTCCTCCTCCTGCTGCTGCTGCTGCTGAGGCGCCGCGGCAGCATGGAGCCCGCCGGGCTGCCCCGCCGCGTCCCCCCGCTCCTCCTCCTCCTCCTCCTCACGGTGAGTGGCGGAGCGCCTGCCCCGGGCGGCCGTGAAATGGTGGCGGGGCTGAGGGACCGGCCCCGGGGGGTTGGGGGGCTCGGGGCTGTGTGTGGTGAAGCCCTTTAAACTGGACCATGTTAGCTTGAACCGCGTTAAACTGGACCCCTGAGGGGTGGAAGAGGGGGGTGCCTCTGGGGTCTGCCTCGGGGCGCATCAGCCGCTGGAAACAAATCGGGTTGTAAAGGTGTCTGCTGAGCTGAGCTCCTTTCCCCTTTTTGCCGCTGCGAAATGCAAACTCCTGTCCCAAGCCTTCGTGTGCGTACAGATTGGGGTCCATAGGAGCAGGTCGGCACCCTGTTGTGGCGGGTCTGCTCTTCAGGCATCCCAAAGCAGCGCGACGTGGCGGCTGTGTGCAGGTGAGGGACTGGGGTTACCTTCAGGCATGGTGTGACCCGGTGTGATCCCAAAGGGCTGTGTGGAATTTCTGCAGGGGTGAGCTCTTACCTGCTGAGATCGTATTCCAGCCAGTGAAGGCACCGTTTCTGTAGTATTTCACCACTGAAAATGCTCACTTCCCTACTAATCGTAGTGATTTTCTCCCACAGCGATTTTACTCCAGCACTGGTGTGATGGCGTGGGCTAGATCGCTCCCTCAGGTTCAGCAGGTTTAAGAAAAAATCCAAGAAGAAAACTTGGACAGCTTTTACGATCAAGTTGCCCCACACAATGAAGCCTCTGTGCATGTCTTACTGAGCCCTGCCTGTCTCATGATACCATTTTTAATCTACCATAGCTGGCCTGTTTACTACACTGGGAAAATTTTACTTTTAAATCTCATAATCGCACTCATTGTGTAATCCTTTCATCCTAGCTCTCTGTAGCCAAAGATTACGTGCAATTAACCCTGTGTTGTCTGGGGTAATGCTGAAGGAAGTGATGTTTAGGGTTCCTCACAGACAGACTTGTTTAATAGGCGTGCTGCCAGCACATTGGAGAGCAATGCACAGGGGTAACCAGGTGGGAACACACTCAGCCACTGTCCAGAAAAGTTTGCTGTCCGTGGTCTGGCACAGCTGCATCGCTGTGGGATCACTCCGGGGGTCTTTGCACTGTGCTCCTTGCTGGATGGGCATCCTGGAGGATTTATTAGGTGTGGTGCAACAGCACACCAGACTGTGCTTCGTGCATTTTTGCAGCTTGTGTCTCAATACCTGAGGCACCACAGAATACAAAGGAAAGGTTCTTTAGGAAGCCTGTGCAAGCCATTTTGCAGAGCGGGCACTGAGGGCAGCGCAGCTGAAGCTGACCTTATGCATCAGTGGTCACGCTTCGTCATGCTTAGGTGCTCCAGGAGCAGTCTGTACTACAAGGAGCTGGCTTTGAGTTGCCGTGCTTACTGCCTTGGGATATCCTCACCACGGGGGGGAGAAAAAAAACAAAACACCAGCGTAATTTCTGCCAGAGTCAGCCTTTCGCTGGAAGCCGGATGGCCACATTTCACATCCTGCTGCGTCTTTGCTAATGAACCCTGCCAGACCCAAGCTGTCTTTGCTGGGAGCCAACTCCCATATCTCTGTGTTGGAGGAACCCCTGGGAAAACTGAGAGCTGCCTGGATGATTTTTAACTTTAAATAAGTGTATGCAGTGGTAACACGATGATTTGTAGCGTCTACCTGGTAGACTTCAATGTTTTCTGATAACTAAATGACATGACTTCTATAATCTGGGGACCGTGCCATAAGGAAGATCATAATAAATCATACAGATTAAACTGTTTTCACATACTGTTTATTGCAAGATCAAAAAATGTTTGATAGATATGGATGGCATCCATCAAGTAGAAGAGGTTTGGCATGATTTGTGTTTGCCGTTGTGTCCGTTCTTTAGCAATATCTATAGCCATAAAAGGCTTATATAAGAAGCATATCATAATAGTAGCTGTGCCTGAAAGGTATTGGAGTCAAAATCAAGGTTCTCTAATCAGCTTTCTAATGTGTATTTGTGCAGGTGTTTTATTGCAGGATGTGGTAGTAACTTCCAACGGACACCAGCCCCTTACTGCTATTCCTTTTTTATTCCCTTCAGTAGGTCCATCATAAAACACATTATCAACAACACGGGCCTGGAGATAGATTTGTTAGGGTCAAATGAATATTTCAGTGCGCTTTGCCACTAGTGACTGAAATGCTAACTTGGTTTTATAGGATTTTATAGGATGGGAGATAAGACAGAGGGAGAGGCTGTTACTCTGAAGAAACTACCTACTGTAAAAAGCCTAGATCCTGACATCATGGAGAGTTTTTCATTTTTATGGCATTTTATTTGGTCAAAATATACATTTGGGGGCTTACATGTATTTATGAATGCTCAGCATTACTGCACATTTGGCTTCCTGTGTCTCTTGTCAGACACAAGAAGATAAGGAACAGGCGGTTGTTCTTGTGGGACGTAATTTGAGCGACAAGTTCAAAAAGACCTATAAAAGTAAATAAATCTTGTTATCTAGAGTTATCTAGTTGCTAGCAGTGATAGCCACCTTTCTCATCCACAAGTTCCTTCACTCAGCTATGTCTTCCAACTTCTGCTTTGAATAAAGGGGAAAAAGAGAACATTTGGTCATACAATGAAATCTAAAATTATCTGTAGGAAGAAGGAGGTAGTACAGGTAAACTTAGTTGTAGCTTTTCCTATTTTTTATGGATTCACATGTTTTGCAAATGATTTTTTTTTTTTTTCAGAGTAGCTTTAAAGGAGCGTCAATGCATTTGTAAGAAGTAAAAAGCAAAATGATTTATCATAAGGGATTTTTACTGATCCCCAGCTTGGAGCATGGGCAAGGTTTTGTGCTCCAGGTTCACAGCACATGCTTCTAATAACTAGAAATGTACATGCCACATGGTTGAAGCTTTTAAATATTTTGAGAATTGCAGTAAAAAAGCCATCAGTCCAAGGTAGATATCCAAGATACATTTCAATTCAATCTATTTAAGCTTAGCAAAGTTAAAAGTCTCTAAAAAAAAGAGCCTCTTATTTTGAGTAATCCTAACTACCCACTTGCCTGGCAGTCCAAAGTAGCGATTTGGAATGTTTTAGACAGATCAGGGAATCTGGCAGCAGTGCAGTGACAGTGGCTGGCCCTCCGAGCCGAGTAATCCTTGGTATCCTGGCAGCACATCAATCCAGTCACTGACTGCTGAGCAGAAAGAAAAAAAGCAGATTGAAGCTTTGGAGACGAGAACTTCAGCACAGAGGATAATCCTGGTGGGTGTCCAAGAACTCACAAAGTATATCATGGGCATAGCTAGAGAGAGCAAAAGCTGTCTGCTGGTCTCGCTGCCCAGATTTGTAAACCCATTTTGTGGATAGGAATGTTTCTGATGGATGTTCTTAAATGCTTTAAGAACATGGATTCATTCTCAGGAAACCACGGAGAGCTGCTCTAGTTGTTATTCCTGCTCTTTGGATACCCGCACGGGAGGTAACACAACTAGTTAACTTTTTAGAAAGAGGGGAATACCAGGCTGCAGCAGTGCCAGCCAGCAGCGATAGGATGAATAAATGCCAACACACTTCTGTATGTATTCTTTAGTCTTGATCATGGGAACTTGTGTAAATAGCATGACGTGAAAGTCAGTATCTTAGTAGACCGGATTGCACTTGCAGGAGGATACACCCTATAAGTACATTTTCTTGGGAAGCATATGTGGCTTTGAGAAGTCAACCTAGGTGAGTTATTATTAAAACCTTGATGGTATCTCCTTAGTAATTCATACCTACTTGCTGTGTGAAGGAATCCTGGTATTTTGGAGTCCGAGTACTGTGTGTAAACCTCCTGCTTCTTCAGTGTCCTATTATTGTTGACAGTGTATTGGTAATCTTGTACACGTAGGTTCTCTGGTTAACAGGATGGTTTCACTGTTTGTTTTTCCTTCCAGAATTTTATGCCATCCTTTGGAAAGGAGACATTACGGACAACAGCTGTTACACCACAGTTTGAACGAAACGTGGATTATGCGGACTTCATTCATTTAAACATTTTGGAAAAGAAAGTTCTTAACAATTCTGAGGTTTTAGTTCAGTATTTATGTTCTAAGCCTTGCATCGTCAGCTTGGAAGCGGTAGCTTCCTCAGAGTTCAGGACTGGTGTACCAGTATACAGAAGGAGGTGGAAGGATGAGAAGAACCTTTACATTAGTCAAACTCGACAAGTGCATTTGAAGTTCCCAAGCATCATGGTTTACAGGGATGATTTTATCATCAGAAACTCAATAATGGTGCACAGTGTGATATTATATGCATGGATTAGTCACAAACCAGATAGCAGCTATGATGTTGAGCAGAATGAAAGCTACCAGGAGGCAGTAGCCAAAAATTACACTTTCTTAGAAGCAGTTCCGCCTTTTGAACGCCCATACAAAGACCACAAAGTCTGTCTTCAGTGGGGTGCTGACTATCTGTGGATGCTCCAGGCAAACAAGATACCCCAGTGCCCTCATGAAAGCGGTATGTGAAATGTCACTTTTTTTTTTTAATTTCTTCTGAGGGGACTAACAGGACCCAGATAACATCTCTGTAAGCTGTTAACATTTATTACAGGTATGCACTCTGTATGTGGAAAGATTTACTTGGCCCACATTGACTATGTAAGCTTAGTAACTACAGGGTTGGAGCTTCAAATGACCGAAGTCATCTTGTCTCTCATAGTCAGCTTGTTTAACCACAGCCAGCCTGGAGATCTCTTGCAGCACTGCCTTTCATTTTCTAAGTATATTCACAAAATATTTATTTAAAACTCACTGAGGTTAGTGGACACCATTCCTTCAAAGAGAGTTGTTCAGTCCCATACTGCATTATTTCAGCGTCAGTCCTGCAGTTCTTACATACATAACACTCACGTGGGTCATCTCATGTTTTCTGCTTAAGATGAGTGCCATATGCTTGGAAACGGATTTTTTTTTAAGACTTTGCAGTGAAATAAACATTACAGTAATTTTTTCCTTTTTTTTCCTGAAGTCATAATGAACTGTTTCTTATTAAAATGAATAGTTTTAAAATTTAAAATATTTTTTTAATAAATTTATTCTTCAGTAATGCTAATTTTTCAACATTTATGCTAGTGTTAAAAAACTAAATACATTGTATTTGACCATTTTGATTGAATTCTGATTTCTATTCAGGTATAGATTCACACAAATCACAAAGAAAAATAACCATCTGCTAAAGAAGAATTGTATCATTTACAATTTGCTAACATAACAAAATACTAACCTTTAGGAGTTACAAAAAAATTTATATCAGGTACATCCTGCTGCCTAGCTAGCAAGAGAAGTACATTATTTGGGGCTATGTTTGTAGTTTTAGTATTTATGGATCTAAATATAAAGTCTTTATTTTGTCCTGCCTATTTTATAAATTCTGAAACCCACAACTCTGCTTTCTGGATTTTCTTGGAGTTTTCTTGATTTATTTTTTTTCCTGTCCACCTGTCTCTAGCTTTACAATTTTAAATTTTTGTTGTTATTTTGTTAACCAGAAAGGTTACTCGTTTCTGAAGGGTTCTGTCCTAGAAAATCTTGTAAAGGTATTTGTATCGTTTGTTTTTGCCACGTTGTCATGTAAATACACTGAAAAGAACAGGGAAGCAAGGGAGTTGGTGCCTTCAGGGGCTTTCTAAAATACTTGTTAGAGACCAAGCACGTGAACTCTGACAACAGTGTGAAACCTTTTACGGTTTATCTAATTGCTTTATAGGTAAGAGCACTTAGAATAACAAGAAAAAGGAGGAAATAACATTTCATTCTTTTTTTTAAAGAAGCTTGTAACAAATTGCTTGATTTTTAGGAAACCTCTTGATATGCCTTGAATAAGCTTTGAACATCTTTTTCCAGTTTCTTATCAGGGCAGCATTATCAGTTAGATTTATTAGATTATGTATATCAGTTAAGAACAGTATAAAGTGGAGAGCTGAAAATGGAGAGCAAGCCCAAGATCTGTGGAGTAATCTCACGTAGGCATAACCAAAGATAGAATGAGATTTAGATGAGTGACATAAATTTTCTCCTTGCTAACTTTCGCTTAAGCTAACTTGTGCTTCAAAGTTAAGTATTTAGATGTAAATACCTGTCTTCCCTGCTTCGAACAGCTGCCAGGAATAGACTCTGTTTCACTTTTCTGTGGGTTAGTCATTTCAAGACTGTAGTGCATTTAAGAACGGTGAATGAACTTGTGCTTAAAGACTTCTTGAAGGTCTGTGTTAATTTTTAATCTGTTGTGTAACTCAAATATTTGACTATACAAGTGCGAGCTAAATAATTGCTCAGTTATCAATGGTTGTTTTCTGGCAGATTAAGAAAGACTGTATTTTGCAGATGGCGTTCAGATTCTCAACTTCATATATGCTTCCAGTGGGGAGAAGACGGGAATTGTGAAGAGATTTGAACAATTTGAAAACAGAGAACTTGAAACAGTCAGGCAACATCAGATTGACTATCCGATGTAAGTATAGGCAAGTAACTGGAGCGGGCCACAATTGGTTATTGAAGGCTGTAGGATGCACTGGAATTCTCAGGCTGTGTTCACAAAGTAAAGGAATAATGCCTGCTATTTTGAGAAAAAGCTCAAATGGAAACTAGTTAGTGATTCCTTCTGTTCTTTTATTTTTGGAGGGAATTAACCTGAACCTTAGAGACATACTTACTCAGCCCTGCGCTGAGATGTACTGTAAGAGATACCAGTGGTAGGTGAAACTGAGATGGTTATGTATAGTAAGGAGAGGGTAGGTTAGCTGATACTGCTGTCATGATCAGACAGCTGCCTCATGACTACCTAGCCCGAGGTTTTCTGCATTACAAAGAGATCTGCATTTCAAACACCATTTGCAGACTAATTGCAGTGGTTTCTTGCAAGGGCAGGCAGTGAAAACAGCTTTTTTCTTTATAAATTCACACTAGTTATTTTGCAGAAGACAAGCCCTTAGTGATTAGAGTCCCCTGCCTTGATGAATCATCCAGTTTGAGCTTAACACTGTTTCCTTCCACCATCCCTGCGTAAACTGTCCTAGTCGGATGGGGTAAAACCACTTAGCTCTGCACACCATGCAGTTACAGAGAAATCGCACTGGTAGGATCATCCTTCTCTGCTCTTCTTCCTCTTCCCCAAACTGTCACAACTCTTCAGTCATATTTTGCAACTTCAGGCAAAAAAGTGTTTGCGCTCGCATGCACGTGCACGCGTGTACATCCATAATCTCCCTTCCACCAGATGCTGTTACCCCAGCAACTGGGGTAACATTTCCCGTATCACAGAAATGGGAAATGGTTGCAGGAACTTGAATTTGCCTGCAGCTTTGTGTTAGGCCTGTAATCAGGGAGTGCTGAAGGCTTGTCAACAAGTCCAGGTTCCACACAATTATTAGCCATCATCCTGTAAGTCTGAAGTCATTAGGACAGAGCAGTTTTTAGCTCCTGGCCTCTTTAGGATGGGTGACAGCCTGGTTTACATAGCCTGCTGCCCTTTGCTCAACAGTGCAGCTGCACTCTGCTTCTGGTACTGAAGCTCTGGTTGAGAAAACAGCATGAATTCATGCAACTTCTTAGTGGCTCCACACGGTTCCAAATGTCTCTTGACTTCAGGTTATCTCTCCAGTGTTAACAGAAAGCATTGCCTGTGTGCTGTGGTTGTGTGACAGCCTTGGGTAGCTCTGTTAAGAAGTGGAAGAGATTTTTCCTTCAGCTGCTTGTATGTGAGTGGTGGTTCCCCCTGCTCCAAGAGGCAAACAGGAGCAGATGGATCAAACTGAAGTTACTCATTTGATTTCAGTCAAGGATTTGGTTAATTAAAGCAGCTTTCCAGAATAGATTTGCCTTTATTGTTTAACAGGGTTGTTGAGCTTCAGTGTAAAGAAAGAGGACTGGAGGTAGGCAACAGTCATTTGTGGCAGCTGCCAGTGCACAGCCTGCAGCAGGGACAGGCTGGGACCGTGGGGGACTGCTTGTCCTGCGTGGCACTGCGGCAATGGAGGAGGTGAAATGAATCAGCATTGCCCCCACCTGCATCCCAGGAAATCTGGCCAGATAGGTTATGTGCTCAGACTGGCAGTCCAGGAGTAAATGGAGAGTCCAGCATTTAAGTTTGCTGCATTGCCAGAGATGAAAGAGGGAAAGAGCGATGTTCGAGCCCAGGCGGTTTTGCTGGGAGTACAGCATCTGCCTGTAGAGCACATAATGAGATATTTATGGGCAGGCATGGCTGGCAAACCCTTCTACCTCACCCGTGTGCCAGCTGTGGAGGATATTATGTTACTAGCTATTTAAGGTGTAGTCTGTGTTAGGGTCAATTTTATCTGCGTTTTGTTTTGTTTTACTTTAACATGAGAGCAGCTGTTACACTTTCAGACCTACCTTGGTTAAGGTAGAAGGTACTGTGTGCCTAGAAACTTCGCTCAAGGGATGCAAGGCAAGCTGACCCAACAAATATTTGCATTGTGTCTCAATTACAATACCTCCTTCCAGAAGTCATTGAGAACTTTGTCAGAAAGCATTGTAATGCTTTGCTGGGCTGTACATTGAAGCTATTATTGCCAAAGGCATTCTGCATTGAGCTGACTTTGCTGTTACGGAAATAAGTGGCCAAGTTCCTGTCAGTAGCACAGAAGCAGTTTTAGTCTGGCACAGACTCCTTAAAATCAGATCCAGTGGTACAAATTCTGCTTTTAGTGCCTTAGCAAATCTGCTTTGTAATGCCATCAGAGCCAGTGAAACCATTCCAGCTCTGTTCAGAAATTGCTCAGTAGATAACATTGTTGGGTCTTCCTTTTTTTATTTATTTTATTTTGCACTGCTCCATAGTTTGATCATGCTCCACCTTTATTTATCCTTTGATTCAGCTCTGGGACAAGTATTCATGCCTGTTTGTACTACCCAGAGGTTCACTTCATTTTCACCTGCTCCTCCCAAGCACATTTTCACAGCTGTTGGTTAGTATAGCTTAGTAGACAGAGCTTAGTTTTTACTGGCTTCTACAATCGAGATCACAAGAATGAGCATTTGGGGATTTTGTACTGTAGTCTGCAAGCAGGAGGGTGGCTCCAAGTTGTCTCAGCTGCTTTTTCAGTTCCCTATTGATGTGGGATCTGGCAGTAGCTCTGATTCACCGTTCTGGAATTGATTCAGATAACACTCCCTTAACTCTCCTCTCATGTCAGTACCACAGAAGTGCTCGGTTATAAGGAGATCATAGATGCAACAATCTTACATAGAGTTGCTCTGAGGGTTTTTAGTGCACAGGATGTGTTCTATTCTGAAGATTACATGTGTGAATACAGTTGGCTAAACTGAAGTGAAATGCATGTTTTTCAAATTACGTAGGGAGATTTCTCATCAGGAGTGGATTTTTTTTGTTTATTTTTGCTCATGCAGGTTCACCGTTTCAATCTGGCTGTATTTACTGCATCACTGTGAAAAGGACTTGTGTGGTATCCTGTATTTTATTGATCCAAAAGAAATGTATGGTACTCCTGCTGTATTTCTAAGTGAGGAAGGTAAGGGATTTTATTAATGGCCTTCAGAAGGGGTCTAATATAGCCTTTATAGATTTGTGCCTAGGAACAACACTTATAAATATATTATCAGACCTATTTTGTGAAACTGATCTCATGAAATACTCTTTGACTATAATGTCTGAAGAGTCATGTTTGAAAACTGAAGTGTTGAAATTGAAGTGTTATTGTAATATTGCTCCCAATTCTTATATGCCTACTACATGAGATTTCTTGAAAATTTTGAATAGCCTCAGAAGTTCAAATAATTCAAGTTCATGCATATGTTGTGATGTTCAAGAGCATAGTCTATTTCCCCAATCCAAAAATAAAGGTTGAGGTAACACTTAGTCTAACAGCACTTCCACTTGAAGAACATTCCTGCCAGAAGAAGGCTCTTCAATGTCTGAAACTGAATGAAATTCAGCAGATGGGGACTGGCTGGCAAGCTCAGAGGGGAAAAAGATTGCAGAGTTCTGAAAGTACACACCTGGCTTTCTCATAAGACGTTGTATTTTTTCCCCTTATTTGCAAGGTTCACTGCTAATCTCTTCCTCTCTACTATTTTTGCAGTTTCTATTTTCTGTATCTTGTTACCGATCTAGATAATTAACCATTAGAACAGTTGGCATAACACCATGGTGTGTTCTCCATTATCCTTATTTCCCTTATAAACTGGATGTGTTTCTTAGAAGAACAAACAAAAACAACAGCTCCCCTGGGAGTGACTAGCTTGGTCTGAGACTTGCTTGGAGAGGTCCTGGGGCCTGCTTTTTTCAGTGTTCGACTAGGATATCAGAAGAATATGTTCTGTTTTTACAGGTTCAGGCTGTGAGCCCAGCTCCTGCGGGTCCAAGTAATAGGGCTTAGTGTCATGCTGTACTTTGTCATCATGCTCTCACGTGCTAACATAGGAGCACTGAATAAGATGCTCATGTGCCCTGCTACCCTGCTTGCTGTGATCACGTCTAGTTTTCTGAGATCAACAGATAGGTTTAATGTCTTTATCCCTTCGATAAGCTGGTTTTGATTCAACAGTTTCACGTGACAGCCTGTGAATTAGCAACCGAGATGCATAACTGAGATATAGAACACGTTTCCCTGTGATTCTGTTAGAGTTGATGTGCTGCATGGTGAGTCCCCAGATGTCTGTTGATAACAGATGTCTGCTGGTGGACAGAATCACTGTGTATAATACATGAGAAAATCCATTCTTAATATTTCTATGGTGTTTATTGTCTTTTTCCTCCTTTGTTGCTTTGTCAGGTTGCGTGCATATACAGATGCACCTCATTAGAGGAGATGACCTTGCAGTGAAAACTAGCTTCAGCCTGCCTCTGAAGCAGTGGTTTCGACTGGATCTCTCTTTTAAGGGTGGACAGGTACGTGTGCTACTGAATTACCAGATCAAGACTGGGATTTGTCTAATTTGTTTATGCCTCTGACAGATCCCTTAACAAACCTCTCAGGTAAGTCTTGGGGGGAATATTGTAATCTGCACATGCTCGCATAGCAAAAGAATGAAAAATCTTACCCTAGAAATTGGCCACAGATGTACAGACTCTGACTTCAGGAAGTCATCATAGATGCTTAAGATAAGTGCCTAAAATTACTGTGTATTCAGTGGGTATCCTGGTGCACAGTTGCTGTCTGGCAACTTTATTGACTGTAAGGGGAACCAGAACTCCTGGGTTAGATACTTTATCTAGATAAGTTACATAGTGTGAATAGCCCCCATGGCCTTTGGACTCAGAGACTTGTGCATTTTTATTATTCTGATGTGAAAATTTAAGTGTCTGGCTTCCTTGTACAGTAGCATGCCTCTTGTCTAGATGCTATTGTCAGCATAGCTAAAAGAAAGCATGTGTAGTTTCCAAATTTTGTATATTTAACAGAGCAGCATAGGATTGACTGCCATTAAAAAACACAAAAAATATTGCAGTATCCCTCTGTAGTAGATAAAATACATAATTTACATTTTGACAAATCACAATTGTTTTTCATAAGAACCTTCCAAAAGCAGCTCTGAAAACCATTCAGTCTCCACTCCCAAGTCCTTGTCTGTACGTCCAGCTATTAAGATATTAGGGTGTGAAAATAATCAAAAACCTTATCAGTCTGTTTTTCTCAGCTTCTTTCTCCTTGAAAATGGTTGAATAGATTAAATTCTAAATTGTAAAAATAATTACTAACAAATTGCCAGAAAAGCTGAGGCAGATTTAAGTTATGAGGTAAGTGACTGATAAAGCTGAAACAATGCTGTGCAGAGAGAGCTATGCCCAGTCTAAACTACTGCTATTTGTTTTGCACCCCACCTTTTTAAGTATGTAAATGGTGAGGTGACTGATGGGCTTGCAAGAAAATGAGGTAGAGATGTGTATTAACATGCTTTTAAATATATTGTTAAGAGGAGAAGTGAAGGAAGGGGTTTGTGTGCTCCGAACTGTCTTCTGCTTGTTTAATTTGTAGTTACTAATTTAAACTCATGGGAAGTGGAAGAGCGTATGAATTTTGGAGGCACAAATGCAGAAGTTACTGTCAATATTGATAAAAGGTTATATTAGTCTTGCCTTGTTGGGAACTTGAGGACTGCCTGTACAATTAGATTAAGGGAAAACATTCTTGCATGAGAGAGCAGAGTGAGTATATTCAGGCATGAGATAAAACCTGTGGTTAATTAATTTCCGCTTCTGGACAAAATAAGAGAGCTGCAAAGAGTTTAATGAGCACTCTTGTGGCAGGCAGAGGAAGTAGAACCAAACTTAAAAAACATTTCAGTACTTAGAGCTGGTCTTGGGACAGATAAAACCGTGGTTCAGTTACATCTTATTGACAGGTACTCTTGTAGCAAATTTTTAAGTGCTACGATCCTGCAAACGTGCACAAGAATCTCCTTATTCAATTACTTATTTCACTTCCATTGATAAGATATGCTTACCAATGTGATCTCATAAATAAATAAATATAAAAAAATATAAATAAATATAAAAATTAGGGAATGCTGGGAGATTGAAGCATTGAGAAATTAAGTGGGATTTTAAGAGCATTGAAAGATGTGGATGAATCCATAAGGATACCTAGGCACTTGATAAAATTGTGCAAGGTTGTTTTGTGAGTCCTTAGACAACTTATTTTAAAATAGCAATGTCTACAAAAACCTCATCTTGTCATCCTTTTCAGTCATCCTAGAAATTCTGGCACTGAAAGTCTCCTGTGGGAGTTGAACCCAGACTTTTCTTTTTTTTTAATCATGGCCTGTTACATTTACTCTTTGGCCATTCTTTACCTGTAAGCTACAGCTACTTGATATGATCAAATTTCTCTTCATTATGTAAAAGGAAAACAAACTTTCACAGCTTGGAAGAGTAAAAGCTTCAGCAACGTATAAATATCTTATAACTGAACACAGGAATGGAATAGCTGTCGTAGGCAACATCTCTGCTATTTTTGTTTCTCATGATCGGCCAGCACAGACAACTGTCCATGTTTCCACTACGCTTTCCTGACATAAATCAGCTATGTAACACCATCCTCTGTAGCACAGAGGAGATCCAACATGCTGCAGCTGTAATATTGTGAACTATGAGTTAAAGTGGCTTAATATTGTGTAATATTTAGTCTACTACAATTAATGCTTTGTGTTCTTTTAGATAGAAGTAAGCAGTGTTGGGAAGAATTTGAGAAGACAACATCATCAGTCTTTTATGTAAGCAACATTTTCTGTTTTGCTGAGTGTGTGTGTGTGTATGTTCAGGTATGGAAAATGGTAGGATGACAACACAAGTCTGTAACTGAGATTCCAGATTTTGAAAATTTGTGTTTTTTACTGTCTGTACTCTCAAAATTAGCATGTGTTACTGTGCTGACGCTGAGAATGATCTGATCTGTATAATTTGGTTAATGCCATGAACTCATGCTGTATGGTCTAGTACTGGACCGTACTAGATCCCAGAATCACAGAGCCTTCCACTAAAAACTGATTGGGGAGATCAGTGGAATTGGGATCAGCTTTCAAATAAAGTCTTGGCCTTAGTGAAGTCAAAGGAAGTTTTGCTATTGCATGAAGCAGCTAGGATTTCACCAGTGTATCTGCTTCGCTTAGGCAGATAGCAGGATTTTTAGTATGGAAACTGCATAAAAATAAATTGCATTGAAGGCTTCATAGTTGAACTTCCTCTGTTGTGGTTTACAAACCAGAGACTGTAAATTCGAAGACAGTAACTCTTGGAGACAAATAACTTGAATTTTGATAGGCCAGTTTTAGAGAAGTGCAGGGGAGGGATGGAATTGAAATCTTAGAGGTTATTTAATGACGCATAAAACTCCAGAAGAGTCCTACGGATCAGCAAAATAAAACATTCTGCTGCTTTACGATTTTTATAGACAAGTTGTTTGTTAAATCTATTCCAGAAATCCTCACAGTAAATAACAGAGTGTATTTTTAGAGTAAATTTCTTTAGATGGAAAAAGAAAAAGATACTGGCAATAAATTTAAGGCTGTTGGTTACTGAAATTCTAAGTTTATTTTTTTCTTTTTCTTTCTTTCTTTCATAATACTTCTTGATAGCCAGCTTATTTCTCTTTCATGTTTTCAAGTTTCAGGGAAGATTTCTACTATGACGACACTGCTGGATATTTTGTTGTTGGAGGCAGTGGATACGTCAATGGTATTGAAGCATTCTTTGGACCCGTGAAGTACTATCGGCTCAATGTCTTGGACACAGAACAGGTAAACAGCAGCATTACCTGGGAATGTTTAAATATTAGCAGCCAGCCAGTGGCACTTTACCAAGGGAAATTTCTTTGGGATCATAAGAGCATTCTAGGCACACAAACACAGGACTTTTTTTTTTTTTTTTTTTTTGAACTGAAGCTCTTACTAAATGATTAACTTGCTATGACGCATAAGAGAACTTGGAAATATATAACCAATATACAACAATCCGTTCATGTTCTAGTCTAGGCATGTTAGTTACCTCTTCAAATATTAAAAGATAAGACTTTTAGAACCAAGTATATAAAGCAATGTTCCCAAATCTGTATTTAAATAAGGACTTACTTGAAGTATTGCTCAGTTTTCCAGAGTTTTCAGCGATACAATATTGCACACATTTGATTAATTTATGATTTTGTTAAAGCTGGTGGTAAGCACACAGGCTTCATCGATTTTATTTATTATTTTTTTTAAAGTTCATCTGTTGGGTTATGCTGACTGTTTGAAGCCATAGTCTTTTGTGACCAGCATCAGGTTTCTTGGCACATTAACATGATGTGCCAGATAAGCTGATAGTAGTAAACAATCTTTCCTTTTGTTGTTATTTCCTAGAACACTCTTAAGGTATAGGCAACAAACAACAGATGCTGTAGATGACGTTTATTCATCATTTGCCTTTTTCTAGATTTCTAACCCTCTTTATGACAAAGAAACAGTGGAACAAATTGAACATTACTATGAGAGATGTATGGACATTCAAGAAGTAGTTTATGAGTACAAACATATTGTAAGGCAAGGCCAACTAGCACAAAGAAATTGTAAGTATCCATGAGAAATGAATTTAAAGCTGTCATCTTTGGAAACCTGTTTTCTTTCCTTTTACCACATTGTGGCTAATGATCATCAAAAGTAAATTCAAATTTGGTCATAGGAATAAAAAGAAAAGGGCAATTTTAAGAGTTTACCCTTGTTACTGGTAGCTAAAACTGGTTTTGTTCCTGCAGAAGCTTTTGTGCAGTAGAATCCAAACTTAAATCATGTTTGTCATTTTTCTTCTTGAATAAGACAGGTACACAAAGGGACAAAGAAACGTTTCCAAGTTTAAATGGAAGCTGTTCAATTACCTCTCTTTGGTTTCATTCCCAAATTACTCTAAAGTCATCCTGGTATTTTAAGGTATTTTAAGCCCTTTCCCCAAAATGTGTGCATTTTTGCTACAGTGTCTCTTCCACAGTCAGCTAATATAAAGCAATTGACAGGCTTATACCAAAGCACTTTAATCAAAGAAGAGTATCATAGTCTAAATACGTGCTGAACAGAAACTTGTGTTTCCAATTAGAATTTGATTACGTGCATTGTGGCAATATTATGGAAGAGAATAGAATAAATCTTATGTATTTTTAAGCAGCTTATGCTAGCTGTATCAGTTTTCAATACTGCTTTGTGCTAAAGAAGTGTCCATCTTGCCCATGAATTTTTAATGTACCCTTGAAACATCTTTGTTCTACTGGAGGCTTGTTTACAGAACAGCCAAGTCAGCTTTCATGTCTTACTTGAATATGTTGTTTTCTCAAGGTTACTCTGAAAACTATTACTTAGAGCAGCTTCGCAAATACGGAGAAAAGTCCAGATGTGATGCCTTCATGTGGGGAAAAGAACTCAGGGAAAAGTACCACACCTTGTTCAAAATGTTGCAAGAGATGGATTTCAGTGCTCCAGATGGTAATCATATGTTACTGCTCTGAAATAATTCCACAATATATGTAATTTAAGTTGGTATGCTTTGGCTTCAGTTCATGTTTCATGAATTTTTGTTTTCGCATCATCTAACTTTGTAAAGGCTTCTGTATTGCACTGCAAAGGATGGCTTATTACGTAGATGGAAGTAGAGAGATGTTTTCAGTGGTTAGTTACTTTGATTTTGGATTTTTATTCACCTTTCCTATTCAACAATACCTAGGAATTTTTGTTGTCTGTATTGAGAATACCTTTCAGCATGAGAAACAGTAGAATCTGACTCTGTTGTATTAAATCAGAGAAGGGAAATCCATTCCTGATTTTAACTCCTGATTTTAACATTGTCCTATGTTGTGTTTTTGTGTTAGAAGATGAAAGTGATGCAGTTCTAGAAGTTGGCCAGAGGATATTTGAGAAGGTTGCAAAAGATTTATCCAGTGCTGATGGCCTAAGCAAGATGGGCTCCTCTGTCCCTTTGTTGGTGGATTCCAGTTGCTGTGGATACCATAAGGCTTCCTATTTCCTTGCAGTTATATTTGAAACAGGGCTTGGCGTGCCTGTGGATCGTACAAAGGTAGTATATTTAATACTTTTCATTATGTCTGTGAAATTGATTACCTTTAAAGGCAAGTTAAAACTGGGATAGATTTAGGATCAGTAGAATTTAAAAATATATATATATATATGAAATGGCCTCCAGATCCTTTTTCAGGCTGCAGCTGAAATCATTCTCTAATACAGTTACTCCTAAATAACCCAATGGAAATGAAGTCTTAATGAAGTCCTTATAGCAGGGAAATTAATGATTTAATAAGACCTAAAAGTGGTGGTAAGCTGAATGGCATGGAACGTGCTTCTTTTCCCAGTTGCTGAGGACGTAGGATGAGGGAGTAACACTCAAGTCATCCTTTGTAGATGGGTATGAAAAAAATCTATCTTCAGGCAAATCTCCTGAAGTGAAAAGGTTGCATAGCAGAGTCAGAAAAGAAGTCCCATGGTACTCTGTACAAAAATGTGGCACTGAGTATATGATCAAATTATTAAAGGTAACCACAGTAGAAAGGTTTAGATAGTTAATGTTTCTGTGGTGGAGACCTGGTAACTGCAATCCAAAGTCTTAGCAGTTAAATCTTTGGTTTTAAGAACTTACGTTCAATTGTTTAAAAAAAAAAAATAAAAAAATGTGGCAACATCTGAAACCATCTAGGTTGCTTGTAGGTGTCTAAAATTGGGTAGAGTAGGGAAATACCTTAATATTTTGGGGGGAAAAAATGACCATGCTTCAGCTGAGCAACCGCATTGTGAACTCCCTACTTCTTGGGCAAGTTACAAGTAACTGAAATGTTTCTGGAGTCCATTGCAAGGTCAAATGAAAAGTGTATCTGTCACTGGAAGAGGGCTGTACTGAAAATGCCAAAAGATATTTAACGATGGTATAATAGTGTAAGGTAAAATGCTTGTAAAGAATAACAGATCTGCCTAATGTAGTTACTGGACACTAATCAAAAGAAATCCTGAGAGACCAAGTTGACTTCTGTTTCACAAACCCAAGAAACCTGAGACAGGAACCGTTTTTTATACCCTAATTATGAAGTGTACCTATTACTAATTATGGAGGCTAACAAGTTTCTTTATTGGATCTGCTTCATATAGCGTAGGAAATAATTTAATACCCAGTGCAGATTGGGAACTGCTGTTTTTATTGCAGTGCAGGTGAAAAATTGTAGTGCTGTTGAAAATAACATTGGCAAATGTGCAGTACCTAGACTACTTCTAGGACCAAATAATGTGTAGCTCAAGGGAGCTTTGTGCTAAAATCTTGTAAGCCACAAGTCCCAACCTCCTCATCCTGTCAGATCCTTAGGGTAAAGTTTTTACACGCTGTTTGTTAGCCTCCATCTGTTTCCACTGAATTCAGTGCTAAAACTCTAGTTGATGTCAGTAACAATAGAAATATGTCACTGACGAGTATAAAAAGTATCAAAATATAATTAATGCTATATTAAAGTGGCATTAAAAATCACCACACGCTTCGCAGTTGCAGTGTAAAGGCGATATTTTAAAAGGAATTAGAGAATCTAACTTCTCTTTCAAAGCTTTCTTTGCATATAAGGGAAACTTCAGCTACTTTGAATCATGCTTGATTCTGTTACTGTGTTTACATCATATAGCTAGTATATCAGCTACCATTATGAACTCTCTGTTCCCTGTAAATCACAAAAATGCTAAATGTATGAGATATGCAGTGAATTCATGCATGTTTTTTTTGTCGATTTTTGCCAGGGACTGCTGTATAGTTTGGTTGGTGCTCAGGGGAACGAGAGACTTGCTGTGATGAATCTTGGCTATAAACATTACCAAGGCATTAATAACTATCCAATTGATTTGGAGCTGTCGTATGCTTATTACAGTAATATTGCAATAAAGACGTCCTTGGATCAGCACACTATAAAAGGGGAACAGGTAAAAGAATTCTACATGTATCTGGATTTATTTTCTGTGCAAATGACTTTTCATATGTTAATATTAATTATGTGAACAGAATATTTTAATCTTCATTTGCAAGTATTAACACATCTGATTGTTATAAAATCCCCCAAATTATGTGTATAGAATATCCTGAGTTGGAAGGGACCCTTAAGGATCATCAAGTCCAACTCTTGACACCGCACAGGTCTACCCAAAAGTTCAGACCATGTGACTAAGTGCACAGTCCAATCTCTTCTTAAATTCAGTCAGGCTCGGTGCAGTGACCACTTCCCTGGGGAGCCTGTTCCAGTGTGCAACCACTCTCTCTGTGAAGAACCCCCTCCTGATGTCAAGCCTAAATTTCCCCTGCTTCAGCTTAACCCCGTTCCCGCGGGTCCTGTCACTGGTGTTAATGGAGAAAAGGTCTCCTGCCTCTCGACACCCCCTTACGAGGAAGTTGTAGACTGCGATGAGGTCTCCCCTCAGCCTCCTCTTCTCCAGGCTGAACAGGCCCAGTGCCCTCAGCCGCTCCTCGTACGTCTTCCCCTCCAGGCCTTTCACCATCTTCGTAGCCCTCCTCTGGACACTCTCCAACAGTTTCATGTCCTTTTTATACTGTGGTGCCCAGAACTGCACACAGTACTCGAGGTGAGGCCTCACCAGCACAGAGTAGAGCGGGACAATCACCTCCCTTGACCTATACTCCCTTGAATGAAGTATCCCTTGATACTCCCTTGAATGAAGTATCATTACTTCATTTCATAGGAAGGGGGAAAACAAATCAAAGTTAATCGAAAATCCCCAGAATTGTCCACATGCATATCTTTCAGTAAAGTGTAAGTCTTGCTCCTGGGCATTAATACCTCACTCAGACTTTTAATCATTAATATTACTGGCCATCATTATTAAACATCTGGTCTGCTGTTTCAGCAGCCAAGCATCAGGAAGTTCAAGCAAAATATGAATTATCCTCTCAGTACTTCTACCTTTTCTATAATCAAATGTAAAAGATTTGGCTGTTAAATACCTATGGGAGGAGATAAAGTTATGGCAAAATGACCTCAGAACTAGGTGCTGAGCAGCAGATAGCACAGCTTTATCTGTAAAGACTATTCAAGATAGGCCAGTACTAGAATTCTGAAAGAATGATTACTGGTTATTATATAAACAATAGACTTTGCTGAAGAACAAGCAGAGAATCACCTAGGTACAAACACTGCATTGTAGGGCATGTCTTCATTAAGCTGTCTGCCAGCCATTTTTTTGTTTTGTTTTGAGAGAGATTTCTCTACAAGGTAAAAAGCCTTAAAAAAAAAAGAAAAAAAAAGAAAATTCTATTCCTTTTGTTTTAAGTTCAGTCAACAAAATCACTTTGTGCTTTTAAAACAGATTTTCTTCTGCTGTTGATATTTCTCCAGACTCTTCCAATGTAGAGTGAACTTAGGTCTTTGTACTATAACTGATGTAAGGGTGTCCCTTAACATTCTGGCCAGCAAAGAGGTGGTGAGAATTTTAAAACTCAGAACTGACCAATGAATTTTTAAGGAGAAATAGAAAACAGGCAACTTTTTCATTGGAGGGCAGGTGTGTGAAATCCTTTGTAATATTTTTTATTCTGTTCACCTACTCTTCAGGCATTTGTTGAGACTATAAGGCTGATGGATGATGAACTGCTAAAAGCTCAAACAAAAGAAAATGGTGATGTCTTTATGTGGTTAAAGCATGAAGCAACGAGAGGAAATGCAGCTGCACAGGTATAAAGTAGTACTTTTCTCCCTTCTTGATTTTATACACACGTATGTATGTGCATTTGTAGACTACGTTTGAAAGATGCAGAGAAGAGTGAAGCAGACTTTTTCTCTATAAACCCAGAATTACTTATTATTTATAAGCTTGAACTATATCCCTTGTTTTTGTCAGGTAATGTCTAGCGACCATGTAAACAGCTATAACAACAAAGGAAGGTAAAAGGGAAGAGTTACCGAGACTTAGCAAACTCCTTGTCTGATCATTTTCCCTGGATTTGTATTTGACGTGATGCAGTCGGATCAGCAGCAGTGTTGTAGTACTGGATCATTTGCATACGTTTACCACTGCCTTTATCACATACCTCGGCACTTAAATCAAGCCAGACTTTCATGGTCTATAAAAGCCAACCCTACTGGAGGTTTTTTATCAGTACATTCCGTCGTTGGGAAATCCCGTGAATATTCCTGATACTAGTTGCTTCCAAACTATTAAGGACACATAACTAGTTTCTTCACATGTTTAAAGTCCATCTAAGCCTGCAAAAGTTGGTTCCACTGAAAATTCCAATCTCAGTACTAATATTTATGATGTTGGTGTTTACCTTGTTTTCTTTTAGCAACGATTGGCTCAGATGCTGTTTTGGGGCCAGCAAGGAGTGGCAAAAAATCCTGAAGCAGCAATAGAATGGTATGCAAAGGGTGCAACAGAGACAGAAGATCCAGTGTTAATATATGATTACGCCATTGTGTTGTTTAAGGTAAGTCATGTTTCATGTGTTCACTTCAAAAATCATTCCTTAGAAACATCCATGTTTCTGAATTATCCACAGTGATGCGTTGTGAGAGTGTATATGGGTGATTTTGGATTTACTCTGAAAACCATTCAATAGAGCTGGTGTTGATTTTTACCAGACATGTCAAAAAACTATTAAAAAGGACAAGTGAAAATGAGTTTAGTCAGTTTCTTCCTAGACCAGATTCAGGATCAAAACACCACCTAAATTCTAGACCCTAATTATTCCTAGCAGCTTGTTAGCTCAAAATATCTGAACAAGTAGCAGGGAAAGGCCTGGATGTAGAGTTGTAGGTGAAAGTTAGATCCTTTCTTATAATGTCTTAGAATGCCCTTTATTAGATCTCTAAGTCGGGATTTTGTTTGAGCAGGTGTTAATTGTCCCCTGATGAAGTTATTTTTTCCCTACTAGAAGCAATAGACAACAGGTGCTAAACTCAGGTCCAACCCCAGCTGAGTCAAATAAGCAGTATCAGCTAAACCGTGTTGTCTGTAAGACAGTCTACAGTATGAAAAATTAGAGATACTAGTACAGATCTGCTAGATGTTCATCTCATTCCTTTGACATTGGAGGGCTGTTCTCTGCAAAATGCTTGCTTAAGTTTTGTTTGTGTTAATTTTGAGCATCCGTAGTCTATTTGACCCGTGTCTGGAATTTATTTATATGGACATCATCAGCGTAACATCTGTGTATTTCCTCTGGAGGCACTCTGACATCCTTTTTCAGGCAAGCTGAGAGCTCTTGTGCATTACCAAATTGTGAACAATCCATGATGCTATTAATTTTTCCTTAGCTGCTTAAAATTAAATGTGTGTGATATTATTTACCCATAAAAATCACGTGGATCTTATGGTGAAATAATTTTTCCTAGACTGGATCATTAAGGTTTTGTAAAGCTGTGAATGAAGGATGGGCACAAAGCTGCATTTTAAATGGTAGCTTTTTGAAGTTGAATGGCATCTAGTAAATAACAGTATCAATGTTAAAATGCATTTTCAATTATGTGAATTTTCATTAACCTGTATTCTGTATTTGTAAACGATGATTATTTCATATATCCATTTCCTAGGGCCAAGGTGTGAAGAAGAACACAAAGCTTGCATTAGAATTGATGAAGAAAGCAGCAGCCAAGGTAAAATACTATATTTTGTCACAAAACTACTATGAGAGGTGCTAATACTAATGATCTTTGCTTTATATGAAATACGTATAATAATTCTGTGTAAAAAATAGTTGGTTTTCCAGTTGCTTTCACCATGAATGTCAAAAGACTTATTTTCCCTAACTGAGGGAGTAGAACACTCAAAAATCAGCCAAACTTACATAAGAAAAAGAATTTTCTTTCCTTACGTCTTTTTGAACTTGCTGATGGTTAAGTGACTTAGGGAGTGAGTAGTTTTTCCAAGAGTATGTATTAGTCTCGTGTTCCGAAGCATTTTGTTTTAGACCATACTAAAAATATTTTTTCATGAAAGCACCCACCAAGCTTGAGTTTTTGACATGCCAGTCTCTGTAGGTGCATGCTGGTGAATGTAAAAAAGGCCATACTTGCTCTCTCTGGACATCTCTCCTATGTCAAGGAGAAGAAAAGGATGTCCCAAAGCCTTCTAATTTTTTAATGGCTGGGGAAAACATTGACAGGCACTACAGAGAAGAAGAGCCTTGCTCCTTTTGTTGATCTAGTACTGTCAGGGTACGCAGCCTATGATCTGTTTCTTACCTTGCTTTGTTAAAAAACGTACCTAGATCTTGGTTACCTTCCTTGCTCCAGAAAACCAGAACTAGTTAAATTTCTGGTAATGTCCATGGGACTTCATTATGGACCACCACCAAGAAACTACTGTTTCTGTTATCTCTTTGAAACACAAGAGACTACCTGTTCTTTTGAGAGTTTGGGAAAGACTTGAATAAACAGAATAGCTTTCACAATATGACAAATGTCCCTTAACTCAGGATCTGAAGAGCAAATTTCTGGGAACAGCCTAGAGACAACAATTTGCTTACCTTTGCTAGGCTCAGATACTTAAGTTTTTATTATCCCAAGTACATTTTTTGTAGAAAAATAACACTATAATTATTGAAAAGTTGAACTGCTTTTGGATTTTAATGACTAAGCAAGCAACACTGTTCCAATTTGAAAGGAAAATAAATCCTTTTCCAGAGGGCCTTCCTAAGTGCCAGTAGTATACAGTTCTTACTACAGGGGTCACTGAAAGAGACTGTGCAGTGTAGAAGCTTTTGGCAGATGGTAGCAAGCAAATAGCTTGGATTTGTGCACTGAGACTTTTTTTTAGGTAGCTTTTACCTTATGTCACTGTTTCTGGCAGGGTTCCTATTAAACATCCATTCTCAAATAAGAGAAAATAGCATGTCCAAACCTATCTGTTGGTGCTGAGTAATTTGAACTGCTGGCAAACTTACAGCCACCATATGATCCATGACATGAGTTTGTACAAGGAGACAGTGACTCACTGCAGCCAAAATAAAAACTGTGTCCCAGGAAGATTTTCTCCTTACAATCCGTGCTTACTGAGTTAACGATGCAACTCAGTGTGTTGCACAGTATTAAAAAGATCTGTGTGGGGTTAGTCAAATAAAACACGTAGCCGTGTTTTGAGAACATTGGAAAATTCTGTGTTAATTGCTTCCTATTTATTCTTATAGAAATGTTTGAGTTTAAAAGAAGTGGGGTTTTTTGATTGCTAATCCTGTCTGGAAGTGCAGTTATCTCCCTGTTTTTTCTTATTGCCTTCCCTTAGCTCCACTGCAGATGCACACAAGAATACCTCTCTCGTTTAGGCTTTGCACAGGAAATCAGTGAAAAACTTTCACAGTTTGTTCCTGTCACCAAGTATGGGTCTGAATGCAGACATGGCTGAGGCTCTGTAGAATAAGACAAAGTAGCTGGGTTTCAGGGTGGAATCATTCCTTAATGAGCAGTGGGAGGCTCTGAGGGAGTGACTTTATAATCTCTTGTGGTCAACATGAGGCCATAAGGAAAAGAAGTGGAGAGGTAAAAAAAAAAAAAGGCAAATCTTTTATACCTCCATCCCAATGGGAATTTTGACTGGATGTATGTGCCAGATGTCCAGACAGGCAAGCTCATGACAAGACCCAAAATTGGGCAGCAGGTTGAAATTGCAATGTGACACAAGGCAGAGTTGATGCATGATCTGAGACTGCTTTCCTTCTTCTCTAAGGGCTTGCCACAAGCAGTGAATGGACTGGGATGGTATTACCACAACTTTAAAAGAGACTACAGAAAAGCAGCCAAACACTGGTTACTTGCTGAAGAACTGGGGAATCCAGATGCATCTTACAACCTCGGTGTCCTTTATTTAGATGGGATTTACCCTGGAGTACCCAGTAGAAATCAAGTGAGTAAATATTCTGTAGTGTTATTTTCTTTACATTGGAGCCCAATTTACAAATTTTGACTTCATTCTTGAGATGGCTGTCTTTACTCTGAGTCAGTTTTTGGTGCTTTTCGTCACAGAGAAGAGTGGTAGTGGGCAATTCAGTCAGATTGCTCAGAGAGAGAGAAAGTGATGTTACTCAAATTTCTCAGCTGTGCTTCTTTGTGTGCGTTTGTGCTCCTAAAGTTTAGAAGCAAAGCAGTTGCAGGTTTAGCTCCTAATTTTTCTTGACCCTGGGTCAAGCAAACTAGTTTCTCAGCCCTGATGACTTCCCTGGTACTTTACGGGGAAGGATGTTTTCCCCTATAGAAAAAAGCAACAGAATCTTGTCCCTGAACTTGTAAGCAGCTATGCTGTATTCACATTGCTTCTGCAAACTTCGGCACTGCATTAAAAGACTTCCAAGCCAGACTCACAAATGTAGCTATTTAGCATAACCATGGTAGATGGCAGTGTTTTGCCACTGTGTCTTCCTGTGATATAGCCTGTTTAATTCTGTGTGTGTCAGTAAGAACCATGTATTTTCCCTACCAAGAAAGGTTTACTTTGATTATATTTCCATTAATTAACTTTGCAAAAAATGCTGTTTGTAGGTAGTTCTCAACCAACAGCACAAACATAGTGAGGCAGGCTGTAAGAAATGCAAGCAGACCTTGTGCTCAGAGCTAAATGAAGCCTTCAGCGTGGCCTGTGGGTTCTGAGATCTGGATGTACTCCAGACAGCGAGCATTTCTGCTGCCAGCAGCAGTGCTCACCAACATGTGCTTTTGACAAACATGTTTTCCTTCCCTGGGGACTGAAATACACTGTTCAGAGCAGTCTGGCTGTAAGAGTACCATTAAAAGTGCCCAGGTTTCATTACTGATGAAAGCTATGGGAAGGAAGTACTTTGTTATGGCAGTGAAGGACACTCTGAAGTCTTTGATCACTCACAGAAAACAGATACAGATAGTTTAAAAATTCCTGAAATAAGTTATTTCAGGCTGTATGTTGCTTTGGTTTACATTACAGGTTGCTCTTTCTAAGGGTAAGACACAGAGAATCACACATCCTTCCTGCTTTTATGGCTCTGCCCTGCCTACTCAGTCTGAGTTACCTTTTATAAAAGTTTCAGAGACTTGAGAAGCACAGTTGTACACAGCAAGGCATCCTGAGCATTGCTATTGCTCCCCAGCCTTCACTTAGGTCTCACCATTGTAAAAGTCCCGGCCTATGTCTGTTCTCCAGGGTTCCTTATTAATTTCTCTACTAGTACCTATTTTTAGTTTCATAAAGCTTGTATACCACCAGGTGTCAGTTGTATGTTTAGACACTTTTCTATTTATTGTTCAGAATTTCAGTTTTTTAAAATTTTTTCTGGCCTAAACTCTTAAAAGTTGAAGAGAGGAATTCATTTCACTTAAGTACACTAAAAGCAGTTAAAAGTGGTTGGCCTGCACTAGCCAACTTCTGCTTTGAAATTATTTAATAAAATGAGACTTGGGAAACAAAACTCAATAAGCACTAATAATATGGAGTTGCTAGTTTTGTCTTGTTTCTTTGCAGACAGTAGCTGCGCACTATTTCTATAAAGCTGCTCAAGGAGGACATATAGAAGGGACTTTACGATGTTCTCTGTACTACATCACAGGAAATATGGAAGACTTCCCCAGAGATCCAGAAAAAGCTGTAATGTAAGAAATGAAATCATTTGTTAAAGGAGAATATATTTCTGGTGGGATTATTTTGATTATTGATGATTTTTAAGTCCACAATTAAGTCAAAAATACCTTTTAAGTCAAAATATTCTTTACTTCATCTTACTGACCTCCCTGAAAAAAGAATTCTTCTGCAGTAAAGTTTGATCCCCATGAGTATGTGTATTATTTAAATGACCAGTAGATTTTGAGTGATGCTGAGTATTTCTGGTGAACTTGTAGATGCACAAGTATGTAGGCTCTCCAAGTTGTTCCAAGGGAAATAAAAAGAAAAAAAAACCACTGTGTGTAACAAAACAGCACATATTTCTTTAGTGAGAGATGACCAGCTTTCAATGTGGTATAAAAAGACTGATAAGAAATTATAGCACTTATATCACTAAGGTTTTTTGGTTTCGTTTTTCAAAAAATCAAATAATTTGGCCAAGAAAAAGCACAGGACGTCTCTGGTACGTTCATGGAGATGAATGGGTAATTATGTTCTTGTTCAGTCAACACCTGCACCACTGATGCAGTAATTACTGTGAAATCCCACAGTTTATTTTACGAAGTAAGTCAGAAGGTGATCCCATATCCTTCGTGTCCTTCATGTCAGTGTGAGTTGGGGTAACATTACTGCAGCACAGCTGTTCTTATTTCTTTGTTTGTCCTTTTCTCTACAGCTGGGCAAAACATATTGCAGAGAAGAACGGTTACTTAGGTCACGTCATCAGAAAAGCACTCAATGCTTATCTGGAACTCTCATGGTATGTTTGTTCTGTTCTCTTCAAGTTCATGTTCCATCTTTTTATTACTTGATAGCATGATAAAACAATTAACATTGGGCCATCACCTCAAAAAAAATACTAGTAGCACCACTGAAATCTGTGTCAAAACACTTATTGACATACAGGGAAGCAGGAGTTGACCTGAACTGTAATTCAACCATTTGACAGGATCAAAAGAGAAAAAGAGAGAGAGTTTGTGGAGTGAAATAGTGTTGCATCTAGAGCCCACAAACTCACATTACAAGTGGCTGTATATAAATAAGTGGAGCAAACAATGGGAGGGCCCTTGTATGCAGGTTGTAAAGGAAGGTATTGATCATCCCAAGGAGTATAGGTAAAAAGTTAAGGCAAACTAAACCAGTGTGTAAATAAAATGCTCCTATTAGTTAAGCTCACTATGTTCTTGGAGATTTTTCCAGTCTTGTTTTTAAAGGTAACAGTCTCCTCAAGGGATATCTAGAAATAGGCATACTCTTCGGATTGTAGTATGGCATAGAGTTTCTGCACTAGACTGTGTGCAGGAAACAGCAGGGCCAGTCATTTTTTTTTTGTCTTCTGCTATCTGTGCTTTTCATCTGGTAGTACTCCTGTATGTAATGGGCACTGGATTAGCCAGAGTAATGCCTTTCACTTCTTTTTTTTCACTCTGTCCCTAAAAAAACACACATTTTCTCTCTTCTATATAATTTTTTGTTTTGCACAGTAGACTCTGTGGTTTATTAGAAAATTTCCTTTCCCATGTGCGTGACCCAGGTACTTCTGGCAAGGCCCACACCATTTGGAAATTCAGGAGAGTTTCTGAAAGTACATTATTGAGCAAGTGCATGCTGCCTCAGGATGATGCAGGCAGTAGTTGCTTTTGCACTGGGGCCTTTCTGGGCTTGATAAGAAACAGTCTGAGGGAAAACCCAAACAATGAAACCATAATGTTTTACTTCACATTTTAATTTTCATGTGACTTTTTAGCTAGCAAACAGGAACATAAGCCTCAGGGCAGTGAGAAGTAACAATGCAGTGCAAGGAGTAGTGATGCATAATGCTGAGATAAGACGTGCCTTGTCAGTGTTCATCAAGTTAGCCATAGTCACTAGTAGTAGGCAAGGCATTTTACAAGTGAATTCACCATGGACTCAGCTGTCCTAGTGACCTGTTGGCATAAGCACCAGATACTGTACATGCAGGCATCAGACTGTAGAAGCTGTGACGCGATTAAGACAACAGCCTTTTTAGCCATGCAGGCTGCCCCTGCTAGCACTTAATTAATGCTTTGGACCTAGAAGATCTTCAAGAAACAGTGGACTGTTTCGAAGTAACCTGTTCCTGGCAGAAATTATTTTTATTTTTGGTCCATCACAGGCTCTCCTGAGAACTGACCTCACTTTTCAGCACTGAAAAAATCTCAAGTTACCATTTTCTGTACAGGTTCTGATGTACAACCTGTGACTTTACCCAGTTCACCCTGAGTACAGTCCCAAGAAAGTCATATGCACTTCACAGGGCATTCAGATCCCAAAAGGTAGGGCATTAAGTTCCCAAAAGGTCTGGTATCAGCAGGTTGGAGGAAGAATCTGCTAGACACCTGCTTTAGGTGCCAGAGACTGGACGTGTATGGGGCAGTCACTTAAAAACACTGGTCTGGTGGTCATCTTTCTTTTCAACATGAACACACTTTTAAATAAATCTTTGCCTCTGAATATTTGTTCATGTATCTTGCACAGTTGTGCATTGTTACACTGCCAAGCAGACCAAATAATACCTGTTCCTCAGTTACTGCTGTTAGCTGCTGCATGTCAAACACATCTATGAGAGTCGAGGTTGTTTGATCTTCAGAGACTAATTCAGAGATCTTAAATGTAGTTTCTTTTCTGAATTGTCCTTTGAGATGTAAGGATCAGAATTAATTGCCCAGCTTAGGTATTCTGGATTCCTTCTTTGGTGCCAGGCTCCCATTATCCCAGATGGCTTTACAGGACAAGTACTAAGGAAGAATTCATAATCTTGCAAAAGCAGTTTGGAAACAGGAGGTTACACCTGCTTATTCTTTAGGGGCAACTGCTTTCACAGTTTTGTTTAAAGTTTCTTCACTTAAGCACCTACTCCTGAAGTCAAATGTTAGGTAACTGTGTTTGCTTCCAGTTACGCCAACGAACCCTGAAACCTGCCATAGTTTTAGCTTTATGCTGTGGAGAAAGTCACTGGAAACATGACCCTTCAGTAGGAAGTCTAATAGGAAAAAGGTGCACAAAGTAGTACATAAAGTAGCAGGAAAAAGGCTTTTTATTTTGAAACTGCTTTTTTTCTGAAAGTGTAGTCTTCACACTATTGAGTAGATGAGGTACAGAGAACATTAGAGAGATATGAAAGAGATGATGTCCTCTGGAATCATGGGCACTGCTGTCGTGTTGTACTGCTGCACTGAAATGCTGCATTGCAAATGCAAAATTATCTTTTATTACTAGCTTTACAGTAAATGAAATGCCTAATGTTCATAGAGGGACTGAGACTGTTCTCTTACATGTTCAAGTATGGGAGAGAACTTCTGTTCCAAAAAGTCTAAAAGTCTGTCTAAAAAGACAGAACAACAGAGTCACATAAATAAATGGGCAAAAGATAAAGTGTACCAAAGATATACTCAGATGAATTTTTGACAGATATGAATACAAGTATGTTAATAATAGATTTATTTTTTTTAATCACAGAGGGAAAGAATCTTTTAAGAATGTGTTTTTTTCCAAAACATTCAAAAAGTTAATTCAGTTTAATGTCAGTACAGCTTTATCATCAATCTTTCATCTCAAAAGAGTAAATGCACACTGGAGCCAGTCTAGTTTCAATGCAAGAGATAAAACAATTCTTGAGATCCAGCAATGCTTGTTACACCAAGTGCTGACAGTAGATGTAGCTGTTGCATGAGTTCACCAGCCTCTTGTTTTTAAGCCTCATACCCAATTTTGCTCCTAGGTGATTTTATCAGTTTAGGTATTAACTAAATATAACTGAAACACTTGTGATTTTGTTAGGTTTTTCACTAATCTGTTTTATCAAACATTAGGCATGAAGCTCTGCTACATTATGTTCTAGCAGCTGAAACTGGGATTGAAGTGTCACAGTCAAATTTAGCACACCTCTGTGAAGAAAGACCAGTAAGTAAATGTATTCACATCTCATTACCCTAAAAGGAACACCCATTAGTAATAACATTATCCTAATATCTCCTGTGTGTTATAAATGGATGAATTCATTTTCTTTCCAGGAACTAGCAAGAAAATACCTAGCAACTGATTGTGTTTGGAGATACTACAATTTCTCTGCGTCTCAAATCAATGCACCCTCATTTGGTATGTATAAGGAATTCTTTCTGATTTTTTTAATTTTATTTCAAAAACTACATCCGTTGCAACTTCTGTGTGAGTAAGCAAGTTAAGGGAAGAGTAATCCGTGCTTACAGACTTCTTTTTCAGTGTTTTGATAGGAATATTAGAAAGTAAGTGTTTTAAGTGTTGTATTTCAGCACAATTTTTCAGAGAATTTTCCTTTTGTGGGATAAAATGTGAAAAGAAGAAAAAAAAGCTAAGCTTAGAGCAGGCCAGACCTTTAAGAGCCTGAGCAATTGACTCAACATGTAAGAAAAAAAAAAAAAGTAGCAGTAGACTTTAAGAGCTCATGCTGTTCAGTTTATCAAAGAGAAAATCCAAAAGCTAATACACTTCCATATCATAATTGAGTCATGAGAAATGAATGGAGGCTAAAGGATTCTTTATCTAATTTATGATGAGTTTTCTATTAGGGTACAGAGTTTATCAACATAGGCACAGATTACCATGGGGGAACTGAAGGATTCTCTGTCTCTGTAAAACAAAAGGTATCCCTTTCTGGAAGAGAAGGTTTATTCATGTATAAGATAAATTCCTCTGGTCTTAAATTTTAATACATCAGAGACTTTATTGAGTAAGTCATTCTGGTGTCTTGTAAAGAGTTTTTAAGTACTTCCATACATTCATCTGATTGTCTCACAAGAAAGTTTAAGTGCTTTGTAATAAGCACATGAAAAAGTGCAGTCTAAAAATAATACAAGCTATTTAAATATGTAGCAGCATTGGAGCTAAACACCATGTTGACAGAGTCTAAAGCCACAGGAACTGACAGACCCTGTTTGTTGGAGTTTGTTGATGCTTTAGCAAGGTGCAGTTTTGACTTTATAGATAGGTGAAATCTTATATTAGAGAAGCTTCTGAAGTTCAGACTCCTGGGGTGAGACTGTGATTCCATTGAAGGAAAGGAGAGAAGACTTGTTGACTTTATCAAAGGAAGAACTTTATTACTTTTTTCACATGGGTAACATAAGGAGGGAATTTTATCTGAGGCCTCTTTCTGCAGTAGCAGAGGATTGAATCCCCAGTGTAGGTCTTGGGGCTGAGAAAGTCTAACCCAAGCAGCAGAGATTCCCAGGGCTTACAGCGTCAGTGCAGTGCAGGATAACTTCAAGGCCAGTGCTTATTGCTGGAGCGTTCTTAAAACGAGGCTGGAATGACGTGGCTGATACAGTCAAGAGGAGATCTCCTCGTTATGATTCACTGCAGTGTTCGTGACCTACCACTCTGCGTCTGTGGCAGCCACTCCATGGTAGTCTTTCTGCCTTTGCTGTTGGGACTGACTTGCTTCCTGGAAAACCTCTGCTATAATGCCACCAGTTTTTACAGTGGACTTCCAGATAACTGCAAGACACACAAAGCAAGGTTTAGAAGTATTTCTAAACCATTTTGGCACAGCTTAGCATGGAAATTTATAAATTCTTTAGTATAGGTTAGTGCAGTGAGCCAATGCTGTAGTCTTTTGCAGCATTTCAGTACTTTGCAGTATGAGAGAAAGATATTTGTAAAGTATTTGCTGGGCATTGCTTCCTTCTAGACCGGGAAAACTCTACCCTTACAGTTGTCCTGGGTGGGTTTTGATCTGAAACTAATGACATTATCAGCAGCAAACCTCTGTAACTTTTGGGGTGTGTTCAACTACCAAAGAGACAGGCACATGACAAGCTCTTGAGCAGCATGTTGTAAGACTTATCAAGTTAGTAAGGCTAACCTGAATAATAAGGCTACAGGTTGCCTGAAGACAGAATCAGCAAGTGAAGAGGGAATACAGTGTGAAGTCTCTAAGTCTGTTTTTGTAAAAGTAGCAAAATCATTCACTGTATTAATTTATTAAAGAGCAATCATGAGAAATTTCAGCCAGAATAAATATTTTCAGTAGTCATTCAAACGTGAAGCAGTCATAGAGACAATCAGAGAGAAAGATACACTGCTTTAAATAGAAATATTATTAAATTCTCCACCACATTTCTGGTTATTTGATTCTCTCTCTACAAATGCTTTAAACGACGTGCTACTATTTTCTTCCACAGCTTATTTGAAGATGGGAGATTTCTACTACTACGGGTACCAGAACCAGTCTAAAGACCTTGAGCTGTCAGTGCGGATGTACGCACAAGCTGCATTAGAGGGAGATTCGCAGGTAGGTCTGCACTTGTAATGTGTTAATAAAACACATTACAGAGTTTAGAACAATCTGAAGATTCACCTGAGAACAGTTATTCTGCTTGGCTACATCTGAGCACTGAAGAGACTTGCCTGAATAAGTTAAAATTATTTCAAGATACCTAGGGAGTCAGAAGGTAGACCTAGAACAGAAGGACGGTCCTACAGTTAAGGTGTCTTGAAAGCTTAAGGTGAAGAGATTAACTCAGTGCTGCCATACCTTGGCGGATTTGATTCTGTTGTGACCTTCATATTTTTTGTTACTGCAAGGGGAAGTGTTAATAGACTGCCTGAGTTTTCTTCCAATTCTATCCATTGCTATTTTTAGGAAATAAACCAGAAGAGTAGTCTATTTTCATGATCATATTGAGTGTATCCTAGGGTGAATTTTGGTCACTCCACCAACAGAAGCTCTCAACTTAAAATGTTTTATAGTGAAAAGATATACCACGTTACATTACCGAAGACATGCAGCATTTCAATGCCCTGTTCTACCTTCACATCCTTCTGAAATATCCGAGATGCAATCTTCTGGTCGCCCTCTACCTCTGACAACGTTTCCAGATAATATCTTGTATGTGAATTTATCAGAGGTAGTGTAGTTCTGATATGTTTTGAGGATATTAGGACAAAGCATGGCTGATGAACTAGCAAAGGAAAGATGATATGCTTGAACAGTTATTTTAAAGTATGCAAGCCAGACTGATGGGGAATCCTGCAATACATCTCCTCTGTGTTCATCTTCATGGCTCTGAAGAGACATATTGATGCCTAAGACTATCCCAAGTAGGCAAAAGTCTAAGACTAAGGATTTAAATTTCTTGGAGCAAATTTCTGCTCTCAGTTTCACTGTTCTGATTTCTGCTGATCTAGGTAGAGTTAGAGGGGAGTTAAATGGCAACAGAACAGGTATTTATTCCTGCTTTCAGTCTATATTTCTGTGGTAGATAAAACATTACGGTTTGATTTTTGTGAGCAAGTAAAAGTGAGAAAGCTCAGATCTTTTAAATAATTTCTCAGAAAACTGTCGCAACAAATGAATGTTGTTCTTTCACATCTTTCTGGGCTTAGCTGGGTACATGATTAGGAGGGAAGGCTCTCATTATTCAGTGAAGATCATGTTACGCTAAGTTAATGTATAGAAGACAGTTATAATAATTTAGATACTTGATGCTTATATTATACCTTAAATACACATATGAAAAAATTACTAAAACATGTATATGCTTTTTTATTATTAGGGTTTCTTTAATTTGGCCCTTCTGATAGAAGAGGGCAACTCCATACCTTCCTACATTCTGGATCACTTGGAAATTGATCAGGCATTGCATTCTGGTAACGCTTCACTTCTTCAGGAGCTTTATTATAGGTGAGTCTTTTTTTTTACCTTAATCAGCATCTTCTGTTTTTCCCTGAGTAGCATTTACTTTTGAGAACAGCATCTCCTGTAATGATTAACTTTGTTCTCTGGTATGATTTAAGGCAGGTTAAGGTCAACATGCTTGAAATGCTTTAACTGCCTAAATATACTGTTATGAGAGACTTGATTGTGTGTGGTTACCTGAAACAGCAGGGACTGGATTTAATGATCCAGGAGGCCTTTTCCTATTCTGTGTATTTAAATTCATTAGGTAGGCACTGACAATTTGTATGCTGTCCAAACCAATTTTTAAGGATAATTATAGCATAATTTAATATGGAATGTAAAAGCGTGTAACTGGGATAATAGCAGTCCTTCCTATTGTTTCTGCAAAGATGTTCCAGTGTATCTGTGCCGCAGAGCGTCCTGGCACAGAATATTACATGTGAGAATGTTACGGATCTGCTGTCTGAACTGCAGCGCAAATACTTTGTGTGCAGAAGTCAGCTGCAGAACTCTGGTTTTGTTTACCTAAGAGATCTCTTTACCTAAGAGAACTTAGGGTTCCTTGCCTAGATGAAGTAACATGTTAGAAAAGCACAGTGGGAATGGAAAGTTTACAGAATATTCGGTGGATTCGTGGAACTGCCTTTCAGATTTTTAAGGAAGGAGAACCTAATAGTTAATACATATCTGTGAACAAGGAATAAGTGGTGTTATTTCTGTTTTGCCACTGAGAGTTGTTAACACAACAAAAGAGTGGAGATGGCATTGAGGCCTCGCTTGTTGATTCATCAGCAATCCACCAAAATTGTTACTCACTGCAGCTAGTCTGAACTTGCTCCCTAAATTACCTCCAATCCACATAAAATTACCATTTAGCTAAATAGGGCTTCCTGGGATTGTAAGCTTGAACCTGAATTTTGCCTTCACTGAACCCAGCTGCTTTGCAGTGAGAATAAAATCCAGAGTGGACAGCGCCACAGCAACTTCCCATCATCCTACATCATGCACCCCTGCTCAGCTTGGTTACAAAAAAAAAAAAATCAATTCAAGCTTATGGTATTTGTGATTTAGCTCTTTGAACTCTCCTAGTTGGCGAAGTCCTACCTCATGGAAAGCAGCTCAGCTTACCCCGCAACAGACACCTAGCAGCTAGTCAGCTAAAGCACTCTGAGTGCTGAGGGCATTATATAGTACTTAATTGTCTCTGATGGGGTGTTTGGCACCAATCTGCTGCATAGACAGCTGAATTTTGTAGGCTTAATCTTGATACAAGTGCTACTGCTGTTGATTTCAGTTGACTCATACGAGTCAGAGCAAAGTATCTCGGATATGAGGTTGTATTGTGATTGCTTGACAAGGGTAGCCTGGATTCTAGCCAGGGGCTCCTAGGGTAGCTAGTTGTTGACTCATCAGAAAACAAAAATATGCTCCTAGGGTAAAGTATTCTGTGCTTAATGAGATTAATCTGATATTTCTATGAGTTTTTACTGTGATAGTGATAATAGTATCTGCTTGTTTTCCCTGTGCTAATGCAAACACACTAGAGATTCCCAGATGACAGGTGGCACAAAATTGCAAAGTAGGACTAATTAGTTGTTTTAATCTTTTTTGGTTGTAGGTGCTGGAATCATAGTAACCAAGAATCAATTAGTCCGTGCTCAATAGCATTGCTTTATTTTTACATGAGAGTTTTCTGGAATGCTATTTTACAGTCTACGCTGGTATGTATTGTTCCTTTGGTACATGTGCTAGTTCATTTGTAGCACTACTGCACCTTTGCATGGATCTAACATATTTTTAAACTTCCTGCCACAGATATACTTCATGGGAACCTTTCTTTTATCAATTCTGATTGCGTTTGCAGTGCACTATTTTCAGACTCTATCTGGTAAGTATTTGTCACAGTAAAACTGAAGAAGTGGTATTGAATGGTAATGAAGCAATGTTGTACTCTGTCCAGTAAGAACTTTAAAGAAAAACATTCTAGATTTGGTAGAAGTCCCGATGGAGAGCAAGGTCTTTGTCATGCAAGTCATTCTTTGATGAAAAGAAGTGCATGAAGTGAGTGAGGCACAGATGGCTGGTTTAAGCCTGTCAGTTTCTGGAGAACTTCCCTTGATAAATCCCTTGCTTCTTTATAAAAGCACTGACTGTAGGAGACTATATGGAAACTAATTATATGACTATATGATTTCATACATTGTCACTTTAATATGTGATGAGACTGCATGCCATGTTATATATGATTGGATTCATTCAGATACAAGGAAGTAAAAGTGAGGTTCAGAGAGCTAGTATGCTGGAGTAACTTAGGAACTGGCACTGCCTCTTCAGACCAGTGAAAGAATCAGTACATACTTAGAATCAGCAACTGCAGATTCCTCCTGTCCAGAACTAAAGAGTTAGCTGTATGTTCTCTTTTCTGATGGGACACTAGTGTTTAAGAGACAGAAAACTAAATGTCAGGCTTCAGTCTGTTAAAACTCCATTTTCTTTCTCACCACATTGAAGATGTCAAAGACAAAACAGCATTGCTAAGGAAAGGGGAAAAAAAAGTCACATGCAAAAACAATGAATCATCATTTAAAAAGCATTGCCAGCTTCAGGCAAGTATTTTCCTTTAAATCACAAGACAGGATCTTGATCATTAAGTTGTGAAATAAACATTACCTGTTATGAAAAGATTTTCTTCCACTAAGTTTATTTTCTTTAGAAGAAGAAAAAACTGTTTTCTGACATACTTCTGTAAAATGTAGAAAAAAGTCAGTTTCCAAGTTGTCTCCTACACTGAAAGGGAAAAGGATTTAAAAAATAATCCTATCTGTAAACATTAAATATAAAAAGATTATTTGAATTTCCTAGTTAATAGACACCATTTAGGACATAGGCTGACTATGGAAATAACTTTGAAACCTTGTTTTCTTTTCTTACTAGCTATGTAATTCTCAAGTTACATCAATTAATGTGTATGTATGAAGGGCAAAGTTAAAGTTACAGATACTCTTCTTTTGATATTTCCTAACCTTTGAGTATTTTATTTATATTGCAACTTTATATCCATATAATATTTAAAAATATGGAAATTGACATCTTGGGTGTATTGAGGATTTTAAATATTTTATTTTGGCATTTTTCTGTAGCTAGTAATTCTCTTGGAACAAGATCAGAACCATCATCAGATGAGCCTTCTTCCTCAGGGAACAGCAATGAAGATGCTACACAGCCAGCACAGCAAGATGAATCTACTTTATCAAATGACTCAGCAGAGCAGGAGTTAAACCCTCAGAATCCTCTTGTTACCAGCTGAGGTGTAGTTTTCTGAAGGTTGATGTCCTACCAGGATGATGGGATATGAACTACAAGTGTAAGAACTGGCAACCAACCCGATTAATGGCATTAATAATGCAGCCCAGCAGCCAAAATCCACTGGACTAATTTCTCTACTGTAACTTAAAAAAAAACACCCCATAATAACTTAAACACTCCAGTCCAAACAGAGAATACAGCTTATCTCACTATACCCAACACATGATCATAGTGTATTATATTGAAGAATTACAAGAACACAGGCACACTCTTTACCTACTTGAAAAATGAGCAAAACTCCCATTGGTTTTGATGAAGAAAATACCTTACTGAGATGTCTAATAACTTATTAGGTGGCCTTTAATGCATTTGAACTTACCTTACTGGTGCAATTACCAGTTTTCTGAGTTGGAAGCATGGAAATGGTATAAAAGTGAAACCCAGCCGCCTAGTTCCACTTTCCAAATTCCGTGGAACACCAGCCAGGACTTTGGTACATACAGTGATAGCAATTACTTTGACATCTTACATTCCATCCTAGCTCTTTTTTGCAGAAAGCATTTTCTTTTGAAACAAAAATATGGGAAGATTTGCAATATGATCATAACATAGTAGTCCTATTGGCTGACTCTTGAAATGTCAGTTTCAGTGTCAGCATTTTCCTGAGGATACAAATAAAGTTTCTCCCACCCCATCCAAGAGCCACTGCTTAGAGAAAGAGTCCTTATTAGATAAATAAAATAATATTTAAATGTGACCAGGTGACATGAAGTGAGTGAACAATTTGTTTTAATTTCTTACATAGGTAGCACTCAAAAGGATTTCTTTCATATTCTACCATACCTTTTCAACACATGTGTTTAAATGACAATTTATTTGATAAACATTAGATGGGATAATAAATATAGAGTGCAAATGTCTGTGTGATTTAAGGCTGTGAGGTAAGTGGCTGTAGGAGAGGTCTGACCTTTAAAGCAGGTGTGTATGCAGCTCTGCAAAATTATTTAGATCACAGTCTATCAACTGCATCAATCTATGCATTATTATTGAGGGTTAAATCCACTCTCCTTGCACTACATTATTTACTCTTGTAAATAAAAATATTTTTCTAATTCAGCCTAAATGTGAAGGAATTTTTTTAAAGCACCTTTCAGGTGAGAGTCTCTTATAGTATCTTACCATTGCAGATTTTGAGGAACATGATCTAGGTGCCTGCTTTCTTCACTTCAAATGGAGCAATCAACCACTACTTTCTTCGAAGAACACAGCATTCTCACAGAACAGACCTGGAGGTTATTTCGGCAGTCAAAAAGTAGCAGTTTTCAATAGGAAGGGAATGAGTTAAATGGGAGAAAAATGCAAAAAGAGATTGAGTTATATAAAAGAGTTACACGTCAGCATATATTTCTTCTCTAGAGAACTAAAAATTCCAAAGTATTCTGAGTTCCAGCTTCAAGCCAAGTATTGTAATTATACCAATTTTTTTTACACAGGCATACAGATATTTTAAGAATTCTCCCAACTTCACATTAGTCACCTAATAAAAGAAAACATTGTGCATTTGTAATAAAACTGGGTAGGGTGAAATCGTGATCCCAAAGCTCTTGCAAAAAGTATAGCCTCTGAAAACAAGTAATTGTCACAAAATAGGCATGAAGTTATGTACCAAATGTCACATCTAGTTAAAGTGGTCACACAAAAAAATATTATTTGAACACGCACGTGGCAAGCCATACCATGTAGTAAGCTGTGCGTAAAATATTTTATTACATATGCTATAGTCACAAAAGCAGCTGTCCCTAAGGGAAAAAAATTTTAATGCCATAGTAAAATATTAATCCCATGGAAGCTCATTAATGGTGGTATGATTGGAACCCCTCCGCTGAAATCACAGAGGTCGTTGAGTTCCTGAATTCCAGGTTGTGTCGATATATAAATAGGCATTAGCAATTGGCCTGACCACATTGTCCTTTCCAAAGTCTGTTCGTGCTTTCAGCTTTATTAGTGAACTGACTTGAGGAGGCTTGCCAGAAGCGTAATTTCACATCTATATTTCAGAAGGCAATTGATAAAACTACCCTATATTTCTTGACGCCAGCAGTTATTAATCATGTCTTTGTTTATTGTAACCATTACAGCCAATTCCTATCAAAGAACATTTAACACGAAAATACGTTAACGATAAAGTGGTACCACTTAAGGCTGAAGTAATAATAAATTACCCTTCACAGGGTACCCTTTACAGAAGGCTATTATTTGACAACCTAGAGAATTATATAATTCCCAGGGAGAAGGAAAGGATGGTTAGTTAAAGCAGTGACATAATTCTATGACATCTGCAAGAAAACACAAAAAGAAGTTGTTTCAACTTAAACCAAAATTTTGATAGAACAAGACCACTGCAGTTTATAGTTCTTGAGCACATATTGAGTTGTCAGGATGGGAGAGAGAAATATTTAAAGAAAGTCAGAAGCATAGGACTCTAGAACTGGAATTCTGCATGCTCATACACGTTTTATAGAAGCCCAGCCAGCTCAACAGCACAGCCTAGAAATAAAGGGTTTGCAAAACAGGTGTTGCTTAAGGTAGTGTAAGTGATGTATGTTTTCCCTTTTTTGTCTTGGTTCAAGCTTAGAATTATCTTAAACAAGTAAGTTACAGACATCAAATAATTCTAGAGTCCTTATTTACAGAGTAAGTGCTGAATTATATAAAGTTAATGTACAGTTTGTACCAACTAAGTAAACTTATGTGTTACTGCAAGTGACAAAGACTAGAAGTTCCTATGCACAATGTATCAAAATGCTACAATAAAAAAATACCGCTGAGAATTAAATACCAGTTACAGACAGGGAACATGAGTACGTGAAGGTAAATTTCAAAAATAAAGTCAGCATTGAGTAGTTCTAAGTGGGGAACAGCTTAAGGATCATGTAGTAGGTGTTTCAAATTGGTTATGCAAAACTTGCAGAAACTGAAGTTGGAATTACATACCAAGGTAGTAGCAGGACAGAAGTGACTGCAGGCATCCTTACGTGGGTGATTCTGTGACCATTGCATGATGCTGTTTCCCACTCTGTGCAGTGATGAACATTACACCCTAATATACAGACATAATAAGCATGTGCTTACAGCTGCATATACACATGCACACACACACACATATATATACACTAGTCCTGGTACTTGGAGTGTGCATTGCAAGTACATCTCCTGCTGGAACTATAGCTTTTCCATCTGAGCTATGAGGAAGGCTCAAAGCTTTGGGAAATACCCGTTATGAGATTTGGTTTCATACCCAATTCTTTTCTGTATAATGTGTCCCCTTTGACTAATGGACTATGGCTTTTAGCACCGGGTGACTGTTGGCCCTTATCTTGGATGAAGTGCAGTACAGAGATATGAAACAGGTTCAATAAGCTTTGGCTGAGGAATTTCCTCCCCACATCCTTTTCTCCCTGCCATAAACATATGAACTGAATTAAAAGACTGGGCCATAGAGAATAGAAGTGAAAGAGACAAGATGGTATTTTGAAGAACAAGCCCAAGTGCAAGGAAGCTAAGGAATGATGAGGCAACTCCAGGCACAGAGCAATTTCCCTTTCATCACTCCTAAGACATAGGTGAGAGAAGCAATGTCTGAATAACTGAAATAACACAGTAAACAAAGAAAAAGCAGACACTGGCATATAGACATGCTAGAAACACATCACAGCTTCCATTTTTTAGGAAACTAAATTTCCTAATAAATTTCCTAAGCTATTTAGGAACTAAATCCTGTGCCAGAAGGCCAAATTGTTATTTACAGTAAAAAATGTCCAAGTCCATGCCTAAATACATCTCTCTTATAAACAGTTGCATATGGGTTGTTCATGCAGGTGAGAATCAGAAGAAAAAAAAAAAAAAAGAAAAGAGAGTAATGAGTAACCCAAATGGGAAGGAAGAGATAAGTTACGTAACTGCAGAACTGCAGTCCATGCAGTTTATGCATACATAACCAAGCATTAGACAACATGTGTTTGCAAAGAGCTTGCTACAGATTAGATATTCTCAAGCAGTGAGATTCCAAACAAATTGCCACAGTGCTTATGTGCCCCTTGGCTTATAGGACTTGGGTTGCTTGGTAAATGCCATCAGATACTCACCTACCTTTCAGGTCTTAATAACCCTTCAGAAGAAAGCTGGTTGCGGCAGGTTGTTTTGTAACTTGGTCATCAGTGATCGTTCCTCTCGTCTAACATGCCCACTGACCTTGACTCTGTCCCCTGTTCTCATCACCTGATTCTTGGTTTTCTCCCTTGTTTGTCCCTGTTGACGTCTCTTTGATCACCCACCAACCTTCCAGATAGCTCCTAGCATTGCTGTTTGTTCCTATCAGTTCTGCCTGGTGAACGGCAAAAAGCACAACCTGGCTAGCAGGGCCTAGCACCATTTTATAGGCAGTTTGACAGAGCAGAAACTGAGAAACCTACGTGGCTTTTTCCTTCTGTTCATTATGGCATGGCCTTGAGTCATGGATTTACACAGCAAGTGTCTCTAATTTACTTCTAAACTTGCACAATCTCCAGCTAAATTCCTACTACTAAGCTAATGAAGGCCAGGCTCCACTCACTGCCTGTCCGTGAGAGGACGCGGTAAAGCGTGGCCATGGTCAAACTCCTTCTCTGAATATGGGTGCCTCATGAGCTGTGTGTTGGGGGCAGCCCTGGTCCATAGAACCCCCTGAGCTGTGTCCCAACACTGTTGAGTGGGATAAGACTCGGAACAGGCTAAGCTGGGGAGCACAGAGCTGGACAGCACAGATGTCTGTGAGAGTCCTCACCACACACATCCTTAGGCCTTGCTCAGATTAACTGGGCAGATGAACTGCTGGTTGCCTGCTGGCCTCTGCTGTGTGCTGCCAGGCCCTGTTCCTCCCCCACCCTCCCAGTACCTATTACTGTAAGGTTAGAACTGATTTCTGTGATTCACAAACCCATTTATCAATTTGTGCCTCCCAGCAGTCCCAGCATGTTCAGAGCCGTCATGAAGACTTGTTTTCATGCGAGAGGTGTTTGTAGACAACAAGACAGCCTTTCCAAAATGCACTGCAGCTGACTTGCTGATTATGACAAGTCGGAGCTTCCACTCACACTTTGCCTCATTCCAGGAAGTTCACAGCCCTGTTTTCCCCTTCTGCTCTGCAGTTGGTTGGTAGCAAGAATACTGTCCCTGCCATCCCTGCCCCACACCAACTCCACGTGCGGTCCATGCCAAGGTCTGGGGGCTCACATCTGCTCCTTAACTTGCATTGCTCCTCCAAGCCAGCTCCAGCTGAACATGAGCAGCTCTTCCAGTTTCATTTTTAAGTCAACCACAGCACACTACTCTTAGAAGAGAGAGTTAACCATATCAACCTTGTTGGTAACAATACCAGTATGAGAAACCCAGAGACATCTGCTCTAGTGACAATAACCTAAAGCTTCTACATACTCCACAATTTGTCATATTTATTTAATCAGAAGTCTTTCCTCTAGATTTATTTATTTTTTTAATATTTACTGTGTCTGGTCCCAGACAATAATAAATTGAATGTTAAAACCACAACCAACCTCCATAAGCACCAGTAGGCCAGTATTTAGAAGTTTATGTACGGACCTGAAAAGCTTCAATAATACAGAGACATGAACCCAAATATTCCATGGCCTGAATGAACTCTGGCCAAGTTCTTCAGATACCCATCTCAGACTAACGGATTCAGAACTGCTCACTGATACACATTATAAGCACATACATGTCCTTAGAGAGACTGAAACCCACAGCAGAAGTGGCAGCCAGGCAGATACCCATGGCAAGTGCAGACACCACCTCAGAGGGCCCAGAGGCAGTCTGGCAGCAGGACTGCTGTGCAGCCCATTTCTCAGCTCTCCTAAGGCAAGCTCTTTTGCCAGGCACAGCAAATACAACCTCTGTGCCTTTCCATCAGCAAAGGAAATAAAAACATCGTTTTCGTACCTGACATATCCAGAAGTATGCAGGAGGCCCCTGGTGCTCAGATACCGGGGAAGAGCATTGTGACAGACTCGGCAGCTCTCTGATATTGATGCTGATATCAGAGACAGAAAACAACTTGTACAACATTTTGAGTAATAAGCTATCTACACAGCTTTCTAGGTAAGTTTTATTATCCTGTGTGCTAATCCAGTTAGCTAGGGAAAGAAATAATATATATATATATATATCGAGATCAGTTTATGATTATCACAACTCTCCCCTATATCATGCCTATTTGTACCTTGTACCCCAGTATCATTACCCCATGAACACCTAGATTCTCTTGCAATGCATTAAGTGCTTAACAATGGTATATTCATAAAATAAAATCCCTCATTGAAGGAAAGTAGTTTTTATATTCATAACTCTGCCTATAAATAACAAAAATAAAAGTCACAAATTTGCTAGGCACCTGATTACACCACCACCACCCTGACACACACACACACACGGGTGGAAGCAGAGCTTTGGAGGCCTCATGCTGCTTTGTGTGGCTGCTGTACATAACTCCAGAAGTGTTTGGAGGGCTGAAGATGGGATGCCAAATTTAACAAAGGTCCCTACTGCATATATATAAAGACAAAAATCAGCTCTTCCACTGAAACCAGTAAAAGGATTTTCTTGAAGCTTTTAAAAGATTGTGTGACTGTTAACGGTACTACAAACTGAACTTCTCTGTCCTAGGAGTAAGATGTCTTTTGAAGATGATCTACAGTATCAATGCTTCTTCACTGATGAAGAATCTAAAACTTCAGCATTTGTCTCAGCCTTGATCCCCTCCACACACAAAGCCATCCTGCCAGAATTTGGTAATTTGAGTTGAGGCTCGCTGAAGCTGGGGGGGGGGGGAGGGGAGGGAGAAGTACTGAGAGTCCCCAAAGTCTTCCACAGTCTCTATTACTCCTCCATCCAGAAAGAGAAGAGTAGTTCTCTGGGTTTTTACTGCTGTTCACTGATAAATGCTGTGACTTCATTGCAATGGCAGAAGTCCACATGTAGCACCAGTCAAGACAAAGCAGTTTAGAGATGATTCATCAGGGTAGTTGCTTGCATGGGCTATCCCAGGCGCTATCAACAAGTTATCTCAGCAGCAAAGATCAAGTAGAGGTTTACTGTCCCTTCTCAGCCCACTGCTCTGGACAAAGGTTCAGCCAGCAGTAGTACTTAGACCTGCTGGACCTAATAAGCCATGCCAGGTCTCTGATGTTGGCTGGTAATGCTGCAGGGAGCAGCGCAAGGTTTGAGCACACATTTGTCTGTAGTCAGATCAGGACACGACTGGACTGTGATCTGGAGCTCTTACCCTAGGAATTTTCCATACCGGTGGCCTTGCCACAGCTCTTGTGTCACCAGCACCAGCCTATATCTCAATCACTCGGGCTAGTCCATGCTCATAAGCATTTGCTGGTACAGGTAAAGAAAATTAATGAGGCACATTATCTGTCTTGCAATATAGCTTTATTTTTATCTCCATCATAATAAGGACATTGCATCATCCTTGCAGCATCCTGTAAGATTTTAAAGAACACATCCTCAGGATTTGGGTTTTGTGCCTAATTCTAATAAATTAAATTGTTCCTTTGGACTTTTGACTTCCAGGCCTAACATCTTGCACAGTCAGCAGGACAGTTTCAGCCAGCAAAAGGGTTACTGCTGTAGGACTGGACTTTATGCCACTTTGTAAATAAAGCAGAATGGTCCAAAGCAGTTCCCCTCACCACAGAAAGAAACATCACATAACTGTACGTGTGTTTTGAAACAGAAAACAGAATTAAACCATTAGATTTGACTAAACATGAGTCTTTAGGGGAATCTTCTGGCTATCCAGGCATTATGGGAGAAAAGCCCAGAGTCCTTGGCAAGTGTGAGTAGTCAGGAGTTAGATCCCAAATCTGCAATCTGGATGCCCAACTTTAAAGAAAACATATATTTCTAACAGTTCGATGAAAATAATAGGTAGTCAGTTTCAACAATTCAGAATTAAATCCTCAGTCTAAGCCTTTTCCTGCCTTATAAGTTGGAATTTAGACACCTAGTTTTTGTTGGTCTGCAATTATAAGCCCATGAACACATTTGAAATACTTTTTTTTCCTTCCTTATTTTCTGCATCATTCTTTAAGAAGCCTCATATAAGAATCAGAGGAACTCAAAAATATTTGTGGTACATCTTTTTGACTAACTTTGATTACAGCTTTTGGGTACTGTAAAAGCTCAACATTTTGTGTAGCTGCTCCAATGCCTAGGATGCACATGAACTTGCTACTCTACTGCCACCACTTATTTTATTAAAAAAATAAAAAAGGGAGGGGGATACTTAATACAATGATACAGCTGTGTGGTTATGCTACTGTCTTTGAAAAAAAAAAAAAGTATACAGCATTTTTTTTATTATAAAAACAGCTTTGTGAGTGGAGAACCTACACAGATGAAGCATCATTCCACAACCTCTTATTCCAAGGAGGTTCATGCCTACATCTGTCACTTCACAGAGATTTGCCCTCTCTACAAATTATGAGATGCCAGACAGGTGACAGTCCTGACAACATCACCTACTGTACTGAGAGCACTCAACTCCTGCATGGCCCCAACAGGATGCCTCCCCATCCCTTTTACTGGTGGTGCCCAACCTGAGACGTATGCACCCAATGCTCCTTCTAAAAGGATAGGAAAAAAGCATCCACCACCCACCCATTACACCAATAGCTCCTGTGTCAGCAGTCTAGATTCAATTTTATTTTTTTTTCTTCTTAGAGGTTTTGAGCCGGCCTAATACTAGCCCAGCCTAGGAGCAAGCCCCTGAAGCAGTACAACCATCTCACACCATCCTGGAGGAGACAATTCATGCACACAGTGGTATATGGGCTATAGGGCTTCCACCTCTGTTATGACTGGAGCTACGAGGGGCTGTTCTTCTAGTAGCTTGCTCCTTTCCACTGTCTTCCACCTGATCTTGGAAAAAAATAAAATCAAAGATCTACACAGCAAACAGAAACTCAGCTACACTCTCCGAGCCACAGCTCTAACTCAGCACTAAACCTGTCTCCTACCCAATGATATCTCCACAGGTCACCTCCACACAGAGGTGGCATAATCTGGGGACAAGATCTTTACTCCCAGACACTTAGAATCATAGAACTGTTCAGGTTGGAAAAGCCCTCCAAGATCATCTGGTCCAACCACCCCCCTACCACCAATATCACCCACTAAACTATGCTCCTAAGCACCATGCCCTTACCTCTGCCTCTCCTGACCACTGCATCCCATCTTGTTCATCACCCAGCCGCTGCATGCAGTTTGCATCTCTGTGCTTTCACATGCCAGATTTCTAAAGGGGTTTTCTTGTCTGTCTCCAGACAAAACTCCCAGCACCTCATTAACTGCAACATTCTTTTAGACAAGCTGTCCACATTGTGTAGAGATAGCTATCAATGTTTAGCCACAATTTACATCTCTTTATCTGCACAACAAAACATATGAGCTTCCTTCACAATCTTTTTCCTCTACATTTAAAGTACAGAAATCTAACCCATAGCTCCTACGTCATTAGAGTAGCAATGAGCAACAAGTACATGCAGATATCTACTGCTTTACTTCCTCCCTACCCCACTCCAGGAGAGCACAGAGTCTTAACTAAAATTTATCCTCACATCCAGTACACAACTATCTAGGATTTCAGACTTGGATTGTACAGGACACCTTCACAGGAATTAACTCACAACCATGGAAGGGGAATAAATACTTAGTGTTCATGCAATAACTATTGAGAAAAAGATCTTCACCAGTTAATTTTTTCAGAATACCACTGATGCACCCAAGCAGAATTATTCTCACCTTCTACGCAATCTCCTCTAGTTCAAGGACACAGCTCACCCTTAAGCTAGGAGAATAAATTCAGACAAATTGACTGTTGCTTAAACCTCAACCTTCCTTCCCCCCCAACTCTTACTTCTTCATTAAATTACTAAGCAGCCTCAGACTATATATCTCCAAAACCAACTTTACCTACCACAAGCTAACCTTCTGAAGCTTAAATAGATAGCAGTTTCTGATTCACACCCTTAAGCCAGAAGCTGACTTCTTATTCAGTCACTTTTCAGCTGTTTTCAATCACTCCCTTTTGCTTTAAAGTATTGCCAGGTGTGCACCAGGAGCTGATATAGCTAGCTCAGATAATCCGTCTCTATAGAGTTGAAAGATATAAAGCTGAAAGGCTACTTGAAGCTTTTCAGGGGGAGGAAAAAAAAAAAAAAGGGAAAAAAAAAAAAAAACAGCCCATCTTGAGTGATATTTATTTGTAACACATTATATCTTAGACAACATTTTAAGTGTTCATTTATTATTTTTCATTTCCACATTGAATGGTTTGGGTGGGAAGGGATCTTACAGACCATCCAGTTCCTACCCCTGCTGTGGGCAGGGATGCCTCCCACCAGCCAAGATTGCCCAAAGCCATCCAGCCTGGCCTTGAACACCTCCAGGGGTATAACATCCTAACATCCACAGATTCTCTGGGCAACCTGTGCCAGTGTCTCACCACCTTTACAGTGAAGAATTTCTTCCTTATATCTAATCTAAACCTACCTTCTTTTAGCTTAAAGCCATTGCTCCTTGTCTATCACCACATGCCCTTGTAAAAAGTCCCTCTCCAACTTTCTTGTAGACCCCCAATTTCATTTGTTTATTTTGCATGTCTGGAAGTATAAGTGGATATTTAGAAAACAATTGCACTTATGATATCCTACACAGCACCAGTTATCCTACCAGTCATTCACGGACCCAAGAAATGCCTGTCCTGGAGAACATACATTCAGGCATACGTGCACTTAGAAAACTCTGTCCCATAGAGACCATCGTCAGTGCTCGTTCCTGAGGCAATGCCCCCAGTCAAGGTGAAGCAATTTTAAATTCTTCTGGCATTTGCATCTGGGAGGATTGCCAGGACACTAACAGATGGTGTTGAAATATCCCTTCCTTCTGCTCAGAAGAGAGGCCCATCAGCAGCACTGGGACACTTTCCATTAACTGTAGGCTGCCTTGTTGTACATACACCAAAGGGATTTTACTGCCCAGTCGCACTTGTAATCTTCTTAAAGTTTTGCAATAATGCTAAATTTGATGTGAAAGCACTAAGTGTTCACTCTCTAGTGAGGAAAAAGGCATTCCACAAAACTGGTCTAACATTTCTTTGGGACCAAATCAAACCGAACTGAAATTAATCTACCCTCAGCTTTAATCTGCTTTGACCTTCTCCTCTTGTGCTGATTGATGACTCTGGAGAGGAGATTCTTTCCTGCAAAGCAAATACCACCACTGTAAAGTACAGTAGCTTCCTTGTTTACCGCGTGATTTTCATGTCACTGACAGAGATCCCTTCCTCAGGCTGTGTGCACTTAACTCTTCTCCGTGGCACTGCTACAGATGGGAGCAGGATCTGTTCCAGTATAACTGAGGTAAGTGGGAATTGTCTTGCAGGCAGCACTTTTGCCAGTAATTACTTCTTATGATGACTGATGAAGCATTTGGGTATGACACCAGCTTTTAGAAAAATGGCAAGAGAGAGGAGAATCTGTCTGGGCCAGGCCCAGGAACTGGGGTGCACTCAGTGCCCGACACCCACACCGTGCTAGGTGAACCCTGGCTGCTTGCTCCTACTGCATCTCCTTGTTCCTCACTATACCTGACCTGTGTGTTGTACAATAGCCAGCCTTCCTCTCACACCTCTCACCAGATTTCAGCAGTTATTTATTTCCCAAAGTGCTCTGTCTGGCCTAATAGCTACCTGAAGCCTGAAGCTTAACAATTGCAACTGATACCCACTCCCCTCTCTTTATATTTTCTTCTACTTCTATAACCAGTACCCTTTCTTCCTGTGGGGAAGCACATCATGACCCTAAGCTGTCGATCAGGTTTGCCATCCAGAAAACAAACCCTGCAGGCACCCGGGGTAGCTACCTAGCCTCCGCTCAATCCCACAGCACCGAGTTTTACTCCCCAGGCCAACCCCAACAAAATGGGTGCAGCTATACCAACACGCAGTGCTGGCAGCCAGCACACCCACACCCCTCTGTGTGTGTGCATGTACCCAAGGAGAGATGGCCAGGCTATCACCCTACACAAGGAGAAAGGTCTCCTTCATCTTCTTGAAGGTGAAGCCCTGTTGATGAGGTACCCCTGAATGCTTTCGGTTGTTGTCCCTCCTTGTGGGCCTCAGTGAATGCTGTGGGCCCACTTTATTGAGGGCTTTGTTGAGATTGTGAATGCATGGGTGTCAGTCTCCTACCTGATTAGGAGGTATGGGCTCCATCACATCCATGACCATGAGGTGTCTGGGGACCGCCAGCTCCATGAACCTGGGCATAGGATGCCTCACTAAGCGCTCACTATGTGTTTTGTTTTAATCCAGAGGAGTAGAATGGATTCCTTTCCCTGCACCTCAAACTAATGTTGAAATTGCTGACGATGAATCCAAAGTGATCTCTGCCTGCTGGGATGCACACGCAGTCATTCAACCACCTGGTCCAACCTGTCACCCAGCCCTAGCGTTAATTTCACCTCATCTGCCCCCAGAAGTCAGCTGTGTTTCAGAGCTGTGTTACCCCAAGCCCCACTGCTGCTCTGTGGTTCCTCAGCCCCCAGCATCCCAGGCTTGCAGTGAGGGAGAAAGGTAGAAAAAAATTGAAATACCACTCCCTGTCCCTATATTTCCCAAGCTGGGTGAACATCACCTAGGGATTTCCTTGTTTCAGCGCCATTGTCATACCTGAAGGGAGGGGAGAAGAGCACAGAGGACTGAAGGCAGAGATGGGATCCCACCTGAGCCACAGTGAGATGCTTATTTTTTTCCTGTTCCCTTCCCCTTTTCCATTTCTTAGAGAGATGTCACCTATGAGGGAGGTAAGGATATGCACAGTCTGGCTGAAGAAGGCAACCAGGCTAAGCAGGACAAACGCCGCCCTCATAACTTTCTTTCATCTTCCTCCATGAGAACCTCTGACCTGAGCCTGAGCTGGGGCCAGGCTGCCTTGCCAGGCCACGCAGTTTGGAAATGGCTGAGAGCAGGACAACCACCACACCGCCGTGCCATGGACCAAGCTGCACCTGCACCTCAGATGGCTCAGCTGGAGACGGAGACACTGAAAGCACTTCAGAAAGGCCACAGCAGGAGAACATCTGGCGAGAGCTGGCCCTGCTAGGTTCACACTCAGTGAAGAGCGCTGTGACCATCAGCAGACATTTATTGATAGGCACATCTAAAAACATCTTCTCAGGCGATGTAACAGCTGGGAGCAACAAGCAAGAGCAGATATTGTATGTTTATATTATACAGCAACAGCAGAGCTGGCTCCCTGCTGGTAATCATTTGAGATCCAGTGCCCGAGGCCATTGCATTAGTCAGTTAAAATAGGGCTTAATGCTACCCTAGTTTACACGTGCACAAACTTTCCTAATGTCAATTACGGTTGCACGTTGCCTAACCAAGGGCAGCACTTGGTCTGGAAGTTGTTTGCATGCCCTGTAATTTATACTTTTTGTACTGTGAAAAAAAAAAAAATAATAATACAACAATCAGCTGAGCTGTTGGTTGCAAAACATCTTCTCCTGTAATTACCCTGATTGTTTATGTCACGGTAATGTGTCCTTAGACATTGAGCAGTGTAAAAAGATTGATACACCCCAAAAGTGTAAATGGCAATTAGGAAATTTCAACAGGTGCTGAGTAAGATGGAATGTTTGTGACATTTTAATGCTAGCCTTCACTCTGTTCCTCTGTCTTGTTGAAATACAGAGATGTCAGTTGTTGGGGGAGATGTTTGGGGGCAGTTCAGTGAAAATTGGTGTATGTTCGGTATGCCAATACTCTATTCTTTCATACAAACTATGGGCTTCCTTTGTAGTAAAATTGTAATAAAGGGACTAAGATCTACACAATATTCACTATAAAAATATCACAAGCAGGTTTACATTTGCAGTGTCATGCTTTGGCATGTACCAAGAGCAGGAATGGCCATTAGCTGGAGGAAAAAAAGTCTGAATGCAAATAAATCATGGCATGGAAGCACAGCCTGTGGAAATCGTGCAGTTGCAGTATGGCCTGGCATTTCCATGTATGTGTATCAAGTATATCCTCCTTCATGAAATAACTTGTGAAATAGTGGCTTTTGGCTTGGTAGTATTAATTTTTAATCTTTGGCTGACAGGATCAGATCCTTTGCTATTGTCAAGCAACTGTCAGTGGTACCACACCAGGCTGCATGCACAAACAGTCTGCCATAAATTAGTGAGTAACCTTTCCCAGCAGTATGGCCAGGGCTGTTCTGGGGACCTGATGGGGTGCCCACCACTACAAGGTAAGCTGAAGAAAGAAATGACAAATTCAACCTGCATTTCTGATTAATGGGAATCCATCATAGTGGTAGTTAAGTGCAGTGGTATCAAGAGAGTTTGAATCTGGGGGAACTGGACGAGAAGCTTTGGCAGAGGGTTAGCAAAACCAGAAGCACCAAAAGGAGCTGTGACCATCATGCCTAAGTCATAAGCAGAGAGGAAGACGACTGATCCCAGTCACAGGATCAGGAGCAACCTGGCAATTAGCTGAAGCATTATTTTGAATGTTTTAAAGGCTTCTGGCCAGTGCAGTACTTCAGCACAAATCTGTTGTTAAACACGGATAGGCGTCGCTGAACTTTGCCCTAGGTAGCTCTGCAGTCTGTTTGGAAACTGGGAGATGGATGGCACAACCTGTGCATGTTTCCTGGACGTGCTTTGATTCCTGATGGACAGTGAGTCATGGAGGCTGATGGCACACGGAATTGCTGTATTTCTGCACGAGTGTCAGAAGACTTAAGTTTTAAATCACGGGCCTAGGGTGATTACTGCTTACATTTTAGAAGAAGACTGTTTATACTGTATTGCATAAATATTTATGTTATAAGAAATACTTCTGTTATCTTCATTTCACTAAAATATGGTACAGTTTGACATGGCAGTTGTTTTGGGGGCTGCTTCCTCCGCTTCTGCTGAGCTTAGAGTTAGGAAACCTAATGACCTCTTAAAATAGTCTTTCAGGCATTTAAGGAGTACTTTTCGTTTCTCTCCATCCCTTTCATTTTAAGATCATATGCAATCAAAAAAAAAAAAAGAGCAAGATGGCTGTTTTTGCCTAGTCATAAGCCAGACATCACTCATGTCATGGGAAGCATGTTGGAAACACTCTGTGTGCCATCTTTCTTGTAGAAGGAAGAGAGAGTCTGAGCCTATCACAACAAGACAGGCTGTTTGCATCTGGTTGTTACAGAAGCCTTGGCTCTGGTCTCCTGTGCTTACCTTCACTGAGGACAGACTGCAGAACCCTGCTGGAAGATATTTCGGCCTGCACAATTGCACTGAGCAATTTTTTTTTTTTCTTCATATGAAAACCTTTATTGGAAACACAGCCCTCTGATGGGTTTCTTTAATGCCTGGGGCTAACCTCAGTTCCTTTATTTTGTACTATGTTATTCTGCAAGCTTCCGTGATACATATGTAAACAGATAGTATGAAAAAAAATCTTCATTTTTTAAAACTTCTCTTTATTTTTACATTCGATGCACGAGGACAGACAAGATGAGTATTCAGGACAAAGTATAAAGCCATATACTGTCCTAAAAACAATAAAAGTGATAAAGTTTGAGAGTTTAGAAAAGTATTTTAGAAACAATGTATTTCCAAAATTCCTCATTACAGAAAATTCAAATCTTTTAGAAAAGTGGAGTTCAATATCCTTGTGCATTAAGCCATATGATGAAAGTATGTAGGTGTCTTCCATCCTTATTTTAAGAAATCTGTCTCTGCATTACAAACCATCTTTACGTAACCTATTGAAGGAGCCAACAGCCTCCATAATAAGCAGTATACACAGTTACAAACAATTTTAAAAGTTATATTACAAAATATACAGTAGTTCCTTTTTACATTTTTATAGATAAACATTGCATAGTTATCAAATACGTAATATATAACACAATCACATGAGCCTCTTTCTGTATAACTTATGAAAAGTTCTGTACACTCAAATAATTATAAATAAAGTGTAAATATCTTTTGTTAAGAGCAGGGGGGAAATATACCAGGACATGTTATGCTGCCAAGTGTTAATCAAAAGTCCTTGTTTGGAATCTGCCCAAAACAAAGGCACAATATGGCCCGAAGTTCACCAGCAAGGACAGAGTGAGAACTGGGTATATCATATGGGAAACATTACAATGAGGAACATAAAGTACTGATATGTCCAACCATAATTTTTACCCTGATTCTTTTACAAGAACTGCTTTTCCTCTAATGCTTTGCTGAAAGTTATCACTGTGCTTGATGGCTTTACTTCAAGATGCAAAATAAGGTGCACGTTAAGAAATGAGTAAAAGTAGATAAAAATGTTCCCTGTTTCAATGGGTGTTCAATGGCTGTTTAAGATAACTTTGAAAGAATTATGGATAATTTTCTCATATTTTTTCTGTAGAAACAGAGCATGGGAAATGCACGCTAGGATCTAAAGAAACGCAGATCATGAAAGCATCATGAACTGAGAAGAAAATGAAAAACAATTATTAAAGATACCACAATTCCACTTTGAAAATGAGATGCTGAAAAAAATCTGTTTGAACTATATGAGGGAGAAGGTAAATACTTTTCAAAAAAAATAGTTAGGTATAACTCTGCTCTCTGTTACTAAGCCTACAAAGAGCAGAAATACACCAAAATTAAATGCTTTTGGAAATTCACTCTGATTCTAAGCATTTTGTCACTGACTCACAATTGTAGCAACAGTTGGAATCTCAGTATGAATGTAATTTTCAAACATGTTTTAGGCAACTTAGTTTCCCATTTCAAATGTCAGCTTAAAAAGGAAATTAAAAAAATTCCCCTTCTAAAATGTGTGTTTACCTGATAGCTGAATGCAACCTACTAATCTTAGAGCTTTGCATAAAACAAACTGTTCAGAAGTGTGTTCTAGCAGCACGGAATGGCTACGCTAAACTAAAGGTCTTGTCAGCATTTCCATTACAAATGTAATCTCAACTCAGCCATATAAAGTGGCTTTAAATTATACTGCTTGGCCTACACCCAACCACATGATTTTTTTTTCTTTTGGTGGTTGGACCTCAGATATTATCCTGTGCTCACTCATATCTAAGCTATTGAAGGCCAGCAGAAGTACTCAATGCGTCTTTGAAATGTTCTTTTTCTGACACTGAAATGATGCCTTTTGTCAGTCCATGAGTCAGAGCAGTCTCATAAGCATTTAGCAGAACATCAGTAATGGTAAGATCTGTGCACAAGCAGCTTCACTCTAAGTGCTACACTACCTATGGGTTGACTACACGTGGCAATGACTACACTACCTATGGATTTTGTTTGGGATATGTTGTATTCAATCGCCAGTAAAATTCACATTGTTTCCAGGGAGCACACAGGGATGGTGCAGAGTGAACACTCCTTTCTCACCATTAAATGCTACTAGATGTCCCGCACTAGCCATAATCTTCTCTCTGGGTTCCCTCTTTTGTAGCCCTAAAGCTACTCTTGTCGCTCCACCGCTACACTTAAAGGTCATTTTGTGGCTCAGCCAGACGGAGCCATAGTTGCACACAGGTCTCTTGGCATCAGCCCGGACTTGAGTGGCTCTCTCCACCCCTACACCAGCCACTTGTCCTCCCTCCTGAACCATTCCTCTAATTGTCAGGACAAGAGCTTGTGGGGTTACATGGTGAACAGGACTGGGGAGGACTATCTAGACAGAGGAATGGCCACGCAACCACATCCTGAGTCCATCAAGCTCTTTCATAGCCACCGTGTCTCCAAACCTAGTGCTTAACCTTCAGCAGGCAAAGGGATCAGCAATTACTTTTTGGCCTTTAGCTTGAGATGACAAAAGATAACAGCTCCCGTCCCCAGTGTTAAAGGAGACAGAGGGCTCACAATGGGCCTATGCATACCCTTATGCCAGACCAGGACTCCCAGAGCTTCTGAGGGATGTCCCAGCATTTCACTTTCCTCCACACATGGACAATAGATTTTGTCTGTATTGGGAATACTGTTTTCCATTTTGACCACTGCAGCCACTGCAATCAGGCCAATGAAAATGCTTGGATACTTTTTTTTGTTTGGTTCTTTTTTTTTGTTGTTGTTCTTTTTTTTTAATTTCCAGAGCATTTGGGTATCAAAGTAACTTCTGCTGAGTAAGCCAATGGGCCAGAAAGGCTGTTCTACAAGTGCCTTGGTTGGTTGGTTGTTTTTTAATTAAGTTTGAATTGATCGCATTCCTTTCATCCCTCTGTTCATGGGTCTACATCAGGATTTCTTTTGTTTGCTACTGATAGCGTTGGATGAATGTACAACACAGTAGATCCTCTGTAAGCAAATCTGTCTTTAGCTTTTCAAATGATCATAGATATTCTAGGGACTGTCAAGCTTGTTTGACTCCATTCCTTGACGAGTGATATATCACTGGCTGCAGGAACCTAACAAAATGTTCACTCTGTCCTCAGTGCATTGTCCAAGATGGTTTACAAGAGCCTAACCATCCTATGCTGTATCTCTGTTGATCCACTACTATAAGGCTGTGTTGTTTGTGCCTGTTTTTTCAACACAAGCTGCAGCTGGTGCCCTTCTTACACCTCTTTCTTCATCAGCCATTGCAATGGTGTTTTCATAAACCTCCATAGTTTTTAGCTGATTGTCTTTGGCACCCTCCTGTTCTGCATTGACTTTGCAGCACTTGCAGAAACCGCAGCAGTGTTTCCCACAGAAGGCAAGTGTAGACATAATCATATTGTCCCAGGGCTCTAGAGAGTGCATCCAGATGGGTAGGAAATCCCAGTTTTGGAGCTTCTCAGGCAGTGAATGTGGTCGTTTTTTCTGCATAACATTAATTACAATCACAGCAATAAACAGAGCAAACAAGGGAAGGCAAACACCCAAAAGGACTGGCCAGCCTGCCAGTGACAGACCAAATACAAACAAAGGCAAAAGAAAGAAGCAGACGAGAAGATAAAATATAGCAAACCATCTGTACTTGGCTGTTATGTTCCCCAAAGTCTTGCACATCCGTATTGGGAGCCGGGTGAAAGGCAGCGGGTAAAACAGAATTATCCCAGAGACATTGAAGAAAAAGTGGCACAAGGCAATCTGAAAGAAAAAAAAAAAAAGTTTGAGAAGTTTGCTCCTACAAATGCCTTTAAATGCTCCTGCCTACATAATAATAACTTCCAGTGGTGCTGACTCCATAGTGTCCCTTCTCCTGCTCCTCACTTTTTTTTTTGTCTTGTCTTTCACACTGTTTCACTGCCAGGCCTTTCCTGCACGAAGCAAGGACTGGGTAATACCTCATGCATTGTAAAGGTCAAACCCTACAAACAGGCCATGGCATTTGGAAACGAGACAAGCATAGAGGGGACTCCTCCTTATCTCCCTGCAGATGGAGAAGTTTTAAAACACAGCTTTCCACTGCAAGAAATTGAGTCTACCAGAAATAAAGCTGGCAAACCAAGTAACAATCAGGAAACAGTTTTGTTGTTAGTAAGGCAGGAGAACCATGTGAGAACTGTTCATTACTGAGTTCTGCATCCCTAAGTTTTCAACTAAGAGATGGGAAGAGTAGATTAAATATTGCATACAAGTTATTGAGAAATTGCTAATTGGACGAACCTGGATTTTCCAAACAATTAGCAAAAAGTTTACACGGCACTGAGGAGATTCCTGAAATGTGACTTTTTCTAAATCTTTTATGATCATTTGATATTTCAAAATCCTTTAAAAAAAAAATAAGCATGAAGAGACATATACTTGCTAAATCTTTCAGAAGTCACTTGGACAGAATAAGCATACGTGGAACAAAACAGTACATTCCCTGCTCCCACTATCTTATTTTTCTTCCGTAACTGTTATCAGACTAAAGCAAACATGAAAGTACTGGATTCTGATTTTTAGAGTACATTATAAAAATAGCAGGTTAACACGAGAGCTGAGGTTGGTCAAGATAGTATCTTCACATGATTATATCTGTTCTGTCATGCCTGAGGACAATAAAATAACTTCTGTAATTTTCTTAATTTATTGTGGCTAGTAAAAAGCATTCATCCTATTCACAAAGGAAACTTCATTATCTTTTCACTCTTTGATGTAGAGGGTTCATTGAAATGTTATCTTCTGACTGGAATGTTCTTTACTGGGTGGTAAGTGGGAGCCCAAAGCCAGGCTGCCTACATCTCAAGTAGTCTGAGGCAAAAAGAAACTCAATAAAAGCCGCTCATATTAGATTTGCAATGAGAATGTTGTTGTCATGATGCTCACTGCAATGTCACACAGGTTGACAACTTGACATCTTATGAGTTTTAAAGCCTCTACTTAGATGACAGAAATCCCTGTACACTGCATAAACAGAGTTTGGGTCCTGAGCAGGGAACTCAACAGAAATTAGTAACCCTCATAGGGGATAGACAAAAGAGTTGTCAAAGTGAGCACTGAATTCCAAGATGCTAAGATCGCATACTCTGCAGTCAGGTGGCCAATCTTGTCTGATTTCTGAATGAATTAATCAGACCAAGCTAAATTTATGAAAGCAAGATCTGACTACATATAGACATTCTAGGAATGCTTAATAGAAGCCTTTTGCTCTGATAGTTGAAATTAATGAGCAGTCACTAGTAGCACTCAAAGAATCAAGTCAAATTTCCATGATATATTTGCATCAGAACTAATTTTGTCAGGTTTTTATTCAGAAAATTTGCAATTCTAAATGAATTCAAGGAAGCATTGGTTTATACTGACCTGTAATGAATATTTTAATGTACTCCCTGGGCTTGCTAAAGCTGCAAGTATAGCTGTTGTGGTTGTGCCAATGTTAGCTCCTAAGGTGAGGGGATAAGAACGCTCGATGCTTATAACACCAATGCCTAGGAGAAAGGAAACAGCATTGAATGATTGCAGAATGTTGAAAAAAGATAAAAAGTGGAGATAGAAATTACAATATTGACAACTTACCAACAAGAGGTGTAATTGCAGATGTGAAAACAGAACTACTTTGGACAACAAAGGTCATGCCAGCCCCTGCAAGCATAGCCAGGTATCCAGCTAGCCAAGTAAAAGGAAAAGGGAAATCTAAAAACAAAACAAAACATTGTCTTTAGAATAACAAATATTTAGAATAACAAAATGTTCCAGTCATATAGAAAACAATACTAAACATTTCAAATGTAAATATACTGCTTGCATATTGTCTAAAACAAGAAGATTTGGGGTCAGCCTGAGTTCTATTACTTGAATTTACCCTGTTCTTTGTACTCTCTCTCCAGCCTTCCACCACTGGACACACTGTGAGATGGATACTAGGCTAGGTAGACCTTTGTCCTGACCCAGAGTAGCATGTATGTTGTAATACGAGTAGGTACCAGAAATTTTTCCACTGAGCTCAACACAAAACTTTCTAGGTGTTTAAAGATCGGTTTTGGCGAGCAGGCGCCTGCTACATGAATCAGGTCTTCAGAAAGTTCTGAAGACTATCCTGAGAAAATAAGGAGGTTTGTTTTAACTAGTTTTAAGCTGATCATCTCCTAATAATTCACTTGTTACTCTTGCAAAGAAAAGCTAATCACACTGATTAGAGAAACTAAGCACAATGGTCTGCAGATTTGTAAGTGAGAAGAGGCCAGGACTCCATCAGTCAGGAAGACAGAGGGATTCCAAGCAGATCACAAATGAACAGTAACTGGCAGCCGATCACTTTCTACTCATTTATTTTGATTTGGGCAATGTTTGTTGCCCAGAAGAAGACAGAAAGGGGACCACTTTATTGTCTTCCCCACATCTGTGAGCATTCTCTTCTAACACAATCAGGTGTATGCCAGGACTGCTTTTCCCTGGTACAGGTTCTGACCTCTCCATTCAATGGAAAATGAAGAAAAAGCAGCCAAGTGGAAAACAAACAAAACAAAACAAGACAAAATAGCTGTTTGCACACAATGAAAACAGGCTGAAAAATCACCTGGATAACATGGGGAAAGACAGAAAGTACCTATATGCAGGGCTGCTTATCACCCTGAGGAGACGGTTAAGGAATGGAGCAGGGCAAGTAAAGGAAATTAGATCATTAATCTCTACGTACATTTATTCAGCTTACTTTAAAAGAAACATGGAGGCCCTGTGCCCAAGCCAGCAGTCACGATCTCGGCACTATCTTTTGAGGTTATGAAGATTACATTTCTAACAGCTAATGATTATACATCAAGATACAGAGCCTGAACTTTGGTCTCTGTTGTTAACCTGCAGTCCACAAGCAAGCTGTTAACTAATAGCTTTAAAAAGGAAGAAAATAGCATGCTGAGCTGAAGAAATATTGGGGGGTGACGACTGGTTTAATACTGCTTTCTTGAACCTATTCTGTAATAACTGCATAACAGAACAGGAGATTTTGATAAATGTGCCTAATGTCCTTGCTATTTCTAAGAGCAATCTTCAGGAAAAGCAGGTTAATTACCAGTGTTGATTGTCTTCTTGATAACACTTGCCACTTGTCCTTTAAGTACAGAGTTTAATAGCTTAACGATCATCACCAAACAGGAGCACAGAACAAGCAGGGACAAAGCCAGAAGGATGAGACCGATGGCAAGATCAGGCAGGTCTGATTCTGCAAAGAGATGCCGGCCTGAAAAAAAAAAAGAAAACAAATTGGCCTAGTCACATTTTTTCTTCTGATCCCAAGGCCAGCTCTGGTTTTCATGCATAGCCCTAAGAACGCGGGACCAAAGCACACGCAGCTTGAGGCGGTGATGAAAAGAAAGAAAATGCTGCCTCCCTGGCTGCACAAAAGCCATGCCTGAGAGGAACTCGTGTATGTACACTTTCATAAATACACAGTGGGCACATCTGCAGGGCAGGCAGAAGCAGGGTGACTATATGCATGGAAGGAGAACAACAACAGAGTGAGGAAATTGTGGTGTGCTCCCAGCTGGGCTGTGAGTCAGCTCTTCCCAGGGACGGCTGTGTGCTGGGAATGGCTGCTGAACGTCCTGAGCAGCACACATAGGGATGGAGACATCCAAGCAGCCACCACAGCACAGTAACTGTAGCACTGAGTCACCTGAATAGCAAGGGTGACATGATACTGAGGACCCCAATTACTGATATCAGGGAGCATGGAAAGGTATCTACGCGCAGCCAGATGCAGTGATGATGATGATGTAGCTGTACAGCAGAGCTGAGGCTGTTTTGACTGCACCTGTAGTAGTACCTTGTGCATGCATACAGGCAAGTGCCTCTTGGTGTAACTCTGAAGTGGTCTGTAGGCACCATTAGGAAGATAGGCAACTCTGTAAAAGTATTGCAGAAGGAGAAATAGCTCCAGTACTCACATTTGCTGATATAGTCTGTTTCAGATACATTTTTCATGGTCCATGTCACGTTTCCTTCAGTCCAGCAAAGGTCAGGAGACGTGCAGTTTTCTGAAGGTGAAAGTGTGACATTCTGCAGTGTCTAAAGATTGCCAGAGAAAGCAGATGGTTCAGTCACCTACAGCCTTCTTTAAGAGCCCATACAAAGTTCTAGGTTTTTGCTGCAACCAAGAATTCATCAACTACAGCTACAGGCAGGCTTGTAAGCTGGAGTATAATTAATGACACCAGAGAAATGACATAGCAAATTTTTTTGTTTTGTTAAAATAAACAGCTGTGCTGTTACTCAGGTCAGTCAATATGACTTTTAAAGATGAAACCTTCTATGTCAGAGCAACCATATCATCAGATCGTCAGTAGCTGAGAACCATAATTACTGATCTCAGGGCTCATGGAAATAGATTCACAGTTCTGCTTGCACTTTTTGTGCCATTGCTCACCTTCTGGGCCTGGAAGGATTGCAGGATGCTGACACTCAGACCTGAGAGGGCACTGGGAGCAGCAGGCCCACCTCAGCCTCCTGCCACACCTGAGGTGGAGCAGCCGGCACTGCTGCAGGTAACCTGAGGGGAGTTTCATGCTACCACGGCCTGCTCCTGGCCCTGTCTGCCATGGCTAGCATTTCACTGGCCATCCAGAACATCATTCAGTAGGAGTGGGGCTCCTCTGAAAACTTAATTTTAATCTCCACTCTGTGTGTGCTTTAGCATCTGCTGCCTCAGGACTTCAGGAACCAGTTTTACACACCCACTAACAAGTAGAATAACTCTCGTTAAAGGTCCAGGGGCTGTTCAATGCTCAAGTTGTTAGTTTAGCTGAACAACACAAACCAAACACAGCTCCACGGTCCACCAAAGTACTCCTTGGTGCCAATCTGGGCAACAAGTTCCTCAAGCTGCAGTGGTTTCAGGAGAAGAAAAGATAATTTTAGCCCCAGAGAGGCTTTGTCTGAAGGCAGTTTTCTGAGAAAACTGAAGTAACCAACTGCCAGCAGACCACCCTAGCACATAAAGCTGCTTAGATCAGATAGGTGGGCAAAAAGAGATTTTCTTGGGCATATGTTGCAGATTTTTTCCACTTTCAATGAGTCTGAAGGAGTGCCAAGTTTAAAGGCATTTGTATGTGAAAGGAGTAGGTTTGGCTCCAAACCACCAGTTCTGATAAGCAAGGGGCTGCAAAAGCAACCAAGTCAAGACTGCTGCTGGTATGACATGCTTGGTTTAAGCAGTACAAAAGCTACATTAAATTGTCTGCATTCCTTTTCTGCAGCAATAAATACTCATTTAAAAATCTAATTTCACAATCCTATGATAAGCAGTGCCAGCTATGGATCAATAAATATTTCCTGAGGAGCCTGACAACTAATTTAACATAATACTTACCACATTGGTTTCAGTTACGCACCAAATCTTTACAAGGCTTTTGTTTTTTGCTGATTCGTCATTTGTAGCAATTGCATTTATTACAGATTTATCAAGCTTAAAAATAAACAAAGGAAAACAACAGTGTTAGTCCAACTTCCACCACACACTTCTACCCAGAAGTCTACCACACTTCTACCACACACAGCTCTACCCAGATAATAACTTCCCTTTTGGAAGCTCAGCCACATGAAGCCTACATGACCATCTCTAATAGTGGAGCTGCTGCCCAGCAGGGAGGATGGGTTTTACTCCCAGAAAAGGTACAACTTCATATGCACAAATACTTACACTGGAGTATTCTCCCCAAATCACTCACCCCATCATCTCAGCCATTCTGTTTAAACAGCTACACTGACACAACTGCCTGAAGCAACAGGCTGCCATCCCATCCACCCCATATGTCACCTGCCTTCCCAGCCCTCTAGCTAAGCCTATCCTCATGAAGATGAAATGTAGGGGAAATAGAAGTGGGAATTATGGAGCTGGGTCTTTGTGAATCCACCTGCTAATGAGCTTTATCCCAAGGACACAGAGAAGTGATTGAGTCCCTTTCCCATATTCAGAGCATTCTGTGCTGTGGTGGTACCAAGTAAGTAGCTTCGTTAATGAGAAAAAGAGCTTACCTCAATGATGAGCTTTGTAAAAGGGTCTGTGATAACTTTTAGTAGCTCAGGGGCATCCTCACCACTTTCAAGATGAAAGGACTCCACTATAACATTAGTGAGATGGTAAAGATAGCCAGAAATTACTTCAATGGGCAACAATGCAAAAACAGCAAGCCAGTTGAAGAAATCATGGATTGTTGCCCCAGCAAAAGCCCTGCAAGAAGAAATTCAAAAATAGAGCTGCTTTTAATTAAACAATATGTGCACAACTTCAATTAAATATGAAATCATAAGGGTGGGGATGAAGCCCATTTACAGATAGGAATTATTTCATTTCTAAGGTCCCAGAAGCTGGTTGCTTTATTACAGAGCTCTAAGTTTTTTCCACACCATTGTCCAAGTGAAAGAGTCAGGCAAGGAGACCAGAACAAGAAAAACTAGACAATACAAAAGTAATCCTCAACACAAGGCTGCCAAGAGTACGTAACAGCTTACATTGTTTTTGTATCTCACCCTGTTTTGGTACACTTTTAATTCTCAACCAGGATTTGCTTCTAGGATCTGTTCTCCCTGACTCATGCAGAAGACGTCTCTTTGCAGCCCTCTCACATGTTCTTGCAAACCACGGGTGTACAGCACCCTTCCAGCTTCTCCTCCACAACCTGAGGAGCCACAGCTATTTCCTCAAGGGCACTCTTTCCAAAGTTCCTGGCAGGTGCGTGTGCTCCTCTTAATTCTATGCAATCTGCCTGTATTTGTTTTAAAATATGGCTCCTTAAATTAAGAATTGTAGAGGAAGAAAAACGTGGAAGAAATATTCCTTGAAATGCTAATCCACTAATTTAGGTTCCAAACTGCTTGAGGGGAAATTAGGTGGAGCATTCAAAGTAGGCCAACAAAATGGAGAGTGCTACCACAGAGAGAATATCTTAATCGGTGGTGGTCACCAGAGTTTTTCTTTCCATTTTGTGAAAAGTACACCTGTGAGTGCCCTACAGAACACGCATATGCAGAGGGTATTTAGAGACTAAAGTGGTTGTTAATGACTACGTTAAAAATCAACTTATTTCCTGTTATTTTTTATTTAAATTTTCCTGACCAGAAACTAGTAGGATACTTTGTCATTGCAAGTTAAGTGACAGAAACTAGCTCAACCAAAGATTCCGAACAGCAGATCTTTGAGAAATATGCTTCAGCTAGGTGTACTTTGTATGTTTGGAATGCCATAAATACAAGATACTAAAGTCTTATATTCCTCCCAAGTTTACTGCCCTTCTCCATTTAATGAGAGCTCTATGTGATAAAGTGAGCTCTTAGTGATAATGCCAAGTGACAGTAAAAAAAAGTTGCTGCTCTATTTATTTTACAGCCAAAACACTTCATTTTTCTATGGCTACCAGCTGTTGCTTGTTGTAGACTTCAAAAGCCTGGAGCACTGGAGTCCCTCTTAATGAGAGTAGATTGAAATAGTGTAATGTCAATTTATTAACTCCTAAAATTAAGAAGTAACCAAAAGTGGGTGGCATCATTGGAGTAGTCTGAAAATTTATCATTGCGTAAGATCCTATTTAAAATGGTGGAGTCTCACAAAACCACAAAAATTTAAAGAAATCCAATATGCTTTTCTGCATGTATATGAAGCCATATATCTAAACAGCACTGTACTTTGGCCATGGCAGTTGTGCGAGGAGTGACAACAGCTTAAAACTTGCTATCATGTCAAAGCTGACAGTTTAGGAAGCTGAAAATTACATCATTCACACCATAATTTTATAGGAAAAAGCAAACAATTAACTTTTTTTTTTTTTAACCTCCATTGAAATAAATGATAAAATCCTTTATGATTAAAATCTATTGCATTTATAGGTCATTAACCTTGCTTTAGAAGTTTCTTGCGATTTTCCTAACTAGACATTCAAATTCTGGTCAATAGAAGGGTTGAATGGCTGTAGTGCTGATAGGCAGTATAGAAGAAAACCTAGTGAGAAGGAAGAAAAGCAGCTTTTCAGTTCTACTGTTTAAGTACAATACCTTCTAAATTCATTCCTGTCCCCGGCTTGCATGAGTGCCACAATTGTGTTTGTAACTGAGGTGCCAATGTTTGCCCCCATAATGATAGGAATAGCTGATTGCACAGTCAGCACTAGAAAGTAGAAAATGAAGCATTGAATGAAAAAATCATCAGCGAGCTATTTGGTCCAATGAAAATTAATCTATGTTAACACCTGACTTCCCTTGATGTCACTGGGATTAGACACTCTAATCCAGACGTTTGCTTTAATCAAGCCCCTTGGGAATGTGGTACTCTGATAGTCTAGTGACCCCCCACTGCAGCCCATGGTTATCTCCTTTCACTGCATGATAAAGGGCCAGAGTAAGAGTCTCAGGTATTGTCTGCAGAATTGTGAAATGGTGCTAGAAACAAATCAAATTCAGTAACAGGCTAACAAAAGAAAACTATTCAGATACTTTAAAAGCTAATGCATTCAATACCAAGGCTTCCAGTGATTTTCTTTGCTATTATGGACAGTATTTTCTGCAGTGTATTAACTTTTTCTTCCCCCCCCCCCCCTTTTTTTTTTCATAATTTGATATCAGGGCAACAGTTGTGAAAGTCTTTCCCTGCTATTCCACCCAATGCTTCTACAACTTCAGCACAGGTGGGAACATTTGTTCAACCCCACACTGAGATTTGTGGGTGATCTTTAGGAAGATAATGTAAGCAGACTTACGTGTGGAGGACACCATGCTGACCACAATGGACGAAGAAGTACTGGAGCTCTGGACCATAACGGTCACCAGAACTCCAATCACCAGTCCCGCAACAGGATTAGACAGCACTGAATCATCTTTAAAAATGTCCCCTGCTGCTTTACCTGCAAGAACATATTCTCAGAGTGAGGGAAGTACAAGGTGAAGTCAATAGGAATTAGCAGAGCATTTAATTAAAGATCATTCAACCATTTAATATGATACATAGGTAGCCATTCTTGCCAGCCAAAAAATGTACAAGGCGATGTAGCCCAGGGAGGGATCCAAATTCAAGTTCTGAACTCCCAGTTTACCAGTTATCAGGCAATATGTTATATTTTCTCATTTCAGTGACTAAACAAGCTATAGTAAACTCTGCAGAGAACTATATAAAACCACCATCAGAAGAAAGACTGTAAAGAAAAAAAACACATATACATAGATTTAAATGCTATTTCTGCCCTAATGGCTTTTGGTTACTGCCTCAAGGAAAGCTAATTTAATAATTTTGAGTAATTCTGCTCCTGTAGCTTTCTGTATTGCCAAAAATCCAGATAATTCTGCAGAAAATCACGTATTTCTTTGATAACTTCTGAATCCATCAGCAGGCTTCAACCTATATTCCAATAGTTTTCATCTTTGAAAGATTTGGGAGACATTTCAGTGCTGAATGCTTTGATCAAGAGAGTAGTTTTGATGTTTCTCCTTGTTGAAATGACTTTCACATGGAACAGATTTATGCTCAGGTGCATTTGTGTAAACTATCACTAAAGTAAAAGGAACCTCCTAAGAAACTGGGGCCAATAATCCCTACATCAACAGCTCTTTGGAATCTGAGAAACAAAGGCCCTTTTTATTGCAGAGGAAAATCAGTTTTCAAGCAGAAATACTTACTTCTGAATCTGTATCTCTACACATAAATCTGTGCATTATGCTCTTGAAGAGTAAAACTTGGGTTTTGTTCACTTGGATGACATTTAATGCCTCATTTGTAGCTTATTCCTGATATTTTAGATGCATTTTCATACCTACCTCCTACCAGTTGAAAAGCTGAGCTCAGTACATCCAGAGAGCACACGAATAAGTAGAGTAATCCAAGCAAGATGATAAACTTTCCTATTCCGTATAGTACACGAATGATTTTTCCTTTTCTATCCAGTTCTGCAAAACAAATACATTATACATAAAAAAACTTATTTATGTTATCTGGTGTTTTCTCCAGAACAGTTTAATGTGCAAGCAGAGACTACAGAGTTAAGTATGGTGTTATGACCCCAGTGTATAATTAAACCCAAAGGAGTGTTCTTAATCCAAATTTTAACTGCAGAAATGGGTAGTTCATTTAGCTTGTTTTACCAGGGAAAAAAAATAAAAAAGCCTTTGGTATAAGATAAATGCCTTATGAAGACCAGGACTGATCCTTGGTTTAACATATTCATCCTACTGAGTAAAGAAGGATCAATAGGACCTTGAAAATAAGATCCTAATGCTTTTGGGTTGTTTTCAATATATTCCCTTGTGTTTTAAGGAGAGTAAGCAGCATGCTCTCCAATTCCTTCTAAGCTGCCTAAATACACTATCCCAATTTCACCACTATGGAAGCTGAGACAAAATGTAAAGCCTACGTCTGAAAACAGTTCAAATCCTAAATTCTGTTCTGCAGCAAATACCGTTTCAGAAAACATAACTGATACAAAGTCAGAAAAAGTAATGAAAAAAAAAATGCAGGTAGCTTATTTGCTGAGAAATGTCTACCTGACCACTTGACCCCGGTGTCCTGCAGTTCTGGCAGAGCCCATGGGTCTTCTTCTGGCGTTGTCTCATCTATCAAGGCTATCGTGGAAAATGCAGGTTGAATTTCCCCTTTATTTCCAAGTGAAGTCACGTTGCCTGATGAAATAGAACATTAAAAAAAAAAAAAAGTTTAATTACTTTCCTTCTTCTCCAAGGAGCATCAAGCTTACATATCTCTAACTCAGAGGTGAGAGCACATGTTACCTTTGTGATTTTCTCCTTCTTTTCCAGGCATGTTCTGGTTTTGTTTGGAAGAATCCCCGATATAGTTATTGGTTTCAGGCTTGTCCACCTCAGGCCAAGGAGCCATGATCTGTGACTGATAAAGTAACGCTGATTAAAATGTATGTGAACTCAACATACTCAATTTACAACAAGGAATTTGAGAATATGATTAATTTTAAGAGAAGAAATGGAATAGAAGTAATTTGTCCTTGACCACAGCTTTTTACTAATTTTTATGAACTATTATTTTATTTGTGAAATTGATACCTCATTTACCTTTGAAATCACACAGTTGATTTATTTGTGCAATTTACAAAATTAATAAAAAAAGTCAATCATGTCTATATTTTTGTTCACTTTTTTTCTCAGCTTTCCTAACGTAAACCATTTCTTTAATTCATTTTATCTCCTTTCAGCAAAAAGTCACATCACTGCTTTCCTTTTTTCCACCTTCTAGCTTTAACTGACTACCTTTATCAAACTGAAAATTCATTCTTCCTCAAGGCATAGCCTAGTTTGGGACACGTATGCTTCTTGTTGCCTCTACTGGTTCATTCCCATGGGAGGATGGAGGACTGTGTGACTCTGGACAAGTCGAAGGAAGACACAAACTTCAGAAGGTTCAGAATGGCCCTTGCTGAAGGACCAGACAAGAGCGTTATTAAATGACAGAGGCCATTTGCAGGTCTGTATTTGGAACTCCTGCCACTGACACTGGAAGTGAAGCGGAGCTGGTAGCAGCAGCTGTAGGCTCTCCCATCTCACACAGACTCTGCATGAACTTTTTCCTTCCTGACCCCTTTTGAGGTCAGGCATTTAGCACGTATTTTAATATTATCCAATAATAAGTCAAAAAAATAGAAAATTACATGGCCAATTCCTGCTGGAATAAGTACACGTGGAAGACCAAACCCAGGCCCAAGTAGAGAAGGCAGATGCTTTTTGAACCAAAACCTGGAAGACACAAGCTACTTACTTTGCCAGTATTGGGAGCCAGGGGGAGAGAGATAAAAGAGGGGCAAGGTGACTGGGGGCTCTAACAATACATGATTATAATTCTTCCCTCCCAGGCTTGTAAGGTGGTTCATTAGCTCAGCCTCTGTGACCCAAAACTCAGTGGAAGGGATGGGAGAGGTGAACACTCCCCAGAAAAGCCTCACCTCGGGGTCTGTCTCTTCAACCCTGTCTACCACACGTGTCAGACCATGCCACAGGCAAGGCTGTGGCCTGCCTGGTGGCCACCACGTCTCACACCCACATGGCTGGAACAAGGATGAACAAATCTGCCTGCAACACTCCTCATAAACAAGGCACCTGCGCCTAGCCTCCGAGGGTCAGAGTCGGAGCGGGTATCGTGCACCCGTAAACAAGGCTCAACCACTTTTAGCAGCCACTCTCAGGGAGTATAATTAATCGTTTGTTTAATGATAATCATTTATGTAGCTGAAGTTTTGTCCCTGCCCATGTCAACAGCCACACATCCTACTCCCGAGTTCAGCTTTGGCTGGGAAGGAAATGGCACAGAGATAATCACTGATGTCTTACTGCAACACAGCAGGGCATTGTTTTCTGGTACTTCCCAGATTAGGGATTCCTCCCCTTCCACCTAAGCAAGAAAAGTCATTCTACAATCTCATAGGCAAAAAATATGCTTTCACACAGTTGTTATCAGTGGCATGAGATCCAGTGCAGGTCCTAAGACACACAAAGAAAGATCTCAGAAGAGATGGATGAAAATCACTCTTGCTTGTTTCAACAAGGCTTTCCATCTGCTTGAAGCAAATTCTCATATTTTCATCCATGCCAGAACAACCTCCAAGCCCCACCCATGGCAGAACACCTCAATCTTGTTAAACAAGTTTCATTTATTCATGTTCAGCATTTAAAGAGCTCTGAAAAAAATATATCTGCTCAGCACAAATGCTCCTGAAGTGAAACAGAAGTCGTGAAAATGCACTGGAAATTCAGGTGCAAAGTTGCGTTGATGACATATTCCTGACACAGAGAAGCATGGAATATAGTGAACAGCACCAGCCCGAGAGATGCCATCGGTTCTTCTACAGCTCTTCTGCTCAGCTCAGAGTGGAAATGAAGGATTCAGCCTGCATGGTCACAGTATGGAAGCTGAACTGCTGCATTCACTACAGGAACTGGAGCTTGAAAACTTCAGCAGAAACCAGCCTCTAGTTCTCCTAAATAAACTCTCCCTGTTCAAGAATTCAGCAAGGCATCTTAATAAGCAACACTCATGTTCCTGAGGTGCTCGGGATCCCACAGGTACGTCATTATTGTTTTTGCTTTATGTGATTAAATAGCCTAGAATGAGAATTGAGCACCTCTGTGGCGGAAGTTTTTTTTATAAGTATGTTTATAAAATTATTCATATGAGTCCTAGCCAACCTCTGATTTGGCAAGGTAGACTTGAATACCAAACATCCTAACAGTATTTGCCCCGTGTAGTTGGGTTTGCAGTGGTATTCCTTGAACAGCCAATTCTGAGCGATTGCTATCAGGGACGGGTGAAATCAGAACCACGTAGGTCCTTGAAGTGCTACCAAAACTGTCAGCTTTCTCCAGATCCCAGATCTTGTTAGACGAAGCAGCTGAGAAGATAATTTACAGCCACCTGATACTCCAGTTGTCGGCATCCTGGCCACAGCTACTTACTGTTAATTAATCGCTGCTGCGAGGATATAGTTTTCCCTTCAGAGAGCTCTTTCTTGCCCTGAATACAGACATTAATATATTGAGTGAAACATGCAGAGGAAACCCAGATGCTGCGGAGGAGCAGGGTGACAGAGCTGCCCGCATCCCTCCCCAGCCCCTCGGGTTAGCTGCGCCCTTGGAGAGGCTGACGTCAGTCACGGCGTGAAAGACCTGCACCATTTTACGCAAGATACACACGACTACGAAAGCACTAATAGTGGTTTCCTCCTGAGCACTGACGACAGCTGCAAGGGAACATGTCAGGGAGCAGGCAGAGGACGGGCCAGCAGCTGCACAGCCTGCCAGAAGCAGCCACGTCCCCCTGGACCCGCCGGTCCAAGTCGAAGCAGCCACAGCTGCTGGATGTGGTGCCCAAAGCGAGGGGTGCTGCCGGTCCCTCTGCCAGCCCTGGTGCCTCTGCAACACGTCCTGCTGCTGCGCTAGCTGCTGGGAAGCCTGGCCAGATGCCTGCACCCTGAGCATCCTGTGCTGAAACGGGAGCCTGTTCCCCCCCGAAGGTGGCAGGTCACAGTACGCTATGCATATTGCAGAGGCCTGAAAACTAACGCCCGTGCAAGCTGTAATCCAGCCTGCTCCAGCGAGCCCTGCAGCAAACCCTCCCGCACTGTGGCGCAGCCAGTATAGTCTTTCCTTCGGAAAATGCTAACGGCCTGTGACGTCCCTTCTGACTCCTGGCGAAACGGAAACCTCCCGCTCCTCAGGGGGAGACCAGAGTGAATGAATGGAACCCAAATGCTGGCATAAAATACGAGGGGTATGAAGCTGGACCCATATTTCCCCTCTCACTGCCGCATCTCAGAGCTGAAGTCCCTGGGGAAGGACAGGAGCGACGCTAGGTGTCACACAGCCACCCCGTATTGCCTTCCCCAGTGACTCACCCAGCTGTAACAACGCTTCCACTGCTGTGGGGCTGGCTGTCAGTGCTTTTTGCTCTTAAATCAACAGCGGTAGTAAATCTGTTTATTTTGCTGGTCTTAACCTGGAGAATATAAAGTTCCATTTGCACGTGCCCGGATGGTATTGTTTCTACCCCTCCAGCCGTGACCATTCACCGAGAGGGCAGCTTGTGCCTGCAGTGAGAACTACAAGGCTGTAAGCCTTAAATACACCTAACCTCGATGGGAACAGACCCAGCGAAACCACGGCGAAGTAAAATTTCTGGGCAAAAAGGTTTCCCCAGGTTGCTTAAGCAGCTCCAAGTCAAGTTTGGGTTTATGCCAGACTTTCCCCTCTCCCCTCTCTCCTCTCCCAGATTTTCCACAAATGCATGCCACTTTCTTGTCATGAACCACCATGCTACATCTTATGCTGAAAGGAGATTTACCAGCAGATCCGAGATCCAGCTGTATGAATTAGTAAAGCAAATATTTGCCACACGTGCTTCATAGCAGTAAATACATAGCTAGACTGCAATACTTCTTATGCACAGCTGGAAGAAACAAGAGAACTTTTCCTCAAAATTTCAGACAGAGAGGCAAATTCTGTCAGGACAGGAAGGGAAAGACTCTTAGCCAGCACAAATTAATTTAGTTGCTTTACATCAGTGACATTTTTGCCCAAGATCCTGGTCCACTGCAGCCATGAAACCCCAACAGAAGAGGCAACAAGTTAAATAAACACCAGCAAGGGTCCAGCCTTGCTCGGGGCAAGTCTTGTGTTTGCTCTGGCACTTCCTTGGGGCTTTTTCTCCGAATACATTAGCAGGCTCAACTAGGATGTAAGCTTTCAACTAAAGTAGCGGCAAATTAAAAAATAGGTGTGTGAAAGCTAGAAAAACAACAATATTGCACTCACTATTTATTCCTATGAATCCCTGAGGCTTATTTATCACAATCCTGAATCTAACACATGGCAAAGCTGAAAAGTAGATAAAACTAACAAAGAAAACTGATGTCTAAGCTAGTGCAGAGAGAAAACTAATCCCAAACATTAACTTCTGCATTCACAACCAAGCAAAGCACCAGACACAGCAACTTTAGAGCCAGAACCAAGAAACCTCAATGAACAGCTTGAAATGCATGGCAGGTATTTAAAAATAATAATTCTTTTCTTTTCTTTTTTTTTTTTTTTAAGAATAAAACAGCAAAACATGTTTCCAGCAACAAGTTACCCCATCCCGAACACAAAACACACAGTAAAGAATGGAGAGAAGAGAGAATAATGACATTAAAAAGACTTACTGATCTAATGGAAGAGCTGCTAATAAAAGTTACTGGGAAACCAGCTGATTTCTGCCTACTGTCACATTAGTTGAGCTAACTACATTAGACTAATGTATTCCTTCTACCTCGGTGTATCAAACTGAATTAGCATAAGAAAATGTTTCCATCGAGAACAGCCTGGCACTGCCTTGTGCAGCACCCAGACCTTACGGGCTATCTATGCTAACACGACTGACAGTATTTCCTTCCAATGTTTCATTAATCGTATCCCAGACATTTTCCAGTATCCAGTACCACCGTGACTTAAAATCTCACTGCTTTTCAATCCAAATAAGTGTTAAAACAATAACACCTTATGTTATAGGCAGTTATTTATTTCTGGTTTTGTACTTTTGACAGCTGCTGATACAGTGTTTTGTTTTTTACCTTTCCCATATTCCATTAACAAGAAACTAGTTACTTTCAAACAAAAACTAGCAGAGTTCATTTTTAGAACTATGATTTTTTAATCCTTTCCTCAAAACACAAACTCAGCTGAAAGCACACAAGCTGCAAACACAACTGGCTGACATTTCACATGCCACTCCAGTTCCCTGCACTACCTCTCTGCTGCCTTTCCTCGAGCTGCGAGAGCAGAGCTTTTGATTTACGAGCTAATTAAGTTTTTTTTTAAAAAAAAAAGAAGAAGAAGAAAAAAAAAACACCCTTAGTCTTAGCTGTTTTTACTTACCACTTCTTTCTTCCCAGGCAACAGAGCGAACGGATCAACTGGGCAGCCACTGCAACCTGCAATATATATAGACAGGTGTTGAGCAAAGTTTGCTTTCATCACTACGCACTAACATTCCTATTTTACAGTCCGGAGGCACTGCCTACCTGCAACTTAATGATCACAATCAACCTTTTTTTAGCAGGAGTGGGCAGCACCCGGGAGTGATAAAACCACAGGCTATTTCACACTTATCACATTCTAAAAAACGTCCCATCAGCATTTAAGTAGGAGTTGCTAATGTGTTCATGTGAGTGCTACGGGACGGTTTATTCCAGCCTGAGAAATCGCAGCCTGGCTGATCATTCAGCAATCTTTTTTTTTTTTCCAATAATAATTTTCAAACAATATTTTGCGATCTCGAAAGCCCGTCAAGAGGGTGCGAAGAAGCAGTAGTACTGTTATTTGTCTGTCCGGGCGCCTATTAATCTGCCTAAGGACAGCAGCAAGGAAGAATCAGATAAAACGCGGTGTAAGTAGGAAACACGTAAGAACTTCTTTGAGAAGAGAGGATGGAGTTTCCTTCTTATCAGTGCTCCGTGTTTACAATTAAGGAGAACTCATTAGCATTTTGGCTGCGGTTCTCTTTCTAAATGAGATTTAAAGATGTAAGGACACCTTTGATAATTGCATTCAGAATGCTATCAAGGAAGAAGACTGTGATAAAGGGGTATGTTATCCAATAAATACAGTAAGCTATTACAGATTAGGCACAGAAGTCGCTGGCATCACTACCTGTTTTACTGGTAATTTTAACGGGGAGCTTGAAGGGCTGCATTTGACACCTTTTGAATTTTTACTGTCTCAACTGGGGACCAGGAAAATAAGCTGTAAAACAGCAATTTGATCAGCAGATCTGCTTCATCTGCGTGTTCACAGCCATATCTCCCTGCGACCTAGTGACTTATAGCTCAGTGAGAAAAAAAACAACTCTTGCTTCTTGTACCTTTCAACCTGGTAGAGATATGCAGCCTGTGGTGCTGGGAGCCAGAACTAGGTCTCCACCTGCATCAGTGTCAGATGTTTAATGAGTGCTGGTTGTGGAGCCTCCACAGCTCCATCTGCAGAACCACCGAGCTCCTGCCATGGACCTGCTGGTGTAAAGCCAACCACCACCATGGCCCTGACTAGGGGTGATGATGGAGACAAGGAGACCTGAAAACAGCCTGAAGAGGACAGAAGGGATAGGAAACAGCCCCAAGGTCCATTTGCTCAGGCTCAGTTTCCTTAATGGAAATGTACTTTAACATCACCTTTAAAAATAGCCGGTTCTAAGTGATGCCCTGCATGTCGGAAGTCAGACGAAGCTTTTAACTGGGAAAACTTTGTGTTTCTGTGAGTTGTGGTTTATTAAATCCTGAGTCACTGTTTGTGAAACCCGGCTCTGACGGTGAGCAGTGATGAGGTGCCCAGCTGGGGCTCGGCCGGTGCGTGGTGACGTCTCCGACAGCATTTTTATTCCGACGCTCTTCAGTCTATTTGCTAAGCACAGTCCAATGCACTGACCACGCTCATGCTTTAGGCAGGGATCAGACCCATTGTGTTCCCCCAAAAATACTTTCGGAAAGAAGAACACAGCCACTTACGGAGAGGCAGGCAATCTAGAGGCTGTCTTTGGCAGTCCGGGGCAGGTTTTCTATAGTCATTGTGGAACAGCCTCCATAAGCAGCTGCAAGGGGTGAAGGTGGGTCTTAGTTATCCCAGAAGCCTTTCCCTTGTTCAGGATAGGCTGAAACTTCCCAAGACACCAGGCTATAGCCCAGTGCACTAACTTTGCGTGCTTCAGGAACAGATTCAAGAGAAGATGCTACTGAGGAAGACTAACCCAACGCTCCTTTCTCCCCCCTTTAGGGTTTGCTTGGAAACAACTGACCTAATGTCAGAAAATATTCCTGAATAGGGAACATTTAATAAAATAAAACAAGCAAGCGAATTTCCTGTCACAAAGGTGCTGGATTACTCTGCAGGACCTGGGATCAGTCTATGTATCAGCCTAAAGCCCACATGAGACAGTTCTGGGTTGCACAGAAAATGTCTCAAACACAGAAGGAGAAAAAATTTCTGGCATGTGCAAATCCTGTGAGAGCTGAACTCTGTCCAGGCACTGTTATATGTTGCAAGAAGCTATAACACAGGAGAGAAACACGTCTGCATAACAGGCACCTGTGCTACAGGTTCCCTCGTGGCCTGCTCACACAAACGGGAGGCTTGCTGGAAGGTGTCAACCCTGTTCAGATTCAAGAACCAGGCCCTGGTACAGCAAACCAAGTATACCTAAGTCACAACTCAAATCCACGTAAGTTAAGGTAGGTAGCAGAAATGGCCATCTGTCCTGCAAAGGTGTCGGAGCAGCTGGGGTGTTTCCACTACCAGTAACATGCGCCCAACCGGGCTGGCTCTTTCAGTTGGCTCTTCCAAAGGGCAGCAGGCATGGGCGAGGCTCTCAGCTGAGATCAGGACAAAAAGCATTTCTCTTACAGTTGAATTTGATTTTCAGTGTTCTACAGATCCAAAGAATGCACTGCTAAACATTTACTGGGTATTCAGGATGCTGGGAAACTAGAAAACCACTATGTGGCTCTGCTGAAGAGAGCAGGCATTAGGAAACAACATTGTCCATTTTAACCTGTTCAGAAGCATGGAATAAAGGGGGCTATCTGCACTTGGGAGCTGCACTCGTTTGAATTAGCCTTTCCTCTTGCAGTTATGTAAAACCACAAAGCACTGACCAATGAAGACAGAGATCAGTGCTGATTTCAATGTGAAGTACAGCCACAACAGCTGTTTGGGTAAGGACTTGCCCCTACTCAGCTGAAGAGCACCTTCTTGCATTGCGCAGCTACTTGCAAGAGCTTAAGCTCTGGCTTTCTCTATTGTCTGAAAAGTATTCAACATGTAAACATTTTAACAATGCAGTTTGTTAATGGAAAAGCCCAGTCAGATATTCACTGTGATTATTAAATTCCACATTGAAGTACAGCTGGGTATTTTCTAGTAATCAATATTTATAACAGGCTCTGTTCCTGGCATTACATAGGATGTCCTAATTTACAAAAAGAATGCAAACTTTTTATTTTATTTTTTTTTTTAGTTGATTGCCTCATTCATATTCCACTAGGAAGTGTGAATTTGTCTTTAAAACTTCAATGCCTACCAGGAAATCATCTGGTGGGCATAGGTGCAATGCAACCTGAGGACATTTATTTTTGCTCAAAGTTTCTACTGTAGTAAGAAATAGTAAAGAACTTACAAGGCAGCTTTGACAGCAATAAGAAACCACCTGATTGAATGTATAAAGAATCTGAATCCTATCACAAGGTTCTTCATTACAATACCGTGCAGTTCATTGCCTCTCACATTAATGATATGCAAAAGCACTAATGGAGTTATTGTAGTTAACATACTTCAGGAGCTGAGTAATGAGTAAAGTCATAAAGAGGCAGCAGTCAACAGAGTCAATGCCAGGAATGGGAGGGAGAAATAAAATGCAAAGTGAAGGAGTCACAAAGAGAAAAACTACAGAAGAGGCTTTCATATAAAAATAGGAAAAGAAGTGTTTCAATACAGGACAGTTTTTATGAAGGACTAACATGGCCAACAATTTTAGACAAAGTGATGAGTCTGAAAGGAAAGAGGGACCTGGTTTTGTAGTAATTGAGCAGACCCTTCACTATAGAACCAGTTTTTTTCTCATTACAACATGCTTCAAATATTTTAGTGGGTACAAACGCATCCTTGGGAGACAGGCTAGTGGGTTTGTTGTTCACATCCTTCATGATAGTTGTTTTTCCAGCAAGGGCAGAAATAACAATTGTTTTTATTCTTGTTGGAGACCCTAAATACATCCTACCCTCTCCAGAGAAGCACAACAACAGACAAAATGGTACAGACACAAATACGGCAAAACAGCATCAGCACAAGCTTGAATTTGATTTTAGTCAGAATGTTAAAATATTAATTGTATCAACCACTTTGAAAACTAAAACCCAGATACATTAAAAAATATCATAGCAGTTCTGAACTGTTACCGTTTGTCTTGAAAATTTAATTAAAAAATTGAGAAATGCACATTAAAAAAAAAAATAAACAGAAAAACTCCAGAACAAAGATCTGCTGAGTTCTTTAGGGTAAGAAATTTTTAATCACAAAAGAAACCCAATATTATTCCCCTCCTGCTAACCTTTCCTTACCCTTTTTATACTCTCACCCCCACCCCACGTCCCCCCCTCTTTCCCCCTCCTGTTCACTCTCTCAGCCAATCTTGTATCCCACATCCTCCTGTTGCCTCCCATTTTGGACACATATTAATGAATGCAAATAGCATCTTCCCAGCCAACAAGTAATGGGGAGGAGGAAGAAGAGAAGAAGTGAAGGGAAATGTGAGAGCTCTTAAATAAATAATAATATTTACACTCTTATGTAAACCTTAATTTACAGATCTCAAAGTGCTTCGGGAAAGTAGGTATTGTTAGCTCCTTTATTATTCAAAGACAGTTCAAAGACTCTTTTCTTTTTTCTTTTTTTTTTGAAATCCATTGTTTTCTTCCTACACAATTTGTTAACCCTTGGCTGACACTGGACGTGGTGTTGCGGGTAGCAGGATGAGCCAGCATAATTACCAGGCAGCCAGCCCAGTGTGTTTACACTGCCGAGGAGACTCATCTCACATTCCCAGCCTGTCCACTTCTGCTGGCTGGCCCGCTGGCCTCCACGTGCCACTCACAGGCAGCTTGCTGCTTACCATGGCCACGCTTATTTGGCTTCTACCTAAATGACCTCTGCCTAAAAGGTTGATTTGAGAGCGCCTTAGCATGAGGATTTTTGTTAAAGTAAATATTCTTCCACGAAGATGCTACTCTTTCAAAAGGCACTAATTCTGTATTGGAATTGCACATTTCAAATACAGTATAAGCACCTCAAATTCCAGCTTAGAAATTGAAATTATTTTTTTTTTTTTTTATCAGTGTTTTGTTACTTATGTTTTGTTACTTATTACTGCAAAATGCTTGGCAATATCTCTTTCAAAATTTTTGTCCCTGAGATGGTTTTTAGACAACTCAGCTCTGGTTGAGTTACTGAACGTGACCTGTTGCCATAAGGCAAGAGAATCTCTTTCCTTTAATCTTACTTTCCATACAACTTAACTATCCAACGTGCTAATTTTGTATGCATTTTTAAATGAAATCTGTATAATTAACAGTAAAATTAAGCTCTCTGGTATCCAATAAATACTCTATCTGAGTAACGTTCCTTAAAATATAGTTCCTGAACATGAATAGTTTGCGACTATCAGCTAATATTTCTGTTGTAATAATCACTAATGGACCTCAGGTCAAGTTTTTCAAAGAACTCAGTGCAAGGATGGATTTCGCAGGAGTAAGTGCTACAGTAATTTTCTTACTGCATTCGACAAACTAGTTTTGCTGCATAGTTGTAATCTTGTAATTAGAAGACTTTTCTGTGCCACACATCAGAAAAATGTTTTCCTTCTCTCATAGCAACTTCTCCCAATTGCACCTATTCCCCATAAACTATTTTAATCCAATCCTGCCATCACCTATAAAAACTGCAGGTAGTTTTGGAGTATTTTAGTCTAGTAAAGACGATACTCTGCATGACACAGGAACCAAACCTGTCTCCCTGTAGTTTAAATTGGACGTCGGTCCTCAGACTTCACAGCAAACTACATACAGAGATATGTAATGGCAGCCCTTCCCTTCCCTTCCCTTCCCTTCCCTTCCCTTCCCTTCCCTTCCCTTCCCTTCCCTTCCCTTCCCTTCCCTTCCCTTCCCTTCCCTTCCCTTCCCTTCCCTTCCCTTCCCTTCCCTTCCCTTCCCCCACAGACTTTCCATAGACTTCAGGTGCCCACCTTTAAGATGCATGCAATGAGTGACCTCACTGGAATAAGATGCCCCTCTATGTCTGTTAGTGGTATAGCTTCTTGTAAACCTTTGCAAATAAAGATCTACCACAAACACGGCACTTATTGCAGTTCTTACTGACTTAGAGGAACTTACATACGTTTGCCTATATATTTGTAAGACACCTTATAGACTAGTTCATCCTTTCACACAAAATATTTTTGGCTTTTTGAAGGGGTATTATAGGAGTCATGAGAGCAATGTTTGCTTTTCCAGAGGAAGGCTTCCATTAACGCAGGGACACACAAAGGAGAACTTCAAGGTATCGAATAAATCTCTGAACTTTGGGCTCGATGCTGGCAGAGAGACTTTGAGCAGTGAGGCAGGAAGAAGTAACCAAGGAAGTTAAAAACGAAATCAAAACAAAATATCCCCTGATCTGTTGTTAAGCTGAATTTATGAAACAGGAATCTGAGCATTTCTGGTAAATACATGGAGATACGTCAAGGATATCTGACTCCATCATTAACATTTTTTCCTAATGCAAACTTTGGCTTGTCACTCAAGCCAAAAGAAGTAGTATAAAACCAGAGGCAACCTTCTCGCTGCAAAGGGCGGATGTTGTTAACTATTAAATTGAGCAATTCCTCTGCATAGGAAAACACAATTTTATATCTCTAAAACAGACCAATTGGTAAACCTCTGGGTATAGAGTTTGGCTGCTCTCTGAAGTCTCTTCAAAAGCCAAACTTAAGCCCTAGTCTTTTGGTTATTGATGAGCATAAATTTCCTGGTATAACATGATGTAACTGAACTGATGATATGAGTCTTGCTAAGTATCTCTATCACTCAGTATGAGCATAACCTTAATAATCCATTACTCAGCTAACGCACCTCCTTTAAAATCATTGCAGTATCAATAAAGTGACAATCACTCAAAAATGAGACTTCTCTAACTTGAAAAATAAATGTTTCTGTGTTTGAGAAACAAGCATAAATTACTGCAGTGAGAAGACAAGAATTGCTTCCTAATTGTTCTGGAAGGACTTCTTTTTTTTAACCTGAAGGTAACAAATGTCATTTTGCATATATTAAGATTTAAACAGGCTTCTCTGTTACAGACGATGGGTAACCCAACACTTACAGAGTTGTAAAACTGTAACTTTATGCTAATTTCCATAAATTATGTAAAGCCCATTTACAAATATGTTATGTGCTGTCCTTTATCCCCGCGCTCTGATCGGATTGGTCTGCTATTTATTTATCAGCTTGGTCTCCAAATGCCTCATAAACTGTTAATGGTTATGAGAAATATGATTTATGTCTTCTCTCTTTCTAACCTTGAAGTTAGTCACCACACATGCCACATACGACATTACCCTTTCATTTCATCATTGTATGAGTTTAAAAACATCCGTAGACCTTCTTTATTTGAAAAACGTTCTTGAATAAAAGAGGATGAAATATAGGTGTTATAATATTCAGAGATATTTCAAAACAGACGTTTTGAAGTGATTATTGGATGACGTTTCCACATACTGAAGCTCTTACTGGATGTAATCAGTATGTTTGCAGTTATTCCTTTCCCTGAAGCACAGTGTCAGGACTCATGACCAGGACTCCTAGCTGCACTAAGGGCAGTGGGGCACCACGACCAGAGCCTGTCCGAGGTGCTTGGGGACCAGCTGCTGCTGTGGTAGGAAGGAGCTGCCTCTGAGCTCGCTGTGCCAGGAGGCAGCCCCAGAGGTGCTGCAGAGAAGGGGAAAGTCCCTGGTCCTACAAAGGTGTTTGGTGCACACCCTGACAGCTACGCAGAGAACCGGGAAAAATTTAGCTGAACTTTCTACATGAAGGCTGCAGGGAATGTGGTATTTTGGGAAACACAGGGGTATTTCTCTTAAATGAATAAGTAGGAAGTACAAGCATTCAGAGGAATGCAGGAAAATGGGAACAGAGAGAGCTGTCAAGGTTTCCAGTGGGGTTTATAATGTGACTGCATGCACCAAATGTACAAGACTAGACCCAGTCCCCTCTTCTCCACTTTTACTCACAGAAGTAGCTCACGTAAATGTTGTTACCAGCTGCAGATGGTCTTTCACGTCTATGATGCATCTCATGCACTTACCTGCAAAATGAAGCACTCCTGCTCAGTAGGAAATGATGCAGATTAACAGCGACGACAGCAAAGGGTAGCACGGGGCAGAAGATATAGCTTGTGCAAACCATTTATTTGGAAGCAAGCACATTACTGTGTTTCTTCTATCGACTTATTGATGTTTCCTCAGTAAAGGCATTGCTTCCTGTTGCATTAATCCCACCCCTTTCTAATAGGTGTAGTATTCACTACGTAGACAGATTCAGCTAGCATTTGGCACTCTGAGGATTAAAGCAGCCCATAAATGGTATTTAATGCAAAGCCAGCATGATCTGTCGAGGAGGCATACAGAACAGTTTCCAGCATCTCTGATGTGTTCTGTAAAGAAAATACATAAGGCTAAATGTGTCTGATACTAATATAATAATATCTCATGTCTGTCGAGTGCATTTCACATTAAAGGGAATTAATCTGCTACAGCACGCTGAAGATGTGAGATTAAGAGAGATACAACTGGCTGAGAGAAACTCTCAATGAAGGACAAGTTAATGCTACCTGTGGCAGACGTCACACCATAAGGGACATACCAACACTTTCCTATTTTGCAATCTTTATCTTAAACTTCCTAGATTTTGGATGGTCCTGAGTTTAAAATTGTTTTTTGAAGGGGGGCCCAGGGAAACGTCTTTTAAACAACCACTTCTGAGAACCGCCTGTGCTTGAAAGTGCTCTCTTGAAAGAAGTGGCTTAGTGCCAGCTCTGTCCATGCCGGTAAGCACAGGATCATTCAGGTGGCCAATGTGAGAAAGCTGAAAAAGTTTCTACTGAGCTGGTCAAAATGTGGCACCTCTCGGCCAGGTGACAGCATTGGGTAGCATCGAGCATGGAGCAGCTCCCTCTGACTTTGGGGTAGGTCAAGGCTGCCCACTGCACCCCAGCTTGCACTACTGCCATTGGAAACAAAGTTTGGGGTTAACCAAGATCTAAGAAAAGGGTGGAAACCTTCCTGTCATAGCCATAGGCCTGGCTTTGATGCTCCGCTTTGAGCTGGACCATGAACACCACCACCAATGCATCTCCTCACCAAACACCTTCCTCCTCCTGCTCCCAACCCTGTGACACGCCATCCCAGCTCAGCCTGACCACAGCCACCCGCAGCGCTCTGCTTCTGGTGGCAGAGCTGAACCCATTACAGCCAGGAGCAGACAGACCTCAACTGATGCCCTAAAATCACCAACACAAGCCCCAGCACAGGGTTTGTGGCCAGTGCCTCCCATCCCCTCCACAGACACTGCCTCCTGCAAGCACCCGCAGTGGGACCACCCTCTGAGAACAACCAGGGGATTCACATCTCAGCAATGAGGAAGAGCTGGCAGGGCTGGGGAACAGCATGGTAACACCATTAAGCCCCATAAATGCGCATCTGACAGTCAGGTAGTTATTCGCAAGGTCATGCCTGCACTGAGGGAGGGACGGAAGACGATGGCTCGGGTGTTCCCAGGCAGGTTGCAGCTGTTAATGTGTAAGCTGCTCCTCACCCACGGCCAGCAGCAGGTCCAGCTGTGCTGCAATTTGTTGCCACACACACAGAGCTGATGGGCAGCAGCTCTAGCAGTCAGGGAGAGACGTGCAGAGCTCATCCTCCCCAAAGAGTTTACAGCTTGCCAGAAGGAAAGACAGTTCTCAGATCTGGAGATGCTGAGGTGCAGACGTGCTGCTGCTTTGTCCGTTCCGTAGATCCTGGTGATATAGTAGGGCCACTCACAGATAAGAAAATGTATATTTTTTTGTGGGCTCTGCATCACAGGGATTGCTAGAAATGTTTGCAAGATACAGCTCCATTTTTTCTTTATTTTTTTTTTCTCTTGTTTTAGGACAATCTGGATGCTAAGGCTGCTTCTGCCACAGCATTAGCTCTGTCAGATGGGAACAAGCCCCAGTAAAGGAATGTTAGCCTTGGCTAGGTATTCATAGTTAAATTTTAATTTAACCTGTGGCGTTAGAGCTACAGGGGAGTTCCTAGCGGTTGGAAGATGCTTCTACCGGTGCTATACGAAGACAGCACACTGCAATTATTGTCTTGATAAGATACTCCACCTAGACTTACTTCTCCAGCTAATGCAAATAGTTTACTGCTGATATTCTTGCCACCCACCCTTTCTGCACTTTACATTTTCATGGTTAGACTGATTCATAGTACTATAGTCCACTACATATAGTCCTCATTTTTTTGGTATGACACACTGAACCCTGTCAGTACTGACTGACATACGTCAATCAGATAGCTCTTCACCTGTGCCCCACTTTTCCTCCAGATTGAAAGATTCTTCTTTCCTTTTTGGGAATATACTCAAAATTTCACAAGAAGCTAGGTAAGGAATTCAGCAGGCCTAGAAGATAAATGGCTTTTGTTTTGTTTCCAAAAAAGTTGTGGTTCAGCACAACCTACCTCCATTTGACTTCCTTTTCTATCACATTCTATACGTTAATAATTCTTACCCTGTAAATTATTCTGATGCCTTGTACTACGAGATATCTGTATCAGCTACGATCGCTGTTTTGTTCCTTCTTACAAGGAAAACGTGCTACTTTTGCTATTCCCAGCCACGTTACAGCCCTCTTGGACTGAGTTATTTGACCCAGTTCCCCGTGCCCATTTTTTCAGACTGTTCACAAGTAACCAGGCTTCCCAGTGCATTTCAGCTCTTGCTTCCATTTTGGATATGGTCAACATATTCCCACGTCTCCAACCCCGGTAGCTGCCCTGCATTTTCCTTTCTGAAGAGTACATGTACTCTTTCTTTCCTGTTTTCCTCCTCAGATATGCAGCTAGCCTTGCGAACAACAGGAGACACAGATACCCACGTAGCCAAGTTTCTTTCAGTGACAAAGAAAATAAGAAACCATCTGAGCAACTTACCTATGGAATAATCCTCCCTGTGCTTAGGTGTGTAAGCAAAGACTAGATTAACTGCTATTTAAAGATAAAACACACACCTGCTATTCCCACAGACAGGAAAGTGTTGTACAGAGGATTCCTTCTGTTTTACACTTGTGAAGGAAGCTTTTCAAGGTCTAGGCTTTTGAAAATAAATTCGTTTTTTAAAATTCCTCTCTTGTATTCTCTTTCATTAGGTAGATCTTGGAAGTAAGAACTGCCTTATACAGAGCATTGCATCACCTCAGCTGCTCTTAAGCCAAATAATAACACAAGATCACACTGTGTCTAGGATTACAGGTGGAATATGTGAACTTGCTGGAAACTCTTATTTTCCAAATGTAGTTGCATACGAAGCACTGTGACAAAAATGCATGAGAAACAAAATGGGGGACGCTTTCGGTCATTACAGTAAATAATACTTTCCTGCCTGACAGCAGAGAAATTTTATTTAGTGTGTCACGCACTGCAGCTGGCACAGCCTTCATCTGGTGCCAAGTCACATAGCTCGTGCCTCTGAGAAGTACCTGCTCAGTCCGATACTGCTGCACACAGCCAAAGGCACAGGCAAACAAGGCAGCTCGGGATGGGAGCTAAACTTGAAGTGGTAGGACCAGGAAAGAGAAAGCCTCTGAGAAGCAGGGAACCACTCCACAGCCTTTGAGTACAAAAGCAGAAACCAAAAAAACTCACAGGAAATTTCTCCCTCCTTTCTTGGGAACTCAGTCATGCTCACTGGTGCAATTTGAGCCTTGCCCAACACAGAAACCATTGCACAGGAGAACCCGCGTGACGGATCTCAGGGACCCTGAAGAAGGAGGTGGCCACTCTACCGGCCTCCACCTTTAAGCCCTTTCAATTAATTTTGTTTCTCTTACATTTGATTCAAAACACTTTCTACAATTTATTTATATTTTGTAGAAAGCCAGCACAGTAAACACTGATGTGTGTTCAATAATATTATGCATAAGAATAATCAGGAATTTGGAAGTGAAATTGGAAAAAACGATGTTCTCCATGAAGCTCAGTGGAACAATGTAATACTCCAGTGTCTCACTGGCCGTATGTTCAGTCTTTTGTGAATTTCAAGAGAAACTGTAGTGGGTCACCCAACTGCCTTTCTGAAACATTGCCTAAAACCCGAAGGAGATGGGAAAGGAGGTTAGAAGTGGAGGTGTTTAAGACATTTCAACTCTTAGGGAATGCTGATTTGTCAAAACTCTTTGTGATTCATGCATTTTTTAATGATAAAACTTCTGAAGGAAAGATTTCTTGGACTGGAAATTGGACTGCTGTTCAAACAGGAGGAAAGGTTTGCGGGATGTGAGCCCAGAGGTTTCGTTCATGAGTAATTCCCAGTAAGGCTTGACTGTACATCCTCTTCTAACCACAGCTATTCCATGCAAATGTCTGGGGGCAGCGTCATTTGAATAGCAATTGCTGGGGACAAGAGCTACTTGAGCTCATTTTCATGTAAAAAGATCAGGAGTAGATAACCTGAGTGACTTAGTCAGCAGAGCTAGCTTTGGAGCAGGGACGGCCACCTGGCAAGGGCTTGAAGACATGCCTCATTTAGCCCAAGGAGTTTTCCTTCATACAAAGAGAAACAATTAAAAATGTCAATAGCAATCAGCATATCAAGTTTTCCGTGTTTTTCACCAAATGAAACGTAAGATTAGAAATGTGTATCTTTCTCCTAATGGTCACAAAAGAGAGAGAACAATTCCTTTGTATTGTTGTCCCTGTCAGACAGGTATCATTCTCAGATGTAAAAAAGAACTGAGGGCCCATGCGTGAAAGTAATTTTTATCCTAAGAACACCAAGGCACAGTGAAGCTCAGGAAATCAAAGAAAGCTTTTACAAGCAAACAAAACACAAATGTCATCAAATACAAAAGTTTAAATGTTAAAAGTTCAAAAAAGGGAAGAAGGAAGAAAAAAAAAAAAAGATAATGGGTGTAGACAATAAACGAAGCACCACATGAGGAATGTAGTTAAATAAAAAGCTCTGCCAGAATCCTAATATAACTTGCTTTATAAGGAAAGTACAAAACTGTTTCCAATTTTGATAATTTCCTTAAACATGTCTTTTCTACTGACTCATAGGAGCAATTTGAGGACAACACATACATGTTCCAGGTACCTTAGCAAACTCTGAAATAATTCCACCTTTCTTTGATCATTAATTCATGTTAAAAATCCTTCTTCTCAACACTACCACTTTTACATTCATTTGATGCAGATGTTGAAATCTGATTAAATCTAACAGTGACTGTTTACAAGAACACCGAGGAATTGCCAAGAAGAGGTAAAAAGCACTTATGGACATGATGAATATCATCAAAGAACTCAAAGAAAGATCTGTGTGTTTAATGACGTTATTGCAAGCTGGCATTTCTGGTGATACAGACAGACAAGAAAGTACACGATCTTGACGGTGCTGAGGTTAACTGTCTCCATTTGGAAAAATACAGCTTCTGTGTAAATCCCTAATTTCCACTGAAGAAGAAGAAAAAGATCCTTCAGTATCCTGTATTCAACCCAATACTTCGCAATGAAACAAAGTAAGATCAATTCCTGTAAATTTGATAAATGTAGAGCTGAAGAGAGAAAGAGGGCAAGTTTTCAGCAGATTCTTTCAATACTCCTCCTAGCTTCATAGAATCATGGAATGGTTTGAGTGGAAGGGACCTTAAAGATCACCCAGTTCCATGCCATGGGCAGGGTCACCTCCCACCAGCCCAGGCTGCCCAAAGCCCCATCCAGCCTGGCCTTGAGCACCTCCAGGGATGGGGCACCCACAGCTTCTCTGGGCAGCCTATGCCAGGGGCTCACCACTCCCTGAGTGAATTTATTCTGAATATCTAATCCAAATCTACCCTTTTTAAATTTAAAGCCATTACTCCTTGCCCTATTACTATACTCACTGACAAAGAGTCTCTCTCCTGCTTTTCTGTAGGCCCCCTTTAGGTACTGGAAGGTCACTCTCTGGGGAGACTTTTTATGTGGAAGCACACATTGACCATCCACTTTAAAACCAGGATTTTAATTGTAAGATATAGCTACTGACTTGTAATTAATTTCCACAATTTCAGTTCACCTTCCATATTTCTATATGACCTAGTGAGAGATGTGATAAGTTATGTTGTCCTATTTCTCTTCGGCTGGTTCCTTGTTCTCATCCTTTCCCCTATTCTCCCAAGTGTAAACACCCTCTGGCCACCAGAGCAACAGCAAGAGATTCATGTCTAGTCATTGGAAAAATGTGGATACCTCCAAAAGTCATTTCATTCCCCTACATAAAACACATTATCTAAAATAGATTCATCTGCCTTCTGTTAATGGTAGACACCCTGGAAATCTAGTCTCTTCAGAGTATAAACTCAGTGAAAGTAAAACTACCATAATAGTCACTATCTTGTTGAATTAAAAAATAAAAGGCTGAAAAAGGAATGGGAAGATTTTTAACATTATGCATGACTTTCTATGAGAAGAGTCACCAGATTATGTTCTATTGCCACATCTGCCAATGCCTTGCAAAATTCTAACAAATACCTAGCATTTATATTTCACTTACCTCCACACAATGACTCTTGCTTTTAACATATGGATAAGGAAGCTATAAAAGCCCTGAGAATTACACAAAAGTGCTAGAAGCGGCGCACCAGAGGAATTCATAACCACCATTCGTTCATAACTGGTAATCGAGAGAGGTACTGAAATAGTGAGATTTATCTTCACTCTTGGGAGCTTCCAGTCAACCACACTCAATGGAGAGAGACCTGCTCTTTCAGCAGGTGTTCAGTGGTACTTACCACAGTACCACTGCAGAAAAACTTTTTTATTTTTTTCTGCTAATGGAAAATGCAGTCCACAAGTATTTGCTCAATTGAATTTTTTCCCTAAACTCATTTTCTGAACTAATTATTAATTATTAATATTGTGATCCCAGCTGACTGATGGGTTATGTCAGAGAAATAACCTTGGCATTTTGACTTCCCAGAAGTCAAAGTAACTTTCCTGTCCCTTGGACTAGGTTGAGGACTGGAGGACTTTAGACACATCAGTTGTGAGGCTCCTCCCTAGGATGGGTCTTCCTGAGAGAAGAGAAAGAACCAGAACCAAACCCATGCTCTGAGCAGCAGAGTAAGGCCAGAAGACAAGAGAAGCAAAGCCCTATGAATATTAAGGGACTGTCCTTCAAGAAGGAGAAGAGAAATGGAAAAAAAAAAAAAAAAAAAAAAAAAAAAAACCACCATATCTCCAGTTATGAGGTAGGCTGGACCACGGTCTGAGCCTGCTGTCTATCAGTGATCTCTACAGAGGTCTGAGATTTACCTGTAAATATGGAATCAGTATTGGGTTTGTTGACCTACTGCTAAACCAACTCCAGATCTGAAATGGCGTACCTTCATGACCCAAGCAGAGCTGCAGAGAGGACATTTAACTAGTGCAGAGATAATGCCCACCTAAAGCAGCAGTCATCTTCGGAGGCCCTTGTGCTACAGCCGTGTTACTGCACTGTACCACAGTCTACCTCTGTCACCTCGCTCTGAGAGTTCAGAGCTATGACAATGCACAATGCTTTGCAAACATCAGCAGCTGTCGCAGGCATGAAGAAAGATTGGGTGTTGACTTCTGAATTACACAGTTCAGAAAAGAAATGCCATGGGATACTTAAACATAGTAAATACTTGGGAACTCTAATTTCTGTCTAACTCACAAGAGGGAAACAAATAACAGTGCCCCAACCCTAATGGCATGCAAGGCACGACAAGGGAGACGTTCCCCGTTGCTCAACTGTTGACTGTACATGCTAGAGAAACCTCAGCTTTGCCTCTGGTGACAAACAGCTTGTAAGGTATGAGGAGATTACAAGCCAGTGCTCTGTAGTTGCAAACCAACAACAACAACAACAAAAAGGCTGAATTAGATGTTCCCTATTGACAAAGGAATGCCGTGCTGAGAAACAAGTGTAAGTCCATAAAACACAAAACGTCTGGTGTAGCAGTATTATAGAAATTGTTCTCTCCCTTGTAAGTAACTGAATTTCTTTCCTGTACAGCTAAAATCCAAAACCAAGCCAAACCTAAGCAACACTGCATGACTTTAAACAAGTAAGAGGAAGACGAGGTTTAAAGTAAAGATACCCTAAAATACTTGTGTCTTGTATAACTCCACTGTTTTCATCTTTCCTCAGCACTGGGACCTTTAAGGTTAAATGATAAATTTTTAAAAATGTATATACCAGACTCATGACATAGAACCTCGTGTTCATTATAAGGAATAGTTCAGCTTCACCCTTTCTACCAGCTCAAGTCTGTAGCTTGGATTTTCTATAACATATTTCTGGAATTCACAAAAGAAGCCAAGAGAGGCTGCATCAGCATTGTGCTCTCAGGGGATGTGCCTATAGCTCTGGATCTGTGTGTAAGCTGCAAACGTCTTTTGTACTTCACTACTGTTAGAATTCAGCATGCACTCTAAAACAATTTTAGTTGTTCTAGAAGTAATATTAAGATCTTAAATAAATGCTTTTACCAACTTTGCACACCACAGTGTTGATTAAGAGATAGTGATATATGCAGACCCGGATATGACAACTTGTTGCTCTACCTGAAAGCCTATAAAGCTGCATAGTGATGCAATGCAATACACAATCCTAAATACATATCTTTAGTCTATTTATTCACATTAAAAAATCTGATTATTTATTTCTATTTAGATTTATGTAGCATTCATAACTACGTTGACATTGTGCTACACCCAACTGCCAAAATCAGAAACAAGCCCTTCTATGTAAATGAAAAGAGTTGTATAGAAGGGGCGTTCCCTCTGAATGAGCAAGTGTTGGCCAATATTTGAGAATCAAACACAAAGATAAGACTCTTCTACATCCACAGAAGTGGGAAGGAAGTAGGCAGGTGTTATGTATTCGTGGTATTCTCTGTCAAAACTAATTGACGCCAGATACTTTTTTTCTCCATCCAAATTCATTCTATGAAAAGCTTCATCCTGCTTATATTTTTCAGGAACCCTGATTTCCACAGAAACAGTCTTATATCTAAAGCTAGCAGGACTGTAAGAAAAATTGCTTCTTGAGATTACAGTGAAAGTGTCAAGGAGCAAGTCACGTTGAAGAGCAGTGCATCTCATGCTCCTTACTTGCCCCTACAAACTGCTGAAACAGAGTGGGGGCACCCCTGAGGGAACATAATTCAAAAGGAGTAAGTGGTGCAGCCTCATCAGTGCTAAGCAGTGTCCAAACTACAAGTTCTTACATGACAGGGTGCAGCATTTCTCTAATGCAACCACTTTGATTTTGGATCCAAGCGTGCAGTCTGGTGTAGAGGCACTGCTTTTGAACAGATGAGGCTGGGTTGGCATTACTTTGAGTCCTTCTTGCACATTCTTCCCGTGGCTGGTGCTGACCTGTCCTCTCTGAAAGAGCCCAAATTCCACTGTTATCTAATGAGTCTATTTTCTACATTCCCAAGGGCTTCATTTTACTGTGACCACAACTGTCAGGTCACAGGTACACATGAGGGATCACAACATCCCACACTTCAGGGTACCTCTTCAGCATCACTCATTCTCATAGCTGTTCATATGGTTGATCAACAACAAGCTTGATTTCTCTGAGCATAATAAAATAATGAAATAGAATTGTATAACAACAATAATGTATATTTGATAATTAGTTAGATTTCAAACTAACAAACCAAAAGCTAGCTTTGTAAGTAGAGGCTTGCAAGGGGTTGCAAGCTGTGAGGTGCAGCTCCCCACACCACAGCCTGTCCTGCACAGGCAGCAGCACTCCAGTCTCACCTTGCAGCCGTGCAGTTTCCAGAGGAACACGCAGGATGCTCATAGCTAGATGTTTTTTCCTGATAAGGGGCTTAGCCTTTGGGATATTGGTGATGTTAACTACTAAAACCTAAGCTCCATAGTGCTGGTTCTACAATCCTCTTGCTCACCACTCTAGTCATCCTGCAGGAAATCATCTGTTCTCACGGGATTTTGCACCAACCAGAGCTGTGAAGAAATGTTCTGCAAATATTTTTCATCTTAGTTCAAAGCAATGCATTTGCTTATGCTCCAGCGTAAAGCCCCTGTAAAACCATCCCTCTCCTCTTCGACAGCCCTGTAGCCCTGCTACACACTCATTAAGCTTTTCACCATATGTAGATAACAGATTTTCCATCACTTGTGTTCTGAGGGTTTTACTAAAAGCTAGTTATTTTGCTCTTATTTGTATTTATCCTCTGTGATGAAAGCCTAGGAGCCAACAAAGAAGGCTAAGCTGAAAAAATGATGCAAATAAGTAATTAGAAAAGTGGTATTAGTGAAGTCCCCCATTTCACAGAATGGGAGAATAACATGAAAGAGGTCTGCCAGAATGCTTTTTTTAAAACAAACAAACAAACAAACAAACAAACAATGTTTTACTTCTCTTATATTTTGCAGTATTAGAATGACTAAACACCTCTCCAGCTGGGGTGGCAATGAACTGCAGCTGAAGACAGACAAAGAAGCTGAGAAGTCTCAATTTTTCTAGTCTCTGAAAATGTCAAATTCTGCAGGCAAAGCCTCTCTTGAACATTGCTTCATACCCATGAAGCATCACGGAAGACAGCTTTATGATCCAATAAAAAAGAAGTCAAGTGGTTTGTTTGAAAAGCTCTTTAGCCTTTCAGATAGAAAGTCAGCTTAGCTGTGAACCTATCTGTCAGTTTCATTTGATCACAAATAAAAAAATCCAAATACAAAAGCTAAGCACCAAACCTGAAGACTTGCATACTCAAGAGTTCCCAGATTTTCTCTTAGCTTTCTTTACCTTTATAGCCGTGATTCTTTGTTACTATCTTTAGCACCAGCTTTTCTAAGCATTAACAAAACAAGCAGAGTCACATTCCTGGAACTGAAGGAAAGTCAGCTCGACAATAGGGCACCCCAACCTAGCCAGAGGAAGACTATGCACTATGAAAAAAGTAAATTCAAGTAAATAAATAATACCCCCCATGAAGCTTGCAAGTGCCATGCTTTGACCAGACATGTGCAGGCACAAGCTGGAATATAATAGGACCCAGCTATCTTGATTCCAGGGCCACCGATCAAAAGGTGTGTTTCCCAACCAGCGAGGCAGGCTCACCACCCACTGACTTCTCAGGAAAGAGCTGAACCTTCCCCATTTGCAACCAGCAAGAAAACAATATTCAAAGAGGTGGCTCTGGACGAAACAGCCTTTTCACGAGACTTCTTCTGGAACAATAACAAATGAAAGGCCAAGTTTTGAGGCTGCGTAACACTCAGAACTGCAGGTATCCACGAGGCTGACCCATTTATCACTGCGAGCTCAGAGGCTTTAAAGAAAGCCTTGTTTTGGAGACACTGCCTCTGAAACCTGAGTGGACACAAACAGGTCAGTACTGGTTGGTACAGCACACATTGCAGGTGAGAGGGGCAGGCAAAAGGCTGGATTTTTGTGTCCACGCTCAATAAAAGGTAGGTAGCACCTTTCTCACTTCAGCAGTCCCATTTAAATGAGCCAGCCCACAGAAAAGTTTTCTCAATACAAATATTGAATTCTAACCAGCCTGTTTTCCATTTACACATCTGGGATTTTTTCAGAAAGACAAGAGGAAAGCTTCTCCCAATAACTCAGTCAGAACATGCAGAGCACTTTTAGGCAATTTGTCCCTGGCTAAAGAAAGAAACAATGGCACAAGCATCAGTTTGCTCATAGGCTGGAAACTGCTCTCCACTCTGCTTTCCCCTGCAAGCCAGAGATTGCAGCTGCCATGTTTTGTTCCTTAATTGTGATGCTTCATTTTCATTGTTTCAGTACCTAAGAACATGCACCACAGCCTTGCAGGACATTAAAAGCAACAACTCAGGAAAGCTTCCCACACACAGCGAGGGGGGCGTTGTTATTTATTATCTCCTCTGAGTTATGCACCTGCAGTTTCAGAGTTTACCAACTGACTGTGCATCAAACCCACAGTTTTAGCGGGCTGAAACCTACAGAAAATCTGGTTTACAGAAAACATTTAGGTTTGGTTTGAAGAGAACTGATGAAGGGAAAGTCAGTACCCCCCTGAACTGACGGTTTCCAATGTAAACAATACTCAGAAGAATAAAATTGTGGATTGTATTCCAAGTCTCTCCCTGTCCACCCTTAAGATATTAAATATTTTTCTTAAGGTAACGAAATTAAATACTTGGTACTATTCAGATCCTAGCTTGAGCATACTGCCAATCTGCCAAACTGAGTAATCTGCACAGAAATTTAAAAAGCATATATTTTTAAGTACAGAGGAAGTACTTTATCCAAGTGTTTTTTTGTTGTTTTTTTTTTTACTTTAGAACTGAATGCTAAAGGCAAATCCGAGCACAAGTCATTCTTCATTTCCTGAATTCATCCTAGCATATTTATAGTTAAAAGATAAAATTGAATGGATTTAAAATTGGAAATAAATATTCACAGATAAGAAATATCTGATATAAGTTAGACTGTAATATGGAAGAAAAAGCATTGGAAAAAATAAAGAATAATTTCTAACTCTATTTGGTGTATGCTATGTTTTCTCCTGTGTTATATTTACTTTGTACACTCCTACTGCCAGATATTTTACATGTAAAGTAAAATTGTAATTAATATTGGTCATGCATTTCCATTAAAGACCATGACAGCAATGGATGAAAACTGGTAAGTGTATTAACACACTTTTTCCATAGCTGGCAAAATTTTATTTCATCCCCACCAAGTATCTACATTGAAGCTGCCTCATTTGGGACCAGTTGACACCAGCTATGCTGCAAACTGGTCAGTGGACTCATTTCCAAACGAACAAGCAGCCAAATCACACAACCTTTATCCACATTCAGTCCTGTCCAGCATCCCTCAAGTATAATGTCACCAGAGGTGCTCTGAAAACCTATGGGATTCCTTGCCCAGAAAAACAGAGCCTATGAGACAGCAGGTCAACAGCATGGCCATGGAGATAGGGCAGTCCCTCTGCCCAGTAGGACTGTGTAACTCCACTGATAACAATCAGGCATCTTTTGTCATTACTTTTGTTATTTATATAAATTTTCTTGATATACTTATGGAAGTAAGAACAAAGTTAAACTTAGCGACAGCCAGTTTTGGGAGTTTTGGAAGCATTTTGGAAGGCTGCCTGCTCTGGATGCATGACAAGTTCCTCAGACTTGCTGCTGTGACATCCCTACTTACTACACAAAAGGATACTGGGCCGCACCCTTTTTCGCACCAGGTGACATTCAGATATAACGCAATCTGTAATTTCATTAAACCTGTCTTGCCAAAGTTTGCAATGATCTCAGCCTTAGTGCTGCATCCTCACCTTCCTTCCTTTGACACAGGCGCTCACACTCTTCTGCTTAGCGTTGCCTTCTCTTTCCTCCACTGTCAGCCTTCTGCTTCTCTTTTACTTCCCTCAGAGGAGTTTTGCCTTTCCAAGTCCATCTCCAATCTTTTCCACTTTCTATCTATTAGCACCCTGTAGGTCTTTGACCTTGGTTTCTTTCTCTCTACCTTCAAAAATTCCTCCTGGAATCCCATGTGCAAACACAAGTTACAGCTACTGTTTCTGTGCCACTGAAGTGTTAAAGGTAGAGAAGGTCTTATGAATTATTAAAAAAAATTAGATTCGTTAGCAAAATAAAAATAGCAATTTGTGTTAGAAAGCTTCTCAAACATTTGGAGTGACTGGTTTTATATACAACTTCCCTAAAATTTTACATGTATATACAGAATAAAGAACAAAATAAAAATCCAGAGCTACTACAGAGTGGAATTAATTTGTGTTTATTCTTACAAGATGCACTTCAATTTGGGGCAAAAACTGACTTGTTAGCATATTCCTTGAGAAAGTGCACATTATATAATAGAGACTCGTACACGTAAACAGGAAGCAGCACAATTTAGAGTGCAGGCTTACGTGGCTATATTTTGACTTCTTACTACTTAGCTACAGACTTTTTATGTTTTCAGCTAATTCCTCAAGACACACACACATGGGTAGCCCACAGAGATAATGCAGGGTGTTAGGCTCTGAGTGCTATGAGCATGGAAATAAGAACCAGTGACCATCATGACACAAATTCTAGCCCTACTGAAACAGGTATCAAAATCTGTACTGACAGCACCAGCTAGCCTCCAATCTCCTTTGTTTAAAACCAATTTAGTCTATTTTTGAAGACAAAAAGTTACCACAAGCACTCCCAAGGAGAGCAGAACAACATGAAAGCGCTTAAAGATAGGTTTCACACATAAAGTCGCCTGAGCTGGCTCCATCTCAGCACAGCTCTGGACTCCAGCCCTGCAAAGCACACATCAGCCCCAAACAGCCAGTGCAATGCCAGGTGAAACCTGGGCTGGAGCTAGGACCAGGGAAATTTGGTCTCCTGTGCCCCTGGTGGCCTTGGTGGCATTGCCCACCAGCACGGCAGGGAGAACCATTTAACCAAAATAAAGGTGTGTGGAACAAAAAAAACAGATTGGAAGAGGAAACAGATGAGAGTCTGGCAAGAGCTGATTATCTAATAGAGAGGAGATGCAGTCATAGCTGGTCACAGATAGACAGTGAGATTAGGGTCTTGAAATCAATGAGTGTTCTGGGATGAGTAAGAAGGGAGCCAGATGTGAGGGGGAGTACTGGTAACTCCAGTAAGGAGTGGGAGACAGCCAGGGAAGGAAGCTCTGAGTGGAGAAGGAGACTGGGAAGGAATTCTGCCTGAGAAGGAGGGAAGGATTAGAGGAAGAGCGGTTGGGTGCAGTAGGAACCAGCCAAGCAGGCAAAATGGGGAAAAGCTGTGGGACACTGATGGATTTAGGGCACTCCAGAAAGGCGTGGTGGCTGGGGAGAGAGAGGGGTTTGCAGGCTTGGGCAGTGATGTGCACAAAGTTCAGAGGGATATGAGGGACTGGAGGGAGGAGGAGGCTGGTACAAGGTACCTAAAGAGAGCAGAAGAGATGAAAAAGCTGTCAGGGTGTGCAGAACTAGGTCAGGCCAGAGAGGAGGGGAGAGAAGTGACCAGCCTGGGGAGAGAGAGAAGATGAGGGAGCAACAGCTTCTGCGCCACCAGGAACACACCTGGGATGCAATACAGTGCTCAGGAGCCTCTTCAGCCTCTCCCTGTGTCCCAGCTACAGTGCCACTTTCTATTTTAAACAGCAGCATGCTGCTGCTTTGACTGGGAGTGCCTGCAGGAATCAGGAGCTCAGGTCATGTTATTAACCACCACCTCACCCAAAGACAGATACGGATCTGTTACAAGAAACTTGAGGTTATTTGTATATCACTTTCTGATCTTTGAGCTTAAGCGTTGGTTTTTAACATAACTATATAGCCGTTTATTATGCTAATGCTGATTACAGCAAAGGAGAACAAAAAAAAAAAAGTAATCAAGAGCAATCAAACGTTATCTAAAGATTAATCTGGCCTGGTTAAGGAGCTGCATAACTCACTGAGTAAATTTCAGGAGTTGGTTTGTTATGAGATAATGCCAGACAGCTGACTTCTGCAAGGAACATTTTTTCCTCATCAGTTAAATCTCAGAAAACTATTAGAATTACAGAAAATTATGATTGATCAAGCCTGTTCATTAATTTCACTGCAGCAGTGAATTGAATGCAGTTATCTGAGTGGGAAAACACTTTAAATTGCTGTTCATCAAGAAAGATGAAGTCAAGCTCAGGAAAGAGCATCTGAAATTGGACAATTAGACATTAGCTCAATGAATTTGTTGTCTTTCTGATCTGGCCTCTGGCAGCCACCGACAGCTGCAGGGCTCAGACAGGCAGCAGTGTAGGGGGAGGAGGGCCAGGCTACGCACCTTGCTGACTGCCTGCTCTTGGACCAGTTCACATCAGCAAAGACTGACCCTCTCAGCTGGCTGCAGACCTCTATTCTAGCAACTCTTACTGCACCTGAGAGAGCGGATACTATGTAAAGCTGTTTCATTTGTGAACAAAACAATTTCATTTGCATTTAGGGGGGAAAAAAAGCCTTTTTTGAGACCACACAATGACAATTTAAGGAGACTTCAGCTGCTAGTCTTGTTATTCTATATAACTTATATCTGGCAAGCACTTTGGAGCAGCGCTGACAAGGTGACTTACCTTCTCAGACATGAATCAGAGCTCTTTTTGCTTTGCATATGCTTACACATATGTACATAGTTGTTCCTTGCAAAAGAGAGCATGACATCTGCACTTTGATATTGCTTTCAGGGAGGTCCATACCAATATCCGAACCTACAGCAATCTGTAAGATATCTACTCACTAACCTGCACTGCTATGCTTGAGCCAAAACCAGATGAGGATCATGCACTCCCCTCAAAGATGGCATTCATTATTTCGGGAGGATCTGTAAAACTGCAAGTTGTATTTCTTACTCCATTTTAATGTGTTTTCTTGCCTCCCTCCTTACAATATTTAGAATGCCTTTCCCTGTGCAAAGCCCCTCAGGTGGTGCTTTAACATTTCCCCAAAGTAGTGGGAATCACTCTCTCCTCTTTCCCTTGCAGGAGAGGCCTTAGCTTTTGATTTACCCCAGTGTTGTCCTTTGTGTTATGATCTAAAATCATGTCAACTCTTGTGTTTCCCATGCTCACCTGATCACTGACCTCTCACAGGGATACACAAATACATCCTTTATTTCACATCTGTGAACTCCAAAGCGTGTTGATGTCATCCTGAGAGTCCTTGTCCCCTATGGTGCCAAATGATCTTAATGACAATACAAACAGGAGCTTATGAGGAAGATTTCAGGTCATGGTAGGAGATTGAAAAGAAAAGTATCACAAATGTAGAGCGCAACCCATCTGATGTTCAGCTGGATACCTTCCAAGATGCTTTTGCCTCCCTTGCTTCAGAGTTCCCCAGATGTATCCCATGAGCTGGAAGCACTGGTTTTACTGCACCGACATGTCCTTCAGCTGGGTGCCAAGTTCTGAAATTTCCTATGGCAGGTTGGAGTAGACAGAAGGTTGGTTCCCATCTTCTCCCTCCGTCCATTTCACAACTAGCATTTCAGTTGTAATTTTCATTTCGTACCTTCTTCTCAGAATAAATGGCCTTAATATTGAAAAAGCATCTTGACTATTAATTCCATGTAACAGAACAGCTTTCACCGTGTCCTTACTGTTTAGAGTTAGCATCTTAGAAGATAAACATGCTGCTATTTTTTTTTTCTTTGTGAGCAGGAAGAAACTCGCCAGATGACAACCTGCCTCTGCTTTATGACTGTTGACTAATGCCTGTGCCTTATCATCACACAGCTCTATCTGCAGACTGAACCCTGACCTCATCTAGAAGATATTACTGGATTTCACTTACGTCCTATGGGTCTGATCCCTTCATTTAATGCCAAAAATCCCAAAGTCACGGGTTCATTCTACACCATTTTCTCATCTCTCAGCAGTTACAGGCTCAAAACATTGGTAAAATTACCTGATTTTTTTTTTCCACGTTTAACTTTCTTCTTCCAGCGATGAAGGGTATTTATTTTTCTTTTAAGTTCTTGCAATATTGTGAAAGTTTGCATAATAAACCGTTAAAAAAACCATCATTTTCACAGCATCACAGAATGGTTGAGCTTGGAGGGGACCCCTGGAGGTCATCTGGTGCAGTCCTCTGCTCACGCAGGGCCTCCCCAGAGCAGGCTGCCCTGGACCACGTCCAGGCAGCTTTGAAGATCTCCAAGGAGGGAGATGCCTCTCTGGTAAGTGCTCTGTCACCCACACAGTAACGAAGTGCTTCCTGGTGTTTAGAAACCTCCGAGTTTGTGGCTTCCTCTCCAGAAAAAACAAGAAACAGAAAAATCACTCACAATTGCTCCTCCTGCTCCTGTTTGCAGTTCTCTCTTCAGAAACAAAGCTTCGTAAGTAGAATCCTGACATTGTCCTTGTCATGCACTCAAAGCCCCTACTCTTCCTCTGGTACCAGAGCTGCTGGTCTCTAATCAAGTCTAATAAGATGACCATGGATGTTGGCCCAGCCACAGGAATAGGAACAAAGTTTATGCTTGGGCCATCCATTTGACATTACCAGAACATTGCTAAAATGTCCTGAGAAATATTAACCATTTCTGGATGCTGTCACACAGTTTTAGGAACCAAGGACACAACTTTGTATTTTGAGTTTGCTTTATAATTCGCTGATACCTCCTTCTCAGGCAGCACTTGCACCCACACGTAGGTATCTGAGCAGCCCCAACATCAGATGTAAACATTATTTCAATCATTAATTCAACACTGGCTCAACAGTGCTTAGCAGTTTTGGAGAATCACCCCTGAACCAAATGATTCATAAAGGTTGTGGTGTGTGGAGGTCCATGTTCAAAAGGATGCTGATTACTTGTGTGAGTTCCCAGAGGGACTAAGTGCATGCACTTGCTGAAACACGCACAGTGAACAATGTAGAACAGGCAGAAGGTAGCCAAGTGCTGTGCTGACTGGTGTTCTTAAGATCTGGGTTTTACTTCTTTAAAAATGAATTATTTTGTTCTACTTACCCAACACAGCTACATTACTTTTGTGCACGGGCAGTGTTACTGCTCACTCTCCTACCTTTTATTTTAGAGGCGTTTGCTTCCTTCACCTCTGCACTTAAGGGATGTTTCCAAGCTTCAGAACTTCAATATTAGCCATTGGGTACTTACAGAAATATTGGGAGTTAAGGATACCTCTCACTTAAGAAACCCTATGTGTTCTGCTCTCTGCACCTCCTCTGGAGATCAGTCATCCTCCACCTCTTCCTCTGGGACCACTTATAAGTTGATTCATCTTCTTTAACTTGTTTGACATGCCTAATTATGACATAGTGCTATCATTCAAGGATGCTGTCAGATCAAGATGAGGGTGTAGTCTCCATGCGAACACGTTTTCCTGCTCCTAAGTCAAAGGTCTTCCTTTAATTAGAGTCATCTAATTAATTTAGGCCCAAATGAAGCTTCACAGGCAAGGGCAAATCCAGATGAGGCATCATAAATAAGCAATACAAATCACTCATTCATCCTATAATTATTAGATGTTTTCAAAACAAGCCGTGCAAGGAGGTTGAGGTCCCCTTTTGTTTCTATCAGGAAAGGAAGAAAAGCTTATTTAATCATCCTATTTTTAAATATATTTATAGAGAAGATGATTAAATGAATAAATACAGTAATCTAAAGTGCTTACAAAGCAATTAAGACAGATTTTCAAATTATTTACAGCAGCTAGGGCTATTAGAGCGATGGACAATCAAATCCTTCCCCTTTGAAACAGTTCTGGCAATTAGCATGTATTATTGAAAGGCTGCTCATATTTTTAATTGGGAATTTCTAACAGAGTGAATCACTAATCCAGTCCAAACAGTACATTTCACCTTAATCAGAGATTTGTGCTGGATAAATTTAAAACTTTAAGCCCCAAACTTGGTGGTATTCTGATACCAAGTGATTGCTCAGCTGTCTATGCAGTGCCTAGCTACCAGTTTCCCCTTTGCTTTGGTCCAAATTATCTTTCAGTACACACCAGCCATTGATCCTGGCAGGAAAGGATGGCAGCATGAGTCCACTGCTGTTTTCCAACCTTCTTTTTGAGGTGGAATACAAGTGCTATGTGAGTAAGCTGTGAAGGTGATGTGGATGGAAGGTGCTTTGCTCTTCCAGCTGCACCACCAGTACAAGGTGGATGAGATGAAGAGACAGAAAAAGCTTCAGTTCAGTGGGATTTCTGCAATAGGAAAACTGCCGTATCTCTGCTTCTTTGCATCTAACCAGTATGCATCTCCTAGGCAGCACTGCTCACAGTGTTTAGAAATAAAGCAGTTACTCTGGAAAAAAATGAAGAGACCTCCTGCTATGATTTGGAAAACAAAAATTTGTGCAAGTGAAAGAAAATAAAGGAGAAGCCAGATCTCTGCTCTCATCTCTCAACTCCCACAGCCCACCAGCTGTAGTTTATCTGCACCAGCACGCAGCACACTATTTGTCTTTGAGGCCTTCCAAGTACGTTCTGAAGAGCATCTTGAAATGGCAACCAAGCAGCCAAACCAGACAGAAGTTTAGGGAACATGATGCTGATGAAGCAATCACAGGATCTCCCCCATTTAATCTGAATACATAGAGGTAAAATCATTTTCCCCTCTTGATCTGGTGAGCTCAAACCCATTTTCACTTTCACTATTTGAGGAACAGAGTAGATTATCATGAGCTGGGAAGATGGCCATTAAGTTTCCTCAAAAGCAAAACAAGATTTTAGGGAGAAGTAATATATATATATATATATTTTTTTTCCAACCAATCAGTTGCTGTGACAGATGAATTTACAGACAGTGAAGAAGCAATTTTCTTCCTTAAAGTAAATCTGTTTTTTTTTGTTTGTTTGTTTCCTAGCTTTTATCTGTTGGCCAGGTAAAATATATTAATTTCTCAAAACATCACAGGTGTATCATAGTCGCCACTGTAACAACTACTTACAATAGGTTCTGATACTAAAGAGAAATTTTAGGACAAACCACAAAGGAAGATTAAGCCTGTGTTTCTGAAGTGCCAATAATGAGGCCAGAGCACTTCAGACTGTGCAAACAAAGTGAGGACAGATTAAAGTAGGCCAGATAAGGCTACCAGTAAGTGACATGCATTCCCCAAAGCACTTCCAGGATGAGCTCCTAATTATCAGTGCTTGGGACAAGCTTTCTGGCAACAGCTGATCTACACACCTTTGTATCAAAAGATTCCCAGACATAACCATCAGGTCAGTAAAGAAAGTGTCCAAGTGCCCTGGCAGGTCATCCTGCAGAGGACTCTGGCATTTGATGTAATAAAAACATTGCTGGAAGGCTCCCAGAAATACATGGTTACTTAAGATGAAGGCAAACAGGAATTCAATAGCAGCTTTTGCATTTAGAGAACAATGAATCCTGTAAATATTTTCCACTCATTTAATTTAAAAACAAATCCACCTAATCTGCATTCTCATTTTCTGTACTTGCTTTCAGTTATTATGGCAAACAATTGGGCTAGATGACTTCTAAGCAATTAATATAAAGAGATCACTCTGAACTTAACAGCAGCAAATATGTCCAGGCAGACTGGACAAGAGTGAGCTAAACGGAGAGAAAAACAAACAAGCAAAAAAAGATCTGCATAGTCAAAATATGTAAGTAATAAATAAAATGGGTTGAGCTGGCTTCTTAAGGCCCATAATTGCTCCAGCCACATCCCCCTCCTCCCCAGTTAGCCCAGTGAACCCAAGAAACCAAATTTCACTTCATAATTCCCCTTTTTTCAGGCCATTAGCAGTCAGTAAGGACCAGCAAAGAGGGCATGGTGATATTCCTCCAGAATCACAACACAATCAGAAATGGTAAAATACAGGTTTAACCAGAAACCTTAGGTCACAAACATGGACTTCAGCTGAAACAGAAAGGATGCAAAGGGAAAAGGATAATAACAAAAGGTATTCCAAGGTTTCTGTCCTTGGTACAAAGTTAAAGCTTGGCGTAGAGAAAGTAATGAAAGTGCCGAACACCCAGAACTGTAAAATAATTGTAGTGCTTTATGTAATAAACCATGAAAATCATTCACCAGTAAGGAAATGGCATTGCCAAGCTTCTGGGGGTTTCTTCCCACACAGATCCTCTCCTTCCACTCCAGAGAGTTCACCTGGCCATTTCTCTGTGTTTTCTGGGTGTTAGGTAACTGCTAACAGTTAACTAGCTAGCTGGGCTACCAAGTGTTCAGAAATTCTTGATAAATGGCCACTTCACAGACCAACCCTACAATGTGTGTGCACTGACTGCTGGCAGTCAGATCTACTAGACACACAGTGCATGAGCTGTGCACATGTGGTAAGCTCATCATGTGCAGGACACCAAAAAAAAAAGAATAAATGATGCGTGTCTTTACTTAACACACACAGCAAGCAGGCTGGGGGCAGCATTTTTTATACTGAGGCAGTAAAAATAAAAATCATGCCTTTCAGCAAGCTTTTCACCGATCTGTTGAGAGCATGCATCAGGTCCGTGTGCATTTCAGATGTGCTCATACCAGCAGGAGTGTATGCCCACCTGCTGCAGTCCCATCTCAGGAGAGAATTCCTGACCAAGCTTGGACGTTCAGAGCTACGTGCCTGGTGCACAGCCGCTCTCACAGTCACACGAAGCACCCACTTAGTCCTGGTGAGCCCAGGAACAGCAAGAACCAAGGCAGATATACATCATCTATGTATTCTCCATGTGCTCATCAGGATGATATTAAAAGGGGCCCAGGTTGTTGTTTTACCAAAACCGATTCTACTTTATAGGAAGATGTGAGGATGACACTACCTAAATGAGCTGCTGCAAGGAGAGGCAGGGCGTGGATTTATGGCACACGAGGCATTCCACAGTAATTGCCCTTTAAGCATGCCCTTATCAGTGCCAGTGGGCTTGCTCTGCTCTCGCTGCAAGGTGGCTACCTCACTTGTACTGCCAAATGACAGCGTGTGCGTAGGCAGGCACCACTCACTAGCTTATTTTTGTAAAACCAAACATTGCTACACAATGGTTTATGGATCCATACATACTGGGATTTGTACATTTAACAGACTGGCAGAAGCCCTAAGTCACTGCACATGCTACAACAGGAACAACTCGGTTCTTTGTTTTAACTAAGAGATGCAGCACGGGTCTTTTCAAAGCACAGCCCCACCTGTGCATGTGAACCTTGAGAGTTACCTGGTGCTAAGATAGGAACAGACAGCCTTATCAGCATGCAGAAGCAGTACTGGGAGACATCAAAAAGGCATGCTCCATATTAGTTCATGTATTTCTGGATAGGTAAGGAACTTCAGCTAGATTAGAAAAAAAAGAAAAAAAGAAGCACTACATCTTTGGCATTGCAGTAGTATTACCAATATTTGCATACAACACTGAAAATAAACCTTTCACTATGTCCAGACATGATTTACTCCTTCAAATAAAAGCACTGTGCTAGTCTGCTAGTTTTAAGACAAATCCTTTCTTATGTCCAGATCCGATTTAACAGTTAATTTCTTTCAAATACAAATGTGTGACACAGATTTCCATTAGCTTTCTGCCAGAATCTTTTATTTTTACATGCAGGGCAACCTTACAGTCTTTAACATGCCTACCACTCCTGTACAGCAAACGGTACACCTTAGCAAGCGCTGACACATTCCACTAGATAAAATGCAAAATTGCTGACAAAATCGAATTGACTTGATAAGAAAGGCAATGCGTTTGGACCTCCTACTTGATGGAAGCATGCTAAAGAAAATAACCTTTTTTTTTTTTTTTTTTGGTCATCACTTTCACACGAGGAAATAAACCTAAAAAGTAGGTCTCCAGGCACACTCCATGCTTGAACCAAATTGCACTAGGACAGCATGTCTGTCTGCATCGGACAGGCTGCGGTTGCTCTCAAACTCTCTGCTGGTTCCCCTTTCCAAGACGCAAGGTTTCATGTCATCAGCTTTGACTAATGTTGTCTCCACCTATGTCTGTCTCATTTCCTCCCACATTCACCTCCCACTCTCCATGCTCTACCCAGATGACTGTCCCATTTGGATTCTTCATCCACTCCCAGCCCTGGTCCTTCTGATATCCCACCCATGCTAATCAACCTCGCTACCAGTATCTATGAAATACTTTCCCTTCATCATGAGCTCCCAGAAAACTCCTGTTCTGAAAAGATCCCTGTCACTGTCGTAGTCACAAGACTATGAGGATGCATAGAAAACATGCTATGTGCAGTACCTTGCGTCTGACCCTATTTCCAGTGTATGCTTGGTAACGTCCAGACAAGACAGATAAATACTTCGTTAGCTAAATTAAAGTACTAAAGTAGTTTTGCTTCTCTTTTTCCCCCAATAGACAAAATTGGGTTTAGTTTTCAATGAAAGTGTAAAAATTGAACACGCGTTTGATACGCATATTTTTCCCTTTCTCTTTCCCTATCTCGATATAAATCTAATAGGGTTTTCCTGATAGCTAAAGTGCTTGTTTTTACGATCTTGTCTTTGCGATAGCCTATGTTTTATATTTTATGGAATATCTTTGAAAACGTGGATTTGAATACATATTGGGAGAGGAACATACATTTACCACCCTCCCCAAAACTAAACAGTTTGTTATCCAAAATGTGTACATGCAAACATAAAGGACTTAGTTTACTAATTTCACTCTCCTGAAGGTCTCTGTAACACAAGTAAAGTGAGACTGAAGACCATACAGCTCAGAAATACCATTCAAGGGATCTGTAATACTCCTTGTTCCACGCTTCTGGGAAAGAATCAAGTAGGAAAAAAACTTTTATTTTTCTTAGCCAAATGATTTTGAGTTATTTGAAACTGAATATTGGTCCAAATGTTTACATTACCGAGCAAATGTTAGGTAGACTCCACCCAAACAATGAAGCAACTTTGAGCAATGAGTTACAGAAACTGTGCCTCCCTCACATATTTACTTCAGCAAATGTCTAAAAGCAATCCCATGCTCATGTATCGCAATGAGAAATGAAAAATACTGGGAGGATCATAACATTTGGATCAAAAACCCTTTTCCACCATAATGTAGATAATGTCTGTGTAGGACGAGAGACTTTGTACTCACTTTCATGTCTCACGGGTGTTCTCACTTATCTATTCTTCTCAATGCTTGCAAAGTTATTTTCTGCTTTGACAAAACAAAACTATTTTTAGAAAATTTCTCAACTCTGGAAAAAAAAGTTTTAAAAATAACATTTGGAAAGCCCACTAGAATGAAAAAAAAAAAAACAAAAACACACACACATCTTCCTCCTGATCAGTCTAACTGGCACTATCAAATATTTCCAGTTTTATTTAAAACACTCCCATAGATTGAGAAGACAAGATCCCGGAAATAATTATACTTAATCCGCAATTCTGACTGAATGGGAATTCCACTGAAAATACAAATGTAGTCTCCCTCACATTAACAATCAACTCCTTCAAAATAAATTACTATAGAGTTGCAAGTGCTTAAAATTGAGCATTAAATTAAGAGCTTTGTCAAAGATATGGTTATAACAAGTTACATGTTATGATACGGTTATAACAAGATATGGTTACTACTATATAGGTTAAAACTGGAGAGCAGAAGCATGTGGACAAAGTTGGAGTTTTACCAGTAATCTAAACTCTAATTTAACTGTGGAAAATAGTAGATTACAAAAATACTATTTATTTGTTTTTGCTGTATGACATTTTCTCTCTTTTCTGCTGAACTAGTGAACAAAGGTGAAACCAGAGTATCATCTAACCAGTTTATGCAGTCATCTGCAACATAGTGAACATTTTTTTCTAAGCCAGTGACTGAAATTTGTGCTGGCTACCCATGGCTAACATTCCCTCACCTCTCCAAACAAACCTTTAATATTATGGAGCTATAGCACCTTGCATCTGCCCCATGTTTTCAAAGGGCTTCTAGATAAGTAGGAGGAGGGCTGAGATTTTTAAATTTCAGTTTTCAAAGAACGCAATGTCTTTCTTTCCTAAAACAAAGCAAAAGAATCAGAGGCTAAGAACCTAAAGTGTTAACAATAATTATGTATGTTATTAAGGAACATTCCTAAAAACTACTACAAAGCTTGCCTTGGGGTCAAATAGTTATGATAGAAAAAGTGTAAAGTCTCCAAAAACTAGACCAGCAAACAGGAACCAGTGCTCTGATTGCAGGACCCAGCAGAAATTTCCACTAGAGCTGTTTCTCTCTAGGCTGCTCACCTCTGGCAAATCACCTCTTATGAAGAGCTGGCTTGAGGAGCAGACTTTCACTGTGGAAGTCTGCTATACCAAACCAGCAGCTGGAAGAATAGAAGACAAGGAAAGTTGTGGCATGGCACGGTCCATGTCCAACCACAGTTGCTTCTCAACCTGAAAAACAAACAATAATAATACTTTCTAACCTCAAGGTGTCGCAAAGCGATGGCATTTTCAGATACTGCTGAAGCGCTGACACACAGCACTGGTAAGTCAAACTGTGCTTGGCAAGGACACAGACTTTAAAACAAATCTCTGTCCTGGGAGAGGGAGCTTTAGGAAACAGTCTCGACTGGCATCACTTGGCAGCGCTGATACCTTAGTGACATAGTATTGGCATCCTCTTGTGAACCTAAATGGAGCAAAGAGGTCATCATCCCTGCCTGTTTACTACCACTACACAAGCACGGGCAGCAGCAAATTTCTTGTGAGCAATGTCACCTGGATCTGCCTGTGCTGCACAGAAAGTGATATAAGCACTGGCTTTGCAACAGATCAGGTAAGGAAAAATAGATCAGTCACAAAGCCCATTCTGTAAGTGATGATAATGAAGAAGAAAGCAATAACAAAGAACTTGGACAGACGATATAGCTGCCAAAGCAATCATGTCAATCATAAGACACTCAGGAAAAATCCCTATACCCCCATAAAACACCAGTGGAATTCCACACAGCACCTAAATTTCTCTTGTTCAGCTCCTTCCTCCATCCACTCATACTTTATTTGTGAGATATGAGATAGTCACAGCAGTTTGCTATAAATTAGAAAAGTTATATTTGAAAATGAAGCCATGAAATTACCTGATAAAGTACATGTGCTAAATCCTTAGGATTAGATCACAAACGAAATTATAATGGGTAACAAACTGATTTAAGAAAAAAGACAATATTCACAGAACAGCTCCATAAGGTTTCTCTCATGTTGTACTCTGAGCATCCTAAGATGTTCCAAATCACAAGACATCCAAAGGCAAAATAAAATATTGTCATAACTGGAAACACTCAAATGAGGGTGTGAGGTGCTGATTTTGGAAAAGTAAACCTGATTCTGTCTGAATTGCTTGTTCTCCTTGAAGCCTTGTGGAAGAAGGCAGGTTTTATACTGGAAATTATACTTCTCTGAACTCAACTCAACAACTTGTTTTAAAATATCATCACTTGAATGAATCACTTGAGCTATCTCCCCAAGGCACAAAGGGTGCAGAAAAAGAAGCATGTGTGCGGTGTCAAGCCATGGGAGAAGACTGTTATTCTGCCACTTCTAGGAGTGATGTTCAGGACTCCCTCCTGAGAGAAATATGAGTAGTGAAGACAGGCTTCTGTTAAAAGCATTTGCAGAAGCATGCAGCAGGTTACTTCGTTCACTAGCAGTAACCTGCAGCTTCTCAGATGATCAAAGTCCAACATTCAGGAATAGCCTGAAGTTCCTTTGTGAGCACAGGCTCTCGCTATCACAGATTCGAAGCTATGGGGCTGAGGGCAGCAGCTTAGCCATAGCTACAAAGTGCCACCCACGACCCAGAGCTTAGGACCATCCTGTGTGCTGTGAACAAAAGCTGAATTTCATCATATTTTCTGCCCCTGTCCTTCTGAGAAGGGGGGCTGAGAGCAGCACGGTGGAGCTTAGCTGCCCATCAGTTGTTAATCCACCATGGGAACAGAAAATCTCTTCACTCTCCTCCAGCTGCAATGTGTTTAAAATTGCTTACTCTTTGGTCATCTCAGTCTTGCTCTCCCTTGAAAACTAGCTCAAACCAACTCTTTCAAGCATATCATTCTTCCTAAGCGAGCCACCAGATCCCTTGACTTTAATTAGATCCTACTTTCTCTCAACCATCAGTAACTTCTCCAAAATACAGACTGCATCTTTGTAAGACAGTTATCTCATCCGTTATCAGACAAGTGATCATTTTGATACCTCTGCCATCTACAGTGATCCTTTATGTGGAAAAATATTCATTCTATTTTTAAAGTTATGTAAGAACTCAATAGATAGGAGAAGGGGTAAAATCAAAATGCGGTATCATTAGCCTTGTACTTGTGGAACACTGGCAAAAGTCCCTGAATATAAATCCTGAGAAATTAATGATTTCTCAGCATCAGGCAACCGATTTTTTTTTTCAGTTCCTAGGTTTCGGGATGAGACAGCCAGTCTCATTCCACATGCAGTGGAACATGCTCCCGGCAATAGAAGCAATGCATCAGATGAACCAGGAGTGATTCACAGCTCATTAGCAAGACAACCATTTTCTCTACATATCAGAACAGTTTTCTGCTCCGAGGAGTTTCACAAGAGGGTTATCCACAGCTGTTGCAGGTGCCAAAGCAACCAAATGCATCAGGTGCCAGTATGTAACAGTAACTAATCAATTCTGAATGTCTAGGAAAAATATTACAGAAAAGATCCTGCTGGTTTAGGCAAGCATTTTAAGACATAGATGTACACAGTATCTGGGGTCTGGCCTGGGTGTATTTTGCAGAGGGACACAGACCTTTCCCTGGTCTTCCCTTCTGCAGCTCCCCAAAGGTAGAAGGCTGTTCTTTCAGTGCAGGGTTGTGCCTGTGAAGTAGCTTTTAGCAAATTCATACTGTCACTAGATTTTTAGAGAATCCCTCAGGGGCTTGTACCTAATTAGAAACTAACGAGGCAGTATACAAAAGGTATGCAGTTAAAAGGTGAGAGCAGTAAATGTAGACCTTACACATCAGGTGAGGTAAAAATGTTTTAAGAACTCCTCAAGGGGTAAGCCTCCACATCCAGATAAGAGTAAGTCTTAGACATTTTTAAGATCAGATAGGGGATCAAAGGCAAAGCAAAGGATAAATAGATAAATAAATAAATAAAATTTGAAAAATCAAAAAGGAAGGGGTAGAAAAATAAAATTATTTCCCCCACTTTGGGGAGGTTGACTACTATATCCATGGTACATTCCAACTAGATTTGTTGCTTTGGTCTCACTTTTGCTAGCCTATCACCTCTAAAATGTGGTTTCCTCTAATTAGACTCTTAATAGAAAGATGTCCTGTGAGAACAAATGAGGCTGAACAGGGTTATTTTGAATCAGAGCAAGAAAATGGCCTAGAAATTTTATATTGTGCACTGATCACCCTTGATTGCTGTCAGCAATCAAGCCTAGAAACCTCCACACAATACACCAATCTCACAAACACCATCTGCATCCATTGACTAAAATGCAAGTAAATTCTCCAGTGAATTTACTTACCTGCTCAGGTGAGAACACAATGGGAGCCTTGCCTGTGTTCTGTATTCTTTATCTCTTGCTAGACTGATATCTCCCAGGTACAAACTGTCTTGGGAGCACAGCACACCTAGTATGTTGTAGATTTGCCTGCAGTTCAAATAATACTCAATTATTTATTTTTTTAAGGAAGAAAATTACCTGGCTGCGAAGTAACTGATAAATGAAAGCCCAGTGATAAAGTTACTTCTGATTTCATATTAGCAGCTGCTGTTAGAAGGCAGAGACCAACCCTGAACTTCATCTACTAAGCAGAGATTCACCTCAGAAGATAGGTAGAAGTGAAAAAGCAGTTAGGAATCTGAACATCTTGGTCACTTGTTACTTGGAGGCACCATTTTAGGAGCATCAGTATTTTTTTAATTTCAAGTGAAGCAGTTAGAGCTGCTTTTTTTTTTTTTTTCCTTGTTTGTTTTGTTTTGTTTGTTTGGCTTTGTTTTACTGTAGTCTGGATATTGATTCCAAGTATGAGGAACTCTCTTTATCTGCTTATTTTAAGTCTTGATATCATTAACTCTGTGTGACCACAGTTTCCAGAATCTGTGATAAACTCTGGTGAGACACCAGACCAAGAAGTAGGTCAGATCTAGAAAAAAAAAAAACAATTTGCTAACCCTTGTTAAAAGATAGCAGGAATTTAAGGACAACACCCGCTTTCAGTTCTATCCACGAACCTCCAGTCACCTTTTACAGGATAATCAAAGATGGAACTTGGCCCAGAGCAACCTGCTTTTAAATTATATTCAGACATCAAGGTGATGAACAGATACCACAGAAAAATCTAAATATCCCTGAACTCTGGACTGGTATGTTGATTTATTCTTCCAAAAAGATCTCAACAGATGCATTGCTAAAAAAGCATTACACCCAGTTCTTGCTCTCCACTTTCATTCACCTTAGACTGGGTCCATCCTTTCAGTCTTTGAAAACCACCTGGCTACATCCATCCTCCTTGCCATTATTTAAGTAATCAGCACTGTAGCAGCCACACAGCAAACCTTAAAGTCATCCAGTGTAAGAAGGGAAGCTGATTTCATTTTAAAACAAAGCTGATTTCGTTCATCCACACTCACACGTTCATATTCACGTACTCACAAGTACCTGGCTGGATTCATGTATCCACGAAGTCTGTTCGACATTCAGGCACCAAGACTCCTGAATCCAGGTCTGTCTAGGACTCCTTGCGACCACACAGGGGGCAGGGAACACCAGCTATTCGGTTCTTTTGACTTGGGGCTCTTCTCAGACTGGCAGCTCGGTGCTGACTTTGGATAGGCCTTTTTATATCCTTCAGGAGTTCCCAATAATCACTCTGTAATCACTGTCCATTCTGTCCTGCCTCTCAGAGTCATCAGGATTGGCTCATCTGCTCAGGTCCTTTGCCTCCTGACCACCTGCAGGTAGATGCATGCGAGGACTTTGAAGACAGCTAATCCGAGCGACATCAGCACATACCATTCTTATAGCCCTGCTGTTTGTTCTTTCTGGCACCTCCACGCCCAGGCATTCCCATTCATACCTACCCTAGCACTACAATTCTCCAAAATTTCAGTGACCACCAACCATGGAAGAGAAGGGCAGAAGTGGTAATCCTCTGTGGAATGAAACACAGAAACTGGCCTACTGCACAGCAGAACTACGCAGTATTTTAAGGTAAGGACTGAATTAACCATGATTTGACCATAGGTTATGAACAGGTGGCCATCTCCTGTTAGTTTCTTTATTAGCCTTTAAACAAGATCACATGCATGCTGTGTTCTGTCTCTCAAAGGATTACTCTACATTGAAAAATGATCTAGAAAATAAACCCATTTAGAAGATATTTATTTCTAGGCATGACAAGGGAAGCATTAAAAAAATCTACCATTCTTATCTGCTTTACTGACCAGTACTCTCCTGGCCTAATACTTTTTTTAAAAATAAAGTGACTAGAAATTAGGGCAAACAGTATGTTGATTTTCATGGTACTGATCAAAATAACATCATCTCAAAATTAATCCACATTGTCAGGAAATCACAGTGCCTGCTGATACCTTCCATCTTCCTCCTGCATTTCAATATCCTGAAGACAAGCTAAGTAGTTGGAGCACCGAGCACAATACAGACCAGCTGTGGGAGAGGGGACAGTAACAAATACAACTCATTTCTAAAAGACAAAGCACAGAGCATTGTCCGTTTGCTTCTAGCCTACTAGGATTCCACCATAAAGGGAATATTGTTAATTCAACAAACAGAGAGACAAACTTTATTTTCTTCAGATGATCACGTTTGAAAGCACCTGCCTTTTGCTATCCTCAGGAAACCGTAGGTTACTTCAACAGTCTAAAATAAATATGTGACCAGATGAACAAATTCCTTACCTTTGCCCTGCGATTCTTATCTGTAGTGGTTGTTTAAGAGAATGATTTTCAGTGTACGTTAGGGTAAGTCTTCATCTTCATTACAGAATTTATATATGAATTTTCTTGAGAATGATAAGGAGCAAAATCAGTCTCTATTTGAGTAACTTGTTTAATAAAGAAGGGCACAGAGAAAATGTATATGCCTCTAACATGAATAAGAATCACTCAAGTGAGAAAGATGTTGTGGGGATGTTTGTTTGCTTTGTTTTTTTGTCTTTTTTTTTTTCTTTTCCCAGTTCGGAAGGTCTTCCAAACCAACCTCACTTTCTCAGGTGGCTAGCAAGTGCCTCGATATCCAGGTTGCAGAACATCAAAGATTTCTCAGCCAAGCAAATTACCGAGGGAACTCCAACACCAGATTCAACATGCATGAGCTCTGCTGGGGTGGAACTGAATTTCCTTTACATGACAGTAATCCATATAACAGTATGGATTTAAAAACTGTCTTTTACTTCCTATACTAGGTCCTAAGTAGTTTTTTCTTTTTTTTTTTTTCTTTTTTTTTTTTTTTCAATGTTAGACTCACTCTAGGAGGTAGGGCTCCTGGGGAGATCTGTAAGAACAAAACCTGATAGAATTCTTTACTTTATCTACGAGGTTAAGGTGTGGGAATTGGAGGGGGAAAAAAAAACACCACCCAAGGTCTTCTGATTCACAGTAGTAGGCATGATTACATCATTTGCACCGAGCTGTAAAACAGCCAGACAGGAGCAGCAGCGTATAATACCCCCTGGGGGAAGAATGCCAGAACACCGACACAACATTTATATCCCATTATAACCTACTTCAGCACTGGGCTTTGCTGGCACCAGTCGCCTCCTGATTTGCTAGCAGCTCTATTACTCAACCAAAAGGTACAGCTAAATGCATTTTATTCACCTACAAGTGGCATTTCTTCTCTTCTACTTCCAGAGTTTTGTTTTCTTTTTTTCTTAGAATTCTTCCACAGTGGTATTCTCCACAGAGATCCTTATGCCATTTTGCATCTCTTCTCATGAAACTCGCCCTATGGCCACCCCTTTCATCCTCTCTCCTCATTCCTATGCACCTCCTTATGAAGGAATTCATGCTGAAGTCTTCATTTCCCTCTCCAGAATGTCCTTCTTAGGCTGCTACCATTGCTCCATGGCGTGAGCTAAGCTGGCACTTCTGCTAAAGCAGTTTGTGATGCAAAAAATTGGATTAAACTGCAAAAGCAAGAGATCTCCGATATCACTGCAGTATCTGATGACACACGGGCCAACTCTGACTACAGATATTAACTCAGGCCACAGAAACTTCCTAAAGAACTTAAGTACTCACCTAGATGGCTTTCCCTTTTTGTTGAGGCTTACCTAGGGGCTTAAACAAATGCAAAACAGCCTGCAGTGAGTTTTTCAAAGCAAGAAGCCTCAGGACCAACTGCAGGTATTGTTAGAGAAATACACATCTCTTTTCCACTCTGCAAAAAGGAACAGTTAACTAGAGCAAGCCTACATTCACTATTTCTCGCCATTTACTTCCTGTCTTTGAGAGCGGCTCAGGTGCCTATTTATAAAGACAGATGTGAGTGGGCAATCAAATCCTCAGAAGTGGGAGGCAACGGTACCACAGACAGATCACGGCATGCCCAGACCGTGAAGCAAAGTAGCACTAACTGGGGAGAGACTGAAGCAAAAACTTGGCAATGTGCTAAATTTGCGTGTCACAGAGACCAGGCAGAAAAGTCATGGACAAAAAGTCTGAAAAAGGGACTACACGAGATGAGTGGCTGAAAAATAAAAGCTGACAAAAATTAAAAAAACAAACAAACAAACAAAAAAAAAACCATGCAAACCAGGCAGACTTTAGAAAAAAGGCAGTAGTTGACTGTTAGAAACCTAAAGATTAGTATTATAAAGAGCAAACTGGGGGCATATTTGCTGAAAAATATACATATTTTTTTTACTATACTACCAAGAATGAGAAATCATTAACAGCAGAAAAGGGCTGAATGAGCCTTCAGTTAGCATTAAAAAAGGAGGATGAAGAAGAGATCTATGTGGAAAGTAAATTCACCACGTTCAGACACCACCAAAATCCTCAAAAACTTCAAGATCAATTGCTTCCCTTTGAAAAAAAGATGCATAAGCACATTACCAACGCACATTACTAATATTTACTGTCACAAAAATCAGGTAGCAAAATTAAGACAAAGTTTGACAGAAGGAACTGGCAATATATTCAGTAGCATTGACCTAAACTGCTGCTTTTGTACTGTGTCACTGGGAAATGCAGCAAGTACATATGTACTTATTCAAGCCTGAAACAAAACTCCCATTGACTCAAGTACATCCAAGACCAGACTAGAAAGGTGCACAGAATAACCCCAGGGAGATTGCTAAAGAGCATGCCCCTGTGAAATGGGACACAGCTATTATTAACACAAATTTAGAAACAATTACAGGCAGGGCAGATCACATTTTCATATGTGGGCAGACTAAAGATACTCAGCAGAAAATATAGCAAAATAATTGTTTCCAAGCACTCCAGCGTGCCAATTCTTAAAGAAAGAACAGAGGCAAAAGTTTCCTGGAAGAACAAAAGGGCAAGCTTGAGCTGGGTTGGTTCTGTAGTTACATTTCTCACAGAACACCTGAATGGACATTCCTGCTCCTGCTGGCCTACGGCTTCCTTGTGCCTTCAGCCATTGTTAGATGAGAACACTGAACAACCAGCAGCTTTCAAGGAGGCTGCTAAGGAAAATTAAAAATAAGAAGTCGCTTTCTAAGTTAAACAGCTTATTTAGAAAGGCGTCCCCAAACAATCAGTCCAAAACATCAGAAAGTTCACTTAAAAAAAAACCAACAGTGACCCACAGCACCACATCAGAATAATAAAAACAAACAAAAACAACCTCTGTTGCAACTTTTCATTACAAAAATACCAGGTGGAGGAGAAAGACTGGAGCAATCTCATACAAACCAGGGGGCTGAGACATCTGACAAAACATACACACACGTACACAGAAAACGTTGTACTGAAAACCAAAGAACTGCAAACTGAACAAATACTGTGTTACTGAGGACAGATTTTTATCAGAATAATTTTAAAAGTATGTATTTAAGTAAGAGTTGCTAACTTTTGGTAGCCCACTATTTTTATACTGATCTGGAAGCCTGTTGCTGGCCATACACACACTTAAATTTTATCTTTACAAGAAGCCTCTGTACCCATTAGTAGAACATGAAGTCTGACAGGGAAAGATTTTGGTCCTTAAAACTTGGGGTTTTGTTGTTTTCACACACATGTTCATTTTATCTTCATTTATTCAGGACTGATCAGATTAAATATAAAAACTTTAGTTGGCATTTCTTTTTCTCCCCACCTATAAAAAGCTTCGCACGGAAAACTCTCAAAGAAATGTAGTTCCTACCAAGTCAATGTGTCAGGTAAAAAAAAAAACAACAAAAAACAACAACAACAACAAAGTAAGTATACTCTTGAACTCGAATGGTCTTAGCTGAGAAGTGAGAGAAGTGATACAGAATTGACACCCAGCAACATGTTAATGCTGCAGAGCGTGTAGGAGACATCATCTCAGCAGCCTAAAGGCAGATTTCAGTCTTGTCCCTTTATCAGTATCAGAGTCTCTATCAAGGCTCCAGGTTTGTTTCATGTTCTTCTGTTTCATCAGGTAGTTCTTCAGCAGATGCACCACAGACACTTTCTTGGTTATCTGCAGACTGATTCAGCTCTTCAGGTTCCCCAGCTGCAGTCTGAGTTATTTCTTCTTCCTCCTCTTCCTCAACTTCCCCATCATCCTCTACATCCATCTCAAACACCCTCACGTGACGGAGATTTGAACTTAGCTATGGGAACATGAAGGAGTTTCAATTAATAAATGAAAGCACCAATACCAATTTAAGTGTTGCCCAACGGGCCTGAAAATAGCCTTTATCTTTGAAATGGAGGTATCAAGGAAATTGGCAACTGTTTTATTGCTCTGCAGGCTGAAAAGTAAAACTAGTTCATCTATTAACTTCCATTAAAGGTTTTTCCTGGTTGTGTTATGAGACAGGTACGATTGTATCCTGACACATTCATAACAGACTAACAGAATAATCAATATGTAAATAGTGATAAAAATCAGAATCTTGATAAACCTCAATAAACTACCAGAAACAGGTTATCACCCTCTCTAGTCACAGTATATTTCCTTTAATTTTTTACAGGCTTGTTCACAGATACTGTACTTACCACACAGGAAACTTTTCGAATGCCATTTACAGCAACATACTGAGCTTTCATATTCTCCAGCACTCTCCACTGGTTCTCCAAGAAGACGGTGCGTGTGGGTATCTCACCACTCTGCTCCTCCAGTCTGCAAGAAGAGAAGCACAGAACTAGTACAAAGGAAATTCCAGTAAAAAAAAAAATAATAATAATAACAAAATTCTCTGTGAATCCCATTTTTTTTTTGACTTTGGTCTATTTTGTATTATACCATATGCAGCAAACAGATAAACCCACGACTCTAGATACTCCAGATACTCTGCAGGAGAGGATCCAACAGAGGAGACACTGCATGTTTCAACTGAGGCAAAAGATTACAACAGAACAAGAGGGAGTTGTAGAGTCCCATCTCACCACAGATAACAGCTATAGCAAGAAACTGAGCTTGGGCTTCCTTCAAACCCCTCCTCTGCAAGAAGTGTTTCCAAACGAAGTCCTGGAGGCAATATTCCACTTACACAGAAGTTTGGCCTCCATGACCTTAGCCAAACTATCTGTTCACTCCCACTCATAGGGACCGTATGAAGGAACTCCCTATTGCAGTGGCCACGATTAGTTCATACTGGTTTTTAATACTGTCTGTTTGTTCTTTAATATAAATTTCTTTGTGGCATAAAAAAAGAATCTACAGAGCAGTAGAGCTCTTTGTTTTGAGCCATTAATATATCTTAATCCAGCCACCAGAAAGGCACATGGAACAACAAGAAAAAGCAAATGAGGCACAACAATTAAAAGCTTGGATTCACCACTCAAACTATGATGGCTTTTTTTCTGTGTGCACTTTCCCCAGATGCTCTTCTCTCCCTCCTGTACCAACACAGGGAGAAGAACCATCAACTCATGTTTCAATGATAAGCTGACAACAGCTCTAAGTGTGACTACCAGGGGAAAGACGAAAAAAAATAAAATGTGTCTGTTACAAGGCAGAGGCAGATAAGCAAATACACTGAAAACATCCTAAACTCAGTATTCTGACCAGCAAAGTTAGCATCCACTTCAGAAAACAAGTAAGATTTCTGCTTTTACAAGATGCCTTGAATCGTTCCTCTGATTTTGTCAAAGTAGAACCAAGTGCACAGGTAGTATTCTGTCCAAAAAAACAAACAAAACTAAAACAAAACAAAGCCCATGAAACAAACTGTTTATGAAACTTCAGTCCTTTACCACACCTTCTCTAGCACATAAAGAGTTTTTCCCTTTAAAATATTTACATACATGGAGTACACAATTAGAATATTTGCTTTATCTGCTTTTCAGTTCTGCATTTTTAGGCTTCAAAGTTTTTCAGTACCTTTTAGTAGAATCCCAGATGAATTCCCCTTCTTGGTCCTCATCTGTGTATACTGAAGATAAAGGCAGCTGAGCCAAGATTCTCTCCTTCCCCTCTTGTTCCACACTCTCCTTCAGAACTACAGTTACAGTTTCATCATCATAGAAATGTGCATCTAAACAACTGTAGCATCTATAGAAATAAAACAGCACTTATATTTTAGAAAGCATCAAGGAATAAAAGTGAGTGCAAAGCACTCACATCAACTATTCAGCAGTTAACAGGGAGCTTTACTGCAAATAAAAAAGTCAGACTTACAGCTAAGACACTGAAAGACTGCTAAAAACTCCTGTAAGATACAGGACAAATGCCACTGAAGGACATTACTAGCAATCTTATTTCTTCCCATTTCAGTTGAAATGTAAGAAACAGTTAACACAAACAACAAGGATAACTTCAAAACACAGCTGAAGGTACTGAGAGCCACCATATTTGGCCTTTCTACATTAAAAGCATTAACTTAGCCTGCCACATCTTCTGAGATACCTCCCACTCTATCTTACTTTAAGAAGATTGCAGATATAAGCAACAGCTGTTTCCAATTAGCTTTGTTTCCAGCACATGTGCTAAAGCTCTAGTTTTCAACCAGAAAACTAAAGAATTTATTGAGCTTAAGAACAAAATAACTCAATGGTCTCAAGACACACCAGGGGAGGTTAAATTGAATATTAGGAAGAATTTCTTCACAGAGAAGGTGGTTAAGCATTGGGACAGGCTGCCGAGGGAAGTGGTGGAGACCCCATCTCTGGAGGTATTAAGAGACATGCGGACATGGCACCTGTCTTATGGCCTGACTCACTCAGGAACTACAAGCTAGTCTGGCATCCCAAATACTAATCTGCAGGATAAAAGCCAAATTATAACTTGTAAGGTAACCTCATGTAAAATAAACACCGGAACACATGATCTTTAATTCAGCAGTGTGCAACTCTGGAAGAAAAATCAACTAAATATACTGACCTGGAGTCTGAGCTCTCATTTATACTGTTGTTCAGAAAGTTTCCAAACTCTACTGCAAGAATTCCATTACTGACAGACCTAAAAGGACAGAGATCATTATCTTGGTGACACTCCTTTTCCACTTGTAGAAAATACAAAATCTCTAATAGCAGCTGTAGTAAGAGAGGGTGTAAGCCTGTCTAAGCTTAGCACAACACATGGCTAAATCCCAAAATGATATAACTGGTGGACGCGAACCTTTTGATTTCTTCTGCCCCTCAGCAAAACGTGACTAATGGAGTCAAATGAGAAACTGCAGTTGGCCTGTGGGATACAGTTTGTGTCTGAAGTCTTGGCTCAACTGTTTCAGTCCCAGGTCCATTAAGTTACTTGTTTCTCAAATCTATAGAAAATGAGTTCAGGCTGTCCAAGATACCAATGAGGGAGGAAATAGGATGGAAACTACACCACAAGGCTATAATTTTGTCATCAGAAGCTCTCAGCTGGAAACACTGAGGATAGCTTCATCATGTGTTTTCTTCAGCTGTAGAAATGTTTTTAAAAATTCTCACCCTGTCATCTCCTCAAATTAAATGACACAGATTATAAAAGTCAGTATTTTATGGAGAGAAAGTTTTTGTTGTTTTCTAAACCCTGGGCATTTCAGTGGTTCCACTGACAGAATGTACCTTAAACAACTACACCAGCACCACTAGGCAGTGACAAACTGTATCTTGGGTACAGAAACTCCTGAAGGTGCCCAACACCACATCCCAAGGAGATGTATTCTATTAGTTGAAGCTATGAGTCCAACACCCCTATTTTTCCCTACTATATTTAATCACATGCTATAAAGAGTTAACTAAAGAATATTTATGGTAAGACAGAACAACACTGAAAGCCTCATCATTCCCTGTAAGCTTTCTTAGTTAACAGCAAGTAATTCTGTGAGAAGCAAAACAAATGGGAGTCATAGTTCATACAATCACAGAATGGTTTGGGTTGGAAGAGACCTTAAAGATCGCCCAGTTCCAACCCCCCTGCCATGGGCAGGGACACCTCCCACTACTCCAGGTTGCTCCAAGCCCCATCCAGCCTGTTCCTGAGCACTTCCAATAATGGGGCAACTTCCAGTGTTAGGGCAAGTTGTAATTGTCTCTATACAGATGCTAAATCTCACAAACCATTTTTCCTCTTTTTTTCTTACCTGGAAGTATCTGTATGTCTCCTCAAAATGTATATCTTTGAAATAGAACTTTCTAATATAGCGAAGAGCACATAATGTATATTGGATGCTTTGTCATTCCACCTATAACAGTGGGGGAGAAAATGGGAAATGAAAAGTCAGATCACATTTTAATAACTGTTAAATGACATATAACAAGAAATAGCAGCATACTTACAAAAATGGTAGTTTAAATAATTGAGGTGCAGAATCTTCACTGAAAAGGAAAAACAAAACCAGCATGTAAAATACTATTAGAATTTTGTGCAACTGAACTTTACAAAAAATGTAGAAAAATACCTTTGAGAAGTTTTGTAAAGAGACATGCAGAATGCCTGACGCACTGACTTTCCAATCACATCCTAACAAGTATAATGAAAACAGACCAAAAAATACAGACAATTATTCACAATCATTTTCCTTCTTAAGACCATTAAATAAATAAATATATAAACAATAATAAAACCCTAGTATATTTGAAAGAAAAATCCACCAATATTTATATTGGAATACAGATTAATGTATTGCCAATTAATCAGCTTTCTAATCTACAGTGCATACATTGAGTTAATTAATATTAAAACAGCTCTCATTAATGCACATGGCAAACAGAATGCACAGAAAACACAAAACAAGAAATCCCCCATTATGCTCTTCCCAGCCAAAGGTTTAAGACACCCAGCAGTGAAGCTGGAATGCATGCTGCTACCTAGGTTATAGCCACTTAACGGCAAAGATTAAAACTTCAGGCCTTGCTAAGTCTGGCTACTATCTTCAGTTGGCTGCTACCCCTAAGAGAAAGTTACCATTTATGTAAATCGAACTTACAGCTGGCTTTTGTAAACACTGATCAATGACTCCTTCCATTTGCTTTTTGACAAAATGCAGTGATTTCTCAGGATAGTAGGGAAACAAAAGCGGACTTTCTGCAAACAGAGAATCAAGGTTCATTTAAAAAAATGCTTCTCTTTCTATTAAAATATATTACATTGCTACTAAAGTGAGAAATTGGAGTGAGTCCAGTGGTGGGCAAATGAGATATTCCCAGAGCTACAGCACAAATTGAAGGGGCTGGGTTTGTTCAGCCTAGAAACAAGAGGGCAAGTGAGAAGGAACCTATTGCTCACTTCAGCTACCTAAAGGAGCAGTTACAGAAGGCAGAGCATCATCATTCACAAAGTTGCACACAGCGAGAAGAGACAGAGCAGTCAAGCTCTAGCAAGGGAAATTCTAGTCAGATACAGAGAAGTTTTCACAAGAACTGGAGCTGGGCACCTAGAGAGGCTATGTGGTCTCTATCCCTGCAGATATTCGTAACTCGTACAAAGTCTTGAGCTGTCCAACTTTGAAGTCAGTTCTCCTCTGAACAGAAGGCAGGATTAAGTGATCTCCTAAATTATTCCCTCATTATAAATTCTAACTCCAGTTAGATAGCTTTTTAGATAGCTTAGATAGCATTTTCTAGATTCTGCTTTGCCAAACAAAAAATGCTATCATGTCCCTTCTTTTTATCGAATTAGTTGGTAATGACAGGGAAAGGCAGCTGTAGCAAATTATGTTACAAGACAGTTTATGCTGTAAAAGTTTTTACAGTTTACAAGTTGTGGTTAAACAAGAATCATTCTCAGCCTCAGTTTACTATAGTCTCTTACTTCCTTTTCACTACTAATTAACAAACTACTCTAGGAACATTGCAGAGGTTTATAAAATTCAGTAAAAGAGAATAAGCAAGAACACTTTCCCAGGATATGAACAAATGGTACTTATTACTTCTTTGCACTGGAATTAACATCTCTTAAAACAGACACTTTCCTGCAATTCCTTCCAAACCAACACTTCAGAGACTGGTACATAAAATGTAGAAAACTCCAAATAACCAGAAAATTATAGACAACTAAGTAAGCAACTGCATAAAAACTCTGTGAAATAGCAAGGCCCATTTATTTTATTCTGCTCAGATGTCATAACTAACACTACAGAAATAACTCATAGGCATGAAAAAACTGATTATTCTTCTGCATTTGTTAAGTTCTCCGTATACTTTTCATTCAATGTGTTGTGAACCATATATTACCTTTAAGATGAGTGCTGTTTTTAAGAAAATTAAACCACTGATTTCCCTCTGTATTAGGTGGTGATACAAGGTCATCATCTTCATCTTTCAAGTACTAGAAAATAAAGAGACATTTGTAAGACTGCACATTAAGAATAAGTGTCATTAGAATTCACTTTAACACAGCCTCTCATGAATCCATGAAACATCCCTTCTAAATACAACACCTCTGCTTTTAAAATTAAATATTCTACCACTTCAAGGAATGAATAAGAAAATGAACTATCATCTAAGATCATATGCTGCCACTTCCATATGGAACTGATTTTTAAATGATGTTTAGGGACAGAGAAGAAGAGTGGGCATAACTTTTAGAATTTTCTCCATCTAAGGATTATCTATTTTATTCTCTTTTTCCATTTATTCCCTCGTTCTTTACCTGGCCAACTCTCTCCACATTAAAGTATTTTCCTTTACGATTGTAAAGTTCTGGTGCCTGAAAAAGAAATAATGCAAAGAAAACAAAAATTTAAATACAAAGGTAATAAGTAGGGTACAAAAAGTTGACTGAAGTATTTAAAATTTTTCAGATTCAATTACCAGCAGCAAAAATACAGTTGTTAACTACAACTGCTGTACTCAGCACACCAATATAACTTACCTCATTGAAGTGTTCAGTAAGAAAATCAGCAACAAACGTGATATCTTTCTGAGTCATCTAAAACAAAACCAAAAAAAGGGCGGGGGGGTCAAGACGGGAGCAAAGGTTGAGAAATACAACTCAGTGAACACAGAATACCTGTTCTGTAGGCTGAATAAGACCAGCTCCCTCAGCTGTGAGGACAGGGTAAGTACTCCAGTCTCTCACCAGCCTGTGGGCCTTCTGCTGAACTCACTCCAGTTTATTCATGCCTGTCATGTACGGGAGGGCCCCAAACTGGAGAAAGCATTCTAAATGTGATCCGACTAGTCCTAAATAGCGAGCATAATCACCTCCCTTCAGCTCCTGGCCATGTTTCTGTTAGTATAGCCGTTGTTACTCTACACTGTCTTTGCTGCGAGGGCCCACTGCTGGCTCATGACCAGCTTGCATCCACCAACGTCTCCAGGTCCATCTCAGCAGAGCTGCTCCCCAGCTAGCTAAGGCTGTGCCATTCCAAATTTTTCCCCAGGAAGAATTTTGCATCCACTCTCGCTGAACCTCAGGAGGTCCCTACCGGTCCATTCCTGCAGCGTATTTCCTCCTGGATGTCTCCCTCTGCCCTCAAGTGTACCAATTAGTTCACACAGTGTGGCAGTGTCTGCAAATCTGATGCAGGTGTAGTCTAGTCTATTTCCTCTTTCAGGGCATTGATAAAGATGTTAAAATCCCACTCCTGCTAGCTTTGTCTTTTAGGGCATCTAAAGAGCTGCTATATACGTATTTCACAGAGGTCTTGTGTCATATACAGTGTACTAAAAAGAATAGTATTAAATAAAATAGGAAAATTAGTATATGCAAGACAGCACCTTAGTGTATTAGTGTGGATGTGCAGACATCAGCTTTCTCAAAGAAATTGTACAGACACCATTTTGGTTTTAGAACAAAAAATAAACCTTTAATTCTGCCCTCTAAGTCAAGCAGAATGCAAAATACACCTCCATTTATTAGAAAATGTTATTACTACCTTATTCAACTCTGGAAGCACATGATCTTCTGACATTCTCAACATGGCTAAGGGGGAAAAAAAAAAGCTATTCTTAATGCATTAATATTAATATTTTTCCTAATATTCTTAATTTTCCATTGCTATATAATAAGACAAGGCTGATAATATAAGATTAATTTTTAAAAGTGAGCAATTATGAATTGGGTCTGAAATTAAACTTCACTTGTCCCACTAACTTGCAACAGAAATCTTGGATAATTTTTATCTTTTATCCTTTCCAACTGCATTATATCCTCCAAAAGACTGAGATAAAATTTTTATAAACAGTTCATACAAATTTATTCATCTCCATAATAAGAGTAGTAAAATGTGCATATAAGTGTGTGTATATATAATACACTTATTTGGGCCATGACAGTACTCATGTGTTAAGAGAATTGCAAAGAATTGATTTCAAATCAGAAAGCATTATAAGAAGTTCTTTGTTTAGTTCCAAAAAACCAAACAAAACCCACAGTGAATATTTAATTATTTAAAGTGCTAATAATGTTATGACAGAACTCTAATAGTTCTACTTTCTGCAATTTTTAAAATTCAAGTAATTATATTCCTGTTTGTAAGTTCACAAACACTGCATTTCTGGTGCTTTTACAGTACCAAGTTAGACTGTTTAGGTTTTTATAAAAAAAAAAAAGTTCTGAAACAATAGAAAATATAAACCTACTCATAACCACTTTATAAAAACAAGCTGTCTAAAACAAAGAGTTCTGCTCTTTCTTCTAGTGTTTCACCTGCAGCTACCCTATGTTCTGTTCTCTGCATCAGAACATGCAGAGACTGCTAACAGGAAAGTTACACACCAATGTAAGCTAGGTCTCCATAGGAGAAAACAGTGAGTGACAAGAGTTAAAAACAGTTACACTGTACTTCAAATTTGGTGTAAACTAAAAACAATCCTTTCATTTCTCCAAGTCAAGACCAGCAAACTGCTCAATGAAGCACACAACAGTCTGGGGTAATACTACAGGTTACAAATATAGAATACCCACTCTTAACACACACAAATTGAATTGAGATCTATCAATATAAAACAGATATAATAATATAATAAAAAATAAATAAATAATAAATATATAATAAATAATAAATAAATAATAAATAAGTAATAACATAAATTTATAATTATTCTTGCCTCATCAACCGTAAACTTACAGATGTCCAGAAAATTTCTATGATAATAATAAATAGATAGTTATAACTAAACCTAGTTATAGTTATAACTAGACCTTTTCTTCATTAACACCAGTGACAGGACCCACGGGAACGGGGTTAAGCTGAGGCAGGGGAAATTTAGGCTTTACATCAGGAGGGGGTTCTTCACAGAGAGGGTGGTTGCACACTGGAACAGGCTCCCCAGGGAAGTGGTCACTGCACCGAGCCTGTCTGAATTTAAGAAGAGATTGGACTGTGCACTTAGTCACATGGTCTGAACTTTTGGGTAGACCTGTGCGGTGTCAAGAGTTGGACTTGATGATCCTTAAGGGTCCCTTCCAACTCAGGATATTCTATGATTCTGTGATTCTATGATTCTAAAATTGTTTTAATTACTTATTAACATTTCAGCGCTTACCATATAAAACAGATACTGAATGTTTACTAAGTCATCAAGCTTACCAACATACAGCCATCGGAAAAAAGCTTTGAAGTTTTTCATACTACTGTCAATAACCCTGCACAAGAAACAAACAAAAAATTACCATACCTAAATGTCATAAGCCGTTCTGGGTTTAAGTTTCCATCTTTACTACAGAAAGGTCTGTAAATGTATCGATTTATTAAAAAATGCTGACAGCATCCCTCCCAGTAAGTGTCTTCTTGGCATACAAATCTATGAGATGCAGTAAGACAAGATTTAAAAATTCTCCAGACTTTATACTTACTGAAGCAGCTCATTTGCTTTCAGGATGAAAGAACCAACAGCAGTAATAGCCTCTGCAAAGAGAGCAAGCCATTGTTATTAAGCTTTCAAAAGTAAATGAGAGTGGGTAAGTACCATACAGACTACTGTACCTTCAATTCCAGATGCATCTAATCCCAGAGACTCGTATTTTTGTTTCCACAAAGCCATCCCCTTCAATTCACTCAAGTGGTATAACAGTGCCTCTGAGCCACTAGGAAAGCAGAGCAAAGAAGTATAATCTTTTATACTTCTTTTTTACTCTTGGTTTCATTACACACCACATTTTTATCTTTTAATGGGCAAAGCAGAGAGCTTTATAAGGTCATCTGGCATATAACAGTTAACAAACTATCACTTCACAGAAAAGCAAATACTGTCCTAATGATTTTAACTATCACACAAAGTTGATGTGAATATTTTGCATATAACCTATAAAAACACCAAGCAGTGATACACAGCTGATAGACCATGGAGACTGCTTGAAATATTTCAATAGCTCTCCATCACCCAAGAAGAAAAGAGTACAACTTTCATTACCATGGTCTCCACACCAGCACACCTATATACAAAGAATGACTGATTTTACCAAACTATATAATATGCCATTTAATCTAAAATGCACTGGAAGTTTCTTGACTTACCTCTGCAAATGACTTATGATCAACTTTTGTATACTGGAATAGGAGGACTCTATGGACTGACCGAGTTTTTTTAAACCCTGTAAAAAAAAGAAATACAAACATACAACAATGTTCTATTAATGTAACAGACTAGTGATTGAAAGATCCCGAAATAGATCACTTTAAAATATTAAATAATATTAATGTACCTTTACTGTGAGTTGGTTCATTAACAATGCCTGAAGTTCCAGACTAAAGGGGGTGAGGGAGAGAAAACCAAATATGCTTTCATTTTGTATTTCAATATCAAATGCAAACACATACTCAGATAAAACAACAGTAACTACCTTGCTTTGCCCCATAACAACAGCTGCATAAACTCATCCTGAACAGAAGTGGTTGTATTCTTTTCCTGTCAGTCAAAATGATTGAAATAGATTGGTCAAGAGTTTAAATCCAGCCCCAAATAATCTCACAAATGCCTCAGTTAAAGTACATCATAAAACCCATCCATACCCTTGAATGCTGAAATCAGACTACTGATCACTGGAAATTCAATTCAATTCAATGATTCAAGTCCAGTATTTTAAGTTATTTTCAGTTGTATTACTCAGTAAAAATTCTAAAAATTTCAGTTTCCCATCATCAAAAATCTACGTTAAAAATAAATAAATGAATTACTTGATTCAATTAACTTCCAGCCATGCACACAAAATATAAGCAAATTCATGAGCATCCCAATCCTAGCTGTTACATGTGCTCTGTTGAACCAGGCTGCAAATGCTGGTGGGCTGCCACTCAGCAGTTACAGCAGTCAGTTCATCAGTGACTGAAGTACAAAGAACACAACCTTAAATAAAAAGCAACTGTTCAATAGCTGTGCAAGCTGAAAAATGTAATTTAAAAAAAAAAAAAAAAGAATAAATGAAGTAAAGGAGTATCACGATACAATGGCACTTGACTGTACTCAGGTATATTCAGTGCTAGAGCGACTGATACAGAATAGCAACGAGGTTCTCTCTGAACTTAGAACTTTTTATCTGTAAGCATTTTACAAAAACATCAAGATACAGTTTGTTAGCACGAACAGCAGAACTACTGCAAAAAAATGTTCTTTCCAAAAGAACAGTTAACACTATGATACCTGTACAAACTTTGTTAACCGTGAGTCCATCTGCATCAGTATTTCTTCCCATGCTTCACACATGCACGTCAATGACAACTTTATATACTGCAAGACAGAAACAAACACTAGCATTACTCCTTTTTTTTTTTTCCCTTCAATACACATTAAAGAACTGGCTGTTACAATGCAAAGGAAAAATATACTGCAGATAACAAATGAAATTTATTATCAATTTTTCAAGTCAGAGCTTTAGGTTTACTTAAAACCAACTTACGTTTCCTACTAGGAAAAACAATTACTTGATTTAAGAATATTGAAGCCTGTAAGAACTGCAATATTAAAAAGATGTCGTAACAAAACTGTACCTGTAACAGAGTTGAAATGTGAGTGAACTTCCGGGCCATGCGAGTTACCTCAGGTAAATAACTTGATAACAGACTGGTGTCCAGCTATAACAAACAAAACGAGCAACATTAGCAGATGATTTGTCTTTGACACAGCATTAGATAACAAAAATGAAAAGACAGACGGGGAGAACCCAGAAAAAAAAGCTGTCATTTCTCATTTCCTTAAAGTTGATTTTCAGAGGGAAATGAAGTTAATTGATAGAGGTAAGGAATTTTAATACATGCAAAAAATTCTTGAAGAAAGTCCTAATTCTGGACTTCTAACAGTAGACTGGATAATCAACAGCATTGCTACCGTGCCTATGTGTGCAGACTGAAGAAATTTTGAATAACTAGCTGAATAAATTCACGTTATATTTAAAGTAATATTTTAAAAGAATGCCTCAGAGCATCACCATCAGTCTCATCTGTGAAACTGCATGTCAACGTGATAGATCCAAAAGCTAGATCACGGTGAATTTCAAAGAGACTGAAAATAATAGTTGTGTTTTTCTGCAAATAATGGGAAAGCAATAATGTTACCTGAAAGTAATTAAAGCAAACAGTTTTACCTTTAAAGAACAGTTTAAAATTACTTTACTTGCCTGAAAATATGTTATCTCTGCTTCATTGTCCGAAGAGTCTTGTATTTCTGTAATAACTGACAGCGATTTCAAATCACTAGACAAACATAGTCCACGACAAGAACCTGCCACCTGAAGGATTGCAGTTTAAATGTTAATGAAATATTGCAATTTCTTATGATACATTTACTGCTCTACCACATTCACATACAAAGAAGACTGCATTCAATTACATCTAAAAACAACATGGAATTTTCAGCTACAGTTCAAGAACAAAAGCACCCTTTTTAATGTGGATTAATGTTGAGCTTAGTTTCATTTAAAAATGAAAATACATTAAAATAATCAGTTAGAGCTGAAATGTCTTTCCAGCAATAACCACACAACCCAACCCAGAGAAACAAGTACTCCTTTCTTTGAAATCTCAATAATCCAGTTTCACTTATGTTTAAGCACACATATGTTATTATTTTATTCAATGCAGTTATAGTTTGGTATGTTCTGAAAAAAAATACATGGAAGGGAAAGAAACATACCCCAGTTACTGTAGCAATCTTGAACATTCCATAGGCATAAATTTCAATAAACCCTGAGCTGCCTCCAAGGACAAGAGCGTTAAGCCTATCAAAACAGAAGAGTATGTGTTGATGAGCATATCAAAAGAAATTAACAGGTTTTTTCCTAGACTATCACAAGTCATATCTGTCAGCTTCTAATGCATACAAATACAATCTTTGCTAAATTCGAACCTTCTAGAAGAAAAAAGTAGCAGCTTACAACAACAGCCCACCTACCAATACAGGCTGCAATGGATTCTGATAAGGCTATGCTTCCATTCCCCTGCATTTATCCTAACCACACACATAGTAAGTTCGTTGCAGTTGCTCAGGTTCTCCTCTGGAAAACCTCAGCAGCAATAAATGTACAACACAGACCCAGCTGCAAAGACAGGATCTTTGCAGGACAGCCTTCAATTGTGCCCCAAGAAATCTTCTAACGAAAAGAAGATGTGGCACCAACAGCAGTTGTTCATAAGGTGTCTGACAAACCCTCTAAATTGAGGAGGAAAAATGTAAACTGATGGAGATTTTTAAAAAGTATATTCCTTGAACTTCATCTTTGTACATGAAAAAAGTAAACGTTCCATACCCTTTCTCCAGGACCCTTAAAGACAGATTATGAATACTGTAAAAGTAAGCTCCTCCGTTATTTTAAAGCCAACAAATAAATGAATAAATAAATGAGAGAGGAAGAACAACCCACAAACAGAATTTACCTTACGTCACCCAGAAGCTTCATAATCTCATCTGACTTTTCTTCACTGAAAATACAAAATACATGATTGGTTTTTTGTAGCCTGTCTCAATAGCAGAAAAACAAACAAACACAAAAACTAAAAAAGATATCACAGTTTACCTGAAAATTTTTGCCGTTGTACTATAACTGAAAAAGAAAACAGTATTTTCAATTACAATCAGCTGACATCTAATCCAAAGCATCTGTAGAGCAGTATAGTTAATAAACAAAACAATGACAACAAACACAAATGTCACGTTCCTGGATTGCTAGTATAACACTTACTTTTTTGGTAGTGCTGGTAATTTAGGCAAAAGGAGATTTGACTCATCTTCAGCATTATAAAAGGAAGTAAGAACACTGAAAAACAAATAAGATTATCTTTACTAACCAAACTGTAAAAATGGAAGGGGAAAGAGAATTTCTAACGTTGAAGTTACCGCACATACTCAACATGTCACTTATATTAAAAAGATACAAATATCAGAGAGTAATCCCTTATGGGGCCTTTAATAACTTTAATAAAATACTAATAACCAGATTAATAAAAGAGGCCTGATTTATTTATTTTTAATTCCTTCACAGGGAATATTTGGAGAGTTTGTAATTGCTTGCTCTGTACCTTATCAATGAATCCCCCATCATCTGTAATGCAGTTATTGAGTGGGGCTTCCTGTTTAAAACCTGTACAGTCCTGCAGCTAACCTACTAGCAGCTCAACAAAGCTTCACCCTAAAGACATGTACTGTGGTATGAAGACTAAAACACCGTCCTTATACCACACCTTACATGTGTCTGAATGATTAGGTTTCCTACAAGTCTATCCCCATCTATCCTTCACTCAGTGGTGAGGCACAGGCACAGGCTGCCCGGAGAAGCTGTGGATGCCCCATCTCTGGAGGTGTTCAAGGCCAGGCTGGATGGGCCCTGGACAACCTGATCTACTGGTGGCATCCGAGCCCATGACAGTGGGATTGGAACTGGGTGATCCGTCAGGTCCCTTTCAACCCATTCCATGATTCTATAATTCTACGGTCAGAACGCTAGAACAACTTATGATACAGCTGTTTTCCTGCTATCTTAATGTTTCCATTCTCAGGAGGCAGGGTGGGAAATCAGTCAGACTTACCCTACCTCTCTTTTTCAAATAATGTTTTATTTGTTATCCTAGACTACAATAAAGTGCACGTTAGAGGTTTTTGTAAGACCACAGAAATGGGGACAATGATATCTCCCAGCTCAGAAGTGCTACTGAGAGTTATTTAATGAAAATTATTTAATTATTAATTAAAGAGTTCACAGTCACTACAAGCAACATTCTGAGTTCCTGAGCAAGCACACCCATGGCAGAACCACCAGCAAGTTTGGATGTCATACCAAAGATGCACTGCTAAAAGATGTAAACACCAAACTAAAGGTCTTGAAAGCACAAGTGAAGAAAGATTTAAATAGAAAGATTTTTTTTCTAGCAAAACAAAATAACTTTATAACATTATTATAATTATTTTAATAAATTAATTGGTATCGAAATAAACTGGATCAGGAGACGTGCTGTAAAAGTTAACAGTTTTATGCTGAAATATTTGCATATAACCTAAAGAATCACAAGACTAAGGTTTCAGCACTGAAAATAAGCATATGAAAGCTATCTGTTAAAATTTTCCCTTTGGTTAGAATAAAGCAGTAAGAAGATGACATTTGCTATGACCTATTTTCTGATTTGACTGTTTGTAACATACAAAGTATAAATTATTAGTAAAGTATAAATTATTAGTAAGGTAGTGCTACATAGCCCATGATTTACTTGTAGTTTCTCAGACCCACCTGCTTTCCTCAGTTACTTCCATCCAGTGCATGTAGGTAATAGAGGAGTCCACTGAGAAGGAGTGCAAGCTTTCAGGTTTCTCTACATCGCACAGAATAATCCGCTTGGTATCAGTAAGGCCAAAAGCCAAAACTAGAAAAGGATGAGTAAAATGTATAAATAACCAACATGCAAAACATTGTACTTTACACTGAAACAACACATCTTCAAAGTCCACCTCTGAACATAATTTTCTCTTTGTCCATTTATAGTGCTTCCAAATTCTCACTTGAAACCTAATTAGAATGAGGGTTTGAACTCCCATCATATTTTAAGTTATATATTTAAGTCAAAAGCCTGATCCCACAATTATTTATTTACATGTTGAACATGTTTACATGCTTCTAACACAGTCCTGATCAGATAGCTTTTCTCTATTTTCCCAATAAATTTAGTAGTTCACATAAAAAACATCTGCTGTGTAAGGAAATGGATGCTTTGCTACACCTTGAAAAGCAGTATTTTGGACATAAATTCATCTTGGAAATCTTTTTTGTGATTGCTTTCAACAATTCAACTTTTGCTATCACTTTCAATAAACCTACATAAAATTAAGCTACCCTTTTCTTCAAATACAGTTTACTTCAAAGTTTCTTTTGCAGATAAAATGTATCAACATCACAACCTTCAGCAATTCCCAGTGGGATTTTTATTGCAGCATGTCACCTCATATACGTTACATTACTTTTGCCATCGGGCCTCCAAGCAAGAGCAGTCACTTCTTTTCCTGTATTTTCATTTGGCGGCAAACTCCAAACTCGCTGAAAGTTTGCGAGCCGATGAAGCAAAACCTACAAAGCAAACACATTTAAGACAGAAAAATAAAACACTAATTTAAATAAAACCATTAATATCATTTGTAAATCAATTGAAGATGCATTTTTTTTTTACTATTCTTTAATAACTTCCACATCCTCAATAACACCTTTTCCTGGAGTAGATGCTTCATTCCTGTGTGATTTAGAGACCAGCCTACTGCTTACTGTACAGCAATACATAGGAATAGCCGGTGCCTTGAAGAATTTAGCAGCCTGTACCCTTCAGGGTTACCCATGCTTCTCCGCCAACGACAGTCCAAAAGCATAATCAGTCTGCATACATGATCACACAGCAGTTTCAGGAAGAAGAAAAGCTTGAAAACAGATCTAATTTAAATAGGAAATGCTTTAAAATCCCAGAGATATAGGCACCCAGAGTTTCATCAGCACATTTTATAAGACTAAGCGCAAGGTCCCACACCTGCATCAGGGCAACCCCAAACATGAATAGGGTGGGTGAGGAGTGGATAGAGAGAACCCTATGGAGAGAAAGGTCTGGGATACTGTTGGATGAAAAGCTCCACATGAGCTGGCAATGTGCACTTGCAGCCCAGAAAGCCAGCTGCATCCCGGGCAGCATCAAAAGCAGCGTGGCAGCAGGGCAAGGGAGGGGATCCTCCCTCCCTGCTTTGCTTGTGAGAACCCACCTGGAGCGCTGCGTTCAGCTCTGGGGCCCCCAGCACAAGGATGTGGACTTAGAGTGAGTCCAGAGGAGGGCCACAAGGCTGTGAGGAGCTGGGGATATTCAGCCTGGGGAAAGGCAGCGCTGGGGAGACCTTATAGTGATCTCTTTATCAGCTACTGTAGTGACAGGACAAGGGTTAACGGCTTTAAATTGAGAGCGGGTAGATTTAGATTAGATATGAGGAAGAAATTATTTGCTATAAGTGATGAGGCTGCGGCTGTGGCAGAGCAGCTGTGGGTGCCCCATGCCTGGGGGTGCTCAAGGCCAGGCTGGATGGGGCTTTGGGCAGCCTGGGCTGGTGGGAGGTGTCCCTGCCATGGCAGGGGGTGGGACTGGGCGATCCTTCACACCCCTCCCGCCCCAACCCTATGATTTCTTCTGCAAATTAAGACCGGAAAGCGTAACGAGCTCTGCGAAGCCTGATAAAGCATGGCTTCCCTTCCCTTTCCTTCCCTCACACACGGCGCAGGGCGGCCGCGAGATGGCGGCCGCCGCCCTCCCCCGCCTCCCTCAGCCCCCCAGCCCACAGTGCCGGCGGCGCTCACCTCCCCGGCCCTGTTGGCCAGGGCGATGAGGTCCCGTTTGGGCGACCAGGCCATGAAGACGACCTCCTGGGGCAGCTGCTTCTCGCCCACCTGCCTGAAGGCGGGCATGGCGGCGGCTCCTCCAGGCGGCCGCCTGGCACCCTCCGGTCCTGCTGCGGGGAGCCCCCGGCCCCTCACGGCCCCTCACAGCCCCTCACGGCCGCCCGCCCGCCGCCGCTGCCGCCTTCCGGAGGCGGCGCCTCCCCGCCCCGCCGCCTGAGGGGAGCGCGTCCCGCTCTGAGGCGAGTTCCCGGTTTTCTTCTCACAAAATCCTCCTGTGAGAAAAATGGAACTAACGCAGCCTGGATTTGTGTCTTTCCCATCGCTCAGCCTCGCCCCAAATTCATCAGTGTGTACCCCGAGCCGCAGTACCCACTCCCACCCCAGGACACCTGGCCTCTCAGCAGTACTCCTGTACTAAAAGACCTAAACACACAAATTTGTGACATTATACAAACACATGGTAAAGAGTGTGGTTCATTTTGCACACCTCTGCTCCAGTAATGATGTGCAACAACAGAATTGTCACTTTAAATTAGGTTTTATTTTGAACGTTGATAGTAACATTAAAAAAAAATAAAATTGAATCAAAGCCTTTCCATAAAAGTCTCTTAAATAATTATATATCAAGAGGTCATGTCTTTTTTTTTTTATTCTTGATTTTTCTTCTGGAGAATATGGCGTGTTTCATAGCCAATCTTTTATGGATCCCTATCTTTACCCTCTTTAGAGTTTTCTGTCTTTGCTTTTTGTCAGTTCTGTAAAGCAAGAAAAATAAACAGATTAGAATAAAACAGGGAACATACTTTTCTACATTTGTTGATATTTTATGTAATCTGTCCATGTAAGTATATGAACTTCAAAGTACCGTCACAAGAAGTTCACAGTACATTCCATCTTACAGCATTATGACATTTAATGTTCCTAAAACTGTTTGTCCACTTTACTGGAATTTATTATTTTTCGTTTATGTATTCATTCAGCATTTACCTTTAACTGCCTATAGGAAACTTAAAAAATGCCACTGACCAAGTATAAAACAGCACATACGGACTTTTGAGCTGAGAATGTTATGTAAGAATATATAATAGAAAGGTGTAGAAGAAAATAGATGAAGTTTAATAACATTATGAAGTGCAAATATGTTACCCAAATAAAATTAGTAAGTTATGTGTTTTCTGTGCCCTACAAAGGATGCATTTCATAGCACAAAAACATTGAGTAATTTTAATAAGTAAAATATTTACAGGTGCTTTTATTAGACAAATGAAACACACATTATTTTCAGTAAGAAATCAGCTAAATAAAATACTGACAGCCTGAAAGGACTAAACCATCCCAGTACAAGATATACCTAACTGAAGAAACAGATGAGGTTTCATGAATTTCTTTTAGTATCATTTTTACTTTTTTAAGCAAAGAACTGTTAAGGGAAGGAGTAACATAAAACAAAATACTGCTGCATTTTAACTCTAATACTCCATAACCAAATCTTGGATTAATGTCATGGCAGGACATGAAGCAATACACCTGTAGTCCACTACGATCTAGCAGGCAGCTGGTGAACATCTTGATGCTGACCCGAGAGGTTAACTGCCTGAATCTCACTACCCAAGAGAGGTACATCATTGGGGAAGGAAGATTTGCATCTCCACTGTTAGTTCCATTTAAGTCAAGAATCACAAACAAAACCATACAACCTGCAGGGTAAGTTACAAAAGCGTGGGCCAACTATCCCACACTGGCATAACTGAGCCATCTGCTGGACCATCTCTTAGCAACCCCCCTTCTCTCTTTTCAGCTAGTTCTTTCTGAAGACTATCAAATAGACTTCTTGTCTTTTGACGTATATATAAGTATGCACTTGTGTATGTTACAGAAGCACGGTCATGGCAGAATAAATGTACTTTATGTCCCCCGTATTAATAAAGATATTACATGGTCCAGATTTAGACCTTACTGCAGCAAACACTTGAAATACCAGATTGAAAAAAAAAAATACAACATTCTACAACAAAGCAAAAGAGACTAGAAACAATAAAAACTGTGTAGTGCCCCTTCTGTGAGAAATCTGAAGGGGATAAAAGTTTTACATTACTGTAGATTAATTTTGAATGTTCTTGGCAGAGCTATGCCATGCACCATTCACCAAGTTTGGGATCTGTATAAATCCCTTTTGAAAGAAGTCATAGTTAAGGAACTGGGAACTATAGGAAGTTACCTGTCTAAATGAAGCTGGTTTTTATCATATCCTCCTTTAGTATATACTCCCCAGCAACACAGCAAGTGTTGAAAAGCTGTCTGAATATACTGGAAGTGTTGAAAATACTGAAAAGACAGCTCCAGCATGCAAAGCCTAAAATTCTGTCTTCCTAAATTATTTCTATGAAATAGGGTCAACTCTCATCTGAAAGCTACTTTTCATTATATTAATACAATATCACACTTACTGGCATGATGTTCTAGTGCGGGAGAGACTGGGACAGGTACTGCGCTTGTGACCTTCCTTGCCACAAACAAAACAGCCAGCATCAGTCTTCTCACAAGTGTGGTTTTGAAGAGCGCAGCAGTTGCATTTGTTACAGTGAAACCAAGCTACAAAACAAGTAACATGACTTACGATCTTGAGAAGGTTCAGTTATCATTCTGAAGCTGAGTTTTAAATATAGGCTGTTTTATGAGGTTTGTTATTTTGTTTTACTTTTTCAGGGATATAGATAGTCATTCTCCGGTCCCTTACCATACTTGATAAATATTCATTAGAGATACCGTGGAACTATTTCAATATAACTAAACTATTTTGTTGTTAGAGCTGTTATCCTGTACATGACCTTAACATGAAAAAATGGCTCACATATTAAAATGGTTTTTCAAAGATACAATTTCAATACTGGCAACCATTTCAAATGGTTGCTTCAGCTAATAAAACATCACTCTAAATACAACTTCATTTGTGTATGAAGCATAACTTGATCATGCCCTCACAAACATTTTAGCAATTGCTTGTGTGTTTATAAAATTCTAATGAAAAAGTTTACAAAATTAGGAAACACATGACAGCTCAAAATATTTCAGTCTTCCCATAACAAATATAAGTCTTGAGAAGAACTGAGGTGTATTTCCACTGTGTGGAAATAACTACATTATCTTATGGCAACTTGTGTAAAACAGATTTTTCCTTTAAGTTATGTCTTCTGTATGATCCCATTTTACTACTCTTACAGAATATTTTCTCTTCTGATTTGTCATCTCAGTTTCTTTGAAATAATACCTTAAGTGTACTTTTATTTAGAGAAATATTCTTCTGTACTTACAGGGTTTTACACATTTTTTGCAAAGACTGCAGTGTTTCCATTGTCTACCATCCTGCAAATAAAAGATGAACAAATGCAGTATTTGTTTTAAAAAACATTGATTCTATTTTAAAACTGAATTTCTAGTACATGGTTTTAAATTATTACATTTAATTTTTTTTTTTTTTTACAATTATTTATTTATTTATTTATTACAATTATTTTACATTATTTAAAGAAACAGGTCCTGTGTAGAAAGGGCCATAATTGAAACACATCAGTGTTGAGAATCTGTGACAACCACAGTAAAATGACTGCATTTTGAAGTTAACAAGTTCTACAACTTCTGAAACATAAGAAGAAAGGTATGTGTAAAACAGACCACTGACGAAAGGTGTAGTCTTAGTGGCAAGCAGCTAACCTTTCCAGTCCTCTTTCCAACAGAAAGGAATCAGGAAACAGAAATTAATTCCCAGCAAGTTATGAATGATGTCCAGTGAAGTCAGCAAGACTACCAACTTGAAATGTCTGGGGCTTCCCAAGGAAATCAGTATCAAAATATTTTTTTTTTACCAGACCAATTGCTACAGAAGTTATTAGACTATGCTAAAATCATCACCCAGAAAGAAGTCAGAATACTTACTTTTGATGTACATGAATTGCATATCTCACAGTGCTGGTTGCCAGAACTAACATATCGTTGACATATAGCACAGAACCTGGTAAAAAGAAAACTGTAAGTGTTTGGGTCCATTACTTACTAATGAAGCAATACGAATGAAATTTATACAACAAAAATAAACATAAGGATTACAAAATCACTTTGCTGAATCAAAGATTATGTTTTTGATACATAAGCCACCACTTATGCCTAGAGCTTCATAATCATTCAAACACTGCACAAAAAAGCAGTAAAAATTCAGGTGCAGGAATTCAAATTAGCAACATATTTTTAGCAGTAAATTGAACCAAACCCCATTAATTGATCTCAATCAGTAAAATTCATTCATCCCTGATGCTTCTCTTGGTGCGCATGTTATTAACTAGTGTCTCAACGAAGCAGATTATCTGGGACAGCTGTACATCTTCATCTCCCACAGGTGTACACATTTCCTATCATTCCACAACGGAAAACGTGAACTCCTTCTGGATGCCCAAGTCTCCTACACATTTTTTACAGAACATGTGACCTTACACTTAGTGAAAAATGCTCTTGAACCTGGCATCCAGAAGTTTGGTATGACAATACTGAAGAGCACATTCCAAAGTCTTTTGGAGCCTTTATACCCTAATTAAAAATAAACATTCGTTCAGTTTTTTGCCTGTTAACACAACTTACCTGTAGCCCTCTTCTACAGGAAGTACAATCATACTTGGGGAGAGGTTCGTGAAGATACGGACAGGAGACTGCCTGCGACCAGTCTTGCCATGTTTATATAGTGCATGATTATCATAGTCTACCTAGAAAAAAACATCAATTTTTAAAAAGAAGCCTTATATTGAATGCTAAGCACAGACAGAACTACTTGCATATTTATTCTCTTTATGAAATTGTCATTTTTATCTAAAGGACTCTAACCTCAAATTTGATTACAAATTCTACGGCAAGTATTTTGCCTCATTTCTTTTTAAATTTGTGCAACATAATATCAGACTAGACTCAGGAAACCAAGTTCCAAGCACTGCAACTATCCTAGTTAACTTCTCCCCTTTTATTCTTTTGCACAAGGCATCTGAAATAACACTTTGGTTGTTTTATACTACAGAAGGGGTTGTTCTACAAAAGTGCAACCTATTAAAAAACAAACAAACAAACAAAAAAAACTATATTGTTTGTTCTGTCCGGAAGAACAAGAATTGATTACATCTTAACCCATCTCAGAACAATTACGAAGTTGCAAACCCAATTAGCACTGCTTTTTCCAGCACTGCCTCCTAAACATACCCCTGAAATTCTCATCTCTGAACACCCACGGGAACTAGCATTAGTTTCCAGTTTTAGTCTAGGAATTCCATTCTACATAATACAAATATGTTGTCTGGAATACCCACGTCAAATTTTAAGAAGACTTGTTATATAAGAAAATAAAATTAACATCATAAATACACAATGTATCTCTCAAAAGTCACTGATGTAAACATTCTTAAACAACTTGTAGAATGAATACAACATTAGAGAAACTGTTGCCAAAGTATCTCTTTATCATTGACAACTTCATTTATTATGTAACGTCCAAAAATGTCCACTGTAATTCTACTCTTGTCCCAGTATTTCTGGAGAGTAAAGACCTTAAGCTTTCTTTTTACCAGGGCTGGGCATTACCCATCAAGCTACTGACATTTCAATAACTGGGTAAAATTAAACACTCTTCCTCAAGCTACCTCTTCACTTCTGCAGTATGCACATGTTAAAATTAGTGCAAATTTTGTCATGCTGAAAACATTTCAGAAGAAATGAGTTAATGGAGAGGTGACAGACAAGCTGAAGGTATATAATAAGCTGTAGGAGTGTGACAAAGTTACCAAAGGTATGACTAATACAAATACAGAATCTGGGGTTCACAGGATGAGCATCACATGGTTTACAGTGCCTCCAACAGAACGAAAAGTTGAGGAAGGCCCATCCGTGGCTAATACCATCATATTCCCTTTCATCATATTCCTGTTCACACTGCACGACTGAAATTTAGCAAATTAACTGGGCTTGGTCGTACCTGATAATCCATCATACTGAAGCTTGGGAAAAATTCAAGAATACGAGACTCAAAGAAGTATGGAAATATCCAGAACATGGGCATCTCTTGGTTCTCATAACCTTGTGATTAAAAGATTTAGATTTACATTAAAAAAAAAAAACAAATGTATGTGAAGCTTGAAAAAAAATACAGTAAATGTTCTGAATACATAAACATACATATGTCACTCTGGGCATAATAACTAGTTCCTTTAGGGGGCAGGAAGTTTTTGGCATGTTTATGTATACTGAGCTTTTAAGTTCCATTTACTTCTAACAATTTCTATCACCTGCCTAGGTTGGTAAGAAGTGTTACTATTTTCATAGCTTATTCTTCTCTATCTTAAAGTCTGTTTTAATTGCAAAGGAGATTTGTAAAAAAAAAAAAAATAAAATAAAATAAATGTGGCACTTAGAAGAACTTTATTATCAGAAAGGTAAATTAAACATATGGAAGTTTATTTTTAGAAATTATGAATGCATTGGCATTCACCCAAGTCACAAGAATTACAGACTTTTAAATAGGTACTTTTTCCTACAGTGATGTTACAGCTTAACCCACCTATCTGGTTGTAATACATACCTTCTTTTTCTGTCTCCTTCCACATTGCCATCAGTTTTTTAAAACTAGAAGCCAGTGCTTCCACTAAACCTCCAAATGGGGGATCAGTCACCATAATAACTCTTTCATCTTTGTCTTGATGCAAGAATTTCCTACAAGTTTCATGTGCAGCCTGTAAGAAAGATTAATTTCTAAAAATGTAGATTCAAGAACTGTAAAAAGACTGTATTTGGCAAGATTATTATTATTTTAGAAGTTTCAACTTTAACACTGTTGGTTTCTTCTTGTGTAGATGAACATACAGACCACCCTTCCATTTCATCCTAGAGGATTCTTTTTTATTTTCAAGAACTCACTAAAATTAGGCTTTAGAATGAAAAAACAAACAAACAAAAAAACCTTATGTACATAGTGTGAAAGGTACTGCACTGAGCATGTTTATACAAATCCGTGGCAGCTTACTAATAATGGCAGAAGAAAAGCAAACGATAGAGGAAATTACCGGGCTAAGTGCTTTGAAAAGTGTTTGGAGTTAAATTACACCATGATCCTCTATAAAAAAACAACAAACCTGCAGTAAATGTCTGTTGTAGCTGCAGGTTTCCTAAAAAACTCAAGTACTTAATGTGCCATTTAAAAAGAAACAACAGATTACAAATTCAGCATTTGTTTTACCCCGGACACTAATTCAACTTCATTTTTTGACAAGTTTAATCTTTTGACCTTGCTTGCCTGGTATAAACCAGGACAACCTCCTCTTCCCTCCCACCAGTACATCAGTGAACAAGTACTGTAGCATCCACTGGGCTTATGAAGGCTGGGAACAAAACAATTAATTCTGTGGTAGCAACACAGAAACAGGGCTAACTAATACTTATGTAAGGCAACAAGTCACACCAAACTGTCTTTTATGAAGAGCTGAGCTAAGGTAAGTAAACTTTGCATGAATTTAACATGCAACTTATCATTGAATTAAGTGGGAAAGAATTACTGAAGAGGCACTGTTATTTTTAATTTCCAGTATTGTTGACCACTTTTATCCCATAACAGCTGCTTTCTAACAAACCATCTAGACTTGCCAGGATATTCTTACAAAATTCTGCATCAACAACATGTACTTCTTTACAAAGCATTCAATAAATACTTGCTCTTACCTCTCCACCAAAAAAATAATGATTAAACATGTTGTAGTGGCAGAATTCATCCTCTGTGTAAAATTGTGAATACCTGCAAAATAAGTTTTAACAGTAACAGAAAAATGGAAATATCTTCTTGCCTGCCCTAAGGGGCATTTACAGCAAAAACAAGACCTTAGCAAAGAAGGTTTTGATTACTGACAACACAGTACCAGGAATTATAAAGTACATTTTTTCTTATAAACTAGCTGCCATTTGTGTATGTGTGTACAAGTGGAGAAGAGACCGTAAACAGAAAACAAACACCAATTTATCTTTTAAAGTATTAAAATACAAATATTTGCACGTATTCTTCAGACAGAAAAACATTTATCAAAACCTACCTGAAATCAATATCTAGCAGAAGGCTTCTAACCCTGAAATCTTCTTCTTGTGATGCTTTTGACTGGATCATTTCATGAAGCCTGAAGTATAATTGGAGCAAAGAGATTTAACATATAATCACTGGCTTCAGAAAATATCTTGCAAGACAAGAATGTCTGGTACTTTACTAAACCTAAAACCAAACAGATAAAGAAAATGGAGTAATCTGAATTTGAATAATTCTATTTAGCTTATTAAAGTTAGAAAACTACATTAGTCTTAAAAGATGATACCTCAGGGGAGACTAGTGGATCACCATGAAAAAAAAAACACCAAACCATAAGCTAAGAAACTTGTTATCCGTTTTGCGAGAAACAAAGGACATTTAAAAAACAGGTGGCTGGGTGGGAAGTTAACTGCAGTGCTGCTACACTCTTCTTGTGTATCTTCTGAGCTCTAAGCAAGGTCCCACTAGATGCCTGGATAATTCCAACCAATTAAAGCATAGTGAACCTCTTATTATAGGAGAATCTTAGATTATTTAAATTTTAAATATTAGTAAGCTGCACAGTTCTGAGACAGTAACATTATTTGAAAGCGTAACGATCCCCATTGACGTACCTAGGTGTTCCAACGCAGAGCACTCGTCTAAATCCTAACGAAATAATAAGGTCCAGTAGAAACTGGCAACTTCTGTTTGCAAATAAATACTGTGCATTTGTTTTTTTATTTTCCAGTGGATACAGAAGTTGACTGGGACTTCTTAACTGGGCAGTGGAGATATCACACAGGATCTGGTGACTGGAATGTTTTCCCCATTCAGCTGGCAATAGCAGTTGCTGACATTCCTGGCAAAACCTCCTCTTTGATAATGGCAACAGAACAAAATTCTTGTACCTTTAAATCCAAAAAAAAAAAAAAAAAGAAAAGAAAAACTGTCTATAAAAGAAATGAAAGGGGTTTCATATTTTGTAATACATTTAAATAGGCATGTTGCTTAAGCAGCTGCTTTTATAAAATTCCACTAACTGCATGTCAATTAAGTACTTTTTATGAAAAAAATATTCAAAGACACTTTGAAAAAGCCTCCCCTGAAAGCACTTGGCAATAACACACTGGCCAAACACATTGAGAGTTCCCAGAAAATAACTCTGTTACAGAGCAAAGACTGTAACAACTACCAGCAAGCAGTCCTGTATGCTTATACATTAAGACTCTCAGATTATTATTAGTGTACTGCATTTGTGTCTTTTCACACTGAAAGTTAGGAATAACTTTTTGAACTCACACCACTACTGACCTCTTGCTAGTACATTGTGAGCATTAGCATAAGAAGTATATATATTTTCATATATATAAATATCTGTGAAAAAGAAGACAGTTCCTGGGTCGAAAACACCATGTTATAATTAGATGTTTCACGCTGTTTACTTTTTGCAATCAGCCTTTTATTATTTTTCTAAATATCTCTATTATGTCCACATGCAGAGTACCTTAACCTATGTAAGACTGATTTTTCTTAAAGAAAATGCATTTAGAAACAATACCTTTCCACATTCTGTCTGTGAGTAAAAGGCGGCTGATGATTTCTATTATATTCTTCACGTGCTGCAAGCCTAGCTTCTGACACCTGTAAAATTTATGTATATAAGAAGTTACAAAACAAACAGGTATCACTGCGTTGTAGATTCAATTTCAGTATTAAACAAAAAGGATGAATCAAAGGTCTCATGGTTCAGTTATCCTGCTCAGGAAAACTATTACATTCCTTGGATTCCCCACTCAGAAACAAGCATGACTGCAGCGCAGCAGCATGCTGCAAAACAGAAGTCTCTCTTTCTGAATTTAATCCATGCAAAAACAAATTTCATTCTTCTACCACATATAATAGTGGGGGAAAAATATCAAAACACGTTTATCATGCAGACAGAGAGGGATGTACTGTCAATGAATGCATTCCAACAGCTGCATTCCCTCTGCAGAGCTATGACCTTACCCTGCACGACTGACAGTGGAAAAGCATCCCAAGTCTTGTGTGTGCTGTTTTTTTTAAAAGCATGTCAGCTCTGCTGATTCTCTTACTTTGCTTCCACACAACATACTTGTTTGTTTTATAGTTAACAGTTTCAAGACATTTATACAAAACTTACAGATTTGTGTAAAGGGTGAGACAGGGAAATTCAAAGGAACAAAAGTCCCTGTGACACAAGTGACCTTAATAGTAAAATTTTACTAGGAATACCATTTAAATCAATACAACAAGTGATTAACCACTTAACGTTCACTTCATAAAACTTTTCAATGGTAGTTAGGGTAGGGGTGAAAAGTTTATGAACCCAAATAAATTCCAACCTGTCAACCTGTTGAGGACAATACTCACAAGATACTCATTAATGTAACACTGAAGGGAACAGAATGCAGCATACAGAAGCCATGGCAAGCTTTCCATCAATACACACCAATCTGAACTTTGTTGCCCCTCAGTTTTCTGACCAAACATCTTTAAGAAAAGTGCTGCAGATCTTCTGAGACTACTGAGCACCACACTGAGCCCACTGGCCCCACTATTTCGTGTATTTTACACACCATCTTCCTATCCCCACCAGGCTTTCTGTCTTAGCCATGGAAGATGAGAACCACTTGGAATGAGAAATATTGCTTTTTGTTCAACATTTCATGGTATTAGTGAAATTCATAACTTGAATTCCTTGGTGTTTTGGTGATACAGAAACAAACACCAGTTTTGCTCAAAACGTACACAGCCTTCCTTGAAAGCTATATATGAAACACATCTCCAAGAATAGTCCATTACCTGAATACAAACTATTAGATGAAATTTACAAAACAGATTTCCAGAACATATTTTTTTTTCAGTTTTCTCTAAAATAGAGCAAAAAATCCCCAATGTTTACTTAGTCTGAAGCAGCCCTCGCTTACCTTCTCATCCTCCCACTGGAAAAAGTTGCAATCTTTTCTATCCCTACAAGCCGAGCAAGCATAAAATCTTCTCCCCTCCTCTCTGCCGTGGCTGACCTTTACGAAGAGGAGCGCCGGACCTGCGGGACAGACGCCATTACACCTCCACACACGGGACACATTTTAACATCTTTAACGCCTCCGGGCACCGCGGTCACTCAGTCGAGGTCCCCAGAGCCCCTCGTTGGGACTCAGGGCCCCATGCTCACCGTGTGGGCAGCTGGGGGCGCCGGGCACCGCGCCGAGCAGGGCCAGGGCCGCTCCCGGTGCCGGTCCCGGTGCCGCCGCCTGGTGCCGACCGCCCCCCGCTCCCGCCCCGCCGCCGGCCGCCATCTTCCCGCCGCCTTCCCGGCAGCCCCGCGGCGGGCCGGGCCTCCTGAACAAATTTTATTACTTATAACAAAAATAAAAAAATAAAAACGCAACTCCTCCCCCTGCAAAAGAAACACGCCCCGATCACGCTTTACGTCAAGGTGATGCTTCTGCCAAAACCAGCCCTCTTCCTAACGTTACAGAATCACACAGAATCACAGAATTTCTAGGTTGGAAGAGACCTCAAGATCATCGAGTCCAACCTCTGACCTAACGCTAACAGTCCCCACTAAACCATATCCCTAAGCTCTACATCTAAACGTCTTTTGAAGACTTCCAGGGATGGTGACTCCACCACCACCCTAGGCAGCCCGTTCCAGTGGAGCTGCCCAGGGAGGACGCTGTTACGCCGCTGTTAGTCAGATGAAGTCCTTAAAATTAAACATTACAGTTCAGAAATGCAAATAAAGGGTGCTTAGCAGAAATAACGTTATAAATTGTGGAACAATTCTGGAAACAAAAAAATCACGATTGTTTTATTTCTCTGCCCTTCTCTCAGTAAGGATTTCTAAATCTGCAAATGGGGTCTAGTGCTACAAGTACCCTGGTTGAAATACCAAATAAAATAAAAAAAAAAAAAAAAAGCAACACCACACAGAACAAGAATAGGCAAGGTTTTGAACTTCAGTTGTTCCTTCCTATTAACCGAGGTACCACAGCTTGGTGTGTTGTGTAAACAGGTTACACACAGCGTCTGTTCAACACCTCCCACTAAAGCAGTAAATCAAAACCAGGTGTTAAAGAGATGCTTCTGAGGAAGGACGTGTGGAAAGAACAGAGAAGAGTTTTATGAGTTTTAATTTTTTATTTAAAAACAAAGAACAACACATGCCTAGACAAGATGATCCTAGGACCCTAAGCATTGGCAAAAACCCCAAACCAAAAAGCAGCTTTGCAGCTTCACGTTCAATTTCTCCCCCCATATCATCAATACCGTGATGAAGCCTTTCAAGGTCTAGAGAGCATGTATGAGTGTTCTGGTCACCAAGTCATAACAACTCAGTTACTATGAAAAAACAGTAAAATAGTACAGTGCGGCATGAGGAAACACGTTTCTGTACAGCACAGACTGCAGAGCACAGTACATGAGGGCCAGGGCTTTTAAACTTACCTTGCAGTGCCACTTCAGCTACATCACCTCAGCAGATACAATTTAGCGAACACTTCCACCCTGTGACAGCTACATATTTGTTATCACATAGTTGTATGGTTGAAACAAAATAAAACTAAGGACTATTTTTTTTTGCAGGACAGAGGCAACATCGGAGGCAAAAACCTGTGCATTTTCAACTATGACATTTATTTTCTTCAGTAGGAGGTCTGGTACATAAATACCTTCTTTAAATTTTAATAAACTGTTTGGATAAAAACAAATCATGGAAAGTTTATAAAGGTGGTCATTTCAGTCTCATTTTGAACTCCACCGCACAGTAAGTTTTACATTTAAGGCTTAAACAATTCAGTTAATCATGTGAATTGCTAACATGCTACATTAATATTTACATCCACTCAAAATTATATAAAATACAAGCATTTTATTATTTGAGTTCAACAGTATTGCTTAGAATTACAAAATACAGCAATGTCTGAAATACTGAAGGTTTCATAAAAGCAGCAATTTTTCTCCCATTCCCAGTCTTCACTGTCCAGAAAATTACCAAAATATTTATCATGTAACATAAGCCACGGATCTAGAAGCATGACCATCAAGTCTTAAGACACAACTTAAACACAAATGAAAATTGGCAAATAAGCATGACATTGCTAAGAGTCCAATTTTAAGTCTCTGTGCTCTATGTATTACAGTAATTTTTTTTCCAGTCAAAAAATAATAGTGTGTTTGGATAGAAATTCAGAAGGCAGACAGACTTTGAGATGAATAGTGCTTCTGTCATTAACAGTGAAGAACCACTTTGGTGACTGATGAACACATTTATATTCATATTGAAAATCCAACCTGTAACATTGTGCAATTCTTCTTCATAGATCCATCACAACAAAAATCTCACATTTTCTATACGTGTAATTAAATACACGAGTTCTAAAAGCTACAGGTGAAACTTCACCTTTGAAATGTACACTCAGTTCAGTTTGTCACAGTAGAAACTGTGTGTACTTACTGGGGATGAATTTTGCTATAATTCAACTGAAAACTATTTAACCATTTTTGGTCCCCATGTGCAAAAAAAAAAGTCTACATGAAGCATATTTTCCCTTCTCCCTTTCTTTCACTTGTGTCTCTATAGCAGTTTTTTTATTATTATTATTATTATTTTCTTAAGTGCATGACTTTTTTTCAAGTAACTAGCCTATGAAAAATCTATAAACAGCTTAAAACATCAGGAAGAAATTCCAAGGAAAAGCATTTTCACAAAGATAACATTCTGCACTTTTTTTTTTAAAGAGCATATAAAAAGAAATTGATAGGGTTCTCACATTTATACTAAACAAAAAGAATTCCTGTTGTATTCAAAAGTAGTTTCTCAGCATATGCAAACTGTGCATCTTCCCTTTAGTATTATTCAGAATACATTAATTTAACCTATAAAAATACAGTATGGACAAGTTCTGCTCATTCCCTGACATATGAATTCACAATTTTGACACAAAAATTGTAAACTTATTACATTCAAAATACATTTCTTAAGTCTTTTAGAATTTAAGTTCTGAGGTGTCGGCAGTCGGAGCTCTTGGTATACAGCAGAAGTACATTATTGCAGAGCCTTTACACAGAAGTAGCTTACTACAGTTAGAGAAGCTTACTCTTCCCATGTATTTCTGTTGCTACCAGGAGGAAAAGAAAGGCTTCCTGCTATGAAAGGTCTGTGTGAATGCGTTACTCAGATGAACAATTCGGCCCTGACTTCCAGTGCTACTTCGCTCCACAATCACACGTGGCATCTGAACAAGCTGAATGGGACTTTTTCCATCCTTTAATGCCTGAGTAAGGTTTAGTATCTAAAAGAGTAAAAGCAGGTGAGGTGAGGGCACACAAGTTCATCTGTGGCTAACAGGCTTATAGGTTTAGCTGTCACTCATTTTATTCAGTAACACAGCCTTCTACAGAATTGATTTATCAATTCCAAGCAGAAATACCTTATTTGTTAACATTGTGACACCCAACTGCTATTTGACTATCTTACTCTTTAATTATGTTAATACTCTTTCAATTTTTATAAAGTATTGTAGACAAATCTATAAGTAAATTACTACTTCTAAAACTTCACTACTCACTACCCTGATAATTTACTCCATGTTCAATATTATCCTTACTGTAAACTACAGCAAGCATTCAAATTCAATTTTGCTGACATACTTTAGCTGTAATCTCAACCTCTTCTTTTTCCCTCTGGCACAATGTCTGTTTCCTTGTGCAACTCACTGACCTTCTTCTGTTCATTCCACACTTCCATGGCTGAAGAACCCTGACAGAAAATCCTTAGCATGGCTTAATGCAAATCGGCTCTTCTAGAAACTCCTCTTTTCGCTCACATTTCCTAAGTTCTAAGGCAATCCTCCGTAGGATTTCTAGGATCATAGGATCAGTTGCATAATTGCTATATTTTTGAGAATTGTTTTAAGTTGGGTTTGAAACTTTTCCCAGAATTTTTCCCCTGCTTCACAACATGCTTCTAATAACTTCCAGTTCCTCAGATTTAAAGTTACCTGAAGCCTGACATACAAAATACGTTGCTCTTTATCATTCTTATGTTTATCTACTAGGTTCTTCTTTTTTTTTAACAACGTATTTTAACAGGTATTTTAGTTAAGACTGCTTTGCAGAATAGCCAATTACTATCTTCTTTCATAATCAATCTAGTTATCTGACTTTTCTATAAGCTTACTTGAAACATACTTTGTTTTTTACACCAAAAGCAAGTCTAAATATCATTGCTAGAAGGCATCCTTTGCAGTGACACATTCTTGCAAAGGTAGAAAAGTTTTTTTTTAAATTCTAAATTTTAAATTTTTAAATCCACTTCAAGAAAAACGTTGTAAGAAAGGGTCCACACTCAGCCTTTTTAGGGGATAATAAATTTAGACATCCTTAGCTAGATCTCTCTCAATTATAGAGATTAGCTTTTTCCCCTGTAGTGTTTTCTTAAATAACAGATTCCCTGTAGCCAATCGACTTATCACAAAAAAGCCACTTAACCCAGTTTAAGATGAATGCTTCAGCATACTTCCACCAACTGCACAAACTTCTCCAAATAATTATTTCAGAAATAACTATTAATAATTAAATGGAATAAGGTTTGTTGGATTTTAGCTAGCACACACAACTAATGTTAACCAAGACTATGTTTAACTAAGAACAGTAGTCTTGTACAAGGCACTTCCTGGTATAGGAAAGAAGGTCAGATTAAGCCACTCCTGGAACTGTTAATGTCTGGCTTTAAAGTACCCATGTTGAATTTCAGAATACAGAAGTCAGTTTCAGTAAATTCAGGGCTAAAAGGAGTATTAATTCATCTAGTCCAATTCCCTTGTTTTCACAAATCACTGGTTTATGCCTAGCTTATTCTACAATGAATTACATTTAAGTTTTATTTAAAGAGTGTTTTCTAGCATATCACTCCAATTTTAAAGCAGCAAGGAGATGGAGAAAACCTCTTCTTCCCTTGCTTCAATTGTCACCAAATTTCTAATCTGGAAATACCTGAGTTACTTTGCTAATCGCTGGTTCTGACATCTGCTAGGATGAAGAAATTCTATTACCTCATTTCTTCCTTGTAAGACATTAATGAATTTAATCCTCCAAAATTAAGTCATATTTAGTAACATACCTAAATTCCCCACTATTTTTTTCCATGACTATTATGACTATTCTTTGGTGGACTGTTTTTTAAAATACCTTCTAAGCATATACAGGTATGTACATCTCCATTCCCCACCTCCAACCGCCCCCCCCCAAAAAATAACCAAACAAACCTCCAATTAACATTTTAGAAACTCTGTTATAAAAGAAGAAAAAACAAACAACAGTATGTGCTGTTGTCTTGAGTATATGCCAGTAAGAACAACCTCTAGAACGAAATTTAGTCTTAGATGAAAAGACCTTCAAGTGTCTTTCAAACGTATAGGAGTTTGTGTCCCTCCCATCCCCAAGATACAAAAATTAACATCTGAGAAGTGACGACATATTAAATATATTTTTATATATTAAATTAATATATATTAAATATATTTTTTAAAATGCAGTCTTACCTGCCCCCTCATAACAGACATTTGGTTTTCAAAAGTAGCCTTGTCAAATCCTTTATCAGTCTTTGTTAAAAACAAAAAAGACACACTTACTATAGAAAATGACCCATTTGTTTTCAGCTATGCATTTGGCATGCAAATGAATCATATTCTTCTTATGCATGGTCATATTTGCCAAGACAATAAATTTCAGAAGAGTCCACTTATTGCAGAAAATTTGCATGTTTGAAAACGAACAATTTACTATATCATAAAAGTAGAATATATCAATAGAATATTGATATAGAAAATAGAAAAGTAGAATATATCAATAAATACCACTTAAGCCAGCCTACCTATGTATTAAATGCCAGTGTTAAACTACTTGAACGCACACCTTTACTCTGCAAATAGAGCACCACTTCCTCCTCCAGTTTTACTAAATCCTTCAAATTCTATTGGGTTTAACAGAAAACCCAGAGTCACTTTGACCATAGATGAGTCAAATGCAAACATTAGTGCCAGCATTTCTGGATCTAGCTTTCAAATTACTGTTGCATTTTCATTAAGTTTGAAATTACATATTTTTTCTACCCCGTTCAAGTGGAATAATCCAAACGATCATGAGATACAGTAGTGAATATTACAAGTTCTCTACCAAAACACAAAACTGTTTACGGAATGTTTCAGACAAGAAGATTCCATTACATGTCAATGTTGTATCACAGTTTCAATATCTTTAAAATATATTTGACAATATTTTCACTTGAAAACTCATTTAAAATAGCAATGGTCAAGATTTCAGTATCAGCTTTACACAATAAAAGTATGTAAAAGGTATACAGGTACTGTAAGTTATATTAAATGTAAGATTTCTTGGGCTGATACAGTTTAAGTGTATACACACTACAGAGGTATGTTAAATGGAATCGTTACAGACATTTGTGATATAAAAATTAACTAGCCTTAATTATGTGATACTTAAATATATAAAAACATAATTATGTTCTCAGATGGGCTGATTAATCACAATGGTGACAGTTTCCTCTAATTATATAAACCCATGCCAGTATTAAAGCTACTTCATGGCATACACATGTTAAAATCATAAAAAGAAAAAACAGCTAAGACTTGCAATGGAACAGTTAGGTACTTGACTAACGCCAAATTTGGGGTACCCTACTCACCTTAAATAGCTCATGAAGATCTTCACAGAGATCCTGTACGAAGTTCATATCAGAGATGCGAGGAAGAACTAAGTCTCTGGTCTCCTGAGAGAAGGGAACTTGTGCTTGAGGAAGCCAAGCCCAGTGAAAGGGATCTAAATGTAGGTAAAACATGTTTTCAGATTAACAACAGGCAAAAATTAAATTTTTTAATGCTTACCACTGCTGTGTTCCCTCCCGAAACTTACAGTAACACACAATTTCTCACAGCATTGCCTGTTACCCCACATACCTCATCTGGATGCAATTACAAAAGCAGCTACTTAGCTTTTTTCCAAACAGTGAAAACATATTTTAAGTATTTAGTATAAGCAATAACTAAATACTGTAAACAGAAGTAGAGACTTTCTCCTTGTGCAGTAATGCAGTTTCTTCTGGAATAAAATAATGGCTACAATCAGAAATCTATCAGATGTTCAGTTCATACTGAAGAACAAAGAAGTACCTATTTTTAACAGTCTTTTGTTTTTATTAAGATGTCTTCTTCTAAGTACACTGAGAGAAATATTCTGAACTTTTCACGTAGCTGCTATTAATCAGCTTTTTCAAGAGAAGGCAAGCATTGCTGTGTTTCCTCCTACCTTTAAGGAAAGGAGGCATTGCCATGTCTGCAGAATTGACTGTAGCAGAGACATACCTGGGACAGCAGCTATTGAGTATCAAGATGTCTAGGACTACACAGAGCTGTGAGTGGGGTAATTAGCTAGCCTTTTACCCATAAAACTAGCCCACACTTAAGTCATAATTACCTGTTTGGCTAATAGGTCAGACAAATAATTGTAAGCCCTGCCGGGCACTTCCCTCTAAACTCTAAGTAGTCATAGATGTTTTTAGACGCAATCTAGACTTATTAGAAACATCAATATCCAATCTGCTTGGACATAGTATTAACTGGAGATTGCTAAGCTAAAGCTGAAGACAAGCAAAAATAACATGCAGATTGTCTGCTTATTCACTTATAACAGTACCCTTAAAATACTTTTGAAATAGAAAATTTGCATATCCTTACGCTCAAGCCATTTTCTATGACATTAAGAGAAAAATGTGAGAAACACTTATTTTTTCAGTTCCACTGCCAGTTTACACACTGTTTTAAGGGTTAAAAAAAAACACATTAACAAGGATGGAACCGCATATACCACTGCAGAAATATAATTTGTTGATAACTTTCTGAAGTAAAGTATGCCATTATGTAAAGGTTCAATATATAACTACAGTGATGGGTTATAAAAGTAAGGAACTATGAAACCAGACTGCAAATACTTATTTAGAAGTTACTCTCCCAAAATTATTGAAGAATGCAATACTTACATGCCCTCCACTCATCAGGATGCTTAAAAGGAAATGCTAAGCCATTGTCAATTGCAGCAATTTTAATAGTAGATTCTTCAGTTACAGTCCACTGGATATCCTAGGGAAGGAATATTTCAAAGTGATGCTTGTGTGCTTACAAAAATAGCGATATACGTTAAAATACAAGATAATCAGCACAGAAATAGCTGTAGAAATGTACTTCAGAAACAGCAGACAGTTTTATTACTATAGTTCAAACTAGAAAAGAAAAAAGAACAAAAATAACTTCCAGCAGTGCTCTGTTCAGACTAGTCTAATCCAAATAGCGTTTCCATTCACTTTGCCTAGAATAATTGGCAGTATCCAATTTCTTAGGACTATGTACCAGAATTAAAGCAATTTACTTAATCCCAGGCAAAACCCAGATACAGAACAATTCAGAGTGCTTCAGAGTATTTTCTTACCTTATCTGACAGATCAGGCCCATCATCTTGTTTTTCATACCTGACTAACCAGTTATCATTACCTCTGTCTTTAAACAAGAAAATGCATGTCACAACATGTCATTTACAAAGTAATCAGCATCTAAAATTATATAAAAAGACTAATATTGTAAACTGAAGATTTACCAAAGGAGTCAGGCAAAACTGTTCACCTCCACCCCCTCCCCCTCCCCAAAATCAACAAGTTTTACCTTTAATAAAACCTTTAAGGTAACTGATTTCCTGGAATGACTGAAAATTTACCAAGCATTCTTAACTACACATTACTTCTTTAGGTTCCCTAACTGGATGAATATACAGTAAAACATCAATAAAGAAATATCCTTGGGTGCTGGCATGCCTGAAGAACACTACAGATGCGCAGCTCAGGTGAAGCAACAAAGGAAACACTTCAATTAAACTGCCTTTGCATTTTAGAGGAAAAATAAATCACCCATGAAGTCAAAAGATGAATCTCAGCCACTGAGTGAAAGAAACATGAACCCAGGAGAACACAGACACATTGCAGCTGTACTTCAGTGCCTGGTCACAATGAATACAAAGCATTTTGCACTGATGTGAAAGCGTGCTGTTAATGGCATCCAACTTAGCATAAATAAAAGGAATGGTCGTTGTGACTTCTCTTATCCTGAAACCCCACCATCCCTTACCCTAATTTGGGGAAACAGCTAGTTAATAGCCTACTGACATAACTGAAGTATCATGAAAGAAGTATTTGTTTTTCAATTCTTAAATAAAAAATATTGTTTGGATATAGTCATTCTAATATTTAATGTTGATCCAACACAAAGTTGTTTGGATTTCATCATATTCTAATATGTAATGTTTGCATCTGAAGTTCTGTGGTTTTGAAGAAGTTTTAAATGCAGCATTCTGGCCTTCACTTGCAAGACAAACATTTGAAATGCATTAAAGCCTTCATTGATAGCTTTCAGTCAGCATTATTTACAATTTCTGTATCAAGAGGATAGGGACATACTGCAGGACACTATGATACCTGTATTTCTGATGACATAATCTAAGATAACCAATCTTTCAAACTGTGACTGGAATTCTTTCCGTGTGTTTTCAGGTAAAGGATCAGTTTCAAACTTCCTGAGCCAGTAGTCAGCTTCCTTATATCCTTCAACAAACAGCTGGAAGGAGCCAACCTGAAACATTAATGAACTGTATTTGGAAAACACTCCCACATAGGCCCATTAAAATAATGTTAACATTAACACAAAAATTGAAAGGATATCCTTTTAAAGTACATAACACTGGAAATATTACACAGAACCACCTGGCAGGAGTGATATACATATAAAAAAAGAAAAAAAGATTAAGTGTTCTCTTTTTCACTCCTAAATTCTAAAAAAGACTTCTGTCCTTAGTATTTTTTTTGTTTGGTTTGTTTGTTAATGTGTTTAAGTACTCATTGAGTTTACCATGAACAAAATATAGCCAGAAAGAGGATAAACGAACCTCTGGTATTATGAGCAATATTTCAAGAAAAGAGGAAGAAATACAGTCTATTCTCTTTCATTGGGAATAGTTGGTTTATCAGTTCACAGGAAACTCACCAAAATTTACAGCAGAAAATTCTTCCTCTCTGAAAAGCGTTTATGTTCATTGATGGGACCAGCAGCTTTAGTTATTTTTTTCCAAGACAGATACTTTTTGCATGAAAATTGCTGAAATACATTTCCCAAGAGTCCAGGGAAGAAAACTACAGGTGGAATAGACTCCATATATGTGGGCAACAGCAAAGATGCTCAAGATTAAAATTCAAAAGAGGGATTATATTTGAGACATAAAACGCAGATAGATACACACATGCTGAGATGTGGATGAATATACAGCATGTCAAGTAACCATGCTGATACCAGCTTGTATAACATGTGTCACATGAATCAAAATTGCTGGAAATGACAAGTACCAACGCTGTGCATAATCTGTGTTTTAAAAGATTAGGAGTAGACACTGTGGTGAGATTCTGGGGATACAAGAAAGATGTGAGGTTTTTGTCATGAAGTAATGGACACAAGAAGGAAGGTAGGATGAACGTAACAATAGGATACCTAAAAGAAGAAAACAAATAGAAGGGGGAGAAAGATTTAGGAAATATGAAAGAAATAGATAAATATCAATGGGAGAAACAATTACACAATATAAAAAAAAGACACTGAAGGGAATATCACTATGCACTCAAGAAAAGCAGAAAGAGACGTACAGTATTTTAATGTGCTTTTCTCCTCCAACAGAAAAACTAGACTGCAAACTGGTATAAAAATTGGCTGGATCATAAAAATAGTCTAAGAAAAGAAACAATGTAATACTGGTCAGATTTTGCCTAGTAACAGTTATATCAACCATCAATCTTTCAGAAATAGTTTTTTAAATAGGCAACAAGGTTTTTCTTCTACTCTTTAAGGGTTTTTTATTATTCAAGGTTTTGTATGATTAAGCACAGATCACGTATATTTAATCTTACCTTAGGAGGTAGTCCAATTCGATTAAATTTTTTACCAACTTTTGGCACTTTCTCTAAAGCATATTTTTTTCCTCTTGACTTTGCACGATCTATTGCACTGTAATTAAAGGTCTCACTGACAAGCCAGACAACCTTAAAATATGAAAACATCCATTACAAATGATAAAAACACAGCACAGTTCTTTATCATTTTCTTTACAGATTAACAGAAAATTTTATGCTCAGTTGCCAAGAAAACAAGAAGGAAGCATCAGGCATTTCTAACAGGCAAGTTTAATAGGAAAAGGTGAATATTTGCTATTTTACATACCCCAAACAGAAATTTGCAATATTTGCAATCCTGATGTTTCACACCAAATTACTAAGCACAAAAATACAAGAAAATACTAAAAGCTAAAGTAACTCAAAAAAAAAAAGAAAAAGAATTAAGCTCTCAGACTTACCCTGTAAAACAAAAAACATACAGCCACTGTCTGTTTTCATACAGTGACTGTATCATACAGTCACTACTATGCTAAACCACTGTACATTAGGACTTAAAATAGTTTGTAACTGACTCAGGGCTAAAGCATGATACACAAAGATGTCTTCACAACCACAGTCCAGAGACTGACGCATCTGTGACTGTATATTTGCATTCAATAATTTATATATTTGAAATTATATATTTGAACTTTTACCTTAGTTTTGGGTACAACTCCTAGCCCCAGCTTGTCATCTACAAGATAGGCACCAGCTTCAGAGAGATATCCCTGATTTGGAACGAGGCAGCCTCTGCCAAAGCAGCAAGGACAACAAATCTTGTGAAAATATTTGGTCCATTTTGGATTTAGATGTCCATAAGGCTCTTCAGATTTTGGTTTGAATACTCCAATAGTTTTCTAGGATAAATAATATAAAACTAAACTAAGAATGCTTTAAGTTGCAAAATATTAACCAATACTTTCAGTTAAATAGCTTTCAAAATAATTTTAAATACTAAACATTGCATTTTACAATTGCTATTTTTAGATAACATCATAAAACTAGATCTAACAAAATATATATAAAAAGACAATATAAATCTAATAAATAAAAAGATGATAATAATAGATCTAATAAAAGATGTATCAAATAGATGCATCACAGAAGGCTCTTCTAGAAGTAGCACAAATTCAAATTAAACTCTTTATAACAGAAAATCAAAAATAGCTAATATTTACTAGTTTTACAAAATTAAAAAGGACTGCCTTTTAGAATAAAAAAGAGCTTTTAAGAGTAGCTTCAAAAAGCAGTTTCAGCCTGATTGATTGATTAGACATTCCAGATTGATTAGATATTCCGGACAGAGACAAAATGGTTCCAGGAAAGCAACAAATATACAGAATGCAAATAATCAATTGTTATATTTTATATTTTGTATTCATTTTATTTATTGCTTTTAGTTAGAATAGATCAAAATAAAAAACTGCACTTTGCAATTCCAAAGACTGGTGTAATTTACTACTGCTGTAGATTCCTTGACTCGACGCAGACAATTCATACCATCAGCCACTATTTTCATTGGAGACACTGAGAAAAAAAGCTTAAAATTACTCAAAGTTTTGTGTCCAATTTTGGACATTATGCTTCAAAAAACCTGTGGACTAACTAGAGAAAATTGGAAAAAACAATAAGCATAAGCAGAAAAATGTGAATAATGAAAGATTGTATGAACTGAGATTGTTTAGTCTAAAAAACAGAGAATGGGACACAAAATGAACCATGCAACAGCTTGCTATAGAGAAACGAACAACAACACATCTACTGTTAATGAAACAAGAAATCATACATGTATGCTTAAAACCCAGCAGATAAAATACAAAGAAAAACTCTTTTGAACCAGACTGGAACAAACTTCTGGGTTGTGCTGTCTCTAAAACAGGATGCCGCTAAGAACAGGTTAGCCATGCATTCATCAGGAATCCTGTTAATGCCTGTGCTGTAAAGCAGGATTGTCTTAAAGAGGTGATTTCTCAAGGTGCCTCCTACACAATTTTATATTTGTTAACCTCAAACTGCAAGATTATTATTACACTGAAATGTATATAACCTTCTAATTATGTGTGATAAACTCTAGCCTGATGGTCCTACATGTATCTAATAAATATTGAAAATAACCATTTAAAATATTTTCACATATTAATTTTTCTGAATCTTTACAAAAAAAGTGACTCTCCCAATAAGTCAAACATTGATGATAGCCATACCACAGTTTTATAACTGTTTTACACTACAAGCCATAAATAAGTTTGCTGGCTGTCAGAATCTAGCATCCTTCTGCATCAACTGCCTGTTCTGCTAGATTACGGAGATGAACCAGCTAGTTGTTCTGGACCTGCCTTTAATCCTTCTTTGGACAAGATTAGCTACAGGGAATTTGCTTCATTGCATTTGTAAACAGAGTACACCAGACACGAGTACAGCACCTGTCCCGTCCATCCGGTTGGATACATCCCATCAACTACCAGAATAAAGAAGTTACAAAATATCACTATTTGCATTCATCCTTTAAAATAAGCTTCCTATCAAGAGGAAACAAAGTGACAAAAGTTCCCTTACTCTTTCAACATGCTGCTATCTGTGATTCGAAGAATACCTTCAGAATCGCGAGCAAATTCTATGCAAGAGAACACTTACTATTCAATTTAGGCCTCCACAAAAGGCTTTTATGTTTACAATAAGCATTCTCTGTAACATGACAGTGCGGGACGCAAACCTATGTTCTCTGCACAGAATACATCAGTAATTGGCCTTTTAAAAAAGTCACAATGCTTTGGAAACTGAATGTACTTGGTATACTACTTTAGTCAAAACCCCAGCGTTAGGTTTAGAAATGTTAAGAAGCTATTTAACTATTCCTGGTGAATCACATGTACCTGCCTGCTCAAAACAAAGCTGGCAGCTTTTTGTTTCCCAGAGACGCAGTGGTGTACGTGGTAGTATATGCCAAGCCATTCATATCTCCTTTCTGAGTCACTCTCTGGGTAGCACTTCCCACAAATTGAAGGCTCCAAGAAGGAGCTTAGCTCGTTCCAGTACTCGCCTGGACCACACTGTGCTTTAGCATCAAATCTAGGCATGTTTTTGAAGTTTTCCCTGAAGTAAGAGCCACTGCTGTTGAGAACCAAAGTAAAACCAGACAGCTCAGTAAGTAGATAGCCCAGCAGGCCAGCCTTCATTGCGCAAGCCAAAATCAATTTCTAGACAGGCTCCGTTGACATTCCCAGTTAGCCAAGAGCTGAATGGTCAGAAACACCTCGCAGAAGAGTTTGTGTTTGCAGCAGACAATCTCTTTTTCTTTCCTGGTTACACAGTAAGCAACAAATGCAGAAATATTCATCATTTCAGCAGGAGTGCTGCTGAAGTACTGAACTGCTGCTTATCAGCATACAACTATGCCAATAAAATACACAAAGGTGATCATTTTAATTAGACAATTTTAGTTTTATATTTCTGGAAGAATCAAATCAGTAAGATGACCTAGTGGCAACATCTTAGCGCTAACCGGGTATTAGCATGGGTAAACACTGCAGAAGCTGACCAGTAAGAAGGCTGAGTGCGTCTTTTAATAAGCTCTTTCCCACGTAACGAGAAGATTACTCAAGAAGAGTAGGAGAAAGCAAGTCACAAAACTGGTCTGAAGTAGGATGATGCAACACTCTGTCAAACAGGATGTGAAATCCATTCTACAAACGGGATCCATTCTAGTCACAGTAGTGGCAAAATAATTTTTTTTTAATCAGACCTTTAATCTGGATAACAAATTTAGATAAGGTTTAAGTGCAAAAAGAACAAAAGCAAAATTCAAAGCAAGGTAGGAATTCAGTATTATTCTCAGTCATGCTAGTAAATACTTTCATATTTTGCTTTCTGGCCTCCCTAAAAAAAAAAAAAAAAACACTGATTTTTTAGTTTATGTCTTCACTTCTCTTAGACGCATTCAAATCAATGACCTGCATGAACTCGGGAGAGGTGAGCACGTCACTGCTGGGAACAAAACCAACACTTCACTGCAAAACAGAAATGAAACCAATAGAATCACCATGGAAGAAACAAAGAAACAAGGTGCTCCATCCTAAACGCTATGGTTACAAAAACGATGCTTACTTTCTCATTAGCTCCTGGACACTGTGAGCCTCAAGCATCTGCTGGTCAAACAGCCTGATCTAGAACATGCAGTTCTTGGATTTTCTAGAGGTAGTTCTATCACTTTACATTAGAAATTAATTTAGAATGAGAACACAACATAAGTTATTCACATATTTATTTGACTTAAGCCAGGTAATCACTGCCTCAAAAGTGTAAATGCCATCATCAGAAATCTGGCATTAAAACAAGCTGGACATCTATGAAAAGTAGGTGGCAGAACAGGAATATATTCTGTACTGACCAATAACGTGAATAAAGGTTAAAACAGAAATAAAGCTAAACCCTAGACAAATGGGAAATGACCTTTTTGGAGATGCAGGAAATTATCTTGAAGGTGTTCTGAAAACCTTGAAACTTGAAGTGCTACAGCTTCCAAGCCTACCTCACCTAGGATCTTCAGAATTAACAAACATCTACATCTATCTAAGACCAAAGATTGTTCATGGAATTTAAAATAAAATTGGATACAACAAATCATCAAACGTGTAGGGAACGGTCTTTTTGGTATTTGCTGAGAATGTTTTGGAGTCCTCCACTTTTTGGAACAGGTCCATAAGCAAAGTATTTCTGATTTAAAGAAAACAGTGTCAAAGTATGTCTGAAGTGTGAAGAAGTACGTCATCTTATTAAAGAATTCTACCCAAAAGTTACTTTTCAAGCAATCTATTCAGGTAACTAACGTCTTTGTCTCACAGTAACCTTAGGATACCTCTTTGATGTTATCATATCTATTTAAGGTACCATCTAGTACTAAGGGAAAGAAAATGAAATAAAAACTACCAAGTTAAGATTTAGCAGACAAGTACAAGTAAAAAGGCAGTTTTGGTTGTATCACTCATCTTGCCTGTCTACCAATCACATAGGAGCAAAGAGAAAAAAACATCGTAAATAAAAGACAATTAATTTTGGTATACCATAAAGCATTAAGGATTTTAGGTAAAAGGCCTTCAATTCAAAAGGAATTTGTAAGTTTCATTTTAAATTAGTTGTTAGAGTCTCTGAATTTGAAATATTTTGCTCACCCCTTTTGGGTCCTTAGCAAAGTAGCTCCCACTGGACCCTTGAGAGATTCTTTCTGGGAAAACTCCACACTCTATAGCTTGTTCTGCTCTCAGAATTATTTCTGCAAATTCTGGATCATCCAAAAACGTATTCATATCAACAGCGTGTCCTGTGTGCCCTGAAAAAATAAGGAAATAAGCAATTTTAAGTGCAATTTGCACTAAGAATGAATAACAACAGAAGTAAACACATAGAAGAACTAGTAACTTTCCCTGCAAATGCCTTGTCAATAGCAGGCTGAAAAATCCAGCCCATTAAATCAGTGCAAGCTTGCCCACTGATTTACCCACATCCAATAAACCTCAGCCAGATCTACAACACTTTTACAACATTTGAGACTACCCTTGCAAAGTGTTTATACTTTCCAATGATTTTTTAAAGATTTACTTACAGAATTAAGCCTAAAAAAAGGAGACAAAAATCAAAAACACCCATAAAAATGGGTGTTTGAATGAATGAATGAATGCACTAAATATTTATGTATTGCTTTTATTAAGATTCGTGTTCCTTTGTAGAAACAACTAACAAAATGAACTTGTCCATTATCCACTGTTAGAATGGTATCACATTATTCAGCTCACAGCTTGGCTAGCATGTTCACTAACTGCTCCTAAGACACAATTCTATTCACAAAGCAGTATGCTACACCTAGAGCTGACAAGTGGTATCCACATCCCAGTCATGCACAGCATGCCATCACCATTCCAGCATTAAAGCACCACTGACTACTTATACGACTTCTTCGCACACTGACAAAAAGATCAGCTCTACAAAGATACAAGACATTTAGAAAGTTAACTGGAAAAGCAGTTGGCGGGTGTTAGTACTTGAGTTACTCTTCAAACTTTTTCCATTTTTTTGGGGTGCAAGTTTTTAAACTGAAGATTTCTGCAACGTATCTTTAGGCTAGCTTTCTCAGAAGTCAGTTTTTAATTCCTTGACATTAACTCCAGAACCTATAACCATAAAAATCCTTATTGTCTCGGGGAATATATTCTTCAGTCACATGTCTCCTTAAATGACATATAACTGCAGGAAGAATGTATTAAATGAAAAAAAAAAAAAATGTTATGCTGTATGCTCAAGATAAAAATATTTGAAACAGGATTTGTTCGTGTTGCTACTGTGCTACTAGAAAGCCATCACTACGGCGACGGGGGTGTACAAAAACATATGGCTGAAAGCAAGGACATCGGCAGTTTTAAGTTTCCTTTCAGTTTACCAGCAGTCCCTAAGTGAAAATAAGCAGCTTGACTCGGAACCGGTGCCTATTGAAAGTGGGAGGGTCTTCCAAGTTGGTTTCCTTCTTCAAAGATTAAAATAATCAGATTTTCCACAGTGAAAACACATAACATTCACTTCTTGTTTCTAGTACAGTCTCTGAACTGAAGAGTTGTTGAGTGTTCAAGGTTCTTCTTGCAACAGCTGTGAAAATGACTCTTTCCAGTAACCCCCCATCCGGGAGACCAGGGCTCACCCACACAGGCTAACTGTCCATCTAACTTGCCTCAAGTTAGTTCACACGAGGTCTGAGGCTGTGAAGCTGCTGTATTTGAACAAAGACATCCCAATGACACTTGGGTGACAACCCTTGTGTACACCTCAACCTGTTCCTCCGTCAAGTTAGCAATGACATAAGCTAAACCAATATATTTTGTCAGTGTAGCATGACAGTTCCTGCAATACTAAACTTGCTTTATACTCTTTTAACATTAGTAAGGGTAGTCTCTTCAACCAATCTCTCTTCCTATGCATGTTCCGACCATAACTGTATTATGAGAACAGTCTCAGCATTGTAATAATAATCACGAATAACATCTGGTGCATTTGTTCCACGTGACCCAGGGCACAGCAGGAAAGGCTCCTGTACCTTCAGGTGTCTGACAGGCAGAAAAGGCGAGGACAGGGAAACGAGACTGAGAGAAAAGATGCTGCTCTGAGATTTTCTTACATGGTCTTGGGTGGATCTCAAGAGCTCTGCATTCACCACGCTTACTGCCCCAGCAGGGCAAGGCACATGCCTCTTGTCTCCACTCCGAAACGTTAAGTACTGTTTTTTTCTTGTTTTCCTTATGGTTAAACACAGGATGCTAGCAACAACTCCCTATGGCTACCCAAGGGAAAGTTACTAGCATAGCTTTTTTTGCTCAAGTTGGTGGGGAAGGGTTGGTTGGTTGCTTTTAAAATGAACTACTCCTCCAAAACAAACTTTCTTTTTAATCCTGTCTCAGGCAAGAAATCCTATAGTATAATTAGGACAACACATTCTGGCCAGGGCCACAAACCCCTCTCCGAAGAGCTAACCCCGAGGTGTCCATCTGTCTGCAGAGCCGTCGGGAAGCTGAGAGCTTGGAAGCCAGAGAGGCAGCAGGCAGCGGCTGTGCAGGTTATCACCAGCACCTCACCCCGCACAGCAGCCGTGCCTGTGCTTCTTGGTTTCATAACCGAGCCCGCCCGTCTCGGGGCTTTGACCCCCGTCCCTGTCCCTCTGCGAGGCGGGATCTGGACACAGGGCAGGACAAACGCCGGGCAGGTCCCGCAGCCCCGCCGGGTGCCGGCACCTACCTGCGGCGCGGCGCGGCTCCCTGCCCCAGGAGGGCCGCAGCAGGGGCTCCTCCTCGCCATCCCCCTCGGCGCCTTCCTCCTCCTCCTCCTCCTCCTCCTCTTCCTCGTCGTCGTCATCCTCCCGCGGCTCCCCGCTCAGCCTGACGGCCCCGCCGGGCGCTGCTCTGCCTATGGCCGGCGGCGCGGCGGGAGGCGGCGGCTCGGCGAGGCGCAGCAGCGGCTCCTCGGGCTCCGCCATGAGGGGACGGGGACGGGGGAGGCGCCGCCGGGCTCAGGCCCCTCCGCCGCGCCCCATGGCGGCCTCGCCGCCACCGCCGGGCCCGCCGCCGCGCCGCGCATGCGCGCTGCCTGCCCCCGCCGCCTCAGGGGGTTGAGGGCGGTGGGGGGAGCCCCGCGGGTTCCCCTCACGGGCCGGGGCTCGAGGGTCCTGTGGGGAAACGGAGCCGGGGAAGCCGTGTGGGGACGGGGAAGGGCCCGCTGGGGGTGTTCGTGGAGGGGGGAAGCAGCAGGTGCTAGGGAAGCGGCGCTGTGAGGCAGCGCTGCGCGGTGCTCCTCGGGGAAGTAGCACCTATGGGCGTCAAAACGCAACAAACAGCCCTGAAACGGCTCCTTCAGCTCCACGTCCGAAGCTGGATGGGCTCCTGGACGCCTCTTCCCGCTCCCACCTTACAAGATGTTCTGCACAGGCCGCAGAGTGCAACTTCCCAATGAGGGAAAACAACACCAGCATATCATAATTGTTTGCACCTTCCCACAGCCGTCCTGGCATGCTCTTACTGCAAGAATTCAGTAAAGTATTCGCTGCAGTGAAACCCATCAGACCCCACCACACTGTGACCTGGACTCATCCTCATGCATTTCCCCTATACAAGGGCACTCTTCCTTAGCACAGCACTCAGAGACGTTAGTGAAATACGGCACAAAAATACATACGTGGAGTTCCTTTACAGAACTGAGGCTCTGGACTGTACCAGGAGTGAGGCAGTTCTCAGCTAAAACAATAGCATGTGTTTATTATTCATTATTCTCATAATTATTCATGCCGTAATGATTCATTCTGTACATTACCTGGATCATGGAAAGAAAATTACTTTGCTCAGTTACTAACAAAATAAAGTCTCGCTGAAATACTTCACTCGTGTTTGTTTTGTCTCAGGTTACCTGTCAGCCAGTGGACTTTGGAACAAAGTTGGGTTGTTATGTAATTATTAGTATCTGTAACATTTGTTAAAATCTGTTCACATTTGCATTTCTGTTTCCATTCCTCTCTATTAAAAATGAACATATTCAGTCAATTGTGACTCCAAATGAATAGGCATTTTATGCCCAGTAAACAAGTACATGAAGTATACAAAAACTGGATGCAACACGCAGTGCAGAAAATTGTCCTGCTTATTTCCTGCGTGAAGCAAGCAAAAAGGGCAGGCTAAAATGAGAGACCTCTTAACATTTTGCTCAGCAGATCATTAAGGAAGAGTGCCTCTCCCGTTAGCAACAGTAGTTACGGGTGAGTTGTTAGTATTCTGTTGAACAGCTCACCCATGTGTTTCTAAAAGATTGGAGAGTTATTTCTCTTGAATAAGGTAAACAAGAAATAGCTCATCAGTTATTTCTTCTGCTTTAAGGATCCATCTGCACATGCTAGTAGTGTATGTGTACACACACTTAACGCTTACTTTTGAGCTATTGTAATGAGAATTCCGTAACTTGCCCGTGTTTTGATCTCGAGGCCTTTACATTGCCTTGGTCTTCAATGGTTCAGAGTTCAAATGTTACAACAGCTCATCATTAAACAAAATACACATCACCATAATAGTTATTAACAAACAATTAATTTTAAATCTAAGCAGCTAATACTCTCAATTAGCTACCTGGACTAAAATTACTAACAATTAAAGCATGTGAATAAGTTTGATCATTTTCCTCATGCTGACACTTGTGCCTTTATCATTCTAGCCCATATGCCGCCTTCTCATTTGTTTATAATATCAATCTGAGCACCACGTCAAAACACTGGAACGGGACAAACAGAAAAAAAACAGCGACTACATGAACAAAGTGCACTTTTTGCTTTAAGTGAGCGCCCTCTTGTGATCCTTTCGAATAAAGAACGAGCCGAATAGTTCTGTTTCTAAAATAACAATAATACAGTGCCTCGTAACAGTCCAGATGCAGAACGACTGTGGAGACTAAGAAGCAGGACAATTCAACTTGCAAAGCTCTTTTGTGCTGAAAGCGGTAAGAAACTGTGTTAATCATAGTCGCAGCTGACAATTCAAACAGGTGTGTAAGATTACTCAGCCAAAACACCTGACAGATCCTAATCAGGGTAATTAAACATACAGAATCAAGACGGTCACCGTGTACTTTTCTCATGTTATTTAGCCACCTCAGCTTAAAAGTGTAAAACAGAAGAATCTGATAAAACTTCATCAACAAATTCAGTTGACCAGGCATGGGCTGGCTAAGACTAAGCCCTGGAACAAACACACTGGGTGTTTAATGCACCTCTTAGTTTTTTTTTGCTTGCAAGCCACTGGTTATTTCAGCAAAGCAAAGGGCAAGCTGCCAGCCCCCCGGGTACACGGGTGGGTAGGTTTCGGCCTGCTCAGGCTTTGCTGGCAATTCCTAGTGAGAGTGCAAAGCCTGTCCTGGATTTCCTCCTGGCTTAACTGTCTATTTTCCCAAATAACACAAAAAGGAAGAAAAGGGGATCATTCCCAGCAGTACATCTCCCTTCCTGTCACAGAACTTTTGCCTTTTTTTGCTGAAATACCTTGCTTGGCTAGGCCTGGCTTGAGTTTGGCCACGCAAGCACACCACCTTTATTTACCACAGACAGCTCGCAGAAACCTCCTGAGGAGCAGAAGGGTCTCCTTACCCGAGGGGCGTTATGTGGCTGTTCTCTACCGCTACACTTTTTGGGAGAAGCAAGCACAGCCCGGCCAGCTCTCCGCGGCCGACAAGTCTACCTCCCGCGGGGCTCGCTCCCCGAGGGCCGGGCAGCCGCCGGCAGCCCCCCCGGTCGAGGAGGGGAGATGGAGGCTGGCGGCGGCGCGGAGCAGCCCGCAGCAGCCCGACACCTTTCGGCAGCACCCGGAACGAGCCCGGCCTCCACCAGGGGAGGGCGGCAGAGCAGCCGGGCGGCGCATGCGGCTCCGCGGGGCGGGCAGCGGCCGGCGGTGCTGCGGGAGGCGGTGGTGGCGGGGACCCCGCTCCGCTCCGCTGTGCTGAGGGGGAGCCGGGCGTCGCCCCCCAGCCATGAACGCGGAGAACTTCGGCTCCAGCGAGCGCCTGGTGGCGGCGGCCTACGTGCGCCAGGGGGCGCAGGGCCGCCGCGGCCATGAGCTGCTCCTGCGGGCCCTGCTGGAGCAGGTAACCGCAGGGCCGCCTCCCCCGGCACGGCCCCGGCTCCCTCTGAGCCCGGGGGGCTCCGAAATGGGGCCGGGGTCGCGGGCAGGGAGTCCCCGGGAACGCCACGGGCCGGCCCGGGCCGCGCGGCGTGGGGGGCGGGAAGGCTGCCTCAGGGCTGCCTCAGGGCGCGCGGTGCTGAGGGGAGGTGGCAGGCAGCCAAATGGTTTCGAAATGCGTCGATAACAAAATTAAATCCCTCTCGTGAGGTGCCGGAGGGATGTGTTTCTTTGTCTCCAGAGCCACTACCGATGGTTTCTTTAAGCTCTCGAGCGTTTTCGTTAGTCACATCATCCACCATGACAGACTTTGCTTTCATACAACACCTTTAACTTAAAAAATATGCTCGAGTTAGCTCTGTTACCGAAAACAAAAACAAAACAACAACAACAACAACAAAACTTTGAGTTGCAATAGTAATGCTTTACGAGTTTGCAGTGCCTTCTGTGAGGGTCTTCTCTGTACTTCACTGAGGTGACTGCGGTGCTAACACCAAAAGGAGCACACACAACTACCTGGTTGCAGTCCTATACAAATTACTTTCAGAAAGTAGTTAAGTCTTGAAGTATTAGGGCAATATTAACAAAGGAAACTATGTGGATAGGAAGAAGAGTTACAACTGAAACTATGTTCCACTTATAATTAGTAATTTTGGTACTATTATCCCAATTATCTCATTTTCACCCAGTTTGCTCTGCTGAATTTCTGCAGAATTTATTAGGTTTTTGTGTGGAGAATATATCAAATAATCCATAGTCTGCTAGAGAGCAATCAGCACGTATGTGCTGCAGTGGTGGTATGCGTACCTTAAAGAGTACTTGATAGTGAAAAATACTCTGACTATTTTAGTATCAGGATATGCGAATGGTAATTGTGTTGAATACATGGAAAAATCATTATTTAACATTTCTCTGAATTCAAGTTTGTAACACTAGGTAACAGCAGAATCAAAACACAAACTACAGTTCAGCGCAGAAAAGAAGGGTAACATCAATCAACCAGATTATATAAAGATGTGCTTGTTCTTAATTTCCAAGTTTAGGAGTTATCTTTATTTTATTATTAAGGGAAAGTGTCCTGAAGATGGATGGGATGAAAGCACCATTGAACTGTTTCTTCATGAGCTTGCCATAATGGATAGCAATAACTTCCTGGGCAACTGCGGTGTGGGTGAGAGGGAAGGAAGAGTGGCGTCAGGACTTGTAGCCCGAAGGCATTACAGGTACACCTTATTGGCAGTTTGAATTATTCTGTTTTATTATTAATGTTTCCAAAGTGCTTATTTTAGTGTGAATTGTTATCTGAGAGCTAGATAGCATTTGAGAAAAACAGTATAATGCGATATTGACTTGATGCAACTTTCTGTATTAAATTTTCATTAATAACTCATTGGAAAGACTTGAATGTAACAAAAATCTTTTGTCAGGGTTGTGTCCTGTATGCTGAACTGGTAGAAGCCTGAGTTGTTGAATTGATTGAATGCAAGGAGAGATCTTCCTGCTTTAAAATAATTCATGCATTACTTGCCTTTTTAACGCTGTGCAGCTCTTCTTCTGTGTATTATTCAAAAGTACTGAATGTTGAAGTTCTAAAGTATTGAACGTTCCTAGTGAACAGCTATTTGTATTTTTAATGTTCATTAATATATTAATAATGTGATAAGTTGATATGCGCATAAAAACTCAGTCTATTTAAAATTTATATATGAAGTAAGCAGATTTATAAAGACTAGAAAAGCTGTTAATAGCTTGAGCCCTTCTTACACTTGAGAGGTGCTTTGGATGCTATAATTCTAGTGGCTCTGCATTAATATCTGAAGATAAACTTTTTTTTGCATGGTGTTCTGTGCTGAGTGTCTGCTGATTTTGTCCAGCGTGAATGAAACTCAGTGAAACTTCTTGGAATGTTTATCCTCGAAATATTAGCACAAAAGCATGTTAATGGCCAGAATTTTTGTGAGCTTTACCATATGGAATTTGAATTACTGAACCTTAATGGCTTTCTGAAGCCCTACCATGCCATGAAAAACTGATGGAGAAAACCCCTAATACATCAGTTTGGGGTTTTTGTTTTCTGTACTGCTGTCTAGTCTAAGACATGTCATGAAGGAGGTAGAGAGTCACACCAGTGGAGTATCTGCATAGCTGCTTTCTGAAGATGCTGGAGAAGGCAGGCCCAGCTTCTGGCCATAGAGAGCCTAGGCTGTCCTTAGCCATGGCATCGCACCTTCACCCGCGAGTGTAAGCAATAGCAAAGAAAGGTTTAGTGGCTTTCCTCCATGCTCCTTATTTCTGCGGTATGTTTTACCAGCTAACTTTGGCAGTGGTTAGAGGTGGCAGGAGATGGTTGTGAAGCTGTCTGTCCTTTCTGCTTAATGCATTCTAAGGGCCAGATGTAGAGGGCTCCTTAGAAAGAAGTAAATATGTGCAGAAAAGAAAACAAAGTGTGATAAAACCATTAAGAACATAGCAGCAGAAACTAAGGGAAGAAAATATTTTGATGAAGTGAGGATTGGGTGCAAGTTTCAAATGATTATCAAGCCACTGTTCGTTTCAAACTATAGCCTGAAGTGGGGAAAAAATACTAAGCTGTAAAACTGTGCTCCAAGAAGTTCTGAGTTTCATCCACTCATGAGACTGCATTTTACTTCATTCCCAAGACAAAAACAGAATTAAAGCCATAAATAAATGTGTACTGTTAGTAGCTTGCTTGAACGGCTGCATTTTAGCCATAGGTAAAGTTATTTCTGTCAGTTTAGGTTTATAAATGATTTGAGGATACTTCAATCCTGAAAGGTGCTAAATAATATCTAAGGTTTATAAGCATAGTTTATAAACATTATTTATAAATGTAGAATGCAGAGAGAGACAGTATTGTACAATAGATAAATTGAATAGTACAATGAGGTAGATGAATTGCAGGTATATGGGCAAAGAGATACACTAACTTGGATGTCTTTGAGGGCATTTTGTCATGGTACGTATTATTTCTTTGCCCTGTGAGGGTAAAGCATTTGTCAGGGGAGTATCCGTATAGTACCACCATGCCTATACTATGTTACACTATAGGCAACTGATTTTTTTTGCTTTGGATTTTTGTGTCTGGACGCATCAGTATTTATCATGCTAGCTCAACAGGCGTCAAGAAGTTGCTGGGGTATATTTAAAAGTAAACCTGCCAGATGCTAAAGGTTTTGCAATTTTGGGCCTTCTCCAAGTTTTTATTTGCATTCTGGAACATGGTTAGTCTACAGATCAAAACAAAAAAAAAGGACACTTTCATGCTAGTATATGTAGTTTGTTATAATGGAACTCAAAATAGCAGGTATTACATTGGATACATTTTCTGCAGTTGTTTATCAAACAGTTCTTTTCAGTCAGCAAGAGTTGCTGCTTTGCAACTTGAAAAATCTTGATCTGTGTTTTCCACCTTCTTTGTTTAGGTTGATCCATGGAATCGGAAGGTCAGGTGATATCTCTGCAGTCCAGCCTAAGGCTGCAGGGTCCAGCCTTTTGAACAAACTTACTAATTCAGTAGTTCTGGATATTATAAAGCTGGCTGGTAGGTGTAAATCTAAAAATATCTATGTGTATACATATCCTGTGTTCTTCGTGTTAATTTCTGACTTCTGTTTTTTTATGTGCAGGTGTCCAGACAGTGACCAACTGCTTTGTGGTTCCTATGGCAACTGGCATGAGTCTAACTCTGTGTTTTTTAACATTGCGGCACAAGAGACCAAAGGCAAAATACATTATTTGGCCACGTATAGACCAGAAGTCTTGCTTTAAATCAATGATAACTGCAGGTAATAGAGGGACAACTGATTACACAGTTGTGTTCTTCTAACAGATGTAAAACTTCATCTTTCAGAGTGATAGTGAATTCACTTGTTTGGAGTAAGATCCAGAAAAGGTCTAATGCATAGCAGTGCTAAGTGCTTTATTTCTATAAAATGTTGGAGTATGCTGAGGTAGGAAGATGCATAAAGTAGTCAATAGAGAGCACAATACTAAGGAAATTACCATTCATTCCTTAATTAGATGCCTAATTTGCTTTCCTGAGAATGCTGTAAGACTGAGGTTCATGGTTCACATCCCTCTCAGGTTTATGCAAAAAACAAATGTCCCTTAGGAAGCAGGATCAGAAGGTGACAAGCTAGACGTCTGACTTGCACGTTCTTTTATTTTGGAACATGGCAAGTGTTAGATGTCCCATTCATTTGTAATCTTGCAGTGTCAGTGCTCACTCAGAAAATGAGTTTGATGCCTTTCTTAGTTCAAACCTTATCTTTTCCAAAATGCAATTCCTTGTTTAGCAGATTATAAGCAAGCTAAGGATAGAAGTCTGTCCCTGTTCTGATTCTGTCTTCTCCTGCAGGCAGATTCGTGGGATCAAGGAAAGGGCAAGTAAGGGATACCATAATTTTCCAGCTCAGTGAGCTAGTGGTGGCATAGATTTTGGTTTTAGTTCCTAGGAAATGCTTATTTTCTGCATAAAAGATTCATTAGATAAAAATGACCAAAAAATTAGAAACAGGGCTTGGTTCTGTACTAATGTGTCTATGTTCTTAATCCAAAGCTAAAAGAATCTGTTAACAGGAGAAAGATTTTTTGGATTTATTCTAGAACCAAAACTCCATAATCAGTTGGAGAGTCAATGATACACATTCAGGTCTTGTTCCGTTTGGTTAGGTTTTGAGCCTGTGGTGATAGAGAATGTACTAGAAGGCGATGAGCTACGGACAGACATTGAGGCAGTGGAGGCTAAAATCAAGGCTCTCGGTGCTGAAAATATTCTTTGTGTGCATTCAACAACGTCTTGCTTTGCTCCGAGGGTACCTGATAGGTAAGTAGTCTTCATAAGAAGTGCTTTATTTGTTGTCATTGTGAAAAAACTGTGTGTTTTGGATCCCTGTCTTTCTTACATTGCCTAATTACTGCCAACAACTAGGGTAGATACTTTAATCCCCTTGGGTAAGGGTAATGGCAAGCTGTCAAACAATGTTCCACTTTCAGAAAAGTGTATGATGGAAGTAAGAGTAATACAGGTCTTCTTCTCTCACGTGACTGAGATCACTTCTGGTATAATGAATGTCGCTTTGGCAGTGATTTGCTTTGTAATTTCATAGAAGCAGTAGAAGTAGACTTGCATAGAAACATAGTCCAGAAAATATATTTCCACACCTAATGCCAATTTTTAATATTACTCTTGCCTGTTCTACTCTTCTGTAGCCAATGATGAATTTTCCTAGGCTATTAATTAAAAACTACAAAAAAAACCTACAGCCAACATTTAAACTCTTTGTTTGAGTTGCTCTTTTCTGTATTCTGCTGGTGTCCATAGCACTAATAAAGATATACTGGTACAAGAAAACTCTTGAAAATCTGTAGTGCAGATGTGCTTTAGGAGTGTAACATACGATTTGCCCTATTGTAACATATCTTGGTTTGAACATTTGCTGCCTGCTTGCTTGCTCCTGCTTCTTATGATTTCCAGCTGTTAAATCACCATTAAAAGAATCGCCACTTACAATACATTGCACTCCCTCCTGATGTTATATGTCCATGTGCATAACTTCTGTAGCTGTTATAAAAATGTGTAATTGAAGCACTAGCTGAAGCAGAGATGGACACTACAGTTATGGGATAGGAAAGTGAATATTTGAGTCGTTATTTTTATGTGTAGATTAGTTCTGAAATATTTGAAAAATCTCTCAATCTGAAAATGACTTGCTGGAGTAGGGTGTGGATAAAGTATTTGGTATATTGAATCATTTGACCAAATTAAGCATCACTGTTACTTGCAAAACCCACTTTCTCTTTTTGCTTATGAAAATAAGTATCAAGAAACAAATTTGCAAGCTTTTAAAATTGAACAGGTATATTTTTGTGGGCCTGCATGTACTACATGCAAGTACAAGATACTAACAGTTTGTTTTCTACGTGTTTTTAAATGTAGTGTCTCAGTTGCCTCACTTTAATTATTTTGTGCTTATAACAAAGTTGAGAAGACTTATGTTTAGTTTTCATCTGCAGTGCATTTGTTGTTGTTGTTAGTTATTGTGTTACCTGGAAAATTAGTTGAATTTTTGCAAGTTTAGAAAAGAAACATTATTGAGTTTGAAATATGGTGAGTAAAGGCATGTTTCCTTCTGATTTCCTACCTTTAAAAAAACACCACAGTATTTATCAGAGGTTTAACCTAGTTGCTATAAGGAAGTTAAAAACAAGTAATTCTGTCAGAATACCATGAGCATTGTTTGAAGTTGAGTTGCAAATTTATTGGCTAGCTTAAATCAGAGCTATCAAAATTGAATGCTCTATTTTATAGCTTGGGTAAATGAATCTTCTCCTTATCTGCCTTCTCTTTTTGACACGCGATTGTTTTGTTCTCTACAACTAAGAGATGAAATATGAGGTAGTGGCACTGTGTTATGATATACCACAGATACAGGAGGAAATGCACGCACTTTCTATTTAAAGGATACTGTCAGCTATGGAAGGCCATAACATCCATCTTCCTACAGGAAGGAAAATGCAGCATTTCTGGAGGGTAACATTTTATAAGTCTCTTTTTAAATAGTTTACATTTTTAAGGTTTTGTTTAGTTGTAGTGGTGTTTTATAATTGTTAGTGATTTAGGATTGTTAGTGATTTAGGATTGTTAGGTCAGGGAAGATGTTTGTGTCTATGTACCCATAGCTTTCTTTTGAAGTATTATTTAACTTTATTGGAATAATGCACTCCTGTATAAATCCCTTTCTTGGAGAGACATCAGTTCTCTGTCTACCTGCTGTTACTGTGAGTTGTTTCCAAAACTACTGTATTTGAAAGAGAACACAAGAAAAAAAGTGTCTTCTTGGTTAATTTTTGTACTTAGCAGAGCCCTCTCTGTATCTTATTACTTTCATTAGTATTAGAAGAAGGAGCAAAGCTTTTTTTTTTTTTTTTTTTTTTTTTTTAAATGAACTTTCACAAGCAGGAGAGGAAGAAGGAATAAATTGGAAAATATTTCTGTAAGTCCTGTTTGTGGCTTTTAGGAACTTGAGTAGTAGCCTAACTTAGATTAATGCTTTATTTTTCTGATATGACTAGCTGCTCTTAATGGTTCAGTTTAATCCTTGGAAGCAGACAAGTGGTGTGGTTAATTGTGTGCTTCCCATGCATAATCACATATCCTTTTCAAGCTATAGCCCTCTCATCCTGTATTGTAGCATGGATCTAATTATTCAGTAGAATAGTTGTAGGAAAAGTAAAGAGCCTTTTCTGTTTTCAGGATTTGTAGAATATAGCTTACTGCTTCTCTAAGGCTCAGCACCTTAAGAAAGGTGAGCACACAGCAGTAAACCCTCATGTTTCCAGTTTCGTGAAATCCTCTACCTGCACTTGAAAAGAAGCCTGTCAGAGGGGGAAGTACTCTGAGTCTCTTTGGAAGGCGAGGGATGAGTCTGATCCAGAAGAGCAGATCGGAAGGCAAAATCTTTGCCCTGTGTAGTGTTGTGTTTCCTGAAGTATCCTGTTAATGTTATGCAGTTCAGGATTCAGGGTGTTGATAAATGTGAAAAATTACTGGACTTGCAGCTCCTGCTGAATATCTTGACTGTAGAAAATGAATACGTACATGATACTACTGGTGTTACCTCGTCATACTTGTGATTTACATACTAGTGATTTCTTTAGAAATAAGACTGTAATGATGCTGTTTTCCTAAGGATTGAAGTTCAGAAAATGGAGCCGGAGGTTTGTGGCTGAGTTTGCATTACAAAACGATGCTGGGCAATGTAATAAAAATAGAATACAAAGGAATGTCACCTCTTGGAAAATGTTTTCCTACTCTGTCACATTTTATATGGGTGTCAGTAAATCACAGGAGGCTGTACAAAAGGAGATCTAGTCAAAAATACATTGAAGGCTTGGATTTTTCTGTTGTTTTTTAATATTACCTTTTATCATCACTTCAGATTATTGTATATTACCTTATTTTTTACATACAGTTTTTCTTTTTAGAAGATATTCAGAAGCTTGTAAAAAATCAAGGGATTAAAAAAAATGAAGCATTATGGGAGTGCCTTGAAAAGGTTACTAAGCATATGTGTGTTTACAAAGCTGAAGTCCCGTAATGGAAATGACCTCTGCATCCACATAAATCCTAGTTTCACTGAGAAATCGATCCAAGCTGAACTCAATGTAATTTGGGGAATTTCTAAAGGCAAATGAAAATTTTCTCCTTATTTCTGAGTAGACAATTGAACAAAATTTTAATGTGTAGATCTCCACATTCAGACATTTTAAGGCTATCCATTTAAAGCTATCATTTTAAGGCTATTCATTCCTTTGAAGAATGTCCTTTCTGTTGATCAGCTTAGCTGATTTAGTTTAGAATACTAGCTCTTTGAAGGGAAAAAAACAAAACAAAACACAACAACAAAACCGGAAACATGTCAAGACTTCCTCTTTTATGATGTTCTCAGTTCTCAATTCCCAAGACATCCTGAAACTTCCATCAGGCCATTTTCAGGTTAAATATTAAAAGAAAAGGAAAAATGCGTAAATAGCTAAAGTTCTGTTACTTATCATTAAAGTAACATGAAAAAGATGTTAATATCTGAAACAAAGTGATTTGGGATCTGTTTACTGTGTGCTAAACAAAATTTTCAGTGAAGCATGAAAAATCTCAGCTTGGGTCAACAGTTTGTAGTACATGTAAAAGCTAACAGGTTCTTCTTAACCTTTGCTGCTTAAGGTGACAACTACTACCATGAGGCACTAATCAAAAAAGTTCTTCTCATCTCTTGTAGACCTTTCAGTCTTCTAAAGGTCTGATTGATGGCATGAATTACAGTTATCAGTATTTCTCTAAATTACAATTTTATACTCACAGGCTGGAGGAGCTGGCTGTGATTTGTGCTAACTATGACATTCCCCATATTGTCAACAATGCCTACGGAGTTCAGTCTTCAAAATGTATGCATCTCATCAAGCAGGTAGGAACTGTGTATTTCAAATATTTTTTTTTAAATAAAAAAGAGAAAATCTCTAATTAGAGACAATGCTAGCAAATTTTGTCATGTTTCACAGCTCTAAGACTAATCCTTTGCATGCCTGATAGTTGAACAGTTTTCTGAGAACAAGGAGCAGAGGGACATAGCACTTAAAACAATACTTGTTATTTCTATTATGTGCTTCTAATTTAATAAAGGTGTATGTTATGGTGGAATTATGTCCTTATTAATCTTTCCTAAAATATTTCATAAATTTACTGACATAACTAACTGTAAAATAATGGGTCATACTTGAGTGTGGATTAAACCTTCAATAGAACGTGTTACAGATTTCCAATTTCTTTCAACTTTTCAATTTTCAGAAAAAAAATTAATATATAGTACGTTAATATGTATCTACTTGCATATTATTTAATATGTATATATGTTCCTGAATATGCTTTTCAGGTTCTGTTATGATGCATAATTCTTAATTGTGCGGTTCGGTTATACTAAATTAATCAAACTGAAGTCGCACAGCAGAATCTACCTTTTTTAATTTCTATTTTTATTTTTTACCTTTAAAAATGTCTGTTTGGTTAGGTATAAGGACATTTTGTTTTCCAGGAAGAGGGGGAATCTACTGTGTGGAAGTTAATCTGGGTATTAATTTTGCAAGCAGCATTGTATAGAATCAATAGAATCTCCTGAGTTAGAAGGGACCCACAAAGATAATGGAGTCCAACTCCTGGCTTCCACACAGGACCACCCAAAAACCAGACCATGTGTCTGAGAGTGTTGTCCAAACACTTCTTGAACTCTTTGTAGCCCTCCTTTGGTCACTCTCCAATGGTTTTATGACCTTCTTATACTGTGGTGCCCCACGGCTAGCAATGTTGTGCCTGATGCACCCCAGGGTATGGTTGGCCCTTTTGGCTGCCAGGCACACTGCTGGCTCATATGCAACTTTCCATCAGCCAGAACCCACAGATGCATTTCCATGGGAGAGCATCACAGTCCTCTTGTTTTTATGTAGATATATATATATAAAAATCTATCTTGATACTTTGATATACTTATATATCTCAAAAAATGTTTATTTTCTCACGAAGCATTAACATGTAGCCCTTTACTATCAGAACCTTTGAGACTTTTTGATTTGTACATTTTTAACTGCATAATTTCCATTAAATTGCAAGGATTTTTTGGTAGTTACTGAATGAGCTACATTTTATAGACTTGCCAATACATTTATTAATACATTTACTGAATGAGCTACATTTTATAGACTTGCCATTACATTTTATAGACTAAACCAATATTTCAAATTGCAGCAAAATGAGAATTTTAAAGGCACTATGTAAGCAGACAATGAATAATGATAAGCAACACTAAGAAAAGGTAATATTGCAATTTTTAACTGTTCATTACAAATACAGTATCAGAGAGTTTTAGGAATTGCATTTGTTTCAGTTACATTGCTAAATTGTGTTTAATAATGATGCTATCACAAGTCTCTTCTAATGTATGCTGTGCATTTTTTTTGTTGTTCCTTTTGACAAAGGGTGCTCGAGTAGGCAGAATAGATGCTTTTGTTCAGAGCTTGGACAAAAATTTTATGGTTCCAGTAGGTGGTGCTATCATTGCTGGCTTCGATGCGTCCTTCATTCAGGAGATCAGCAAAATGTATCCAGGTAAGTAGTTCACAGATTGATTTCATCCATACAAAATAACTGTAGAAAACTTGATTATCAGCTGTCTTTCACTACATTTTTTTCTTTTGTAAATTTAATCTGGATAATGGGTTTTTGTTTTTCCCAGGAAGAGCTTCTGCATCTCCTTCTTTAGATGTCCTTATTACACTTCTGTCTCTAGGTTCCAGTGGCTACAAACAGTTACTGAAAGAGAGAAAGGTAAGCTTTCTGGAAATCAGCATTTTCTTGAAGTCATCTGTTAAAAGTCTTGTTGCGAAACTGCTTTGCATAGTAAATACTGTTTCTCTATAGAAAGCTGTTGAATTTCTTTGGAGCTCGCAGTTCTTAATCTGGAAAGGCAATACAATATAATTACTTCATGGCCAAATGGTGTTAATGAATAAGCTTGCTTTCCTTGTTGTATTCCAAACCAGAGAGTTAAACTGAGGTCCTGTACTATCTATCTTGTGCAGTGTTCATATTTGTTGTTATAGAGTATGACTAATACAGTAGGATTTTGCCCAGTAGAATCTGAGAAGTGCTGCAGTGTTATAATCACAGTGCTTCCAGGACCAAACCAAGAGACTGGACACACAGAGCTAACCCAGGGGTTTCTGCTCATCTTCATTTGGCCATATCATGGTTTTGTGCTATGGTAGTGTTTAATTAAATTCTTTTGTACAGCATTCTCTAGTGAATCACAACTTCTAATAAGTTATAAATACTGTGCATGGCCACAAAATGATTAAAAGACTGTAATTTAAGGCATTTATCTAGATACAGAGCTAGGTTTCTTCTGTGCCTCTCCCAGACTGTGTGTTTTAAGTTGGATATAACTGCATTGCACAGATATTGCTGTGGTCTAAAGTTGGAACCTGTACATATCGAGTTGTCCTTAATTCTGGACGTATTAAAGGCCTGATGTTGCTATCTGTATGCATTAACGTAGAGAAATATTTTTGTAGAGGGTTTTAGACAAGGAAATGCTGTGGATTACATACTGTAAGTTAATAGTTTTAAATCATGCATGATGTGCTCTGTTGTTTTATTTATGAAATAAGTTCCAATTATTTCCTGCTGACAGCTTGCTCTTGCCTCTGATATCAGAGCAGAGCAGTAGTGCTAGATGCTATGACTTTTTTTCTAGCTCCTTGTACAGGCATGCAAATACTCTGTACTGGAATTGATATCCCTAGGAATAGCTAGAATATAGAAAAAAAAACAAACAAAAAAAGGACAGCTTAGTTGACTTAGGCTATGGAGTGATTTGTACCACCAAATCGAAAACACGGCTTGTGAAACACTGAAAGCAGTCACATTTTTGCCACTGCTGGAATACAGTTTCTAACGTTGTTTTACTCTGGACTGCTGTGCCTATTGCAATGTATGATTTGTGTCTTCATTAAAAGCAAATTTTATATTTCACTCCTTTTACTCCCACCTCCAAAAGAGTTTCAAGTGAATTTATCTTGTCTTCTGCAATACTGGTTTTGATGTTTAGGTTTACACAGTCAGCAGATAACATAATGGGCAATATAAATATTGTTCAAGTCATAAATAATAATTCTTTCATAAGTAAATTGTCCTAATGAATAGGTGTATATTTTAAATTATATTGTTTCCTTGAAAGTAGGATTCTAAAGTGAATAAAGCATTACATTTTTACAACTTCAGGTCTTTTTTATATCAACTGTGAGTATACTCTATAAACATAGCCTTATATATGGCATAAATATGTTTCTTTTATTGGATTTGCTGTAGGAATAGAAACCTTTTTTGCTTAAATGTGTTTGTTCCTGAATTGTAAAAATGTAATAGTGATAGTTTATTGCCTGTGCTCTGTGAAGGCAGAGGCAGAGCTATTAGGCTCTCAGCAGGAACTATTTATAGCTTGACATTGAGTACTCCTTTCTATATCGGTGCAGTTACACCTACTCACACAAAGTCAGCTATAAAAAACTTCCAATATTTCTTTTTCTTTCTCTTTTTATACTTATTCATGAGTGTTATTTCAAGTTATTTGAGCTCAAGCCAGAGAGACCAGAATATTACTGAGAAGAGATTAATTTCATACAACCAAGGGAAAAGAACAATCATAGAATCTCCTGAGTTAGAAGGGACCCACAAAGATCCTGGGGTCCCACTCCTGGCTCCACACAGGACCACCCGAAAATCAGTCCACATGTCTGAGAGCATGGTCCAAATGCTTCTTGAGCTCTGGCAGCTCGGTGCTGTGACCACTGCCCTGGGGAGCCTGTCCCAGTGCCTGACCCCCCTCTGGGTGCAGAATCTTTCCCTAACCCCCAGCCTGACCCTCCCCTGTCCCAGCTCCATGCCGTTCCCTTGGGTCCTGTCGCTGTCCCCAGAGCAGAGCTCAGCGCCTGCCCCTCTGCTCCCCTCGTGAGGGAGCTGCAGGCCGCCATGAGGCCTCCCCTCAGCCTGCTCTGCTCTGGGCTGGACAAACCAAGGGACCTCAGCTGCTCCTCATACACCTTGCCCTCTAGGCCCGTCACCATCTTTGTAGCCCTCCCCTGGACACTCTTCAATGGTTTTATGTTCTTCTTATACTGTGGTGCCCCAAACTGCACACAGTGCTTGAGGTGAGGCCACAGCAGTGCAGAGCAGAGCAGGACAATCCCTTCCCTCAACCCTACCAGTGCTGTGCTTGATGCACCCCAGAGTACTGCTGGCCCTTCTGGCTGCCAGAGCACACTGCTGGCTCACATTATGTCCACCTAATTTAGTATAATCTGCAAACTTTGTTAGTGTGCATTTGAGTCCTGCATCCAGATCATTTGCAAAAGCACTGAACCGAACTGGCCCTAAAACTGAGCCATGGGGGACCCCAGTGGGGACTGGCCTCCAGCCTGTTTAATATAATCCTTTGAGCTCGACCCATCATCCAGCTGTTCACACACTGTATTTTGTGCTTCTCTAGCTGTGTGCTGGGCATTTTGTCCAGAAGGACACTGTGACAAGAAGTGCTGAAAGTTTTACTGAAACCCCAAAAGATCACATCTACTGGCTTCCCTTGGACAACTAGATGGATAACCTTGTCATAGGAGGCAATGAAGTTAGTTAAACAGGACTTTCCTCTTGGGAACCTTTGTTGGCTATGACCAATGACTGTGGTGTCTTTCAAGTGTTTTTCAGTAACTCCCATGATAGTTTTCTCCATAATTTTACCAGGCACTGAAGTGAGACTGACAGGCCTGTAATTGCAAGGGTCTTCTTTCTTGCCCTTCCTGAAAATTGGAACAACATTTGCCAGCTTCCAGTCTCTCCAGATTCCTAAGACCATTGAAAAATAATTGAGAGAGGTCTTGTGATAACATCAGGCAGCTCTCTCAGTACCCTGGGATGACTCCTCTCAGGCCCTACAGACTTGGAGCATTCAGCTGGAGCAGCAAATCCTGAACAAGTTCAGAGTCGGCTGGCAATTTATTGTTCCCCCAGTTACGGTATCCCCAACTCAGGGCTTGGGGGGCCCCAAGATCCATCATCGGTGTTAGAGGCAAAGGCCTTAAACATCTCTGCTTTATCCGTGTTGCTGTTTGTGGCCATCCCCGTCACACAATGGGCCGATGTTACCTCTGGTCCTCCTTTTGCTGTTAACATACTTTAAAAAGCCCTTTTTGTTGTCCCCACAGTACTGGCCAGCTTCAGCTCTAGTTGAGCTTTGGCCACACAGATTTTCATTTACAGTGGTGAATGACATCTCTGTAGTCCTCTCATGTTGCTTGACCTTGTTTCCAGTGGTCATACGCTTTCCTTTTCTGTCTAAGCTCTAGAAGAAGATTCCTGCTCTGCCAACCTGGCCTTCTGCTCTACTTCCTTGACTCCTGACGCCTTGGAACTGCCTGTCCCTGCACTCTTAAGAGAGGGCTCTTCAAAAGTGATCAGCACTGATGGACCCCAATACCTTAAAAAGCATATTCCCAGGAGTCCTTCATAACCAGATCTCTGAGCAGCCTGAAGTTTGCTCTTCCCATATCAAGGGTCAGAATTTTGCAGGCAGTTTTTCTCGTATTCTTAAAGATTTTAAACTTGACTGCGTCATTGCCACTATGGCCAAGACAGCCACCAATTGCCACTTCAGCCACGAAACCCTCTCTGTTTACAAACAGCAAATTTAGGAGGGCAGCTTTCCTGGAGCCCCAGCATATCCAGCTCATCTTGGAGCAGACTGAAGGGCCTTGCTGGCACCCAGCCCCTCAAACATTTGCATGCCATCCCATGCCAGCCTGATTTTACTCCTTTCCCCCTTCAAAGATTTGAAGTTTAAAGCTCCTTCAATCAGCCCTGCAAACTCTTGAGACAAAATCCTTTTCCTACTTTGAGAAAGGTGCATCCTGACAGGTCTGGTGTCATGTAGATCATCCCATGACCAAAAACATCCAAAATTCTGCCAGTGACATCAGCCTCGGGGCCAGATATGTACCTAGCATGGTATTTTCTGACAGGCTAGCATTCATGGAGTCTGAGATTCTCCAAGAGTATTAAATTGTATGTTTGGAAATGAGGGAATAAAATGGTGTAGTGAATCAGAGGACAGGAGAGCAAGGGAGTAACACATACATGCTGTCCAGCTATCAGGGTAAATGTGTCCATTTATGACAGTGTAATAAGGAATGTGCTCCGCAGTCATATTTAGCCTTGATGTTGCTTGAGAAAGGATGGAAAAAAGTTAACCAGCAGTCATTTTTTCTTGCTTGTATGAGATTCTCAGTATGTTTTTTAATATATCTACGTAGTGTATAGAGGAGTGGTTTTCTGATTCCCGTCAGGGATTCTAGGTCCTTTTGTAGTGCAGACAATAACAACAGATCCATAGTCAAATCTGTTAATGTTGTTGCTTAACTCACGCTATTAGGTAAAGGTTATGCTGATGAATTGACTGCTTTGATTTGCTCAGTGCCAGTCACGTTGTGCCCCGTATTCTGTATTGCCAGATCTCTTAAAACTCTGTCTGCATGTGTGTGTTTGTGTGAGCCAGGCTGCACGTAGCAGGTAGAGGGGCTGCACTGGGTGATACCACGGGCAGAGGGCTTCCTGGTGGAGAGCAAGGGACCTCCATTCTGTAACAGGCTTAGTACCTTTTAACTGTTCTCCATTGTGTAGGTAACCGATGCATTTAATCCAATTAACTAATCAGTGTACCACTCTTACTTAATTCTGATCGTCTTAAACGTATTTCTGTGTTACTTGGGTTGTGATGGAGCTTTTTATATCTGTGTTCATCTGTCTGTATACTTTCTAGAGTGATTAACTGGAGCTGTTCTTACATTCTTATGGAGTGTGCATCTAAAATATTTAAAACCACACCGAGTGGGAGGAATTTGTTTGATTTTTACAATTCGGTAAAATACTGGTTTTACATTTTGTGTTTTATCATTGATGTAAGAAAACATGGTTTGTTCTGATAGGAATAAATTATTTGTACTGTTCAGTAGGAGTTTACATTGCTGCTCTACTTAAGATTGAATTTAAGAGAAAAGATTTAATGCTGCATATTAAAAATGTAAAACTTCAAATATTCTTGCAAGAACAAAGATATTCATTACTTTTTTTTTTTTTTTTTTTTTTTTTTGCCTAGTCAGTTTGCTGCACAGTAGTTTGTCAAACCTGTGGGAGTATTGTTGGGTTTTCATTGTGAAATATATAGAACTTTATTCAGGTTGTGGTCTAGGTGTCCAGCCACTTGTCTCCTAGTCTGTGCTTATGACCAGCGTTATTCTGTCCCAGGTGCGGAGCCCAGCATTTACCTTTGATGAATTTCAAGCTGTTAATGGTCATCTGTTGCTTTTGTGATACAAAGATCTCAAAGTTCTGTAATTGGTTTTGTAATTTTTAAAGTTTCCACTATTTTGTGAATTCAGAACAAAATTATTTTTTCTCTTGAAATGCAAGAGAACCTATAAATGAGACTGTAGTATATGTAGGTGTTGCACAATTACACATACAGTTTCTGTTGTGATTTTGGTTGCATTTCAAGAAAAGAAGCCTTCAAAAGGGGCTTTATGGGGCTGCTACTAACAGGCCTCCATGCTCAGCATTGCAGCCCCTTTTTGTATGGGGGAAGTGCTGTGGCACAAGGGGGAATGGTTTTAAAGGGGGCTGGAACCAGGTAGTCTTAAAGGTCCCAACCCAAACCATTCTGTGGTTCCATGATGTGAGAGTCAGTCTGTATGTAGTGCAAAAAGGTGGTAAAGTTTTAAGTTTTTAAGGGGAAAGAGAATTAAATAACAAAACATAATTGATATTTAGTGCTTGGGTTGCTCAGTGCAACTTCAGCATAATAGTTAGCTTCACTGGAGAAAACTTGAATGTCTACCGCAGAAATTCAATTATGTAAGAGCTCATTTGGGTATAATTGCTTAGGGTGCTTATAAATTTTCCACATAATAGAAATATTTTGTAATAGGGGTTGGTTATAGATTTGACCTCACAAAATATTTCATTTTTCTTTTTTTTGGAGAGGCCATTAATCTATTTTACAGCAAACCGTTTAACTTCTGAAACTATAAAATATCAGGAGGTTGTAAAAATAAGAAGTTTTGAATTTTTGTTCAGATAGCTTCAGTCAAACTGATAAAAACGCACATTTGGATATTTTTTTTCCTATCTTAGCATTTTTACTGGTTCTGCTAAATTCCTGTGTATGTGAAGGCTGATCTAGTAACATAGGTACTCAATGTAATTTAGTACGGTGGGTTTATAACAACTTGAAGTCCTTTTATTAATAAATGTCCTGTAAGAGATGCTATGGAGAATTCCCTAGGTATGGGAAAGACAAATGAATTGCTTGGGGATTTCTTCCTCTTCCAGAATAGGCTTTTCTCTGTACTATATTCATCGATAATATCTCCATAGTAGGCGCAATTAATGTATAGTTCTGTAAAACTCTGCTTCAGTTGTAGAAATAAATAGCCAGCAGAGGGAGCACAAATTAGTTTATGAGTTGGATTCCAAAAAAATCCTGATATAATGGCTAAACATATTAATGATGCTCATTGTGGAAAGCAAATAACAAGTGAGCAATGTGTTTATATTCGGTGAGGGACTAAGAGGAATGGAAAAGTGTTGGAATGTTTGAGTAAATGTTTTTCAGCTTCTGCGAATGAACTGTAAATAAGCTTTGAATTAAAGCCACAAAATCATTTGATTTCAAAATACCTCTAAAAATGTCAGTGGAATGATTCTTCACAGATTTCAAGCTCTGGAATGCCATAGATGTCTCCTACAGTTTTCTGTTGTTGTTCAAAGTATTGCATAAGCTTTATGGTCTGGTTGATAGTGAATCTGCAGCCTAATTCATTTAGACAGTAACACAGTACTCTTTCTCCCTGGCAGAATTCATTCCATGGTATTAGGAAGCACAAGTCAGGAGCGGCGTTCATTTGATCACTCATGAAGTGAGACTGGTTTCACTGCAGTGGCTTACGAAAAACATCTGTAATCTTCTAACTTAGCTACTACAAAACTCACAAGGTTTCGTAAGACCTGTGGGAGGTTCTGTTCAAGAGCATAATTTTTGATCACAAGCTATAATTTGTACCTGTCAGAGTGTGCAGGTCAGAACAGGACACTGGTCTGCAAACAGAAGAGACAACTCTATTTAAAGAATGAAAAATCACTTGTCAGGTCCAGATATTGATGTGGATGCTGAAACAGGCAGTCACATTGAAGCAGATGAGAGGCAGAGTCCTTTTGGCCAGAAAGAGGAGAAATCTAATGTGTAGTCTTTTAAACACTACCCAGTATCTGCATGTTTCTGATATTATTTATGAGAAACAAAGCATTAAAAAGAGCAGAAGAGAAGCCAAATACAATAAGAGTGGTGTTAATTCTTACTGTGTCGTGTTTTGAGCTGATATGTGAGGGGGAAGATAATAAACTGAGGAAGATCGTGAGCAGTTATTGTAGATTATTATAGAAATAAAACAGGGAAGAAGGAAGAGAAGCATACTTTAATGTGCAGTGTGACTTGTATCTTAGCCAAAACATTTATGAATCTCACTTTTATGATACTTTCACAATAAGGGTGGAATCCAAGTAAGTGATATCAGGAATTCAGATATTTCCATTTTTTTTTAGTAGGCTTGAAGAGGAGGGGTTGATGCCAGGATACACAATAGAGCTGAGTATTCAGGAGAATATATGTTGTAAGAAACAAAATACATTCAACCGTGTAGTCACAGTCTTCTTCTTGAAAGACTGTATTGCTTTTCTCATGCAGAAAGTCTATGAACCTTTGGGAGTCATGATTGCATAATAAGTAGTAACACAATGTGCTGGTTTTAGTCTGGGATGTGTTAATAGAAGGAACAGAAGGAATAGAATAGGAAGGAATAGAAGGAATGTAAGGAACAGTTTCTCACAATGTGGCTGTCTGTGATGGTAACAGATCATTCTCTGGCTCGTGGGGCCAGGGTGAGGGGAAGTTCCTGCAGGAGTGGGGAAAGGTCAACTCCTTCAACAGGATACTAGTGTGGGGGAGGACCTGCTGTATAGCAGTCATCTCTTCAAGATTTTACTTCCCTAGGCTTCAGTTCCACAGTGAGAATGGCTGACATCCCAAACACGTATATTAGTCCAGATAGAGGGCTTTCCATCATCTTGAGGGGAAGAGCAGGGTTAAGAAAATGGAGCTTTTCATTTATAAAAGGATTTCAGAGATACATCTGGACAACTTCTTTGGTGCTCATAAAAAGGATGTAATGAAGATTTACTAGTTTTGTGAAATAGGTACTATTTTCTGTTTGATAGCTAATAACAAAAGTATTGCATCTTTTTTTTGTTTTTTTTTTTTTTCCCCAGGAGATGTTTTCCTATCTTTCAAGTGGGCTGAAGAAGTTGGCAGATACCCACAATGAGAGACTGTTAGACACACCACATAATCCCATATCCTTAGGTAACTCTTGTTTTTTATATTTCAAAAGAAATTCTAATATCCTGTGCATTCGTAATGCTGTTTCATATACATTTCCTATACATTAGTCATTGTTCACTACACTCCATTAAATTGTTCTTAAGCCAGGATGAAACCATTGAACCCAATAAGGTAACCACCTATAAAAGCAGAGTAGTAAAGCAGTGACTCAGGCCCTTTACTTTTTACAAAACTGCTCCTGTCCAACGTACTCATTTATTGTAATCAAGGCAGGCAGAAGATGTTAGCGTGTTGTAAGACTTTATAAATAAGTAGATTTTAAAATAAATTAGGGTGTAATTACTTCTCACTTCATTTTACAGTGCTATGAAACAAATTATGGAATTCCTACTCAAGATATTTGTTCTAACCAAAAATTCTGCTGAACGTCAAAGTAATGTTCCCCCTGTGCAGAATCTCTGCCTTACGTATAGTCCAACCAAAGAAGTAATCCATGACAGCTTGTGGGAAAACAAAATGGCAAAACATAATCGTATTTATTCTTTCTTGGTATCTAAACACAAATACTTGGCCAGACTTTTATTGTTGGAAGACACCTTATCCCCTGCAGTTCTCTTTTTGGAAAAAGATTACCTTTGTAGTAGTATTAATCTGATTTTTTGTTGCCTCAGCCATGTCACTGAAGAATCTAGATGAAAATAACGATGTAGCCGTTACCCAGCTTGGATCTATGCTGTTCACAAGACAAGTTTCTGGAGCAAGGTGAGGATGCTATGAACTTGAAAATTTGGAGTTGTGTTAGGATTTCATAAAATATATAGTATAATACTTGTTTTGTGCCAGTTGCCTCATGATTACAGATTTCTGTGTGGCAATTACGGTTCCAAGAGTAATACACCCTTTTTCCTCAGTGTTATCTACTAATAACGTGTGTACCTGCCTGAGTTAGCAATGAGGCCTTCTTTGTTAGCTTTGGTAGACTAAATAGATAATCTATCCCCATTTAATTCAGTGTCATTATTCCCTAGAACCCCTTGGTTTCATTTAGTTTCCAGCTGTTGTCTGATCTTACAGTTAAGTTGTAAGCTGCTTAAGGAAGATCTTTGTTTTGTTTATTGCAGCACAAATACGGTTGTGCTGGACGTCAGGGGAATAAGCTTTTAATACCCTGCATAGCTTTTTGTCATATGGAAGAAAATCCCGCTTTCCAGAACTAACTGTGTTAAAAAAAAACAACTTCAACTCGAGCCGGTCTGAGCTGAATTTATTCTTATTGACACTGGTATGTGGAAATGTGAGCCAAATCATTTTTAATGATTTTGGTTTAAACATGTTAAAAGAAGAGAATGGTTTAGAATTTGTTTTGGCAGAATTCTTTAATCTGAATACTACTGCTGCCATGCTAGCTTCTGCTGTAGACTTAATGTCATTTTCTGTAGCAGAGTTGATTGTTTCCACATCAGAAGGTATGCTTCATTAGCTTGGATTATTCCACTTCCTGCACAGATGAATGACAGTAAATCTATATGTACTGTAGTTAGAGGCTCTTTTTAATTTGCCTGTCCTAACCTTGGCTTGTCCTGAAATTTCTGTCATCTTTGGCTGGAATGATTCAAGAAGTTCCGTATTGGAAAAGTTAAAGCTCTCCAGTCCTTTGTGTGATACAAAGGCTCACATTTTTCCTTTTCTTGTATAAGCAAGTGATTCTTTTGCAGTAAATGCACAGTTAGACCTGGCATTTTGACAGACTTTAAATGTTAGGCTCCTGGTGCATGGCAGTGGTAATAATAGCAACTTCCTGCTTTGTTAGCACACAGGCTTTTGCATAAGCTGTGGTTTGAGTATTTCAGTACAGTAAGGATCTGCTAATCCTGGTGGAGTTTGTCTGAATGCAGTTTCCTAAATGGATTGCAGGGAATGTAATAAATTCTGACCGATTGATTGGTGTTAACTGCTTGGGTAGGCTTTAACTAGAGCCATAAGGTGAGTTTGACATGGAAGGGTGTAGATTAAGGTCTTGGTTTGTCAGGGAATGGGTGTGTGCTGAGAAATAGAGTTTAATAGGTGGGGGTTCTTCATATGAGGAAGAGGTAAAAGCAGTGGTGAAAAGTATCCGCTGTGAGGGGGAAATGTGATTCTGAGATGTCTTTCACCCCATGCTGGGGAACTCAAAATACCAGTAGTGAAGATCTTAGTGATTAAATTGGAGAGGGGAAGGGACATCCACAGACTTGACCTAATGTAGGATCTGCTACCACTGTCACTCATAGCAATGCTTGAGCACTAACTTGGAGAATGCCTGTTCGAAGCCTGCTTACAGGCATTTATTTAGAGTTAGGAGGTACTGCTCTGTATATGAACTTGTATGAATATGTTCATTGTAGAGAATCACATCAAAATATTCAAGGCATCTTTAACTGAATCACAATTTTGTTTGTTTCAGGGTTGTTCCTTGTGGGACTGTACAGACAGTGAATAACTACACTTTTAAAGGCTTTATGTCACATTCAAATGACTATCCCTGTGCTTACCTCAATGCTGCATCAGCAATTGGAATTAAAAAGCAAGACGTAGACGTATTCCTAAAAAGACTGGACAAGTGTTTGAAGACTTGTAGAAAAGAGGGAAACAAAGAAAAAAGTGTGAATGAAATATGTGATTCTAATACAGGCACAGAACAACTTGCAAACTAGAAGATACAGACGCAGTAACACAGGAAGATACATTTTTGTTTGAAGTATGGGGTTTGTATTGCATCGTGAAGCTGCAGTGCAGAAAATTTATTCTTAAAAAAACAAATAACAGCAACAAAACTTGGGTGAAATTCAGGCTCAGAGGAAACAGATGATATTCTCCTATTCTCCCTTCCTAGAAAGTCAGACATAAGCTCTTTGCACCACACAAGTATACTTAATATCTGCCAAAGTAAAGCTCTGCATTCATAAAAGTCTTGACCTGGCCTGTCAGCCTGTGGGTGACTGTTGGGACTGGTCGCAGAATGCTTATTCATGTGTTCTTCGTTAACGAGATTTTCTGTAGCAATGACTTGAATTCCCATCTAGGTGTATAACCAACAAGCAACGTTTCACTGCTCTCAACGTGTCTTGCTTTTCCTCAGCTTACTTGCCACTTTTGCTTTCAAAGATTTATATAAAAGCATTGGGATAGCCCTTACTAGATACAGTGTTGAAACTCAGTGAAGAAATTACAGGGTTGGACTAGTAGTCTTTTTAGATGTTCTCGTGTCTCATGAACTGCCTAGAACAAAGCAGCCATCTGTGGCAAAGGAGAACCTAGGATACCTCATATCCTGCCAATACTCAGCTCTTGAGAACATTTTCATAGTTCAGCAACCCAATGGAATGCTGAGGAAGAGCAGCTGTAAAAGCACGGGTCTGTGGAGCAGAGTGGGAAAAACATTTTTATTCATTTCATCGCTTCTTTGATGGTTACTCTTGAATAGGGGCACTCAGGTCAGAGATCCATTGAAAAGGAGGAAAGCTTTGTGGGATGAATGCAGCAGTTTCAAGAGGCAGCGAGACCTGAGGGTGTTTTGGCATTTTTAGTCCATTGTTTTTTAAATTTATAGGCATCCACTTCGGAACTGTCTCCTGCTATTGGCACTCGCGCTTCTGTGGCTGTGTGCAGTTACTGATTTGAATTCATAAAAGAAACAATAGATCCAGGGTCTGTTCCTGGAACAAAGGTTCCCTATCACCGGAGTGACAGTGCTGTAGGTTGCAAAATTTTTAGCTAATTATTCTTAAATACAATTACTACATTGTATGTAGGTTTTTATGTCATTTGCTGTTCAGAGTGAGCTGAACATTCAAAGACATTTTTCTTTGTCCGTAACGTAGTAATACTTGGGACACCACGATTAATGAGTTCTAAATGTCAGGAAATTTTCTAGTTACTTTGTTTGGTGGGATCTGAGCCGTATTCTTCAGAGCCCTCTGGAAATTGCCTTATCAAAACAGTGCTTTTGAAAGGACCGTCCCTCCAGCGTGCTCAAACGGATTGGTACCAGAGGTGAAGTTCATATGTGGAAGTTAATAGACTGCTAATCATCCTGAAGGTGCTTTCACTTGCGAAGCTCATTGTATCTTTAGTTTAAATTGAACCTGCTCCCACATTGTTATTGCTACAGTTACACTTCAGATTGATTAAAGCTTGTGGAAGGGATGACTCCCTGGACTACGGGCACAGTTGTTATTTGCTGTACAAGCACATCTTAGGAGAGAGGTAATATAACTTGGCCACTCAGTCCTTGTGGCTGTAAGGAGATGTAAATTTTTTTTCTCTGTTTTGGTTTTGTTTTGAGATGATGCTATACCTCAGTTTTTCCACTCAGTAAAGCTCTCCCACAGGCTTGAGGGACAAAACTCTGTAGCTCACTCTGCCCTCTGTATTCAGAGCATTGGAGCAGAGAGTGAAAACCGCGGGGCCTTGGTGATACCTTTCTTCCTGGTTTTGGATATTGCTGTTTCCTGCCTGAATGAGCGTAAGTTACTGATTCAGATGACTAGTCACAAAATGTGAATATTGGAACTACTGTTAGGAGAGTTCAGGGGGGCTGCATGGTAGCATTTGACGAGTAATATCCTGAAATTGGAAAAAAAAAACACCCAACAGCAGTTGCCTTTTCTGAGAGGAAAAAACCTCTACTCTACCTTGTATGTTCTTGTAATAAATTGTCTACTTCAAATAATTTACTCGCTTCTACTCTGAATTAAACTGCTTTCTCAGGTAGTGTTTCTCCTGTCTTCAAAATGCTTCCCACTTGAAAACAAAGATAAAAAAAATTCAACAAAACTGTCCGAACAGATATCCAGGGAAAGAATTAACTGTTTTGTTCTGATTTTGTGCTTTTAAATCTGTTTTTAATTGAAAAACATTTTAACGTGACATGTTTAGTTACAAATTGTGTGTCTGTGTGTCATTAAAGCTATTCACAAATCTTAATCATTCCTCCAATTAAAGTCAGGGAGTTTAAAATATTTTGAGAAACACGCCCACCATGAGGTATAAACTCTTGAACTAAATATTTCTAGTCTGTTACTTTGGTAAGTTGTACCAGTTCACGGTTGTGTTTGCCTGTTTTGTCCCCTGAGATGTGGTAAGTTGTAATTAATGCTAAATTTATATAGACAGAAGCATTATATAATGTCATGGTAATTATATTGAAATGTTAAGGAATTCAAGTGGCAATATACCTTAAAAGAAATGGAGAAGAAATGGTTATTTACAGCATACTTGAAACAGATAGTATTTTTCAATTATTCTCTATTCACCAATGTCTATAATACAGTAATAAAATAATACTGGAACATGCAACTATTAGCAGAGTTTTCATTTTCTTTGTGTAATAGATAGGGGGGGATTCCATGGCTATGGTAGGTCTCACCCACTAGAAGTAGTACTGTTGAAAGATGATAATAACATGGACATAACTTTGCCAAAAACCAAATATACTGGCAATATTTGCCATCCGTGAAGTTCTTTCTAAGGTTGTAAAATGAAGTTAGAAGCTCCTTAACTCAAAAAATGAATGGTGCAACTGTTTTCCTGCCCTCTATATAGGCACATGACACTAAAGGCTTTCACAGACCTCAAAAATCTGCTAGAGCCAACCTGTAATCTGCAGCATCCGTGTTACTAATGAGACGTTTAGGAAAGCTTCGTGGGCTTCAGATACCACTTGGGGTTCATTTAGCAAGAATCCTTAGTAGGAACACCACGAACATGCTATTTCTGTAGCTACCTGTCCCTGTCTTGTTATGGGTCACAGCACGTGGTTACCAGCGGTGAAAACAGAAAGGGCAAGCACTTGAAATATTCAGGAAGAACTTAGGGCTCAGAAGTTGAGGCGGTTACTGCTCTTGCTACCTAGTTGGTTGCTCTGCCAAAAGTTACTGCCTCGTAGCAGGGCTAGCAAAGCAATCCGCCTGCTTGGCATCTGCCGCAAGTCATACGCTGTATTAACAACTGCCGAAACAGGAGTGTTGGAGTGAGTGTTGCAGGTACGAGAAACGGTGCCTGTGGAGCCAGCATGGTCCCTGTTCTGCAGAAAACACGGTCTGCACATACCTGAAGATCATAACCTTTGGCAGCGGGGCAGGGTGCGTGGGTAGGCAACAACCCCTCAGGTTGCTGCAGTCTGAACCACTGAAGCGCCTTATGCCCCCTCAGACGCCTGTAGTTGTTCCGTGAGATGCTTTTCTTTCCCTCTGATGCTACCTCTTATGCTGTCTGAATCTATATAGGTGGAAGAAATGAAGGAGCAGATGGACTAGCCTTATAAAAATAGCGCTGGGGTAATATAGTGCAAGCAAACTGACACTGAATGATCCATCCCACAGACGCGCTCCGAGTTTACTTTTGTAGTAACTGAGCTAATGAACAAAACTAAGGATTATTTGAGCAATAATATCGCCTATTCACGCTTTGTTCCTAACGATTGCCGAAGATACAAAGCAAATAAAAGCTACCAGATGCAGCAAATTCTCCTGAGCCTAAGAAAGCAAAATTGTAATGTTGCAAATGTAAATGCTGGCATTGCAGCTTAATACACATATAAACCGAGCGATCTATATTGTGCGATCATCATTTTTTAAGAAAGGCTGGAGCCCAGAGACTACCAAATGTTCTCATCTGCAGTGTATCAGCAGTTCTCAGTCATCAGTTGCTGTACAGATAATAATTCTAATTGAAGAATCATTACACGAATCCATATGTGAATGATAGATGAGCTATAGCCCTTTGTTCACGATGCTTTAAAATCCGAGTTGCTGTTTTCACTGTTTATAAGGGGTGATTAGATTGCCTCTTATTTTAAGATGCAGCATTTTAATCAACCTGGCTTGGCAGGGTTTGGGATCTGAAGGAAAAACAGTGTATGTAGCTGGCTGGTTTTTAAACAATAGCTATTTAAAGGCTTGAATTAGTTACAAAGTGACTCCTCAGAGAGAACCTTTGTTCAAATGGTTTTAATTTTGAAACCAGAGCTTGAAAAATTGTGCTGTATCTGCTCTGTAATAATTGTTTTTCACACATTGCACTTTTTTTATCCCTCAAAGATAACAACATAAATTTTAGTGCAGTTTAATAATGCCGTTTAAAAATTAGTTATAGAAGCATTTGCTTTGTCATAGTCACTCATCAAGCACCTGTCATATCAAAGCACCAGTGATGTATTTGTCCTGCTGGATCAGCCTCAGTGGTCTGGACCAGTTTCACTGTAACTGGACCAAGCATTGAACACTCTTTTTGGGATCCTAAAGTCAAGTTCTTGATCAAATTAAGATGGGTTTAATAATTTCATCTGCTGCTGAACAAGGGTCTTCACTATACTTCAAAGATCAGGCTCCCTTCTTACACTGACCATTGGTTGAGGTGGGAAGTTGATCTTGCACAAATAATGTTACGGCAACAGAGGTGTGTGCATTATTAATTATTCTGTCTCTAGGCATCCCAAGTAGGAATGCACCAAATGATCGGGAATTCAAACACGCATGAGTGTTTCTACTGACTGATTCTTTCCAAAAGCTGCACGGGCACATTTGTGTTTGAAAGGTGCCAGAATGGCTAAAATAGAAGAAAAAAGAGCAAGGTCTCCGATATTTTGGAAGGTTTCTACATTGGTTATATGTGTTTGGCTTTTGCTATGCGTGAAGTTCTTGCTGTAAACTCTTCAAAAATATTTGCAGTTATTCTTATTCTGTACCTAAACTGTTTTGCTCTGGGGTCTGAATGCAGTGAAGTGACACCTCTGCAGGCGGGGAGTGCTGCCCTGGCACCACAGCTGGCGGATCCCACTCAAATCCAGAGCCGAGGTCTGGCTGCAGGGGGAGAGAGCGGTGCCCAAGCAGAGGAAGGCACCGCTGCTGAAGTACTGATATTGGACTGCCAAGCACAAACTGCAAGTGGCTGGGGGGGGGTGAGGGGCCTGGGATGCAGTTAAAGATGCATAAATAGAGGATGAGGAAAGTGTATGGGAAGGTTATAAAAATAGAAATAGCCTGAAATGCTTGCTGTGCAGCTGAGGAGGTGAGCGAGTCTTCAGCAGGATCTGAGGATGCATTGTAAAGTCCTGACCTGCTGCACTGTGCTAAACATCAACCATGTGTAGTGCCAGACAACAGTGCCAAAACAGCTCGCATTTTACACCCCATCTCCTAATATTATTAATTTCTATCACTTGTGTATCTTCCTTTGAAACTTTTCTCCCCCTTTTCACCCTGTTTTTGTGTGTGTGGTGTACTACTGCATAAGAAGAAGGCCGGGGGAAGGCTGCCGACCAGCACATTGCCCCCCTGCTGTTTCAGAGCTACGCGGGCATGAAATGGAGCGGAGCACAGGACAGCAGCAGGTGCGAGCGCACATGCCGCGAGCTTTTTTTGTTAGAGGCTTTATAACCAGTAAACGGGTCTGAATACAGAAACGTTTGTTAATAATGATATAACTGATGCCATTAAAGCTCAAGCTCGCGTTCCAGGCAGATGGCACAAACTGTCACGCTCCATTTTTCTGTTCATTTTTACTTTAAAAAATTGCAGCCGAGCGTTAACTCCGTGAGCTGTATCGAGGTGTGGCAGCACCTTGGGCTGCAGAAGAAGCTGCACAGCATGGCCACCACCTAGCAGTGGATGGTCCGGCCGGGCCCCAGGCAGTTCCTTTTGCCTCTCTGGAGGGGTCCCTAGGAATTTCAGCCTCATTTGCTCCAAGACCTCTAAAAGTGACACATTTTTCGGTGATGCCTGGCCTCAGAAGGAGCCGGTTGTGGCTACTGCTGACCCTTGTAGGCCACACGCACCCTTCACAGTGCCTCGTGGTGACTTTCTGGATCAACGTGCTCCTCACAGGTAAATAGTTTCTGTTTTCACACTGAGATTGGCAGGACAAGTGCTGCTTTATTGCTGGAACACCCTTTATCAGCATTAAAACCTTGCGGTGAGCGAAACATTACCGCCGCCTCAGCAAGACGGCAGGGCCCTGGGGGTCTCCTCACGGAGAGGAGCGGGCCCGAGGGTGTTTGAGCTCCCATGTCAGCAGTGCTGGTGGGCTTCAAGCTCCGAATACGGACGTGTCCTTGCTGCTGCCAGACAGGGCGGGGGCTGTGGTGGCCCTTCGAAGGGACAGGTTGGGCAGGAGGGTACAGCGCTGCTGGCCTTCAGGGGTTTGGTCTGCTGATGCAGGGGAGAGGTCTGGTTTCTCTTCTCTCGGGAAGGAGAGACAATAAAAAGGTATTTTTGTTGTGGAAGCAAGCAGCCCTGACTGAGTGCTCCCGGGGCTCTGCTCAGCAGAGTTATAAGATGCTGCTTTCATTTAGTCCCTAAAACTGCATGTCTGAGGCTCCCTGCACCTTATTCTTGCGCGAGCCCCTCGTCCTGCACGCACAGGCCCTGCTTTTCCCCTACCTTGCACTTTCTGCAGGTTTTTGCATCTGTGCAAATGTTGCTTGGGCTCACCCTTTTTGATGTGATACCACTTAGCATATATGCTGCATTTACTTGGCACCGTAGCGGGGGCAAGGCAGCGGGGAAACGAGCCAGTTGTTTGCATCTGCCTCCAAAGGACCGCTAGGTCAAACCTCCTCCTCGTGTCCGCGATCCTCTGCCATTAGCAGCTGTTAGTGAGTGTTAGCGCATCGTATTTTTTCCCCTTGAGGCCGAGCACATTATCTCTACAACACTCCAGCACCTTGCTGGGAACATGCCACAGTTCTGTTCGGGAGTGTTTTGTTAATGCCGGTGACCTTGATGGTGTGACCACAACACCTGCTTTACCTGATAAGATCATTAATTTTTCTCCGCAGCCTTTGTGTTGGGTGTAAGCAAATCTTCATTTGTACCTGGAAAACATTGCCCAAGCGTCAGCTTACGGGAGCGCTGACCTGTATCTCCCCGTATTTTTTAAGGCATTAAATAGCCAATTAGAAGAAATCGCTTCAATAAAAGCGGGGCGAGCGCGAGCTCTTTGCCAGCTGAAGTGGAGCGCGGCGGTGCGGGGATCAATGGCGCGGCCTTTCAGCTGTCACTCTGCCGCCGCGGCAGCTGCCTGTCAGCCGGGGTGACAGCGGAGAGCGGATCTATCCTCCTCCCTGGCCTGTGGAGATAAGCTGCCCCTGCACAATAAACGCGCTCCCAAAATAGCCATGTCAGGAAGAGCAGGGTGCTTTTTAATGACAAGCGTCCCTGCTGCCAGCCCCTCGCTTGTTTACCAGGTTGCTGTCACCTGGCGGCTTCAACTTCTTCCTCCAGTTCTGCCCCACCACAGCAGTGCAGGTATTGACTGCACGCGTGGGGCAGTCCTTGAGCTCTTCTCGCTCTCCCTCACCCTTACACTGGATGTGGAGAAATGGATTTCCGTGGCAGAAGTCCCATGCTTTGGGACTTGCTCCCCCTGGTCGGATGCCCCACAAGACACATGTGCAGGTTTCTTGGCTCTCCAGTCACGCTAGGGCTGAGGTTGCTGCTGTTCTTCTGCCTTACTGTACAGTATTTGTGTTTGGGAGTCTGTGAGTCTTCAGTGACCTCATTTCCTCAGTAAAAATAGAGCAGTGTAAGCGTTGTGACATGAAAGTGCAGAGGACACCGGTGTCTCAGAAGATTGATTGTATCACCGGTCCGGGCCTAGAGCACGTACATCATAAGGGACTTGCTTTGAGGTCGTCCCAAAAAAAAAGCAGTAGAGACTAGCAGCTGGCATAAGGAGGGGGAAAGCTGATCTTGGAGGGCTTTACACACACACACAGCTAAATCATGTGGTTTAAAAATTCAATTTCATGATTTTATTTTATAATCTTGGTTGTAATGCACTCACAAGTATTTTTTTTAGTTTTGCTTGAGCCTGTAATGAAAGGCATAGATTCCTCCATCCTTCTGGGAGATCAAGCTACACAAAGTGTCCTTCTTACTTTATAGACAAGAAAGCAAAGGCAGAAGGAGCACCAAGGGGTATCGATGGGCTTCTGAGTCCATGCTGCCCCTCGGCCCTGCCCTGGGGAGCTCTCAGCAGCAGATGGAAGGAGATGGGCTGGGCACAGGACAAGTAGCCCCCTACCCACACAGTCCCTGTGCCAGCACTTCTCTCTAACCTGCAGGTCACTTCCACTCTTCCTTTTTAATCTGTTTGCTGTTGAAATGAGGATAAACACGCTTTTACCTGAGTAAGGTTTGCCATAGGATTTGAAAGACCAAACACCATGCTACGGCAGATACAGGGATGAAATCAGCAGCTCCCTTTTTCCAGGCTGGTGTTTGTGACTTGCTAGCCTCTTTGATTATTTCAAAGGGTCCAGGATAAAAGGTGCTTTGGAAACATGAAGACCTCTGATTTCCTTCCAGAGGAGCGGTGCAGGAGCAGGGAGGTAACACTTCGCCATCAGCATTTCTATCGTGCTCAGGTTACGGACAGAAAATGCCAGTTTTCCGGCCTGTCAGCAGATATTTTTCTGGAGTATTTGAAGTACCTCAGCAATGTTACTTACATAGTCTCTTGTGCACTGGCAGTCCTGCCTTTGAAGTTGATGGCTTTAGGAAAGTTAAATACATCTTGCTTGAAGTCAAGCAAATAACTTAGCCACATGCAATCGAAGTCTGGTGATATTATAAAACATATTTAAGCAGTTACTTGTAGCTTTCCAGAAAGCAATGTAAAATAAATTTTTGACAGTGAAAATTTCAGCACTATCAGTTAATCAGAAACCATTTGTGTTCTTTGTGGTCCTGTCTCCGAGCAGATCTTTCTGTCTGATGCTTAACAGGGGGAGCGCAGAGCAGCAACGTGCCCTGCAGCTCCACAGGGATTTGCTCTGTTTTACAATGAGGTTATAATTTTCATCCAAAGTTTGGGCATTGCTGAGCTCCATTGCAGGGTCTCAACAACAAAATAGAGGGCATAGAAAAGTATCTGAAATTAGTAGAGCACATATAAAAATATATGAAATAAAAGGCAAAAAACAAGTCATTTCTGAGGTATATCTAAGATAAAATCCTGATTACTTGTTAGATTTGAACTATTCTCTTAGTTAAGTAGGTGCTGTAAATCCTGATCACCTAAGGCACACTGAATCCATCTTGACACAAAATTTTCCTTATGATTTCACATTTCACTTGGACACTTTCAGTACTCACATATCCTCACAAGACTTTTGTGAAATCCCGATGTTTTAAATAGTCAATAGCAATAACAACTGCATTTAGAAATGGCAAACATTCAAAAACAGAGGCGCTTTTTCTTCTAAGTGATAAACACTTGCTGCAGGCAGCCACAAGCCATGCACTCAGCCTTTCGGGCAAGCTGGTGTTTGCAAACAGCCTGAACACAGGCGGCGATTGATCGCGGCCACTCGGCCGGCCAAGCACAGGCAGCTCCCAGCTGAATTGTTCCCTCTCGCCGCTGCCCTTTATTTAACCGCTTGTTAAATGGAAGAAAGATAGCACAGGTCTGAGATAAAACAGTGTTGTTTGGGAACGCCTTTGCACAAATCCAGTTATGTGTTAATATAGCTTGCAGGAGCGGGGTCTGATCCCGCTGGCTGTGGAGAACCTGCAGAAAGTACTCGGCACCATCCTGGGCAAAGACTGTGGCTCCTCGTGGATCTTTCAGTCTCCACACCAGCTTTTCCCAAAGATATTTAGCCCCTCTAAGCTGTAAGCCTGTCTGGTTCACCTGAGTGAAGTTTTCTAGTTAACAGTAAAAGCAGTAGTAATAATAATTTAAAAGGGCAAAGATGGGCACAGGGCACCAGGCACAGGGAGTAGACAAATTATCGCTCTCTACAGATACCTTAAAGGAGGCTGTAGAGAGGTGGGGGTTGGCCTGTTCTCCCACGTGCCTGGTGACAGGACGAGGGGGAACGGGCTAAAGTTGCGCCAGGGGAGTTTTAGGTTAGATGTTAGGAAGAGCTTCTTTACTGAAAGGGTTGTTAGACACTGGAACAGGCTGCCCAGGGAGGTGGTGGAGTCACCATCCCTGGAAGTCTTCAAAAGATGTTTAGATGTAGAGCTTAGGGATATGGTTTAGTGGGGACTGTTAGTGTTAGGTTAGAGGTTGGACTCGATGATCTTGAGGTCTCTTCCAACCTAAATTCTGTGAAAATTAATGCATTTAGATCGTAGGTTTACTAAGGCAGCAACTGTATTGCTCCATGCTGATCAGTGACCATGCCTTTAAAAAACAAAATTGGTTACGAAAAGCCCCCAGAATGTTTGATCCAGCAAGTCCCAGCATATTTCCACCCTAGTGTATTTCCAAACTGCTCTGAGGAGCACTGATGCTATGATGGATGGCGCCTTGCTTGAAAGCTTCCTTCCCGAAAAGCACAAGACTGCCAATATTTGTGAGCTTTACTTACACAGGTCAGCAAATATAATAGGCAAATATGCAGAGCAAAATGCATTTTGATTGATTAGATCAGCTTTGGAGAGAAGGCACGAGTTCTTCTTTACAGATTTTTTCTTTTTATCTTTCCAACTTTGCTGCTTGTTAGTGCATGTGGAGCTTTTTGCATGTACTTTTAAATGCTGGTGAGTGTGAAAGACATAGGAAAAGCTTTTCAGTGGAATTTCTCTCATTTTAATTGAAGTGAGGTCAGACCTAATGCTGACCTAGTGATGTCGTGTTAAACTCCAACGTGCATATTTCCCAAGTCCTTAGGGCATTATTGAGAATCAACCTAAACCACAGCACGAGAAGCGCAGCTAAGAATCTCATCTTTACAAGTATTTCGAGTGATGGTTATCACTTGTTATTTTTTTGTCTTTAATCTGCATAAAGATACTTGGGAACAGGCCAGCTTTTTCCATGTAAAATTGTCACCAATAGGTGGTGCTAAGTATTTCCAAATTCAGTCTGGGTTGGTCCCCTTTGTTCCTCAAGCAAATTCTGCCTGCCTCATCTTCCTGGCAGATCTTCCTCAAAGCCTGTTCTTGATGATATGCGGTTCCCAACAGATTAATCTAATCTCTCCGTACTCCTCCTTCGCCGCTCTGACCTTTCGTCGCTCTTGCAGGCTGGTCTTTGGGTTCTCCCCGTGCTCTGCTTGCTCGCAGCCAGCTGTCAGGCAGCGCTCCTGGGAACGCGGCTCCCACGCGCGGGGTTTTGGCTGTGCTCCCGAAGAACTTACCTTGGTCTTTGTTCGAAGTTCTCTCATCTTGGCTGTACTTTTCCACTCTTTCTGGAAACGGGGCTCGAAGCTGCTCCAAAACAAATACATCATTTTCACTCAAACGCATCTTTGATGCACCTTTTTAAAATACTGCTTTTGAAAGTGAAAGGGGAAATGTAAAGAAAGAGAAAGGTCATATAAATATAAAGCAAAGTCATTCAAATGGTACAGAATAACCGGTGACTTCAGTCTTTTATCTAAGCGAGGACGTTCTTTAAGCTCATTGATTCAGAATTCAGACCAATAGATATTTTCTGTTTCCAGTGCCTGTCAGAGCATCACTCCAGCCAGCAGGTATGGCAGTGCTGATTCTCCTGATGTAAGCCACGGCATCAGATTTGTGTGGATGGAAGAAGCAGGCTGCTCACTGCCCTGCTGTCAGCACGGCAGCTGCCCTGCTGTCCAGCACTGCCCTGGGCTCTGTGCTGGAGCCAAGAAGTCACACAATCATGGAAAGGCTCGGGTTGGAAGAGACCTGAAGGATCATTTGGTTCCAGCTCCCCTGCCATGCATGGAGATGCTGCCCACTAGGTCACGTTGGCCAAGACCCCATCCAGCCTGCAGAGTGCCAGTGGCTGCTGGACCAGCACAGGACCACACGAGCCAAGCCTCCACGCTGGAGATCAGGGTACTGAGCTTTGTGGCTGTGATCCTCAGGGTGCGTACTTGCATTTGGAGCAGCACAGTGTGCTAGGAAAACTTGGTATAGCAAGGCTTTCATTGGGACAGAGGCAAGAAATGTTGAGTTTCTGGATCTCCTTTGAATTTAGGTATGCCTGACCTGGAGCCCCACAGCTTGGGTGGTTTTGGACACAGGCACTTTTTGAGCTTGGGACCCACCAGAATAAGGCAGCAGCCAAGCGCTCTGAGGGGTGGCCACTTCACGGAGTCACACCTGCAGGTGATGCCTGAATTCCCAAGCTGTGCAATGCAGCCTGCTCCACTTCAGGCAGAATCCTTCTTCTCTGAAAGGTCAAGACGCAAGAAGGGATGCCTCAGTCATTCAGTCTAGCACCTCTGCATCAGCAATTCTTCTCCCTCCAGCCTACCCTGAGCTAGCTGTTACCGATCCTTCCTCCTGCCGGTGGGAGGGAAGAGTCTCGTGCCCTCTCACGTGGCCTTCAAGGTCCATCTGATACTTTGCTGAGGTTTCAGTGTCCTGCACCTAGACCCCATACAGAGAGCTATTAGCTTACTTTCCAAGCCTTATTTTTTTTTTCTTTCCTTCAAAGCAATGCCTAAACTGCAGCTTCTGATGTCTGCATTGCTCTAGATAAAATCTTGCTGACCCCCTGAGAGATTTCACAATAAAAGAAATTATTTTGTTTCATCGGTATGATTTATGAGTATTGAAATGTAGACAAGAATCCTAGCAAGGGAAACAGATATCTGATATGAGAAAAAAAAAAAAAAAAGATACTGTTTAGGTGCACAAATCGGAAACATCGGCTTCCCTGTTACAGCTCTGAATAAACCAGATCAAGTTAACCATATGACCCAAAACATAATGGAGTGTTTGCATTAATCTTAAAGATTTCAGAAAATCAGTAAATCAGTGTCTGGAAGATTGAAATAGATTTCCTGAGCTTGAATACTCATCTTTTGTCTCCAGTAGGTGTTGTGCTAACCTAGCTGTGTTGCAGAGGTTGGTGAAGCAACCTTCTTTCACTTCATATCACTGCAAGTCCCAGTGTAAGACATGTAAATGCACTGAAGTAAGTAAAATCATCTAGGAAGAGGAACTTTCCTGATGCTTGACTGAATACACCAGGGAAGAGAAAGACACAGAAATGAGTGGAAAGTCAGATCTACCCTAAATAAGCATTATCCTGAGGAAAAGCCTGGAGAGGCAGTTTTTGAATTATACTGGCTGGAAGAGACTTGGCAGAAGCAAAGAAACTGTCCTTGTTTACTTAGTCCCTCCAATGCCCAAAGGAATGGGGTTAAACATTTTGTAAGGATCATCATTGCATCAGTTTCTCCTAAGCAGAGTAACTTGCAAGGCCTCCACATACTTTGGTCAGAAAAAAAAATAATCTTGTGTTTGCTGATTTGCAGCCTCTTTCAGGTCAGTTTTTAAAAGATTTTCTAACCTTGTCCTTTTTTTTCCCAGAGTGGTCTGTCTTATCAGGCTTGTCTCGGGTGGGTACGTATTGTCACTCCTCTGCCAGGTAGGAGCAGATTAGAAGCTTTGCAGGTTGCTCTCCTGTTGATCATGAAACTGGTGTGGTAGGAATACATCTTTTGAATTTGTTTCCTTTACCTGCACACAGAGTGTGTGTGTAGATACAGACAGAAAACAGATTCAACAAAATCCCGTGTCAAGCTGTGTGTCAAGCCAGTACTGTCCGAGCCTCCTCTGTGCTGTTGGTACATCACCGACGTGCACGTTTATTTGCTTATTTAACCTTGATAGAGATCGAAGAGAATTAAGCTTAAATAGGGATGTGCAAACATTGCTTGGTACCATTAAATGTAATGTCTTTTCCACTAATAGTTAAAACGATTTTGGTCTAAAGCATTCTTGACTCAGCTTAAGGTTATGACAGCCAAAAAAAGACGTTTTATGTCTTTCTGCTGTTTCCCAGTTTAGAAGCTTTCTTTATTCATTGTTGTGTTTCTTTGTTCTGTGTTAGAAGGCTCCAACTTGTTTTTCCTGTTTCCCAGCGTTCCTAATAAAAACTCCAGCAATAAAAAAGCAATAAAAGATAAATTAACTTTTCAGAAGGGATTTTATCATTCACTCTCCAGGCATGCCTAAATCCACTCCCACCCCAAATCCACAAATAGTAAATCATGATTTACGTTCAGGGATCACAGCAGAAGGTACAGCTGGTGGTGTCTCCCAACCTTTATTCACATCATTAACCACGAGGGAATAAAACTTGGAATTAGCTGAATAGGTGCTTATTTTGTAAGCTTCATGCAAAGATTTTTGTATATTGTATTACTTTACCATGGAATGACTAAGCAACTACTTTTTTTTGCTTGAATCTATAAGTGTTATTGCATAGAACTAATGCTACTCACAAGATGAGCCATGCACACAAGGAAAGGCAAGTGCACATAACAAAATCATGTTGTAAAAATAGTTCTGTATTCTAATCCATCATTTAAAGGAATGAGGGAGGATGATTCGTCAGCGGGGTGACTGAAGCAGCGGTGCGGGTGCTGCACTCAGTGACCGTGCTGTGCAGGGGGACAGGACGGGATGGGACGGGACAGGACGGGATGGGATGGGATGGGTGGGCAAGCACCACCAGCAGAACCAGGCACTGGTGGGCAGCGGGGTCTTGGCCTGACCCACATCTCCCTCTACCAATACAGCTGGCCTGACGTGACTGGGATGCAGAGTTTCACTTCTTTAAGAGGCTGCCACGGTCCTTTCCATCCTTCCCTTGAGCAAAGCTGAAACTTTTTGGCCAAACTGCCCAGAGCAGTTAGCTGGAGCAGGTCTGCAGGGACTATCCTCAGGGATGCATGCGGGCAGGCATCACACCCAAACTCAGCAAGGTTTTGCCAGCCTGAACAGGGCCCATGGTGGATATGTGCACATGAAGGAAGATGTGGTGGGCTGGTTTTCTGACCACCAGGCCTCAGCCTCACACTTATTCAGCTAACCAGCCCAGAGGTCCCAAGGAGTTAAGCGCAGACATCATTTTTTTCTCTGATAGCAGGCTGGGGATCTGCGGGCAGAGTTCAGCCACGATGCTAAAACCCCATTCAAGCAGAAATGTCATGTTATTTACTTTCTAAAACAACGCTCTTATTACAAAGACATGTTAGGAGTGAAAATACGACAGCATCTATTTTGGGTTGTCATTGATCTTTAATTTGCTGTGACCTGAAGGTTTTCTATGTAGTCAGTGCTTTTTGGCCAAAATATATGACTGCAGGGAAATGAGTAAATGAGTGCCAGAGATGTTCTTTTTTTCCTATGAAAAGACTGAAATTGCTTTGTGTAAATGTGTGGAAAATGCTGATATTTTGTTTCTATAAATACTTTGCCTCCTGCATGCTGTATTTCATTTGTGCTGTTTCCTAGGAGTATTTGGCTTCTTATCACTTTTACGCAGGGTGCTGAATACAAATGAGCTACAGTTTACCCAGCAACCAATCTGAGGAGCATTTGTGGCTGTTGTGCATTTCCTGAGCAAGAGTAACTACTGAATGAAGCAGATTACCCTGTAGCCTTGCAAAACATTGAGGATTATAAAACATGCATTTAGTGGATAAATACACAGAGGAAAATGCACAGACACTCTCTGTTTCTATATGCGGATGTGTGCATATATGAATATATCTGGGTGATGTTAAAAAAAATAATCCATCATTTTTAATGAGAGTTTAAATATAGGCAAGGAAAAAACCTCACAGTTGCACGGTTGCATTTCTTACTCTCAGTGACACCACCTACAAGCAGGCTCCTTGTTTACGGAGCCTATAAACAGAGCTCTGCTATCACGGACTCAAATGATCCCAGGATAATCCAGGCTGAAGAAGCCTCAGGAGGTCTCCAGCCCAACCTCGTCTCAGAGCAGCGCCAGCTCTGAGGTCAGACCAGGTTGCTCGGGGTCATTACTGCCGTTTCTCGAAGCCCCCAGGGATGGAGCTTGCACAGCCCCTCCAGGCTGTCCCACCGCCCGACTGCCCTCCTGGGGAAAGCCTCTTCTGTGCATCCAGTCTGCACCCCTCTTGTTTCATCACATGCTGTCTCTCGTCCTCCTTCCATGAGGTAAGAGCGAAGAGCCTGGTCATCTCCTCGATGACCTCCTCGTGGGTGCTGGAGGACTCCTGGAAGGTACCCCTGAACCACCTCTCCTCTAGGCTGAAGGATCCCGACTTGGCCTCTCCTCACAGGGAGGTGCTGCAGCCTCCATGGAGCTCACCCCTGCTACTCGTCCTCTGGCTTTTATTTGAGGCTCAAGGTGTCTGGGATTAAACCTGCCTTCCTTGCATCGGGATATACATCGGGATATACATCAGGATAAGCTTCTTAGTGCGCTGGATGAGGGTGTATGTCATGGTAAACGTAGGTAAGTGAAGCCGCTAAGCACAAAACATGCTTTAACATGGTGTAATGTCAGTAGCTACAGAACCCATTTAGTGAAAATACGACTTACATCCTTCAATTTTAAGCCTGTAGCACAGTAGTTACCACACTTGATTTTCATAGGATTGGGATAAGAGGAAAAGAACTGAGGGCTTCTTGCATGAAAATGAGCGTAGCAAGCCGTGGAGGAGCCACTTTCCAGCCTGATGTTCTCCAGGTGGGAAGGATGAGCAGCCGGGCTCATCTTCACGTAGCTGCTTCATAAAGAAAGAGCTGGCGAGGGGACAGAAATGTCTACAAGCACTCCAGTGTACAAATGCTGTGGTAGAAACGGAGCTCTTAAGATATAAAACCAAGCAAAATAGACTTACAAGGGAGAGAGAGGAGCACACAGGAAACGACAAGGCCCCTTCCCATTCAGGCAGCACTGCCCCCTTCACACTTGCAGCAGCATTTAGCACATCTAGGCTCCGGAATGGACCAAAATCACTTAGAAATTAGGATGAAGATGAGAAAATCTATCAAGGATGACACCAAATGCCGTTATGCCGATATAGCCAAGCTGCTTCAGTCTTGGGCTGTTCTTTCTGTCCTCCTTTTCTGTGAAAATGGGGTCTAACTTACCTGAAATTCAGAAAATATTCATAGCACTTTCTAGCATATATAAAGCTGTGTCAGATTAAGTCTGACTCCTTTGAATAAAACTGGTGTTTGCAACCTACAAGCTGGGTAATGTCTGTTGTGTGACAGACATCATCTCTATCTTTGACTCAGATGTGCAGAAGCCAAGATATTTTGGTGTCACTTGCAGCAGGATTGGGAATGCAGAGAATTGGTGCTTTTCTGAAGTGGTTCAGTGCACATGGAATCAAGCAAAATTGGGGTGAAGTGGTCAGGGGGCTGCAGCTGATCAAATAGCATTAAAACTTGTTAGCTGATTGTAGAACTTCTCAGTAAACAGGTACATACAAGGCAAAATCTGACCTTCTTTATCTGAACAGTCCCCTGCCATAATTCCCACAAAGGCTGCTTTCCTTCTCCCACAGCCTCCCTGTCTCTGCCTCTGTTTTTTATGTGGGTTATCTGAATTATGGGTTATCTAAGGATTTATTTTCAAATGCCTATGGTTTTGAGGGACTGCAGGTTATCTGAGCCTTGGCCATGCACAGCCACAAACACCAAATACAGTATTTCAGTTTCATTGATTTCAAAGGACATAATTCATATACATTTGCTACACGTTTTTGTAACCAATGCTATAGATATTCTGCCCTTGAGAATATAAACGATTAATTTTACTTTCATTTGCAAGTCTAATTTAGGTATTTTTTACTTTGTTTAAGGTGGAAAGAGAAAAATGAAAATTCCTAGTTGACTTTTTGCAGGTCAACTAGTGCACCAACTTTCACACAGAGTCAACCTCCACATACAAAAATCCCTTTGTTTTGTAGAATTGTAGAATTGCCGTCCTCTCTATTGGCTTTTTTTTTTTTTTTTTTTTTTTTTTTTTTTTGCCTAGTGCTGTAAAGAAATGCAACTTCTGTTATTGCACTGTCTGCTTGCATTTGGGTCTATTTCCCTGAAACCTTGGATAAATTTTGAGCTCATTTGGTCTGAACTAGTTTTGAGAGGACAGAGGGCAGGGAGACCCTGAGGAAGAAGAAGAGATCCCATCAGACCCCATCTGAGGGGTGGACAGGGAGCGCTCCAGCGAGACCTCTTGCCAGGTAGGACTGTAGGTGAAGCTAGGTGTGAACACCTCTGGGGAACCCCAACTTGTTCTGTTTATTCCTCTTTCCCACAGCATGCTTTCCCCAGATCCAGAGCGTTGAAGCCACAGTGAACCCATGTTTAGGGACCTTTTGGAAAACCTGTATGCATGGACAATTTGCGTGTCCAAATGCTCTTCTTCCAGCAGTGTGTAACATGAGCAACAACCTCTGCCAAACAGAGCACGCAGCTTATGTCTGGTGTAAGAGAGGGGGGTGGAGAGCAGGGTGTCACTGCAGAAGACTGCTCTCCTGAAGTAGGATTTGGAAAGATGTAGTTTGATTAATTTCTGAGATTTTTTTAATAGTTTTTGAAAGCATACCTTGTAGTGCTGCATTTCAGCAAGGAAAACTGCTTTCACAGTTCCTTAAAAGAAAGCTGCAGTAACATACCAGGTGCGTGATCTGGTCCAGAAACCTTCAGAAGGCAAAAGCGAAGGACATTTAATCCTGACCAAGCAAACTAAACATTTGGTACAAAAGCTGGAGAAAATTCAAGAGAATAATAATGTACTCTGCATGTTGCAGTCCATCTCCTCTAGCAGTTGGAGTCCAAAAAGGTCACATCAACCACGAGTGAAGAAAGAAAGGAAAACACTCAGCAAGATGAATATTGCTCAGAGCATTAATTTTCCCATACTTTCTTCCACAGCAGGATCACAAGGAATTAAGTGTCCTCGTAGCAGGAACACTTCTACTGACATACTTTCATCTCACCCAATTTTTTTCCCAAATTTCTTTGGACAGGTGGTCAGTTGTGATCCAAAAAAACTCAGTTTTATTTGCAAACTAACCTAGAAATTGCATTTTCTCAAACAGAAGGTTGAAATCTTTCTTCCCTTCTACACTTCTCATGTCATGTGGAGTGGGCTGATCCGTGGTTTTCTGTCCACTGTCAAAGCCACCATGAAAATACAGTGAATGGATTTACATTAATATTATACTGAATAAAGCAGGAGGGTACGAAAAAGAGGTTGAGAAGCAGAAATGATACTGTGTGAGAAACACCTTCCTGATCTTAAAGGAACAGGGTTTTCAACTTTCATGTCAGGATATGTCTTTTAATATTTATGTGCTCCTAAATGTCTGTGTGATTACACTTCCCTGCAATAACCAAGGTTTTGGAAAAGAGTCATTGTGTTAGCAGGAGTGACAATGATAATATCATAATCCTTCAAAGTGCCAAGATGCCTGAGCCATTCTCAACTGAGAATCAGCATATTTTCCATCCAATGTCCACTTTGAGGACCACGCCCTTACACATGTGTGCACTTGTCCATGTTTTTGTGCACATTTGACTGTGAGGAGCACTTAAATCTATGGCATATCCTTTGTACCTCGTATATCTGGTCAGATTTTTATGTCATGCTCATTGACATGCTGTCTGAGTGCTTCTTTCATTGTGTTACTCATTCTAAATGCCATTTTATCTATGGGTATCTGATAGCACAATCATTCATATGCAGTTGACTGCATTTATTTGTGTCATGACTTAAATGGATGCACCTGCAAGCCTACATAAAAAATCACATAAACCGATGAACTGAAAGTTGAAGGAAAGCAACAGAATGCATTCTTCCTGGTTCTTTGGAGCTCTGTTTTGACACCTTTTTTCTTCTCAAGTGAAAGTATTTCATTTTTATGCAGGGCTACCGTATGGATACAGTAGACAACCCTTCTTAAACAAACAATTTCCAAATGTTGTTTTAAGGAAATGTATATATGTGCGTGGGTGCGTGTGTATGCATATTTATATTTCTACACCCCCACGCACCTGCTTTCTGTCATTCCAATGTTTGGAAACCATCGCTCATTTTTAATTTCAGCAAGACGGGGCCACCCGCTGCATCCTGCTGCTGCTCCAGGCTCTTTCCTCAGCCTCTCTCCTGCATGTGTCTCCCTCCCTTGTCCTCCTCCAGCAGCCTGGAAAGGTTGCTCCCAGGGCCCTGAGACCCCACACAGCCACCATATGGAGTGGGTCGGGTGCAGGTGAAGCTGTACGAAGCCCAGCAAGAAGGGAGAGCAGAAAAGCCTCCTTCCCCTTCCCTGCAGATGTGGAGGTGACCAGCAAAGAAGGTGCAGCTAAATTAGCAAGTGGCTTGTCTGCAAAATTAATTGTGGCAGGGACAGCAGGTTCAAAAGCATTCCCTTCTGAAAGGAGCATGTGTTAGACAGCTCAGCTCAAGTAGAAGTTGCGGATTTGAGTTGGGATCATAAAGTCTTGGGGATGAAATAGGTGAATATCTTTTAGAGAAGGTGCTTTATATGCCAGTAGGAATGCACAGGCATTTAAAACTTTGTAGCTATCCCACCACCTGAGACTGTTCATGCCACTTGGCAAGGGTGAATACTTCGGTTTCTGCCTGGTGCCAAGACAAGAGGCAAGAGGCACAAGCTGGCACACAGGAGGCTTCATCTGAGCACCAGGCAGCACTTCTGTGTCATGCGGGTGATGGAGCCCTGGCACAGGCTGCCCAGAGGCCGTGGGGCCTCCTCCCTGGAGATCTCCAGAAGCCACCTGGATGTGGTACTGGGCAAATTACTGTTGTACCTGTTTTACTTTTCACAGCTTTTTTTGCCCATTTCTTCTGCTTTACAACGAGAGTGTAAAGTGCCGGTGACCCAGCTGTAGGAAGAAAATCGAGCAGGGCTCATGGTTCGCAACAATTTCTGCGTGCCTGCCAGTGAAGTATCCTGAGATTACTGCGGTTGGTAAGACACAGCTGTCCTGCAGAACAGCTCCTGTGAAGAGGTGTGTTATGTGAATCATTAAAATCACTGTGTTTACATATATATTTATAAAAAAATACATGTGTATTTATACAAGTGTGTATATATATACATATATATAAAACTGGGAATATATATATATATAGAGAGAGAGAGAGAGACTGGGAATGTCACCGACCTCAAATCATTTCTCTGGCGTGCCTCAACCTAACCAGATGGCAGAGGCATTAACCTACTGACTCAACTCTTGCTTGTATATTCCCAATTTTTGCCCCCCGGAGGGGATGACACACGGGAGCAGCCACATGGATTTTGGGGGGACTGCACAGGGGAGCGGCCACATGGATTTTTGGGGGATGCCACACGGGAGCAGACACCTCACTGCTGGGCATCTCCCTCACGGGGGGCCAAAAACCAAGCAGAGGCAGCACCCCCACGCTGCTCCTCGGCACACCCCGGCTCCAGGAGGGCAAAATAACCCCGTGGGCACCCACCCACGGCCTCAGCCCAGCCGGGGGGCACCCGGGGCAGGCGCTGAGGGGAGCCGGGGCCAGGCCCCTGGGCGGGCCGCGCAGCCGCGGGGCGGTGCCGCGCTGATGTCAGCCCGGGGGAGGCGGTGGAGCGGGGGGGAGCGGGCGGCGGCATGGCGGGGCCGTGGCGGCTGCTGGCGCTCCGGGCTACCGCGGCCGGGCTGCTGGTGGCCCTGGTGGCCGTGCCCTGCGGCAGCCGGAGGCCGCCGGCGCCTCGCTGCGGGCCGCCCTGCAGCTGCTGGCGGGAGTCGGCGCTGTGCGTGGGGGCGGCCGGGGCGCCGCGGAGCCTCCCCGCCGGGCTCGGCTCCCTGTGAGTGCCCGGGGACGGGGGGCGGCCGGGGGGTCGCGGTCGTGTTTTTGTTTTTTGTTGTTTATTTATTTGTTTTTAGCACGGTTTTCTTAAGCCCTGCCCGCCTCCCCCTCTCGTCCTTCCCTGCGGGCAGCGGCAATACCCGAGGCTCCGGGAAGCCTCACCCGCGGCTCTTCTTTCCCTTCGGCAGGAGCCTGGTAAACGGGACCTTCTCGGAGGTGAAGGACAGGATGTTTTCCCATTTGCCCTCCCTGCAGCTGCTGTAAGTACCCCGAGCACGGGGCGCCCGTCCCCGCACGCTGCCCGGCGCCCCGGCTGCGCTTTTGGCTTGGCAGGAGCCGGGCTGAGGGCACGGCGTGAGCCTGGGGGCCCGGGGGCAGCTGTGCGCCGTCCTGCAGCAGCGTGAGCCATCGTGCAGCGTGTTTGCACTGCCCAAAGGAGGGCAGAAAGCGCTTTCTGACGCCCTGGGTTCTTATTTTTGAGTTTCAGTGTTAAGTTCAGGGCAGAGTTCCCCTCCCCGTCTGTTCGCACTGAGCGCCAGGTTCATGGCGTGGCGTTTCGGGACGCTACGGGGAGATGTGGCACAGCACGGGAGATGGCACGGGGAAGGCAGGAGGACACCCACACCCCTATGGGAAGGGCTCTGTGCCCAAAACGTGTGTGTTGTCTGCAGTGTGACCCCGTGGTTTGGCGGCCACTGTGGTCCCACGGGCGGGATGCGCCCCGCTGCAGGAGGTGACCCTGCCACATGTCCCAGCTCCTGGCACCCTGTGCCAGGCCAGCCCTCCTTGCCTCGCCCTGGTGGGGCTCTGCCCAAAGTAGAGACACGTTCTGAAGAGATACAGGGCTAAAAGATAGATATGTGGCCCAACAGAAATGCGGGCTGAGCGCTTGCTGCAGAGCCATCAGCTTAAATAGGTCTGGGGAAGAGGTGGTGTGATGCATCTGGGAGTCCCATGGCCAGCTGCCTCTCCTAGGGCCTGCGCAGTCCTTCTCCCACTCACTGCCTGGGGACAGGGACAGCACCCCATGGAAAACACTAGGGAGAAGTGAGCAAGGCGAGGGCTGGAGGCCAGCAGGAGCAGGGAAGGATTGTGTCCTTGCGTGTGGCACTGGTGAGACTGCTCCTCTAATACCGCGTTCAGTTTTGGGCCCTTCACTACAAGGACAGTGAGTTGCTTGAGCATGTGCAGAGAAGAGCAACGAACCAGTGAAGGACCTAGAAAACATGAGTTATGGGGAATGACTGAGGGAATGGGGTTGTTTGGTCTGGAGAAGAGGAGGCTGCAGTGAGGATGGTGTTGGTCTCTTGGCTCAGGTGACGAGCAATAAGATGTGAGGAGAAGGTCTCAAATTGCACCAGGGGAGCTTTAGAGTGGAAGTTAGGAGGAATTTCTTCACAGAATCGAAATCTGCTCCCTGAAAGGTAGTGGAGTGTCCTCCCTGGAGGACATCAAGAGATGTGTGGATGTGGCACTAAGGGACGCCGTTAAGTGATGGGACTTGGTAGGTTGTGTTGGTGGTTGGACTTGATCATCTTGAAGGTCTTTCCACCCTAAATGATTCCATGATTCTAAGGCCAGTGGGGCTGAATCTTCACAGCTTCTGACTCACCTTTGGTCAGGAGGTCTACGGGGGCATTCACCTTCGTTAACACCAGGCAACACAGCCTGGGATGAGAAGGTTGATCAACTTTGGCTTTTAGGGTGAGAGGATACAGTAGGCAAGATAAGCAAATAATTAATCACCTCATTTCTAAATACAGCTGTCACAATGTATGCTAATGGAAAATTACGTTTAATGTTGTGCTAAGTTTTTGTTTGTTTGTTTTTCTAATATACAAAGTATTTTCTAATATTTCTTACATGAAAGGCTTACCTGGGCAAGGAAAGGCTGATGTCCTCAAGCCCTCTTTTGCTGAAAGCAGAGATCAGGACTAAAAGCGGAGCATGTTCCTACAATGCCTTCTCTGATCTCCTTGGGGAAATAGAGGATTTACCATGCAGTGTTTAAGCATAAGCTAAGTCCCAAATCAAAGCTTTTGTGGGACTTCAGGACCAGCACAGAGCCCTGTGCTTTGCCCATCTGTGAATGGGTGGAAACAGCAAACCTGTGCCATTTGTGAAGGAAAGAGATGAATCTGTGGGTGCAAAATAGAACAGGGGAATCTGAGCAGATGAAGGTTATTCCCTCTCAATAGGTGTTACAGATTTCCAGGAAGAAGTGTTGGGCTGTCAGGAAGGTCAGCTGTTGAGAAAGTCAGAAGTTTCATTTTATGTGGCAGATCAGATGTTGGAGTGAGAGGGGTTTGTAACCACCACCATCATCACCTTGGACCCTGACACATTTTGTTGGTCCATGTAATTGGGAAGTTTGCCCTTCAAACAGCCAAAAAGGGAGGATGAAATGACGACAAATACTGAACAGAGCACTGGTGTACATCAGGACTGTGTCTTTGGTCACAGTTGCCATGATGAAGCAGTAATGCAAGGATCACAGGGAAAGTTTGCATCTCATGTCCATTAGTCTTATAATTTTAGCAAAATGCCTAAAACCATACAAAAAGAAGATTAAGTTACTGTAGTAAACTGATTAGTGCAAACATGTTCACTTATAGCTGAAAATTCCGAGATTTTACAAAAATGATTTGAGAGGCATTTGATTTTTAGACTTAAGAAGTTTTGCTCTTCAAAGGAGATGGCTAAGTGTGCCTTTGAACATAAACACTGGAGACTTGTCTACCTGTGTGCTCTGATACAGCAAAGGAGGAACGTAGCTGGCCAAGCCTTTCCATGGCTTCTTTCTCCTAACTGCATTCTCCTGGCTCAGATGAAAACCACTTGGGGCAGCTCCAATGCATTTTGGCCCTGAAGTTCACGAGGCAGGGCAAGGCAGCACCCGGAGCTGCTTCTCCTTGGTTCGTTTGGATGTGGAGTTTTGCTCTCCAGGGGCAGGAGGGCTTTCTGTCTCTGGCAGTTTGGGCACATCTGCATTTGCAGCTGACAAACAGGTTGTGCAAACTGTGTGCTCTTCTCCCATATTGACAGGTTTGCTTGGAGCATCCCCCTGTGAGCTCAAAACAAGCAAGCCCTGATCCACCAAGACGGCATAAATGGAAGCTGGTGCTTGTGCAAAAGGGCTCCCTATGTCTCCAAGCTTAGGAGAGGAACTGAGATGCTCTCTTGAAAACTTTCAGCATGGCTTCAGGGTTGAGGGCACCTGGGGTCCACACTCAGCAGACTCACCCTGAAAGGACAACTTGTCCTACTTGGGGGACAAAGCAATCTAGGACCAGGCTGTATTTAACCAAGGTGAATGGTACAGCAAACGTATTTCTTTGGGAGTAGTGGACATGAACTAGCATCACATTATGCCTCTTTTTAAAAATTTTTATAGACCATTCCACAGTGTTTTATGTGTGCTGCATTGGTGGGGCAATGTGGGCTGGAGTCGGTAAGATGGGTTTGGTCACGGTCAATAAACACAACTGGCGTAACACAGTGTGTTGGGTTTTAATGTGCTTTCCTAATGCCTGCTCTCTGTTTGCAGCTTGCTGAACTCTAACTCCTTTACTGTTATACGGGACGATGCCTTCGCCGGGCTCTTCCATCTAGAATACTTGTAAGTCTGGTATTTTATGTATATCCCCGTCCTTTATAAATCAAGATGTTTTGATAAGTTGCCAAGACTCCTGCCATGAAGTCTTAGTCTTTGCTATGATTACCAGGAGCAGGAGAGATGAAGGATTTATGTTCCATTTCTGTGCAAATGTCCTTTATGGTTGCTCACCATTTTCCAGAGGTTGCAGTGGATTTTTAAAATATGCCGTGGGTGCAAGGTGGCTCTGTGTAATTACCGTACACTGAAAAAATGTTGTTGAACAAGAGCTTGTCCTGGCTTTACAGAACAGTGCCATCACTTTGAAGGAACTCTGGATCTCAGGAAAGAGGCGGTGAAGCCTCTCGTGGCCTGCTGACAGCCTGAAGAGGAGCTGCAGGGTGTCAGGGTACTGCCCAGAACAGCCCTGATTACCGGACTGGCCCTCTTTCCCCAACTTTTCTCTCCAACTTTGTCTTTGTTCTGATATTTCATTTAATGCCCATGGCATTTATTTTCATATTATAAATAATTATGAATATATGGATATATATAAACATATATTTTCATATAATTATTGTAATTATTTATAGTATTATTTACATTTATTTGACTTTCCTTTTTCTTAACTGAGTTCACGTCTCCATTGGTTTTTACATCATTTTCATTTCCCGATCTTTTTTTTTTTCTTTTTTTAGGTCACCCTTTTTTCTTTTAAAAATGTATTAGCCCTGGTACCAGGTTGTCCTCACTTCTACTGCAAAGGACTGCCATTTCTCTGTGTTACCGGACATGAGCTGGTATGTTTTAAACTCTGAATATAATCTGAAAAAAAAAAAATTGTCTTTCCACCCACCTTTCTGCGCTGAAAGGTAGCTGTGGAAAACATTTCTGTCATTGCCTAAAGGAAGATCAGTGCTCATAAAACTGATTCTTGCTAAGGACTTGCAGGTAAGTAGGTATTAAGTTGGTGTATGTTCAGGACAAATGGTCTAATACATGAGAAGCAGTCAACAGTAGAATTAGCAGACCAAGAGATAGAGGATAATTGTAAGTGATGTATGCTGAAATCCACAATTCAGCTACGTTTAGGTTTTTGAGTGACAGTAAGTTATCTGATATTCTTTTCCAAGTGTCTGCAGGAAAAAAAAAAAAAGTAATTTGCAGAAAGCTGGTAAAAAGGAGAAAAACAAAGCACAAACCCTACCCTGCAAATATTTTTATGTTGTTTCCATGATGACTTGCTTAGGCTTTGAAGAGCTGATGAGTCTAAAATGGAGCTTGGCACAGTAGCATACGCTACAGTAACTGTTGCATTGGTAACTGCAACCAGACCCCTATTAGGAAGAAGAAAATCCTGCCCCTCCTCAGCTCATCAAAGGGACAATTTCTGTCCCTGGCTGCTAATTGCAAACCAGGGAACACAATTAAGACTGGTAAAGCTTTGCAGTCTGAATTTCCTTTAGTGACAGCTGACCAAATGGTCTCAGTTAATGGTTGTGGTCATTCTCCTTGCCTTGCCAAGTCCTGAGGGTGCTTCCTCTTCCCAGCAAATCTCACCAGTACCTTTCGGGAACTGAATGTGACTGGGCTTTTTGTTTTTTTTGGGTCTCTGCAGACAGTAACACCATTACAGTTGTAGTAGCTGGTGTCTCGCAATTGCCAATGATCAGACCTTACAGAGTATAAGGAAACCTTGTTGACAAACGAGAACAAGCTTCTTTGTGTACCACGCAAAGTCTCCAAAGGAAGAGCAGCTGGGAAGCTCCCACAGCAGCTACCTCTATCCCCTAGCAGGAGCACTGTGTCACACTGCACTCGCAAAACTGATAGCAGGATTCCACGCACCCGCACCCCTGACACTGCCAGCCTACGTTTGCACAACATGGATGAGAAAGGTCTGGTAAAGATGGGAGCTTTGCTGCTGTTCCCAGGGTAGCAGGCCTTCGAGGCTGGGTTTGGTAACACAGGAATCCAGCAAATTACTGAGTCCTAGCCCAAATTTCCATCATCCCTCCGTGCTGTGTTCAGCGAAGCCGTGTTTGTTTGCACTGAGGGCGAGCTGGTGGTGTGCGTGGGTACTGTGTCAGGGAGCAGTTTGGCTCTCTGCTATGTGGATTGAATTCATGTCCCCAGGCTGCCTTGTAACAGAGTATGGTTGACCCTTTACTGACATCCTCTGTGCAGACACGATACTTTAGTTTGCATCCTTTGCATGCAGTGAGGTTCCCAGTCACTTCACGAAGGATTTTGGCTATGTCTCAGCTCAGGAACCCAGAGCTCTTGTCATCTCACCTCCCACTCGGGGCTGCAGCCCTGTCTTGACTCCTTCGAGCAGTAACCTTGATGCATAATATTCTTTCCTCTATTTCCCTGTAAGACAAACAAGGATGCACAGGGGAAAGGGAGACCATTTTGTTTCATAAAACTGTTTTTGAAGTTGATGTTCAGTTTTCTTCCTACAGATACAGCTGTACCGTGCAATATCTTGATGGCCACCTGGCCGCAGCGACGTTGCAGTGCTGATGGTATATTTATGGATGCGTCCTCAAGTGCTCTGGGGTCAGGATGCTCAAATATCAGCTCTTTCTTTAAATGCTGATGTGCATTCAGGATGAGCAGCATGCTCCAGCAATCGATACATCACTACCGTTGTTCCCCCAGTACGCAGGGCCATGACTCGTGTGCAGCTGGGTGCCCTGCAGAGGTGATGTCCCAGCTGGAGAGCACTGAAATGTGGCAGCAAGAAGACAAACAAGGCCTCTGGCAGTGGTTTTACGTTTAGGCAGACTTTGGGCTTGGGATACCAGTATGTAGGTGCAGTTCATGTTGTTGCAGAGACAGTGGGCTGGGAGCCCTCCAGCTCTGCGGGTGCAGAGGTGATACTGTGCGTACAGCCACCTGGCTGTGGGCACTCTTCCTTCGGATGTGGGCTCCTTGAGCAGTGTCCATCTGCAGCCTGTGAAGTCCTGGCTGTTTGCTGCCCAGTGATTCCACAATTCAGGCAGCTGTTGAGAGGAAAGTAGGACTTTAGCTTCTAAAGTCCATCTCAGAAGTCTGTCTTACCCAGGTCTCTTTCCTCACACAACACGCTCCACGAGAATTAAACTACAAAGGAATAATGTTTTTTTTTTTTTTTTGCTTTGTCCATTTTGTTCCTCTGCTGCCGGATATTTGTGGCCTGGTGCCTGCATCATTACTTGTGGTACACCAGGGGCAAGGTGATGAGGCAATATGACCAACTCCACCAAGACTTCCCCACCTCTAAGTCTGAAGGGGCTACCCAGGAACCTGCTGAGTTTGGAGGACATAGGCTAAAGCACTGGTGTGGTGCTCATAACATTAATTAAAGTCTTTGAAAATACTTTTTTCTTTTTTTGCCTAGATTCATTGAAGGAAACAAAATTGAAACCATTTCAAGAAATGCATTTCGTGGCCTCCGAGACCTCACCCACCTGTAAGTTATTTAACATCCAGTAATTTGTACTCGAGCAAAACTCTCCTTGCAGATAGCTGGCTTTCAAGCCACATTTAATACCTCTATTTACCTCTGTGCTTTCAGCAACCTTCAACAGTCAGTAACATGCCTCCCACAAATTAAAAAACGGCCTTAAAAAAATTCACAGGCACATTCAGCTGCCTGTGCATGCTCACAGGTCGTGTTGGGGTGCAGCCATTGCCTGTGGGTGCTGCCAGTGGTGCCACCGTGGTGCTGCGTACGTGTGGTTAACATTCCTCTTTCTTTTCAGCATGTTCAGTCATTGCCCTCTGTGTCTCATTTCACCCAGGCAATAAAAAAGCTTTATATGTTTTACTTTTGCGTCAGCTTCATTTTCTTTCTTTGAGCAATCACCATTCTTGAATGAGTGTAATTAATGCCTGCGTGTTTCTGGTAGTTAACAATGCCAGTGGCTGGACAGTATCCGATAATTAACATTCTGTGAGCGAGTTCAGACTTTGTAAGAGTCAACAAGATGAGAGATAACAATGATATTAAGCTATAACTTTTTTTTTTCTAGTTCTTTGGCCAATAACCATCTTAAATTTCTGCCAAGGGATGTCTTCAGTGACTTAGATTCTCTAATTGAACTGTAAGTAATGAAAATCTTTCTACTGCCTGCCTGCTTCTGTGATTCTATTGCTCTGTGTTTGAAGTTCTGCTTTTGTGTGTGTGATATCTGTGCAGAAAATAAACATACATTTTGCTCTTCTATCTTTTCTCTTTTTAAGATTGTTTACTTGGTAGACCCTCTGGAGTAACTGCTATTTCTCAAATCACTGTTGCTTCTCATGGTGCTGTATATAGCTTGCCTTATTGTACTTCTCTCTAATGTTTTATTTATATTTCTTTAGCAAAAGGGAGACAACAAATTTTAAAACTACAGTTTCTCTGCATAGCTTTTCCTGTTGCAAGTATTACTTGAGATTATTTTAGTGAAATGTATTAATTAAAATGTTTTTCTTTCTCTGATTTTGTGCAGTTGTAGCACATTGCTGACTTATAGTCAATGTTTTTTGTCTGTGTGCGTGTAACTAAGCTGCTAGTCAGCATCCCTGACTCTCTTAACTAAAGAAGTACAATTGTAAGCCCAAAAATTGCCAAAGCATTGGAGAACAGGCATAGTATGTGAAATTGTACGTAAGTTAATAGGGGGGAGGTTAAACTGACTGGACTCCCCATCAGCAGGGACTCTGAAAATACCAGTCTCAGGTCTGTTTTTTAATGTAGTGCAGAAGTGATAGCAGCAAGCCCACCCTGTCAAGCACTGGTTCTGCGTAGTTTGGTGAAGGAATGGGGTTTGTCTGTGTCAGCAATAGATGATGGGAAGCAGACTTGCAGCAGACAGCTGCCCTGTGAGGATTTATTATGCTGTAGTCCTAATCCTATGAAAACATATAAATACAAGTGACTTTGCACATGAATCACAGTGCTCTTGTTAGTAGTGTTATGCATGGTCTTATTTCTTAGACTGAAACTGTTTTTCCGAGGACAATGCTTCCGTGAAGGAGTGTACATGTAAAGAGCATCAGAATAAAACTTATCGAGTCTTTCCTCTTCTCAGTTCAAAAACAATTCAAAGGTACTCACATATTTTTAAGTTCAATGTCAAGGTGCTAACAGTTCTGTAGTGTTTATGTTGCTATCAACCTTTTCAAATATGTCTATTTCTGTGTGTTTTTTTAGAGATTTAAGGGGAAATAAATTTGAGTGTGACTGCAAAGCCAAGTGGTTGTTTTTGTGGTTAAAGATGACAAATTCCACTGTTTCTGATGTCCTGTGTATTGGTCCAGCAGAATATCAGGATAAGAAGTTAAATGATGTGACAAGTTTTGATTATGAATGCACCACTACAGGTATTCAGAATGCGTATTTCTAAGCACACTGCAAATGGTTAAATATCAGAGCTGTAGACTAAACCATTTCATTTCTGTGAGCATGACCTGGGGGGATGAAGGGAGGAAAGGGTTACCTACAAAGTACTAGAACAAGCATAAAATGAGAAAATCACATTTTGAAGCTGAAATACAAAGTTTTTATTTGGATTAAGTGATAATGGGAGAAGAGCTGGGACCATTCATATTCCACAGGGCTTGATTATGACTCACTTGTGACTTAATTTTCATCACAGAATGCTTTCTGTTTTCTGGAATAAGGCCATATAGTGATGTCGGATGAGCTTCCCAAAATCTCTGTATTTCACAGAAAGCAATGAAGAGAAGTTCAAACGATTTGGCTATATCTGCTGCTTTTATTCAATAGGCCACGATATAATGTCATCAAATGTGGCAGCAATACTGCCAGCAGTTCTTTATAGAACTCCATTAAATTGGAGAGAAATGTCCAATAATATTTCAAGTACTGTCTTGTTCAGGATCTTGACTTTTATTTTAGGTAATGTAAAGCATGTAGAAGGAAGTGAAGAGAAACCTGCATGTGGGTATGCTTATATTTTATGACTAAATAGCAGACGTTGCCTATATTTAAATGCAGTCACATCATACAACTGATATCAGTTCCGAGTATTGTTTTCATGTTTCACGTACATAATGTCAGTATTTTGCCTTTTTTTCTATACAGTAATGTCAGAGGCATTCAAGTTCTCATCTGCCATGGAGTCAGTCATTGTTAGGAGACAGTAGAGAAGTTGATTACTGGTAACATAAGATAAAGTTTCAGGACAGGGTAAGAAAAGTAATCCAAGGGCAATATGTTAAGTGAAAGAGAATGACCTCATAATTCAAAAATATGTTAGAAGAGCAGCAGAGGTAAGGAGTGATAATGTGCCACATGAAAGGATGTCAAAAACAGGCGAGCGATGTTGCTTAGAACTGCTCCCAGGTTATGTTACTGTGTCTGTAAACAGAAGTGCTATAAAGTAGGCTTCATTTCATTTCAGTCTGGTTTAAGAAATTGCACAGCACCGACAGTGTGCAAAAACAAGCCTTGTCTTCCTGGTCCTCAGACCTGAACTGACTTACCTATGCTCTGTCATCTCTTTGCATCTAGATACTGAGCTATAAAGTGGCTACAGACAAAATTCATGTGTTAATGTTAGTCCCTTTGCCTGCTGGAAGTGAAATTACACTGAGGATAAATGTAACATCACGTGCTGCAGCACTCCAGTGGGCCTGCTGGCCTGTGGCTTAAGCCCACAGCTGTCTTTTCCTTCTTTGCCCTTGCTTCACCCAGATCTAAAGGGAGGCTAAATATGCCCGTATTGATTCCTGAGGGCTGATTAATTACAGGCTCAGACCTGAACTGTATTTTGAAATAAAGCAACATATCCCCTAGGTATACTCTCCTTTCCTGCTCGCTGCTGGTCAGTGCTCTTAGCACACGCTCCCCTGAGGAAAGCCTACAAACCTTTCATTCACATTAGCCTTTAGCACTGTCTTCCCTCCTTTGCCAGCCTTGATCAGACTTTCATTGTTTCTGCTCTCTGATGCTCTGTGAGCATGACTGGGTGTAGCGTGTGGTAACAAAGGAGTTTGCTTGGTAAAACGTGCGTCTCGGAGGCTCCATTGCATTTGCTGAACCGACACAGTGATGGCAGAAGGGTAGATGTAAAAGAGGTGCTGCCAAATTAAAGGAAAAGCCAATGGATGAAACTCTTGATCACTTATTCACAGTGAAAGTGATTGGCAGTGCCAGTGACCTGCACTTTTAACTTTCTGTGGTAGTATATTGTCTTTCCCACTTCTCATGGCTTGCATCATGCAAATAGGTTAACTCATTTCACTTTTGTGTGTGTGTGTTTCTCCTGCAACCATGTGCAAGGGCGCTGTGTTTTGGTTATAAGCCCAGCTTGGCTTTCAGGAGACTTGAAGACAGGCCTTCCTCTTCCACCGCCCCTAAGGCCTAGATTTTTGGCACGCCCAATGTGGCAGCATCTCTTTACTGTGTAACTCTGTCCCACATTAGTCTGGTATTTCCAGCTGGTTTGTCACATTTTACTGATTATGGCTGACATAGTTACCCATTTTTAGTTGTCCAGTGCCATAAAGAGCCCAAGGACAGGTACAAGTAAAAATAGCTGTGTTAACACTGAATCATTTCTGAATGAGCAGTGGATTTTAACACATCGACTGGTATGTTTTAACCCACAGATTTCCTTGAAGTGTTTCAAAACTGTTAAGATGTTTTTTTCAGTGTTAGATCTGTTCTGTTTTTTTTTTCCCCCTCTCAAGATTTTAAAAATATTTCAACTTTCTGTGACTATATCTGTTCCTGCTCCATACTTTACTTCTCATGATTTATCACTTACTTCTGCTTTCTGCAACCTACATTGTCAGTTTTCTCCAATCCTTTTATTTCCGCAGTGGGAATGAAGGTAACTTTGTTTTCCTACCTGCATTGATGAATCAAGCCCACGCTCTATCCGTAACAGTCCCTCAAAGGATGGAGACTGTCACTTCTGTTGTAGCTGTTCTGTTTGTGTAATGGTAGTCATCTGCCTTTATTCTCCAGAAGTGTAACTTCTCAATAGCAAAGACTTTCAGGCGTGCAGAGATGAATTTTTCATTGGAAGACGTGTGTTTCATAACACACCGAAGTTAGGGACCAGGGTGAGGGTTTAATCAACATTTCACCCCAATCCCTGGATGTTCAGGGCTTTCCAAAGTAGGAGCGAATGGTGGAAGCACAGAGCAGAACAGAGTTTAAAAGAGTGCTGTCTGCTTCTGCAGAGAAACTCTTTGTGGGATAATCATTTCCTTTTCTGTATATTTATATCTACGTATAACTCCTGGGCAGGCTTTCTGCCACCTTCTAGACAGAAGCACCTTAGTAGGTTCAGCTTCTCTTTGTCAGCTCTGCTATACTGATGTCCTTTTCTGATAATGATGACCTTGACAAGCTGTCAGGCCAAATATCAAACTCAGACCCAGTTTGCTCTTTTTCCCCAAATTGGTTCTGTGTTGGCTACTCACTTAGCCCAATGTGACTTTTAAAGTTCAATGTACAGGCACTTGGAGTTTGAACAGAAATCTTGGATTTTGGAGTTATGCTCCCAGCCTTTACAGGTTGTTCCAACTCCTCAGTCTTTGCATCTAGAATAAGTTTTCCACTGGATAGTAATTTGCAGGTTGGTTGTATTTTATGCTTAAACTACTTTACAATGCCCTGTAAAACGGTACGTTAACTGAGTTTTTGATTACACCATTTTGTCTATGGTCTAGCTAAAATGGGGTTATCCCCAGGCAAACTTTGGATATAATTTCACTTTCTGCCTGGTTTAGCGTAACACAAATTGCTAGTGATTAAATTTGCATGTCTTAAGAAGTTATTGGACTTCAGCTGGAAGTTGCTGTCTCTCAGCTTGAAAGTGATTCTAGCAAGGCCATTTTACTTGACAGGAAAGCAACTTCCAGCTGTGGGGAAAGAGACTTCTCTTTGACAGCATGTGAACATGATCCTGATTTCATGGATGCCAGCCAGCCTAGCTGCAAAATCTGAATTCTGCCACTGTTTACCTATTTGATCTCCTTGGCAGCTGTACTGCCAGAGGACAGTTCATGATGCTTAAAGCAAGGAGACACTTTCCCCTGTTGCTGCATGCCTCACATGAGCACTGACACCTTCATCTTAGGCTAATACAAAATTCAGAATATATCACTCATTTTCTAGTGTTTATAGTCATCAATTTTGTGTTTTCAGCAAGGACCTGTCCTAACTGTTGTAAATGTATATTCCTAGATTTTGTTGTTCACCAGATTTTGCCCTACCAGTCAGTGTCAGTGGATACATTCAACTCTAAGAACGATGTGTTTGTAGCCATTGCACAGCCCAGCATGGAGAACTGCATGGTGCTGGAGTGGGATCACATTGAAATGAATTTCAGGAGTTACGACAACATCACAGGTACACAAACACTGGGATCCCAGTTGTTGATGAACTGTTGGCATTTCACAAGGAAAATTGTGAGGGCAAGACATAGATGGGACCAGATGATGGTTTTTGTCCTGCATCTGTATTTAAACTGGCAGATTAAAGTTCACAATATTTGTAGAATAATAATTTCATGGAGTAGTGCATTTTGTTCATACATACACATTTAACCTCGCTATAGCACGCAAACTAGGCTTTTTCAGTCTGAACTTGTGAGTTGTTCTCAAGGTACAAACACTAACATGAATGTCACAGCTGAGCTACTCCCTGCCTAAATCACACTAATTAAAGGATAGATTAAAGGAGCCTTTGCTGTTGTGCCTGCAAAATAGAAGACAGAAATATTCTGCTGCATGTAGAAAGAAATAGGCCTGAAGGATACGTGTGGGTGGGCAGTCTACAAGTCCACTAAACTAGTGCCCTAGCTCCACACCCAGCACGTGTGCAGAGACACATTTCTCAAACTACTGTCCTGTATTCCTAGAAAACCCAACTTAAGTGCTGGGCTCTGAAATATGGGAGAGGTGCAGACTACAATTATGTAAAGAGCTTTTTGTGGAGCCTAAAGCGTGTTTTGTAGAGCTTAGGAGCAGGTTGTGTACTTTGGGGGGGGGAGGGTCATTTTTGACTCTACGGTTGGCATTCAGGTGTCTGAATTTAGCCCTCTACAATATGGACCTGAGCTAGTTGTCAAGACTGCCTTAATACTCAATACGCAGAGAAAGAAGTGAACCATTTTCTAGAGAGCTCTTTGACTTAGACCAGAAAGAGCCTGAATGATCAGCTCAAGTAGTCATGTCTACACTGCAAATACTTTATGGTACTGGAGATGAATCCCTACGTTACTGGCACTGGAAGGGTGATGGTTCATCACAGGCTAGCTGTGAAACAGCAGTGGGTGAGGGCCAGCTGGGGACAGAGCAAGCACAGGGGTCTGTGCAGATTCAGTTCTACATAAACTGTTTCAGAGACAACTTCTTTTCTTGCAACAAATCATTTAATAAATAGTTCAGTTGTTACCTTTTGATGTGGGTCTTGTATAGTGACTGGAGATTGTCAAAATGGACCATAACTCGATATGATTTGATCTGGCAACTGCAGTAGTCCTAAATATTTTGAGTTTAACGCAATCCAAAAATTCAGAAACAACAGAGTTAGATTTATCTTTTTCATCTTGCTGTGGTACTGATATCCACAAGACGCATCAGTAGCAAAAAGCTGACTCTGGCCCTCTTGGACCAAGAAAAACAGAATATATTTCATTCTTCTAGTTAAACTGGAAATACAGACATCCCATGAATAAAAGAATTTCAAGTTCTTGCTGAGTTGAGAGATAAGAACTGTTGTTACTGAGTAACAAAATCTGGCTTCTGGATAAAGAGTAGTGAGCACTTTAGGGTTCACCTTTTAAGGGGTGCAATTTGAAGTCAATTTTCCAGTTACCGGGGAGAAGAAAGCGAGAAAAGAAGCTCTGATGGTGTGTAGTAAAAGACAGTTATGAGATGACGAAAATTTACAAGAAGGGATGGGTGATTTGGTAATATTTTTGTGGTTTGAAGAGTGCATTGTACTGTGCTAATATGTGCTTTTCTTTGGGCAATAGGTCAGTCCATAGTGGGATGTAAAGCCATTCTTGTTGGTGACCAAGTCTTTGTGGTGGTGGCACAGCTCTTCGGTGGCTCGCACATTTACAAGTACGATGAAAGCTGGACAAAGTTTGTCAAATTCCAGGATATCGAAGTGTCTCGCATTTCTAAGCCGAATGATATAGAGCTTTTTGAGATAGACAGTGAGATGTTTTTTGTCATCGCAGATAGTTCCAAAGCAGGTTTGTCCACAGTGTACAAGTGGAATAACAAAGGGTTTTACTCCTACCAGTCCCTTCACGAGTGGTTCAGGGACACTGACGCCGAGTTTGTTGATATAGATGGGAAATCCCATTTAATCCTCTCTAGCCGCTCGCAGGTCCCCATTATACTCCAGTGGAACAAAGCTTCCAAGAAGTTTGTCCCACACAGTGAGATCCCCAACATGGAAGATGTCCTGGCTGTGAAGAGTTTCAGGATGCAGAACAACCTGTACATCACGCTCACCAGGTTCATCGGTGACTCCAGAGTAATGAAATGGAACAGCAAACAGTTCGTGGAGATACAGGCTCTTCCCTCCCGAGGAGCCATGACGCTGCAGCCTTTCTCCTTTAAGAATAATTACTACCTAGCCTTGGGAAGTGACTATACGTTCTCCCAGATATACCAGTGGGATGGTGAAAAGAAGATCTTCAGGTTATTTAAAGAAATCTATGTGCAGGCGCCGCGTTCTTTCACAGCTGTGTCAACGGATCGAAGAGATTTTTTCTTTGCCTCCAGTTTTAAAGGAAACACACAAATATTTGAACATATCATCATCGACTTGAGTTTATGAAAAGCTGCTGGATTGAAATTCATGTAGAATGACATTTATACACAAGCAAAACAGTGACCTTTCCGAGAACAGGGAGCACCTATGGAGTATGATGACATTTTCTGAACTTTTAAAACTTGCATATTAATCAGGGATTGCATTTACTCGGTTGCTGCATGACATGTCCGTTCTATCCTTTTTCAAAGACACTTTGCAACCTACAGCCGTTCAGATGAGTGTGCAGTGCATTAGGATTAATTTTGACATCTAAGAACGATATAAATTTTACCCAGAAAACTACCTTAGATTGGACATCTCATAATGAAAGCAACACGGAAGCCATACCATTTCTATGCTTCGGCAGAGAAATGCTTTTGACTCTTTAGCTAAGATCTCAGCAAAGATTTTAAGATTAGAAGCAGGTCCTCATGCTTGCTGATGAATTGTAAAAGCAAACGAACATTCCGGAATACACTTCATTTTGTTTTCTCGAGCTCTATCTTCAAAATCTGTCTTTGTGGTTTGTAGTAAGACCAAGGTGTCATTTTAACTCATTGTAGATTAAAAGGAAAGTCAAAATCTATTGCCATTTTTCTTATATTAATCACTATTTCAGCAACAAATTGTACGTAACCAAGAGCCCAGCCCAGAGTACCTGGGTGGCCAGGAAAATAAAGGTATTTTGCTTCTAGACTGTGAGATCTTAACAAGTTAATACAGACTGAAAATAACAGCGGGCTGCTTGGTGCCTTGAGTGCACTGACTATAGATTCAGTCTCCTTTGTGGATTAATAGGTATTCCAGAAATACATCTCATTGTGCCCTAATTCACACTCTTCCTGATGATCCCGGTAGATTCTGGGGTGTTTTACCAAGGTCTTATTCTTCCACAAGACACAGCTTAAATTTTAGTTTGTAACATGCATCTACATTCATGTTCTTCATGCTGCAGCTTGTCTGTACACAATGAGATGATTTATTCTTCTGAGTTCTCCCTCCAGCACAGCTCACAAGCAATAAATTCAGGTTTTGATCATCACAAGCTGTACTCGGGGAATCTGAGAACCAAACTGGACTTTGTTGTCACCAGGTCTTTTGAAACTGAGGCAGCTAGAGCTTACCCTGGCTCCAAGAAGAAGAGTTTCCTTTTGGTGGCCCCAGACTTTTGCTGGGTTGCCAAGCTTTCAAAAGTCTTGCAGGTTGTACAGCAGGATGTGAACAGTCCACGTCTCGTTGGTGTTTTGGGTGGCTACAGAATAAGGCGTTCATTTATCTTAGATCTGGCAGCAGTCCTGGTGTGCACAGAGCCTCTGGCAGGGTAACAGCTGGGGACCATTCTCCTGGAAAGGCTCCAACATATTTACCCAACGAAGTTGTATTGCAGAAGCCTTGTTTGTTTTGGTTGTTGTTTTCATGTATACAATATTTTCTTTGTCTTCATACTGCATCGCCTGTTAGGTTGTTTTATCATGAGTCTTGCTGCTGCACTTCCACACTGGCTAATAGCAAGGCTTTGTGTAAAGCAAGTGGAGCAAATAAAAATGCCCTTTTTTTCCATGCTCGAGTATCTCACTGCCTCTGTGCTGAGTGAGCTTCGGGTTTCTGCCCCGGCCACACACATGAAACGTGCCCTAATACCAAAAATAGGGATGTTTTGACAGGCTTTCCAACATCCAGATGTGAACAGCGATGCAGACGAGGATTCTGCACAAGGACTCCCAGGAGGAGTCGCAATCTACCAGCAACCTGGAATATCACAGCCTTCTCCAAGGTTTGCCTTGCTGCTGTGAAATAAAAGTTATTACTGGCCCGTCAGAGACATAACTTATTTTATTCTGTTTTTAAGTTATGTGTTAATTTCTTTTTTTTTTCTCTTTTTTTTTTTTTTTTTTTTTTTTTCCTGTATAGGTGCTCATTCTGGTTTTATTTTTAATTAAATGGGCAGTTTAGCCCATCCACCTGCCTGAAGCATTGATGTTTTGCCCTCCAAATCCTGGTGTGGTGTCAGTCCTGTGGCTTCAATCAGACCAGCAGATAGATGCTCTTTCCTTTCACCTCGCATACCAACATCAGCAGTAGGTTTTAGCAATACCTCTCCTTGGACTAAACTAACAAACCCACAAAACTGAGAGATGATTTATGTATCTGCCAGTGAATGAAATTTCTTACCATTTTCTTAGTTAACTTTTTAACTTCAGATATGGCTGACAAGCGATGTTTCTTTAAATTGTGTTGTGGGAAGGCATTTTTTTAGTCCTTTCCTGTCTAGCATGCACGTTTGAACGCGGTCACATATTCTGACAAGGAGGGGCAATTCTCAGCACTTTCTTTAGGGCTCGCTGCTAGTACCATATGCTTAGCAAGGGCACAAGTCCAAGAGCTAAAAGCTGATTTAGAGAAATTGGATCTTGATATTTTTGATTTGAAGGGAAGCAAGAGGATGGCGCAGAAGTGCTTTTGTATCCAATAGTCGGAAATGGTACCGTTGTGAGAGAGTCCCGGGGATTTGAGACTTGGCTATCAGGTTGAATTAAATTAAAATGGTCTCTGCAGGGACGGGCTTAATAAAGAGGATAAAGCGATCAGCGGGAGCCTCGCTCATTCACACGGGACCAGAAGAAGAAAGCGAGGGGAATGAGTTCTGTGGGCAGGCTGCATCGCTGCCGAGTAGCTCTGGAGGTTGGTCGGAAAGCTGGGCTCAGCGTCCTGGCCCAGCTTCAGGAGGAGGCTGGGTCGGCAGCTGCTGCCTGTGGGGCCGAGTTAGTCAAGAGGCAGGGTAAAAAAGGACCTGTTAATGAAAAAAAAGGGATCACGGAACACTTCTCAGGATTTAATGAAGGCAGGGTCTCAAAAAAAGCCTCGCTGTGCTCTCCCTGCTCCCAAGGAAGAGCTCCAGGAGCAGCCAAGCAACTAAAACTCTGCCTTCCCAAACGCAACAAGGGTTTTTCCTCCATGGCCTATATTCTGTACTAAAAATTGTTATACGCAGCACATAATCTATGCATATCCAGACTTTACTGCAGCTGTGAGAACATCAGGACGGTGAGAAAGGATAACAGCACATGCCACCTGGTAATTTTTATTGTATTCTAAAATACGTACAATAATGTAAAGAACTGTAGTTTATATAAACATAGGTTTAATATGGTATGCTAGCTACAGCGGGAACATTTTAAGGCTGTATATACATTTAGCTTTTTTTTAGTAAAGAGATAATGTAATCTATGCCACTGACAAATGTATGTACTCCTTCAGTCGCTAAATAAAAAGTAGTTAATGAGACTAACTGGTGCATTGCCTGTGTTAAAATAGCCGTGCTGGGAAGCGTGTCCCAGCTGGAGTTCAGAGAAACACAGGGGGGTTGGGGCTTCCTTGGAAATGGGGCCTGTGAACCCACCTCACGTGGGCCATGGAGCCACAAGAGGTCCCCTCATGGTCCATGAAGCCCCAAGAGGTTTCCAGCCCCGGTGATACCCAACAAACCCCAGGATCTGACCACCAGGAGGGTGGAGGTCGAGCCAGAAGACCCCACCAGACCCAGCTCCTTGTCCATTTCTGGTCGATTTGGGTTTTCAGAGCCTGGACCTGAAGGGAGCCGTGTTCTTCCACGTTGGACGAAGTTTCTGTGTCGGGGGTAACACGGACCTCCAAGGTCTTGCAGCTCCCTGGTTTCCCCGTTCACTCTTTCCTTACACCCCCTCTAGTGTTACCAGGTATGTAATGCAGCTACGAGTTTTTTCTGTTCAGATTAAAGGCATTTTCTGAAATCTTTCCCTTCTTTCTTTTTCTTTTTTTTCCTCTCTCACCACAAACCAAAGCCATCTTCATTTCGAAAAATATAAGATACTCAAGCAGGTTTCGTAAATGCAGAGTGGATAGGAACCAAACCATAAAATTAACCCACAGCTTCTGATCTTCACTGGGGAGTCTCTTCATTAAATTTTACTGAATCACTGGCATTTACTTTGAAATTGCAAAAATAAATATAAATCTATCAACGCTGAATGCATTTCATTTGAAGCAAGCCTTGAGCATTATCCACTGATCAGGTGAGTCGTTAATGCAGGGAATAATTCGTTGTGTTTCCTCCTCTTTCTTCAGAAATAACACAATTCTCCGTAACTAATTATAGGCTTGTGCAATCAAAGGCAGGGCTGACACACCGTAATGGGATGCAATTGCTCCAGGATCACTGCTTTCCTTTTGGGTATTCCAGCTCCTGAGGAGTCAGCAGCCTTTGTGGTGTGGTTCACTGCAACTCCATCGTGGTTTGAACATCGAAGCACCACACCAGCTGCCCCCCGGTTTCTTTGTCCTTGCCAGGTTAACAATTTTTCCCACTCTTTACCGTGTTCTTCAAACCATTTTCTGAAAGTTTCTATTCATCCTTGAAAGTCACAGCAAGATAACCGGAGAAAACTATTCCCAAAAAGCAAAGCATGGATGGTTGCTCCTCCCCAGATTTAATGGGGAAGACAGAGTAGGGTCTTTTTGAAAGACTTTTTTCACAACATAATGCAGAAGAAATGGATCTGCAGCTGTTAATACATTTTTTTGTTATTTATTTGTTTGTTTTTCTAGTATCTAGAGAACAAGTCTTACCAGGAGCAGCTGAGGGAGCTGGGGTTGTTTAGCGTGGAGAAGAGAAGTGTGAGGGGAGACCTTTTTGTACTTTAAAGAAGATCATAGTGAGGTGGGGCTCAGGCTCTTCTCCCAAACATCCCAAGCGCCAAGCGATAAGACGAGGGGAGATGATAGCCTCAAGTTGCACCAGAGAAGGTTTAGGTTGAATATCAGGAGAAACTTCTTTACTGAAAGGCTTGTGCAGCATTGGAGCAGGCTGCCCAGGGAAGTGGTTGAGTCACCATCCCTGGAGGCCTTCAAGAAACGTGTAGATGCAGAACTTAGTAGCATGGTTTAGTGGTGGACTTGTCAGTACTAGGTTAAAGGTTGGACCAGATGATCTTAGAGGTCTTTTCCAACCTGAATGATCCTATGATTCTAACATGGATTAGGTGAAGAAAATGTTGAAGGGAGGAAGCATCTGGAGCTGCACATTGCCACACTGGAAAGAGTCACAGAGGGGTGCGATGCAATTTGACAGGCAAGGAAGAGATTTTTTACAGTCTGGGAGATGGGTTGAGAGAGATAATACGGGTCTTGGGAAGATTAGATGAAAAATTTCTGAAGGCATCTCCTTATTCCAGTTTTACTCCATCAGCAAAGTAGCCTAGTCAGTTTGGTGGAAAGCAACAAAAGCAGGTGGCAGAAGTTTAATGCAAGAAATATTGAAGTAGAGACAAGAAAACTAGAGATGGTGAGCCTGTAGACAAATGCTTAGTTATCTGGAGGAAAACAAATCACATTTTCCAGGCAGAGGGATATATCAGTATGAGATCAGGGAATCAGGGAGAGCAAAAAATATGTTTCTAAATAAAGGAAAGGGATAGGAATGACAGAATGTGAAGTGTGAATTTACTTAATTGCTGTGTAGAGAAAGTATCTAAGTGCATTTCCAAGGTCACTCAGAGAATGCAATCCACATCATTTTCCCTTTCAGAGTCACCCTAGTTTATGCTTAATTAAACTATGCAAGCTCTGCACACTCTAGAAAATGCCCTTTTTATTACATTGTAGGCAATTTGCATTTCTGAAGGGCGTTTGGGAACCATGACATCACCAGAATGAAGGGCTTCTGGTAGCGTGGCTTCCATTTTTGTCCAGTTGCAATTTGACTTTTATTCCAAAGTCCATTTCTATTTCCTGCCTGGACATTAGGGCAGGATTGTACAAGAGTGCTCATTTTCTAGCTTCAGTGGCTGTTTCGGTTCTTCTGACTCAGCAGTCCCCTTGGAGATGATTCATCCTCCAGCTGCAGGTGTGCCCTGACAATTATTCCTCCATTTCAGTCCAGCAAATGAAAGGTCAGTGGGTCAAGAAAGCACTCATCACCCAGGGCTGGTGGAGTCAGAGCGGAGCCGGAGCTGGCATGTGGGAGGAGGGAGCAGCACTGCTCTCTGCATGTTGATTATGCCCTCTGCCATTCCTTTCTCTTCTGCTCTCGCCAGTATGGCAAATGGTTTTGCCAGAGGTTTATAGAAAGCAAAGTGCCAATGAGGTCCTGACGGTGGAGATTTGCTTGGGGTGCTTCAGAGAGCAAGCCAGAAATAGCATAGGGAAATAGAAGTTAAGTCAGCAGATCTGGTTAATGGCATCTGCCCAGAATTTGTTTCTAAACTCCATAGCCCGGGGGTCTCCTTGGATCCCCAGCTTCTCTTGGTTCCTGCTGGCAGCATTTTCTGACTCTGTTTTGTACCATTAGCGTCTGGGGAGCACACCGCGGGACTTTCATTCTGGAGGAAGGCTCATTACAATTATCTGAGCCTCTGTCACCTCAGGATCTGATTACGGTGCTGGGGTTGCACCTTGAAATCATTACAATTAAGACTTAATGAAGTGAGTAACTACAGAGTCCTGCAGTTACTCCCCACCAACTTGCTGCATCTGCCTCTAATGCAGGAATAGTTACCACCTGATTTTTATAATTTTTAAGAGGTGAAACCTGGTGTTTCAAGTTTGTCCTGCAAAATCCCACAATGCTGGGTCTTTGTGAGCCTAGGCAGCTCCCCTTCCACATCCCAACATAGACTGGGTGAGCTTAGAGCATGCTGCAGGCTGACAATGGGTGCATGTATTGGGGTGAAGCTCTGTTTTTTGGTCTGGAAAGTGACCTTGATGACAAGGAAATCCTGGGTGATGACTGTGGAGAAGGCTCTGCTCATGTCCACTGAACTCTGGTCTAACTTCCATGTGGTGCAGTAGGCTGATGTGCCTGAGTGAGTTCCTGGGCATTGGGAGCCTACATCCCTGGGCAGGAGCCTACTTCTCTCCTAGGTTTGCTGTTCATGAGCAATGCTGGGCTTGATCCTCCAGACTCTTTTGCTAGCAGAGCAGTGAAAAGAAATGATGGCATGGGAAAATGTGAAGTTTGTAGGGATAATGGGGAGGTTTGGTGAGGTTACCATTCACAAAGGCAGCCCACAGTGGGCACGAGACCAGAGCTCCTGCTGCTAGCACCTCCTTGGCTCCTCCTGACGTGCCTTGAGGATGTACCTGACCTGAGTCAGGAGAGCAGAGTGAAATATGGAGCTAACCAGCACTTGGACGCCTTCTGGCCACCCGGGGGTGAAATGGAGCATACGTGTATGCAGGTACGCTTCCTGATCTCGTGCTGCCATGCTAGTAACAAATAGCAATTGGTTCCCTTACTTGTCTAAGGTATGAATCAAGGCAGATTTTGGGGTAGAATGGGAAGTAAATGGAGAGTTTATCTCTTTTCAATTCTCTTTCTTTCCTCTTTGCCTCTGTCTTTCTAGTAGCTGGGAGATTATTATGTCTGAATTGTTAGACTAAGAACCAGTTTTCACTTAAATGACCACTGAGATATTTACCTTTACTGTTGTAGGGAGACTCCTACCAACAACTGCAGGTTGGATGAGGATCATTTGCCTTTCCACACTTCCAATGAATTATCAGTGAGGGTCAACTGGTGCAAATCCTGGCCCTTTGGCATGGTGGGCAGAGAACAAGGAGGTTCTCATAGCTTGGCATCAGGCAGCTCCAGGCCCCTCTTTTCTCACTGAAAAGAGGAGGTTCCCCATAGAAGGGGGTGGAGGGAAATGCTAAGCTACCAATCCATGAAAGAAAGTAAGTTTGCAGATGACACTCAGTAAGTTTGCAGATGACACCAAGCTAGGTGCGTGTGTCGATCTGCTCGAGGGTAGGAAGGCGCTGCAGGAGGATCTGGATAGGCTGCACCGATGGGCTGAGGTCAACTGTATGAAGTTTAACAAGGCCAAGTGCCGGGTCCTGCACCTGGGGCGCAATAACCCCAAGAAGAGCTACAGGCTGGGAGAGGAATGGCTGGAGAGCTGCCAGGCAGAGAAGGACCTGGGAGTGATGGTGGACAGTCGGCTGAATATGAGCCAGCAGTGTGCTCAGGTGGCCAAGAAGGCCAACGGCATCCTGGCTTGTATCAGAAACACTGTGACCAGCAGGGCTAGGGAGGTGATCGTCCCCCTGTACTCGGCTCTGGTGAGGCCGCACCTCGAGTACTGTGTTCAGTTCTGGGCCCCTCGCTACAAGAAGGACATCGAGGTGCTTGAGCGGGTCCAGAGAAGGGCGACGAAGCTGGTGAGGGGCCTGGAGAGCAAGTCCTATGAGGAGCGGCTGAAGGAGCTGGGCTTGTTCAGCCTAGAGAAAAGGAGGCTCAGGGGTGACCTTATCACTCTGTATAAGTATATTAAAGGAGGCTCTAGCGAGATGGGGGTTGGCCTGTTCTCCCATGTGCCTGGTGACAGGACGAGGGGGAATGGGCTAAAGTTGCGCCAGGGGAGTTTTAGGTTAGATGTTAGGAAGAATTTCTTTACTGAAAGGGTTGTTAGACATTGGAACAGGCTGCCCAGGGAGGTGGTTGAGTCACCATCCCTGGAAGTCTTCAAAAGACGTTTAGATGTAGAACTTAGGGATATGGTTTAGTGGGGACTGTTAGTGTTAGGTCAGAGGTTGGACTCGATGATCTTGAGGTCTCTTCCAACCTAGAGATTCTGTGATTCTGTGATTCTGTGAAAGGGAGAAATAAATCTCTTTTTAAAAGTCATTGACTTCAGTGTCCTGTTCTAACCAGGAACATTTTAGCAAATGTGACTGAGAGTTTGAACATGGTACTGGTGGTATCTGTGATGTGGCTGCAGGAAGAGTTTCTAAAATGTCTGGAGCTTTAGTATGGTCAGAGTTAATTCCAAGGAGCAGGGGTGCAGATGGAAACAGGTTACTTGGTGGTGTGTTAACAGCTGTAGGGAAAGAGAGTTACCCTTCTGGTGAGATCCTCTTTAGTGAGCACAGGGAAGGAAGAATACATTTGAATTATGCAGACCATAAAGAGAGCGATGCAAAGCAAGACCTCTGCAGTGGGAAATGCTGCACGTTTGCTGCAGTCATCAGTAGAGGCATGCTCGGCTGCTCAGGAAATGTTGCAGGAATGTTCACTTTTTCATCTGTTACTCTATTTCTTGTTGTTGTTGTCTTTAACGTCTGCTTTTCTGAGACTTCTTCTCCAACTTCTGCTTGGTGAGCTGAATATTACTCGTGTTCTAGCCGCTTTTTGATTCTGTCCATGTTAGCCACGCTTGTGATAGAAAGGATCAGAAGATGCAGTATTCAGGTGACAGAAAGGCTGTCAAACGTGACCTGAGCCAAAATGGAAAAAGTCACAGTCATGGGGTGGACCTCATGGGTCCACCTGCCCCAACCCCTGCTCACGCAGGGCCACCCAGCGCAGGCTGCCCAGGCCCACGTCCAGGCGGCCTCTGCAGGTCTCCAGGGAGGAGGCCCCACGGCCTCTGGGCAGCCTGTGCCAGGGCTCCGGCACCCACACAGCACAGGAGTGCGGCCTTGTGTTTGTTTGTTTTTTTCCTTATGTTCAAGCCCTTCCTATGTGAAGAGAGTGAAGAAGAAACACGCTGCTTATAACCCCTTGCACAGAAAATCCAGCCATTCTAAGGCTATTTAATTCTCTGCTCCTCTTATCCTCCTCAAGATGTGTACAGATGAAATCACTTCCATGTCATTTGCAGTGACAAAGTGTTCCTAAGAATAGACTTAGCTTGGTGACCTTGTAGTCAGCAGTCAGTTAAGGCACCACTTAGCGCTGACACCGAAGCTATTTAGGAAGTAATGAGTTGGCACAGCACACTAACTTCGGGAATAACTGGGAGCTAATGTCTGCTGCATGCCCCACGCAGTGGTATATGTTAAGGAGGAGGGTGGGTCATTCCTGCTGCTCCCAACTGCAGCCCAAGGCACTGAGTTGGTCTTTGCTAAAACAATTCAGGCCCATCCATAGGTTTCTTCCCTGTCGTACCTCACCTGCGTTTGTCTACACTAACTAGCATGGGATCTTCCCTTTCAACCCAGGAGGACCAGCTCTCTGTAGTTATCCACAAGTACTGTGACATTGAGGTAAATTATGTAAAATTACCTAGAGTTATATCAGCGACTAAAGGGTCTTCTGCAACCCCTCTCATCTGAAGTAAGTCATAAATTCTCCCCAGGGGCAGGTGAAGGAGAATGCTTATTGAGCCCTCTCTTATTTGTAAGAGCTTGGGAGGTAAGAAAGCCTCTCCTGTCCTCAGAAGAGACAAGCTCTGATATCTCAGTCCTGGGGCTCCCCAGAACCTACTCATTTCCAAGAGAGTAGGCCTCAGAAATGATGCGTGGTTGTCAGGCACGAGCAGCATCCAAGGGTGTGCAGATCTTTTGGCAAAATGTGGAGTGTTACAAGCAGAGTCTTTGAATTGCTCTGAGTGACAAAAAATGGGGATGGAAGCAGCTCTTCCTGCATGGAGAAGCCACAATGGGGGACAACAGCTCCTGCAGCTTCTTTCTATAAAGCTATTTTGTCAGAAGTACCTGTATTACACAGACAATTCAACAAGAGACTGGGAAGAGTTTTGCTTCAATCCATAGGGATGTATTTGGGGGCTTATCTTCCCTTATTTGGTAAAAACTCATAACTGTTGTCACCAAGATACCAAAGCACAGCATAGAGTTACAAACCATTCTGCGTAGGAGGCCAGAAAGGACCCTGAATACTATAACTATCCTCCTTGTGAGGAGCATACAGCTTCAGTGTGAGGCAGTTTCTGAGCAAGACAAACTACTTCTCTCCCTGAGTTTGTTCTCTAGTGTCAACAAATCAAATCTGAATTCTCTCAGTTTAAATATATTTTCAGAAAAAAATCTGCTGTTGGATACATCCTATTACACAAGTGTTTGGAAATCAAAATGAATACAAAAGGTTTCTTTTTTGTGCGTGTGTTTCTTCTGTCTGAAATCTTTCACATGCAGACATTGACGGTTTGTCAAGCACAGAAGAAACATCTCAGTTTCAGCAGACACGAGGAAATAAAATATCTAAGGAAATGGCAAAAAGTAGGAGCAAATGAAAGATCTTTTCAATAATGTGCAAGGTTACGGAAAACAAAGATATTCATGAACCTTCTAAAACTGAATACCAAACAATGAGATTGTATTTACTTTAACAAAAGAGCTTTCTTTTGTCTCTTTGTATTTAACCCCAAATTATTTGCATTGTCTCCCATGGCAACAAATTCAATCCTTTGAAAATATGTTTGCCGTTTGCTGGTAATATCTATTACAATAAAACATGATGCTTATTGTCAAGAGCTGTGTAGGAGGCATAGAAGGAAATTCAAGAAAAGCACAAAGATCTCTTATACCACGTGTTCAGCATACCAAGCTACTTAACTTCTTGTCTTTGGTCTTGTTCTTCAGGTCAGAAGACTTTTGAAGTGTTGCCAAGATAACATACTCCTTCTGCATGGACTAGAGATTGCTCAGAGGTGGCCTCTCTGCCCATGTAAAGGTGGAACTGGAAGCAGACCTCGCACCTCTGGGGAGCTTTGCTTCGTCCTGCTTGGCTGCCTACTGAGAAAGATCATGCAGGTAGTGACCAGCAGGTCCTTCGGTGCCTTTCAAGAAACAGTAAGAAAGAACAACTTCAGCCAATGCAAACTCGGTTTGGTTTACTTCTTAGCAGGTAGCTAGGTAAGATAGGAGAAACTCTAAGAGCACTATACTCGGTGTGGTTGTGGCACTGCTGGGCACTAGGAAGAAGGGATGGGCAGGAAGGGTTGGTGTTCTGGCAGGGTTAGGTGGGGGAGGCAAAGTACTGCACAAACAGCCCTCCTGGGTGGGGGGATGCTTGGGGTCACTTCTCTGTGCAGGGGTTTATCGGGCTGGGGATCACTGCACCGTGCTTCACTGGAGATGTGCTTCTGTGCTTCACAGGCTATAAATCTGTTGTACTTGCCAGAAGCTTTAGTGGTGTATGGGGTTTATGTGGGAAGGTTTTGGTAGCAGAGGGCTTCAGGGGTGCCCTGTGAGCAGAGCTCAGCACCTGCCCCAGAGCCGGCTCCAGCTGCTCCAAAAAGGGACTTGATGCTGGTGTTTTTAGTTTGCTTTTAGTTCTCATTGGTCTAGTCTGTTATTAATAGGCTGTAAATTATATTACTCTCCTTACACTGAGTCTGTTTCACCTGTGACGGTGATTGGTGAGCCCTTTTCCATTTTATATTCTCCTCCTCTTCCTTTGAGGAGGGGGAGTGAGAAAGCGGTATGGTGGAGGTTTCACCCTCACAAAGCAGTGAAGGAGAAGTTCTCCCTTTTGCTTCTGACTCTCTTTGGTATGAAAAGGTTATTCCAAAGATCTCTCATTGCCCAGTCTACATATCCTCAATTCCTGAGACTTAGGGTAAGTGACACGGGATCATGAGTAGCCCGGGCAAGAAAGAGCCCTGTCCTGGCTCAGAGAGCTGGTTTCCAGGCAGGAAGGCCAGAGGCTGTGCTGAGCCTTCTCTGTTCCTCTCTGTGATGCAATCTATGGCCAGAGATGGGTTGAGCAGTGACAGGCCTGTACCTTACCTCTGCAGGGATAGGTGCTGCTGGCTGGGGAGGGAGTGGAGCAGCGTGGGCATCACTGAGTGTTCGTCTGCTTAAGCTCTTGACAAACTGCATCACTAAAGGAGGCTGACCAGTGACTTGCCTCCCTTGGGTACATTCACTTTTTTGAAGTCTCAGGATGCAGCCTTAGCCCATCCTATTACTCCTTAGGTAACTTGAAGATCCCTGAACCTCGACCATCTGATAGCGAGGCAATGCATTTGAATATCCCCAGGAGAGTAGTGCAATACACAGTGGGTTCGGTGGAAATGCCTGTGGAGCTCAGCCATTTAGCATTTCCAGCTGAAACTTGCATCTTATCCCATTGTATGGTTGAGAGTAATGGAAGCTTGAGACGGTGTTTCCAGATAGCTTCTGTTCACATACTCTTAGGCAGACCTCAGAGGGCTTTTTACCCTGAAGCTAGCACACTCTACGCCCTCAGAACTGCCAGAAAAAATATGCTTAAAAAATCCCATAAAATTTAGTAAATGTTAGAGTTTTTTTTCCCATGTGATTTTCTTGACTACCAGTCTAGTTTATGCTTCCAAAGAGCACCTATTTATCTCCGGCTATCAGGGCTCCCCTGTTTCTCTCTTTTCCCCTATTCCTGCTGCTCTTTCACCCTCCAGCTGATGTGGGCAGCTAAGCTGAAAGAACAACAACAATAAAAAATGGATGGAAGGGAAAAATGATGAAAGAAATCAACCAGGAATTTATCTCTGATGGAAATTTGAGGTATCTCTATGGTAAGAGGTAAGGAGGTGTTTCCAGAGGTCTTGCTGTCTTTGCCTGTCGTGGGAATTACTTCCAGGTCAGCCAAGCAGAAATAAACTGTTAGTCTGAAATTGTTCCTGGGACTAAAACCCTCAAACCACCATGAGGCGGTGGCACTGAGATGGGGCTGATGTTGCCCTGGTCTCAGCCAGCCCCAGGTCTGGTCCCATTCCCAAACTCTCGGATCCACACTGGCATTTTTCAGCAAAACCAACCCCACAGGCGCTCCCTGCCCCTGCTCTGCTAATTTGATTAATAGGCTGGACTGAGCATCCTCCTCCTCGCAGAGCAGCCTCGTGTCGCGATGGCTGGTTTCCAGCCCACGCAGCGTGGAGCACGGGGGCTTCAGAGACCGCTTACAGAATTATCCCGATAAGCAGTGACGAAGGCAGCAGGGCCATTAGTCACAAGGAGACCAGGGCCCTGACAGTGACAGCCGATGATGTACAGCAGCTGCATTTGGTTTGCAATCAGTTCAGGCTACACTTCAGACATTGAAGTATCTTTTTTGGGGTTTTAATTTTTTTTTTTTTTTTTAGCATATCCAGAGAATTATGTACATTGCTCCAGTTGTTGTGTATGCGCCAGGCTGAGAAAGTGTTCTCTTTCAAATCCCCAGTGGCCCGCTAAAGCCCCAAAACAAGCAGCGAGGATTAATTCCTCCCCAGATAAGATTCTCCTAAATCCTAACAGATAATTTGTTTGAAGTTTAATTTTAGTCTGTTATTACACACATGGGCCTTATCTCCATTCAGCGTCGTTAGCAAAATTAAACAAGCCTCTTCAAACAGGAAAGGGAAGCATAGCAAGAGCCCAGGCAAATGAGTGAAATCCAGAGCTAATGGCACTAAAGGTAGGCTTCTGCACTGCTGGCAAGCCCAAGCCCTCAAGGAAGCTCCAATTTATTTTGTTCTCCCATTTTTTTTCCTTGTGGTAGGTGTACAGGCTGCCTGCTGTGGGGATGACCCCATAGGACTCAAGCCTCCTCTGCTGTGATCCATATTTGACCATGTATATCCTACACCTCCTCCTAGTTAATGGGATTAATGTGTTCACTGTACCAGTGGTACAATGGAGCTGAAGTCTGTCCTAGTGGCTTGTGTGGTGATTCTGGATCTCCACCAGAGGGCTCAGCTCTTCCCCTATAGCCAGCGTGAGGTAGGAGCCTTTGGAGGAGGTCATCACCACATTACCTCTGTAAATGGGACTTGGGCCCTCAGTCCTGGTCACAGAAGAGCATTTTAGCATGTTAACACTGCAGTGTCCTCCTGGTCAGGGCGATGTTTAAGTGAACACCTAGGCAGTGTTTATGCTATTTGATCTTGGTCAGCGCTGTTCTGACCAGAGCACAGCTGACCATGTTCGTACCTGATGTACAGCCTTTTTATTTATAAATGCAAGAACCTCTGAAGATAATACTTCAGAAGTCTCCCTCCCTAACTGCGGTTATAAAATCCCTGGATCCAGAAAAGTGAAAGAGGGACTAAGATTACCTGTGTTGATCTTGAACCAAGTTGGGAGAAGAGCAAAGCTCTTGCTATCTGTCTTTGGAGCGGCTTATTTCTTGCTGCCAAAGCCAGCATTACTAGGACCACATGGGCTCCCTCTAGCGAGTACAGGACAAATTCTTCTGCGCTAAAGCTGTGGAAGCTGCCTGGAGCTCATCCACTTCAGCATGTGAAACCGTGGGTGATAAAGTAGGTGAAACGTGGTATCTGTAAGATTAAGCCTCAGGTCAGCATGCTGGGTTTCAATACCAATGTGATGCACCACTAGAAAACATTTAATTTGGTCATTTCCTTCTTATAACGGAGAACTGACCCTATAATCTAATTTAGGATAACATACAAAAAGGAACTGTAATAAGTAGGAGATATCTTCGTTCTCCCTGCCTCATAATGTGGGTAGGTCTGTGTAGAGTTAGATGGGACAGAGAACAATTTTTCTTCCAAGTTAAAGTGTTGCACAGCAGAAGGGCAGGAAGCAAGAGGCACAGGTTGCTGTAATGTACATTCTGGTTAGATAACAAAAAGGAAAATTCTTATCAGTCTCTGGTCAAACACTGCATGATGTCACTCAGGGAGGTTGTGGGATCTCTGTCCTTGGAGATATTCAGAACTTGACTGCACCAAGGCTCAGTGACCGGAGCTAGCTTTGATGTTTGCCCTGCTTTGAGAAAGGTGTCGGAACAAATGACCTCCAGAGGTCCCTTCAGCCTCAGATTTTCCTATGATTTTATGATGGATACAAAAGTCCTTTTGATACATTAACTATCAAGTTTTTCATATTTCAAAGAGGAACGATATGTTTTAATTCACACATATATATTCACAAATGATGAAATGGGCAGAGTGAGCTCTAGGCACAGGACAAAAAGCACTGTGTAGGCTTTACAAATTTACATGTAATTTCAAAGAGCAATCTCCTGTTCTGAGTCTCAGCAATGAATCTAGAGGTCTGCAAGTCTGGCTGTTCCTTAAAGGTTGGACCACTTCTTTGTCAGTCGGCTCACAGACGGAGCTGCATCAGTACAAGTGAGGTTGAAAATAATTTGTCCAGAATACCATTTTCAGTCTTCCTACTTGCACTAATCTGTAGCTTTTTAATGGATTTTTTTTTTTTTTTTTTTTTGGTACAAATGTACTACCAGTATTATGTTCCTCGAAGAGGTCACTAACATTAGGCCAATTCTTAAGAAGTTTTTAACAGCAGGTCCTATTTTGAAGTTATGTTTTTAATGATATTTTCCACAAATTTGTTTTGAGCTCTCTTTTATTATTTTATTTTCCTTTACAAAATGATGCATTTTGATACCACAACTATTTAAAAAATGCACATATTTAAGTTGCTGTGGAAATATCACAGCAGATAAAGCAGCACATCTATTGCTCCTCCTTAGCTTGCATAGTCATGCTAGTCTATTTGCTGTAAACAGTAACAGCATGTTGTACTCTCCCACTGGGAAGGGGAAAAAAGCATTTTCAACAGCAGCCTGAGTAGGATCGTAAACAACATAACAGTCAGCAGAAAGACTAAAGTGACACTTCCTTGCTGAACAAAGACCTCTAAAGACAGATAAGCAAGGTAAGGTATCTGGGTACCAATGTGGCTGATGCAGATATGGGCCGAACTCGAATTCCTCTCCTATGAAGTATGTATCCCCTGTGAGATGCAGAGCATGCCTGTTGTAGACTGAAAGCTGTTCTGTTTTAGACAAAACATCATAATTCACTCTCATTATGCTGGTAATTTAGATGTCCAAATCCAAAGTTCAAGTGACCAGGCAAAAAACTTTTTTTCATCATCTTGCTTTAATATTGTCCCTAAACAGCTTGAAAGTGTGAAACTGTTCAGAGACAAGGACACAAAAACCCAGTGCCATGACTCTGAGCAGATGACAAAGTAGCAGGTAAGTTCCAGATATTTGGATTTCTGATGGTGTTTATATCAAGAGTGGTTTCTCTTTATCATGATTACATTTTATTGTTACTATACATTTTAAACATTATTATACATTTTAGTCACAAAACTTTAACTTCTCTACTGGACTAGGGATTTTGGGGATTTTTTCAGTATTTGGATACTGACATATATTCAGGAATAGTATTATTGTAAGTGTACAGTTTCACATGCTGTTTAAGGTCATATGTCAGTGGAAAATGTTGTTAGTTTTGTGGTGAATTTTGCTAGCCATTATAGTGGTAGCACTGAACAGTCAACTGTTTTCCTGGAAAGCACACGTTGGTAAGCCTCTATATCAGAAGAGCTCTAGGATCAAACTTCTTCACACTCACCAAATAAACTAGATTTGCAGACCTTTCAGTTTTATACAGTGACAGGTGCAGCCAAATGAAAAACTTTGCTCCAACTGCCTCAGATGTTTTTGGGAGATGAGTTTCAAAGTTGCACCCCAATATGAGGTCACCTTTAACAACTTTATTTATGGAAGAAAAATTCTCTCTGATCAAGACTGTGGTCCTGAAATCTATACTGGGATCTGACTTGTGTGGCTTGATTTCATGTGGGGTTTTAAGACTGCTGGTTCTCGTTTCTTCACATGCTATTAATGTGTATACCCTGTACCAAAAAGGCAGGAGCAAGAAGAAACTAAAATACAAATAGAAGGGAGGAGAGAAAAACAAACAAACAAATCACTATGAGAATAGAGAAAGTTAAAACAGATTTATCATAAAGAAAGGGAAAAAAGGAAAGGGAGGGTGTAAGCTAGAAGATGACCCAGTGGGTTAAGAAAGGGCAGGTAGATGCATATTCTCAGGCTCTAACTGTCTGCAGTTAAATTTTCATGCTTTTATTTACAGTTAAGGGAAGGAAGATGGGCTTGTCAGCATGTAAGGGGTTATTATTTCAGCCACGGTGAGTATATTAGGTCTCACAGGCCTGGTAAAATAGTATTATTTGCATTACTTGTGGGTTATCTCTACAGCTCTCAATTCTGATATAACTGTGTCACAGCATGTGAAAACTTTTATAATTTCTGTCTTAAAATGAAGGATTGAAACTGAGGCCTTTCTAATGTCAATGAAAGACATTCTATTTCACTTCAGCATGAATTCAGGATTTCATCTCAAATGTGGAGCTTGTTCAATGCTGAGGGCTCTGTGAACTTATGGTGATGAGCCAAAGCCAAATCCTGGGAGCTCAGGAGGGTTCTGTTTTCCAAAAACTAATGTAAGTTGGCAGGAGTTTTTCCTATCCCTCCTTCGTGGCAAGGCTGTCCAGGGTTAGTATAAAATAAGCTGCAACAACTGCTACTTCTCTTAAAGAAGAATTGCTCTGTGTGGTGCAGCAGGGGCAGTTTCACAAAGGTTATTACAAAACAAGCATTTGCACACAGGACTTTCGGTGAGGACGTTATCTCTTCTAATCCAAGAATTTTCTCTCTTTTTTTTTTTTTTTTTCCGGCTTGGGGTGTGCAGCACTTTACAGGCAAACACAAAGGCAAAACAGCCATGTGCTCTGAATAACTTGCATTCAAATTAGATTGACAACATAATGAGAGCTGAATAATGTTATATTTGGAAGTCGTTGATAGAAATCATCCCAGCTCGTATCTTGAGAGGATAGTAGGATGAGTGGTTATCTATGGCTCTGCTGCTTCTTTCACAGTCATTTTCTTTTCTCATCTTGCCTGGCACTCTTCAAAAATAGCCTCTTAAGATATGAAATTTATCTTAATTCTTCTAAAAAAAATCCTCCTAACTTTCTGGATGGACCCTTATAACGCTCCGATGATGCTTTAGAGTTGGTGTACTCAAATCCTTGCTGATTTCCAGGATGGGTCTTAAATCACACATTATATACCCCTATCCCTCACTATTCTGCTTTGGATTTACAGTCCCAGTTAAAGTTACATCTGTGAAGGAAGATGACATGAGCAAGCATCTTGCTGCTCTCTATCGTTTTAAAATACCAAATCAATTTAAGGGCTTAACTTATTGTTATAGTTTATATTGAACCTCCTGAATCAGTTCATTGAATTTTAGCTGTAGCTATATAAAATTCCATACAGTGAAATTATTTGGCCATACTGTGAATGGCTATGCCATGATCCATCAATGCCACTAACTGCCAGCAATAAAGAAATCCCCCTTTATTCTCCATTTATTTTCGAGAATTTCTAAAACTATTATTGAACACCAGGAGTATATTTTACTAGGCTTTTAATTTTTTTTTTTTCTTTTACAGAGTGTATTGATGATATTTACCTGAAATGCACTTCACTATTGAGTGGCTTCAGTAGCTGTCAGAAAGAGACACTGGGAATACCCAAGGAAACACAGACTGGTAAGGTTTAGTAGTGAGCAAGATAATGGAAACATTTATAAGGGAGAAGATTACAATTCAGTTAGAGATGTGATTTAGTAAGGGGAAAGCTGCATAGTTCTGTTAAAAGAAGATCATGTATGACAAATGTATTAGGGTCATTTCAATGCACTGCTGAATTGATAAAGACGAAATCGTTGACATAATTCATCCAGATTTCAGGAAAGTATTTGTTACAGACTGTACAGGAGATCGATTTACAAGGTCAGAAAGCAGAGCATAGGAGACAACTCCTGAAATGGAATACAAATTGGTTTAGGCACAAGAAACAGATGGTGTCAGTAAAATGAAACAGTTCAGGGTGCAGCGAGGTACGGATACGCCTGAACACGAATACTGAGTACCACAGGATGCGGGTCCCAAATCATTTGTTGCGCTAGGGATGTGGACGTGGGTAGGTCTTCATAGCTTTGGAATGACAAGAGCCGCAAACCCTTTGGGGTGATTGATTCGAAAACAACCACAAAAATGCAAATCGTTGTGGAGAAATCCATGCAGTAAATGCACTTCTAAAGTCCTCTACAGACAGCTGAAAAATGCCTAAAATTCACAGGTGATTAACCACTTCTACCTGCTTTTTAACACCATCTGTGCACCTTGTTAAATACCAAATTGAAACAGATACATTTTCCTGGTGTGTCAGAATCAGCGCAACCACTGAAGTTGAGAAAAAATGACATTGTGCTGTTAGTGAAATGCACAAACAGTGTAGAATTTGAGGGCCCTCTGCACTCTCCATCAGCAACATCTCTAAGGAAGTGCCTTAGCCAGGCTTTGACTTTTTTCTTACTGCGTGGATTTTTTTCTCTTTATTTTAGGAATAGACTGAGAACAGACTGAGTTCAGGTCTAGAACTGAGAACGGCCTAGAGCAAGCACTGCAAGCTCATTGGGGGCCCTAATAACCGAAAATATTCCTCCAAAGGCTCATTCTTCAAGTATGCGAGCTGTCTGCCGTCCTGCTAAAACACAAACAACAAGGGGCTGCATTATTTAGTATACTTCTTGAGGCAATAGTACTATTGCTTCTTTTAACGCAAAAATGCCAGATGTCTTAAAGTTTGGGTGGGAATTTTGCTCCTCATAGCATTTGAAGTTTCACAATGGGTCTCTCCCTATCTTGTAGCCCTAAATTTGACTGGTGTGGCCCTCTAGGCCCTACCTCCACTTGTGAAAGCACCAGTTAATTTTATTTATACCAGCCTTTAAATCTATGCATTTCCGTAAAGCCAAATACTTCTAGTTATCAAGAATCTTGAGCTAAATCTTTTAAGTCCACGATGGAGAAAACATTTAGGGCCTGACCTGTTGAGCAGAGGCCTGTGTGTCTGGCTCCTTATCTCTGCATAGAGCTAACAGCACCAAATTGCTAGTACAGACGCTCAAAGCCACCCCTTGTGCCCTGTTGGCAGGTTTTGGGAACCTTACTTGCAAAAGAAAGCAGATAGATGGCTAAAGAAAGTACCACAGATCTGCACAGCATATGCAAATTATCTCAAATCCATTTTCATTTATTTTGGTATGCTTGGCTTAAAATTATGATTCAGTAGCTGTGTCATAATTCGTATTTGTCCCTCCAAGCTGCCTCTGGAGGACAAGGCAATGGCCAGGGAGAGTCCCCACTTCAGGCTGTGATTTCTGTCTGCTGCTGAGCACAAGACAGATCCCTCAGTCGTGATTTTACATAGTTTTATGGGGTGCTGCTTGGTACTAACTGCTTGGTGCCTCCACCATTTGTCAGAGTGGAAAAAATAAAAATACAGGCCGCATATGACCTCTCACTAGGACCAGGAGATTAAATTTTGAATTGATTCGGTGACCAAAAAGCATGAAGAAAAAGAACTTTTATTGGTGAAAGAAAGGAGATCATTTAGAAAATAAACAGTTTGGAGCCAAAAGAAAAAGGTATGAAATTCAAAGGTAAAACAAGCACCAATGAAGAAATTAAAGGCTACTTTCACTGAAATAATAATTTCCTCTCTGATAATTTAATAGGATCATAATCTCATTAGTAAAATATAAATGCCAAGTGAAATTCTGGAATAACTTGGTACCTTTTACATAATCCCTACCTCTTGGCCAGAATAGTTTGAGGGGAATTGTATGTTTACAAAGATCTTGTAAGCACCCTGGTTCTACTAGGTGTAAGAAAAAGCTTTATAACATTGAGCAATTCCAGAAATCAACCACAAAACAAAGCAGGTCTTAGTCTGGTGCTTTGATTCTGCATGACCAACACAAGAAAGCAGTGGGGGAAAAGACAAGCGGCAGCATCCTCTCCCATGGGTATTGTGACACAGGAATTATAGGGTTCATTTTCTTTCCACCTGATTCAAACCTGGAGCATAAAAACAGAGCCCTTAATTTTTATTTTTTTTTTTTGTTAAAGCTCTTGCATTTTTGTAAGTAAATATTTATGTGAGGAGAAGGAGGTTATTTCCATACAGTTATGGTCTTATCTGGAATGTAGGAACCCAAGATTCAGCTCTTTGTTCTGCTTAACATTTACCTGTTTTCACCAGCTGGAAAAGCTTCTTGGGAGATGCAAGAATGCTCAACAAACTTCCCTTAGAACAGACTGAAAGAGAAGAAGCTCCACAGGTCTGCAAAATTTGAACACAAAACATGCAAACTTCAGCTTAGTGACTCTGTAGGGTGCTATTGCCCATCCAAAGACGTGGTATAGGTTTGATGTGAAATTCCTCATGACTCCATAAAAGCTGCATACCAAAACTGATATGTATTGTTTTTTTTTTTTCCAGACAGACATTTTCAAATGGAGAATTATTTTGCTGTGACATTCTTAACAACTTCTGTTTCAATTTTATGCTTGTGTCCTCTGACAGTGAGCCTTCTTTATTTCCTCCAAATTGACTAGGAAGGGCAGGCTCTCCACCTCCTTTGCTTACAGTCTGCTGAGTACTGACCACATACGGAAAGTGAGGGTCTTTGCACCAAAGAATCTGGTGTGGTCACAGCAATAAATGTCTCTGAAACAGTCAGACAGCTTTCTAGGATTTGATATACTCTACCAGCTGAAAAATGAACTTGCAAGTCTGAAAAGCCACTCATGTGTCAGATCTGATGACAGTACTAGGTCACTCTTCAATTTCATAGTAAGAGACGGTAGGCTCAATTCCCTACCTGGACTTCTCAGTGAAATGAACTATTTCTTATATATATTTTTTAACACACTTAGGCAAACATAAAATGCAGTACACGTTTCCTCAGAACCCGTCGGTTGTGCCTGTCTGAATCACTTGACAAAATATTTTCTCTGATCTTATATTGCATTTCTAGTCCCATCAGTAGCAAGGTATTTTAAGGGAAATAATAACAATGCAGAAGGAGGGCAGTGAGAGACTCTTGACAGGAGGAGTTTGATGCCTCTGGGAAAACAGAATCCATTTACACAAAGTCTATATTCAGTTATAATGACGAGGCCTTGCAAGAGGCTCTGAGATTTTATACTTTTTTCTTTTATATTCTAGTTCCTACTAAATTTTCCTTACTCTTATGTCAAGGGGAAGAAGGACGGTGAATTCTGATGGTAAAAATAAAGTAACATACTCATAATCCTTACACAGTTATTTGCTATCACTAGTATAACAATCAATTAATTTATTAATCAATTTTACATGTGCTCTGAACTTAGAGCCTTCTTGGCTGAGTTGGATTCAAACTCTCCTCAGCATCTTCCAGATGCTCATCCACAGCCTGGTGGGTGGTGTTCCTGGAGGGTTTCACTGAAGTTCGTCTCAGGCTGAGTACTGAGCAGGTCTGTGTGTTTACTGGAAATGTCTAGGGGACAGTGAGCTGCTCAAATGCCTATGCCCGCAATCCTACCCATTTTCTGAGCCTTTCAGATGTAGTTAGACAGGAAGCAGCCAAAGAGCTTTTTTTTCAAGGAAACCTTCTGTACTACTCCAGGTTCAGGTTTCTTTGACAGAAGTGTGCCTAAGAGTTAGACATTGCAACATCACAGGACCTTGGAGAAAGGAGCCTTTAAAACAAAACAATTGTTCAAAGAACTTTTGTGTGAAGTTATATATGGCATGTTACTCCTATAAAATCTACACAAGAGAATGTAATTTGGATTCTAAATCACTCAGAAAAACTCAGTTAGGATTGTTCTGTTGCTCATGTGTGTTCACTGGTTTTCAGAATCAGCTTGTTTTCCAACTTGCTGTCTCTTCTCTGTCCCACCACCTTCTGGCTTTTCCCTTGATTTTTTTTCAGTGAATATCCCACTCAGTACCTGCACTCCTTCCTCTTGGGGCTGCTTCATGTCCCTTCCTTCCTCTGGTCAGATCTCCCTGCCTAGCCCCTTCCTAGAGCCATCCTGCACACAGTCAGCTCCTGTCTCTTCCCCCAAATTCTCTCGTTCTCTCTCTGGAGCAGCCACTACTAGACTCCAGTATCCAGTCACTCCAGCTAGCAGTCATAAAACAACTGAAAGATAAAGGAAAAAAAAATCATAAAAAAGAGACTCTCCAATTTTAATGTTAATGCAGCCCCTAAAACACAACGGGATGTAATATACTGAAGGTCCAAAACTGTTGAGGAGAACAAAGAAACACCATCGCTTTAAAAATCTTTGTTGTTTGCCTAAGATGTGTCCTTCATGGACTTGACTGGGCACAAAAGGATTCAAGGTAAATGAATAACTGCTAAACTGCTTCTGATCTGCAGATCATATTGTCCTGCTGACAGATCATGCATGTGAAGCAGAGGAGCTGATACAGGATAGTGAAACCAGCAATGAACCTGAGAAAATTGAGAAGGCACAGCTGGAATATAAATGGACAAAAAGCAGCCTCTGATGAAGAAAGGAAAAAATCAAAGGAAAGAAAACAACATAAATGCTAAAGATGGTAACACCACCCACAAACATAGGATGCTTCCTCCAAAACACACAAATGAGGGTTTTAGTGTGTATTTATCTAGCATCAGACTAACAAGAATGTGAAACAGACAAACGCTGCTATAAATTTCCAAAGGTACTAAAATATCTGTTTTATCTATGATAGGTTAGATCCTTACTCAGAGGTATTTAAACTCTGATTAAATGGAACCCTGAAACATCTGTGGAGAGTCAGATTGACTCATCCTTCAGGGGACAAGTAGTACATGTTTTCATTACATTTCAATTATGTAGCCTGTCCAGATCTTAAGGATTTACACTGTTTTTTTAATCATATATTTCTTTAGAGTTGGACACGGATGTAATGGTCATGTTAGTGGGGTAGATAAATGACAAAAATAAGCAGCAAAATTGGAAGTGATCCATTCATTGTCCTACGTATGGTAAAAAACAAACAAATGAACAAACCAACCAAACACACACACAAAATAAAACAAGGTTGTTTTCTCTCTTAATGGCTGACAAAGGCACTGATTACTGAAAGCTGTGTTTTAAAACTGTTGATTAAATATCCTGTAAGTGAAAGCTGTTGGTTCAATCTCCTACCTAAGTAGTTGCATAAAAGAGCTTGAGCACCTCAGACCTGATTCTGAATGTGTAATTTGTCCCAGAGGAAAAAAAAAAAAAAAGTTTTTAGAAAGTCCAGAGCCTTCTGAACAAAACATAGAAAATGTTTAGAGAAATGGAGGGTAATCTGGTGAAAAGGCAAATGAACTCAAGATACCAAGGAAGTCTGATCACAAAGCAGAATTGCAGAGAAGAGAGATGAAGCACTAAAACCAGATAAGTTTATCTAGTGAATATATGGAGAAGGAACGCAAAGAAGATTATAGATCTAGTGACAAAAATAACAGGATGTTAACTGAAGAGGAAGGTTGAGAGTTGACTTTTTTTTATCTGACATTCAGTGACAACACCATATTATTCTGATGTTGGCAAGGTGATGGTGCTAAAGCAGTAGCTGCAGCAGGTAGGAGAAGAACCAAGACACGTTAGTTTTGCAAGGCAAGGGGCAGACTGGGCTCCTGAAATCTGCAATTCTGCTTCCTGGTTATATTTATGTTTGAAACTTTTGCTTTTCTTGGGCAAGACAATGGCTTCTCTCTTCAGTTTCTTACTTACAAAATGGGGCTGACTACTTATTTTCAGTCACCTTTTTTTTTGTTTTTGTGAGTTAAGGTAGGAAGGATATGTCTCAGCATGTCTGTCTAGAGCCCAGCAGAGTAACCTGGTCCTGGCCAGGTCCATTCCATAGCAGCATTGCCGTAACCACTGGTAAGTAAGACAGAGAGGATCAGGAAAGCTGAAGAAGTTGCCAAAAGGCTTCTATCAGGCGCGAGAAGTGGTTATTTAAAAATACATATTTGGATTCTTTTATTTCCTTTCTGATCCTATCAAGCATACTCAAAGCATACTTCAGCTTAATTTTTATTTATTCCCCCGAATCTTTCTTGTACTTCAAAAGAAATTGGTTATTCTCATCCAAGAGCTCGGGCTTTCTGAAAAACACTAGCTCTCATCAGACCTTTGATAAAATCGAAAGAGCTGGAAACATTTAGAGTTTCTTTTGTTTTAATAACCTCTCTTTCATGAATATTTTCTTCTCATTTGAATAATTATCATCAATAAAAGTGAAAACTTTGTTTGTTGGAACTGTAAGCAGCTTTGGGATTAAAATGAGTGACATCCTTCAAAAAATGAGGGCTATTAGAGAGCTCTGCTTGTAAAAAAGATAACTCTTTCTGCAAGAGCATTCTGAGCCTGGAGTACTCCAAGACCAATAAAACAGATGAGAGAAATTCTGCAAATGAGAAGAAAAACTGGGAAATAGATTGTCTGGTTCATCTATGCTAGCAGTGGTATGGCTTTAACTATTAGAATACTGTGAAAATGATGGGGTTTCTAATATTATTAATATTTTTTTTTAACAAGAGGGTTTAAATTGTAGTTCTCTTTCAGGCAATTTTTATTATTTGCCATTTGCCCAGGCAAACTTTTTTTTTTTCCAACTGTTTGTTGAGAAGCCTGAGAGGATGTGCAAGACTGTGATATATTGCACACATGACAACATAAACCACAGAAAAATATGAACAGAGAGGAAAGATAAATGTACCCTCTACAACACTAAAGTTACAGGGTGCTGAGCTGAGGAACAGCTAATTTAGAAGAAAATGGGCTATAATTTGGAGAAAATGTCTAAGTTTGATTTATAATTTGCAGGTAAAATGTATGAACTCTGCATATACCCTATCAAACTACAGTTGCATATGCTGCTCTTTTGGTCTTTTTTTCTTATATACAGATAGCCCTGGTTATCTATTCAACTTGATAACCTTAATTTAAAGAGAGTACCTGTTGGATTTATGTGACCTTGCTTTCTTCCCATATAAACTGATAATTAAGCACCTGGAATAGAAAAATATCAGGTACAGAGAAGGGCCACAAGGATGATCAGAGGGCTAGAGCACCTCTACCATGAAGACAGGCTGCAAGAGTTGGGGTTGTTCAGCCTGGAGAAGAGAAGGCTCTGGGGAGATATTTTAGCAGTCTTCCAGTATTTGAAGAGGACCTATAGGAAAGATGGGGAGGGACTCTGTCAGGGGCTGTAGTGATAGCACAAGGGGTAATGGCTTTAAGCTAAAAGAGGGTAGGTTTAGATTAGATATATGGAAGAAGTTCTGCACTTTGAGGGTGGTGAAGCATGGGAACAGGCTGCCCAGAGAAGCTGTGGATGCCCCATCCCTGGCAGTGTTCAAGGCCAGGCTGGATGGGACTTTGGGCAACCTGGTCTGGTGGGAGGTGTCCCTGCCCATGGCAGGGGGGTTGGAGGTGGGCGATCTTTAAGGTCTCTTCCAACCCCAACCATTCCTTGATTCTATGATGCTTGCCCAGTTTGGTGTTAGGTGAAGGTCTTGGTCCACCTTCACCATCGTTGTACCTGTATTTTCCAATTTAGACATTTGTGAGGTGGTTGTGCTTCAGGTGGATATTGTCTGTGAGGATATATTGTGCTGCAGCTGCGGCCACAGCACTGCACAGGGTACGGCTGAGCACGGAGGTGTGCAGGAGGGCATGCAGCACCGTATGGGTGTCACGCTTGGGATTTGGTGCCGATGGATCAGTCTGCACTAGCGGGGATAAAAACAAGCCAGACCAAGCCCCGGGGCAGCACACCGAGCAACACACGGATCCGTGCCCCAAATGGGTGTTTCAGCACCACGTTGTGAGAACACGGCTCCCTACCTCACTTTTTTTCTTTGTGTGTCTGATTTTATGTATACAATGAGCGTGTGGACCATTCACGGGGGGCTGGTTGCACACATGTAACATTAAAATCCCTACAGACCCTGATGCCCATCCCTTTATTCACGGTGCTGTGCGGGCACCCCCGGCTGCCCGGTGCAGCGTTGTTTATGAGGAAGCTGTGCTTAGGCAGAGGATGTTACTCGGAGGGGGGTGTAAGGATGCGAGAAACACCTCCGGGGTGCCACCAGCTGGCTGTGGCACGACCCGGGCGGGCCCGCAGTGCCCTGCCGGAGCACCACAGCCGCGGGGAGGCGGCCCCGGAGCCCCGCTGAGCCCCGGCGGCCGCGGCCAGGCCCGAGCAGGCCGGCGCCAGGCCCCGCCTCTCCCCGCAGGCTGCTCGGCGGCGGGCCGGGCCGGGAGGAGCCGGCGGCCGGAGCCATGAGCGCCCAGCGCAGCGAGAGCGACTGGCAGGGGCTGGTGAGCGAGGTGAGCCGGCCGGGCAGGGCCGGGGGGCAGGCGGGGAGCCCGGCCTGATGCCCTCCGGGAGCCGTGCCCCGGGCTGCGGGCGGGAGGTGGCCCCTGGGGGCGAGACCCGCAGCGGGTGTGCTGAGGGGAGGCCGGCAGTGAGGCTGAGGGCCCCAAAGGGCGGCCCCAGAAGGTGGCCCCAAAATTGGCCCCACAAGGCGGCTGCAGCGCGGCTCGCCCGCCTGGCGCACCTGACCCCAGAGCGGGGCGGGTGGGTTTGTCACTGGGGTGCTGCGGGGACCGGGGGCTTCCGCAGGAGAGGGGAGGACTTTCAGAAAATAAAATTGTAAAATGTATCCACTGTGTCCGTGCTAAAAGCCCCGTAATGAGTTACACAGGTGAATTCCTCTGATTTCAGGAGGGCTTTGCCTCCGCTGCGTTGCCTGAGCGTGGCCTCAGGCCCTCAGCTCTCAGAAGTTCTGCACCCAGAACGAACTGCAGCCTTTCCATGCGCATGGTACTTTGAAACACACGAAACAACCCAGAAAAAAAAAAAAAAGTGAAAAGCACACTGCCAGTGTCCTGCTTGTGCGGTGTTGCACCTGGCATCTCATCTCCCAAAGGGGAGTTCTGTGTGTGGGCGGGGTAGGGTTACGTGGCAGGAAAGGGTAGGGAAACAGAGACAATTCACAAGGTGCGTTCAAGGGAAATGTCCCTGATCTTGGCTTTAAAAAGTCATTCATCTAGGGTTCCTGTAGAACTTTCTGACTTTCGATATGATTTAACCTAAAAGCTTGATCTTGAACACTTTCTGGTTTAGGGATTTCTTGATTGTGTTGAAGTTTAATGGCTGCTCAGCTACGTTCTTGCAAATATTTATAAATATTTTCAGGAACAATTAGAGGCATAGTGATTTATGCTCCATTTTTCCTTCCTTTCTCCATGTTCCCACAGCAGGTGTGCAGCCTGTTATTCTGCATGAAGTCTGTAGCATGCGCTGCCAGGGCTTCCCTCTTCTTCTTTCCTCTTCCTTTGGTGTGATTAACTTTGTGCAACTTAGCAGTTACCTTCACAGTAATAGGTCTGAGAAAGTGGCTGTAACTTCTGAAGTAACTTTTGTTTTTCCAGTTTACTGTATTCCTCAGCATGCAATTTCAGGGAAAGGTATAGAGCTTATGTGGGCCTCTCAGTTTCAGTGTCTACTAGGTAATTTACGTTTTGTTCCCTACACATTTCAGTAAACATTTTGAAGTGCTGTCAAAGCAGAAGACTTAACATAGACAGGAAGAGACTTCATAGATCCAAATAAACACTTGCACATTGTGGATGCTGAACAGGTGAAATACAGAGTGGGGTTCAAATTCTTGACCTAAAAGAGCAGAAGCCAGTGGATTCAAATCAGTGGTCACATCCTTGTTACCTTTCAAATATAGAGAATTGAGTGTATGGAAATGAATTTCCAGTTCCTATTGAAATACCTGTCAAAGCAGCTGTAATATGTTTAAGTCTGGTATTGCAGGTGTTAGGATGAGTGGTAATATGTATTTTTGTCCTTATATATATACATACACAAATACTTGTACACACAGCTGTATATTTTTGTCGTTGGGTTTCTCATTCTTCATTAGAAAAAAAACAACATTTATTTTGATTTGTTCGTTTTACTATTTTTTCCTGTTTTCTTTTCTACTTCAGTGCCTTTTGCCCTGTACCCTTTAACATCTCTTTCTCTGCTTTTATTATGCTCATCATCAGCTTCTTGCATGTTCTTTTGCTTGTGTATGATTTCCACTCATCACACAGTCTTTCAGGCTTTGAGTGCACCTGGTACTCTCTGCGGTCTTTGTGCCACGTGTACCGTGTACTAACTCTGAACAGAGTTATGTAGAAGGTAATACTGCGACAAAGCCAACTTTGTAAATATTTGAGAGCAGAAGGAGTCATTATTTCCACTGATAATCTTGCAAACTGAACAAGCTTCAGGATTGAGAATCCACATAGATCTTGTCCATTCTTGTGATGAGCTCAAGTATCTGTCTTGGATGAGTATATATAAAAAGTGAAGTACTCTGTTGGATTACTACATAATTTTTGCTTGGGGTCTAGATTTTTATCTTACATTTACATCACTGCATAGCCCCTAGCTATGATATTTAAAAACCAGTGCAAGGCAGTAGGATATTAACTGTTATTAACTAACTAGTTATTAATTGTTTGTTTGACATGAATGAAACTGAGCCATGGCAAGAACTTCCTTAGGCCACCACCGAGATGGTGGCCTAAATCCTTCAGAAACAAATGATTTTGTAAGTCTCAAAATACTATCCCAAGAGTAGGGCCCATCCATTTGAATGTGTTTTTTAAAATAATAAACAAAAAAAAAGATAAAATCCTTGATGCAAACAAGATACCTCTCCCACCTGGAAGAGGACGAAAAAAGGACAATATTACAGATATTAGCTGCTTTGCTACGTGTACTGCTAGAAAGAAAATATTATAAGGTGGTTGTGTGGCACTCTTCACTGAAGAGAACAGAATTATTGAAAATAATTTTGTCGCCAAAATTTTGGCTGTAGAGTTTTGTTTGTTTGCTTTTAAGTGTTTATAAATGTCAGTACACATATTTACTTTTTAGCCTGACTTGCTTATTTATGGCTATGATAAGCTGTGAATTTATACAACTGGTGTGAGTCAATTCCTTCCTGGCTCCATTTTCTTGCCTGTGTTGAAGAGATGAAGTGTAACTAAATGCCGTTAATAGGAATGAAAACTACGATATGTGAGTGTTGTTTGAGGGTAGTTGAGGTAGTTCTGTTTTGAGGGGTTGTAGAAGCTTCCAGTTCTGTGTTTTCTGTTCTGGAAAAGGGTGGGATTTCAGTTTTTGCCTGAATTCTGTATAATCCCCCTCGGAATCTTATGACCTAAGGATGGTGACAGAACTAGTGACTGGGAAATCAGTAAGTGGCAGCGTGATCCTGGGGTGGTAGGCTGAGTTGAACAGCACCAGAAGACCATGTGTGGTAGGGAAAAACTACTTTTGCATGGTGTGCAAGACCACCTCCGTCCTTGCTTTAGGGAGATGACTTCGATGAGTTCAGTCTCCTTTCTACTGAAGTCAGTGACTGTTCTTCCATTAACTTCGCTGCGAGTTGGCACCAACCCTAATTTAATACTGCTTGGAGAACGTGTACTTCTGGCAGTGTTTTCCACTGGAAGCAGGAAGGTTTCCTAGGAAACCCATAGACTAGAGTGGCTGTTCTCCGTTCTTTCTGCTGGCTTCTCCCTCGGATTTGGCAATTTTTAGAATTAAATCCAATGTCAAAACGCTTCACTTTCCTTGTCACCTCCCACATAATATAGCATTTACTGTATGCTATTTGCAGCTACTCATATATGACTATGTTTCCTAAAATTACTTGGAAGAAATTTAGTCTCCATTTAATTTGTTATTCTCAGGAGGCTATTTCTTGATTATTAACTGTGTGTGGTCTTGGGCACTGTAGGGAGAAATGATACGGATGTGCTCTCAAGCTCCCTTCCATAGTAATTGGCAAGTTAAAACTTGGAGAAAGCGTTTGGGGGGATGATTTATCTAACGTGCAGCTATTGAGCAGTAGTTCTAGCTGAATTAACCACATGCTCCAGACATGAATTGTGAATAAAATGAGAATGAGAAACCTAACCTGTTTGTAATTGGCAGAACACACCTTTGCCATTTGTGCACATTTTTTTAATATGAACTTTAGAGAAAAGGAAGGAAAATTAGTGAGATTTTCGTGATTACAGCATATCTGAATTTTCAAACAAGGTAAGAAATGTAATTAACCAAGCCTATCTGAGGGGACCATGCAGGGTTTGGGACCGCTTGTCCCAGGGTTTTTCAAAATACAGGCAAATGCCAGCGACTGTAGGCAAGAACAAAGTGGAGTGGGTGCTCTGAGTTCCCTGGGTGACTGTTGGCATTATAATGGCTTTGTCATTTGGAAAAGGGAGTGGGAGTGCTAAAGGAGCTGATGCTGTGACTTACTGCTCTCCAAAGTTCTTGGAAACTATGGGAGAGGCGCCAGAGACCTGCATGCTGGACTTCTAGGCAACAAAACAAGCATTTGCTTCTCATGTGTCCATGTTGCAGATTGGAGTATGATAGCCATAAGGATGCTGAGGAACAGACACGCAGAAATCAGTAACGTAAATCTAGTGTATAAACTTAAGGGCTGGGCCACACTGTGAAATAGTTCTGAATAATCAAATCAGTTGGCTTGGTGGTGAATCTTAAATAATCAGTGAAGATGTTGTGGTGTAATATTGGCACCAGGATAAGATCTGCTGTTCCAGGGAAGCAGCTTATATTTATTTCAGTGAGTGATGCCATCCTTGTTTGTGTTTTTAACAGTTACGGAGTAGCGAGTGAAGGAAACGCTGGGCTGTAGAAAAGGCAGTGTTGGTACTATGTGGGAAAACCAAAGAAATGGAATTGTTTCAGAATTTATTTGAGATAAAACATGAGATGGCATGCAAATGGCCAGTAATTGTGTATCGCTCTGAGTTTGAGTGCTTGCCTCTTCCAGATAAATTGAAGACTTAAACCTGAAGTCAAGGGAAGCAACTTCACTGAAACATGGTCAGCAAAGACCCCAAATGGTGACATTGTAATGCATTTTGAAACTCTTCAGTTTATTTGCAAAATTGCCTCTGAGATTGCAGTGAGAAGAAATTTGATGACATTTGAGGCAGTTAAAAAGTAGTAGGATCTCTTGTCCAAAAGACATTGAATCGAATTCAGTTTCTTTGAGAATGTGGTGGATGATGGGTTTCCAGGTCCACATACAGCTTGGTGGCCCGTCGTCATTTGGGAGGACACCAAGTCCTGGGTTATTAAGAGAATACAAGGTATGAGCCACACTGATTTCAAAGCAGAACTTGGAGAAAATATCTTTACTTTTAGCCTCAGGAAATTAGGTATTTTCCTCCTTGGCACTGATTGCCATAAAATAGGCAAGTATAAGCCAGTAATTTGTACAAAGTTAAAATAAACTATTTTGTGATAGGAATTTGGTGTGTTTGTTGGTTTAAAAAAAGAAAGTCTAAAACCTTGACAGTGTTCCAGCTTCATCTGATTATTAGACCATGTCTATGGCGTCGTTAATGAGATCTATCCAGATTTGTCTCTAAAAATAGCAATGGACAAATAGTAAGTGTTTGATGTAGAGGGTCACCTTGGAACAGTTCCACTCTCCTGTAATGTCAGTCTCTTTTTACTCAGTTTCACTAAAGTAGTTATCTGGCTGTAAAGCAGTTCAGGCAGTAATGTAGGGTGTCATATATATTCCTTTAATTATTATGATCTTCCTTGTAGCAATTATAATTTCCTTTATTGCAGATAACAGTGAATTGGTAGATAAAAGTCACTAGGCAGATATGAAAAGTTGTATGTAGTAGCTTTTAGATTGCAGGCATAGTAGCTGGTTCTTGTTTAACTTTGTTTTTTGAATTCAAAGATTCTTTTGAAACGTCAATTGAAAAGAAACAAAAATAATAAGAATATATCATATTCTTACAGTAGATAACAGAATCCACTTGTTTGTCTCACTGATAGGCATTATGTGAGATGTAGCCTTTTTTCTTCAAGTGCAGAGGAAGAAACCTCTGTATGAATGCCAGAAGCATCTCTTGAATAACTTTTCTCAGACTACATTGGAAATTTTTCCTTACTGCTTGTATTGCTCCAAAAAAAAACCACAAAAAACTATTAAACTCCTATGTTCCTTTGGACAGTATACCAACTTTGCTGCACTCATTTGTTCCTGTATGGGAGGTTGTTGGTGGGACTCAGGTATTTTCCTGTGTATAGTCCTTTCCTGGTATACAGTGGCTAAGTAAACTTGTGGACATTATTCATACCTTGTTTGTTTGTTTAACAATATATTGAATAAACTCTTTGAGGTGTCTCTTTGTATAATTTGTTTTTCCTCCAGAAATGGTAATTGGAAACATAGCTCTGCTGAATAATCAAATCCCACAAGAATGCCGTGACTATCCTTTCTTGTACCATAAATCTGTGGAAACCAATTGCTCTCCATTATTACTGTTTTCATCCCATTTATTTGGGAAAGTCCACGGTTTTGTGTAGAGCCAGGTCTGCGTTTCCTGCCTGGTAAGGTGTTTTTTTTTTGTTGTTGACTTCTTCACAGCTTCTGGCAGCTGCGTGCCATTTTGTGGCATGGCGCCATTTTGTGGCATGGCGCCATTTCACAGGCCGCCATTTTGTGGCATGGCACCTGCCCAAGCTGCGCCTCTCCTGGGCTCAGGCATTTGCCCCGCTCCCCTCCCGCTGTGCCCCAGCGAGGCCTTGGCTCCTTTGGCTGGTGGTCAAAGGAGTGGGCCTGGTTATTTGGGTTGGTTTGAAGTGATGGGGGGTTGCTTTTACTCCGTTTTGTCTGTAATTAATGTGCCAGATCGTTTGTATTTAAAAAGAGTTTAGTGAAGGCATGTTTTGCAGTGGAATAAGGCATGAGATGAAACAGGGAAAAAAAGGAAATGGATTGTCAGAGACAAATATTTCACTGTAAGTGAAAGAATGATTTTATCAAGTTTAGAGTAGTTTACCATGTCACTATAATCTCTTGCTGACAATATTAAAGTTTAGCTTCCGATGCCTTTCAGTGTTTTATCAGGGGACTTGACATTTGTGTAAGGTATCAGTAAGGACATAAGTACATAGGTACAGCTGCCTTTGTAAAGTTGATGCCAAGGCATCATAATCCAGTAAATTTATGGCAGGTTTTCAACTTCAGTAGTGCCAGAAATAAAATTAATCCAAGGTGGAAGTGTCCTTTTGAGAGTTCAAATCCTTCTTGGAATTGCTTTTTGCATCCCCTTCTGGCTTTTTTGCAAGTAAGCATTTACCATTTGGGGAAAATGTTGGCTGTACTACTACACCAAACTCCCTTTTCCCTTTCTCGTTTACTTGAAATTGAGGTTAACAAAGCCGGTTCCAAGCCAAGTGGTACATACGAGTGATGATTTTTGTCCCGAAGAACGGCATTGACTCGAACAGTATGGAAGTGCTGATGCTCTTGCTTTGTGCAAGAGCCCATAATGACAAAGTATTCTTGTCAGAGTACATAATGAAACTATAAATTGTTTTCATGAGTGCTGTGATATTTGGTCTCTTGCGGAGCACATTGAGAAAGTATTTAGTGCCACATCTCATGTGCGTAACATCAGAAATAGATATAGATACATAGAATGAGAAGTGTCAGGTGATGGGTGAGAAGAATCTGCTGATTGAACACCACGTTAAGTGAAAAAAGTTACTTGAAACTTCTGATAGGTAAAATTCAGCCACTGCAGGAAAGGGTGATGTCGACATTACTCTCTCTTCCTCTCAATAGGGAAGGGCAGCGAAGCAGATCAGACTAATGCAGAAGAGCTAAGATTTGCAAGCTCTGCTTCTCTTTGTGCATGAGCCCTGCACATAAGAGGCGGTGACAGGAGGGGAAGGCTCACTTCTGTCTTCCCTCTCCCTTCACACACTTGCAATATTCCTGCATTTTTAACATCCTTTCGGCTCAACAAGCATGTATAGTATCACAGCACACCAAGGGACTGAAGTCATTTCTTTTGTCTGTGCCTATAGGGTATCACACTATAATTGATTCAGGTACATTTCAGTTGCCACTCACGCCACCTTTTCTACCATGACATGGCTGTCTTGCACTACCTGGGAGGGAGACTGAGCCCGGAGGATATTGCTGGCAATGGGGAGGGAAGGGAGGATTGGGTGAGAAGTGCCTGTTAGTAGCAGAGCTGTATTGTGGAGACAACTAGAAATTTTCATACTGTTATATGAGGCAAAAGAAGAGAAATGTGAACTGATGAGTTTTCTAATGCACAGTAGTTAGGAGAGCATGTGGCCTTGCAAGTGGATTTCAGGATTCTGAAACAATACATTTCTTTTCTGTGGTTATTAACAATAAGCTAAGAAGACTTGTGACAGAGTTTGATCCCCTGCAGAGAATCGTCTTCGGTCTTCTCAGAGAAAAGCTTCAGAGTGTTGAATCCAGTACAAATGGCTTGCTACAGTTATTTTATTTCTTTTTCCTCTTCTGCAGTATCTGGTGTGCAAGAGGAAGCTCGAAAGTAAAAAGGAGGCATTGCTAATCCTTTCCAAAGAGCTGGACACTTGTCAACAGGAAAGAGACCAGTACCAGCTCATGGCCAATCAGTTGCGGGAACGACACCAGTCTTTGAAAAAGAAGTACCGGGAGCTGATTGTAGGTTGTTCTTTACAAATGCTGTGTAACTGGGGGAGAAGAATCAGCCTGAATGTCAAAAGCAGTCTGTAATGCATGCTGTAAAAAACATTTAGGTACTTGTTTACAGTAGCCCTGCAGTTGTACCGTCCTGATCATATTATTACTCATTTGTTCCGCATTGATGAGGTAGTGGCTGTTATATAAGACACAGAAAGACAGTTTGTGCTCTGCGAAAATTAGTTGCAGTCATAATTCCATTTAAAAACTGACTGCAGCATTATTATTCCACAGCAACTTAATGTACCGTTATGAAAAACAATGCAAAGTAAATTTGTAATGACCTGCTGTTCCAGAAATGTAAACAAATCTTAAGCCTTAGAGAAATTTTTAACGTGGAATTAATATTACTGGTATTAATCAACATGCAGTAGTTTAGAAACAATTTTGAAAACTTTTAAGTTAAAATGCATGGTTTTTAAAATTTGATCTGCAAAGTTAATATAGATGCTGGCTTTGGAAATAAGTTGCCAATAATGTATGTCTGTTTATTTGTAGGATGGGGATCCATCCCTTCCCCCTGAAAAGAGGAAACAGGTAGGATTTATTTTCAGTTGACAGTATTATTCTGCTATGAAAGTTTTTTGCAAAACTGAAAGTATTAACCATGAAAACTGGTAAAAAGCAAACATTTCTGTACACCAGTATTGAATTGAGACTTCTTGTGCTTTCTTGTAAATATATTTCATTCTGAAGTATCTGAACCATCATTAATTAGAATATATGGCTATTGCTTTTATGTTCACTTAAGACTGAAATTGGTCAGTGTACAGAGACTTGAGATTCTTTATCTTGTTGTTTATCCTTCTTATTTTGAATCCTACAATGGATTCGTGCCAGAACCTCTCATACTTCAGAAGCAGTTTGGGAATGCATTGTCTGCATCCCATAGTTGTTAATTTATTGTTGTGAGTACTGTTTTCCATTAGGTACTCTCCCAGGTCATTTGGGTTCTATGGGTTGTAAGTGGTAAGAAAAACTGTAATTGCATTTTATGGTTCCCCTGAAAATCTTTTTGCCTACTCACTTTTTTTTTCCAGAGAACCACAGACTGTGTCCCTACTGCAGGATGTTGGTTGTCACAGCCTGATACTATCTTAATTTCTAGAGAAAAAATAGCACCCAAAGCAAAATGTGTGAGAAGGGAGGGTAGGAGAACCCAAAGGACAAAAGTTGTTACTTTAATTGCTAGTCTTGAAAGTCTCAGACTTGGACTGCTTCAAACGTGGGTCAGAAGTTTTACTGATCACCCTTTCCCGAGGAGTTTGCATGTAGTTCTTGCTATTTTATTAACATTTTAGGGGCTTGGAGTTTTGGTGGTTTTAAACTAAACTTAGAGAGGTAATACATTAACACCTTCATGCACGTAAATAGCTGCCAAGAAGTCAGTGTCTCAGCATAGAATCATTTAACTTGCTCGTTACTTCACATAATTTATCTGAAATTCTGTTATTTCAGCAGAGTTCCAATAAAAGTTTATGGCCAGATAAGGGTTTGTGCATTGTGACTACTCAAATTGGAGCTGAAGAATATGCAATTGAAATGAAAAAAGCTCCCAGCAATGCAGTATATGGATCATTACAGAGATTAGTAGGAAGGGAGATTTGCCATCCCATGCATGTTGTTCTCATTCCTCTCCCATATTTCAAAACAAACAAATGTGAGGTTTGCTTCTAAAGTATTGGCAGAATTTAGTCAAAAATCACAGTTGCAGTTGCGTTAAGTTTTGGGAAATCTTAACGTGTTAAGTGCTTGGAAAGTCATTTATTATTATGATCGTTTTTTTTTTGTGTGTGTGTGAGGAAGTTACACATTCATGCTGAGTAACAGAGAAAGAAAGAAAATCTTGTTCTCAAATGGGGTCATTGTAGAGATCTCCCCCAAGGACAATAATATTTTAGGCTGTACATTAACAGGCTGTTAGCGCACTTCATAAGTTTTCATTTCGCCCCTTGAAGTTTGTCTGTAGCATACAAGGTATATAATCTGGAGTAGTTAGGACAACCTTTCTGAAGAAGAGTGTAGTTTTAATTTGAGAAGTACATCAAAACATAATAAAACAAAGCTTTGAACATTTTTTCCATTATTCACGTAAACACATTTCTTAGAGAGCCTTTTCTTATCTAAGAAGGAGTTAAGTTCTCCGTGCTCTTTTGGACTTTGCCATCCACTTTTTGCCCAAAAACCTAGCTGCCTGCTCAGAGAAATTTGTTACCTCCCAGGCGCTCTATAAAAACAGAGATCTCGATCCTGTAATGAATTTTGTGTGACACAAACGTACATGCTGTTCTTGTGGTCAGGAATGAGATGAAAACGTGACCTGCTGAACAATTTGCTGTCCCTTACATTTCTGTACTACAAATGAGAAATGATTGTTGAAATTGCAATTTACAGCCCTAAATGTAATATGTGGGCTGGATTTGCTAATTTCTTGTCCTTCATCTCTTCATTTTTCACCTTCATTACGCTTTGTGACTTCTTAAAATATGTTATCTTCCATAACGTGCCTTCTCTCACTGTTTCACAACACAGAGTTTTCTTTTTTTCAATGGAAATGTCATGCAACTGGGCAATTTCAATCAGCAAGCAGTTACAGACTGTGTTTGTGTGGAATTGGTTTCATATAGAGGGTATCTTAACGTGCAGTGCTCTGCAGTGTTTTCTTTCTCCAAGCTGTGCGTGTGGTGGTACACATCTCTGACATAATCCAAGATCGCTCTAGGTGTACACCTTCTGCCAGCCAACAGAAGCAGGAATGAGAAATAGTGCTATTGTAATCTCATCTCCTGCAATAGTTTTTTGGCTTTTTTTATTGTTAGCACAGCCTATGAGCAGTAAATGCTTTCCTGGCCTCTTTTTATACCAAATACTCGCTATTAAATGCTGCAGCTGAATGGCATGTCATGTTGTGCCAGGTGCGGGGTAATTGTTGGATAACTAACGGAGTGGTGATATGTTTCAGGAAGGTAAGGGTAACGAAGAGTTGATTTTGATGTGAGAATTCACCAGAGATGATAAATAACAGACACTCCCAATTTTGAAAGGTGTGTTAAAATGTTGCTCTGTCTACAGTCTCTGCTGTGCAGCTTTATTTTTTTAATCTGTTTGTCAGACTAAAAGTCTCATCAGGAACTCTTTCCTGGAAGTCATGGCCCTTGACTCTGTTAGAAGTACCCAGAGTTGTACGAAGGTGATTCAGCGAAGCCAAGACTCTGACTGCTTCAGCCATCATTGACATCACGGGAGCACGTTAACCACTCACTGAGCCTTTGGTCAGACAGCTTGGCTTCTGTAAATTCATGAGCGTGGCATTTGGGGGCAGGCAGAACATCCGAAAGGCTGGAGGTCGCAGGTGGCAATATGTTGTGACATGCTGCAAATGGACCCATCTCCATCCTTTTCACTTCTGCTGCCAGCTTCCAGCTTAATACACTCAGTTGTCACAGCTCAGTTTCGAAACAAGCTTCAGGGATTACTTTATGACTGTTTTTGACATCATCAGAAAAAAATGACTAGTGTGGCTATTTGTTAATTAATGGATTCAGGAAGTTTTGCTAGCCTTGTGCTGGGGCACAAAAGCTGCATTCAGAGTCCTGTGAGATAAAATCTTCAGATAAAGCACAGTACAGGGTAAGCAATCATTTTGTATTTATCTCACACGGGTGCTGTGAAGATTAATGTGATTTCCTCTTTTGTTCGGAGGGTTTGGAGACGAAGAACATTATGCATGTGCCAAGTTGAGACCTGTGCGCTTCACTCGGGTTTGTAGGTGCGTGTCTGACTGCTGTAGTGTGAGGCAGCAGACAAAAACCAGTGAGATCCTTTGCTCTTGCGACACTTCAGAGAACAACATTCCCATGGATTTCAAAATGCGAGAGCATCGTCACTGGAGAGATTTTTGGTTTCTGCATGTTGAAATTTGGCATCCCATTGACAGGAACAGGTGACAGTATGCAAAATTCAGAATTTCTTGGCCACGCTGTGAATTATGTTTTGTGAAATGACACTGTTGCTCTTCAACATGTAGATTCTGCAGTAAACAAGAGGCTAGGAGAGATGAAATGCTGATTCTAGCAGATGTGACAGGCCCTCTTCAAAATTCTGAGTGCTGTGCTTAAAACAAACTGTTCTCTGGTTGCTGTGTCTTACCTATTGGTGGAATATGGATGGTGGAAATGTATTGGTGGAGTAGGGATGCTAGTCCGCACCCGTGCACCTGAATACTCTTGATAAATATTCTGTTAATCAGTCACAGCATACAGTATGTTGAAGAGATTTTTTTTTTGGCGTTATAACATAGTTTAACTTGTCCCTAAAGTCTCCAAGCAGCTATTTCTGTTAAACAAGCTCCTGAGGTGTTCGAGACCAGGTTAGACGAGGCCCTGAGCAGCCTGACCTAGCACGTGGTGGTGCTGTCCATGGTAGGGGGTTGGAACTGGGTGATCTATGAGGACCCTGCCAACCTAAGCCATTCTGTGATTCTATGAAACAATTTCCTGTCCTAGTGTAGGAGTCTTTGTATAAGCCAAATTTAATAATTTCTCTTTGAATACATTCATCTGCTGTCAACAACAACAACAAAGACCTGATGCAGAACTCTGCTGTATGAAGTACGGAGAGACTGAAGTACTTTATGGAACCTCCACATTGAAGGAATTGCTGCCAACTAACTTCTCATGGTATCTGCGGGGCCCAAGCTGCCCCGCAGATATAAGAGGGGCCCAACAAAGCTGGCTAGTACATGAGGATCACCTCCTCCCAGCTCAAAAGTGAGGCATCCTAACAAAGAGGAAGTCAGGCAAAATTCCAGGAGGCCTGCATGGGTGAACAAGGAGTACCTGGCCAAACTCACTGACCCGTTTTAAGTGCGTTTTGTTTAATATGCCCAGGACTGTAATTTTAGAAGTCTGCTGTACATAGTTGTTCAACCTAACAAGAGGAATAATTTTTGCTTTTTATAGTAAGGAACCTGTAGTGCTAGGAGGGGTCATCTCTTCTGCCTTGGAGTCAGCAGTGCTAGTTGGTAAGCAAAGCAGTTTTTTCTGTATTAATTCAGCCACTGCAATCCTATGAAAACATTGCAGGAGAAACCACAATTAAATTTACTATCAGTCGCACCCAGCAAGTGTGCTGAATGTTTCATCAAACTTTTTTTTTTCCATCTGCCCTATAATTCGGTGTTCTTTGTTTGAAGATGTGGCTAAAAGAAACACTGTAAACTGCAGCTCAGAAATGCCTGTTTTTATTTAAAAATAAATTTTAACTGTAGAGGTACATTTGAAGTTTCCCCTTTCTCCCCATTCCAAATTACTTTTTCAGACAGTATCACAGTGTCTAAAGGCAGAAAGTCCTTTTTTTTTTTTTTTTTAAATGTCAGATAAGATTTATGTGCAAGAGAATTGAGAAGTATATTAAAGAATGTGTTACTATCCATCATTTTTAAAGTGGTGTGAAGAAAAATAACACTGTGAATGTGTGGCTAGATCTGCAAAATAGTTAAGGGAGCCAAATTCAAGGGTAGTGCATAAAGCCAGAGACTATTTGGAGTTACGTTTTATTTATATTTTTTCTTTTTGGGTCATCAGTTCAAATTCTGTGGGTCAGTGGTGAGCAAAGATCTGTTGCTGTCTGACAGCTATTTACAGACTCCGGTTAATAAATAAATACAGGTATTTTCGGCAGTAGTTTGAGATGTTCATGCACAGCTAAAATAAGTCTCTCCTCAACCTTCTGTCCCAGAAACGTTCTTGAGCATTTTAACAAAGTCTTAAGTGGAAAGGGTCAGGTCTGTGATCCCACCCCACTGAACAATTGAATCTTTTGCCCTCTGGTCTGTCCTGATTTATGTTGCTTTTGTATTTCCCTACCTAGTGAAGGCAGGTGCTTCCCACTGGGCACTCCCACGTCAATCCTTTTTCTCCGTTCTTCCTAGCATCCACCGGGATCTTTGCCAGTGGCCTCTCTGCTTTTGGTTGAAAGAAAAAGCAACGTGGGCACAGTTTCTAATATCTAGTGTGGCAGTGGGGGTTGGACTGTGCTCAGGTCATGCAGGCAAGCTTCCTGTGGCAGGCATCTAAAAGAAATTGCTTGTCATGCTGCAGAGGTTCAGGAATGCCATAAACTGAAAGTCTCCAGAGGTGGACAGAGCTCTGGAGAGATTCTCCGATACGCTTGAATGAAGCACTATCTGGTAATTACTATTACAAATGGTTGTGTTGAGAGAAGGCAGGAGACACGGACAGTTCCCGCTGTTTTGGACTGTTGCAGAGGCAAGAAAAGATGAGGCAGCAGAAGGGTACAGACCTCTGCATCTTTCCCTGCCTTCAGCCCCAGGTGAGAAATCTCTCTGCGTCACCTGAAGATGAAGCTTTGAGTAGTATGAGTGAAAGAAGTGAAGTCTCTGGCAGTCAAAGGAGTCTTCTTAAGTTTTCACCTAGAATCAAAAGAAACTGCTGGAGAAACTGAATACAGAGAGCTGAATTTGACTAGTTTTCTGAGAATTGTTCTGTGCTGCGCAGGTAAATGAAAGGAACTTTATTGTCTGCTGAAGTGACTTGTCTCGAATTTCTAAGTGAATTCGGCGTTTGGTCTGTGAATATTGAGAAGTTGCCTGGTGGAAAAATGAATCACCTTTCTCCTTGCATAGATTTCTCCCCTTTCTTCAAAAAATACACGCTTAGAGGTTCCCGAAGCCAGTCCTCCATTGTTCGCTTTATCATCTCTCTGCCATATGGTGTGTTTGCTTGTATGCGCCAAAGCCGTGCTACCAAGCCCAGGTGTCGCTCAAAGTATCTTCTTGGCCGGCTCCCCTAAGCCCAGCAGAGCACCTGAGAGTCAAATATTTCTCCTTCTATCTACTTTTAACCGCGAGCTTTAATGAGGTCTTGCCAAAACCTTTAAAACTGGGAACAATCTAAATTACATGTTGTATGGGACCTCCAAGCCAGGGAAATGAGTAATTGCTGGAGGCTGCCTCTGTGACATCGCTCGGCTGCTTTGGTGGAGCAGAAGTCGACTCGAAGCTTTGCATTAAGGAGCACGGCTATACTTAGCTCATTGTAATGCTCTTAGCATACTTAAATGAGGCTGGTTTATTTTGGTGGCTAAAACTCTCCATTTTAAAGTTTCTTCCAAAATCCCTGTCTCGAGTATAGAGGTTTTTGTCCCGTTCAGTCATTTATGTGACTGACAAATAAAATTCAGCGTAGAATTGCAATCCCAGAGAAATGGTTTTAAAGGAAATAAATCTGAGCAGGACGATTTAGTATAGGCATGGTAATGCATTTCTGCAGTTACTGGGAGCCAGATTTTGACTGCAGACTGCTGGAATCCTGGCGCTGTAGCTGTAAGCACTGATTAGTGAGGCTGAGTTCTTCCCAGGTGTTGAAATTACATGTGCTGCTGCACTGTTAGGAGTTGTTCAGATTCATCATAAAAAAGGACTTTATAAATGGAAGGTTTTTGGAGAGGATTGTGCAAATAGTGTTCCTTTCAACGAGCTCAGTCTGGTTGTTGGATGGCCTTGATTGAAAGTAAGCTTTCTTCAAAGTAAATTGCATCCAGCATTAGCCAGAGATACTTCAGCTTAAATGCAATTTCCTGCAAACATGGGGGTTTTGTTTTATTTCTTTTAAACAGCCATTAAGAAGTACCTCTCAGAACCACTGACTGAATGTGTTGTGAAGCTCCTTGGTTCAGTCTGTCTATAAATGACTGTTACTCATTTGTTTCACGTGTGGAAAAAAATTAATTCTTCCAAAGCACACTTGAGGAACTGTTCACATTGCTTAGGTGGTTGCTGTCTTGAAAACAAAATGACAGGCAGGTAATTTTGGCCCTGCAGTTTTTGGATATTCACAGTTTTTGCTATTACAGTCTTTTCCCAAGTTACTTTATTTGTAGTCTTTAGGTTTATCAGTAATTCAAAAGATGCTTTAATCTCTTCCAGAATTGTGGGAAGGTTACTTTCTTCTGAGCCTTTGATCTCAGACCACCTGAAGAAGACACTGTAGCAGTGAATCAGGCTTGAAACAGTGACTCTAATAGGAAGCATCAGTTGCTTGAGTTATTTTTCCTGTCCAGAAGTTCGAAACCATCACCTCATTTAGTCCAGTTGGAGTTTGGAGCCAGCTTCTTCATGTACCGATGTATGAAAGTTCCAGTTGATTGTAGTTCAGTAGTCTGATCCTGCAATTGGTTGGATGCATGCCTAGCCATAGTCATGCCAACAGTTGTCTCAAATACAAAACAAGACGTGGAAATAGTATTCAGTAAACAAACAGATTGCAGTGGCTGTCAGAACCTTGTTGGTTTGATAGTGTATGGGCTTTAAAGAGAAAGCTCCACAAACACATCCTATGAGACTGTCAAGTGAGAATGACAGGGTAGGAAAGCAGGACTGCAAAAGAAAAAGAGATCAAAATGGAGAAATGAGGGAGCAGAAATAGGAGAACAGCAAGTAGGGGCAATAAAAGTGAACGGCAGGTATTAAGAGAGAACAGGGAACAGTCAGCTGATGCATTGGCCTCAAACCCAGGGACTGTGTGTAAGGTTAACCTAGAAATACAGCCTCATGGGGCTTTACCAAGTCATGCTTCGAAGAGCTGAAAATTCTTTTTCCAATTTTTTTATACCCTTCAGGTTTATGGCACCGGATGACATACCTACGTGACCATAGGAAATGTCTGGAGAGACTGTGTGTTAGCCACCTTGATTATTGTAATGCTCTTAGAAGAGATGTCATTTTGATATGCTTTTCCTGTGCTGAGTCAATATTTGTGTATTTCTGAGATAGTTTTAGGGGCAAATATAATGCATTTATTTGTAGTATTTGTTCTTTTTCAGATATCATAGATTGGAAACGAAGGTAGTGCTTATTTTTTGGTTAGTGATCAAGCTGATGGAATTTAATTGTAAAAGTATAGACCAGACTTCTCATCTTACGACTTAGTAAGATAGTGTGAGTGGTAACTTCTGACTTACCTGGGGGGCTTTTTGTTCGTTTCTTCTCTGAGTGAATTAATTTCTAGCTTTCATGCCTTTTTGCTGAGGGTTCCTTACTGCCTAACACCACAAGTCACACCATGTCTGAAATTTTGTGCCGCTGGATATCCATGGTACAGCTCCACACAGGGACGGGGACTCTGCCTGGCATCTGCCTTACTGGATAGCACTCTGCTTTAAACACTATGAGAGAATCTAATCAGATCATAATTATTTCTCAGCTACACCATTTGTCTAATTATATGTAAGTTTAAAACTATAATTTTGGCAACTTTATATAAATACTGTCAAAGCACTCTGTGTTTTGTTCTTTGTGCCAGCCAAGACACCAAAACTAGGATAGATATTTGCACTTTGTTTTGCTTGGGTTTTGTATGCTGTTCTGGAAGCGGGGATGCACACATGCTGTGTGTGTTGTCTGTTGTTGAAGATGAAGGAGCCCTGGTGACCTTTGTTCTCTTTCTAGTGAAGTGTGAAGGCTGGGTACCAACAACAATAAAAATTGTTGTTAGATAAAGAGTCAATCTTGTGTTTTGTTTCAGTCACCACTTGGACTTTTCTCCGTAGGCTCTAACTTTTGAGTGATACTTGCTTCTTTTCTAGGCAAATCTTACTCAGCTACTGAATGAGGCTCAAGATCGAAATAAGCATCTGGGAGAAGAAATTAGGGAGCTTCAGCAGAGACTGGGAGAAGTACAAGGAGACAATAAGGTACTACCAACTTACTTTATCTGTAAATAATCTGGAATATGTAAACTGTGCTGGCATTTTACATTTACTTCTTAGGAAAAAAATAAATAAATTAAAACAATGGGTTACAGTACTTCTAGAATATTTGCGTTATAATAAATTCTCAAAACAGTAGAACAAAACAAGCACATGTAGGATACCAGAAATGCAGCTTATTTTATATTTTTGTATTCTGCTTTTGCTCACTTAACCTTAATTATAAATTCTGCATCGTCTCTCGCTTTAATGATCTCAGGGTTGTTTTTTTTTTTAATATATTTTATTAGTAATATTTCCCCTTATATGCATAAGCATTTCATCTTCGTCATCTGAATTTTCACTGCAATGGAAATGCAAAATGTTAGTAGATGATAAAACCAGGAGAGGCGTAATATTTCCGTTCAAAAATATGGAGCAGGTGATCTCAAATATATATAGTTATCTATGTATTAAGCCCTCATCCTGTTCCCCTTGCATAAACAATTTATTTTATTGCTAAATTTAGCATGTTATGTGGAACATTGCTCAAAATCTGCCATTTGGTATTAATCAAACTCCTGTTGTCTCTGTTAATTGAAATATTTAAACTCAAGCCAAATGTGTGTAACATTCACAGCTGGAGCGTACTTTTTTGCTGGAGCAAAAGTACATTCAGAGATCAAACTAGGGAGAGGTTGAATCTGAGACCAGGTGAGGTGGTTCACAAAGTAAAAAATGAGATGAACAATGAGCAGCAACTTTCCTCCCTGCACTCCCGTTTTAATGTTAAGGGATTTAAAAATGTGACTAGAAAGAGTTTTTGTTTTAGTTGTTCGGGTGGGTTTTTTCTTCCCATGTTATTTTATTTCAAACATAAGCATGTTGTGATAATGCAGTGTTATTCGGTGTTTGTCACAAAGGTCTTCCCTGGAAGGGTGGAGGGAGTTGGTGCAATGGTCATATGAGACCTGAATTTGTGGTCTGCAGAGTGTTTTGTGTAACTTCTTCAAAGACCAGCTTCCCCAGGGCTCTTTCTATTTATGTATAATCGTTTGAACTCTACCACAGCATAGAAGGCAGTGCCTTGCAATTCCCAGGTATGAATGTTACAGCCTTCCCCAAACCAGTCCTGAACATGTTAAGAAGGATTTGTCAATCCAAGCAGAACACAGAGGCGGTACAATTACAGTATATTTAAATACCGAGGTTTTCTACCTGTTCTAATTCCTTACAACATCATCATCTTGGTTAACACAGAGCCTGCTTCTTTGTGATCAAAATGGCATTGTTTAGACCTGCCTTTGCAACTTAACTTGGTACTAGCTGGTTGTCTGTGGAATATCTGTATTCTTGGCATGAATTTAAATTCGTGACTCTTACAAGGAATGGAAGAATATAAAAAGAGTCATTCCACCCACCATGCCCCTGTCCAAAAGGTGCAAAATACTGCATCACTAAATAAAGAGGGGGAGGAATGAATCGCATCAGAGAGGGATTAATTTAGACTGGGATTTTCATTTTTGGAACACACTCTTCACTTTTCTAGTAAAGGAGAAATAGAGCTTATTTTAGAGTCAGGTTGCTGGTTTTTGAAGTGCCTAAAAAAGCATTGCCATCTCTCCGAGGGATTTAACACTTTCCTCCTGTGTCTGATTTTTCTGCCTTCTAGCTTTGGTGATAAAATTCTATGCTTGTTCCCGAAGCCGTTCTGTTCTGCTCATCAGTTCTCCTGTACTGGCAGCTGGGTTACTTGAGGCACTGAAGTCCAGATAACGCATGGGATATATAAAAACAAAACAAAGCACTGTAATAATTTGCTTGTTCTTACATTTTTTCCCCTGCATTCTTCCCTTTGCTTTTTTCAAAGTGAGGGAGGGCATCTTGCCCAGCTGGCCTACGTCAACCTCACTTCTGGCAAGAGATGAACAAACAGCTGCTTTTGCAGCAAGTGAAGCTGCTTATGGATGAACAATTCTGCCTGTGTCTGAGCAGGGGTGACTCATGCAGGCTTTGTCACTGAGTGGCAAGAGCTTTGTAGGACTAAAAAAGAAAAAAAAAAACACAACTCTTTAAATATCACACATTAGCTCTATTGATAATAAAATGTTTTGAAGGCTTGACTTGTTTTTAACTGCTTTAATGTTTGCTGCTAGTAGGGTACAGTCACTTGGATTAGCGAGAAGACCTTAAACTGCTGAGAGTTGACGTGTTTCTGAAATCATGTTAAGTACGTCATCAGTTAGGCAATGACAAATTGCTTGCATTTGGCTTAACTGGACTAATTTTTTCATTTAGTTTCAACTAGAGTCAAATAGGCAGAAATAAAACTTGTCCAGGAAGTCTCTGGAAGGATTCGTTGCTGCAGTTTCAGAAATCCAGCAGCAGTCAGACTGCAGCACTCCAGCAACAGATATGTACCACTATTCATTTTTATGATTGATCACAATCTCGTATCAGCTCTGACACATGAAAACTCTTTTATGTTTATGATACAGTTATTTGTAAATCCTGCCTTTCCTCACATTCTGGCAGCAATGCATGGAGAACAATTACTGAAACGTAGAGGAGGGTTGTTATGAAATCTCATTCTTTGTCATAAAGGGCAGAAAATGGAAGGCACAAGAGAAACTGGAGGCTTCTGGAAGACTAGATGACTCAGTTGCCTTCACTTGTATTCCTACCCATGGAAAGAAGTTATTTTGTAAGCTGTCGAGGGCAGTGCTAAGTGAGAGGAAGATGCGTGGAAAACGGTAGCTGCTGTGTTACTGGCAGTTCCTTCTTGTAAGGCAGCCACAGTGCAGAACATTAAATGTGGTGCATATGTTTGGGCAGAACTGGGAGGTAATGCTGCAGATTTGCATAGTTGTGGTCAACCCCTTAGGATTTTGTAGGCAATGTGGTGAAGATAATTGCTGTCAGCAACTGTGGCTAAACACGATGGTTTCTGCCTTCCACAAAGAATTCACTCTTTGTGCTTGTTCCCCTTTTCCTTCTGCATCTTTTGTTGATAACTGAGAGCATAAAACTTTGGCACAGGCGTTGCCTTTTGACTCCTGGCCTGCACACCATCACAGCGATGCCTGTCTGGGGCATTGTGTTACTGCTACAGAGCTGCTACTTCATGGCTAATTATTTTAGCTGACACTGATTAAGAGAAAGGTGTAATATTTAAGTAACACAGACCGATGGGTTGAAGCACTGATTGGTTTGGTTAACAACACGTTGGTTCTCGACAAACAGGAGCTGTCTCTGGTATGGTGCCGTTAATTTAAATCCACTCTGCCACAAACGCTGTTTGCAGCTTCCTGAGTGGTGTTAACCTATTGTGGCTGCAAAATGAAGTTGACTGCTTCTTTCATCAGTGATTTCTGACTGATAGAAATAAAAATAGAGCAGCCAGAGGGCAGGTGTATGAAATTTATGATAAAACACTAAAATATGACATAAACCCTTCACCCGCTGGCATAACACTTTGTGTCTGCTTGGGTCACAGCGTTTTAGGGGAAGAATTTTATAGCAGGTGGTGCTGCCTCATGAGGCATTCGCAGCGCAGAATTAGAGGACGTGGCCTGTTCTGCCCTGTCAACTCCCTGACTGGCCAACTGGCTGGGAGAAGCACTCTCTCGTTTTATGGATTGGTGTTTTACCTTGTTCTCTGCATGGTTATAGGGCTGCTTCTACAGACCGAATTTGGGTTCCTGAAGCATTTGTTTTGTAAGACTTCATACTTTTTTTTTTTCCTCAAAGTTCTCAGTAAATAGAGTTTTCCTTTTGTTGGCAGACTGTTTGACCTTGCAAGTAATAATTGCTCGCGGATATAATTGCCTCTGATGCACACCCTCTCCCGGGCTGGAGGAGGGTCAGTCTTCGTGCATGAGTCACAGCTCTGATACAGTTCCCAGCCTGGTGCCTGCCGTTACAGACTTCTGCTCTGCTGCAGGCACTGAGGGCCTTGGTAAACTGTGATTTTTTCCTGTTTCCAGTTTTTCTGAACAAGGTTGAGTCCTTAAAATGTTACTACATTTGTTTCCGACTACCTTTGTCGCTGATAATCTCGAAGAAAGATTATAGGAATTTAATTAATCTAACTGAATTAAATCACATTACCATGCCTTTTGCTTATCAGCCTTTTAGCATTTAAAAAAATAATCCCATAGCTATAAAATCATTCCCGAATTTGCTAGCAGCCTTTTTGAGTTAATAGTTTGCTATTTGTTTTGATAAAAAATTAATAGGAACTGTATCTTCTAGCATCCATCCAGCCTTCCTGACTGTGCTGTCGCTTCTCTGCGGGGAGAGGGAAATGCAGTTTGCCCAGAGGAGTGAAGTGGGGGTGCACTGCTTCCCCTGAGCAAGCGAACTGCTTATCAGATCAAGTGGTACTGGCTGCACTGAGCTGCACTGAACTGGAGCTGAAATAAGCGGGGAGGATGATTTTGGTAGTCTGTCTTGCATCAGCAGGATTTTAATTGGCACATTGCAGCTCTAGTGACTGGCATCCCATAAATACCAAAGATAGATTTTAATGTACAATCTTCTACTTCAGAAGATTCATTTTTTTCTAACTCTGCACTATAATGATGTACATTAATTCCTGGGTGCAGTCAAATATGGGGAAAGTCAGGCTGGTTATCATGGCGAGCTGCTCTAGTCTCTGTGGAGCTCCTACAAGTTAGGCTGCGGGGAGGCAACACTTTTGCCTGGTTGTACACAGTATAAATAGCTGAAAATGTGCGTGCCTTGTAGACTGTTATTGCCGTGCTCCACAATTCTTGCAAGGTAGTTGGTGTCTGCTTCAGATATTTAATACAAATGTATTTATTCAAGTCAATTTCAGCAGGCACAAAGCTGATGAGTTCATTAGATGTTTGCACATCTGGGCCAACACAGTTGTTGTTGGCCCATTTTTTGTTTGTTTTTAGCATGAATTACCTTTTTTGAGTAATCAAAAAACACGCAATCAAATATATAAACAGGTAAACAGGTGTTAATACGAATTTTGCACTGGTGTAGCACAGGGATTTTAAGTGCTAGAGGTAAAGTGAAGCTGGGCAAGCCAGCTTGTGTCTTTTTTTCTTAACTAGGAAAACTGCTTGTTTTCTGCTGCAGTTAACTTTAAGATCTGCTTGTAGAACCATTTAGGTTGGAAGAGACTTCTGAGATCATCTGGTCTGGCCTTTAACCTGTCACTGCCAAGTCCACCATTAAACCATGTCGCTAAGCACTACATCTACATGTGTTTCAAAGACATCTAGGGATGGTGGCACCACTACCTCCCTGGGCAGCCTGTTCATATACTTCACAACCCTTTCAGTGATTTTTTTTTTTTTTCCTAATAACCAACCTAAACCTCCCCAAGCACAACTTAAGGCCATTTCCTCATGAGTTATCACTTCGTGCCTGGGAGGTGAGACCGATCCCTACCTTGCCGCCTTCTAGGTTTTATGAAATTTTTGAAAATGACTTTCTGAGAATTGTCTACTTTGTTTCACCAGAATTTGTTCTGTCACTTTTAAAAAATATTGACCACATTTTCGTGTTTGTTTGGTCTTTCATCATTTGTATTCTCTGGTGACTATTGTTGCAGGGCCTAACGCAGCTCATGTTATGTTTGAGTGTTTGGAATTTTTCACTGAGACAAGGATTAAGCCCTCAGCTCAGAAAATTCCCTCTGGTTTAAATACCAGCTGTTTGCCCTGCAAGGGATGAAATCTGACGGCCTTACTTTCTAACACAGGTGTACTCTGATGCTACAGCCCGTGTTCTCTTGCTTATGGAATCTGTCTTTGTAATTACAGCTCCTTCGAATGACAATAGCAAAGCAAAGACTTGGAGATGATGAAGTTGGGGCTCGCCACTTTGCAGCACACGAACGTGAGGATCTTGTCCAGCAGTTGGAGAAGGCTCGAGAACAGGTAATAACGAAATGGGCACGCACTGTCGTGTGTTACAGAGCTGGTGTAATAGCAAGTAAATGACAGCTGCTCTTGTGTTTTGAGAGCTGGCGGCTGATTAGCACTGCACGTAGTGGTGAAGGTGGTGGGGTGTTTTACTGGTGCTGTTCTTATTGAGCACTGATTTAAGCATGCATGCATGGTGATTACCGAATTTACTGATCTCAGGAATTCCTTCTCAAGATGACTGATGATCCTCTTCTTGTAGTGTACAGCAACAACTTGTGAGAACAGTGTCGTTGATGAAAGAGACTTAGTGAAAGCTGTTGTGCGTAGTATTCAACACAATATGTTGTGGCTGATGAATCAAATTTAATCAAACTCCTCTGAATCAAGTTTTCAGTAGGAGATTTAAGGTTGTTTGTTCTTCCTCCTACATCCTAGCCATTCGTTCCTCACTTTTGAAAAAATCTTGAATAAGGCCTCTCTTCTTCCTACCTCAAGTCTGCATTACTGTTATGTACCATGCACCATGCAGCCCATCTTTCCCTAATGCTGATTCATAGTTTTCTGAGTCGTTTTTAGGGTTTATGTTTTCTGTTGATCCATGCTTATTCCTACCAATGACACGCTCAGTGAGCCATTCTGTGATCCAGGAGAAGGTGCAAATTTCTCTTTCTCAGTCTTCACTCCAAATGCAGTACTCCTCTAGTTTACCAGAAGGACTGCTGCCTGCACTTGCTCTTTTCCCAGTTTGAGTCTCTCTGTGACCTCTGTTCCCAAGTTCTCTATCTGTCCAGCACGTGGCTTTGTCACCTGTTTTCCTGTTGTCTTTCTCTGGCTTATCAGAGTTTTTTGAGCTGCACATGGAGACTTCTCAGCTCATTGCAGGCTTTATTCAACATTCAGTGTTTCCTCTCCTTGGAAGTTTGAAGCTCTTTGTCCCTGAGTATTTTCTATACCGGGCTCTTTCACCCTTTTGTTTAATACCAAAGCTCATGCTGCCAGTTCAATGCTGGCTTATTTAGTACTTTTCTCAGTTCCATTTCTTACTCTGTGGAGCTTTATTGCTGAAAATCCTGTAATTAGTACAAATTCCCCATACTGTTGTTTTTTTTTTTTTTCCTGTAAAAAAACAAAACAAAACAAAAAAACAAACTTGTTTTTATTTCATCCTCCAAATTTGAAAAATTCTAAAAATTCTAATTTTGTTTAGTTTAACCTTGGAGTCCTGGAAATTCTGTCCTAAAACAAGCTTAATGTGTTCTTAGCAAAACTATTGTATGAATTAAGGTTTATTTTGCTGTTACCTTTTAGTCATTTTGTAGAAATTTTGTAAAAACAAGTGTAATTGCTAAGGTTATTTAAATTCAATTTAATAAAATAATACCAAAACAGGGTAAAAATACAGGGGGTTATAATCCTGGGAAAGACTTTTGACTGTCCAAAATCAATCCTGTTCAGACACATAGTGCTTGTTGCTGGTTTCAGTTTGTGCACTATGCAATTTTTTTCCTAGACTTCAAAACAGTTCCTTTCTTTTCAGATCGAGACTCTGAGGCATGATCTTCAAGCTGCACTGGATGAGTTACAGGATGTTAAAGAAGAACGCTCTTTTTACCAAGATAAGTCTGACAGACTAAACCAAGAACTTAATCATGTCCTAGGAGGACACGAGAATCGTATCATCGACATAGATGCTCTGTGTATGGAGAACAGGTGAGTACACGACAAAGCTCCCTGCGTCACAACAAAACCTTAATGAAAATACGTCCTAGAATTATAGCTAAGAGATTTTGGTTATTTGTTTTGTCTGTTTTGTCTCTGCTCTAGCCAACAATCAAAGAATATTGAGAAAGTCAAGCTGCAGGAAATTACTAATGTTTTATTTGGCTACAGAGATGTAAGTGATATTCCCAAATATTGCTAAATGTGGAAAAGGAAGAGAAGTGCAGGCCTTTTCGTCCCCATCATTGTATGGGACCAAAACCAAGAATATTAAAAATCAGTACTTTAAGAAACTCCTGGTGAGCTGTAATGGGCTAAGCCTGAATTGTAAACATGGATTTCAAGTACTCTTAGCTAATGGTTTTGGACATCTCACCACAGGGAGAGGTTGTCTACAGGGAACGATTTCCCAAAAACACTTTGCTTATGAACTTACTCATGTAGATATTCTTGTCTCTGCTGTGGAAAAAAAAAAAGTGTTTTATGGTCTCTGCTAAGGACAACAGAGAAGAGTCTCTGGCAGAGCTATGGCAGGTACCTCCCTTAATGTCAACAAGTACGTTAAAGTGACGTAGAGCTTGTAAGACACTTTCCCTTTGCAGAGACTTACACTTCAGGTAGGAAAGTGTAATACCAAAGGCATTACTTCCTCCCAGCATTTCCAATGTTTTGTTTTGTTTTGTATGGCCTACCCAGTTCTGTATCAATTTAAGCCCCCCTGCTCCTGATGTCAGTGTCAATTTTTTTTCTTTTAAATTGCTACAAACCCTCATGCAGCTGCAATAGCACTACAAAAAAGGATATTATATAAACCCTTTATACTCCAAAAATATATTTAATAGCTGTCTAATCCAAGTGCATTGACTTTGTAAGGAAGAATTGTATTGTTTTAGCTACTGTATACCATTTTTCAGCTATGCTTTGTGATTGCTAATGAGAAGTGCCATGTGAGAGAGTGATAACTGCAATGCAAAAGCTCTGCATTGTTGATCCTTGTGTTGACAAATATACACATCTTTAGGGTCCATCTTACAATCTTTCAGGCACAGAGGACCCCAAAATCCAGAGGAACAATATGGTTGTGCAGGATTCTTGACAAATGTAACAGAAGGCCAGCCTCCTTTTCTAATACAGTTTGTTTCCCTACTTAAATTTTGATGGGGTCGAGAGCAGTTAAGATTTTGTTATTTTATCCCTCTGAAAACTGTAGATGGAAAAGAATTCTCAGTAACTCAAAGAGAAGGCATTCCACATAGTAAAGAGGAGCACTTGAGGCAATACTGAACCCAACGTGATGTAAAAGATGACTTTTTTTTTTCCAGGTATCTTCAAGAGAGATTAAAGCAACTTCAAGAGGAAGTGAACCTTCTTAAGTCTAATATTACTAAATATAAGGTAACATCCTCTCAATGTATCTATCATCTAAACTGTGCTTTGTTGTTCGTGGAGGTTATTGTTCATTCTTGGGTTTATATGCATTAAAAGGACAGAGTTATGCTTTCAAAGAAAAATCACTTCTAACATTCTGACAATATTAGCATGTATACATGTTACATGCTCAGTAATCTTGTAGGCTTTTCAGCTGATGTAGAATGACGTGTTAACTATTAGGGGCACTTGGAAAAGTGAAACAATTTTATTTTATTTTATTTTATTTTATTTTTAAGTTCTGTGATGGGTAGGTAAAAAGTAGCAAGTCACCAAGTGTGTGGGAAACGGCTGCAGCTGCATTCCTGCCCCAAGCAGTTCTTGCCTCCCTGTTCCCTCATGGTACCACTGCTTGTTCCTAATGAGTGCTAAGTCTTCATGGGTCCTTCATTCCTGGGTTAAGGTCTATATTGGTTTGCAGTAAACCTTTAGGACTGGACCTCAAGGGCAAAATATTCTCACTCTTTCCTGCAGTCAAGCACTTCTATTCTCTTCTGCGTATGATTTTGCAGAGTGGGGGGAGCAGACTGCTTGTCAGGGCATGGGAATGGCTGTCTTAGGACCATCAGTAGGACTGCTTAACCATTTAGGTCACTGTGAAGCAGTCACAGCACTAACTGCTTTTTGTGTGTGATCAAAAATTCTGAAAGTATTGCCACGTTCATTTCAGTGTCTGTACGCATTTATGACATTGGTATTGCAGAGTTTAAGTTTGTTAATGGGTGAGAGCTGAACATCTTGATGTTCTCAGGGGTTTGACATAACTGTAGTTGTTTTGCAAGAGCTGGACTTTTGTAGCAGGATCGTTCTGCTATTAAGTCCTGAAAGTCAGTATTTCCTCCTGAAAGGACTTCTAGAAGTTCTGATAGGAAGAGTTTGAGTTTTCCGTATGAACCCTATCAAGAGAAATGCCGGAGAAGGTCTGATTTTGATCCTGACTGATACTGTCCACAGAATACTGCAGCATCTTCACTGGCACTCATCAGTTTATTCAAAAACAGACAAGTCTTAAAAATGCATGGGGTTAGGGTAAGGGGTTGGAGAGACTACAATAAAGTGATTGCAGTGAGGCAGGATGAGTCTTTTAACATTACAAAAACTGTTTGTGCTGTAATATTCCAGGAAGATCACACTTTCATAGGATGTTGTCCCATTGTCCACTATCCATAGGATACTATCAGTGTAGCTTCAGGCCCTGTGCAGAAGTTCTGAGACCAAAATCCAATTCAGATTTTTTGCTCCTAGTGAAAGGAGTGAAGTAGAACTTTTTTGGCTGCTGTTTTTCTAAGTAAGATATTTGTTGTTTCCTCAGAACGCACTAGAGAGGCGAAAAAATTCAAAGACTCATGGCAGATCCAGCAGCAGTGCTCTGACTGGCGTCCTGTCTGCAAAGCAAGGTATTACACAAATGCAGCACAGTGTTGCATGCCTCATTGAATTCCTCTCATTTTACCTCTTAATTTCAGTAACGCTTTCCTCACCAACCAAAACAAAATCTTTGTTTTCTTCTGTGTTTATTATCATGTGCTGTTTTTTCATCCTTTTCTCAGTTGACTCAATACAAAATTTGCCTCTTGAGTATTGCTTCTCCTTTTGGTACTCCTTTGCCATTCCTTCTCTTCCCAGTCAGCTGGATCAAATGTATTCTTTCTTATCTGTAAGCCTGTTTGCAACTTTGACCCTGACAAATCACTTATTTTTTCAGTCTCTTTCCTCAGCTAACAATGACAACCTCGATTCAATGAAAAATATACCAATGAAAAAATATTCCAATGAAAAATATACAGGGGGATAGAGGAGGGGCCCTAAGTCAAATTTTCTGCTCCTTATATTCAGATGTTTGCAAAAAAAATTATTGTTTACTTGTGGGAAGTAAAATGGCATAATCTCCCCCTTCAAACACAAATTAAGATTAAAAAAGAAAGGAAAGCAGAGTAGTAGAGAAAATTCACTATGCCAAGCAGCGTACCAGTGTACCACCCTGCTGTGGAGGTGGTGGTACATTCATACACACACCTGAGATCAGTAGTGTTTGTTGTAGCAAGCTGAAAATACTTTTTGACTCCTTTTGTGTCCTCTTCTTCATATACTCAGGTATAAAGAGGCAGAGCCAGATTCTAGTTACAGAAGTAACTAGTGAGCTTCCTGATGTGCTTGAAAGGTAAACAGGCTCTAAGCTGCAGAGGAAGTTCATGGGTGACTATTTTCACATCAATCTCAAATAACCTGAAGGATATAAGATTTACAAAAAGTAATATAAAAACTTCCTTGTGGGCTTATATTTTAATGTAAGTGAGAGAGAAATACCCCATTTTTTACCATCTGTAGGCCTCACTGGTTTAACAGAATGAGTTTGTTTCCTCCTGAACAAAAGTCATTTTCCAAAAGCAGAATTAAATGAACAGAAAATGTGTCTGCCTCTTCTTGTTCTGGCAATTGCTGTGGAACAGCAGTCAGCTCACAAAGCCACCGTCTTTCTGTCAGCTGCGTATTACATTTCTGCTCTTTTGGTGTTGTTTGTTAGCTGAAGGAAAATTATATGTATTCATCGAAGTAATAATTCTTTGATTTTAAATAAATGTTTGTGTCACGTCTCTGTGCACGAGAAGCCAAAACTCATTTGTGTTTTTAACATTATAGTCCAAGAGTTGTTGTCGGAGGATCATGGATGTAGCCTTCCAGCCACGCCACAGTCCATTTCAGATCTCAAATCACTGGCCACTGCACTGTTGGAAACGATCCATGAAAAAAACATGGTCATACAACACCAAAGGCAAACGAACAAGTAGGTAGCACGACTTCTAAGTGAAATAGAACGTACCAAGCTATGGAAAAGTCATAGTTCTGGGGGAGTTTCAGGGAAATGGAAAGGAAGGTCTGTTTTCAGAGAGAATTCGTTGTCATTGCTAACAGGTGGGTTCTTCAGGCTTTAGAACTGAAAGATCAGCTATGTGTTTAGAGAAAAAAATATATTTTAAAGAGACCTGCCTGCTTCTGCTACACAAGGATTGATTTACAGTTCAGGTTGTAGATAAACCATAGGAAACCATCTGGTTTCCAGTGAAGTGGCTTTTCTAGCAGGTAGTCTGTAGGGAGAGCCAAAGAAAAGCAGCCCGGAGGAAGGACACCTTTGAAATGGAGAAGATACACGATAAATCAAGTGTTAACAACAAACACTGGTGAGAACAGTAAATGACACACCTAGGAAAGGCTCTGAAAAGTTTTAATGTGACATTTGTCACAGGCCAGTAGCCTATGTATAATATGGATTGTAGCTGTTGCTCCTGTAGTTACTTGCCAAAAATGTTAGGAGATAAATGCAGTTATATTGCTACTGTATGATTTAGTTTATTTTTTTAAACCTGAAGTGAACTTTCAAGGAGAATTTGTTTACCCTTAGCTGTTCTACTCATCAGTAGAACCTTGCACAGCACCTATCATGGCAGAATATAGTTTTTGACACATTTTCTGACATTCTGATACTATTGTCCTCATACGGTGTATGAAAATCAGAGCTAGGAAGTGTTCCTTGATGCTGCACTCAGGTTTTTTGTTCGTTGTTTGTTTTTTAATTTCTGGCTTTTTTTGGTGATTTGGAGGGGTTGTTTGCAACACTGAGTCACTACTGGTAATCAGAGGTTATTCAGGCTTTTCAAAAGCACATCAGGACCAGATGTCAGAAACAGGCAGACATCGTTCATGAAAGGAAGGAGTAGTACTGAAGTGCACTGTATTGCACTAGAATAGATGATTCATTTTGAAAATTCATAACTCTGATACTAGGCAGACTCCATTGCATAATTCTTAGTGATGTGGCAACAGAAGTGGAGGAGCAGTTTATAGCTGCTCTTAAATACTGTTGAGAAAGCAAATGCCTAATCAGCTGAAGGGAGGCTAAAGGAAGAATGTAGCCCAGCTCGAGTTGATGGCAGCTCACTCAATTCATGCCTTTTGTGTGTCGTGAAATGTAAGGGGAGTTCCTGCACCGAGCAGTGTTACTGGAGGGGCTCACACCTGCTTACCCCCTTCTTGCTGCTGATGTAACATCAGATGGAAAACATCTAGTGAGGAACTGTTGGTAGCTCAGGTGTAATTGATCTTTGCCTTTACATCCTGATACTGTGTCATGACCTCATGTAATTATTTGCATCTTCTTGCCTGTAACTGTAGCAAATTTCTTAATTTTATATCTCTTGCAGTCTCTTGCATCTTTCAAATGTATTACTGTAGTGATGGCTTTACCTTCTGGTACCAGGGTCTGTTCTCATCTGTTGAGTACGGGCTTTCTTGAGACAAGCCTTCAGTAGTAGGTACTATTTTATCTGTGCACCAAACTGATCATCTGTAACCATTGGAGTAGAGGTTGGACACTTGCAAAAATTATGCAAAAATTAATATGTGGTGCCCAGCAGAAGATGAGGTCTTAGGGGGCAGTGATAATCCACCTCCCTCTGAAATACAGAGTGTGCTCAGAACTGCAGTGTTGTATTTGGCTCAGGATGCTTCAGGGGAAAAAACAGAATCATAAATCCTGGGAAGGTTGAGTGAAGAGCAGCAACACTCCTGTGCAGTGTGCTTGTTCTTTTTGTCACCTTTGGCTTTAGTTGGATTAAAGAAGCTTTTAAGGAGCTAGGAAGAATGGGAGCTACTTCATGTAGAAGCACCTGAGTCACAAAAGGGTTAAAGTGAAAAAGGGATGTGCAGGTAGGACATCAGGGAAAACTATCCCTTATTTCAGGTGCATTGGGTGGTTGTTGGGGTCTCTTAATTACCATGTAAAAAGTTAGGAGTAGAAGCTGATTACTTCTGAAAATGGGTAAGAAACTGCCCAGCTGTTTGAGCAAGTCAGAGGTGAGACTGAGGGCACTGCACGGGTGAAGCAGGTGGCTCCACAGACTCGTAGTAGATCCATTCTTTGCTTGAAGACATCGCTCCATTCAAAGGAGGAGAAGGAAGCGGGGCTAGAGAGAAATGGTTTGACAGAAGGTTTTACATAAATAGAAGTCTTCTCCTTTATCCCTCTTGTCCTGTTTGTCAAGCTTTTCCTGTGCAAAGAGCTTGTTTGGAGAACAGTTAATCTTTCAGATTGTTACATGAAAAAGGTGAGATTCAGCTGGGTAGAGAACATGAGATTTTTGGAGTGGTTGTTTCTTTCAGAGAAGAAATATTTTTGATATTTGATAGACAATTAATCTGTGAGTGATTCTGTTATCAGTAAGTGGGACTCTTCAGACCATATGAACTTACTTCCCTCCCAACAGTTAGTGTACTCCAAAGCCAAAAACTGTTTTGTTGTGTGAAGATCGAAATACAGCTCTGTAAGTTTAAATAATAGGATAGTAGATTTGCATTTTGATTAAATGAAGAAATATCAAGACTATTTTTTTTTACTTAGATTGTAATTTGGCTGTGCTGTTGAAGTTGACTTTCTGCTGTTATCCTGTTGTTGAAATCATCCATTATTACCACTTGCTCTTGGAACAGGCACACTTTCATTATTGCTGATTTTCTAAATATGTGGCATGATAAAAGGAACCGTGGGAGGATATGCCTAGAAATGAGTGGGCTAAATCCAGCCTGTAATTTTTTAGCTCCATTTTTACAAGATAAAGGCCTACAGGAAAGCTGGAAAGAGATTCTCTATCAGGGAGTGTAGTGGTAGGACAAGGGAGGGGGTAATGATTTTAAAGTAAAGAGGATAGATTTAGGAAGATAGGAAGAAATTGTTTACTCAGAGGGTGGTGAGGCACTGGAACAGGTTGCCCAGAGAAGCTGTGGATGCCCCATCCCTGGAAGTGCTCAAGGCCAGGCTGGATGGGATTTAGAGCAACCTGGTCAGGTGGGAGGTGTCCCCTCCAACCCAGTGATTTATGAAAATATGATCTATGATTTAAGAAATAAAGTTATATGGCAAGAAGCTGGGTCAGTTTGCCCATGGGATTGGTATCTACTACTGCCAAGTTTAAGGAGCAGCCTATCTTTTTCCTCTCGAGCACATTAGCTTAATTTGAAAAAGCAGTTGTAAATTAATTCTGTATGCAGTAATGTGTTGCCAGATTAAATAGTCACGTAAATGTGAAAATAAACAGCCCTAACCCTGCCTAGAAAATGGATAAAAATCTTTTTGGCTTCGACCAGCAATAAGCAGTTAGTTATATGCTCTTTCTTAGTGCTATTTGTTCATGAAATTGCCAGCACTCATGTAAGCCAGATGAGTTTAGAAACTGCTCTCCTGCTTAGACATGTTGCACTGATTCTAACATTACTTGGGCAAGCTTGGTCATGGCCAGAAGCACAACAAGGGTTGTGTGACCTGTGACCTGTTCCAGAGCTAGAACTAAGCTGAAGGTGAGGCTGAAGGGAGCTCAGGTGCTGTAAATCAGCACAGCTCCCTCGAGGCTGTGCTCATGTGCGCTGGGAAGCGTTGGGAGTGCTAGAAGGGAGTTTCTGTATTCAGGTGGGAGCGTTGCTGCCCTTACGGGACCAACAGATTCCTCTAAAACCTTGTCCTGGAGGGAGGCTTAGACAACCTCCCTTGCTGCGTTAGACGCGTGACCAGAGAGCAATGGGAATAGCTCCAGGCACCTTTGTCAGTGACACAATCCTCTTGTAGTCAAAGGATCTGGTCCATGATGGCTAGAGGTAGAAAATAGATTAGGGCTGCTAATCGGATACTGCCTAAGCAGCATCTTCCAAAATACCTGCTGGCCCAGGCCACCTCAGCTCTGTCTTTCTACGGCACATGTGGAGGTGCCAAATTACTTCGATCACAGTGGAAAGGGGCAAACTGTGCTGTTTGCAGGATTTCCAATAAACATTTATTTAAGACTCACAGCTTTTTGTAGGATTAATTTCTCCCATACCTCTCTTCAAATAATGTAGTTTGGTGTGAACTAGAATCGTACTCAACAGGGAATGGATTTTGCTCTGTGCCTGAGCGAAAGCAGCATCATTAAGTATTGTCCTCTCTTCCTGCTGAGCAGTGTTCAGAGCTGCAGGATGGTCCTCATGCATGAGAACCTGCAACAAAGCTGAAAAAAAATAAATGTCTGTTGTCTCTTCAGAGGCTTCAGTAGGAATTACCAGGATAGATTTGTTCCAGAATCTTTAGAAATAGTGTGATACAGCAGATAAACGAATCATAAAGCTTAAGAGAAGGAAGAGAAGAGTGATTTTGCTATTGTCCGAATAACAAGAGCAGTAACAGCAACTGAACTTAATCTAGAGAGTGGAGTTTGTGGGTTTATTGAAACTGACAGGGAGGGCAGTATCTTTTCCCCCCTTTCTGCCTTGGAACTATTGGTGAACTACTTATTTTAATAACGAGGCGTGACCCATTTGTAGTGACAATCATTAGCCACATCAGCTTTGTTTTGTTGGCTCCCTGGCTGAGTTAACATGTACTGGAAGGAATCTTGCATGATTTCTTTGTTCCCCTCCCCTTAGCCAGGGGATCTCCATATCCTTCAGCTGACCTTCAACGAGCCCTTAGGGCAATGCAGTACACCGGGATATGGACATAGAGCTGTTAAATCTGAGCCCCTTGTATCAGAAGGAAGCATTCTGAAAGCAAAATCTAGACGTGAACGATTTTGATTGTCTCTGGAGACAACAGCATTGGATCCATCATAACCTTGGTGGTCTGGCTGGTTATTGAATTTCAGTGGAGAAATAACTGCTGCCACACTCGCCCCTCTGCTAGTACACAGGCTGGGCTGCTTGCTTGCTAATTGCTATATACCCCTTGTGCCACCCAGTGCTTACTTCAGTGGTCATTATGAGCTTTCTCTTTTACATCCTGTCTCATCCTGGCATTTTTGTGGTCTTTAAAATACTTCCAGGCTTCCCTTCTGTCATTGCAGAGCCCTCACATCAGAGATTTCAGAAATCCTTAGTCTTTGTTAATCGGTTTTTCTAGCGCATTTAATATTTGCTGGTTTTGCTGTCCTTCATCTACCAGACTCTGTCATCTTGTCAGTAATGACATCCCCAGGTTGCTCAGATGTTTGCAGCATAAAGCCCTAGGTGGAGAGCATGCAGTGCAGTATTACACGGCCCTGGCGAGCTTGGGAAGATGATGTTGCCTTGCTGTGTTGTGTTGTGCTGCTTCTCAGCATTCAGTTCAAATTTAACTGATTTATCCCATTGCTGTAATTTGATGAGTAAAACTTGCTGCCCATTATCTCTGCTGTCATGTTTAGAATTGCTGTCTGAGAGAAAAAAACAGGTTTTTCACTCTGTGTATTGTTTGGGATTTATTTAAAGACTTCTGACTCTGGGAGACTTGCTGTGCCTGTGAGAGAAACAGTTTCAAAAATTCATTGGGGGAAAAAAAAAAAGCTTTCTTTGCAAGATAGGAATCTCGCATTTGATCTTGGGAGAGAATTAAAACTGAAAGTTAAATCCTGCAGGAGAGCTAACCGCAAATAGTATTTATGTAGGAATCAGATATAAAAGAGATGACCCAAGAAATGCAGTGGAAACTTAAGAGAGGGTGGGTGATAAAGGCACTAAAGAGCTTGAAGCTTTTTAGTAAAGAAGAAGAGTTCAGCACTTAAAAGAAGAGAGATGTAGCAGCAAGGCAATTTGTTGCTGCATTAAGCAATCTTAGTGGTAGACAAACCCTTGTGAATAAGAGTAGGCCAAAATCGTGACTAGAACTTCAAAATTAATCCATATATTGAATTTTGCGTATTTAGATCACATAGCTCTCACCTTCCAAATTTAGCTGCAGAGAAAGTAAAAGGAACTGGGGAGAGAGATTTGCAAGCAAAGGAAATAGAAATACTGTGAGTTGCTATTCTTGGTCTGTAATGTGCAAAGGTTGACTGTCTAGTACATCCTAGATCTTCTTTTTTAAATCTTTTTTTTTAATCATGGGATAAGTTAGACAACTAAATTTCATTTTCTCTAAACTCTGGGGAAGGCTGTCTGTTGCCATTAGTAAAAAGCGGGAATTGTGAACAGGTTTACTACACTAGTCAAGTAGCAAGTTAAAAATTCAATTGCAGTCATGTAAACAATCAGGCTTTGGTTACCTTACTAGGATAAGGAATCCCATCTCAGCTGAATATTTGTCTTTTTCTTTGTTGTTTTCTTTTTTTCAAAGAATTTTAGGTAATCGAGTGGCAGAACTTGAAAAGAAGTTAAGAACTTTGGAAATCGCTGGTTTGTGGAGTCTTCCAGGTTAGTAAAAATTCAAGAGAACAGCTTGCATTATGTAGTTTTCATAGATAGATTTGCATTTAAGAAAAGCTTGGCTATAATTTTTTAAATGACAGTTATTTTATGAATGTGCAGTATTTTGTGAACGATGGTATTTTGTGAAGCACATTTGCAAAATTAGAAACCTCTAATAAACATTGAGTTGAAACCAAAGCTCGCCATGCTATTTAAACCCTATTTCCAGTATGGATACAACAAAATAAGTATTGGAAATAATCAAATTGTCTTCATAGTTCGCAAGTTTGCAAAGAAAAAGAAGAAAGGCAAAAACTTTGAGCTATTTTATTTAAGCAGTTGTATAAAATGATACACATAGGATAATAGCCATAATGTTTTTCAACAGGTTTTTTGATTAATTTTATACTTTTTGTAACTTCCATGGTTTTTATTGCTGTATTTCATAATGTTTTTCTGTAGAATGATAATCTCTGAGAAACTGGAACTGTAAATGATCTGAAATTTTCTAGTCCCTCTCTCTAGAACAGGATTATTCCCTGTAGCATCTTAAGTATTGTATTTGGTTTAAATTACTCAAGTAATGGGAGATTAATCTGCTTCCTAATAGACCTTGCTGTTAGGAAAATGGGCAATATTTAATTTACATTTTCTTTTTGCTTCTTTTCTTCCCATTACACCTAATTGTATCTTTTTTAACCACTGTAAATTATGCTGCTCCATTGTTGGTGTTTGCACCATTAGGCATTGTTGTTTACAGCTTCCTAGCAGTGGGGGTGGGAGCTAGTATAGTTCAGGCTTCTGGGTTTTTGGCTCTGTGTTTTTATACACAAGCTTTTAATCTAGAAGAAAAACATTTGACAAAGCTGAAGAGAACTAGTGAAAAAGCAGCGTGGCCTAATGGGGTATATTTCTGCCTGTTGCAGGGATTCTGAATCATCTTTCTGGAACTGGCTTGCATTGGGGCTTTCCAGAACTGAAAGTCCCAAATTTGTTCCCTTGGGTTACTCTTCATTTAGGCATCTAATGTGCATACAGTGCTGGGAGCATTTGTCCCTTCCCACGTTCTCCAAAAAGTGCAGGTGAAATATTTGGAAAGATCCTGCTAGTAGAGTTCTGTACGTTAGTACAAATGTGTATCATAAGCTTAAAGGGTTAATGCACTGTAGGGTCAGTTGTATTTATTTTTTCCCCCAAAAAATAGCGTTCCATGGAATTAGTACACTAATAAGAGCAGTGTTTCTAATCTTTACAAAATGTATTAAAAAAAACAACAAGCAGTGGGAACTAATTGCTCAGTTGTTGGTCTGTGTAGGTAAGACATCAAATTAATATTTATACAATAACAACTGTCTCTTTCCTTCTTTTCTTTTGCTGCCTGAAGGCCTGAGCTACAATGTCTCAGTGGGATTTGGGAGTAGGTTCTGCTTGACATATATATTTTTAGTAACTGATTCTAGCAGTGCATTAAATATTATGACTGCATGTAAATAAATGGAAATGTTATCTGAACATTTTTATATCTGTCAGGTTAAGATGTTCAGTCAAGTGAATTAGATGACCACAAGAGAAATAGGGGCTGCTCTACGAGGCACTTTGTTTAAATTGAGGAAAACAGTAAGGAAGGATGATCCTTAATAGTTGTAAATGAATTATCCAGTAGCTTATGAATTCTGTTGAACACCAAGGTCGGTTTGTTAATTTGCTGCCTTCTTTTTAAATCAAGAGTGTAGTTTTGTTTCCAAATGCACTGTAGTCCCGATGTGGTCAGAAAGAGCCTTGCAACAACTGCTGGGTTGCCACGTTTCTTTTCAGCGTGGAAAGCTTCTGCTCCATAAAACAGCAGCATGTAATAGGTAGCATTGGAAATAACATAACAGACTCTGCAGCTGAATGTGAGCTGGGGTGAGAGGCAGAACACAGAGGCTGTCTCACCTAGGCAGTCTTAAATCCAAAGAGATGTATTATATGGTTTTGAGTTGAATTTCTGTCTCTGGAAGAGTACGCAGATGAAAGCTGATGTTCAGTCTGCCCCTGAAAGGTATGCACCTTATTAATTGCAGGGTTTTAATCTGAACTCAACGTTCCCACTTGGGCATTGTTGTCCGTATAACATTTAAAGCATCCATTGTCACCATGATATTAATACCTTCCAAATGCTGTTAATAAATGCTGTTAATAAATTTCGCCCTATTGAAAAAAGAGCTTGACTGCTTTTAATGTTTTTGTTAGGTGACATACTGGTTATCTGCTTTTTGTGCAATGCATGAATCAACTATGGGGAAGCTAAATGAAGAGGAAGCAAATATTTTAGTTTTCGAAATGGTTAATCTGGTAGCGTAAGTTCAGTTTCTGTGGAAGTTCTGCCTGTTGCAAACTTCAGCTTCCCTTGTTTGGAAAATGGGCTTTAACTAAATGAATCTTTTGGGAGGTTCATTGCTAAAAATAAAGCAACCTTGGTCATAGATTTACCTCTGTTTTCTTTTTATGAGCCCACTTGTCTTGAGAAGGAGGCAGAGGATGTGATACTGACAGAAGCATTTGATTCTTTGCCTTGTCTTAAATACGTTATGGTTGGTTCAAATATGCATGTGTAAGTATTCTCAGCATTAAAATGAACTAAACACCAGCCTAGTCCTCTTACAGATGGCACTAGATATTCAGATAAGTAAGTCTGTATTTTTCAAAATCTATCAGTTCCTGAAAATTCCAGATTTCCACTGAAAAAAAAAAAAAAGCCTAAAGGAAAGATTGTGCCATGACTCAGCCTTTCCCTGCCTGGGTTGTTAGGAAGGTTTCTGCGCTGCCTTTTGCTCTTCAGTAACCAGCGAGAAACAGGGGCGAAGCGGAATTAACAGGCTCAGCAGCTGCTGTATTGGAGGCTGGTGGAATGGAGCAGAGGTTATACGTGGATCCCCAAGCCTGGGGATCTTGTAGAGGAGTTCATTTCTCCTGGAGAAGATAGCAAATGAATGTACTCCTATTGAAAACTGGTCTTCTTGTTCTGAGATCTGTACGCTTTTCACCAAAGCCCTTTAAAATTCATTAAATAGAGCAACTCTGCATGAAGCCGTATGGGTTATGAAATTGAGCTTCCACGGCAGCTAATTAAAATTCCCCATGTGTAATCCAACTTCAGATCTTGATGCAAAGAATAGAGCACAGCAACAGCCGTGTCCCTCCTTCGTGAGTGGATGGGAGTCACTGTTAATAAATAAATATATACGAGGCTCTTCGGGCCACATCTGTGGCTAAGCTGTGTGGATACTGAACTTATTTTCTGTAACCAAGTTGGTTTTCAGAGAAAAATGTGAAGGTGAATGTGTTTGCTGTGTCAATGCTGGCTGGGAGTCAAGAGGTTTCTTTTTTGTAGGGTCTGTAGCTGAGGCTTTACTTTTTTTTCATTCTACCAAAAAAATAATTCTCTGCTTTCCACTTAACTGTTAAGAGTGGTTTCCCCCAAATTCTTTAGTTATAATCCTTTTGAATTTGGCCTCCTCCGTTGCGTTCTTTTGGATCTTTTAGACGTTGGCTACTTCTGACCATGCGTATGAATATAAGGTATTGCTGTACGACTAGCTCCCTGTTTGATTTAATTCTACTTCCAACACAAAAATTCCTTCAGTGTTGCAGGAAGGTGCATTCTTTTAGGGGCTTTTGCATTTTGGAATAGCTATCGGATTTGTTTTGCCTTTTTTATTTCCTTTAGATTTAATTAATTTTGCCTTACACTTGGGGCAAGGGCTGTACTTTGTTGTCAGTTAATTATTTCTTTTTATTACTTGCTATCGCAGAGGCAGAATTCTGATGCATACTTGACAGTGGGATCAAAGCTTGACAAGGTCAATGCTTCTAAAGCATTAATTGCATTCGCATTGCTGCAGTGTATACCCCAACATGCTAAGGATATTAAAAAGTCATTAATACCTTCAGTATCAAGGTCTTTACAGGCAGCGTGCTCCAAAGCAGTTAGAGACTGGGGCGGCCCAGTTTGATGCCGAGGGAACAGCTTGACTTTCACTCTCCCTCAGGAGGTACCAGAACTTTCTCAGGGAAGGATTTATTCGGGGTATCTCCTGACCTGGTGCCCTTTCCAAAGTCCTTGTCTTGGATGGGTGATTAGATTTAGGATGTCGCCTTAAGGTGAAATGTACAAGCAGATTTAGAGGGGAGAAGTGGTTGTTACATAAACGTCCATTCTTATGGAGATAAATAGAGCAGGAGCTTGCCACCTTCCCAGCCATTAGTTATCGGCTGGCAGTTGTTCTGGAGGCCACGCAAACACCACGCTTAGCTGATCTTGCAAATTTCTTGCCACCTCCCCTCTAGGTTTAAGGTAGTGTCAGTCACTACGAGCACAAGCATCCTGAATAGTGGAGGACTTCCTAAAGAGTCTGCAGGTGTTGCTTTCTGTATTGCTAACGTATGTAAAGACTGGGCATCTACAGCAAAGTCCTCAGCTGAAGAGTTTCTTGCACAATTTTCTCAGCAAAAGAGCTGGAAAATTGCCCTTGTGCATTTGGCTCCAAACAAAAATGCTCAGAAGCGTTTGGGGAATTTTCAGGTTAAAATCCCTCCCGTTCCCTGGCAATGTCTGCTGGTTTGCTGCCTCAGCTCTGGCTTGCCTCATAGTTGTGCTAATCTTTAAATTTATTTTTATTTTTTTAAGGAAACGTTGTAGTACATGTGTGAGCCTGTAGTGTAAAACTACACAGGTGATAGGAGGCAGGATGATAAGAGTACAGAGTCAGTGCCGAGCACTTGCTGGCAGTGGCATGCAAATGATCCGTGTATTAGTATAAAGCCTTGCCCCAAATTACTTACTGTAAAACTTTCGGTATGATCTGATTTGTAATAACCCGAATTGTACGGTGAATACAATTTGCTGAATACAGCGCCTGCTCTTATTTCAAAGGTTGTCCTTTGCTCTGTAACATGTCTAAAAAATAAATAATAATTGCTTTTCTTTATTTTTCTTTATTTGACTTACATATTCCAGCTATGCTATAAAATACTTTATTTCCATGCTGTAGAAGGATCATTTGAGATGCTTTTCTGGTTCTGTACTTCTTTTCATGGCTCTGGAAAAAAAGGAGTTAAGCTGTAGGATATGTGTGAATATCATTAGTGAACGATGAGTGCAATTAGCGAATTAATGGTTCTAACACTTTGATTGTTTCAGGTGGAAAGGACACCATAACGTTCAGTGACCCAGCCTTGCCTGTTATACAGCGGTCTAGGTCACCGTTGTTAGCATTTACTGAGAAGCCGCAGCAAACTGAAGTACAAGGTGAGCACCTGGACCGTAAGGAACATGATGAGAGCTGAGCACACATTTCTTTCTAAATAAAATGTAATTTTCATGCTGGGATAGCAGAAGGCAAAGTTTCAGTGGTCACTGAGATTGAATAAATCATCCACAAGTAAAATGGATAGCTGGTCCCTGTACAAAGAGCAAAGAAACCACTGAAAAATGACTGTTGAAGAGATTGCCTAGCGCTAGGCATCAGGTCGTACACCTCCAAGAATTTTCATGCCAGATAACTTGATACTGTGACAAGTTATTCATGCCTTCTGTGTTAGCCTCCTGCTCTTTTTCCCTCCCTTAGAGTGCACAGTAGGAGAGCAGTCTGTGGAACTGGCTTAGCACTTTGCTGCATTAAAGCTGATACCTAGATGAAAGGCTTCCTGATTGCACCCAGTAAATTGAAATAAGCCCCCCTCATTTTCCCAGATAAATTGACTCTGCTTTTTTAAAGTCTTCCACGTGTTTTGTTCAAAACTTTCCCCAATAGCAAGCATTAACATCTCTCCAAAGTCAAGCCTAACTTTATGTGACAGTAGCAAAAAGATAGTGTTTTCCTGATAACCTCAATTTTTTCCTGAGTTTTTCATAATGGTCAGGAGATAGGTGATTGTGCCTATCAGTGCTTGGATAAGGTCTTTAATGGACACAATATTCTGGTATGCCCAGATCTTACTCAGCTAACCATGAAGCATCATAAACAATTTATTTGTTAGTCCTGAAACTAAATAGGTTGTGGCTTAATTTTGATTTTATTATCCATATCATCATCTGATAAAAGTTGACAGCCGGACTGATCATTTTTTATAATCTTGCTCAGCTGATATTTTTGCTAAAAATAAGGAGTGAAACTATAGTGAGTAGTTCTCCAGTGAGTAATAACAACTCATAAATATTCATTTTTTTTGCCTGCTTAATCATTGATTTTTAATTAAATCTGCAGTTACTGAAGGTATTTACTTGGTGGTATTACGTTCGTTCCTTTCCTGTTCTAGGTGAGGTTGGTATTACAGTTTTGATTAAAGCTGCCTGTCAAATCTCATCAGACCTTGTTTCTGTTGCTGTGTAGCGCTGCCAAACGTTCACTCTGGACTGAAGCTTTCCATGATGTATTTTCTACTTCAGCTGATTTTTTTTAATGTCAGCCAAGTAACTTTTTTGTTTCTCTAATTCTGATAACTACTTTTTTTTTTTTTTTTTAATAAAAAAAAACCATGCAAACATGTAATATATCTATAATTAATAGACAAGGAATTTACAAACAGGGGAAAAGGTTTCCACCCCTGAGAAGATAAGCAGGAGTTTTCATCCCATTCTAAGCACGGGAGTGAGGAATCCAAATTCTGTCATTGAAGGCAAGATAAAGGCTAAAAGGAGGATAAGAAGTGGGCAGAGTATATGGAGGGACCGGGTAAACAAAGAGATACCATGCAGGAGCACAGATCCCAACAGGAAGAGATCACTGGAAGAAAACAGCCTTGAAGAGAAGACAGCCAAGGATTAGGCCTGTGGCAGTTACCAGAAAAATTGGCTCCCAGTAGGTCACCCTCTTTACCCCTTCCCATTTCATAACTGTAACAGAGAAATCCCGTGATTAAATTGTGGTGGATTAAGAAATTACTGCTCTGCCTGCACAAACAGCTTGTTTGTAATTTGTATGTGGCACAGGGTACCTGGTAACCTGCAGTGAGAACTCAGACAAACTTAAAACCCGCCTCTGTGACAGTTTAAATAAATGAGGCCAACTTCTTGGTGACAAAGGAGCACGTCCATGGGCCAGTCTGCCAGCTGCTGGGGAAGCCATACCTTCTAGCAGTAGATGGAGCAATAACTTCTTCCATTGTTTCAGATCCTTTTCTGGAGGATTTTGTGCTTTCCATTTTCCTTTCGAAGCCTGGAAAAGAAGCAATGCGTTTTCAGCTGCAGGGTATCTCCTCCTCCTTGGAGCTGACAGCTCTTCCGCAGTCAGCAGCTCCATGGGAGTGATGCTCTGTCAACTTCTGTGCTGCTTTACACAGAGGATGACTGCCTGGAGTTGAGTTTTAGGAATTTGCTCCGCAGTGCAATTTTTGATCTCTGCAGCCTGCCTCCAAAATCTGGGGGAATTTGGCAACTAAGAAGAAGACAGGAATGTGTTCAGCAGCCTTTATTCACTGAGCAAGTATGACCTCAGTTTAAAAGTATTCCAGCAACAAAAACAAAACCACTTTTACTTTATTATTAGCTGAGTGATCAGTTGAATGATAACAGATAAGTGGAATAGAAATGAGATTCTTGCATATTTTTAAATGCTGGGCCTGAGGTCAGTCAACTGTGGCCCTATAAACACTACCATGGATATTTGGTGTGTGTTTGGCCCAGAAAATCTTTCTATCCTTTGAGCTAACATACATTTTTTACCAGAACCTTCTGTAATACATAAAATGTTGCTCTAGCTAGACATACAGATAATCAGAGGCCCTTTTTCAGGCCTTTTTGATTAAATCTGTCTGCTTACCATGATCTCATCAAGCCCTGTTCTGGCCTGTAATTATTATCAGTTTCAATTAGGCTGGATGGTAGAAGTCTGTAGGATATACTGTGCAGTTCCTGTGTGAAAATGCATAATGACATAGTACAGGCACATGAATTAAAGACTGTGTCCTGCCACAAAACCTCACTGCATCCAACGCACCCAATATATGGTGTCGTGTGATGGATTGCACGGGAACATCAGAGCCACTGGGGAACAGCTCTCTTTTTGTCGTCACTGGTGAACGCATTGTTCCTGTTGTACTGCCTGTGCTCCATTTCAAGCACTCTCTGAAGACAAAAGTACTGTTTTTCTGTGAACTTCACACAAATTGTTCTTCTATGAATGATTTATCTTCACAGCACTGCAGCGAGGTGATGGGGTGGTGTTATCCCTCTGTAGGAGGAAACCGTGCCACACAAAGAGCAATGCAAAGTCCCCTCTAATTTTGAGTGCCAAGTGGAGGTGCCTAAGTTTTAGCTATTTTTAGAGCACGGAGAGTACGTGTGTTCAAATATATAATGTGAGCACAGCAGTGCTGCAAATCAAGCTCCTAGTTTCCAGCTGAGCACTCAGATAATGAGGATTAGATCCAGTGGGTGATCACCTTTTGAAAGTTAATTTATCCCTGCCTTTTCCACAGAGTTAAATCCCAGCTCTTCAGAGTGACTTTCCCGGCTTCCTTAATGGTAGTTAGACTGTCTGTTCCCTTCGTGCCCACCCCTGTCTCACTCACTCAGCAGCTCCCAGCTTATAAATGAGGCAGGGCTGGTAGAGGCAGTAGGCTCCTGCACTGTACAGCTCAGATCCCGCCCCGCAGCCAGTCTGCTCCGTGCATGGAGCAGGGCAGGATTCCTGTGGGAGAAATCCAGGAAGTGCTCCTGTACTAAAAGGTAATGCACATGCACTGCCATTTGGAGCTGTCGGAGCAGCCCTACTTCTGGCATTTCCCAATTTTTCTTACTTGATTCCACAAGCTGATCTTCAGTGAGGCTTTTTGGCCTTAACAGAGACGAGGACAAATTCGTTCTCTTACAGAGCTGTTTGTTTGCACATCACTGTTTTCTCCGTTCTGTCACTTTATTCAGTGTTTGGCTTTCAGTGTAATAGTATATTTCATATTTTTCTGCTTTGTTTTATCACACCACCCAAATTAGAGCAATCTTTTACGTTAGGAGAAATGTTGCAGGATCAATAACAGAATTACTGGATGAGAGGCTGCGCAAAGTTAAAGGGGTTTGTGTTAACCTCTGAAAGTGGTACTGATTTGGGGGTTAATGTTAAACTATGCCCCAAAATTCTGCAGTTAAGTGCCTTGCTTAGAGTTGATACTCCTAAAAAAATTTGCCTGTGCTGTTCTGCAGTGTGGTGTCAACTATAACTCTTCTAAAATTGTCACTGTTAGGGAAAGACAGGCTCCAAAACAGCCCTGACCCAGCAAGAAAATCTGTGTTGATTGCTTATCATGTAAAAAATGGGTCAGGGACAAGACAGAGAACCACTCTGGCAATCTCTTACTGAGGCAGACATCTCTGTGGTGTGACACTGTTGTGATGGTCCCCAGGCTGGGTACACAAACATGAGGCATGTTGCTGTTCCATTTCTCTTTCAGCAGAACAGAAGGGGGAACGTAACGAAGCTCGTGCTGTTGCAAGTGAGTCCGTGGCTCCTCAGGAAAGAAACTTGAATAACAGAAACCAAAATAAACATTTTTATCCTTCATTACCCCAGTTACCTTCTGAGGAGGAAGAAATAAACAAGCTTGAAAGCAAGATAATTAAACTGACAGAACAGGCAGTTTCAGAACTGGAAGGGAAGAGAACAGAAAATGCAGCTGGGGAGCAGAACACAGTGGTTGGGGCAGAGTTTAATGGCTCCTCGGAGGGAGATTTCCCATTCTCCAGCCCGGACACGTCCAACCCCACAGATCCCTCAACTTCTGAAAGCGAGCCAGCAGCTGAAACGGAGACCCTGAAGGACAGTGATGAAACCTCGGAGAGTGACTGTGAGATCCCAAACCAAAGGAGGCAGAACGGCGTCACCGGGGACGCGCTGGGTGCTGCGGACCCCAGAGGGCACGGGGGTCTCAGCGTCACAACTGCACGCACACATGACAGCTTGGAGGAGCCCCCTGAATCTGAGAACATGAAACAGCCTGCTCATGCTGAAAACTGTGAATATTTGGATAACAGTTTGGCTTGAGGTATGACAGCCAAGCCCTTGCGCTTCTCACCGTAACCCTCTTGCAAGTGGGTCTGTGCTGCTGTGACTACGACCAGTGAAAGTTTGTCAGAGGACTGAGTTTTTTACACGAGTCTGTTAATATTTGTCTAACAATGGTGTTCTTCTGTTAGTTTTGACTGCAGTATACCAAAAATGTAAATAATCTGGGAGAAAGAACTTGAAGCTCTTTGGGTTTAATCGTTTTGGTTCTTTGTAATGATTTGAGGTTTCTGTGTAGGTGGATGTGATTTACAGCCGTGTAGCAGAGCCCAGTGATAACCATGTGCCTCGTTCTCACTGGGCTTCTGTAAGGCCTGCGGTCTTAGTGCTGGACTTGATTTTAATGGCTAGACATGTCCAGTGATGGAAAATTGGAATGATGAACTGAGAAGTACCTTATGGTCGTAGGGTTTTGCCTGTTTCTCAGACTGCATTCTGTTTCCCTGTCCATAATGGCTGTGAGTACGTCCTTAGAATAAGACCGCTGTTGGTAATGGAAGCAGAAAGCTCTCTGAGAACCATCCCTGCCTGTGTTGTTCTCTCATTTCACACCTTTGCATCTTTTACCTCCCTCTCCGGGTTCATCTCATGAAAACAAAGGGAGTTATTTCACCAGACACTAAGAACCCAAATTAGTGATGCTCTGAAAAAACATCCGAGGAGCCGGAATTATTGCTGTGAGGAACAGCAGTGCTGCTCCAAGCAAGGAGAACAGCAGGAGGAGAACCAGCAACGCCCCACCGGCCTGCTTGGTGCTCTGGGGTACTGGAATTGCATCCCTCAGCCTCCAGGAGCTGCAACAGCCCTCAGACCGTAACGGGTGGTAGATTTCAGCCGACTCCATTTGTGCCTTCCTTTTTGAAAGAATCTGTGTTTTATTTTACGTTTTGGAAAGCATAAAAAAAAATCATGTTTGTGTTTCCTCCTCGTTTCACCGCTCTTTGTTGTAGGAGGTTTATTTGTGCTGTTACTTCTTCCTTAAACTTCTTCCCCTGTTGGGGTTCAGTCACAGGAAAGCTTTTTGCCTGTCACCGCTGCAAGAGGGAGGGAGGCTGCTGTGTCATTCCCCAGCCCGTTCCTGACGCTGGAGCTGTGCCACTCTGCTCCTCGGAAGGCAGCAACAAGGGAACGCTCAGCGGTGAAGTTAGCAGCTGGCGGAGAAGGGGAGGCACGTCCTTCCCCTCCTGCTCGTAGCACAAGGAATCGGCTCTGCAGCTGTGGGGCTTCTATGGGCCAGCAGCCCTCAAGGCAATTTTTCTGCTGGCTTGGGAGCTAATTGTCTGTAAATGTTCATTTCTCACTCCCAGAACTTGAAACCAATCAGAGGGAATTAAAGCAAATTTAATAAAATACTACTAATAAAAAGGAAAATCCCTCCCAGATTGAAGCCTCCTTTGACAAATAACTGCCAGCTGCAAATTTTTACAGCCCACTTGTCAGCCGCTGAATAAACAGAGTTTATATTAGCAATACTGACAAACTCTGCTTAGATGGGAGCTGCGCTAGCAGGTGCTGCCAGAATCAAGGTGTCAGAGCCCGTGAGCAGTTTTCATTCAGCAGAAGAAGGGCTGTATGTAAATGATTACACGTAAATATAAGGAATGATGGTGGGAAGGTGAAAAATGTGGCTTGTGGCTGTTCTCACATGTGTTCCTCGCCAGGTGCCTTCGTGTAACCCTTTCAGTGTCTGTCTGCAGGCAGCGAACCCGTAGTCACCATGCTGCTGGGGTGCGTTTCCTTCCTCTTGAAAGGTTCTTTGACACTGCAGCATTTCACAGCAGCCCTTAGGGAGAAAACATCTGTAGATTTAAGTGCGTCGGGAACATGAAGCAGTAAAAAGTTTTCCTTTCATTACCCTGACAAAAATGTAAGTTCCTCATAACCTGAAAACCACAAAGAGTTTAAGCATTTGAAAGATTGTTATGCCATTGCCATTAATTGTAACTGACTGCACTACTGCCTCATTTGTGTGACAGTACTGACAAGTCGGAAGAGAAATGGCTGCAGAAACTGAAATCTCCGGGAGACTGTGGCAGATTTTTTTTTCCTATAATGCTTGAATGTTACATGAAGTATCACTTTATTCAAGATATGTTCTTCTCCATCTTTCAGAGGCTAATCCTGCACGGAGCTAAATATCGGTGCGGTCAGAGCTGATGCAAGCCAGTAAAAGAGGCAGGGTTTCATGTAGCCAAGCTCTGAAACATTCAGGTGAAATGTTCAGGGTGTTTTATGGACGGTGTTTCCCTGTCCTAAATATTCCCTGACCCACAAATGTGTGAGCTGATGTTTGCTGCTGTTCTCTCAACACCAGTTAATGCCATTAACTAATGGAGAGCTTGGTGCAGGTGGAAGCAGTGCTGGACCAACAGTTGCTGTGCAGTGCCTCAGGCACTGATTCATTGTGCTGTGGTTGTTTTCGGTGAGAAGAAAACGGAGAAAACTCAATATCAATAAGGTCATGGGGTAACTCTCCTTAAATGCCATGTTTGTATCTTTCATAGAATCATAAAATGATTCTAATAATGGAGTGATGGCTTGGAAGAGACCTTAAAGATCAGCTCCAGCCCCCGGCCATGGGCAGGGACACCTCCCACTAGATCAGGTAGCCCAAAGCCCCATTCAGCCTGGCCTTGAGCACCTCCAGGGATGGGGCATCCACAGCTTCTCTGGGCAACCAGTCCTACTGCCTCACCACCCTCTGAGTGAAGAATTTCCTCCTAATGCCTGTTTTTTGCAACTTAAATTCCAGGAAGGTACCTGGATCTCTGGAAATCTCATTCAGAGTGCAATATTCATACTGTGATGCTGGTCCCGTGCGTTCTGCCTGAGTTAATGCATATTCTGGCTGTGGTTTTAGCCTTCTCCCAGGAACACAAGGTTTCAGCCCCAAGATGCTTGTAGAAGTCAGACTGCACTACATGATAGCTAATTTAATAGTCTTGTCAGCATCGTTCTAGGATGTTGTTTAAATTTATATTATTGTGTTATTAGGACTGTGATTTTTTTGGGTAAATTCATTCATGTTTTGTTATGGAATCAACACTACTTTACTGGGTTTCTTTTAGACTCGTGTTCCCTTTTCCTAGGATTTTAGGAACGGGGAAATCACCTCCTGCTGTAAGCTCTTTTGCTGCTGGGCTCTGGGGAAGCAGAATGCTGTGGCAAGGGGATGGATGAGGTGCGTTTCATAAATGGATCTGAAGCACATTGCCTCACCTAAGAGCAAATCCACGCGCTACCTGTGAGGAGGGTTTCATTTGAAAGTACTGTGCCACGGCTATCTGAAAAACAATGTTCAGTGAAGTTGTAAAATAATTGTGTGCAAATGACAGCTGAAGAAGCGTCTTTGAGAATGCCGTGTCTTTTCTAAGTGATACTATTTTTAAGCATAGGGTAATTTGTATAATAAAGACAGGGGGATTTCTTTAATCCATATGAGCTCAGGAATGTATTTCAAAATCTTAACCGAGATTAAGTTGAAAGTCTGCTGCGTTTCTAAAAGATAGGGTTTAGCTTACCAGCCTCTGTTTTGTAGTTTTACTTTTTAAACGATGTGGTTTAATTTATTTGCAAACCTTCCTTTTGTTGCTGCCTGGATTAACTGTGCAACGTAGTTCAACTGTATTAATACATTTTGTCATCTTTAATAAAACCATACATTTCCTGATGCGCTTCTACCTGCTGATTTCCTTTGCTCAGTATCAGATGAATGATAGTGATGAGTTAGTGCTGTAGTATTTCCAGGGTTGTGTTAAAACAGAAAAATAAAGCTTTATAGAGCGAGACCTCTACGTTTGTTGAACATTATCTGGCTGAAATGTTTTCGCTGTCACATCTCCCTGTCTCGGCTGAGTGATTTACTTCCTAAATTTTTGTGTGAAGAAACACACTCAGTATTTTGTGGCTTTGAAAGTAATATTCGTCTCTGCTAATTCTATCATCGCTGTCCAAGCAGCATTAAACCTTCTGTATGCAACCCAGTCGCTACCAGTCACAAACTGGAGGCGCTCAGGAGTTTTTGATGGGGAGTTATGGAAAGCTGGAGTATTTAAGTCCGCTTTCGGTGGTATTCAACTATATGTGCATGTGTAGACAGCCTAAGCCAGTTTAGAAGCTCAACCATGTTTGAGAATAAAGCCTGAAAATACCACTAGAATAGCACAGTGAATCTCAAGTTTGACATGGAAATGTCTGTACTTTCCCTTATTTTAGGGGAAATCCGTGACCCAAGTCTTACAACACAACACTCAAAGCTGTTGAAAGCACTGAGATCTTTTTACCTTCTAGATCTGCAGCTAAGTAAGGGACAGCATCTAATCAGAGGCAATTCCTCGCTTATTTTTACTTATTTTTGTGAATTTTGGTATCTGACTTCTGGTCCTGTGAGAGCCCCTCAGGATGCGCAGCCTCTACCGGCTTTGTAACCCACGCATCCCAGCACTCCTCCTTTCCCGCGTGCCACCCCAAGCTGCACAGAAGGGAACCTTTTCATCTCCAAGAACACATAGCACGGCGTTGAGTTGCTGCTGCTTTTATTGACCAGCTTACAGAAAGGCGGCCCTACAAAGTGATACACATTTGTTAGAGAAGCAAGAGGACGGGGACGGGAATCCCTTTGCCATGTGTTGTGGCAGCCGACAGCGCAGTGCTAGGTACTTGGTGCTGCCCAGGGACATTCTGGCTCTCCCTAAAGCCTGGTTCTGAGCAATCTCTTCTTCTTGTCCGCCACCTCAGGCAGTTTATCTTCCCACAAGCTCCCGCTGCACACCCCGATCACGCAGCAAGCCAGGCGCTTGCCCGCGTTGCCGTTCTCCAGGCTGGCCTTGTTGTTGCCCTTGCCCATGTCGTCTTCCTGCTCGTGGATCACGACGGATCTGCCCAGGATGGAGTACGGGCCGAACAAAGTGGCGAAGAGATTCGGTTTGAATTTCCTGATTTTGCCATCTTTGGGAGAGAAGTTCCCGAAATCCCCCGGGTGGCGGGGGTGGTTGACGCGGAAGGGGTTGTAGTGGCCTCCGGTGGAATCGCAGCCGCTGCTGAGGTCCCCCAGCTCGTGGATGTGGATCGCTCTGCCGGGCTGGTCGTCGTTCAGCGGAAAGCCCTCCAAGTGAAAAATGGCTTCCAGCCTTCCCTGCGGGTAATGCTGCCGGAACAGGACCTGGCCGGTCACCTGCGGCTTCTCAGCGTCTAGTTTGGGGCTGGGCTGCATCTCACAAGCGGCGTAAGTCATCCCGCCGGTCTCGTTACCGGCCGTTAGCGGGTAGAGCAAATTCTGCCAGAGGTCGTTCACTTTTTTCTGTATGTCTTGAAGGGTCTCTCTGCTTGGCTCGGTTTCTTCTTCCGCCGCGATGCCAGGGGCGGGCAGGGCGAGTCCCGCGAGCAGAGAAAGCAGCAGAAGCATCCTGGCCACGCTGAGCCTGCGGAGTGCAGAGGAAGCCAGCAGGAGTGAGAGGCCGGTGGCAGCAGCCTGCCTGGGGAGGGACACGGAGCTGCAGCTGCAGCCTGGTCCCAGCGGGCTGCGAGTAATGGAAGCTAAAGCAAAACACGCCCCTGTAAACGCAGAGAGCTGCGCGTTACCAGTGGAAGCACGGAGCCAGCGAGCGGATTTACCTCTCCCAATCACCGCAGGATGCCTCGGTGGCAGCTCCTCGCCTCTGCTCCCACCAAGCAGAGTGCGGCCAGCCCTCAGCGCCGAGCTGCTGGAGGCTGGGGTGTGCTTGTGTAAGAGCTTGGAAACGCAGCACAGGGGAGGGCTGGAGGCAGCAGGGACAGGGAAAAGTTTTCATTCTCCGAAAGTTTCCAAAAGAGAACTTTTGGAAAAAAACTTTGCCCTCACTCTGTTCGCCTGTGAAACTGGCTCTCTGTCCTCATCACCATCCCGAAACAGAAGGAAAAAAAAGTCACCAAGCTGCTAAAGTGATTTGCCTGGTGATGGCTTCGTGTGCTTATCTAAAATGAGCGACCTTCCCCGGGCAGCGAGGAGAGCGGCAGCTTCGCTGAGGCTCGGCTGGAGGCTCGGTCACTGCGCTGTGCTGGTTGTCATGGAGTTGTTTTGCATTCCCATGCCTGCACTCCTCAAAATTGAAACTGGTCCTTCAGCAACAGGAAGTGTTGCACATGGACGTGTACCAAACGTTTGGTGGGTTTAAAACCTGGAAGGCACAACCTGAACTCTCAGAGGTTGAGGCACATTTAGTGCAGAGCTGTGCCTGCAGCGTGGATGCAGCCACCACAGGGGCAGTTTAGCAGGCTGGGATTTGTGCAGGGAGAGAGGAGTAGCTTGTGTAACACAGGAACAATTCACAATATAAGAAAATTGTAAGGAAAAGCCTTTTTTTTTTTCCCCAATTTGTGTCTTCTGCCAGCTGGGAAAGAAACGTGGCTGTCAGCTTCTGGAATGGTAAAAATGTGTGTGTTATCCTATGGGTATCACACGCTAGATCACACCCAAGATACCCAGCTGCAAGCTGATTTATTTTTTTCTTTTGGTGTGGGGGCAAAGAGAGCTGAAGGAGTGCCTCCTGCTTGGCTCATTTGCCAGGCGCTGGAAGTACGGGGTCAGGTAATTCTGCTTGGGATATTGCGATATTGAACTTTAACCCTGGGCTCCTGTTCCTACTCGATGAAATGGGACAACTGGTGGTTCTTTTCTTTGGGGTATTTACGAGCTCTTCACATCCCTGTGCCGATGGGAACCATGGAGGGGCTGAGCCAGCGCCTCCTCCTGCCCTGCCTTTCCCCGGGTTCATCCCTGGCAGCCTCCGAGCTGGGGAAATGCACGCTCACAAAGTGCTAATGCCTTTTACAGCAGGAACTCGGGGCAGAAGTGTGGCTGCTTTACATGCAGTAATGCTGCTGACTTGAGTGCCATTTGTGCTGTTTTACACCAGCTGGGATTCTGTCCCTAAAAAAAAAAAAAAAAAAAAACAGAAGCCCTGAAAAGCCCAGGGTACTTGCTGCAAAGCTCTTCTTTGATGTACTGCACATGCGGGAGCCAAGCAGAAATGCAGACGGGTGTAAAGGAGATGATCAAAGGGACAGAGAGGACTGCAGCAAAGCTAAATGATGTATTTGTAGTGCTCTGCACTTCAGAGAACGCAAAGGAAAGAGTAGCTGTGGGCTGCTGTCAGAAAGATGTATTTTAAAGAGGAGAAGGACTGATAACTACAAGAAATGCAATTGCCAGGGTGGTTGGCATTCATTCCAGCTCTGAACGCTGAAGTACTAAGCACTAACCAGGTGGAGCATTAAAGCCTGTTGTAACCCACTGCCCATGTTTTAGTTTTCTATTTGAAAAGTGGTGACGAATAATGGGCTAATGGCCCTTACAGCAGGCAGCAGGCAGTGGGAGGAAAGCCCCCATGACCTGGCCGTGCACTGTTTAAAAAATAAACCTCTCTTTTTAAAGCCACAGTGTACAGGAGCTGGGGTATACTGAATTTCAGGCCATGTCCTAGAATCTCCTGGGCTCTGCAAGCCAGAGCCACCCAAACAAGCCAGCGCTGTTATTCACCAGGCTGTAAGCTCCACACAAGGGCAGAGCCTTTGCCTGCGTTCCTCAGGGCCCAGGATTTTGCTCCCCTGTCCCAGTCACCTCCTGATGGCTGGAGGGACTCGCGCTCCCAACACAAACCGAAATCTCAGTCCATGCCGTGACCTCCTTGTGCTGGTCGCTTGGTTTGGGGCAGACTCTGTCCCGTTGCACGACGTTGCTGCGTGACCTGACATCATTTGACTCACCCGGTGTCGACTCAATGTGACGCAGGAGCGCCGTGTGGGAGAGCGCCCGTCGGAGCGAGCAGTGGCCTGCTTCTGTCTGCAGCTCGGCTCTGCTCTCCGCGGGTTTACGGCAGGGTGGCTCTCCATAAAAGTGACACCCAGGGCAGGCAGGCCTTACGTCTTCGGCTGCAGGTAATGGAGCTGACTGCTCTCCTCCGCGTATGGCTGAGGCTGGAGCCGCTAAAGGCAGGGGCTGTTTGTAGCCTGAGGGAAGCAGAGCCAAGATCATTGGAAACCTAATGTGTTCCTTCAGTTCGGGGCGCTCTCTGCCATTCCTGAGTCATGGTCCCAGCCTGGGAGCCAGTGCAGCTGGCGGGTCATCAGGCAGCAGTCTGAATCCAACAGTGCAGGAGTTTCGTGCTCGCTGTAGAGTGACTGCAGGGCACCAGATTTTCCATGCATTGTCTATGGCATAGTATCGTACATGCCCTGCGCAGCAATCTCCTGCAAGCACATCACCAGCTCTTCACGGTGTCTGCTGTGCCTGGGCACCTGCCTGCAGGTCTGCAGGTAAGCCTGCAGTGTTATTTAGGATCTGTGGAGCTACAAGCAGTGGTGACGAGCTAGGATTTAAAGAGGAGAAACGCCATCAGGGTGTCAGTGAGCAGTTTTTGCCCACGTCTTGCAGTACAGGGCTGGCACTGGGGTGCTAACAGCACCTCCTCCTGCAGAAACCAAGGTGGAGAAACTCATTTTGCAATTGCTGTAAGGTGAAAAAAATGACAGGAGAATGAGAAAACTTGCTCTAGCACAGGGGCAATCTGCCACTGGTGGAGGCCTTCTCTTCCTGTTTATTCCCATTCCTCGTCTTGGTGGTTCTGTTTAAAGAAATAAAGATATTTAGTGCCTGAGATAAGCATCCATTTATAATCTTCTTGCAAAAGAGCTATGTGCATTTCCAACTTTTCAGGGCATTACCCATACAAAAAATCAAGTTAAATAAATACACAAAAGGGAAACAACACTGTTCTCTGCGGGGACTAATTTCTCTTGAAAATGGAGGATCGTGCAACTGTCAAACTAGTTTCCATCAGCCAATTTGAAAAACTCTTGAAATTCTTCCTCTTTAATAGCTTGTGAAGAAATCATTTTATGAGAGTGAGAGGAGCTGTAAAGGAACTGTAAGTAAGCTTTTTGACAAAGCTGCACTCAGAAACCCATTCTGGTTCTGTCAACCTAATTTAACAGAATTTCATCTCCGCATGTGGATATAAAATATTAATATGTAACATAAAAATTAGGGATGGAACCCAACTATTAGGTAACTTAGGTTATTATTAGTGTTTGTATTAATTCCCTGACCTTTTATTACATAGTTATCCTTTCTGCTGCATAGCATTAATCTGAGGAAGGTTTTGCTCTCTGAGAGGAGAGGAACGAATGCAAGGCTGCCCTCCGGCTCAGTGGCCACTTGCCATGTATGGAAAGAGCTTGATTTTTTTCTTTTTTTTTATTTTTGGATTCAAAGTGCGCATTGCACAACACGTGGATGTTTGCACAACTTCAGGTCTGTGTGTGGCTTCCCGTCAAAGCTCGGGAGCCACGGGGCAGCTGGGCCAGCAGGTCAGCCATGCGAGCAGCAGCTGCATGCAAGCAGTTAAATGATCCCTGTGCCATGGCAAGGGATGGCAGCAAAGCATCTCAGAAAGCTAGTGATCATCATGGGTGAGGAGACCATGACTTTCAGATCCTTCTATCTTCCCATTGTGTGAAGGAGAGCTTGGTTTGAGCTGCCAGGTCCCTTTTGGAGCCGGAGGCCCCCTACCCGAGCAGGAGGCAGGTGTGAGGCCTGCAGGCCCTGAGCGCTTCCCAGGGCCAAAATGGGGAGCCCAGTCCTTCCCTGCAGGAAGGGCCCCAGCCTGGCCTGGGCTTGTCCCCATCCTCAGGAGCTGGTCAAACAGTCCCAATCCTTTTAAGCTTTCCTCCTAGCTTTTCCAGGCTCCTGTACTGTATGCCACATGTGCCCATGGAGCGCGCACCTCTTTCTGGAAGGGAGGTGCACAAACACCTCAGCACCTCCGGCAGCCAGGAAGGACGGTGCACTTGTCCCACAGGCTCTGTTATTCTCCACACCATAACGTGGCTTTTTTCTGATCCTTTCCTGCAGAACTGCTGTCTGTGCAATTGTTTCCATTTTGCATTTCTTTGGTTGCTATTCCTGCCAAGTATGGGATCTTACCTTTGTTCTAATTGAGTTAACCTCCTTTTTATTTCATTTCCCCCGCCCCTTATTGTTTCTCCAGCTTGTCATGAACATTTTGAATTCTAATCCTTCCCTACAGTGTATTTACAGCCCTTCCAGCCTGGTATCAGCTGTGAATTTAATCAGTTTACTTTTTTGTTCTGTCATCCAAGTCATTAACAGAAGGGTTGAATAAAGCTGAATCAAAGACAAACGTGTGCGTCCGAGGCAGGCTGTCCTCCCCGCTGGGCGCTGACAAGTCACCAGGCTGGGAGCAGAGTTCCCATCGTCCCAGCACCTGCTTTGTAGCACTGGGAGCAAGACCAGTTTATCCCCTAGCTCGTGTGCAAGAATGTTGTGTGAGGTAGTTGCTGAAGTTAAGATTCACTTCTACATCTTCTGTACATGCAATGCTTGTTATTCTCTTATATCATTATATAAAATAAATAAATAAATACATTTCCTGATATCTTTTACTTATTTCCCTTTTTGGCCCTCAGGTGAATGCAAAAAGTGTGTTTCTTTTAAGGGTTTTTCTGTGGCTGTGACTTCTGAATTGTGCTTTTCCTATCCTCCCTGGATCTTCAGAGTTCACAGGAACCAAAATCATTCACTGGCCCTATCACACATACCCACGTTATCATTATTATATTATTATGTAATATTTGAAGCGCTGCCTGGTACTGAGTGGTGTTTGAACCCTCAGGCATCCTCAGCTCATACAAAGCCACCTTTTGTGCACACATCCTCACATTGCTATCTCTCTTCTGCCAAAACCGTCGAACTGACCTGTTGTATCTTAATGTTACATCAGCTTTGGAAGGAGAGATGGGGTTAATTCATGCTAACTAGACTAAGTACTTTTCCACAGGCTTACATTTTTCATCCTCTCATTTCCTGTAAGCAGCACCTGGGGGTAAAAGCCCCCACCTTGTCCACGTTCCTCACCACCTTCTTACAGCTGCCAGTAAGGCACAACCCACCACAAACAGGGCAGCTGTGTCCACTCCCAAGTTTGTATCTTAATGTAGAATCGCATGTGCATGTCAAGTTTCTAGACAAAGAGAAAAAATAAGGATATTTTTCTAGACTCAGGAGGATCCTGGTGTTCCCATGCCACGAACAATAAGCCTTCCACTATGATTAAATTCCTGCCACCTGCTGCAGGAGCCAAAGGCTCTGCTTTGCACAGGGGCAAAGTAGAGCTCAGCAGAAGCTGAAGGCAATCATGTTTTATGAAGACAAAGCCCACCAGGCTTTGATATGGGACAGGGGCAGGCAGTGGCCAGCAGCTCTGGGCTAGGAGAAAGTCAGAGCTCAGTAGCACCCAGCAGGCTCCTGAGAAGGTTCCTGCTCCATGACTGCCACAAGGTACAGGGGAGCAGGCTGAGCTCCTGGAGGCTTTCTCAAAGCTGGCATTTCACCACAGACCTTGTGGTATGTTACTATTAAAGAAAGAGCAAAACAGAACAGTATGGTGTACTGTTGGATAACCATTTCCTTTGAAACTTCTATTAGGTAGATCGGGGCCTGAACACTTGAGTGCTTTTGAAACTGTTTGTGGTAGTACCATCGCATTTGTATTTTTGACACTAGTAGGGGAACTTTTTTTAAAAAAGCTTACATTTTTCTGTAGAGTAAAAATTGCTTCCATGCTCAGGTGGCTCCCTACTTTTTTAGCCATATTTATTCTAGTGGGTTGATTTTGTAAGCATAACTGAAACCCTGGGAGACTAATGAAGTTTAACAGTGTGTGTTAATTATATCCACTTCTGTTGTCTCAGTGAAAACATGGGATCCTAAATCCTATTTACATTCTGAAGTTTCAGAGGTTCCAGGTCCCTCATCTGACCTTAACATCTCTTAGTTTCATGCGGCTTTCATAAGCCTGTGCACATATTTAAGTTCTCCTGTGGAGAATGTTTTCTGAGATCAGATGTTCAGGGATTATGAACACAAGAGTTTTGTTACCTTGTTTAAAATCATTTTGACGTTTTGGTGTAAGTCATTAAGACTGTTTTCTTAAACTGTCTAATGGGCCACAGAATGGGTGAACCATTTTTAGAAAAAATAAATAGAAGCACCTAAGTTTCTAATTGACCCACCTGCAGAATTCCAACATAAATATTTTGCCCACTCTGAAGTAAATATTTGCACCTGAATTCCTCCCCAGGAAGACTACTTCCCAGTTTAGCAAATAATTACAGACAGAGGCCATGCTTGGGGGAAGCACGCAAGAACGGTCCCTTCCATCTGAAGGTACTCTCAGTACTGTTTATTTTTATTTTCTTTCTTTTTCCTTCTCCAAACTGTGCAAAAGGACCAGGTTCCCCAAATGCTGCCAGATTTGGGGATCTCTGCAGAGACGTGAGGTGTTTCTGCTGGTTCTGTTTCAGCCAGGTGGGTCCCGTTAGTTCCAGCCCAGCAGTGCAAGCTATTTGAGCATCTCTGAAGCTGCATGTTCAGGTCTAGAAAAACAGAGCTGGTATAAGGCAAAGCACACAAAGGGAATACATTTTTACCAGCCCCAATGTATGCATTAATAAACAAGACTGAGAATGCCACCTGCTTTCAGGAAGGTTTTCAACTTGCAGGGCATGGAGTTCTTAATAGTATTCCATTAGCTATAATGAGGAATACTGGTGCAGATTTCCCCCAGGAAGATGGTACACATTTGTACAAAATAAGGCTCCTGCTGGGCTGCTTTATGAACGTGGAGTCTTTCAGTTCCAGTTAAATAGGATAACCAGCTGTTTTCTAGAGCACATGGAGAAATCCTTGGATTGGATGTTGTTCCTACTCTCAGCGTTAGGATGCCTGTAATAAATGAGTAAGAATATAGCAAGTATTTCACTGTGGCCCTGTTGAAGGGAAAGCAATTCTTCAGATGCATTAGAAACTGCTCTAACAGATGCAAGAAAAAAGAAAAAAAAAAAAAAAAAAAACCAAACTTTTTTTTTTTTTGAAGTTGTCCTTTTTTATTTTGTTAGAAACTTACCTTCCATCTCCAGCTCCCAGGTTTTCTTCCTATGAGCTATCGTCTGTTTTGTCACTTGCAAGGCTTTATTCTCAAAGCCTGCAGATGTTATTAAAACTGAGGATTATAAGGTTATGAAGTGCATTGTAGAAGCCAGATACAGATTGGATGTTTTTATTAGGGGATTACTGAACTTTGTTAACAGGAGTGAGCCTGAACTACTCTAGTGGAAGTTCTGCCGTGCTGGTTATGAAACATCTGATCCTGGAGCAGAGACAGAGCTGTACCTTAGCCAGGTCCCAGTCTCCAACCATGCTTCACGCTCATGGTGCATAAAGCTGGACCACTGACAAACAATATATAATGGTTTCATTGGAAAAGATTTGGTGTGGGCATGGCAGAAAATATCTACCCACCATAAAGTGCCAGATATTCTCCTAATCTCTTGTTCACTTCAGAATCCATTTCTACTTCTGGCACATACTATAGACAACAAAACTACAACAAAATAAAGCATATGAGATACATGCTTTCATGTCAGTTTTAAATATATTGAAAACATCTACCTGTTTTTGTAGCTTTTTATAACTTGCATAGGCCTACATGATGCTAGGCCCTTATGCATGAAAACTCCCCCCAGTTTTACTGCTGAGCGTGGCGTCATGTAGCATGGAACATCCCCTTGGTCACTCCAGGTCAGCTGTCCCCAGCGTGTCCCCTCGCAGCCTGCTGCCCACCCCTGCCTCCTCACTGGGGCACACAGAGAGAAACAGGGAAGCCCTTGATGCTGTGAGAACACCGCTCAGCAACAGTCAAAACATCATTGTATTATCAGCACAGTTTTGGTCACAAATCCAAAAGTCCATTTGATTTGTCCAAGCAGGCTCCTAATCACTTAATAAATCCCTTAAAATGTATTTGGTAGAGTGGCAAATTATTAGCTGGCTAGAGATGCAGCAGGTGCCTTTCTAAAGTTACTCCCTGTTTGTATCAACAGGGAAAGGGGAAAATTTGGGGTCCGTGTAAACAATTTAAAAGTGTAATTAGTGCCATAAATGAATGTTTGGTATTTATGTGATATGTACATAGTTCTTATCAGTGAATTAGTCATGATCCTGTCCTACTCTGAAACTATACATCAGTTTGTGTTCTTGTGGTTATTCAGTTCATTAAAACCCAGTTGCATGTTTCTGCAGCCAGGACGAGTAGCTTGCCATGGTTAAGGATATATGCTCATCTTTCTATCTAGATATAGGATGGATTCTTAATTTTTTTTTCAATTTAATGGATAATTTTGAATTTTAAGATTGCTCTCACAATATCCAGAGGCAGATTTTAAAATCAGCTGAGGGGAGGGGGAGTTCAGCTAGAATTTCAACAAAAAATGCAGATTAAAAAAAATCACATTAGAAGGCAAGTCTTTATATAGGATAGAATAAAGGCTATACATTATAAGTAATTGACTAGTTACACTTTTCTATTTTTATAGCCATATATTCTTATTTTCAGACAACAAAAGAGAATCTATATGTTCTGATTTTTTTAGATTTGGTGTGACTACATAGTTTGAAAATTGCTGCATGTAGTTTCATCAAAGAACATTGTCGCATCACAACAGGAAATATGGCCATAACATTAAAAGGCAGATTTGGATTCTGGATGCATTTTAGTTGGTGTCTTTTTTTTTTTTTTTTTTTTTTTTTTGGACATAGAATAAGCTGCCTAACCCCCTTCTACCTCCAGTTTGCCCTTTTTCAAAGTGATGATAACAATGACTCACTTCCTCATGGGGGTATTTTGAGGCTTAGTTGAAGTCTGAGAAGTTGTTTCTGACCCTGAGAAAATTGATGTCAGAAACTGCAATATTGGAATACTAATCTTTCAAGGCTTGGATAAATAATTGTCCACAAATGAAATGCTATTTTCTCTGCATTTTTTTTGGCCCCCTCTATAATATTCCTTGAATCGGTAGAGTTCCAACTTAATACAGACAACAGAGGAGACAGTGGACACTGCTTACCTAAATAAACAAGAGCCAGAGCCCAAATTATTAGTAAATACCAAGGCTTCATTTAGGTTGAATAACGCTGCAATCCAACAAATAAATGAGCCATCAAGTTTGAATTTATGTAGCATACGAAACACATTAAAGCCATCTGACCATGACAAAGGCCTTTTCTGCTGTGAATAATGAGGCCAACACATTATAATATCCTTTAGATGAGACATTAAACCCAAGGTCCTTTCTGTTTGTCTCTGGTGGCCGTCCAGGTGGAAGGTAAAGATTCCCTGGCATTTTGCTAAAAACGTAGAAAATCTCCAGCCCCCAACAGTATTACTTTCCCTGTAAAAAAAGATTAGAGTAGCCAATGCTATGTACGAGTTGAATATCATCAGGCAAAATGCAAAGTACCTGCCCATTTTCTTACCCATAAGGACAGTGGGGAATCTTCTCTTGCTTTCGTGGGAGCAAGGTCAGCATCTCTGGGATCAATGTCAGTCTTGGAAAGTCCTTTGGGATCCTGAAAATGTAAAACATAAGAAAATAATTCTCATCAGCAGCACATGTTGTGGTAACAAAGAACATGTCCAAATAATATATATTTGCATGTGTCTGTGCTTGCATAACTAGACATGCACATTTGCATCGGTAATTTCTAGGAAGAAATGGTTTGGAGATGAACACAAATTAATTACGCCAGGAAAAATTTCTTACCATAACTTGTACATGTGTGATTCACTCGGGGAAGTTCATTGCAAATTTCAGGTTCTTTTGTATAATCCTCTTGATTTTGTACCACTTGAGATATTTTAACTCGAGCTATTTTAGCTATTACGCTTGATATACCCTTAGTTTGATGTGAGCCTCCGTGAAATTTTATCTAAGTGAAAAGCAGGTTCTTGCTCACTGAGCATGTCTTAGTTGCATAGTTTCACACCAAAGTTTCTTAGCATCAGACTCACAGCGGTATGGCACAAGGTCATGTGAAAGGTAAATCTCAGAGTCCTCTCACAGGTGTAAATCTATTGCCTTACTGTTAACAAGCTGACTGAACTCACTCGTTTGAAATTAAGGGAATGAAAGAAAGGATGAGGGAACAAACCCTTTGAAATGAGCCTAAGAATCACGCTGGAGCTGAACCCCCTTAGTAGCAGAGATGGTAAAGCCTTTCATGAGGAACTGACTGATGAATCTGGGCATCTTTCGATTTTCTGAATAATGAGCCAGCTCTTCCCTCTTGCCGAGAAACATATGGGATGTGAGGAAATCAGCTGGAAACCCAGCCATGTCTCATTCGGCATCCTCTCTGCTAGAGGCAGGAAACTGGTACCTTATGAGAAAAGATGGCTTGAGGGAAAGCTTGGTGTTCAGTCAAAGCAAATCCAGTCCCTGTGAGACTTGTGCCCCTTGATGTTTGTTCTGCTTTTATCAGTTATCAATGGGAAGGCCACGTAAAGCTGTGACACTTGTCCAACAGTGATTATTGCTGTCTGCGCTAAGGAAACCAGTTCTGCTTCCTTCTTTTAGTGTGCATCTGCTTGAAACTCCTGACCTGGTGGAAATATCCCCCGGGTCATGTCTTCCAGGTCTTTATGTTTGAGAAAAGCACTTTCCAAGAGAGGAGAGTGAGGAAAATATCTATGCCTAACACATCTTAATATTGATTTCATTGACTCGCATTTCATTCATTTTGGCATTAGGGATAGGAAGCTCTAGTAATGAGGACTGAAAACATGTTGGCTTTGATTTTTTGTAACATAGTTAAAGACCACACTACACGTATTTAATGACACTTCAAGATGTAGGTCCTTTGTGGGATCTGACAGATTCAGCCTGTGCTTTGCGGCAGACACTTGGCACCAGGTAACCACAAGCCTTGAAATAGCGTACGTGCTCTTCAAAGTGACCAGTGGGGATTTCTTTTTGTTGGAAACATCTCTTAAATGGACACAGAAAAGAAGTTGTCCCTTCAAATTTAGCTTGCTGTCTTCTAAAATCAAGTTCAATGATCTGAAAATCTGAAAATCCTTCATCCAGTCTGATTTGCTAGCATGGTGTACCTTTCCACAAATTACCTATTTTACTTTGTTCTACCTTAAGATATATTTAGGCACAAAGCTGTGCCAGGGGAGGGTCAGGCTGGACATTAGAAAATGTTTCTTTACCATGAGGGTGGCCAAACCCTGGAACAAGCTTCCTAGAGAGGAGGCTCATGCCCCGTGCCTGCCAGCGTTCAAGAGGCATTTGGATAATGCCCTAGTTAATACACTTTACCTTCTGGTCAGGCAGTTGATCTCTGTAGGTCCCTTAAAACTGAACTATTCTATTCTATTCTGTGCTGTGCTATATTTTCAAGATAAGATACTGAACCTTTCTTTACAGTTTCTGATTCCTAACCTTCCTATTTGCTTCTTTACCTGCGATCCTAAAACATGGAGGCAGGCTGCGCACAGCACAGTCCCTGATATAGGATTAGATTGTCTGGACTCTGTCCAGCAGAGGGTGGTGACAGACATCTGCCCAAAAAGCAATTAGTTGCAATGTGTTTGGAGAGACAAAATAATCCAGCGGCGATTTACCACCTCCAGGAAAGGGTTGCGTTAGAAATGGTGATGTTCACTGTGGATTTTTTTGTTTGTTTGTTTCAGGAAAAAGGAAATTTGTTAAATATTTTACAGTCTAACAAAGACAGCAATATATAGAAGTAATTAGCAGGGACATTTGAAGGGAAAACAGGGTCGCACCATTAGCCCCTACTAAAATGCATTGGAGTTGATGAATTATTTTAATGGGACAGAATGACAAAAAAGGGACTCTTTCACCTAAGCAGGGACAGCTGGTCCCTCTGACAAGGATGCATTGCTGTCTTGTTGAGTCTGCCAGCCAGCAAGGCTGAAATAATAGCACTGAGAGAGGTGTGAACATTCCCCGTTCACCTTAATTGAGAGCTAATAGGAAGTCTAATTATGAACACTCAGTATTAACTGTTTCACATCTGAAGACAGCCATCTGATCAGCTCCCCTCCGTCATGCCCAGGGAAGGTCTGCTTTGATTTTCCGGGCAGTTACACGTCCTGGTACTGTGATGTGGGCTGTGTCAAACCACATCCACGCAGCAGCTTTCACCACCGATGGGTTTTGGCCCTATTTCTGTTACCGAGCAAGGGGAGATTTGGACAAAACTGGGGCCTGGGGACCAAGCCACACGCTTTTCCAAAGCAGAGTTCCTCTCTCTCTGGAGGCTGCGGAACCAGGTGGCAGCCCTCCAGGACAAGCTGTACCTCTACAAGCATCTCCCCTTGTTGCAAACCGCAGCAGCCCCAGCATCACAAGGATTTGGGTTCATCCTGCTGCCTGTGGCCGGCCTCACAGCCCTGCCAGGGAGAGCCAGGGCTGCCGAGGGCTGTGGGAGTGGGGCTGCAGGCACACGCTGTCCCCACCGAACCATCTGCCAGCATTGGAAGCACGACAGGTGGGATTAGAGGATTTGGGCGACTAATTACAGAATTTACTTTCAAAGTGTTTGTGTGAGAGGGGGAGAGAGGAGGATTAACTTAATTGAAGAAATCTCTGGCAGGTATTTGAAAGGTGGTTGTAAAATGATTGTTTAATCTTGCACCTCACCTGCTTCTGAGAACAAGAGTGCTCGGATTGAAAAATGCCAACTGGATGGGGACTGGGTGGCTGGGGGACTGAGAATAAGGCTGTGGAGACGATCAAGGCATGTGAAGAATGCAAGGCAGCTAGCATTTGCTGGCTTTTGTGGGCTGCGTTCAGAGTGGAGACAAAATTCTGGTTCTGAAAGAGCTAGGGACCAGATCCTGCTTCCACCTGAAGCTGTGATCCAAGACGGAGCCCAAAGCCCCACACTGCACATCCTCAGTGCCACGTTCAGCAGCTGCCCTGGCCAAAGGTTAGCACTGGCACCGCTGCCATGGGCTGGGCCTGGTGCACAGGGTCCAGGTCCTGACGAGATTTCTCATCAGGAAAAAACAAAAGCAAACCAAAAAACCTATATGGGAGGGGAAAGAAGTCAGGAAAACAAGCTGAGAAAAAACAAAAGAACAAATACAAACTGAAAAGCCATGCCAAAACCAAAGCCCTTGGCCCCTCTGATCAAAACAACTTTGATCAATGCATCTATTCTCAGAAGCACCTTATTTTAGAAAGCAGCTAGCTTTCTAACAAATAAAGAATTGCTCTGTGGTTTCTTTCCAAAGCTCAAATTCAGCTTTCTAGAGTAAGATGAAAAGCTAATTTTCTTGAAGTTTAACATATTTGTGTAAGCATGTCAGGTGAAATAAATGACATTGATATTCAGTGTGTATATAGGTGGCACCAGCTCCCAAAACTCTATCTCTTTTTCATCTTACTGGAACATTAACTTATGCTCCTGAGGGCTATGCAGCATGCAGAGCGAGAGTGCAAACTTAAAGATAATTTATCATAGCTCTCTCCTGTGTATCACTCTCGTTCTCTAAACTTTTCCATATCAGAATAAAGAATAGAGGGAATTTACTTTTGCCTTAGCCGCCTCACACTGTACCTGCACAGGGTCTTATTCAAAACAAACGTTTGCATCCTTCACATTGACTTCTCAGCTGTGGTCTTGCATGTTCTCTTGATAAGTGGATGAGCAGGCATTGTAAGAACAGTGTCACAGGAAGCTTAACAACTGGTCTCTGGAAAAACTACAGCAACAGTAAAATATATGGAGAGCTGCAGTAAAGGCAGGGGAGTGGGAAAGAAGAAAGGAATTTATTGGGAAAGGCTGGTGGGAGCTGGTGGCAGAGACCAAAGAGCACCACGAGCACCACACTGCTCCTTCCACCAAATGACCATCAGCAACAGCTCTGGAAGGGCTTGGAACAGCTTTTTGTAAAGCATTTATATACTGAGCAGTGGGACAGAGGTGTTCTTCTACCACAGGTGTTATCTGAGTAAGCACAACAATTAATAAGAGAATAGAAATCTAATTTTAATAACAATGTGGAGCATGTAGCGCTGGCACCCAGTTTCCCTTTTTCACGTTGATATTGATGGATTACTCTGCATGAATTACTTAAGCTTATAATTTATCTTTCGAACACAGTTCAGTTTTGCAATTCGCACTTTGCAGAATGGGAAACTGAGCCACACAAAGGCTACATGGCTTTTTTCTTCCCAGACCATAGCTAAAAACTGTGCTATGTTACCTAAGCAGAGTAAAAATCTTTTTTTTTTTTTTTTTTTTCAGCTAAATGAAAAATCTGGGAGAACAATTCCAGAAATTGTAAGTCCATGGCCTAAGGACGGCACGGATTTGTTACTTTGCACTGGAAACAAATGTGTATTTGTTTTGAATTATTGCTGTCATTGGCCAGAATTGCTTTGTTTGTGAAGACAGCTACAAAATGGGTAATTTAAAGTGCATTGCCAGAAACCTATTGCAGTAAGAAATACTGAGTTGTAACTTGATAGGGGGGTGTTTAAATATTTATCAGAGGAACATGATAACAGGCACTCTCCTCCAAGACCTCTTTCCTCTTTTTTCCTCTTTCATATTTAAACTCTGAATAGGAGGCATAATGTTAGGAAAAGTCGTCACAAAACCAGGAAAACAGCTGCCAACTATTAACTACTTTTCTAATCTGCCTAAAGAGCATCCACTGACTGCCCTTGATGTATAGTTTGTTTCTTGTTTAGCTGTGTTGGGGAAGAGAAGATGTGCCTATCTTCTTCCAGGTACTGCAGCGAGTGAAGCCAGTGCACATTCCTAACATATCCACTGCAAAGATGTGTAAACAAATACATCTGCTTTGGTCCTCTAGCACAGTCCTGATGTGTTGTACTGCAAGGAAAAGGCCATCACTGAGCAGTGTAAAACCTGCTTTTTGTAGTGGCAGTTCACATTGCACAAGTTTATGACAATAATTATCCACAAATACTGGCACATTTATGCATGTGCAGCAGGCTTATGAGGCAGGAGCGTGGAGAAGAGAAGGGTAATGAAAAGATCCAGCAGGGATGATAGTTTTCATTGTCTTTTCATCTGTCATAAACAAATGGCATTTTTTTATATTCAAGGACCTTGGTGGTCTAGACCCTACATCCTGAACTAATCACTTCAGTTTGCTTTAACCATAGGTACATAAAAGGTGGTGATTTCCATGGTAAAACTGGCATAGACAAGCAAAGGGAACAGACTATGTCCTCACTCAGTCCTTTAAGTGGCTTTGTCACCCTTTCTGTCTGGTTTATTAAGAATAACGGTGTTGACCAAACCAAGAAAGAACCAGGTGTTTAGCATCTCTCTCTGCAGAGCACAGGGGTTGCAAGGAAGGCAACAGCCTCTCACCACCACAGCTGCTCTGAGCCAGCGGGTGAGGCCAGGTGCCTCACCAAGAACCCATGGGAGTCAATATTATATAATTATTTATCATTTAGATAGGAATTATTACAGGAATGTTCATGCATGCATTTGTTTTGCTTTCCTCCCTGTATTTCGTATAACATCAGCAGTGTGTTAACAAGGATCAGGCTGGGGCTTTTGTAGTTGCTCTTTGAGGAGCGGTGTTCTTAATGTCAGGATGATTTGCCAGAATAATAACCAGCAACCTTAGGAAGTAAAACCCAGGTCTTGGGATCTGAACGTACTCATCAGTATGCTCTTTTGTGCTAACGCTGACAAGAGAGCTATATATCTATGTATATAGAGCTGGCTTCGAGAACTCTCTTGGGACGAGTTAGGTTCATATCATCTACTGCTTAAAGTAAAAGTGGCAAATATATTACCACAATGTAAAAGGCAGCATTGCAGGTGATGTATGTGTACACCTTTAAAGCATCCCTGCTGTAGATGCTGCTCTTACAGGCATTTGACCTCCGAAGTGACAACAACCCATGGCACCTGAAGTCTGACTCGGGCTCCCTAAGTGCAGGCAGCAGTTCAAACCCCCCCCTGAGACTGCTCAGATGAAGATGGAGCATCGGCTGCTGCGGCCTGCCAGCTCAGACATGGTGTTCCTACACAAAGGGAGAGGTCCAGTGCAGCCTTTTCTCCCTTGGATGCCAAGCAGGTTTGTCTCGGAGGCTGCCGACCACTGTGGCCACCACCCTGAAATTGAGAGCGTTTTACTCAAGCCTGTGCACAGCATGAAATCTGGCAGGTGTCAGCTAAGTGGCTTCCTCTCTGGAGCTACATGGAGATGTGTAAACAGACAGCGGTAAATTTAACAGTGAGCTGACCGCAGAGACAATCGCTCATTCCCTCTTGCGTCCAAGTGCTCTGATCCTCCAGTCCTGAACAGTTTTTCTGTGGTAACTGAAAGATTATCACCCCTCTGACCATCTGAGGAAAACACTGAGGTTTAATTCACTGTCAGCTGAGATGAAGCCTATAGAAGCCAGCACAGAAAGTCCTGATGTGATGTCCTTGTCACGTCAAAAGATCTTGAAATAACAAAAGCAGTCAATCAGCGCAGAAGTTCGCAGGCTCAGCATTGCTTTAACATATGGCAAGATGGAGCACACATCTGAGGGAGGGAAGGGTTGTACCTGGTATTTTCCCCAGCCCACAGAGCGCAGCTGTGCCCATTTACTGCCTTTGGTTCACTAACACCTGGGGAGAGGACAGAAGCACAACTGCCATGTGCCTCAGGAAGAGGACAGCAAGGTAGTTCCTCCAGAGCAACACGACATTTGGGCCTTGGCAATGTTCTTGGGTTTTCATCCTCTCAGAAACTTGCCTCTGTGCCTCCCTTTTCCTTCTGCAGGACTTCCACCCTCAGGTCAGCCTGGATACTGCAGCTGCGGGGTGTCCTGTGCTCCGTGGCAGAACCAGCCGGAGCAGCAGGTAGGTCCTACATCTCCAGCAGAAGGTAGGGAGAGCTGTGCCTTACTTTGGGAAGGCTCCCCCGAGTTAGGGACAATGGTAGGAGGGCCCATATCTGAGCCACAGCCATTTCAGTTTTGAGAGAAGTGCAGCTACCAGCTCTGTATGCCTCCAAGCAGGATCATTCTCCCATGGGCATGAACATGAAATGCATTTTGAGATCCATGCTACTCACTCAGCCTTCAGAGAGGCTTACCTATTAATGTGAACAGGGTAGGAGGGGCTCTCTTTGCTGACCTACTCTGTATAAAATAAAATATAGGTGCTAAAGTGAGATGGCTGACTTTGCTATAAAGGTCCAAGTTTCTCTTCTCCCTTGTCTGATAAATGAGTGTCATCAGAGTTACTGTGCTCTCCCGAAGCAATTAGTCATTATTGGTCGATCAAAAGTATTTATCAAAACTTCAGGTGCGGTGCCATTGATCTTCATTTGGGTTGGAAGGGTTTTCTTGCTGGATTTTGGAGAAGGAATCCGTCAGTGGCACGGCCATCAAACAGAAGGCAGCAGGAATATCCTTGTCAAAGAGATGTATGACTATGCAGACACTCAGGAAGGTGCCAAAAAATGCAGCTCAGAAGCAGAGGTGGCTACTATCACCTGTCAAAGCTGATGGGGTTTTGAGCAGGAGAGGGAAGGAACAGTTAACCAACACATCTACATCAAGAACACCGTAGCCTACCTTAAAATGTGCACAGAGGAATTTTAATTAAAGGATTTGTACAGCTGTGGAATCCTGAAATCCTCTAAGTAATGTGCAAAGGCCTGAGACCTCCCTGGGAACGGCTCTTCAGTATTCGCAACCTTGAAAACCTACCGAGGAGTTATTCCAGCATGATGTATTTGATTCCCAGATACACGACCTGGATCAAAGTATTCTAAAGCATCATTGCAGAAGTTAAGGTATTGCATTCTTGAGCAGGAGATGTGGCTGAGAAGACACCCTGATGGCAGGTCTTGACCTTGTAAAATGCCTTTAGCGCCAGATAGAGGTTACCAGGTTTCAGAATACTTAAACTTACCTTCGAGGTTTTCTTGTGATCTAGATGGCTTGTGTCTGAACGTAGTGCAGAAACTGCCTTCATGTGTTAATCACTGCTTCCATATGTGAAATAGGTTAGTTTACTCAGGAGAGGCAGCCTTACTCCTTGAGACACCAGTTTTCTCTTGCTACTCAATAATTTAAATAAAATAAATTCATAGCTGAACTGGAAACGCAGAAGTATCACTGGGAATTGCATTTACAACTGCTGTCCTTCCTGGGGCAAGTACCACAGCAACAAAGCATCATACACCAACTTGTTTTGACCACGAAAAGAGCAGGCAAGTTTTTTTAATGAGTGTGTCTTTCCTCTCCTTTCCCACCCTTTTCTCCCCCTGCCCTTTTTTTTTTAAAGCTTAAAGGGGCCAATTTTTGACTTTTTTTTTTTTTCTTTTTTTTTTTTTTTTAATAGAAACAGATATAACTTCAAACTAATCTACTGAGTACAGTTGGGTTACTCTGGATTAACAGTGGTATAAATAACAGCAGAACTTGGCACGCTGTCTCCAAATTAATAAGCCTAAATGTTTTTCAACTAATGGAACGGCTTGAATATGATCAAACAAATTTTGCTTTTAGTCTGTGGAAGAAAAATGTGTTTGCTTGACCTGTAAAGCAAGTTATGCCAAATTTGATCATGAAACAATATTTATGAATAATTTTTAATGCACTGCAAACAACTGAAGTGGGAAATGCTGATATACTAGTGTAACTATGACTGTGGAAATGGAACTAATGTAATAACTAAAACGAATGGGCATAATGAAAGAAAAACCCCATGCCAGTTGGTAATTCCTTAAAATCGTGTGATTTTGAGCCTAACGGGGGTGGGTGGGGGGCTGCCAGAAGCTGCAGCATGTGGCAGGGCTCTTTGCTGACATTTGCAGAGCATTGTGTTGTGCCAGCACTGTTGCAAGAACTGTCTGAGAGCAAGCACATTGCAAAGTAACGAAGTTTGGAGCACGGTAAAGAAGAATTACACATGTGTGCCCATGTCCAGCACATTTCTATTGAACTTGGTGTAACAGCTGACATAAAAAATAGGGTCGGAACACTTTCCTAGTGACATACGTCCCATTCGTTCTGCTTGAAAATGAAGAAAAAAATCAGCTAAGGGCATGCGTTCTTCGCAGAGAGCATATATGATGGAGTGCTGACTCTGTATCTCTTAGAATGGTAGCAATTGTACAGCAAAGTAAAAATTGATAAATGCAGAGAGAAATGACTTCCACTGAGAGTGGTGTTTTGTTCTGTTTTTTAAGCATCCTTTTAATGTTGTTAATAGATCTTCTTAAAAATAAATTATTTAAGGAGGCTTATCTTGAAAACACTACCAGAATTATGACTAGAAAACATATGAATCGTTGCCGTTCCATAGCACGATTAATTTCCATTGCTGTGTTTGTGACCTACTTACATAGACCACAAACACTAATCTCAGTGGGTAATTAAAAGAGTGTAAATATCATTTGTCCAGTCCCCAATGATTTGTTTTAGAAATCCAAGGAGCTCTCTACAGTAAACTTGCAGATAAGAAATCCTCGGTTACGTATAGACTTTAATTATCCTACACCACTAATGATTCTTAATACTTGGTTTCATATTTTTCACTGAGAATAGTAGAAACTGTATTTAACATGCAATTAAATATTTTCACCTACAAATTTATTTCCCTGACTGTAGCATTCTGATGCAACAAAATGTGGATATGTTGTAGAAAACAGGCAGCTATATTTGTCTTTTACTTAGTATTGGATAAAATATGGGTAATTTTTTTTGTTGATGTGAGTGAGGTTTTCTTTTAAATTTACTCCTGGCCTTCTAAATTCAGGCATATATTTCAGTCACGGACCAAAAAAATGAGTTTCACAATCAAGAAAATATTTGGCTAAATGTCATCCCATTTCAGTGATAAAATAAAATTAGCAATTAGAAATAATATATATTATTCATATGAATAATGAATTGTATTTGGAGTCATAAAAATGGGAAGTGGTGATATAGATAGTAATACAAATAGAATGAATGTGACAAGCACAGAAAAAATGATAATAGAAACAAAAGACAAGGAAAAAATCCATGACAGTAGACAATAATTTTATAAAGTATAGTAAGAATGACCGAAATCCCAGCAACGCTCTAAGTTTGTAAGTAGACAAAATTTTTAATAATGATGAGGAAAGAGAAGGCATTATTTTTTGGGGGGAGGGGAGTTCTATTAGAAAGAAACTAGATGCCATACTTGTATAGCATGAAACACTTTTAAATCTACTAGTAAACTCTGAGTAAGTATAACCATGCTTACTTTTCTCCTTAGAAATCTCTTTGAGGTATTCCAAAGACAGACCTTGAGTTCTGCTGCTTTGTTTTTTAAATTATTTAGATAGAAAATTATTCAATATTCATTAACTATTTTATAAATAGTTCTGTGCATCAAATCTCCATGGTAGTAATGCTAAAATTATGGGGAAAACAGTATGTTTCAAGAAATATAAAGTTAACAGTGAAACATGCAAAGGCCTTCAATGTGAGAACTCAAAAAGGGTGTTAAGACAGTCTTTACTCATAGGTTAAATTATGAGTGTTTGGAAACAAACCTAGACAGCTAGGTCGAGGGGCTGCATGTGAGGTAGGTGTGTACACAAGCCGTCAGACCCATTCATGGAACCCTGTATTTGAAAGCCTTCTGCTCCTAAATCATGTAATTATTATAATATGAACTAATTTTTAGGCTCATCAAGGGGGCTGAAGAGTACATAAGCATTGGAGACTGTACAAGCTATCCCCAAGGGATACATCCGTCTCAGACACAGGTGAGGTCATACAGTCATAGCTATATCTGTGGGAAGCTTTTCTTTTAAATAAACACAAGATTTCATTCAAAAGTGGTATTAAATTAGTTTCAATTAGAAGTATTAGATTATTTTTTTATCTGATGTTTGTAGTTATTCTCATATATGCAAAACAGTTTATTTGCATAACATGACACACATGAAGCTACAGAAAACCCAGTGACCTGACATTCGTCTTTCCCTGATCCACTTTGTCTTCTTTAATATTTCTTTTGTCTCTTTTTTCCCTTTTTCTTTTCCTCCTTGATAGAAAAATTGTTCTTCCTTATCATTCTTTCATTATGCTTTCTTTTCTATTTCCCCATTTTCATTCCCAGGTTTTCTTATTCCTTTTTCTGATTTACTCCTACTTACTTGTTTCTTCATTTTTCCAAACTCCATCCTCTTCCATGAGGTAAAGATGGAAGCAGCAGTCATTTTAGGCTTGTGAATGGCCTACCTACAGGTTGACGTTTGCTTTGATAGGAGTGGCTGAGATTCCTGCTCTGTACAATCCCACAGAGAGTGTTTCTCCTGCAGTGGCTGTACACCAGTCCCCAGATGCAGGATGCGCTCTGCAGTTACCTGGTAAGTAAGCTGTGCTCCAGCGAGATGTCAGGGCCCTGTGGCCCAGCCCTGTCTCAATGGCAACATCACACCTTCTCCTCACAGTCTCCAGCATTTTCACTGTCTCCCTACTCTGTTTTGCCTGTCACGATAATTGTTGAGCAATCTCCCCGTCCTTATCTCAACCCTCAAGCCCTTTGCATCCTCTTTTCTCCCTGTTCCTCTTGGAGGAGGGGGAGTGAGAGAGCGGTTGTGGTGGAGCTCAGCTGCCCACCCGAGTAAAACCATCCCAGAAGCGCATGTTGAGAACTGCTTTGGAGAGCAGTTTTCCAAAGATGCCCAAGATGAGTTCCTGGAAGGTGCAAAGGGTGCAAAGGGCGCTTTAGTGAAACCTGGGGGAAAAAGGTAAGATCCAGGTAGTAGTATACGTAGACATAAGGTTCAGGTAGTACTAGTAGTATACGTTCTCTGCGCTTCTCACGAAATGGACACGTTGGGAACAGGAGTGGCAAGTAGTTTCTTTTTCAGGGAATAAACAAATTTGGAGGGGCGACATTTGCTTTCTCCCGTTTGCCAGCAGCCTCTCCTGATCACGGTGACGTTTGCTGGATAACCCTGGGAGGCCTCACGGTTAGGTCCACCAGCTCCTGCAGAACCCATTTGTGCATCCTGCCAGGCTTTTCCCCACAGGCCCCAACGTGCCCCCCTGGCCCTACGAAAAAGACCCTTTGTCCGCAGAGGGGAGGCCACGTTGAGTTGGATTTCCCCAAGGACACAGCGAGCGGTGAGACCACGTACATGTACAGAGTTTTATTGTCCACAGGGTGCCACAGCCACAGAGGGCCTTGTCTGCCTTCTCCACGCTCGGGTGTCCTGAGTGCTGCTCGGGCCCTGGAAAGCTGCAACAAGACAGACAGAGCTGTGAGCAGCCAGCCCAGGCAGCTGTGCCCCCTGCCACCCTGGAGCTGCTCTCCAGATTCTCCAGATCACTCCTTGATGGTTGCTCAAGCTTTTGAAGGAACTCGGAGGCAGGTTGCAAGGAAAAGCCCTGCGTCCCTGTCTACCCCATCTTCAGCCATGGGACACAGCACGGTGTCTGCCCTGTTCTGCAAAGGCAGGGCCCGGAGGAAAGACGAAAGAGAAAGCAGAGGCCCCTACAGCTCTCTGGTCAGGAAAGGGAGCGGGAAGTTCCAGTACGGGCTCTCACCAGGGATTTCGAAGGTCGATGGGTGCAGCCTCTGCCCGTTCTCTAGGAAGCCTCTCCTGGCTATGGTACGGAGCCTCTCCAACTTTGGGGGGGCGTATCTGGCCTAGGGCAAGACAGGAAGGCACAAGTTCACGGGGGTCCAAAAAGATGCCTTCTGTTGCCCCTCAGCCAGCTGGGACAGGGGGAAGGGGAGAGGCAGTGGGTGGCCAGGAGGGATGGCCATGGCCCAGTCCCGGCCAGCCCCACATGCAGCACCGCGCACTCCCCTGAGGGAGCCCGGGCAGGGCCCTGACGTCTCGCTGGAGCACAGCTTACTTACCAGGTGAGTGCAGAGCGCATCCTGCAGCTCTTGTGCACCCAGCCTCTTGCAGAGAGAGATGATCTCCCGTGGCCGCCTCAGCCCCATAAATGGAACACAGAGCCTGAAGGTGATCTTGCACATCTGAAGAAGAGAGTTGTGCCGTCATTCCTCCTCCAGCAGCGTGTGTGGGACCTGCCCAGGGAGCTCAGCCAGCCATGCCTCGGCCGTGGCCACGCAGCTTTCTGGGGCTTTGGGAGCAAGCTCCAAGGGCACTTACGCTGGCAACTGCAAAGTCGGGATCCCGGAGGTGCAGGAAAAGGCTGACCCATGTTTCCGCCACTTCTCCGGCAAAGAACGACCGCTTGCTCGAGGCTGAGGAGGCCAGGACTGAATAGAGGCGCAAGGCCGAGTAGCGAAGGTACTCTTCTTCCTGCAAGCAGAAAGCCGTTTGTCAGCTGGGTAACGAGGCCGAAGCAGGCACTCAGCCAGCAGAGGCCATCCAGGCGGCGCGTGCAGGCCCCTGCCCATCCCACGCTTCTCAGAGCAGCGGCAGCAAGAGCTGGCTTCACTCACAGACTCGAAGAACATCTTGGTGGCCCTGGCGATGTCTTCAAAGGCCGATCCCAAGTTCACTGCCTGCAGCACCCTCACGAGCTCAGCTAGCGCCAGCATGCTTTCTGCAACCACCTCGGGACAGGCAGTGTCCGCCAGGCTCTGTTGCAGCACCTGGACAACTTGTCTCCCGTGCTTCCGCACCTGCAAAGCCAAAGACGTGCACAGACTTTTTTACTCTGACGTTTGGCACCCAATTTGCCCTCGGCAGCCCTGCTGGCATCAGGGAAAGGAGCCCTGCTTTTGCCTTTGCCGCTCTGTCCAGGCCCTTGAAGCAGCTCTCCCCCAGGGTCTTGCTAGGGAGGGGAATATCCCTGCAGTCAGAGTGCAGGGAAATCCGTCTCACCTCCACGGGCATGCTGCCGGCTGCGTTGCCCAGAGCTCTCGCTGCCAGCTGCCTTATGGTGCTGCTTCGGTGCTGTGCTTTCTCAGCCAAGACACGCAGAATCTTCAGGACGTTCCTCTTCTCAAGAGGCGGCTCCTTCATCAGCTGCAACAGAGCAACACAGCCACGAGAGTCAGGACACAACCTCAGCCCAGGCACAGCACACAAGCAGGCTTCGCACAAAGGAGTCTCGATGGGGACGCTTGCTTCTCATCTCTCCCCACAGCAAGAGGCAGCCCAAGCAGCAATGTCTTTCAGAAAAGCCCTGGGGAGCCCCCCTGCCCTCCTACTGCCTCACCTCAGCAAAGAAAGCCATGGCCGTCAGCTGCAGGTTTGCTGATGGGTGGTGCAGCCACTGGGAGAAGATCTCAATCAGCTCCTGGGAGATGAGCTGGGCACGGAGCAGGACACTGCACAAAGAGCACAAGGGGCAACGCCCGGTCAAGTGGGAAGGCTGCAGGCTGCCACCGCGGACTTCCCCTCCTCCAGCACAGGCACTGCTCTGCCCTGCACAGAGCTCCCCGAGCACGCAGGAACGGGCCCCGGCAGCCGTTCCCCTGGGCGCAGCCACCGAGAGGAAGGCGAGATGCTGCCCTGGGGCTCTCACCTCGTCAGGAGGCACATGCCCTCGGCATAAGTGCGGGGGCTCTCCAGCAGCGCCGACATTTTCTGCCTCCAGAACGGCCTCAGCCAGCTCTTCTCAGTGCATTTGCTCAGCACTGCCGTGAGAGTTTTGCAGAAAGGCCTGGGAAAGAGCAAGAGCCAGAGAAGTCTCAGATCAGAGCAGTGTTCCGCAGGGATCTTACAGAACTTACAGGGACTTAGCAGAGCAAGAATGCTCAGCAGCTTTACGAGCCGCTTCTTCACTCATCCCAAGCTCCAGCGATGGAGAGAGAGGCAAAGAAGTGCAGAGGCAACGCTCTGTAGCCACCAGGTCTGTGGCAAAAGCCGGCCAAAAAAGCAACTGTCTATTTAAGCCCTGGCAAGGTGCCCTGTTGTGTTGTGTTGTGTTGTGGGGGGACTGATGTGAGCACTCAAACCTCCCCAGGGAGGCAGCACCGCCTGAGTGCAATGCTTGGTGCACCCTGACAGGCCGGGAATTACACCGGCAGAGCCTCCACGGCAGGAAAGCACAGCTGCCCGTGGCCAGAGCTGGGCCACAAACCCTGCGAGGATGTGGCAGCTGTGCTTGTGCTCCCTGGGAGTCACCGCCCAGGAAGACCCTCAGCACACAGACATCTCTACCACAGTGAAAACCAACTTTGCACAAGCCATCGTGCAAGAATGACAGAGAGAAAAACAGAGAAAAGAAAGCCCCAAACAAACAGGGATGGGAGGAAAAAAGCAAATCTGCAGCCTCAAGTGGCCTCCCGCCTAGGAAGCAGGACAGGAAACAACCAAGCATGCTTGGCTAGGCAATTCAAGACCCCTTGCCCTGCCCCTCCTGCTCCTGACCTGCACACGTTGCCCTCTTGCCGCTGATCCTCAGCGTGCCCTCTCCAGGGGCTGAGGGGCGCAGACAGCATCTCTTCCCCCAGTGCCTTGCTGAGCTGCAGCAGGAGCCCAGGGAGGAGGGAGGGAAGCAAGCACTGGACCCCCTCCTTGGACTGCACGGACACCATTACGGAGATGGCACGGGTGACCTGCAGGGAAATGAGAGCACCCGACAAGCACCTGTTAAACAAGAGCTTTGCCACCAGCCCCGGCCCGCTGGCTGCCTGGGGCACTTCTACTGCCTGCACGCCCCGTCTCCGGGACAGCCTTGCAGCCTGGGAGCAGCGGCTGTCCCGGCCGTCCCGAACTGCTACTGCTGAGACACTGCAGCAGAGACGCTTGCAAAGGGCACCCAACGCCTTGCCCTCGGACTGGGAGTGGGGGAGCAGGCACAAAGCCTCTGCCACCGAACGTACAGTCAAGGACTCCGGAGAAGGCTGGTGGGCGTGCAGCCTGCGAGTGGGCGAGCTGGGCTGGGAGCTGTCGTCTCCCACTCTGTTCAGCTTCCTCGCTAAGTGCTTCAGCACACCGAGGCCAATGCTGGCTCTCCCCAGAGTCCTCCACAGCTCCAGTGTGTTTCTGCCAAGAGATGTGCAACCATGAGCCTGTATGCTCTGTTACCAGTGCTACAAGCACACCTCCGACATTTGGCTGGAGGAGAAGGAGCTGCTGCTCCCCTTGGATCGCCCTAGGGGAGGGGAGGCAAGCTACGGCTCTCTGAGCCCAGCAGGAAAGGGAGGAGCGCATGTACCTGTCCAGAGGCACAAACTTCTCAAGGATGACGTTTATCGTGAGCTCCCGGTGATGGCGGGCCAGGATCAGCACCGCTTGCTGCACAAAGTACACGAACGAGGGCTCCAGCATGGACTCTGTGCAGGTGTGCAGGGCGGAGACGATTCCTCGCACCTGAAAGAAGCAGGGGAGAAAGAACGTCTTGGCACGGGAACATGGACGTTCAGCCCATGAGCCACGCCTGCTCCCTTGCCACGCTTTCACGCTCGAAGGCGAAATTTCACCCCTAGCACCCTGCCCGAGCCCTGACTCTGCCCCGAGAGCTTCTTTAGCACACAACCGGCAAGATGTGTGGTGCGACAGCCAAAGCGAGAAAGTCCAAGGCATGGAAAAAGGTCTCTTACGTCTGGACCAATGTCCTTTCCCCAGGTTTCCAGAAAGGTGAGCATCCAGTGGCCTGCAGCACACACGCGGCTTCCTCTGGCACGCCGGAAGGGCTCCTGGATGGCATTCATGAAGTCTGCAGCCTGTTTTTTGGGGACGTTTTTGCAAACGACCTGGAAAGATGCAGGAACCAGGAGAGATCGAGATCCCGTCACGGCTCCGCTCCAGCTCTTCAGAACATAAGGCAAGCTTGAGGGCACTCCTTACCTCTGCGATTTGGATGGAGGTCCGGAGCTGCTGAGAGGTGTTGCTGCGAGCACTCAGCCCCTCACACAAGCTCGCAGGGTCGTCTGTCTCCAACAGCCTGTTCGTGGCCTTGGCTGGAACGAGCACGGGGAGAAAAGGGAAGTCCCACTTAGGGCAACTGAACTTCCCTTCCCAGCCTTTGCTGAAGGCCAGGGGAGTCAGTCTTGAACTCGCTGCAGCGGGATGGCCCTTGCCAGGTTCTGAGTGCCCCCGGCTGCAGGAAACGCTGCTGGCAGGTGGCACTGGGTGGCCCTCTGCCAGGATCCCTCCCCAGCTGGCTGGGGAGGTGGAGGACGAACAGGCTGGGGACAGGACAGCAGCCGAGCACCGTGCCTCTCCTTTCCCTCCTGGCGGCAGGGCCCAGCCCCCGCGGGGGATCCCGCTAGGGCCAGGCGGGGCAGAGGGCCGGCAGGCGCCTGCTCTACTCACACTCACCTTGGATGTGGAGAAGGGAGCTGAGGCAGGCAGCGGCCAGCTGGCGGGAGCTGCTCATGGGCTCACAGGTCAGAGGCCCCAGCAATCCCGCCAAGGCGCCAAACGGCAGGTAGGCACCTCTTGTCTGCAGGGGCGAGAGGAAGAACAAGGGCTGGAGGTGGCCCCAGCACTCCCTTGCTTCTCCCAGCCGCGCCCTGCTCAGGCCAGGACTGGGCACAGGGGCCACCCCAGAGCGCTTCGCTGGGGGACCCCACAGCCCGTGCACAGCTGGGCAGAGCTGCCCTGCCAGGCCCCCTTGCAGCTGGGGGCACACGCTGGGCATCCTTCCTCACCTGAAAAGCCACTCCATCTCTGCAGTCCTCCAGCAGCTGGGCGCAGACCTGCAGGGCCCTCTTGCACACCCACGGCTTGTCCGAGGAGAGCCAGAACCACAGCACCTGGGGCAGAGCAGCTCTGTCTGCCAAGGGGCATCTTTCCCTTCCCGCCATCCCTCTCCATTTCCCTCCCCTCCCTTCCTGGCACTTGCCCTGAGGGCCTGCCCTGCGGCACTGCCCCACTCTCTTCAGATGCACCTGCTCCCACCCAGGAGCTTTTCCCTGCAGCCAGCTCCCTGCTGCAGCCAGCCAGGGGCTGCCTCTTGGCTTTCCCCCCTGCAGGGCCCACTTCTTGGCCTCCAGCACCCCATGGATACTCACCCCGGCGATGTCTACAAAGTCCACAGGGCTTGGCTTTGTCTTCAGCAGGACTGCCATGAGCCGGCCCAGAGCCTTCGTGGCCATGTGCAGGGACTGAAAGCGGAGGAGAGGGACGGAGATGCAGGATCACGGCTGCTGCCAGCACACAGCTTGTGCTGGGAAGGGACAGCAAGTTACCTGGAGCTGCAGCACTGCCTGCTCTGCGTTCCTGATCTTCCCAATCTGCTCAGCCGCTGAGGGAAGTGGCAGGATGGCCTGGCAGCAGTCAGACAGCAGGCTGAAAATTTCCTCGCTGCTGAACGAGGTCTCCAGCTTGCTGGCAAGGGGAAAAAACAAGACGAGGGAAAAAAAATATAAGAGGAGTTCCTAGCGCTCTGCAGAGAGGGTCACATGGCATCTGGGCTTGTCCTCATCAACAGCCCCAAATCCAGCCAGCCTAGGCTGTGTCAGGGAATGCTGCTCTTTGGGAGCTCCCCGACAGGAGGAACATCATCCCGCCTCACAGCCCCCGCAGCTCCTCGCTCTTACCTCCACTGCTCCAGGGCCAGAATCACCTTCAGGTGCAGGGACGCTGCCGGGAAGTCCCAGAGAGTCGTCTTCATCAAGTTCTGCAAGAGAAAGTTGCCAAGTGGGCATTGGGCACAGGAGAGCTCTCGCACCCTGCCCGGGGACGGGCACTCCTGCCAGACACTGGCTGCAGCACTCAGGAGCTCCCACAGGGGCGCTGCAGGATGGAGCAGCTCCCCAGCGGCTGCCCAGCCATGGCCACTGCCTGCCAGCACCCAAGGGCCCCCCCACCAGCTGGGGACACGGCTCCAGGAGCTCAGGAGCTCCCACGCGGCTGAGGGAGACCTTCCTGCCTCCTGGCATGGCCCCAAACTCCCCTGCAAGACAGCCCTGGCTCTGGGCACTCACCTGCAGGATCAGCAGCAGCTTTTGCTTCAGGACAGGATGGAAGCTGCCCAAGTTCCCCACAGCTTGGACGGCACAGCCGACCTCAAGGATGCTCTGCGCCACGGCAAGATTGGTCTGCAAGTTCTGGGGCCCAAGAGAGAAGAAGAAAACCCTTGGAACTGGAGGAAGGGCCACGGGCTGCGAGAGGAACATGTGCACGCGGGGGAAATCTAGGGGAAGGGCTTGGATCTTCCTGCTGGGACAAACCATTCCTCGGGGGACCTTTGGAAAGAGACGGCCCCTCTCAGGATGCCCTAGCACGGAGGGCTTGGAGCTGGGACTGCACCCAGCAGCCCTGCCCCTACACGCCCCGAGCTCTCACCTGGCTGCTGGAGATGGAGAGCAGCAGGATGTTGCCCGCGATGTCTGCCTCCACATGGGCGAGCAGTTGTTCCTTGGAGGCACGCAGTGCCATGCTGCTGTGGGCGAGCATGACAGCACTGCAAGTGGCCTCAGCTCTCCTGCTGGCCTGGGGCGTCTGCGTTGCAAGAGATGCTGTGAGACGTCCGCCCCATGGCCCCCCACAGCCCACAATGAAAAGCAGGTGGAAGACAGCCAGGGAGGGAAACCCCAAACACCTCACCTTCCTGCGTCTGGAAACCCTCAAGCCCCGGCCACTGCACAAGGTGGCAGCAAATGTTGTTAAAGTCTCCAAGACCAGGCCGAAGTGGCTGTCGGCGGCTTGGCAGACGAGAGAAATGATTCCCTGCAACAAGAGACCGAGGGACAGTCGGCATGGGCCCAGCCGTTCAGTCATGGCCAGCCACAGTGGCGGGCAGCGATGAGGAGCTGGAAAAGGCCTGGAGCAGGGCCCAGGGACAGAGCAGGGAAGCTCACCTGGGCCTCAGATGGCTCCTCAGGTTGTGCTCTCATCAGATGGTGCAGCAGGTTCTCTTGGACGTGTGGGAGTTCCTGACAAGCTGCCAGCGTCGTCCCAAGAGCCTTGTATAGGAAAGCCTGCAAGGGAACAAGCCGAGCCCGAGATGCAGCAACAGCCTGGCGTGCTGCAACGGGGCCAGCGCACGGGGAGCAGCAGAGCCCGGACGCAGGGATGGGCTTTCGCCAGCCCCGCTCAGCACGAGAGGAGGGAAAGGCCGCGGGGGGCAAGGGCCGGGGAAGCAGCGCAGACAGCCCTCGTGGGCAAGCACCGCCTGCAGCCCCAGCCCCAGCCCCGCACGTGGGCGGGGGCCCCGTGGCTGCGCTGCCAGGGGAGAGCCGGGCAGGGAACCGACCTTCTCCCCAGAGCTGCTGGGAGAGCTGTCCAGCCGCTGGCTCAGCACACAGCTCAGGCGCTTGATCCAGGCGTCGTCCCCGATGGTTTCCAGGGATGCCCTCAGGAACTGCAGGAGAGAACAGGAGAGGAAGCGAATGCTTCTTGGCCTTTGACAAGCAGGAAGAGGCAGTGCCAAGGCACACGGCCACGCCAGAGTGGCCTTCCACGAGAGCTGTGGCCCGTGGGAGAAGGGAGACAGATGCAGGAGGAGGAGGAGGAGTGGGGTGCCTGGGAAACACCCCTGCCACCTCTCTATGCTACGCCTCCCAGGGCTGCAGTACCTGAAGCAGACGGCGCTCCCACTCGGCAGCGTCTGGGATGTTCCCCTTTCCTCCTAGCAAGAAGACAAAAACCTTGCTTGGGACCAAGCCACAACAGAAGAGCTGCTGCAAAGCTGGCCTGGCCCAGGGAAGCTGGTGGCTGCACCCGCTCCAGAGGCAGCCGTCCGTCCCTCCCCACAAGCACCGCCCCAGCAGGGCCATGGAGGTGCCACCAGGACCAGCACGCTGTCCAAGGGGACGGGAAGGGCCCCATCCATGCGCCGGGACGAATGGATCGCTGTGGGACCGCTCCCCCCAGCTTCAGTGCTGGCTCCCGGGCAGAGAAACGAAACGGCAGCAGAACAAGCTCTGGGCACCAGGCGGGGATTCCCCTTAGCCATGCTGGGAAGCTGACTTGCCATGCCCTCCCTCCCTCTCCCCCTCCCCAGCAGCACTTTACCTTGGAGGTACTGCAGCAGCAGGGGAATCTCGGTGTTCCACGTGGCCCCCACAGCTGCGTGGATCCTGCTGTGGAGGCTCTGCAGCACCAGCAAGGCAGCAGCTTGGAGTTCACTGCCCGCAAAAGGAGACCCCGCCACCACCAGCAGGCGAGCCAGCAAGTTGTGCGGAGTCAGCGTCATGTCTGCGGGGAGAAAGAAATGCTGGGTGAGATGCCGAGCCACACCGTGCCCTGCCACGCTGCCGTCCCTGCAGGACGCAGACCCCGAGGTCAGCAGAGCTCCTTGGGGGAGTTGCTACTCCTACCTTGCAACAGGGCGTTGAGGACATCGGGATCCAGTTCGTGATGCTCGTGCCCTGCTGTCAGCTCATTTCTCTCAGCCAGGGCGTGGAGACAGCACGAGAGGGGGATCAGCATGCCCGTGTACTTGGCTGGCATCACATAGATCAGCAGCCTCGGCCACAGGAGCTGTAGGCAATGAGACAATTCAGCCCGTCAGCATTTCTGCCTCAGCTCAGAGATGGGGAGGATGGTGTGCATCTCCCTGAGCACTTCAGAGCATGCTGGGGCAGAGCTTTCAGGTGTGCAAAGGGGGCTAGGAACAAATGGCCTGAAGGAGAGGGGAGGAGAGGAGCAGCAGCAGGACAGAGGAGGACTTACTTTGGCCATCCCTCTCACAGAGATGTCCAGGGACCCCAGGACGTCCATGCACAGCCCTTGGAGAGCTCCTTCTTCCTGGGCTTCCTGGGCAGACAGGAGTCCCGCAGCCTGCAAGACAACATTGGGAACCCCCCGCCCCGCTTGCTCTCAGTTCCTGCCCCAGAAGGCTCAGGCGTGGCCCCAGCAGGCTCCCATGCCAGCCTCCTGGCAGCAGATCTCCCCAGGGAAGATGTTGCACGCTGGCCTTACCCTTCTGCTCGAGCTCCGGCTGAACTCGCTGAAGATGTAGCCCACAATGTCCCACGCTGAGCAGCTCTGGGCATTGGCACTGAGCAGCTCCCTGATGAAGTGCAGAACTGCCCTCCTCACCTGCCAGGGGTCAAGTGTGCTTAGCACAGGGCCACGGGGACCTGCCCACGCTGGCAGCGGCATCACCTCTGGCTGTCAGCCCTCCCTCCGGTAAACACGAAGGAGCAGGGAAATGGCTGGCTAGGTCCGAGCCCTTCTAGTTCAGCCTTGCCAGGCTCTGCCTCTGCCCTGAGGGAAAAGGTTGCTCTCCCACCCCGACCCCGACCCCGACGGCACAGTCCCTTCCCAAAGCAGCTCACCCGGATGCTGGGGTCCCTGCACACACTCTTGACAGCCTCCACCACCTGGGGCAGCTTCTCTGCCATAGCGGGCTCTGCAAGAGATCCAGTGAGGCATGCGTGGAGGCACAGCCCAGAGGGCGGAAGAGAGCCCTCCAAGCCCTGACCCCGCAGTACTGACCGTCACAGCGTGCCAGAGCACCGAGCAGACCCAGGGCTGCCACGCGCACGGCCTCCCTCTCGTGGCCCAGCTGGGACTCCAGGAACAGGATCGTCTCCTCTGGGCAGATGCGAGCTGTGGGGAGGAAATCCCATCCTGCATTAGCAAGCAGCTTACCCCCATTGCTGAGCTTTGGGAGAGAGCTGCCGGGACACCACGGGGCATTGCCACAGCTCCTCTCCTTACCTTGCAGCAGGATGCACTGGCTCAGCTCTGCCTTATGGTCCTGGCTGTGCTCTTTGGTGTCAGCAGTGAGCTGTGGGAACAAGGTGGGAACATGGTGGAGAAAGTCCCAGCAGCATTGAGAGGGCCCGAAAAGAAACGGCGCTGCCAGCTCTCATCTCCCTGGGCACTCGTGGCAAGAGGACCCCCAGCCAAAACCCAGCCCACCCCACAGCGTCCCCAGGGACCCACACACAGGTCTGGAGCACCCGGGAGCCACCCAGGAGCCGAGGCCGAGCAGCATTCAAAGACTCGGGGCTCTGGAGTCCTCCCGAGACTCAGCCAAGAGGGAATTGCTGTGGCTGTGTGGCTGCAGGCTCCCCTTACCTCGCTGTACACGACACTGCTGATGGCAAGACACTTGCCCTTGGGGACGGGGATCTGAACTTGCTCCAGGGCCTCCAGGAAAGAAAGGAGGCTCTGCAAGAGAACAGGAGAGGAAGAAAGGGCCGAAGCCATGTCAAGCCACTTGCGAATGGAGCAACTGTGCACAGCCACAGAGCTCCCTGTGCAAACAGCCCCTGAGCCCTCGTGCCACTTGCACAGACCCCACGGCCGTGCCAGGCCCTGCGCCACACCTCACCTTGGTCACCCTGGAGGCGTCTTGGACCGTCCGGTACTGGTGCAGGAGCCAGAGGAGCTGCTCCCAGACATGCTCCCGGTGCTCCTCCTTGTGCAGGAGGACACGCATCAAGGGAGTCATGGCCCCGATGACAGCTTGCTTGTCCTGGAGAGGAAGCGGGGAGACCCAGCGTCAAAGGCTGAAGGTCTGCCCTGCCCACAGAGAGGCCTTCCCCTTGCCCTTTTTCCCTCCCTCTCCCTCGCCCTTCTGCCCTGCAGGAGATGGGCTTGCTCTGGAGGGCAGAGAGGTTTTCCCCACCCCTCACCCCCCGCCCTGCCTGCCCAAATGCCCTGGGCTTCAGCTGCTTCCCTGCAGGGAGCCCCCAGCCCCAGGCACAGAGCCAGGCTGGGGCCTTCTGCAGCCAGCCCGCTGGGCACAGACAGAGGCACAGGCACAGGGGACATCCCTGCTGCCGTCCCCAGCTGGGAAAGCAGCACTTCTCACCTCTTCCTCCTGGCAGTCCAGCAAGGTGCTTGCCACAGAGCACAACACCTGGGCAAGGTTTTCATAGAGCTGCTCCTTCTCCGGAGCAGGCAAGGAGCATCCTTTCCAGGTGCAGATGTAAACGCTGACCACTTTGGCGCACTGCTCCAGAGCTGCACCAAGAGAAGAGAAAAAGGAGCCTGGAGCAGGGAAGGGAGCGGCACCCCCCGCCAGCCTGCTGGAAGCCCCATTTTTGCCCATCAGGGCACATTCACCCGGTAGGAAAGCCCAGGAAGGCAGCAAAGGGACCCAGGAGTTCCTGGGCACCTTCACCTCCAGCCCACAGAAACCTTCACCCACCCTTTCCAGGTGCCCCCAACGCTTTGGGATGGCAGCAGCGTGGGCTCAGGCCCGCCATGCCCGCTCTGAGACCAGAGCGAGGTGCCAGGGGCTGCCCTGCCCCTGCCCCTGCCCCTGCCCCTCCCCAGGGTCCACTCACCACCGCAGGCAGCACGCAGGATCCGGCCGCTCCCTAACTGGCCCACCACGGTGCGCAGCCCCAACAGCACCACGCGCATGAAGGGGATGCACTGCAGGGCTGCGAAGAGAACGGAGAGTGGCCACGGTCAGAGCCCCCAGCCGGCACTGGCAGCGAGGGAGGAGGCGCTGCAGCCACGGTGCCCCCCAGCTCAGCACGGCTTGCGTGGAGAGGGGAAGGATCCCTTTCTATCCCAGCTCTCCCAGCCTGGCCCAAAGCGGGAGGGGAGGGAGGGAGGGAGGATGGCGGTGCTGGACCGTACCGTTGGTGCTGAGGAGTTTGCCCACAGTGATGAGCACGAACTCCTTGGAGATCTGCCCTGGGGCATTCAGCTGGGCCAGGAGCTCGGCTAGCACGAAGCTGAAGTGGGAGCGGGCCAGAGCCACCAAGACGTCACTGGCAGCCACCTTCGTGTCTTCCGTCACGCCCTGAAAAAGAGGCTCAGGTTGGCTCAAGAGCCTCTGTGGGGCCCCAAGGCCAGCAAAACCTGTCTGTGTGCTCCGCATTGCCCTCCAATGCCTGGCAGGCTGCTCCCCTCGCCTTCCAAGAGCACCATCTCACCTGGTCAGCTGTCAGGTCCCAGGACACCTCTGCTAGCAGCCGGTTGACGACACCGCACTGCAGGCAGCTGTCATCACCCCACAAGACGCTCTCCAGCGCGCAGTACGTCTGCGCTCTGTCACCCTGGGGACAGAGCACCATAGGGATCAGTTGCACTTGCTTTGCTCCTCTTGCCAGCACGCCGCCAGCTGCCCGCCCTCGCTCTGCAGAGCCTAGGGATGTGCTGCTGGGGCTGGGAAGCTGCAATAGGGACACAAAGCCCCTGGCCTCTGGGCTTGGGCAGCCATGGGACCTTGGGATGGGGCCCGGGCAAAGGACTGCTCCTTGAGAAGCTCCAGGCTGGGCACTGCCCTGTGCCGGGGCTTCTGGACGAGAAAACCAGGAGGGCAGAGGTGCCACCAGGCACAGGCTCCCCCTGCTCCCCCCCCTGCATCATGGTGGGGAGCCCCCAGCTCACCTCCTCGTCTTGCAGGCGCTCTAGCAAAGTCTCAACACTGGCAGAGGTCGGGGCCGCTTCAGGGACAGGCCCTGGCACCCTGCCTCTGCCCTGGCGACGGCTACGTCTGGGCCAGCAGCCCACACCTGGAAGGAAGGAAAGAACGGAGCAGGTGGCATCGGTGCTGCTGGCCGCACCGATGATAGGGACCGATGGTAGGGACGAGGATCTTGGCCAGCTGGGAGAGAAATCTCCGCAGGAGACACAGCCCCAAGCAGCCTGCTGGGAAGGGTCCTGCTTCAGCCCCCAACCTCCCTCCCGCTGCCCCTCACCGCTAAGGGCTCTCAGCCTCTCCATCGCAGCAGGATGTCCCCAGATAGACACAACGCTCTCTCTGGGTCCTCCTCCTACCGGCCCCACAAGCAACTGGGCCACAGCTGGCACGCACGGCAGAGGGATGTAGGAGGGATACACTGTGACCTCAGCACCAGGGCCTGTTACCACACAGAGGGCCGCCCCTAGCTCATGGCTGAAGTAGACTTGAGGAGGAAACTTCTGCACCGAAATCCATCCTGGCAAACCTACCGTATCTTGGTCTGGTTGTCGCCTTTCACCACTTCTCCCCTGGGGTCATAGAATCACAGAACGTCCTGAGCTGGAAGGGACCCACGAGGATCACTGAGTCCAACTCCTGAGTCTCCAAAGTGTTATAAATGAGGCCTCAACTCAATCTGAATTTTGTAATGTTTATAAAACAAATATTTCTAAAAGGTAGAAAAGGCAAGTAAACAGCGCTGGGTGTGCGGGGAGCCTACGCTCCACCAACACGCACACACAAACATCAATTTTCTAAATATACAGCACATTGCTTTACATACTAAACCCAAGTATGCCTGTACATACGCACAATCAGGAAAGGTAACAAACAATCCTTTAAGTTCCATAACTTACTAAACAGTCTCCATTTCCCATTCCTTTTCTTGATTACATGCAAGTCTCCATTTTCCATTCCTTTTGAACAATATGTCTGGCTTTAAGTTGTCAAGCAACTCGGTCTTCAGGCCTTCTGTATCCCGTCGTTCTTCCCAGATCGAAGAAAAGCGTATCCATTTCCTTTTCAAGGCCAATAGGCCTGGGTCAAAAGGCACGTCCAGGTCAGCAGGGGGTGTAACAGCAAAAGCCTTGGATGGCTGTAGCAGCAGAGGGGCCCATGGCGTAGCAGAAGGATCAGTAAAGGAGCCCGCAGCTCCCTCACTGTCATCTTCTGTTCCCAGCCACCCATCTCCTAAAAATCTCCCTGTCTGTGTTTTTGTGTGTCCGTCACCACTAGAGGTGATGTTTAGACTCAGTTGCACTACTCTGTCATGTTCTGACCACCAGCAGCTACTGCTCCATTTTCTTCCTCTCTGCCTTTCAGTCCTTCACCACAAGCGTCAAGCTGGCCACACCTTCTGACACTGAACAGCTCAGTCTCCTCCCAGTCCCTGTTTTCCTCCTCTTTTCCTCTCTTTTCAGCCCTTCATCTGGCTGAATCAATATTTCCCTACCAATACTGTGCTGACACGAGCCAGTAAAGTGTTAAAAATATTTTAAAATGCCATCAGTTTTCAGGAACTACAAAGCACTGAAGACCAGCTACCACCACTACCATGTGGTCGTATGGGGTGGAAGTGGCTTGTAATACCGTTATGAATACTGAGACATCACCGCTCTAGAAGTGATATTTGGCCACCACTTGCTAGCAAGAGTAAAGAGGCAGACATTGAGTGGAGACAAGAACAGCCAATGTCTGGAAATCGCTGTCGGAGACTTCTGATGGAGAAAACTGGCCATAAATGACAGAGAAATCTGAAGAAGGGTTGCATGCAATGAGGTTATCCTTCAGCTGTGATATGTGGCATGCTTGAACTCAAATAAAATTTTCTATTATTGTAAAATTTTCTTGTGCATTCGAAGAATTATTTCAGCAATTGAAAAGTACTTCTTTGCCACCTAGCTGACTCAATACTTGGTAAACAGTTTTTTCTTGGAACTTCCTAATTAAATTAGTTTTGGACTGAATGCAAGCACAATAAAATCCAGCTCTAAAGGTCACGTTTTGGAAACATTATAAGCCACTTAACAACAGAAGCTTAGAAGGAGAATGCTTTCTCAGCCTTTATGGCTGCCTTGCAACACTGTAAAAGCACTGGGGCAGCAGTATTGCTGTAATTAAATATCCTTTGCAACAGCCCGGGGAAGCGGAAACACTCTGGTCGTCTAAGATGTGTAGTCATAGAGCAACGCTCTTGGGACTCTTGCATAAGGATTAACTCTTTCTCAGGCATTTTAATGTGACAACATCAGCTCCCACATATGTAGCTCAATCAACCAGCTTGTATTGATAAACTGATCAAATTTATATGTTTTATTGGTTGAAACTGAAAGGGAGGGAATTCTCGAAGCTGCCTGATGTGGGGTCCAGAAGATCTAGCTTTAACTATCTGAGACTGTTCCCTTCCTCACTCTGCCATGGTTGCACTTTCAAGGGTAAGGAAAGAAGCCACAACAGCAGGCAGACTCCCAGGTACATTACACATGAAGGCCTCCCAAACAGAAAGGAGAGCCTGACAGGCCAGGGACATCTCTGTCTGTCTCATCTGAGTCCTCCTGAGCCTGTTGGTCAGGGTCTCACCACCGCATCTACTTCACCAGAGAAAACAGCTCCTCAGCTACTGCTTGCTGTCTTGTTAGATACAGGTCCCTAGGTATTAATCTGAGAGCAACATTTGGTTCTCCACATGCAATACGAGCTTTGGTGCCCCCTAAGAATTCTTCAGTGATAAAAGGTAAAAGAAAACCTAGGGAAGTGGTCGCTCTGACAAGTTATTCTATGGGAATCAAACCTGCATAGGCAGCCATGTGATCTCAGTATCATTAAAAATATAGAAATAACACAGTTTCTTCAGTTTAAAAAATAAATTGTTAGCTAAGGGATAAAATATGCAAGAAGACAGGACAACTGTCTTTCCTTCAGGTTCACCTGGGCTTTGTGGTTGATTCAGGTCTCGTGCATCACCCATGAGGTGCCTGACTGCATTCAGGGCAGTTTGTGAATTTTTTGTCAAACATTTTGGCTGATACCAGGGGCTGAATAAGTATCAAAAGTAGGAAAAAGCTGCATAACTTGCACACTTAACTATGAAAGTAAAAGGTATAAGAATGCTCTATTTCCTGTGGAGGGAACACAGAAACACATTTAGAAAAGTGGCTTTCACGTTTCCTTGAGATATACAAGTTAATTCTACATATCTCAGCAGCTTAAATCTTCTAGGAATATTTGCTTCTTGACTGACATTGGAGAATTTCACAGTTGTTTGGCAGAATTTTTAAAATTTGGTCTTATAAGAGAGGCTAAGAGGTCTAGCTGAGAGCTACAACAGTTATCCTCTCTGTTTGGGGCATGGATGACAATACACAATTCACACTGCCCAGTGAGTAATACTCACACTTACTTGCTGCATTGCATTTCAAGGCTTGTATTAGATTCTAGTTCAAATACAAAGAGTAGGATTAGACTAATGTTGTAGGTTTATTTCTACATGGTTTAAAAATTAGCATTTGCTGGATTGTTTACAGCTTATTTGTGCGTTTAATACATTGAACAGTGATGTATGATTTAAGTCGCAAACTCCAGTACAATATTTCTACATCCTACAGGAATGCAGAAAATTTCCTCGCGCCCTCCCCCCCACTACATATTCGTACTTCTTATATCTGCCAGATGGTGTGGAGCAAATTATTCTAGCACTCAGACCATGTGAATTTTAAGCAGATGAATATAACAGTCTGCACAGCACTTTGCCTCCTTTTATCATTGACTGTGGTGCTGGTCTGTTTGATCACACCCCAGAACAAACAAATCTCATTAATCAGTGTTTTCCTTTTCTTACCCTTCGCTGCTTTTTCTTTTCCATTCACTTTTGGAGATTTTGGGGGAAGCTTTGTTTTTAGATGGAGATGAATTTTTTAGTTTGCTTGGTGCTTTTATTTAAAGGTGAATTTAGTGTTAAGGAAAGGTGCCTGCTTGCTAAAGATGAGAAATGGCGCTGTTTGTGTATTAATGAAACTTGGTCTGGACATCTATAATGGAAGATATCCAGTAGTAATCTACAGGTAATTACATCTCTATAGTTGAAAAGGTAATGTGATTTAAAATCCACATACCTTACATTAGTAGGACTCTTACTGAAGCTGTCATTGAAGATTACGAATTATGCTGCTTGGATATAGTTACCTCACCTGAGATGTCAGCGACATTAGCTAAGCAATAATTTGATGCCATCTTTTAATTTACTCTGCTGTGACTGAACTGCTCTCAAAGCATTCCTGACTTTCTGCTTTAATTTCGGATCACAGAGTTGTAAAAAGATTGGTCAGAAGGGACCTTTGGAGATCCTGCTGTCCATGCTCCATGTGAAGTGGGACTATTAACAGTGCCAGACCAGGTCAGCCTTGGCTTTATCTGGGTGAGCCTTGAAAACCCTGGAGGATGGGGATTTCTCTGTCTCCTTGAGGAAGCAGTGGTATGAATCTGCTCTAGTGCTGCAGTGTCCTCCTAGTGAGTTTTTCTTTCTGTCTAGCCCACATTTCCCTATCTGCAATTTGTGTCCATTGCCCCTTGTTGCATTTTCTGTCCCTACTGAGAAGAGTTTGGGTCCTTGTGACTCCCTTTCAAGCACTGTAGGCTGCTACTAGATTGCTGCTTAGCTCTTCTTTTCCAGACTGAGCAAGCTCAGCTCCCTCAGCTGCTCCTGGTTGCTTGCTGATGGCCAATGACCAACCACTCCTTGATGCCCCCATCTTGGTGGTCCTTGGACGGGCCCTCTCCACTTTCTCAACATCCCCTTCAAACTGTGGGCTCCAGAGCTGGGCTCAGACTCCAGATCTGCCCTGATGTACCTCACCAGCAGTGTCTGCATGCATCACACTCTTCACAGTTGACTTAAGAGAACAGGTGCTATTTAATAGCATTGGCAACTGTTCTTAAAGCAGTTTTCTTGTATTAGGACTTTGAACGAGAAAGATAGATGGTTCTTAGAGAACTGTTGTGGAATACAGAACTTTTGGGACAGTCTTGGCTTCGACTCTTGACTGTACAGGGACTGCTTACAGGTTTCAGGAAGATCATTGCGGTAAGAAGTTTACCTGGTAGCATGAATACATTGCATCCACCCCTCCTCTGGGTTAAGGAGAGAAGGTAGCCAAGTCATTTTTGCAGGCCCATGCATCATCACTTGAGCACACTTCAAATAAACACAGAGCAAAAATACAGTCTTTTGCCCTGCTCCTGTCTCTAATAAGCTATTTGATGTGAATGGGAAATAGCTGAACGTTTTGGGACTTTTTTTGGAGGTGGTGATGGTTATAACACTAGTTTCAACAACTACATTTATTTATGTGACAATATAAAATATGCACATATTTCTGTCTGTGAAGACCTACCTACAAATTAGGGAATCTGTACTCGGGGGGGAGTCTTAACATTGAAGGTACAAGAACACTATAAGTGATAAAGAAAACCTTACTTATCTCGCCTTCAAAATTAGAAGCCCTTGTTAATATTCCAGCACGGATCTGGTTTATGGAGCTGCTGACAGTAGCAGCAGATCTATTTGAATCTAAAGCAAAGCTGATGGAGGAAATAAAAAATACAGTGTAGCAGCTCACTGCTGATACCAGGGATGGTAAGGATCATGCTGACGTGTATTGAAAGACAGGATGATGAAACTCAGAAAGCTGCACTCCCTGAACAACAGCAAGCTCAGAATTTATGCTAACGCTTAGCTCTCATCTTGACTCAGCCAAGGGTATCTTGTATTTAACACCAATAATTTTTCTGTTCCTGTTTCTTCTTTCTTTCTAATTCCCCCTGCCTCAATGACAGTCACAACTGCATTCTACAGAGCATCTGGGCTCATCTCCTGGGAGGCTCTGTGATGCTGTACCTAGAACATATGGCCACTTTGCTCTTTCCCTGACCGAAGTGTCACCTGCAGCCTTCCCTCTTAATTTGTTCCATTCCTTGCTTTCCTTCTGTATTCTTTTTCCTCCAGTGAAATATTATCTCACTGTTCCTCTCTCCTTTGTGGTTTCAAATTGATTTCTCAACATTGGTAACTTGTAAATTATTTTAAATCAGAAGTAAATGTTCATTTGTGGGAACACATAAATCGCCTATACCTGTGTGCAGGATAGGGAATGCAGCCATGAGCTGCATGGATTTTAGAACATAAGGAGAAAGAGGGAAATTAGCAAGAAATAGGATAAGTTAGGCTGAGGTTTGTAATTTCATACCAATGTGCTGGTGAAGAGACACAAGCTTGCACATTAAATGTTCGTTGGGGGCATTAAGTCAAAAGAAGGTGATACCGTTCCTTTTCTTCAAGTGATTTTTCTTTCAGTCTTACTTCCTGTGACTCTTCCATCTTCTCCTTAGAACCACATCCCTCTAGAAAGTCTGAGAAGAGGCTCTGTTCAGAAAGATTAATTTTTCTTCATCTTTCTTCTGTTTCTGCTTCTTTTTCTTTTGTAACTGTCAGCTCTTGTGCTTTTCTGTCCCTTTGCCACTGCTGTTTTTCCCCTTGGCATTCTCATCTTTTATACACCCTGCTCTTTCTCCTTTTCCCCAGGGGGAACACAATGTTGGAGCTGAGATAAATCTAAAGTAGGATTCCTCCAGGGAGCATCCAGATGATAGGCATAAGCAAAACTGGATGATTTTGTGAATGCAAGATTGCTAGGATAGACTACATCTTAAAAACTTTGTGCTGAAATGAGTTAGCATTTTTCATACTGACCCTGTGAAACAGGACACATTTCAGAACAATCAAATAGGTAGATGGATTTGAAAGTCCTGACACCGATTTCAATCTTAACTATCGTGGAATTAATTCAGAAAAGCAAATTGTTAAAGTATGATAAAGCAGGTTATGAATATGCCTGTTAGCTGTTTCTTATTAGTAGTATTAACTACTGAGAATATTTCAGTTCAGTAGTATTAATCACCACGGCATTAGCCAGCAGTGGCATTTACTCTCAGTCAGAACAGAGATGGGGGGAGCTGTGGCTACAAATAAACTACCACAGACCACCTGCAGGATCTGCACAGGGTATTGTTCCATAGCGTTTGTAAAGCAGAGGCAGCAAACCTCTCCTAGATCCATCCTGGCGATTACAAAACATTATTACCTTCAACTTCCTAGCAATGTCTCTCTGCTGGACTGTTAACACTTCCCTGCTACCCTAATCTTCCAAGAAAACAATTTATGTAAGTGCTCCCTAACTCATTTCTGTCCAAATGACTTAATGGTTAACTTACAGCAGTCCAACAATCAGCTCTTGGTTAATGTGGCTTATTTGACAGAAGTAGATCAGAAAGCTTATAAAAACTACACCTATGGGAGAGCTTCAGGGTTACAGCACGTGTAGGAGGGATATTACAGCTTTCTGTTGTATGAATGTCTATCAGGCAACAGAGCTGCTCAAGTTTTGTTCAGGTTATTTGAGATTTTAATAAATCCAAATAAATACACTATTAAAAAGACAAGCAGATAAGACTCTCATTTGATTTAATATCCTCCACAAGGTTCACCGTGTTTCAGCTACATTTTGGAAAACTTGAAATGCTTTTTGCTGCTTTACTGCTCCTGCAGACCAAAATGCTTTGCTGTAGGACATTGCCTGCTTCTCAGAGAATATTTGTTCTTAAGACTCAGTCCTTAGCCCATCATTCTCCCCCACAGGATGCTGAGCAGCGTTCCCTTCTTTTAAAAGAAAGGAAAAATGTCTAGGATTCTTCACAATAAAATTGCTCCAAGATATTAATTACTTTCCACTAGAATCTGTGGAAAAGTAAAGCTAATGTCATATGATGTGTATCTCTGCAAAAAAAATGCTGAATAGGTGTTTTTCTAAGAACAGCTAATATTATTCATGTAAATGTATCCAAATCAATCAGGATGTCACTTTTATGTAGGATCAGTCAGCTAGTATGGAAAAATACATAATGAAAAAAATAGCTTTTACAAGAAAATACGTATTTCTTTGCTCCTGGTTCTCCACAGACATATTCAAGTGCTGAACTTTATTCAGTATAAGCAGTGTCAGGCTGCTATGTGTCATGGATCTTTTCAGGAGATCTGGCAGCTGACACAGTGTCCTGTCTCCAGTTGCTTGTCTGCGTCCTCGTGCTGCTCCATCTGTTTTCCTTGTTGGGAAACCAAACAGGCTCAGAAACTGCTTTTATGTTGTTGTTGCTAGGCTCTTTTTTAGCCGTATCAGTTTCACAGCCTGATGAGCTGTGTGACTACCCAAACAAGCATGCCACAACAAGGGAGAGGGCACTGCAGCGATGGCAGCGAGCAGCCAGGACTGCTAAGGCAGTGCTGCAGCACCATGGCTGAAACCCTCCGTTACTCCCGTGGAGCTACTTGCTGCACGGTAAGCATAGCATAGCACTGGGTTGCATGTGACATATTTCATGTGTCATTGCCTAGGCAGGAGGTACTCCAAAAAATGTTAAAACTGCAGAAGGAAGCACTCCTTTACCTGCCTGCCTCCCTTCTTGTTATAACAGTATTACTCTAACCATGTAGTATTGCTATAATAGTAGAGTTACAGATTTGTACAGTACATGAAAATACTCTGTACAACACCTTAAAACATGGTACAATACTATAACATAATATAATAGCACTACATATTTGTAGAAAACAAAAGAAAGTTTGAACCAGCATTGCTTTACCTAGGCCGTGCAGCCTCCATATGACCTAACAGGCACAGTTGACTCCTGGGCATTCTCTTTCTGGAGGCATCTCTTATAAAACCAAAATGTGCACTCACTTGATGTAAGATGGGGCACAAGGAAATGAAGCCTGAGAGTGAGCTGCTGCCTTCAAAACAAGTTATCTGCTGTGCAGTCCAGGTCTAAGGAGTCTGAGCAAGACTTTGTCAGTGCTATGATCCTCACCATCCCCTTTCCCAGTACTTTTCAGATCTGGGCATAAAGCAAGCACTTACATAATGAATTCAAACCTTCAGTTATCCTCTGGGCCTGGGGCAGGTCCAGTTACAAGACAAGAAGGATGCCATGCAAATGGCTCATCTCTGCAAAAGCAGAAGTTGTGTAACCAGCAAGGTTGCCACTGCTCTAAATTCAAAAAGGGCCCTCAGGGTAAACAAGATAGCAGACAGTTCTTTATATTAATCTAGATATGACTGTTACTATTAAAGAAAAAATGCTACGAGCATAGAGTTCCCCTTGTTTTCTGCTGAGGGACAAGTTGATGTAAGACTCTGGTCACGCTGTTTTTGCAAGGAGCAGCTCTAGCAGCACTCTTCTCTTCTTTCCTTCTAGGAACAGGCTTGCCCATGAGAGAGAAGGATATCATTGCAGAGTATGCAATGTAATGTAATAGTGCATTAAAGAGAAAGAAAAAGGAAGGAAGAAGGGGAGGACGGGAGGAAAGGAGGAAGGGAGGAAGCTTAGCTAATGCCTTCTTTCAACTCACTTAGGATTCTTATAGTGGTTTTCAGGTTGTACTAAGATTGTTACTCCAAGCTGTGGGGAGAAGAATGACACACAGAAACACAACCTCACTTCTACAAGGCTGGGCAATTATGGTAGGAAGTTGTCAAGAGGGAGGTTACAGGCCATTTGGATACAGCTGCAGAAGTTTAAATTCGCTCTCAGTGTTTTCACTGGCTGCTGAGTGGGAGCTGATTTTTCAGCAAGTGGATTTTTAATGCAGTTGGGAGAAAAAGTCTTGGTTGCCTGGGAAAAGAGAAGAAAGACCTTTCTTTCCTGGGAAAGGAAGATCATTTGTTAAAAAAATTGTCCCAGCTGGGCAAGAGACAATAATTAATGTTTATCATTTGTAACAAACTATTTCTAGGATATTACCTATTTTTAGTCTGTATAGTTTTCTACAGTTTTGTACTTTGTTATGAAGTCTGGAACTTATAAAGATAAGGACTTTTGAAGATAGTAGCTCATGAGATAGAGGTTATTAGAACACTTATTTTACACCTGAGTAGCTTTTTGTCAATCTTAGCTTGTTGAAATTGCATATGTTCAATGTAGATGTCGGAAACTAAACAACTGGGTTTCCTAAGAGTTAAGCAGAGACTCAGTGAAGATGTACCACGTAGATCCAGCATACCTAACCTTAGGCAGGAATATGAATGTTTTATAGGTTGTGTTAAAGAGGGGACTTCCAAAAACAAAACCAAAAAGTCTTAAGGTGCTAATGCAATTCTGAGTGTACTAAATAAATGATTGTGCTAAATAAAAAAGGAATGAAAAATATATGCCACTATAGAATGTTTCTTCCCTCTGTGGATATGAAAAACTTGCAAAGAAAATGCAAGAAAGAATCAGGCCTTTACAAAAGAAGTGCTGAGTGAAAAACTTGCATTTGTTCTACTTCCAATATTCCAGCACAAGATCAAACAGGCTTGAAATCCTGATCTCTGCACGCAAACAGTTCCCCATGAAATATTTACTGCTCACTAAAAACACCTTATATCTGAGGAGCTTCTCCCACGACTTCAGAGTTGGCCTAGGAAGCAGTTAGACTGTAAGAAGCTTAAAAGATAAACTGCCCTCAAGTTAAACATATTAGTCTGTAGGTTGAGACATTTCCAAATGCGGAAGGTATTAAAACAATGCTACCTAAACTGCAAAGAGCTAGAAGTTACCAGAACAATGTATAAATTCAGTGCATAACGAATATAATTTAGACTTATAACCTGGTTTACTCATTGGTGATATTTTGCATTTACATGACCTCTGCAATTTGCATGCAAAGCACATAATGAATATCTGCTCTGCGAGGTTTCTCTGAGGGCCTAGAGGTGATCGTAAGGCCTTGGCAAGTGACCCAAGGGCTTAGAATAGCAGCCGGCTCTCTGCAGCAATGCCTGTCCTGGAGAATGTGGTTTGTTTTCAGAAGTATGCTGTGACTGGTTAACACTCTGATACAATAGCTACTTTTAAAGTCACTTCTCAGCTAAAATTTGAGAATGTGTGCTTGATAGCCCAGGCTGCAGTGAGGGGTGGGGATAAAATTCAGCCTTGTGCTCTCTTGTGTCTGATGGTCCTTTCTGTCTCATCCATGTGGTGGCAAGTCCTCATTTCCTCAGAAGATTGTAGGTACTTGGGTGAGTTTTCTGTCTTTGAAATGTTACCAAACTACGATAGGGTGATGTCATTGGGCTAGGAGCCTGACATCTGTCCCTGTTAGTGAATGATGTATATAATTTATTTGTCAATAAGACCTGGTGGCTTGCTTAAGCCATTAGCTGCTGCTCTTCCAGGTTGCTCTGATAGTCAGAAATAAACGCTTTCCTACAGACATACAATTGCCATCTCTCTCTGCCTCTTTCTCTTTTTCTTTGTTACGAAACTTCACCAGGATCATTCAGAGCATTCTGACCTGCAGGCTGAGTTACAGACACGTTGTTTGGGATAACGTTAGTGGCCATTCACAAAATTCAGACAGTGCCTTTATGATGGATAAAGCTGGCTGTCATGGCAATACTGCTGTTACCATGCTGCCTTCCTAGAATGTACTTCCCCCAGCAATTCAAAGCCTTGATTTATATATATTTGAAGTGTTGCAAAGTTTAGTTGCTGTAATTACAGAGAAGCTGCCTCTTTTCTTCACTGCAGAAATTGAGATCAGTCCATGTATTCATCTTCATATCTTTAAATTTGAAAAATGTGGAAGTCTGACATTTTTAAACATACTCTGATTACGGGCTCTTGTCTCAAGTATTCTTTCTCCAATGATATGACAGAACACAAAGATTAGATCCATTTATTCACACGGGTTTGGTGGGGGAGGACAGAATGAGAGCTTGTCTGTGCTGAGCGTTTGCATTTAAGGCTCCTGGGTAATTTGCCAAGGGCATTATCCGTTTATATATATAAATTCTTTTAAAGCAGATTGCAATTATAAATATCAAAAACTTTTTTTTTTTAATTAGTTTCTGGTAAATTATTTAATATCATGTGTAGTAGATTGGAGAAAAAAAGAAAAAATAAAAAAAGAAAAACAGGGAAAAACATGTTTTTAAAAAGCATACTGTAAAGAAAACATTGGAAGAGGAAGTGTGGACATAGCACTGGGAGCATATAGACTGGCATATACAGCATATAGCTTTGGGTCTACCACGAGCCAGCCAGCCATGTAAGAAATACACATTACAGAGATTTTAGGACTTTAACACACAAGTTACAGCAGTTTTAACCTCCCGTAGCTGTCTGTCTTACAACTCCGCTTGTTATTACTGCTTCCCTTGCAGCAGTGGACAAGTAAGTGTGGTTTCACTTCACCACCCTCTGTTTTATCTTAAACCAGAGAAGACGGTGTGTTTCAGCTAACCTGCTGGACTATTTTTTGGCTCTTTATAGACTTGGTAATTTCTAGCAAGGGAGTGAAACAATTAGCTGCAGGCAGTAATTGTGACACTAGACTTCCTTCTCTTGTTCCAGGGTATGTCTTTGAATTACAGCTTGTCTAAGATCCATGTTTAGTCTTTCGGGGGAAAGGCAATGCACATTCAGAATAAAAGATGTAATATTTTACAGATAATGTTATTCTCCTAAACCATTAGCAGTTTTAAATGTTAATGCTCCTTTCAACCCAAATAGCATAGTAATTACCATGTGCACACTAAAATCAAAGAAATAATTCACTGGAAATTGTCTAAGAGGATTTTGATACCAATGTGTATAGTTTTTAAAACTAGGGTAAGAAATGGAGAATCGAGGAATAGACAGTCAAATAGCAACTCATATAAATGTCTCCTGTTTCAATAACCTAAGATTTTCATTTTCATAGATATAAAAGACTTGAGAGGGGGGGAACCAAACTCTTATTTAAAAAATGTCTTTGAAAAGGCAGAAAATATGCTTAAATATGCCCTATTTTACACATTCCTTTTATCCTTTAGGCTTTTGACATAGCGCTTATCACTTTGTCATTATGTCAATTTGTGCTTCTCAATCTTTTTTTCTCGTCTCATCTTATATTTGGGCTGTGATCCTGTGAACACTTACCTACATGCTTAATTTTGCTACTCGTAGTAATCCCTTTGAAGTTAAAAGGATTATTTGCATTAGTAAAATAAGGCATGTGTGTGCTTGCAGGATGGAGGCCTTAGATTGTAAACTCTTCAGGATGGGACGAGACTGTTTATTATGCAGTTATATAGCTCAAAGCACAGTTGGGTGGATGATATATGTTCAGCAGCTTGCAAAGTGCTTTTAATAGAGACAGCTAGTGAGTGGGATATCAGTTGAAGACATAGCACTCAAATGCCTGCTCACCCCAGAAGACACAAAATCCACTTCTTTTTTGCTTTTGCTGGGGAAGTATAACCATTTTTTAAGATTTCATACCTGCTGAGATATCTGCTTTGTTTTTCCCACCTCCTAAAACAGAAACTGAAACTTCGCTGGTGTTGGCCAACCTGGAGCAAGACCCTAAGTGGCTTTATGCTGCTGTGCACAGGCAGGAGCAATCAAGATCTCGAATGTACAGCTCTCCAGGCTGAGCTCTCTGTGCTCCCGATGTTGAGCAGTTGCTGCCTTCTGAGAACCACGCAGCAGTAGCTGCTCATCACAACTAATGCATGTAATGCTTTTATCTTCGCCCCTTGTTTTCCCACTTACCACCCAGCCACTAAGAGCCACTAAAGTTGTTTTTTTGTGTGTGTGCATTTGTTTTTTTTTTCTCCCTTCTCTGGTTAGCTGAATGTCTCCTCTTCAAGCACTCTATTTCAATAATCATTTTCTTTTGTTTAAGACAGATGTCATTTAAAAGCCACTTAGGGAGATGCATAGAAAAGCCTTCCCTAGTTACACTCTGAGAATGCAGCTCTGCGTACACTGCCACAGCAACAGACAAAATGAGCTTGATATTTGGGACAGAGACAGATCCCTATATGACACTTAACCTCTGTCAAACTCTGATAGATATCCTAGATTTATTTATTTATTTATTTATTAAAATATAACTTGGAAAATGACTTCTGGCTTTGCATGAAAAGCTCAATATCTTTTTTTTTTTTTTCTCCAAGAATATTTATTTCAGTTGATAACTTTACGCAGAAAAACGGTATTTTTATTGCAGTAGTGTCTAGAATGCCAGTCAAGCTGACGGTATTGTTGTATCATCTAAAATGAATGACAGACAGAAACACTCTTCTACTACATGATATACTCTAAGAACTTGTCTTCATGGAATATTTTAGTAGTTATACTGATGTAACTCCAGAACACCCACTTGCTGAGCTGGCTGTGCTTGTGGAACAGGTCACTGCTGCTAGATGATCTCCTCTGACCATTTTCAGATGTGCTAGCTGAGCCATTTGTGAGAATGCTCCTTTGTCCTCACAGTCAGATAGAGTTAACAAAAATGTATTATTCAAAACATCTAAGCTAACCCAGTTTCTTTGACCAAAACACTTAGGGAGTGACTGCTCATGCAAGTAGCTAAGCAAAGGTTGTGGTAATCTCTGGCAGAAAGGCAGGGAAGAACAGCAGGGAACAAGCCTTGCAGAGCACATGTTTTTCATCAAATGTACCTAGATGAAGAGATACAGTAATATTATGGAAGTGCTTTAAATTTCTATCTTATCTAGTATATGAATTTTAACCAGTACAATGGCACTTAGGGAACGTGAAATATACAGGGAAAGGGGAAGCAACAGAGAACAGAACAGTTGATAAAGTATCAAGAAATGTGTTTCTTGCCTTTCGGGAAGCTCTCAGAGACTGACTTTAAGAGTTGTGCTAAAGTATGAAGTGACTGTTTTTGAAAGCAAAGGCAGCTGCTGAGACTTAGTGCTGGGCAAGAGGAGAAATAGCTGAAGGAACTGGTTGTGTGAACTCAGAGGTTGGTCTGTCAAGCGCTAAGCATGCTTCTACCAGCATGGGAAAGGTCTGCTGCCTGACGATGCGGTCATTTAGAAGCATCTCGTTTGCCTGACTTCATCTACTCCTGCCCAGGCTCATTTGTGCCTTCAGTTAGAGGACAAACGTGGTTTGTCTGGGTGGTTAACCCAGTTCTTGGAAGGTGCTGAGGGGAGGTAGGGGATGGGGAGCACAACTCAGGGGCACCAGAAACAACTCTGAGGACTGGCCTTCTGGAGCAGGCTGGAGCTGTAGGCTGCTGGCAGTTACATTGGCTGGAAGCATTGCATCACAGCTCTAAGTATAAAGCAAAACCTTTTAACTATAGTGAGAAAACAGCACTTTTAACTCGTGTGTCTTGTTTTACTTCAGGAATTGTGTTACTAAATGACAGTGTAGTGGTGTTCACCCCTAGAAACTTGTGGTAACGGTGACCACATCTACAGGTGCTTCTACTATGAGCATCGGCGTCCCTTGTAGTGGCAATCTTAGACATGGAAGATGAAGTACAAGAGAAAGTAGAAAACTAACTTAAAGAGAAAGAGGCAAAACCTGTGTTTCTGTGTCTTTGAGACCATTTTTTCCCTCCCAAAATACATTGCCATGAATAGTTATCATTGACATTTGAACAGTGAAAGGCTGCATGTGCTTTCAGAGCTTGTAGTTTGAATGTCACTGGTTTTTCCAATCATTTCTTCTGCTACAGGTGACCGGTGAAAGATTGCCTTTTTTCTCTACACTCAAGGTGAATATTGCACCCAGGGAAGCGTGTGATGATTAAAACAGGGTATTTGATGATGTAGTCATCCTGGTGTAAACTCCCTCTGTGGGACTTTCAGCTCAGAGCAGAGACTTTAGAAACGGGATTTCCTTGTAGGACAGACACATCCACGCCGCCTGACCGCAGCAGGACACCCCCCCATCCCCCACCCCCCAAACCCCATTCCCCTGAGGCACCCCTCGATACCCCCCCCCCGGCGCCATTTTGGCGGGGCGGGGCGGGGCGGGCTCCGCCGAGCGCTCCCGCGGCTGGCGCGGCCCCGGCGCTTCCTTCCGGCCGCCATTTTAGCGCTGCGCCTGGCCTCGCGGCGCCGCCGCCGCCGTTGCTGCCGCCGCCGCCGGTGAGGGCGGAGAGCAGAGAGCGAGAGCCGGGCCCCGCCGCCGCCATGTCCAAGCGCCACCGCCTAGACCTCGGGGACGACTACAGCTCCAGCAAGAAGCGCTCCGATGGGTAAGCGGCGGCGGCGCGGCCCGCGGTGGTCGTGTGTCGTCCCCCCCCCCCCGAGCCTCCGCCTCATCCCCGCCGCCATCCGCTGCCCATCGCCGCCGGGGGGCCGGGCCCGGCCGCTGCCTGGCTCGGGAGGGCCTCGGGGGCGGCGGAACGCGGGGCCCAGGCCCGGGGGAGGCCTCGCAGCCGCGTGGGGAGGGGGAAGGGAGCGGGCCCCGGGAGGGCCGGGCGCCGCGGGGGCGGCTTTGTGTGCCTCGCCACGCCGCATGCTGCATGTTTTTTTATTACTTTCTCTCTTTTTTATATTTTTTATTGTTGGATTTTTTTGCCTTCTGGTTCGGGAGATGCGAGCCTAGAGGTCAGCGCGAGGCTCGGTCGGGCCGTGCTTGGAGGAGGAGGAGGAGCGGGGCTCCTTTGTTAATGGCTCTGCCTCGGTGCGCCGCGGGGATGGGCCTGGCTCGGCTCCCAGGGGCTGGTGGGCCCCGGGGGTTACAGGTTTTCTCCTTTGTTTTGCACAAGTTAGTTTCAGGACTCCTTTTTTCCAGCAGATTTTTGTTCAGGTTAATGGGACTGCGGGAGCACAGGCCGTGCACTGGTGCCATCCGCTTATTCACAGTTGTTTTGCTGCCTTTTCTGCACAATCTCCTTTCTCTTTTCTTGGGGGGACAACGACTCCAAACCTAAATCCCTAATTAGGGAAGGAACAGCAAGAAGTGCTATTCTTACTTAGTCCACCCTTCTTGGTGTAGCACAGGAGACTTCCCTGAATCAATCCCTTTCTGGATTCAACAGCATGGTTTAGGCGGGAGTATTAAAAATATTTATTTGATAAAAATGCCTAGTTTTCATCTTAAAACTCCCAGGAACTACAAGTCCACCATAACAGTTAGTGTTCATTGATAAACAGTCTTCACTCTTCAAGTAGAACTTGTTTTTCTTAAGGGCTACCTTGTGTCGCTCCAGTTTCTAGCCACTGGTTCAATGAATTTGTTCTCTGCTAAACTGAAATTTATGTGCATTATTAAACATCTATTTCCTGTATGAAGGAACAGTATCATCTTTTTTTTAATTAAATGGATCAAGCTATTTATCTCTTTTAATACATTTCCGCCTGATTTGCAAGCAGTTTGCATAACTCTTGTGTGCATCCAGAAAAGTTGCATATGCACGCTTTTTTGTTTGTAGAGACTTGAGCAAAATTTTCAAGTGGTTATGCCACAATTGGGTATTAAATGGTTGTGGTACAGCTGTTATGGTTGTCTCTATGGATAATCCCAGGTCAGGAGTGCCTTGTTTGAGTGTTGGTGGGTTTTGTATTTCTGGTATGGTTTTATTATGTGGCATCGTTTCTGCTGCCATCCTGAACTCTTCCCATTTTGTAAAAATTGTAATCAGTTCCTAACAGGGGTACAAACTTGCTACCCAGAAGTTTTTGGCTGTTACGGCACCTAAAGCCTCCACAGATGCTGGTTTTGTGCTCTTCCCTCTGCCAGTGGCAGCATGAAATGGCGTAGGACCAAGAACAAGTCACTATAAGCGCAGAATTGTCTGGTTGCTTCTAGTATTCCTTGAGATCTGAGTTCAACAAGCACAAGGCATGGTAACCTTATATTGTCCTGGCTTGTTTAAGGGCTGTTAAGTTTTACAGCATATGGAGGGCTGAGATACAGAGAGGTTCTTGTTACTAGCGTGCATGTACTTGTCTTCCTCCATGCGGAGTGCCTTTGTGCAATTTAGTTGGTTTGAAACTGGATTAAGCTGAATTGGCTCCTTGGATAGATACTACTTCAAATGCAGAGGAGTCATGTACTTTGCATCCAGACTGGGCTGCCGAGCTGCAATGTACAAGTTGTGTCAAGTTACCAAGTCGGGTTTAGATCCTTTTCGACTCAGGCCTGTGCAACCCGGTGTGGCAGTGATGCCAGACCAACAGGCTTGTGGTTGTGCTTGTAACCTTAAGGACAGGCATGGCACCTGTTACCTTCTGGGCTTGAAGGATCATCCATAAAGGAAAAAAAATATTTGGAAAAATGCAAATAGTTTAGAAGACTTTCTGTTAAAATGCTGCTATGTGAAATGCATACCACGGTTTTACACTGGTATTTTTTTCCCAAGTATAGTTGAGTTGGTGTTGTATAACACCACTGTTGCTGTTAGTAGGATGTATCCTTCTGTTTAATTTCTTTTAATTCTTTACATATAAAGTGGAAATCTGCATTTAAGTGCTAGTTTTTTTGCATCAGCTGCAATCAACTACTGCCATGTCTGTTTAGTAGTGGTGAAAGTATCATTGATGTTCTGTTGGATATGTTTAGACTTACGCTGTGGTCAACAGTGGTTTTACCTGGTCCTTTGTTTTCTTTTGTCAGTTTTGTTTTTTGTCTTCTAATTTAGTGTTACTGTGTTTCTTTTGCATCTGCATGTGTGGAGATAAGGAAGTGACTGCAAGTAGCAGGTCAGACAAAAACAACAACAAAAAATAACCAAACAAAAAAAAATCACCAACAAACTCCTCCTGATTATGGAGGTTGTGATGGGCTTCGTGCACAAAACAAACATGATTAAATTTTGATTCTTTTACATTAATTGTTCATTTTTGTGTTTGAGATCAGTATTTTCAGTGCAACAATGAAAAGTAACTTACATGTGATAGTTTATAGATGAAGAGCTGCCAAGTTGCATTTTTAGAAAGTTCAGTAAACGCACTTGGCAGCATAGCTGCCATTCCTCCTTTCCCTTGTTGATGCAAGGCAGCTGGATGTGGCTGCTGAATTTCAGTAATAATGGAAGACTGGAAATGTTTTTAGGAAAAAGTACTACTGTGAAATAATCAATACTGAAGATTTTATAATATATATATAAATACTTGAGGACATGGTATATATTTTATGCTTTCATTATGCTGAGATGTAGTTTTCCCCTTCTTCTATTTTAAACATTTTAAAACAGAGAAACATCTCTTGGTTAACCTCTAAGTTGACTTTTTGGCCTTTGAAATGTAGATTGAACTGGATGGGTTAACTTTATTGTACGAGTTAACAGCTTTAAGAGTTAAATGAAGTAACAGAGATGGGGAATTTACAATTTTCCATTCTGGATCACATTTGTCATCCGTTTAACCAAGTGTCTTGTTCTTGAGATTGTTTGTATATATGCTGTGAACTCAGCCAAATAGCTGCCAGCACAGAAGGCAACTGTTGTGCTGCAGGAGAGTGTTTGGAAGACCAGAAAACTGATTGGGGCTAGAATTAAGGTTGGTGGAAGGGTCTGGGGAGGGCTTGCTCTTCACAGGGCTGCTAAGTTTGCATGCCAGTGCAAGGGAAGGGTTGGCAACAGCATCAGGCTGTTCCTTTTAGCACGAGTGCTGGTTTCTGCCACTATGAAGCTTACCTGGAGATAAACTTCATCTGCTCTGTGGAAGCTGCTGACATGCTGGTTAAGTAAACAGCTAGGGAACAGCCTGCTGCTGAAGGGTTTTTCTTTCTAGCTCTTCATTGGTGTGTAGTCCAAGTGGGAAAAACAACAACAGAAGCCATCAGTAGTGTGCATTGTTCTTCCCTTCAATGAATGGGCTGTTCACCAGGTTGTCACATTTTACCCTTGCTTTACCATACTTAAGTTGCTTTTACCCCCTTATTTTGATTTCTTATTAATGTTACTGTGTGACTGTACACCTGCTTATCCCAATACATGCATATATTTAAAAATGCTAATTGTGAATAGCTCATCAACTACAAGTTCAAAGCTTGATTCTTGTCTGACACATGCTACTAGGCTCTTCCACTAACCATTATGGGTAGCATGATGGAGCCTAGTTCCTTCAGTCTGTAATGGGTAACTTTTCCCTACCAGAACATAAAAAAATATTGAATTCTGTAATATTTGCCTGTTGTTGCACAGTAAAAACAGATTTCTAGCTTGCACAGTACTTGGCCACATTAAAAGTGATGTTGGAGCTGTGGCGTCTCAGATGCAAGCAAATGATCTAAAAGGCCCTCAATTTTTAGATAGTTCGGCGTCCAAAGCTTCAGGAAAATCTGTATAAAAGTGAATTAGGTCAGTCACAATAACCAGTGTATTTTGGGACCCTTCTTTCTTTTCAGTGGGTCTGTGTTAAAGAAATGTTCTCAAAGCTAGGTGTGACAGCCTCTGAAGCCATGTCAAAGTATTGAGGGAGCAAATAAGGTCTATGTAGATTTTCTCTTGTATGAGAAGTGCTGCTCCTTCTGGATCCCCAGCATGTTATCATTCCTGTATGCAGGATTTTATTACTTCAGTGGGTACGTTTCAATGCCAGCTGCGTAGTTAAAAAACACCAACAAAATTCTGTTCATTATAGGCATGCGTATGTGCAGGTAAATAAGTGGGGAGGTCCTGTTTGCCTTTAATTATTATTCCTGTAAATGTTTATATCTGCATTCGCTCTGAAGTTGGTGTTCGTTCAGTTTATTGCTTTGCCTTTCTGATGGGATTTCAGTTGTTAACATAACGCATGCTCACACGCATGTTTACGTAAACAATGGCGATGAGGGTGTCCTTCGTTTTGCAGATGAAAATGCCACTAATCTTTTCGTTTGTCCTAGTTTCAAGTATAGCGGGGTGTTTTCATAAAGCAGGACTCGTTTCAAAGTGCTGAATCACAGTAAGCTTTAGATCTCCATTAAAAACATGTAGTTACAGTTCTTAGGGTGAAAGTAGTGATTTCTTGATGAGGGTAAGAGTGTTCAGTAGGGAGTATGAAATTATATGCAAAACAAGTACATAGATCCTCAAAATCAGAAACTGCTTCTAAGACTGAGGCTGGAGTTTGAATTTTGGGTGTTTATTTACAGTGAAAATATTTTTTCATTGCATTCTCAAAATCATTATTTTGGGGGCTTAATGGTTGCAAGAGTGTTCCTGATATAGGTAAGAGTCAAGTTCAAGGTTGTTTGAGGTTAAATACAAATTATGTCCCCTTTGCCTATTTGATTCTTAACTAACCTTATTTTATCTTTTTATATTACTTTAATTTGGGGAAAATGAACCAAATACAGCAAACTTGTAGTGTTAATACCTAGCTTCTCCTTATGTTCATATCTTTAAATTCATATTCCTCTTTGTTGTGATGAAGAAGTGAAATAGTTATTGACATTTGTTTAGGGAACGTGCAGATTTTTACAACTCTCACAGTTACAGCTTTGTAGATGCTGTTGTTTTAGGTGTGGTAACAAATGGGAATACAGATATTGATTGCTGAAGTAGGTGGCAGGAGGTGATACTGGAGAAGACGGTGCAACTGTAATGACTGGTGGTGAGGAAATCTCAAATTCAACAATCTGTATATCAATTTAGATTGAGTCATAATTGTATGGAAGACTTTAAACAAAAATCTACAGAGTAATTGTGGGATGTTAACATGATACGTGAACCCTGAAGAAGTTTGATTCTAAGTTTTTTGCAGTTGGCATAATTCTCTTGCTAAGTAGGCAGTTTTTCTATACTAGTAGCAAGTAGAGACAGGAAGACTTGTGGGGAGTCTAGAATGTACAGCAGGTTACTGATAGTCATGAAATAAGGAGGGCGAAGATGATGCTCTCCATGTGATAGCTTTCTTCAGTCTTCTCTATAATGAGAGGATTTGTGGCAGCGGTGCTCATATTCAGTGGGTGTATCTAGTAATTGACATGCACTGCGTGCTGTTGTGCTCTGATGCTTGTCCGTCCAGGTAACTGCAGGACTCCTTAAAAATAGTTGGTTTATATCATCTTTGCAGTAAAGACCTCCGAAGTCACTCTGTATTTAAATGCCTATTTTGCATTTAAATATTCAAGTATCTAATTTTCTGCTATGTTTTCTAACTCCTTTTAGGAAAGATCGTGACCGGGACAGAGACCGCGATGACCGGAAAGATCGTGACAGGGATCGTGACAGAGATAGAGATCGTGACAGAGAAAGGGAGAAGGAAAAGGAATTGCGAGCAGCATCTAACTCTACGCTCATTGCTGCTGGGTTACCACCTATGAAACCAGCAATGATTCCACACAGTATTAACCCTTTCACAAATCTTCCACATACACCTCGTTACTATGACATACTGAAAAAGCGGCTACAGCTTCCTGTCTGGGAATATAAAGAAAGATTTACAGATATTTTGATTAGGCATCAGTCATTTGTACTGGTTGGAGAGACTGGGTCTGGTAAAACAACACAGGTGAGTTCTTAGTTATGTGATGGTGCAGTTTTTAAAGCTTGAGGCTGTTGTTAAGTGCAGGGATTATAACTTTCTTTGGTTTCTTGAAATTAATTGTGCAAAAACCTCACAAATTGTGGGCAAAAATAACTTGAATATTTCATATGCTTCATGCAGAAGTATGTGAGAAGAATCTTTAAGCATCTTTTCATAATCTACTGTCTATCAGGCTCTCTGGTAGTTATCTTTGTAGTAGAAGAAGATAGTTTTTAACTGCTAGACAGAAAGGTACAAATTGACAAACTGAAGTGATGGTTCCAAATTTACAACCCTTTTGCTGTGTAGGTAGCAGTTTGAAAGTAGGAAAAATGTTACAGAAATAAGCAGTTGTTAGTGTTCTATGAAATGTAGTGCTACAGGTGGGAACTTAATGGAAACTGAAATGTCAGATAACAATTCCGACCTGATCTTTCTCAGCACTGAAAGGAAGGACAGCAGATCTGCTGAGCTTCCTTAGTCCTTAAGAATTGTGGGGATTGGTAAAATGGGGAAGATTTAAGAAAAGGCACATCACTGTGTGCAGCTGGACAAACCTGCTTAAAACTTCAAACTATCCTCTGATTTGCTGTTTAAAATCTGTGTGGTAAAGTGATGTAAACAAGTCCTTTGTTCTGTAACCTGCTAAATTCCTTTTATCTAGACAATGAAAAACTGAAGGATATTTTAGTCTTTGTAAAATGGATTATAACTGACTTTGAGAATTTAGTCACAAAACAAAATTTGGATGTTTGGAAAATGTAAAAGGACAGTGTAGTGAACACCTTTTTATGTGTCTGCCTGAAATATCTGAAGTTATTTACCCTTTTTGCTGCACATTTTGAGAACCATCTTCTTGCTTGGAAGGTACCTTAGGGCTGTGTTTCTTTTTTAATGTGTCAGCAGAGACCAGCTTCTTATAGATTTCTTCAGGAAAAAAAAATGATTACAGTTACTTGGAAGAGATGGTTATTCTGAACATTCACACTTAAAAAAAAACAAACACTGCCACGGAAACAAAATTTCTCGCTGCGTGATCTTAGAATCCGTAGATCTAAGGGTCTGTTCTAACATTTGAGATTGTAACTTAAATGTGTCTTTCTGTCGTGTTGCTCCCAAGGTATGAAGCTTTTACTGAGTTGTGTTACTGCTTTACACCTAATTTTTGGGAAGGACTTAAGAAACCGAAGGCTTCTTAAAAACGGGTTTTAAGCTACCAGAAGCGTACAAGCTATCCCACAAGCTTCACTGCTTCCTGTGGGTTACTCCTTTATGAGGCTGTGGGTATATCTTTAAACAATGGAGAGTGCCTTTGTAGGACCATGACACTGAAAATGATCTTGCTGGTGGCTAGGGAGATCTCTTTTTTTACATGGGATACTGTCTTATTCTTTTTGTGGTCAGGTGCCATGTTAGAACTAGCTGGGGAATGGTTATTTATCTTCCATCTCCTTACACTCATTGATCAGAGCAAGATAAATATTTTTCTGTTTAAAAAAACAAACCCAAACCCTCTAATACTGAAACTGAATGTGTCCATGAACTACTTATGCGTGCTGTTATCTGGTATAAGGTTGGCATTCACTGAAATCTGCAATGAATTGTCTTTCCAGAAATGATTATCTTACGTTTCATGGTAAAGAGCCTATGGAAGTAGATAATCTTTTAAGTGAGCTGCCATCTGTCAAGTTGCTTCCCCACTTGCTGTGTGCAGGTTTTCCCTTCAGTCTTGTAGAGAACTCAGGTTTGAGGAAGCTTGGCTTTTGCGGTGAAAACAATAGGGGATAAAACCGTTCTGAAAAATCTTGTTCCACGAAGACTTGCTTGAAATTTAAAAAAAAACAAAAAACAAAACACATTAAACTATACCATCTGGTAAAATATACTGAAGAATTAGACAGGTAAAGTTTAGAATCAGTATTGCTTTGGGCATGGATTCATTTCCTGCTGTCCTTGTAGTCCAAAGGAGAGTTGATATGGGTGCAAGTTGGACTCCGTTTTTAATTAATGAAAAATATTGTACCATATAGTTTTTAATGGAGAAAATTCTAAATGATTGAAGTAGCTCAGAGCAGGCAAAAGAACAGTGTTCTTTCCCTTCCTGTTCAGCATCCCTTTAAAAATATCTTCCCTTTGCCTTAAAAATGGCCTTTAACAGCTCACTGCTTTCATTTGAGATCTCACAGGCCACTCTGTGCAGAGACCTGCCTTATTTTTATAGAGGTTGTATTTGCAAACCTCTCTTCAGTGAAAAAGTCCTTGAGGCTAAGGGGTGCTTAACACTGAGCCCTTTCTCATTCTTTCAGTATTGATGAAAATGCTTGTGTGTGCTTGCTTGTCTAGGAAATTCGGGGTTTTGCTGAAAATTTTAGGTGTTTTTGTGTGTCAGGGAGATGAAGTTAACTTGGTTGTGTTATATAAGAACTAGGTAATATGAATTGTTCGTGTATTCCCAGCAGTGGTCGTGACTGAAATAGGAAGTGTAGTATGTCCCAGTCCTTCTCCTTAGTGTTTGTGTCTCTTAAAGCTGGACATAGGAAGTATTCTGGTGGTCATCTAAATCAGATTAGCGTATGGAAGTCTGCAGAGGCTTTGTCCTTCGTTTGACACTAGTGCTGTAGGTTTTGTTGTTACCTGGAAAATAGCCTCTCCATTGTTTTTATTTCCTATTAGCGTGGCCTGGCTTTAAAGTTCATGTCAGGATTGGCCCTGTTTGAAGTTAACCTCATCTGCTTACATTTGAGTTTGTCCTAGTGATGTGGGAAACAATTTCTTTACTCTGTGCTTGGGAAGTGTGTATGTGTTACTGGGTAGGATTCCAGGTTCACGTCATCAGTGTTCAAGAGCTGCTCTTATTTTTAGGTTTGAATAGAATTTCCTATTTGAGGTTTTTTCTTTAGAAGTCTGGTCTCCTGTCACTTTCTCATAGTCTTTGCTTTCTATTTTTGTATTTATAATGGCAGTATGTTCTCCATTTTAAGAAAAGGAGCTGTTTATTACAGTCTACGCTTGTCTGATGTGGATGAGTCTCAGTGTTCAGTTGCTCCCATTTTGCAGTGGGAATACTGTATTTGAGAAGAAAGATCTTCCTAGGTTGCTTGAAACCACACAGCTCTTTCTATTGTGTTCTGTTGGCTCAGTGCACAAACACTATCACTTTTCTGTAAGTGTGAGCTTTTTAGGATACTTTTAAAACCAATTAGTAAGGAGGAGTGCATTTTGTGATCTATAGACTTCAAACTAGCTGTGCCTAGAGTTGTCTCCTCATAAAATATCACACAAAAATGTTAATAACATTCAGTCTTGTTCAAGTTAGTGACCCTAGAAATTCTTCTGAAAAAGCTGCTTATTTTGGACAATACTATTTACAAATTCCTAAAAAAATAAATAAAATAATAATAAAATAATAAAATTACTGTATGACAAATGAGTGTTAATAACCAGAATGTTGGGATTTTATGTCTGTTGGATGAGATTTCCAAAGAACAAGAGAGAACTTAAAACTTGTTTTTATGATTTATAGCTATGTTTATTTGGTTAAGCCAAATTCTGTATCCTTTTTTTTTCCTAATGTGTGTGTTTATAAGCAGTATTTTTTAAGCTGTGAAGTACTATTTGTTTACTGTAGAACTTTAAATACCTAACATGTTGTGGATCTCTAAATTGTGAGTGCTAATTTTGATCTTTTGCTTTTAAGCACAATGGCTGCTGTTAAATCTCTCTCTGGGGTGCTGACCTAACAACACCCAAAGATACTGTGAAACTATTGGCTTCCTTGATAACCTCTGTGACAGTTATGTCCGTGCTTTATTTAGCGGTGTTGGGTCCAACTAAATTGTCTGCTCTCATCTCTGGATAGTTTTCTGCATACAGTTGTCATCTCAATGAAATGATAAATATCTTTATTTGATACAGTAGTGATACGTTAACCATGCTTCTAATAGCCAGATGTAAAACTGAATTTTATTCTTGACAGATCCCCCAGTGGTGTGTTGACTACATGCGCTCGTTACCTGGACCAAAGAGGGGAGTAGCATGTACCCAGCCTAGGAGAGTGGCTGCAATGAGCGTGGCGCAGCGTGTTGCTGATGAGATGGATGTAATGCTGGGCCAGGAAGTTGGTTACTCTATTCGATTTGAAGACTGCAGTAGTGCAAAAACCATTCTGAAGTAAGTATGGCAGCTATCTGGTAAACGCATTAAACCGTCTTTTTGAGGGTGGGGGCAATCACAGGGCTGTAAAGGGGGTTAGGAAAGTTTTGAAAGGAGTAATGAAGAGGGGAGTGAACCTATGGACAAACACCTCCAATGCCTGAGTAAAGAAGAGAGGAGCTGTAACATCAGCTGAGAGAAACCTGGGGTGGGGGGCTTGCTTGAATAGATTCAGAAATGAGTTATTCCACTTCATCTCTCAACCCTATGAAAGTGATTTAAAGTTATCCATAAAGAGGAGAGTGATCTGAAGAAATATTTTTTTTTAATGAGTAAAGTGCTATTCAGAATAAAGCCCTTCAGCATTCAGTTTCTCTTCATGTTATCCATTTGGCTGGCAGTTGTCAGTGGTAACTAACTACATGAGGTGAGCTTGTTAGTGTGCTTCAGTAAGAACTACCAGGAAGTTTCAGAAGTGACCTATGGCAGACTCTAGGGCACATAATCTGAAGTTTGAGTTTGCCAGTATTTTAGTTGTCAGCTGTTGGAGATTCCTTTGCTTTGTGTGTGAAGCCAGGCCCATTTCATACATCATCTGCAGGTGACACTCAGAATGATCAGTTAAAAAAGGATTGTATGTAGTGTGATTTCATGAGTCTTACCTGTTTAAATGGTGTTTCTCCTTTTGCTCGTAGAAGTGGTTGACAGCTGGGAATGAAGTTCATGTGCAAAAAAGAAATTGTACTGAGGAGGAAAAGTAAAAATAGTAGAGAATAAATAGTTGCAGGAATAGTAGCTCTGGGATCTCGGTTGCATTCTTCCCTTTCTTTGTCTGTCTGTAATTGTAGGCCTGGAAGTCTGCCAGTAATAGTCAACAAACTACTCATAAATGTTTCCAAATCTTGTTTCCCCCCCTCCTTTTTTTTAAGCTTTGTTCCTACTCATAGATTTCATTTATATTCTACAGTAATTTCTATATGGAACTTCTAAGTGGGTTTGTTACTCTGTTGGAAATAGTTTACTAATGCATCTCTTTTGAAAAATGGTTGATTAAAGGCTTACTTCAAGCAACCTAGTGAATAATGTGGAAGAGGATTCTATATCAGACTTAATAAAAATAGTTTTTGTATATTTTTAGGTATATGACTGATGGTATGTTACTTCGTGAAGCGATGAATGATCCTTTGCTGGAGCGCTATGGTGTTATAATTCTTGACGAGGCTCATGAGAGAACCCTGGCTACTGATATCTTGATGGGAGTTCTGAAAGAAGTTGTAAGACAAAGAGCTGATTTGAAGGTCAGTAGTGATGAAGCCCAGCAACATCTCCTTTCTAGTTACTCATGCTGAAGAAGGGTATCTGTGTGCTGACTGTTAGTTGATTATAAAGGTCAGTTAATGTAGATCAGCTGTCTTCTTGAGCTGTTAATGATGAACATATTGGGAAGATAACTAGGAAAAGTGCTAGTGCATTTTGTATTAAAGGAAATACTAGGAAGATGTAATTACAGCTTAACCTTTAGTTTTCTTTTTTTTTTTTTTTTGCACCTTTAAACAAGTTATGTAATCAAGTGATAAAAGCATGCCAGAATCATGGTCAACAGTTAAGCTTAGTTTTCTGCTATTTTATGTTGTATATGTAACATTTTACAGGTCTCTGTCAACCTCTGGAGTAACTTCTTTGCTTTGCGTCCTCCAAACCTACAGGTTATAGTTATGAGTGCCACTTTAGATGCTGGCAAGTTTCAGATCTACTTTGATAACTGCCCTCTTCTAACCATCCCGGGTCGCACCCATCCTGTGGAGATATTCTATACTCCAGAACCAGAAAGGGATTACCTGGAGGCTGCCATTCGAACAGTGATCCAAATTCACATGTGTGAAGAAGAGGAAGGAGATCTTCTACTCTTTCTTACTGGACAGGAGGTATTTTATTTTTTCAGCCATCTTTCCATATAGAAACTGCTTTAAGTGGCTTGTATAGACTGAAATGTTTAGTTTACTTTTCTAGTTTACCATTCAGAAATGATGTAAGGTATTCCACCTGCCATACGTTCAGCACTTGAAATGTTACATTTCAAGTATATCTGTTCTTGCAGACATTAACGTCTTTAACCAGAATGCTAAGTCAAGCATCTTAAACCTTATCTTTAACCTTACATGAAGGTTTCTTCTTTAATCTTACATGAAGAACAAATATTTGCCCTTCTACTGTTCAGTTACAAATGATGTCCTTGCTGCATCAGCTGTGATGTATTGCTCTGATTCATTTGATATGGCAAACATGGGGAGATTTGGGGGGGGGAACACTTCTTCAGATGTTATCGACTGGATCAGTACCACTTTGCTTTCATGTTATAGCTCTAGATTCCTTTAGTAGCCACTGTTACTTCAGAGGGACTCTCTTTTATAGTTCAAACAAATTCTTTTCAGTTCTACTGGGTTGACTTACAGGATGTAGTGTTTATAATAAGTGTAAAAGCTTTACCAAACCGTGCCTGTACATAGGTGTAGGGGCACCTATGCATAAATTTATCTAATAGTAATATCCCTGTACTGCCTTACCACTTTGTTTACCTTGAATTGGTAAGCCACCATCCTTTCATTTTCCTATTTAGAGCTCTCCAGTCCATGTATCCATAGATAATGGATGATTTGTTCAGGGGTGCTGGAGCAGGTGTGAATTTAGCTGGTTAGGGTGAAGTTCAAGTCTGGTTTAGCTTCTGTAGAGAAAGTTTGAAGAGTTTTATCCCCTTTGCTTTGTGATTTTTGGGGGCAATTCTGTTTAGGGATTGATTAGGAATAAACATTTTGAAACAGGACTTGTATTCCACAGGATACAAGTAAGGAAGATTGTCTGATGTAAATGCAGCCATACACCCACCCTGGTGTATCAGGGAGACTTCTGATGATGGAAATAACATTAATGTCTTGTCTTCGTTGTCTAGGAGATAAAACGGGAAAATCTGACAGAATTCAGTTCGTAAATAAGTGAATGTAATTATATTTCAGACAACGTGTCTGTCTTGGATAACAGGCAGTATCAAATTTGTTCTGTTGTTGTAATTAAAGAACCTAGTGGTCTAGTTGTGGATGTTCACTTGAAATGTCTCAAGATTGGCTCACCTGTGCATCTCAGAGGCTGTAGGCTTACTATCTACTGGAGGTCTGTTTGAACAGCATTAGATCTTGCACTCCATTAAGATCAGCAATCTGAGAGTAGGTGTGAAATCATTACAGATGAAATTGGGTGGGGGGTGTGTGCAGAAATAATGATACGGAAACTACAGATCTGTCTGCATGACTTAGTAACCTAGGCACTTGTGAATGCAGAGTGTGTTCTCTGCCACCCCAGTGTTCTTATCTCCATAAAGCCGAACACATCATGTATGTAGGAGGATGAATCCGGGCTGCATCTGGATATGTGAAGTACAGATCAACGCTGTTCTCGAATATAGATATAATATACTGGAAAAGATTGCTGTGAGGTTCTGGTGTCCGTGTTCCAGAGAGGTTTAAAATGTGGTGTTGGCAAAACGGTGGTGTTGTAGAAAATGGTTGCAAAACACATTAGAGGACACGAGGTTTTGGCAGAATGTTTTATAAGTGGGGATTTATTTTAAAGGTACACCTTTTTTCCTTACAGGTTGGTTAAGCACTAAAACTGTGAAAGAGTAGCAGACACTTTCTTAGGAGGAAACTGAAGTCAAAACTGACAACTTCTTTGGTCTCAGTGGTAGAGATTGAGTAAGGTTGAGTCAGTTAAGTGCACTGGGCTGCAGTGAACGCAGGCTCTGGCTTGTTTCAGCCTCACCCAGAATGTGCCGAGGAGTTGAGGTGCATAAACTGCAAAAGTAACACCAGTAATTTGTGTTCCAGTGCTAACGGCAGAAATTCTCTTGCTTTTCATGTATTTGAGATGTCAACATGAAGTATTTCAAATAGAGCAAGTTAAAATGAACGTGGAATTGTGCTAAGTGTAGTTGTGACTTGTTGACAGAGCAGTTCTCAGCTATGGTCAAGTGTTGACTTCTCCCTTGGAAGACACTCCACTCTCCCCTTTTTCTTTCTATCTGTGTTCAGAGCATTTCCTGAAACATCCAGCTTTTTGTTCTTGTTGTGGTTGTTGTTTTCTCTTCCTCTTAAAATGTAGCAGTTTGTATTCATTCCTGGGAAATGAAAGAGGGAAATTGATGAAGTTTCATGCAGCCTTGAGGACAAAATGTTTCCAGGAGGTTCATGTCATCAGAGCCAGATGTGGCTGGCTGTGCGCTCTCTGTGATAAGAACTTGTATGAGAAGAGGGCATGCTCTAAGGTGTCTACACCCCCCCTGCCCCACCCTCCTTATTTTACACACGATAAAATTGCCTTGTGCTTTTTTTTGGTATTTGTTTCCTTCAGGGGAAAAGAAGTAGTAATGTCTGCCTGGTTCACTTACTAAGATGAAGCTGAATCTAGCTGTGCACAGTGCTGTAGTTAGACCGCATCCCCTCTTTAAAAGAACATGATAACTGGGGCAATCTTGAGGTTTGCTCGTGTCAAGGGATTCTTTGTGGGTGTTATGTCCTCTGATACAGGGTCAACTGAAGAAATAGTTTTGAAATAATGTTGCAAATGACCATGTTTACAAAATCATTCAACTGCTTTGAATGCTGAGCTCTCAGATTGTTCCATTAAATGTCCTTAAAATGACATCACTAGTCCCCATCTTTTTGTAGAAAGAGTTGCTTGAAAGGCAATGTGGTACAGTTCAGATGTTCACCTGCTGCCCAGGCATTGGTCAGACTCCAGTGGATGTTCCCATACACAAGTTCAGCAGCTGAGCTAGAATACTTGCTGGCAGTTGAAGCCCTTCAGCTCAGGGCAGTGTCCTGTTGGTCATTAGGTAAGTCTGCTGTGTAGTGCTGGTGCAGGTTCGTGCCTCAGCTATGGTAGCATGGATGGCTGCTACATACAGGCAAAGGGAAGGAAATTCAGGTTACTGGAGTGGATTGGTGGCTTAGAGGAGGCAATTGAACTGGGTAAGTTCATTCTAGCTAGGCTTCCTGAGTTTCTTTTTCTTGACTGCCATTTCAGCAGAACTACTTTATGAAAGAATCTTGAGTACTTGTTCAGCACAAACTTTCTTCTTAAAGATGTGTTGCACTAACTCAGTAATAGGCAGAACTGCTTCTATAACCCTTTCCTGTTTCTGTTCTTGCTAATACTAACCCATCAGTAAGTGCAACTCATCTTTACTGCATAAATACCATCAGGGAAAGAAATGGAAATGATTTTCTACTGAGTATTCAGGTTAAATAGTGTAATAAGGACTCTCTTTTCAAGAGCAGATAAGGGGGGGGGGAATGCACTCTACCATGATAAGAAGCAAAATTGGTCTCTTGTGTGGTTAATTTTATACATCTCCTTCTAGGTGTGTTGCTAATAATACGTTCCAATCCTTACTTTTTTGATGCAGAGCTTGAGGATGTTAAATATTAGTGAGATGATACATGTGAGCAGTGCAGACGTACAGGAAGAGTTTGGGCAGCTCGGAGGTATTGATTTATGATTCATTTATTCCCGAGGCTCTCATTCTTAACAGTGTTTGGACACCGAGCCAAAGGAACCAACATGTTTCTAAAATAAATGGCCACAGATCATCTTTAAAAGTCATACCTAGAAGATATCCCTTCTAAAATGATTTTTTCAGGAGAAAAACAAAAAATCAAAACCTATAATGTTAAGTCTTGTTCACACATTCAGTCTTGCTTTAGTTCTGTTAGTATTTGCTAATACAAATCAAGGGGGGGGGATGAGGGTCAGATAGGTTAGGGACTTATCACTCACCCCTTTAGTGATACTGTTGAAGCTAAGCCACGGAAGTATTGGTTATGACCCTCTCAGTTTTAAATACCACCAGCTTTTCATCATGTCTTCCCAAATCACCTTTGGCTTCTTGAGGAGACCTTCTGCCTGATGCTGTCCTTTATGCAATGTGGAAGGCTTTGTATTTACTGCTGGGAGGGCTGGGGGGAAGGCAAGGGACTTCCTTCCTTGAGGAGGGGGCAGGAATTCAGCTGTGCTTTCTGATGCGTTGTCTTGTAGCTGGCTGTTTCTCTGTGCTCTCCTTTGGGTGAGGGATGTGAGCAGCACTGAGCAGAAGGAGACAGGATGAAAGAAGACAAAAGGGGTCAGGCTGTGAAAAGGCTATCCTGAGCATTAAAGAAATGAACCTGCAGCTGGTGCTTTCTGTAGTTAAACTGTTGGAAGGGAGTAAGAGGCTGCTGATCAGGGAGCATTCAGTACCCATTGTACGAAGGTAAATGCAGCCAGGTCTGTTGCCATGGTAAGTCCAGAAATTGTAGCAGTGAAGTGTTCAGGTGACATTGAATGTGTTTATTTCACAGAACAGTTGGAAGGGCTTCTGAGTACTTGATTTTGACTACAACTGGAAGTATTAAATACACCTCCTTGGTGTCTGGAAAGCACTTATTGGGTATTCTTTCTTGATATAACAAGATCTATAACCCTTTTCAAAATGCATGTGTGTTTTGTGTATGGCTACTTCAGTATTTAATACTGTTCATGGGTGAATGAGATATTACCTGTGTGTGTGTATACTTGTAGATGTACTCATCGGCCATGAGAAAGGAAAAAATAAAGAAAACACTGTGCTTTTAGTTGCTGTGAGTAGCAGTTGTTGCTGTTGCCATATACTGGATGTTAAAATGGAATAGAACATCAGTCCTGGCATTCTGAGAATTCAGTGCTTATTTTGTCCACTGGCTTCAGACTTGTATTTTCCTTCTTGTCTGCTGAACCCTTGCATTTCTAGCTGTGCAGAAGCACTGCTTCAGTGAGAAGAACAAAAATTACCGTTTTTTCTTACACAGTAGTCATCAGCCTACCTTTTGAACAGAAAAGTGGGTTGAGATGGAGTAAAAACCTTGCCAGATTTGAGAGGTGCAAGTACCCTACTTACTGCTTTGTGAAAATACAGATGGCTGCACCACTGCTTCAGATAAATGACAAAGAAATTGAGGAGCATGTTCTTGTCCTGGTTTCTAAACAAGGCACTGGCAAGTATCGGTTCCCATATGGACACAGATAATGCTGAACTTCATAGCAACTTCAGGAATCCATCTCTGAGAGGGATGTCTGTAGCTTAACTGTCACAATTTTAAGGAGTCAAAGAGAATAATGTGAGAATATGGAGATATGGGGAGAGCCTGTAGGAGTGCTGCACCCAGTATTGCCTTTGCTCACAAGTAGGGAGTTGGAAACAATTACAGACTGTTAGCTTTTAGTTGAAGGGGATGTTTAGTTAAACTTCCTTAACCAGACCTTTCAAATCTTTTTTTTTTTTTATCTCCACATAAGTATATTGTTAATCCATTCTTACTGGATCAAGCAGGAAGTTCTTGGAAACTCTAGCTTGGACAGTAGGCTTGCCTACTCAGAACTCTGCAGACTGTTCCTCAGCTCATACTCCTAACAAGTCTAGTTTTGAGAGGAACCGGGATCAAGTTCACTTCAGTAACCCCAGCTCTGCCTAAGCCTTGCACCTGTTGTGTGGCAGACCTCCTGCTTTGATGAATTCTGAAGCAGGTCTTTGTGCTAGAGCCCTCAGCAGTCATGCCTGTAACTGTGGCTCCTCTGTCCCTGTACCTCAAGTAGTATCAGTGTGGTTGTCAGGGCTGTTGGAGGACATTTTCAGGCATCATCAAAGCGTAAGGCAAGTTCACTTTACCTTTTCCTCCAAGAAGAAAAAACTCTTATGTGTGGGTGGGTGGGTGGATTAATCCCTTTTCAAGGGGGTTTGTAATGGATTCAGTGTGCAAACATTAATTTAAAAAAATTTTTTTGATACTTGAGAGAATCAAGACTACTGAATTAGGTTTACTGAATCCTCAGAGGATTAAAGTTAGGATTGTGCCTTCAACCATACCCATCATGTTGTGAGACTTAAATGTTTGTGTGTGATAAAAATAAATCTTTGACACTTAACTGAATCCTCAATGCTTTCAAACTGTTCTAATTACACACATCTTTTAGATTGTGTAGTTTGGGATAGCTTTTTGGAAAGGTTTCTGGCAAATACTAGTTTTACGTTGATGCTGGAATTGAAGATTGGTTGTGAACATACAGCTGAAACAGATAATAATCTGTTAGTGGGGTAAATAAAAGGAAACTGCTGCTACTTTTTTTTATTAAGCACTTCAGTATTACAGGGCTCTCTTCTGTTGTCTTGAGATGAGTGGCAGTGGCTTTTGTTGACTTGTGTCCTTCAAGCAGCTTTTAATGAGAGCTCTGCAGTTATCTCTGCAAATCTGCAGGGAGTAATGATTCTACATGTGATTCTCCTTGCTGTGTTGAAGTATTGTAATGAATTCTGATCTGGGATATTTTGAAACTGCATTGGGAAATTCTAGGGGGTAACAGTGCTCCTTGTTCTTCTCAAAGATTACAGGTGACTGTGAACACGTGGCCTGAAGAGTGCAGTGCCCTCATTTGTCACTGCTTGCTTGTATTTATCTCAGGCATAAAACTGAAGGGTTGAGCACCCTGTCCAGTATCAGAGCTCTACCAGTCTCACAGTGCAATCTGCTCAGATTCCATGAAACAATTTAGGGACCTTCAGATCAGGAGCTCGTGTCTGTGCTAGACTTCTTGTTTTAGCATTTGACTCCAGTGTTTTTGAAAGACATGGTCTAATTTTCTATTTAATTTTTATCAGGTGTCCAAGTGTCAGCTTGTCAAACCTTTGAAAGGTGCAAATTTGAGAGAGTGGGTGTGTGGCTGCATAGTCAGCTGCTTACTTTGACATGTTGCCTTTTTCATTAAGGACCATTATATGAAGTTATTAATTTACTGAACTACTATGTATGATATGTCAGGTACATTAGGGTTTTTCTCCTTTTCACTGGGAGGCTATTAATGAACTTTCAAAAAGGGTTTATCAGCAGAACCACCTGTATTGACATTTTAATAAAGAAATTCATTCTTTGCTAGGAAACCAGTAGGGGGCATTCCAGCTCAGTTTCTTGTGTGCCTCTTATGTTATGAAATAGCATATTGGATTTGTTGGCAAAGTGCACCTTTGTTTAAAAGGGTTTTTGTAAATGTCTGCAGTTCATTCAAATTGGCAAGATAATGCCTTCTGGCATGAGGCTTACTATTAAAGGACACTTTGACATCAAAGAGGTAGACCTTGTAACTGTTATTTTGCTCTGTTTGCAGTAATTATATATGCTGGTCAGTACTGAACATGAGTATTATACTGTCTGTGATTATTTAAAACACTCTGTGCACTTATGCTGAAAAGTGGGAAGTCTCTTTTAAAACAAATTAAAGTTAATCCCCAAATCTGACAGATCTGTTCTAGATAGTACCTGCATTTTAGGACTTCTAACATGGAAGCTGCTTTTGCTTCCCTAATTAGACTTTAAAGCAGTAATTTTACAGAGCTGTATATATATAACTGAAGTTATATACTTGTGTGAGTGTCTTAAGCATTGCAGTAACTTCAGTCTGGTGAATTATGTGTGGCAAGGGAAGGCTGGCCTCTTCTCTTGGAATGTGTTGTAGCCATTTTCTGCTTACTGTTATCTTCTTGTCGCTGTGACTTCGTTCTGCTGTTGGTGGTTCACCCAGAATAACGGTGTTCATGAGAGCACCTGGGTTACACCAGCGGAGGCTCTGTAACTTAAGTTGGAATTAAGAAATTGCATTAATTGTTGGCCTAAATTTCTGTGCAGTTTGTTTTTCATTAAATCTCATTGTAACTACAGGTCTCCTAGTGGGCTTAAATGCTCTTGTTTTAAAATGAAACTGAAATGTAAGCAATTGGGAGCTATCTTGTGTGGTGAGCTTGTCAGAAAATAGCCTAGCAATACTGTACTTTATGAAGGTAAAAACTGTAAAGCCTGTACCATTTGCAGAGTACTTCACTGACTGCTCTGGAGTTTAAGTGGGATTTCAGTTAATTTTAAAGTAAAATCTGAAACTGGATTAAGAGGTTTGATTTTGAGCATCCATGTTTATACTGTAAAGGTGTTTGTTCTCATTAGGTACAATGAAGCAAATCTTCCATATAATTGCATTACTGATACGTGACATTAAAGCTTAATTGGCTTATTTTAAATATCTTGCACATCAATTTCTTCTAGATTGTGAAAATTGAAAAGGTCATGAGTGCAGTTTAATATTCCAGGGTGAGAGATTTCAATTTTAGTACAATTTGTAGAGAATTAATTAGGAAACATGACTAAAAGAAAAAGGATGTTGAATGCAAATTAGGATGTTCGTTAGAGTATAGAAGCTGAGGTATCTTGGTGCACTGTGGAAATCTGGGAATTCAGCAAATACCTTGCATTTTTTTTTAAATTGAAATTATTGTAATTGTTCTTCTGAGTGTAGACTTAGTATAATTGTCATTAGTTGCTCTAAAATAAAAGACTGACTTTCTCATGGAGTTTTAAAACATGTATGCTTGTTTTGCAGGAGATCGATGAAGCCTGCAAGAGGATAAAACGTGAAATTGATGATTTAGGTCCTGAAGTGGGTGACATCAAAATCATTCCATTGTACTCCACCCTTCCTCCGCAGCAACAGCAAAGGATTTTTGAACCTCCTCCACCAAAAAAACAGAATGGAGCAATAGGAAGAAAGGTAAATAGTATGTTTTGGTATGCTCTTCAGTAACAAGCTACTCGGAGTTGTGTGGGCAATTAAGTCTGCTTTGGCTATTTTAAGTGTACAGCAACAAGTTGGAAGCTTTTTCAATGACACCTTAATAATCCAGTGCTTTATCTTGTTTACATTTTTAGATAATGGTGTTTCTTAGACAAAAGTCAGTTCTGTATTGCACTATAATGCCAGAATGTTCTGGCAACAGTTTGATTTAACTGAATGGGACTGCCATTCGTGTAAGTTTCTTACAAGAAATTTAACACTGAATTTGACAACTGTGTGACTTACATGGAAGGATGGAACTTTTTTCCATGATAAATTATTCTTAAATTATTCTGAGACATGTTCTTTTTGGAGGCAAAATCAGCCACCTCCTTCAAGGGATGTTATTAAGCAATTCTTTTCTCTGTTTCGTAAGGCTTATGACAAGGTGTAAGTTAAAGCAAGTACTTAAGTTAGTTCATATTTTCTGAAGCAATAAGCAAGGAATTGGGATTCTTTTATCAGGTGAAAACGATTGAGAAACCAACAAAAATACCTTGAGGAATGATGTTAGTGAATGTTCTCATAACATTACCAGTCCAGTTCCTGAGTACTTCTATAAACAACATTAGAAACTGTGTGGCCATTTCTCTAAAACGGAATGTTTGGAAGGAGTGTTAGTGGAGCTTCTTCGAGATAACCTAATGCTATATGGAACTGTAGCCTTCAGCAAGTTAGATTTTGAAGGTCAAAGCTGAATCATACTGTCTGCTCCAGGCAGGGTTTGTTCGTTGATTATGTGACTTCTTGGACACTACAATATATGGTGAATACTAGTGGCAAACTCATAGTGTTCTGGAAGAACAAATTACTTACTAAATTCAGTGAAATGATCTCTTTGCTATCAAAGCTGACTGCAGAAAGCATATGATCTGGAATCATGAAACTAATTCTGCAACAAGATTGTATTAGCAAATGACTTGAATGAATGAAATTTGCTTTTCAGCGATGAACAAGTGATAACTGTGTATTTCCTTTTAACTTTCATTTGTTTAAAACTGCACTTCAAAATAGGCAGTTCCTGTTTTTCTTGATAAGAGGGTAACATGCACTGGGTAGCTTTCATTATGTTGAACTCTACCAGTGTTTAAGAAGACATTTTCACTATAGCAACTATTTTAATACAAGAAAAATTGCCAGGCTGGAGGGATCACCTGTGGGCAGAAAAGATACAAGCAGCATTCAGACCTGTGAAGTCATTGTGTGTGTTTTCTAACCATACTCTGAAATGTATTTGTTTGACTGAGATGTTCTGGCTTTCATCTTTTCTTTTTTATCTTTATGAGAAATCTAGCAGTGAGTGAAAAGCGTTACCTGTATGTGTTGCAAAGTTTAGTTGCTCTAGTTTCAGTTAGTGATCAGGATGCGTAAAGCAGGACCACATGTGCTCTGTTACTGCACAGAACATCGGCTTTTGCACAGCCTGTAGGAGGTGAGCCTGGCTTACAGAGTGGCCAAGGAAGGAGGGCTAGAAGGACGTCTGAATCGTTTCAAAGGCTATAATCATAAACCAAGTGAAGCGCTTGCTTAGCTCCTGTGCTTTAACTTCATGAAAGGAAAGGTGGCTTTTAGAAGCTGTGTAGCAGCTTGCAATATTCCTGGTGGTAACAAATACTACTGATTCATCTTGATGGCTTAAGAGCTTTTTTGTCCTTTTGTAATCATAGAATATCCTGAGTTGGAAGGGACCCTTAAGGATCATCAAGTCCAACTCTTGACACCGCACAGGTCTACCCAAAAGTTCAGACCATGTGACTAAGTGCACAGTCCAATCTCTTCTTAAATTCAGACAGGCTCGGTGCAGTGACCACTTCCCTGGGGAGCCTGTTCCAGTGTGCAACCACCCTCTCTGTGAAGAACCCCCTCCTGATGTCAAGCCTAAATTTCCCCTGCCTCAGCTTAACCCCGTTCCTGCGGGTAAACGGGGGAGCCACACCAGTGCTATGGCTGGAGGCATCTGAGCTTGAATCAATTTCAGACTCATTGCTTGGAAGGAGACAAAGGTGCTGTCTGGCCAGGCTAACCTCAGCTCTACAAGCAGTGTGCCACCGCAGTAAGAACTCATTTCCATTGTGCTGCTTAGTCCAGGGGTCAGCCCCAAATCCTCAGCAACCAACATGTCCTAGATCTCCTTTTGAACTAGCAGCATTAGAGACACCAAACAACACTGGGAAGGTACCTGGAATATTCCTCAGTTAATTCTAAAAGAGATCCAATCAACACCTTAACACTGCTCGTTTATTCTCCTATTTATTTCCCACCCAACAGCCTCGTTGGGCTAACTCCTGGATGACAGACAATAAATTGTTACTGCTTAGCATTTACTAGAAAGCTTAAGATTCTAGTTAAAAATGTGTTTTTCTGGTTATGGTGAATCAATATTTCACCTACCCTATAGAGAAAGACAATGTTGACTCAAAGGTGCCTTTCTGCTCTCCTTTTCTACCCTATTGTTTCCATATACACTGCCTGCTGAAAACACTCACCTTTCTCATTGGCCTTATTCTAAAGTTACTTTTGTGCATTTTCACATACTGGATCCCTAGTGGTTAACTCAATTTTGTAATTCAGACTTGAAGTGGACTACTGTCCTTTACTTGTAGTTATTATACAGCTAGCTTGTTCCCTGTGTATGGTTACATGATTTTGCAAACATAGCAACTGAACATCAAAGCATTATTACTGTACTGTCTATCAGTCAGATGAGTCATGTCTTCTTTCTTTTCATCTTTAAAAAAAAATATCTTTCCAGAGTGTTCTGAGCTAAGCTTGTATTTACTCTATGTTTTGGAGAGTTTTCTTCCTTAAAGAGTTGCCAGCTCCTAGGGACGTGGTGATCTTGAGGGTCTGCCATACAGAAGGTGATGCCAGTTGCCTAGTCAGGTGTAACCAACCCAGTGTTAAACTCAGGAGAACAGGGTGGCCTATGCATTATTTGTTAGGTTTCAAAAGTTAATAAACCACTGTTTAATTGCCTGTAAAATTTAATAGTTAAAATCAAATTTTGTGTTGGTAAGCATTTTGAGTGCTTCACTATTGCATCTGAGAGCCAAAATGCAGTAACTACCTATCATGACCATATTCTTTGTAGGGAGAAACCACAATCATTTCAAAATTAAAGGGATTTTTAATGGTATTTTCATCATTAAATCCTGGGTAGTATAGCATTTTCTATTCTGTTACAATTAATGTGTGCCTTTAAAACTGGGAGATGGGAGGAAAAGAGAAGGAACATTGAAACTGACTGCTGTCTTCTGTGATGCATCTGAGACATGTTTGATATCACATGCACATTGAGCTTTATATTTTTGACTCCTCTCTTAATGCAAACTGGCTATATCATTGCATTTTAGTCTTGTTCGTTTTGATGTAAACAGAACAGTTTCCAGTAGCAGAATGGAATTTCTAGGCTGTTCTATTTGCTTCAGGAGTCTTGAGAGTTACTAGTTAATACAATAGAGAGTTTTACATGTAATACGTAGATTTTTAATATACAAACTAATTTGTGCAATCTCTAAGAGCTTTGTATCAAACCATTAATGTGATATTTAGAAACCTTTTTACCAAAAAATCTCTAACTGCAACATTGCAGTTAAAACTGCAAAACTGCAGTTAAAGCTAATTGGGTACAGTTATTTTACATAATTTAGTGCTAATTTCATTCATCTGACTTCTGAGCAACTTTGTAATTTTGATTTAGGCTTCAGAGATGTGGAAGAATTTCAAGTTTTTCGTTAGGTTTCTCATGATGCAGTATTCATTTGTTCTCAAGCTATGTGACATTAACAAACGAGATGTACATAGTCATAACGTGGTGAATCCTGTTCTGTTTTTTCCTCTACCCTTCTGTATTATTCTGAGTACAAGCTAAGTAAATTCAAGTACAAGTTAAATTGATGGGCCTCCGTGGGCTAAGTGTACTATCAGTATTGAGTTGTCAGTGTTGAAGTGTCCTAATAGAAATTGGTGATTAAAACCAGCACCAAAGCCTTTCCATGCTACGATGTAATTGGTATTTGAAGCTTCTGGGTATGAATGCTTTATGCTTTAGTAGGTCCAAAGCAAGCTGAGACCTTATCTAAGTACAGTCCGTAACAGCAAGTTGAATGTGGGTTGACTAGCTTTTTAACATAGGAATGCTAGTTTAATTTACATATTTAATGACTTGCGAAATTTTCGTGACCGTATATAGTGCTGTCAGCACTTAATTGCATTGATTTTTTGTGGTTTTTGTCTTTGGCTACTATGCAGATTACCTGGCAGCAAAAGGTGTGGGTTTGGGGGAGTTCTAAATAGTATATAATTTCAGGGTGGAACATCGTATTAATTCTAAGTTGCTTTAATTTTTTTTCCACCTAAGTATTGCCTTCATTATATAGTGGTATCTGGGCAGGCTTAGACACTAAGTCTAGTTAAGAAGAGATGAGTAGTAAGTACTACCTGACTGGCAAAGTGATCAGCCAGGAGGAAGAGAAATCATTAGGAATATCAATCTATTCCAGTCACTGACTTCATTGTAATTCTGAAGAAATTGTTAGGGGTCTCAAATTTTAATTGTTAACCTGAAAACAGGGTTTTTTGTCTTCACTGGAATTAAGAACTAAAAGGTAAGTGATTTTAATGAACTCCTGAACTGGTTTGGGGTATGTCTTTTTTTTTTTTTTAGGGTAGCTGATTACATTTCCTTCTAACATAATTTAGTGTGGTCACTGCTGGGATGAGAACTAATGGTATCTATAGACTGCAAACTGCATCTCTGGACAGAAACATTTAAATGGCAATGAATCAGGCCGCAGAGCTCAGAAACGCCTTTGCTTTAATTTTTGCACGAGACAAGCTCCAGAGATGTTGCAGCAGCTTAAAGCCTAACCTTCAAAATATGTGAAGATATTTGACTATGGTAACTTAAAGTTGAAATTAAACGTTGTTTGAGGATTTTAGGTGGACTGTATTGATAACTGTTTTATTCTGGACCAACTAAAAGAACATACTGGGGGGCTCCTGTGTGTGTAAAAAAAAGAGGCATTCATCTGCTTTTTACTGTTAATATCTGGATTGTAAAACAGACGATGCTTTTACTTAGTACTTAACTGGGGAGAAGCACCTGCGGGTAGATTTGACTCATTTAAGTACAGTTACATAACCTTTGATACAACATTTTTTAACCAGTTTGCTATCTTTGGGCTTAAAAAAAAACCCACAACTTCAAACTAACAGAAGATGTTGAGATTCATGGCAATTTATCATTTTGTACTGGAGTTAGGAGTAGTAGAATTTTGAACTGCAATCTTAAAAGTAAAATATTTGCTCTTCTGTGTCTCTTTATTAAAACTTTTTTCATATTATTAATGAATGAAGACAACAAATACAGTGGACAAAAACTGCACTGCACAAAGTTTTGAAGCAGAGCTTTGCCTAGTTACTGATCAGGTGAAAGAACTTGCTGAGAAGTTGTGATGCAGAGACAGAATGAGGGCTTCATTTGCATATCTTCTTGACAAATTAGTAATTTCATTTTTCAATAGGTTGTTGTATCCACCAACATTGCCGAGACATCATTAACAATAGATGGTGTGGTGTTTGTGATTGATCCTGGCTTTGCAAAACAAAAGGTAAATATTATGTCAGTTGTGTTTCCTTTAATGTAGGAAAGATACTGAAGTCTGGTTTGCTGAGGTAACTCTTCTGTTGGTAATCAGTGACGAGTGTTTTGCAATAGAAGTCTTGATGTTGATTTTTTTTTTAGACTTAATGATAGGTTTGTACTTCGTCTGTAAGCTTAGCTATAACAGTCCAAAACAGCGTAGTACAGAAGAACTTCAGTCTCAAAAATTGAAACATGAGGATTTTTAGAGTTAGGCCTGGAATATAGAATTCACTTTTCATTTTGTATTGTGTCCATGTTTGAGAATGCTGAGTTAAAACTAAGAAATACATGAAGGTCATGCGAAAGTAAATGAAACTGCTGCTAGAAGTCACCTTTTGATTTAAGTTATGTTAGTGTGGAAAACTTCAGCACTTAAATGAGAAGAGCGAAATAATACCTAGGCTAGTATTGTGTTCTTGTCCGTACTCAACAGGTGCTGTTGCAGCCCTAAAGATCTTAAGTTACCAAGCCTTTCTTGAAGCATTAAAGGAGGTGCAGAGGAACTGGAGTATCTTGCCTGAATGCAAACCAAGAACTAATTAAAGATTAAAATTAAAGTCTCTTAAACTTAATTGAATTTTTCACTGGTAACTGTCTTCATAACTTGGTTTCTTGGGCTTTGCCTTTAACATTCATGCACGTTACCAGCTTTTTAAACTTCTGCAAAATGACAGAGACAGCAGAGTGAGTACAGTTGGTGCATCTTCATGCACCAGTTGCAGTTGCCATTAATTTGAATTCTTTTCACAAGTAGTATTCTTTTCATTGGAAGTAGTTCTCTAATAAGGACTAATGTTTTCGTATATGGCTTATACCCATTCATACCAGCAGGTTAAAACACGGACTAGAGAAGGTCTTCAACTGAAACTTAAGTACTGTTTTTTAACAATATCTTCTATCCATAAGCTCTAATGAGTTGGCAGGGCCACTGTTTATGTATAACTGCACTGGGAGTCTTACAGTAAATTCCAGCATATTGTGTACTGTGACAGTCCACATGTGCCCTTCAAATATAGTCTTGCTTTGTCACCAGTGTGATTTTTTTTTTTTACAATTGCATTCAAGCCTTAATGTTAGATTTTTCTGACCTTTAGAACATGGTTATTCAACCTTATAATTGTATCAAGACAACTTGTTTTTGCATGGAATTATTTGAGCATCAAGAGTGTGTTTAGCACTCTATAGAACAAATTGGACACATTAGTTCTGCCATGAAAATCTTATCTAAAAATACACACACATTTAAGGAGAATGGGGAGCCTGGCAGAAGATGTTAACAAATGAATAAAACGTAAATGCTGTTTTCTAGGCAGTTGTATTTGAAGCTTTCTGTCACTGATCCAAAGGCTTCTGGAGCCAATTTTTTTCTTCCTCTCAGATGCATACAACTTAGGATTTCCTAGTCAGAAGCTGCATTTAAAAACAAATTTAAAGCCATCTTTATTTTTGAGATAAGTCTTATCCATGAGTGATGTTCATTCTTCTTTTCCTGCTCCAATTCCACTTTCAAATAGGTGTACAATCCCCGTATCAGAGTGGAGTCTCTCTTGGTGACTGCGATTAGTAAAGCTTCAGCTCAGCAGAGAGCTGGCCGTGCTGGTCGTACTAGACCAGGCAAGTGCTTCAGGCTTTATACAGAGAAGGCTTACAAAACTGAAATGCAGGTAGGTTTACCTCTTCTTAGAGAGCATCTGTAAGAACATGCAACTGATCCGGGTAGTCAGTTGCTATGTTACCAAGCAAAATCACAATGTGCATGCTGGTTTTTCCAAGTACTTTAAACTAGACAATTGAATTTTCTTTTTCCTCTGCACAGGACAATACATACCCGGAAATTTTGAGGTCTAACTTAGGATCTGTAGTATTGCAGCTCAAGAAGCTTGGTATAGATGATTTGGTGCATTTCGATTTTATGGATCCTCCAGGTACCAGTTTCATATTCTATCTTCTCTACTGCAGGTGTTAATTTCAACGTCTGCAATTATTAATTTTGCCGAGTATTTCATAAAATAACATGAAATATTTTTTGAGTGTTTCTTACTGTGATCCATAAGGAAGTTTTTGTTTCTTTTAGTACTGTCTTACCAAAGCAAGTATTTTAATATTACAGCTTGTCTAAGAGCTTTTGATGGAGCCAGGAAAACTACTGAATGCCCCATTGCAGGGGATTTGACAAAATTACGTACATTAGAAAAACCTATTACTGAATGAATTCTTACTCATCACCTTGATTACACTTTCTAATTGTGCATCAGTTAACTGCACGTAAATAAATTTGGCTAGCATTTTTAAAGTTGAATACATGTTTTTGGCTCAGTCTATGAAGTTAAAGTGGATCTCTCTTCTAACAGTATTAGATGTACATAAATACTTTAAAATAGCTCTGTTACATTGCAAATTAAAAACATGGGTCAGACATAGATAAATATGTCCAAGATAGTTTGTTTCTTTTCACCTGCAATATAAATGTAAGCATTTAAGTAGCTTTATAGCTCTGCATTCTTTGTTTGTACTATGCAGTGCATAAGATAGCTTTGCAGGAAGGTGTTTTGATTCTGTTACCTTTTTCTTTGTGGCTATAATATACCCTTGCTGTAAGGAATGTAGGAGTAAAAGAACATTCTTAAAGGTTGAGGTTTGTGAAAGGCCATGGTTACCTAAACCACATGGCTGAAATTTTAGGACTGTACCCAATCTATTTTGAATTGAACAGGGAAGAAGGTGGCAGTGCATTGGGAGGAAAATATTACTATGTTACTGAATATTTCACAATACCACTGCTGTCTGAATTTTGAAAAGCAGCACTCCTCAAATATTCAAAGCCTTTGATCCAGTTAATAGCTCTTTTAAATAGGTGATTGATTCATGTCTGGATGTATATAACCAAATTTGGTAACAATTTCATGTTTGGAAGCCAGTTGAATGAAGAATGAAAAACAAAATAGTCCGTGTTCTCATTTTTGCTTATTAATAGCAGTTTGATTAATGTGTCTACCTAAATCTTTCTTTCAGCTCCTGAAACTCTGATGAGAGCCTTAGAGCTCTTGAATTATCTGGCTGCTTTAAATGATGATGGAGACTTGACTGAATTGGGATCCATGATGGCTGAATTTCCGCTGGACCCACAGCTGGCAAAAATGGTTATTGCAAGTTGTGACTACAACTGCTCTAATGAGGTCCTATCTATTACTGCCATGTTGTCAGGTAATAGCAGGGGAAGAGATATTAAACAAAGTGCAGTTCTTCAGTTTGGGGAGAATTTGAGTTTTCCACATCAAAAATATAAGCCATCTGAATATATTTCTAATGAAACTAGATTTTTTAAGTGCCAGATGGGGATATAGTCAATCATTACAGGTTTGCGTGTTGAGTTTCAGATAAAAAATATTAATGTTAAGAAATTAACGTGCATAAATGGTCAAGCAATTTCATTCTTACTTTAAAGTGTATATGTTTGAGTTGATACAAGGAAATAATTCAGTCTAGTGGAACAGAAATTGTCTTAAGCTCATAGTCAGGACCGAGAATGTCAGCTCAACCACTGTTTTTAAGGCAGTGATATAAAAAATATATTTCATATTGTGCATTATTCTGCACTTTGACATGTCCTCATATTTTCTTAAGGATTATAGCCCAAGTTACATTAAAAATGCTAACTCATACATGATATGGTACATTTTAGCTTTCCCACTTAATTTAATGACTGAAAGAGTAGTCATTACTTCTAAAGGGAAGAAAGCAAGTTTCGGGGAGGATATAAATTTATAAGAGCTAACTTGTGTGCACAGCCGTACTTTGCTGCATTATGTGAATAGCACTGTGTTGTAATAGCTGCTTGTCGAGAGAGATCTCAATGAGAAAAATGTTGTCAAGCAAGCCTTGTATTTTGTTCCTTAGCTTATGTAGAACTGACTTCATTTCATAGTTGGTCTCTCTAGGACAAGCAGCAAGATGTAGTCCTTGTGGAAGTGGGGATGTTCTTATTTATAATTACTGTTGTGTCTTTAGGGTGTGTTATTTTACAAGGCTCGTCACAGTGCAGATGTACTACTGGTTACATGCTTAACTTGGATGGTTAGAAAAAAATGCTTCGGCTAAGTTTAAATCTATTGTTTTGGTTAAGTCTTACAGTATATTTATATGAAAATTTTTAAGAACAAGCTAAAATGTTTGTTGCAGAGTTATGATTGTTCAGACTCAGAGCAGATGGGCAGGGCAGAATCTTAGTTTCTTTAATTAATTGGTAGGCTTAATGGCGGCGGTGGTGGTAGGTTGGTGCCTGTCTGTTCCCCCTAACTTTTCCCTACCCACCCCAGAAATACCTACTAAAGAACAGTAAGTCTAGTGTTCTTGTCTGTGGTATTGAACTGATGATTTATCTTACTCCTTGTTCTATTTATCTTTTCCCAACCCATGGTACTTTTCTTGTTTTAGCTACGATTAATGTCTTTCTAAATAACTTTTCAAGCCAATTTTTTTTAAAGTTGGTTACTGTCTGGGTATTAACTTCTGCTCTTAAAACAAAGTATTCCTAGTATTTGTAGACTGTTTTCCAAAGTGCTTTTTTTAACCATCAGCATGACGTATGGTAGATGTGGTACAATTATGGTGCCTTAAGTGTATACACAAAGACTGTCTGGCTCTGGATAGCAATCCAAGTATTAATAGTTTGGACTAAAATGAAAACGTGATACCAGAAGAGCAGAGAATAGCATTAGAGAAATCAGCAAATTAAAAGGCTGTACTTAATTTAAAAGTTATTTTAGAAGAACTGTGGTCTCTTGCTGTGGGATTTCACATACATAACTTTTTCATAGAGCAAGTGCTGTTAATTAGTCAAAACAGTGAGATACTCCAAATTATTCTGCTGCTAACTTTTGCTTTTATTAGTCTGAAAATAAAATACTCCATATTTCTGCTTTCAAGTACAGAACACAAAATAACAGGGTATTTAGCACCTGCATTTCCATTTTCTTTACTGCATTAGTCTTTCTGATTTGTTACCATGTGAATCACTATTGCAGTGTTTATTTTTTCTGAAACTCCATCTAGTATTCAACTCAGCATACTTCTGAAGTGTAGTGTTTGGGGGGGTATTTTAATGGGAATTAAAAATAGAAACAAAACACCTCACAAAAGGCCCTTGTTTGTTAGGGACAAATGAGATGCAAAGTGTTTGGATAAGATTGGGCTTCAGTTATCAGCAGGCTACTGTAGTTTGAGGCAGCTGGGAAAAAATAAAGGATTGGTAACATCTTAGCTACAGAATTAATGCTTACTTAGCATTAATTTTATTGAAATCTGAACTCTTTAGGTTGCATCTCCAGTATGGGCTATTTAAATCTAAGCTGATATTTTTCTCCTGTAGATCTCTAAAGTGAAGATCTACTAACTGCTTTCAGTGTCTTGCTAATTCATACCAAAATTACGAGCCTGTAAGAATGTTGACAGACCACAAATACTATTGTAGCCAATTTAGTTCGTGGTCTTCAGTAGCCTGCACCTGGAAAGGGAATGTTAAAACCCAGTTTGTGATTCAAGTCAGAATAAGCCTGAGTCAGACTTCTGTGAGAGGACGTAATGACAGACAAAGCTCATCACGTTATGATTTTTATTTCAAGTAGTACCAAAGGACGGTTTAACCTTCCACCACTACCGCTACCATCACAATCTTTAGACTTCTTAATGCCTTCATTCACATACGTTTCTGTATACCAGTGCTGATAACAATACCATCTGGGGAAGATGACTTGACTTACTGGTGTGTTCTGTCTAGTAGCAGACTTGTAATAAAGCTAATGTTTGTGTAGACTATTCTAGTGCAGTATAGTTTCAGAACTACCTTCTGCACGCTGTCCATAGAGGCTTTCTGAGAATGTGAATTTGCAATTACTCTGTTTTGTAATACTAGTTCCTGGTAGAGCTATCAGCACTGGGTCTTGAACCAAGATCTGCTGAGCATTCCAGTATACATAGGCGATCTTGATGGCCTTCAGAATAGATACTTTGATGCCTACATATAGTTCTAATAAAATAATCAGGTACTCTGTAGCTTTGAAACCCTCTTGTTTTACAGATGTGGTTAGGTGTTGATGTACCAAATCAAGGTAGTAAACAGTCCAAGATGCAGTTGGAGGCCATCCTGCCCTGCCCTATGCTCTGTGAACTGACCTAGCTAGGCCTTGTTCCTCTATCTGTGAATGCGTGACTCATCGATATGGGCGTTTGTGTTGGGCCCATACCAACCTTGTTTAGTCCCACAGTGTTTTGTTCGCCCCACGGAAGCAAAGAAAGCAGCAGATGAAGCCAAGATGAGGTTTGCCCACATAGATGGAGATCATTTGACGTTGCTGAATGTCTATCATGCTTTCAAACAAAGTAAGTATGCACCCGATTTAGCTAAACTACTTGTAATTCTGTGCGTGGCCAGCTTCCATTCCTGGGTTACAAGGACAATTGATAGGCTTGGGCTTTTTTGTGCCATTCTATTGTAATCTTTAATCTTTATTATTTTTTAAGTATATAAATGATATTTATGTGCTCATTTATTTGGGAGGGGAGAAGGAAACTAGCAAAAAGATCACGTAATGAACTGTTGAGTCTGGAGACAAGCCAGGCTCTTAAATCAATGTTGGGTAACCTTGGACAGAAGGAAGGAAGCTTTCCCGTAATTAAGAAATATTGGAAGTTTGTTATCTGATACTAATTATAGAAAAACCTGCATAATTGTTCAGTAACTTTTCAGGGAGAGCAGCATGGAAAATACCTTGGATTTGGGGAAGGATGTGTTCCTAGAGTGAAAGCCACTTTTAATCCTAGTTTTTGAATACAGCCAGATATTCCAGATTAAGGCCTTGGGATGGATTGAGAGTCAAAGGGGTAATGCATCATTAAAGAGTAGAGCCATGCAGTAAACTTACCTTATTTCTATATCTAGGGGAAATATATAGTCCCCTGTAGCATAGCTACAAGTATATTTTAGCAGGCTGAAAAAGAATGAACAGGTGAATCTGGGCATTCTGACTACAGAAGAGGCACGTGTTTTAGGAAGAAAAAATTAGTGTAGTTTACCATGGGTTGTAAGTAAAAAGCTTACCGTATTCTTAACTACCAGCTAGATTGCAGTAGATGCTGCAGTTGCATTTCCTGTAAATAGCTGAAAAAAGCAACAGGCTTTTACCCTGAGTAAATACTCAGTGTGCCTTCCTGTTGCAGCTTTGATACAGAAGTATTGTGCTGAAACATTCCTAATGCTTGTCATTGGGCAGTCCAAAATCAAGGATATCTGCAGAATTGAAGTCCACACAAAAGTACTTAAAAAAAAAAAAAAAAAAAGCTGAGAAACTTGTAATCAAAAATTAGGACTTAGATACCTGCTTGTCTCTGTTAGCTTTGTAGCTAACAGGATCCAGTATGACTTGAAGTCTTGTATGTTCCTGGGAGTCCTATGCTTTATGTTTGGGTTGCTCCTTTCTCTTCCTTAATAAAGCTGGCTTTAGATTATTCACTTAAGGAAAATGTCTATTATATGTCCTCAAGAGTAATTTAATACTTGATAGGGACAGGGTCTGAATCTCCCAATACTACCTACTGGAGTTGATTTGTTTCCAAAAATCTGTGGAACCAAAATGTGGACAATTACATCTGAACAATCAAGGCGTTTGCCTGGGATACAGGAAATACATCTTTGTCAGCTCCAATTAATATTAGCGGTATATAAAAATTTGGAACAGACATGTCTAATTTAAAATATGGTTTGAACTTTGATTTTGCATGGCATACAGAATTGTTGAGCAGAAAATCAGTTGATCTTTGCTTTTTTAGGAGAGTTAAAACAGATCCAAATACAGTAAATTGGTTTGACACATCTTGTTTTTAAAATCTGTTGGAAACCGGAATATTTAAGACTTAAAATAGGCAGGAAAATAATTGCTGGTCTTTAAAATCAGTGTAACATTTTGTGAAGTTCATAAGTCCAAGCTGTGTTATATAACTTGTGTGGAAATCCCTTTTACACTTAATTGAGTGCATTTTGTCAAAGTAAATTTGGTGGTTTAAGACAAAAGAGTTTAAGACAATTTGTAGGCTGCTTAAATTGAACTAGAGGTTTTTTCCCAGTGCCAGCCAGTTAATGTCTTGATTTAAAATTTAGCCAATATGCTAGTGTTGGTATCTTCTTGCAGAATAGGTTTACCTGTTAAAGTCCTTGTGTGTAAACATTCACCTGCTACCTGAATATGTATCTTAGTGAAGAATAAGTGGTGTCAGTTTTCAAGGTAGATAGCCCTGTTTGGAGCTCATCGGTAGTATTTGCACGGTATTTCTTTCCTCTTTTCCCAACCGAGATTCCTATGAAATCGTTTTACTTATACTAAATACTTACTTGATTCTGTGAGCACTTATTTGTGTGCATACGCACACAAATGTTTTCAAATGTACTAAATTTAGGTATCAGTATTCTTGGAATAAATAGAGGAACTGTTAACATGTAATTAGATAAATGGAACACAAATTGTTTTATTTCTGGAATAGGTACTAGTCACACCTCTTTTTAAAAAAAAAGTTAACCTCCACTGACTCTTAAGTTTAGAGACCTATGGTTCTGCTGTCTTTGGAGGATGGAAAAATTTGTGGAATAGTCTTTGTTTCACTGTAAAATTGTGTCTTCTGGTATTCAGTATCAGAAGACAAAATACGGATACTGTTTATCTAAAACAATATAAACCGGTATGGATCATCTTAAAGCACACAGTTCAAGCATAAAAGAAAGTAGTATGTTATGGTACTTAGTTTTGGTTCTACTGCATAGTGTATCAAGAGGTTCAGCATTCATACTTTATCTTACAGAATAAATTTAAAATTGAGTGTGAAAATAACAAACTCTCCTTAAATTATGTAAACCTCCTATTTATATACTCTCTAATTGTATGAACTTTATAAAAAATGCAAGTCTTGCCATACAAGAGATTCTAAATCCTGTTATGCCTGTTTTTGTTGTCTTATTAAACTAGCTAAATATAGAGCATCACTCAAAGTAGCAGAGTAGGTAGGGAGAACTTTGTTTCTCAGCGTTAAATGTGCAGTTTTTGTACTTAGAGAATAGCTTAGGCTTGCTGGCTTAACAGACTTCTAACTAGTGTTATCAGTAGTAGAAGCAGTAACTTGGAGCGTGGAACGTGGAGTTCTGTTACTGATGCTCTGTTCTACCTGTCACATTTACTTAAACTGTTGTGAGGTGCATCGCACTTAGTGTTAGATTAGTATGTTTATATAGCTCTTAAACAGTTACTCAATGTCCTAAATTAAGGAGGGTTTGGTTTCTCAAATACAATTATGTACAGTCATCTTGTGTATTCATTGCATGTTACTGTTAAAAACAAGGACTGAAATGTTTATGTTCAGTTTTATCTTCAAAAACCTGCAATATAAAATATTTTTTCTAGTTTCAGGGCAGGTGCAATTTGCAAAATTAATTGATGTGGTATTTTGCCAAAACATTGGTGATTATCTATATTTTATGTTGGGAGGGTAATTTTCCTTTGTTTAGACCACGTGCTTTCTGAAAACAAAACAGTTCGGGCAAGTTATCTAAGGCAGGATATCCACCAAATAGGCCAAGAGCTGTTATCATTTATAAAGCAATTTTTTTTCTGGTTCATCTGGCTGATCAGTTGGTTAGTTGTTGTTTTATTTACTTGTCCTAATTGGATAAAATGCTCATTTTTTTAATTCATGTTTTTTAATGTTGCAGATCATGAGTCGGTTCAGTGGTGTTATGACAACTTCATTAACTACAGGTCCCTGATGTCTGCAGACAATGTACGCCAACAGCTGTCACGAATCATGGATAGATTTAATTTGCCTCGTAGAAGCACAGACTTTACCAGCCGAGATTATTACATCAATATAAGAAAGGCATTAGTTACTGGGTATTTCATGCAGGTATGTGTGCGTTTTTGTAGGGAAAACACTGAGTGTTTATGTGGGTTTTAGTGTTAGTATGGTTGCTATCACTTAAGAAAACTCAAATTTATCAAGTTATATTGTATGTGGCTAACTGTATTATTGCTTAGTCTTTGACAGGTTGGCTGTTACTCAAGAAGTAAATTGTTTACTCAGGTCTTGCTTGGAGAAGCTGCAGGCAGTCTTACTAATTTCAAAATACTGTTTCTGGTGTGACCAGTCAGAACTTGACCATTAACTTCTAAATAGTTGAGGAAGTAACTTCATAAAATATCTTGAAGTACTTTGTTGTTTAAGTGCAGAATATGTAGTTCTTAAATTATTCATAAACTGATACAGATCAGGGAAGTCTGCTACTATATAAACACTAGTTAGATGTAATCCATATAGAAGGGGAGTGTTTTATTTTTGTGTACTCTTCCATATTCATACCTCATTTTTGAGTTATGTGAGTACTGGAGTGTGGAGGGAAGTCTAATCTTGCTAATACGCAGTTTGCAAATCATTTGAAACTCACTTGCTAACCAACGAGGGTGGGAGATGGAAGCCAATCTCTTACCGCCTGGATGCTTTGCATTTCGTGCCAAGTATGTCTCCAAGCTAGAATTCAGACTTCTAAGACACAGTCCCTATGTGCTGTGTAAATTCAGCATTCATCTCTGGAGCTGGTGGAGTTGTCTGGCTCTTGCAGGCTCAGCGGTACAGAACTTTGGGTGGCAATGAGACCTCTTCCCAAAACATTGTGACAATGTTTTTCCACAGCAGGCATGTGTTCTGATGTGTCCTGGCAATGTCTTTGCTAGAGCCCGCAGAGCACCATCTCTGTGCCCTCACTTCTGGAGAATGCAATCTGGTTGTCCTGCAGAGGCTGACCAGTGCCTATGGCATTGAAAAATTTTTCTTCAGAGTTGCTCATTGAGCACAAATGGTTACAGGTTGAAAATACGACCAACACTCAGTGCTGTGCAGCTTAGTATGGTAAGCGGCTTGACAGGCACTCACTTACCGTGCCACATCCTGACCGGGACACGGGCTCGGGCACTACTGATGATTAATGCATGTGCCCACCCCCACGGAAGCAGTTTTGTCCCCAGGGCTAAGAAGCCAGCTAATCTGTAGCGTGAACATCTTTCCTGGCTTTCGGAAAATGTCCGCAAGTGCATTCCACTATAATGTGAACAGGAGATTGAAGCTTAATTAAAGTATTAAAATGGTTCTGAAGACTGCCTTGATGTACCCCTTCAGACATGCAGGCTGCTCACTGCTCAGTCTGTGTTTTTGTGGCAAGTTTTCCTCATCTTTCACTGTTCACTGGGGACACTGCAGCATGCGTTCCCACCTACACGGTTATTCTGTGAATATTTGCCAGAGAAAGAACAGCTCTGCCTGACCGTCCCTGTTGGGCCCCAGCTGGCTGAGGCAGATCTGATTTGTGCAGTTGTGCTTCTGCTTGGTAGGCTACAGTTGTTTGGACCTGTGAAGATGTCATGCCCTTGGAAATTACTGCATGGTCATTTTTTTGTCACTCAGGGTGAAACTTTTCTTCTAAAGGATACTTTCCTTTCGTGGTGGTTAGCTGTTAGCACGGGTAGTTTTTGGTTTGATGTTATGTCAATTGTCACATGCTGTGACATGTTGTGTTGCTGAGTACCAACATCACTAAATCAGTAGTGTAATGCCTGTGTTACTGGTGCTAGGTGCCTTACCTTCTTAAGTTTTGTGGCAAGCTAAATCATCCACCTGAGTAGGAATTAAATTCCTTAATAGCCAGGCTGCTTAATCTCATGCCCTGAGAGAGATCTGGTTCATCTGTGATACCCTGGCAGAGGCTTTGCGTTCCCGACAGGCCCACTGCTTGGCTGCTGTTTCATCTGTGGCCTCTTGCTAGAGGCAAGAAGGGTCTGCTCTAATTTTCCTCTCTCACCCTCCCTCTAGGGTCTTTTTCTCCACTTAACTTGCTTTGCAAATTTATTCCATATCATATTATGGAATATAAATAAGATATTATTTATATCTTGATGTAAACAGTATATAATTTTGTCATCTTCAAGGCAGACCTGTTGAGGGCATTTGGAGTCAAAGCCATTTCAGCTGCTTCCCTTCTCCTTTGATGCATTTGAGACCGTTCTATTTTGAGTTTCTTTTGCTCTTTAACCTCCGTGATAGCGTGATACCTGACCTTGGCTCTGAACCTTCTCTCGTGAATTCTGTGTTGCTTTGAGTAACCTTCAGTAGAAAATTGCTCATAAATGCTCAAAAGAGATGTTATTTATCTGTGGCTGAAGTACTGGAGTTTTGTATGCCCATTGTGCCCTCCTTTTGTGGCTATCCAGGCTCTGGCATTCAAGGGCTCCTGCTCAGAAATCCTGAGTAACAAACCGCACACATCAGTCTCTACCTGCTTGGTACAGAACACGCACTGAACTCAGTCTGAGCATCTGCAGGGCGTGTGCACCTACAGCAGGTAGGCTGTGCAGGCAAAGTAGTAGGGCCTGTAGGCAGCACGTGCTGGGTAACTGCATTCCTCAAGCTCCTGGGCAAAAAAAAAAAAGAGCATGAAGTGGGAAAAAAAGTAGCAGCCGTTGTTCTTGAAGTAATTTTTGGCTGTGTTATTTTCTGCTTTAATTGCCTGCTGTCCTAAAAGCAGTCATAAAATTCTGCTTGTGTCCATACTGTAGAGGTATCTGTAACTCATCAAGACCTGTGGCTGCTGTCTGACAGTGCAGGCCTGCAAGATAGGACCTGTGTGGTCCAAGAAGTTAAATGTGAGCTGATTGGGCTGGTAATTAAAATCTCATTCTTGGCACTACTTTGTATAATTGATGTATGTTTTGAAGACTTTACATAATCAGATTCCTACAGTAATAGAAAGGTAATAAAATTACAACATGAAGATGGTCCCCAGTGTGCTTAATGATATTCCTTTCTCTCAAGTTATGCAGAATAAAACTTTTTAATAGCTTCAGAAATGCTGTTGCATGACGTGGCAACAGCCATTTGGTATATAGTGGCGTTCTTTTCTTCAAGAAAGAAAAGGAACAATCATTTTTCTGAACTAACAAGACTAGCCTACCAAAATTAGTAGCCTTAAATCTAGTAGTTTCCTACTTTTATTCTTGTAAGCGTATTTGGCTTTAGAGTGTTTGACACATTTAACAGAAGGTACCTGGTTGAGCCCTCTAGCTCCTGTGATGTGATGGATAGTAACGTAAGCATGCTTAAAAGTTTATGGGTGGAAGGGAGACCTAGTTCGTAACCAAGCTTTGACAGCCTTGAAGCTGGTGTTGGAGAACTTAAACTAAAACCTTTTGTTTATGGTGGCTGTGTTGATAGAAGTGTTACAATTGTCCCTAAATTATCAACAGGTGGATTTTCTCAGTCTGCAGAGTAGCCTGTTATGGGAAGAGATGCGTGGGTTGGTTTGAGTCCTTATCATCCTTTTAGGGCATGCTTATACTTCTGGGGAGACCTGGTAGCAGCATTCCAGAATGTCGGGGGGGCTGGGGAGGGACTGTCAGGGACTGTAGTGGTATGACAATGGGTAATGGCTTTAAACTAAAAGGTTAGATACAAGGAAAAAATGGTTTGCTATGAGGGTGGTGAGGCACTGGCATAAGTTGCTCAGAGCAGCTGTGGGTGCCCCATCCCTGGGGGTGCTCAAGGCCAGGCTGGATGGGGCTTTGGGCAGCCTGGTCTCTTGGGAGGTGTCCCTGCTCATGGCAGGGGGATGGAATTACATGTAGGTGATGTTTAAGGTCCCTTCCAACCCAAACCATGCTTTCACTCTTTGTGTAGCTCCATATGTTGTATAGTCAGTATTGTTAGTAACTCACCTCCCTCTGTAGTCTCATTCTCTGTTCAGGTAGCTTAATTCACGTGTTTTATACTAATATGTGACAAGTTCCTCGGGAATCTCAAGGCTCAAGTGTGCTCCATTAGCCATTGAAAAATGACCTTACTAGATAGACAAGCTCAGTATGATTCTTTAGTTTTTGTGGAAGGTTCTTTTTGTACTCTGGAAAAAACACACATCATTGAGTCACAGAATGATTGAGGTTGGAAGAGACCTCTGGAGGTCAGCTGCCCAACCGCCAAACCAGGCTTCTGTGAAAACTGAATTGGAAAAGTGTCCGATTTCAGAGCTTGTTTGTCAGGTCCCCCCTGTACCTTGATGTCTTAGCATCCATTAGCAAGAATCTTTTTCTTGGTTAATTGTTTAATCTTCAGAGCCAGTCTGCCATTTGAAGTCCAGTGGGAGAGATCCAGAGGAAGTTTCTTCTCTTTTTAATCTTACTTTCTCTTTAAGCAAGCAGATGTCAATGTGCTTTTTTTTTTTTTCAGCGGAGTAACTTGTTTTAGTTGTCCTACAGATATGAACTTCGTGGTTTTTGTATTTTTAAAGATGTAATCTTATTTCCTGTAGTTAGCTAGCCAAGATCATGTGTCAGCATGGTATTGGCTTTGTCCCCTGCTCCCTGTATTCATTTAGGATAAAATTCACCTCTGCCTCTTTTTTTCCATCCTTTCCAACTCCCAGCTCCCAGGCTTGCCTCCTGTGCTGGCCTTTCCATCAGAACTCCGTGTCACTTGATTTAACTTAATTAACTAAATAAAATAGCAGAAGACAGAATTCTCTGTCAGATCAATGGGTTACATTGACTTGTTGAAGGGTCAAACAAGCAACAGAGCCTTACATCAGGGAGGGATGGGGTTATGTATCTACAAGCAGGAGAAAGGAGAGGTGGGAGTTGAGATCTCCCTTTTTGGCCTCAGGGAGTGACCATGCTGTGTTTTACAGGCACTGAATTGCTTGCAAGCCACAAGCCACGAGTGCAGAGGTGTGTAAGTTTGTATGCTGTGCCCTGGGTGTCCTTGTGTGCTCCCTTATGTCAGCCTTGGTGCTTGGCCAGAGCCCCTTCTCAGTGCTTTCAGCACAGTAATCTGGCAAGCCGCTTGTGCCTTTAGAGAAGAATTAGGATTATCTTTGTCATCTGTGCTGGAACAGCTTGGTCCAGGAGTGAGCAGGGACATGCAGTAGCTGGTAGTTGGATCCCGTTGCTTGCTGTGGAGCCATAGATGGCTTCACTGTGCGTGCTTTGTCACAGTGCTGCCATCACCAAACCCAAAATTCTTCATCAATTTGTCTGCTAACAAGCCTGCTTAATAGTAGAATAAATACAGTAGGCTTCCTAGAAATCACAATAGTATGGAACTGCTTAAAGGTGACTGACCCTTGATAGCAGTGCTTTAATTTTTTTTTAATTGTGGAGTTATTCTAGTCCTCTGGAAATTGAGAACTGACTCCGTTGTTCTGCAGCTCTTTTTGCTGATATCCTTAGTTCATTATGTCAGAAGCTTTTTACTTTAGAATTGCACAAACTAAGAAATACAAATTCTTCTGTGGATAGAAATGAGGCAAAAAAAAAGTGGTAGTATGCATTTGGGAAGACTAGGTGCTGTGACTTCACTGATTTTAAGACATCTGAGTGAGGTTGACATGCCAAAGGTAAATTGTATTGGTTTACATTTAACAGTACACCTAAAATGGATAGTTCTGTCCTTTTTTGGGGGGAAGAAAAGCAGCTGAAACACTCAGAGACTTGTATACGTATCCTTTAGTTCTGAGCTGAAAAATGAAATTGATTTTTCAAAAAAAAACCAAACAACACCAACAGAACATGCATAATCTAGCACCACCATGTGCGCTGTTATTGTGCCAGGTCTGAGACAGATGAGTTACTTGTCTGCTCTGTTTTGCAGCTACGCTGCTATTTAATTTTGCAAATGTTGGATTGAGTTGGATGAAATTAAGCCTGAGTTGTTACGGACAGTGTGCTGTTAATCTCCATTTAAAAGAGCTTCTGTTGGCTCTGCAGAGTTGAAAATAAAGTAGCAGTGTAATGTCCAAAGTCTTGAGTGAAAAGATCTGCAGCTTAGAGGAATATTGTTTCCATCACTAAAATGCCTTCTAGGTAGGAATGTTATGGTGCACCAGAGAGGCTTGCTGTTTAAAGGAAATAATTTGTTACAGATGTGATCATGTCCTGATGTCAAGTTTGAGGTAGTTACTGGCTTTAGAAATCCTTGGGTTTTAACCTAATAGGTGGAATATATCTTTGAGGAGGTGGGAAAAAAAAGTGAGATACGTAGGAATTAAGAGAATGAAGAACACGGTATGTATTACAGAGAGCAGTTAACGATCTGATTTAGAAATTGGTATTGCAGACATCTCTTTTTAGCCATTGTCCTGCTTAATCTTTTTATGTTTTTTATGTATATGTGATGAAGTTATTACTGGGGTCATCTGGAATTCCTAGTATCAAAAGGTTAATTTTAGTTACCTGTGCCGTTAGATTAACTGCTCTTAGAGAGAACATCCTTCTGAGGGAATCTGACTGCTTTACCAAATCTTAATGAGCTAGGTATCAGACCATCTCGGTGAGGCAGGCATTATACTTCACAGGGTGAGAAGCTTGGTCAGAGAGAGGTTAATTGATTTTTTTTTTTACCAAGGTCACAGCAGAAGTGTGTTGCTGAAACTACATTTTTCATCTCTGAAGCTCGTGCTGGAACAAGACTGTTCTTATTTCTGACATGCTAAGCTTCCCTTTCTTACTGGACTGACACCTTTTTTTTTCAGGCTCACTGTGTGAGAGGATTTGCAGAATAATACTTGCAGCAGTAAAATTACAACTGAAACACTGCATTAATAAAAACTTTAGAGGATAACATTGTGGCTTACTGGTCCCGCAGTACAGTAGCTAGCACAAATTAAGTGCTTAAAGTAGTTGTCCATACTAGACCACAGCTGACTTTGTTCAATGTTAACAAACCTGTCCAATAAATACCCCCTTCCAACACTTCTGTTGGTTTCAGGGCTGCTGTTGTAAATAATGATCCTTCTCTTTGGGTGATAGCTGTGTTGGCATGCTGCTTGAATTGGTTATTAGCAGATGCACTCAGGGCAGTGAGCAAAAACATCTGGCATCTTGATTGTGTCTATTTTTAAAAAGTGATTGTTTGAAGTGGTCAAGTCATGTACCAAGTTTAGATGAGGTTTGAAAGTTGGGATAACACTTTGGATGACACTAAAACCAGCCAGCTTGAAATCCCTTCAGCTCAGCTGTGATAACGAATGGCTTTCTCTTTACTAGGTGGCGCACTTGGAGCGAACAGGGCATTACCTAACAGTGAAAGACAACCAAGTGGTGCAGCTGCATCCTTCCACTGTCCTCGACCATAAACCAGAGTGGGTGCTTTATAATGAGTTCGTCCTTACAACGAAGAACTACATCCGGACATGTACAGACATCAAGCCGGAGTGGTAAGCAGAACAGACCTACTGCAAAGCTTTTTTTCTTAAACTTGTGGATATTCCTGTCACTGCTCATGAATCCAGTATTAAAATAGGCTGGGGAATGATGATGGTATGGGCTTGGGAATTCTTGGATGACTAAATGTTTTGTGGATAGGTGTTTCTGTTCTGGGAAGCTGTGTGCAAAACTCAGATGCTTGGGCTCTGTGTGCAGTGTGTGGGGAGAGACCTTTGACTTCAGAACTGTTCTGGTAGTAAGTCAGGTGGGGGAAGCTACTTGGTGGTACTAGGTCTGGGAGTATGTCCTAGCACCCACTTGTGTATCTAAATTAAGAGGTGCCTCTCTTCTCAAGATCTAGAACCTCTCATGGCAGTAAATGTCTGCATTTTTTGGTAAAGATCTGAGCTTCAGTACTTTCTTAAGATACGGAAGATGTGGTAATACTGGTACAACCTGCCTTGTTGTAATACGGTTAGTCACTAGGGTGTATGTGCAGATCTCCTCTGCAGACAGTGGAGATCTGAATCCTCTCATCCATCTTGAAGGTTGTACTGTGAAGCTGTAAGCTTGGGGGATATGGGAGGCATTTCAGCTGTTGTTGAAATTTGCATAGAAAGAGTTTAAAGATTTCTAAGTCAGAAAACACAACATATAGGACATGTTCCTTAGTGTTTAAATGGAAAATATGGGCTTGAATCCTTCCTCAGAAATCTTTCTGAACAAGCACAGTAAAGCCCAAAGCAGAATCATATAACCTTTCTTGGTTGAGTTTTTAAGCTTGAAAGATTTCAGAATGAACTCTTAGTCTTGCACAAACTGATACTTAGGTGGGCTTCTGTGACTTCTGGACTTCGGCATTAGCAACAGGTCTGACTGCAAGGGCTGTTATGGTGTGTACCAGAGAAGCAGTGTGGTCTGTAAGGGACATGACTGAACAGGAGAATCTCGTTAGACTTAAGTGTGTGGTCTTTTGCTGTGGTCTTGGGCACAGGATGAAATTTAAACTGAAATTTAAATGCGTGTGCATGTGTTTAAATTTTCATTAGCCTCTGAAATGCAAGACAGGCTAAAAACAAAGGATAATCTTTGTTTCAGTAGTGGAGTTTATATAGGATGCATCCTAAAGTTGGAGTACTAGTAACAAACTTTTCCTCTTTTGGCAGGCTGGTGAAAATTGCCCCTCAATATTATGACATGAGCAATTTTCCACAGTGTGAAGCAAAGAGACAGTTGGATCGCATCATTGCCAAACTTCAGTCCAAGGAATACTCACAGTACTGAATTTATGCTTTGAACTGAAGTTATTCAGAGGACAGCTTTAAAAGATGAATGGATTCAAAGTTCAAGTTGTGCTCTTCACTTTGGTTCAATAATGGCCTTTTATTTGAAAGCTTTTTAATTTTTCTTTACAGTAAATATTCCATTCTGATTTCATAAATTAAACATTTATGCCTCCCTTTTGTGTTGACACTGTAGCTCATACTGGAAAAGCTGATCAATGTTTTGCAGTTTATTGAAAGTAGTTCTATATATAACAATGTTATAAGCATTTCTTTAGAAATGGTTGAAAATGCTTCTAAAAATGTGATTATCGACCATGGTATGCATGATCGTTGTAATTGTTGACATTCCTTTTAGAAGTTGTGAAATGTTACAACTTGTGCTTATGTAGACACAATCTTCGGCTTCAGTACAAAGGTACTGACTTCAATAAAGTCTATTTATACTAATTTTGTGCCACAGTATGTGTCAGTATTTTGATTGTTTGGGTGAAGATGTGAGAAACTGTGTAGTCTCCTGTTAAACTGGTGTATTACTGACACAGCAGTAGTTTAATGTTAAAAAGCACAGATGCTTCCACAGCAGGATTGTGGTGACATCAATATAATACATACAGAGCTAATTCCTTGCAAATTTCTTTTAAGTTATGTAGGGAAACTTTTAAAAAATGAAATGGCATGCAGACTTCGGAGGATGCTTTCTTCAGGCGTATTCCTGCATGTTTCCTAGGCAGAACCATAGTAATATGTCCTGTAGAGGGAAGTGTCGGTGGCCAGTTCAACTTGCCCTGCTGGGCAGTGTTGGGCTGCAGTTTGATTGACACAAATAATCCCATAAGCCATACTGCAGGTCAAATTAAATCTCACTCTTGTCATTTTATAGTGATTTTTAGTGAAATACAACTTGACAGCATTTTCAAGATGGGATAGTAATTTGATGTGGAAATTTTAGTAGGATTCTTTTTCCTGAAATGCAATTTATGTGGTGGGGAGTGGAGAAGTTTTGATTATTTTTTAGCAATGAAAACGGTATTGTGAAGGGAAATGTCTGAAGATGACAATAAGTGAATTTATAACACATGGTGGGATTTATGGAGTGTGTGTGGGGGATTTCTCCCACCAGAGGGGCTGTGAGATGGGCCTGTGCTCCTTGGTGGGCTCTACTGCTCCATGCAGTAATTTCCAGCAGGAAGGAGGAGGTAGGTGGCAGCCTTCATAAAATGTTGAGCTCAAGTTTCGAGTTATTTAAAATATAGGTAGCCTGAACTTTGATTTTTAAACTTGTTAAATTTCTATACTGTGAATTTGTTTTACAAAGCTCTGCTCTAGCAAGAAGTCTCATGTTCAGTGTGTGGGGTTTCATAACCATTTGCTTGTCCTCTTTCTCGTGAGGGAAGCAGAACGCTGAGCAGTGGCTGTTCCCGCATAAGGACGTCTAGGATTTATGCACAGCCTTCAGCTAAATGGTGTAGAGCCACCTTCTGTGCAACTTTTCCCAGGCATGGCAAGGCCCATGAGCGCCGCCAGTTCCCAGCATGAAGTCCCACAAGGACCCCAGAACCAGCTGGCGCGAATCGCAGTCGCTTTGGTACCGGCGAGCTGGGGAGCAGATGGCTGCGGCCGTGAGTGGAACTTGACAGTGGAGGGACTCTGACCCGTCCTGTTCTGTTATTTTTATAATTGTCAAACCCACAGACCCGGCTTGGGCAGTGACAGCTGAGCTGGGATCTCTCTCCTCTGCACTTTGACTACCAGGAGTGCAAACACTGCGGGCCACATCGATGCCCTCTGACAGCTGTGCCCCCTGCCACCCTCCAATTAAGTTGGTGACACCTGTGCAGGCCACCCACAGGTGTCACTGGCCTGACTGGAGGGCTGTTGGATTGTGCAGCTGTCAGCAGGGACAGGAGAGGCTGAGTCCTCTTACCTCGTGGTGGAGGGAATGTGTGCCATGGGCAGCAGCTCGGCTCCTGGGGGCCTGCTGGGGTCTGCTGTGTGAGAAGATGCTGAAGCTCAAGCATCTCGGGCATCTGGTGGATGTGGTGCTTGCGTGACACTCGTATATGTCACTGTGATCCCCTGGGAAATGCTGCTATCAGTGAGGGATTGATGGGGGCAGCTCCTTCACAGACAGCTCTGACTGGTGAAGAATGGCTCAGAGGTTGGGGTGTCCTGGTACTGGCATTGTGCAACCTGGTTTTACTACACAGTGCTCATCTGTAACAACTGAGGGTGTTCATGGGGTTAGGGCAGTGAGAGACCTGCTTAAATCTGTGGGCACCACTGAGTTACTGCAAATTTCACTTCAGTTAGTAGTTCTAGAGCCATAGAGCATGTGGGATGGGAACAACTGAACTACGGTAACACCTTCTATGAAGGAGTAATGGTAGGGGTGGCGTGACTTGTTAGACATCTTCTAGATCCTACAGGGAAGAAGTGTCAGGGACTCTCAGCTGCAGTTCTCATAGGGATGCAACATCTGCATGCAGAATTACTTGGTTTGGAGCATACTCCTGTTTTTTCATAAGCATTTTGAAAGCTTTAAAAAAAAATGCCCATTTTTCTGATAGAAAAAACTGTCAAAAACAGTTTCCCAGAGACAGAAAAGGAGACTAAGAAAGAGAGCCATTAATTGGGGTGCTTCATCTATGAGCATATTCAAGTCACCGTGTGCTTTGTTGAACAACTCGTACTCATCATAGCTTTGATTTTGGCTGCTTGTACTGCAGATTGCAGTAAACAGGAAAATAGCTGGAAATCACAAAACAGAGGAGTTAGCCAATGTTAGACAGAAATTAAGGTTCCCATGCTTTTTTTGTGTGTGAAATGACAGAGATAAAATAATTATAATCTTGTTTTTTTTTCCCTTTAAGCTAACAGTAGTGCTCAAACTGTTCACCGTCGTTTGCTCAGAATGGGCCAGGTCTGTTCTAGGAAGTGTCAGTGAATGATGGTGAAAATGCGCTCTTTCTGCTGCCAACAAAGTGAGGGATTCTGAATAACCTCTGTTTTAATACCAGCTGCACCTGACCAGCTTCAGCTGCTTGCTCTTCTGCTGTGTTTCTTGTCTTATGAATTTCTTGTAATCTGCTTCAGAGTACTGAGAGCACTGGCTAGGGTGGCAGCGTGTTTCACAGTAATGAATAATTGCTCCGTTAGGATTAGCACATTATCTGCTTTGGAACAATCTAAAAGGAAAAACAATGCTTTCTTTATTTACACTGACTTTATTTTATTTGCCATGGGAATTGTTTTTTTTTTTTTTTGGAAATTAATGGGTTGCATAAACTAAACTATATTGCAGGACTTTCAAAATGATGTAATGGATTAGATAGGAAGATAATACTAAGTAAAAGCGTGTATATATGTGTATATATATTTTAAAGAGGAAAGTCATCTTAATACAACAACTCAAAGCAGTGAAGGGCTAATACTGATGTGAGGTAACATGTTTAGGTTTGTTGGGTACAGAAGTAGTTGCTGATGGCTCGGTACATAATGTATTAAATATGTCACAGTAATGTTGAGACATACAGAAGTGACCACTTACGCCGTGTTTGTTTCTAGGGATTTTCTAGATTTATTTTTTATTTTTTGGCCAGAGATGGGAATAAGTGGTAAGCTCTTGCTTCACTATGTCTTCATGTTAAAAACCAACCAAACAACAAGCTGATCTTTTACTCTTGATACATACACAAACTTTTGTCATTTACACAAACACAAAATACACGCAAAAAGGTCCTATTTGCAGTTGTACAAATGCATGAACTTGTACACGGATCCATCTACCAAAGTTAAGGTGCTGTTGGAATCGGGCAGTTTATGTGGGAATGGTGCTGTAATGGTCTGATCAGCTGAGAGGGGCAGGGCAATACCACAATTTCTGATTTTCTCCCTTTTTGGATGAAGGCTTTGTGAAACCAACACAGCGTTGGTTTGTGGTGTGTTGTTTTCCTTCTGCCAAGCTGCACGATGCATATTGGAAACTGCCTGTTGGAAACCCCTCAATATTTGTCATGCAAAATGCAGGTTGAACCAAAAATGCTGAAGTTAGCTTTCACTCTGTCATTTAAGAAGATACTTTAACAAGAGTTAAAGGGCAAGTAGTTTTCCTACCATCCAGCCAAGCTATAATTACTGTTTTGTAATCAGACTGCTATAATTTCCCTCATTTTCTGACGATTTAGCAATAAAAAGCCACACCACACCATGATATTAGGAAGCAGAGAGTTACATTCTGAACTGCACATATTTATTCACTTACTGTAATTTATTAGGAATAGCCATTTATTTTGGCTTTAGAACAGCCAGAGGCTTAATAATAAACATCTTTTCCTATTAGGTATGACCTTGTATCAGTAACCTGCTGAACTTTTAAAATCATTTAATTTGGGGACCACGTATGTGACAAGATTTATGTGAAGCACAGAGGGAAAATGATCGACTTGGTCAACCTGCTGTATTTTTCTCCTCGTACATCTTACACTGGTGGCATTCTTATTTGATATTCATCCTGGAACTGTTCTAATACAAAGCTGGGTGTTGGTCCCTTGAAATACAAACTTCTGTTTCTGATCCTGAGGTGAGCAGCTTTAAAACGGGATTAACCATTATACGAGAGCATTTTCCCCTCTTTTCAGTTTTCCTTTCACAAATGATGAGCTTGGATGGCCTCTAATTTGCCCTGATGCATTTGAGATAAGTGGTTGGCATCAAGGAGATGCCAGCTTCCAGTATCAGGGGATTAAACTACGGATGCTGACAGACATAAAATACCATTCCTACAGCAGCAGCGATAGCTTGCTTCTGATGATTTGAGATGTTCAAATTCTGCGGTTTCAACTAAGATACGGTAGTTTCTCAAAACCAGCATTGGACAGATGATAAAATCACTTTCATTTGTGTACATCTTGGCTCTGAGTGACTCTTCAAGCTTTTTCCAGCTATGAAAGCTATGCAGTTATGTTGTACAGAGACATAAAACATAACACAAATTAATTTTGATAATAAATATTTCCTGTGGCTCTAAACACTTTATTTTAGGGTTGATCTTATTCTTTAGCTTGAGTAGGCTCTTGCCTTCCATTTGATTTCAGTGTTTATTTTGTAAGCACAACGCATTAATGTTCCCAGCCTCATTGCTTCCAGCAGCATAAACAATAAGCACTTAAAGCACCCAGCACTTGCCAGGCTTCGTGGAGTGGAGGGCTGCTGGTGGACCTATTTCCTGACTGCTTTGTCTCTTTAAATGTTCAGCCATGTGGTGAAACTGCTGCTGCTTGTATTAAAAGCCAATTTTATCCTCAAAAATATCAGCCTTTTCAGCTTCGTGAGGATGCTGTTTCTTACTATCAAAATTCATGTCTGATTTTAAGGATTTACAAACTAAGCTCAACTGTTCAAACGTTAGAATGGTATATTTGAAGTGGTTTCATTTTGCATGTTGAATAGCAGGTAATCGATAAGCCCTTTATTGGGACCGGGATAGTACTTAAAAAATAAATGAATGCACTCCGAACCTTTTGTGAAAGGCTCACAATGTGTACAGTGGCAGAAGGTTAAAAGCAGCGAGATTCACAAGATGTTTCTCGGAGCAGCCAGCTCTCCAGAAGGATATTGACAGCTTTGTTCCAATGAGCTATCGGGTTATGCAATATAATGGAAGTAAACTTAAATTACTGCTACTTTAAAGTACTTTAGGAATCATTTAAGAGCAGATAAAGATTGGCAAGAATTTAAAATTCCAGCCTTACTGCTCAAAATCTGTGTCCTGTTTGTTGAAAACAGGAACTTCATTTTCAATCAATTTATGGACAAAACCAACTTCTCCCTATAAGCAAACTACAGTTAAAGAAAAATCTATAAAGGGAATGAAAACAAGAACGTTAGAAAATTTATTTCATTACGGATGGGGTATTTGGTTTTGCTCTAAAGCTCCTTGTTGGTCTCACTGCTTTGTAAATCCACGAGCTCCAGTCAAACATCAGCTGTGTGTTGTCTGCTGCGGTCACCCACGAGGTTAAATGGGAAGGTGCTGGTAGAGCTGGGGTTTTCTGCTGCCTAGAGAAATCCTGTTTATTTCTGGAGGGGAATTATGGAAAGGAAAGAGAATAGGGAATTATTTCATTATATGAAATGGTAACAGCTTACTTCGTAATCCTTTTCATAATCATATTGTTCCTTACACAATAATTTATTGCAAGGAATACATTTTTGGAAGTAAAGCTTAAGAATCCACTGGTCTTTTTTTTTTTTTTGAATGTTTACTGGCTTGGTATGAAATGAATGTTTAGATCTCTCATTAGGTACAGGGAGGTTTTGTGAACTCAATCACATATTTAGCAGCATCGAACAAAAAAAAATCTGATAATAAAACCCAGCTTTATCAGTGCTGGGCTGTCTGGGCACAGAACAGGACTTCCGAAATTAGCAACAAAGTAGGCAGCAAATCTCTGTTCTCATGGCTTCCTAAACTTTGATTAAAAAAAAATAAATTGCCGAGAACTTCTAATTGCCTTTCATTGCATTCACTTTAGGCTGCTCTAAGAAAAAATGATGAGGCTTTCCCTTGATTTTGGGAGCTGTGCAACAGAAGGGACGTGCTTGCAGGCTGAAATACAGCGCCTGGAACAAAATGCCTACCTGGCTTAGGGGAGGTTTTGTCTTACTGAGGTTTGTTTTTATTAATTGGGTCAAGCAGAATGATGTCACCAATGAAATCCAAAGTTAATGATCTGTCAAATCCCTTTGAAATGTCTATCAATTATTTCTGAGGGTTTGCTGCCTCTTTGTGGTATTTCTTGTGCAAAAATGGAGTCCTGTATTGATCAAAGCCTTTCTTGGGACCGTGCACAAGCCAGTTAAATGAAATTTCCCTGTGTTATGCAGTGCGTGGCTGGGAGTCTGTTGTCTTCCCTCCTCCGCGTTCATCCCCACAGCATGCCATGCCCAGCACCAAACAGCCCAACCTTGTTCTGAATGTCTGTGACAAATTTTGGGAGGCTGAGGTGCTCTGAGGTGCTCCTGCTTTGTCCACAGGCTTTGAGCAAAGGACAGTGAAGCCTCTTATCTTCTTCATTATCTGAGTGAAGACAAGACCTCATGGTTCCTTTCAATACATTAATTCCTAGATGGCATCTGCACCACTCAGGTTATTCTGTGAAATCGTGGTGAATCTCCTCTATTTATATCACTCAGTATTTTGCTAGTGACTGGAACATATCCGGGAACAGGAAGAATATCCATGGGCTTTTTCTGAGATGTAAAGATATTTACATTAGAGGCAGACTCGTGACAGACCAACCATCTTGATTCCTGCTAATCTGGATTATTCTAGGATTTTTCTCCCTTTTCATCAGTTACTTCATACAGTTACTACATGACATCATACTTCATATAGTAACTAATTGCAGGAATGCTATTTGGGGGAAATTATGATCAGATAGGGCTTTATTTACATTGTTAATTGACGGTAAAAGACTACCACAAGTTGTGAACTGCCTCTGAAGTTCATGCCTGCCTCCATCTGAAGGGCACGTATTCGCTTGGTTGTTATTTATAATTTTGGGGGTATTGAACTGATGAAGATTACTCATGTCGAAAAGCTGCTGGAAGGCCTGCACTAGGAATTAAATTATCATAGTGTCTTCATTTTGTTAGCACTCTCATTGAAAATATCTTGCTTGCAGGACAATCAAACTCATCAGTGCGCTGCTCTTCCACTTCAGCAGACAAAGTTTTAATCAGTGGCACACTTGATCTTGCAGAATTCAAGGAAAATAATTTCCTGCGTTTTTGGGATGAGCAAAAATTTATGTAATCTAGCTTTTAAACTACTGGAAGATTATTATTATTATTCTTTTTGTTTCTTTTTTGAATAATCAGCTTTACTTTATTCAGCTGCCTGTTTCGTGTAACTTCAATTATCAAGATGACCCAATGCTTAGACGGGATTAGCTCATGGATGAAGAGCGAGCAACTGAATCTAATCTCAAGCAAGGCAGATAACAGACTGATAGTGAGATCAAAACATTTTGAAACATGTAGTTTTCTATGAGGTTGTATATTTGCTACTGGTCACTGTGTTTGATGGCTTTAGAGAACCTTGTTACTCATTTGTGATGGTCCCATGCAGCACTTACAAAAAGTACTTTTCTACTGTCTTTTTTTTTCCCTTGGAGATGCCCTCCTATCTCTGTGGTCAGTTATCTAGCTTTAGTTATCTCTTTATCTTTTGTGTGTATGCAACCTTCACCATTTCACAAACTTATAAAGAAAAAAAAAAAAGTTAAATTGCAGGTCTTGGTCTTTATCTTCAAGACACTTAGCAGCCTGGGCTTGGCTCTGGGGTGATGACCGTGAGGGAGCCAGGGCTTGTGTCTTTGGTGTTTTGGTTATTTGTAAGCACTTGGGCAAGTATAAAACCATAGAACAAACCAGAGAAGTCATAATTGTCTAGAATCTCACCACCTTTTGTTTTAATTGCAGTGAGTATTTCTTCAAGCACTTCTTGTAGTGTACAGCAAGAACATCCACACAATTCTGGCTTGGTGACAGAAAGAATGAGCAGATGTTAGTCACCTCGTTTAGTGCACTATTTTAAAGTGTTCAGATATAACAGTGATATACACAATCTTAAGAAACATATTGGACACAGCAGCACTTGATAAATCTCCGTACCACCATTCAGCACCACTGAGTGGAAAGCAGCCATTTGCTGTGTTTCAATCAATGGCTTTTGATTTTAAGGCATTCCTCTCTCCACTTCTCTTTCAGTCGCTCTCGGAAGAACCTTGTACTCTTTGAATGGTGGCTTGTGATTGAAGCTTGAGAGCACGATTCTGAAATACTTCAGAAAAGTTTTATTTTGATTAATCTTAATCTGTTATGATAATACTGGAAAATCTGCACGCTGTGGCTGAAGTTGATGATTCCAACGTGTGAAGCTGTTCTGGGAACTCTGGGTCCCTGAGTTAGCTTGGCACTGGGCTGTTTTGCCCTGAGAAGGTGAAGAAAAAAAAAAAAAAAAAGTTGCCTTGATTTTAGCTAGAATACTGTGAGAAGACAATGAAAAAACACAAAACACTGAGGGTTACAAAGTGACCATGCTTGCAGTGTTTGCATCCACCGGTGGTATCCTCAGTTATGTCCAATTTTACATTTTTGTGTGATAGACAGCAGTCATCTCAAAGTTAAATAGGAACCTAAACGTTCTGGGGTCTCCACTTAATGCTGCTGTTAAGTAGGTTTTGCTCCTCCGGGGCTAAATGCTTTTATAAACATTGTTTAACAACGTTGCTTGACTTTTCCAAGGGTCTGGTACTTAAACTGTTGATCTCCTCAAACATTAAAAGGACATAATACCTAGCTCCAGAGGTGTTCATAAAGCAAAATGAAATCATTTGATGGAAGGTGCTAAGGAAGCTTTAAAGTATTAGCCTAATAGAAAACCTATCAGTGGACTTTTAAAGCCTTTCCTCTTCAATTTTTATGGACTCTCTTAATTGACTTTAAAAAGCTTTTATTGCGCTTATGAACAGGCTAAGTGGAAATATTCTTTTATTCATCTGCAAATAAGATACAGGACAGCTGCTAACTTTATTTTAGAATATCTGGTATTATTAGGCGTTTGCCCTGTGAGAAGATTTTCAACTAATGAAATCGAGTAAGGTCAGGAATAAAAAAACTTGCACGTATTTTTCAATGCTGAAAATTTGTAAAATAAATAAATAAATAAAATAATATTAAAGTGAGAATGGTGGGTAAAAGAATGGTACCTATAAATCTTCTTGAAGTATTTTTGATCACCAGCTTTAAAAATAGTGAGGACCACAGCACTCAGCTTAAATGCTCTGCTGATTATTGGAGGGACACAACTGCATACACAAAACGAACAGGCACAGAATATCGCTTTGTGCCGTGGGACCTTAGTCTAGAAGCAATAAGTAGGTTGAATCCTGATCTCCTTGGGACTGTTTTGATACAAATCTATTTACATGGAACATGTAAGTTGAGAAGGAACGTCCTTTCTATCTCAAATTCTCCATGCAGTTCTCAAACCGAAGACCCTTGGAAGCCTTCCTTCTCGGCGAAGTTCTCAAGAGATGACTGCACGTTCAGAAAAGTGCCTTCAGGATGCTCTGGCTTTTGCCTGCAGCGTTATGGCACGCTTAATCTTTGCAGGGTCCCTCCCCAGACTTGGCACTTGGAGGCACCACATCCATTATGGGTCCAAAGAGCAGTCTCTGTCCTTGGTGTTGCCTCTGCACCAACCTCAGGGGAACGAGGACGTGCTGTCTGTGGGATGACAGCACCAGACTCAGATTGAAGGTTGCACCCTGATCCACCTGATTCCCATACCAGGCAGACTTTGCAGGTTAAAAAAAAATATATATATATCTAGATTATGTAATAGATCTTGAAAGAATTTAGAGCTTTAAGCTGAAATTGCACAAGCAAAGAGTGAACAAAGCGAAATTTTAGACAGTATTTAACAAGAAGGCTTTCTAGCTGCTTTGCTGTTTTTTACCTGAAACTACTCAGGCACATCCTACCTGCAGGTTTCACACACTTATGCTGTGTGTGTTGCTGGAAAGACTGGACTAATTTTCACCATTTCACCTGCGCCATGCCTCTGTTTCAGCACAGATGGAGAATTAATGGTTATCATGAGGTTACTTTTGTTATTCAAACATTTGCTCATTCCTCCACCCATCATCAATCCATTCGTTCAAGACCCTTACGCCACTATATTCCATTTTATTTCTGCTTCATTCCTTCCTGCCCACAGGACTGAGTACACCTCAGTATCTTCCCAATGGGGCTGTAAACACGCTGGGATATTTGGCTCTGGCTATTTGTAGATTTTATTATTATTATTTTATGTTTATTGGTTCTGCATAGAGGCCACACAAACTTGATAGCACAGTGCTTCTACCAGGCTCTTTCCTCCACAAATTTGGGGAACTTCACCATCACACTGGCTGTCACTGATGGCCAATTAACAATTAAAATTTAGATGCTTTTCTCTTTGTTGTTTTTAACAGTGATAAAAAATCCAAGTCAAAATGTTAAATATCATGTTTGCTGCTCTTAAGGAAACCCATTTTACTGGCTGCTGTCCTGCTGCTTCCACTGTCTTCTGATGGAGGTGGAGGAAAATGGAGGAGGCGATTGTGGTGCTTCATTCACTGGTTGAGGTGCTCATGTGGGCAGCTTGGGGCAGAGATACTGGACCTGATATTTTAGTGAAATGCTGCTGTTTAGGGGTTCTGTTATCTCACTTCTGCTTTGCTCATATGTTGAAGCACAAACCTGTCCACCTATCTGAATGAAACATTTGCTTACAGAAAAAAAGACATTGAAGAGAACCTGGGGTAGAGTTCTGAGCAGTCTGCAGTTACAGGGAGAGACTGCAGCTACATTTCCACCAGATCACTAATCCATTGGATCCATGGGTGATCTGTTAGATAACCATGCAGTTAACCTTAACCTCCCACTGGTGATGTTCCTGCAGGGACAACTCTGATGAACTTCAAAGGAAGAGACTCTGGGATACAGCAACTGGTTAACAGCAGGCTGAGGAACAACATTGGAAGGGAATGGAGAGGAAAAGCCCCAAACCTTTAAAACCCCAGAGTCTTTTTTAAAGGCTTTTAATGAATGCTGTATTGGAGAGGCAGGAGTATGTCACTGGAGGAAGGAGCGTAAATGCCACCTCCTGAAGTATATAGATATATTTTTGGCTAATATGTGATCTATCTATGTCCCACCAAACATGACAATAAAAGAACAACAGTAAAAACCAAAGGAAAAAAAATCAAATCTTCAAAACCCGAAGAAAGATCTTCAGTTCAAACTGTGCAATTCTAGAGAACAGATTCAGGCTGGAACACACGGAGATGATATGAAGACGAAGCACGCAATGTAAAGTTGCTTAAAATTTTAGAAGCTTTTTTTTTTTTGATGACTGATCCCTCAGAGGGATGAGAAGGAAACAATTTGAGAAGGATCGTGAAAGGAATTTTATTGGAAGGTTGAAATAAACTCCTAACCCACATGAAGCTCTGTGGGCCACTGAGGAGCAGCCTTAGCAGGTTGGAGACTCTCAAGGAAAACGCCAAAGCAAGTTGAGAAACAAACCACTGCAGATATGGTGAACTCCTTGTTCCTTAGGTTCTTTCCATATTCTGCTGCTGGGAACCTTCCTGCTGTGTTGTGATGTGGTTTAGGGAAGGATGAAAGGCTCTGTGACCTCCTATGGAACAGTGCTGCTTGCTGTGAGGGTTCCTAAATTCATCGGATGATGAATTCATCGCATGATGAGTTTAGCTATTCTTGGCTTGCTGTCATTCAAAGTAGTCTCACCTCGGAGTGGTGAGATGCTATGGCACTGAACTGTGTCTCGTGGCATTCCACTTGGGGAAAATCAGATTTCCTCAACAATTAACAATGGTTGAGGCATTCCATGGGTACTACCAACTGGTGGCTTGTTCCCTAAATGCTAGGCGAGGAGGAGGGAGGAACTTCAGCAGCCTTTGTCCGGAGCCCAAGCTGACAGAAACCTGTCTGTGCCCTCTTCCAGTGGTGGCTCCCAGTTGGTGGGGCTGGGTGCTGTCCCATAATGTACCGACCTTCTGTGGAATGATGGCTGGAAGGGAAAAAAAATGAAGAAAAGGTTATATAAAAAGAAAGAAAGAGACACATAAAGAAAGATATATAAAGAAGAAGGTTTATAAAAAATAAAAAGATGTATAAAAATAAAGATATAGGAAGAAGACATATAAAGATGTATAAAAATAAAGAGATAAAGATATATAAAAAGTAAAAAGATGCATAAAAATAAAAAATAAAATGTATGAAAAATAAAGAGGTATATAAAGAAAAACATAAAAATAAAGAAAAAGACGTATAAAATTAAAAAGATGTATAAAAACAGAGAAGCATAAAACCAAGAAGATGTATAACAAAGAAGAAAAAGATACATAAAATAGAGAAAAAGCTACAAAAACACGACTCAAAGCGCACGCCGGGCGCAGGCCGCGCCCCCCTCCCGCCCGCTGCCGCCCCCAAATGGCGGCGGGGCCGGGGCGGGGGCGGGGGCGGGGCCGGGCACGCGGCGGCTCGCGGGCGAAGTTTCCCGCGGGCGGGAACCGCGCCCCGCCCCGCCCCGCCCCGCCCCGCCCCGCGCTTGGCCCCGCCCCCCCCGTGCCGGCCGCCCGCGCGCGCGGGGCCCCAACTTTTCGGGGGCGGGGCCGCGGGGAGGCGGCGGGCGCGCGGCGGGGGCCGGCACTTGGCCGCCGCGGTGCGGCCGCGGGTCCCGGCAGCGCCCGGCTCGTGCTCCGGGCGGGAGCGGGGAAGGAAGGGGGGCGGGATGGGGACGGGGATGGGGACGGCGACGGGGCGGGCGCCGGGGGCTGCAGCGCGGCCCGGCCCCGGCGGCGGAGCAGCGGCAGCGGCAGCGAGCGCGCGCACGTGACTCCGGCTGCTGGGCGCCCGCACACCGCGCCCGCTGCCCTCGCCGCCTCCCCGAGCACCGTGCGAGACGCCGGCAGGGCACGGCTCGGTACTGCACGGCTCGGCACTGCTCGGTGCCACACGGCTCGGCACTGCTCGGCTCCGTGCTGCTCGGTCCCCGGCGCCGAGCAGGCGGCAAGAGTTTGCGAGGGCTGCCGCTGCGTTGCGTTCCCGGCGAGGTTGCTTGCCCGGAGGATGGCCGGCTGCGGGCTGTCGGAGGACGCCTTCTTCTCGTCCTTCTTCTGCAACTACCCCTCCTCCTGGGAAGCCTCCTACAACCAGGTGAGGGCACGGGGGCAGCGGGCGGCTGGGCTGGGGGAGCGGCACGGCAGAGAGGAGACCTTTATTTTATATTTTTTCCCCTTTTTTTTTTCCTTTTTTTTTTTTCCCTTCTCTCAGCCCCCATCCCTCCGCCTTCACCCCCCGAGGGCGGCGTGAGGCGAGCGGGCGGCCGGAGCCGCTGCCGGCCGTTGGGGGTCCGTAACGGTCACTGGGGGGCCGTAACGGCCGCTCCTAACGGCCCGCGCCCGGCGGGCTGTGAGGGGAGCGGGGCGGCCGGTGGGGGGGGGTGCCCCTGTGGCGGTGCTGAGGCGCCGCTCGCAGCCCGGCAGCCGTGCGGGGAGCCCGGCGGAAAATAAAGCGGGGCTGCGCCCAAAAACCTGCCCTTCAAAGTTTCTCGTCGTGGGGGAGCGGTGCCGTGAGGGAGCGGTGCCGTGAGGGAGCGGTGCCGTCGCACCACAGCCCTGCCCGCTCCGCCTCGGCGTGGCCGGGGAGCGCTGGCGGCACGTCCAGGGTCGGTGTGCCCGAAACGCCAGCCCCGAGCCGTGTCTGAGGGGGAAAGGTGGTTTGGGAGGCGGGAGGGCTATTTATAGAAGGGCTGCGCGAACTGTAGGGTACGCACACAAAGTTGAATTAAATATGCGTGATTAGGAAGGGAGTCGAGAAGGAGAAGGTGTAATCATTACCTAGCGCTACAGCGGGAGCAGATGAGCTTGCGAGACTTCGCGGGGTGACGATGAGAGGGATTTCTGAGATGCGTATTCTTTCTGGTGCTCAAGGCTCCTTTCTATTTTCATCTGTTACATATTACGTTAGCATTTACATCAGTCACATTCACCAGCTGAGGATTAGCGGGAGATGCTAGTCTGAATATGAAATCAAAATGAATGTGGGGTTTTGCTGCAAATAGATTTTCTTACAAGTTTTAACACTTAAGAAGGCAGGCTTGGCTTAAATGTGACAGTCAGCCATGTTCATGTTTGTTTGTTTTTTTTTCACCTGAACTGCATCCAAAAAGAAAAAAAAGCTTGCAGACCATTTCTGCTTGCTAAATATAGCAACGTTGCCGAAGTAGGATTTGTTTTGTGTGCTCCTTTTAAAACAAAACAGCAAACAGGAAAACTTTAAAACAAAGTGCTGAGATGAGAAGGTGGGTTGACTACTGGAAAAATAGTTATTTATTCCTAGATCAATATGATGCACTCTCAACATCTAGTACAAGGTAAAAGGATCCTTTGTATAATAGCGGCTCGGCCGTGCCTTACTAAAAGAATCTCTTCCTGGCATCTCGAGACACGTTTTAATGAAAGTGTAAGTAATCCAAGTAAGGCTTAATAATGGAACCAGTCAGGATAAAGAGAACAGTCGTTTCTTCGGGAAGCATAACACGATACCTGACAGCTTTGAAAGCAGAGATGGGACGTTTGCCTTACAAGTCAGTAAGGCTGAGCTGAGCGATGAGTTTCAGCTTATATTTTTGATGCATTATTGCAGTTCATTTTTAAGCACAGGACTATGCGGGTGATTTGTTGGTAATGCTCTTGGAAGGAACTTTTCCCATCGCATATTGAATTCAGAAGTGCATCACAGAGGAGCTTGCATCAGAAAAAAATATATCTGGAAAGTTTCTGAAATCTCTTTTGAATCCATTTCTGAGGTAGTCTTCCAGAAAACAAGTCTCTGTAATAGGTATAAACACGACTTCCTTGGATTTCTAAAGAGAAGTCCAAAAATATAAGCAATTCTGCAGAAGCTTGGTATCTCTTTCATGGTTATTTTAGTACAGGGGCTTAACTATTACGAGAAATTCTAGCCTAGACAAACTTGTAGACATAAATCCCGGGAGCTGTGAATTGCTATCGCATAGGCTTATCTGTGCTGTCTTGCCAACGTGTGTAAACCCGAGGCGAAGGAATATCCGGCAGATTTCCCATTGATTCATTCTGTGATCTGCATTTTAGGCTGTCAGTAAGGATGCTGCTTTTAGTTCGTTGCTTAGTGAATATTCGGTCTTCAGAAACTTCCCGAGTCTGTCTTCTGGCTTGCTGAAAATCAGTCTCTGAATTGGTAGTGGTGAGGAGCAGCTATTTCTAAGTACTGCAGAGGGGGATGTTTGGCCTGGGAAGAGCAGCAGGTATATTCTTGGGCATAACCTATCTTCCCTTGCTGAACTGACAGCATATTTGTATTAATTATTTTTCGCTCTCCAGTCCAGAACCGTCTGCGTTGTTGTATTACTGAATCTATATGGTTGGAAGTGCTTGGGAATCGTTTGAAATGTAATTGTTGAGGAATGAAATCCTATGACTAAGGCATAAATCTGGATGCTTATTTTAATTCAACCTCAAGAAAATCCCTGCAGTGTAGAAGCGAAATGAGTGTGCTGCCTGATTACTGCCAGTATGTCAGAGATCTTTCCCTCAGCGCTCGTGGAGGGCTTGTTACCTGGCACCATCTCTTCGTGCTGCGTTTCCAACGTGGCCATACTTTACACAGTGCACTCTTACAGGATGTATTTTGTGCATATAGGCAAGTCAGTGAAAGATTAAGCTAAGAGTCAGCTTTGTGGCTCCTCTATTTGTCTTTGCCTGTTCAGGGACAAAAGTACTCCAGTGCAGCCAGAGCATTCATCCAGTATTTTGGGGGTTCTTGCTTGCATGTAGCTCATTGCTTCTATGCATTTTCATCTTTTAACTAGAGTAGCTCCAGTGGCTTCATGTCAGTTTTGGTCCATAGCCAGTGAGACTTTTTGACTTATTGTTTCCACAGTTTCCAGATTTTTTTTTTGTTTGAATAGCAGAGCTGAGGGCATATGCAGGTTTGAAAAGATGCTAAATGAGTTTGTGCTAGTGCAATGCACATGTATAGCATAGAGTATGTGTGCATATAGCATATAACGTACATTGAAGGAGAGATGATACTGCACAAGATTGGGCAATGCATGTTGCGATTTTTGTAGACCTTTTTCATAAATGGAAAAAGAATTTTACATTGTTTTACATTGTTTGAATACCAGTGGAATAAAACCATCATTCCAATTCACTTATATTTTAGCAAAACCTTTAGGAAATTAAAAGGACATTGTCAAAACTAAATTAGTTAAGAAAAAGCAGTGGTCCTGGTTTAGTGTTAACAGAAAAGACTTAGTAAATAAAAAAAAGATGTTAATTCTGGATTTTATTTTTTTCCTGCCTTTTTGTATCCAAGGGATATGTGTGCTGGTGCAAAAACCTGGAGAAAATGGGACAGTAAAAATGAAAGTGAAACTGGTGAGACGTTGGCATCCCAGGAAAAGATAAATAATAAGATGCTGAGAAAGGAGCTAGTTCTGGCTTAAATAATTCAAATGCCTATAATAAAACAGGTTACAGACTTAAAAAAAAAAAAAAAAAAAAAAGAGTTTTTAAACTCAATTCTGTTTCTTTCAGAGAGTAATGCCTTGATCAGACATTCAATACAGTAAATTGAAAAAGTTTCAGTCCTCAGCAGTGAATGGTACCATTTATTTCCAAGGTTTGTCATCACCATTGCACAGCATTTGAGAGAGTAGATTTCAAAACACATTTTTTGCCTACTTCCAACGTTGTTATTCTGGTTGTTGTTTAATAAACCCATCCACAGACTGGGCGAGAAAACCGGTGTATGCTGTGGGCAGTCTCATCTGGCAAAAAAAGCACAGTTTAAACTGGGTGCAAGTAATTTCCTCTTGCCCCAGAGCAAAACAGGGAAGTAGCGGTACAGCAGGGCAAAGTAACCAAAGTTTAAAGCAGAAAATGGGCAAGATGTTATTTTTGTACCTGAGTTTAGATGAAAAGCTCAGGTGCAAATTTTAAGACACAGGTATGTCTGTGATGAACTGCATTTTAGCACTTTATACGAAAGGCAGGATTTTAAAAGAATAGAGTTGCGTTCGGGAGGAAATGTCAGTAGTCCTAGCAGTGTATTCTGTAGGAACAGGGCAGGGAGTTCTTAGCTGGTCAAATGTTCATGTGGTCTAAGCAGAAATGTAAAAGTGCAGGGTTTGCATTGGAATGAGAATGGGGTCATCCACCCTTTGTACTCATCATCAGGGAAGCAGAACCTTCTTCCAGAGAGACCATAGGAAATCAATGAGTACACTTTGCTAGTGTAGAGATAAATGTGCACTGCAGAAGGGTATTAAATATAAAAGGGCAACAGTAAAATGATTTACTACGTGAAGCAGTGGAACTTTCTTTTGGTCACCTAAAAGGCAATTTTCTTTCTTCCTTTTTTTTTTTTTTTATAATGTAATTGTATTTTTTAATACTAATATCTGAAAACAAGCTGGCAAGCAAACTATTTTGCAGGGATTTGAGCTGTATGATGCAAGCTAGGAGAAGCTTGTTTACAAATGGCAGCTTATTTAAAAATGTATGCATGGTTTTGAACATATTACCCGACATTTATCATTTAGATTATAATCATCTGACCCGACTTTACCAAAAGTTAATGGGTTTTCTAATGTTTTTTTTTTTTTTTTTTTCTTTCTCCTGAGGCAGTGTGGATGCTTGCGATCCAGTTTGTCTCGCTATGACCAGAAGGTATCACTGAGGGATACCAGCGCGACGGATGCACATAGGAGAGAACTTGACGTACGTTTAGGTGTAGAGGCTTAATGAAATGTGGAAGAGCAGGTGCACAGTCCTAATGTGCTGGTGCTTTTTTATTTCCTCTGATGTGTCTGTTTGCTGTGTGAGCAAATCTTCTTGTATGTTTGAAACCTATAGGACTGTAAAATCACTAAAAAGGAAGGAAAGCCAATATTTTACAATATCTTTTGTCTTAGGCACCGCGTTCTCTGCAAATGGCAAATCTTGTGTCTACTCTAAAGGGAAAATTAAGGTGAAGAAAGATTAATAGCAGAGCGGTCCTTGCTCTGGACATGGCACTTGTGACTTGGTGGTCTTAATTTGGAAGGGAAAATGGAGTGCTCTTGTTTCAGTGTGAATGCGTTGGGACCTGGGATGGCAAGAGGGGTGCCTGCGCTAGCCCTTTGCTTGGGAGCAGGAGCGTGCTGCCAGTCCCCCCACATCCCACCCCTGTTGTGCTTCGGTTTGTATTGCGGGCTGGTCCTGCGGGACACGCGCTGAATTCCTTTTGGGCAGAACAGAGCCGGGAGATGTTCTGCAGGAGCTCCTCTTCTGTATTTGATCTGCAAATTCACATTCAGCTCGTGGGATGAGACCAGAGCCTGGGTGAACAGACCTCGTCCCCAGGTGTGCGGTGTAGGTGTCGGATCCCCAGCAGCAGCAGTTCTGCTCTTCCTGTGTCACGTTTCTGCACTGCTCGCTGGCGTAGCTCCGCTTGTGGAGCCTGCCTGAAGGCCCACCGCTGGTCAGGAAGCCAGTCGGAGGCTCGGGGCTAGCACAGTCACCTGGCACGTGTCCTTCGGTGGCAATCACCAGACCATTATTCTTCCCCTCAAAAAGGGTTAGTTTGGGTTGGCATAAAGAGAAAAGGTTCATTTGATCACTTGTAACACATGAGCGGGTAAGAGGCACTGGTACTCTGGCTCTCAAAAGCCCTCCACATTTTTAACCCATTTTATTATTTGCAAGAGCAATTTAGTTCCTAATGTTAACAATGAGTGATTATGATTCTGTACTTCCGCTTACAGCATAAATTAGCATTTTGTTTTCCATTACAGCTTTTGAATGAGGAATTATAATGTATAATTTGCTGCAAATAGATGTTATCATCTCTTTGGTTGTGAACAACCACATAAACTTGAGCAAATGATAAAAATGGAATCAATTACTTCTCAAATGGAAATAGTTTACAAACCTTCACATGCAAAATGGCAATGGAAGCTGGTTATTGTAACAAATAATTACTTTTTTTTAAAACAACATTTATTGAATTCCATTGACAATTTAGTAGTTGTTTATGGAGGATTTAACTGCCCCCCCTCAAAATACATGCCTCATAATATCTGCATTTTTTAAACTACAGATTGTCTCTCTAGCCCGTGTGTCAAGCTTTGACCACATACATTCACCTGTACGTACGTTCCAGAAGGGGAGCACTGAGCCAAAAGTCATACTGATGCTGAAGGTGGTTAGAGAGCCTCACAGTATCCTGGGATTAGTTGGTCAAGGTTGAAATTACAGAAGAGAGAAGGGAAGAGTATGTGTAGTAGGCTGCATCCAAAACCTGCTGCAGGTGCTGTGAGTTTTTCTGCCACTTCAGGACTGACAATCTAGGTCCTGGTTGTTGGGAGGATAGAGAGGGGGAGGAGACGGTACTGAAACTGCTTGAATGAGTGGATGCAGTGAACATCTGCTGGAGGGGAAGGTGATTGTACTTCACTATAATGAGTTTACCAGTATCAATGTCATGAAACAAAGTCTTCTGTCAGTTGCTATGACATGCTTTTGTTTTATACAGAGTTATTTGTGCTTGGAAAAGTATCACTCCACAGCTGGAAAGAATGTGAGAAGTAGTCCAGGATCCCACCCGTTCTTTCTTTGCTCCTTGTAGACCTGCTTCATTTTGCCTAAAGACATAATCCAGCGTTTTCAACCCTCTCCTTTCAAAGAGGCTGTCTAAGCTGCACCAGTTTTCTGCATACTGTTTTGCATGTATGTTGTATTCTGGTCCTCTGAAGCTCTGACCACTTAAAGCCATCACCCACGTGACCTCAGTACCCCAATTTGCCAGCCTTTTTCTCGTGGTCTTCGCTGCTATCCCACTGCACCCACCCATGGTGGATGCAATACAAGCCCTGGTTGAACATACCAAATTGATTTCTTCACTCCTCTCCACATCTTACATCTACTTAAAAATACAATTCACAATCCATACTTTGCCTCATTTAGGGCTTTAGAATTCAGACTTCTTGTTGATCCTTTTAAAGCCTTCGCATAATTCAGCTTTTCCCTGTTTACTCTGTTACAACCACTCTGTTTACAAATGATGCTAGATTTGGTGCTTGTCTGGGCTGTTTCTCCTCAGCAGCATTTTCTTGCTATCCCCACACTTCACCCTTTGACGTAGAGAAGTCGTGAGCTAGCGGGGGAAGATTACATAAGCTTTCTTCTGCCTGGTCTCTTGAAAGCCATCGTTACCTAATTATTAAAAATGGATAAACTTAATTTGGGCTTGGAAAGCTATGGAACAAGCTGAACAAAAAACAGTAATCACCCTGACTGCTTCATTTCCTTGCAGTTGTCTGGCGCTCATTTCTTTAGGTTGGTGTCTGCTGACATGCTTTGGTCTGTCTGGAGATCAGCATCTTTTAATAATTAAAAAAAAAAGACTCTAAAACATTACAGGTGAAGTAATTCCAGGGGAAAAAATAGTGATAAAATGGGACTAGCATAACGTGCAATTCAGGATGCTGTATTCAGTGTCCTTCTCTTGAGACTGTGGAGCTGATGGCTATGGATGGAGATTTCTCATACTGTTATTTTTGAGGTAGTTATTGGGTGTGAAAATTTACTTTCTTGTTTTCACTAAGTCTTTTTATTTTTTTAACTTTCTGAACACACTGTCTGGGACTGGGCAAGGAGGTGAGTGTTATGAAGCTGTGTATTTGCAGCGAGGCTTTTTGAAGCTTAGAAATAGACATTTGTTGTAGCAATCATTTCTAAAACCAAGTACCAGCGGCCCTTCAGGAATGTGTGCATGGCTCCATAAAATGTATCCAGTCATCCTGGGGTTCCTGGACTGAGCAGTTTGCAGTCTCAGAGGTGTACTTGGACTGTAAAATCGCACTCCAACAAGATAACTCACTTCAACCACTTGTTTTCTTCTTTCTTTTTTACTTCTATTTTTTATTTTCCTTAACAGTCAAACGGTACAACGTGACTTGGTGTATCTGCTGAACTTTGACTTTTTATTCATGAAGCTTCTCATTATATCTGTCTGCTACCTCTCTATATGCTCATAGTTTGCTTAGGCCTTGATCCAGCAGACCACTTAATTGCTCAACTGTAAATGCTTGAAGTCGAGAGAACTGCTTAAAATGTGTGTGGTGTCTTGGACTGGGGCCTTAGACAGCTCTATCTTAAGGTCAGAGAACTTTGCTTCCTTCTTGTTTGTTAAGCACTTACCATACTCACAGTACATTAGAAGTATCGATGGTAATTATGGCAGTGGGAGCAAGAAAGCAATGAGGAGATCAAGGAAACCTAGCAATGTTTACAGTGCTGTTTATTGCCGGTTCAGTCTCTTTCTTTGTTAAATGGATTTGCAAATAAAAGATTATTCCTTTTCCTTTCCCAAGAAAAAAGTCTTTTGATGGAAGGAATAGGTAGGGCATTAAAACATGTTTCCTGCACTGACAGAAAGCCATGCATGAAAGATACTTAAGGACAGGAAACTCCTTCTGGACCTTAAGCAAGGTTTGAGAAGAAAAAAAAAAAGGCTGAAAACATGCAACGGTTTAAAAAAAACATCGTAAGTAGGACACGCACACGCTTAAATATTTAAGTCGTTTACAACAATGAGTAAATGAACTACTGACCAAATAAATTAGTAAAACAAAAGTAAGGTTGCACTTCCAGCCTTTTTTATTTTCAATCCAAAAGACTGTTAATTGCTGCAGGATTAAAATAATTCATATTCAAGGATAGAAAATGATAACAGTGCAGAAGCTTGGATGCTCCAGCTATGCAGAAACAGTGAAAGGAATAGTTTTTTCTTTGTGTGATGTCAAAGCCAAAAGAAGGAGCGGAGGAAAAAAAAAGGAGAGGGTTGTGGCTCTTTGATGTCACTTTCAGAATAAAAATAATACTGTAAAAGAGCCGGCATAATCTTTTTCTATTTATCTAAGTCCTTTTTTTCTAAAGAGTTAGGGCAGCATTGTTAATTGATTTTTCTGACACTCATAATAACAGTTGTATTAGAAATAATTTACAAAGGATTTTTTTTTTTCAGAAGCCTGAGCCTTGCAGAATCTGTTGTAGAAAAGTGGGTAGAGAGTGGATTATTGTACATTGCTGTTCTCACAGAATTATAATCTACTTGATTGGTAAAAGGCATGTGCTTTTTGCATGGTCCATTTTCAACCGGTGGTGTCTTTCCAATAAGATTTGCTGGTTTAGTACTAATAGCGTCAGGATATCTTGTGCCCTTTCAGTATGAATAAAGGTTGTCCTAACAGCTGCTCGGATTGTGCTGGCATCGTATCTGTCTTTGCTGGACTGCCAGTTTTTGGCTGGAGTATTTTAACACGCTGGAGCTTTTCTCTGGTTACCAATGGTTGAATCATTTCCAGCTGTGAAAACAGATGTGTGCCTTTTTTGGGAAGTAAAGTTAATTAGGGGAGGCTTATGAATTGCTCCTTTCAGTTATTTATTTAATTTATTTTATTTGGGGTAAGAGGATGCATTTAGGAATAGAAATAATTTTTTATCAGCATGAACTTTGTCAGATTATCAACACGCACATCATTACAAGGAGAATTTTTGGTTATACCATGACACAAAGAGCATGGCAGTTGCCCCATGACATGTTGAAAAACATGTTGAAAATGGAAGTAAGAAATACTTTGTATTTAAATTGGTAACTGTTCAAGTTCAGACAAAAACAGCAAATGAAAGTGACCAGATGACCTTAGTGCCTATTGTATACTGATATTGCTATTCAGGCATTTTGTAAGGCTGGCTCATAGTCTTTCCAAATCTATATGGGCAAATGCTTTATGTCTCATTATTTTTATTTTATTTTTTTCTTCTTTGTCTTTTATCTTTGTTGAAAGGAATTCTCTAGGTGAAAACTCCTCTGAAAAATATTTGCCATGCTCCAGACATCCTTCTGCCTTTTGTTTTTAGGCTGGTGATTTGTATCTTCAACGTTGATGTCTATTTTTACATCTGCTGGTAGGCACAACACAGTTGTTATGGAAAAGGAAACTTTTAGTATGAAGAAATTGTTGGTTTTGTGATTTCTGTGCTTTAATTCTTGATTGTTACATAAAATAAACAGTGGACGATGAAAATGAAACTAGCAGCAACTCATTTAATTTTTGTTAGTCCTGCTGCAGGTAGGTGCCTTATGAAACAGAAGGCTGTTCATTAGAGCATCCTTGAATATGAGCAACAGTGTGCATATGCTAGGGCTGCTGAGTAAAACCCCAGATGTATGGAAGTGTCGCTAGAATTGTCGCTAAACCTTCATGTCGAAATGAACTATCAACTCACTGAGCAGCATTCATCTTCTCTAAGACGACTACAACTGTAAGCTAGCAATGCAAACAAAACAAATGTTAACACATGTAATTTGGATTTTTTTCGTAGAAAATTGTGTATTTGGAATGATCACGGAGAGACTATTATAAATAATAAATACAAAATTCTTGTGGAGATTTCAAAACGCATCTGTGAAACCACTGAGCTTTTCTTCTGCCTTGAGTACACTGAACTATCGTGTCAACTGCAGGACATATTTGATGCTTTGGATGCATTCCCTCTGCGAGGGTCTCGGTGGAAAGCATTACGTGTTCAGAAGAGTGTGCTGTTTATCTTATTTATATTGTTGCAGAGAAGGAGGAGATGGCATCCTTCGCTCATTTTAAAAGCACAGGAAGCTGGGCAGTGGTTTGAAAGCTTCTCTTTTTGTATGGGGCATTGCTTCCTGCTTAAGCAGAATGACTGTCTGCCTCAGGTTTAGCAGTTGCCTGGAATGAATTAATGTGGCAGTACTACCTGCAGTACCAGTTCCTATGACCTTACCGTGTTATATTCTTATTTTTGGGAATCATTTTTCCAGATATTAACTGTATGGACTGATTTTGCCCCAATGGTTGCATGTCTCAAGTGAGGGTGTTTGTTTTTAACAGAGATATCAATAAATGTTATTTTTACTGTCTCCAGGAATGTTACTAGATTTAAAGAAAAAAAAAAAGCAAAATCTCATACTATGATGTATAATTACATTTTTTCACAAAATAAAACTTTTTTTAAGGATCCTTTTTAGTAGGAGATTTTTTTGTATGACATAACGAGCAAATAAGAGAACAAATAAAATGATTGGCATATTGAGAAATATTTTTTGCAAAAAATATTTCTTTTGTAGGTTAGAATGTGTAAAACAAAGTGGCAGCAGAAGTCAGAGCTGAATTTGATTAGGGATCGGAAGGTTATTAATAGTGCTGATTACTTCAGCTTAGTTATGTCTGCTCTAGTATTACTCTTATTTGTTTGCAACAGTAATCAAGCTCACTGTAAGCCCTTATCTTTGACCAACCAGAAGAAATCATAAAAGGAAATAATTGTTTAGTGAGAGACTTTGATAACAGCATGACTCTTGTGTGGGAGACAAGGAGATAACACTGTCTGAATGAAACGATATAACCGAGGTAGCTAAGGTGATAAATTCTTCAGTAGTCTTGTCCTCAGTGGTAAAATATACAGCAAATTAAAGATGTCTTTTCAAGAATCATCTTAAGAACTGATACTATTTGTAATTTGCATATGTAGAGGGAGAGTGAGGAGATTCGGTGTTGAGAATAATACAGTTTTGTAAAGCTAAAGGTTTACCCACAGAGTTAGGCCAGGTGATTCAACCATTACTTATTATCCAGTTATCCCTGTATTGAACTGAAAGCTGTAGTTAGTGTTCGACTTGTATTTGACCAGCTTCTTTTCCAGACGTGAAGTATTTATCTGAAGGAAGGCATCAAGATACTTGGTAGAGCTTTTGATACTTATTGTACTGGTTAATCATCCTCATTATTTGCTTTCTTTAGAAAGCTCTGTTTTTCATTAGATTTGTTTGGAATTCATTTTCTTGGAAGAGATTCTCTTTGTGATTTGATCTGGTAGCTTGGAAAGCCCTTCAGTGTCTTTTTTTTTTTTTTAATCTGAAAATTAGTTTTACTCAAGACACCACTGAGTTTTCTTTTTGTTAAGCTAATCAGAGTAACCTCTTTAAGACTCATAGCAGAGGATGTTATTTGCAGACCTCAAGTATATTTGTGCAACTTTTCTATTTTCCTTCCAGTTTTTTGATTTCCCTTTAGGAAAGTTGGAAGCTGGAAGTATGACACGTTATTTCAGAATTGCTCTCTCCAATATTCTCAGTACTAAAGGGAAGAATTCACTTTCCTGCTTCTTCAGTACGTTCAATGTTCAATTTAGTTGTGGTCTGCAGACCTTACCATCTTTACTGGGTTGTGGTTATGTAGGTTATGGTCTACCAGTCAGGACATTGAGTACATCATCTGCTTGTTAGTCTGCACCTTAGTGCTTTGCTTTATTTGAATATATTTTGCTAAACCAGCCTTTTTTCTTGTTTATGACTCTTTGCCAGTCATTTCTGTCTACTAATTTTATCATCGATGTCTTTATATCCCTGATGAAACGTTGAGTGGTGTGAAGCCTAGCACCAGTCCTTGCTGAAACCCAGGAGAAACTTCTCAACCCTAAGCTAATTCTTCATCGACAAGTGTTTTATAATATCTCTTCTAACCCCCTTTTAATATACTTAAATGTACTCTTATACAGTATCTTCTCAATACTTAAGTCTGAAAGTCATGCCGTAATAAATCAGCTGCCTTGCAGAAAGTCTCCTACAGATGCATAATTACTGAACAAGTAGTCTCATCAAATATTTGAGTTAAAATTACTGGATATTTTTAGTGAAGAGATGCCAGTCCTCTAGTTAAGTTACACATCTATGTAACAGCACATTACTTAGTTCCTGCTCCTCCCAGGAAAGTTATATTTTTGTATTCATAGTGCCTAAATGAGCATTTTTATAACTTTGGATCTATAGAGGCTATACTTGACTTTTCACATGCTTACTCATTTCGTGTCTACACCAAAAAGACAGTTATAAAAGCATGGTGTTGGGAGCAAGACTTTACACACGATGCATACATAACGTGTGTTAGTTTGCCAGCTTCTTGTGTGTGTACCCTGGATACTGTTAAAGTACTTCCATCTTTTTCTAGATAATGCTTGAATAACTAGAAACATATTCAGCATTGGTCTAGACTGGGGAAAAACAAACAAAACAAAAAAAACAAAACAAAGCTTTAGGATGGTCTTGGCTCCTTAGTTTAGTGCAAAAAGGAAAAATAAATGAGAGATACTAAATCCAGATTCAGTATTGCAGAAGTCACTCTGAGCCAGGGCTAAATTACTCCTATATATGTGAAAATGAGCTGGATGCATTACTTGTGCACATGCTTCATCTGCCTCAGACTCCATCAGCCAGGACTGCTTCTGAAAGAGGTGGCCCTGGTGGCCCTGCACCCCTCCTGCCCTCAGGCTGGTGCCACCTCGCGCTTCACGCTCCTCTTGCCTCTGGCTCTCTGTAGCCACAAAGACCTCCTGGGGCACCAGGGCGGCAGCACAGGCTCACGAGAAATCAAGAGAAAGCCAGGTAAGAAATGGCAAATCCGTGTGTTTCAGCATCGGTGATGCCCGTGCTGGGTGCTCTGTGGTGTGGGCCTGCGGACAGGTGCACCGAGGGAGCGACCAGGCACCATGCTCGCCTTTACTGCCCCGCTCTGTTGGCATGGCTTGTCGTGTTCCTCCCGACAGAAAGCTCTCTGTTCAAATTTGCCAGCTTTGTTGCATGTGTAATTGCTCCATAACTCTCAAAATGGCCTAAAATAACTTAAGCATTGAAAAAATTCTGCTCTTATGACTCTTAAGAACCACAGGCAAACCTGACTTCATTTGGAAAGAGCTTGGGTTCGTTTGGAAGGACCATGGCTATGCTGTCATGCTAGGACACTGTCAAGAAGTGGTGGCAATCCACTGGAGGGAGGTTTGTAGGGCTGGTAGCCTGGTTGAGCTGCAGCCCAAGGGACGAACCGAACTCAGCCTGTCTGTTGTGAAAGCACTGAACAGGGAGAGGCAGGAAGTAGGTAGGAGTTGTGTTTGTTTTTGTTTTTTTTTTTCCCCTAAGAAACATCTGAGGTGAAATAGGTCTGGATTTCTTTTTCAATAGATTTGGAATTTTCTTAATTGAAGAGCTCTAGGTAAATGAGCAAGATTTTCTGTAGGTATATATGGAGAATGTGGTTATCCCCCCATCCCCTTTCCCCCTAGGAAGTAATGATTTTGAGCATCCAGGCATTTGAAGGCGCAGCTTCAGATTTTGTAAATGGGGCTGACTGTCAATGGCTAATTGTTTAGCATTTATTGAGTTTTGGGGCTCTTTATGATCTGTTTTTGAGCAACCCAGTCTGAAGAATCAGTCTCTTGACGTGCATTGTCTCCAGTAGTTAACACGTGAGGACAGCTGTATTGAAGGGAAAGCTACATGGAGACGTTGCTGGGCTGAGTTATGCAGGGAATTACCAATAGTCATAAAAATTGATAACTGTAACTAAAGTCTTTCTTCTCAATAATGTGCTCTTATGATGTTTGTTAACCACACGTGGAGCTTTGAAGACCTGATGGATAATTTTTTAAAAAATAATCCTAGCCAGCATGGTAGCTCTGTTGCGTATTCCCAAAGTGCAGAGCTCTGAGCTTCATTCAGGCTCTTGAGTCTTAATCCCCATATGTTCCCCTAGAAAACAAAATTTGGTGATGTGTTTTTTGCTTGCAGATTGTACAAGCTGAAGACTGGAACAGGCCTATCCCGGTGTCTGTGCCAGACTTGTGTGAGATAAAACATAGCCTGAAAGATTTCCCTGCAAACTGTCAGCAACCACTAAGAGTTTTGATTTGGAAGCAATGACTGTATTTAGAGCTGAGTCCAGAGGGCTTCGGGTAACATTTGTCAGAGGTGCTGAGCCTTGTTTTCTGAAGGCACATGTGTGAGAAGCAAGGTGCCTTTCCCTAAGACTTTAGGTAAGCTCTCCGGAAACGTGTTGTGCTGTGTAGGAATATTTGAGACAGTTTTAAATGAGCTAGCTCAGATGACAACGCAATGGAGATATGTGGCATTTCAGTCTTCTTTTGGGTTAGTTACTGCAGTAGGCAGGCTTGTCAGTTTTTCTTCCCTTTGTCTGCTATTCAGGTGGGAGGAAGGTTGTGTTGGATACCTCTGTTCAGCATTGCCCTTTGCATATAGTATGTGTGCATTTTAAACTAATATACGTAACAGCTGAAGATGAAATGAATACGTAACAGCTGAAGATGAAATGAAGGGAATTCCAAAAGTCTTGTTTTTGGGAGGAGACGTAAGAAATCTCTGTCAAAACAAACCTAAAAGATGATAACTGAAGTTCAGGTTAAAAAGCTTAGTACTCTCTTTGCCTGAACTTTAAAAAAAAAAAAAAAAATCTTCAATCTAGCATAAAGCCAAAATAAAAGTACACATGCCTAGTTTTATGTTAATTTAGATGTATTTGTGTGTCTGAAAACTCAAGATATTTTGCTGCCAAGAAGTGAAAATGCCATCTGTGTGACATTTTCTTAAATAAGTTTATATATGTGCCTTTAAATTCATAAGGATAAGATGTGTGACTGTTTTAGAAGTGAAAGTTAATGGTTTTGAATGAGCAAAAAATACTTAATACTCTAAAATAGAAGAGATATATCCATACTAAGTCATCTAACTCAAAGATAGTGTGGCAAAACTTGCTTATAACTCATCTGCATAGCCAGTAGCGTGGGAGGAGAAGGAAGTGCAGGTATTTCAAATCTTGCAAACAAAACTGTAATCAAAGTTTTAAGCATTGTCCTGCTGATCCTGTATTTAATGTTCTCCCCAGCTTCTTCCTGTTACAGAGTAGCACAATGCGCAGCATTTAGTATGTGTTTAATCACTCTTTTGTTTTTAAACAGATCTTCTTCAACTGGTAGCAGCTTTAAAAATTATATGAGTAGAACTGCAGGAACAAAAGCAAATGAGAGAAGACAATGTAATGATACTCTATACTTTATATATTAGTTTTCTTTCATTTGGGAACTCAAGGAGTATTGCTTTTGGTTGCCAAATGTTAGGCTGATTGCTTTCAAGGTGAAGCTGTACTATGCTGCTTTGAACTGATACTGCATGATTAAGGTAATAAGTAAGTGCCACTTAATTGGAACAGGCCTGATCTGAAGACATTCCAGGTAACTGATTTAAGCCAAACAATACTTAATTGCAATGACTGTTGCTTAATGGGATGGTAATTATGTGCATTGGGGATGCCTTCAAATGATTCATTGGTGGTCTTTTGTGTCTCTCTCAATGTTGGCTCTTTTTTCTGTTATTCAAAACAGCTTTCAGTCTCTTCATAAACAGCCATGATTCATTCAGAAAGTGGATAAACCATTGCAGTGGTTTGCTCTTAATGGTTCTGTGCCAGAGCTTTAAAATCAGCTTGCTTAAAATCATAATGCCTCTAATGATTTTTGAAGACCTTTTTACTTCCTTTCAGGGTTTTGAAGCTTTGTTTTTGCTTTTTCATTTTTCTCTGTGATCAAGAATGTTGAAATCGAAATAAGAAAAGACAAGTCACATAATTCTGGATCTGGCTTCTGGGTTGTGGCAGGCGCTACTAACATTGTGAGACTTACTAAATCATAGAAGTTGATATGTTCTCTGCCCTTGGCAAATCATTGACTTAGTGTAGTTCTGTCATACTCTTTTTGCGAGGATTGCATGTTTTCGTCTGCGTGAGCCCTCCTGATGTGTTACAAAAAAACACTTTGCAAGTGGGGTACCCACATTTATAGTTGAAACGGGCCAAACACGAAAATGGGTCCTTATCCCACTTTCTCAAACATTGCCCTAACAAATACTTGTTTGTATCTTCTTAATTTAGCTTTGCTCTGCCTTGCTCTTGCTAGCATTGCTCTGCCTATCTACTATGATGTGCATTACCATATCATCAGTATGGGGTGCTGATGTTTTCAGCTTCAGTTGCAGTATGGCTGTCCACTATTTTCCATAAACGTTTGCACACTTTCACACTATATTTTGAGGCTGTCCCTTTTGAGTAGGTGTGTATATTGGCCATCGTGCTGAGAGGCAGTGTTTCCTGAGGTAACTTGGCAGACAAGAGTTCCCTCACGGTGCTAATATTACAGTTCGTTTTCAATTCCAGAGATCTCGTGCTTCCATATTTTTCAATTTTATATCTTGTTTACAGAGTGAACATATTGGATTAGCATAAGTAACTGTGTTTGAGTTTAAAAGACAGAATCTTTCCATTTGTTATTTCTAGATAGCTGGTGCTTTTATGTTCCCTTTTCGCTCTTATTACATCTAACACTTGAAATGCAGGTAGGTTTTACTGATAGCTCCTGCAAGGGGTTGAATGGCAGGAACATATGTAAGAAACTTTCATTATGTAAAAAATAGACATGTTTCTCTGTCAGCAAATAGACTGCAAATATGAAAGCAGGACAGTGTTTTTATCATGAACCTCAGAACCAGCATATATTGCCGCCTTCAAAAATGAAAGGACACTCCAGGGTTTGTGGGATAACACTTCCTTTTCCTCCATTTTTCATTATCTCTTCACTTTAGGAATATTTAAGAAAGAATTTCAGTGACACGCATATGAAAGGTGGCACAGGAGGCTTTGCTGGGAAAACCAAAAGTATGCATCTCCAGAGCAGCAAAGTTGTCTTTGACTCCAGCTGCAAGCATTCTTACATATTGCATCCTATCTCTTTATTTAAATCAGCTGAGAATATCTAACCCCATTTCTTTTGAATGAAAAAATATTAGAAACATGAAGCATTATTTTCATAAGCATTTTCCATGTATATGTTTATAGAAAAGTGGAGAAACTCTCAGATATTGTCTAGACTACTTAATTCATTGGCCATTGCTTCCCAGAATGAATTTTTGTTTTGTTTTGTTTTTTGTTCCTTTTTTCCCACTCCTGCACCTTTAAAGTGGCAGACAGCATTTTCTAAATGTCTCTTCCTTTTGGTGCCTTTATGCTTTTGCCCTGCTGAGGCATTTGTTAAAGGGCCTGACTTGCAGTGGGTAGAGATGTGGTACCTTCAGAAAGTGTAAGCTTCTATAAGATGCCTGAAGGTTGGTTCCATTAACCTGCAGAAATTAAAACTAATCCCAAAATATTTGAAATACATTTTCAAACCCACTCAGCTCAGTAAATGTGAAGGTTTTGAGCATATTAGTGAGATGTAGACCCTTGTTTTGATAGGTGTTGTACTTACTAATATTTTATCTTTTAAGTCAAGGTCTTATATATATTTTTTTAAAAAAGCAAATTAATAAATAAGGAAATTGTAAGTCTAACATTGCCTGTGTAACACCAATTATTCTAGTTCTCTGATGTATAAAGAAATACTTTTATCACAGCATGAGTTATACTTCACTGCAACATAAATGCTATTCTTTCATCAGTAATTTCCACATATATACCTAAAAATTGAAGTAAAAAACATCATAAAACATAGCTGAGTTAAATCTGTTGGCCAGCCTATAGAGTATGTGTACTTATTTTGTGAGTGGATGGTTTTATTGCCTTTCCATTAAGTGCTTTCCTAATTACTGCTTTCCTTAAAAACAATATTTGTAAATATTCCAGAGTAAAAATAACAGTAATTATAATGTTTCAGTAATATGTTTTCAAATAAAGGTCGTGATTATTAGAGAGATGCAAAAACTAGAAAAATAGCTAGTTTAAAGCTTGCAAAACCAGGATTTAGGTTTTAATGAGATTTGGATTTGGTGGTTAGGCCAGAGTATAGTTGGTGCAGAGGGAGATGGCTGCCTTCTCCTGAAGTCTCAGCTCTCTATATGTTCCTTGTGGTTGCGTAGTGGAGTTATTTTTTTATTTCTTAATTTTTTTTTATGTTTTCAGACTCTAAATCCAAGTCTTTCCCTTACTGAAGTGTCTTTTGAAACAGACTTTCTCTGGCTCAGCCTGATGGCTGTGCCAAACTAGTTGTGATGTGTCCCCTTGCCTCATACCCAAAAGAATGGGGATGCTTCCATCTCCATCTTATCTTCCTCCACCTAAGGATTTGGCCACTGACGTGGTGATGTGGGAGAAGGCCGGCAGCCACGGCTTTAGGCTGCTGAGGCTGGAGCAGAGGTGCCGGTCTGATCACCGTGCTCCATCCCTTGTCTCGTGGCACAGATGAGAGCAGAGTGTAGTCAGTAGTGCTGTCGCTGGTGCGGTTCTTCTGGGATCTGGAGCCTCTCGTTTTTTCATAGCCTTTCTTTTTTTATCCTCCCTTTGTGTGTCACGGTTTGGAACAGAAGAGTTGGTGCTCAGAGGGCCTTGTGGTGTGACTGCGTGATGTGCTAACAGCGCAGAACCAGAAGGAGAGCGAGTTACCCCAGCTGGCTCAGCTAAGCCCCTTACTCATACAAGAGGTAACTGCCATCGTGGCATAGGGGCACGAGGGAAAAGGAGACATTATAGGCTTCTGTAGTAGTTTAGCTTATTTACTGTGGAAATTGTGGCTGAAGAGAGACTTCTGAAAGCTGTGTTAACTGGGAGAAGCTAAGTGCCCTCATGAAATACAAGTCAGGATGTAAGAAAAGGCATGGAGGGCCTTGTGGAAGAAGCAGACAAATGGGCCATCTGTAACCGTAGAGACACTACTGCTAGATGCTGGTAGTGCTTCTAAAGTCATAAATTGATAATGCTGTTAGTGTTAGATGCCAGAACTGCTGCTAGTGTCCAACAGCAGGAGTGATTTTCCCACTGGGAGAGTGAGTCATGCCGTCCCTGTGGAGAGAAGTGTATTAAAAATGTGGAAACCAGTGAATTACGCCAGTTTTTGGAAAATACTGAAATATATCTTATACAATGCCTGCGTTGTCACATTGCAAATAGGTTCAGATACGTAACCTATAGCAAAATAGGGACCTGTACAGGACAGGTTTGTATTAGGTGCTACAGGGATGTGCAGAACGACATGAGGAAGAAGGGAAGGAACACAGACAAAAGGCTTAAGGTGGAGATGGATAAATGATAAACTAGAGTTGGGTCTCCATCAGTGATTGTCACCCCTCTAGGAGGAGAATGCAGAAAGTGTCTTCTCCGCCAGCCCCAGCAGTTGATAACACATCCCGGATTCCCACTGCCAGGCAAGTCCATGGTCAAGCTGGGAAGTCAGCCTGGGGGTCAGGGTTTGGGTGAGGACCAATGTTCATCATATTACTTAAGACAGTTTTTTCCTGTAGGTAGAACAACGTGCAAGTGCTGCATCAGAAAAGCTAAAAGGAATTGTTGTAGTCCTTGAACTGAGCAATAAGGGGAGAGAGAAAGTGACTCTGTGAGCATGGGAAGAGCAAATGACATGGTATGGCAGGTCCTCTCAGGAACACTCAAGGACTGAAAGAAGTTTAGTAACACAGAAATGGAACGGATGAAACACTGTGTGGCAGGTGGGGAGGTGCAAGGAGGCAACAAAGCTCTCGTCTCTAAGCTCTGTGCACTAATGTACCTGTCCTGTTGTGAAAACAGGTAGGGCAGAGACCTGGGCTCCCAGGGGCCAAGTGCCTCCTTCAGCAGTTGTTTTCCATTGATACAAATGGGCTCTTTGGGGAATGTGTCATAGCTGTACAAGCCTTTTTTAGAAGCAACACCTGAGAGTTGCGAGAGAGCCATGCGGCCAAGTCAGAGCCTGCTTGTACCAATAGCATGACTAAGACTTGTGCTGATGTAAAGAGTGCTTCAATAAAGTAAGCAGAGATGGAGAGACGTGATAGAACTGAAGGTGAAAAAACTGCTTGAGGTCTCTGTGCTCCCAGAGAAGTATTACTTCGATGACTGCAGTAATGATTTGTTTGTGGTTATACAACGTATTTTAGCTACAGAGCGATGAGTCAGAGCATTTCACAAACAGTGCGATTTTAGTGTACCATATCCCTTAGCAGCCTGAACTTAGACTTCCATGCTCTTCTAAACCAACGTGTCTCACTTTACAAAAGATGCCTTATACACGCATACAGTTGTGTACTGAAGAAATTCAGTCTGTCTCACAAGAAAGCAGTCGTTATTAAATCAGACACCAAAAAATCAGCTCAGGTCATAAGCTATGTTGCAAAACATAAAATCTTTGTCTTTTCAAGAAGTTTTTGTATACAAACAAGCAAGGGGGTAAGGAAGTCAATGCAGATGATTCCCTTCCAAGCCTTTGGAAACAAATATGCTGCAACCCTGACCTAACAGCATACAGAAAACCTGTTAGTGTGCAGCTCCTTTTTTTTTTTTCCTGGTTAGGTACAGAGATCTTGGCTTTGTTCATGTTTGTATCAGGTAAACTCTGCGTTTTGAACCTTGCAATGTAGTGTTACACAAAGAACCTAGTTTACTTTAAAGGTGAAAATATTGCCTTGTGTTTGGCAGCAGATAACTTTGTGATATTTGGGTAATGTCGTGTTGGTTACCGCTCAGCAAGTCAGTGCAAGCAGTTAAGCAGTTGGTTACGTGTACAGAAAAGTAGATCTTATGTGACTAAATGACATTGGCAGACCATTGCAGATTAGGTTTCATTTTCCATTCCCTTATTTTTGAATAGTTCCTTTTGAAACCCTTTTTCTTTTAGGATTTGATGTATTGCAACCCATGTGTTGGAAGTTACAGCAATGAATATCTATGAAAATTAGGTATGAGTAAATCAAAAGTAGAGAAGATGTGGAAAATGCAAATCAATTTAGATTCACAAAATTTATTAACTTTTGGGAGTTTTTTTACTCCCAAGAATATGCAGTATATTATGTCCAAGAAACATCAGTTGTGGCAGGGAATGGGGGCGTCAAAGGGAGAAAAGTAGTTTTATCTAAATAAAAGTTCTGTGCAAATGCTGAAGAAAACCAGAGATGATGTTGCATGGCAGAATTCATCTGTTCCAGCAAGTGTGTATGCTGTAGATGGAGCAGCAGCTGAATTGCTGTAGAAATTAATTTGCCCCACACAGAATAAGTTGAATAATTTACTAGAATAAACATGCAGGGCTGTGATAGGAAACCATCTACTCACTGTATCTGTAAGGGGGAAAAAATGAAAGTAATCTTGTAACTTGCTCTTTGTAAGCAGAGAGAGAAGACCGAGATTTCCTGGGCTCCGTGTGTGATAGGGTGGAGAAGCAGGGCGGAGAAGCCCCTCTGCGTGCTACCATCTTGATGAGCAAATAGGGATACCTGGAAGAACAGACCCAACAGTATTTGCACCTGAAAGCACAAAGAAGTCTTTATGGTTGGCCCTCATACTGATGCATGTTCCTTTTCCCTGGAGGAAGGAAAAATCATTAGAAATCTGTTCCTGGAGCAGTGCAGCTGTGTACCATGCCAGACACGGGATGTGTGACAGTTGCATCTGGTTTCTGTGTGATGGTTACAAAGCCTGTATGGTTGCTGTCAATCGTACAGCGGTGAGGCATGATGCTAAATTAGTTAAAATAATTCACAAAGGAAAAAGAATGCATGGTCTTATTTTGTTTTCCTTTGCAGTAAAGTGATAGGATGCCCCAGGTCTCCGGCAGGTGAAACCTGACAAAGAGAAGTGAACTCCTTGGGTACGTGTACATCTATGGGCTGTGAAAGTGGACATTCTCCTGCCATCCCGACCTGACCAGCGTGCTGGATGTACATGTGCCTCGTGTGTTCACTGCCAGCAGACATGGGAGCTGTTCCCCTGTGCTGCTCAGGGGGAGGAGGTAGAAGAGGGTGGATGGGAGGAAAGTGTTTTTAGTTTGCTTTTAGTTTCTCACTGGTCTAGGTTGTCAGTAATAAGCAATAAATTACATTAATCTCATTTACACCAAGTCTGTTTTGCCCATGACAGCAATAGGTGAGCGATCTCCATGTCCTGTCTCAGCCCTTGAGGTTTTATTTTCATTGTATAAAAACATACAACTCCCCCCCTGGAGTATTTTCTTGTGAAGGTGAGGAGTGAGAGAGTGGCCTGGTGGTGCTCAGCGGCCTGTTGGTGCTAAACCACCACGGGAGAGCTGCAAATCTCTTAACAGTTCAGCAAGGCACTAACCAAAATAGACAAAATACGGTGAAATGAAACCTAGCTGTTTATTTCAGGCAACAGAGAAACACCAGCCTTGGTGCTAAATTTCATGTATATGAAGTATTTATCATATAAATAAATAAAACTTAATCAGAAGAAAACTATTTGATCCTTCGTACAAGAAAGAGAAGGAAACAAGAAAAGGCACAAAAGCACCATTTGTTTTTTCACATCCACTGTTGTTTCTGACTCTTGGCTGTTGTTTAGAGGAGGAAAAAAACTGGAGTGTTTTCATTTGGTCTATGTGAGAAGATGTTTGTGTCTTCTGCACAGTATAGAATTGTTTTTATCGAAACCAATTGATTCAATACTTTGTTTAGGAGACTTTCTGACTTCTTTTGCTAGAGTCTTATGTCACATTAGTAGCACACATTCAGATGTCCCCTGTTCTCCCCCAAAACATCATGCAAGTGCTGTATTGGGTCTGGCTTACATGTAAAACATAACCCTGTAAGACAAAAAGCTTTGTGCTCCTGTTGAGCCTTTCAGGCAGGTGGATTTGGGGAAGTGTATATACTTGAGGCGGATTGCATCGCAGGCACTGCTCACCAGTCGTCTGTCTAAAGTGGTCTGGCCTCCTCTGGTAGCCAAAGGAAAGAGATGTGTCCACAGGATGATTGACCCTCAGCCAGTGGTTGAATTTTATTGCACTTGTTCAAATACATTACTCCTAGATAGCCGAAGGGGACACAAATCTCATCTTTATTAGTGTAATAGCAAATGGCCTGGTCAGAGCGAGTCGTTGAACCGGGAGCTGCCACAGCAGGTGAGGATGTTTGCCTTCAGACATGGTAGAGATAGCAGCTGATTGTCACTACCTACTGCATGCTAGGAGTGGTGGCAGAAACACTTTGAAGTTACAAAAGGGGCTCTATCCATGTTTACAGTCTGGTTTTCCGACTTTGTCGTGTTTCCTACCACACCAAGTCCTTTGGAAAATAGACTTGCGTATGGGCAGGCTCGGTAGCTCGTTGTAAGCTGGCAGAAGGATGCTGTGGTACCCAGGTCTTCAAATGTCTGAGTTCAGTGATGTGGCTGTGTGCTGTTCTCCTGCTTTTTTGCTCTTGAAAGAGGAGCAGCCAGATTTCTTGGGCTGCTGATGCCTATAAAATTTTGACTCGCAGAACTGCTTCTCTAACCACTGCTGGGAAATGAGTTCAGTGGGGTGGTGGATGGAGCAGCTGCTCCCTGCGCCTTGCCCAGCTGAGAAGATTATTCTGGTGTCAGTTGATTTGTCTTTCCTGCCTACCTAAAGTTCTTCCCCTGTCCTCGCTTGGATCATCTTCTGGTGAATTTGCCAAGCCTTCTACGTGGGATCCATTAGTGAACCAGACTTCCTTGTGCACACTTAATTCGTTGTGCTCTCATGAGGACAGTTCTGTGCTACCCAAAGCTTACGATTAGTCTGGTTTGTGAAGGCTGATTCAGCAGACACATCTCCTATTGCAGTCTCAAGTGCAGCAAGCATTATGCATATCTGCTGTATCAAATTCCATGGAGCTTGTGGGTGGTTTAGAAATAATGTGAGCTAAGCAGTTTCTGAGCACAGCTTGTTTCTGTAGATGAAGGAACTATAGCTTTTACAAAGCGCAGCTTTTTAATTTTTTTTTTGTCCCGTATGTTAAAGAGGGGCTTGGAAGTGGGAATCATAGAATCACAGAATGGTTTGGGCTGACACAAAGAAGCTTGTTTTGTATTTTGGGCGAAGTGGGAGAACCCAGTTTGTAGTGTTTATGCATTTTTTGGAAACATGTGAGTAGAAGATAGTGAAGTTTGAAAGCACTGCCCTGGCAGAGACAGAAATGTATAAGCTTTGCTGATTTCACATGTGCCTGGATTTACATGTGTAGTGATTCCTCTCTGTATCATTAAGGATTCTCTGGGAGCAGGAACAACACCTGTGAACTAGCCCTTCAACTAGCCCTTCAACTAGCCCTCCACGTGGAACCTAGGAACAAGCAGCGTCCACGGGAGGAAGGGCACAGCTGACAGTGGTATGTGTCAGGGACTTGCTCTGCAGCCTCCCTGTGATCTGAGAGCACTATGCAGTAGAGGTGAACGCTGCGTAGGTAGTGTAATCTTTCCTGATCTTAAAAGTCTGTTGGCACTGGAGCTGCTGGGTGCAAGGTGTCCTTCTGCAGGAGCAGCTGAGGGAATGGCATTGCCTGGGTAGTGCTCCTGAAGGTGGGGGCACGCTGCCAGTACAGTTCTGTGCTGTTTTGGGCAGATTTCGCTGCTGTTGTGGTTTTAAATACACTAGTTTGCACAGACTGCTTTTGACCCCTCGACAAATTTGTGCTTAAGGACTCACGTTACCTGTGCATCCATCTGCAGACGCATCAGTCTTTGTGCTGAAAAACAGAATCTAGAGATAGTCAAGAGGAGAACTGCAAGCTGGTTTATTTTGTAATTCAGTCGGTTAGTGATGCTTCTTCTTTGAGAATCAAAGTGTTGGGGTGTTTGAATTTTGCTTGTGCTGATCCCGACATTACCTCTGCCCCTGTTTCCTGACTGTGCTCCTTTGCTGCTCTTAGAAAAAGCACTGTGTTGATTCTAGTACACCATTTTTTTTGTGAATCTGACATCTCTTTTTTTTCCCCAGGTACGGCTGAGAAGAGGCTGTTTTTTAGCACATGGGATACAGGTGCAGAGGAATGCCCCTGATGGCAGTAACGTACATGTGTCAATGGCAGTTTTTAGCAGGAGCAGGGCAGTAACTCTCAGGCAGAAGAATAGGCAATAAAGCACATCTTAGAGGAAGAACAGGACGGCCTCTTAGGCTTAGAAAAGCAGAATTTGCCTGTATATAAGGGATCAGAATTGTAATCTGTCAGTATGAAATGTCACATAACAGGCATGGCATGTGTAATGTAGGAGCATAACCGTGCACTCCAACGATGTGCCCTAATACTGAAGTCAGATGTCTCTTTGAATGTCTAAGAAGAATATGGTGCCAGAAGTGATTATCTCAGTATAGGTAATCGAGGCAGCTCTGTAGTGTTACGAACAGTATTATTTGATGTGGAAGATGACTGACCCAGCAGAGCAGTAGCTGGCAGAACAGTCCAGGAAATGCTGAAGCTTATGTCTGTTTTGAAGGAGAGACAAAGATGTGGTAGTCAAAACAGCTCAATCTATTCCTAGGCATTAGAGGTGGAAAAAAAGGCATTTTTTTTAATAAGCTAAACAAACAAGTACTTGGCAGTAGCATTATTATATCTGCATACACATCAAGTCTTTGTAGTGGTGTTAGCAGTATGCCATCCTGAATGCTTTTCAATATCTTCTGTCTTTTGTTTGCTTTCTGCTTTGTTGAGAAAAGAGCTCTCCAATTAAGTTTCTTAAGGATCTTCTGCTTTGCACACTAAGTTCTTTCTAAGCTAAGCAAAATGCCTCATGGCAGTGCCTTATGGCTGTGCTGGGAGGTGATGGCCATTTCTGTGTACTGATTAGTCAAAGCTCGGTGAGCTGAAGCAGTCTAGCCCAAACACCTCAGTTATCCAAATGTCAAAGCTAGTCATGAAGGTTTGATGTGAAAACTCAAGTCTTCAAGTGTTGGTGCACTGGTCATACTCAAAGCACATAAATCTTTCCCTGCATTGGCAGATGAATGAACTTGGTGACCTGCTACGTCTTTTCCATCTCTCTCTCACATGATTGTCCGTGCTGAAGCCCTAGAGCATCACTGTTGTTGCCTCCTTCTGAGCCAGCTGGCCTCAGGGAAAGAATCTGTCAGTGACTGGGGGAGCTGGCCAACTGGCTGTGAGTTGTGTGCAGGCTCAGGGGACCCCTCCTTCCTCCTTTTATAGCCTGCAGAAATGGGCCTCTCTATTATCTGAACCCGTGATTGTTTGGAGATTGCTGGGCTCTGCCACGACCCGGGGATAATAGCCTTGTGCTTTATAGTGTCCTGCTGCCCTTTAAATTTGAAGTGTGGTGAGAGCAAAGTGTGGCAGTTCTTGAAATAGCACGGAAATGGAGCCAGCCCAGGGCCTCTGTGGAGATCTAAAGCAAGTGGGGTGCAGCCAGCACAGCTACCATGTTGCCGGACCAGGGCATCCCTCTGCAGCCTCTGCCTCCCAGTTTGTAACCTAAATCCACCCCGTCCTGCTGCAGCAAAAGGGGAAAGATAACTCTGGAATTAGAGCTGGCTTTCTGTGTGTGAGATGGGTCCCATGCATAGCACGAGGCTTTCAGGTGGAGACAGCACGTGTCTCCTTGTGTCATCAGGGCAGTGAGATAAGGGTAGTGTGTAACTGGTGAGATGGGAGTGAGAATTACCACGGCAAGAACCTTCCTCCTTCACTCCTCTAGGCCCAGCGTAACAGTAGTGCCTAGAACATTGCTACAGTGGAGGAAGAGGCCTTTGAATCCAGACGGTCATCTTTTCTTTTTCATGTATGTGCAGGCTTCCAGGTGTTGGCAAGAAAAGGGTAAATCCATGAAGAGATGAGCCTTCCTTACAAGGATTAAAAAAAAAAAAAAAAAAAGAAAGAATTGAGTTAGTTAAACAAGAGGACAGCAGGAGTAGGAGAACAGACAGATGAAAAATACATGAAAACAGTAAAGAGAGAAGTAGTATCTGGAGAAGAGAAATGGCCATATGCTCAAAAATGTTTGAGCTTAGGGACTCCCCAGCCTTACTGTATTTCTCATGAGAGTTAAGCTTTTAAGAACAGAAGCCACTATTGGAAAAGCTTTTTAGATTCTTGAATCACTTCTGATGGTTTCCAAATTTTTATCTGGAGTCTGACGCACTAGGAAAAGCTTCTCTTTGTCACTTAAACTATTCCATTCTAGGAAATGCAGGAAGCTGTTCTGAAGGTTTCTTGCACGTTACCCATGCAGGATGAAGGTGAGATGAAGGTGCACTAACAGAACAGAGCCATGTGGGATGTGACGTCCATTGCTGCTTGCAGTTCACAGAAGGAAAAGTGAATTTTTGGAGTATTTGATCACAAAAATGTAACAGACAAGCAGCTGTGCTGAGTCATACTGAAGGTTTATATGGCCTTGTATGCTGCTACCAGCTGTGGCCTCTGTCACATGGCCTGTGAGCCAGGTTCCTACATGCAGATACTGCCCCAATTTATTCCCTTGACATCCAACAGATTTCAGCACAAATCAGTTTTTGTGAGCCAGTGGTGGTGGTTTTCATCTGAGTCTGTTTCTTTAGAGTCAGCTTTGATGCTTGAATTAACTAGGTTCTTTTTAGTATGTAACTTATATTTTTATTATTTTTTCCATCTTATTTTGATTAGGGTAGGATTTCTTCTCTCAACAGGTGCTCTGAGAACTTACTGCTCTGGCTTGTGAAGAACAAAACGCTGTCTCATATGCCACAATCATATCTAGACTTAGGGTGGTACAAAGCACCTTTGCATGTTGAACTCATATTCGAGGAAAACCCTGAAGTCAGTCTTCATCAGCATACGTGTAGTCTAAGGCAGAGTCTTTAAATAGCTGATTCCTATGCACCACACTCTGCATTACCCTGATACCTGGTGATGAAATAGCGTTCAGTAAAGTGGCACTGATATTGTGCATCTTCTGGCAGAAGTTCTTACAATCTGCACCGATTGTAGCTGTTCAGGAGAAAGGTAAGTATGCCCCTTAGGAGAGCTGGAAGGGAGAGCTGCTTATCTGCACACACCTGAAACTGGAAGGGACAATTCACTGGAACTTAATTTGCTGCATGCTGGAAAGACTAATGATGATTCTGCGTTATGTTGGCGAAGACATGAGGTAGATGGCAAAAATGCTCTTAATGTAGTGCCCAGGTAGTAGAAATTTATGAGAAGCCTGTTATGTTTTTGCAACCTGTGATGTCATTTCAAAATCTTCCTGTAAGGTTTTTAAGGGAGAGAGCTGTAATACTGTAATCTAAAGAATAAAGACACCTGCACTAAATCTGACAGTAATTTAAGTTCTGTTCCTAACTGCTGGTAAATGTGCTATTGCTATAGAAGACTATTTTAATCTTACTTGCAGTGTTTTCACTGTAAACAGGTACAGTGGGAAAAGGGAGGAAAAACCCCTAGGAAAAGCAGCTATTTCATTTTATGCTGACATAATACTGACAGGGAGGAAAGAATAAAATGACTTCTGTCATATCTCGTCTCCACTTTTTTTTCCAGCAGCAATTCCTGTTCAGTGGGACATGATGTTGATCAGAGGGTGAAGTAGCTAGAACAGGTATGGTATTAACAGGTGGTTGGGTGCTATCTGAAGTGCAAGAACGTAGAAGAAACTATCAATTTCTGTAAAAACTTATGTTCCTTAATGAAGGGGTAAAGAAAACAGTAAAGACTTACTATAACGCTTCTTGTGGCCCAGGATAGTGTTTCAGCTGAAAACCTTCACCTGTATATTCTGATTTCCAGCTACCTGGGACTTCCTTAGCTGTAGGTTTTTAAATTAAATAGTTCCACATGCTGTGTGTGTGCTCCCTACCCCCCATGCCCCTCATGTATTTGTCCAATTGATATTTTAAACCCACGTACGCTTCCAGCGTAAACCTCATCTTCTGGAGTGGATGACCCAGCTTGACTACATGTTGTAGGGAAAAAATAAAACTGCGTCTGAGTCTTCCACCCACTAATTTCATTTGATGACCTCTGTTTCTTTTGGGGGAAACGCTGGAAAATCATTCTTTATTTACTTTCTTCACTTGCGATTTTATAGACATCTGTGACATTTATCATAAACTGTCCAGCCAGCTTGCCAGGCTGAGGATCCCTTATCTTTTCAGGCTCTCCTTACACGGTAGCTGGTCCATGTTTTTCATCAAGCTTTCCAGTTCTGCTGTCTTTTCTGAGAAGAGGCAGCCCTACGTGTGCACAGTGCCCAAGATACAGATGAAACACTGATTTGTGACAAGAAGTTTTTCTGTTTTTTCTTAATTTTTTTCTAAAACTTCATTTCCATATTTGACTAGTACTTAGCACTGAGCTTAGATTTCAGAAGGGTTTCCAGTATAATGCCGAAATTTCTGCCGTAAGCGGTGTCATCTGTTTCAGATCCCATCCATACGTCATAGAATTGTTTTAAGCAATTACGCGTTACTTGGTATATTACGAATGGATTTCATTTGGCACTTAGTCATATTGTTAGTCATCTGTAACTCATGCCAGATTTTTTGTTTTTATTTACTTGAATAACTTGGTCCTATCAACAAACCTAGAATGTTCATATCAAAATAAGGCTTACCTCACCCTTCTCCTGGATCACTTGGTAATATGTTGGACATACAACATCCGATATCCACAGCAACAGCTACGAATTTAGAGTAGGACCCTGCAAGACTTCACTGCATCCTTTGTTTGGAAAAACTAACCTCTTATTTTTCTTCTACTTTTTTTTTATTAGGTCACTTCCAGTCTTCACCCAGGGCAGTGTCAATGAAGACCTTTTCTTGAATTCAAGTAGACTTTATCACAATGATCTCTCCTGCCTGCACGCACAGTGACTTTTTTTCAAAGAACTCTAATGTATCCGAGAGGCACAATTTCCTTCTACAAAAGCTGTGTTGGTCTTTCTGTAAAAAGAGAGGTCATAAGATTGTTGCCAGTAAGGGGCATTCAAAAGCTGCAAATTCAGTGGTGATTAAAAAGTAAGATTTATCAAAACCCAGTTGTGAAACAGAATTTTCGTCTTTGGTTACAGAGCCATGGCTTTATTAAACACACCAAACATTGGGTGATTTCACACACTGACTGCAAAATGGTTTGTTTTGTGATTTAGTGGCAAACATGTTTTGTATGCAGACCTTATTTGAATGCCAAGTCTGAAATTCTAGCACCAAGCTGTTTTCTAGTTGTTTATCCTTCCGGCAGAAGTAGTGGCCACATTAGTTTACACTTTGATAATTACCATGTGTGTGAGAGGATTTTTGCCATATATATGTATATATTTACTCCCCTAATTTTGTATCCACGAAAAGCTACGTGGGGTTACCTGTAAAATCTGTGTCTGTTCAGCAGCTGTTAGACAAGTAGCACTGTGTTTTTTCCATGTTGTCTTTAAGTTATTCTTCTTGCTTTGGGGGGACTGCTGTGAGAAATAGCCATCATCGAATCCTTGGATTTTCTTTTTCAGAAGTCAGGAGGTACCTTCCTCCATTCTCTCTCGAATTCTGATGACATTTTACAGAAAGCAAGACTGACAGATATAGATCAGATCTACTTAAGAATGATTTTTAGCTGCCTGGCCCTCTGTTGAACTGCTGACGCGGAGGTCAAAGACCTCAGTCGTCCTTTGAGCTGTCTGTCCCCTGTGGACGGAACGACTCATGCTGGTATCAATGACTGGCATGCAGCGTAATTTTTTAACGGGAGAGTACTGTGAAAAACAATCCTATGGAAATGCATTCCATGGTAGCAGAGTAGCAATCAACAGTCCTGTCTCTCCCCACTGGGAGATGACTAATATTCAGGTTATTGCCAAACTGTTAATACAAAATAAAAAGCAAGCCCATTCCAAGACACCCGCAGAAGTCTCGGATGAGCTTTCTCATTAAATTAAACTTTTATATATATATGTAGGAAGCAGTTTTAATTATTTTTGTCCCTGCAATCATAAGTAATGCCATCAGGTTACTGTAACATTTGGAGTGGAGATGTACTCAGCATTTCTGGCAGTCCTGTGTGTTGGCACGTGGCTGTCCATGCTGTGATCAAGGCTGTGCTGGAGGGTAGGTGGCTGGCTGGGTGGGTTGAGGAGTCATTATGCAAGCTAACTTGCTTCTGTGTCAGTTTGTCAATAGAGGCGTTACAAAAATCAGTAGTAAGCTGTTTGGGAACTGGGGCTTTGCCAGACTAGAAGAATTAGCAGCTTCTTGAGTACTGGCAATAGGAATTAGGTCATCCGAGGAAGTCGGCCATGTGCTCAACAATAGATGGTAGCTGTAGTTCATTTAATCAGAGGGTTTAAGATGATCGTGGGGAAAAGGAAGGGAGGGGAAGGCTGTTGTAGTCAATGTACTTCTTGCAGATACACAGAAAGCATTAATATATGTCTTTTTGGGAGCAAATTGGCTGCCAGCTCTGTCTTAAGCATAAGAATGTTGTTTGCTGTCTGAATCATTCTCCTTTTTAGCTTCCCTATTTTAGGCAACACATTTGTTTGAATTCTCTCTTACTTTGGATACATCTGAAGTGCCCCACTGGCCTGCTCAGGTTTTGAAGAGGTGTAAAGTCCTGGTTGGTGAAATTGCGTCTGGTTTATAAAGAGAATATAAAGAGAATAGTGTTGTATTCCAGATCATACTGCAACTTGGTATCTTGTTCCAAAAAATTAAATAGGAAAATATTTGGTTGTTCCCTAGGGACTCATGAGAATAATCCAGAACAAGAAAAAAAAAAGAAGATAGTTTATTGTAGTAGTAGAAGAACAAAATGGTAAGGTAGATGTGAGTTGTGACTTGACTCAGTGATGCTTCATCTTGGGGTGAAGGAGCAATGGAAAGGAAAGTTTTGTGTGTGTATGCAGGAATTTTGGATAGGCTGTTGGGTATGGTATTGAAAACCTTTTAAATTGTTTTGTTGCTGGAGAGCAGGGCTGTGTGGTCCAGTAGCTGGATTTTGCTTTTTTTTTTTTTTTTTTTCCCCGCTGACCTATTCTGCTTTTTCTCTGTTGTAATTTTCTCACTTTGAAATTATTATTATGCTCACCCTTGTGAACTGATTTGTGATAATTGGTGGAAAAAAGAAGGAAAACCCAAGCAGAAGGACTGATAGGTGTAAAAAGCCCCAGAAACAGCCAAGAGAAACATTAGAGAAGTTTTAGTGCAAAAGTAGATTGCATATTTGTACATGTACTTTGTAGGATGTGCCATTCTCTCTGATTGTTTGAATAGGTAATTCAGTAATTCCTGTAAAGAGGTAGTTAGAGGCTTCAGTATGAGCTTCAGAAACGTTCATGACCTGTAATCGTAGTTGGTGAGAAGGGGCCTTTCCTCATAAATTCATGGGCATGCAGAAACCAGGCTTCTTTCCTTCCAGAAGAAAGGATGAACTTTACACAGCTTCACTTTATTTCTTCCTTTCAAGAATATATTTGGCCAGGTTTTAAAAGGACTCAGCTTCCATTTGAGCACCTAAATTAAATGGTTGGATTTGCAAGTGTTCAGCATCCAGCTGATACTTTAATTTCCACATATGTACCCAAATGGGAGAAGAGCCATTTTGCCCATGTGGCCAGTTGCTTATTGAGTCGGTTGTGATCAAGACTCGGAGCGCTCTGGGAGCACTCTGTTAAAGTCCTCACAGAGCAGGCAGCCTTCTGGGGCCATTTATAAAGCCATGCTGATGGGCTAATGGGAACGAAATTCTGAAGTTGTGCAACCACACCTTTGTAAATCAAAGCGGAGAGGGCTCTTTGCAGGTTGTTATTTTCACCTGCTCACAGAATTCAGCAAAAAAATGAGGGGAAATTCAGGTAGTTGCCACCACGAGAAAGAAAATGCTGAGCATTCACATAGAAGAAGTCAGTGAGGTGTGCAGAATTCCCAGGCTGTGTTCAGTAAGCAGGGAGCACAACTGGGAGGAATATCCTTTGGGAGCAGTGCACAGCTGAACAGCATACATCTAAGGCTTGGTCCTGTTCTTCTTGGCACCTTGAAAAGAAAACCACGTGAGGAATCACAGGTTTGTGGTGTTCATCAACTGGAGGCTCTAGATATGGATTCAGACTGTGTAGCTTAAAAAAAGGGGAGTTATTGGTGCTCAGATCACTCAGTAGCTATTGCATGACGTTATGGCTGGTAGTATTCCTTGTTCTGAGTTTTCATTTAAAAAAAATCTTGACCAGTCGTTTTTACTTCTCACCTTGAGACGTTATCTGAAGAACCACATGAACATCGTTTGATTCTTACTTCATACTCAACCTAGGCTGTTCCTGCACTCCTCAGCACGTACAGATGCCTTAGAGAGAAGCATTACACTTCTTGTTGGAGTCTCGCAGTGAGGAGACAGTGGTTGATTGCAGGACTGGAAATTGGGCTGCTGCTGGTACACTTGCATGCTGGTAGAGGCACGCGGAGGTAATGCTGCCTGGCACCTGATGACAAGAGCATCTGTTGTCTGAGAGAGGGGAAGAGTGGAGTGATAGGCTACAGCTTCAGTAACCTGGAGCTTTCTTCCTTGTTGCTTTAATGCTTGGCCTCTGTTCCACAACACGGTGTTTTAGGTTTCAAAGTGAAAAGAGAGCTTTTCACAAACACTGTATTGGCTTGGCAGCCTCAGAAACACATTAGCTTTTCTAAAGCATGAAGGTGTTGAAGAAATCCTTCACTGAAGATGCAGAACGATGATAATAAGAACTTTTACATCTTGGTGTTGGAGCCATAAACAAAAATGTCAGATGTATGTTGCTAACAGCAAACTTCTTCCTTAGCACTGAAGATGTTCAGACAAGATGCCTGGAGGTGGAGAGCCCCTAACTCCAGTTGGTGGGGAGTGTCCTCAGGCACTTTGAATATCCTGTTATCATCTTCCTCATAACTAAGAGATGTTGGCTGCATGGTTAACACTTGTCCCTACTTATTTAAAAGATCTTCTGATGTTGTTAGTGGATTTCTCTCTTTCATGGCTGATCTGCCATCCCTTAGTTTGTACCACAGGATATAAAGGTGTTACGGGACTGACTGATACGGGATCTTACAGGAACTTTGTGTGTTCGTCTGACTGTGCAAAAATCCATTGAAGTCCCCATTCTTTTCTGTTTTCCCTCATCTTTACACTGTTACTGAGGCACAGCTGTATTGCAAACTCTAAAACTTTGCCTAAAGGGAAATCTTTAGTTTTTATGCAACTTGCAGCAGGGTGCCTAAGAAGGCCAGCTATCACAATAGATAATTCTTTTGCATATTTATCTGAAGATAAAGAAGAGAGCTGAGCCTTTGGTCTTTCTTTGCAAACCTTCATGCAGATTTGGAGAGTTTGTTGGGATAGATCTGGAAATGTGTGCGGAATTGTCTGCATAAGGGATGCATCTTCACAAGTTACAGGTTGGGTGGTGATACGGGAGGGAAGTGGGTTATGAAGTGCGTTCTCCTGATGCTATATTGGTAAAACTGGGCTTTGCTGCTTAAATCAACCCTGTGAACCTGTGATCTGAACAAAGGCAGGCTTGTGGAGGCACCTGTGCTGCATCAACTGCCCCAGGTAGATTTACAGAGCTTTATGTTCAGATTTAGCCTGGTTGTTTCTGCACAGGGTGGCACTATGTCGTAGACATAGCACTGAGTCTGGCAGAGAGAGGAATTGAATCTGAATCTCTTAGGTTTCAGAGCAGCGTCCAAATTAGTCTAATTGTTCCATTTATTGTTTCTTCAGCTCTTTTGGTTCCTGTGATAGCAACCAGGAGATTCAGCCCTGATCAGAGTTCATCCCTTTACAGGCACTTCAGTGTTGATCTGTTATTCTTTACAGTCAGGGGAAAGCCTCCCATTCTCACACTTCCAGTAGAAATGGATCTGGTCCTTACCGAGATGGAGCAGCCACAACCTTTCCACGGGGGTGCAGCTATGGCTAGTGGCAGAGCTGGGATGAGCACAGCGGGACTCTGCAGAGCAGCTGAGCAGAGAAACACGCTAAAGGGTGCCCACAATGTGGGGGGCTAGTGTCTCTCGTGAGGGTGTAGGAGGTGAGTGTGATCTGTACAACGCGTGTTGACTTAAAATTGTTTTGGTTTCCTGGGCTTGATGTGTTCTTTTCCAGTGCAGCACTACAAGTCAAGGTATGTGTTTTTTTTGATCACTATGAAGCTCCATTGTGGAATAACATTGGAGAGGGAGAAACCAGGTGTACATGCTAGCTTTGTGACAAGGTCAGCGTTTATGTTAAGACTGCATTGCTCGCTTCCTAGCTATGGAACTACTGTGAGCATCATGCCATACTTAAGCTATAATGTATAGTTTTAAGGTCACTGCTGGTCAATATCTGATGGTTAATGCCTGAGGAAACACTGTATTACTGCTGCTATGGATTTTTTTTTTTTTACTGCTCTTGGTTTCCCATTTTACTGAATAGCTGCTGACAGTGTCTTCTCAAAGCTGGCTTACAGCGTGGCAGTGTTTGACACAGGACAACTTTATGGCTTTGTTGTGTATGTTTTAGAAGAATGCATGTATATCCACTGCACTGTTTAATTGTGTATTGCTGAAAAATTCAAGCATAATAGGGCATTTTGCATTGCATTGCATCTTACACTAATGTTGAATGTTTTGGAAGTATCTTAAGATAGAAAAGGGACAGAATAATTTACACTTATTTTTAAAAATTAATTTTATTTATAAGACTCAGTGATTGTCATGTGGAAAGTACATAGTATCAACAGCTCTGTATGAAAATAAAGCTTTATAAAGCTGATTTTGGTTTGTTGTGCTTACATAATTTTTTTTTTCCGCTGAAGTATTGTAGATTCAGTTTATCGGATTTTCAAAATCTGTTTCTAGAAGTTACTCATTTCTGCTCTACAGTGTTAAAACTGCAAGCAGTATCATGTGTTGCAATTTGGCTATTCACTATATATTCTAATTTTCTATGGCAGTGTGAAAGGATTACTCACAAAATAAGAGATAAGGGAAAAATGGAAGAACATAATGATTTGCTTCCAGATGTGAATCCTTCCCCTGAAGGTATAGGCATGAAATGACAGATACTCAGCTCAATAGTGGATAAAAAGGTCTTAATATTAAAAACAAAATGTGACAGGAAATATACCTTGCAAGCATAGCCTCTTGGATACTCATCCTCAGTTTCATTTGCCACCCTGAATTAATATTTTAACTTCGTAAGATGTGGAAGGGAGTTGTTTAGTGATTTTCATCGTACTGCAGTGCTGCTGTATAAAAAGCTGTATTAACATTTATAACAGGCAATTTTTTCAAGAACTACTACATAATATAAATCTGCATTAATTATTGCCCTTGTTAAAAATGTGATGACAATGTCATAAATCTTTGTTTGTTTATATATCTATTAAACAACCGGTAACTACAGCCGGGCTGTTTTCTGTGTGGGAAATAAACAAAAAATCAGTCCAAACACACACACTCACTTTCATTATTAAGTAAAGGACAATGAGAGATTTAGATGAACTGCAGCATATGAAAAGCTTTGCTCTCGCTACAGAAGGAGAGCAATTTCATGATGTTTATCGGTGTGGTCCGGCCATTGCATAATAGCCACGGCTAGCCATAGTGCACACAATTGTGATCTATCTCTCATAATCTCCATTATCATAATACATTTTTCTTCCACAAGAGAAACTAGATGTGTAGTGCTCTGTAGCTGACGATTTTGCTATCTTAAAGAGATGCTGAGTATTTGAGTGATGGTTGAATTACCTATTTTATACTTAAGTACATAATCCCAAGAAGGTTTAAATCAACGTGTTAATTGGTAAGTGATACTGTAATTATATGTATAATCATGGAAATTTTGAATCCAGATTATTTACTTGCTCTCAGGAAATTAATCTACAGAGGTCATATATTAGATTGCTTGTTTATTAAGTGGAACCCCTGTAGTTACAAAGTACTGATTGGCTATAAGCTGAATGAAGCATTCTTATGGCTGTATCCAGCAGGTGTCAACAGTTCAAATCTTTGAGTGCGTATTGATCCAGATTCAAACAGTTCATTAATCTAAGCACACATTATATAGATTTTTCAATGTAATTTTGAAAGGGTTGAAAAATTGTATTGAATGATGAGAGATGATACTCAAATTACGTTTTTATGGCATATCTCCCTTGGGTTTGAGAAATACTCAGATGGGCTTGGGTGCTAAAATGGGCACTGTGTTTTGATTTGTATTTTCAGATGCACTTTTCTGGCTTCAGAATAGGTTCCGTGGGTGAAGTACTCTTTGCTTGCTGGCAGATCAAACCATCTGCTTCTCTAGCATCAGGTTTGTCACATATGGCCCCTGCTTTCTTTTAATTTGCTTATGTGGAAATAGTGTTGGTACCACAAAGGAATCCCAGAGGCATCCAGACATGCCTTGTTTTATGTTTTCTCCGTGGTCTTTGTCCTGAAATCCTTTGGAGTCCTCTGGCAAGGCACAGGCTTGAGTGGGATGGCTCTAATGAAATCATCTGAGCAGCTTGAACCTTTATCGCTAAGTGTGTGCTTAGGTGATTTGTTTCATAGGGAAAAACACCACGGAGAGCCTGTTAGGGGAATTAGTCTGAGGTAATTGCCTGGATCTTCCCCTCTGGCGTACCTGAGAACAGAAATCAGCTGGTCATTCAGATCACTCTCAAACACATTACTCTCACGTACAAATTTAGTAAGACAAAGACTGCTTCTCTTCTGTGATGAAATCTGTCAGAGCTCTATCAGCTGCTGCGTCTTGGACTAAAAAGCAGTCCAACTAAAGCAGTTAGGCTTTTAGTTTGGCAGTTGCAAGATTTTACTTCTTTTCTCTGCTAATTGCTAGTATATTAGCTGAAGTAGACAACAAAGAAAAGAAAGAAAAAGATGTTTCTGCTGCTATTAAGGAGACAAAAAAGGGGAAGAGCGTTCAATTTTAAAGGAAAAATGCAATGTATAGGAACAGCTCAAGGTTTTCAGGAGTTATTATATTTTTCCCCTTACAATAATGATCAAGCTTAAGATGCATTTCACTTCTGCTGACCAATTTTGGTTGGATTACTATGGTACTTAGTATAATACTTAGTACCATGTTTTAGGATAGCAGTAATGCTGGCTTAATCACTTACAAATGGTAAGGTTTTTTTATTCTTTTCTTTTTCCGAACCCCTGCCATTTGCAATTTTTTTTGCGATATTTTAAAAGTTGATACCTCTGAGACATTTTCTAGAAAATAAAATGAATTGCAAAGCTGCAAAGATAACCATTGTGCAATAGATCATTGTAGATCTGATGCAATAATGATACTGTACAAAATTTAACCCAAACATCTTACCATGTATGCTGCTTTTATGCTGACAATATCATTTCCTAGTACCAATAACTAACTTTAACATTACTCAAGTTCTCTGATTTCATAAAATACAGCTTGCGTTGTGCAGCTTGCATATTTAAAAAAAAAAAAAGTATGCAAGATTGCAATAAAACTTTAAAACTAATGGACAGAAATTTTTAAGAAGAGTTGACATGCCTGTCAAGATAATGCAGATAGAATTTCTCATCTGCGGTAGGACACAATTAATTAGCAAAGAATCTGACACTGTTAGTCCTTTTTATTTAGTTGTATGATAGCTTCAGTGCTCTGGAAAAAAAAAAGCAGAATTTGAAACTTCTCAGAATGGCAGGTTTTCGTCTACAGATGTTAATGCATGTTAAAGTTCAATTAAAAAGAATGTGCATTGTATCAACTTTTTTTTAAACAAAGAGTAATTATGGTACAGATTCTACTCAAAGGTATGTTATTTAATAGATTCTATTTTAATGCAAAAGATATGTGGTTTTCAGCAAGTTACCATAATCATCTTGTGATTTTGGAGACCCAGGCATACACAGTGGTGCAGTCGGCCGTCTTCTGTCAAGTCCAAGGGTGAAACTCAATCACCAAGGTTGGTGACATTTCCACTGTGAAGTACAGGTTGAGAACTTCATACAAATATAAAATACCACGGGCCCTTTGTAACCTTTATGTTTTTAAAGGTATTTTATCCAGATTCCCATTCTGTTTTTGGAACACGGGTGATTCAGATTCACAAAGCAGTTTTCAGATGCAGGCTGGCTTCACGGTGCCAGTAGTGACTTCTGCGGATGCTTGCGTGGGGTAATGGCTTCTTCCTTTCCTTCTTTCTCAGAAGCAAACCATTCGGGATGTCACAAAGGGGTTACCAGGCCTTTATGTGGTGCCCACGTTGTGGTGGGTGCAGCTGCAGTGTGGAGCACCAGGTGTCACTGTTCCTCCATGGTGGAGTGCCTGCCTGTGCATTTTTTGGGCTGGGAGTGCAAAGTAGCTGGAGGTGGCAAAGGTTTGCAAATTTTGTTTGTGTTGTGCTACTTCGGATCATGTAGTCATGACCTTTGAGACAAACGGCAGCTGGATTACTAAGCATTTTCTCATGTTATTTAAGCATCAAGTGTATAGTTGGGAGAGAGACATCAGCTAGCCATTTTTAGCTGGGTTGGTGTGAGCCAACTGTGGTCTGCTATTTTTGAACCACTGAAACCTTAACACAGAGGAAAGACAGCAGTTTTCTAATCTCCGTTTTCCATATCAGCAAAGGGATGATTTTATTTTTAGCCAGTAACTGGAGGAACTGGATGAAAACTACCAGTTTTCGTCTTTGCAGATGAAGGTTGGTTAGGTAGTATCTGCCATAATTTGTCTCTTCAGTCACTCATTGAAGATCTCTTAATTTTTTCCTTTCGTAGTAACTAACTGCAGATTTCAGCATTGTTTAAGCTGTAAATAGCAGCCAAAGGTAAGAAGTAATGGGGAAATATATAGGGCATGCACTGACAGTGTGCTATTACACCTTTCTTTGGACAATAATTCATTTGGAAAGGAGTACCAGTAAAAAAAAAATTGAATACGGGCCTTGGCCATTGGTGCTGCACATATTAAATTAAAAGTTTAGACACAGCCTCAATAACCTATAAAATCTGTCTTGGTGTGAAGGCTTTCTCCAGGTCTGTCATCACCTCCATCAAAAGAGGGTTTCTACCAGGATGGAGTTCTTCGGCCTGGAAATAGAGCTGTGGCTCTTAAGATCTAGTGGATAGTAGCTGAAATTAGAAAACTGTAACTGTGCAGTTTTTTATATGTGAATTTATCAGCAATTCTATTTTTTTTATCATATTATTTAATTCCTGTGTCATCTGACATGTTTAAATCATGAATAAATGTATTTCTAAAAGATACCCTACGAGTAGTTTAGAAGGTACGGACTTTGTGCAGGAATTACCAGTTGATTTTTTTTGGTATTTTCTAATATGTGAGACCTAAGGCATTGAATCAGTCTCACAAATCCACCTCCAGATAATCTTAGACATATTTGCTGGTGTGTGACCTCTGTATTTTTGCTGTGCTTCTGAGCAGAAAGTCTCAGATTGTACCCTGGCAGGATGGAAAAGACTGAAAGTCATTGATCTAACATGGCTAAAACTTGCATAGCATGCTTTTATGGTGTGTTTGTCTTCAGAAGAGTATTATTCTGTAAGTAAAATGAGGTTTCTTCTTGTCCCAGTGAATTATGTGCAAAAGCTACTTAGTTTACAAGAAAATCTTTGTTGAATGTAGCAAATGACACCTGGGCTTGTTCTTTTTTTAACACTTCTTCCCAGTCAGTAAAATTATTAAGCAGGCAGCTTCATACAACTCATTGTAAGAGGTAGAGGTAACTGATTTTAACTTTGCAAGTTATGCTTTTGTGAAGACCTAAAAGATGAAGAAAATTGGAATTGCTTTGCTAGGTAGGCTGCTCAGAGGAGCAAAAGGTGGGTTAAAATATTTTATTAACATCACAAACAGGACCAAGTTGTCACAGGATGTATAACTGCGTTATAGTGTGATGTTGTTCATGGGTAGTAGAAGTGCATCTTTAAGCAATAAGGACGGAGGTGACAAAATTTCGTTAATTAAAAGTACAGGTTATGCAGCTCAGCAGGTCTCCATTTCACAGTTAATGGATTGCTACAGGGATTCTGTTACAAACTACAGGGGGGCCATGTTCCCCATAGGCATTTTTAGAAATAAAAGTACGAAGTTGCATCCAATTAAATCTGGCCAATAGACCCTCTCTAAGTTTAGCCTTTGTATCGAAGGTCTTATTATATTTATAAATAAATATATATATATATAGAGAGAGAGAGAGAGAGAGAGAGACCTTAGTCATTGAGCACTGAATTGTGGCCTGCTGTGGGATGGAGTGGACTGTTCTCCATGAACACTCTGATAGGGGAAGAACAGATTCGGTGTGAGAACTTAATGCTGCAATGACAGGAACTGGAAATTGGCTAGAGCTCTTAGCAGAAGTATAAAGAAACTTTTTTGGTCATATGTCATCTGTAGTTTAAGTTACCTGTGCCACTGTTTCACTGCTAACTCCAGCTGCTGCCCTGTGGGATAGGGATGCCCACTCTGAGCTGTGTTACTGATACCTTCCTGTGGCCAAGGTCCATAAAGTGTCTCTCAGTGGAACCAACAAATGCTGGGAGAGACCATCTCCTCTTGCAGCCAGGGATGTTTCGGTGAGCTAACACATGGCATTTCCCCTGCTGCACAAAGGTTGTTCCCCCCCCACACTAAAGGGCCAGAAGGAAAGAAGAAAGTTGTGTGCTAAGCATGGGGAACAAAATGCTGCTGCTACTTACAGGTGGCAGGAGTGGCTAGGAACCAGCGAGATGTGAGATAACAACCCAGGGACCAACTTTATTAAAATCCTTGCATTTTCTTTCACATTTATTTAAATAGTGAAACTCTTTGATTGTTAAATTAGCATTAAAGCAGGATGGAAACTGGTTTACAGCCTCTGGAAGGCAGCCACACATCATCAGTGTCATAAATTATGTCCTTTTTTACCAAGATATTGGCTGCCAGCTGAAAGGTTAGAAATAACTTATTTTATTTTCAAATGCAATTTGCAGTTTATCCACGGAGAGAAATGAGCAAAATGGATGCAGCTGTCTTTTAGATTAACCCCATAGAGTCACAAGGCTTGGAGTTCCCAGAGAAGTGTAATGCATTCGGTATTATCTCTGCACAACAGGAAATCCCAACCCTATTTGGCATCTGAGAGGCAGAGGTGGAGGTACACGTGCCTGTATCAGGAGGGAGCCTGGGCTGTCATAATGACAGACCGCTGAAGGAAAGTCATGGAATAACTCCAGGACATCCATTTAACAGTGGAGTGATGCAAACACAGGCTGATGATGTAAGAGGCCAAGTCTTCTAGGGAGGAGGGGCGTGATTTTTAAAGCATCTTTTAGTGCTGATGGGAAATACCAAATCTTGCTACTCTGGTTAAAGTGTGCTATCTTACTTCAGTTTTTGTTGAAATTTCATCTTTTCCAAAACAGGAGATGCCTTTTCTTTAAAATGTTGTGCCTCGTGACAAAGATATGACTATGTGAAGAACTCCAGTGAATGGGAGAGGTTGTCATTTTTTCCCAATTTATTTTGTAGTTTGCTTTTTCACTGCAGTTTGTGCATTTATGCAAGTCAGTCTGTCAGGGCAAACTGTAACATAGGAGAGTAAATCTTAAATTAATAGATCCAGTGGCTTAGCATTCGTGTCAGGTTACGTAAAGTTATTTTAAAATGATATATAAAATGATTTTTAAAAACAGTGAGCCCCCTAGGTTGTTTAATTTTCAAATCCATCACTCAAGCCGAGACGGTTTACAGTGCATGTGACACAGTAGAAGAAGGATTACTGTACGTGTGAAGCATGAGGACAAAGATTATTGAGGAAATACCAGAGTCAGATCTAGCTAGGAATCATTACTTTGTGTACGGGAGGTAATATTTATTTACCATATAACTCCATTTGGTACGACAATGAGACTGAGTCCTACATTATAAGCATGCAAGTTGTCTGCAATATAATCTATGGGATATAAAAGCTTTTTTGGTCACACAGCTGCATCATTAGAAACCCAGTGACATTTTGTGTGTAGAACTGCAGTGGTCGCTTACTTCTTAAAATACTTTTCTGTAGCGTGTGCCTTTTTAATGTTCAGAGAAAACCCATGCCATATATCCTTTCTCAATGTCTTGTGACCTGGGAATGGAGCTCGTTGTATGAAAACAGCAAGTAGAAACCGGAACCTTGCAGCAAGAATGTGCGGTTCATTTCAAGTCCAGTTGGATGAATCATTGCTGAACATCTTTTTCGTAAGGTCGTTCATTGCTGTAGAGTCTTAAAGCAAAAAACCAAAATTGTACAGTCATCCCTGAAACAATTTTCCCTGCATGTTAATGGTATATTCCTGGTGCTCAGGAAATCAGTGTCAGTGATGTAATGGGAGTTTCTACATCATACTGGTGTGTCATTCACACGAAGAGAGCATCGTGGGAGCTGGTGAGATTGATGTCCTCTCTAAGAATAGCACTGATTATAGAACAGATTTTCCCATATACAGAGCCATTTTTAATTCACTGCCTACTGCAGCTGCCAGCCTGCAGAGATAATTCCTTCTAGCAGAATAGCTCTAGATTATTATAGGGAAATCAAATTTGCATAAAAGCATTTTATCTCTCCCCTTTTTTTCATGTCAAAGTTACCAAACATTCACTGTCAGTTACTTTTTGTGTGTAGGAAGAACTTTGTTAGAATTACATCTTAAGTAAATTTTGTTAGGATTTTTCCGGCTCTTTTGTTGTTTTGTGTATTTTAGAATGAACGCTACACAACTACAAATAATTATTGCTGGGGAGCAAGCAAGCTTAAAAAAAAGGAAGAGAAAATGGAAAGCTCTTCCAGAGCTGGTTTTGCACACCTTGAGGGACCGATTCCTAGCTCCATTCATATCTGCTTACTTGTGTTCTCCCTATACTTGGACAAAGCTTGCCAGGATGGGTCCCTACGCTTTAAAAGCACGATGTAACCAACCATTGATCGAAGTGCTGTGCAAATCTGAGTAGGCATTATTGTTTACTGATGAGGAAACTGAGGCACAGGTAAGTTAAATGACTTGCTTCAGGTTGCAGACAGCAGAAGAGGCTATTAGTCTCCTGAATTGCAAGTGGTTGTCCGCATGGTCAGACTGTTCTCCACATCATTATGCTCACTCATCATTATGCTTTATGCTCTCCATCATCATTAGTGCTCACTCTAATACATCTTGAGGTTCAACTGCCAAGGGTAAGTCTGTTTTGGGGATGATATTTTAGATACTCTTCTATACTTCAACGTGGGTAAGTGCAGTGCCGGGTATCTTACAATCTGTATATAAGCTGCTTTTTCAAAGGTCAGGGAAATACTGTAGCCAAGTCTTAAGGCAGAGAGAAATTTTCCACCCATTTTGAAATGTGGGCTTGAAATTTTTCGTAGTTTGTCTTCAGCCTTGTTCCTAGGTCAATGGAGAACCGTTGAAGTGTTTGTAAACTTGTCTCCTCTCCTCTTAAGATCTCTAGTATGATTTGCAGAATTCTAAAACAGTGGCTGCAGAAGCTAAATAGTTAAAGGAAACACTAAGGTGTCATTCAGTTGCCTGAACTAAGGTGGCTAATGCCATTTGACACAGCCTAGGGCAGCCTCTACCTGCTAGTCCATAAGGGTGCAGGCATCCCATAGCTACTGTCAGATCCAGCCTTGTGTATGTGCTGTCAGATGCCTGTTTAGGCAACTGAACTGAGATCCAAGATTGACTGCAGAGCTAAGGTCTGTATTTTTTTTTTTTTTTTTTTTTTTGGAAAAGGTAGCAGCAGGAATGTAGCCTAACACTGGCCGTGAAGGTAAGATGGTAGCTCAAATCTGTGTGAAGAAAACCATTCAGTACCTTAAGATAGTTTCAGATTCTGCATTTGCTGCCTTACTCCTTTGAAAACTTGGAAGTGGGATGGTAGGTGTGAGGATGTAGCCAGACCCTCGTCACAACTGGCGGTTGCTTGATGTGATAGAGCAGAGGCTGCACAGGAATGGATTTGCTTGCTTTGCCTTGCCTGAGTTGCATCCTCACATTGACTGGAGGCATCTGGAGCTTCAGTTTGCCTGGCCTAGTGGGACCTTCTGCCAGTTAATAGCCGCTGAAGTGCTGAGTGCTCCAGGGGGGTGCTCCGTGGTCTTCTGACACGTGCTGTGTAGCAAGACTCAGTGGTTTGGGTTGGACTGGCCAGGAGAGACATGAATATTTATGGTGGTAGTTAGGAGATCATGAACTATTACATAGAAACAATTAATTAGCGACCTCCAAGCCTCTTCTGGCTTCATTGATTTCAGAAGATGGGGCTTGTAGAGGTCTTGGCCACTCTCTGCACTATCAGCAGTAGAAATTATGGTTTCCCTTAACAGCGAGTAGAGTTATATTTTTCCCAGGAACTGTGATAGCCTGCTTAAGTACTGTGCTCCCTGTGCTATCAGCTGCTAACGCAGAGTTTATGGTTGTAACAGGCAAAATGACTTTGGAGGATTGTGCTGTAACCTGATAGTTTTTCCCCTACCCTCAGCGTTATAACATGATTTGGTCTTGCCTGTGGACGGAAGTAAATCATATTTTGCCCTCACTGCTAAATTGTATTACGGCCCTGACCTTTATAGGTGAGACAAAACTGCATTTTAATGTGGTTATAGGAGTGCTGTGTTATACAGGGAAAACGTGGTTATCCGAGGGTCCCATGGGAGTGTCCTAAACCAGAGAGTAATCAGGAGTTTGGATAACCAGGAATTTCAGCCTTGCAGATGTGTTGAGCTAAATCAAAGCTTCACAGCTGAAGCTGGGGAACATACGTGAGCCCAGTAAATAGGCATTCAAACGTAACATAATATTCAGCGTGATCAAATGGAGTGGAGCAGGCCCTCAGCTGCTGTGAGTTGTCATGACACTGAAGTGAAGCTATGACAACTAACACCATCTGGGATCTTCCTGTCTTCCCAGATTGGCCCTTCAGTGTTTTTTTTTTTCTAGCACGATTCTTTCTAAAAATAGAAAAATTAGAAAAGTCAAGCCAACAGGCACTGTAAGGTCCCATTAGGCAGAAAACCGGAGGTAAAAACATCCTGCTAGCAGCAGCCGAGCCGGTACGTGGGTACGGTATGCTAATGTGAATGCTGTTCCGTATGCTGTGCTTTCAGGCAGAGCAGTGGAAGAAATTGTTTCAAAGAACCCCTTTATGGTGAAGAAGACTCTAGAAATCATGTACTGCGGCAAACGGAGGTGTCTGTCCGAAAGGAGGGCGGCAGGCCCGGTGTGAGCCCTGCCCAGCACAGGCTGCAGAGGCAGCGTGGTGCTGAACGGGGCCTGGTGCCCTGCTCCTGTGGCTTCCCTCATGAGTCTGCATGAAGCCTTCCCACCTAGGTGTGCAGGTCCTGGCCCTGATCACTGGCAGCTGCCGATCTGTTTCCCTCAAGCCTTTCTTGCACCTCATACCTAAGGGCGAGTCTGTACTCTATGTAATACGGAGCTGTGTGAAGCGCTCTGCAGGACATTGCGATAATTGCTTAACTGGTTTCCAAGTTACTAAATGAAGTCCAAAATTAATTGGAATGCTCTCAGCATCTTCAGGGTTTAACAGCGAGCAGACCCTAAATGTTTGCATAGTCGTGCTGTACAGAAAGGATGTGTAATGTTAGCAAACGTCTTCACATTCCCTTTTGCATAAGTGTGGCAGTGGGGACTGTCATCCTTCAGTCACTTACATATTGCACTTTGCTGGGTCTGCATGTGAGTGTGTGTGTGTTTAGGTGTATATGTGTCTATACAGGGAGAGAGAACATTTTCGTGTGTATACATATAGTACTATATAAAACAGTACCGTTGTGTTTCAGATATTAGTTTAAAAATTCTTTAAGCTTTAGGACCCTTGCTCAGTCCTCTCCACCATGACCATTTCTCCATTTCTTCTCTGATGTACTTCCCGTTCATGGGAGCTGAGCATACAAGTGGAGGAAAAGGCGATCTCACAGGTCCACAAAGTGTATTTCATTTTTAGTATATGCTATAGATTGGACTTCAGTAGCTGGTTTTGGTTTTCTCCTTTATAGCAGAAAGGGATGGAGGCATTTTGCTAACACAGAAGTTTAGTTTCTGGGGAGCCTTGTAGTATGTAGGAAGATGAAGCAGCAGATTCTTGAGCGGTATATTTTGCTGATGTGAATGAGGGTACCCTAGGTTACAGAGGATGCAGCTCTGTAAATCCTCAGAACTTATGATTTGCTACGTGGAGTGATTTCTGTTGCTTCAACTCATAAGTCATCAGAAATAATACTATGGTGTATTTTTTGTGCCAACATTTGAAGCACAAAATACAAACTCATCTATCACTCAGAAACTGTACCAGGCGGACTACTGTATGATTGAAATGTAAAATAATATTGTGTACTTGGAATACATTTCCTATGGACCAGCCAGCTACCCCCATTGTGCCATCTAACATACTAGAGTCTAGAGTTGTATGACTGCAATTTTGATGTGTTTTGAGCAGACATAAAAATTTATTATGTCAAAGTTGTTAGAAAAAAAGAAGCTTTAAGCAAGCATAATTATTTACCATTTTTCTGCAGACTGTATTAGCTGGTCATTAGCTGTAATTAAAAATAGCTTTTGATGGATTTTGTAAAGAAAAGAGTGAATTTCATTTGGGCTTTTACTATCTTGTGTACATGACAATCTTGACAACTGTGTACCAATCGTTACGTTCTTGTAACAATCAGATAAGAGACTGATCAATGGAAGACATAATAAATTAAGGGTGTAATAATGTTGCTTGTCAAGGTATTGTTTTCTAAATAAGACCTGGCTTGCAATTTATCTGGTATATTTATATTAAATTGGAATTACACTTAGAGATTTGTATAATTGACTTGCTTTGCAGTTTAAAGAAAAATAGATTAACTTCTAAATTGTGTGTTATTTGCTGTAAATACTGGTGATTAGTTTGGTTCAGGTGTAGGGTGAGGGAACCAACAAACTGGAACAAGAGCCTCGTCAGATGAACAGCACCATCGTCCTTTACAGGTTACATTGACAGCGAAATTAAGTTTTTCTGTTCCCCATAGAGAGTTCTTCTCTGGGTTTTCAGCAGAGAGTTGGTGTGTTCTTAGTGGTTTACTTTTAAGCTTGCCATTATCAGCAGTTTACTGAAGCAGCTGTACAACACACAATGTTCTTCTGCATAAGCATTTTGCAGAGAAGGTTACAGCATCATCCAGAGCCACTCATGAGGAAGCTAACCTAAGGCTAAAGTAAAAGAAGGACAGAAGTGTTTTTTTTATTGATGATGCACTAACCCATTGGGTGCAGAACTGTGTCTTCTGGTTGACTTCTTGCTTTATCTGAAACCCAACAGACAAAACTCAGTGACCAAGCATAATGGTAATCTAGTAGTGAGAAAGATGAATAAAATAACTGGAGTTTTTATACTTGAGCACTTCCGTTATCGTTGTTGGAGTTTTAGATAAGGAGCTTTGCACAATCTGAACAGGCGTCAGTGTTGGAAGAAAGTATATGGAATTAGAACAGCGGATGTGTTTTTTTTGGAAAGGAATCAACTTCTGTTGCAGGTGTAAGTTTCGAAAAATATAAACAAGAAGCAGAGTCCGTGCAACAGTACCATCAATTAAGTTGGTTTAATAGAATTTCAACTTGTTAATAAAGCAAACATTTACTAATCTTATCTCTTGTAAGCAGGAAGGAAGTTAAAGTGCACAGTAATGCACATTGCTGTCAGGAAAAGTGGTTTATAATATCATAAGATATAATTTGCAATGAAGCAAAACCAGCAAATGGCTACGTGGGAGCACTCTTTATCCTCTTGATTTAACTTCTTCCCCTCCCTTCCCCCTTGGTAGCTTTTTTGTTGTTGTTCATTTCCCCAGTTTCGTGCATCCTTAGCATTTCCTGCTGTAATCTGCTTGGATATCAACAGCCTGGCTGTGCAAAGATCATACTGCTGGATATGGACGAGGTGAGGGATAAACAGTGTGAAATCGCCTTCCCTCAGGTTTTTTTCTTTGCCTTTTCCCTGTGCTGAGCTCCTTTGAAGAGCGATTGGCATCATAGCTTAATTACCCTCCAAGGAACGCTCTGATATCTTGGAGGCTGACAAATGGTGGTCTGAGGATGGAGGGAGCGTGTTTGTTGGAAAAAAATCACCTGTCATTTTTAAAAAGCTGAATATTATTGATTGATAATGAAAGTCATGTATTTCCCTTTCTCATCTGGCTAATTTTTCCTCTTTTACACACAGATCTTGTAACACACTGAGTGCTACCAGTAAGAGCAAGTCTCTTTGCTTTTAAGTGAAGACTAAGTCTTGACTAAATGTAGGTTCTGAAGATCATGTTAGGATTCCTAAATAAGTGAACTTCCCGGATCCGTTACATGCCCAGCCCTTTCCAAGTCAGCGTGCTGATACTTGAACACCTCCCTTCGGGCTCCTGTTCCAAATAATAGCCCAGAGTGTGAGGGTACGGGAGGCGTTGAGAGCGCTGGAGTGACAACTGTGGCGGTGTCCCACTGCTGTTGTGTTGAAGAGAATGAATTGCTGATTAATTCTATAGTTTTGCATGCAATACTGATTTCTGAAAGCACTCCCCACCTCCTTTGTCTGGAAACGATCCCACAGTCTGCTGACATTTGAAAGAATATACAGCTTATCTGTTGTGAAGTCCACTGAAAAATAATTTACTATTCACATGTTAAATATAGGGGCAGTTGGTCTTTTTATACTGCTGCAATAATTCTGTGAGGAAAATTTCAATGATGAAAATGAAAAAAAGTTAAAATAGTCATAATTTACTGCTTTAGTCTGCAGGGCAGCTGTTTTCTGCCTCTATCTGTATTCTAATAAGTCTTTTAAATGAAGAGATTTATGAGATTATTTTAATTTTGATGTCTTTTTAATGCTTCATGCATTTTAAATACAACCTTTTAATAGTTTTTGAGATTGAAGAATTTAATTTTATTTTATACTGCAGAAATAAATGTATTCTCAGGAGACTGCACCATTATTACAGCTTTTTTTTTTTTAATTCAACATATCTGGCGTATACAACTGTTGTACTAACCAGTAATGCTACACTTAGCGTCAGATGCAAGGCATCATTAGAGTTTGAGAGACAATCTGGCTACTAAAGGTACTTAAAAAATAAGAATAAAAAAAAAGCAGCCTAGCCAAACTGTGGCAGGCCTTTCCAGCTGTTCTCAGTGCGGCAGAATAGGGCTGGTGCTGCTGCCCCACCTCTGCACTGCCAGCAGTGGTGGCAGGAGTGGCTCTCTGCAGCTGGAATCCCCGCCAGGAGTCCTTAGTGCTACAGCTGTTGGCACATCTGTTATATATTAAAAATAAGTTTGTGATGGTATTTGAGAAGATGTGGCACGTGCTCTTCAGGCATGGTCAGTTCTGTTTGGGGGTTGGACCTGATGATCTTCTGAGGTCCCTTCCAACCCCTACAATTCTGTGATTCTGTTCCCTGCAGAGAGGGACCAGGACCTTTCTTAGCTCCAGGATGATCCCAGGTTTAGCCGGCCTCCTCCTGTTCTTTCCATGCACTTGGGAAACATGTGAATGCATTTCTTACAGCCACCATTGGTGTACTACTTCACGTGGATGCCCATAACAGCCATAACCACTGTTCTCCCATCCTCCTGAAATACTTCTGTTGAGATTTGGCAAGGCTTGAGCTGTTAGGCACATGAGGGATCACAGAAGAGCTCAAGAAACCTTAGAGAGCATCCTCCAAATTGTACTTTCTGCCTTGCCTTCAAGCAAAGCTTGAAATGGTCTTAGAAGTGACTGGGAGATTCCCATACTGTGTGAGAATCTCGTCAGCTCTTACTTGTATTTTATTGTTCAGGCACTAGGTTTCAGTATATGCATCACCTCTGGGAGAGTTTTTCATATACTGGTAGGTGGAAATTGTGACTGAGACAATAAATGAAGAGCTTGTGACTTGAAGGAGCAGTTCAGAGGTTGAGCATGGATATGTCTGCTGTGTCTTTATTAAGAAAGATACTGTAATATTGGTTCTGTTGAATGCTATAGGATATGCCAACAACTGTGCAGTGGTTCATATGGGAATTCCTGAGTAATATAGGCTTTTTTGTGGGTATGATATTCACATAGATTTCAGTAGCCTCCCAGCTGGATGAAATAGCACTTACTCTGTTAAGTGCCATCTACAGATAGATGACTACAATGAAAGGACTGTTAGGTATCTAAACAGGTAGGAATCATCTTAAAGGGTAAGAGGTTTTTATCTGTATTTACTTGTAGCTCTTTTTCTGTTTTCTTTAATGGCATGCTGTGTAAAAAAAAAAAAAAAAAAAAAGAGTATTCAGCATAGCAGCTTATTTGAAGAATGACACAAAAATGCTTTTTGCTGATGACACAAAATTGGGAGGAGTGGTGGATATACCAGAGGGTCATGCTATCAACCAGAGAGACCTTGACAGGCTGAAGAATTGCTGCTCTTGGTGGTGCACAGTGACAGGACAAGAGGTAGTGTGCACAAACTGAAACACGTGAAGGTTTATCTCAACACCATGAAGCACTTCATTCTGTGAGGGTGACTGAGTGCTGGCTTAGGTTGTGGAGTCTCCTTTCTTGGAGATGTTCAAAAGCTGCCTGGACATGGTCCTAGGCAGCCTGTTCTGGGTGGCTCTGCTTGGGCAGGGGCTTGGACCAGATGGCCTCCAGAGGTCCCTGCCCACCTCAGCCACTCTGTGAATATTTACTCTGACTGTGATTCGTATAAGACAGACATTTGAAAGAGAAAATACTAATTGCATGACTGATACGGACTTCAGTGCATGAAATTATTTTGGGATAAAACATGAAGACAGGAACTGGAATGTAGAGCCAAGAAGACAGAGTGAGCAAAGCAAAGACGGTGTTCAATGAGAGAATTGGCTGAGAATTTATGAGATCCCTTGGGATTTAATAAGTAAAGCAATTCTATCCAATTCAGGAAATGCCCTGAACTGAAAATGGTTGGGAGCTCCTCGAGGAGGGGAAGAAAGGTCATAAATTATTCCTTGGGCACCCACATCTAGCCACTGTTGAAAATAAGATTAGATAGACACTTGGCCTGAAGTGATAGACTGGTCTTACTTGCCATTCTTATGAGGGGTTCAGTCGCTCTAAGGTGGCTATTACCTTGTTAAGTCAATACGGTGCTAGGTTGGAGGAGTAAAGATCAGCAATGGGAATTCATATTTGGATGAGTAAAATCTGAGAGAAAAATGTATTTACTCTGCGGTCACGTTACAGGGATGGAAGTTCTGCATGAGGAGGTGCTGGCAGAACCTGGATGTCTGGCTTTGCGCGTCTGCCCTGTGCCAGCAGCTCTCTGGATCAATTAGTGAAAACAAATACGCAAATCATTTCCGCATTGTTATCCAGAGGTACAACGGCTGAGTCGCTCAGTGAACTGAATGTCCATGTTTTGGTGCTAATTCCTCTGCTGTAGTGTTACAGGCTTCTGAGATTTCTATAATCTTAAAATGTAAGGCATAGGAAAAGTAATCTGTTAATTATCAGAGAAGGAAAAAATAGGAAGTGAGTAAATGCAGGCGAGAGCCAGTATCTATCTTTCCAGCTGGTTCTACTTATTTTGAGCAGTTCTGCCTTCATCTGCCTTGTGTTATTCAGGCTAAAGCAACAGTATTTGCTGTGCATGCATGTGAGATTTCAACTACCACACTTTAGGTTTGTAATTAAGAAATTAATTAAAATACTATACAGTTTACTGCACAGTCTATCAAGAGAAGGGCAGTTTACAAGATTTTCCACGTGCGTGCTATAAATTCAGTGCTACAGATATACAGAATCATATTCACACTGACACTAAAAGTTATCCTCCTCCTGCAGAGGAGTATCACGAAGAATTATTGTGAAGGACTGGTTATAAAGTAATTGTCTCAGCAGAAATCTAACCTGTAAGAATGCAAACACTAATGCTGGAAGACCAGCATGGAATCTGAAGTGAAAGGAGAAAAGCGTACGGAGAGAGATGTAAAAACAACAAAGCAACAAATGACCCCCAGGCTTCTGAATTTGCCTATGATTTTCTGAGGTTACCAGTGAGCTTCTGTCAACCTTGTGTTGATGCCTATTTAGTAGCAGTATCTCAGAATTCGGAAGTACAAGTCTGAAAGTTGTAATTCACTTCTGTGCCATTACCAGATGCAGAGCCTAAATTTCAGACGGTCTGATTTTGGGCTATGTGATGTAACTCCAGCAATTCCACTGTCTGCAGAATCTGTAGTTAAGATTAATTTAACTGAAGGCACTATCAAAGATGCAGCTTTTTGCAGATTCTAGTTTGAGACTGAGTTTACTTACAGTGAAATTGGATTTCCTACTTTTGTATGTTACCAGACAAATAAAGGAGAAATACTTGAGGTAACGCTGCACATTAAAAAAAGAGCCTCATAATGCTTAAGGTGATTTTTTTGGAAGATAGCATGCGTGAAAGTATTGCCAGGAAATTCCTCACTTCCCATTTTTCCAGTGAGGAAGATGAGAAACAATAGGGGAAAGAGGACATGTTTAAAACAGGAGTACATAATGCTGACGTGTGGATGGTATTAACAAAACCTTTCCTCTCAGTTCAATTACCCTATTACTAACATCGTGCCTTACCTGCCTTGAGAGGCATCTGCTAGAAGTGATGCAATGAAGTCCATCGAAAAAGGTAAGAAAATAGCATTGGTAAGAAACTTTAAAAACAGTAAGTGGGGCAGACGGAATCAAACCTTTCCTCTAGTATCTTATCAAAAGGAATTGAATGGAATTCTGTAGCGCAGTAAATTATTGATCTTTTTCAAGAAGGTTTCATCAAAACTTCATCAACACAGTTGAAGCTTTTGCACATTTCTCAAGAGACACTATGCAGTGGGTATGAATTGGGATAAACGCTGCTTTAAACATGGCATGGCTCCTGCCTCCCTCCTGTATCGCCGCAGCAGCGCATTGAAGTTGGACAAAGCCAGTCAGCACAGACTGTCTTGGAGAGTACACTGGAGAAAGCTGATAGATTGTTATAGAAAGGGCACTGGTGTTAAACAGAAATCTGACATCTCTGTGCATGCTGAATTACCGACTCAAGCTGACACTCTTTTTTTTTTTTGGCAATTACAGTAGTGTACTACAGGGGACAGCTTTTTGCCAGACACCAAAAACTTTGTGTGAGTCCCAGAAAATACCTCTAGTATATCTGGTTATTGTGCTACTGGTGATACCGTAACATGGCCTAAAAAGGTCAGGCGGATTGTAATACTGTAATGGGGCATTTGTTACCTGCTAGAATATATAATCTAATCTTTGCTGAAGTGACAGATGTATAACTATTGTAAGAGGAGAATTGTGAGATTTCTTTCTATTAGGATGTTCAATTGGATACCAGGGCACAGCAAGATGCCTGAGTTGGCTGCTTTATTTGAGTGCTCTTTATTTCTACTTAAACATAGAGCTTTTACTGTTCCAGAGTCTATATACTCACTAGTAAAGCTCCCTTCCATGCACCACAATTTCTATTAAAATTAAAGGACACATGGAAAGAAATGATGAAATACAGAATGCCTTAGCTTAGACTGAGCAGAATTGGGAGAAGATGGGAATAACCCAGTTTTGTGTCTAGAGCTATTGTTCCTTCTTTAATAGGATCAGTCATAGAAGGAGAGATGGCTTATGGACAGAATTTTTTTCTTTTCCTTAAATGCTGGGAGATGCAAACTGGCCCAGTATCATCTTTGTCCCTTTGAACCTGAGGAGAACGAAGGAAAGAGAGTGTATGGCTCACAAGGCTTCTGATGTGTGGCTCCTGCTGGGACAGTGCCTCGATCACTGAAGCCTGATTTATCTTTGTGTCTGAAATGAAGACAGCAAACAGCAGAGTACTGTGTGTTGTCTTTTACCTTGCAAAGCTCTAAATGGCTTAGCACCTGCCTGCTTCAAGGTACTCCTTCCTGCTCCATCATGCTGTCTGGTTTGGTCAGCAGGGCCTTTTGCGTGCTGTGAAGGGAGGAAAGGTCCAAACGTGACTTGTTTATGTGGAATGTTTTTGCCTTCCAGCAGGGCTCTTGCTGGCTCAGATGGTTTGCTCGTGAAGTGGCAAAAGAGAAAGTTGTCAGGGTCCCTGCACTTGGCATCTCCTCCCAGGAATACAGAGGGTTGCGGTGAAGGTTTTTTGGAGTTTCTGTAAGGCTAAACTTCTCCAAAGCAAATTAAATTCCATCCTAGATGATGAAATATAAATGAACATGTTGAGTACTAGAAACTTGATAGCTCTTTGTGAAGCAGTTGAGGAGCTTTTGTTAAGTACTGTGCTCTCCACCACGGTATGAGACGTATTTATTTCATGTGCATTTAATAATGCAGTGAAGATGATGCCCGAAACGCTGAAGTACAATGAGGAATTATTAGTTTTCTGCAGCAAGGTAAAGGCACTATGTGTGATTGCCTCAGAGGATATGCAAGATACAGAAAATGAAATGAAATAAATAATAAGTGGCAGGTGACTGGTTGCTGGGTATTGTGAGGTGGATTTATTAATTGCTAATACAGAACGAAGTCATGAATTACTTAGTCATTGCCATTGTTTCAATTTTATGACTTTCTTCTTAAATACAGATTCGTTAGGAAGGAATCAAATGTCACTGGGCAGTGAATTATACAGAAACGAATTTATGCTTGTGAATGCTGATTTCCCATAATAAGTTACGACTTTAAAAGGACACTGTCAAGGTATTTTTCATAGTTTCAGCATAACTTTTCTGTTGTCTGTGATAAGCCTTTGTGCTTGGTGTAAGGAAAGCTGTGGTATACATTTCTTCTCTCTTTTTGTTTGATCCTGTATGAAAGAGATTTGATTATTTGTAGTTTTTCATATCACTTATTTAAATGTTCATACATATAAGTAAAAAAGTGTTGAGATATTTTGCTTTTAAGTACATATGTTAGGACTATCTACATTGCCAGGTATAACAAAAGTCTGGTCACCTTAAAGATGTACAGCCTTTGAGAAAGGCTTTACCTTGGAGAGCTCAGTCTGGTTGGGCTCCATTGCCTCGCTGCTGTAACCGTGGAGCTGGCTGGATCGTGCCTGGCCTGCCAGGAGGAGGTTCATGCTCCGATGGGCTTTGCAACGTGATTCCTGCGCTCGTGGGCTCTTACCTCGCGTTCCTTGCTTGGTCACAAAAGTGCAGTTTGTAGTGATTGGAAGCTTGAACTAATGGGGAAAAACAATGGAGAAACAGCTTGTGGCTCCACGAACCGCCGTGCGTGTGAAAATACCTCCAGCCAGGTTGGTTTGTGTCACTGCTGCTTCACTGTGGTGAGTGAAGTAAAGCTTAGAGACGGCAAGAAATTTTCTGGTCTGCTCTTGGTTTGAAACAGTAAGTGGATAACTGTGTCTCCATGGGGCAGAGCAGGGTAAAATTGAGAGCTAGGTACTCCTTCAGCATGTGATATGGACATGCTTTGTGTGTGGAAAACTGTCCTGTGTCTTGGCCAAGAGCTATGGAGCAGTGGTATGGTGTGAGGTTCTCACACGGGTTTCCATTTGAGCAGGATACCACATTGATCGCTTAATACCCCATTGATCACTTTCTACCCAATTCCTTCTGCATCTGTTTAATTTCTTTTGGGGCATGCTCAAATAACCTTATAGATGCTCTTTAGATGTTTGTAGACATTTTAACACCATTCCTAGTACACTTCTTAGTCCTTGCCTAGCTGAATTATTTGTAATTGACTCAATTTCATTTTCCCTTTGCATTGGCATCACGATCAAATACAGGGGTGAGGTGTGCTCTTCGCAGTGCTGTCGCAGTCGGGCGGGGAGAGCTGCCTGCCCTGCTGCTGCCATCCGCCTATTGACTTCTTGCAGCAAGAAGTGGGCTATAAATCCCGGGCTCCTTGGTGCCAGGCTGGGCTGTGGGGAACCGCAGGGAGCCCCGGTGAATTGATGAACCCTGAGATGTTGCCAGCAAGCCCAGCGCGTCTCTGGAAACAGACAGATATTAAAGGCCAAATTTGTAAATGCGTGAGGCATCTAAGGATGCTTCTAGGCACCTTGCAGGAGTTGAAGGAAAGGCCTTCTGTGTCCTGCGGTACCAAAATAGATAGTGCCTGTCCGCAAGGTGCTGTCTTCACATTTTTCATGGCTCGAATCGGAGCCAGGTACGTGACTGGGGGCCGGAGTGTACCTCTCCAAGTGCCTACCGAGACAGGAGCACTGTGGACATCGCTCCTTCAGCACAGCCGACATGACTTCGTGAGTCGTATGCTTAAATAAATTAGCGTGTGGTTTCGGTGGGGCTGCAGAGTTTTGTGGGGAGCCTGAGTGGCTTGGAGGTTAATGAGCTTTGGGAAATATGACTAGTAAATGAGGGAGATGTGAAACACCAAGAGGGGTCCATAACGTGAGGGGTCATGCAAATGCATAACAAGGCTGTCTGCGTTGTCTCCCTTGGATCCTTCTGGAGTCTTTCTTGGCTTGACCACTGTGGTCCAGCAAGGCGAGCTGGTGTTCTGCAGCTGTATATGGCATTTCTCCAAGCTAATTTTGGGATGGGGAAGTTCCTTTTCCAGCTTGCAGTTCTTTCTCCGTGATCAGCGGAAAAGTTGATGAGAAATGGAGAGCCCAAAGAAGAGCCTGTGGAGAGTGACAGCTCAATCTATACAGAAGTGACGTGGTGCTCTTGGGGGAGATGTGAATGAAGGTTTAGGGAATGACGTTATAGAAACATGCCTCTTTCAAGATTTGTTAAGTGCTTAAAACATTTTTTAATGTATTGCTTTGTGCCTAGGCATAACTTTGTTTTTGTAAACAAATCAGGATCTGAAATGCCACGCAGACAGAGCTTTCCAGTGCAGATCATCTCGGTATTTGCTGTTATATATATCTTTACGTTAATTCGGCTCTTTTCTGAGACAACACTCTGGAAGAAAACATAATTTGAATTAATTATTTGCGCATATGGCATATGCCTGATGTCAGCTAATGCTGTATTAAGGATAGACATGCTGGGCACACATTAAATAATAGAGTAAATATTTGTATTGTTTATGATAAACTAGTTTCTTCTGCAGATCTCCATTCTTTGTGCCTCAGTAAACATTCCCATTGGGCTTATTTACTCTGATTCATATAGTGCAATATGTTAAGAGTTATAAAAAGTGTGTGTTTAAATCTAGGTTCTTCTGCAAGGCCTCACCGTGTTTTCAGAGCAATTGTCTGTTTAGTAACACTTCACAATAATACTAAAATCATTATGGCACTTTACCATTATATGGAATGTTTGATTAGCATTAATCACAAGGGTTCGTTTTGTGTCAGAAATGCTTCTATAGAAATTCCATTGTAATCTAACTAATGAAACAGACATTTATCTCAACATGCTTCAAAATATTTATGTCAAGTCATTATTTCAGGAAGGAGTCTTAGACTCAGGTGCCTGAAGCTGTGCAGCAATAGAAGCGAGAAGGATTGTTCTTTTGGATCAAGGACCCTGCGTAAGAAATTTACAGACAACCCCTTACCCTGGTAAACATAAAAAGGTATAAGAACTGATCCTCTAGTTTTAGAGGGTGGAGGACGAGAACAGGCAGTTGCAGTCTGGTAGATGTTGTGGTCCATCTGCGTGAGGTTGGGAAGTCTGATGAGTTGCACTTAGAAATGCTTGGGTTGACCTACTGACTACAGGAGGTGACAATACTGGGTATCCAAACTTTTGTGTGTGTATGAACTCTGCTCTAGTTGTCCCTGTGTTATTCCTTTTTATTTTCATGTGCATGTTCTCAAATGTATAATGCCTTGAAATATGTTGAGCAGAAAATGCCACCTGGCAGGATATGCCAGGACATGTGTCTAGATACTCAAACAAAATAACAAAAATGACAGGTCCCAATGCCTGGATGACTTGAAATAGAATGGAAATAAATACAGCAGTAGCATTACGTATTAAGAAAAGAGCAGGCACTATGAAAAGGCTTTAAAATAGGAGTAATGCCATGATAAGTCTGACTGCAGACTCTGCAGTCCAGCCTTGTAAGCAGTGTAACTCTCAAGAGAGAAGATGACAGAACTTAACTCTTAAAACATGTAGAGCAATAGCTGAATGCAGGCTTCCCCTTCACCGTTATTGGGTCCTCCTTTTTCCCAGGCTGATGCTCTTAGTATATTAACGTCATCAGTATCATCATACGTGCCTAAGATCTCCCACGTTCCCAAAGACAGTATAACCATTAGACTTACAGTTAGTACAGATAACAAAAGGCCCCTAATAAGTAGTTTGGCTTTCACTTCAGAGGCAGAATAAGGAGAGGCTAGGGATATTTGCTGCTAATGCACATATGCTGCAATGGGAAAGAATTCTGCATTCAGGAGCCAGTTAAACTGCAGTGGCCAACGTGGACTGTTATTTGTTCCACCTTCTCAAGAGGTTTTGCGTCTGTGTTTGAGACCCACAGCACACATTTGGCAGGGCAAACGTAATTCTAAATCACCTTTGCGCTCTCTGAGCTTTGGAAGAAATGATGGCTGCTGCAGTCTGAAGCTGTGTCCAGAAGGCTGTGTGATGGCCCTGCTGAATCTGCTGCTTCCAAGGGTGGAGGAGTAGGAGAGGCAACTCGTATCGGGGCAGAGAGCTCTAGGTATGGGAGGGAATGATATCCATAGCTGCCAGAGGCTGATCCAGACTTAGGATAAGCGAAGAACTGTGACTAATATGACATGTAGAAAAAGCCCTCTCTGGTTTCATACATAATCTTTGATGAGGTTGATTATTTTCCTTTATTTTTTTTTTTAATTTAGCCATGGCTGATGTAAGCCTGACAATTGCTTCAGTTTCCATAGTTTATCTTGAAAATATATTTTGTTCCCCTCAGGTTTTGTTCAAGACCTAACAAAAAAATCAGAAGTTCAGAAATTTGCATCCTTACTTCGAGACCCTGATTTTTTTATGCATTCTTAAATATTCTGATGGTCAGTTTTGTGCACGGAGACATTAAGTAGATGGCTGTACGTGTGACTGGCTTGGCACAGCACTGATGTGGGTAGCCCCTGCTTTCTGTTCCGCTTCACAGCCGTGCCAGCCAGGCACTACAGCTCCTCATGCCCACTGCTTGTCGTGTCACTGATCTGCTACATCGTGTGGCCTGCAGCACAGGCACCTAATCAGTGTGTAAAGGAATTGGGAGTTTGTTACTTAGGGGAAAATGGGGATTAAAATAAAAAAGATTGATTTTTTTTTTTTTTTTTTGGTGTCATTTAGGACTGACTTATAATAAGATCCTGCTGCATTAGACAGTCTTTGCTTCGATTCTTGGCAGCGCTAGTTGGATTAGGAGTGTCTAGCATGCAACTGAAATCCGGAGATTGTGTGCCAGGTATTAAATAGTGGCAGAAACCTAGTGAAAAGTGGGAAAGCTCGCTCTAATAAACGACTTGTTATTTTCTTCAGAATGCAGGAATACATTTTGTTGATTGAGGACTGGATGTGTTTATGCATTTTCAGTTGAGATGAAATGATTTTGTAGAATAATTCTCCTAACACATCAGAAATATAGGCAATCAATTTGTATTAAAATATCACAAGTTAAGACTCTTCTTAACGTTCTAAATGATCTATACTTGGAATATTTTCAACTGGTTCTTGAATTATAAGAAGTCCTTCTGGGTTGTTCTTGATTGGTGTGACTTGATTCGTTAGTCTTGCTTGGTATATACAACTCCCCAAACGTACATTTGTATCTACGGGGGACTGTGATACAGTGCATGTTGTTACTCATGTTCACCTATATTGTCATGGATTAATAAGGCCCAGGAATTTTTCTCCCTGCTGCAATGCTGAGTTCTCTTTGTGCGTCTGAACTGTTGCACACTGGTTCACATAATGCATAGCAGCAGAACTGGGGATGCACAGCTGAGATGCTGATATGCCAGTTTTGTGACTCACCTGGTGACTGATTTGGCCTCAAGGATGGATTTGAGTGATTGCAGGTCATCTTCAGTCAGTCCCTACTCTAATGGCCTCATGGGATGCCTTCTGCCAACCCACGTTTACTGGAGAGAGACATGCTGAGGCTGCTCTGCCTTGCGCCTGAGATCCAGGTGGGGGGCTGCACCAAGGGCCGGTGAGTGCAAGAGCAGACGTGCCAGGGAGCACCATGACTTTTAAGACCATCAGGAGTGTCTGCACCAAAGCCACCCAGTACAGAAAAAAATAAAATAAATTTGTAGCTATTTCTAAGAATTGAGAATAAAATAGTAATGTAACACACTGGCATGAAAAAGAATATGCATGATGCAGTCACGTGCAGGAGTATCTTAGGATGATTTCTGAATTTTGGAAGAAAAGGAGAAATGTAATCTCGTTGAAGTTTAGCAATTATGTACCGTAGTTAATTAATCATATAATTAAGTAAAATGAGACCGTATTTCTTGAAATGTGTCAGATAATTATGATACATTTTGGTAATTACGTGTAATAAATTTAATTAAACATATAATTCAAAGAATCAGGAAAATTATTCCTTGAAATGATTTATCCCATCTATAGGTCAGAAAGATCTGTGATTTTTTTTTTCCCCCCTTATGCTCAGCCATGACCTTATAATCCAATCTTTTCTGTTTTTGAAGACATTGCAGATTTCCAATATTAGCTTTTTGCCTTAATATTAGCTCTTGGTCAGAATTTTTCTTGGGATTCTTTAATCTTTATAATAGTATTGGTCACCCAGTATGAAAATCCTTGGATCTCTCTTGTTAGATCATTGCTCAGAAAATAGATGCCACTGTTATATTGTGCTGATTCTTGCTTCATTGCTGTGAAGTCGTGCAGAGTATTTGTAAAAGAAGATAAAGAAAAAGGAAACAAGAGGGAAACAAATATTACCCAAGTGTAAGCCTGTGTGCTCGGAGCTCAGAGGTGTTTTAATATGTTTTATTGGCATTTGCCTGAAGCATCAAGCACACAAATACCCTCCCTTGGTGTGGAGGGCTAAACTGACCTCCCTTTCAAGTAGCAACATCTTTTATAGTTGGTTCTCATTTTCATGACTGCTGTGAGGAAATTCTGCTGCCGCTGCAGATGATACTGTAAGAAAGGGAAGCGGTGTAGGAAAACCCTATAAAATCATGCTTGTGATATTAATTTTCTCACCTCAGGCTTAATAATCATTTTATGGTCATTTTTGAAAGTTTTTTAGCTATAATGTTTTATCTGTCTTTATGGTCTCTTATGCTGTATTTAATCAGTGTAATTACAGAAGGATAATTAAATATAATGCTACTTAGTTATAAAGATTTTAACACTATTACTATTAATGTAACTAAAAAAACCCTTGTAAATCTGGGTGTCTACACAAGGCAAAATATTGGTGCAATATATTTGATACGCCATTAAAAAAGAAGCGGTGGTTCCTCTTCTGTGCTACAGCAGCACACGTGCTAATTCTTCAGTTCATTTGCAGTTGAAGAGACTTCTTAGCAGCATAAAATCAAACGAAATATGAAGAAAAAAAAAGTATAAGGAGCCTGTTAAGTCTTGTACAAAGCCATGCGCCATCTTCCACAGCCAAATGCCCCATCCTGCAGCTAACGGCTGCAGTTACCTCATGGTAGGTGAAGCCTGAACGTATGATTGCTGCGTTGCAGCACAGAAGTCCCAATAGAGCTTCTCCTTCTTCAGCAAATGTTTCTGTATCTGGTGGGATCCATGGTCGTGTTTTTTGAATCAAAATGAAAGACTCCTCTGTAGGAGGAGAGGTAAAGGGGTGAAGGTGTATGTGTGGGGGATGTTTCAGTGCTGCTTAGACCTTCTTGCAGTGCTATCACAAACGGGATGCAAGGCGAATGTACAATTTCTGCTCCGAATAGGTACTCCTTTGTCCATTAGAGGTTGCTTTATATTCCTGACTTTCCATTGGAGGGAACAACTTCTAGATTGAGAAGTTAGGTAGTGCTGTAGTGTCATAAGCATCACCGTTTCCTCCATCCATTTTTTTTGGGAGCGTACTTGGTTTGATACGAGTATGAAAACTTGTCACCGTGCGCACCCAACACGTTGTCAGCCGTGTTAGCCTGCTTGGAAGGCAGGCCAGGGCTGGATGTGCTCGGAGCACGAACTGAGCTCTCATCCTGCCTAGCTCCGAGCCGAGGCGATGCCTTGATCCTGTCACGCAGCACTCAGAGATAAAGCACTCGTCTCCGCTCCTCCACAGTACCTGTCACTCAGACACCTCCTCAGGCCCCAGCGTGGCGCTCCTGGGGAGCTCTGGGACCGGCTTCTCCGCGCGCTGGGGCTAGCCCGTCATGGTGCCAGAAGCCACTTGGGCGCTTTCTGTTGGGGGCTGGTCCCTTGTTTTGCCAGTGCAGCAGCGATTTAGAGTTGATCTGCCACACAAAAATGGAAATGAAACGAGTAAAACCATGTTTCATACTAATAACCTGGCAGTGGCACCATACATAAAATAGACATAGAGAGTCAGAGAGCTTTGTTTTTCATGTTCTTGAGAAAAATAGAGGAAATGTATGCTGGATAAATTGGAACACTAGGTGGCTCTTCCTGTGAATTTCAGGTGTGACTGGCTATCACTGGCAAGAGCCTGGTGCCAAATTCGGGCTGGCTCTAGGAAACTTCCAGAACCTGCCTGCCATGGAGGGGGATGCGGGATTCAGGCCATGCCTCTGCCATAGGGGCTGAGGGTGCTGAGCTGCTTCTCTCTGCGTTGCGGGGTGCAGAGCTGCAGGCTGACTTGTAAATGAGCTGCAGAACTCCCCTCCTGTCTTCTCCCTCCCGTTGAAGAGATCATTTTACAAGCTAGAACTGTTTCCCGTTTCATTTTCCTGAAGCAAGTGTGTCTTCAATGGGGTAATGCCTCTTCTGTGGGGAGCGCGAGCTCAGCCTTTGTATCCCCCAAATAGGGCTGCCTCTGCCCTGTTCATGTGGCAGTGATAGGAAATCCTTCTTGGAGTTTTTTTGTAATACTACTACTATCCCGGTAGCACAAAGTATCAGAGTATTACTTAAGGATGAAAAGTACTGTAAGACAGGCAGTATGCAAGGTAGGAAGGATGCAGCTTTCGTGTAACTCATCGCATTTAATGCCTTTCGCTCTGCTTTTCCCTGCCAGAAGAGGAGGTACAGCGTAGTTTGGGAGGGCTCAGCCATGTCCTAAGTGATTTTGAAGGAGATGAGCAGCTGCTGTGCTCCTTTTGCTTCCAAAAAGGCTGATAGCAGCATTTCTGGGCCTCACTGCACAGCCACGTTACTGCTGCAGCCCCATGGCTGAAGGTGGGCTTAGCAGCATCAGTAATCTTGGAAGGGGTGAACAAAGTCTGAAAAGTACACAGCAATATTCAAAGGCGGTTTTTAAGAAGTAAAGCTGCTGCCAAGAGAGTGGAAGTATCAACATATAATGCTGGTACCATGCATTACAGTGGTCATTTACTATTCATAGCATCGAGTGCACATTCCTTTACAACCTTGGAGGTTGGAGTGAGATGTAAATGTTGCATCTGCCTTGTAACAGTGCTCTGCACAAAAGTAAATTTCATTTGGTTATCTCCATTTTTGTGGGATTAAGTCAGAGTTTATGGGGGTGTATATTCAGCACTCCTTGCTTTTAGATTCCAGGTTCCTTGGCTGGCATCCCAAGCTGTTTTATTAAAAAAATAAAATAAAACCACAGAACTGTTGGTTTTCCAAATGTATGGATGCATCAGTAGTTACTGTTGTGGTACATGTGCAACTTCAGTATTGCTGCTTCTCTTCACATTTCAAAGAGGTGTAAGATGACAGCTCATGGATTACTATTCTTGAAATAAAATGTCCACTTATGACTTAATTTGATGCCTAGGAAGGCACTGACACTGCGTGTTTTGTGGGTAGGCTCATCAAAAGGCAGTGGGATCTCCGTGAGGTGTTGGGACTTCAATGAGTGGAAAGCATGTCAGAAACTGTATTTCACATTTAGGGTATAAATTCTTGTAGTGTGCACCGTTCTTTTAAACTATATAGTAGATGTAAACAGAAGCTGCTAGATTGCCTCTCCTCCCCCTTTCAGGTAATTAGTTCCTTAGAATATAAAGGATATTGGCTTAACTGTGTTTCTTTTACAGCACTTAAGGGAATTCCTAAAAAAACAACAAAAGCAGCCCAGTTAATGAAAGAAGCGATTTTAAAATACCACGTAATTCTTGGATAGTTGAGTTATTACACCTTTGCTAAGCATTGTAGTAAGGAAGCTGCTTTAATTATAAATAAAAGGGCTGGTAAGTGAGATGAATTTCTGCTAAGCAGGGAGCTGAGCCCAGCTCTGACTTGGAGCAGCGCCCTGGAGCCCCTTCTCATTCCCAGTGCCATGGTTTGTGTTAGTGGCGTGCTTGGTTTTTCAGTGGGTGGATGGAAGCAGCATTAAAAAGGCACAGCACTTCATTAGTATGGGGTTGCATTTTGGAAACTATTGGGTGGTGAAGTCCATTAAAACACAATTAAGATTGAGTGAAATGCGGTAATTTCATTCTTCAGAGGCTTCAAGTGCATGGGACTGCCCTTGTGAGGTGGTGGTGGCATTCCTGCGCTGCCACCTCAACCCTCGCAGCTACAACCAGATTTTTGCTCCTCACCTGCCTGGCTCTCTCTGCCTGAGGTGGCTTCTCCTCTGAGCTGAGTGGTTCAATACCTTTACAAATACGTAGCTATGTGTTGTGTCATGTCTTGGAAAATCCCTTAGTGGGACAGTAATGGGTGGCAACTCATAGCTTCAGGAAAGGAAGGTAGCTGTCCTTGTGGGCTAGGGAAGCTTCTGGACACCTCTGTAGCCTGCATAAGCTTAAGCAAACTTGCACCTAGCGCAGCTCCTCCACACGCCATGCACCCCAGTGCTTAGGGCAAATCTGTTTTCAAGGTGTGTGTGTCCTCAGGAGCGGTTTCAGGCTCAGGACTTCATTCCTCCTGCTTATAATAAATGCTGGGGGAGACACAGTGGATATTCCTGTGGGTTTCTTTCAGCCAGCCTTAATCCCTTTTAATTCATCCTTTTCAAACTTACCTTCAACAGTCTTCACAGGCAAAAAGTTAGCTCCCCACCTTTTTCTCCTAAAATTTCCCCCCTTTTTTTGCCCAGTCATTCTGTAGATGTGTTTTCTTACTGCTTTACAGGAGCAGCTCACCTGCCTTTGCAGGAGCTAATCACTGCTCAAAACATGTTGGTGTAATGATCGAGACGCTTCCTGTAAACACAATTTCTTTGAGCTACTCAGTGCCGTTTATTTTCCTTCTCCTGTCTGAGCCATCTTTTCTTACACCTTGCTGCCTGCCTCTGTGCTCACCTGTGGGCTGCTCTCAGGTGGAAGCCTGTCTGCTCTTCTGTGGTTTCTCACCCCACTGCTTCTTCTGCTCAGTAAACATCTCCCTCTCCCCTCCTGGGCTGCTCCTTGCCTCTCCCAAATTCCCCGTGCTTAGCAGAGGCACTGCTGGGCATACAGAGGGCGGTTCCTTGACTTGATGGGGTGTTTGTAATGGTCTGGGAAGGTGGAAGGGTCATGATAGATGGGCACAGCAAAAAAAAAAAAAAAATATTCCCCATAAAGCAAGAGCATGTTTTTACTGTGCTGTCTCTACTGGTCCATTTACCACTGAGGGAAGGAAGAACTGGAGATTAGGAGCTGTTCTGGTAAATTAACCCTACCTGGTCTCATGTGATTAGTCACTAATACATTTTTGCATGAGCACCTTGCGTTGACAAATTCTGACTCCTAGCACCAGGTGGCTAAGAGCTTTCCTACAGAAATGCATGAACATGAAGTAATGTCTACTGGTGAATTATTTTTTTTTAGTTAACGGGAACTGACATCTTCTGCCATCAACTGTAATTCAAGTAAATGATACTCTCGGTGACAGAAGAAATTAAGGTATATTGTACAGCACATGGCCTCAACACAAATTCATGTTTTTCAACATCCTAAATTATGTCAGCAGTATGTTTACAGTCAAGTTTTTTTTTTTGTAAGGCAGATTGTTTATGTCAGTGTATATCTTTTTGAGATCTTTATGCTCTCATTATCCAGTTTTTCATACCTCACCAGCATCGCATGGGGCGTCTTTTCATAGAGGCAGGTGGAAAGAAGTCCCAAGTTTCTTATTTGGTGTCTGATTTGGGAAACTCCTGCATACTTGGCAATTCTGAAAGTCAGGTATCTCAATAAGGAGCTGGAAGACTGTTTTAAGATAACCATGTTTTGGAAAACTTGCTTGTAATTTTCTTCCATAATAAAAAGTGGTTAATTGGTTCTTCTCTGCATAATTACCTGTCATGGTATTGCCCCTTGCGCATGAGTAATTAACTGGTTTGTCTGAGGATGTTTATACCTTTTGCAGCACAGAATAAATGACAATGACCACTATTTTGGACTAGGGACAAGACAGCCTTAAGAAGTTTTAATGGTGATGTATATTGTTAGGTGACCCAGGTGCCGAAAACAGTTTGCTGGTGTACAGAGACAGCTGTGGGTGCATAAAGTAATGTTAGCAAGAACTGTGCAGCCCTCCAGAACCAAAACCTCACGGGAGCAGCCCGCTTTAACAAAACCCTTTGGCAGTTCAGGCCCTTACTTCTTTTGTTCCTCCTCTTCTGCCTGCAGAATAGGACAGTGAGGATTTATCTGCTTGACAAGGATGCTGGGGAGAGGCAGGAATGTCTGTGAAGTGCTTTCAAGTTGTGATGCACAGTGAAGTAATGCTTCTATGAATAACATTTTCTGCTCCATTTTTCATGATAGCCAATTAATGTATCAAAGGAGTGTAACTTTCGGAATCATGTTGGTTGATAGAAATGCACAGAATGTTTATCTTCAAGATGCGATGAAGAAAAGTAACTGATAAACATGGCAAAAATCACTTGGAAGAGAAGAGTGTGTACGAGTGTTCGTCTTCCCAAATTAATCAACAGCTTCCTCAAGATGGAAGACTTGACTATTTCACGTTCACTTGCCATAACTAAGATATCAGCCAAGTTCAATATCTAGAAATGTGTTTTTCTTATTTTTTCTCCCACACTTAAAGCGGAAGAAAACGTACTAATTTGTGGCGTTAGCAGTATGTGAAACCACCCCTTTATGTATCTGTTACAAGACCTAACCAAGTGCAGCAGGCAGGCGCTCAGAGGGATGTTGTATCACATGTTTCTTCTCTTCCTCTGTCCATGGGCAGGTAGATCAGAAACGGTTCCAGGTCTGCAGTCGACAGAACTGCACAACTCCGAGCAAGCCTTTACAACTCAGCAATATACAAAGGGAAATGGCAGCGCTATTGTCAGCTCTGTATCTTCCAATGCCAGTTTTAGAAAGGCAGTGTGGGAACAAATAACCTTAATTGAGCCCCTTGGCAGAAGTAATTGTGATTTAAAATTCTGTTTTTTCTCAGCTCTAAGTGGCAGAAATTTGGTTTATTTTTATATGAGTGCCACTTAGTAAAACCCACTAGATCATTGATTAAGCCTGTATAACGTTTTTTGATAAAATTCTTCTAACCAAGAAGTTTGACTAAATGACACAGAAGGGCTTATCCACATGTTAGATTTCTTTTTAAATCCATCTACCTAATCATTAAAAATTCCAGAAGAAATAAGGAGATGTTTAGCTTAAAAGTTTTCAAAGCAAGGTAGTTAATTTTTCAATGCTGGAGTGCTTTTTTAAATTTATTTTTGGTTTTGGTATAGCTTTTTGGTAATTGCTTAAAATTGAAGCATTGAATTTGAGGCCAAACAGACTGTTCAATCCTCAGCCTACAGATTATTTTATGACCTTTTCACTCTCAGAATTGTGTGAGCAATGTTTCTGGTTTAACCTGAAAAAAATATTATAACTGATATTTTTGTTACTGATACTTCTTAACAAACTGAAAAATCTGTTGTCTAACTCAATTGTTTACATTTGCTGTACTTAGAGATTTGTGGGAACTTTCTGCTCTTTAACAAGGAAACAAATACATCTGAATTTAATCTTTCATGAACTGTAGAATACTTCCAGATGAGTTTTGCTGTTGAGTCAGGTGACAGGCACATAACAGGTACAAGGTTTTTTAAGTGTTATTCTCGTAATCAGTATGCAGAAATGTATACGCATGTGTATCTGTCATCTTTGTGTGCTTTTTGCACGTAATTTATTTATTCAGAAGCAGTTCAATTTGTACAGGGATTGTTAAGAACTTCCAACTTGATACATTCTGAGTTCAGTAATTTTAACATAAGTTATTTTTAGGTTGAAATTAGCTCTAGATTTCTATTGGGTAAGGAATAGTATCACCCATTAAAGAATTCGCCTGGGGTTATACATAACAGAGGAGTCAAATAATTGGAGAATTGCTGTGTTCCTCGTTGCAGGGCAATGCTTTGTTTGGGGGACAGATTGAAACAGAACAGTAGGTTGACAAGTCAAGTTCAAGTGATTTTTTTTTTTTTTTTTAGTGCTGTCAGTTTCAAAGTCTCTCTCCTTATGTACTCTGATATAGATTATGTTGGTTCCCATTTTTGTACTATTTTTGGTCTTTCTTGTCCATAGTCACTGGTGTGATTCTACTGATTATTCTTATATTTAGAAATTTTACATCACTGGTGTCAAATCTTGGATCCCAAGCGAGATTCATCTGCAGAGTGAACTCTGGCCTTTGTGATATTTTTCAATATTCAGTTTTATTGAAAAACAACAACCCTCTAGCAAACAACATTTTTAGATCTCATGCCTCTTGAGAGAACTTCCAGTGAATGAATTGCAATGTAGCTGAATTTAACCTGCCAAGGTACCTGGAATGTTAACTCCAGGAACAAGCAATAATCCTTTGTGTGCTGCTGTTAATGACATGATATGTTGCTTATGATTTTAGGAAATAAAGGTGGGAAAAGTGTGTGTGTATATATGTGTGTGTATATATTATATTATATATATATATAAATGACAGTAGGAACTAAGAAGTCAAAGGGAAGAAAGAATGAGCAACAAAAATAGGGGAAAAATGCAAGGCTGCATTTGCCACATGTTTTTCTTGGTTCAAGAATGGCCCTGTTGGGCGGGAAAAGGAACAGAAGACAATGGGTGAACAAAGACAACTTGGACAATGATGAGTTCTTTCTAGGACACAGAGCACTCTCACAGCATCCTTGTGTTCGGTTTTGGGCCCCTCAATTACAAGAAGGACACTGAGGCCCTGGAGCGTGCCCAGCGAAGGGCTATGAAGCTGGTGAAGGGCCTGGAGCACAAGTCCTTTGAAGGGCGGCTGAGGGAACTGGGGGTGTTTGGTCTGGAGAAGAGGAGGCTCTGGGGAGATCTTGTTGTTCTCTACACCTACCTGAAAGGAAGGCGTGGGGAGCTGGGGGTCGGCCTCTTCTCGCAGGTAGCTCGTGGTAGGACTAGAGGGAATGGCCTCAAGTTGTGCCAGGGGAGGTTTAGGTTGGAAATGAGGAGACATGTCTTTTCAGAAAGGGTAGCCAGGCATTGGAATGGGTTGCCCAGGGGGGTGATGGAGTCACTGTCCCTGGGGTGTTCAAGGAAAGGTTGGATGTGGTCCTTGGGGACGTGATTTAGTGGGTGACAGTGGTGGTAGGGTGGTTGGATCAGATGGTCTTGGAGGCTTTAAAGCTTCAGAGCAAATCCATGGTTGTACACTCAGACAGATTTTAATCATCAAAATTTCTTTGAAATAGGAAGAAACTTTAAAGTTTTGAATGTAGCTAAATGATAGGAATGGAGGAAAATAGAATGAGATGTTTACATAGAAACAAAAAAAAAAAAAGAAGGAATGCTGCTTGTGTCATAATGTGCATGACAACATTTGAAAGCAATTAGACCAAAGTGCTAAAGAAATTAAAAATTAAACATTTCATCTTTAAGCTATTACTAACAGAAAAGAGTGCATCCCAGAGGAATGGGAAAAAAAAAAGTTCTCTAGATTATTTGATTTTTCTATCCCATATCTTGTAATCTAGAACATTAGTTGACTATATATCAAAATTTCAGTTTAGGAATGAGCTTGTGTTGTGAACATATATTAAGGTACCAGCATTTGACAATAAGAAACTTAATAATTCACAACCACAAAAGTTAGCGAAAGCAGGCAATAGCACAGCACCGAATGTACTCATTCCTTCATCACAAATACAGGCATGGTTCTGAAACACTGTGAAACCGGGTGATACTGAGGGGCTCTGGTAATGGGGGCCATATAAAACTGAAGGAGATGGATGAGAACAGATGGAAACCTGAGGGAGGGAAATGACCTGTCCGGAATTCTGCCTGCTCCTGTTGTTTCGAAAGAGTATTTAGCAAATCCGTAGGACTTGGTGCTATATAGAAATGTCATTTCCTTGTGTTTCCAGTCACTTGGGGGTAACAAATGGACTCCTTCCCCATGCTGTAATTATAAGAGAAAAAAGAATTGCTTACAGGATCTTTGGGTAATTCAGGCTGAAGAGACCTCAGGAGGTCTCTCACACAGCATGGCTGGGTCAGACCAGGTTGCTCAGGGATTGATCCAGCTGGATCAAAAAAGCTTCCAAGGACAAAGACTGAACAGTCTGAGGGCAGTTCCACTGCTGGACTGTCCTTGTGGGGAAGAGGTCCTCACCATGCATCCAGTCTGAACCTTTCTTATTTTACTGTATGCCCACTCTCTGTTATCCTGCTGTGCACTCCTTCATCTCCTCGGTGACCCTCCACTCAGGGTGCTGGGGACTGTTGTAGGTGTCCCCAGAGGTGTCTCGTCTCCAGGCTGAAGAAGCCCAGCTCCCTCAGTGTCTTCTCATAGGATGGGTGCTCTGGTCAGCCTGGGGACCCTCTGCTGAAGTTGCTGCAGTTTACGGATGAGTTTCTTGTATCTGGGGAGGTAAAACTGGATACAGTGTTGGAGAGCAGTCTGAGGAGTGCGAGCAGAGAGGGATCAGCCCTTCCCTGTCTGCTGGCTATGTGCCTTTTAATACAGCCAAGAAAGTTTTGGTGCCAAGGCACACTGTGGGCTCATTTGGCTTGCTTATATGTACCAAGACCATTTCCACAGGACTGTTTCCCATCCAGACACCAGCCTATACTCTTAATTCCTTCCCAAGTGCAGGACACTGGGTTTGTCCTTGTTGAATTTCAGGAGGTTCCTGCTGGCCCATTCTGTCAGCCTGTCCAGGTCCTTTTGGCTTCCCTCTGGTGTGCTGGATCCCCCACTTTGGGGTCATCTGCAGTCTTGCAGGGAGTGCACCCCATTGCATCCTCTGGCCATCGATACGGATCTTAAGAAAGGACAGGGCCCAGGACAGATGTCTGCTGTACTCCAGGTAGAGAACTGTCCATTTACCACTACCTTCTGAGTTTGGCCATCCAAGTACTTTACACACAGTTTTCCACCTATCTGTCCCGTAATGTCTTCACTTGGGTAGACGAATATTGCAAGAGACAGTGTCAAAAGCCTTGCGAATGTTGAGATAAATATTACCCATTGAAGAAAAGTGTTCAAGGAGAATTTGCTCCTTGATTTTCCCAGGGACCAAAATTAGGCTTACTGGCTTCCCCAGGCTGTTCTTTTATGCTTGTCAAAGACTGGTGCAAGATTTGTCAGGACCTGGTCCCTGGAGACCTATGGGCCCAGATCTCTTGAGGTCCATGGCTTGATCCTCATCCACTGCTGGTCATGTCCTCCTCAGACCCTGCCTCTCAGCTCTGAGACCTTGGGGTCTGCTGGTGAAGACAGGGACAAAGAAGGCATGGGGTGCCTCAGCCTTACCTCTGTCCAGTGTCACTGAATCACCTGCCTAGGTTTTGGGCTTACTGTACTAGAACAGACACAAGTTTCATAAAGACCTACTTCAGACTTGTATCCCCCTGCTACTATGTTCTCTGAAAACCAGATAATGCATTTTAAGCATTCTAAATAAAAGAATGGGCACTGTCATGTGAACAAACGCCAAGGTCTGCCTGGCCTAGCATCCTGCTTCTGTTGCTTCTGTTGTTGGGTGTTTTATGCCACTTCAGAGGAAGGAGGCTGGCACAAACAGCTATAGAATAATCTGTCTGCAATGAAACTTTCTATTTCAACTGCTTTCATTAGGAACTGTTTTCTCCTGTGAAGCAGGGGGATTTTTTTATCCTTGATGTCCTTTGGACTATTTTTTCATGTCCTACTTGACAGAGGTAATGTATTCAAGGGGAGTATATGCCATTAATTTACAGTGATGGCAATATAAATGGCAGTATATTAATATTTTTCATATTCTGTATTCCCTTCTCAATACATCGTAACATCCTGTTCACTTTTTTGACCCCTCATGTGTATTGAGCGAACATCTTCATTGAAGTGCCCATGATGAATCTTGCATCTTTTTTTCCTGAGAGGTTATAACTAATTCAGAATCCATCAGTATGTACAAGTGGCTTTAAATTTGTTCCTTCTAGTGTACCCTACTCTGCACTTTTTTCACAGTGAATTTCATCTGCTGTCAGGTTGTCCAATTACCTAGTTTTTTAAAGGTCCTTCTGGAGTTCCTCGCAATCCTTTGTAGTCTTGTCTACCCTAAATAGTTCTCTGTAGTCAGCAAATTTCACATTCTTATTACTTACAGCATGTCAGCTTTCAGTTATTAGTAAATATGAATAACTGCACCATTCACAGTATTGATCCTCTGGACATGCTTTCTTTCTACACCAGTTATTTCGTGCTCCTTGTTCCTCATTCCAATCCTTTAGTTAGTCTTTTAGTTCACAGCAAGAATGCATCTATAAAACGTGTGTGTCTCACTGAATATTCATGAGAACTAATGCTAGATATGGAGACTGGCCTCCAAGGTGTCCTCTGTAGTCAGGGAAGTGGAGTGGCCTTTGACACAAGAATGCAATCTTAGCATTTGTGAATTTCTTCAGGGGCCTTCACCGTCACACAAGAATACTTGGCCTTCATGACTGTGTTTCTAGGTTTTCTAAGTAAATTCATACCAAGAAGCTTCCAGAAAGTCTCTATAATGTTCCTTCACTCTATATTTTCTTCACTCAGATCGATATGCACTCAGAGCATTCCTAACGGGACAAAGTGGCCCTTTTTCTGAGGAATTCTGTTACACCCTTAGTATGTATTTTGTGTGAGTAGTAGTCAACGTGAATTCTGTTTGAAGAGTAGAACTCATGTACCTCTAATTTTGTGGATTGTATACAACTTCATCCTTGAGGCTGGAAATGCAACCATACATTTGTATTAGTAGCTCAGTGCTCTTGATCCTTGCTTCTTTCAGAACCGGGATCAGTGTTTCACAGCCAACCTTTGGGGCTGGAAACTGCTAAGCTTACAAGACTGCTTAGGAAACATCTGTCATGAAAGCTTGACAAGTGAAGGTTTTGTATACAAAAGGCTTACTTTGGTTCAAGGTTATACTGAAAAATTAATGGAAGAGAGATCTTTTGAGTGTAACAAAATAAACTGCATGAAGAAGAGGAAATCCAATCAATTGGAGATAGCGGAGGTGGAAAGAGATCTTGGGAGGGGCAAGTATTTTACATGCCTGTCTGTTTTTTTGGCGTCCCTGGAGGTTGAGCGGTAAGACTAACCCTGGTTCTGAGCCAATACAGCCATGCTTACATTCTCAGAAATGGTAAAACTATAAAAATAAACTTTATGCAGTATACAGAACATAAAATACTAGAACGTTCAAAATAGGATGTTTTTCTTCTACCAGATTTTCAAATAATGCCTATTAGCTCTGACAGTCATATTGAGACAGATGTGCTATAAATGATGCCAGATTTCCAAAAGTATCTCAAACTAAGGAGGGTTGCTGGTTCTGAAGGGAATGAACAGCTGTATTTGTCAAAATTCACCACTTTTAACCATCCTGTCTCCGACAGCACCAGTCTGATGGAAAGTTGCCCATTCCAAATATTGTTAATTGAGATGGATAGGGATTCTAAGAAAGATTTTAGGTTCCTGGCAATTGATATTGTTTAGCTTTTTTGTTTTATTTTTGTTATTATTGATACTCAGGTGGCCTAATAGGCACTCAGTTCTTACTGTTCTTAGGGAATCTCCTAATGGTACGGTGTATTTGGCTGTTTTGAGGACTTTCTTTGCTATCATAGTTTCTTTTCAGCAGTTTACATGATGAAGATTTTTTTTTTGTCTGTTGGCTTCTCATGGCTGTTTTTGTGTATGTGTATGCATGTGTCTGCTTTATTATTTAGCCATACTATTTTGTTTTTGACTTTTTTTCGGGTATAAAAACCCGCTGTGACTCTAATAAAGTAATTTTAGTAGACTTCTGTGGATTTTAATTTCTTAATTTTCCCCTTTAGGGTCTATAACTAAATTCCTCATTTAGGGGAAAAGTCTCCTGCTTCAAGTTTAGTGTCACAGCACTACCTCTTGATAGAACCATCACAGGGGATCCAATTTAATCACACCCTGACCACTGCTATTTAATGGCTGAATTTTACTTCAGCTGTTAAGTATTTTATCTGAACCAATTGCACTCTGTTACAATTCTTGTTTGAGTTGTTTTGTGTGCTCTGCAAGAAGCCTTTTCTTCAGCACCTAACCTCAAGTGACAGTGGTAGCCAAAGACGTTCATCTTGGCTGTTGTAATTGATGTTGTTTATGAGTTCACACAGCTGCCAAACACATGAGAATTCCAGTTCTGGCTTCCCTTCCCTCTCAAAGGGGAGTGCAGGGCTGAAATTTTCTCATGTGGAGCCGATGGTGGCTTTGTTCTTCCCCTTCTCGCTTAGATGGAGAGGACAAGATGTGATGCTGGTATCCCAGGACTCTACAGATGCACTCCCTCCCAAGCTGTGGCTGTGGCATTACAGTACCACAAAGTCTTTCTCTTTGTATCAAGCAACATTTCCTTGCCTTGTATGCTTTAGAGAAGAGAGAAAACCTGGTGATCAAGACTCATAGTGAGTCTTTCGCTCTGCATCAATGCAGGCTCTGTCAAGCAGGGGCTCTTGTGCAGGTAAAAATAAATACTTTAAAAATATTATTTCCAAAAGCTGCTATAAAAATGTACGAAAGGATCTCAAAAATAGATCCCTATTTCAGATTTCATTTCCTGTCACTACCCTGGTGGTCTCCCAAATGAGAAGAGACACTTGGACTTACCAAACAAAATCCTGTTTCTGAAGTGTCTCACACAGCCTACGTATATTTTTGTCCATATCTAAGGAAAGAGTGGGGCCCTTTCTTCTGAAAAGCTTCCTCACTACTTGCCTCAGACTCTGCAAATGTAATCACCTTGATAAAAACGCATGGCTTTTTATAGTCGCTGTTACATTGTGGGTGAACTCCTGGTGGTTGGAGTAGTTGCTGATGCTTCCTTGCATTTCTGATCTTTTGATAAAATAAGCAGAGGAGGGTGGATGATGGTCCGTAGTTCAATTGGGCAGTGTGAACCTTTAGTTCAAAAAAACCCACAACGTATCAGCAGACCAATTTCATAATGCAACTCCTTTCCCTGCCCCTTTTTCCTAAACCTCAGTGCTATGCAATGATATTTATTAGGTCAGATGATGTACTTTGCTCCAAAACATTCATATGGAGAAAAATGAACAATTGTGATTAAAATTGATTTTTTCCCTTTGGGAAGTTAGAATCAAAAATGGTTACCTGCTCATTTATGAAACAGATTTATTCTGTTGACATGGAGGCTTGTTTGAAATGTAATTGAATTTCTGTTACCTAATGGAAAGTGACAGTTAACAGTATTTATTTTCCATTTGTGTCTCAGTAGATAACATAACACAATTTTGATTTGTAGTTAGCTTTGGAATCTGAGATTGTTCTATCTCTGTAATTGAAAAGATGGGAGCGTGATGGCCTAATACAATCCTTTTTTGTTTTTTCTTTTCTTTTTTTTTTTTCCACCAGTAAAGGCAACATTAGTACAGTAAACAGCATCTATTCTGGCTTAATGCTTGCACTGAGATGTTATTTTTGCATTCTGCCTTTCTCATTAGAAACTGACACATCATGATCTGGATTGATAATTCTTCCATTTAGACACTCTCTGTGCCAACCTATTTCTATGAGCAATGCCTCCCTTTCCTTGCCCACCTCAAAATAACTTTTTTTTACCTAACAGATAGAACAGCTTTCTTAGTTACAAAACCACAATTACATTGCTCTTTTTTTTTCCACGATGTATTTTCACAGCATGTATCACACTTTGTATGGAAAGCCATCGTTTCATTTTTAACATTAAAAACAATGGATAACAACTCTGTTCATACATAGCTACATGCCTTATGCTCCAATTCCCCTGTCACTTTTTAGAATTCTGCCCTAAGTCCAGTGGTACTGAAGAAGAAACACTTTTTGGAGATGCAATTGTCTGCTCTTTCATTTGTCGTGGTGAGACATTTGCTGCCCTTTCTAAAGCCTGTACACTGTTGTTATTTGTCTGGTAAGTGATTGCATCTCTGAAAAAATATGTAGTGCTTGCATTAAAATACCAAGTGGACTAATAACATAGTGGCACCCAAATGTTGTGGAGCTTGTTTTCTCTTATAATTGCATTAGGCAATCAAACGAATTAAGTCTTCAATTGTAGATGGTACAAAGATGCTCCAGAGCAAAAATGTGGTCATCTCAGTGCAGCTTCCAGATGGCCCAGAGACAGGGTACTAACCATCTCTATTGATTTATCAGCTTCCACTGCTATTTCTGCCATCCCTTATTTAAACAAGTAGTTTTTAAAACAGTAGTTGTGCACTATCCTATCAGAGCATTTGGGAAAGGGTATTATTCAGAAGATATTTTTGGTATACTAAAGTGTTCACAAAGTCAAGCTTTTTATAGTGTATCAGATATCACAACTATTAATTATTCAACCACCAGATTTTTTTCCTTCATGCTGATGAATAAATTAAGAAGTCATTTTTTATGAGCTACCTTGATTCTTAAGTTGATTTGGGAATAGAAAATAGGAATGTGGCTCTGTAGTTTCTAAAGTGGAAGCTGAAAGGAGTTGTTGTACGTCGATATCGTGCTAGCACGAAGAAGGATTATTTCATTTAGGTTATTTTAAGAGTTTACATGTGCATAAGAAGCACAGAAAATGGATACAGATTTTAGAAAATCCAGAAATAGTTCCTGAAACATGCAGGAGCAGTATGTTTTATAGCTTCTGCCTTTAAGTTTTTAGGTTTTAATTCACACAAAAATTCGTGTATTTTCAAACTGCACTTCATTAAAACCTCAGTGATTTCTGATATGAGCTTCGCAGAAGCTGAATTTATTCAATAAATAGATGAAATCATAAATAATAACAATGCATAAGGTACAATAAATTGACAAAAATCCAAACTAATACGAACAGGAGACTTGCTGCATTGAATATGAACAAAAAAATTACAATAAGTGTGAAATGTGTCATATTTTCAAAGCTGCCTTGGGTTTCTCTGCAGTATTCACAAACCACAGATTTTATCCTTGTCCCTTGCTTGGCCTAAAGTATTCATAGTTTGAGACTTACCATAATTTAAGACCTGCTAATGAACAATTATTTCATGCATCATTTTTAATCGTAGTACTGAATATATAAATATGCTGTTTCAAGTGATGGATATCCAAGCTTGTAATGACAAAATATTTCAATACATTTTAATTAGACCTGGAGTGGAAATTTCAATGGGTATGGCCATGCATGCTTCTTTCCGTGTGCAGAAATACATGTGTGCATACAGAGGTACATGTGTATGTATGTGTATATACATGTAAACGTGTATATATATATATGTAAGACGTGCCTCTGTGTGTGCACATATACATCAGGAAGTCTGTTGCGACGTAAGTTACCGAATGATAACCCACTCCTGACCACCTCAGTTTTCAGCAGCTGCCATACAGGTGAGGGAGCTCACAAAAGCTTAATGCCCTATAGTGTTCTGTGCTGAAAACATTGACATTGGTGCAAAATATAGCTTGCAAACTTACAAAGTTCAGGTGACTCACCCTTTTTTCCCTCATACCCGTGGATACCTGGCAGTCTCTGGCAGGCAGGGTAGCCATATTTGTGCTTTTTTAACCCCAAATTATGGCTGTGCGCTGACCTTCATTGTAATTTTTGACATGCCCTATTCTGATGTTTCATTTTGGGAGAGGTTTCCTAGTAATTTCATTAATAGTTTGAGCATAAAACAACAAAATTACCCCAGCTTTTTGTGGAATAAGCAATCTTTTGCTGAAAGGTGGTATCGGAGTAGGCTTTATGTGGAAAACCACAAATATGAAATACAAGGCAGTACTCTGTGAGGAGAAAATTACAGGGTATATGCTGTTTCATCAGTTGTTTACATTTATTTGTTCCATTCCTACTGGAAGTGCAGTGATCTCTGTTGGTAACTGCGTAAAACATCAGTTTTAGTCATAAAGAAGTGTTCCAAAATAGTCAACAGCATGGCAGAAATGAAAAGATGCATTAGAAGTAACTAGATCTGTGGAAAGGCTTCCAATGGGGAGAAATTAAAAAGCTGGAATTAGTTAGTTTGGAGTGGAGATTAACGACCAAAGCCGTAGGAAATAGTGGTACAAGAAAAAAGCCTGGTGAGATTTCTTACTTGCTTTTTTTCATTGTGTAAAGGCTGCAAGGGAAGAGTCCTACTACCGTTAACCTATTTACTTAGGTAATTTATCTATTTCTGTATATTAAATAAGAAATTGCTAAAGGTGGCACGCAACATGTGTGCACTTGAGTACCATGAGTAGTGACGATGTGGGCCTCAGTTGCTGTGATGATGCTGATTACTGCTCACTGAAAAGGAGGGTTTCTGGTGTAGAAATTCCCCATTTTGGGGACTTCTTGAAGTAGGGTGAGTAGCACTGAAAACCCGTTAGGCCTTTTTGTAGCTATTAGCCTCCTCTGCCGTTTACCACACGCTGTACAAAGACAAGTTGAAAACAGCACAGTTATGTTCCGGAATGAGCCTTTAGATGCAAAATGAGAAAATAACTCACTGTTTATTCCTAGGCTGGATAAAAAACATCATAAACACCAGTGCTTCGTGGCAAGAAGAAATCAGGAGAAATTTTCATCTGTAGTATTTTGTAGTGGTTTGTTTCAGGGTGGTTTGTTGCAGGTATTTTTCAGCTTCTCAGTCAGCCGGTAGTGGCCAAGTGAAGAAGGAGGTGGTTCTTGGTGCTTCCTGGGTCATCAGTTAGACATTTTGCTGTGAGCTGTAAGTATTTTGACTGCTGTGTGAAATGTAACTTGATGTGGTTTTCTGTTTCATCGTGTGCTCTGTAGAAATGGCACGTTTGAAGCTGGAAAGAGGACGGGAGGCAGCAACCAGTGTGACTTGAGGCCTTCTCAGAGAGCCGAGCTCCTGTCTGCCGTTTTCTGCTGCTCAGGTTCTGTCATGCACTGGATTTTCAGGGGATTAATCATGATAAAGATTGCTAAATTGGTGACACGGGTTGGATTGCATAAATAAAGTATTGAATCTGGATTACTTACTGACATGAGAACTTATCTATATCTGTCAGATGGAAAAAACTATGTATGGATGAACTTCATCTGCTCATTGGTGTGGAACACGTCCCACAGAGTGTCACAAATACACAGGATGCCCCTTTAGTGCAGGGCTTTATTTTTAGGTCTGTGACTAAGCTGTAAAATCAGAGGTAGGAGAACTTTTCTTCTGAGTAAGCAATTGATGGCATTTATGTGTATTATTCCTGCTAGCAGGTCTACGGAATCTGTTGAGTTCTGAATGTGTGCACCTGATGCAGAAAGACAAGAATATGGAAATAGTGCCCACCAGTTTAAAATATCAATTCCTCTCCCTTCTGTCCTGTTTTCATTACCTTTCAGCTTCCATTACCTGACAGCTTTGTCAGTGGTACTTTTTTCAAGAGTCAGATGAATTGGGCTGGGGCTGAGCTCATCAGGAGGCGATGCCAAACACGTGCCCAGGGGGAAACGCAGCTGTCCTTGTAATGAGGTGCTTTCTCATTTGTCTGCCTCCTAAGCTCTTTCTCCCTCTTGGCCCACCTCACACATCACTTAGGGCACACCGAAACTGAAGTGAAGCAGAATGAACTCAGAGGTTAGAGCAGATTGCTCCCTCCTTCCCACTCCTCTGTCTGAAACACAGAGCCCTTTCTTCCTCTTGTCTTCCCTTCGAGCTTTTATGTAGAAAAAGGTGAGTATCCTGCCAAGCATCCCAGACTTGTGGTTATGGAAAGGAGAGGATAAGGAGAGCACTGCTCACACAGGAAGGGGCAGTGCCTTTTTTTTGTCCCATGTTGTCACTGGGTCTACGTACAATCCCTTTAGTCTCCATGAGCCATTCTGTATTTGTCACATGTTCAGTGGGTAAAGGAAGGTTAATGCTACTTTTCAGAGCAATGCAACTCTTACTGTATCTTTTTATTTAGTTCAGAGCTCAAGAGCTTGAGCCTTTCAGAAAAAAAAAACAAAAAAACCCCTAAATATATAAATATAAAACATACATAAACATGCAGATATCCAAAAGTTATCCTTTGGTGTTCTCTTAAGTTTCCTCAGCTTGTGTACTTGAAAAATCAGAGGAAGGGATTCCTCTTTGAGATTTTGTCTACTGAAACCTCTCCTCTTCAATGTGCAAACTGCATAAGGTTATGCATGAATTGAAGGAAAGTTCTGAAAAGGTTTTCTAAAAACGCTGTAAATAGTAAGAGCTTGTACACATAAATGCATTTCATTGCAAAGAATTCAGTGAGTACTGTGTACGGGCAGCACTTTGAAACGCAGTGGTAAGCCAACTTCTGACAGTGTCTGAAGTTCCTATATACATAACATTTGTTCTCTGAAATTTTTATTGTAAGCTCAGCAGCATAAAAGTGATGGTGTATTCCAGCTCCAGCTTTGATGAGCAGTGCTGAGCTGTGAAGGGGTTTGGAGAGGGAGACTTCACATAACTCTGCTCAGGTTGGAAAGGGAAACTGGTTCTCTCCAAGTTTCAGATCAAGACCAGTGAGCGTTTCAGAGGAGAACTGAGGAGTGGAAGACTCCTTAAAAAACAAACTAATGACAAACAAAAACAACAAAAAAAAAGTGGTTGCAGATATTGCTATGAATACTCCAGCTAGAAAATTTTGAAGTGTGGAATCTATCCAAGGTAACAGAAATAAGGGAGGGTAAGTATTAGGAGTAATAATGTAACTAGAGGGGATTTTCAGTAGCAGGATTCAAACTCCTTCCTTAATCTCCGGTTTCGGTGAAGTTTTTGATTGTTTTAAAACCAAGTCATGCATTTGATCTCAAATAGTCCTATTTTATATTTCTGAAACACTTCAAAATACTTTCTTTGCCAATTCCTGTTTCAACTGTATGTGCTGAAATATCCTTAATTTTCTGCTGAAATGCAAAGTGATACGTTTGGAGGGTATGTCCTGAATAGCTGGTGACTGCTAAAAATTGCATCTGGGATTGGTATAAATTTCAGATTTTTGTATTAAAGGATTATTTACTATAATCTTATATATTAGCTATGTGAGCCCTAGCATTTAGTTTATTGGCACAGCACAAAGTTTGATAAAACAGGGTCAGTGGCTGAGTCTAATAATTTCTATATTTAAAAAACAATACATTTATTACTAGTGAAATTTGACAGAAGTCTACATTTGTTTGAATAAAAGAACCTTTATGCTGACAGATTTAGTAGCATGTAGAGACTTGCTATTAAGAAGTGGTCAGACATTCAGTCTTCAGATCCCGTTTCTCTCAAATTCTTACAGTTTATGGAGATTATTTATTTGCTGCTGTATTTGCTGACAGAATGAATGCATCTGTACTCTGTGCGCAGGTAGACTTGAACAGATTGCAGAAGAATGGTTAAGACCTACCTGTAAGACCTACTTCAAATTAAAGTCGACAGCATTTGGACCTATGAAGGGATTTATGAACTGACCAAAATAACAGAGATGTATTGAAATTTGTAATAGTTACCACTCTAAAGAATAAATCAAAGCTTACTAGAATTGAATTGTATGTTTGAACGTCACGTGCATGTTTGAAAGTAGTAGAATAGGCAGAAAAATCGAAGTGAGCATCTGTTCCTATGGCTGCAATGAAGCCTGTTGACATGGGATGGGGTCCATGCCATGAACATCAGGAAGCCCTGCATCTGCCTTGACATCCCTGTGCCACAGGCGCAGGTGTTACCTTTCAAATAGTCCAGGGCAGGAGCAACAATTTTAGTTGTGGTAATTTCAGAGTAATATTACTCAGTCACATTGTTATCGTATGACAAGTAATCTGGAACAGTGCTAAACTCGTAATATTTCTCACTCTCTTTCTGTCAACTCCCTCATTTTGTGTCTTGCTGCATCCCATGGCATTCTGAGCATGGAGTCAAAAACAAGACCTGGGCTTGGAAGAGTCCCTGAAGAAGTCAGGAGACAGTGAGGTGGTCAGACGCTGCCTGCTTTGCTTCTCCCTTGAATTGTGAGCTCTTCTGGTACTTCCTTGGGTGTATAATGGGTTAAAAAAAAAAAGAAAAAGCTTATGGGGAATTAGCATAACTTGTGAGGTGACTTAGAGAAGGGTCATGGGATGATGCAAAATCCCTAATTTGCAGGGAATTCTGCTGTAAACTTGTCTCTTTTCATCTTAATTGCACAGATTGCTAGGGTATAAGTAAAGAATGGTGATTTTATTTTTTATGTTGTCCTTTTTGGATAGCAGTTTATTGCGAGTGCTTTGGCAGTGGAATTCTTCCCCCTGACGACTGTTTTGAATGGTATAGATAACCAAACTCAAAGCAAACAAGTCCCAAACAACAATAACAAAAACAAAACCAAAAAAAGGCACCTGGGATTAAGCAAAATATTTATTGCTTCTGAAAAGAGCCCACATTCCTTTTCCTATCGGAAAAAAAAGCACCTATTTTCTTATTTTAAGCATGCTGGCTTTGCTTGTTTGTGTGTCTGTTCCCAAACAATGGACTTTGAGCTATGCTGTTCTGAGATACACTTGAATGCGACACGTTTCTGACTAAAATAGGTTAAGCCTACGGTGTTCGTGAAGGAAAACCTTGGAAAACATTCAAACAATCAGAGCACACAAATTAAGCTTACTGTGAAAAGCTTAAAGGACGTGTTTTATGTGTGTAAGTGTATTGATTGCTCACAAATCAGGTGTCTTTAAGGGTTCACAAGTTAATGCCATTCATCAAGTGGCACTTGTAATTTTGCTTTTATTTTGAACTTACAAGAGAAAGAATGGGGAATTGTGCATAATTCCTGGCCAGATGGACTTGATCTTGTGAGATACCTCACACCTACCAATACTATTGATCTTGTAGGTGACACACATGCTTAATGAGATTTTTAGCAATTGAGAGGATCTGCTGTATCCCAACAGTCACTTACATTGAAGTGAATGGGATCTTGCAGGTGCTCACTGCTTTCTGAAATCAGGCCACATCTTCAGGTTTATAAATAAGGATTTTGAGAAAGACCTTGGCTTCATGGCTTGGTGAGATCAGAACCCAAACTGGTTACTCTTTTCTCAGCAGCTTTGAGAATCAGGACAAAAAATGAAAGAATCTGTCCACTGCTTGTATGACAGTCACTCTCAGTTCCAATATTTCCTTGCTCTTCTATTTCACTTTTCATATTTGTCCGTGTACAGCAATCTTACTTGTCACTGCATGTTCATAAAACACTCTATGCACTGCTTAAATTGCCCTCTGTCAGGATCTAATTCTCAAATACTAAAAAATAATCATTCTTGAGACTGTTTTTAGGTAGGACGTTATATAAATGGCAGTGCTGTTAATATAGTGGATAGAAATAGATTGATTAAAATCTTCTGGTTCCTATACGCTTCTCCTGCCTCTTTTGTATCATTGGGTCATTTTTAATTCAGCTAACTGCTTTCACCTCCACCTAAAAAGCAGTTTATAGACAAATAACGAGCATCTTTTTCTTTCGATCAGCATGTAAAATTCCGCAAGTGAGAGCAGGCTTTTGAAGACAAACCCATGCCACAGGTTCATCATCATTGTGAAGTACCTAACAGCCTGCACGTGTGCGCCTGTGTGCGTGCACATCTGGTATTGGTGTACATAAATTAGGCTTGCTCAGTTGCACATACCTGCCTTGGAAAGTCTGCCCTGTAGTTATCAGAGGATGCCATACATTTATCTGGCACGTTACGAAGGGCTGCACAAAGACCTCTGTCCCTCACAAGATCAAAACACAGACACACGCTCCTGAAGTTTGCGTCCACCAAGGAGTGCTTTGTATTCTTGGTACGTGTTTGCCATTGGGGGAGGGAAGGAAGCTGAGAGCAGGTGTGACAAATCAGGTAGATTTTGGCTCCCTTTGCCACAGACACGAGAAGCAGATGGCGCAGGTCGGTGCTTATTGCGCATACGGAGCGAGCGCACGAGTTACCGAGCTAGAACCTCAGCTGCACTTCCCTGTGCTTTCTGCTTGCCATTTAGCTGTGAATGCTTACTGCATATGTAGAATATCACATCCGTTCTCATTTTGTCCTCTTAAATTCTCTCTTTTCTTCAGTTATCTTTTTTCCTCTTACATTATGTGGTCTCATGTTGGTCTCCTTCGTCGTTTTGCTCTCCATCTGACTGGATGCTGAATTTTTAACTGGAGGGATTGCGGCCAAGATGCTAGCAACACGGAGCATGCCTCAAATTTGCTTTCGTGCCTGCTTTGAAGACAAAGGGAGACAATAAACCCAGAGGAATAAAAAGCATAATAAGCACACCCACTAATATTGGGAGCTTAGATGCAGGTGTACCAGAGTACAATAGATAGAGCTATAAATGTTTCTCTTAAAATGGTAAAACCTGTATTATCAGCCATTGAGGAAGAAGAAAAGGAGAGAGAACATGCAACCAGCAGAAATCAGGGATTTAGCTGTGAAGTGGTAGACTCATAGAACTGATTTTTTTTTTGTAAGTCCACATCTGAAAATCTTAAAAGGTGATAGGATTTTGAGATGATCCTTCAGCTTCGGTGGGAGTTTCTTGGCCCTCAGCACCACTTAATGTAAATGAGCCTGATTGTTCAGAGTCCTAAACATGAGTGTAAGTGCTTGAGGCACCAGTCAAGGAGAAGCTTGGGCTTGGTCATTAGTGGCCATTTCTCTGCAGAAATAATGCTGCGATTGGCAGCAGGGGTTGGGCAGGACGTTCTCCCAAGGTCCCTGCATTTCTGCAATCTTTAAATATTTGAGAGAGATGAGAGAGTGGCCTCAGGCCATAGTGTAGTACTTTGTGGGATGTGCTTGGCCTTTAGGCCATATTCACCTCTTTGTTTTTACTTAAAAGGAGAACCCTAGCAAGTCTGGCTGCTAATGAACGTCTGAAAAGCAAATGAGGAAAAGCTGGCGAGGAGGTGGTAGGGCAGCGGTGGCTTTGTGCACTGCTTGAAGCCTTTGCTTGCTGTCCTCCCGCAGCTCTAAATCCTGCAGCATTTCCCAGGGAAGGGCTGGGGAGGGCGCAGGAGCTGAGCTCGTTGCAGGTGGGTGCAGCACCGCACGCCTCCTCCTCCTGTGCAGCCGTTTGCCCCGCGGAGGGAGGGCTGCCTCCCTCATACTGCTTTATTTTTCCTACTGTTAGAGCCGCCCCGTGTACCGTGCACATATGCTGGAGACCTGATTTATAATTAAGAGCAGCTGGCCATGCTGCTGTCCAAAATAATTTCCCCTAGTGAAGGATCAGAGGAGAAAAACGCAGACAGGTTTTAGTATTCTGCTGCAACAAAGAAAGAAAGAAGAGCCGTTGTGCCCCACATGGTCAGGTGAGGTTTATTGCCAGCCTGGAGAACCAGGAGCCTCTTCCATTGATGTGTCCCTCCTGTGCTGTGCCAGTGGTGAAAAAAAGTTAAAGTTGCCTAAAGGCAGCTTATGGGGTTTCCCCATACAGCTTATTTAACTTGTGCTGGTGGCTGCTTCTGCCTTGGTAGTCTTCAGAAATGCAAACGGCAGAAAGGTAGGAAAAAAACCAACAAACCAAACCAACAAACCAAGCCTAAAACCAAGCTCTCTCTGTCATCCCAAACCTTTACCCTCATTTTCCAGGCACATTTAGCACTCTGCTAGGAACTTAACAATGTGAGGGCATTTCTATAGTGCTATTGGAAAAAAAGATGTTGCATCTAGTCCGATATGGCTAACTGCACTCAACTGGAGTCTGTTCATAATATTTAATAAGTGTAGCAGAAGATAATCTCAGATTATGATTTTTTTCCTCAAATCTGTATTTTTAGAGTGAGTAAAGCAGGTAAAATGGTGAGATGTATCAGAACATTTTTGGGTAGTCTGCTTGGCGTGGCTTCTGTTGCAATGTTAGGCCCCCAAGGGGCAGTATGAGCGCAGAGCTTTGCAGCTTGTTATCTGTATTTAGGCAAACTTTTTCTTTCCCTGCCTTCCCTTCTCTCAAGCAGAGGAGCAGGGTGAGGCTGCTGAGTCCAGCTCTTGGTGGAAGAATCTTTCTCCAGTGTGATCAGAGGAGAAGGGCAGTGCTGCTGGCTGGTGTGCTTTTCTCCCCTTGCCCACGCCTCTGCTGAATGATGATGATTATCCTGCAGACTGTGCTCCTTGGCCCCTTTTTTTTTATTTTTAAATTTTTTTTTTTAGCTAACTTAAAGTCTGCCACAGGCAGTCTTCTTTTGAGGTCTTTTACTGTCAGTAAATACTGTTGCTGGTGAGGTGTGATCATTAATCTCAGATACACCTATCTTGTGCCCTCAAGCATGGTGACGGTGTCGCGGGTGGCAGAGATGCCCAGCTTGTGCCTTTGTGGCCTGTAATTCCAAACAGATGGAGTTTTTCCCATTTTTTAACTCCGTACACCTCACTTTTTAACTCTACGCTCACTGAAACAACTCGGCTGAGCTTTCAGTGTTTTTTTTTTCAGTTACGTTTTCACAGCAGCCTCAACACAGCTTTGCATGTTCGGTGAGTTGTGTGCCCAAGTGAAGGGGCTTGACTACTCGCAGGGTTAAAAAGATCGGGGTATTTGTGTGTTGTGTGTGCCGCTGAGGCTATTTACGTGACCTTCGGCAGTCGCCAGAGCATCGTGGTCAGTTGCTGTCTCTGGTCTGCCGAATGCCAGGTGCAGGCTGAAAGCTTGGACTGCGACCCAACGCAAGTCAAGCAGTAAGGTTATGCCTTTACTGTAAGATGATTTATGCAGGCCTCCACGGTGGGTATTAAGTTGGCTAAAAAATGGATGCTGTCCTTTTGCAGGGCATTCAGCTCTGCCATATAAATATGCTGTTCAGGTCCGAAAATTTTTCTAAAACGCTGTTTCTGCCAGACTAACTAACAGGGCTTATCCAGCGGTGACACTTCAATAGCAAAATGTTTTGTGAATGATTTTAGCCTATATGTTTTTGTCTCCTGCTGTGATCCTAAATATTTTTACAAAGCTATATTTGAGAGATGTGTTCACTTGGGAGGGCTTGGAAGGGGCAAATTAAGAGGTAGATTCCGTAGTCACAGGCTACTCCATGGTCATAGTCTGTTTTCATTAGTGTGAAAGTTAAGATGCACGTATGACTGCCTGTATTGAAAACACACGTTGGTAGATAACACTACAAGGCTCAGATTTTTGATCCCAGAAAAAAAATAATGTGTTAAAGGTTGCTGATGAGGAGGTAGCTGTTTGTCAGATACCTGGCAAGTTCCATGCTGCCGTAGCGTGCACCTACTAGCAATAACAGAAGGAGCATTTTCAGATTGCAGATCAGATGTAAAACAGTAAATTTGTCAATAATTGAATTATGAAACAAACATTCCAGTTATTATTTTGTTCATGGGATGGACAGGCGGTGGTTCTTGCTTGTACCTGTCCCTGGCAATTATTAGTTTGCGTACTTAATGTGCCTCTATTTTTCCCATTTTCATAACAACTGCATTATGATGTGACATATCTTTTCCAGATATTTTGCTTGAATAAATAAGTAGGATATTAAATTCAACTAGGGTATTAGATTATAAATTAGTTCTGTAACAGGCGTCATAATGTTATTTAGATTTTCAGTTTACACAGACCTTGTAGCAACTCCCCAGAGCTATGCTACAGAATGAGAGGAAGATGTGAGCTGATGTAAGAAAATTGGTTTTGGTAATATGCTGATGTCAGTAGAGTTTTGCTGTGTGGAAAGATATTTAAATTAATGTTTTTACTTACTCTCTTGTACAAACTAAAGATTGGTAATGATTTCAAATTACCGATTTGTTGGTGTTTGGACTGTGCATACATGACCATAAATGTCTTTTCCCTGGGAAGGCGATGTTTATATTGCAAGTTTGCATATGGGTTTTATTTTTTTTAACAAGCAGAGTAACGTATCCCGAACTTCCCCATAATATAAGCATTTCATTTCATGTCAGCAGAATAAAAAAATTTAAGAGCATTTATGGATTAAAATCCCAGCCTGGCTAGCAGGTACAGAGCTCTGTGTGTCAAGGAAGAGCGAACAGACTTACAGGGCTGGTCTTGAATAATTGTATCATGATTAGCAAGCACGGTGACACCGTGTTGGTGAGGGAGATGTGAAAACATGCACATTTATAAGTACATTTATTAGTCAGATGGATGGTAATGGTAACCTGAAGAGAGAGCTTCCAAGTGAAAAGATTTATAGCTGCTTACACAGGTATTCCGTAAATACTGGGATCCGTACCCACTGTGCTGCTTGAGATATTCAGCGCAAGAGCAAAGGTGAAAAATAACTGTGGAGGGAAGAGGATGTCCTCCCGAGCCGTTCCCCGAGGTGATGGACAGGAATATTGGTAGGGGTCTTAATTAAAATCAAACCAAACAAAACCCACCCCGGTTGCCTTCATTAATGAGGAGTACCGGAGTAAGGGAACAGATTATCTCCCCCTCCAGAGAAAATTGGCAGATGGAGAAAATGTGTGTGCAGGTATCAGCAAGATTGCCTTGAAACCCCCTCCGCTGCCTGTCACTGCTGGTTCGGAGCCTTCCATCAGGGCTGTAGCGAGGCCGGGTGCATCCTGCCCATTGTGCCTCTTCTCCTTCTCCTTTTGTCTCCACCCAGCTCCTGCCACAGCCACCCTCCATGGAAGTCCATGTGGAGTGGAAGGTCAAACAGCAGCACTCGTTTTGACCCCTTCACAGTACTGCTCTCTACCCCAGGAAGAGCAGGTGGTAATGAGGCTGCACATCTCTGTTTATTTTTTATTTTTTCCAGCCATGCACATGCCTCCTGTAGCCTTGGGAGCTATCGCCCCACCTCACTGCATCACCCAACCAGGCACATGGTGAAAGGATTGTTTTGAAGTAGGAAGGAGAGCAAGCTCAGGCTTGAGATTTTACTGTCCTGGTCCCTCATGTTTTGGCTGCCTGTTGCTCAGAGCTATGGGTGTCTTATGCTGGGGCTCCTGCAGGTATCCTGGTCTGAGGGCCTCTTCTTGCAGCTCTTCCCTGCCTTTGTCAGACCTTCCTTCGCCAGGAAGCAATTCCCCTCTCATCAGTTGACCACCATTTATATGAGGTCTTTCTTTGCTTTGGTACCTGCTAAAATCCACTCTCTACACGTACACACATAGTGTGAGGTTAATAGGTGCTGCCCGACACACGGCCTTTAATGACCGGGTCACTTATTTAAGGGCTTAACTCTGAACTTAGCCAGGAATAAGTTGAAAAAAAAAAAAAAGTCAAGAGGCATATCCTAACGCTGCGCATCTGTTGGTAGTTCAGGCATGCTAATACCTAGTGCTTCTGTGCCAGTTCATGAGCCTGGGCACGCTTTTATATGCAAAACATGTCTGGAGCCCACATTCCTTGTCGCATCGTGGACATGCTATGTACATCCTCTGTTTGGAAGGCGATTTGTCATCTAAATGTAGCTGGTGTTGGAGTCTGAGTGTCTCGTTACTGTGAAACATTTTGCTGCTTTTAGAACAACTTGAACAAAGAGAGCACTTCATATTGCACTTTGATGTGTGTCTTTATTGAAAAAGCTCCTCTCCATTGCTGAGGCACTGAAGCATTTGCATTAAGTGATACAGGAGATGCCATAGCAATTTCGTGAGAATTATCCTTTGCAATGAATGTTAGATTAAACACCTAAGTAAAATCCCTTGAAAGTGGCCAGAAGATAAATTAGAGCAGAGCTCTACCCAGGTAGAATTAAATTATGTGCCTTCTTTTAAAGATTGTTTTTAATTGATTTGGTGCATACTCTTTAGTTAGTTAATAATGAGTGTTGTACCTGTGGCTATATGATCACTCATGTGAGTTAGATTTACAGCACGAAGAAACTCCCTTTATCAAAGAAAACAATTTCATAAAGGGGTTGTCCCCTCTCACTGCTCTGGTGCTGATAATGTGTCTGGACTGTTTTCTGATTAGTGCTCCAGTGTTATACTAATACTGAAGACGTTCTTTAGCAGATAAACGTAGGATTATCGCATCATTTTAGCAACCTAATTTGTTCCTTGCTTGCACACTACAGCAACTTTCATGTCTCAACCCAATCCTCCCCATTAGGGCTTTTACAGCACTACAGAGCTGAAGCTGGGGGGAGATGGGCATTGCACGAGAAGAAGAGAAGATTATAGGATGAAAACGTGGAGAAAGGAGTTGCAAGTGGCTGGAAATTTTGCCAGCACAGAAATTTTCCTGTTTAACTTCTGTGGAAGCCTGAGTCTGGATGGCGAGTGTAACTCCAGCGAGTGTGGCTGTTGGGAGGTGTGGGTCTTCGCTCAGCACCTGTCTGCACCAGCCACAAACGTCGGCACGTGAAGGATGACTTAGGTGTTCTTTTCTATTATATTTCCTTCCAGTTCTCACTTGTCAACACTTTACCAAATCCCACATGTAAACTGATACCTAAGACAAGTATTTCCAAAGACCTGGACCTGAAGGTAGAGACCTGCATTTGGAAACGTTGAGATGATCAACAGAGAGGAAGGACCCTGTCCTTAATAGGGTAACCAAGTGCCATGGATAAAGAGAAGAACAGACACAGAACCTGGAGGGCTGTGACGGGGAAACATCCTTGCTCACAGACACAGCAAGGACGGGGTGGGCCCATGAGAAGCCGGCTGCAGCCTGGGACCGACATTTCTGAGCTTCTTCCATGTCATTTTGGATGCAAGAGTCCTCAAGTGATGATGGCAAGAACGTGTCTTTGAGGTTGCTGTGGTCAGTTATCTGTGGTTTCAGGCTTCTGAGCTATTAGGGTAATGCCCTGCAGGTGGGCAGAGGAGAGAATTCCTCTGCTTGGGGAAATCTTAAAGGTTTTGCCTTCAGAGCCCTGCTTGGAGAGCATGGAGCCTTGCCTCGGGTCCCTGTTTGGGCACAGCAGGGACACATTTCTTGTCTTCAGTCACTCTTCGGTTTTAAAAAAAGAGCCTTAAGCAGCACATTACTTTTTTTAGTTTCCTAACCTCTAAAAACAGAAGTCTAAATGAAACAAAAATCAACCTAACAATTAGATAGCTAATGTTTGCATAATTTTAATTATCACACATTGCAATTATTTCTAATTCATTTCAGTATACAAATCACTATTTTCTATATGGCACGTTGTTAATGTTTACTACTATAATTACTAATTTGCAATATAAGGCAGCAATTTTATAGTTATTCAGTTATGTATAATTACTATGTCAAATAGGAGACAGCAATTAACACTGAAATGTATTAGAAATGATTGTACTGAAATCACTCTAAGAATATTTGACACGTCACTGTGATGCAGTGGAAGACGGACTGCGTTTTCCTATGCTTTTCTCCAACCATGTTTTCGTACAATGTGTTTATTTGAGATCCCAAATGGATTTAATCCTGCAAAAATTCCTGTTTTGACAGAAGAATTAGAGCTAGGACTAACGAGCAAAATCCAGTGAGTCTTGTGGAGCAAAATCTCGTCTGAGGTGCCATGCTCCATGCTGACATTTCAGCAAGTGATTCAGCGGCTGCTTAGGGAGATGTCTGCCTTGTTCTGCTGCACACAGGTCTATGTGGTGCCAAGTCAAAATCCATGTTCACGGAGAGTTTTGAGCAGGAGGTGGGAGAGCCGAGGCCTGGGACCCCTGCAGGAGGAGGGAACGAGAGCTGCATCTCCCTCCGAACGGAGAGCGCCCAGGGGCAGGACACTTCAGTGCTGAAGCTGGGCCATGGCACTGTGAAACGAGCACAAGAGGTGGGAGCCATGAGAAGGCAGGGACTGGAGGGGCTTGGGAAGGGAGAGACTTGGGTTTTGGTTCAGGAGCTCCTTGCTCCATGGACAGGACCCCTACGGTGCAAGGAGGGAACAAAAGTCCTTAAAAAATGACACCCTTAAATCATCTACGGAATCAGAAAGAGGGGAAAGGTCCAGTTTCACATCCTGATCCATACAATGTCTAAATTAAACTGTCGCTGTGTGGCAAACACAGCTCTCTGTGACAATTCTTTTTTTTTTTTTTTTTTTTTTTTTTTAAAACAGGGATTTAAAATCTGGGCAGCTCTAAGCCCCGCTAAACAAAATTCATGGCTGTACATCTTAATAAAGCGAGGAAGAGCACAGCATGTCAAACAAATTCGCCGCCTCCCTTGGTCTGACTGTAAGGCTGATATAACCGCACGCGGCGGTGGGAGATCCAAATCGGGCCCTGGGTGTGTTAGCAGAGCATATTGACTTATATCACTCCTTTCGCCTGGTTTAAAATTGATCCCCTTAGAAAAGTTAAATATCACCTATGTTTGTAGATTGCTAGACAGCTATTAAGATAATGCTTTTATAAATACAGATGGTGCCCTTATCAAAATTACATGGCAGTAAATAGATGCCAGTAGAAATAATATGACACTTTGATTAGCTAATAAAATGAAGCACAAATAGAATGGGGATGCTAAGTTGCCCTGACAGTTTTCATACCGTCTTATTTATTGCTTATTTAGCTTTGATAAGTTTCTATTACAGTTTTTGCTTCTTAAGCAATTCCTTTGAACTCTTAATTTTTGAGCAGTAATCTGTGTTTCCCCGTCTTGGGGGGAAGCTCCTCACTGTCAGTAAGCTTTTCATTACGATGGTGAACGTTAGCATTCTTTTTAAAGTAAATTGATAGGCCAAATTGCGTGCTGCAAGTTGTGGGGATAGAAGTGGCATAGGGTGCCAATTAATATGTTACATGAAAAATATTGATTACAGAGTAAATTATTGCTGGGAATACGGCAAGCGATGTTGGTTCACTGATGTGGCACTATTTATGCCATGGGAGATGCAGAGGAAGTCTTTTCCTTACATCAGTATGTAGAGTGACAGCAGGAAAACTCTGCCAGAGGATTATTATGCTTTTGGGAGGGATTTATGCTGAGAAATTAGCCTAAATACTAGGGCAGGAATCTCAGCTGTTTAATGCTGGTGTAACTTCATAAGCTTCAGTGGGACCAAGGCACGGTCTTGCCAATTTTAAACCTGCTGATAATAGGTGTGAGGCAGCCACTGCCTGATGTTCGAGGCATATCAGCAAAATGTCCTCATGGACGCAGTAGTTGCTGGGGCTGTAAATGGCATTTACAATCGGGAAGCATGGGCACCACGTGAGAAGTGTACAGAGTAAGTGTCAGTAACACGGTGTCAACAGAATGATGCTGGCCAATACTACAAACTTATTGCCACCTAACAGGACTTGTCTTAGTGACTTACAAGCAGAAAGAGATTAAAATGTGCATTAGGTTTAGAATCAGCTCGGAAACTTTGGATTGCCCCTGGTTTCTCAGGGAATATAAGTTGAGTTTTGGTCTTTTGCTGCAACCTGTCCGTAGTGATGAGCCTGCAGTGTAGCAGTGTTCGCAGTAACTGCACCGAGCTACATTTCCTCTTCTGCTAGAGAAAGACAGATCTCAATGCCTATGTGCCTACGCTTGGTGTTTTCCTCTGCACCTTGTGGATCGGCAGTGCCATGGCTAAACACGACACCCAGTTCTCATCAGTCTTACTCAATAATTACTGCTAATTAATGCTCTGACAGGATCACTCTGCCTGTGGCCAGCAGAGTTTGGCACAACCTCCGGGGGACCACCCGTCAGCCAGATGGAGAGAAGGGAGCGAGCAGCCCAGCTGCCACGCTCTGCCGGATCCGCACCGAGCATCTCAGCTCGGATCCCTGTAACCCAACGATGGCTCCACTGCCGTGAAGCACAGTAGAGTTTTTGCTGTGTTTAAAGGCCCTGCCTACAGCTAGGGCTGTGCTCGGGTGACAAAAATGTGTCTTGTCACATCCAGACAGTTGGTGTGAGGATGCACGACTTGTGCAAAGACTGTGGGCTGCATGGGAAGGTTCCACCTGTTGCACCCTCACTGGGAAATGTCAGTGGAAATGGCAAAGGCAGATTTTAGATTATATCTCTTTGGCCCCCGGCCATCAAGGTTCCTTGCAGAGTGGAGTGTTTCAGGGCTATGTGAATGCTTTACCCCTGATTAATCCTGTAGTCCAAATGTTGCCTTGTTGTCAGAGAGCAGATAGGACATGTATCTAGTTGCCAGATGGAAAAATCCTCTCACGTGTCCAGACACTGGCTACATGGACCTAATGGAATTATGTTAGTGTTCATGCTTTCACCTTTTCTTATAAAAATTTAAAAACCTATTTTCCAAATAAATAAACTTAAGAAATCCCAAACCATAACAAAAAATCCACCTTCAGATTTCACATCTTTATGGCTGTATTGTCAACTTGATGCATGAGGTTTTAGCTGTGCAAATCCCTTTAATGCAAGTGGGAGTTGTACAGCTGAAGATTTACACACTGACTTTAGAATAATATTCCTTCATCTGCCCCCCCTGCATTCCCTCCGTATTTTTTCATTTTTACTCCTTAATGAGAAATACAGGCTAATTCAGTGCTTCTCCTTCTCCAGTGAGAGACATGCACAAAGATCCTTTCCTATCCCCTGAACACACACAAGTCAAGGGGCAATATGCGATTAATAAGGTGATCGTGTAAATCTCACTAATGTTTCCTACCCAAAATAGGGTGAAGCACTCAATACTGCAGAACCCCATCCCAATGAAAAAAGAAACACAAAACTTTTAAAAACTTTTTTTTTTTTCCTTTTCTGGATGACTTTGTCAGCCTCTCTGGCTAAAATTTTCTTCACTCCTTATAAGTAATGTGGTTGACACAAACAGATGTACATAAATCTAACATTTCAAAGAAGATCATGCCATATCCTATCTATATGACAGGGCAGAATTTGAACAGTCTTGTGCTAGCCTGTGGGCATAATGCAAATTCCCAGGACTGGAGAGACTTGCTTTTGCTCCAGAATTTCAAATGGTTGTCACCTCATGTTACAAAAATGGGCTCACTCCATACAGCTAGGTTATGGAGTTTTCCCTTCCATGTCTTTGTAGGTGACAGTTGGCCTAAGTGTTGAGTCCTTTGGGATTGCGAACAATAGAAACACCTCTAATTTCTATTGGAAAGTGCATTTTCTCCATCTTCTTTTGTCCATACAATTTGCATTTCTTACTAGGATATTGCTTGGGAGCAACTTTGTCTCTGTTTCCACATATGCGTTAGGTGTTTTCTTTTACAATCTGAGGGAAAAGGAAGGACTTGTCACCCTGCTGGGTGGGGTGATAATCCTACACAGCCCAATGGCTGTTGAAGCGAGAACACAACCCAGATGGAAGTCAGACTACTGTAAGGAAGGCACTTTGCCAAAATGTTTGTCTACAGAACGGCAGAGATTAAAGCACTCCCAGCTCTGATTGGATTACCGTGGACCAGAAGCACTTTAATCTCCACCACTGTGGCTCTGGGGGAAACCAGTGATTGAGATGTGTGGCGGGACCACGCTGGAGGAGCGGATGCCTGTGCTTAGCTCTTTAATCTTCCAGTCCTGTGGCTGCAGTAGGAAAATATTTAACTGTTGCAGCAGAGAGAGAGAAATAGGTAGTGAGTAGTTATTGCACCTTGTACCATGTGAAGAAAATTCAAATAGTGCTCTCTCCCCTCCAGAGCTATAGAAATAGCCTTTGTGAGACAGCCTGACTTGGAGTTGATGCTCAAAACACACGGCTGAGTAAGCCCAGTGTTTGAGGTTAATGTAAGCACGAGATGGCCACTGCTGCAAGTCATCGGTGTCAGGTGCAAGCCTGGATCCAACTGCTGGCAGATGCCACTGGAATGGTACTAAGGCAGAGGGTATGTAAAATGTTTTTTCTCCCTAGTCTGGTACTAGTTGGTATTTTCTGGACTCATCTTGAATAATTTATGTTAAACACCTTATATTTCGTGTGCAAGAGTGGTTGCTAACAGAGCTGTTCAAGAACGATGCCAAGTATAGGAATGCCCTTTTGGAGAAAGGAGGGACAGAGAAACATGAAATACTAGAAACCAACTTTGGATGATATACAGGTCAGTAAAGAGACAGAAATAACAGTGAAAAATAAACGGGGAACTGAGCAATTTCTCTTGCTCAAGTCTGAGTCAAGAAAAGACACATGCAGTAAAGAAAAGAGACTGTGGGGTAGGCGGTGAAATTGTCATGTGAGATGCGAAGCGTACATTTGTGCCTGACCTGTGGGTGCAGCATGGAGCCTGAACCGAAAGGAAAGGTGTCCTTCTTCCTGTGCAAGGGTCCCCAGCCTGAGTTCATCTTTGTGCTCCTGCCAGTGCTATTTTGGTGCTTCTACAGCAGGCTGCTCCTAGTCCCATGGGAATGAAGCTGAGGGATGCTTTGAGATGGATGCGGTCTCCAAAACCTGCCACAGAGATAGGATTTTTATTAAGCATCAAATAGCTTTACATGAAGTGAAGAACCATCCTGGCTAGCAGTTTGAGCTTTCGTCAAGAGGGAAGGCTCCCTCTTGTCCAGCTTGTGCTGGCATGGTGGGGCTGCAGGGGCAGCAGGGTGATGCACGCTTTTCATAACCAGAACAGAAATCCCTCTCTGCAGGGCTGAGAAGAAAAGGAAAGTCACGGGGCTAGTTCTGTTTGCTTCAGGAGAGCTTAGGGCACCAGAAAAAAGCAACTGCCATGAATGGAAGAGGTCTTAATTTCCATTTTCATTTGCCACCAGGAGTCTGGTCCTTCAGTGAGCAGGCTGCATGTTCAGCCTTTCTAAAAATACATACAGCTTGAATCGGAAGCATGTTGGATGCCATGCAGACTTCTTTAATTTTTAAATGATCCTTCAGACTAGGAGGGGAAAGCTGTGTAATCCTTATGTTTTGCACGCTATTGTGCCAGCCTTTTCATGGTGAGAAGCTAAATATTTTTGTCATTTTAGTTAGCTTATATACGCTGCTCTTGATTTACTGGCAAAGGAAAATGTTTGATGTGTCCCACCCCTGATGTCTGCATTTGGATGCAGGGTGAAGTGAAATGAACCCTAGAAGCCAAATACTAAGTTCCTTTCCATGCTTTTATTAGCTTTTACTTGGCCAATTGCAGTGGCTTTTACATTGTAAAAACGGGTTTGTGGAAGACACAGCGTAACTTAATAAATGCGCTGTACATGCTAAGAGAATGGATGCTCTTTCCCTAAGTACAGAAGCTACATATGGTGCTGATAGCAAATGCCATATGCTTGTGGAAGAGGCTACGTTTGTACAGTGCCTTTTTCTGAGACCAACTAATTTGTGAAAAATCCCAATTCCGTTTCGCACTGCTGTTTGTGGCCTTGTGGGTTTGTCTTGTAACATCTATGCAATGCTTCCAGTCAGAGCAGACCTGGGCACCTTGGCCCACACATTTTTTCAAGGCTGTTTGATCCCAACAGTGCCCATTAGACAAACTTCCCCGTTTGTCTGCACGGCCACGTGTTTTCTGAGGTTCCTCTCACTCTAACACATCCCTGGGGTTGGCTTCTGTACTCTCTCAGGTCCTATGTGTCTTCCTCTGGGTTTCAGAGACTCCATTTTGGGACCATCTTTCTAAACACGTGTGCCTTGTAACACCTAATCTCTAGGTGCCTGAGCCCCTTATTGGATCTAAGCTGCAGCCTAAACCTGCTTAGTTAGAGATCTGATTAGGTGGCAGCCATACCTCTGATGGTTACTGCTTCCAGGACTGTCCCTGGCTTTTTAATCTAGACGTGGCTGCAAATCAGTTTACAGGGGTTGGTTTGGATTAACTAGCTCTCTGGATGTGGCATGCATAAATAATACACAGCTGCCAGCGGTTCTTGGCATTTTTAAATTACAATTTGTATTTGTTCATTAAAGAAAAGCATTTGAAAACAATCATGTAAGTGGTTGCGCTGGGTAGGCTTTTTAGCAGCAGGCAACAGAGAGTTAACTCTGGGTGTTGTCAGCTGCTTTCAGTTCTGAACATGTATTGGATTCGGAAGACAGCCATATAGAAAAGAATGTTATCTTAATGTGACAGCAATCACAGACACTGCTATTGAAAACTCACTGTTGCTCTCCCCTCCAAAATTAACATCATAACCTTATGTCAGTGGCTCACTATTATCCTAATACCTGTTTTTGGATTCTGTCCAGTCCCATTAGATATCCCCATGTTGATTGCTCTGTTACTGGTGAATGTTAATTGCCTCCAAATCTCAATGGAGTTCAGAGGCGTGGGGAAAAAGTACTGGCTGGTAAAGCTGCTGGTTTTATTAACAGGCAAGTAAATAATAAATCTGTTCAGAGATTTGAGTGAAGTGCCTGAGACATGAGATGTAAACAGCTGATTTCACGTCTTTCTTTGCATGTCCATCATATGTTGGTAATGAGATAGAGGAGTAAGCTGTATCGACTGTGAACATTCAAATGATTGTGGTAGTGCCTGTCCAGAATCAGTGCACTTGAAGAGGTAGTCAGGCTCCACATCCTTCCCATTGGGATTCTTGTCTGCTTGACATTAAGTGATGCCCCTTATTAGCTTTCAAGATGCTTTTTAGAGTTACTTGGACTATTTAATTAAAACGATGATGTCAAAATATGGTTATAGCAACGCTTGTCACATGCCATTTAATATTTTTTCTCCTCCTGGCAATGCATATTTATGGTTTTTTATCGAGGAGCTACTCCTTTGCATCGCTCTGAAGGAGAACTGGAAGCTTTATGACTTGCCTGCTTTTTGTCTGTTTGTTTTAATCACAGAATTATAAACAAAGTCCCTGCACGCTTCCTCTTCTCCACACCAGAAACCTCTAAATGGAAAATCTCCAATATAATCCCATTGTGGGTTTGCTTCTTGTAGCATATTTCCTGGTTTAAATGCCTGTCTTAGTAGTTTTTAGTTTGTAGAAACGTTGGTAACACTTGCAGAGCTGAAGTAAGTGACGTGAAGAATATACTGTAATCACACACTGCAGCATAATTACATATTTTATATCACTGGTTTTCAGTTGGTAGATAACATTTAATCTCCTGGTAGAGATCTGTAATGACTCATTTTAGACACTGACCCTCTAACTTCATTTCAGGAATGAAATATTTCATAATCCAGTAATGTCTGTCTATACCATCATGTTGTGTAGATAAAGAAAAGCAACTCTAGGCACCCACTGCTAGATTGCTTAACAAAAATAAATGTCAGCAGGTGAATTGCTTGCTGAATGCTGGGCGAAAGTCAAACGGGAGCTGAAAGTGTGTTATGGCTACATAAAATCTATATTAGAGCAGGTGAAGCAAAGTTGCTGCTTTTGTTATTTTAAGTGATCGTAAGGCTGATATAATAGAAAAACCAAACAATCTCAGCTTGTTTTCACATTGATCTGATAGGCATCGTGAATCTAGATTAAAGTGAATTTTTTAAGTGGTGAAAACATGACCAGAAGCCCAGAACTGCAGTGTGAGACTGGCTCCAAAGAAACCTCACCGGAACGAAGGAGTGAGAGAAGCAAAATAATTAATGGCATTTTTCTTTTAGTAGAAATGAGTTTAATAGGCAACTAATGTTTATTATTGAAATACTCGTTTTTGAGCCTTGTCCATATTTTTGCCAGATACAGTAAAAAATGCTTACAGGAAATGAGCGCCGTGCCAAACACCGTGTGTTTGTGAGGTCTCTGCAGTAAGGATGGAGGGTGATTGAAACTAAGCTTCTTCAGCCACACGGACGCACGTAAATTGCTGCCAGGATTTCACAGCTTCTGAGCATTAAGAAGGCCCCGTTCCTTTCCATTCTGCTAACGTTGGTCACGATCTTCGCTGGCTGGACACTTTGAAGATACACTTTTCCTGTAAAGCCCTGTGTATGCCTGCGTCCCTCCACGGCTGTTCACATTAATGAAGAATTTGAGCAACAGGAGGGACTCTGCGTGTTACATTTCATGGACAATTTTACATTTTCTTTTTCATTTCTAGTGTCCACAATAACATAGAGAGTACACCAAGGTATAAGAAAGAGAACAGATAAGAGACTATTTTCTGTTTATGTAGTTCTACCAGGTTAGTATTGTGCTATGTTTTTAAATATTTTATTATGCTATCATACTCCCGGTTGTGTGGCCTTGTCCCGTAGCCCTGAAGCATGTGCTTGTCCCTGAATTTGGAGGAATTTTATTTGCCTAGGTGGCACGGAGTGAGGCTGTGCGTATTTAGCATAGTGCCCCAGCCTGAAGCAGGGGAAGGCGGCACGTGCTGCTTGGCTGCCTTTCGGGCACGGCCGCAGGTTTGCTCAGCAGCAGTGCACAGTTAGGCTTTGATACTTAGAAATGTTATACTTTGGGGCTGCAAGCACTTGATTCGGCTTTGAAAATGAAATGAAAACCCAGGTGCAGTGTTTCTGTGTGGGTCAAATTCATCTTAGATGTAAACATCACCCTGCATTTACATACATTATCAGAGTTTGTGTGAGGGATTAATTTGGCCCAGAGACTCTGTGAAGATGGAGTTCTTTGTGTGCTTGTGGATTATGATGACAAGAGAGGGGATCACTTTTGCTGAAGAGTGTCTAAGAGAAATAGGCCAAAAATAGAATCATTTCCACAGCTCAGAAATTCCCACAGAATCATAAAAAGTAATCAGCTGTTGGAAAGAATGAATTTTGTGCTCCTAATTTGCAGAAATCCCAGCAGTTGATACTGTGCCCAACCACTCGCTAATACAATAAAATATAATTACATAATTAAATACAATATAGGATTTCCATAATAGGGAACTTTATTTCCTTGTCACAATATGCAAGTTGCTGCTGTTGAAGCTCATAGTTTAACGCTGGAACTATTATTAGATGCTTGCATACCACATACTATGCAGGAGTTTCCTGCAGTGGCGCTTTCTTGTCTCAGAGAATATTGAGGGCCGTATGCAGTGGCAGTTTCGTAGAAGGTTGCCCAAGATACACCTTTTGGATGGAGAAGTATCTCATTAACCATGTTTTGCTTTGTTAATGGTTTCCCCATTGCTGCTTGTTCTGGCTGGTGGAATCTGTAGGTTGCCAAGTCTGGGACTGGCTGGAAGCTTAAATTCAAGCAAATGGGTGATTTGATGGTGTAGAAAGTTTCTGATTCTCCATTGCTGAAGCCAGTGGAAACTTGCATCATCATAATTGCAGGAAGAACAATTTAAACTTAGGTACAATTGAGTCTCTGGGTGAGTACTGTCCATTGTGATACAGAAGCATCAATCCTAGCTTTATTGTCATTTTTCTATTCAGACATTTGCTTGCATGAAATTTTGCAGTATATGAGATTGGTTTGGAGCTAGCCGAAACAGAAAAACATCTGGATCTAGTGTTGAGCAATGTTAGTAGGAAGGATAATCATGAAGGTGGGATTCCTGAAACTTAGGAAACTTTGATGGGTGAAGCATTTTCATTGTTTGTATGTTTGAGGATATTCCTTTATAGAAAGAATTACCTGTTATTTATTTATTTATTAATTTATTTATTTGGTACAAGGTACATACATAAGCAAAAAGAAAGAGACTAAACATTAGATTTCAGAGGAAAGCAATGAAGCCAATACAGTGTCCAAAAAAATGGGTGTGTAGCGTCATCTTGAAAACAAGGATCTTTTTGTGTTCAGCCAGATAGATGCAGTTAAAGTCATGTGTGACGTGCTAAGTTGAGATAAAAGAACAGTTCTGGTTATCTGCAGGTCAGGTATTGGTAACTTTATCGGTTACTTCTGATTTTGCTTTTAGTTTCTCTTCTAATTCCTTTGTTCCACCCAAACTTGTGCCCAAATCCCCTTTCCACTCTGACCTGCTTGCCTTCATTTATTGTTGTCCATCACTGGCCTTGTCCTAATCCCATTAAAATCAATGGCAAAGCTATTACTGATGTCAGTGATGCAGGAGAAATCCCAGGTCTGCAATTCCTTGCTTGTCCTAATCAGTCAGATCATCATCATTAATTTAATGTAGCTTAAATCAAAACACGGAATACTTTGTTACCTGCTAACACGTGAAGTGCATAACCCCGAGCCTTCAAGCGCAAGCTCGTGTGCTGAGCAGTTGCCTTCCTCGCATTTTAGCTATGCTGCAAGTAGGAATCTGAAGAACTGCAAAGTCTTTGGGGTTGGCACGCTCTGTTTGTAGACTACAGAATCGACTGACTTGTGAGTAATCTGTGTAGATGTGCGTGTAGAGTACTTTCACAGTCATAATCTTGAATAGTTCAAATTTAATTATGACTGGAGATCCTGTATTTCATTTATATGTAAAATTAAAAGAAAATATGCAGAAGCTAATCCTATTCTGCTACTGACTCCAAATATTTCTGAGCTAAAATGTTTGTAACATAGAAATCTTATTAAAATTCCTATTTCTAGTCATTTTAATAGTAATTTTGTTTAAAAATTGCAAGACTGTGGTTTCATTTGACTGAAAGAAGAATTATGAGACTGTAGACAGACTAACTGCAGTTTTAACAATGCTAAAATCCATTATAAATCAGAAAAGGAGGGAAAAAGTACACATGCCATAATAATAATTTATTTGATAGTGCTATTGAATATACATATAACTCACAGATTACGTGTTTCTAGTACACTAAAAATAAAAAGGCTAAGCACAGAAGCATTATTTTTAATATGAGGATGCAATGCTAAAGGGGAGAGAACTTTTTGGAATGATAATCAGGCTGCTGCAGCACCTGCAGTTATTCAGCCTCCTGCACCAGTTGCAAACAAAAAAACAAAAAACAAAACTGAAAAGCAAAGAAGGCAATAAAGATGCCACCTTTGTATATATATGAATATATTTTTTCGTATTCTTGCAAGTCAAATTCTCCCAGATTTCAGAAGTTGGACTATAGCTTTCCAAAGCCCAGTGCAGAAATGCTTAGCTCTGGTACAGATCAGGAAATAATGTGGTGGCTTGGCTCTGTCCTGTTAGTGTGCTTCTGTCAGGGCTGGTGAGCGAGGGATGGTATGCTTGCTGCTTGTCAAATGTCAAAACCTAGCTATTAACCTGTTCTGCATGTTCTACAGAGGTCATTTAAATCCTGCTGGTCACTACTGGGATTTGCTTTGGGAAGCAGGCTTTGCATCAGGGCCTAGAAACACATCTGTGATGCTCTGACAAGCTATAGGTAAGGCTATATGGGAGCATGAGTTAGGCATTTTTGATACCCTTATGAAGTAGCTTTACAAAATTTGTCTGAACTTGCCTTTTGGCTTTCAGTGACCCTGTATATCTACCAGAAACATGGTTCTTTCTGTCCTTATTTCAGTCAAAACTGTGATTCTGACTTGTTCCTATTAGTAATATTACTGTCATGGATAAGAGGATGATGGGGCTTTCTCTGAATGAGTTGCTCAGAGTGAAGCACAAAGCCTGGTCCAGATGCAGGTAGAGCTTGCTTCCTTATCTGTATTTACAAATTCTGTTTAATAGGAGCAATAATATGTAGCAGAAAAGATAATTGTACTCATAGTTTAGCTGAAACGGGTTATCCTGAAGGACTGGGCTTTGTAATATTGGTCCGCGCTCTAACTGCTCAGAAATGCATTGTTGTGTGTTATTGCCTAATTGGCTAACTGTAATTGCCTACATTGAGAACTGATCTTAAAAGTTAATCTATGCTGGAGTCAGGAAGATTAATTGGGGCAATCACCATCCCATGGATTTCTAATCAAGTGACACCCTCCCGAAATGGTGTGCTATGAGTGCAGTGCAGTCCAAAATGAAAGACAGACACCACATGCCTCCTGACGTGTGCTGTGTCTTGTCCAGGAGCTCGTCCATGACCCTGCACACCTCCAGGTAGCACTTTGCACATGAGATTTCAGAGGGACTGACTGAGAAAAGGCATGAAAGATTTGAAGTATACATTGCTGGGCAAAACCTGTGCACTTGCTTGCTCACACTGATGGAGGACTGGGCTTGTGTCCCTTTCACATTTGCTTTGAACATGCACTTGGATTTGAGGGCAGTTCTGGGGGCTGGTTTGTAGGGCTTAGGCGGAGCCCTGGACATGGATCCACCTCAGTACGTGCCCAGTGGTGAACTGCTCCAGCCACCTGGGCCCGGCTGGCCAGAAAGGCCTGGTATGGTGTGGGTTGACAGGGACAAGGTCTGTCAGTGCAGTTCCTTGGTGTGCTGGCCCTGCTGGTGCTGGGAAGTGGCCTCAGAAGGTCTCTACAAGTGCCACGTCGCTGCCTGCGTGGGCCAAGTGGTGTGGGCTGTGGCCTGCCACATGCTAGGAATGTCACAGCTACAGCTCGGGTGTAAAGCAGGGTTTCCAGACACACTGAAAATTCGACATAGATGGGAGCCTTCTGTACACGATTTGAAACCCAGTCCTACTACATGCTTCCACTACAACAGCTGAATCGAGGAGACGGAAAGCTAAAAGATGTTGGGTCATGTGGCTCTGGGGGGAGATGGACTCGGTGTACTGCAGTGAAATGTCACATTCCAGAGGCTCCTGAAATGAATAGTCTCAGTGTCACATCGCACTGCAGCCTCTGCTCACATGATGCGAGTCCTGTTCATGTGATCTGTCCTGAAATAAGAAAGCCGTTTGCTTTATTTGTGAGGCTTGTGCCACCCTCACAACCGGGCAGGTAACATCGTTGGATCACCTCAGCGTGCGTTAACTGCCTGCACCGAAGCAGGGCAAAAGCATTGCTCTGACACACCGAGTTACGCGTGAGAAGGCTCGAGGCAGCGTCGTGTGCTGTCTTGGGGGCTGCTTAACACGTAACGTGATCCAGCTGCTGAACTTTGTAAGGTTTCTATTTCTAACTTTAACTGTTTTTGATTCTTTAAAGGAACTTTGGCCTCCTTCCACAGGCGACAGGATGTAACTGAATATCAGGAAGTGAGGCGCAGTCAAAGAGGTGGTGCTGGCTTCTGGAGATGTCACTCTGCGTTACAGGAGCGGTTAGCGTTCCTGCTGCTGTATGAGGACCATCGCCTGGCAGCCATTTCATGTTCGCTGCGTGCCCACTGGAGTTTCTGCTTATTATGGGAATTCAGCTAAGAATAAGGACAGACCGTACATTTGATAGGATGCTACAGGTTTCTGGCGCTGTCTTTTCTTCTTTGTTGAGGGTCTGGTTCTTGCTCTTCTTGAACTACACGAACAACTGGCAGCTGTGGCTGACAGAGGTTTACACACAGGTTCATGGCAGTGATGCCTGAGGGGACCACTGTGACCATCTAGTTTGATCCATAACATAAACACGCTCCTTGAACCCACCAGATTTAGTTCATTGCTGATCTAGAACCTCTCTTAGGGAAAATGTCTGATCCTGAAAGTCATTAGTGACAGGCAGTGTACCGCATCCCATGGTAATTGCTCCAGCAGTTAATTACCCATACAGGCAGCTTCATTTCTAGTCAGATTTCATGTGGCTTTGACCTCCTGTCATGAGATCTTCCTTCTGTTTTACCTGCTAAGGTAGTCTTTGGATCCCAGCTACAGAGTGGTGCTGTATAAAGCTACCATGTGTGTCCAGGAAGGAGTGTGGAGCTGACAGGAGGGTTAATGCTGCTCTGGTCCAGGAACCCGAGATTGAAAGACAGCCGCCTTTCTTGGCCAGGGTGTCGGTGGAAATGACCCTGACCTAAAGCCAAGAGGCAAAAATCTTTGAATGTTGTGTTAGGTTATCTCTGTGCAAATTTCTGGCTTAGGTCTATCTTTAGCTGTTGAGAGACATCTTCTTGGAATACAATCCTGTTGGCAAGTGTGCAAATACCTTCAGCTTTAACTTAAACTCTTGGCTAAATGCACATTTTATTATGGAGTCAGAAACAATATTTGTCAATTACCATTTATTTATTTTTATTATGGGGGAAAAGTGAATTTCATTTTGGTGAAAAAAAGAGTTTTCCAGGTTTACATTAGACCTAAACCAAAAATCCAATACTATTTGTGGTGGGAAGATTAAAATAATGTATGGGAACAGCCTGTGCTTTGCACTCTGCATTTCTGCTTCACAGGAGCAGCTGACCACAGCTCTGTAGCTAAATGTACATCCAAACACTGCTGCTGGCACCTGTGAGTTGTCACACAGCTATTCCCCATAGGGGCTTGCTGGCTGAGAGCTGTACCTGTGGCTCGGCAAAAGAAAAGGCTGGGGTTTGCCATCCTGAGTAGTCTGTGGGATTTCCACACAGAGGCAGTGGTGTTAGAAACACAGCCCACTGCTGCCAAGTGCATCCTTAGGGGCTGTGGCAGCCAGCAGAGCCGTGAGAGCAGGCAGGCCCTGAGGGAGCAGGAGCATGCTACCAACTGCTGCAAATGGGCCAGGAAGCGAGCAAAAAGGAGGAATAACGATGTACAAGTGGTGGAAAGTCTACCTTCATTTATTTTGAAAGATAGTTTTTCTTGAAAGAGTAACAAAAGCAACAAGAATACCTACCTTGTTTGTTGAATAGTAGCAGTACCAATTGTAATCAGCAGTGCCCCCCTGGCACGATACAGTGGCATTTTGCTGTGCAGTCTTTGCAGCCCATGATGAGGCAGCGGAGATTCCCCTACACAGTGATTTCCTAAGCAGCCGCCACCACTAGAAGCATTGGTGCACTTCATTCATCTCATAAATAGATTAGGACTAGTGAGCAGACTGCAACCTCCCCACCAGATTTCAGTCTGATCGAGAAATGCTTCTGCCCAGAGTAGAAGGAAAATGAAATAATTAAGTAACTGCGGAAAAGCTTACAGACTGCTTCAGTAAGGAAATTTCATAGACAAGAGTCTACACTCCAGAAGCCTTCCCTGGGTCCAATTCATTTTGCTCATCTGAGAGAAAACAAGGGCACCCCGACTGCTCTCAATTGCTATATGGTATATAGGGTGAAAGACAATCTTGAGAGTGGCTCACTGCTGGGTTATTAAGGATATTGTATCTAATGAGACCTTGTACTTGCAAGACCTTGAAATGCACCAGTGCCTTGCTTACTGCCTGCCAATGCAAGGTAGGGAGGTCTGCATTACCCAGGTTTTCATTTTTCACTTTGATTCTTGTTCTAAAGACACCAAAAGGAGAGCTCTGTGCATTTGTAGCTCATTTTTTAGGCCAAGTGAGCTTAATCATTTCCATGGGTTTCCATAAACTCGTAAGGTTGTGGTACAAGTTGTGTAATCAACCATGACAAGATTATCACTTGTCTTGAGGTGTATTTAGATTGACTTTTTAGGCAACTCGGATGTTAAGAATTGAGTTTTTTCTGAGTTGTATTGTCAGGAGTAAAATTGATCTTGAACAGCTGGTTGAAATGAAACTGTATCATCCATTAAAATTAAAATGATCATTTCTGAATAAAAGTGACTTTTAAGCTTGCTCCTGGCACCAAAATAAGCTATTAGTATATTTCTCTCATGAACACTACTTTTTGCATTAGGAGACCATAAATATAATGTACATTTAACCATTTATAGACCCTTACAGATGTCTCTCAGCTCGTATTTTAAGACATAATTCCAGTATTATGACTCTGGGGTAAAACGTTTTGATCCAGAAAAACATATAAGTCCACATAAAAGACCGCGTATTTCTTACTCCTAGTTTCCAATGCTGGCAGATTTTTTAGAGTGCAAGTTTTATGCTGTTGTTTCTGTATAGAAATAAGAAAGCTTACTGGTGTCCTAAAACTTACGTATCCCTATCAGTTAGGAGCCTCTAATTCTGGCCTTTTTCAGGCTTGGATGATACTAGCAAATAGATGTAAATGGGATATAAAATTAATCTGCTACTGTTCAATAAGAGAGCATAATGTTTACTTCAGCTTTGTAACTAATTTGACCTCCTACAATGGCTATTTTAATTAGCAGCATGAATTTTGGATAGTTTACTTTATATTTTGATTGTGTAAAAAGCCTCTTTCAGAAAGGTTTATTTATATACCACCCAGGTACTCAGCAATAATGTTTCAACAGCATCTGTAAAAGCAGGGTGTTCCATAAAACACTTTTTGCTCTTCTTTAGCCTTACCAACAGGGTAGTTAGTGCGGTGTCTTACTTTCTTGCTGCTCTTAGCTGGTGACAGTGGAGTGGAGCAAAGTGAGCGTCAGGTAATTAAATGAAAAAATAAAAATTTACTCAGTTGTTTCCCCTGACAGATTCTTATATATAAAATGCTAACAATAACCCCTTATATTTCAATGACGATTTCAATTCCAAGCGACCAGAGTAGACTTTACAGACTTTAGGATCCACTCATCTGCTCATTGAAACCATGGCAAAGTTTGTGTAGAGTTCAGTACTTGTGGCAGTGAACGTTAGATGTCAGCTGGCAACAGCTCTGGACCACTTTGTGTTACGCTGCTGCTCTGTGGAGCTGATTGCATTTAATGTCTTGCAGAATTAAGCCTAAGTAAGCACTCACATAACCCACATACTTCCAGTGAGATTCGTGCATGAGTATTGAGACAGATACAGGCCTCATTGGTGTGTAACTGGGCAAAATCCCTTCCTGGGTGTGAAATACCACAAGTGCCATTGTATTAGTATCTGGCTTTACATTATAAAAGTTAAAGTTTAAAAGTTAAAAGTTTAAATTATAAAGTTAAATTATTGCTTATGGAAAGCTCTCACTGATCTGTATGAAGGTTTGTCTGAGGAAGGACTAGATAAACGTGTTGAAAAACTTTGAGAGATGGAGCCGCCTGTGAAGCTGAGAGCTCTGTCTGGGCAACGCCAGCATTCCCAGTGCAGAATGACATTTCCAACAGCGAGCATTTTGTAGATGTCGATTTGAGAACACTCTTTGCAAAGCTCCAAGTGGAAAGTTTTGCAAACTGTTAAAGCCATTAAGCAATTAGACTAATCAAATGTTCAATCACCATAATTTCCTGAAAGAATGTTCAATCCATACAGTGACCCTTGCAAGAAGCTAGATCAAAAAGTAACAAGGAATTGAGAAACTTTTTTTGAATTTCCTAGTTTTCAAGATCGTGTATAAAATGGTGTCTTACACAGACATAATCCCAAAATGAATGTGATGCCTGAATACAAACAACCTTTCCCAGATAGGGTCTCAAAGCCAATACACTGTAATGGATAAATTATGGCATTTATCCTCTGTTTTTATCAGCTTTGCTCTTCCCACAAGTTAGGGCTGTGGTTTATTCAGAAATGAGATATTTAGATGTTTATTTAAACATTGAAGTCTCTTTTAAAAAGCAGACTATTTTTCTCATAAAAATGACGTACCATGGACAATGCTGTGGCTCCTACCGTTAGAAAAGAGTAATTACTTACAGCCACTCTTATAATATGCTTGCTTGCTAAATGCATAAATCTAATAATGCAACAATACAATGCTACAATGAGCTTCATGAATCGGAAAAAGATAGAATTTAAATGCTTTTGGCACCTGACATACATTTCTCACAGAAGGTCTATAATTTCCTGTATTAGAGCTAGCTCTATCCTTTAATGAATGCAGCTGGAAAGAAGAGTAAAGGATGTTTTGAGATTCATGTATTTAGCCTACTAGGTACCATTTTGCTTATTACTTTTGATTTTAAAGCTATCAACCTTATTTGAGCAGTTTATCCTTTTTGTGAGGAGAAAATGGAAGCAAAGGATGGCAAATTGTGTTTAGAAATTAAGACTCAATAATGCAAGGTTAAAATCGGGGTCCCCATCCATAGTTGCTGAAGTGTATTTCAAATGCCTCGGTATTACTGATATGCATTTTGAGCCTGTGTTTGTAAATGTTAATGCGTGCTTGCCTGGCTCACGGTGCCTCTACGAAAACGCAGTAGATTATATTGTAGCTCTCTGCGGTTTCTTTGACCTAAGCATCAGCCATGAAATTTTAATGTAATCTTCTCTAGTGTACCCAGCAGTCGTACAGGTGTAAGCACAAGTCATCATTCCCACAATGAGCTCTTCAGCATTGATGCGGGACTTTCTGATTCCGCACATAAGTTTGGTTTACAGAAGCAGCATCAGTGACGAAATAAGCAGCTCTATATCCTCCTTACCATCACTGAAACGATTTTAGAGATCACTGGAAAAAGGCAGTATTTTAAGGCTAAATCCTGTGCTGAATCTGGCAGCACAGTGGAAGTCAGTGCAAGTGGTTCTGGGAACAGGGTGAGGATACTTGGAGAACAATTTTGTCCATTTTAGAAGAGCATTTTGCTGTGTGGTCTCTTTTAAGGCAGAAACGTTGAGGGCATCAAAGCAGTGCACAGTGTATCTTCGTGAGAAGGCTGCTGCGTTTCACACACCTGTATTTTTGTACCCTTCTCCAAGTTGAACTTCCCCTAAATCATTTCGTACCTGTGTTCCTGAAGTGTTGAAAAACCAAAGTCCCGTGGAAAAACTTTTCAGGAATGTCATAAAAATCTAAAGAGGAAAACCTTTCCCCTTCCTTGTGACATTGCCTGCCCTTCAGGCGTGGGGTCATGTCAGTCCTCTGGCCTGATCGGGAGAGATGACGCAGATCTTCCACGTGCTGAGCACCCGTCTGTGTTGAGCAATTCCACGCAAGCCATCAAATGATTCTGCCTCACCTTTGCCCTGAGTCTCATTTAATTAGATCCAAGTCTACATACAATTCAGTCCAACTAGTCTCTCAGTGTAAGTTGTGGTTTCTCTTTTTGGCTTACTCTCTACTTCTTCTGTGATTGAGGCTGTGGGATCTTGTAATTCATTTTGTTCCACCATTATTGATTTGGTGGCAGCGGTCCAAATGTTGAAAAATATTTCCCAGGTTGTTGTTGCCCTTGGTTTCCAAAGACATTGCACACGATGAAGCGTGTGCATCAGGAATTGACGTCGTCGTAGTGCCACCGGGGTTTGAGGGTGCATTTTCAATTGTAAAAGCAGTTTATTGTTAATTAGAGAGATTTCCAAGGGCATCCTGGGCTCTTGATAGTCTGTGAAGAGTACCTACGGTAGGCTGCTCTGGGAGGGGTTGCCAAGACCATCACTTGCGTACATCCTGAATCGATTGTCTGATGGAGAGGAGTTCTCAAAGTTATATACATTTGATACTAATTTTCAAATTTGGCTCTTTTGTTAGTGGTCATTGCTTTTTGATTATTATTTAAAAACAAACAAACAAAGCAGACTATATGCCAATCTATAGTAGCTGCTGTCTGTGCAATGAAAATGGCTGTGTTTCAGTGGCAAGCCACAATTTAAGCATATTTCCTTAGCTAATTTGACTCACAGAGTGTTAGCCTTCCTCTGAGAAGCTTTTGGATGGCATGAGCATGACTAACTAGTGAAAGCTTAGGGAATTGGGCCCTATTGTGCATTTTTTCCCACCATAATACCTGCTGTCTTATTAACATGTTAAAGTGGCTCGAAAACCCAGTGCCTTACCTTTGCACTGAAAGGCTTCATCTTTCACCGTACTGCTAGATGTCTGCAGATGTCACAGAGAACGGCTTTCTGGGGACCCTTTATTGGGTTCCATGGGAATGCAGTGGGGTGGAGAAGAGTCCATCTTCTTCAGTGCCGTGCCTGTATTTCTACGCTGCATGCTTTGGCAACCGGTTTGAATTGGTGTAAAATCACCCAGTTCTCCATTTTAGAGGCCTGTTCTTTCGTTAATAGGTAACAACACCTTCCCTTATTCCAAAATGTGTTTGTATTTGCCTGTCTCTGCCTGTATGTAAAAAATGATCTTTATAAAGAGGAATTCTTGTGTCTCTGCCAGTGCTGCTTTGTTATAATGGAATGACGAACTGTAAATAGAGTTGACTTAGAGGCTGAATCAGTTGTTGGTATTTTGTTAATAATAGTATGAGCTGCCCCCTATCAGGTAGTGTGAAAATAAATTCTGAGTTATTATAAATGCCAAATAACTTTGTGAAGATTACTAACGCAGCTCATCAAATCAGTTTTGTCATGTATCAGTCATTTTGACCTGCTGTATGATGAGGTATATTTTTATTAATCAGCATTGCTTTCTGTTACACAGACATGAATGACTTTTTAAAATCAAGACGCTGCAAGCAGAAGCTCTAGACAGCTTGTTCTGTACTGTGCCTGCAGATGCTTATGCTGTTTGTGTCGTAAACTAGTGAACACCCTCTACAGCTTTCCAGTGTTTTATTTTTAATAAATCTTTTAAAGTACGAATAGCACAGAGGAGAATTATCCAGGTAAGGTGCTAACCAGTACTAGCTTTATGCAGAACGTGCTCCTCTGTTTCTTCTGCCATTACGTTGTCGCTTAGTTATGTGCTGGCCTGAGTTTTAAATCCTGATCCTGACATTCATTGGATTATATGGATCAGCTCTTCCCTGTCTTTCTGAATTACCAAACTATTAAACTCTGAACCTCCATCATTCCTGTGTCAGGCCAGATTTCGGTCTGTTACGAGCATATAGGTTAGATCAGTTTGAATTCCATTCCTGATTGTGTCTCAGTTTTGAAATCCTCTCCTTGTTAAGCCTGATTGATTTAGATTTGATTAAAAAACAACAACAAACAAAACTAACAAATCTGGAATTATGACACCCTTTTTGGGGGGAAGAGTTCGGGGTTATTTGTTTTGTTGTGTTACGGGAAAGTTTATAGATGTGTTGGGAGCTAAAACACGTTTGCCCTGAAAATGTTTCGTCTTTGCATCAGGGCAGGCCTTTCTCTCTAAAACCACCAGTGATGGCACAAGGTGTCCTGTTGTCTTTTCCTCTCGTTCTGTCTGCCACATTTTGCTCCTACATCTCACACGTGGTTCTGGCAAGCTTTGGCAGGCGGGATGGGAAGGGCTTGGTGCACGCAGGTCATGCATGGAGCTGGAGCAGCCTCAGCACCTGTGGGCATCCAGTCTGGAAGAGCTCCATCCTCAGCACTGAGGGCATCCAGGTTTAGCAAGAGTGTTTGGATGTGGTAGGTGCTCCAAGAGCGTAAGTAAGGGGCAGCGTCTGCTGCTGTGTGCTCAGTGGGTGATTGGTTTCAGTTTTTCATTTGTGGAGATGCTCTGAAAGGAAGGATTCTTGAGATCCAGTGAAAACCTGTGCTTTGAGAAGGAGAAAATGAAGTGGAAAGACAACATGAGGAGGCAAGTCTGATGTCCTGTGCTTTTGTAGGCATACGTGTTCTTTCCTTCCGTCCCGTGGTGGTTTGACTGGGAGCTGTCGGGTTTTAGTGGGAAGCGCATAGGGAATATACCCAGTTAACTAATCCACTTTTCCTCAGTTTCTCCTTCAGATTCTCATATCTTGGTCGCTCACAAGACCCCATATTACAATTTAAAAAGGCTTATGCGTTGTTTCCCTTCTGGCTGTAAATGAAAAGGACGAGGATTTGTCAGGTCCCCTTCCTCGCTGGGAGCATTAAGCAATAGTGTATTTAAGCTTTGTTTGGTACCGTCCACGTTGAAAGGAGCAGCAGGGCTCCAAAGCAAAAGCTGATCTTAGGAACGTGCCCGGGCTGCCTTGTGGTGGTCTGATTGCAAAGCACATTTCCCTCTAAAACTAAAATGCCGGCCAGCTGTGACCACTGACTGGCGGTAAGTGGGGTTTTTGTTTGTTTCAAAGACATGAAGCCTACTATTTTTACCCAGATTGGATCAAGACGTTAGCATCAAGTAAAAGCACGTGACTGTCATTTTGCATCTGTCTTAAGAAATAACACTTCCTTATCTTAATTAATGAAAGTGGCTTTGCTGAATGGCCTGCTTATTGATCACTGCAGTTCCTGAATTTTGATGTGCTATATCTGCGTGGTCCTATTTGTGTTATCAAATATTCAAAGACCATTTGATCAATTTTTTTTTGAAAAGGCAGAGTATTTCTGTCTCTCATTAGACTGACTGACACGTTTTAAGATATGCACTGTGAGCCTAAGGGGAATGGTGGGTATATATTTTTAATGGGGTCATTGAATTGCAGGTGTACACGTTACAGTATAGGAATGGCAGTAGTCTCTGCTGGGTTCATCACGAGCTCTGCTGAGATCATTTTTGCTTATGGAGGAACACAGGTGGTGCAATTCCAGTTGGTCAATAAACCTGTGAACGCTTGGGATCATTGTAAGCTTTTTTTCTTCAGTTTTGCAGGCCGGTTAAAAGGCAGCAGTAACCGTGACAGAGCTGGGGCCCTGGAAAGGTGCAGGCAGCTCTCTGCCGTAGCATATGTTTTTGATGGGAATTTTATTACAAAGGTAAGGATCAGAACGGTGGAAATGGCAAGAGTTGAGCTAATGTTGGGAGGCAGACTTTAGCTGACACTTCACAAATTTAGAAAAATCTGTTTTGCTGCATTTCGGGTACTGGCTGAAGCCTCTGGTGTGTGACTTGGAGTCAGGCTTGTCTTTGCTCTCCAGTTTTGCACAGTGAAATGCCTAATGGGGTCATGCAATCTGATTGATGTCATGATCCATTATTGTTCCCTTTGCAGAGTTCACAGAAGTTGCGGACTATTTTTCCAGAGTGTACATTCATGATTTCTTGGTTATTGCAATCGCATGGTAGAAACAACTGTTTTTGATTCTTAACAGTGTTTGTCTTACTCTGTCATTTTCTTGTAAACACCGGCTGTCACAAGACTTTGTAGTACTTCAGCGATACACCTATTGGAACATTTTCTTTGCCTTTTTGTGTTGTACCGTAGAGCAGAATATGAAACCTTTAAATAATCATTTCCCTGTTTTCAAGGTTGATTACATTGTTTCATGGCTATAATGTCTCAAAATAACCAATAACAACACTCCCTCTAAAAGAAATCCAAATAACCGAGAGCTGGTATGTCCTAGAAAAGGAAAGCATTATTTTCAGCATTTTGGCATCATTCTTTTGTGCTTTCCAGTTTGTTTTAATTTTGTCATGCTTCCTTTCTAATGTTATATACTAATTTAAATAATAGAACTCGTACATAAATATACAGTCATGCAAGAATGACTAAGGATGATAAAATTGGAACAGTGATGCTAAGTGCAGCATTGCAATCAATAGGACTGCAATGGTAATAACACCAATATGTCTAGTTAAAGAGATGTAAATTGCTCTTAATCTGAAAGAAGGTTAGAACCACAGTGGAGCAAGGAAATGAGTAAGCTGCAGCGCGAGAGCTAGCAAAGACGTCTGTGCCCACTCAGAATATGTCTTTCTTCACAAAGAGCAACCTCAGGGGGCCTTCAAGGGATTGCTGTAAAGTGAGCAGAAGCTCTAGAGAACAGAAGAGATGTCCTATGCGGCAGAACAGCCCTACTGCTAGCAAAGAAATATTAGAGAAAACTAGTAGGAGGATTTTTCAGGACTGGTTCAAGGTAAGCTTGAAGGCTACGTGCCTCGTTCTGCCACCTGGAGTCCATGAGCTCAGTGTGGCTAATTGCAAGGGCAAAGAGGGCTTCCTGAAAGCAAAAGGTACGGAAATGGGCACAGGATACATCAGCCCAGGCAATCTGCTGTACTCTCAGCTCCCTCCAAGACCTGTACCCCACAGTGCTTCTACAGTGGACTGTTAACATTTCTGTGCAAAAGGAACCACGCACGAGCAAGGGATCTCAAAGACAAACGTGCAGTGGACAAACCCTGAGTGTTCTGAGCTAAAGCTGCCCTTGCAGCTTTAATTTGCCCTATTGCGTCCACTCAAGGTATTTCAGTTCACTTGATATGCAAAAGCACTCCTTGTTCAAAGATCCCTGCAGATGACTAGGCACCGTGAAGGTGCATTAAGGTTAGAGCATTTATCTTAGCTCTAAATTCCTCTGCTGGGTTGGTGTCAGTTCTCCACTGTTGTTCTCACATTTCTTCCAATTTATTGTGCTTGTTTATTTTTAGTGATGCTTTAGAAATAATAAGAAAATGGGGCCACCCTTTCCTTTCTCTCCATTGCCCATTTAGGTTGAAAATTTTAATTAGGATTGGGAAATTTGGGTTGCTTGAGAACCATATTTAGGTTACGAAGTGACCTGCTTCCTATGAATAAATACGTATGAAAAAGGGACCACCAAGTTTGTATGAAATTTTGACTCCCTAGGGAGGTGTTTTCCTAACTGTTGTGATCCTTGGGCTGGAAAAAAGAAGGTCAGGAATTGGTCCCCGGCATGCAGAGCTGTTTAATGCCTCAGTACAGCACTAAGCAGGGGATAAGTGAGGGAGTAATGAGCAGTAAAGTTCATTTAAGACAAGAAAATGGAAGGTTGTGGTGCACAATAGTTTGAAAAACGTATTAAATAGAAGAGATATACATGTCACTGAGCTTGCTGATTCTCATGTAACAAGCTGAAGATTTGGTATGTAAGTGGGACATAGTCTGTGGGTTAGACTTCTGCACGGAGGTCTTTACCTTGCAAATGTTATCAGCCAGCAGTCCTAGCTCAAAATTGATAGCTTCCACCTCAGCTATGTGTGAAAAACAGTTCACGGGCCAGCTATTAATTGATGTTAACAGCCATAATCATTGAAAAGGAAAGAAGATATAACTACTTACCATTTTATCCTATAGAGTGCAATGCTGTACCAAAAAGCAGACAAATTTCATATGCTATAATGAACACGTACTCTAAATACCCTTTTTTTGCTAAAGAAAAATCTTTACTGCCTGTTCTTTGAAAATGCTAACTTTTGAGCCATTTATTCATGGCTCTGTCAAAAATGCTGCTTTTAGCTGACATTCATGGAAACCTGCTATCTGCAGAGAGGCTACATGATTTGTTAAGAGAAAATAGGGTTTGGCCGTAGAGGTGTTTGTCATGCTGTTTGAAGAAAATATTCTTACATGAGTAAAATAAAATGCTTATATTTTGAAAGCATGTCTCTACAATGATGTAACAATTTGAAAGGCTTGTGTGGAGGTTCACAAAAGATTTCCTGGTTATTTTATAAAGTTTTAACGAAATATGAAAAGCAGAGGTCACGAATCATGCACAAATTCCCAGTCCATTATGAATTGCCTAGCACAGGTAGAATGCCATTTTATTATATTTACTATAAAGCGCCTGCTGTTGGAGTTAAGTGTTTGTATCCCTTAAGGAAAGGTTCGTCATGTTCTTGAGTGGTGGTTAGCAGTAGCTTTTCAGCCTCGAGGTGACAACTCTGCTGATCACTCGAACAGCAGTAAGAACGAAGCAAAACCATTTTAGTCACTGGGTTTTACCCACTGAGTTGTTTGTCTGCCGCTCGCATTCTTGAGTGGCTTTCCTTCAAGGACTTCAATTTTTTAGAGCATAAACCCTTGTTACTATGAGCTGCTCTTTAAAAAAGTTGCGTCTGGGTCCTTGAATAGCGAACAGCCAAATAAACATAGAGCAGATCCATATTTCTCAAGCAGAAAAGCAGGATTTTTGCTCCAGGAGCTGGCTCTAAGTATAGTGAAGCAATGCACAGAAGTTATCATGCTGAAGAAATTAATTTAATTTTTCTCCCCAAACGACGTGCTTTCTTTTTGCTTTTAACCTTGATCGGTGCATTAATAGATGATAGGGGCACTGACGGGAAAAGCATAAGAAAAGTGCTGAGATGCTGGAATACAACGATCTGAGGACACTTATATCACAGAGCAGATAACCTGTTTGCTTTTATTTGTGAGCTTTCAACCATGAATGTAGAAATGGCACTCCATGATTATCGATCAGCTTGCCCCACTGTCTGCCATTAGACAGCGCTTCAGTTAAACCTACTGCCAAGCAAAGGACACTGCAAACAGATGCCACAGAAAACACGGCTTACGTATTGCTTGCTCACTGAGCTAGAATATTGTATTAACTTTGCAAGGCTTCTAATATTTCAAGAATTACAAGTTAAGTGATTTTAAAAATCTCTCGCTCAACAGCATTATCATGGAAGGGCTATTTATGGTATCTGCATGAGTAAACTGATAGCAGCCCGGTCGCTTATTGTGGTCCTCCAAATTCATTTTCCTAATAGCTTATTGGAAACTTCGGTGGGGACAGGGCTTTTGTGTGGTGTCTCATCACTCCTCATACAACCAGCTTTCAAATAATTAAAGCTTCTTCATTCTATCAGAAGGTGCAGCTCGACCCGATGTTTTACAGTCATTACGCATCCCTTCACTTCTGCAACAAGAAGAAACATATTGCTGGTATTCAGAAGAGTAAATACTGCATTGGATGGTATCATACATCTCAGCTGGGACATCATGAGGTGATGCCTGCTCTTGGGTTGTGAAGACATGGGGGATTCACCGGGCAAGCTTTAAGGAAGCCTGCTCATTTTGTAAGCTTAAATCCAAGGCTAAGAATCCCTTGCTGAGGAAAAGAAGCAATGAGACTGAAGCCAGTAGTAAGGAGTCTGAGTCGTGCAAAAGTGGCAAAGGTACCACAGGATGGAAGGAAATCAGGGGCAGATGACTGGAGTAGCTTAAATTGAAGCAGGACACCAAGGCAGAGAGCATCAAGCCCTGAAAACACTTGGGTTATATGCAGCAATGAGAAGGGGACTCACAAATGGGGATGCATCTTGCAGTGCAAATTTCCTGCTGCTGAAGACCTGTCATCTGTCCGTGTAGCAGCAAATTCATGGTGGATGTAGCTAGGATTAATGTTTCTAAGCTGAACATAGACCTTCCCTTGCCCTGTTCCCCAGCTTTGGCTGTGGCTGATATTTCCCAACCCTTAGGAAAATAATTTGAAATAATGCTGTTGTTTTCAGACAAGCATGTCATTTGTTTTACCGGTCTGTAGTTGATTAATTTGCAAATGATATTCCCAATAAAGTGCTTAGAAGTAGATAATTACAACTATATTAACAGTTACCGGGGAAGCAGATGGTATTCTGAGGAGCTGCCATGTAGAATTAGTGCTGATGCTCTACTGTAATGTACCATATACCCCAGCAACCCACAAACAACAAACTAAAATCCTGCTGATATTCCAGATTGTAAGTAAATTGTGCTATTGCTTCGCGTTCAGTTCTTATCTGAATTTTTATGTGTGTTTTCTAGATAGCTACAGTGCTCAGTGAGCTGATCCTTTTTATGTTCAGTCACATAACTCTCCACGTCTGGATTTTGTATTTTCTCACTATTAAACCTCCTAAAACCAAGTTTCTGGGCTGTACGTCAGTGCTTTCTCCACCGTACTCCTGGATACTTTGGAGTGCAGATTAGCTCTGTACAGGGAGGGACTTTTAATTTACTAAATTATTCAAACGGCAATTCCGTGTGAGGCAGCAAGTTGAAGATGCTCCGGAGCGGAACAGCTCCGTGTCGCACACTTTCTCACGAGCACACACACAATCTCTCCCCGTTCCCTGCTTGTTTGGTTAACCCCATGCTTTATGGTGCCGCCTGCCAGAACGCCATCCTTTTCCTGCTTCCAGCGAGCAAGTAAAGGGCCACGGTGTCAGTGCAGTTCTGCCTGTTCATCTCGCCATCACTAGGCTGTGTTTGAAGCAGGCTGGAGTTATGTAAGCAGTAACACACACCAGGGCCCGAGGTTGGAGCTAGGTTTTTATTCATGCCCGGGGTTGACGGAGTGCCGCGAGCATCCGCAGGCAGCCTGCTGCAGCCACATCGCCTGGAGGGTGCACAGAGCACTTTTTTACTTGTTTATTTAATGTATTTGTCATCTACATATTTAAATAGAACTGAGATTTATTTATTTTTTAAATAAAAGACTTCAAAACCGCTGGGAGTACTTACTAAAAAGATTTTGTTACTTTTTCCCCCAAGTGCACTTAGGCATAGCTCTCTCTCAAACCAGCATGCAGCAGTGTGTCTGTGGTGAGAGTGCATCTCTGCCCAAAGGAGCTAACGTGGGCACCTGTAGCTGGAGGATCAGATGAGAAACTTGTGGTATTTGGGGTAAGTCACCTCACTTATTGCACTGCTGGAAATCCTTGGATTCTGTGCAGCCAAGTGGGGCTCTGACCAATGCTATTTAATCCTGGGGTTGTGTTAAAACTGGAGGGAGCTAGTGGACGTAGTGCTCCCCCCTTTCCAGCCAAGGAAAAGGAGCTCTTCAGAAGCTCCTTTTAGGATAGTCAGGGTCAGAACCTCCTTAAAAACAGACCCTGTTTTGCAGCCAAGTGCAAGTCCAAATGGCTGTGTTGTGCTGGTCCCCTATGGCAGAAATGAGCGTGTGCATGCATGTGCCCAGGCCAGAAGCAATACAGGCATCAAGACAGTGAGAAGGAAGGGCAGCCAGAGAAACACTTGAAACACAAGTGTGAGGGAATACTTAAAAAAAAAAAAAAAAGGCAGAAACAAAACACTTTTGAATGTAATTTGAAATCTCAAAGAAGGGTCTCAGGCTACCAAACTGGGAAAATGTTTCATTCCTGTTCATTCCAATTAAGGAGTATTTTGTACGCTACCCTTGATAAACAGGATTGCCTTAAAGCAGTACCTGATTCCCTAAGCAATATGTTTCTGAATGGAAAGAGCAGCCAGATCCTGAATATTAGCTAATTGCTTCAGTTAAAACGGAACAACACAACATCCTGCTGCCTGCCATCCTCTGTCTGTACTTAAAATTAGTGGAATTAGAATTGCTGACTTTTGGGGCATGTTCAGGAAAATGTGAGAAAGAGGACTTTATCCAATAAGGTCTCCTGACCCTGGAATACTCTTTCCCTAATATGCATCAAAGTATATCTCTGGCTTCTTTCCCGGCTTTGCTTCTGTTGGTTGAAATGAGAAGTTATTGGATTTGTTATAAGGAGGGTGAGGGGGTGACACCGCTGATTGTTTTTAAGGTTGTATAGCGTGTCCTTCTAAAGGAGCTTGTTTTCAGCTGCTTAAAACTAAAATGATTTTACCCCAAAACTTTCCAGCAGGATTTCCATACACATACTATATAAAGACACCAACTTTCTGAAAAAGAAGTGATGAAAAATATTCTGTTTTGTGCTTTTTAAGAAATGCTTCAGACCTCTTGAAGCTCTGGAGCATTGGTTTGATATCCATCAGGGAGATGGTCTCCTTTGTCAAGGATGCTCCTTCTGCGCATGTGAAAACAAGCCTGGTTCTTGCGTGGTTTATGAATCTTAAAGGAAGAGAAGACTGGGATGTGTCCTTCACAGGTTTCATTAGTTTTTATAGCTTGCAATTAAGTCTCTCTGCCTGTGCTTGGGCTTGGTAGAACCCATAGTGTTTGCATGTGAGTTCCTGGTGGATGGCAGTCATGTCCCAGGTGGATTTACACCTGCTGGAGCTGCACCAGGCCTGGCTGGCCCTGGGTTTCAGAGCAGGAAGGGGGGAGTTCGTTTGGTACTGCCTAAGTGACAGTGAGGTTGTGCAAGAAAAAGCAAAAAAAAATAAATATATATATATATATATATGTTGAAATGCAAAAGGGAGAAAAGCTAGACCTCAGAACTGAATGGAGATGGAGCTAGTTGGCCAGGGAGCTTGGCAGAGCAGGACTGGGATGAAAAGGAAGTGAAATGTAATAGGGGTTTGGAGGATGATGCTGGGACTGACTCAATGAAGAGTGTGAAAAGAACAGTAAGAGTGTAAGACAAGTAGCAGGGGATGTTGGGTGACAGGGGGAGTCCCGCATCCAAACGATGTTACATGTGAGATGGGAACAGGGAGCCCACCGGGGCCGTGGAGGTGAATGGGGAACTGCCTGTTCTTGGAGGGAACGTGGGAGAGCGCCAGCACTGGGTCTGCCTGGGTAAGGCGAGATGTGAGAGGAAACTGGAGAAGGGGAGGAGATCCTTCTGGCAAAGGCCTGGTGCGGTGGGGGGAGTTCTCTGAAAAGTCCTGGAGAGGAACGTGTGAGGGACTGCAGCTGGGCGGGACTGGGGCCCAGACAGGATTAAAAAGGAGAGATGTCACCCAGTGCTCTGGGAGGACGTAACAGGTAAAACAGATGAGTCTGGGAGTGAAGAAGGGAAAAGACAGATCACTGGATGTGAAAAGATGGGGGATTGGAGAGCAAGGACAAAGAGGGTGCTTAGTCCTAGCAAGGGGACTGGGATTGCATCGAGAGTGAGCTGGGAAGGTCGCACTCATCTGTCTTCTCCTGTTTCCAAATACCTGTAAATTCTCCTGGTAGGAGTATTTGTCATCCATTTTCAAGTGTTTGTCCACATCGGTGTGGATAATACATTATTGCTGTCAGTTACTCTACAAGCTGCAGCAGTCTACGTGGTGTAGCTTTACACTTAAAACTGTGTCGAGTAAGTAGCCACACGATAGCCAGATGATGCTGCAGTTCTTGTAGCTTCAGCCTTTTTTGGGGGAAAAAAAAAGGGAAGTGGGTGTAAAAATCTGCAATAAAATGATAAGCTTGCTGTCTTGCTGTTGTATAATTGCGAAATAAGGGAATTAAAGTCTTCACGCAGTACTAATTTGCCACTCACGCATTACAGTAGTCTCGCGTGTGTGAGCACGTGCTGCTTTGTTCTGTTCTGGGGGATTTGTGCCTCGCCGATCGGGCAGGGTGAGCAGTGGTGTGTGGATGAGGTGTGGATGGCCTTTGGTCAGTGGGACCACACTGCCAGAGAAGAGGTGGGAGAAGTTGGGGGCCGGCTGTGGTGATCACAGAGAGCCGGGCAGCCTCCTGGGCCGTTACAGGCCCCAGAGAACGAGCTTCTGCCTTGTTCTGGCACTGATCTCTTCGTCGTGACACTAAGTCCCTTAAATCAGACTTCTTAAAGATGATCGCTAATTTTGTATTTCCCAGTTTTCTGGAAGCCCAGCCTCAGCCCCGGGGCCTGTTTTGCAGAAGAGCGTAGCTGTGACTGAAGTCTGTGAGACTCGCGCTTTGAAGATACAAGGCGCTGCATAATGTTAAAGGCTCTGAAAAATCGTGGCCAAGGCGTCGTAAGGCAGGCTTTCCTAAATTAGTGGGTACTCTTGACTTTAATTTATCTGTGCCTAAGCTCCGTATGTATAAAACAGAATAATAGTTCCCTCAACTCTCAGGGATTTTGTGAAGATTAGTGAAGTGTCTGTGAAGCCCTCACTTATTTTAGTGATGAGTGCTATAGAAAAGCCCATAAGGAAATTAATAATTTTGTCTTCGGAGCACTATTTGAATAGTTAGCAGGAAACAAGCCGTAAGGCCGTACCCTGAACAATGATAAGACAAAGTATTGAAGAGTTGCTTTATTAATTCAACACCATCCATCCTGGGCTGGATGGATGGATGCAGAAGAAATGCACTTAAAAAAAAGTAAAAGTTAAAAAAATAGACTGTATCATAATGTATACGCAAAGGATACTGGATTAAGTTTGCATCAGCAACCATAATTCTTTCATTGCCTGATGTCGGAGGCTTGATTCCGTAGCCTGGAGTGTGTACTTTTCAGCAGAGAGAGGGTTTTTTGTGTGTGTAATGCTGCATTTTAATGGGAATGTGACTTTTAGATATTCTAAGGAATTGTTTTATTCAATGCATAATTCAATTTTTAAGTATTTCTCGCTTCTTTTAGATGTAGGGAATTTGTGGCACTGACATTTAGTATCCTTTTTTCCCTCTGCTAAAGGTCCGGCTTTGTAGCATTTATTCATGCCGAGCAGCATTTACTAACACAGCTGAAAGCACTGGGGATGCTAGAATGGGTGAGGATGGCAGAATCGTGCCCTCAATTTTTCATGCAATTATAAGCAGATCTCTCACAACCTATATTGACTTTTCCAGAGATCAGAAAGCTCTTTGCGGGGGAGGGAGGGCAAAGCACAGAGGGTACACTCAGCCACAACAAGGTTAATGTACTTGCACAAAATTATACGTGGAGCTAGGAGAGAGCCAAGAATAGTAGCACCCAGAAATCCCGTCAAGGAGTTTGATCTTGTGAAGTGATGCCCTTCGTGCAAGGTGCTGATCCTCTGGAAGTTGTTGAGTGTAGAGGGCGCTTAGCCCCCCGCAGGATCAGGCTTTCCTTTCCTGCCTTGTGTACCTGAATCTTGAACTTCTTGGATTTCAGGCTTGTCAAGCTGTCCCTGTGCCCCAGGGGAATTCTAGCAGAGAATCTCCCAAATTTCTTGTGGATATTTGCTGACCCTGTGACTTTTTTTTTTTGTTTGTTTTGTTTTTTTTTGCCATTAGCCATCTCCAGAAAGCACACAGGCAGTGCAGCCTGTCTGGAGGGTGTGTGCTGTCTGCTAGGGGAGGAGGAGGAATTCCAGCATCACGGCTGCTGTTGTGGGATGCCGTTTGGCCTGAAAAAGGGAGCAGTTCACTGCCCTGGTGTATCACTTTGCAGTGCTGTAGCTGCTGCCTTTTGCTAGCTGCAGAATGCTGTCAGGTGAAAAGAATGCTATTTTTTGGGTTTGCTTTTGTTTCACAAGACACACTTGAAATTTGTTACTGTGGTATTAATATGGACATGTGTACTCTTCTGAAATTTCAGTAGATACCATTGGAAGGATTCATAAAAATTGGAAAGGAGGTGTTAGACTGCCATTCGTTCCTTCTCAATCTCAAAATATATCAACTTACTTTTCTTCTTCAGAACATGGAGTGAATCTCCACTTGCTGAGAAGAATTATCCATAATGACTACAGAAGTCAAAGGACATGCAATGAAGTATCTATTTACTTCTTTTCATGGCCAAAGGAAGCTAAATTTGCAACCTCTTGGTTCAGAAATATTTTTTTAATATCCGGATCATGAGGTTTTGATCTATTCTGTATTTGGAAAATCCTGATATAAGCAAGGCTGTAGTCTGTTGCTGAAGTGCTTAGCCACAAATTGTTCCAGCTGTTCTGTGATGATAGCAGACTTCTGATGTATCACACAATATGTAGATCGCTGCTAATTTTATCTTCATGTGGTTTGTCGCAGTTGGGCTGTGGTGCTGTGTAAGGCAGATGACAGGGGTGGATCTGCATGGAAAAGTATGTTGTGCATATTGTAATTGCACCTGTTGAATGCAGTTTCTGAGGTCTGTGGGGTCGGTATTAGTAAAGATTGCTCTACTCCACGCATCTAGAATGCATTTTCTTCAAATGGTCTCAAAATATACTGGCAGATGGGAACAGCTACGGTGGAACAGACTCATGCCTTATCTGTGGTGGTGCATTTTAATCACCCCAGCCACAAACTCCTTGCAATTTTGATGTGCGCTGGGTGAATCTTGTAAAATAGATCTGTACTTAGACACATCAGTTCTGGATCTTTTTTTTTTTTTTTTTTTTCTGCCTGAGGAATATCCTGCGCCATCCAGTTCCACAGATGCATTAAACATTGCATTGCACAGACGCTTTTTGCTCTCTGTTTCTGTGTCAGACAGCGCCTGAAATGCAGATCCATATGCCTGCGCAGACATATGGCCTCTCTAGCATGAACTGTCTCTGCCAGAAACATCAGAAAATCGCTGGGAGACTGCCTCCCCTGGATGACTGGGTCCTGGAGTAGGAGGAGGCGAAGCAGCAAACCAGCTGCCCTCTGTTCAGCCTTTTTCCATGTGGAAAGCAGGTTTCGAGCTCCGTCTCCATTAGGAGCAGTCTGCTGATGCAGCTCTACCCACCTCCTCCAGCAGCACAGCAGTCCTGGGTGGACTGCTGGAAATAGCTTGTTCTGGCAAAACTGCGCTTTTGACAAGATAGCTTATTACAGCAACCCCCACCCTTCCCCGGCAAAATAAGCAATACCAGCAAAAGTACAGCTTTGTCAGTGTAACTGCCTTCACATTAGTGCCTTTTACCTGGGCTTTACACATCTCCTGGCTCTGCCCTGCAGACCTGGCCAGCGCAGCGTGAGGCCTGCCGTGCCTCTTGGGCAGCTGAGGGCGAGGTGTGAGAGGAGCAGGGCTGCAGGCCATGTCTGTCCTGCTAAATTCCCAGGGTTTACCGAGCTGGAGAGGGCCTTGTTGCCACTTTACCCCAAGTAAAAGTGAAATGTTCACCAGCCACCCAGAGCAGGCTGCCCAGGCCCACGTCCAGGCGGCCTCTGAAGGTCTCCAAGGAGGAGATAGCCTGTGCCAGGGCTCCATCATCCACACAGCACAGAAGTGCTGCCTGGTGCTCAGATGGAGCCTCCTGTCTGACAGTTTGTGACCATTGCCTCTTGTCCTGGTGCTGGGCACCACTGAAAAGACCTTGGTCCATGCCTGGATGCTCTTCTCCCTGTTTCTGGCAGCACTGATGTTAGCAAGGTTCACTCTGTGGTGACAGCTTGCTCTTGCTTAGTTCATCTTATATTTTAATACAGTTCTGTTTTTGTTTTTGTTTTGTTTTGTTTTGTTTTGTTTTGACTGGTATTTTATCTGAATGAGGTGCTGCTAGGGTTTGGTTAGGAGTCTGGCCATTCTCTGCCATCCATTCCCCTCATCCCTTTTCACCCCTTGCTGCCAGGCATCCGCGGTTGCTGGACAGGGAGCAGCAGATGGCAGCTCAGAGCAAGCCTGGGAGGCAGGGGGCTGCGGGGTTCACTGACAGAGGAGCAGAGGCAGGGCAGTGCGTGTACCTGTGGGAGAAAGTTTCCTAACTTCTGTCTGAAACATAAAATGTTCTGACCTGCCTGCTTGGGGTGTGAGAGGGGAGGGATGACTTCAGATCGGCGGGTGTGTAAACAGCCGTGTGATACACTGCTGTGGCAGCGCATGGAGGAACAGGCCGACCACAAGGACTTGTTAAAACAGTATTTACAGGACTTTGTTCAGTTCTCCCAGAATAACTCTTCATTCTGTGCAGTAGCAGGAAAAACATTTTTTTATGTTGTTCTTTTTCCATGGATGGCAGGTCAGATTTTTCCCTTGGTATGTTTGCTTGTCACAGAACCGGTATCCAGCTTTCTCTGACTTTCCAGATTCTGAGATTCAAAGATATTGTTTGTCAGTCCATGGGGATAAAAGTAGCATACCTCTATCACCGTCATCATCACCAATTACAGGAATCGCTAAGGCATCTGTCACCATGGTGGAGAGGTACTGCAATATGCCTGTAAAGCATCTGGTTCCTTCAAGAGAAGGAACTAGTTCTAATTCCCTCTGCTTCAGTTATACATCTTTTGCTTATGGGTACTTGAATTCGTGTAGTTTAATTCAGGATTACACTCCTGGGGCCATTCCACTGTTCAGCACTTAGTAATGTAGAAGATCCACTGCCAGCTTTGAATTTGCAATCTGATAGTTTTAGTATTTGTGCTCAACCTCATCTCCTCACCGAGGATGAACTCCAGAGGGGGAGACCACTGGCAGTGCGAGGTCTCTGGCCCGGTGAGTTCAGATGTGGTCTCCCTCAGGTTTTTATGACCCCCTTGGATATAGCTGCTGCTTCTCCAGTGCAGAAACATAGACGGAGCCATGCAGAATTTCAGCTGAGTTTCAGGAGTTTGTCGTGTATCCATCCTTGTCCCCGTCTTTCAGACACATGTGTTGTATGCTGCTTGCCTCACTGGATATGTAAATACGGGAGGTTATAATAAAATTAGGAGCACAGATGTTCCTCTTACAACCAGTGCACCCTGTATACAATAATAATAATGAAATATATCCATCGTTGTTCTCTGTGGTACTAAATTTTCTCCAGTGAGGCATCTTGCTTTAATAATAAAACCACATTTTCTTAAACAAGGGAGTATCAGATTTACATTGGCAGTAAGTCACTATTTTCAAATAGCATCAGGAGAGATATCCAAGATAACCATAAGACTCTCTAGGACAGCTGACTGTGCATGGAGACTGCAGCCAGGTGGAATGGTCCACCATTAGTCTTCATTTCTTTCCTTCATCAAAGCAATTAACGGAAGAGGACTGGCGGTCCAAAGGTTCACTTTCAGCTGCCAAAGGGGAACTTCCTTTGTTGGGAGGCTGGTCAAGGTTTAAAGCGATCTATTTCAAAGTGATGAAGTTTTTATTTTCCAACTGCGGTTGTGGCCAAAGGTTCTGGCCAGGGACCTTTCCTCTATTACCCTGTAATGGAAAGCAGATCGCTTGGAAGAGGTTACAGCCCAAGTCCTGATGCTGCATGTGAGTAAAGATAGGTATGGGCTTATGAGATTGTCATTCGGGGGCATAACTTTGCATACTTTATTTTTTTATTTTTATTTTGTTTTTTATTTTTGGTGGTTGTTGAGGAAAACTGAAATAATATTGGTGAGGTGCTATAAAGCCATACGTAAGTGTCTCCTGGCTTTACTCTGGCTCACCCTCTCGTGTTACATAAAATCAGTCCTTTTGACTCCTTTGCACGAGTTTGCAGATCTGGGTCTGTGCTGCGCTGCACTCTTAATTATCCGGGAGGACAAATGCGCTCGCAGTGACCAGGGCATGGCTGCAGTAAATGTTATCCTTCCAGGTGGAAAAGGGGTCAGACCACAGTGAAGGAGGAAGAGAAATACAGGAAAAGGATGACAAAAAACTGTAGGGGAAAGGTATAATGAAAAATACAGGGGCAAAAACTTCACCACTAATAATTCTGCACCAATTTGACTTTTCCCTAGTACCATACCATTCATTTACACTGTCTGCATTAAATTTATCATCTCCAGGCTAGCTGGAAAATGGAGGTCAAATTTCATTTTGGCCTGCAACTTGATAAAAATGACCTGCAAAAGGTAGATGACAGGCTGTTATTTTATGCACTGGAAAATAGCAAAGATCAGATACTATCTCCTGCGTGCCCTCTTTTTCCTGCATGTCTGATGCTAGCTCCTATCCATAATGTATCACAAGTGAGTGTCCTGATATGCTGGAAGGCTGGTCAAGGTTTAAAACAAGAACAATCTATTTCGAACTGGCAATCTCAATCAGCATGGGTTGACTGGGCACCTTTTGCCATGTGTAATTTCCACTGAATCACCAGCAAGTCATAAAAATACCAAGTTCATTGATGTGACAGTCAAACAAACTACTTGCTATAGTTCATTTAATCTCCAAAGCTATCTATTAATAGTAATTAATGATTCCTCAGCAGCTGCATTCACCATGTCTCGACAACTTTTCACGAAGCACGAAAAATCCTGTTAAAAAGGCAGAGCACCAACAGAGCTTGTGGGTAGCAGTAGAGTGTAAAAGTTAAACTCTGTATGGGAGAAAAAAAAAAAAGCAACAAACAAATGTTTCCTTAGTACTTCGAGTATTTTGGGATCTACACCAAATAGAGCCTGTAAAGGATTAGTCTAGGATTAAGAATCCTTTAAACTTACAGAGTGCTTAACCTTCAGTGTGTGTTTCCTCCACTGTTTGCAATATTGCTCTGCCACTTTTGCAGGGGAACTAGTAGCAGAGCGATAGTGCTGCAATGCAGCCTTCTCCACGTTGGGGCTTTTATGATTCAGTACTACTTTTGGTTTGCTTTGTAAAGATCATTGCAAGGGCTTATCTTGTGTAATTGTTTTACTGCCATCTGCATTACAGTATAATTACCTTTCAAAAATGGTAGATCTCTTTTGCTAATGTTTAAAGGCAAATAATAGGCAACTAAATTGCAAAGTCTTGGGATGTAGCAGCACATAGGCGGTAATAAAATGTATGCTGTATTTACAGCATATACTTCTGTCTTTTGTTCTGCTTTTTTTTTTTTTTTCTTTTCTTTTTTTCTTTTCTTTTCTTTTTTTTCCCTAGGAATGGTAGATGGTGATTATGGTTTTCTCCTCTTAGTATTTTTTCCCCTTGCCTGTCCTCTTTTTACATAGAGTTAATCATAACTCGTGAGGGTTTTTTTTTAGAATTTGTTCTGATCCTTATCTGATAGCTGTCCTACAGTTCAGGAAGGATGGATATTCTGGTATTTTCCCGAACTATAATGACGAACAGAAACATGGCAAATAAATCTAACACAGATTGAACTAAATAAAAGGAGTTTTATTTCTTTTAAATGGAGGTTTAGCTATTCCTTACAAATAATCAGTACTAGCTTTTACAAAGTTTTAAATTGTATAAATACAATTTTAAATCTATCTGTCTGTTTTCTACTTGTAGCCTATAAATGCCCTTAGGTACATGTGATAAACTGCTTGTCTGATAATATCTAGAAGTTTTCTGTTCCCTGCAATTATGTAGCAGGAATTACAGTAGGTGCCTTTAGTTACATGTGAATGCCTGTTCCCTGGCTGCTGCTGTAAATCCTGTATTACCTGAAAGGTTAAAATATGGAGGTGAGGACATTAAAAACGCATCCAGAAAATGTAGATGACAGGAAAAAAAGAAAATAGAGCGATAGAGGGGAAATACCATAGATAAAATGATAAGGCAGAGAAATAAAGCATGACAAGACCATGATAGTTTGCATAAGTAATGAGAATCGAATTCGTGGTTTTTAAATTGCTGTTTAAATTCCTATTTGCATGTTTATCGGAAATCTCCTTTGCTTAAGTAAAACTGGCCTATATACATTTTTAAAATCCATGTATAGCTTTGATTTAGTTAAGCAGAGGAGTCGTCTGCAGTCAGACAGATGCACGTGTGCGATAGTATTTTAGAAGTGGAAGGGTGCGTGTTTCAGCGGCAGCGGCCTAGGACGTGTGCCTTCTGTTGAGGGCAGGCTCCTGCTTTCCCCCAGGTCAGCATGGAAACATCTCTTGTCTTCGTTCAGAGCAGGATCAGGCCCAAAGTTACTTGTCAAGGACTCTAGGAATAAGCCTATGTGGCCTCGGGCCTTCTTGAGCCCTCTGACACCTATGGAGGCCACTTCCACAGCACCGCCAGCACCTCTCTGAGGGCTCGGCGGCCTCAGCTCCCACGTCAGAGGTGCTCGTGGCTGAGTGGAGCCTTGTTTTGTGGCTTTTTTTTGTGGCTGATCCTTCCTGGTGGTTACCTGTGATGGATTGTGCTGGCCACTGGGTGCCCCTGATACCTCAGGGAAATGCAAGTGCGAGACCGTAATTTTGGTACTTGAAACCTGATGTTCTTAATGGGGGCATATCGGACTGCTCCACCTCTGCAATTGATGCATGTGTGGATTTGGCTGATTTTGTGTGTGCTCCTGGTGTGCTCGTGGCTGTAAGGAGAGCTGTGCTTGGACACAGCCATGCTCCTGGGGCCTCCCCAGCTCCTTCTCCCCACACCCCAGGCACTGAACCATGGAGGGGTCTCTGGGAGCTGACGGGGACAAGGTGGGGTTGGGCATCTCTGCAGGGGGCACATGAGACACCTCAGAGTGTCCTGATTGCCTGAGAGGGATCGGTAGCACGTTCAGCAGGTGGGGTGGCATCTCTCCTGCCAGACAGGAGACAAGGGGCAGGCTTCTGAAGAGGCTCTCCAGCATGGAGAAACCCAGAAGAGGCAAGGGCAACCCTTTTCTCCTCTCGTGGAGGGCTGCCGTGAAATATCTCCTACTGGACCGTGCGGCCCTTTGGAGGCTACAACAACTTGGGCAGGATGGAGCCAGATCACTGCAGATCTGAGTCACGTGCCTGCTCCTTATATGCATTCTTATGGCATCTCTGAAACAGATGCAAATTGAATTTCAAACAAAAGATATCACTACTGCTGCTACAGTGGTGAATGACCTAGTCTTTGAAATCTGACACTGCCATACACATTTGCAGGTATACATCCTGCACGGATAGGTTCTGGGGACAATGCAGAATTCCTAGCAGAAAAATAACCACTGAGGAGCTGCTGTTCAAACATAAAAAGCTTCTTCCTCTCCTTTGCAAAATGTGTATATACATTTTTTATCAATGTATATTTTTGGTTACAGAATCAAATGAAGCTAACTTGCATTTTTCACATTTACAACCTCTTTAATTAATCTATATATCTCTCCTGGATTTCTGTTTTCTAATATACTGGTACTATGGAAAAGTCGTATGTCTAATTTACATGTCCAAATTAGTTTCAACTTAGTTATATTGAATGATAATAGATTTCTTTTTCATATAATTAATGTTGTCTGCAAACGTAACGTGGATTAAATTTATCATTGTAAAGATCTTAAGATTTTAATATTTTTGCAGAGGCATAAATACAGTGTAGCTATAATTATTTCATTATGTATGTATAAAAATAGGATACGGGGAAAAGTGCATGCTTTCCTTCACTGATTACTCTTAATGTCTCCCAAATTTCCTGATTTACAATATTCTCCAAGGATGTAGATTTTTCTAATTGAAGTACAGTAATTTGCATATTTTTAGACCTTGTGACACAGTTAATTGATATGTCATTACTTATACGGCACTGAATATATTTTACACATTCGCTGCAGAGCAGGCTTAACTTGAGATGCAGTGGCACTTTGCAAAAGAATCCGAAACTATTGCGTTTGGTTTAATCTTTCCCTTTCCTTCCTCACCCTTTCTTTATAAAGGCTAAGCAAAAATGGATGATGTAGTAATTGGTATAGTTCCTGTTCAAATGTACTCGTTAAAATAATGTTACTGTGTAAATGACAGGACAAGAAAAGTAAGAGCAAGTAAACAAAGAAAGGAAGAATAATGGGAGAGGCAAGGACAAAGAAGATAAGGTTAAGACTGGGGGGGAGCTAAATGTCAATAGTATCAGTGCTGTGTGTTTGAAAACCAAATTGTTCTGTTTTCTTTTACCCTATTCAGTATAAACTTGTTAAACGTTCACTGTGTCTCAGAATATTTTAAATGGGTCTTTCAAATTTGGGAGCACTTCTCCTCTCACAGATAGTAGCAATGTGCCTGATAGTGCTCTGTTATTTAATATGGGGCTGAGGCTTTCTCTGGGGGCAACACGCTTATTCCTCCTGGTGCAAACCCCAGCAGAACTGAACATTGTTGTTTTTTCTCTGCTAACCAGGAGGGTGGGCTCAGTCATGCAAAGAGGCCTGAAGGGATCCTCGTTTTAGTGTCCAAGGTTCTGGTTAGATGTGTGGCTCGTAGGTGACAGTATCATCGTCTCTGTGGGTAGCTGTAGGATGAGTGCCATGTCTGGTGGATTAATTACTAATAGTCATCATTACTTATACAGTGGCAATCATGACCATGGAGCCTTGCTGCAGGTTAAGAAGGTAAAATTTAGCTCTTTACAGGTAAAGAAGGCGAGTTGTGTTGTATGTGAATGTGAGCAGCAATGGGGATGTGGGAAGAGTTAGGTTGCGAGGGGTCGACTCACAGGTACGAACCAGCGGTGACACTGACATTTGTCTGAATCACCCGAGAGCACAGTTTACACGCTGAGGAAGCATCCGAAGGTGCAGCAAGCTGCAGGATGGCGCAAGTCGGTGTGGTGGAAGTGGCGCATTCCTGTGCACCTCCCTGCCCCTCCAGCTTTTCTTGTGAATTTACACTGGGAGTTGCTTATGAGCCTCGTTAACAAATCCCTTGCATAGGTGGATAAGGTGGGGCGTGGGAGCAGAATGGGTGACAGGTACTAAGGGAAGCTATTGCATTTTCTTAAAAAGAATGATATTTTGGCAGGAGCTTCTTCCAAGGCAGCAGTAAGAATAAATATAAGACCTCAGAGGACATCTTTTAAAATGCTTGTACACTAGCAGCTTCTGGCGTCAAGGTGCTTCCTATTGTATTGAGCTGGAGAGACAAATGTGAGTTGTGAATCCTGTCTGCGAAGTAGAACCCATCTGCACGTGTCTTGCAGGTTCATAGCATAGCAAGAAGGTTTGGTTATGTAGGATGGTGTTACCTTCACATGCCTTTAACCATGTATGAGCTAGCTGTGTGTGCTAAAGCTGAGTGATTAGGTACTATGGTCATTTATTTGGTCATCAGAGAAAGATGTGGGGAGGGAGAAGGGCATCTCCGGGATGCAACATCTACCACCGGTCTTGGATGCCAGACTGAGATGTGACAAATGAAGTATGTGAGAAAATCAGCAAAAGAATTGAGGGGATTTTGCTGAGCTACAAGAATAATTTTTTCTGAAGATGCAGTTTCAGGATGGTCTGAAAGTAGAATTTTGTTAAAGATAAATTTGATACCAAGAATAAAATACAGGAAGATGCACAACAGTTTCAATGATTATTTCTGCCCCTTTTAAAATGGTCCCATTTTCTGATTGAACTGTTTACTAGTGGTCCAGCAAAGGAGTGTAGCATTTATGAATATTAAAATACAAGCTGCTCAGTATAATTAATAATGATTAATAAAGACATTCCTTGATGATTGTATTAAATGAGGTGATTGATTTTGCATCGGAGAGCATCTTTTCTTACAGGATACTTTTAATTTTAACTACCCTGAGAAAAAAGGTATTTGAAATGAAAATATGCAGCACTTAGAAAAATATTTTATCAGCTCAAAACAGTTCTGTGCATCAATGGGTTTATACTATAACGCACTCATTCTGCAAAAGTACTGAGAAGTCTGTGGCTGTTTCTGCACAGCAGCGTTCCTCACTTTGCCGGTCATACAACTCTCCGCTTTTACTGCCCTTGAAAAAGGGCTGCACTTAGGCATCGATTGTGTACATACAGAATTCCGTAATTTCATAGACGAGTACATAAGGTGCTGCCGTGTTGCAGCTGAGCAATGTGTATGTGCGTGGTGCTAATCTTCTGTTATTTTGGAAGATTTCTGAAGGTTGCTGTACAAATACTGATGATCCGTAGGCTTTTGCTCTGTTAACAGGAAGGGAAAGCTGTTAATTCTCTTGTCTTTCCAAGGAAAGAGCTCGTATTTTGCTTTTCCATATTTTATTGTAAAATATTACTGCAATGCTCATGGATGTCTCGTAACTTTCATGCAGTTTCCTTTTCAAGATTGTGTCTCACTGGTACAGAAGGAGTTACTGGCAGATGAGAGGATGGTGGAGAGGCTGTTGCAGGAGCACGGGATGTGTAGCAGAGGCAGGAATATTTTGTACTACAAGCGGAGTGGTGGTCTGGAGATCCTGAGAGCATCACAGCAGCTGCTTCTGTCTCCACACTAACATTTCCTCCTTCTGAGACTGGAGCACCTCATAAACTGCCCAGGTAGCGATCACCTGCCCATCACCGAAGTGCAGCTCCTTCTGAGATTTCTCCTATAGCTCCACGTCTTTGTGGGTTCATCAGGCAGGGATGCGGAGATTAACTTCTCCAAGTGAAACTTCAAAGGAATTTAAGAGGGCAGAACATAATTACCTGAGCTGAAAATTTGCCAAGACACAGGTTGAAATTCCCACTCTTTCAAGTTTTCTATTAAATCTACTATCCCAGATGAAATCCCAGCCCTTTAGAAGTCAGTGGTGGTTTTACCCTGAATTTTACCCGGTGAGTCACCTTCAGCCTCATCTAAACCAAGTCTGAACTTGCAGTCCTCGACCATGCAAAGCTGCCGGTGTCTTCAGGGCAATTTGTGTATAAATGTGAGTATAAATGTGAGGAATGTGCACTTAATTGATCTCCAAGTAAGGATGACGAACAGTTCATGCATAGCTGGGGAAGGGATCAGGAATCACACATTGGAAAATAATGCTAGCTGAAAAACACCAGTGGCAGCTTTTCAGGCTGGCTGACAAAAGCATAATGAAACCCAGTGGCTGGAATTTGAAGTTTGACAAATTCAACCTTGAGATAACACACCATGTCTGAGCTGTGAGGGTGGTAAAAAACTGGAGCAGTTTGCTGTGAGGTGCGGGATGGGAATTGCCATGTCTGTGTTTTTTTGAGATGAGGTTGAATGTCCTTTTGAAAGAAGTTGCTTTCATTTGTAGGAGAGTTTATACTTCTCTTTGCAGTCCTGGTGAGGTAGGAGTGCGTGTTTTTCTTTGGGTCTGTGCTCAGCGCACTTCTTAGCCCATTTCCTTTGCAGGGCATGGGCAAAACTGGGTTGCCTTCACTGCTTTCAGCACTTTCATCATCCTTGCAGTCCCATATTAGGAATGTGGTTATAACAGAGCCTCATACGTCAGGACTTTGGCAAGTCACTTGCAGGGAGCAGGGCATTTTTTTTCCTTCCCACAATTAACTGGATTTACTCCTTTTTTAAAACAAACAAACAAAAATAACAAAAACAACATTTACCTGAAAAGTAACCACGGTTTTCCACTCTTGGAAGTGGAACTATAAAACAGGGGAGTAGCAGACTTAGTCCTAGATGCATTATTTGTGTTTTACTGATGTGGCCATAGGCTTGTTTATTGTCATGTGCAGCTGGGACTTAAGTCTGTCACCTCGGATAGATGTGCATGTGTGGTCACCTTTCCTGGGCTGTTTTTCTGCTGCTAGGATCTTGTCTGACTCCCTCCTATTTGCAGGGTCCTTGGTATTTGATGCAGCTTTAGTTTCTCTGTATTGGGTCGTTAACACTGGTCATTTGAGAACTGAACTATTGTAATTTAACTGAAATTTTGGTTTAACGTAGAGCATCTGTGTGAAATTCAACAGCATGCGATGTACCTGCCATCGCATGGCATAATCCAATGCCATCTCCTTTCATTTTTATTGTTCAGATATTTCAATGATCTGATTTCAGTCTAACTCTTACCAAGAATTAGAATGATAGTTAGGTCTTTGTGCTCTTCACTCAGTGTGTGTGTGTTATTAACTGGTCTGTAGGCATAAAGCTCTTAAAGTACTTCCAGAGAGGCTATGCCCACAAAAAAACAAAAACAAAAACAAAACAAACAAAAACCTTTGTCTTGTATGGAATGCATACACACATGAGTGTGTGCATACAAAACTTTGGCAAGATCCCTACTAACAGAGAAGACAATGAAAAGATAATGAGAGTAATTCACAGGAGTACAGCAGGCTACAGGAGCAGGAATGGGCAGAGCCTGAAATTACTGCACGGTATTTACAAAACTGGCTGTCACTGGAGACCCTTACGACACGAAGACAATCATTGCCTTCTTCAGATCCATCCCAGTTGTCATTCAAAGGTTAAAAACCAAAGACCTAGCCGTAAAGCTGAGAGGAGAGAGTTGACTGTCGAGGTGAGTCCATCACTAGGGGCATATCTGCCTTTAAAGTTGCTAACAGATCTTCTCTCTGTCCCACTGAAGGAAATAATGAAGTCTTCGTTTATTCTCATACATATAAAAATTTTCATACAAATTAGTTACCCTGAAAGCTAATACTCCTAGTGCTTATTTCCATGCTATTAGAATTGCAGAAAATCTGAAAGTAATATAATATGTCAATTAATATAAAATGTACAAACAGGTCTTTATTGAAAAACATATTTTTCTAATCTCTTGATTGTTTTTAAAATCATTTATTTTTATTAACTAACAAACTTGCTTTGTTGGGCAGTTCATTAGCTGTAGAAAGATTTTATTATTTCCACCAAAAATCTGTAATAAAATTCTAGAAGTATCGTTTAGAGCTGATTTTTTCATAAAGCATTATGCATCAGGTAAATAGTCTGAATGTAAATGCCTACTTTAGGCAGGGCTCATTAACTGGTAGAAAAGATGCAGTTTTGAGTAGGAATGAAAAATAAAACAATGAAGTATTTCCTGACATAAATATAATCTAATAGTTCAAACTGGCTTATACCAGACCCTTAAGATTGTTAAATTTTAGATGTAGTTACCATTATTTTTACCCTACAGTGGACCAATGTCAGCCAGAGCATAGTTTACACTATTCAATATTGTACAAGCATATGGGGCTGAGCAGTAGATCTTACTCAGACATAAAACTAAACTGCTTGCTGGTTTTAAGCTCTGCACGGTGAAATGGCAGCAGATCGGAGCTCTTTCTCTAGTGAAAGTGCATAAACCAGGACTCTGAATTCACTAGGTAGATCGGATCCTAAGTTTTCATGGTACCGATCAGGTGCTGACAGGTACCGAGACGAGACCATTGATCCATTTCTCCCCAGTGCTTGAGTAATTGTTATTAACAGTAATTACACCTTACATTCACATGCAGTTATGTATGTGTAAGTTTCCAAAATCGTGTCACAAGCAAGAGCAGAGATTCTGCCCTTCCTACTCTACAAGTAGTTCCTTTGACTCAGGGAAGTGCTCCCCCCACAACATCTATGCAATGGATTTTTATGCTGGTGCTTTTTCACGAGGAACTGATCAGCCTTTATTTTAAGCTGAAAGAAGCCTCTGGTTTGGTATGAAATGCCTCTGCACTACCTAATATCATGGCAAATGCAGCCAAAGGCTAGAGATGACATTTATATGAGATTTCCAGCACATGACTGCCAGAGTAAAAGAGCTGGGGTAAGTATAAACTGACTGAAGGGTGTTTTGTCCAGTTTCTGCTGCACGTGGGTAGTTGAATATCCCAGAAAGCAGAATAATTTTTTCTGTGTTCTTAGTTTCCTTCTTTATGCAACTAAAGCTTAATCTCTAGAGTCACATGTGGCAGACTTTATGCTTGAAACTGGCAGGTAGTATTCCCCTCCTTCTGCAGACGGGGACTCTGGGGCACCTCACTGAGATGAGCTTCTAAAAGCTACCAGTGCTAGCACCATGTGGGTCCTAGGGTCAGAGAGCGATCTGCAAGATCTGGCCATTAAGCCTCTGCTCACTCCTGGTGCTTCTTTCTCCATGTCCTGTGAGGCTCTGTCTATAAAGTACTAAATGCCCCAGTGGAGAACTGAAAACCTTGCTGATACTCCCACACCAAACCCGTTGAGACAGAGGACTTCGAAAGCAGCTTGCAGAATTTGCTTTCTGCAGCAACCTGACCATATGTTCGGCTTGCCTGTTGGGAGAGAACTTCCTCCAGAAACTGAGGAGCTTTGATTGCTTATCCTCTGAGTTGAAGAGGTGTCAACGATGCAGAGGAATGGACCAGATTTGGAAGCTGGCCTCCATCCTGCAGGTTAAGCCTCCCCTCGTCCCCACTTGGATTTAAATCCCCGTTCCCAGCATGTCACTGTTTCTTGTGATCTTGGCCTGCTGGCTATAAGATGTAACAAGGGAAAGCAATGAGGAAAATAACCTTTACAGTACAAATCCAGTACCTTGTGCCACTGAGGGTGCTAACCCTTTTGTTAGGGCTGTTTTGGATGGACCAGCGTGGCTCCCAAGGAGACAGCCACTTCTCTAGGTAAAATAGTGCCTCGCCCTTCTCCCTTCTTCCCCTAAGTACTTCAGAGAGTAAAACAGGTCCTTGGGATGCGATCCAGTCTGTCGGGTAAGTGATATGTTTTCTAATTCCATTGCAACTCGGTGGTGAAGCTTGTGAAATAATAATATATATACTGAGGGCTCTGTGGGGGACTGCAGGGAAGCAGTAGTTACTTCTCATAAAGTTTTTTAATAGGACGTGAGCTCCTGGATTCGAGGGAGAGAACATTAATGTCCTTTTCAGAACATCGTGGAAAATAAATACTGTGCAGCACCAATCTCTTGGCAGTTTCAAAGAATGTCTAAAGAGGATCATTATGAGACCATTTATGATGGGAACATGACTCCATTGCAAGTCTTTGGGGTCTCTGCTGGGATGTTGTTCCTACTACTTGAGATTAGGAGAGGAAAGCAATTTCAATAGAAGTCTGTGGAGACCGAATGGCAATTACATTACTGACAATATCACTATGATTTTAGTGCGAGTCCCTGGAGACCCTAACTTCTCAGCGAAATGAAATGCATCATGCCCATACAAATTATATTATTGTTTGAAATAAGCCAGAATAAGTTAAAGCTAAACAAGTGCTGGAATACTACAAACATGCAAATATGGATAAGCCCGCAGCAGAGGCGGGGAGCCCTGCCCATGGCCCAGATGGGGAGATTTGGTTATTTAGGTGCCTGTAGAGGCGGCAGCTGGTTTAGAGAGGGGATTCTCCAAAGGAGCCATTTCACTGATGTCCTGCTCTGCCTGTAGTGATCTGTGGGGTCTGGAGTAAAGGAAGGCGAGGTGGTTTGTGGCTGCGGGCTGTCTGAAGGAGACTAGGGAAGGAGCAGGGATTAAAGCACCAGCGATGGGAGCGAGCTGCTTTTTGCCTCATGCTGGTGCTGAGATGATGCAAACCCTTGGCTTGGGCAGCAGTTGATGTCCGCTGAGCTCTGGGAAGCATTTTCCAGGCGTTTCCCTCCTGCAGGTTCACCGAGGCCGCCCTTGCCCTTGCCCGTGCTGTGCAGGAGCCAGCTCCCCGGTGGGTATCGCGGCACGCTGGCTGCTCCCGAAGCGCGGCAGCAGCCAAGAAAAGCCCCCGGGGAACCGAGCGAGCCCTCTGCTTTTCCTGCCCATCGGTCAGCCAGGACCTTTCCTTCCTCTTTCCCCTAACCGCTTCGCGAGTGCCAGGCTGTAAATGGAGAGCTGCAGCATTTCCAGGGCTGGAGGAACACAGGCAGGGTAAAGTGCAGCGTTTGCATTTTATTGATTCCTACCTATTGATTCCGATGGGATGAAGTGTCTGCGTAACACAGACGAGACTGACAGGCAGACAGGAACTCGGGCATCAGAGGCAGGCCAGGCCCTGCATGACAAGAGCAAAATTATATAAACAAACACCCCAGATATTTCCTAGGTGGAATCTAACCAGCACCAAGGAGAAGGAGCGCCGTGCTCCGAAGGGACGAGGCTCACTGGATAAAGTTGAGCTTGCATTTGATCACCTCTGCGGATAAAATGGGGCAAGGCAAATACATGAGCATTTTGTGACAGGTTGCCCTGTGCCATTTCATCTAATCTGGAGGGTGAAAAAATGTAAATCTACATCTCCTCACACTGCAGGTGATTGTCATTCTGTGATTCAGAAGTGGGAATGAAAAGGTAGGCAGTAGCCCGACCTTCCAGGAAGGAAGGTGTCTGAAGGGCTAGCGAATACCCCAAATGTGCAGAGTCTCTGTTCTACTCAATATGCTTTATACAAATAATTTTATTTGAGAGGCTAAGCACATACTGAGGAAAATGTGCTCAATATGAGTATTGATCTTATTAAGGGTTTCTCTGCAGATATATGTATATATAATCTCAGACCAAGCTTCTGTTCTGACTGTGGCCAGTTTGTTACTGGCTTGTTAACAAACGTTGCCCACGCGCTACATCTGTATGTGCGGGATGGAGCTTGAGGTGACACAGGATCCTCTTTTGTGCCTTCTGGATTCTGGGAGCTGCAGAAGTCAAAATACCTGGATGTAATTCCCAGTCCCAAGGGATTCACTGGGATTTGGGCATCCGTCCCCATGCAGCATCGCTGCATCTTCCGGGCTCTCGTGGCCAAGGCAGGAGAGGACCCCAGCCTGTGTGAGCCCAGAGCCAGAGGATCTGTCCCGAGGCAGAGCTGTTCCTGAGGCTGTGCTTAGCCCATATGGCTCTGATGGGGTGTCCTCGTCTGCCTTTGCTTGAAGTAAAACACAAGAAAACAGCGACGCTGAGAAGCAAACACCTTGTAGACTCCACACTCACCAGCCTTCTCAGAGACCTGGAGTTTTGTGCTAAAGCAGCCCCGTTTGAAGTGTTTCTCAGAAATGGAGGAGAGGGATTTGACCCGCTTCAGGTACGATGAGAGTCCCTCAAAGCAGGTAGCTGGCTCCCACCAACACTGCTCATCTCCCCCCAGTCAGATCTGCCCCACACCCCATAACCACCGGACCTAGAAAACACAAACCCTGAGGGGCAGAAAACCCTCCTACTTCACTTTCTGCCTCAGAATTAATTTTTTTTCAGCCACCAGGGCGATCTGTATGACTCTGCAGAAGGCACTGCCCCCTGCCCTCTGCCACAGGGATGCCCAGCAGTGAATTTTCAGTGCATGGGCACTGCTCTGGCCGTGTCCCTCGCCTCTCCCTCAGGGACGATAAACCACCAATGCCTCCGATGCCTTCATTTCCCCTTTCCATTACCTTCCCACACGGATTGCCCTGCAGCTCTTCCTGGCTGCCAAATGTGCCCTTTTGTGTACGTTTTGCAGAAGCAGCAGCAGGGCGGTCCCTCCATCCTCCCTGCCCACCGCTCCCCCAGCTCAGTCCCCCTCTCCGAGAGCACCAGGAGCTCCAGGCACTACTCGGTGCTGAGTGGAAGTGGATCTGAGCATAGACAGAAGTGCAGCTGACTTCGCTGAGCGAAAAAGATGCAGACGATTATAAAAAGAGAGAAGAGGGAATAGGAAGATGGGCTTTTTTCTTCCAAATGAAATAATTTTAATCAAAGGGCTGTTAGCAGCGAAAGAAATTAAGTAATTTGAACAGTCAGTTCTTGCCATCCTGCAATTTCCTCTGTGCTTAAATTTAAGGATACATTAAATTTTATTAGATATGAACACAAACCCTGTGTGGGAAACATGTTGGAACACCGCTTTTTAATTTCTTAATTCATTTCTTTAAGCAAATTCTTCAATTCCCCTTTTGTTCCTGTTTATGTGTTTTCCCTGCTTACTGGTTTGTAGGTTTACTGGAGGAGAAAATGATGTAAGATTTGCAAACCAAAGGCCTTGCTTCTGCTCGTATTGGAGAAGCAAAAAGCAGAAAAAAAGTTGAATGATTTTATCTTGCTTCCTCCCCCTCTCCTTTCCGTAAGTTGGAGGAGGCAGCAATTAGCCAGCATGGGCTGACGGGCATCCTCCCGCATCCCGGACACCGCAGCGAGCATCTGATCCCGCCCTGCCCTCCATCCTGAGGATCTCACATACACGTCGGGGCTTTTTGCTTCAGCTGCTGAAGGAAAACAGTTGGCCTACCATTAAGTTTAAACGCGAGATACAATTAAAAGCTGAGAACTCTGATGTGGTACTTTAAAAATCCCTCTGTAGATGGAAGGAGGTTTCTTCTCCATTGGGAACTCTGCATTATTTAGTAGATTTGCCTTGCAGGACAGATAGTTTCAAGGCTTTACGATTATATAGAGGATCAAACATTTCTGTGGCCTGAATTAAAGCAAAATAATCACCAGCTTCACAAAACTTCGTGGTTTCCTGGACAGGCTTTTTTCTTCCCTTACCTTCTTGTCTCTGAGCAGATTCTTTTTCATAAACCCTCTGTATTTGACACATTTTTTCTTCCCGTAGCGCATCTTCGATCCGTTTCCCCAGTGAAGCAGCTCAGCCACCTCAAATAAAATTACATTTCCAGGCAGCTGTTCCTCTGCCTCCTGTTGTGAGCACCCGGGCATCCGTGCACCAGAAACCTGGCTCCCAGAAAGCCGGAGAAGCTCTTCTTTTACTCAAGGAAAGGCAATGCATTTGCACTTCCTGCGCTCGTCTTATCCTTTCAGTGCTTATAACCATCTTTCCTTTTGGTACAGACTTTTCACCAAATTTAGAACTTTTTAGCTTTTGTCATACATTTTTCTTTGGTTGGTTTTGTCGCTGGCCTCTGGTACTCCAGCACTTTGCTAATATTTCTTCAGTCTTCCTGGAGGAGTGCTGTGTTCCTCAGTGCTTTTGCTGGCCCCGGGTGAATAGGTACGGCTCCAACAGACACCCTAAAAATCAAGTTATTTTGAGGGGAAGAAAAAAAAAGCATTATGTATTTTACATCTCCTTTAATATACAGAACGTATTGGGATATACTGGAGTGTTTGGTTTGAAAGTGAGTATTCATACTGAACAAAAGGTTTCATTTCTGCAGTGCCCGAGATATTCCCAAAGTGGTGGGTCTTTAAAAAGCACTTCTCTCCCCAGTATTTTCTGGGAATTTCCAACTCCCAGCTGCCCACTGCTGCTTCTGGCGGGGGGCACTGCCTGAACCTGGGAGAATTGCATCCGCTGGCTGTAAATAATGTATGAAATGCAAAATCCTCACCTGCCCCCCGCGCAGGGAAGGGGGAGACGATGCTTTGCCACCGCTGGTTCAGTGTTTTCTTAGCTGAGGTTGCTAAGCTGAGAATCATTAAAAAATAAATACAACTATAAAGGAAAAGAAATGACAGCTGGAAAACATTGCAAAATGGCAGAACAAACAAACAGGAGAGCCAGTTAAGCCCAGCTACCACTGCCCCTGGCTTGCTACAAGAGCTGACTGCCAGGCACGCTCACTTGTTGTGACTTGACTTTTTTTTTTCTTTGTGTGTTTTTTTTTTTTTTTTCCTGAGAACTGTGCTTCCTATAAGCCATAGCACCTGGCTGAATCTGCCTATTTATCTTTTCCTTTAATTAAGAGATGATGTCAGTGGGATGAAAATAAAACCTGACAGGGTGAAGATCTCCTACTGTACTATAAAAACAATGGGAAGGTGAAGTCGAGGTATTTATTTTCGAAAGCAAGAAATCACCTCCTAGTCGCATGAGCCTGTTACTGTGAGCTTATTGTTGTTACATTAACGAAGGAAAAACTCGTCCAGCGAAGCGAGCGATGGCAGATCTGAGCAGCAGAGGCTGTGATGGTTGTGATGTTTGGGGCAGCCTGGTCCCGGCTGGCTCCGAGAGGGTTTTGTTCTGAGTGAGTAGGCTCCAGAAGCTGCCCGAGACTGCTGGAAGGCGGTGGGGTGTCAGGCACTTCGTGCTCTTTTAATGCACGGGAGCTGGCAGTGGGTAGGAGGTAGCAGGGACACCTGTATGACCTCTGGAGCTGGACCCGGGGCTGTTTGCTGGCATTGCCTGCACGTGGCAGTGGGAGCCCAGCCCTGCCAGCCTCCTGAGGGGGAACTTGCTTCAAGTCTGCCAACTCAGCTGCTTTGTGCAGCAGCAGTTGTGGATGTTTTTCCTTAATTTTACCTTTCAGACTGTTTGCTTATAGCTGCAGGGAAGGGTCTCGATCCACTCTCGCTTGCACAGCCCTTTGCCAAGCTGGACACTTGCACCTTTTGTTGGAGAAACAGAGCTGGCTTCACTTCTTGCTTTTAGAAAACAGCTGAAAAAAGCATCTTCCCTTCTGCAGTGTGGCTGAGTGCTCAGGTTTGGCCGGGATGAGAAGTTGTAGGGTTTTGGTTGCTTTCTATTCCTTCCTTTCCTTTTTTTTGGCTTGCGGAGACTGCCACTGCTCGGGTGAGCGGCTGCGTGGGTGAGCTGCAGGCAGGGAGCGAGCAGGAGGATTTCTTCTTCCCTACCCTCTTCCCCACTGAGCTGAAGCACCAGGGCTGCCCAGCACCTGGCCGCAGAGGGGCACCTGCCAGGGGACCCCTGCCCTGGCTCCGGGAACTCCGCAGTCCTCATTTAAATCACTCTCGGATACAATGAAGAATAAAGCATTTTGATCAGAGTTAGCGGTGACCTATTTAACATTTAAACTGGTTGGCACTTACTTCAGCTCGTTTATGAGTCCTTAATGAGTTTAATGAGTTCTCTTGGATGTCAGCATTTACTACTAGCGTAGCTTTATGGCCCTGGATTCGGGAGATGTGAGTGGCTGCTTGTGTGACCTTGGGCAAAGCCCTGCCTGTAGCAGTGCCTCAGTTTCCCATAAATAGGCTGTTGCGAGATACCTTTCATGGCTGCCTGCACTGCGAACTGCATCGGACAGTAATTTTATTACATTTTGTTTGCGTAATGCCCAGCATAATGGGCACCTGGTTTTCAGTAGGGCCTCTGAATAATGCTATTTTAAAAATGAAAGATGATCATTAAGGAATGCAGCATAGCATGACAGGGACACACATTTATATGTACAATCTTGTCTTAAAGAAGGCAGAAAAATAGCGGTGTCTATTAGTCAAAGTAATGCAGTCCCAGGACACCACAGCAATTATTCCATTTGTATTACCCTCTGCCTGTGTGAGAACCCTTACGTACTTTCCAGATTTTCAAACAGATAAGCAACTTTTTAATTGATGCTTAGCCTGAATATATCTAATGTCAGCCAACTGTTGTTAATAGGAGCTATTATAACATAAAAGTGCTGATATTTTAAATGCAGTTGGTCAATCCCAGCAGGACTATACATTCAGAGCTCTTCTACAAGGTTGTATTAGTCATTTGACACTGGTGCTGAATTTATGTTGTCAGATCCATGCCAGCTATTGAAACTTGACAACTAATTCTGGATAAGAATGATTGGAATTGATAAACCCTCTTTTATTTTTGGGGGAAAAATTGGAAGTGGCTGCTAGTTCAAATAGAATCTCTTATCTAGTATGGCACGATGGCATTTAATGAAAAACATTCAAACAAATCTACTCTTGGATTGCCCTGAAGATAGAGAGTTGCAGAGTTGGATGCAATTCAAATAAGTAGTTCTTTATTTTGCATAACTTTGGGGCACGCCGAGACGTTTCATCAGTACCTGATGTCATTAACTGTGGCGGCCACCGCCTAAACGTCTCTCTCCTCACATGTATGAAAGATGACTTTGTTAGAGGAACGCTTGGAACATAAGAAATAATGTTTGCTTGTTTCAGAGCCTTTGCGTGTGTTAATAATGACACCTTAAGTTATTAGGACTGAAACACGTTTTAAATTCGAATGTAGTGTTACCCTATGTAAAAAAACGTTACCTTGGGCTTGTAGTATTACGGAGTATTTGACATTGAATGTTGGTTTATTTATAAGCACCGGCAGTAGCTCTGCTCCTCCTTTTACATGCAATACCCCCAAATAAGTGAGAAAGATGCACAGTGTCCACAGTCAGGCCACCTCCTAGCTGGTGGAGCTGCATTACCACTGGGTCATGCCATGCTAAGAAGCCCTCATAAAAACAGTGAGAGCCTGACTGTGTGACAGCACGTCTAGGTGGCGGTGGCACTGGGTTTGTCCTTGTCCCTGCTGCCTTGCCACGTAGGCAGAGCCAGTGCCTGAGTGTTTGTCCCTGCTGTGTGGATGCTTCCCGGGGTTCACAGGAGTACCAGACATCAGAAGCCAACTCAAGCCATGTTGGCAGGTTTAAAAATAGGAAAGAGCTCAGCAAGGCTTGGCAGTGTCACCTTCAGACCTTTCCTGCCTATGCAGCTCCATGATATGTATGACCCTGCGGGGCTGCATAAGCAGTGCTCTCATTTCGAGGACTCTCTACCCCTGGAAAGTGGCTTTTACAGGGTTGGCTTTTTTGGTTTGGCTTTCCAACGCAATTTTCATCATTCTTCAGTGCTGCAGCATAGTCTGATGTATTTGAGGCGTTATTTCCTCTTGTAAATACAGACAAGTAAGGCATTGCCTTGGGTGCTGCCACGCGGTGAACACGCAGTGGACCGACTTTCCAGTCATGAGTCAGCTTTCCCCACCATGCCTCTGGTAGCATTAAACATGCTATTTTAATCTGTACACAAGAACTAAGCTATGGATAGAAATTAAGCTTTTAGCAGGTAACAAAGCACAAGCTCAACCTGCCTGAATTCTGCCTTCTGCCTAGTTCTTCCAAGCAGGGTCTCTGGAGGCTTCTCAGTAGGGACTGAGAGGACCAAAGGAGGCTCGAATGGGGAGGCAGGCAGGAGGCAGCAGCAGGACCAGGGATGTCGGTGTGGCTGAGGCAGGCCGAGTTCACCCTTAGGATGGTTGCTCAGCTTCTGGGGCAGCCTTCAGGTGCTGGAATCACCCTGGGCTGAGCAGCACATCGCATCTCAGCCTGCCTCATCCACCCCATTCCAGACCTGCCTCGTCTGTAGCAAGAGTTTGGCTACTGTCCCGTTTTAGCAACCCTTGGCAATGAAAGCACATCCTTCAGAAATTGCAGGGACACCATTTCCATGTCCCTCCAACCCGGCCCTCACCCCCTCTTCTGTTTACCAGAGAGCAAGTGAGAAAATGTTGACAAATTGTCGTCTGCCAGAGGTTCCCAGGTTCTTTTGCCTCGCTTCTATTTTTAGCCTGATTTCCTTTGCTATTTTTGTTTCCATTGTGTTAAATTTTGCCAGATTTCTGCCCAGAGGAAATTTTTATAGCTCAATTTTAGAGCCCTTGCTATTGAGGATTTATCCCGGGAACGACACAATCCAACTGGAGTAGCACAAATGGCACAGTACTGAAATAAAAGGTTATCAAGACTGTAATTTATTTGTTTAGGCCACTTGGAGTACAAAAATGCCTCTTATCTCCTCGGCTCCCCGAGTGTGTTGCCGCACAGTGGATGCTTTCAGGCTGTCTCGCTTTCCCTGTCAGTCATTTTCTCCACAGAAGCGTTGTTCAGGAGGCTCAATTAAAAAGTCATTTCCTCATCTTCTCCCGCCCGCCGTGTCCCTTCCCTTCCCCCTCAAAACCACAGCTTGGGCACAGGTTGTTTCCTGCCTTCCAGGTAATGAACTCCCCTCGTGTCTGTTACATGGAAAAGGCCTGATAGCAAGGCGGCCCGGCTGGATCTCCAGCAGTTAGGATGGAAAGGAGAGGCAGGATGCGAAACCCGCTCAAAGTCCGACTCCATGCTCTAATATGCATTTTGAATGTATAGAGAATTGACTCGTGCCATTTGCTCAAAGCCAGAAAATGCATCTGATCTGCAGTTGAACTTCTCCTGCTATAATAACATGCCAGGCAGTTTTCAGAAGTGATGGATACTGTTTTTCACGAGTCCTTTCTGCCAAACTGATTCAAGGCCAGCGACAATAACGCCGGTGGTAGTCATTAGCGATGCCCCCTGTGAAGCTATTCAGTTAGGTGCTTGCTGGCTGAAGCTGTGGGGATTTTTGTGACCCTTTTCCTTGCTGGCAGCCCGTTGGGCTCACCGCAGAGGAGGATGCCATGCCCCTGAGGGGTGAAACAGGGGGAGGAGTGATTAGTGCCTAATTGGGAGACGCCTGAAGTGACAAAGAGTGGCAGCTGTTCCTCATGAGGCGCAAGGGAGTTGTGGTGTACTCCAGGTAAGGTCACACTGGAGAGGGCCATAACCAGGCCCCAGTGCTTGCACCAGCAAGGAGTTTCAGAGAATCCCTCATCTTCCTCCTTGTGAGGGACAGCCCGAGTTGGTCAGGTGGCTGCTGTCAGGAGGCCGAGGTGCCCCTGCACCTGTGTGAGGGCAGATGTGCTGCTGGCTGACGTGTAGGAAGAAAGTCTGTGTTCAGAAAGGCTGGGGTGGAGGCATGGGGCACGGGGGGGCTCTGCTTTCCCCACAGAAACCCTCTTTCTTGCCTTGGCTCTACCGAAGGCTCTCTGCAGCTGGCACTATATGGCAGCTTGAGTGCGCGCCAGGCCTGGCTTGAAGGATTGAGCACGGGGTGCCAGGCTGTGCTGAGGGGCTGCTGCCCAGCACTGCTGGCTCTGTGCGGAGCCTTCCCCATGTCCTGCCCCGAGCACGGGAAGGGAAGGGACGCCGGAGGGTAAGGAACACAGAGTTTGACTTGGACAAGGAGCGTGATGATTAATGTGCGGCTTTTTGACAAATGGGTGTTTGGAAGAATTGGAACCAAGCGAGTCAAGGGCACTTCACCTCTGCCAATGCGCAGTGTTGGCAGCTGGGGAACCACACAAGGGAAGATTTTCATCTTCTGCTTACAGCTCTCAGCCCGTGCTACAGCTGGCTGAAGACAGAGCGTCTAGGTCCCTAGGTCCCTAGTGTTTCTGTTTTTACTTAAAAAGCAATGAAGCAATTTGAGATGAAGAGTGTCTCTCTGGACTTCTGTTTTGGCCTTCTTGAATCAGGTTGGAGAAATTTTGGTCAGTTCCGCTGGGTGAAGTGAGAAGAGGTGAGGGTGACTGTCACGGACCAGACAGGCTATGCTGAGCCCTGCGATCAGGCTGTTGTGTTCAGTACCATAGGCAGTTGTGTGTTGGGACTGTGCACCTCCTATCAGCATCTATGAAAATTCTTTCTGGCTTTCTACAACTCCTGGAACATTTTGTGGGCTATCTTTTATCTAAAAACATATCTATATAGCCTCCTGTGGTTTTTTTTTTTTCCCTGTCATGTAAATTTCAAAACCCAATCCAATGCATCAAGTATAAAAGCAGATGTGCTTTCATTTCTCTGTTTGTTGTTCTGTACACGTTAATGAGTAGCCCAGATCAGAACCTTCCACTGAGAAATACTTCATAAGTAGTCCCCCTTCACCCCACTGCCTGCTGAGTGACTTGTTATGAGGAAGGGGATCAAGGGTCTGTTTCAAAATGGCTATAGTCACCACTAGTAGGCTTGAGTAGGTGGCTCGGTTACTGTGTGCAAGGTAAAACGATGCTCCTGCAGGTGGTAGCACCACTGTCAGGCTTTTCTCACACGAGCAGGTATCTCCACCACCACCTCTGTGGATCCTGACCATGTAAGATGAGTGCACAGAGGAGCCGAAGTACTGGAGGAAGGTCTGCTACATGGTCTGAGCAGGCTTTGGCTTCTTCCTGTGCAGCTCACAAGTCAAAGGTCCCAGCTGTGCTTATACAGGCATGTCCAGTAGCCAAATACATAACATGCTTGGGAAACGCCACGTTTGTCAGACTAGAGTTTGGCCTTTATGGCCACTGATTTTATTCCCTTAACAAGACTTGGAACCCAAATCTAGTCATGTAGGGACACAGCAAATAAATAGTAAAAGGGCTCTTTGGCCACCCTGCTTTTTTAGGAAGTAATAGTGGCTGAACTCTATGAGAATATGATAAGTATCAAACACTTACTTTTCCAACAGAATGACAAATGCCTGGTTAAAAAAGGGTAATTGGGTAATGTAGAGTACAATAATATCTTGGTGTTCTCTCATTTTTTTTAAAAAAAAAGTACAAACCATAATGCATGCAAGCTAACACACTGATGAAAACCAACTCTTTCTCAAAACATGAGCTGGCTGCTAACTAGTGTCTAGTTTGGGTACTGGGAATGCAAATATGCAATCCTGATGTAGTTGTTTTGATAAACACATCAATCATTTTATATTCCTCCAAATTTTAAAGAGTTTGGGATTTTTTTTTTGCGATTTTTAGGAGCTGTGTCGATTAAAGAATGGTTGTGGTAATGTGATCATTTGAAAATAAGTACTAAAGAAATAAATGCTGTCATGGTTTCTGCCACTGGAACAGCTAGTCCACATCACGCCGTTCCAGTGCTTGGAGACCTCTCCTTGCTGGGTAGGGGTTTTATGAATGTATTCACTGCTACTTCAGGAGGATGTTTTAAACTTTAGAGACAAAAAAAGCTGGAGTTCCCATGTGCACTAAAGCAGAGGCATGTGGTGCCACAAGTGAGGGGTATAAATGTGGTGTCCTGTCCACCTGCTAAGGATTGTTCACCTGTCCCTTCTGCAGAATATCTGCATAAATATGCATGAATTTCTGTTTGTTCCCCTCCAGATGATGATGATGATGATGATTATTATTATTATTACTATTGCTATTATTTATTTATTTATTTTACAATGTGAATAGCACACAACAATGACTAGACAAAGCTTCAGGATTTTACTGCTTGCCATTCAGCTACAAATAGGCTTTCCTTTTGTATATTTTTCTCCATGGTATCAGGAGAGGGAGCTGGGTTTGCCCTGTGTGTGTTTGACCTTTCACAGAGTGATGGGCACAGGAGCTATGCAGGTGGTCTGCATGTGTTCTGTAACTATTTGCTTGGGTCTTCCTGACATCTGTGCCTGTGCTTGTAGAGATTTCTTCATCTGAGGCATCTGGACAAATTCCTCTTTTTTTTTCACCTGGAAAAAAAAACCTTTCAGGTGGAAGAGGAGGCCTTGCCTGGGAATGCAGGGACATAGCAGCCCTAGATGAAGGTTAAATTGTATAATTTGAAAAAACAAAACAATCCCAAACCCACACACAACCTAATACTTCCCAAATTGGTGCTTAAATCACCCCTTAAATCACCACTCTCTTTGCCCAGAGAGACTGTTCAGTCTCATCCTTGGAGATCTTAAAAAGCCACCTGGACATGGGCAGCCTGCTCTGGGTGGCCCTGATGAAGTGTTGGTGTTGGACCAGAGGGACCCAGAGGTCTGTGCCCATCTCACCACTGTGTGATTCTGCATAAAAAGCTGTCCCTGTGCTTATAGGAGGTACACACATGTGGTGTGTGTGTGCACATACATGAAAAATGACATTTCCCACCCATCCTGCACTTCATGTTTGACGTGACATTTCCCACAGAGTGATGCACACAAAGGCTCTCCAAATAAAAGGATACACACTTCTCCGTTGTCAATGTTCTTGTACGACTCTAGGGCCTTACACGGCACTTCTATGCATATACTTGAAAAGTATTAACATTTAGATGGGAGAGAGGCAGTGGTGATCACAGCTTAATGTTGTGAACCAGGCAGTCAGAATTACCCCAGCATCCCAAATTACTTCCTCTGCCCCCACCTGTCCTATGCCACGGACAAATTCAGGCTTGCTGTAGTTTCCTAGGGGCTCTCTGTGAGCAAAAGGAATACTTCTGAGATCCTTCTGCAAAGAATGCCGTGCAACAGCCATGTGTCTTTATAACGTCTTTTAACATCTGGCAATGTCAAAGGTAATCAGAGCTCATCGAGATCTGATATGTAAATATTAGGAAGGAAAATATTCTTTATGTTTTCTTTGCAGTTGTTCACCATGTAGCAATACGTCTACAAAAAAAAAAGGGATTCTCCTTTATATCAAATGCTTTCAGATAGTGAAAAAATGAAGTCTGTGCAATTGCCTGAATAATACTGTGCATCAAGATCCTTATACTTTGCAAGTGGGAGGTTTTTCATTTTTCTATGCAATGGTTAAAGTATTGCTACACCTCTACATTTGCTTTCGATCACCTGAATCCACCCCATTTTTGCTGACACTTCTGTTTTAAAATATTTTCCTAAGTTATTTTAAATGCAAAAGAGCATATTGATTTTTAAAGCATTATATTGTCATTTTTCTGTTTTATTAAAAAAACAAAACCTGCACCAGCTTAGCATATTTCACAGCTTGCATCCTGGGCATGGAAGCTCTGCAGATACAAATATGATCCCCAAAAAAGAAAAAAAAGAATGTATTGAAATGCAAAAGATCGGTATTACTAGATGAGTAGAAAATTAGCATGGTAACTATTTTATTGCTAAAACTCCCTTGCCCGGTATATTTCTTACTCTGTGATTGAAGAAGAAATAAAGTTCTCTCATCTTGTTGTGTTCCTGATTTGTTGGATATTTATCGATTTACGGATCATAATGCACAATTTTTTTTCCATCTAAAGTAAGAATATTCTGTATCTGTCATGCTTTCTATGAGTAACTGATTTTCTATGATCTGTAAAACTGGTTTGCACCAATATAGTCGCTAGTCATCAGCATTTCTAAGGGCTTTCTTGAAAGATACTCATTCATTCTGCTAGGAATCAATGAATTACAACTGAACGCTAATGTTGTACAATCAGATTTTCTGTAAATCATGAAGAAATGGTTTTAGATGCAGGTAAATTTCTATTGAGTAGATAGGCTTCTTTTATATCTATCATGAGATTTAACTGTACTTCCTGGAAAAATCAAAATAACCAGATCTCATGGGGAAAAAGAGGCATTCATCATCCTATTTAGCCTTTGTGCTGCTGAGAACAATAAAAGCAATGGGATCATTTCCTCTGTTAGGAGCTTGAAGAGTTTTTGATGGTCATAGAGTCACAGAATGGTTTGGGTTGGAAGGGACCTTAAAGGTCATCCAGTTCCGTCTCCCCTGGCATGGGCAGGGACACCTCCCACCAGACCAGGTTGCTCAAAACCCCGTCCAGCCTGGTCTTGAACGCTTCCAGGGATGGGGCATCCACAGCTTCTCTGGGCAGCCTGTTGCTGTGCTTCACCACCCTCATAATAGAGAATTTCTTCCTTATATCTAATCTAAATTTCCCCTTTTGTAGTTTAGAGCCATTGCTCTTTGTCCTATCACTATGGTCCCTGACAAAGAGTCCCTCTCCTGCTTTCTGTAGGTGCTGGAATGGACCTACTCAGGTCAGAGTGCCGAAGGACAAAGCAGTATCCAGAGAGTAGTTTTGTCACAAAAGGGCTGTAGGTTGTGAGGTGGCTTTAATACATTCTCCCTTTCTCTGCATACAAATAGAGGCAGCAACAAATATGCCCCAAAGTCATTTCTTGTTTTCTGGTGATTTCTGGCATAAGCATTGTAAGCATTTGCCCAAACCAAAGTTGAGCAGCTCTACGAGTGCTCTGAATTTTGCTTGAGCCCTGACTTTAGGGAAGGCAGAGAGCAGAGCATCAGCTTCGTGCCCGTAGGCATCTGGGGACAGAGGTAGCTGCAGCTCTTTATTGCCTGAGAAATCTTGTTTCACAGGAAATATCCCCAAGGTTGAGGTCTGCTGTCTTTAAGCCTCTTCATGCTACACGAGCAACAGAAGAGGCCTTAGGGCAGAGAAAATTTGATCCACTCTGTTTAGAAGTGTTCCTGTACAGCACCTGAGTAGCCACACTTGAAGTCCTTGCCAAAGTCTACTAATGCTCTTTTATCAATAATGCCATTGAGAGTTCAATTAAGTATCGCACCGATCTGTTTCAGTTTACCTTCAAACAAAGCTAAATCTGTGGAAAAGATGCTGACACTTACTGCGGTGTAATTTGTAACTAAAATTTTGATGATTTTTATGGTCTGACAAGACTATGGTTTTTAATTTAGCTGAAGAAGACACCTATGGCTAAGAGTGCGGGGTGTTCATCCGAAATGACTGTTCTTTAATAGGTTTTTTAATCTTAAGTGCAGAAATACAGCTTTCTTGTGGATGCTTACCAGGTGCAGCAAACCAGCAAACTGAAATTAATGCCAGGTTCCAGTCCCTGCATCCCTATGGCTTCGGATCCAAGTGTCTCTTAAAAACTCTCTTAATAACAAACAAATTTTTCTCTCAATGAGTAAGAAGCGTTATTAGCAAATGACTTCTTGTAAGAGGATCTGATTTTTTCATTCCATATAGTGGGCATTTCAGGAAGATACCGTTCATTTCTTCTTTGAGGTGTTTCAGACTTGGCTGGAGCATTTGCTTTCTTGTCTATTGTTTCGGAAGATAGCGTATTGATTAATTAATTTTGAGAAATGAGAATTATTAAACCCCTCAGAGCTCAAAACTCCCTTTTTTCCTTCAGCTAGCAATATGAGGAGTTTCAGTTTAAAGATCTAATCCTGGCAGGCACTGAGCTCAGTGCCCATCAGAACTAAATCCTGCATATGCTGTATCTTTACGAGCCATTACCTGTTCAATGAAGACTTGGTCTAAAAGTGGTTCATTTTTTTCCTTTTTTAATTTTTGGTCTTTTTTCTGGAGTACTACATAAAAACCTTTGTCCTGCGTTGTGCTGAAGGAATTGAAGGAGGAGTGTGGCCCATGAAGAGGGAGGCATCTCTCTTCTTCATGAAGGAGAGGGAGAGATGCAGCGGGACATTGATGGAGGATGTGGGCTAAGCACGGCAGCGGGAAGATGTGACAGCAGTCAGGACATCAGCGGGTAGGCAGGGTCAAAACTGCACAGCTTTCAAAGTGAAGATGAATTGCCTGAACTTAATGTGGAAGGAAAACAAGAGAGGAGGTGTCAGTAACAGTGGAGCGTCAGGGATATTAGAAATGGTTTTTATTTTGTTCCTCTAGGTGACTTCTTAGCCCCTTTTCATTATTTCAAGTAATTGGCTATCAAATGATCTGCTGGATTTTGGGTCAGTCTAATTTGTTATGACAGGTGTGAGGCCTCTGTGATTCAATTCCTCTATTTTAAGGCCTTGGAAATGTTCACATCAGGTTTCTATCTGCTTGTGACTGGCATTGTTGAAATAGGAGCTCAGCCTTCAGGTTCATCAGGGCACTACTCATCTGCCGTCCCCATCTATCCATCAGGTCTTCCCCTGGTTCTTCCTCGACAGCATCCAACTCAGCCCTCTGTACGAGACTTGGATTCTTTCTAAATATTGTGAAAAGAAAATTGTCACCTTTTGGAGGGTGCTACATTGATGTAGCAGCCCACAAGAACAAGGGACGTATTTTCTCTTGTCTTCCCCTGGTTCTCCAGCATATTTTCGCTCTTGAACTGTCTTAAGAGCATCCTAGCTCAGTGCCTGTAGCGGCTGCTCAGAGTCTGTGCTCAGTGGTTTGCCTGCCTACGAGCTTTGCAGCCTCCTCTCAACTTCGGTTATCTGCAATTTTATTCAGCACAGTATCCAAAGAAAAACCATCAGCCTATCTTGCTCTGGCCAGATTATAGAAAGCAATGTTAAGCAGCAGCAGCTTTCATTCCTTCCAGAAACTTGCATTCACCTGGTGCTTCTCTCTTGTCGTAGCTGTTCCAGGAATAAATACAGCTGGGACAGGGGATGTGCAGATTCCACAGGTCACATTTTCATTCTCCAATTACCTTACATGCTAAAGTAAAATGGGTAAAACATACCATTAATCAGTCAGTTACGGAGGGTGTCCTGACTTAGAGTGCAGAGTGTTGCTAAAGCCTGGTGCTGGCAATTTGATATGGATTTTAAGGTCCTTGGTTAGGACTGCTAAGCTGCTCTATGGATATCTTCCCCATGGATCTCTGTCTCCATTCTCATTCGTTTTAATTGAACAAGACAGCTCGGAAAAGTAAAATTGCAAGAGCTTGTTCAGGTGCGGGGAATAGGAGGGAGGGAATTGAACTGTGCTGTCATCTTACACGAATTTTATGTGGTTCTTCTTTGCCTGGGTTTCATAAGCAAGCTGAGTTTTTAAATCTCTTTTTAAATGAGAGAATTATGTACTCTGCTGCAGGTGTGTGTGGACTTCTGTCGAGATGACTGAGCAGTAAGACTAATGTTTTTTTGACGGTGTAGACAAAGGCAGGCAAGGCCCTGGTCAGCTGAACTTGTCTCTCTTGCTTTCAATGTCTAGTGCTCTGAAAAAAGCCTTTGGAGAAGGGAAGCACACCAGGCGTTGTCTCAGTAAATCTGAAGTAATCCTATTGAAGGAAACGTGTTAAATAATGTAAGTGAGTAATAAGATAGGTGCAGCCAGAAAACGGTCTGAGCATTTTCATGCCTAGTCTTTTACGTTAATAAAGCTGAAAGGTCTTGGTGCATGTGAGGTTAAAATGACATTGGGTTACCTCTGGGTTTTGCTTTTGTATTTTGCAGGATTTTTCTCTCATTGCCTCTATAATAGGGTATTGATGAAGCATTGGAGCACCAGCCAGCTCCAGAAACTGCTTTGGTTCTCTTGTCACACAGAGAATGAGGATGCGGGATGCAGACTTGAAGTCTCCCCACTAGGTTATATTATCATGCATGCAGCGTGTCACTGGCTGTTTTACATAATATAACTAATTGGAAATAAAACAATATTGGAATGTAGAAATTGTCACAGAGTTCATTAGACAGTTAGCAATAAAAATAAAGCCTTTTAACCTCCTGTAAAAGCGGGAGTATTAGCAGAGCCTCCTGCTCTTCCAGCAGGGCAGAATTCCTCGGAGTAAAAGCTGTTAGTCCATGAAGCTTGCAGCAAAACTTAGAGTAAGTGACAGATTTCCCTCAGTAGATTCGAGTGTACATCCAAGAACATAAAGGAGTTAAGAGATGCTGGACAGCGGCCATGTAGTACCTTGTAGGTTAAAAGAGCAATTTTAAAATCAATACTTTTGTTTAACTGGCGACCAAGGTAGTAGTTTCAGGCTAGGTGAAATATGTTAAGAGCAAAGCCTTTTCACGAGGAGCCTTTTCAGGTTATCCGTGCTGGAGTACTTGGCGATGTCATGTTGGACATGCACGGCACCTGGGAATTGCAAATAAACTAATCTTGATGTGACAAAAGCGTGCATAATTATTTTGAAACCCGAGGGAGATTGAAATGGCCCTAACTTGGTGGTATCCCGTAAGTGATAGACAGGCAGCTGCAGAATTTATAATGGATCATTTTCCTAGAAGATGAGAAGGAAACTTAAAATAACCTCTTCTGCTGCAGCTCTAATACGCTTGCACTTCTAATTGCGAGGCAGGGAGCAGGATTGAGCGATAAATGGCAAGCCCTTCGATGCCGCAAGCAGGCACCAACTCTGGCTGATGCACAGCTTGGTGCCTGACTCTTCTTTGCCGCTGCATTTAACAGCCTTGCACCTACTACACGTGTGCTCTGAGTTGCCTGGGTTTAAGAGGAAGCCTCCCGTGCAGTCTGTGAGTCTTCCTCGGCCCCTGCTATTTCTTTTCTTAAAGTTATTAGAAGAAATCACAACTCCATCAGGGCACAGTAGTCGAGAACCGTCATCAAACAGCCAATGACCAGCTCTAAAATAGGGTAGCAAGTCAAGGTGGACTGTTTCCCATTTTAGTTCCCGAGGAAAATCTCTTTCCTTCTCTCAGTAGTTCTCTTCTGAATTTTTACCAGCTGGAAAAAGAATCCAGTTACACCCTGATAATGATATACAACACCAAAAAAATCAATCTATCGATCTCCTTAGTGTATACCAAATTCCAAGTGATCAATCAAAACACAGAAGATAAATCAGCTAGCTTGGTTGCAACTCATTGGCTTCAGGCAGAACTAGATATTTTGCAGTTCCATACTATAACAAGAGACTTTGTTTTTATTGCACAAGGCAACGAGTAGGAAAAATTATCATAACGTATGATAATACTTAGTATGAGAAGATGAGAAAGCAAGAGATATGGCATCTGAGGTCAGGAAGCACTGGTCAGCAAAAAGAGTAAATTGCAAGCGGAATGGTGCCGGCTTTGAGGAGTGTACCAGAAACAGAAGTCACAGTTCTGCTTCTCTACCAAGGCAAAATTCAGCTGCCTATTTTGGGACTGCTGCAAAGGAAGTTTGTTCTTGGAAATTGGGAAGAGGATAAGATAAATGAGAGGTGCAGTTTTCTGAAAATATCCTCTCAGGTCCCCAAAATAGGAACTCCTCAAACCACTCCCTGCCTTCAAAAACCCAGCCCTTTGTATTCTTGTGGCATTAAAAGTGAAGTAGAGGAACATAAAAAAGGATGGTAACGTACAGAAAAACATAAGACTGAAAAAAAACAAGGAAACGAACAAAAATATCTTAGCATATCTGCTTGACATACTAAAATAGTTCTGTTTTCTTGAAAATGTTTATTGGAAAATGCATTACAAAACCTTGTAACAGCTGGAATATGGTGATCTAATTGCTGTTTCAATAGCACTGTGAACATGCAAACATATTTCCTATGCAAAATGTCAAAAAGGCAGCAATCAAAGCGAGGCTTTAAGCTTCAAAACAAAGAAACAATGAGCTGATTTGTAAACATTTATTTCTAAGGTTACATTTAAAACCAAAATGGAACAGAATAGGTTTGGAGACAGTGCAACAAATCTTTGTACAAAACACGAGAGCTGGGGAGAGTGGAGGTCTGCTGTCTGGGAAGTGCTGGGGCTGCATCAAGATCTCATTCCCAGCAGTTCTGGAAGTCCTTTAAACAATGTATTTCTTCCGATTCAAACAAAATCTTTAAAAAAATTGTCTCAGGGGCTGGTGTTTGCTCATTTCAATGGTCTGGAGGGCCACGTTACTGCTTGAGAGTGCAGCAGGAGTTTGTTGCAGTGGCATCAGCCTGCCTGCGTGGTGATGGTGGTGGCTGGGCGCAGTCTGGAGATGTGGGCAGCCAGAGCCCACGGTCCTTCTGCCCAAATACCTCCTGTGCTCCTCACGTAATGCCCTGCGAGCTGCCCGAGCTGGGCAAGGGGGAAATCAGGTTACGGGGCATGTCCCTGCTCCGCACCAACCTGTGCCAGCAGCACGGAATGAAAATCCTCTTAAATATTACTTGATAAAGAAATAAATCTGTTTGAGAAGTAAATTTACTTTTCAGCAAGGCCATCCATTTGTAAGATTCTTACTGTATTGTGCTTGCAAATAGCATTTATTTCTGTAGCGTAAATATGCAAGAGTTCATTTTAATAAAAAGTAAGCCCTAAAATAAGATAAACCCCATGACTAGACTTGCATTGAAGATTTAAAGTGCATTCATCTGCTGTTTTTCTATATAAATATTCATTGGTTTAGTGCTCTCAGGTGTTGGAACTTTTAATCTGCATTCAGATGGAGGTACTTTAATCAGAGAGTTCATAAAAGTCTCTAACTTTTTTTCATAAAAAATAGAGTAGTAGATATAACAGAGGGCTGCAAAAGCTTAAAAAAAGCTAAACCGCAGCTCTAGGAGAAAAAAAAAAAGTAAACACCAAATGGCATTTTGTGCCATAATATCAATATTCTATTAAAAATAAATCTCTCACTGTTAGACCGAAGAGTCTCAAACAACCTGTCACTTCACTGCAGTCTTCAGAGATGACTGATAATGGGGAAAAAATCCCATAGCATCTGTTTACCATGTACTCACACAAACTGTTAGGAATGTTTTTAAATGTCAGCAGTAATGTATGCATGTATTAGCTATCACAGAGCAACAGCTCAACAAAGACAGCATCACTGCCACACTGGGGGCTTGTGCTCTAAATTAGGGAGGTCAAGTGACGGAGATACAAGCTGGGTATTTTTCAAACCATATTGTTTGCCTTATGAAAACCAGAATAAATTGTGCAGTCAGACGCAGCGACAGTGCCAACGTATGGAGTGTGTGCACTCGGAGAACGGGTAAGTGGGATTAGGGTAAATCTTCCCCTTGCAAGAAGGCTAATTGTGAAAGGCGCTGAATTTAAGGTCAGTGGGATGTGCGTGGGGGTAAGGTGGTTCAGGCTGTTGTTTGCATTAGTGAGGAATCACCTTTCACTCGATAACCTAAGCGTTCATCACGTGTAGGGTGTCACATAGGTGCAGGTGCTGACTAAACAGTGCTTGTGTGGCAGCGTTGTTAGCAGCTGCTCTATTACCTGACAATTCTGCGCTATTTAACTGCTTAGATATGGAGCAGGGTATGTTGTCCTGGCAAAGTCATTGTGCTACAAGCCGCTTTTCACGCTGAAATTCATAAATCAGTTTTTCCCCTGTTACTTCGTAATAGAAATGTCTATCTGACTCTCTTTGAGTGTGCACAGGTTTTTTTCGTGTTTGCCACTAAGAGCACGCGTTGTTAAATGTTTGTTCTGCAGTCAAAACATGTGAAGACTTGTTGGTTTTTTTTTGAAATGATGAAGCAAACACATTTTTTTCTGCCCTAAGCCCTACGTGGTAAGCCTGGTCCTGCCTCAAAAGTTGTGTAGAGTGCTGGGTCTTCAATCAAACCAGATTGCAGGCAGAAATTAATTCCTACCGCTGCCTCTCCCAGCCCCCTGACACGGAGCCGCTGCAGCAGACACCTGTGTTGACACAGACACAGCGCCGATTTCAGAGAGGATCCCTGCGGACATGGTGGGGCCGGCGGCGCGGCTGGGCCCACAGCCCAGGAGCTAAAATGGCGCCTGGGCCCCACCATAGGGGTGTGAGGTGACGGGGCCTCTCACTGCCACCTTTGTTGCTCCCCCAACCCATAGTGAGCGTTGTGGAGCTGCCCCGTAAAGGTGTGTGGCCTGTAGTGAGTTAAGGGAGCTCTACCAAGCAGTCTTCTGAGAGTCTCATGTCCTGACATTTCTTTTATGGAGGTGTGGGCCATGATGGCTGACAGGCAGTTTCCATACAGTCGTAGTGGCCTTTAAATCTGGCAGTTAAAAAATAAAAAATAAAAAGCCAAAAAAGAGCAGAGAGAGATCAAGGACATAATGTTCTTGATGAAACAGACTGAAATCCCTGAACAGCAAAGAGGATTTTTTTTCTCCTTTAATTATCTAGATCATTTGGCCAGCTGCGAGCCATGAACCCAGCTGGTCGGCCGGGGCGCGCGAGGGAGGCTCTGGTAGCGTGGCTCTTCAGCCTAAAAGCTGAACGTAAATGTTCTTCTTGTGGCAAAACGGCTCTGAGAAGAGGTATCCCGGGTACGTGGGTGGGAGATACCCTTCAGGAGATGCCGACTGCATGGATCGGTGAGGTCTCCATTCCCCTCGGTGGGGAGAAGGGGTGCTGGGGACTGGCCGGGTGGTTCAGCTGGATCCCAGCAGAGCTGCGAACCAGCTCAACTTCCGAAGTGGGTAATTGCAGTTGAATTAGAGCCTCGAGAAAGTAATTATTAGAGGCATTGTGGAACACCCTGCTAACCCAGCAGTAAATTAAACCACAGACTGGGAACAACTGGCAATCGTGAGATTAGAGCTTGCTTTTGGAAATTTGTTCACTTGTGGTAAGTGTGTGCCTTTCTCTTTCCCACTTCTAAGACTGAACGTTGTCCCTCGGGAGTGGTAAACTAGTGTTGCTCCTGTGATCCACTGGTGAGGGACGGTCTGTGGTTACAAAAAGCTTCTGAAACTGGGTAAGGAAAAAATGCATTGATTTTAGAGTTGGGAAAGTCCTGCAACATAGACAGAAGAGACCCTCAGTTGAACACAATGAAAGGTGTGTTTTGAAGAACTATGCAAGTTTCCTTGCCTTATTATAAAAATAAAAAAAAAAATAAAAACAACGCATGATGCAGAGGTTTGAAAGCAAGGACGTAAAGTTAGAATGTTGCAAGACAGAACCTGATTTCTGAGAAAACTGCTTTGAATGTATTACCAATGCACAAGCAAGCCTTGAAGGAGAATTGTGAAAAACTTAAGCTTAGCAGGAGTAAACAGCAGTTTCTGAGGGCTAGTTCCTGACACTTTTGTTCATGTAGCTGGTTCAGAAAGCATTGACAAGCTTTTTCGTTCTTCGCTGTTAAATGTTGAGTACACAACCATTTCAAAGGTACACTTTTTAGGCATCAAAAAGATACCACTGCAAAATTACAGTTATTTCCCCAAATGATGCATCTTTTTTGAATATTGTGCTAAATGTATTCTCAAGAGTGGAGAGCTTTCTTTTGACCTTTTAGGAGAATATAATTTTTGTATGCCTTTCTTAATGCCTTAGTAACATACAAAAAGTGCTCTTATTTTTATATGAATTTTAGCTCATCCCATGCTTGGTTCTTATAGTGACATACCAGTTTTCCCCAGATGAAGATCTGATCCAGTTCAGATCCAGCTTTTTAAGGAAATTGTGCCATTTTGTGAAATCGTTCAGAATTTTAATTTGTAGCTAATTTCAGAATAGAGGAGATGTCCATGTTTGGCAAATAAAAAGCTGCTGATAAAGCCCAAAAGGAGCATGGTGCCTCTGCGAGCAGTGTAGAAAATGAGGCTCCTCCTTGCTTCTTGGGATTATAATAGCATCCATGAAACAGCAGAAGTCTATTGGGATATCAGGGCAATTTACATGTCCTTTCAGCTTTACTGCAGGCTCTTCATGGCTGGCCAGTCCTTCATTGTGAGCCCCTTGAGTTTGGAAAGTCCCTCAGACCAAATCAGAAATAACTGCCACTAATATACACGCTCCTATATTTGGGTTTTCAGCACAGCTCTCTTCTCAGGGCATGTCTGCACAGCAGTGATAAATTGTAGACGGCCTCCTTTCCCACATCACGCTCCTCTTTCTTTCTTGCATTAATGGATTTGCAGCTGAACAGAAGTCTGGAATGTGTAAGCAGTGATAACTCTTTATGTTACTTTAAAACATTTTCCTTGGCCTCTCGTCTGGATATTTGAGATGGTCATAACTCTAAGTCCAGAAAGAGATGAGAAAGAGGATCCAGGTGCTTGGAGGCAAAACATGCTTGGTGCCAGCTTTCCTAGGGCAGGTACCCGGTCCTTGAGACAGCAGAGTCTGCATTCGAGGCTGCCGGAGAAGGTTGGTGCGTCCCCTGCAAATTATCCCCTGCTCACTTATTGCTCACGTAAACTGAGCACAGCACCGTATACACAACTCATACACGTGCACACAGATGTGAGTGTATTTACATACCAGTTCGTGAAGTGGGAAGGATCGCTGACACAGCCTGGAACTGCAGATGTTGTCGCCAGGCCAGAATTGGGGACGTGCATTTATTTATCCCCCCACTTCAGCGACAGCAGGCGTTCATTTTGTCCTTCTGATGTTTTGTAACAGCTCCTGATGCCTGTTTGACGTGGTTGTTGTCCCTTAGCATTAGCTTCCAGGCAGTGAAACGAATCTATAAGTGGCTCTGTTTCTTCACCTACTGCTTGCTTTATGGGGCTTTTTTGTAATTCTCCGATGTCCTCTGTCCGAGCCCCTTTCAGACAGAAATGAATTAAACATCTCAGCAGCACTCAATGGCATCCTGCTTTTATACAGGGCGAGGAGGGCTGAGGCCAAGTCACTCTGGTGATTTCAGATTTTTGCTGTATTTTAGCACAGTTTTCAAAGGTAAATGAAACACTTGCTGAAAATATGGTGTGCTTTGGAAGTTGGGACTATGTTCCTGGGGTGCTGCTGAAAAAGTGTCCTGTATGAATTCCCCAAAGGCACTATGAATACCTAATATTTTTCCCGTGGAAAGTGCAGTGCCTAGCACTGAATTTCCTAGCTCTGATAACACACAGAGAGCCTCATTGTCATGATTCCTGGTTGCCTGCTTGAACTAAAACTCCTAACTTTCTTATTCCCCTTTTACAAAAGGAAATACTTCAGAAGCATCTTGGATTTGGTATGCTGTTTGGGTGATTCCAAGAGGAACACGTAAATCACCTCTAATATTTGGCTTAGGCTTTGCTCAGAATGATGCAATTTCACAAGAGTTGGCTGTAAGTGGCATTTCTTGACATAAATTTTTAAAGGGAAACGAAAGCTAGTTCAGCAATGAGGCATTCACAGAGGGACGTAAGAAGAGTAACAATGAAAATAGTCGCAGTCCTCTAGAACTAGGCTTGGTAAGAGGTCTTTGAATACATGAGACATCCTCTTGCAAAGAAATGTCTCGGGGTTAGTTATCTGTGTTTTACTTTTAGCCTAGCGACTGGCAAGTTGTGTAGCATTAGCTACATTAGCCAATTTCCATCTCCATACCGCTACCTCCCGATGAGAAGATGTTATGTACCTCTCCCTCAGGACTCCTGTAACAGTACATCATAGGGATGATGCAAAATCCTGGTCTCAATTAAGATGATGTAAATCCACAGTACTTTGCCTGACCTCATGGGAGTTTGTCAGGATTTCAGTATTAGGTTTGTTGATACAATTCCAGTTTTGCTTAGAAAGCCTATAAGAAGCAGTCTGTTTTGTCTTAGACCTTGCTTTCTTCTCCTTCCCTTTTATTTGAAATGTAGGGCATGAACTCGGGTTCAGTGGGAGCGCCGTACCCAATCTATCAACATTTTTATCTATTGCCTTGTAACATATGGTGCTGATTCTTACTAAAAAGTGATTTACAATTTGTAAATGTCTAAATTAATTCTACATTATTTAGAAATCGATACTTATTTGAATTGATTATATTTCTATGCCCTTAATTTCTTTTTTTAGGAAAAGGGCTGACACTGGCACTTGGAGATGAAAATCAAATTTCTCTGCTAAAAATCCTGGAAAGCTGTTCTTCTGTTTGTCCATGTTTAAGGACAGCACCATTCTAAAATGCTCATGTTTCCTCATTATTAAAATAACACATTGCAGTTTTGAGCTTGCTGGTGGTGATTTGACTGATGCAATGCTAATGACTCCAATGGATATACTTCTGATTTGCATTGAAATTGCAGAAAAGCAGGACTGGTCCCCAGATGGAGGAAAATTAAAAGTCCAGAGCTCAGTTCTTGCCTGCTTTGCATAATGTATGGTCGCTTGCAGGATGGGTGCAAAACTCAGGATTCAGGAGAGCGGGCAGCCAGATCTGTGTGGCAAAGCGAGGTGGTGGCTGGGTGAGGAGCAGCTATGTAGGTTTTGTTCCCAGCCTTGCCTGTGGCATCCTCAGGGACTCTGGGTCCTTTCATTTCCATTATGCAAAATAGGGTGGCTAATACGACATGCTTAAAGTGTTGTTGAAAAGATTCATTATTTCTAAATAAACTGAAGCTAAATGCAACTATTAACAACTATAATTTGGAAAATGTTTGTTTTAGAGCTCTGTGAATGTGAAGTTGGTAGATTTGCACTGAACAGCTATTTTGAGATCGGGAAGGTCATCCCTGGTAAGATAACAAGCATTGTCACGAAGGAGGAGTAAGGAAATTTGGTGTCATCAAGTACAAAGGGTACATCAAGTACATAAGTAAAAATTATCTAATGATTCGGTAAAACCATAGTGAAAATTTCTTACTTTCAGGGTAGAATCACAAAGAATTTACTTAAAATAATTGCAGGAAGTAAGAAGATTTTTGTAAATTCCTCAATACTTTCGTGTTTACAATAAATCTGAGTTCATGATATGATGAAGAAGCCTATTTACTCCTGAATACGAGGTGTAAGTAAAACATAAAAAGATGTATTTTTTTTTTACTTTCAAATGTCAAACATTCCAACTTTGATGACATTCTCACAGTCGAAGTGGACAGCTGGCCTAGTATCACCTATTGATCAGTGATTTACTTGGTAGTAAGATGTATTTATTTTCTGTACCGAGCATTTGCATCACTGTTTTCATATTTTCCTCATCCTGTGCAAATTTAAGTCACTGCAGAGTAACACCAAGTGCATTGCTTCTGCTTCTTTCTCTCTCATGAGAGTCATGCCTTCTCTGGGAGAGGTCTGTATGTCTCAGGTGCTGTTGCAGCTGCAGTTTTCACTGCAGTATATGCAGGGCATGCCTTCAGTTGGAAGTAGCACAGGTAATCATCAGTGAGAGCAGCGGACCTGGCAGGCCCTCCATGCCAAGGAAAGATGCTGTCAGTTTTGTAGCCACATCTAATTGTCACGTGCAAGAGTCTACTGGATCCCAGGAGCTCCTAAGCTTTGCAGTTAGTTGAGTGGGAGCTTTCAAGATCCTAACAAGTGGGTTTGATGCTGGGGGGCTATCCTGCTATCCCCAGGTGTGCATTTCACAGCTCTGTACTCACTTCACTTCACCCTCCCATGTCCTGTGGCCAGTGTCCTTTCCATTCCTCAAGAGAGTACAGAGGTGATGTCTTCCAGTTAGGAGCCTTTCTTTCTCCTCAGCCCGATTCTCTGATCTTCTCTGAGTTTCCAATTTTTGTAAGAAAAAATCCCAAGCACTAGCCGTGCCAGCTGGTGTCTGTATGGAGAATCATTAGGAGGCAACAGAGCGACTTGTTGCACCACATAAATAGCCCAGAATTCGAGATCTCTCTCCTGTTATCTGCAGCAAGCAGAAATGTTCTGCTACAAAATGGGGGTTCTACTTGACAGAGCAGGCTCTGATACGACGTGATAAAATACATGTTCTGTGCCGGAGCGCAGGCATTTCACATCCAGATAAGGCCATGTTTGCAATATGTCACAAACACACATAACAGAAATACTGGAGATGTATTGATTTACCTTTTCTCAAAGATGTGAATACCAGATGTGTGACTGGTTCTTGAAAATCCTGCTCTCAGTTTGGTGGATTCTGTGTGTAATACTTACACAAAACATTGGAAATGAGAGAAAGACACTTAAATTTTTCATCTTCTCTAAATTGGTAATATTCTGAGAGTATTGTATCAGTACCTTCACTTTATAATGCCTTATCTGAAACCTTTGTTAGAGAGGAAGGAATTGTGTGAGTGCAAAAATAAAAGTACTTCTGTATAAATATGTGATTCTAGGACTTTTCAGTGCTTTTTTTTTTTTTCTTTTCTTCGAAGTTCTAGGATAAGCAGTTTTGTTCCCTTTATTCCACCCATATCTTTACTTTTCAGGATTTCTGTTGTTGCCTTGGATTACAGAATATCTTGAAAGAGACTTATTTGTGGTATTTCCAAGAAAAATGGAAGTAGAAAATGTTAGAAAAATCACAGGAAAACCAATTCTCACATGATTTTCCATAATTTTATATGTATTCAAAGGGTTTAGTTTGTTCAGAAGGTATTTACATTACTTGGTGACTGATGATCAAGATAAAGCTCTTCTCTTCTCTTCTCTTCTCTTCTCTTCTCTTCTCTTCTCTTCTCTTCTCTTCTCTTCTCTTCTCTTCTCTTCTCTTCTCTTCTCTTCTCTTCTCTTCTCTTCTCTTCTCTTCTCTTCTCTTCTCTTCTCTTCTCTTCTCTTCTCTTCTCTTCTCTTCTCTTCTCTTCTCTTCTCTTCTCTTCTCTTCTCTTCTCTTCTCTTCTCTTCTCTTCTCTTCTCTTCTCTTCTCTCATTTACTTTTCTTAATACGGTTGTTTCTCCTTCAACTTCCTAAAGCACTTTGTTTTTTAAGGATGTAAGTAATTCTCCATCTGAAATGTTTGTCTGAAATAACAGACGGTGGAGTACAAAAGCAGAAGAATAACCTTGTTAAAATTCTAGAGGCACATTACTGTCTGCTCCTTCTTCAGTGAATCTACAAAACTCAGAAATTTACCCAGAGTCTGGTGCAATAACCTTAATATGTTACCACATTTGTAAGATGTTGTCTATATGCAGTTGTCTATACGTTACGTTCAGTGCCGTAGATAATATAATCAAGTTTTATTAGTAATGAAAATATGAGATGTTTCAGTGCTGAACTAAGGGATGTGATGAACTCCTCAGTTCTGTAAACATTTAGTTACAGATTTTTTTTCCCTCTATGAACAGCAATACCTGGTGCCCAAAGACATAGGAAGGGCTTGTTCACAAATACTCCTCCAGGAATAAATCTACCATCTTTCCTGAAGAAAGTAGTATCTAATGATCCTGTTATTAAACTAAAACCAACCTGAACGATTTTATGACAAAGTTAAAACCATATTAAATTAAAATATATACTGGATGCATCTATTTATATTAAAGCAGCATGCAGTGAAACCCCTCGTAAATGAATACTTGATAGAGGAATACCTTGACAGCAGCAGGTTATCCTCCAGAGAGGTCATCACTGCTGCCACACCAGAAACATCTAGCAAGAGCAGGGTACGGATGAATTTCTTGTTTGTTATTTTTACCCCCAAATAGGCATGTTCTAGGTTAATAACATTAGGAATAATGGCTCCTAAACAGAGATGAAGTAGGGTACCAGTAGTGCTTGTTGGTCTGTTGTTGGGCTGTGGGCCTAGACAGCTGGAGTAGGATCCAGCTGATGTTTGAGTTGTCTTGGCTTGAAATTTAAAAAAAGCAGAGATGTGAGCACAACCAAAGAACCTTCAGCTTTTCAACACTTGAAAACACAAAAAAAGTTGTGTTTTTTTTTTTTTAATAAGTTTTATAATTTTTTTATAAGCGTTACAGCTACGAAACCACCACTCCTCCTGTTTTCTGTGTGATCCACAATGTCCCTTTGCACCCTGACCCTTGTGCGTTGGTACAAGATTTTCACCTGTTCAGCACTAGCTCCTCTGTCCCTTACAGGCCTTTTACACCAGCGTAGCCTTGCATAAGGGAAGCTGCATACCTACAAGGGAAATTAAGCTCTCTGTTCTGCGCCATTAACTTCTCGCTAAACGCTTGCACGCCACGTGGAGGCTGATTTCTTCAGGGTGCTGACGTTAGTGGGGTCCCCGGTGGCTAACTGTAGCTAACCGGCAGCAACCCTGCTCCCATGAGGTGAACAGTTAAGACTCATTAATCTCTTTTCAGCAGTTTCTGGTCCTTTGAAAGACAGCACTGGTGCAAGAGTAAAAAAAAATAGCTCACAGACAATAAAAAAAGAGATGTGTCACAAGCAGCCTCCATGAAGTATAAGGACCCTTAGCCTGAGTGAGATTGCAGCTAGATGGGAGCCAAGGCAGTTTGGCAACGCGCGGCTGCGTCTCGGAGCAGGAACATGCAGAGATGCTCCTGTCAGATTTGTTGGCCAATGTATGGCTAGGCATGTCTCTCCAAGATGATACTTGGAGAATGAGATAGTAATGCCAATTGTCTGGATATGAAATGACAATATTTGACATCACTTCTGCTAATACTGACTGCCAGAACGGGACATCAGGGAATGATCTCTCTATCTATCTAGAGCTAGAATCGAAATCCTAATATTGATCATCCTTGCTCCGTTTGTCATTCCTGTTAGCTGCCCTTACAGTTTACTTCTCTCTCACGCTTGATTTCATGGGTTGCTATCTGATCTTAGGTTTTAAATTTAGCATTGTGCTGTGGTTTCATGATCACAGAGCCCCCCTTATTATGCTGGAAGCACCCACAGGCACCAGACTTCGGAGTCTTGAAGAAATGCAGCTAACATCTCCTACGTAATTTTGTCTGCTGATAATCATTTTCCCATTCTTTTAAAAAAAGTAATTTAGAAAAAAATAAAGTACCAGTTAATTTAAGAAAACCATGTCTTTTTTGACCCACATTTTGCAGTTGCGTGGGATTTTCCAATTGTCTGACTCATAACAATACACGTAGAGCTAAAATGTGATACAGAGCAGGCATTCATGAGGATCTGATTTGTCAGGAGTCGCTTTCCTTCTTCAGAAGTGACATACGGGACTTGCACGCATATCTCTGCACACTTACGTTTATTCATAACTGTGTAATCTGAGTTTAAGCAGTAGAGGAATTTAAAAAGAAACATTACACAAAACACTCAGGACTTGAGGCCTCCATATTTTTTGTGATTTCATAAAACTGTGTGAATTTTGAGAAAACACTGAAAAAAACAAGACTTTGCGTTTTTAATATTGCTTCCTACCAAAATAGGCCACAAAGTTTTGCCAGAAACAGTACATTTTTCAAATATTTTTTTACTGTAAAACTGGGAAAAATACAGAAATGAGGAATGTTTTTGCAGAGATTAATATTTTTGTTAGATCAACTGATTTAGCTGGAAAAACAGCAAAGCTCTCTCTTGTATAAAATAGAGTCAGCACACATGAAGTGTGCCTGAGTTTATTTTAGGAAAAAACAGTTGCTTTGGGAAAAAATGCACAGTTTGTACAAAAGAGGATACAGGTGATAGAGAAGTGGTAAGGTCATTTGCCCAGCTGGAAATAGGAACATAGACCTGAACAGTGAATCCAGCATACTGCTACTTCTAGAACTGTCTTTATATAATATCTTCCATAATACTGATCAAAGTCCACGTTGCAACCAGTTACATTTCTCACTTGTGTTATTCTTACCAGAAGTCCTTTCTCAAGTGCCATATTCTGGTGTTTAAAAGCCTTCTTATTTCCAGCCTAATTAATAGTTGACAACTTTATACTCATTTTCTGTATCTTAACGTTGTTCTTTCCTTCAGTAGGTCTTCTCCTTCCTGATGGTTGCGCTCTAATAGAAGCCAGCTTTTCTTTTGGTACAAAAACTGCATCAAACTCTTCAAATGCCCATGGCAGAATGTGCTTCTCATTCCAGTCCTCATCCTAGCAGTCTTCTTCTGCATCCATCAAGGTTTGTATCCATCTCAGGAGCTGGTAGCCAGAGTCAAACTTAACATTGCAGAGGACGTCTCACCACATCCACGCATGAGTCTTCCTGCCCTTCCCTTTGATCAGCATCATGCCTTACAGTTATTCTCTTAAACCCGTCTTTTCTGCTTTAACTAAGGATTTCCTATGTAGATGATAAATCCTTTGCCAAAGTCCAGAGAGACGAGGTTGCTACATTGTCTTGAAAATTAGTTATCATATCAAAGGAGCTTATTAGTTTGGTTCAGTCTGCTTTTGATAAATCCATGTTGATTTCCATGCCATTTTCCATTTGTCTATACCCCTTAAGTATTCCCTCCTGGAAAAATTGCTCTAAAGCCTTACATGCTTGTAAGATCTGATGAACAGGCTTGTATTTGCATGCATCGCTTTCGCCTGTCTGAAGTACATAAGTCATTTTATCTGCTAATCTTCAGTCCACCCTGGTTTAATCACTTGTTTTGATGCCCAGCCTGTAATTTGGTGTGCCACTTCGTTCAGAAGTCAGAAGCTGTGATCACCTTCTTCTCCTGACCTGAGGGAATTAGGGGGTTTTGCTTCCACGTTGGATTTGATCATTTCCGTTTAACACCCTGCCTTTCTGTGCCTACACCTTGGGCACCTGGTCCAAGCTGTTTACTGGATTTTATAATTGAAGGTGGAATGGTAAAAAAGAGCTGCTAGCTAGCCTGTTTTCAGGAAAGTCAGTGGTGAAACCCTCCACGTGCTCCCACTGAAATTTTGCATAAGCCTTACATTGCTTTCTGAGGGGAAAGAAAGGTGACAGAGGTGACAAGTGTAATATTTCAGTTGATCTTTAAAAATAGAGTAGGCTTCAACATGTATATGGTTAAAGTGCAAACTGCCCCAAACACTCAAGTTTTTCTGCAAAATTGCATTATTTTTTTTATTTTTTAGGAAAAATATCATGAGATAGCATTTTCAGAGGAAAAAAAGCTCACCCAGACAATGTTGGCTTGCTGCGAGAATGATGGGAGCTGCAGATTGCCTAAATGTGTACCACTTTTACAGGATAGCAGTCTTTTAGGTTGAAACCTCTGCTTAAATGGCTGCATTTTGCAGATGGTATTGGAACTGCATGCATTCTGAGGCTGGAAGCGTGTACGTAGACTATTAGGTCTATAAAAACGGAGAGCCAAATCTTGCATCCTTTATTTGGGACTGCTTGCATAAGACTCACGGGACTGGTCCCTGAGCTTGCAGAGATTCCTGTTTTGAGCTATCTCTTCATTAGCAAATACAGAATTTACCTGGCAATAAAAGGTATCTTTGTATCACGTATAGTCACAATAATGTTTATTTAAATATTATCTGATTCCCTCAGCACTTTTATTATTTACCAATAGAAAAAATGATACCATTACTCCTCTCTGAATTCTTAAAAATGACAATAGTGCAATTAAATTACTGAATTCATTTATATTTAATTGTACTTTTGGTTTTAATGTGCTATTGGAGGACATTTCTTTCTGTGACTGTTAGTTTTCCATGCAACATAAGAAAATCTAAAGCTATATTAAGGAAATATATTACATGGGCAAAGACAAAGTCTCATTAGTGTTATTTATGGCATGCTGAAACCTCATTAGGAGAAGGTATGTTGGATTCAAAAATGCATTACTGAGAATGGTTTTTTGGGGGGGTTAGGAGAGAAATTGCTTTTATTGTGTTTCTTTATCACATACAGAGTGGTTAGTGGACATGTTGGTTTCTTAAAGCGTAAAATAAATTAAGATAGAAGAAAACGAGTAATTAATCTAAGTGGTAAGTATAACCTCATTACAGATGGAGAATACCCTGCACATGGTCACAAGGAGTTTCTGTTTACTGATCACCTTAGTTTCAACTAACCATTAATTTTTAACTTCTTTCACTGGAGGTAAAAAGTGATATTTTTCAGCATGGTAGTTTGCATCTTAAGCAGTAATAATGTGCTTTTAGTGCACTTCAGACCAGGGATGAGTGAAACTTGAGGTGCAGAGTCACAAATAGCCCAATTTAGGTAGTAGGATTTGCTCTAATGAGAGCTATATATCCAGTCCTGCGTAAATATTGTTTGGTAGGCATACAAGGAAACCATTATTTGCAAGTAAATGAGAACAAAAGGAGAGTCCCTGAATTGTCAGACTCAGACAGGAAAGTCATTTTGTGTGGGCAATATCCTTCCCCGGGTCTGTGTCGCTGCCATTACTTACTAGTGACTTGAGCAGCCATGAAATGAAATCCCTCTCTTCCTGCAGACCTTGATCCCCGGTGCCATCGGTGCAAAACAGATGCGAGCAGTTAGTTCCCCTCTTCATTTGGTGCCTGCTGCAGTTGGTCACTGTCAGCCCCGCTCCACAGCTGACAAACTCTCTCACGAGGCTGCCTCCTGACAGCGGTGCTACCTGCTAGCCCCACGCACTGTTTTGACTCGCTGTGCCAAACCCATTTAATGCCAGCGCAGCACACAGCCGTTCTGACGGGGCGTGCATCTCCAGGCTTCCTACGCTCCGCCTGTGGGTAAGCAGGAGAACCTGCAGGGCTCCTCTGTGATAAACCATCCATTCTTCTGGTAATTGTTCCTTTCTGCAGCCACTCCACGTGTGACATCCAGCTGTAACGTTTATGAAATGGGCTTCTTGTGCTTGTACATGCTCATTGTGACCGAGGCTAGACCAGCTCAGTGAACCCCCAAACGCTGTCCCCATTCTCTCCCCGCATGTTTTAAACACAGGGTGCCACCTTGGGGCTCCTTGCTTGCTCAAAGGACTTCAGATGTTAAGGCATACATTTGTGATAGGATCACATAATTCATATCCGCGTAGTTAATTTTCAGGTGACAGATGACTGATTCTGGAGTTTTCCTCCGAACTAAAACCCAGCACAGTACAAAGACTTACGAAAACCTAGTAGTTGAACTAGGTGCTGTCCTTGTTCCTTTGCTGAAGGACCAAGAAGCTACGTCTGAAAAGACAACCCCACTGAATTTTTCCCTGCATTGGTAAGAAATCATATGTAGTCTCTGCTTAAAAGCGATCCATTTATATAAACAAAGCAGACTGGGAGGGGGTGGAAGGAAAGCATGCAGGCAAAACAAATAAAATGACAATTTAACAAATATGCAAAAGCTACTTTCTCTTTCACATAGTTTTCTTCCTGTAAAAGGTTTCTGGGAGAAGATGAGTGAAGGAGGGTATCTCACTGAGGATGAAGGATGGGGAGGCCGGAAGGGACTAAGGAAGAAGTAGATGAAGCTGTGATGAAAATGGGCTTCAGGGAATGGTTCAGCAATTAGTGAGCAGCATCAGAGGCCGCAGAAGGCAGTAAGGAGACAGAAGGGAGCTGGTTAGGCCTGGTGCTGTCATTGTGCCAGGGGCCCAGCTACAGCTGATGTGCTTTTCCTGGAGCAGCATCACGAAGTGTCACCCATCAGAATGAGGCTGTCTTGCTTACAATGTACACGTGTGATCTCAGCTCAGTCCTAGTCCTTGCTACAAGTCTGCTTCCCTTGGAGGAAAAGGTACAGAATCAGAAAGCAACAGGTCCGCACGGTAAGTTGACGTTTGCCAGGGAAAAGAAAATGTAATGGGTTATTTCAAAAAGAGAAATGAGAAGAATAGGTAATAGCAAGAAACTGAAGGTTATCATCCCATGGCTTCTCTCAGGAATGTCTTTCTGCCCGGATTCACATAGATGAAGAACAAGGAGGATGCTGTTGTGCTTCTGCCTTAGGGAGATTGAAGCCACGGGTCTGAGGGCTGCTGGAAGATGAGGCATAAACAGTCTTAGTCTTTTTCCATCTGCAATGCAGCTGTCTTGTGCTGTGAGAACAGGAAGCTATGACAAGGTCTTGCCCTCCCTCCTCCATCCCTACCCTCCGCACACTCTCCATATCACAGCTGTAATGACAGACACTTCTGTCTCCTATTTTGCCATCCTGCCCAGTAGCTTGCCACCTAGATGGACCAGTGCAACATCCTGGGTGGAAAACAAAATGAAGAATTACTGAAGACACAACTACACCACGTTCAAGATGTGCTTACATTCGCACCCTTGTTCCAACTGGCTCCCAGCTCTCCTAAAGCCACGCAGAGTGGTCCATGAAGATTCACACATCCAGAAGATTCACAAACCACCTAGAAAAAGCTGGTGATATTCCTGTATAATAAATTGAGGCACAGTCCTAAAAACAGGACTTAATAGCTCTACAACATAAGGGCGGTGTGTGCTACAGATAGACGTCTCCAGCCGAGGAATGCTTTGGGTGCCTAAGATAAATGCTTCTGTTATGGCCCCTTGTTTTCACATGTATTGTTGTGCAAGGGGTGAGCAGGGAAATCATGCAGCCCCATCAGAGGGCTCTTACTGTGAGTCGGATTTCTCTGGGGGAAAAGGGGACACACCAGCTTTCCTTCCCATTTATTTTTGGAGCATTTGCATCCTCAACTAAGAGGAAAAAAAAAAGGAAAAGGAGTAATTTTCAAGTGCAGCCAAATTCCTGGCAGACCGTGACACTTCCACAATAATCATCACACTGAGGGCTGGTGTCACATGTAGATTTACTGGCACTGCTTGTGCAGAGGCCTTCTTCGCAAAGAAAAGCAGGCAAATTTCATTCCAGTTTGACTGTAAAGAGGACAGGGGAGGAAAATGACAAAGAATTTGATTTTTGCTTTCTTTGCTTTTTTCAAAACGGAGGTCTCTCCCGCAGTAGTATAGAAAAGTGAAAAGAACTCACACCTGCCAGGAGGAAACCTGTTTGGAGATGTGATGCAATGCATTACTTTGAAGATTTATACCATTCTCCCTTCATCTCTTCCATACATTGTTAGTGTTACTAATCTTCTATTATCAGAAGGAGAGCAGGCTATTTGTTGCTCAAGCGTCCGTGATGATTTGTGAGAAATTAATCTGGAGACATTTGGAAGTTCTCCACCATGGCAGCATTGATCAGGTGGAGAAAGTGGAGATTATTAGTTTGCAGGAATGCCCGTTTTTTATCATAACGCCCAAGTAAACACAGCATAATGAACAAGAGAGAGAGAATGTGTGAAAGCCAGGGCTCTGCCTTGACCGCTTCACAGCAGTCATCATCCTTCTATGAATGGGAGATGAGAAGTTGCTATTTGTGACCTTACGGAGTTCGGCAAGCTCGGTCGTCAAACAGAAAGTAGTTGTGCTGGAGCCAAACACCATCCTTTCTTGCTGTAATTTTAATTTCAAAGAATGATTTGTCAAAGAATTTAAGAATTTAAGTCCAAGCTCAGTCAAGGATTTAGGGAAGGGGGCAGTGAAGTAGCTGCACTGTGACTCTCACAAAGCACTGTGCTCCCCGGGAGTTTAGGTGAACCTACCCCAGAGCACAGAGCAGAATAGGCTGGTCTGGCCAAAATAAAGCTTCAGTACTTGACTAGAGCTTGCTGGCTTTGCAAGAAGAGCAGTGACTCTACAAAAAGAAATCAAAGACTTTTTTTTGGTAATTAATGGTTCTCTGAGCATTTTCAGATTACTTTCTCTGTTTACAGTGGCTATATGACCTAAAATTAAATCATAGGAGGGGAGGAAAAGAGCAACAAATGGGTTTCTCTTCACTTTCTTTTTTTATCCAAGCAGATTCTTTCATTCAGGTCTTCTAATTTGCCTGGAATGATAAAAATTAAAAATGAGTGAGACCTATTAGTCCATCTAATCCATCTCCTTCTAGTGAGAAATTGTTCTTTCCTTATACACATCATTCTTTTCTGTAGCCTAATTGTATGTGTCTCAGCTGATGAGACCGGGGATATTCAACAGGATATTGTTTCTGATGCGTAATTTTAAAGGTGAGCACAGAGATGGTATAAAGATCCAAGGCAGTGTCATTCATTCGTCTTCCAGAGGTCCTGGTGCCAGCACTCCTCATTTAAACCCCAAAGCAGCTCTGAGCGTAATGCACGTACTTGGCTGGCACCAGAAGGAGCTTTGGAAGGGACGTGGCTGAGGTGGAGATCTCAGGTCCCTCACTGCATGTGCTGAGGGGCCCTGAAAGCTGCAGGGCTGCAACAGAGAAGCTTCTTGCAGCACGTTTTATTTAGTAATGCAATATCCTATGCAAAGGCCCGTTGTTGAAGCTGTAAATGGAGGAGCCGAATTACCCCATAAACTTGAGGCTTATTGTTGTGTGCTGCTCCTCATATTTCTGTAGGGAAAAACCCACTTATTGATCACCTGGGGCACTGTCTTACTTCTGACGTTAATTCAGTTGTAGCTGAGGCTGGGATGTGTGACTTTCATACAGACCCTGGGTGGCTGGGGTCACGAACACCAGCAGCCTGCTCACGACACTGTCTGAAATAGCGAGCGGCACCGGCGAGCTGGCACAGCTTCAGCTGGGTTTGCACTGCGGAGGCTCATTACAATAACAAACAGGTACTGCTTTAATGAAATAGATCTCGTCTTCGAGCCGCTTGGGGATCATCCTCAGAAGTCTCCCTCTAGGTGCTTTAGGGTGAGTAAGGAGGCTACAGTGGAGGATCTGGGCGAGTTTGTGCCCGGCGCTGGAATAGATGTCACAAGGGATTAACAGAGCAAGTGCGTGAAGCCAACTATAATCTTGGTGGGAAGTATTAGCATTGCCCAGAAATGGTATCGGTGGCAGCACAAATCTCCTGAGAGGGGTCAGGAAAGGGCAGAGTGAGATTAAGGCCAGCTTGCCGCAGTAGCTGGAAATAGTGGCAGTGCTGGGGGTGGTAGGGGCGGGGAGGGGACGGTGCCTGCATTTGTTTATCCTCTCCTAAATCGTTATGACAAATGTGCTTTGCCAGAGTCCTAGGAGAAACACTGGTGAGTGTTCCTGATGTGGCAGAGGGTGCTAGCATCCTCCTTTGTATTCCCCATGCTGCTGTAGTGAGGAATGAGGCAACATCTTCAGCTTGATCCATCCTGTCGAGGCGAAGGCAGGGCAGGTCCCCGCCGCAGCTACGTGATGGCACATGTTCCCCTTCTGCTCCCAGGCACGTGGGTCCCTCCCTTCCCAAGCAGAAAGCGATATGTTCTGCTCTCCCAGTGGGAGATTCGATCCCGCACGCTCTGCTGTCCCAGCACAGTTCCCCCAGGTCCCCCCAAGCAGGATCCCCCACCCAGAGGCAATCCCGCAGGCTGCTGGTCAGCTTCTCTGGCACTGGATTGGAAAGACGTAAGTGACAGCTGACAAACGGCCGTGCTGTTTGGGTGAAAAAGATACAAACGAGGAAATAAGATTGATACCTGATATTTACCTTTCAGCCTGCGTGCACTCAGGATTTTAAATGCAATATAAAAATAAAATCCTGAGTATGCACTGACGCTGAGCTGACATCTATTTTCCTGCATAGTTACTGCCAAGAAGTCTTGCTGCCTACCCAGGGACACCAGCAGCAACCAGCAGGGACCAGTGGTGCCCTGTAAGGCCCTAGCAACTGCTAGACTTCACCACCAGGCACATTTAGGTGGGATGGAGCCTACTCTCTGCGAGTGGCCAGCACCAGACCTTCCCAGCAAAGAGCAGCGAGCTCCGAGACGTGCCAGCCCTGCCTGCGGTCACACGAATCCGCGGCCCCACGGGCTGGCACATGCAGGGAAGCACCCGGCTTTGGTGCTGCTGTCGGCTTTAAGCTTGAATTTCTTGTTAGTGTAGCTGCACAAACACTTCTGGAAAGCTGATACGTTCTCTCCCTCGGGCGCTTCTTTCAGCAGTGAGTTCCACTCTCTAATTACATCTTTTTACAAAAAGCAAAATTGCGTGGGTTTGACTCTGCCACCTTTGGCCTTCATTGCACGTCCTCGTCTTCTTGTTTCGAGATCCACAAAGGGAGGACCTGCTGTGTTCTCACTGTTCCCTCTTTTAGAAAACTATATCATGTCCTGTGCTAATCATTTTCCTCCTTAAATTAAAAAAGAATCCCATTTTTGGTGTTGCTTTTCATAGGAGGGGTTTTCCGCGTTCTATTTCCGTTGCCCTTCTTTGACCTACTTCTGCGAAGGGGAGCAAGGCGGACGGCACACGGTACTCAACATGAGGCCAGGAGACATGTAAATAAATGTACTTCCATTATGTGTTACCTCTGATTCATCCTGTACGTGCACAAGTATCATGTTTGACCCAAACCAGAGGTATTTGCCAGGCTGCACACAGCAACACGATCCTAGCAGGGTGGAAGGACCTCTGGGATGCACAGAGGGCATCTTCAGCTGCTGAGGAAGTTGGATGCTTTTAGCCGCTCCTGGCTGTAGCATTGGGACTGCGTTTCTGCCTAGGGACCTAGATGAGAGCCAGGGCACAGCACCGAGACATCACGGAAAGATGGCTGCTGCCTTTTCGGCTCAGGCCTGGAAAATCGTGAGAATTCAGAATGAAGAGGAACATGTTGGAGTTAATATTTCATCCTCAACTTGTGTCAAAGCAATTTAGTTGTTCTCTCGCTGCTCCGCCTTTCTGTCCCCCTGTTGCTCAGTGGTGTTGTTTAAGGACAGAGCTTCCAGCCCTAACCCTGCATTACCTTCCTTTGGGGTTTCAAGTAAGAGGCTGGATGTTGCTTCAGCGTAGGGGGTTTTCTATTTTAATTTATTTTGGTTGGTAAAGAATATTCATCACTCATTTAATTCAGAAGGTATCTATTGATTCCCTTCTACTCATTTGGTATTTTCTGACATTTTATAGCACTCGCTATTGATTTATACAAAATCCGTAGTCCAAACGTCCCAAGGAGTGCTTTATTCACTTGTCATTTGCTGTTTTTCTTAACTAATAAATTTAACAGCCGTGTACATCCAGTCTGTTAAGACCTCGTGGCTCTACTTTCAAAGAGATGACAGCCTGGCACTAACAAATGAGTAATTCCTTCAGTCAGGAGCTTGGAAACTGCAAGATAGGCAAGACGGAGAAGCAAGCTCCTCCTCGAGTGGTTAGCAAGACAAAGCAACCTCCTCTACTCAGAGGACACTCAGGCTAAGGAAGGGAAAATATAGCTCTGCTTCAGCGTGTGGAATGTCACACATTGTGGTACTCTAATGGCAACGTTATTTATAGCTTGTCAACAGGTAATAAATTTAAGCGGCACATGCGGCAGTATGTATGCGGGCAGGTATGTCTGAACCGCCTTGGTTGGCCGCGCTGTCAGCTTGCCAGGTGCTATAGTTAGTGCTGCAGAAGTGCAGGAAGGTGGAGGGAAGTCATTAGGAGGGTGGTGCTTCCAGCTGCTTGCTTGCAGAAATCGCCACTCGGGGCAGGAGTCTGAGCCCCGCGTCCTGAAGCCATCAGGGAGTTTCTTCAGTCTTAGTCTCGCCAAAGGTCAACAGGATGAGGCCTCCTTAGATTCTAAACTACCTTTGAATTTGGGGGTTTGGGAATCCAGCTGCTGAGTATGAGCTTTGTGTGGCCTCCGATACGTGGGAGAAGGAGCCCAAGTCCTTAGAGCTGGGGGAAGCGGGCTGCTGCGGAGCACCGAGCTCTGAGGAGGCGCCCAAACATCGTCTTACATGCAGTGGGAATAGAGGGGTCATGGCCATGTGGGTTGTGCTGCAGAGTACGTGGGGTTGGTGTTCAGAGGGTGTTTAGCTGGCCGTAAGCTCCATCCAGGAATAAGAGCCAGGGGAGGCAGATTCCCCAGCACACCATCAGGTGGGCAAGCTGCTTGTCACCCTCTGTTCCTCCAGCAAGGCATGGCCACAGGGGGTGATTTGTTTCAGCTGAAGGCAATTACCTGGGCTAAAGTGAGATCAGCTGCCCTCTGCAGGTGCCTTCCTTCCTCTGTTGGTCTCTGAGGGAGGACCCAGGCATGTCATAAAGCAGGTGAGATGCATATTAGTGGCAGCAGGAGCTGCCCTCCCCTTGGTGTGTTGGGGATGCACCCTGTATGCAGCAAGTGTGACGACAGCTCTCCATGGGCTGTGCTTCTCTGTCTCTGGCACGTTGATTCAGGTCTCTACAAGGGAGCCAGTTTGACGGATAAGCAGCACTGTGTGAGTAGCTTTAACAAAGGCTGTGTATGAAATGGTATGGCTACGTCTTGGGTTTGGTTTGGGGAAAACATAAAGTTTACCTTCAGTAACAAGTACATAGTTAAAACTTTGAAAATTATGCTTTCATGTATTATCGTGCAGAGCTCCTTCATCTGGGTTGTACTTGAAGACACTTTTAGGCTATTCTTTAGCCTCTTAAAAAGCCCTAGAGGGCCCTTTGCAGGACAAGTCTCGTGTCTCCATGAATTAAGGTGCCAGCCGTGGGCCTGGCACTGAAAACATGCCATGTGCTGAAGGCTTGCAGTCTGAGAGGCAGAAAAGCACTGATATGTTCTGCACTGAGAGATCCTTTGGTAACTTTGCTGATTCTCATTGTTGTCCTCTGATGAGAAAACTCAGAAAGGAAGGTTGCTGTGGGGTTGTGTTGGGTGCACGTGGCAGAAAAACACAGCCATAGCAGGAATTTTGTGTGTCCTGGGTACTAGACTTTGGTGGTTAATTCATGTGTAGCATCCTCCAGACCACATCTAACGTAGGTAAAGCTGCTGGGCCCGGGCCGGGAGGCAGGTAACAGCTACATGAGCCTGAGAAACCAGTCCTTACCCAGCCACAGCATCCATGTCACAGTTCAAGTGGTCCGAAAAACCAGGATCTGATCGGGTAGCAAGTCACTAAACCTTCTGCTTTTCTCACCTTGTTTCCTCACACTGCTGGCAGTAATACTGTGGTATCACAGTAACAGAGCGTGGATGCATTAAAAAAAAATTACCCTGTGTTTACAGCCAAAGCCAATGCTCGAGACGGACTTCTGAGGCATCCTTGTTACCTATACTGATAAATCTGCTTTCACACTGGTACTTTTCTCACTATTGGGGATGAAATTGCAGCGAAAGCCTTTTAGACACAGAGCTGTAATATCCAGAGCTGTTTTGTTTAGAGTAGTGTAAAATCAAGTACGTTGTATGAACTTCAAGCAAGGTACATTTGAGCTGAGTACTGGATTATGGCGAATGATATATGGGGCTTCTTTAACTGTCTGGAGTTAGATTTGATTCTTAGCAAATAAGTGACAGATTCATATGTAGGGGAAAATTGAAGTTCTCATCTATATATTGTTTTTATTATGTTTTCTTTGCTTCGGGCTCTAACATATCAAAGACACTGTGGGTGAAAAAAAAGTGGTTTGATTTCCATCAATAAATGTCTTCATATTCTTGCAGCTCACACACAATTTGTGCTGTTTCATGGTTGTGAAAAAGACAAGTGAAAGTCACGAAATAATTCATTGCAATCCAGAGCAGATTAGATTTGAAGCATTGCTAATATTTACAATTATCGCCGAGCCACTTCTGTGTGCTATCCGTCTCAGATTTAGAATTATGCTCCTGGCCCGGTAAGAATACGCCGGTATGTTGGTTCGCATCTGTCTTCGCCATATGCAGGGAGAGAAAAGAATTCTTGCTGCTTCCTTTTTTTTTTTTTTTATTATTTTTTTTATTGTACCCCTCCAAAACCAGCCCAGCTGTTGCCTAGATGCTGTCTCCTGCAAACGACAAGCCTCATAAAAGAGCCGATCTCATCTCAAGGGTTTGTCATCGTCAGTGTTAGATTTTGTTACCATCAGGCTCGGGGAGGTACGGATCCGTGTTGGCAGCACAAGTGGCCTTTGGTCACTTTGGTCACGGTCAAAAGCTGCCTGGGTGCTGGCAGCATCTGCAAGCGGCAGCCCTGCTGGGTGCAGGAGAAGGCAGCAGGGGCAGCAGATTCGTGGTACCTTTGCACGATGCTCCTGGTGCCTCTGGTTGTAAGCCAGGAGGGTTTTTATTTTTTTCTGTCTGGCCAAGAAAAGAGCATTCTGATCAGTACCCTCGTAGTGAAACGTCCCTTTGTGTCCCTTTTGTTGCCAGCCTGCTGCGCCTCTTTGTGCCTGTGCAAGCATCTGGCTCCTTCCCTGTTTGTATTGGTTTACCTGGGCTAAAAATAAAATATCCATGTGTGTGACGGAGCCGGGGCTCACGCGCGCTCCTGTTGTGTAATGTGAGTCCTAAAGTCAAACCGAATGCCCCAGAAGCTCCCACTTGATAGTCCTGCCTGAGGTCCTGTGATTTGCATGGCTGTGCTTAACAAAAAGGAGAAGGGGGCAAAAAAAAAAAAAAAAAAAATACACTGACAGGAGAAATTCTGAGCTGAAGGAGAGGGTCTCACAGTGTAGGCACGATGCAGGAGGTTACACTGCATGCCAGTTGGCACATTTAGTTTTATAGTGAGGATATTGTGGAAGCTGAGGAAGGCCCAAAACTTGTGAAATATATGTTTACAAAACCTGAGGAAAAAATGAAATGTTTCCAGCAACCTAAAAAATAAAAATGCAAGGGAAGCAGCTTGGGTTTGCATTTCAGCAGCCTCAGGCAGGGGTCTGGCTCTCACAGGGTTTCAGCCCAGTGAGGATGGCTGGGGGTCAGAAAATGAACATCCCCAGGAGCAAAAATGAACCTAAAAATGAATCCGCATTTTTTTTGCACGCTTAGTTAACAAGGATAGCGAATAAACAGCATGGGTGGTGAGCAGCCAACACTGTTTTAAAAAAAAATCTGCTTCTAATAGTCATGATTTTTATGAATTTTAGAGATGTCATAGTATATATATATTTTTTTTTTCAAGACAGTTCTTTCACTTAAAGACATGCTTAAAAATTCACCTTTTTATTTGTGTGTTGAAACAGTATGTCAGAGAAAACAGGGTTTGTTTTTTTTTTCCTTGCAGCTGGCCAAAATCTGAAGTTTCTGAATGCAGTGAGCTCAGAGTTCTCAGCTGAGCAGTGATAAACGCTGTCCCCAAGCAGTGGGACAGATGCACTCTGCTTTTTTCAGTTAGGTTAAAAAAAGAAAAAGGGAAAAGCCAGACGATGTTATAAGGAGTTGATGGGGAGACTAAAGTGTCTCTGGGAAGGATGAAAGATAGTTGTGCTGGGTTAAGGAGTGATGAAGAACGCAATAAAGCAAGGCTTGACGTGCTCGGGGTATGCGGCAGGCATCTTTAGGTGCGATGCACGGAGAGCGAGCTCAAGCAGTTGGCTCTTTTAAATGCCTGATAGGGACTAATTCTTCTGGTTTGGGGTTGAAATACTTGTGTCCTGCTGAACCCTTTTCTGCATTGCTGAACCTGAGCTCTGAAAGAGCTCAGCGGCGGGTATGGTAATGAGCCCATTTCTATCAAAATGGCCTGGATTATTATTCATGTTTATTGGCTGCAGAGCGGTTCGCGAAGCACTTTTCAAACAGATACGCTGAAATATTTTCTTTTAACCAGCCCCAGCAGCTATTTGTATTTCCTTTGCTTGAATCCACACCCCCGATGCAGCCTTAATTATAACGCCACCAAAGGAGACAATTATCGCGCCATACGGAATAACACTTTGGGGAAACGTGCGCGGAAATACTCGGGTTAGCATTACCAGCCCTGCCACGCTTCACCCGTAATTAGGGCTCTCGCACGGTGTCACCAGCCCTCTTTCATTACCCCGTGAACTCCCGGGCTGCAGCAGGGCGTTCACTGGACTGGTCACAACGGGTCAGGCGGCGGCCGCGCTTCCCCAAATCTTTTTGCGCGGGGATGCTCGGTGTCGACCCTTCCCTTCCCCTCCCTTCCCCTCGCCCCCCTCCTCCCATCCTGTGCTGTGACATTTTCTTCATGACAGCCTGTCTCCGAACTGCACTTGCTGCCGCCTTGGTAAAGGCTTACAAAGAGAGTGTAACAGCCAGTGGCCAATCGAGTTTGTGCAAGCGACATCAGCTATGGATGAAACATCCACCAGAGAGAATAAGGACTTAGAAGAAAACTGGATAAAAGGGCTGCGACGGGAAGCTAGCTGGCAGGTTAGTGATACAAAGACGTGTGCTTGCAGGTGGATTAAATCTAAGCACTTAAAATCTCTGAACTTTTTAACCGGAGCCTAGGTGAAACGTGTGTGTTTGTTTGTAGCAAAGCAGTGTCTGGGAGCATATTCCTGGGAGACCAGAGATAATTATGTTCTTATTTTCTTGGAAAGAGCAGTTGTAGGATTCCAAAGCCATCTATTCCGAATCGTAGGAGAGGCAAATAGAGTTTTATAAATCTGTAGGCGTTACGAAATGTACACTTGCTTAATAAAGGTCCTTGCAATAACAAGTTGCAGGTGCATGCTGAAATATCAAAGGAAATCCGTGGCTGCTGTCTGCATATATGCAAGTTTATTCCATTAAAAAATATAATACAACACCTGTCATCCTGTTACTTAATTGTGTCATAGTGACTGTAACAGGGGGTTCCTTTTAGCCTCTTTTAATGAGGCAGCATTTTTAAATGCACGATGCCTGTTTTCTTTATTCTACTGGACTCACAATAGATGTGTATGCGATTCAATCCGAAGGCAGGCAGTTTTCATTAAAGTGTGCAAAGCAATAATGTTTACATTATGCAGTACCTTTCTGGAGTTTGCAGAATTAGATACCATTTCAGACCTGCTAAGCCCCACTGAGTGGTTGTGATTGCTCTTTACATTACATCCTAAGCATCGTCTATGCACTTTTTTCTGCTCTATTGCATTTTAATTAGTCAATCAACAATATTCAAGAGATGTGTCACCAAGTTATTTCTTTTTTTCCCCCTTGCTGCTTCTTACAAGGGATTTTTAAAGGAGATTATTATTATTATTTTGGTGATGCCATTATACGAAATTCAGATAAAGTGGTGGTTTGATTTGTTCCTATCAGGTGAAGCTGCGTGAGAGTCCCAGCTTGGTAAGAGTTACTGCAGCAGTCTCAATGCCACAATGCATGCTCCCTTCCCCCAGAAGGAAATATGGTTTAGTTTCATCCCCTCCCCGTAACTTTGCTCTAGAGCAAGAAATGCAAGTCTGTTTTCAGAGGAACATGATGCTCCGTGTCATACCGTTTGTGGGGTTTGCTGTGGTGGCTCCTTGATCACCTCTCTGTATTAATAATGAAATGAAATCCAAAATTGGGATATTGTGCCTGCAGAAGGCAGGTGACCCATCCTGTCTGAGTCCCCGTGGAAGCATGTGAGTGGCCCAGGCTGTGAGGATGGAGCAGGTGGATGTGCCAGGGTGCAGAGGGGGTGCTCACCCTGCAGGAGCATCCAGGGAGACCACCACAGCCCTGAAGAGTTGAACTCAACAAGTGGGTGAAGCAAATGAGGGAAAGGCAGGAGGAGAGCTGGTGCTTCTCCAGTTTGTTATTTCTTCTGGGTCAGATGGGTGAACTGTGAGTGTAGAAAACGGGATGGTGATTTTTTTTTTTCCTGTAGTAACTGACTGGAGAGCCTGGGAGGGAGAGAAGGAAAAAGCCTCACATGCTCTGGGTGCTGCACCTAGAGCCCTGAGGTGCATAATGTAGGGCCTGATCCCTGAGGAGACAGCTGCCTTGTTACCCCTGTGTGTGTGCACTGCTGTTTGGCTCCTTTGCAAAGAGCATTTCTGTTTGTCTGCCTCCCCATTGGCTGAAGGAAGGCGATGGTGGCTGTAGGTGCTAATGTGGATGTAGAGCCTCGTTACCTCTGAGTGAGGTTTTCAGAGAAGCCCCTGGGAAGGGGTTATCCAGTTCTCATTCAAATTGTAACTCATCCCATATTTCTTCATTCTGCAAGGTCTTTAGAAATCCCAGGATAGGGCACAGCATCAATCTTGAAAGGAACTGATTTAGAGTGAGCACCGTGGAGCCAGAGCTCCTCTTCAGCCCTATCTGCTGGGGAGCTCCAAGGTGATGGCGTACATCCTTTCTTCTTAAATGGGCCAAGTTTTTTTAGAGCTAGGCCCTTATATCCATATTTAGTCTCCTAAATAGCTGTCCTGATTTTCAGAAGTGCTGAGTATCCTGGGAAGCCAGCAGCCATTTCAGCTTCCTTGTGCCTCAACGTGTGAGGCCTGCGCCTCAGGCGGCGTGGTGGTGGGCGCCTGCAGTGTGGTGCCTGCAGTGTGGTACCTGCAGTATAGGGCTGGGACGGGGCTGGAGGGGACTTGGTGGCATCTGGGGACTCTGATAGCTCCGAGTTGCCTTTGAGAGCAGTGTCCAGCTCGTCAGTACCCCTTCTTGGGCACAGCCACAGCTATCCCCCACTTCACAGCCACAGACATGCGCTGGATGTGGTCGGTCAGTGAGGGGACATGGTGACTGGTTGTGGCAGGCAGGGGGTCGTGTGGTGGACTCATGGTCCTGGTGCTGTGCTGCCAACGTGGAGGAGCCCCAGGAGGAGGATGAGGATGAAGAGGAGGTAGAGGTGGAGGCCAGTTGTGTGAGTCTCCCTGGTGTAGTGAGAGACGTGAGAATTCTGACTTAGCACTTGCAAAAATCAGGCCACTTATTTAGCAGGCTAAATATAGGTTAAGCAGCCTCGCTCGAGTATCCTGCTTTAAAAAATTCTGGTGATAGTCATCTTCTATCCTACCTTTCAGCCAGCGCACTCCTCACGCTGTGAAAGGTCTGTGCAGTAGCCCCATGCACATGAATAAACATCAACTTGCGAGCAAAAGAGGAAAGAAGCTTACAGTATTTCTTTCAGGGGGATACACAGTTTGGAAAATGCAATGCATTTTATTTCCAAAAGGAGTTATTTTTCTATTAGGTAAAAAACCACCACCACCAAGCAAACAAAATACAACAAAAAAGAAAACAGTGCTGAAATGACAATTCTGCCTTTATCACTTAGCTTTAACTTTTTGCCTTCTGCCATTCTCATCATCTCAGACTTTGCTGTAATGGAGTATATCTATTTTTGATTTTTCATGGGGAAAGGTGGGCTTTCTTGCTCAATGTTAGCAGACCTTCAGAACAGGTTTTCAAAACCTCGTATAATCCCTTTTCCTGATGTTTCCTTGGGAACAGCTTCTGACATCCTACAGATCTATAGCTGTCACAAAGCTGGCACAGTTTTACCATAGGCCAGTTACACATTTGGGTGACCACAACTACACAGAAAGACTAAAGGTTAAGAAATCTATGTGGGTGTGGATGTCGATATTTAAAGAAAAAAGTGCTGCATATTTATAGAGGCAAATGGATTTTACTTCACATTTACACATTGAGGGAAATACGTGCGCTCAGAGGTGCTGGAGTAACTCCTGTTGACTTAAGTGGGAATTTTGTTCCCATAAATGAGAGCAAAAGGTAGTCCAAAATGTCCTGAGAAAGGAGCAATATGTTGATCCCAGCAGCTTAACGGAGCAGCGAATCCCTCTGCTGACATATTGAGATCTTGAAAGCCACAATTTTCTTCCTAATTGATGGCTCAATCAGAGGACAGTCTCTGTCTCAAGCTTACTTTAAGCTTTGTCCTTGATTTGCTGAGTTACTGTGTAGCCTAAAACACCGTGTCTGTACTGGTAAGGGAGGGGTATAGGGCAAGAAATGCTTAAGCCATTCCAGAATAGTTTGGGATCTTTTATCAAGACAGGCATGCAGTTGATGAAAAATAGGCATTTTGTCAGAGCCTTCAGCAGTTTGATGATAGTCTCCTGTGGAATAATAAAAGCAGACATGTCTTGCCATTTTCATTTAATTTTGAGTTCTCATATGCATTTGTGGGGAGTGGGAGCAATTTGGCACAAATGAGACCTTATCAGGCTTCAGTAAAGCTGGAAACACAGCAATACCCAGAATAAAGTGCAGGAGACCCAGTAACATACCTTCTCCTTCACAGTATGGTCCCATTGAGTCCATATTAATTGAAAAAGAGCACTGAGTAATCACTCTATAATGTGTGGGCAGGCATGTATCCATACATCCATGTGTGCATGTGGATTCAAATCTTCAAAATATGGTAGGACTGAACATTGGATGTTTTGGAAAGTGAGATGCTGCAATTCCTGCCTGAAGTCATATATACAATTTTTGTGTTTATTTCCTGTGTAGATGAGCCATTTTTAAACCTTGTAAAATTGTAACTTTCTAATGTAATAGGTACTTAGCTCTCTTATGTCTACTAAAAACAATTAGAAATTTTATGCTACCAGAGTTTTGGGGTTTTGTTTCTTCCTCTTCTTGTGGATGCCATACAGTGATGATGGAAATAAGGAGGAAAAAAAAAGTACAGATTCTCTATATAAATATGTTTTTCAACTCATCACCGTGCTGAAGGCACTGTCCTTCTGTGTTGGTGATAGCCAAACGGGGCTATTAAACACCTGGTGATCCAGGCATGGACTGTAATTTGCTACTTCTTGTATTATTCCCTCAGTTTCCTTGTATTTCCCCCACAGTACTGAAGTTGAAAATACTGGAAAATTTGATTTTGCCACCCACAGCGTGCGAGAGTCAGGTGTAATATATCCAAAAGCACTGTTGTACTGTGTTTACTGTGAACGATGAATCTGTTCCAATAGGGAAGTTGATGAAGTTTTCGTCTTCTCTCTTTGTCTCTCCCCTCAATTCACTTATTTATTTTTGGCATGGAGGAGGAGTGGTCAATTTTGTTATCTTAGAGAACTTTTAATTTTATTTTTTTTTTTTACTCTTTCCCCATTTCATTTTTTAATACAGTCCTCATAAAGAGATCTGTCATTGGATTAGTTTTTAACCTCATAAGCATATTTTACGTAGTATTTAAGGTATAGCAAGAGGTGTATGCCTGTGGGGCTCCATGGCCAAGCTCCACACGTGGACCCTCTAGCTGGGCTTCTGTTCTTGGTGTTGGGTACTCTCAGAGTAGGTCCTGGAGGTTCTTTGTGGAAAAGAGCTAGAAGAACAGAGGTGGCTCAGGACTGGAGGTTAGCTCTATCAGTTCTGTCTACAGTTGCTTTCTATTTGATCTTGTATCTTTAATGGTGCTTCAAGTTGTGATACTAGCATAGGAAACTATTACCTGGGAGTATTTGGGAGTTCAAATGCAGCTTATCCGTAGTATGGAGGATGTCAATGAATGGCAGTGAAGTTAATCTTTGAGGTTTGTAGGCTGTAGTGTTGGCATTCAGCCGCCTGTGATGGCGCCCGTGTGCCTCCTGACCTTTGCTCAAGTTGTGATGTTGGTCCGGCTGCTTGCAACAGTGCTGCTGGGGAGGGAGGGACGCCTCGGGGCGCAGGCTTAGGCATGGTACCTCCAGGACAGGGCAGTTTGCTGTGTTTTCATCACGCCTGAGGAAATGTTCTCTCCTTGATGCTTCTCATCGAGTGCACTGAGAGGGGGACATCCCCTCATGGTACAAGACAGTGTCAGTCTTTCTGAAAGCCAGGATCAGTCACATACCAGTAAGAAGAGAGCCGTGGATGCACCGGGATAGGATGAGGTGTCTTTTTGATAGTAAAATGCCTAATTAGCGTAAAGAGAAATAGGACCAATGTGTGATGTTGTATGGACTGTAGTTTTAGAAATCAAACGCCTTAAGACTAAGCCGAGGGAGAGGTTCTCCGAAGCTCAGTTATTTAATACCCTGTGAAATGCACTGTGCATGCTGTGCTTAGCTAGCTATTGCTCAGTACTTTAAGCCTGTTCATAACCATTCACAGCACTTAAGATCTAAAGATACACTCATCCTTTGATAGGACAAGGTCAATTATTCTCAATTTATTGCCAGTACCAAAGTGTTTATGCAGTTTTATTTATAAGCCGGGTTTATGTTTTTCTAACATTAAAGACATTTGATAGTAAAAAAGGGCATTTCATTTGAAGATTACTTGTTCTGTGACATATTTATATATAAAAACGTGCATGTGTGAATTCATATAAATGATATAAATGCTATCTTTTTCTTTCCCCAGGACACCTTTTAGCTTCTTTTTAACCTGATAAATGCCTGTTGTGCTATCCTGAGTTATGTACGTGAAGCAGATATCTGTGTTTGAGAATAACACTATTTAACTAGCTGTCCTGTTTCAATTGTAACTTGCTTTTGGTTCAGGCTTTGAATTTCTTTGCTGTGCTTCTAGAACGTGCACCCAAAACCTTTTTTAATGCTTTTGTGCTTTGATACCAGTAGTGCTTCATCACAATCTGTAGAAGGGCAGCTCCGATTCCACGCATCCTGTAGAGATATGAGTAAGTCCGTCCTTGGGTAATGAAACTTAAGCACGTGCCAAGCTTGTGTTGACTGCTTGGCATGACAGAAAGGAGTTACTGGTTTGCCAATGGAAACCTGTGGGTTCCCTCAGTCCTACTCCACTCGAGTTTTCATCCTGTACCTGCTCAGCAACTCTAAAACTTTTTTTGGCAAATGGTTTATTTGACAACTGACAAAAATAATCATACAACATTTTTGGCTATGCTGTTTGAGCCACTTAGAGAGCTATTTGCATAACGGGAAAAATTCTTTGTTGAATAAAGAAAAGGGTAGCGATTGCCAGAGCTCATCTGATAAGTGTTTTCAATATGAGCTCGACTGTAAGTGTTTATGGAGATGCTGGGCACCACTATTTGGATGTTGGCTTACACTATCATTTCTCTTCCTCCATTTGTTATTCTCTCAAAATCTTGAAGGGAACGTCTGAATAAAGAAGGTATTTCTTAAGCCCAAATGTTTCATATTTAAAACACATGTTTACTAACCACATGAAAGGGCTGGTTAATATAACGTAGCCACCTCCCTTGTGTTATCATAGCTTAAATGATCCCTGAAGGAACAGGTAGCTGGCGCCTTACAGAAGCATCCACTCTGTTCTTCCCACGCTATTCCCAGCAGGGTTCAGCCTGTGGACATCTCTTTGCTAATTTAGCCCCTTACTTGCACAGAAAATTACTCATGGGTGTGCTTGACAAGGGTGGACAAATGGCGATCAAATGAAAAAATATTTTTAGTTGTGTGACTGGTCATTAAAATATGTTCCTACATATTTCAGATGGGGCTATATGTGGCCAGCATGCAGCTCAAAGTTCATGAAACTTCTGGAATTCAGGCACATTCTTACCGAAAATGCGCTGCTGTTGACTTGATGACTTTAATTGGAGGACAGAAGGCCTTCAACATTTTAAATAGCTGACAGAAGGATCTGTTCCCAAGCCTTTCCCTCTAGCTAAACCTGTGATGTGTCGACCCAATCTCCAGGACGCAGACAGTACTGTACTTTTGACCTTTTACCATATTTTTCTGCAGAATGAGCTGGATTTTGCTTCCTGGCAAAATAACTGTAGAAAGCTGGAAAACCCAAATGAGCTGATACATCTTTTGTTAGAGCTGGTTTATTACCGAGCATTCTTTTTTCCTTTTTTTTTTTTTTGACATTTATAATGTTGGCACAGTTGTATATTGTTTCTGTTTGGTTTTTATGGTAAAGTCATCAAATAGTACAGCTTTTTATATCTTGATTTAGAATTCATTCCAAAATATTGTAGTGAAGGAGATGATACTTCACATTTCACACATTTTGTGTGTTTTTAATGTGGAATTATAAATATTTGGGGAAATCGATTTTTTTCAACTAACAATGCGAGTTATAGGAACTGATAAATGTGAGATTAATGGCTAAGAAAGCAGTCATTTCAGATGGATAATTTAGATTTTTATCATTTATTAATCATAAAAAGTAAACCTGCTGTATAACTAATTTTAGTTTTATCAAGAAGATGAATTGTTCCAGCTAATGAATGTATAGATATTCTATGCCAAAGGCATTCGTAGGAATCTGTTAATCATTTAACTGTGTCATGGCATATGCTTTGTCTTCATAAACCAATTAAAACACATAACTTCCTCCACTGAAATGTGTGTTGGTCTTCAGTGCCTACAGCAAATTAGAACAGCATTTGTCTTAAAATACGCTTCTGTATTGCAGATATGAAAATTTAATGGGGATCGTATCTTCAGGTAGGGAGCACTGCGAGGCTGTCTGTACTGCTCTCCTGTGCAGGTGTTTCAGGGAGCTGATCCCACCAATACTAAGTGTACTCAGGAGTGCTTTCCTGCTGAGATTCATGTCCGTGCTGGGCATAAACAGATGGGAGCGTGGCTTAAATCCACGACTGTCCTGCTGGAGAAGGCCTTGGTCAGGGACAAACATCAGCGGTTGTTTTGGAGCTGGTCCAGGAGCTCAGCTTTGACCTGGGGGTGGTCACCATGGATTTCAAGGGAGAGACGGCTCCTTATTTCGGGGAATGGACTGTAGCGATGGGAGGACAAGCACTTTGTGGGAAGGTGTTCCCTGCTGGCACTTTTGAGGAGGGGGAGTTAAGTCATAATACCCAGTGTGCTTTCTGCATCCTCCTGTGGGCAGCCTGAGCTGTGCTTTCAGTGCGTCTCGGGTCCCTATGCATCAAGCAGAGCTCCCCCTTCCATTTAAAATCTTTGAGATGGGGACTATCCTTTACTTAATACCTGAGTAAGAAATTTCCTCCCTCGGACTCCCTCCTGGCAAGGGCTTAGAGATGCTGCTGTAATGCAAAGAGCAACACTGATTGCTGCTGGAGATTTTCCTGCGGACGGCATGTGCAGCTGAACCAAAGCTAGAGGTTAGAGGGTAATAATTGCACTCACAGCTATTTTTAGTCCATCCTAGAAGAGACAGATTTTTTTAAAATGGATTTTTATATTTAAGGAAATTACAGCTTTCTGGAAAAACTTCAGAGCTGTGACAAAAAATGAGAGTCGCTGGGGTGTTTAAGTTCGGGGGCTGTATCTTTGTATTCTGGTCATTCACAGCTGTTTGGTTTGTCTTGCTTTTTCCTCCCAGTAAGGTGAATAAAAGAGAAGTGTGAATGTGTTTAGGTTTTATTCACAGCATTGTAGTAATGTCAAAGCAAATACAGATAGAGACAGACAGCCGGCAATGGAGAAATCAAAAGACAGCAGACACTCAGATAGCCAGCTCCAGCTAATCCAACCCTAAACCACGTTTTGTTTGGCTGGTTAACAACCTATACATAGCTGTGCCACCTATGCTGTGTTATTTTATTTATATCTTTAATACATTATCTGTAGGCGACATTATGGGTGAAGCGCTGTTGTTAAAAGAGAAGGAAAAATTATAGTTATTGCTATAATAAACAGCTTGAGAATATCTTTTTAAGAAGATTGCAGTAATACAAAAGGAAATAGCATTAGATTGCAACATCAATTATTTAGAGCAACGTTGTTATGTTCATTTTTTACCCTATTTCTTTCCTCGGAGATAAAGTTCCCGTCTTCCGAGAGAGAGGTTTTTGGAGCCACGAAATGCCTGCTTGGGTCAAAAGTCCACAGTTTGCTGCTGAACCAATTCCTGGGACTAAGTGGGAGCGTGTCCTTGGTTCTGCTTCTGCAGGGGTGCCGGCAAGGGGAGCGCCTGGCACCGCTCTTGCGCGGCTCCGCTCAAAGGGAGGGGTGCAGTCGGCCTTAGGTTTTCTGGGACTTTGAGGAAAATAGTAATTTTAGGCCATCTTGCCCTAGTTTCAGCAGGCTTCTGGGAATAAGAAAGGGAAAATGGATCTTTGTAAAGACTTAAAGAATGTTGCTGAGAGGGAGGGGGTGAAATCAGGTCCTTATGGAGCAGTGAACCTGGTTTATAAATGGAGTGAGGAAATGTAAGTCATTGTGCACTTCTAAATTTGGGGCTTTTGTATGGATATTACTTACTTAACTGAAGACTGAAACCTTCCCTGAAAAAGAACATGCAATTGTGCCAGGGAGGTAGGCTCATTTGGGTTTTATTGGAAGCTAAGGCAAAGGCAGTAAGTAACCCAGAAGAATAAAGCATCTAAGCATCTTCTCTTCCCTTTTTTTGTTTCTTTTATATTCTGCCCACACATTAGAATTACTTTGATGAAATAAAGCCTGTTGTCCACAGGACATACTAGTAAGCATGCAGGTTGAGAACATCGCACTTCTTGGTTATCTCAATGTTTGGAAACAATGCTATGAACAATGCACTCAGCAATCATTTTCTCAGTGCAAGTAAAATCTTCAGTGGCACAAACCTCGTAAAAATAAACAATATTTTATATAAATGCTGAGTGAATACACATAAGCTGTGAATACAGTTAGGGTAGCAGCCACTGCTTAAAGGTCAGTAAAGCATAGCATTAAACGGCACATTTTGTGCTCCCAGACACGTAACCCATGATAAATTTTATGCAGTACATTTCTGAAATATCTACAGACACATTTTCTTGAATAATTAACAATCCATTTAAAGCTTTTTTTCCCCCCCTTTTCTTTTGACAATCGGTAGCAGGCCGTAGTGTCTATGAAAGCTGCTGGTACTGGACTTGCAGGGTCGGTTGAACTGGAGGACAGATGGTGTTGAACTCCTACAGCAGCCGACAGAGGAACCTCTTCCCAAACCCTTCCTTCCAGCTAAACTCGTGGCCCCATCCGTGGGATGCACGCCGTCCGTCTGACCTTTAGCTTGGCGCTCACACCGTTTGGTCCTGGGGACCTTTTCATGTTTTTTCCTTCCCCTTTCACAAGGTGATGGGTTTCTCCAGCAAGCGTGGGAGGACTCAGGCTGCGTATTAGTATGAGATATTTAGCGGGAAATGTCATCCCTACGACACGACTTTTTCCTGCTTCTGTTTGTTAGTGTAAAGTCAGCAGAAGTAAATTAGCTGGCAGATTTCAATGGAGACTGTTACCAGTGTCCTCTGCCAGATACCGCGTGGAGTGCCAAATTAGAATTGATTTCTCAATAAAATTGAGTTCATCCTCCTCAACATAATCTAAGACAGAATGACAAAATCTCTCTAACTCACTTTTTAATTTTATTATTTTCAGTCAGTTTTGTTCTTGGATATTTTTGCTGCCCTAATTGCTTGTTATTATCTTCTTCCTCGAATCTTTTCCCTTGTCCGGGAGAACAAAACCTCATCTGCTTTTATGAGCAGTTCAGGGCAGCAAAGGGGAAAGGATGCCTACGCATCACCTCCCTCGCCCTCCTCACGCCGAAGCCTCTTCCAGCCGCAGAGCCAGGGGTGCAAGTTCTCTCCCCGCGCTCTGACGCACGGGCTGAGAGCACAACAAGCTGTTTACAGTCCCATCCTCATTTCTCTTTCCCACTCGCAGCACGCTGCTTTGGGAACCACCGACCAACCTAATTAAAACAAATTTTTCCTATTGCGGGAGCAATTCCCCAAATGCTCCGCCTCACCAGAATCACGCTGTGCCTGCTCAGTTCAGTACCTCCATCCAGCTCCCGAAGAGGCTCATCTTACTGTAAAGAAAATCGATGCCTCCTAATGTGGCTTTAATTCTTAAATTCAGTGCATTTATCACACATACTTCCAGGGAACCTGGTGTCATGCGTGGAAGTGAAAAAATGTCTTCTTTTTAGGAGACATACGTGGTAAGTGACTTAGGAAATGTTAGCAAAGTCTGTTCCATGACCCAGTAAGAGAGCTAGGCACGATTAAAGAAAGCAGGATTTTAAGTGGGGAAGCACAGGTGGAAACACAAGATGGCAGCACTTGAAGCGTTGCGAAAGGTCTGGAAGTGTAACCACCACTTGGAACGTGCCGGTCTCATTTCTGCTGCAGACCAGACGTGATGCATGGTCCAGCCTTGTGAAAAGGGAGATTGCAAGCTGGTGTAACAATGGTCCTGAAATCTTCCATCCCTCAGCTCGTTCCCTGGGAATCAGAATAGAACATGGCTTCTTGAAAGTACCTGGTGCTACTGGAAATACCTGAGTTTGCAAATGTTTGTCTGCTATCACTTGTGTGACATTTCAAGACTTGAAAAGCCTAGGGCTTTTAGGGTTAAATGGCATGTGTTAGGGTAAAATGGCCAATGGCAAATTATGCCAACCATATTTTGTTAAAGGCAGCGCTTCTGAGGAGTGCTGAGCAACATGGTAGCTCAGTGGTGTTCCTCAGACTGCTTTGCTTTTTTTCAGCTTTTCATTTTTTTTCCTCCTTTTTCATTCTGCCACTTTCTAGCTTTCTCCTTCCATCAGGATGCCTGGTTCACCAGTACTACTGAAACCAGCTGCTTTCCCTCTTTTGCCATGGTTTGGAGAGCTTCATACACATCCTCCCTGGCAGTCTGAATGAGAACTTTTTTTATTATTTTTATGTGAGATTGGTAGTTCTTGGATGATTCAGAATGTCCTCTCCGTTCCTTAACTCCCCCAAACCAATACTGGCATCCGGCTGTCTCCCATGCTAGGTGTCCTTTCTTTCTCTTCCCCACCTCATCAATTCTCAGTCTCTCTCTTCCCATTCTGTGGAAGCGCAGTCTAGCGTTGGTGCTGGTCAGGAGCAAGATGATCATCTCAGGTGGAAGGGCTGGGATGTAAGAGTTGTCCTGTAAGAGCTGTGTAAGAATTGGCTAAGATGTCAAGAGCTGTAGCAGGTGTTGATATGCTCCTGAGCTCCTATCTGCTACCTTTTGTCCAAGATACCCTGTAAGTCAAAGTCTGGGAAGGACCAAGAGTTTGGTGTGCTTATCTGTCAGCAGGATCAGAGGCTCGTTGGGCTTGGTCTTGAGATCTGGCCCAGCTGATGATATAAGTGTTAGATCTACCCTGCCTTCACTCTTGCCTCTTTGGCAGAAGAGAATAAATGGATTAACGAACGCTTCTGAGAGGAGTCTGCCTGGCAGTTGTTCAGGCTCAAAACCTTGATTGTCAAGGCTGCCTTCATAAGGGAGCTAGCCCTGCCTTTTGCCAGCAGGTTGAAATTACCCTCTATATTTATTGTATCAAGAAAAAAGAAGAGGAAAAAAAAATCAGAATAGGGTTTTGTGGGCTGTATTTTGTGGTGACTGAAAGCTTATCCATGAGAGAGTTTATAGTGGCATGTGTGGGGTACAGCAACAGAGAAAATGAAAAGTGCTAGGTCATCCTGTCCTCTCCTCAGGAATATGCATATCCCCTTGGTAGCACAGGTTTATTTGCAGGCACACTTTGTTCCTGAGTCACGCTGATTGGGGAGAGGGTGTTATATATGCAAAAATAAAACTAAAATATACTGGGGTGCTTTGTCTTCCAGAATTTTCAATATTTCCCCAAACTATTTATTTTGGGTGAGTAGGTCTGAACATGTCAAGCACTACATATACAATGTGCTAAGCATTATTATTATTTAGTGTTTTATTTACTATTAATATATTTTTTTCATAAGCACTGGGACTTTGAACTCTTCCTGTGGGAAGCTGTTGTACGTTCTCATAGATTTCGCTGTCAGAGTTTTTACTGATAGCTTATATTTTCCTTTCCTTAATTGCTGCCTGTTACTTCTTCTTGTGTCCTCTTGTACCTAATTATAAATGTTACAACATCAATTTAGGAAAAATATCAGGGGAGGTTTCACAAGGGTCAGTGCTGATCACAATATTGTTTAATACTTTCCTAAACAATATATACAGAGCAATACAATTTGCAGATGATGCCAAATTAAGAGGGATCATAAACACAGCGGAAGGCAGAGAGAGAGAGATAACAAAAGGATGTTGAGAGTTTAAAGAACTGTGCAAAAATTAACAAGATGAGATTTAATTTAGATAAAATACAAGGTCATACACTATGGGAGAAAAATACCAGCTAGAAAATGGAAGATGCTGGTTAGAAAACAGCAATAATGGTGATGTATTTTACGTTTATGTAGCTTCTTTCATCTCACAGAGTCCCAAAGAGCTTTACAAATTAAATAAATTAATATACAAACTACACATAAAGATTATTTTATTCTCCTCTGAGACATCTCCTTTGTTGGTGCAGACTGTGACAGCTACTCAACAGGACTCTGCAGTGGTATGCAACAGTTCAGGACAAAATATTACAGATCCCCTTGAAATGGCAGTAAAAGTTACGGGAGCCAGAATTTGTGCAGGGCACTGTTTAAAACTGTTTCTCTGATGAAAACTGCCAGAACATTTTTTTTTTTTTTTTAAGCTGCAGATGATCAAGATCTGGTTTTACATCTGTCTTTACATTTACTGCAGTAATGCAGAGATGAGCCCACTGAATCACAATGGATGCCGATTGTATGAGGGCTCATTGTGGGAGACAGTGGTGAAAAGAGTTTTTTTTTTTTTCTTTTTTACTGAAATAGACAAATATATATGGCCCATTTATTAAAAAGTAGAAAGGCTCAAAATGCAAAACATTTTCTATAGTTATTTGAGAGCTGTTCATTTTTAAATGGAGAAGGAAATTTAACTGGAGGCTATATAAAACCGATGATGGGAAAGAAAGGCACACGGTGCTGAATTGATGGTGGTAGGCTCTGACGGAAAAGGGGAGATTAAGAAGATGGAAGACATAAATGAAGACGTCGCAGAAGGACAGGGTGGCATGAGATGGGGAGAGGGTGAAAAACCCAGGAAAGGCTGGGGTTACTTTCTTCAAACACCTCTGGCGTTGCCCAGTGTGACTGCATCCTTCAGTGAATATTCGTTAAATGGTGTTTTTTCAGAAGCTCATAGCAGATTCCTGGGAATTCATTTTTGCTTGTTTCCCCAAAAAACTTTAGGTTACATTATGAGGGTGGACACAGGGCTTATATTACTCTTATATAGCTCTGTGTGCCTCAGGATGGAGGCACATCCTGGGGTATATGTGGGAGCATCCACGCTGGCTCCCCAGAAGGCAGCACAAAGGGACTGAGGTCCTGCTTCCTTAGGGAGCAGCAGGTGGCACAGCTGCTGGCAGCTGGAGGGCTCTGCGGGCTCTGTGCTGGCCAGCCCGAACAATTTGTGATAAGGTGATCCCCAGAGGGATGGATGCTGAGAAGTCCTGACTTTGACAGGGCTGGTACGGGCAGCAGGCACAGCCAGCTCTCCAGGGAACCCGAAGTTTTGGCAGTGTCCAGGTTTGATACCTCTGATGTAAACTGTGTAAACTCAGGCCATTACCCGGGCACGAACAAGTTGCATGTGTCTGCTCAGACTGATGGGTCCCTAATTAGGAGTGGCTCACATCTAGAGCCATTTCAGCAATCACTTTAAAGCACCATTTACCCTACCAGGAGGGCTCTGCTGTTGGCAGCAGTCTGTGTGTGTGAGTATGGGTCCCCCTGAATATAGGTTTAGTGCTCTTACCTGCTGGGCCAAATTAAGAGGTCACGTGTTGGCTTTGGCTTTATGCTTTACTTCTCCCTGCAATGGCATGCAGTAACACGTGGCTCAAATCTAGAATAATTAGAAAAGACAATTTTCTTCTGCAGCACCTGTTTGAACCTATGGTTCTTGAATCTGCTATATTTTTTTTTGAAGAAAAAAAACATGTAGGATTTGTTCCTCCCCAATATTTTTTTGTGCTCAGTTGAAGAGGAGACACTTCTTCATTTATTTGACTATTCTGAGGTCCTGCTAGGTGCTTGGATTTGTAACTGACTGTCCCGTGTCACCCTGCAAAGTGAAATGAGGCTGACATCTCAATTTCAGATTATTTTTCACACTTGGGTTCCAGCATTTGCTTCATATGTTCTCCTGTGAGCGCCACCAGCGCGGCCTGCTGCACAGAGGCAGACGTACCTGGAGGGTGGAACCAGTGGGGCTGATTTTCCACCAGCCTGCTCCTTGTTTTGCTACCTTCAGCTGTGCCAAATGCCGTCGTTGTTCTTCAGCAACGTTTTCGCAGGTTTGTGCAGGTTTGAGTGACTATACAGGGGGCAAGCTGGTGGAAAATGCCGCTTGTGTCCTGTGCTCCATCTTAAGTGAGGCACAAGCCAGCACCCTCATGGTCTGCTGATTGTAAATCTGCTTCTGGATGAGCTGAGAAGGAGCCTTCCCATGGCTAAGCTACTGTGAATCACACTGAGCTTACCTCAGCTAAATTAAGCTGCATTTTTCCTCCTGTGTGGCTGGATGTTGCCTTGTGTGGAGTGGTGCAGGATCCCAGGGCAAAAAGAGTGCATTTAACAGAAGTGACCTCAGGGAGAAGGGGAGGGCAGGGCCAGGTATGGGTCTGTTATAGCTTTAAGGTCTGTGAGCTCTATATTCAAAACCCATGCAGCTGCACCTGTGTGTGGCTGTGTGTGGAACAGGTCAAGGTTTGTTTCCGAAGAGAGAAAGCACCGCACTTAAAAAATAACACCTGCTCTTAAAGACCCTTTGAGGGAGCTGTCAAGCTAGTATCTCGTTTGCTTTTTATTATGACCGAAGAGTAGTTAAAACTGGGAAAGCAAGAAACAACGCAGCTGAAGGACAGACTTTATTTCCCCCAGTGCCGTACAAGTGCCTGCTTCGGTCGTACTACCATCTTGCTTGAGAGAGCTAGAGCACTTGAGTTATGGTGACATCTATTAGAATTCAATTAGTGGTAGTTCACTGACCCAAATTAACATTCTTTGTTAAACTCAAGTCAGTGTATATGTATGCTATTTCCAGGCCAAACGGGCCTGCATAGAAAAGAGGCTCCGAATCTCTGAGCTTGTTGGCAGCGTCCTAGTAACTGGATTCAGCCTACAAGCTTATGTCATGCCAGCGCTTTAGGCTTGCTAATAGAATTGCACATGTCTGTGGTTTGTAATTAAACTGTGTGGATCTCTGACTCGAGGTGAGGCGGGAGAAAAAAGGACAACGGAGAAAATGCTGTGGCTGCTCGGGGGCCTCTTCGCTACCGCTCGGCTCCTCTCATCCTTCTCGGGGCAGAGGCTGGCACCAGGATGGGGCTAGGGATGCCTCCTGTCCAGCCTCGGGAAGGCATCCTGGCATGGGGGAGATTTCAGACTTGTTTTGCTCCTTATTTCAAACCTTTCACAGACTCCTACATAAGACAGCATCAAATCGTTCCCAGTCCCAGGTTTGATGTTGGCTTTGGGCCTACATCAAGCCACCCTGCTTTGTCCACCAAACCTTGCAAGTGCCTGGTTCGTGTGTTGGTCTTTTTGCCTGAGTAACTTTGTCAGTGCCTAGCATATTGCAGACATGGATTTCATAGAAATAATATTGTTAGAGCCAGCAATGTCATTCAGCACCGGGAGAGGAAACTGAAGGAAATTCCCACTTTGTAACCTTACCATGGTCTGTCTGCTCTGTGATTTGAAATACTGTCCATGTAGTTGTGGTTTCCCTGCAGTTTATTTTTTATTTGGAAAAAAAAAACCACTGCACAGTATCTGCTGTTTTCTGCAAATTGGAGATTTTTGGTGTGTTTGTATGGCTTTATCCTCCCAGGAATGAATGAATCATCAGCTATGACCAGCTATGGTTTCATTTGAAAAGAAAACATGACTTATTAGCAGATAGTGGTTAATGATTGATTTTTAAAGGGAAAAAAATCTGTTTAAGGTATTTTTCAGACTCTAGTTCCATGCTGACATTTACACTAAGACAGTGGGCAGAGACGTGTTAGTCTGGATCTGTTCCCATGTGTCACTTCGAGTAGTTTAAACTGTCAGTGAGAATCTTAGAATAGTCAGCTCCGTGTGTCTCGTGGATATCAGTCATTATATCGCACATTTTAATTTTAATGGCGGCTGATGTATATGTCAAGAACTGTTGAGGCATTTGGACACTGAACTTACAGATATTTTTTTCTTATTTAATAGGTTTTTATCTCATGATACACTTAACTATTATGAGACAAAATTCACTCTGGGTACGAGTGAATATTACCCTTTTATGCTGGGTTTCAATTTGACCCATAAAGAGCAAATGCTATTGGGAATGCAGTGATTTTCCTTCATTGTCTATGCCCATTTTCTGTTTGGTGACTTAGATATACACATTTTAAATTTATTTTGCGTGTACCAACTCTTAGGAAAAAATCAGCTAAATACATGCCAGCTTCTATAGAGCACACATTTCTGATGCTGACTGCCTGGTACAAGGTAGAACTTCAGAAAATCTGTTTCCAATATACTTGAAGGCATTTACTTATCAGCAGCACAGATGGCACTTGAAATGCTGAATAATAATTGTTAAGAGCCAAGGTAAACGCTGGTGCAAATCTAAAAGCGGACACAGGAATTAAACTCTGCATGGATTGCACCACTTGTATGTATGGGTGATAAAAATTTACATGTGCAAGCTCCATTTTACTGCTGAAACGCCAGCTAACATTTGTCAGTGTGAATATTGGGAACGGAGAGGAGGGCAGCTGGCTGCTGAGGTGAGAAAGGAAGCGCTCAGGACTTGCTATAAACTCCAATTCTTGCAAGCCCTGCTTGGAAGTGGAAAGTAAAGGAGTATGGTTGTAACCACAGATGCTTCAGTGACCTTTAAGGCACTAAAATCTTCCTGCTTCTTGGTTGCTTGAAGCCTCAGTTGTGTGGGCTGCAAAATCTTGGTCCTCCTCACCACAGCTTCTTCTGGGCAGCCTTCATGAGCTTTCTGCAGGTACTTGTGGCATGTTGGAGTTTGGGGACAGCATAAACATGCCCAGCCTACGTCAATACTGAGTTCAGTATCACGTTAAAGGATGCTGTGGACATTCCCCTGACTGTCCTTTTTTCACCTGTGTGGATAGCTCAATCCGCCCTCTGCATCTGGTTCCTTGTAAATCATGAAAACGCTGCAAATGGTGACATTGCTCGGCTACAGGGACTGAGCAGATTCAAAGGAGAAGAGGTGAGGGGCACACAGTGTGGTACTGAGGGGCCATGGGAGGGCTGCTTGCTTGGCCAGGCCCTGGTAGGCTCCACCTGAGCTCTGCAACCTGCAGGTGGCCCTTGCCCAAGGATAGCTTGTGAGGTGGATGAGAGAAGGCGAGAAGCAGAGAGGAGGATGCAGAGGCATGAGGTAGCAGCAAACACGTGGGGAAGCAACAAGCGTGTTGGGAAGCATGATGGATGGCAGTATCAGTTCACTAGCAGCTTAGCTCTTGCCAGGTTTTCTGTAGGCATCGTAGTGAAGGAGATGTTTGAGTGATAATGTTGTGCTCGCGCTCGTCATAGGTTGAACCTCAGCCAACGCTGTGCATTGCATCAACCCAGATAGCCTTTGCTGGGACCTTAACTGAGTGAAAACTCACAGGGTTAATAATGAGCAGTCTCTTTTTTTTTCCTTCTTTTTTCCCCTCTGTTATCAAACGGTCATATTTCTTGCTGTCTTTTAAGGAGTAAAACAGGAGTAAGACTTGCTGCAAAGACAGCATCCTTCAGAGACTGCAGCCGACCACTGCACCCAGCAGCAGCTCTCAGCAGCATTCTTCCTTTGCACCTCCTTTCCTTCTAAGTCTGGCTATTCCCCTCAAAAGCTGCCAACGTCTCCTTCTCCTGCTTCAGCTCTTTCCTAGCTTTTCATTTCTTCGCTGCTGCCATCTGGTATGGGACCCCTTTCATCTGCGTGTTCCTCATCTCTCTGCTGATCAGAGCTAGCAGGCAACATTCAAATCCGCGGCTGGAGATTTTGTTCCTCCTGCTGTCCTCCGTCCTCCTCTGGGACAACCCGGGGCAGTACCTGACCCAGCTCTCTGCCATCGATTTCTACTGCGTGGCTTACACTAAGCTCCCTGGCTACCGGGATGTCTCCGGTGGTATAACAATGCCTGGCTGTAGTTGGAAGGCATTTGGAAAGTCTTGAAAATGTTTCTTTTTAAGAGTTTATTTGCAAAGATTTTGCTACCGGTATTAGGCTTGGATTAGGGATAAAGTTTCCTTTCTTTTTGTAATTGAAACATCTCTTTTGTCTCCATTTCTCACACCTCTGCATATTCTCATCAATGGAGAGGAAGGTGGAGATTTGAATTAGTGGAATTAATGCTCTTGCAAGATATTTTTGCACCTAATTTGAGGCCAATTTGTAGTAATTTCTGCCAGTTTCCTAATAAAGCTAGCAGACATTCTGTGGCAGAATATCTTTTTTGTTTTGTTCTCTTGGATTTACATGTGATATTAAAAAAAAAAAAATGTCCATAGTATAGATGAAATAACATTTTGGTACTCCGTTGGCTGCATTCTCTTCAGGGGTCAGTACAGTGTGGCATTTGTTCTGTGATGCAGAAAATAATCTGTTATAGGAAAAAAACACATACATCTGTAACCTACACTGAAAAAGCCATCAGACAAGTGAAGAACGAGAGTACAGATGTGACATCAGGATTGGGGAAGAGTTAATAAAATGCTAGAGAATTTAAAATGAAAAATAAAATAAGGGAAAAATAGGCAGCTCCCTTCATCGTCATCAAAAAAAAAAAAAAAAAAACAAAAACAAAATGGCAATGAAGTACTTTTTCTTTTGCTGCTTCACTTGGATTCGAAGTTCTCTTCGGAGTTTTGTGTTTGCACCAAAACTCTACAATCTCAATGCCTTGTGTAGGAGTAATTAGCCTGTGTTTTAAGTTTATTAGTGGACTGACTAATGTACTCTTAAAAAGCTTTATTTGGAAAAAAGTCAATATATGAAGCCAATAGAGCTCTTGAGAGTTTGTGCCACATATACATTCACACATAGAAAATCATGTTATCAATTTTCATTTGACTTTTAATCAATTACAGTGACAAAGAGATGATTTGAAGTCAATTTTCTGCTGGTGCTAAATTAGTGTTTGATCACAGATGTTTATTCTGGTGACTGCTTTCTTTTGTAAGAGCCTTGTAGAACTAGGTTGCAGAGACTGAAGCTTTTCATTTTCAGGTGATTATCAGGTTTTTCTGTATTTTGCTGATTTTAATAGCGTGAGGGATCTGCTTTTGCTCGGATATGACTGTCAGGGAACCTCTTATGACAAACATGGAGTTTAGCATGAAAGCCTGGCATTGACTTAGAAGTGCTACTCTTTGAATGGAGATGCTCCTTCTCAGTGGCCCAGCGTTAAATCAGCTCTGAGAACAACAGAATCCTCCGTCCATCTGTTTCAATTTGTAAAATATATGCTAAGAATAGCTTTTAACCAAAAGAACATTTTGATTCCTACTTATTTTTAAGGAACAAAAGACCATTTTGATTCCTGCTTATTTTTAAGGAGCAGAAGACAAAAGAAGAAAAGAAGAAAAAGCTATAAAAAGAAATGTGAAAATAAAATATGGCGGTTCTCAACAAGAAAGTCAGAGAATCGATCCTGAAAGCATTTCTGTATTTTTTTTATGCCCCTTCTTTATTTATCTGCTGTTTAAAATGGATAGGCCAAGACTTTCCAGTCTCTGTTCATACAAGAGTGATTCTTGAGACCACAGAGCAGACGTGTGGAAAACTACTCCGTCTTCTTTTGGCTTAGCCAGATGGGATTCAGAATGTTGTTTTGGAGTTTAAAATCACATAAACCCAAGCTTAGGACCAGAGTTTGAAGTGGTCAGTGCTGCCCTCAAAAGCAGCCAGATTTTCTAATGGCACAATTCTTGTTTAAATTCTGGTACGTATTGCCAGAGAGCAGGTGCTAAATGCTGGGATTTTTTTTATTTGTTTGAAATGTGTGTGTCATACTGAGAGATGTAGGACACCGAACGTTGCTGAGAATCCAGCCATAGAGAAATACTGCACAAAATGCAAACCATAACACACACAACCCAAACCCATCATATAAATCAGCCTAAATCATCAAAGCGATAGATCAAACAAATGCCTCAAAATTCAATTCTCTCTCTCCTGTCATTCTCCCCAAATGCTTTGCATAATACCCTGAAGATCAGCAAACAGATTTTGCCTGGTATGCAGTAACGTGAGGAATGCATTTTATTGAAGGACCTCAGAATAAAAGGACCCACCAGCAGCCTTGGCTATGCTAAACTGAAGTTGTAAAACCGGTGGTATTGCAGAGAGAAAATACTGTTTTCTCAGTGAGATTTTGGTCATTTATTGTTAATTGTACTTAAGAATTTAGCCCAACGTCTTCCACTGATAATCCCTGAACTGTGACTGTACAGGTTGAAAGCTATAGGTGATATTCAGGGTCTACAGCTGCCTGCAAATCGATGGGTCATTCTGATAGATACGTTCACAGTGCCTCATAGCAAGATTTCTACTTCATGGAAACTTGAAGGGGGTAAATTGCCCAGACTGTTAATCCCAGAGTCAGTACTTCAGTTTGTATTTTGGGGTATTTGCCTCCCCCTCCCACTCTCCTCACAGGGAAGGTACGAAAGAAAAGAGGAGGAGGAAACAAAGCAGGGCAAGGAACAGTTAACTGTTCATTTCTTGGTGAAAGATTGAAGAATTGTAGGTAACTAATAATTCCTTGATTTATCTGTGAAGGCGACACCCTCCTTTTATCAGTGCTCTCGCAGAGGTGAAGCAGCGTACCTGGGGCTGCTGTTCTGAAAGGAGACAGAGAGCTGCCGAGGCCTAATGAGGAGAGGATAAACCCAGCCCTGCAGTTCACTGTGCATAAGAGGTGGGCAAGCTCTGTGCTGCTGCTGCTCTGAGAGGGGCTTGTATATGTGAAACAGCTCAGCCTTGGCTGCCCTGCAGGAGCAGCATGGTGGCTGATGGCATGCTGAGGTTAGAGGGGCAGCAGAGGGCTGATTCAAAAACCCAGTGCTACCACGTTCAGTATGGATGTCTTAGGAGTCTGAGGTGTTTGCGGCCCCCTCCATCACTAGCAGCATGGTGGTTGTACCCGTGCTTCATGTGAAGGTGGCGTGTGGCCCACTATAGGCTGGGGCTCCATCCAGCATGAAGCACGTCATGCAGGTCAGCTAACCCCTTAGGGAGGAGAATGTTTAGGTTGGATATTAGGAAGAACTTCTTTACCAAAAGGGTTGTTAGGCATTGGAAGGGGCTGCCCAGGGAAGTGGTGGAGTCACCATCCCTGGAGGTCTTTGAAAGACGTTTAGATGTAGAGCTCAGTGATATGGTTTAGTGGAGGACTGGTTGGTGTTGGACTCGGTGATCTTCCAACCTAGATGGTTCTGTGAGAAACTGGAGTCACGACTTGGGATGAAGGTGCCACATCTGCAGCCAGGCGTTGTGCTGCCTGATGCATGGACCCTGCTTTGAACTTCTCCCACTGCAGCCTCTGAATTTACTACGTTAGCACATGCAAATACTCAGTTGCACAAACCCTGCTTTTATTTTTCTCAGTCATTCATTAAAAGGGATGGTGATAGCAAAGACGAAAATTTAAAAGGCTGTGTCTTCAACATAAAAGAGGTAGAAAAATGTTGCCGTGGCCATTCCTGTGCTTCAGTTGCCTAATAATAGCAGCTGGGAATCTAATCAGATCTCCGTGCTATCCTGGTTTTATTTTACAAGCCTCCCTTCCAATGCAGGCCCAACATGCTCTACTTATGTCTTCGATTATACTGTTTTCTTACAGCGTTTTACTGTTTTTTTGTGTGTTTAATAGGATATTTCAAGGATCTGATTCACTTCCTGCATGACATGAATACCTCTCCTCGATTTTTAATCTCACTTTCTATTAAAGTAAATCAGAATTATTGGTATCTCAGGAGGAGAATTGGAACCTGGGAGGGGGCCTCCACTTCTATTTTACAGGTTAATGCATCTTTTTTTAGAAATATCATACTTGGCAACTCTGTCTACAAGAATTATTCAATAGAAGATGACTGTTCTGGTACGAAGTACCAGTGTGCTTGGTTGGCGGAGATTTTCCTGGCAAGAGTGGAGAAAAGCTGTTTGTTTCGTCTTGCTTTCTTTCTTCTGCTTTACTACAGGAGGGAGCGCTCCTAGTGGTGTCCAGAAGGGCTCTTTCTCACCACCCTTGGTTCTGTTTTCTGTGTGTCAATTTTGGACTGTAACATGATGATGAATTAGGCGGTCGGGGTGAATCTACTGTGTTGGGAAGGACCTAGTTCAGCCTGAAGATAATGAAGGGTTTTGTAAATCTTTCGAATAAAAAGGCATTATGCATTAGACTATAAATCTGTAATTATCAAGTAAGCTTTGTATATAATGCCACTTAGCAGGAACAGAAAGGATGTTTAAGTACTGTCAGAAATTAACAATGAGGGGTGCCTGGAAAGCTTTGTGATGGGAAGGCGTTTACTTCTGTACTTTTATATTGAAATAATCAGACTGAATATAGCCAGTATATGAAAGGCAGCATTTCCATCAGCATTTCCACCAGGATTTAGCCTTTCCCTTTGGCCTTGCTGCTGATATGGCCGGTGAGGGGATCAGCAGTGGGGTGACGAGGCACTTGCTGCACGCAGGAGACCTCGGGGACAGAGGGGAACACCTCGTGGGAAGCAGCTGGCCCAGGAGCAACCCGGAGCTCTGAATGCTCGTGTTTCCTCCGGTGCTTGAATTAATTCAGTGCCTATGAACTCCCACGACTTCGCCAGCAGGCAGCATTGGGCCTTTTGTGCTGACCAGATCTGTAGGCAAGGTTGTGTCAGTGTGCCTCTTAGCACTGTGGCACTTGAAAAGGTATTTAAAGATATTTAACTTGAAAAATTTGTTTGTTTCAGAGAAGTTCCAATGAGTTTAATGTTTATTAAAATAGACGCAAAAATCATGGCATAGCACCTGAAATTCAGCGTGATGGTAGTGCTGCCATTGAGATAATGTAAGCACACAGCAGCTTAAGAAAATAGAAAGAAATACAAAGAAATAAATGCAAACAGCACGTTCCCACCTTGTGGCTGTGCACGGGTTAGTGCTGGAGTTGGCATGGGCCATACTGATAGACTACAAAAGTTTCCAGCTTGGGGTTCCTCCTGTGCATTCAGGATGATTCAGTTGTCACAGTCTGATGGCTTTGTAGAGTTCTGTCTAATATGAACGATGGTCTTGGCCCATTTCTTCCTATATCCACCTCACCAACCAGGCAACCTTTTGGGGAAGTCTCGGAGGGGATATTTAGCTTTAATGGACACGGGGCTGACCTTTCCCCTTTGCAGGATGGAAATTTCGCCTAGCCTCAGTGCAGGTCACAGGAGGACTTGTGATTCATGCTGTGTAGGTTCTCTGGCAGCTCTGGGATGTGAGACCTGTGGCTGCCGTTCCCACAGGTGGCTGGGGTGCTGAGAGCTTGCATGCCAAGGGGCGAAATGGCACTGCAGACATTACTGATCAACTTTCAAAACACTGAGTGGTACAACTAGCGATTGAGATCAGAGATATTAAATGCTTTAATAATGACCGTTTCACATTTTTAGTGCCATTTTATTATGTTTTCATTAGAAAAATAAAGGTCAGTATCCTGGCAGGACATCGCATTGCAAGTCCTAGGTTCTTCAGGGCTTTAGATAACACTTCATCTCTAGTTATTCATTGCTTTCTGCTTTATCTCCTGCTGGAAGTCATGCAAGAGAGAGCAAATAGACAGGTCCTGGTAAAAGTTAGATGTGGCACACGTCACAGTGAAAGGTGCCTTTTAATTTTGGAATTACATCCATCACATGAATGCTCTTCAGAATAGCATGTGTGTTTGGAACAAGCAGGCCATGAATATTTAAACGAACAGACCACAAATGAGAAGCCTTCAGGAGGCTTGCAATCTAATAGGTATGTGCTCATCTTACAACGTTTTCATGGAAATACTGCCACTGAACCAGGAGCCACCCTTGTAAGTCAAGTGAGTTGTGTTGATATCTGGGAGTATTATGCAGTCCATCATGCAGGTTTAACACCCCAGCCTGTTAATCCTCACTCCTACTCTGCATATAAACCTACTCATTTTGCAACCCTGAGAGAAAAAGTCTGTGTGGGTGCAAGCTTTGGGTCAAGAAGTGGTTGAGAGGTCGATCCAGGCCTCCTCCAAGTGGCCAGCCACAGTGCTTGGGCACTGACAAGGCACCAGCTCTGTTGCCCTCATTTATCAGAGGAACACACAAATGGTGTTGTAGTTGGCACAGTCAGCGGGGAAGGAGGCTTACTGTCCCTTCTCACAAAAAACATAAGATGTGCTTCCACATAGCCCCGTGCAGAGGTTGGGAGCGTCAAGATGCAGTGAAATATCTGGGAGAGAGCTCATGCCAGAGCTGTACCATGAAGTTCAGATCTCTTAACCATCCTAGTCCCAGGGTTTTCTTGCTCGCCTCCCTTTTTAAAAGGGCATGGTTTTGCTCTCCTTCATTTTTGCTGAACCCCTGCTTCAGCTGCTGCTTCATTCCGTACCATCTGCACTTTATTTTCCTTAGCTGCTCTGCCTGTGACTACACGCAGTAGAAAATATCCATCTGTTCAAGGGTGAGGTATTAGATGGAGAGACAGTTTTAAATAGGTATTACAGGCATGTCAAACTAAACCAGAAAAGATTAGACAAAAAATGTCCCAGGAAAATCTGGGTGGCATTTTATTCTCATCAAAACATGAAAAATGATCAGAAGAGGGGTGGAAGGGAAAGGCTGTGTAATCGGAGAATCTCCCATTCTAGTTAAATTTCTGTTTTAATCCCAAAATACAATGATCTAACCATGACACGAAGATGATGATGTGCAATCAACTGTATCAACAGTTTCACAGATGTTTCTTTGAAGTTTAATGTTAATGAAATGCAGAGATGTGCCTTGTACAGTCTTTTTTTTTTTTTCCCATCTCCTCAAGTCCCGGTTTTCTCATTTGGTCTTGCTAATAGTGGAATTAATTTATCTCATTTAGTACCTGAAGAACAACAATCTTCAGCAGGTGGTTCCATGAATCACCGTCGTAGGAGCCCTGCGTTTAAGAGGGGCTGGGATGGAGCAGTAGGGAAGGTTAAAAATGAGTTAGCTGGCAGAACAAAAGATCTCTATTGGGGCATATTGGAAAATCTTATCCTGCAGCCTGGTAGCCTGACAGTTTTAAACTCCCTCGTCACCAGGGCTGAATTTATCATTATTAAAAGTACTAAGTAACATGTCAGTGCCTCTGTAGCTCTGAGAGATAATTGCATGCTACATACTTTAAGGAAACAAACTGAGGAAAAGACTATTTACATACACTAGGAACATGCACAGATTAGCTTCAGCTGGCCTGTTTATACTGTCAGCCCGTATTATATTTGAGATTAGATAAATGTACATAGATGTTAGGCATAACAAATATTTGGCAACGTTTCTCTGTCCTTGCGTTATGCTCTATGTAGCCGATTAGAGCACTTGCCTGAGGAAGCTGAAGACAAGGAGGTGTTTAACTCCTGCAGTGCGCGTGGGATAAGGTAACGGCCAGGCACAAAGGAGCAGCTCACGATTCTTGGTGTATGATTTCTGTCTGAATTTTCAGTTGGGCACTGCTCTAGCTAAAGCAGCGATGCATCAGGAGGAAGCATTATCAGGGTTTTATTACTTGATGGCTGTTATTTTCTTTGGTGTTGGTAAGTTAATGTCACTCGGTTACTTGTCTCTTGCAAGTAACCAATCCATTTGCACTGTGAGCTGGGAATAATAAAACCATAAAGAACTCAGTGGTCAGCACCGTCTAGTTAAATATTTAGCATTATATTTTGTAATTTCCTTCTTTATTTTTTTTTGGTATTTAATTGAATTGATTTTTCTATTTTTTTAATGACATCAGGAGAGAAAAAATACAGAAATCCAGCATGCTGCATTTCCCTGGTAGGAGCACAGCATTAGTCTCAGTGGCTGGGTACGAGGGCTGGGCAGCCTAGAGGCAGCAGGGACAGATTCCTGTGGCTCTCCCCGGGGTCCTGTTGTCTCCTGCTCCGAAGGAGCATCCTCGGTGGAGTAAGACACTAATAAACCAGAACAGGGCTAGAGGAGCAGGCTTATCTGTTCCCGTTTTTGTTTCTCAAGGTTTCTTCTGTGTCAGATGGTGACGATTAATCATCACGAAACATACAGTTTAATATTTGCCGTGTCTGTTTCTTCCATCCCTAGATCTCAAGATGGTTTATGTAAGTTCATGCATTATTAGTTCATGCCAACTACTGCACAGAAAGTTAGACTTTGTTATTTTAAATATGGCCTACGTTTTGGGTTGTCCAGTTGTTGACATCTGTTACAGATTTTTTAGAGGCTCTCACATGCCACAGCTACTATTGTTTCATTGTTAAACAATAATAATGAATACCATTTTATTACCCCAATACTGGTCCAGTAAGTAATCGTGGTCTCTCAGACCCAGCACGGTGAAGCCCAGAGATTTTTGTGGGCTGCTTTGGATCCAGAAGTCCAGCCCTGGCAGGCACAAGGGCAGGGCGATGGCATGGAGCAGGTGGGAGGCAACATGCCTCATGAAGGCAGAAGTGCACGAAATGGTGGAGAAAATGAGATTTTGGAGAACTGAGAATTTCTCCAGTTCTCAGAACTGGAGAATTTTGGATGCTGTCTTTGGACAGACTTGTTTGAATGTTTGCAAGTCAAAGCAGATGAGTAAACAAGTTCTTCACTTTTAGACCTTGATAGCCTTTAGCCATCTTTGATTCGAAGACCCATAAAATGTCTCTTCTGGGGATGTTGGCCTCTGTATGGAAAGCTTAAGTCCACGAGTGGTAGGCTGACTTGGTTAGTTACAGTTCCTGAACCCCTTAGAAAAGGAGGATTGGAGAAATCCATGGGGGTCAGTTCGGAAAGCGCTGTTTGAGGCGCTCTGACTAACTACCAAACTACCAAGTTGGCAACTGTGGAGGCTCTAAAAAATATTTCTAACTGTGCAACTTCAGATTGCCTAAATCAACAGTAAATGCATCTGATCTGCACAACGTCTTTCTTGTGGAAGCAGTGGTCCTCTCTTTTTGCCAAATTCTCTGAAAAGCTCTGTGGCTTGTTACCCATTTACCTGGAAAGAGAGGAGATCTGGAGCTGGAGCGAAACCTCCTCCGACCTCCTGCAGTTTGGGTGGGTTGTTCATCACTGGGCGGGTTGTTCTGCATCTCAGAACCACGTGTGGCTTTTCCCACAGCCAGCTCCTTCCTCTCTTCCTTCCCTGACTCTCACCCTACATAATGCCTCTTGAGAAACATGTGGTGTGGCGTTTCATGATGTAGGTTGCTGCTTTTCATGGCATTGCCCCACTGAGGCTCCTTTTCTTTGTTTGCTTACGCCGTGTAAGTGTGTTGGATGTGTTTGTTCCCTGGAGATTGTCCCAGCAGACTTTTTCGTGGCTATTTGTTAGAGTTTTGCTGCACACTTTGGTATACATTTTAAAGTGCAGTACGCCGAGCGTGCAGAGCTTTAGGTGGGATTAGCTCGTCAATAGTTGGCGCTGAACCTTCAGAAACGTGCTATTTTGTCTTGCCGTGCTGGCAGCTTGTTGCTGCAGATAGGGAGGATGACCCATGCTGTGATCTTCCAAAAGAGATAATGGAAGGGCCTTCTGAAGATGCTGTCGGTGCCGCTGATGTTATTTGCAGAGGGATTCCGCTACGGGCAGCGCGATGCATTTCTGCAAATACCGATCTGATCTTCCCACAGAAGGCAGAGGGATACATGCCTGAGCTGTGCGCACTCACCTGCTGCTTCAAAGGGAATGGACCCAGTGGAAGGACAAAGCTTGAATGTGAATTGGAAGTACTTTTGAGATACCGGGGGATATACTAAACCTGCTAAATGGGATTTTTTTGGGGACGGAGAGTGCAGAATATTAAAATGTCAGGTAAACAAAAGCATGTACAGGTGTTTCCATTTGTACTGTACCCGTAAAATCCAGCAGCTCCCACTGCCTGGAAAATTAATAATAGGCAAAGTCAATGCTAAATGGCCTCAAGAAAAAAGGCAACAAAATCTTATAACGAATTGGGATCGATATGATACCACTTGCAGTACAATATTGAGCCTCCCTTTCCCTCCCCCCAAAATCACATTGTCAGTTATACAGCAAAGCTTTTACTTACTTCTGCTAATGGAAAACTGTGATAACGATCTTTGAATAATAGGGGTTTAGAAATACCAGCTCTTGGGCCCTTCTACCAGCTCTACCAGTCAATACTGCAGTTTTCTTTTTGAGAGGCAGCAGTCCTAGGGGCTGGGAAGGAATCCATGCCACCCAATGTGTCTTGAAGAATTATTTTTTTTTGCATCTCAGATGAATTATTAAATGCAAATTCAGCAAGGCAAGGGAGGAAAAAACAGATTATTTTCCTTTTGAGTTTGCTGATTAGTCAATTGCTTAGTTCATGGAGGATGCCACTTGTGTCAAGTTTCTGTATACTTTCATAGAGCTGGAGCACGATACTTACAGTATCTCAAGTGAATGATTTTTCAATTAGCCTGCAGTTCCTTGGCTGTATTCCCTTCGCAGTCCTGCGTGGGTGATGTAGAGCAAAGGTTTAAGAGTTTTTGGACAATTTATGATGTTCGGAGAGGCTATTTGTCAAGAAACAATATCCGCGACAAGTTTTATGTTCAATTTTAGTCCTGGGTCTTTTGTTTATTTTTACGGCAGTATTTCTGAGGTGTTAAAGCTAACTTTAAGGTATTGTTTAAAATAGAGGGGGAGGGAGGAGGGAGAAGGGGTGAAGAAAGAGGAAAAAAGCCAGTGTTAAAAGATCGAGATATCAGGGGGCACGCAGCTCTTTTTATGCTAGGAGTGCAGATGGGAGTGCACTGTGGATTGGTTTACTCTGCCAGCCAAACCGAGAAAGAAAGGAAAGATCAGAAACATTTGAAAATGAGATCATACAGCATGTGAACTATACAGACATCTTGCCCATGTTTTTTTTATGAGAAGTCTTACTGACATTTGAAAAGTAGGGACCTGTTCCCTAGTCTTAAGGTTGACTGACATTTAAGGGCAGCGTAAGGCATGATTTCCTTCCCCTCTTTTTAAATTGAAGTTTTCATAAATCACGGTGAGCGAGAAGCCTGGTTACATCTTGCAAAGCGTTAAGATCTGTGTAGAAATATGAAAAAAGTAACCCATGACATTTTAAACACTTTGCTGAGTCTTGTTTTGTTCCACATCTGCAGAAGCACAGGTACAGAGCTGTACCTCGACAGGGCAAGGGAAACCAGAAAATGGTTGAATTTCGGGTCTTTATCACAGTAGCTGCTGCACACAATTATCAAAATCAGAGCAATCTGGGCTAGACTGAAAATACTGCTGAAGAAGCCACTGCTCTGCAAGTGTAATTTATGAAAATACCCTCTTTCCTAGCATCTTTGCTGGGATGTAACAGAAAAAAAAAAATGAGGTAAAGTTTGTATTCAGCCCTGAGCTGCATTTGTCCCTTCCAGTAAAGCCTGAGCTGTGGGTTCATTTCAGCAATGTTTGCTGGCTGTAGGATGGGGCAGTCCCTCACTTGCTCCCCTTCCTGATTTGGCCTTCAGATCAGCTGCTTTTGGGGTTACACCATCAGGAAATGGATGCAGTTTTAAATGATATTATGTTTTTTTCATCATGGGTGGGGAGGGAAAGAAGTGAGGAGGGAAGAGGACTATTGTGGCAAGCTATTAGGGTGCTGCACATGGTTGTGGCTGATGGCTTCGTAGTGAATTCCTATTTTGCATATTAAAGATGTAGTCCAAATATGTATTGAGGTTAAGTAGAAAATACAGTATTTATTACAAAAATAGTAATTTTCATTTCAGGGGTGAGTTGTAGGTACTCACAGCTACAGAGACGATGACAACCGCTTCCTTGTCAGTTTTTAAAGCCATTCTCTGAAGAATCTCATTTATTTCTTTGACACCCAAGCCAACTTAAAATGGTCACGTGAAAACTTACAAAGGGATTGATCTGGAAGTCACAGATAATCAAAGGCAAGGCCCCAGGAAGTTGGTTAGGCTGGAAACCAACCTAAATGCTCTGTAGCTGCTCAAAGGAGAGCAGCGCTGCTCTCAGCTGGCCCTGCTTCGGTGGGTGGCTGTGGGCAGATGTTGCAGACAGGCACTGAGGCTGCTGTCGGACAGTTGTTTTATAAAGGGTAATAAAGAGCATCAATGGAGGACATTAATATTTAGGTGGGTTCCTGCTAAAACTATCGAAAGAGGAGTGATATAAAGTGACATAAAAATTCCCGTATTGTAATTTGAGTAGCATAGAGGAGTGACTAATGAACTGCATTGCTTTTATAGCTAAATAGACTGAGAATAAGACTGTTTTTAATACATTCCCACTACGCAATTATCCTGGGAGGAATTTATATCACTTTTTGTATTTCGTTTGCGGTGTCATATATTGTGTGTGTGTGCGTGAGTAGTGGCTTCTTGTGTGCTGAGGAACAAAGGCTAAGCAGTTGAGTTGAATAAATAATTGTGTATTTATCTCTTTCTAATCCAGAAGTCTTTCTACTTATATATTTAAAAAGCACCTGCCAACAATTTAGTAAGACCTTTTTCAGCAGTGGAAAAGGTTTTTCATTTTCCTATTGCAATAGCCTTTTAACAATAAAGGCCAGAAGTACAGGGCAAGATTCACTAATGCCCTGGCATTAGCCATCAGAGGGGGATGACCATCAGGGAGCTATTTCTGACACCCTGCTTATCGAGTGATCATTACTAAGGACACCAAATAAATGATAGTAGCTTCAAGGTTTCTCTAATTTAAGGTCAGCCAGCTGTGGTCATAGTAGAGGCTAGCAATTTGCAAAATCCAGGGGCACCTTTCCCTCATTCTCCCTTGTGATTTCCCTCTGCATTGCTCCCAGCTGTTCATTCATCTTCCCACGTGAGCTCTCCTGTAGAGGTTTCCTCCTTTTGTTTGAAGCCAGCTGAGGTCCATCTTCAGCTGGGCAACAGCCATGTTCCAGCTCTGTGAGCTACATCAAGGGGGCTCCGAAGCCAGAATGAGAGCACAACCTACTACAGACATGAATTAGTCTAATACTATCTCTGCTGACTACACCTTTCGTGTACCTATTGTCCAGTGTATTCCTGCTTCAGGAGTATTGTCAGGCTGGCTACTGCTTCCCTAGGGGTTTCACAGCCAGAGGACCTGGTAGCTCTCCTTTGTCTCCATGTTGTTTTTTGAGCATAGCATTGGAGTTAGAGTACAAATCTGGAAGTGTTTTCCATGTTTCTAGTGAGTATTTAATGAAGTTTGACCATTCAGGACAGTATTAACAAATCTTGAGAGTAAGATACCTCCAACGCATTAGGGTCTGTGTTCAAAACCTAGCAGGCAGAGTAAGGTATTCTGGATCTCACATTCCTGTAACAAATGATTTAAACTTTAAGCCCTCGATTTTGTCTTTTTTTCTGAGTGTTTTCGTGCTCTTCAGTTCCTCCAGACAATCCTCTTTTCCTCTTTTCTTGGGCATAGGTTGTAGGACTCTAAAATGACTTCTCTTGCAGATGACTGCTTAGAAGGAGAGAGATTTTGTGCAGTGGAAATACAGCAACAGCGACCAGCAAATCTCTTAAGGCTTTTGCTAGACAAAAACGACCCTGGGTAATCCAGTAACTGTGTAAAAAGAGATTTATTCTGCAACAACTGCCCATTGCAGAAGAAAGCAACCAGCCTCCTTCATACACCTTGAGTTGTGCAGGTGTAAAACAAAGCGAGAACCGAGCCCTCAGTGCCCACTCGGGCTGCCTGAGGCAGTGACTCCTGGGCGTGAGGTGGCCTCACGGGGCTGCTATGGCACAGCAGAAGTGCCAGGTGGAGAAGAAGGCCTGTTGGGGTGAAAAGGTGAAGGCCACCTCCAGTATTCATCTGTCTCTTCCCCTGAGGTAGTTCCTAAAATCTGGATAGTTATTTTCTTGCTTCAGTGTGAGTGATAACCAGGAGGCACAGCTCCTGCCTCCACCTCAGAGAACATCCCTTCACCTGGTTTGAAAGGGAAACAGAGAAACCTGAATTCATCCCACCGTGATGGGATGGAGCCTCTCGTTGTCCTGACTAGTGTTGTGGCTCTTCTGTTCCATACTGTTACGCTGGTGGTGCTGAGCTATGATGAGAGAAGACTTGGTCCATCACCAAGCGCTAATTTCAGATAATTAATACTTGGCACCAGAGTAGCACTTAACAACCATGACTGGAAGATGACTGACGAAAAGTCCAGGCATGGCATCATCTAATTATTGCTTCTTTTTGCATGTGCCAAGGACTTAATCATTTGGTACTTTTTTTTTTTTCTGGGGGGAGAGGAAGTGATTACAAGTTTCTTATGGGAAGCAGAGGTACCACTGGGCTACCATTAGCAGTGCCATGGGTATGAAGGACAAATAATGCTTGGTGGTCCTGCCAGCATTGTGTTCACCACAGCCAGGCTCAGGATGTATAAATATTACTCTCTGGTGAGAGACATAAGTGGCCCTTCAAAACAAGCCTTTCTGTGTTTTCCTAGCCTTCCATCCTTGTCCTTCACATCATTTCTTAGTCTGAATGTTTTGCCGGGACATCCTGGTAGCTCATTCTCAGCTGAACTCACTGAATCTGTTACTTCCTTAATTTCAGTCTCTTTTTTGGTGTTCAACTTTAGTTTATTGTTCTGTTACCAAAAAAAAAAAAAAAAAAAAAAAAGGAAATAAAATCTCACCAGTGGGTTATCCCAATCTCTCCCTGCTCTAAATTTAATGCAGGTTTTTAATATAAATGAGCTATCTGTTCAGCTGGGGAAAACTGAGCGCAAGTGACAGCGTGGCTCAATTACTGGGATTCTCGCCTCTAGGCCAGAAGGTTGCGTTTTCATTAGTCCCATACCAGGATGTGGCTCGTCCCCAGCGCTGCAACTGGGTGTTGTGCTATTTGAGGAGCCACTCTCTGGATGAAATACCGCATTGAAGCGCCTTTTGCTGGTGGCTGGTGTCCAGGTAGAAATGGAAATATCCCAGAGAATTATTTTCTTTTTTTTTTAATGGAGGAGGTATAATCCTATTGTCCTCATAGTATTTCCTTGTTCAACAAAGCAAGCACTAACGTCAAAGTCTGTGTGCAGGAGCCACTGGTGAGCACACAATGCCTTCTCTGTTCAGGAGAACGGTCACTCCTGGTGGTTTAGCAAAAGGCATTTAGGGTGCCGCGTATCTGAAAGGCAAATTACAAGACCCAGTTGTATTCTAGAAGAGAAGAAAGCATAGAAACAAAACCCCAAGTGTTGAGTTTCATACTGGATAGCTCATTAACTTAAAAACAGAGTACGGATGTAAATTATAACCCTTGTTATTACTCATAACTACAGTTCAGACGATAACTTGGCAGTTTGCCCACAACTCTTTTATAAACCAGTAACCTCCGGAATAAATTATACATCATACATAATACATAATTGTCCTTAAAAAGGCAATAATTGTTCTAAAAGGTACAGTTTGCAGCATATTTCACGTGAAGCATAAGCCACAAAGCCAGCCCGGTTGTTCGGGCTGTAGGTTACTGAGTAACCTGTGTGCCGGGGCAGCTTCTGGTTCCTGCCCAGAGCGTGTGGTCTCCTGGTCTGGGAGCGTGGGGTTTTGTGTCTTTGTGTGCCTAGTTTCTATTTTTAGCAGCGGTGCTAATTTGGGTGGGCAGGAGGGGCTCATTGTCTGAAATAAATGCAAATGATGAGGAGAAATTTAATTACTCAGCGGCTGTATAGCTCACATGTAAGCGACTATTTCACAAAGCCAATGCATGTCTTCTTCCAGAGTGCTCCTCGCAGGGATTTCTGTGTTTCCTGCAGCTTGGGCTGGGGTAGATACCCATACCTGTCTCTTGATTTATCCTTGAAGAATCCTGATTTATGTAACATGTGTCACCCCAGAAGGGCTGGTGTCCTGGGGTAGTCGCTGGGGTAATGGGGTAATCCATCCTTCTCAGGACAGGCCACTTGAGCTGTGCTCAGCTTTGCTTTGAAGGGGTTTTCAGCACAAAGACACCACTGCCAGCAGAAGCACCACGAGAAGCATCCTCTCCCCATTTCCAAAGCCTCTTCACATCACGTTTGCTCTCCCTCCTTGTTATTTGTTAAAATTTCAAGTTTGATTGTTGCTATCCACCTATTGAGATGGCTGCATCTTAGGGGAGGGGAGGGTGATCCCTGGCTTACCTAGGTACAATGCTCTGTAAGGCAAGGTGCTATGTACATGCATGCTTTTCCTGCTCATATCATGATATTCTGGTAAAGAAGTACTACTCTGAGAGTACCATAGTACAAGGAGTTTTGGTGTTTGTCCTGCCAATGGTTTGATTATCTATTCAGAGCAACTCACTGTTTTCATGGAGAATTGCATTACCTTGGTGTCAGTCAAATATCTTCAATAACATACATTTAGCAAAAACCTCATTCATAGCATTTTGTGCTCCCCATCCTGTACCCCAAATCCTTTTCGAAAAGCATGCTTCCTAATGGTTTTTACTTATTTTTTTTCAATTTGCAGTTTTATGATGTTAATATTGAGTTGACAGCGTAAGACTCTATGATCAAACTTCCAATTAATTCTCTTTGCTTGTAGATATTTGTGTAAGATAGACAGCAAGAAGGTCATGTGTACTTTGCTTTCTTTTTTTCTTTGTTTATTTGCCTGCACAAGACACATTACAGGAAACCTTTCACACGGGAGTTGCTCTGTCGCTGCAATAATTGATACAGGAATGTTATGTGAAGGTCTCACTGCGCTGAATAAACTCGCTTTTTCTCAGAATGAAAAGATAAATGGTGGGACCTGAAAAAGAAAACTCTTTAAAAATGACCTGCGGTGTAAGATATATAAACTACACGAAAAGTACCCACATATTTTTATCGTTGTAGAGAAAGGTTGCCATTTTTCTCCCACAGTAACAGAATAATAATATGTTCAGTTAGCAAAAACTTGTACAAGCAAATGTTAAGATGCTAATAGATGTTGCAAGCCAGAACTTGAACAGAGAATTCTGCTTTTCTAATGTGGGTTTGCTGCCCTTCAAATGATTAGATTCTGTCAATCAAAGACTGTTTTCATATATAAAGCTATTATAGCCTGATCTTCCTCATTTCTGAAGGGCAACCAAACTTGAATGCTCTCCGTGATAAAATACCGGTTGCTTTATGCCCTGATTTTATAGATGGGTTTTAAAACAAATTTAGTCTTCAACTTTCTGTGGAAATAATTTGAAATGCAATTTACTATGCATTTATTCGTCTTCTCTCCTTTTGCTCTTCAGATTTTTCCACTGATATATTGATCACAGTGGATAAAGAAGGTTATCTCATACCTTTTTCCACCATGGCCCTTCTCCCCATCCAGTCTTCCAGTTGAGCTACCTCTAAGCTATCTAAACGCAAGAAGACATCTTTGTTACTGAGACGGAAGCTTAATTTTAGTGTATTAAATCTTGGAGCAAGGTTACCCTAGCGGTACAGGGCTTGTAGAGTGACTGCATCTGAACTATTCTGCCAGCCCAAGTCCAATGTGGAAATCAGACCTCTGGTGGTCAACACTACCTCTCATATTCTGGCTCAGATGTGAGACTGATCCATTTGGCTTCCCGTTCATGGAAACTTCCTCAGGGTAAAAGGAAAGAGAGTGAGAAGGGGACCCCCGGATAGCCCTGCCCCATGGGTAGTCCATCTACCCCACAGCTACCTGGGTCTAGGCATTCGCCAGTTCTCATGGTGATGCAGCCTCAAGAGGCAATGGAGATGTAGTTGGTGGTTAGAGCCAAAGAACCACGGTCAAAATACACAGAGAAAGCCCTGAGATTGTATGATTTGAAGCAAACATTAGTTAAAATCTCAGTGTTTTCAGGTGTACCATTGTATTTTTTTCTGTTTTAAACTCTGGATGATAATAAGGGTTTTGTATGAGCCTGTGGCAGTGCTTGTTGAGATATCTTAATGGTGTTTATTAATTTAATTAACGAAAGAATGTGTTTAAAGGCATAAGCACAGAGACAAAAGTAAGGTCTAAGTACCTATTCAAGCTCTCTGTTTCCTGTTTTCTGTGCACTTGATTTCAGCATTAACGCTACAATAGCATGAACAGCATCTTTGGGAGCTTTTGAGCAGATCATTATGGATGCCTCAGGCTTTGCTCTTCCTCTCTTGGGTCCAAAACTCCTGTTGGCTTTGGCAGTACAACACAACATGTCTCATCTTTTGGGGTAGCAGCCTACAGGATTTCAGGGTAGAAATGACAGTTACCTGATGAGGGTATTGTGGGATTTACATCTGTAGTGATACGACAAACATGACAGATTGTGCACTCCAGCCATTTAAGACTCGCTCTTTCTGGCTGGCTGTGCCCACGTTTCATCCCAGGTTGCTGAGTGGGAGGCTGGATTCATATTCTGGCAGGCTGGATGGATGAAAGGCAGCCTTACAGTCCACCTTACTCTAGATTTACCCTAAAGATGGAAAATCGGGTAAAACATTCTTCTTGCACACATCCTCCTCCTGCCTTGCCTAACCAGCGCTGGCTGGCGGGGGTGCTCCAGGCTGGAGCATCCCAGGCATCCCAGTCCCACACTGGTTGCTTTGTATCATCTGATTTATCTCAGACCCACATCTTTGGTATGATTTGTGGCCCCAGACAACTGCCTTTTTGTTTTTTCCCCTAAAGGTGGCTCTTCTATCTTCCTTTCCTTCTTCATTTCTCTTTGCAGCAAACCGCGTGTGCCAGGGCTCGTAGCGTACAGCGCGGCTCGGTGCTTAACTGCCTGCTCTTACAGCGTTACGCTTCCCAGAGGTGCACCAGCAACTGCCAGTTATCATGTCCTTGTCAGCCAGAGCATGTCAAATAATAACTAGCTCTCACCCGTGCAGCACCGTGCTTTCCAGACAGTGTGGGAGCAGCAATTAGAACTTGGCTTTTCCTCGCCCGGGCTGCGAGGAAGCATCGTGGTTAGAGCACAGCTCGGTGCTGCTGATCGTATCGCTTCCCTCGTGCCGTCACCGACTTGCTGCATCTCGTTCTGGTAGGTGAAGCGCCCCGTGTCTGTGCACCACACGCTAATTAAAGGCTGGTATCCAGCTGGAGGAGTTTGCATTGCTTTAACAGCCTTTGTGGTGCTGTCAGGGAGGTAGGTCTACCTGGAGATGGGCAGTGTTTGGAGCGGTTAAAGCTTGTGAAGGAGATTACCATAATTACAAGTGAGTAACGCTAAACAATGAAAGCCACGTATGGAACGGTTCCTGAAGTACAGCGTGCCTGGAAGTGTGACATCTCCGCGTGCCGGCTCAATTAATCAGTTCTAGGTTCTTGCTGTGTTTCCGCCAAATGCAACTGCATTGGCACTGTGCTTAGGAGTGCTGCTAGCGGCGTTTCTTGCCTTCATCTCCTCATTTTTCTTCTAAATATGACCTCATTATTAACGTAACTGCGATTCTCATTTTATTTATTTCAAGTGACTTTCCCCATGGTATCACTTAAGAACATTCCTACAGAAATCGTCCTTAACAGACTTCCCTGAGCCACGTTCCTTCTGGTACTTGCACGTGTTTTGAGATGGTCGCCACAAGTCGTGACAGTGAAAAAAGGGTTAAAACCAAGAAATACAAGTACATCCTGGATAGATGAATCCATTTTTCCACTAATTAATAGCATACTTCTAACAATGGAAAGCTATTAAAACATGAAGGTATGTTTTGTGAATCACATTTATCAACCACTATACATGCTGAAGTTCCATTATTTATTCTGTATTTTTAACGTAGCGTATGGATTTTTTCATTCAAATGTAGAAAGTAGCAACAAAAACATTTTTTTTCTCCATTTAAGTATATATTCATGCAAAAACGAAAATGTAATAAGAACAGTACATTTTTATGTCAACAGTAACCTTTATGCAGTGTTCTTTAGATAAAACTGTGAATACTGGAAGAGAAAAAAGAAAGATAAGTGGTTCCCTTATTCATCTTAGTCCAAAATCTATTTTACTCACTGCTGGTTGTTGGCATTGTTTGATGATATGACACAGTTACAGAGTATCAGATTATCAGAAAAGGAGATTCCCAATTTAATAGTTACTTGCAGAAATCAAAGTGTTTTTTCCTTTATCTTAACATCTCAAAAATAAGTAGCTGTTAAATTTCAAATCATGTAGTCTTCCTGATTTATCATCATATCATGGATGCACTTAGCTGTCTAACATCAGGGAATCCAATAAGTCCTGCCACATAAGAAGAAAAGAGAAAATCCTATTGGATAATGGTTTACATTCTCCCCTACAGTGATTTATTTCTGTCACAAGACTTAATTTTATCACAAGGCAGATGCTCCATCTATATCAGTGCAATACATTCCTGCATTCATTTGTTTCACGCAAAAATTGTACCTGATGTATTTTCGGATGCATTTTGGCTTATTTAGTACGTGGAGTGATTAGATCGTGTTTAATCACATGTGTAATTTCCAGTTTTCATAATTCTCAAGCATAATAAAGCAAGGCCCACGTGAAGCAGCGTAATATTAAATTAAATCGCAGGGAGCAGCAGTTAGCGGTGCAGCTGGCGTTAGCGCTGCGATCTCTGGCGCGTCACGGCAGAGCACGTCAAACGAGGTAAGCAGAGCTTACTCAGGTGATCGTCCTGATGAGAGCCTGCCAAACTTTGTCTTGCATTAATTTCACCGGGGTGATAGTAACAAAAAAAAAAGTCATCACACCTTTTTCTTGGAAATCTTCAGTGGGGATCCTCCGTAGTTCCCCCAAAGCCAGGAAGCCTAAGCAGCATGCCTCTGTCACGATCGCGTGTCTGACCAACACCCCCCCTGCCTGTCTGCCACTTAATACAGATTACACTCTCCTGAATAATCATCTTTATTCCGCGGGGCAGCTGAGGTCCGCAGGTCGGCATCCTCTGCCAAGAGGCGGTACAGGGTGGGAGGGGGCTGCAGCCGCCTGCCCGAGCACGGCCGAGCTGCAGCTGCCCTGGAGAGCAGGACCACAGCCACCAGGAGATCCTGGGCTGCACCTCACCCTCAGCTCGGGATATGTGCCATTCCCCTTCGACATTCTGACTGCAGGACTGTCTACTCTCAGCTGCCACCAACAAGTGACAGCAGAGCTGTGACTTCCAGGAAGTTTATTGCCGTTTTCTCCTTCCTTCCTACGCTTCCCTTCTCTTCCAAAAATCTGCTGTGAGCAGCTGCCCCCTCCCACGGCATGGAGCGTGGACAAGTGCAGGTAGGCTCGATGGAAAGCTTCCCACGTTCACAGTGTAGTGGTAGCACTGCAAGCAAATGAATAGATGGGGAAAGAGACCAAGTTAATGACAATTCTCCAAACAGCTGTTGTACAATTCAGCTTCACTACTTCAGTTAATTAATCAGCACCTTGCTGGCAACTCTAGGGGAGATACTCGTTAGATACTGGTAGCAAACAGACAATGCTTTCATATCAAATATGTTCAACAACATCTAATACAGCGATAACTTCCACAAAAGAGGGCAGGGAATACAGAGACTCATAGAGGCGTTCACGAAGAAGCGTTTAATATGCGTGTACACACGGGTGTGCTGCATATGCTGCTCACTTTGTTATTGGTGTCTGGCTTAGAACACTGTGGACTAACAACTGCACACTCTCACGTGTTCCCCGGGGTTTTCCTTTAAGATAATTTTCCTATATGTGTATTTATAGATGTATCCTGCATAAGCATGTGCCATACCTTGCTGCATTTGTGTATTGTTTCAGAGGAGGTGAAACGTTGTCAATTAAATTGTCCTGTGTTTTGCTGCAGGATGAAGAAGGGGCAAAGTTAAATCCCTTATGCAAATATATCTTGTAGAAAGTCAAAATGTGACTGAGATTTTAAAAGAAGCAGCCGGTAGAGTGCTGAGTCTACACATTATGTTGGAAAATGGCTGTTGTCTCAGAGATTTCCCTCTTTCCTCTTTGGCTTTAAAAAGGAGATACTTTGCATCCTACCTACCGAGTCAATAGCAGCATTCATATTTTATGAGGAATAATGCACAGAAACCTTAAAACAATGAAATTACATCTCCACATTTGTAGTATATTTTATATTTTAGTACAGTCCTAAAATTGCCATTAATGAACGTTAGCTTCAAGTTCAAGACAAAACTGGCTTTTAAAAAATGTTACAGCCCTGTTATGACAAAAATTTCTTTCTGCCATGCTGATTTACTGTTAAATTGTGATTCAATGCACTGTAGTTCTTTTCCTGAGACCTCTTCTCCTTCTTTATTCACTTTTCTGATTTAACCCTCTTGCAGGGTAGGCAGTAAATTGCAATGAAAATGACAGCGCTTAAGAGACTGAAATATATTTGCTGTCAAATGTTCCATACATGTTCAGTTTAATTTTTCAGTTGACTTTATTGATTTATTAAGAATGATAATAGCCTGCGTATCACTTCATATACATAATTGTCACATAAATCTCCGGCAGTATGGACGTGTAATTGTGTCCACCGTAGAACGCAGCGCACAGGTTTAATGTTTAATGCAGTGTTGTTTGTGGAGTTGAGCACCAGGTTGGTTTATGGGTTTGGGGGGTCATTCAAAGCCTTTTGAAGCCTTGCCGAGTTTCAGCTGGTGGCGTAACCTTAGCTCGGACAGACTGCTGCAGCTGTAGGAGTTACCAGGGCTCCGGAACAGGGCTTGAAGTTGTATTAAGCAATTTATGTGGACAATTTATCCAGTCTGCTGCTATGTACTGATGTAGACAATTATAGCTCCAGCTCTTTAATGAAACTTACATTATGGTAGAAAGAATATCATAGCTTCTATTATACTCATGGGAACTATAAAGAGAAATGTCCTTTTTTAAATTAGCTTTACGGCGCTGAAGCTTTTATGTATTTACATGCAAGTACACTATTAACCCAAACTGCTTGTTTTGAACTCTGTCTGTTGTCAGCTATCGGGAAGTGACACAGGCTGTTAGAAAAACTTCTTTTTCTGCGTCTACCTTTAAGCATTGCTGGCATTTCGTGTTAATGGTGATCCTGCTAAAACTTCCACTTTGCTGCAGTCGTTCTCAGGATGGTGAGAGCAGGATGCTTTCTTAATCCTCCCTAATCTGTAGCAAAAACCTCAGATAAAAAAAGGACTTTTGTCTAATCCGTCTTCTCAGGTATGGTTTACTTTAGATTTGAGCTATAAATATCTTTCTTTGTTCTTCTGAGAAGCAAACTGTTGAAAATGGGGCATGGATTCGTTCTTCAGCTGCCCATTGCAGAGAAAGACCCTTTCTAATGTAGAGAAGAGAAAAACAGAGTGAAAGCTTTTGGCATGCGTCCTCTGCTTCGTGAATTTGCTCAAGCGCAGCCCATGTTGCAGAGCTGCCTTGTTCCCTTATTAACCCACAGGTGGCAGTGGGCATGGAGCTCCTCATGCTGAGTGGCATCACAAATGCAGGGGTGCCAAGCATCAGGAAGGTTCAGTGACCGTTTTCAAGAGTTTAAGACGTGCCTAAATTAGTCGTCTTTACCTGTTTTTCCTCTGCCGTTGCTCACTCCAGAAACCTTAGTTTTAACACTTCAACAATGCACCATTACATTCCTGCTTATTCACTCATATACTAAAAATAAAAATAGCACTATGAAATGGAGATATGGGGTGGGGGAGAGACCGTATGCTTGGAGTGAAATAAAATTCACAGTTTTGCCTTTGACTTCTGTCAACTCAATATTTCATCTGCATTTTCTCTATTTATACACTCCACGTGTCTCAGATATCCTTAAATCACAGTTGTTCTTCAGCTGAAGGCCAATCTGAGCAGGAGTGAACTCAACAGATTCTTTTCCTTTCTTGCCTGTAAGGAAGCTAGATGCAGGACCCACCTTACTGCTGTCCAGTTTCATGAATACTGCTTCATGCCTGAGGGTGAAATTTGGAAAGGAGGAATTGTTAAAAAGTGAAGTAAATGCCTGGGAAATGCCTTGGGATGATGTGATACAAGGGGGTGTAAAGTTAATGGGCTGTCTTAAGGCTTTTGATTATTCTTGTTTTATTTTGCAAACTTTTGGGGGGTTGTAGATGGATGTAAGAAAATGGCTGGTCTAAATTCACTGTATATCCAAAATCAGGCTTCAACAAGAGTTTTCGTAAATCATTATTCCCCAGGAGCAGTGTTACAAGCATCTCTGTATCCGGCTAAGGGCATCTCTATAAGATTGTCACTGAGCTAAAAGGAAAGTACATTTATGCCATTTATGTAGCTATGGCTTTTGCACATAATTTTCCACACAGCCCCAAATCTTCATAATAGCGATCCCTGGACGTCTTTGTCCATTCTAAATCAATTTTCCTTTCCTTCGCTTTACAAATCTACTAAAAAAAATCCTCTTTAAAAAAAAAAAAAAGGAAAATGTCAGTGCCCTGCAAATAGGGTACTTCTGAAATCTGCATATGTTTTCCATGTGCTTAATACAGGGGAAAGGTAAAGGGTGGATTTTATAATCCCTTGAAACCATGTGTGTATATCATAGATATAAAATATATATAGTGTTAGAGAGAAAAGGTTGAATTTGGATCTATAGTCGTTCGGAGTCAAAGATTAACGATGACAATGTCATCTGGTAATGAGGGGCTAATGGGGCTAAACTTCATCAATTAAATCCTTTCTCTTTTATAGATTCATAGATGATAATGCCAGAAGGGAATACTGTGACAATCTAGCCTGACCTCATCTTATAACACATACTATCAAATTTCCCTGAAATAATTCTTGTTTGAACAAGAGCATTTCGTTCAGAAATAAAGCATCCAACCTTGATTTAAAATAGCCAGTGACTGAAAATACCTGAGAAGCCTTGATAAATGGTTCAAATGGTTAATTGTGTCTCTCTGTTAAAGGTGTACATCTTCTTTCCTCTCTGAATTTTTCTCTCTTCAGATTTCAGTCATTAGTTTACGGCTAAATTGTGAGATGGAACAGTCCATTACGGAAAGTTTGTTCTCTGCTTTGCTCCTTATGATCTGCTGTGGAGCAGAACCCTACCGAGTGCTTTTCCCTCTCTGCAGTCCTGCTTTTTTGCCATCAGCTGCCCCTGAACATTAGGATGTGTTGGTATCAACCGAGTACCAACCAGTAAGTTGTTTGTGGGTGCAAAGGAGCAAAGGATGTAATTTCCATCCTGGGAAATTCAGTCCCTTCTTCACACCTTCTCCTGGCACTTTCCTTGCCAGGTGGCATCCTTAGGATGTGGCTGGGATGTAGAAAGTATGGAGGAGTAGTTACTCTAGCATTTTAATATAGCACAGGGTTTTGCATGCACTGGGAAGTCCTGCACTACTTGTTCTGATGTCTTGTGATCGAGGGGCGTAAAACCAACAGGACCACATGTGGGTATGTGAGATGGTAGGATGGAGAGCCTGGCTCTCCAGATCAAGAAGCATATTTCTGAAGAACTTCAGCTTGCTGGCTGAAGACACTTAGTTCAGTCTAGCATGGACTGCCCCCCCCCCCCAGACCAGCTCTTGCTTTTTTTTCTGAGAACGGGAATTGTGAGGGAACAAGGATGCCCTCAAAACCGGTCAGATAAGGGTTTTCAGTTTACATTTTAAGCCAAATAAATATTTATGGCTTTTTCTGTAAGCTGAAAAGCTCTGAGTATCTCAGAAGGAGTTTCTGGCCTTTCATCATCTTCATTGATCAGGATCAGCATTAATCAGTTTAGGAAAAAAGTCTTTGCCTCTGCAGTTTCCAGGTGCTCCTGTAGCAAACATCTCTGGAATAGCATCCTACATCAGCGTTACCACAGCTCTGAGTAGTCAAAAAGATGAAAACACGGGAACTTTAATCTTCGCTGTTCCTGAAATGTGTAGCACTGCTCCTCAGCACGAGCTCCGTCTCCAGAGAGGCCAGCAGTGCTCTTGCTGTTCTGAAATGGCAGATAAATGGGGCTGCTTATGTGTCTGGATGGCGAATGGCAGCTTCTTATGGATAATGTAGTATTCTAATAATTACTGTAGGAAAATGATGTAACCTAATGTGTATTACTTCTGCTTACTATAATCTAAAATGTATTAGTACTGTGGCAGTACTATTCTGTTTAATGGTTGCATTAATACACACACTGTGGATGTTATGGTATGCTTGCATTTATATCACATACTTGGCTGCAATATTTGCAATAGTTTTACTTTCAAAATCGTGGACAACGTAGCCTGATTTCATGGGTGGGTCATACCTCAAATATTAGGTTTCATGGCTTGTTATAGATTATTAGGAAAGTCATACGTGGAAATTATTTATATACCTTAACTAGTTATCAATACAAATTTTATGAACAATAAAAACAAACAGCAGCCTCTCAGCAGTAAAGCTATTAGGATACATATTATAGCATTTGTATTGAGGCTTCTGACCGCTTGCCTGTTCAGAGGTATCAGGTTCAGTCTCTTGAAAAGGAGCTCGGGCCCTGAGAGCTAGACTGGATGGCATTCATTTTCCAAGGACCCAGACAAGATTGCCCAAGTATTTTGTTGCCAACAAAAATAGAACAAAACATGAAAGAAAATATCCCTGTTTTATTAGAAGTTTATTCTTGAGACAATGTGCCTTTTAAGTGACGTCTGAAAATTCTGCTATAAATACAGCCCGTGGTTAGCATGTTGTATTTCCATTTAATACAGGTATAACATGTTATTATAGCTCTCTGCCCAGCTCTCAGGGAAATAAAGCAGTCCCAGGCCTCTCAAATATTAGGATCTTCAGCTTGATTTGTCGCATGCTTGCAGGTCTTTGATTTCCAGCTCATCAGCCATGAAGATGCTCATTATAGAGATTCCTGTGAGTTTCCTGTTAGCAGCACTCTAGATATGAGCAGCACTCAAGTAATGCTCCAGCCTGAGAAAAGGGACGGGCTCCATTTTGCTTACCAGCAATTTAAGAGGCATAAAATGAACTGCACTGGGAGGAAACAAATCCATCCATCAGTCTTATTACTATTTTCTGGTCTCTCGTTTTATTTTTCTGTTATCTAGAACTATATTGCTTATTTTAGGCTATAACACTGACAGGATCTGTTTAAAACCAATTAAAATGCAAAATTTAAGGTTGCATGCGAGTATAATTTTATATGATTTACTGTCTGGCTTTTGCCAGGCACTCCGCTGTCACCAGCATAACATTTGGTAAATAACTGAATTTAGGGATTGTGCTAACCACAAGGTATTACGCGTACCCCTCTTTTTTCTATATCTGCTTTGAATAAGCTATTAAATATATTGGAGATTGGTTAATGAACAGAATAAGGCTTATACAAAAGAACTTAGCATTTAATGTTTTAACACTACTGAAATGTTGAAGTTCAACATTTTTCTTCCATTTGTAAAGCCTTAATTAAATCAGATTGCAAAATACTAAGTGAACAGTGACAGATTTGCAGGAGATTATTTGGAATCAGAACATCTCGGAGACGGTTTAGTTACATTTTCATCTGACCTCTGAGCATAGAAGTTACCCTAGCTGAGGCTCCAAGAGCGTTAAAGTCAGTATTAAAGCTGGCAGCATTAAAGTCAGTAGCAAATTCACTCGATCGGCGGAAAATAGGCCCTACAATTACTGACTTAAGAAGCTCAATCTACTTACTTTGTCCATGAGAAGGATGGGAGATGATGTGATGATGGTCTACAAGGTATTACCTGAAGATGATACCTTTGATAGCAGATAGCTGTTTAATCTAGGCAAGGAAGGTGAGCTGAGGCTCTAGGGTTAAAAGATGATCCCAACAAATTCAGATGAAAAATTGGCCATGGTTCTTCAGGAGTCAGATTTGCAATAGGGTACGTGGGGCCATGACAAATTCCCCACTGGGAGTTTCTAATTCAGACTGCCGCTTTGGAGTCCTGGTTTGACTGGGGGGTAGCGGACGCTGCTTGGGCTCTGCTTCCAGCAGCTGGTGACAACTGTATTTAGGGGATCCAGAAGTTTTGAACCCAAAGAGTTTTCATCAGGTAGCCAGAAAATAAAACTACGAAGCTTGTAGGTGATACCAACCTACCCAAGGCTGCCGAAAGCCTGATGGTCACAGTGGCGGCCTGTTGTGTCAGTATCGTGGGCTTTGTGCTTTGCTGAGTGACAGGCCGCTCCCCTCAGAAATGGCTTCTCGGAGAGCCTGGGGCCACCCGGTCCCTCCCCAGCCTTTCTGGCCGAGAAGTGTGCTGTCCTCACCGTGTCCCATGGGAGATACAAGGGCCGTGCTGTTTGCTCCCCACTCTGTTTTCTTATTACATGGGGCTGCAAGCCAAGCAATGGTGTGGCTCACCGTGACTGCAGCAGGAGTCAGGCGAGGGGACGTTGTCCTACCGCATGACGTCTTTTGCAGCGGAAACTGATTTTCTGTAATGCCACGGATTATTCTTCTGAAGATATTGTGGAAGGAGGATTAAGATTCAGTCATAATTGCGTATTTTCTGTTGTGGCTGTTGCTGTACACAGGGGGGTGATGCACCTAAGTTACCTATCTACAATGTTCCCCTGACAAATGCTCCATGAGCGCCTCCAAGAGAAAAACAAAACAACCCAGTGTCTTCTAAACCTGCTATAAAAAGACAAATCCTATAAGTGCTATTTTGTTAAAAATAGTTCTGGGCTATTTCATTGAGCTGTGTTTTCTCAGACCTCAGGGTTCTTTGCAAAGGGCTTTAATTTTGAAAACTTAAGTCAAAAAGTCATTGTGTTTAAAGTCTAATTGATGTGGATAGCTATGAAGAAAACCATTGTGAATAGCCCCTTTTTTTTTCTTATCCAAGCTCTATTCATCTCATGTAAATGTTTCAGAAGCATTTTTACTCTGCCTTGAGGCATTTCAATTAATGCTCAGATGCATGCTGGTAAAAGCTTTACCTTATGCTTGTTTACTCTGAATTCGCTAGTCTTCAGCAGCAGGTTGAGCAGGACATCAATAGGTAGCAAAGACTAACATGAAAAAGTGAATAAAATCTTTTTTCTCTAGGGAGACTTCACATTTTCCACTTTGTTTCCAGAAGTGCTCCTCCCTTACTGGCAACATTAGGGCTCCCTTACTAGGGCTTAGCAGGATTTCCCCCAGCACTGTCACCATGCCTGTTGCTTGGCAGTGGTCATTCCCAAAATTAAATCTACATTTTCGTGACATCATGGTTAACATTTGAAATGGGGACAAGAGTCAGAACTGCACCAAGGCATGGCAGTAATATTTATGGAGTGTAGGGTTGATCAGAAAGCGCATACCGTCCCCAGCAGCCCCATTCCTGAACAAGATGATAGATAGGATGGTGCTTCATTGGTCATGGGTTGGTTGTGGTAGCCAGACCAATGCACTTTGCAGCTCACAGCATTCACCTGATGGGCATAAACCTCCTGGTTAAGATAGTTTAAATAGGCTTTTACTTACTTCATTTATTCAGCGCTGAAATTGTACAATATATTTTAAATCCCTTGGATTACTCCTCTACTTCTCTAAAAGAGGGAAAAAAAACAACCACTTTTCAAGACCTTCTAGGTTTATTTTAACACGTAAAGAAACACTTTAAGATGACCTGATGTGCATTAACGGCTTTCATATGAAATGAAAATTTGTTCTAGTGTTGATTCCTTCTAGTAAGTTAAGTGCAAGATTTACCCTGTTTGCATTTGTGGTTTTAGCTGTTTTAGCTGACCAGGAAGATGCTTTGTATGTGCAGCACTGTGGAGTGTAAATGATGTGTTTACAGGCAGAGGGAGAATTTTCTGTAATACTTCTGCAATATTGCAGTATTACTGTAATAATACTACTGTAATATTACTTTCTGAAATACTGATATTTCCACACAGAGCCTTCCAATAATACTAGGGTCAGTCTCCCCCACGAGCAGCCAGTAGGTTGACTAATGTTTTTCTAAGCATGGGACAATCTTAAAAGGTTGGTGGCAGATATAAGAGGGCAAGACAAACCTGAAACCCAAACAAATGCAGCGTAATGCTTTCCTGCAGTGGTTTCAAAGCCTCTTGGTTCTCTGGTTGTCTCCTGCCTTCTAGCCTGGTACAACAGGTGTAGGTATGTCACTGACACACCTTGCTGCTAAGTTGTTTCTTGTTTCTGTTACTGCCCAAATTCTAGACCGAGGTAACTGTTACTGATTTGCATGTTTTTTTGGGTAGTACTATTTTATTAGTATAGCAACAATACCTGTGTGTACTGAATATTGCTGAATAGATGTGGGGAGACGGGTAGAGAAGCATACTGTGAAACCTGCGTGAGAGTTATGTTAGTCAGGAATATATCCAGACCTACCTAGCTCTCCTGGTTTGGGCACACCAGTCCTCCTGTAGGAAATACCTGAATTGTGAATAGAGAGAGGTCTGTGTAATTTAGGTTCCTAATCCCTCATTAATTAGGTTCCTAATCCAGATCTTGCTCTCTCTGCAGGCTTGCAGAGGCACCTACTTCCCTTTGTTGACTGCAGAGGAAATTTCCACCCTCATCTCCATAGCCCTGACCAAATAGGTTGAACAGTAGTAGTAATGAATGCCTGGAAGCTGGAGTAACTGGGAGAAATAGGATGAATTAAGGTTTAAAATAAAGAGCACAGAACTCTATCTGGAAGGATGGATGTGGAGGAGAAAGGGAGACTTTTGGAAAAGGGAGTGATGAGGAGAAAGGGAGACTTTTGGAAAAGGGTGGCTTTTGGAAGCAGCAGAAAGGGGAAAAAAAAGAAAAAGAAAAGAGCATTTCCTCACGTCGATTGCACAAGACTGCTCTTAACCTTCACTCATACAGCACTCACATAAATGGAGCTGCTTCTTGATAATTTTATTATGGTGGTTATTTTCAGTGGAACTTTTAAAACCTAATCAGTGCTCCTGTGCCATAAAAAGTTTAAAGGCAGAAAACTTTCAAAATTCTTTTTCTATACAAAGCTAATTTAGTTCCACGGAACAGAAGTGGCTTCAAAACTGAACTGTAAGAGTCTGTTCCAGCCTGGATTTTGGGTTTGCTGGGAATCCAGTTAGCTAATAAAAAATGTGCAACGTTTTCGCTTGCCTAAGTTGCAGCAGCTATGTAAATATCAGAATGTTATTCTGGGTAATCAAACAATGGGAAAGTTGTTTGTGTGTACTGCATTATTGTTAATTAATTTACATCCAGAAGTACTTTAAATGTATATGCAAACATGCATTAATCATGTTTTAAAGGCGAATGTGGGAAGAGCAAAGCTTATAAGAGTGGCCGTGTAGATGTAGAAACCATTAATGTTTCCGATGCCCTGTGGTAGGAAGAAATATATTAAAAATTGATTTTTGGTTTCTGCCTTTTTCTTGGTAACATTTACAATAAAGGATATAGCAGAAAGTAGCCTTTAAATTGATATTTCAAAGCTTTTTATGTTTGGGATATGTTTTTCCGTATTGTTAATGGGTTTATATAGCAGAGTAAAAAGGTCAGCTTCTGAATATGATGGTTTTATTCTTCTATTAAAAAAAAAAGATGAGTTTAGCATTCATGAATTATTTAAATATCAACCAAAATATTTGGCACACTGCTATGGTAAGCATTATTATTAAAACAAGACTTCGAAAATGTGTCGTCCTTTGAATTTAATGCGAGTGCAGTGCAGTACAGTGTATAACATTAACTCTCTCTTGGCTCGCAGCAAGGTGTTGCTTGCTGCTGTGTCTGCATGCGAGGTGCAGCGAGTGATGAGACGTGCCTTTATGTTACTTTGGCCGCCGGGATTCAATCGTCACCCATTTACATGTTTATAATTGAAGAGCCTCTCGTCATCCAAGAAAAACGAACTGTGATGCATTTCATAGCTTCACCCAGTTCAGAGCCGCACTGCATTGAGCAAGCACTGTTGTCAGATTGTTTTCTTTTAATAAGATGCTTGGGAAAAGAGCCGTCCTTTTCATGTTTTAAGAGATGTCTGAAATGCAGTGCTGAGGAACCGCAGCCTGACGAAGTCGCTTTAGACAGGGTTTCATTAATCAAATGCCGGGTCTGATACTTTTTTTAAAAAAAAACTTTTGCAAATATCATACATTTTTGAATAAGTTCATAAAGATAGTGTTGTCAAGTGTAAGATTTACAGTGTTTTGTTCTGAATTACAGGAACTATTCAGGGATATGGTTCTATATTTTTTTAACAAGATTTTCTTTTACAGCTTCAACATAGTCATAGTGTTTTGATGCATTAATTGCCAAACCTCCTAAAGTGTATAACGAATGACATTTCATGCAGCATCATTGATCATATTTTTAGGGAGTCCATTGATGGATTAATAAACCATCATAAGCTCCTATGCAAAAAAAAAATGTTTATTATAAATGGGCTGCAATCTAAAAAGCCTACTGCTAAATGAATTGAAGCTGCAGCGATAGCTGAAAAACAAAATGACTGTAATATCACAGTGACAAAAGCCTGATGTGTGAGTTTCCTTTCCAAGTTAAGTCTTTGCAAGGAGTTTCTCTGTTCGTGGTGGTGTGGGCAGAGCTGGGGCCGGGCAGCCCAGCTGGGCTGAAACGATTCTCTCTGCAAATATTTGCTGTAAATGTGGTTACTCTGATGCCATTCAGTGCACCGTTGTAAAATGTTTAGTGCCTTTTTAATGTTGGCATAGCAGCTGTAATACATGAAAAGTGAAAATTTACACGGTAGGTGAAATAATATATAAAGAATAATAAGTAATTTAAAATCAGGCATAGACCATAAAGGTGTCATTTAGCACTGGTTTATATTTTTGCAAACTTAGCGTCTTGTTTCTTGAAGTTTGATTACCACAAAAACAGATGGATTCATTTTAACATATTTAATCTTGATGAAAATAACTCATTCTTAATTGCATTTATATTTAATTAATATAAGTCAGCAGTCTGAAGACAGAGGATTGCCATTCAGGCTTTCCGTGCATGCAGGCTAGGATGGTGTCACCTTTTCCTCAAGCTATACCCACGACATTTCCCCCCTTTTCAAGCAGCAGTACAAATATTTTTTTCTTGAAGATAGCAAAACCTGTGTGAAGTGAGTGAGTCCTGGAGACTGAACTGCAAGGGGAAGCATTCAGTTTGTCGATCTGCCCAAACCAGGACGAGCATTATCAGTGCAGGTTTCTGCATTACCTTTCTCCAGTCTGTTCCTGGCTGCGTACCGGAGGGCTGGCTGCTGACAGCTGCTGGACTGATTTTTGTGATAGAAGCATCTGGACCGTAGCAACTGTATTTACTTCCCAGCTCATTTCTCATCATCTGTGCGAGGGGATGTTGGTGTAGGGATTTTGAGCCATTGCTGTTGCGCAGGACATGTATGACCTGGTGGGTTGTTGGGTGAAAGGTTTTATTCCCACATTAAATGCCTCAACCACCCAGCCTTCCAGCTAGAGCTCAGCATCTGCCTGATTTTTCCCACTTCTTTTTCACGCTTTTAAAATAATGTTATGCTATATAGTGGTATTGCTAGAGTAATTTGCTATCTGTGCATGACACAGAGTTGTCAAAATGACTTTCTGGATGTTCTTACATACCTACATAAATATGTCTGTGTATGCATACGTGTGTATGTGCACATGTTTATGTGCACTTAAATATATAAAAGGTTTTTCATTCTGGTCCCATCCCATAGCACCATCAGACAAGCAGACCTGTGTCAGTCCTTCGTTACCACCCTGTGCTGTGGGAAAGGGCCACATCCTGCCCGTACCACTCTCCTACCCTGCCTTTCTACACTGCACATCTCTCAATACCACTGCTGTCCTCCGGGCTGCATGCAGGATTTTGGACGAGCCGGCACGAACAAGGTCAGTGGGATGTCCCCTGCAGGTGGCCCCGTCAAGGGTGATGGTACCGACCCGATCATGGAAGTACGTGGTGACTGCAGACCTACAGAACTGGAACCTTCCCGTGATAAGGACACGGGATGTACAAATGTGATTTTTACACCCTTTCTTTTATCATAATTGATGTTTCCATCTTATTCTTCTGTTCCTCGAAGTTATGACATTGTGTCCAAAACGACATTATGATATTCCCTCAAAATGTCATGGCACGAATGAGTAATTTCTGGTGAACGAATCCCCAAAGGGACAATTTGAACTCTTTCTGCTCTTGCTATTGAATCCCATTCAATTAAACGTGGGAATCCAGAGTCAGTTAAATGTGGAAGGGGAAAGCTTCACAGGATCTTCCTTGAAAGGCAGCTGTTAGTGGTAGGAAAACATTGAAGTCAGCACTCCTTAGTGGTGTTTCTTTTGTGAGACGTACATTAAAAGAGCTGAAATCTCTTGAGATGCTTCTGATAAGCACTGATATTAAATGCCATGGTTCTTTAAAGGTGAGCATTATTAATAGCACGCTGTGTCTTTTCATTGTACGTTGGCTGTCTTAATTCTTTGGTTCCTGTCAGCTGCTTTGCTTGGTGCTGCGTCCAATGTGCCTGTTTTCTGAAATCAAACTAGCTGTTTCTTGATGCGGGCAGGAGTAGCTCTCCCCTTCTTCACGTGGAAAAAAACCACCCCACTTACACGTTAGATGGCTCTGGTTTCTTTAGCATGTATTCTGTATTAAATAATTAATTCTCAGCTACTGCTGTTACCATTATTAGCATTCTGTTGGTGGCCAGCTCTGTTGCAAGCAAACCTTGGAGCTTTTCTGTGAAGCGTCTCCATTTTGCTCGTCGGTGGCTGAAGCTCACCGTACTCTCTGACTCGCAGGCTGGTATGTCTTTTCTAAGCCCTACTTAATCTTTATCAAAGCTGGCATAATCCCAGCCAGCCTTCACACAAAGCTTTCATCCCTGAAGTGTTTGAAACAATCCTAATTTTCAGAGCTTTGGGACTCTAAAGGTGGAATTTTCTGTGGTTACTCCTGCATCCCTTCCTCTAGATCTGTGCTACTGCCACTTCAGTGCCCCTCTCACTCCATATCACTTCTTGCAAAGGGCACGCCAAGGCTTGACTGAGTGCGCTGCTCAAGAGATTAAAATTCTATCAATGGAAATCATTGGCTCAGCCCTTCCATGTGCAATCAATAACAGCTCTTGTTTTCAAACAAAACTGCAAAGCAATACCGCCATTGTCTCATCTTTAATAGGCAGTGGAAATTTTGCAGTGAATTACGCCTCGGCTGGGAACCAGAGATTATTAAAAGAATAGTTTGCTTGATGGACTACCAGCACTAGTCACCAGCTTGTGCCAGTGGTCAGCAGTCCTAGCTTCCATGGATTTTGTTCCTGTCAAGTACTCCCTGAAGTCTCAGTCTCAAGCAGATAAGTGCCAGAGGGGACGAAGAACTTGGGCTGAGAGAAACATTCTTCAGACTTAGATTTCAATTTTCCAAGGGTGGGCCAAAGCGAGGGCCGGTTTCTCAGTTATTGCAGCTGAAGCGTCCTTATTCCCCAAGCACCAAACGAGACGGCAGCACTTTACATAGACGGAGCACGCACTTTATTTCGCCTGACAGAGTGTGTGTTGGGGGAGGTTGCATTTACATTCAATTAAGAGCGAAATGTTTCATGCTTACAGGTGGGTGTTTTCATCTGGGTGGAGTTTACGGAGTTATTAAAATGTATGTGAAATTTTACTGTGTGGTGAGAATTCAGTTCCGTTCAACCCAAGAGAAGGGTGCATGAAATTTCGGTATAGAGTCTTTGCTTTATCTTTAAGGAACATTAAAATGGACATCAAATAATAGAGTAATGTAGCGGGTTGAAAAAAAAAAACGAGCAAGGAGAAGCACGCGAATTTGTGTGACAACCAATTTCATAGCAAAAACTTTGCAAGACAAAATTATGTATGTCCAACACTGATAAGCCGTCGTGAATGTACATTTTCAGATGCAGTTCTTAGTATTCCACCCGTCCTCTCCAGCACGCCAAGAATAGTAAGCACAGTTCCAAGCACTCTCTGTATGAAAGTGGAAAATATATAGGGCATGAAACAAAACTTCAGTATACAGAACTGCCACTGCAAAGTTAAGGACCTGACATTGAAAGGAATTTGTAAAATTCCCTTCCCCAGCCCCTCGCTCTGCAGACAGCTCTGTCCTACTGTGTGCTGTTTCAGTTGCAAATGAAGTGCGCCTTGGCCGGTTCTTCTTCAGCTCTGTTAGACCTCAGTGCACGGACTGGACAGCGTTAAAACATATCGGTGGCCACAGGAAAGCAGTCACTGACACCTGCCTGTCCTCAATTAATTCGCTGGGCACGGTGAATTTTAGCTGGGGTGCTTTTCAGTGCAGAGCTTTGGGTGCTGTTGCCTGAGATGTGGCGGTGGGCAGCGAGCAAAAGGAAGAGAAGGAACGCGTAGCTGGTGGTGGGAAGGGGGGAAGAGACGAGCCTTGGGCTTGCTCGGTGTGTTTCTGATGGCGGCTGTGGTCTGCTGGTAGTCAGGGCTCCTTCCGATGGCCCCAGCCCGAGAGAAGTCATGGCAAAATCCTGGCTCTGTGTGTGGAGTAACACTCCAGCCTTCTTCTTGCACAAATCATCTCCCAGATCTTTTCAGGAACAGCCCTTAGTAATATGCATTTGCATGCACGTAGACGAAGTGATTCTGATAAGGGTTTTCCCAAGCATCTATTTTAGAGGTAGGCTTAGTTATGACATTCTCTTTTGACATTCCTGGAGGCTTTATATTTGTAATCTTCACATAGTAATAACATTCACTGTGGTAGGTAAAACGTAGCTATGATAATTACCCTTTCCTCGTGTTTGATGACAGGATGTTGTTTCTTTTTGTTTCCAAATAAAATTAAGAGGAAAGGAAAGGAGAGGTACCCTGCTGCCAGAGAGGGAGAGAGCGTCTGGCGTGACCTGGACAAGCTGTGGCAAAGAGGCCAGCGGGTGTCTGCTGCCGGCTTGTTGGGAGCCTGCTTTTGGGGCTGAACTTGCTGTCAAGAGCCTGCGGGGAAAGAAAAGGCTGAGGGAGTCCCCATTTCTGCGGCACCAGGACCTGTATCTGTAATATCTGCCTACCTGCAGGCAGAGGTGGGGGATTGGTGACAGTTATTCTCTTTACAGTCTTCATATGCATAGAAAAAGGCAGGGCAGAAAACTAATTACTTCTCATTTAATGGCTTCTCGACGTCTGGGGCTTATAGGATCGTAGAAGCAAGAAGTGTTAAAATCCCATGGACTGAACCCATCAGTTCTTTATGGCCTGCCCTTTATACCAACACCCTTCCGAGATGTTGCACACAAGTATATATATTCAGACCCATCCCTCCTTTCCTTTCCCCTCACACAAATGGCATTTCATTTTATTGAGATGTAGATAAATGTGCAGGGGGAGACTATGCTGTTTTTTTCAGGCCTTTCCTTAATACTATTAAATAATAGTGTAATTAAAGGCTCCAGCAATTCGCTATCTCTTTTCACATGGAATTACTTCAGATGTCTGGCATACACACTCACCCTGTTGTTCAAAGCCATTACAGTCCATACAGTCAATAATCTGCAAATTAAAAATTCAATAAGTAGACGCATTAAAAATTGCATGGTTCCAATTCAGTCCATACTCCCAATTCAGGCTGTGTAGTGCTGGGAGGAGGTTTCTGAGAAGCCGGAGATGTGACACCGTTTCAGGATGCCTCAGACCATCCCCAGTGCCTGCCCAACCCTGTGACAGCGGCAGAACGAGGGCTCACTTGCAGGCTGTATTGAATCTGAAGCTATCATATGAATAGATAACATCATAGATGGGCATAATTGGAGATTTCTCTCATAAAACCGAGCTGTCCAAGTAGCTTGGCTTGCTGGTAAGATTGATGCTGAACCAATGGCCACACATCAGCCTAAGGGGAGGTCCACGAATTGTCAACAGCACAAAGAGGGCTTCGCTCCTAGCCCTGCTCCATCCAGCCTCCCTCCATCCTGGTCGGGAAGCAGTGCAGCCAAAGGCCACCCTGCCTGATAGTCACGCTGTAGGAATTATTAAAGGAGCTGAAATGACACCTCTGCAGAGTCATTTCTGGCTTATTCTTCTGTTTTGTAACCCAGCCTGTTGTTTTGGGTTGAGGGGAAGAGTGGTAGGAAGGTTGCTTCTACCATGCTTAACGCTTTTGCTTCTTGTTGCTGGTTTCAAGTTGTTGTTTGTTGGTTCTTTTTTGTATGTAAGCCCAAAAAATCATCCTTGCAAATGTTGCTTTCCAGTAAGTAGTCCCTGCTAGCAAGAAGCCGCTGTAATTCAAAATTTGTGTTTCCAAACCACCTTGGAGCTCATTTCTGGAAAGAGAGGCTGGCTGCCATTGTAGTGTTCGGGCTGGTAACGTTGAGCATAGCAGAGGAGGGTTTCCTTTCCAAAAACCTCCTGACCGGGAGCTCAGGAGCTGGCTGGGAGCCTCAGCTCTGCCCTCGGGGCTGCTCGCTGTGCAGGGCACCAGGGAGGCAGCTCTAAAGGTGAGAGACGCTTCCCTCCTTCTGCAGGAAATTTAGAGCTGGCAAAGACACCGCTCCCCCAGACAGAAGACCCTGGATGTGAAGATCCTTCTGTCGGCACTAGGGTTCCAGTTCTACCCACCAGAAATGTTATTTTCCACGGTGTTATCTGTCCCCACCTTTCTCCCTGGTGTGAAAGGAGCTGCTGCTCTGCAGTGACTGCATCTCCTTTGAAGCCCTGTCAGTCTGTGCCTTTTACGCGAGAGATGCCATCAGACTGCACAGCAGGCTTGGGAAGATGTAAAGCCCCAGATGGCTGTGCCCGGCACAGGCCTGACTTAACAGCAAAGTTAAAAAACAAAATAAAAAACCACACAACACCAAAGGTACCAGATGACATCAGTTTTAATCACGAATGATCAATGCAGAATTATTTTAGACCTTTACTCACACATGATATTAAGGGCAGTTTTATCTCTTAACGCTGATTGATCAGCGCAGCGTAACACAAATGCTTTAAATGTCTCCTCCTTTTATCTCCGGTGAAACATTTATAGGGTGATTTTTTTCGCCCTCTCTCTCTGTTGTAGGGAAAGGCAGAAAGACCGTGATGGAGGAAATTCCTTCTGGTGCCAGGATTTAGGGGACGAGGGTGGTGACAGAGGGGACTGTGTGGGCTCGCTGCACCCCCTTGCCTGTTGGGTTTGGTCTCCGCTGTGCAGGATGACAAGCAGGTTCTGGGATGCCTGGAAGATAAAACACATCAGTCTACTCTGCATTGTGCTCTGTCCAGGGTGTGCACTCCAGTGGGAGTAAAATTTTTGTCTGGGTTTGGGAAGGAGTAGGGATGATGAATTTTAGCTCTACTAGGTTTGAACCTGAGCAGATCTTGTGGAGGTTAGGAGGTGTCAGAGCCGATGGGGATGCCCAGTGCTGTGGCACCCCGGTGGTACTGGCTGTGTTTGCCAAGCAGAAGTTAGCCTGTTTATCCTGATGGTTAGAGTCTGTTTTTCTATTTAATATTTACTAATAACACCATGCACTTACAGGGCCTTCCATCCAAGCACTTGACAGACCTTAATGGAATAAGCCTCACAACACTCTGGGGAGGGAAGCGAATGCCATTTTGTTTATCATGCTGAAATAGTAAGATGATGTAATTGTGCCTCCTGCGTTTATTTATTTCTTCTCTGCCATTATCTGTCTGATAAAATCCACTAACTAACAACAACAAAAAATCTATTGTTTTAGAAACCCTTCTGGTGGTTTAACTATAATATAAGATTAGTAACCAATTTAGACAGGAGCGTAATTAGCGTAAATGTTTCCAGTAACTCCCTCTGATGAATGCAACAGCATTTGGGTATTCGCTTGCAGGACATGAAGCTGAATAATAAAGAGCTCTCTACTCAGAGCACAGCAGTGTCTGTGAGTGGAAAAAGGCTTAAGTGGGACTTTGTGAGCTTTCCTGAGACAAACTGGGTGATGAGCAGAGGCAGAGCCACATCTAGTGAGGGTTGAGCGGGGCACCAAGCCCCCCTAGCTTGGCAGGAGGTGCTGCAGGAGATGGCAGCAGCCCTGGGATGCCAAGCATGGGGTGAAAGATGTTGAGGGCACCAAGATGTCACAGCTGGTTCTGAGCAGGAGGATAAAGAGAGAGCCCTGAGAAGGTTGTTACGTGCAATGGGGAGACCTCTGGCAGGCACTCCTAGTGTAGGCAGCACTAGGAACCAACCAGGGAATGGCTTAAAAAAAAATTGCATGTACAGGTGATGCTTGCTGTTGGTGTGAGTTGGGGCAGGCAAAGAAAAAGCTTTTCTCCACTATAGAAACATACTGGGCTTTAGTTAGAGGTCGGGTGATGTATCGTACCCATGATGTCTGTCATCTGCCTGCGGGACTGACCATGCCATTGCTGGTTTTAAAGCTTATGTGATAAAAAAAAAAAAAAGTCTTAATTTATATCAGCCTGGGACAAGACTTTATTAGTCCTAATTTGAAAGTAACTAATGGTGGTGTTTGTCAGATACATTTTTGCAGTGTGAGAGCTGTCAGGAATTGTGGGGAAACAACCCAGGAAGATGACTGGGGTTTGTTTGCACGATCCAGCCCAGAGCGCCTTCTGACACAGCACAACAGCTGAAATGTGTAAGGGAAACACATTTTACTTATCCTGGCTCAGCAAAGCAGCAGCAATTTGGCGAATGGGCACTCCATTCGGATCCTGGTGCATTTTAAATGGCCAGGTGTCCGCTCGGTTGCCTGCCTCATTCTTAGTCCAAAAAGGAGCATCTCACTCACTGCCGCGGAGTTTGCTCTGAATGACCACACGATGTGTGGTACCTCCCCTTCAAATCGATGCAACAACATTTACATTTCCTTGGATCAGACATCCAAGGAGGACTTCGTGTTGAAAAGAATCCTGCTTTCCTTCCATTAGCTCTGCTGAGCAGACACTGCCAATATTGTGCCATGTGGTACAGCAATTCGTGTTTTGGACAAATCTCCCTAACAGACTGGTGAGGTATATTCTCATTAGAGTGCCTGAGATTTCTGCACAAACCGTGTGCATTGAGATAAAAATACCTTCAGGTTTGCATTGCAACAGAAATATCAGCTATCTTCTAAACCATATTTTTAAATATCCATGTGTGAATGAAACTGTTGGAATAAAACATTGCATCAGATAGAAAAATGTATTTTCTCCCTCCTTGTCTTTCTCTCTTTCTTATAAATGACTTTATCTGCTTCGAAGGGGAAAGCCCAGCCAGCATGCTGGACTATCTATCAATTACAGGGATTATGTTTAGACTGCTGCATTCCAGATTTAACTCTGAACTAGAAATTCACATAGATTTTCATGCAATGGAAATACCACTACTCTTAAAAACACCATTATAAAATTGAAACTAAATCACCTCGATCTTTTGGCTCATTCTTAATAGGGTGTCTGAAATATTTGCTGAGACCCTTTAACTTCAGGATGCATTAGTTCAGACCCTAAAGGAGGCAAATTCAAAGGTTACTGTTGTTGGGTTTGTTTGTGTTGTTTTGTGTTTTTTTTTTTTTTTTTTTTTTTTCTCACTAGTTTTTATATAGTAATAATAATAGTAACAATAATAATATTAATCACAACTGTTAATCTAGGGTATACTTTAAAATAACTCCCTTGGCCATTAAAAAATGCTAAGTATAATTTAGTTTGATATTTTTATGCCATCATTAGTAATTTTTACTCATTGTAAACACATTTCTAGCTGTATAAATCAGTTTGGGTTAGTATTTATTGCAGATAAAATATATTTCCCAAGGTTTTCAGGTGTAAAAAAATTAGCAATTCTTAATAGAAACATAAATGTTATCTAGTGTTTTAGATACAATTAGAAAGTATCAGTATAAAATATCCTAGCCTTGGATTTGTTTCCCATTTCAGATAATATATTACAGGCACTCTCTAATAAATTTAGCAGTTTGAAATTGATTTATGCTGAACCTTTGTGGTATTACCATTCTTGTTTTATAATTACGAGCAAAAGGAGCATAACCTTTTCCTAATATATTGAAAAGAGAGAAGTGATGTTTCAGGAAAAATCATATGTCACCATTCCTACTTCTTTCCCCCTCTCTCTCTCTCGTTAGCCCTGCTCTCATTTATTCAGCTAACACTGATACACAGTGACACATAGTGAAAGTAGCAAGACTGCAGCAAAACTATATGCTTATGTCTCATTGTTGGGAATACAACGTGTGCTCTTTTGGCACGCTACCTAAATATTGAAGTAGCGTGCTGAAGTTGCAGGCTTCTGGCTTCTTTATTAGTAAAAATTAGCAAGAACTTTAATGCCTTCTGCTTTAAACTCCTGACACAAACAAATAAGGCCTGATTTTAAAATACCTTGTGTAGCGTTGGTGTTGTGTCTTTCTTTGTTTTTCAGGACTGTTCTCAAAATGATAATTCTTATGATGGTAAATGAAGTATGTTAAGGCAAAGGTTCTTACATTGTATTTCGTCTCTGAACACTATAAAATACATGCTGTTTTAAATCGGTTCTGATGCTGAAGAAACACCAGATCGAAAATATGTTTGTCATTTTTTCCTCTGTATCTGTGGGTTTTAGTCCCCTTAAATTCCCATTAATACAGTTAGAGGGGCTGACACTGAAATCCCCGAGCAGCCTACGTGCAGCTGTGCTGTCTATTTAAAGGGCAGTTCCTCTCCTCGGCTCCATCCAGCCTGCCTGGGCTGTGGAGGTCTGCACAAGTGGAGCTGCAGAACAGAGCCAATGTGTGGGATCAGGAAACAAAAGCTGGTCAGGAAATAGTTTAGGATGTTATTTTGTCTTAAGCAAAAAAAAAAAAAAAAAATATATATATATATATATATATATATATTAATGCGCTACATCTTGAAAATCAGATCATGAGCAAGATTTTCTTCTCAACAGCAGAAGTGTTGTTTTTTCCTTTCCTCGGCAAAGTACCACCTCCCCATCCCAAAATTGCCAAAAAAAAAAAAAAAAAAGTGCATCAGGTACCAAACAATAAAGGGAGGAGCAGTTAGAAAATAATGATTTTTTTTTTTTTTTCTGGAGAAAATGTGAAAAATTGAGTTGAAAATAGAGATTTCTGATCAATAATGATTTCTAAAAAATGATGACTTTCTATCAATGCATTTGTTACCTGGCTTTAATAATAAACACTGTTCTGGAAGAGACACCCATCTCAGCACTGGAAAGCAGCTGTGGTTTCCAAATGATGTTAAAAGGGAGATTTTTTAAATCTCCCTGGGGTGCTGTGTAAAGTGCTGCAAACATGTAGGGGTGCCTCACCCTCACAGCCCCTCTGCATTTTGGGAGCTTCTGGAGAGATAGACTTTGCCCCAAATCCAGAAGAGCATTTGATTTAAGTGTGTGAATAATCCCACTGAAGTAATTTAAAGTAATCATATGCTTACAGTTAAGTGTGTGCTTGAAGGCTTCGCTAGGCTGGGGCGCAGCCTGTCCCCCTTGTCCCAACAGCACCACATTGTCACATCCATGGGGCTCCAGCAAGGGGGGTTGCCTCTGATGTCTCTTGAACTTGGTCAGCTGATTTGTGCCACACTCCTGGTGGCATTAAATATGCCAAAATATGGAAAAGAAGATTCCTGAGGTTAAAAAATATAAAATGTGAAAGACGCACTGAGTGAAAACTGCAAATACGATGCCATTATAGAAAAGTAATTAAAGAAACTATTAATGTTAAAACCAAGTATGTTTTGTGGTACACTAGCATATGCCTGGGACTCGCCTACTAACAAAACTGCAATACACAGAAACACTGAAAATCACTCTACGTTACTAAACTGCTAGAGTGGAAAAATTAAACATGATTTTTCTCTCTCTACGTACAGCATAGTGAGTTTGATCTAAAGACCATCCTACTTTTGTTGTGATGTTGCATGTGCCTTGGGTTTGGTTTTGGTTGTGATTTTTGAGAAAGCAAATGCCCTTGCTACAGTTTGACAAAGGATATTGTCAAATAGATAATATACATCATGGTTAGAAGCTGATAAAAGGGATACGGATTTCCCTTGCTCTGCTGCAGTGTTGACGATGCTCCAGAAAATGTAATATAAAGGGATTTTCTCTCTTTTTTGTAATTTTAGCTATTTAAGACCACTATCAAAACCTGTTTCTGAATGAGTGTCTAGGTGTCAGGAGCATGCATGATACTACCTTCTTTTCTCTCTTGCCTGTACTGCAAGAGAAATATGCTGTGTTATACCACAGTTTATGGACTAGAGCTTCTGTTTTGGAAAATGCTGGGTTTTGACTACTTAATTCAGTTTTAACTGTCCGTTCAATTTCAAAATATAAGTGAGTTGTGTTTACCGAATTTCTTACTGGGTGGATGTTGTGGTATATGCTGAGTATATTTATGGTTTAAAAGAATGATGATTCAGCAAACTTACTGCATAATAATCTTTACTTCATTGTTATACTGTAAGTGGTTAAAGCCAAGTGTACATGAATATATAATGTGTTCCTCCAGTTTTGTAGCACAGTAATACATTATACTGGTGAGCTACGGAGACATTTATTCCAAAGGAAATGCAGAGAGTGATTTAGAAATGCCAATAACAATAATGCAATTACAGTTGCAAAACATCTTAGTTGACCAAACAAATCTTTTCTAAATGCACCTAGAATATTTCTTTAGCACATTTAATTAAGTATATATTCAGCATATTTAGTTTAGGACCCAATTAAGCACCAAAAGCATAGAGGTATAAAATACAGCATTGCCTTCCAGGCACTCCTGCTTAAATTCAGCAACAGTTGCATTTGGAGCTATAATCCTGCTGCAAAGATGGGAAAGACAATACAAGCACAAGAGGCCATATTGTAAACTGGCACTGGTATCTACAATAATTATAGCAATCATTCAAATGTTCCAGCAGTCGATACAGCTGAACTTTAGACAGGTTGCAGCTCTTAATTTATTAATGCAATATTTTTTCTTTATGAATTTCTCAAGTCCATCTCTTACCTATATGTATGCAATTAGTTGTGTTAGATTCTCTCCAACTTTGTGGGAATGGATCTTAGTGCGGTATTTACAACCCTCTTAGAGCCTCTGGTTTGTATATCAAGGTGTCAAGACGTCTCAGAGGCAAAGAGCAGAACGCATGCAGTGAAAGTGACAGTGACATGAAGTTACATCGCTCCAAACAGTAAATCATGATGCTGAGAAAGCGCAAGACGTTGACAATAAGGTCTAAACAGAAGGGCACTTTGACCTACAGCGTAATACCAGATTAATGACTAGCTGATACTAACTGGCCCTATATCCAGTGGCTGATAAAAAGCTGCTCTTGATGTTTCTTTGTGGGTGCCCGGCGAGGCAAGGAGTGTGCCTGCCAGGGGGCCGCAGCACTGCTGCTCCTCGCTCGGGTGGATGAAGGCACTGTCCAGCTGCAGGCAGCGGTCCCACACATGCCAAGTGGCAGTCACAGGATGGTTGGGGCTGGCAGGGCCTCTGGGTCCACCTGCCCCAACCCATGCTCACGCAGGGCCACCCAGCGCAGGCTGCCCAGGCCCACGTCCAGGCGGCCTCTGAAGGTCTCCAGGGAGGAGGCCCCACGGCCTCTGGGCAGCCTGTGCCAGGGCTCCCTCACCCGCACAGCACAGGAGTGCGGCCTGGTGCTCAAAGGGAGCCTGCTGTCTGACAGCTTGTGCCTCTTGCCTCTTGTCCTGGCACTGGGCACCACTGAAAAGAGGCCGGCTCTGTCCTCTTTGCACTGTTTAGGTCTTTGTATGCATTACTAAGACACCCCTGAGCCCCCTCCAGGCTGAGCAGTCCCAGCTCCCACAGCCTTTTAGGAGAGGTGCTCCCATCCATCACTCGTTGGCATTTCCCTGGGCTCTCTCCAGTATGTCCATGTCTGTCATACTGGGAAGCACATGCTTTGCCAGCTACCAGGCAACATTTCTGTGCTATCAGCACTTTCTGAGGCATTTGCACACACACCAGGAAATCACATCTCCCCCCATGAGGAGAAGTCTCCGCACGTTGCTGTCGGGCTGCCCTCACACATGGTGCTGTGTTCCCACAGAGCGGTGTGGGGCTTTTCACAGCTTCATCTTCCCCTTCCACAGCTGTGGCTATTAAAGCTATCAGTTTTCTCGCACTGTCCTTGATCTGGTATAAAACTTTATATCGGGGTTATAGAAACAAGGTGTCTTTGTGGCTGGTGATGCCGGCTGCAGTAAGTACCATTTAGTACTGATGGGAGGGTTAGTGCTCGAGTACTGCATCTTGCAATGTATGAGTATTATCATTTATATGTGTTTTTAGGATTGGCATATGGTACATTTCTCTGAGATTTTCTTTCATTTCTGACTGATGGTCCCTGTTACACCAGCTTTTAAACTCTGGTGTATGCTTGAGATTTAGGTTAGGCAAACAATGGAAAAATGCTAAAGGGAAAAATCTCAGAATGGCTCTCGTAAAGGATTTCTTGCCCTTGAAAAATGGATAGGCTGTCCTTTAACCTCACGGCACCTCTTCGAGCTGTCAGTCATAGACTGAACATTTGAGACTCGTGAAGTATGATATGGAGTAACAAAATGGTATCGGCTTATTCAAAATGGTGAATATTGGATTAATCTCTTGAGGTATGCTGATAACAGATGGAATAAAAGATCACATGGCACAGCTCACATAGACTAAGGTTAACCCCGATGTCCTGGTCAGTGTCCCTTTTCTTGTTTAATGCCATTGCTAATTAACTGGCACAAGTGTTCGTAGCCTTCTGTGGGACATTGCTGAGAGCCTGCTGACTGCTGGCATGCCTGGAGGCAACCTCTACCTGGGCTGCAGCACGTCGGTTCAGCTCAGCCTTGTGCTGTGGGCCGTTACCAATGGGGCGGAGGAGGAATCGCTGCAAGTGCCATTATATTTAGTCATTTCTTAGGGGTCGCTGTGTCTCCTTGCGTGTGGGAGGTTCAGCGGGCTCCTCAGGAAGGCAGTGAGCTGCTCGGCTTGTGGTCTGGGGCTGCTCACCTGGCAGCAGCAGAAGTGGCCATGAGAAGCTGACTCAGACACAGCAGCTCACACGGGGATGCTGGTCTGTTCCCCAGGTACATCCTGACGTTTTGCATTTCATGCAGGTGTTTTTTGGGGCTTGAAGGAGGAGCTGTGGCACGGGGCCCTTCCTGTGGTATGCACAGGAGGGCAGTATTTATGGGAAGTGCAGCTGTGGTTTAATTGCACGCAGTGGCATAGTAAACTTTGTCATCTGAAGTTACATTTAGGTTCAAGGGAAAATGATTTTCTTCTTTTCTTACTTTTATCTTCCTAAATTAAGAAATACCTTTTACTATGCAATATAGTGCTCTAGCTTCACGTCTTTGTCTAAATACCCACATTTTGATATATTTATATCTTTAATTTGGGTCAACGAGTGCCAAATACATTTATCATTCTATGTATCTAAGAGTAACTCCTATAAATATGTCCCATACCTCTTCTGCTTATGCTATTTCCGTGGCATATTTGGTGATGAGACCCTATCAGAAATACTGTGTACAGTTCAGGTCAGCCGTACGCACAATGATAAATTCAGTTTGGAGCAGGTGCAGAGAGTGGCTGCTGAACAGATCAGAGGGCTGGAGAGCCTATCCTGTGAGAAGGGACTAAAAGAGCTTGGCTTGGGCAGCCCAGCAAAACAAAGGCAGAGAAAGGATATGAGTGCTTGCCATAAATACTTCAGAGGGATAAACACCAGGGAAGGAAAGGGCTGTTCAAGCTAAGAGACAATGTTGACACAAGAATAAATAGGTGTAAACTAGCCACCAGCAAAGGTAGGCTGAAAATTAGAGGAAGGAGATTTGACCACAAAAAGGGAGAGCCTGTGGCTGAGGGTAGCAGGGGAAAATAGCTCCCAGTGGCCAGTGATCGCTTTATAAAAGGGACTGCAACACATTGAAGCCTGTGACACCAGGGGCCTGGATTCGGCGGCTGAGAAGATCATTTCCATTCCTGAGTCCCTCTAGTCCTGTTCAGCGGAAGGTTTGTCTTGTACAGATATGCTGGCAGGGCTCCTGTCCCTCTCTTGCATCTAAGAGGGGTAGATACCAGGCTGTGACTTGCTTTTCTCTCTGAGCCTCACGCTGCTGAATTAGAATCAGGACTTAAAAGAAGATCCAGGAATAAATAATTCTGTGATCTTTCAGAGGATGTTTTATTTTTGTCTGTATTTCCTTCCTCACGTGTATGATGCAGGGAGATTTTGCTCCTTTGTACGCCAATGTTATTTTCTGCCAGCTTTTTGGCATGCAAAATTAGGAAAGAAATTGTCCTAGCATTAAAGTAGAGACCCAGGGACTGGGAAATACTCCTGCTCTCTACGTGTAGCAGTACAAGGCTATTCTTCAACCTGAAGGGACTATAGAAGGCAACACATTATATTGGCAATTGTTGCAGTGAACGCTGCATCGTCTGGCAAGAGGCTCAGCTTGATGTGGACAAAAAGTGAATTTCTCCTTTGTGCCTACATCCTTAGCTCCCTCATGATGAAAATAGAACCTGCTTTAATCTTCCTGAGGCTGACGGAAAGATACCGCGCAGACTGCAAGTCAGCAGTTGCCCACACAATTGTTTGGCAAAATCTATTTTTAAAAGTCCATAAATTCCCCAACTAGACAAACTGGGATCTAACAGAAAAATATAGTCACTAATGCACCATCCTTTTAAAGAAAGACAATATGCTCCCCTCTCCTCCGGCTCTCTTGGGGAAAACCTGCATATTTTAAAATGGAAATGCAAAGTGCCTCTGAAGAAAACCTCCTCGCGACAGGCCGGATCCTGCCCCTTGGCTCTGGCACCTGGAGCCCTTTACCTGCAGAGCTGGTGGTGATGGGAGCGAGGACACGGGGAGATGCTCCGTGATGCCCCAAAGGATGCAGGACCGGGGCTGCTGGCTGTGCGCGGTCCCCGCCGTGTGGGCGAGCTCCTGGGGAGCACGTCAGCACAGCTGGAAACACAAACGTGGAAATCAGGTTAAGCCTCGCCTTGGTTTCCCTTCCCCTGCGCATACCCTTCTTCCTCTGCTCGCTCAAGTGAGCGACGTGGGGAGCTTTTGCTGACTGTGGAGCCAGCCTCGTCATTTTTTTTTCCCTTACTGAAGTTACAAACTCAGAATGAGTTAAAATTGCCTCTCCCTCGCACTGCTCAAAAAAACCTTAAAGACGTAAGAACATGCTGTACACATGAGTCACCTGCACTAAGTACCCTTTAAAAATATAGCCCTGGGCTTTGATGTACGGGCTTGTATTATTTTTCCTATATTTTAAATCATTCATAAGTGGTTTTCAGGCTGACCTGCTGGTCTTTTATGCAGAAAATTGTACAGATTACCTGAAGTGAAGCTGTGGCGCACAAGTTTATTTAACTGTGTAGCTTTACTTTTAAGAATTTCATATATGAAAGGGTTATTTGTGCATGAACAAGCTTGCACTCCAAACACAAATTGTTTATGTAAATACTCAAATCTTACTGTAAATCTTCAGTGAGGAAACCTCCTTTTTGAATTAACCCCCGCCCCCCAAAAAACTAAAACCAACGGCCTGAAATGAGAAGTGATTATGATAGAATTATGGTTTTCAACGTGTATTATTATATGTGCCTACATTTAGATTCCCAAAGGGACCAATTTACTAATATTAAGTATTCTTGCAATAAATGGGATGTGGTAAAGAGTGAGCTCCACATCTTTCTTTAAAAAAATAAAATAAAATACAACAACCTTAGAGTTGAGTTTCAAATGATGGGGACTTCTTTCTAAACCTCTTATTAATTAGGAATTATCATAAGGCAAAATATCTGCATTAATTTGCCAAAGGCAGAATAAAGATTGGTGTATTGCAGTACTCACAAACTTATTCTGGTGGTGCTGCAATGCACAAAACTTCTAATAAATTGGGGAAAATGATGAATTTGACAACAAGCAATTAATGCTAATCTTTCCCTTTGCAGGGGTACATTTTATGGTGGTGTTGCAAGAGCAGAATTACTGGCTCTTCTACCTCCCTTTCAGTGATACTGCATACAGCATTCTGCAGTATGCTGTAGTAGTCAGTAAAATGCCTCCTCAAACAATGCTTGTGGTTCCCAAAAGGCAGGAAGCTGAATTTGGGGATAATCCTGTAGAATGCAGACAGAGTAAGACCGCTTGGCTACTTCTGCCATTCCCTCTGTAAACTCATTGTCTTCAGCAGTGAGAAGATGCTTTTAGAGTGGGTTGTATTGTGTTCTTGAGCAGCTCATTGTTGTGAGCCTGAAATTTGGATGGATGTGATTCATTCACTAAGGAAAAGAGCTAAACACTTAACTAAAGCAAATGGCATTTTTATAAAGCTAATTATTCTATTTTTTCTTTTTAGATAATTAAAGTCCTGTTAAAATATTGTGGAAAAAAATACCTATAATTTCTTGTGGTTTCAACGGTGTCCAGTTAGAAAACTCATGTTGTTCTGAATACCCAGTACTTGCAATACAGCATAAGACACATCCAGGGTATTTGTAAAAGTCTCTGGGTGCAGAGCTGAAACATATCGTAAAGGCAAATATCTTAATGTGTCTGTGTGCATTGTGAGTGAGGATTTCATTTTTAAAAGTCCCTGTTGTTCCTATTTTTAATTTCTGAGCTATTTCCTATTGGAATAGACCCAGGCACATGGGACACTGTAATAACATCTAGGCATTGAATATTTGTAACTTTGGTTTAATTTCTATTGCCAGTTCAGTTTAGTTGGCAGATGAAAAGATGTGCATACATAAGTATCAAAAGGTCTCTTTCTTTCTCTTTCTTTTTTTCTTTTTCTTTCTCTTTCTTTCTCTTTCCTTCTCTTTCCTTCTCTTTCTTTCTCTTTCTTTCTCTTTCTTTCTCTTTCTCTCTCTTTCTCTCTCTCTTTCTCTCTCTCTTTCTCTCTCTCTTTCTCTCTCTCTTTCTCTCTCTCTTTCTCTCTCTCTTTCTCTCTCTCTTTCTCTCTCTCTTTCTCTCTCTCTCCCTCTCTCTCTCCCTCTCTCTCTCCCTCTCTCTCTTCCTTCCTTCCTTCCTTCCTCCCTCCCTCCCTCCCTCCCTCCCTCCCTCCCTCCCTCTCTCCCTCCCTCCCTCTCTCCTTTCTTTCACTTTCTCTCTCTTTTTCTTCCTTGGGTTTGAAGTGCTTGAGGTGTGAAGAATTTAGTAAACAAATACTCATAACCAGGTCACATTTTTTCTGTGCGTAAATGTAGATACAACTGCGTAAAGATACACAGCCCTGTGTGAGTTAACACATAGGTGCTGAGTGACAAAACACAGAGCTTCCTGACCTGCGAGACACGGGATTACCAGAAGAGAATAGCCGTATTGTTAGGAGTGGAGGTTAAGGAGCTGGTTTAGCATTGTCGTCATGCTCTATCTTGAAATTAATTGCAAAACTAATTATAGTGCTTGCTTCTACTATTCCTTTCCTCACTCGTGAGTCTGACTGCATATCTTTTGTGTGTTTATAGATATATATACATTGATGTATGCATTTTTCCTTTTCCTATTCCACCAAACACCTCCACCAAAAGCCAAGTCCTCTGCACGAGGTGGGAGTGCCAGTATGCCAAAGCCCTGATGACACCTGTGTACCACTTACATCTCTGGTTTCAGTAGCAGAAACAATAGCCATTCACATTTGTCTGTGTAACTATATGCCTTCGTAAAGCGGTTGCTTCTGTTGTCTTGTCTTGTATGTCTGACATAAAAAGATTCAAACATTGCTCTACTCCCATCAGCACTGGGCTCCAAAGTGAGGCCCAAACCGCTGAGCTAGACCTAGACCACCTTGGCATGGACAATGAGAAGAGGAAATTGGCTGTAGCAGGCTGTGAAGAAGGAAAAAGTCTAAATGGGATTTTGGATGATGTTGCTTGGTTACTGGAATGCTTGCAGGTTTCTGAGTATAAATGTACAAGTGAGTCTAAACAGACACACAAGTACCCCGTGGTGGTTTTTTGGTGATTTCCACAGTGCTCAAGACACCATGGTACAGCCACAGGTCTTAGCCAACATCCTGTTGGAGTCCAATGTTTCAAGTCCAGTGACAAGCTCTATATACATGTAGGACCATACCAGTTCCTACCTGGGCAATGAGAAGCCAGAGATGGTCCTTAGACAGGAACCTTCTTTAAGCCCAAGTAGTCCCTTAGACCACAAGTCTCTTGGAGGAATACTCTAGGCATGAGTTTGTCGGTGAGGAAACAGGAAGATTTTAAAGGTGGAAGATGCAGACGCAGCCCATTAGGTCTCCCTAGATGAGTAGCTCTCCTCACAGTGCACTGAAGTGGCTGAGGGAGGAGAATGGAGGTTTCTGTAGCAAATCAGAGAGTTTCTCTGCCAGCAGCTAAATCCCATATGGGAGCATCAGCTGCACTTCCAGACAGGAGCAGAGTCCTGTGGCTGCTGGAGAGATAGTGTTAGTTCCAGCCTTAAGATTGCTGAAGCTCCCCACAGGGCTTTCCAGCCATGAATAAATCTGTTATTCCCTGACACAAACTGCTGAAGTTGGGTCTTCCCCATCTGCACAGTGCCCCTTTTTCCCCTGAACAGAAATAAGGTGTCTCTCGCCTTCCAGAGCTCCTATGGTTCGAGCAGGAGCTGGTATTTTCCATTGGATTAGGTTCTGTGAGCTTTGCATATTCTTTGTACCATGCTCTGCTCTGCAGAGTTGCAGAGGAGATGGGGGACATTTCTTCCACCTGGACTTGATGTACATAGAGTAGGGTCCAGGATTGTTTGTTGAGCTTTCACCCGCAATGTTACTTCGCATTTGTTAGCACTCTATCATTTGTGCTGCATCTTAAAAATCACTGCAGTGCTGGCTGTGAAGGTGCCCCATAGACGTTGATACTGCAATTTTTAAGGAGCAAAGATCATTACATTTTTAAATGTTCATTTAGGATTCTGATTTAAAGCCAGAAAAAAAAAAAAAAAAAGAATCTGAGTTAAAGCAGGAATAGTTCCATGCTAGAATAGCTGCAAATAGTAAATCATACATTTAGTTACATTTGATTGAGAGAGTTTATTGCTCATGTGAGCAAAATGTCTAGCCCCAGGCACAGTGCGGGTAGTTACTGCACAAGCATGCCACCTGCAGCCATGCCAGCATACCCAAACCCCCTGGTACCACAGCGTTCACTGTCCTGAATAGGAATTGGAGGTCACGCCAGATTGTGTTGCAGTGCAGTGAAGTGGGCTAGAAAGAGGCCACCCACCTCATTTGCACTTGCGACTTACAGTAATCGGTGCTTGAATGTCAGTGCGTGGCGATAAAGGGCTCATTTACCAACCCCCCCATGCTGCGCGCACCCTCTTTCTGCACATGTGGTGGAGATCGTTGTCTGTAAGATTACCCACGGTACCGGGGCCTCTGGTAGCCTGGGACTTCACGTTATTTTTACATCTTTTTTTTTTTTTTCCTCTTTCTAATTTAATCTTGTATGCTCCAGTTGAGCTACATTAGTGGATTAGAATACAGTATGATCTTAGGAGAATTCCACCACAATAGATAGATAGTTGGATGGACGGACAGACAGATGCAAGTTTAAAGCACAAGAGGATTTGCATATTTAGTTCTGCTTTACAGGCTCCTTTAGAGAGTGGGATTAATGATCTGCTAAATTATCACAGTTGAGAGTCTTCAGCATTAGTGTGAACGCGTATCCTGCTAGAGCTAGTTTTACAACTTTTCCAGAGACGTTTACAAATCTTACGGGGAGGAGGGGGCTGGCTGGGATCTGGTTGTTGATAAAGCAGCTGGTGACTGAAGGAGAAAGGAGAGGAATCAGAAAATCGTCCCTTTCCTGGCACGTCTCAGAGCCTTTCCATCACCCAGAGCCTGCATTTACAGCGTGAGAAGGAAGAGCGGTCTCCAAGGACTGTTTGCTTTCTGAGTACCCAAGATGCTATGTTAAGCACTTACTGCAAGTTGGCTTAGAGGAATGGCTTCCAAAAGCATTTATTTGGAAAGGGAAAAACAGCTCATGAAGGCGGATGAACTTCAGATGCCTGACACATCTTTTGGTCCCTGTTTTTAAAACAGTGTGCTTTAGCAAGGTGTGCTGCAGTAGAGCTCAACTCTGAAGAGGAGGATCTGGGGCAAATGCCACTACTGGCTGAGCCAGCACCAGCCTCATAAACTTCCCTTTGATCCAGCCATTAAAGGAAAGAACATTACTTGGCATATTTCTTGGTTACACATATTGCATTCTTTGGTCCCATTAAATAATAATGAATAATAAATGGCATAGTTTGGAACAAAATTCTGCACAGCTCAGTAAGAGAAGAGGGCTAACATCATACCTTCAGCATCTCGTAGAGGAGGATGTGAGTGCATTCTAGAGCCCTGTCTAGGGCTAGAGGTCTTTAAAAAGCAGGGAGTGGTTTCCATCCATCTAACTGTTACATAATGCCAGTTTTGACAAGGGTCAGTAGAAGAGAAAATACGCTCACACTGCAGTTAGGTAGGAAAAAAGGGTGCTGGATACTGCAATGACACTAGGTAGTCTTCCCACCATATCCAAGTTATGTATTAGAGGTAGTTCTTCACAAGAACTATGCAGGAACGTAGGCTGTCCAATTTTATGAACCAAATTTATGCTCCAAGATTTATCCCACTTAAATTAAGGACTCAAGAACATTGTTGTTTTCGTTTCCCTATGCAGTAGAGGGAAGGATACAGATCCTTCCACAGAGCGATTCAGGTTTTAATTGAGCCAAGAGGCATTTATTTACATCCACTGGCTGCCGGCAACCCAGCTTCTTTATGTCAGTCTTGGTGTGTTCACTCCTTTCCTCTCTGAGTTTAATGCGATACCCAGAGCAGGTATTAATATAATACCCAGGAGACCTGCAAGTGCCGGAGAAGGAACATCTTTGTGAGAAACAGATTATTGTTCTTGGCACACCAGAGCCTGAGCCATCCCCTGAAGGCGGCAGGAGCCTCTCCAGCCTCTTCGGGCCAGCTCTGGGTGAGCAGCCTGGGCAGCCGGTCCCAGCTGGCCGGCGGCAGACGAGCACCAAACACTTGCCCCTTCTCTCCCTTTCCTTGTGAATGCCCTAGCTGCACCCAGCTTGTTTGACCCTGTCCTTTTCGGCTTAACAGGGGACTAGTACAGGGACGTGTTCAGTGAAGAGTGGCAGTTTGACATTGCAGAGATGAACGTTAGCTGGGCACGTAATGAGATTCGAAATCCAAATCTCTTCCTGAGGGTGCAAAATGTGCTGTTTTAGGAGGTAGATGTGGGGTGTGCTGCAGTTCAGAAGGACAGAAGTAATTCAGGAGTAAAAAGCAAAATATTTGTTGTCATTGGTTTTCCATTTTCTTTTAAATTTTCTCTAATGCTGTCTTTCTCTTTCATATTTTTTTTTGTTTTACTTTTTTCCCTTTAACCCCCTTCCTTCACACAACAGCCCCTTTCTCCATTTCCTTTTCCTCTCCCTGCCCTCTGCCCCGGCTGATACCCTGCCATGGCTTTGCACAGCTCTCCTTGTTCCTTGGCTGTCCTGCTGTCCCCCTCACAATCTTATCCCGCTGCATCTCAGGAGGGATGCATCCCTGTCAAGGAGGATGCCTTCACATTTATTGGAGCTCAGCAACAGATTTCCCTTCACCTCACATTTGAGCAGGACATTTTTATCATTTTCCCAGTTAGTTCATGGCCAGTTAGTTGCTGGGCCTTGTTTTGTGTTAATTGTTTGGTTGGTTTTTTTTGTTCATTTGTTTGTTTGTTTTTTAACATCTTGCCACCCCAGGTCACCACTGTTTGTGAAACTTTGCACTCAAAAATTAAGCGGACTGGTCCCTTGTCTAAAAGAAATGCAGTCTAAAACAGCAGAGGGCTGTACCAGGAGGTTGTATTGGCTCCCCCTCAGCCGGCCTGGCCTCTGGGCACAGGAGACGAAGGAGATGGATCCCTGTCGCTGGAAATTGCCATAAGGCACCTTGTGAGGGGGTTCAGAGATCTGCGGTTGGACCTCTTGTTTTTTCTTATGCTTTCACTCTCTTTTGCTGCCTTTCAATGTACATACCAACCAGCTCTGTCCCCCTTATTTTTTAAGCTTTGATTTCACACACCCGTTTCTCTGTTTCCCTTCTAATCATTCCTCCTTTTGACCCCGTGCTTTCTCTCCAGCCCAATATTTGCTCTCGCTGCTGAAGGGCTTTGCAGCCCTTGTGCTCGGCCCCAGTTTCATTCCCCTCAGGGTGCCCCACAGCCAGCGGCCTCTTTGCCCCTCTCCTCGCTCTCTGGCCTTGCCCGGCCTAACTCGCACATGCCCACCGAGCAGCAAGCGCTGCACGAAAAGCAGGAGTCACCCCGAATGCCCCCACCAGCAGAAGTGTTTCCTTCACCCTAGGGGCTGGCTGGTGTTAAAAAAAACCCGAGGGGACCCCTGGCAGCTCCAGGCAGGCGCCCCGTAACAGCCGCACGCGCTGTCCCGGGGTAAAGCTATCTAAGCCAAAGTTCAGGTGAAGGGCAGCGGCGTAGCCAGAAAGTCATGTGGCTCTCATGTTGGTTAGTATGTCACTTTGAACAGCTCTTATCTGATATTATTATGACTAACCCAGTGCTGACAGCATGGAACAGATTACGGGAGCCATGTGATGATTATTTAAGGCATCACTGGGTATAACGTGCGTCTGGCATTAACCCCTTCGGCCCGGGCTGACTGGGTTCGTCAATGACACCCACGGAAGGCGCCCTGCCGAGGGCTGAGCTTACCTTGCTTTCCACCTTTCAGACAAGACTGTTTTTTTAATCATTCAGCTGTTTTAACCTGGCCCTGCAGGTCAGAGCAGGTTTGTGGGTTATGAGTGCTCTTTTATTCCCCTAGATTTCCTTTCTCCTTTTTTTTTTTTTTTAGAAAAAAAATAAAAGTATTAAAGTATCAGTGGTGACAGCTGCACATATTTTGTATTTCTTGTGGCAGCACGTGCCAATAAAATTCAGAAGCCTTTTTGTTTTGTTATGGTTGATCTTTAAAGTTATTGAGAGCGGCACTGAAGTCATAGCTGGCAAAATAGACCTCACTGTTCTGCATAAATGTCAGCAGCGAGAAGGCGATACTTTCCAAGAGGTAACGATTTACACATTGAGCAGGAATGCAAGGCGAGCACACGTATTGTACCCTTTAAACAGGCTGACACCTGCACAGGGCATTTCAAAAAACAATGCCAAAAACGCGGCGTTATGTAAAGCACAATAGCGGCGGTGGCTGTCGGGCTGTTCTGGCAGATGTGTGAAACGCGGTGCGGCAGCGGGCAGCGGCCCGAGCCGGCGGGTGGTGGTGGTGTCTGCCCGTGGGGTATCCGTCAGGTAACTTCAGAGGCGTGAGGAATTTAAGCTCCACTCCTGGAAACGCGTGTCACATGAGTAACTTTACTCGTGTGAGTAATCCTGCTCCCGGGAGTAATCCCCGGGGCCGCTGGCGAAGGCACCCAGGGCTCACGTTACCCCGGCAGCGCTGCAGCTAAAGGTGAAGTGCTTGCAGAAGGGCCGGCTCGCTTCCCCAGAGCACGTGTGGCCGCGTGGGGAGGTGTGTGTGTAGGGTGTCTGGCAGGAACAGGCCACGCAGGGTGAATAAACTGGCACACCTTTCGTCTCGCCTGTGCCGGGCGGTTTGAAGCATCCCCTCCCCTCGGCTGAGTGTGTCTGCAGCGTGATTTCATCTCCTGCCAGCACCCAGACCGGCTGGGTCTGAGGCTAAACATGAGGGGTTTTGTGTCAGCAAGGAGGGGGGAGAGCCTGCGAGAAGCACTGGAGGCCTTGAGAAAGTTTAGGCACTCGGATCAGCTTTCCTGTGTGCAACTGGGAAATGCTGGAGTGTGAAATCAGCGTTATCAGGCGTGTTAAAGCCTTTCCCTGGGTGGCTGAAGCCGGTGGATGTTGTGCCACTGGTGTGTTGGGAAGTGGAAGAAAGCCCAAAAAAAAGATGTTGCATGAGGAAGAATTCCTGTCCCTTCCTTGACCCTTTCTGTGCTACTGTATTTCTCTTCCTCTTATGGCTGCAAAACCTCAGTCTCAAAAAATAAATGAAGGGAAGAAGGAAAGAAAAAGAGAGAAAGAAAGAAAAAGGAAGAAAAAGAGAGAGAAAGGTTGAGAAAGGAAGTCTGGAGCAGGAAACCTGCAGTTAATATATTAACTCCTCCCTCCATTTTAAACTCCTGGCGAACCCTATCTGCAATCGGAAGGATTAAGGACTACAAAATATGGTTGAGACTAATTACAAGTGAGACTCGAAAGGCCCGGAAGGTTTTGGAAAGGGGCTCAAAAATCCCTCAGAAGGGGCCCTGAGCACTCTTTGTTCAAATTATTAAAAAAAAAAAAAAAAAAAGGAAACAATAGAGAAACAAAAAACCCCTTTGGTTCTACAATAGTGACAGCACACGTGCAAGTGAGTGTCTTGGAAAAAAACAGCCTTGTGAGATCGGCATCATTTCCTGGGGGGCAGGCTGTGAGACTGCAAAGATGGCCCTGCTGAGGTGGGACTTTAATTCCTCTTCCAGCAAGGCTGCAAAAGGCAGAACCACAGGGGTAGGAAAGGAGAAGTGCTAATCCAACTGCATAATAGTGGTAGTAATAGTAATAGTAATGATTCATTATGAGTTTTGGTGGGTACTTGAGCTCGGTTCTCAGTGCACTCAGTAACTGTAGTCAATTCATCCTGCATATGTGTATCATCGCTGCTCCATCTGTAAAACATGAATGATAAATTGCTAATGTGCAGATCTGTGATGAGCTTAGATCATTAATATTTTGCATTGCTTGGAGATCCTTGATTAGAAAGTGCACAGAAGGCTAAAACATTACTTTCTTCTTTTCTGGAGCTGAATTACTCATGTTCTGAAAAACCTATTTTCTGCAGAGGGTTTATGAAATGTTTGTCCTAATGCTCATTTATCGTGAGTGGCACTGATGGAATGTGTTCTGGTGTGAAGCAGATGTATCTGTTTAATAGTTTACTTTGATGGCTCCTTTAAGAGGTTTCATAATCTTTATATTTTACCATTGAGTTTGAAGTTTTATGCTCCTTTAACAGGTGTATTACCTTGATCAGATGTTTTCATTTTAAACTATTGACTTATGAGCACATGGCCTGCAGGGATTGATGTGCAGCAAATTGATTCTTTTTTAAAGATTTATTCCTATATTCTCTTTTTATTTAGTGTAGGAGTTCACTAGAAAACATAACTGCTTGATAATCGTTAGTAAAAAGGAAAGTGCCCCACAATGAAAACCTTTATTTCCCTTAGTTTAAAAACACAGCTGTAAGAATAGGAACGCACTTAGAAAAATCCCATCTAACATCAAACAGGTTAGTTTTCTGAGTGAACATTTAACAAAACCAGCCTTTTACACATTTCTTTGCCACTCACAGCCACTATTGTTTTTGTGCTCTTTTATTGCTCAGAGGGTTCAAGCTATTTGAAAAGGATGTGTACAAAGATTACCTTAAAATGACTCATTGTAAAAGCTCCCTACCTGATGAATTTGTACTATCGGAACCAACATCCATTTTACCAGAATCCACTAAAAACGCTCAATCTGTCCAGCATGTGAGAAAGAATGCAGCAGCATAGTCCTGCCATGAAAATAGCTTGTGTAATCAGCGGAATATAAATGGCAACAGCATCTTGTACTCCCTTTTATGATGGTGGAAAGAGCAGGAATTCAGTGGGCAGCCATATGACCAGGTCCTGCATGACTGAGAAGCTCCCATTTTTGCATTGTGCTGTAGCACAGCACCTCGTGTATGCAGGAGGAGGTAAATTGTTCCCATGCCTTGTGACCAGACTTTGTCTGAAGGAAGAAGCAGAATAAAGGGCCATTATTTTAGCAAAGGCGTTAGAAACCTGTGCAACTGCTGGATGCATTAATTAACAAAATATTTTCTCATAATGGCTAGCATCCTTCTGAAAATGAGAGTGGGGAAGCTGCTTGAAATAAAAAACTGCATGTATGTCTGAGTGGCTTATAGTTTTAAAGCACTGCCTATGCAGACAGGAGAGACAAGGGCATGGCAATTACTGAAGGTTTAATATAAGGATAAATTCAAAGCCAGTTTATCTCACGTGTGAGCCTCCTACATGGTTTCTGTGCTGATGCCAATATGGGTGCTGTTGGTTACAGCCCGGTTGGAGTCCAGTCTGCGTTGTTGTATGGAAAAAGTGTGAATGGGTCAGGTCAGCCCTCTCTGAATGATAATCCACATCATAAAGCTACTGTAAATGATTCAGCATGGTTTAGTATTATTTTCAGCCAGTGCCCAGGAGAGGCCAGGACTGAGCTAGCATTAAGAATGAATTGTCCATGCTTCCCACTCTTGTATAACTGCGGGTTCAGGTCACAGAGAAGTACAACAGGAAATGAGTGCTGCCTCCTTCTGCTGTGTAGCATGCTTGTCTTCCATAAGCAAAGGTTGTGAACCAGGATGGAGGGATTTGGACTAGGGCTATAAATGCATTCTGTTTTCAGAAATCACTGTAGGGCTTCCCAGAGAAACTCAGTTATGGTTCTGCTTGTTGCCAGCACTTTTAGGAAAGCTGCTAAATACCCTCAATTTCTACAGTAACCAGGGTCATTTCCCACCCCTTTTTTTTTTTGATAAGTGACTGGCATATTGAGTTTGCATCTCTTATTTCTAAATGGATTGAATGTGTTAATTTAAAGCCAACATTTCAGTTGCAAACAGGTTATTCCTGCAAATGGCGGCCTTTGGGATTTTTGCCAGTTCTTCTTTGAACTCTTAGTAAGGTTTCTTTGCAATATTATTTTTTTTAAGCTGTTTTTTGAGGTCTGACTAAATTGCCATGTTTTTCTATTGTCATCCTCAAAAGGGTCTGAATAAGTTACTGATATGGATCCCTAGGTGATTTTAATGTGATTGTAAGAGGCTACAATAAGGCATACTGGGATGCAGGACTTTAAGAAGAGACAGACCAGAAGGAGGGAGAAAATTCACAAAAAGCAGAATTTGTACTTCCTAATTATCTAAACTCTGCTTTTTTAGCAGCTGCATTTAGGCTGGAGTGATAGCTGTATGATTACTCCATTTCATTGAGAAACAAACATGAATATTGTGGAGTTTTACTTATGTGCAAATGAAAACATAAAGCAGAGCTCTGTGTACTTCAGACTTGGCTAGTGAGCCCAGCCAAGAAGAGATGGAAACTCTGCCAAGCGCTTTTTCAATGAAGAGTTTTCTTGAAGTTTTAGGAAGGGAAGATCAGAGCGTTGCAGACAAAATTGCTGATTCCTCCTCAAGGCATTACTCTCTTCCCTGTGTTTAGGACCGTCCTGTAAATACGGGCTGAGCTTCTGGCAAAGCCAGGCTGAGTTCAGTGGCTGTGGCTGTGTGTGCTGCCCGCACACAGGGACCCGTTGACTTGGAACCGATATGCAGCGAAATCTGTTGAATTTTGTTGTTGTGTTTTCAGGAGTTTTGAAACTTTGATGTTCTGCATTGTTGCGAATGGATGATGGCAGTTCCAGGGTGGCAGGGAGATCCAGCTGGAAAGCTCAGTGGTGCTCATTTCGCTGTCTCATGTTGGAGCTTATGCTGTCAGCTATAATGTCGTGGTAGTGCACGTCCCATACTTGCCTCACAGAAATATCAGTATCTTTTTTTTTTTCTTCATTTTCTTACTAATTATATTGTCCTTTCAAGTAAGAATGTACTCCTGCACTTACAGACTGTTCTCTGCTTTAGGACAGTACAATCCCATTATTTCAGAGGGGACTGTGCCCTAAAAGAGTAGAAAGAAAAAAAAAAAAAACATTTATTTCTGGTTTGGGACTTTTTTTGAACTTCTATATATAAAGAAATGCCATGAAAAGCCCATAGAGATGGAGTTCATTATGTTAATCCCATCTCTGAAAATGCTCCCGTGCTTAGGGCCTTTGTTGTCAATGAAATGTCAGCGAGTGGCACGTACAGCATGTTGTTCAGACGTCAAAATGCCGCAGCTGTACGACTGTGATGTGTTTTCTACACAAGAGCTGAGAAATATGGGAGGGATTAACATTGGGTGCAAGCCCAAGTGTTAATACTGAAAACTAAAGCAAAAAAAAAAAAAAAAAAAAAAAAGAACTTACAAAGAGTTTTCTTCAGCACATTTGTAAATATTGGTTGTCATTTGTCGTACTTGGAAAGGGCTCTGTGCACACCTCGCAGTTGGTGTCCTCTAGTTTACTCGGGAAAGGCAGCGTGCTAGCTTGCCTTCTCCAAGGGGCAATATCTTCCGAAGGGTTATTGCCAATGTACAGTCTAATAATTTCAAAGAAGGGCAAAATCTAAAAAATTGGGACCTTTAGGTGCCATAACATAGTTATAGCCATTAATTTATCATGCTTTTGATAATACGGGGCCAGGTAAAATACCAGAAAGAAAGTTGCCCTTTTAATACCAACAAAGGGGATTTTTCTTCAGCACTGACTTGCTCACGAAATTGTGGATTTTTTACTGTAAAAGACCCAGTGCTTGTTTAGCACAACTCTGACTGCTTTGGAGGGGTCCCTGCCTGTCGTGGGCACACCTGGCTCCAAGAAAGCAAGCCAAATGCATTTCTAGTACGACCCTCTCTCACAGAAAGCATACTATTACTGTCCTGCAGATTTCATTTATAGGTGCAGCACGGAGACAGGGACTAAAGGACAGCACCATTTTTCACTGTCCTAAGCCCTAAAACAAGAGACTTTGCCAGAGCCTGGACATGGGCTCTGGATGACAGTGACTGTGAACTGGTAAGCTACTCCTACCCTAACTTCAAAGTAATAATTTTCCTACTTGTGCTGCAGCTACATCACCAACTCTGCTTTTCACACACCACTGCTAACCACCCATCTGCATCAACACCAGGTCTAGGTTACAGGCAGCTTCTACTGATTTTCAGTAAAAACTAAATATAGTGGAAGAAGGCCTGGCCATGTGATGCTAGATGTAAAACTTGTGAGAACGGTGATTTAGTTTAGGACTGAAGGGAGAGGGAGGAGGAAAAAGTGGCTGTTTCAGGTCATGTAGGAACCCCTGGCCTAATCCATGACCACAGCATCGTCATCTCCATGCAGTTTTCACACTGATTCCAGTGACTGGCAGGCAGATTATTATTCTTACCATGTATATACTATTATTATATGTACATGTGATTTCCTGTAGCCTTCCCACTCTACCTGACTGGGTCAATGTGTGCCCTGGGCACAGAGGGCATGCGCTGCGCTCTGCAGCCCCATCCACTTCTCCCTGGAGTAGCTTCGTTAGGTTTCATGTAATTACGGTCGATGTCTCGCAAAAAATACTACGTGTTATGTTTTATGTTCCTTTTTTGACACCCTGCGATAGGGCTCCTTTCAGCAAATCACCGTGTGCAAAATGTGGAAAGATTGCAGCTGGAAAATTAATTTCATTTGTATTTAGCCAGGTGTGGGTATTAAGAGACAGCCAAAATCTGGCATGATAAATCCTCTTCCAGGAAAAAAAAAAAAAAAAAAAAAAGTATCTGCATTCTGGGTTTCTCCTGTCTCCCAGACTCTTATTTTGTTGTTTCACTGAACATGCTGGTGCTGCCAGGGTCCTTGCAGCCCTTCTTGTTTTGTCTGCTGCTGGTTCGTGTGCCGATTCAGTAGCTACAGTAACGTCCCTTCCCTCCCTCCTTGCCTCTTGCCTTCTCTTCCCTTCCTTTCCCTCTCTCTTTCCTTCTCTTTCTCTAAAATGGGGGCAGACAACCTGAAAAATAGTTTCACCAGCACATAAAAAGGCAGCCGGCTCTGCATGTAGTGATTCAGCGACAAACTCTTTTATCAAAACTCATTTTTATCTATGTGGGGCATTTTACGTGTGACACCGGCAGAGATGCTGTCTTTCTGCGGGGTTTCTGGATGTTGCACGTAGCTCCAAAACACCCTGCGTCTTTGGAAAAGGCCTCGTTCACTTGGAAAAGGATCTGGCTTTGGCACGGGGTGCCAGGGCTGTTGTCAGGGCTCGGGGCTGTGGCATGGTCTGCTGGGCTAAGTTAGGCAGCGGCGCGGGACTTTCTAAGAGTAGGTACGGGGATGAAGAGGTGCTACTTTTGCACAGAGCCCTTGTGACTCCCCTGACATTTCTACTTGGAAGAATCCCCTTTTTAAGGGCGAGAAATAGTTCAGTTTGTCTGCTTGGCCCTCAGCGATATGTTCCTACCTCGCACTAATGCCAGTCGTATCAGATCGTTCTAATTATAAATGTGACAGCTCTGAGAATTTTAAAATCCTGCTTGTTTTTTGTTTTTTGTTTGTTTTTTTTTTTCATGCGATATGTTGCAACTCCAGAACAGAAAAGTTGCTGATAGGCTTAAGCAGGTTATAAGGCAGGGCTTTAGCCACAAAACCACCTAGTCCGTGCCTGGATTGCAGCCAGGGAGTACATCTGCTCTGTATCTCGAAGAGAAAAACGAAAGTGTCCTGTGCTGCGAGATTGGTATCAGCGGGATCCCCTGTTTCCAGCCATGCACATTTGCTCTAAGTCATGAAATTAATTAATGGAGAACTTCTCTTGTAAAATAGAGCAGCAGTTCTGATTTACGGGACTTCTGCGCATTTGCAACTATTTTTCCCCCTCTGGCTGGAGCCGTATCAACCCGTTTCGTTCCAACAAACGAACCAACAATCGTGTATCGAGCAGAGATTTCGGGGACCTGATCCCCGGGAAAACCTCACCATTCCCTCCCTCCTATCTCTGCCTGCACACTGACGGGATGCCCCCCTCTCTGGGCTGCTGAACCCCCCCGGTCACACAGTGAATCAGCACTTCTGGCAGCCTCGTCCCTCCTGTGCTGCAGCACCCGGACCACTCCTCGCCTGCCCGCTGCCCCCGAGCGGGGACGTGGCCCTCGAGGCTGGACTTTTCTGGCAGTTTTTCGAAATAGGAAGGAGAGGATCCGAAAGTCGTTCTGGCTTTGGCTTTGTTTGGTCGGGGAGGCTTTTCGCTGGCAGTGAGGCAAGAGGTATTTGCAGCCTTGTTTCCAGCACCGTGTGGGCATTCGGATAGTTTATAATAATAGGTGCAATAATAATAGGTGCAATAAATACACTAAGGAGTAAAAGAAATAGAAACCAGACAGGCTGCACATGCATTCACCGATCTTTGCAAATTTTGTGAAACTCTCTGAAGTAACTGCAAAAACTAAACAAGGCTCCCATAAACACGAGCTCTCTCCCCTCTCCCAGCTTGTTTGCGAATCCTTTCATAGGTCATGCTACCTGAAAAAGAAAGGGAGAGAATGGATTTCTTGTGTTTATTTCATTACAGGGAAGATTTTCAAAACCAGAAAGGCCTCTCGCTCAGGGTAACCCCCCTGGAAGCTGCTCAGTTTCTTCCTGTGCCTTTGGAAATCTCCCTCAAATTATTTATATCTTCCCTGGTGTGGCAATGCAGAGCGAGGGGGTGTTTGTAGACCCTCTGTGTGGAATGAATAATACTGGAAACCACAACTAATCTCATTGAGCTATTTGGTGAATAAGGTGTTATTGAATTAAAGGCTCACAGCATGGCCCACAGGAAAGGCTAAGTCCTGCTCCCACTGGAATCTGTGGTAAGAGTGTTGTTAATAGGGTTGGGAACGGCAGGATCAGGCTCTGCGTTTTGCTTTGAATGCAGTTTTGTTAAGTAGTACGAGAAATTAAAATAGTTTGTTTCCAAAAAAAAGAAGTTTTCTCATAACCAGGACCATAGCAATACACAGCAAGACTCAGGTCCTGAACTGTGGCTTGTTGTTGAATGCTTTTTTGCTGTTTATATTCAGATCTGAGCTCAAGTCTCTGCTCAAATCCTTTGTATGTTTTCCTAAGTGGTTCTGTAGGCATTGTTTTCCTTAACTTCCATTGATTTAAAGAGTTAAATAACTGAGGGAACAGGAACCATCTAGTATTGCTCCTCTTCATCAGATAATTGGCGCTTTGCAGGCCTGATATGCAATATGTTGATTACTGCTTTTGTTGTATTAAGTTTATTTTTACCGTACGCCAGACCTGCTGCAGATCAGTCTCCTGCGCGCAGTTCATTAGATGTCTTGGATGAGGTTTTCAAAGTGATGTCAACCTTGCCTCTACTTCAGCAATGGGTCCTGCAGATCACGATGCAATGCATGCATGTGATGTCTGTCGGCTTGAGCGAGAGAGACTTTGGAGACATCCAGAGTTCAAAACACGAGGTTTTGGGGCTGTCTCCAAGCCCCCGTATTGAACAGCCTGTAGGCGAGGTGTAGAGCACCCTACAAGACGTGTGCCCTGGCCAGCAGATCACCACCCATCGAGGACTGTGCGATGCAGTGAGTGGTGGGGAATGCTGCATGCAGGTGTTGGCCCCCAGAGGTGTGTGTGCAGATGAACCGAGTCTGTATTTTCAGAAGTGATCCATTGTCTTGGGGATTAATGCGAAACTCGACCGGCCGGTTGCCGTCTGCAACCGTACACCCTGTGACTGCCCCGAGTATTCCGCATCCAGCGGTGTGGGCTTGTGCTGCTGAAGGTGATGGCGGTGGAGAGGATTATCTTATTTTTCTGTTTACTTTATTAAGCCAATTAGAAATGTTCTAGACTAGGAGGTGTTTTTTCAGGTCTTATGATCCCATTAGTTAAACAACGGAGGGATAAGTGAAGAACGAAAACAGGCTGGAGGAGAAGCTGTGTAAATAAGATACAATACCAACTTTCGGTCTGGTAGCATCTTGCTGAGCGGTCTGATTATTGACTGCCCAGCCAGTTCTGCTGATACGACCATCATAAATTCATCTCTGCTGCTCTTTTACTGATGCTAATGCCAAAGAACCAGAGGAGCTCTAGGAAAGGAGAGCTGGATTCAATTCTGGTTCATGAATCACGTATTGAATTGTCAGGAAAGGAACAAATTCTGCCCCAATTGCCTCTATAACTATGATAGGTTGTACTCGTGTGTCTCAGGGCAGAATATGGTCTGAAATGAAATAGATGAGGTCAAAATCTGTTTTCATTGATCACAGAGAAGGCAGTGAAGCTGTAGAGGCAAATGTGACAGCAAAATATTGTCAGCAAGGCCATTCCTCTTGCCAGTGATGCATCATGGCAGAAAGAAGGCTGCCTGATTTTCCACTTTCATGATGTGTTAGGAGGGTGGATAAAAAAAATAATCTTTCCATAAGCGAGCGAACTGAACTGAAAGTAAGACATAATGATTGACACGGAATTGCAAGCTGCCATCTATATGGAGTCTTTTTGCGTGAGAAGAAAAAAAACAATTGAGGGGCATTTTGTTTCTGTTGGGGGAAACGTTATTTATTTATTTGTTTGCTTACATTGTTAGGGCCTTGCAAAAGGGAGATGAGAAATGTGGTTCCGTGAATAATCTTCCTTTATTCCATCATATATCCGGTAGCCCATTCCATAAAGGTGACAATAATAAAAAAAGCAAGGGACGCAATATGAGAAACAACTTTCTGTTAGGGAGGATGGCTTTATAGAATAGATACTGAAGCAGCAAAGAACTGAAAGTGGTTTCTGAGAAGTGTTGACCTCCTTTCGTGCCACTTACTGTGAATTAAAGCTGTGAGTGAGAACTAGTTTGGGCATGTGGTACAGCACTTACAGCAACTGCTGCCAAGGAACAAGATTTGTGTTTCTAAGGAAATGCAACAAAAGAAAATGGTTTAAGAGGCAGTGGCTGTCACTGTGTTAAAAAAAAAAAAAAAAAAAAAAAGGAATCCGTGCGCAGATAGGAAAGTAAGGCTGAGGTGGGTTATTTTATACACGGGTTAGTGTATGTGTGAATTCTAGCAATGTGAGCTTCAAAATCAAACAACTGCGGGTTGTGGAGGGTATAGCATATCTCACACTGTTGGAGTTTACAAAGTCAAGCTAGCTAAAATCGGTTGTGACCTGCTCGGCGCATGTGATTGACTTGTTTGTCGTTCTTTCATTCTTACGGGCATTATTTTTAACAGCGACCTGCTATAGGTTAAGGGATACATTTAAAGCAAGGAAACTTGGGGCTTGTGGCTTCTTGGCACTCCTTTCTCAGCAAAACAAAAGGCAAAAAAAACAAACAAACTCCAGCACTTCTGAACCAGCGCTGGCAAACAGTATCACTTACCCTTACCTTTAGGGTTATAAATATCTTAGGACATGACATCCACTCACTGATTTGTAGCAAAGATGTTATGAGAATTGTTCATGCACTGAAGTTTCATTAAGGGATGAAAACCATAGCAAAACACCGAGCAAAAAATACTGCTATATTTATACGGCGTCTTGACTCCTTTTTTTTTTCCCCCCCCTCCTCGGTTGGAAAGGAAACCACCTGTCTCCTTTGCTGGTGTCAGGCTGCTCCCTTGAGACTCAGGGCTGTTGGAAGGCACATGATACTGTACATATTTACACCAAGCCCCTATCTGATTGAGATTGGGCTACGAGACCCGTGAGTTCACAAGTTTCTTCATCATACTCTCATGCATTAAACATGTGTTTGAACTCTGGCTTGAAAGCCGTGTGATCTTATGATAGACATATTTATGTAATAGTTAAATGAATGATCATGTGCTATCCAGCTCCTTTTCCATGCAAATGCAGAGGAAATTGAATATTATAATATTTCAGTGAGATGTCCTCAATAACAAATTACTGTTTAAAATAACCAATATTTGTATGTATATCAATTGCCTAGCAGTTATTTTCGTCTGCTATTTGCATGATATGGAAAAGACTTTTTCTAGCAAACGTTTTAAGCTACTTGGTGCCGCTTTCCTTTTGGAGTGATCACAAGGGTGCACATTTAGGGATGTATTTTCCATCTGTTTTTTTGAAGCTGGCAAAGCACGTAATTTGGAATAGAACAGAAGAAGTCTGAAAGTACCCAGTTTTGAGCAAGTCTCTGCTTGAGCCATTCTAGGAATCCTTACTCTGTAGCAGTTTGTGGAAATGAAGGACTGTGCCGTGCCCTTGGGTGCAATAAATAGACAGGCACGGCTCAAGGCTGGGGGGAGCCCTCTGGGAATGCCCAGGGGCACAGAAGGGCCTGGGGGTGGCAGCACAGATGGGCTGCGGGCTTGCTCAGGTGTCCCTGTGGTGTTTGAACACCTCCATAAGCCAAAATTGAGCTTTGCCACAGCTGTGTCCCTCTGCTCGGCCAGAAGCATCTCCTCTGTTCCTCAGTCTGGCTCGCTGCTTTTTTGGGACTGCTGGCTGCTTGTGATGAATAAGGATGATTTTGAAACTTTGGGTTAGTAATGTCCCTTAGGTCTCAGGTAGCCCTAATTCAGCCCCAAGAATGAGCTGTGTTTCTTTTTGTCATAGTCTAGAGTAGGATGGCCATGACACAACTGTTGAGCAGCTTGCATCTCCTGAGCAGTTCAGGTGTAATCGCTGGGTTGTGGCGATGCCTTCTCACTAGCAAGAGGATTTCGTGGAGGGCTGGGAGCTGATAGGTTGCAGTGGAAGAAATGTACAAGGGGGGGATACTGAAGGCAGCACTCCTGGGGCACCACGAGACTCGGCTTTTTGTCAGTGCGCTCCCATCTTATGGTGGGACAGAGGGAACCATCAGGGTCTTCAGCTCCAAGGTCTCCTTCCTCTTGTTTCTGTGGGGATTGTGATATTTTTAGAGCAGCTCTTGGCTGTACATGACAGACAGTTGAAATGGACATTGAAGTATAAGGAAAAGCTGGTCATCCCTATCCTTGAAACAGAGAAGTTACAACTAGAAAGGAATTCTTGGGTCATCTATTTCATCCTCATGTGCTAGCACCATTTCTTTGTATACTAAACCACTCAGTGTTGTAATGTATGATTGATATTAATTAGGTTTCTGCAAAGTACTGCACTCCTCAACTTGAACTGAACCAGAAATAAATATATTGCCATATATTTACATTTTATTAGTTGCGAAGAAGAATAGGATGAAGGCACCTATGTGAAATCCAAAGTATGAGCTTCAGATTGAAATAATGCCAGCAGTGCCTTGAGATTAATTTGGTTACTATGGGTACAGAATAAGAAATAGTATACCATAATGTAGCTATGTTTACTGATTCATTTCTGGCATTAAAAACTAAAGCCACATTATATATGCAACAACAGTCTTTTCTTCCTTGGAATAAGAAGGTGGGTACATTTTAGTAATTAAAGTGAATGTTGCCCTCTGAAAAGTGCCAGTACTCTACTGGAAGAAAAGCTGTGATCCTTGTACAGGATCTGCCCCACCGTAAGCAGCAGAGCTGCAATATACCGAAAGAGAGCTTAAAAAAAGAGGGAGGGGGAGAGAGAAAATCCTACCACCTCGGGAAGCTTCTAGTCTTCCACCGCTTCTTGTTAAATCTCTCTTGTAAAGCGATAACATCTGGTTCATATACCATTCAACTGTATTGGTCAAACATCAGTTTTCCAGCCTCGTGCTACGTGTATCTCATCAGTATGTAAGAGACGGAACAAGTTTTGCATCTTAAGATGTTGAAAGCTGGGTAATAATAAAATAATTCAATGGAAATACCATATATTCAGAAAGCAATTATTTTAAGGGGTTTCAGTTTTGACATGGCTAGATTAAGTATGAAGCTTTTTGTTTTTTATACTGGCTGTCAAGAATGTTGTTAAATACTGATACCACCTCCTAAGAGAACAACTTTTAAATACCAAAATGAAAAGGATAAGCATTAAATATTTTGGTAGATATATTGTGCCATAATGTCTACTGCCTTGTTCTTAATACAAAGCACAGTAGGGCTTAATTAAAAAGTGATTGTACGATCTATCACGAACCTGCATTAGGGATATGGATGCCAAGAAAATTAAGTTGAATAGGTGGTGATAATGAAATCGATATTTTATTGAATAGTTTTTATTCCTATGCCTTTGTTTGCTGCTCTTGCCTCCCTGTCAGCAGGTAAGACATTTTCCATCCAAAATTCTTTGAAAGAACTCATTTAGTCTGTTGCTTCTTTGTTTCATTGTTTGATCAGCGTAAGTTATTTTGCTCATTTTTTTGACAGAGCAAAACGTCTTGATAAACTTTTGACTCTGTTGGAGCGGAGCTCGACAGTAAACAAGAACAAGTCCTTTCGAGCTTGTTGCTGGGAGTAGCTGGCTAACAACGGGTACAAGGGTGATTTTCTATTGCATGTAAGCAAAAGCCACAGTCACTACAAGCCTCCAGGGCAGCCCGCAGCCTGGTTTAGTACAGATTTCTCCTGTACCCACTCCTAGTGTGGTTTCAGAACCTGATAAGCAGAGTGTTTAGCAGTAGCAAACATGAAAATATATTCATTGGAGCATAATACCCAGGGAAGAACACATACCATAAAAGCAAGCGAGTGTTTGCATGGCCTGGGCCAGAATCACCCTTGTTACAACTTCATCAACTTAAATGCTATTGATTTTTCAGGTACCACTGACCTGAAGTTGCTTGGATTGTGCTCGGGATGAATTTGACCTATGCTGTTAAGGCCAAGCAGAATCACAATTTAGAAAGTGCAATGCAAAGAAATAGCTACCGCGTATTCCGCCGGGTTGTAACTCTACACCCGTCAATCAGGGCTCGGGGCACTGTTGGAGAGCCTCATCTTTAAATGGTTAGAAGTGTGTCCGCCAGCACTGTAGCAAACAATAAAACAAAAGAGCGCATTGTTCTGTTCCCCTTCATATTTTAGGAGGGGTACGTTGCAAACAGACAGCTCGCTTTTCTGAGCAGAGCTCCTGGGCCAGCCAGCACAGCTGCATTTTCGCGTCCTCCCTTGTCAAGTTTGGTACCGCCAGTGTTTGTGGTGATCTCAAACAGCCCTGCAGAAAGGGAAGGCTGCTTTTGATGGTCTTGTTGCCCGTCCTGAACAAAACAAATCACATATCGCAACGTGCTGTGCGTTGGGACTAACAGCGCCTCTACGCCTCAGCGCGGCATGCAACATGGGGCAACGTGCTCGAGGAGGAGGCAAGCACAGCACAAGGCTCGGAAAGCCATGAGAGGCACTGAAAGCTTGCATTTCTGGTATGCAGCAGTATAGATATTTGAAAGGTTAGGTTCTGTCTATTTTTAGGTAGCCTTCACGTTGGGACTGATCTAAAAATGAAGGTGATATAAAATTTGCACGTGTCTCTCCTGATTTGTCAGAGATTTTTGACAAAATGCATAAAAAAGATCGTTCTCTAAATCAGAGAGATTTTTTTTTCTGAAGTAAAGCCGTGCCTCTTATTTAGAAGAGGAGCCTTTATATTTCTGATTAAAATGCCAGTGCCGTCTATTTCACTCTCAGATCAGCATTTTCAGATTTTAGCAAAGTTAAAGAAATATGACTTTCCCACTTATTGTTTGGGAAGATTTATTCACTTGTGTAAATGAATTTTAAAAAATTGGCAAGGCCTTTTATCTCATATAAAATAAATCTGAAGATAAATGATCTTTTCCGCTAACATCACCTATCATTAAAGTGGCTAAATGAAAATCAAAATGCGTTGCTATTTAGCGCCTGCTCTCCTTTTACGGGAGATGAGATTGAACATGTTTACTGGGCAGGAATTGTCAGCAAGGCTTCGATTTATAGCATTGTCCGGGATACAAATTAACAACACACAAATTAACTACTGCCATGTGTTGCCCCACTCTACTTTAAATGTGGCAGCCCAGTCTCCCCAAAGTGTACATCTCTGGTTTGCTTTGCAAACGCCTATGCTGCCTTAAAGAAAATCTGCAAACAATGTGATACTGTATTGTATTGAGCTGAAGCGCAAACATTTTTCCATGTCTTTGTAAGCAGGACTGCATGTGAGAATGAAACAGCTGGAGGTCTACCTCCCCAAAACCCCAGGGGAGGTGTCACAGCCATTTCTCCATTGTATGCAATCTTGGTTTAATAAATTGGTAATAATATGATGATGAAGTGCTCTTTGGTGTTGGTTTGCTGGTTTTTCAGAGTTGTTTTTTTGCTTAGCAACTCTTAACATAAATTAAAATAATCTTCCATTCTGACATTTCCTATTTTTGCTTAGTTCTTTGTTCCTCAGAGAAGATGGGTAAGCCTGGAATGGACAGAAGGGAAAAGGCACGCTGCGGGGAGGTCTCTGTTTTAGTGGGAGTGCTTTTGCTTAAATACGTTGCCCTGCCTTGCCATTCTGCATGTGGAGTTCGACGGAGCAGAGACTACAAATAATGTTTAATTGTGTCAGATTGTCGGGGAATTTTACGATGGTAGAGATCCATCAGGGATAAACATGAAAGTAGCAAACTTGCCTTATCTGTTGATTGGCATAAAGTAATGGAAGTACAGCCATAGCTCTTTTGGGGAAGAGGTATGAATCTTTGCTGGTACCCACTTATAAAATAATGATGAGACTAACCAGTGCCCTAGGGCAAATGATGTTCGGCAAATACTAAATTTCTCAGGAGCAAAGATACACAAAATGGTGATAGCAGATGCAATCTCAGCATTTCGTCCCTGCTCCATTCACAGGGAAAAGCTGGGGAAGCCTGAGCAGTATCAAAAGGAAAACCAGAGGAAATGTGTGGAAGAGTTTCTGCTTTTAACTGTCCTGGCCTCATCTTCTCTGATAAGGTCTGATTCAAAGCCTCCCTAAACCTGTTTAAGAATTCCCATTCCCTTCCAAGGGATTTGGAGCAGTGACCAATTCCAGCCTCTTTAACCCCCATATTTTACTGAGTTTTCTCATGCAGGTAGGTAGACAAGTGGTCTGGATAAAATAATTAAACTAAACTAAATTAAAGTAAAATAAAATAGTAATTCAGACCAAGCCTTCTTATTGCTAGCATTTGTCCCCTTCTGTTTCCTTCCTGGTTTGTCTGGCCCTGAGTCAAAGGTGGGAGAACTGACAAATTTCTCATCAAAAGCACTGCTAGCAGAGGGTCAGCCTCCGAAGGTTTACGGCTGCATTTGGTACAGCTAATAACCCCTGGGCTAAATGCTTATCTGCCTTTATTTCACTTTTCTGAATTGGGGATGGAGGCAGCATGACATCTCTTGCCATTTGTGCAACTTTTTTAGATTAATATTGCAGCTCCAAGAAAAATGAATAATTGGACTTTTGAGCACAGAGTGGAACCATGAAACCTATAGGGATTCCTCTAGCACTAGTCGCTAGTTTGCATATTGCAAGTTAACTGCAATTCATGAAGACTTCTGACTAAAAATAACCCCTGGGCTCAGTGTTGTCTGGCAGGAGCCACTAGTTAAGAGGTCAAGCGAAGCTGATCCTTCAGGAGCATTGGCTGTTGCAGTGAGGTAACCCCATCTCCTCTTGGCCTGTCCTTGACTGACTTGGGAAAACGGGGCTCAGGGGCTGTGGGAAGCTGAGGCAGCAATATTTGCTGTGCTCCGGGGCTGCTGGAGGCCAAGCAGCCTGGTGCCCACCACGGTGCCAAGCACTGGTACCCACCTACAGCCTGCTCCCTGGGAGCTCACCTTCCTTCGCAGCCCAGCATGACCCAGAGAAAGGGTTACTTACAGGGTTACTTGGTTCATGAGCAGAGATTTTTTTTTTTATTTTTTTTTCTTTTGTTCTGAGTAATATCTTCATTTTATTTTGTTTGCCTGAGATGGTAGCAGAGTGAGTCTGTGGCCTGTGTTAGTAAAACCCGATCAGATGACTACCATTCAGAATTATTTCCACATTATACTTTGTTTTAATATGAAAAATGCCAAGAGCTAGGCCTGAGAAAAAAGGCTGACTCAGTTCCACTGAGCTCTGTCTGAAGAAAGTCTTATTTGAAGATGAGAGATGTGTTGGTAAGGCTGTCTGTCATCTCCAGTTTATTAAAAAAAATTGCTAGGAGGCACTAAAGCTGTCCACTGCCTTTCCCTCTGTTCCTTCACTCAAAGGTGCTTCATTCACATCGACTTTACCATAGCAGTTTTGTGTAAAACAAGATTTGATTTCAGAGTATTTAAAGGTTAGCGTCTCTCCAGTGCTGTGCTGCACTCCACTGCAATCGCTTCCCCAGCCATTTTGGAGAACAGATCGGAGATGTTATGAAAGTAGGTGAATTTCTTCTGCTTTTTCTTCAAGGCCTCCACGAAGTGGAGCTGGCCAAGAGCTTGCTCTCCTGTGCCGTGGCAGGCAGGACACCACAGCTCCCCTTCCAGCTGGGACATATCAGCAGGATGGCAGCCTCACAAGTCACTTCAGAGAGCAGTTTAGATGGTATCTTTGGAGCAGCCTTGGCTCCCAGCACATCGCTCCAGGGAATCTTTCACCCTCCCTAGGGTATCGAGTCCCCAGTGATTGTTCCTGGGATTGTCCTGCAGGTCCCTCTCAGAAAAAGTTAGTAAAAATGAGATCGGTTTTAACAATGAACAAGCTGGCAAATGAGCTCCAGGGCAATACTTTGGATGCCCCAAGGGAAACGATGCAAGGTAATAGGGTTAACAGGAAGAATCCGGGCGGGGTTTCCAGGGCCTTGTGGAAACTTACAGGCTTTATACCTGAAGCTTTCGCAAGCTCTGCCCTTGGTGGCTGGAGCTGGAGCAGACAATTGCCCATCCCCTGACGGGCTGTGTGAGCGTCCAAGGTAGGCAGGGAGGGCTTTTGGTCTCTTCCCAGGGCTCAAAAGAGGAAAAAAAGAACTTTGTGATTTCTCTTGTTTCAAGGAAATCTCAGCAGTGAGGTGAATAAAGAGGAGATGACCAAAACCTGCACCAGTCTGTAATTTTGGTGTGGTCCTGCCTGCATGAGCAGGATATGCCAGTGTGCAAAGAGCTGCAAAATAGGCATCTGTTTCCTTTGCTTTCCTGGGTGTCTGCCCTCAAACTGCACCAAAGCCTCCCCAGGAAAATGATGGGCTCTCATGGCTCTGTTTCTCAAACATATAGGGGCAATAAATTTACATGTAGATTCTCTTTTATAGATGAGTCTCTCTGGGAAACAGTAACACCCGAGTGAAAGACATTGTTCATGCTGCTTTTAACAGGCCTGACAAGCTGGATTTTCCTGCAAATCATACAAAATGTGGGTCCTGGAGAACATATGCTCCAAATGTTGGGGGAAACAAGTGATAAATGTACTTTTTATGTAATCAGCTGGAGTGCCTTTGCCTTTCTTGTTTTAGTAATGAGTAAGTGAAATATGCTCGTGAAGAGGGAAATGCTCGGGGAGGTATGAGAAGATTTAGGAAGATTTCTTTCAGTCGGTACCTATGTTCCTGCACTTCAGCACTCCTGAAGGTTTTACAAGCACCGAGTTACAAGGGGTTGCACGTGTGCAAGCCTGGTTACCGCTGATAAACAGCTGATCTGCAGGAATAGTGAATATTCGCAGTCAGGCCCACCCGCATGGGAACAGGCGAGCAATTTCCATTGGCATCCAGCACTGTTTATTTGAGCCCTCAGTATGTGGAGGCAGATGTGGCAGAATTCACCCTGGTGTCAGTAATGTCAGTAACGCATCACTGTTCGGAGAAAGTTATTTTGGACTCGGTAGTGTACCGCTACTCAGACAGCAGCCCGTGGCCCAGGGCTCAGCCAGAAATTTATTTGGCCCCGATCTCTGGAGCCTTTCAGAGAGCTGGTACTGAGCACCGTCGTGGTTTCTCTCTGTAAAAAAAAAATAAATATAATAATAATAGTAACTGCCCTAGCAAAGTTGGAGAGGGCACACTGCCTTATTGCATTGTAAACTTACTGCACCAATGAACCCAGAAGTTCAAGGAGTTTTTATGCTGGTCTACGCTGCTGGCTGCATATTCTGGGTAAGATGGGCTGGATAAATAAGGAAAAGAAACTGACAAGGAAAAAAAAAAAACACAAAAAACAAATAGGATGGAAGTGGAACAGAGAGAACAGAATGGAAAACAAATACAGAAGGACTGTGGAGAAAATAAGAATAAAGTTGCACAGGAGGAAGATTTCTCATAAAAAATTAATAGGGTACATATACTTTATATAGAACACCATTCACACTAACACACCTTTGGAGTGTGGTTTGATCTTTTATAAATACGTAGTTGGCTTAGCTTCTGCTATAAGGACACTCACAAGTGGAGGGTCGAGGGGAAAGGGTGTCACTGGTGGGGGATCTGTTTTGCAAACCTCTTCTGGTTTTTTAATTCAAGTTTGATTGCCCTTACTTCACTGGTATTAGCCAACTTTGCTGAAAATCAGCAAGCACCACAGTCTGGAAGCAAAGGAAAAAACTTGGTCAGTGTTGTGATGAAGGGGCTCAGTTTTGGATTTCAAAGTCAGGGGGGTGCAAGATATCTAAGATATCTGAGATATCTAAGTTACAGGGAACAAAAATGACCACAATTGGGGAAAAAAAAAAAAAAGTGGGTGAAAGAATAAGAGAAAGAGACTGAACGAATGCTGAATCCAGGAAAAAGACAAGGACAGAGAGCTTAAAGACTTTGGTCCTTGAATCCTCTTCCCTGTCGTTGCCAGGAGCCATACCTTGCAATCCTGTTAAAATATGGATCAGGCTTTGGGAATCTGCCCCAGTGCAGTTGGAAGGTTTACCAGTGCATTCATGAATTATGTCCCATGAAGAAGAAGCAGGGGAAAAATTGGTGAATTGCTGAGACTAGGTATGGAGTAACCTGGAAAGAGGAAAATGTGGTGAAAGAGGGGGATTTTACAGCAGGCATTTCGACAGAACAGGTTGGGTCAACTGGACCCGCAGACTTCACCAGCCACAAGAGAGTTCTCTTTGTGTTTGTTACGGAACAAAATCGTGTGTGCGTACTCAGATATTGCCCCAGAAAAGACGTTTGTGCAATTCTTTCATGTTGTCAAAACACTGGGCAAGAGCACTGCTAAAGCTGCTGGGGACTTTTCAGAAGACAAGGTTTCTTTGAGGAGGGAGGCTTAGGTGCTGGCTCTGTTTCACGGGCTTCATTTACATGTGCTGAGGCTGCGCAGTTCCCAAGCTACGAGCCCATTGCAACTGCCTTCCCCTCTTTTCTCCTAGACACACTATGCCCAAAAAACCCAGCACGTTAAGACATGAAAAAAGGCCCTTGTGAGTAAATTTATATATATGGCCTGGGTCGGACAGTTCGGTTAAAAATAAATGAATTCCTCCCGAGCTGTGGGGAACCCTTGTTTAAACCTCGTGGTCTTTTGTAGTCTGAATCGTGCTTGGCATCCCTGCCAGGTGGCACTGGGGCTGCCAGCAAAGTCCAAGCCGCGGCGTGGCCGGGGCCGTAGGACGGCTCTGGAGGACTCGGTTGTTATTACAGATGGCTTGCTCTGCCTGCCATGTACCAAGAAAGTTCTCCAATCTCTAACGCTTGCACGGTGAGAGCACTGCTAAGGTTACAGTTTATATTTATCAGTTAACTTGCTAATTTGAAGGGAAAGCAGTGAAGTGGAAATGTAGAAAATAGAAACAACATGAGCAGGTCAAAATATCCAAAACAGCAATATAAAATGTTCCAGTGTAAATACATTTCTATAAAAGGTGTGAATGAAAACTTCAAGAAAAAAAAAAAAAGATGATGGATTCGGCACAGTCAATGAACACAATTATAAGTAGGTATTGAAGGAGAATATTCCACCAGCCATGGATCCACAGATAATAATTAATAAGAACCGACTGCACTTCAGGCGGGCAGGTGCCCAGCATTATTTCACAGCTGACTGTTCGGAGGGTAGAGGTACTCACCTTTGCCCCAGATCTTAATAATTTACTGCAGTTTTATCATTAAATCAGCATATAATTGGGAAGGAAATTAGGTTTTTTTAGTCGCAAGAGCAAAGCAATGCCGTTAATTTAATCATTCGTAGGAAAGGCTTTCTGTAGTCATTCGGTATTTTGCTGTGGCTTTTTTTAATTAAGTAAAGTAAAAACAATGCCATTTTTGTCATCTGTGCTTGGTGAAAATATGACAGTGTGATGTGATTTGCAACTTAAGCACAAGCGGGGAAACTGGCAATAATGAATTACAAGGGAACACAAATAAGCCGAGAATGTATCTGAGACTTACAACAATTTCTGAAGTTTTTAATATCTGTGGGAAAAAGGCTATTTCAAGAACTGTTCTTCTTTTTATTTATTTTTTCTCTCAGTGAAATCGTCATAGCCTGGTATAATAATTGAATTCATTTAGCCTTTAGAATGCTCAAGTTTGCAAATAACAATGAAAATGAATATTTCATGACAAGGAGGATGATCAATTATAGTTTGGTGACTTTGACTGGGAGCCCAGCGCGATGGATCCAGTGCTTACATTTTTACAAGACTTTTGAACCCAGCTAATTAAAACAACACAACTCCAGAAAACAAGGAGGCAGGTGGGGCTAGTTAAACAAGACCTTTATTTATTTGTTTTTCCTGATGTGGGAAGTGTTTTGCAGGTATATTTGGTACCTTGGGTTTGTTATGTATTCAGTGGACGGTGCCACCATAAACCAGTTGCACCTGCAGCAGCAGCCCCTGTTGTCTCAGCAAGCGAGCTGCTCAAACCAAGAAACCCTCCTGTTAATGGCAGGTTGGTGTTTTCACGTGACAAGGTTTTTTTTTTTGTGTGTGTTCCCAAAGAGAAAACACTCAGCCCAGGTCAGAGGGGTGGGTACATGGTGTATATACAGAAATGCACCCGGAGGCGAGGCAGACGCACTGGTGCTTATAGGGAAATGCAGGCAGGAACCCACGCAGTCCTGGGCAGGACAGGGGCAGTTGCATGTTGTAACACTGGTTTCGTGCACTGAGACACAGAAATGACTAAAGAGCAGCTGAGAAATGCTGTAATTCAGCTGGAAAACGGGATCTGGCTCCCTTGCTGTCGCAGGTGAGGTAACTGCAGGACTGGCTTTTATCAATACTTACTCCATCCCTGGGAAATAGTGTGTTGTTTTTTTTTTGCCAGTGTGTTTGCTGGTGGAAAAACCTAGTTCTGGTGCAGTTGTCAATGAGAAATTAACTTTGCCAGGTGTAAAATCCCCGAGTGAAAACAAAATGCCATCCCACGCTGTAACTTTTGCCCAACTCCAGGCTCGCATCCCTGGATTGAAGCGCGCTGCGGTGGCCGCCCGGAGAGGCTGGAGGCTGCTCAGGGCACACGTGCTGCAGCTCTCCTCCGAGTTTCTTTACTTTTTTTTTTTATTGTAAATACAGCTCTGCACATTGTTTGCTTTGGCCAAAAGAAAAAAATAAAAAAAAAATAAAAAAAAAGAAGAAATTAAAAAAAAAGGCAGACGGCGAGGGACGGGAGCTGTTGCATGGCAGGCAGCGGCACAATTCCGGGGGTGTGGCGCGGCGATGCGATTTTAATCACAGCGTGGTGCTGGAGCCTCAAAGGTCTGAGTGGCTTTTAGGAAGATTTACTTCGCCTCCGCCTGGGTCTGCCTCTGCGCGACGTCACGGCTGGAGCGGCGGCACAAGAAGGCAGGATGAGTGACAGCCCAGCCTACTTTTTAATAGCTTTGTCATGTGACGGGGAGCAGTAGTAAGACAGGTGCCTTCGGTTCACGCTCAGAGAGGGGCTCGTCGCCTGCATGCGCCTGTGCTCCCTGCCCGGCTCGGGGTTGTAGTTCGCGAGCTGCGCCGCTGCGGTCCGGGAGCTGGATGGCGTGGGACATGTGCAGCCAGGACTCTGCATGGAGTGACATCGAGGTGAGCGGGGGGCGCGGGGGGCTCCCCTCGGGGGGCTGCCGGCAGAACGGGCCGGCCGGCAGACTTTGCGAGCAGGTCCGAGCCTTATCTCAACTCCTGTAAGTTTGCTATTTTAAGGTTACTCCGCGGTGCCTTGAGCAAATCAAAGCTTCGCTCCTGTCATCGGTATCTCCTGCAGTTGGAAACTATTTGCATGTGCCTCTGGCTCGCTCTCCCCCGTCATATGCAATATTTATGCTCCAAGATATTGATATGAATCAGTGTCTGAAGTCTTTCCAGTGGCGTTTAGTGGCCTGGTTGGAAAAATGCCATGTTTGTTTAGAATAAGATTAACATTTCTTTTTTCAAAAAAAAAAAAAAAAAGGGAAGAAGAAGTTAAATTAACCAGTGGCTTCCTATTTTCCTTGCTCGTTTCACTCTGCTCTGTGGCAGGTTTCCTCCTTGTTTGTCAGCTGCAGAATTGAACCCCCCCCCCACAGGAACGAACACCCTGGGGTTTTGCTTTAGATGCTTTTAAGAGAGATTTCTGGAAGTAGACGCTGCCCTGCTTCTTTTGTCTTGGAATGATTATCCCGTAGCTAATGTCCTGTAGAGCAGGGCTCCCGGTCGGCCCAAGTAGTCCAACAAACGGTTAAATGCCACTGCACGACAGAGACAAGAGGATGAACCGTGAGAATAGAGTTTATGCAGGACTGTGCGAACTGCTGCTGCTGCTGCTGCTGCCACCGCCGCCGCTGCTGCTTGTGTAAAAATAGACGGCAATACATCAAACCCACAGCTTCTGCTGGCTACAATTCATAAAGGAGGAAAGGAAAAAAAAAAAAAAAAAAGAAAAGAAAAGGCAAGCAGCTCCCTGGTAATCTCTGGAGTATAAAGTGAGGCGTGAGGATTTCTGCGCGTTTGCATTCGGCAGAAGGGAGCCTTACCTCAAAGTTCGGGCAACTTGGGCAGCGAGGCAAACTTTCTGTGGAGCCCGTCAAGAGGAAGCCAGAGCACAGACCTGCTGGAAGGAGCTAACCCCCCGGCTGCGAGCTTGGAATAAGTGCTTAAAACGCTCCCCTCAGGCAACAGGGGAGGGAGAAAAAGGTTACGTGTGATGCCTTTTAAATAAGATGTCCACGCCATGCAGAGATACCCATCTAAAGTAAAAACCTTGCAGCGTTCTCCAGTGCAGTTTCCCTATCTGGCGGAGCATGCATGCGGGTCCTTAAGTCTTTTTGTCGAGTTTTAAATATTTGCAGCTTGCCATTGTATCCGCTGATTTCTGTTTGCATATTGTAATTGCTCTTATCTTGTTTTGATTCCTTGGTAAAGTGGAATAGATATGGATAATTCATATGTCCTGTAGCTATTATGAGTCAAGGCTGTAAGTGGATGACTTTCTGGCTCCAAAGTCCTAATTGTTTCTGAGTAGCTGGAGTATCCTGTGGGTTGTTGTCTGGCTTGTAGCATGGGTCTCTGCTGCTGGAGCTTCATTTTTCCATCATGTATTATTCCTAATGCTGCTAGGAGCTGATTGAGGAACCAGTTATATGGAAATATTGAAGATTTATTTTAATCACTAGAGTTCCTGCAGTAATTTCAAGCTAGAAACAGAATGGATAATTTATGTCAATGACTTTTCATAGTGCGGAGGGGGAAAAAAAAAAGGAAAAAAAAAAAAAAAGGGTTGATCTTAATATTAATTGTGCGGTGGATGGATTAACTGTTGGTAGGATTTTACCAACGTGCTCCTGCACTGCACTTTCTGGAGCAGCACAGGAGTGCCTGCCTGCTGTGCTGGCTCTGGGGATCACCTTTACCGATCTCAAATATTGCAGGCGGCAGGTACCGGAGGCAGCCTTCATTTTTTGAATCATTAATGTTTGCTGTCAACTTAAAATGTATTAGATTCTCGCTCACATAATGACAGGATGGCGTGTTGCTTAATAAAGGCCTGCATCACTGTAGCTGATCAGCGTCCCCAGTGTTTCACAGTTTAATGAAGGTGATGTACAGTAAGGTTGCGAGGATTGATAGAGAGAACCCACATGACACACATTCTGTCAGGTCTGTCTTTCTTTCCTGGGTTAGCCCCCTCGGCTCTTTGAAAAACTTGTTAAAAATAAAACAAAGATTATTTTTTCATTAATATAATTCATGTGGCACAAGTCCAGTCTTCTTCTTTTCTTCTTCTTTTTTTTTTTTGATTTACCTTCAGAGGCACAAAAACATTCAAAAGGTTAATGGAGAATTATACTTAATTATAATGATTCATTATCATCAGTGCAGTTAAGCTAATTTATTGTTTGCGCCTGAACTAAGAGAAAAAAAAAAAGTCTGTTGGAGTGAAATAACGCACAGTAATTAGCCTTTTGTGTTTAGTGACTGCTTTATCTTTCTGAACGATACTATGAAATTAAGGCCACAGTTATGGGGTAACTATTATATCAAATAACGGTGGGAAGACGGAAAAATGTATCATAGCAATGCAGGTGCACCTGTTACAGATGTATAGGCAAACAGCAAATATCAGCATGTCAGATGAGGACAGTTTTAGGACTTGGAGTGTTAAACCTGGCATCATCCAAAGGCCAAATATAAATTAATAACAGGAACACTTGCTACTAATGTGTCTCAGATTAGAAGCGTAATGTCATATTCAGAAACATTGATTTTATTATCATGTCAACATCGGCAAGAGCATATATACTTCATTTCAGCAATTACATTTTTTAAGTGACATTGCAGTCATTACAGGCAAAAGAAAGCTGTGGTGAGCAGGATTTATTTTTTTAAATACAATTATTTATGTTCCTTCAAAAGCCCATCGTAGGAATTTGGAAATGCATATTACCAAGAGTTAACATCTTTAAGTAGGTGGTTCACAGACTGAAGCTATTTTTACAAACGAAAGCAGAAACAGATCAGCAGGATACTTTACAAGTCTACGGCATCAGTTATAAGCTACTGACCTCCACAACACAAACCTGAGAATGATGCTGAGAATCTACCTTTTCAGTCAAAAACTAGATTATCCTTTAATGAGATCAGAGATTTCAGCCAAGCATCAAAAAAAGGTCATCTCTGCATTATAAGATTGCTTCTGGAAGGTTATGTCTAGCACTAAAGAAGAGGGAACTCTTTAATTTTTTTCTTTGTTTTCTTCTATGACCAAAATAATACTAAAAAAAAAAAAAGGTGTGTAGTAAAAATGACCTAAGTGAGGTTTTGACTTGGTAAAGTTCTGCAGCCCCTTAAGTAATGGAAATCGGAGCAAGTGCTATCTCAGAGCCTCGTTTTGCAACCTGCCTTGCCCCTTGGCCTGTTACGTGACTATCTCATTGCGTCCTGGTAGACGTAAAAGTTGTCCACAGAATAAAAGCTCGCACCAGCTGCACTGAGCCCTTGTGCCAGCAGACAAAATTGTCGCTGGTGGCTGCGCCGCTGCATGCAGCCCGTGCGCTGCGGGTGCAGCAAGGCTCCCGGAGACAAAACCTCAATGAAATTCACCTTCAGCAGCTCCTGCTTGCATGCTCGTGAAAGGCGGTCCTTCAGAGAGTGACATAACCAAGTATTGAGCAATTCGCATCAGTGGACACCGTGTTACTGCCTCTCCAGAAAGTGGTGTTTTCTGGGTTGACTTCAATCCAAACACAAGTTGGGAAATCGCTCCAGCCACCCAGTCTGCTGACGGGAGTGGAGGAGGTCTTGCTGTCTGGGCAGGCTCTTGGCCACCCTAAACATGGGGTGAGAAATACTCAGTGTGGAAGCCCTGAGACACAGCAGATTTACGCTTTAACCATTCAGTGCCTGGCACCTTGGCAGCTTTAAGGAACGTAAGGGTGTTTTGCACCATGCCCAGGTAGATGTTTGGGGATGGGTCCCAAGGGTACATGGTACAGCGCAGGAGGAGTTGCTTCATCCAGCAGCATTGACGTACGGGGCCCCGTTACTTGCCAAGCTATTACCGCATGTTTTCCATAACTGAGAGTTGGGTTTGGTGGGTTTCAATTGCCATGCTAAAGTGGACATGTTGTATTAATGGTTTTTTTGCTTAGTAGGTTAGTCAGTACTCTATCAGCTTCGTCCTAGCTTTTAAAAGGATACTTTTTCCAGGTTTATTTGTATTTATCACTACTCTGATCGCCAGTCATGGAGACAAAAACATTTGGCACTGCTGAAGTGTCTCCGTGCAGATCAGACTTGGTTTCCTACCTAAATCAAAGTGTTTCATGGACCCTCTCCATTAGGGTTATCGAGTCAGCAGTAGCATGCTGCTGGGCTGCCAGAGAAAAGGAAACCATCAGGTTTCCTCACCACAGCCACTGTCTGGGGACAGTTATGGGGCTGGGTGGAAGCTCTTGGCCTGGGTCAATGCACGTACTTGCCATATGGTGAAAAGGTAGCGTGCGAAGCAGGGGAAAGGCTCCATGGACTGACTGTGCCTGTCACCCTGACGTGAACACGGGGATGTTTCAGAGCACATTTCGGGGGCCAGGACCCTGCTGCATACCTGGTAGTCGTGCTCTGTGCATCTTTTAGCCTGCTAGGCTATACGCTGGCCATCATCACGGCTGACCTGGAGGACTATGGTAAGATCTGCAGAAGCGAGTGTGAGTATGTCCAGCTTGAGCTCGCCTCCAGGGCTGGAGGCTGGAACAGGCTGTGCATCTTTAACCTGAATGCATCAGGAAATGCAGGAAAGACCTTGCCCAGAGGTATTCAGCTGTAACTTGTACCTGCACCGGTTTGCTCTGAAGCAGCAGAAGAATAAGGCCGTGCATTGGCCTCTGCTGTTGGATTTTATAAACCTTCGGACACTGTTGTTGTGAAAGAGGGTAGGGAGAAGGAAAGTGATTGCTCCTGTACAGAGACATGGTAGAGAAGGCAGCTTACATCCTCCTATTTCCCTCTCTTCTTTGAATACCTGTGCAGGGCTAACAAGGATCTAATAGTTAGTGGTTTGTTGTCTTTTTTTCAGAAAACAATTCTAGTGACCCCGTGCCATAGCTTAATCGAGGCTTAGTTCTTATCGCATGATATTAAAGTTAATAGATTCCTGGCAATTAATGAAACTCTTTCTGCATTGCTGTTTCCTGCAGTGTGCTGCTCTGGTTGGCGAAGACCAGCCTCTTTGCCCAGATCTCCCAGAACTTGACCTCTCCGAACTAGACGTGAACGACCTGGACACGGACAGCTTTCTGGGGGGGCTCAAGTGGTACAGCGACCAGTCAGAGATCATCTCCAACCAGTACAGCAATGAACCCGCCAATATATTCGAGGTAAGGCAAGGCGATTCAAGTGCACGCTGCAAGGCATTTGCTTGCTTTTTTTTTACTTTCTTTTTTTTTAAGCCTGGTGGACAACGGGTTTACTATTTTTCCCCTGTTGAGAGACAGCAAACGTGATGATGTGCGTTACAGGTTCTGCCTGGCGCCTTTAATCCTCATGATCAAAAGCAGGCCTGTGATCTGGAGAGAGGGGAAAAAAAAAAAGCCTTGAAAAGAATTAAATGGAAGTTTTGATTTCTGAAAGGAAACGGCTGAAGAGTGCCTCGAGTACGCTGTGCTGTGGCGTAACGACGAGGAGTTGCACAATTGTCAGCTATGAGGAAAAACAGAAGTTGAAACCTGTTTGCTGTCTTCCTCTTGCAGTCCCTGGAAAGGAGCAGAGTGCAGCACAGCAGCCAGCCGATGGAGAGCTGGAGCTGGTGCCTATTTTGTAAAGGGCTTTACTGTATCAGAAGGCTCCTTTCAGAGCACTTTGCACACAGATTGAAAGGTCATCGTAGGCTGAGTATGGAAGGGGAAATGAGTGGATATAGCAGGCAAGGCACTGAGGGCTGATGGTCGCGTTATCGCTCAGGAACCAGCTCGTCGTTTGGGATGTTTCGTAGATCTCCTGGCAGAGAGTGGTCTGAAAGTAAAAGTTGAAGGGTGGTAGGAGAGATTTAAATGTTTTCTTTAAAATACTGCCTTGGGGTTCAAGCTGTACAAGAGGAGGGCTGTGGTCTCTTTATCTCTGTCTCCAGTCTTCTTCCTTTTGTTGTGTAAAACCTTCATGATTCTCCACCCCATAGTGATGGGGCTGCTGTGCCCCCCCGAACCCTAGCCACCCTCCCTCTGCGATGATAGAAAATGCAATAGATTGTCCACGGACCGGGAAATTGGACAATAAATTGATTAGCTGGCAGGAAGACCTTGTGCAACAGTAAGCTGTTGGTACCGCCTCTCACGTGGCCTCGGCAGCTCCAGGAACTGCGGCTGGCCCCGCTTGCCGGGGGAAGCCCCGAAAGATCACTCTGGAGCTTAATAGCTGGAAAAGATTAACTGCCACAGTACAGCAAAATGCTTCTGAAGGTAAAATATAGCTTGCCTAAGATGTCCTGAATGAAATTCTTCTTTTTTGTATACAGCCATAAACGCACGGTGATCTCCCTGATGCTGATAAGGTTACTCAGGATTTATATTTATCAGCGTAACTGATAGCAGAAGCTGGCCCTCTCTATTCAATCTTTCTGTCACTTACATCCAAGCAGTTTGGAATTAATTTTATTCAAATCAGAATGAAATTAACCCTGTTCTTAGGCCCTCATTTTTTTCAGCAGTTTTGTAATGTCCCATGACACATTTTGCAAAGTTTCAGAGCTGTGTCTTGTGCTTGGATTTCAGTTGCACCCCTCACGTGGGGTATAGCCGGTCTGCTTGTAAATTTTTGGTGTCAATAGCAGGGAGGCAGGGGGCAGCTGATATCAGAATTAACACTGGATGAGAGTGGGTTTGCTTTTTTAATAATGTATATGTATTTTTCCTCATTTATCGAAAGCCATGTGAAGAGGCATTTTTCTTCTGGAAGTATCAGGGGAAGATACAGATTTTCGAAATGTAAGGTTAGCAATTGGATAGCAGTTGTCACTTCCTAAATCAGGCAGTTCCAGTTCTGAAATCAGAGTGTGTTGCAGACAGTGAGACGGGTGTACAGGTTGGTACGTAACCCTGCTGGCACACGGTGACACGGAGGTACTGGTCCCTACAGGAGCCTCATGGGCCTGCATGCATCTGAAGACCCAGTGTGGAGAAATCAGTGGCATGCAGCTGGGGGGATGCATCTAGGCAGCAACTGGTAGGTCAGAAATAATGGTTTGGAAGTGAAATATGCTACTTTCCTTTTGGGACAAATTCTGCTGTCCTCTATGCAAATGCCTGGCTTCCCTAGCACTCATTGACTTCAGCGAGAGGACGCACTGCTGTCTCTGACAGCACAGATGGGCCCAAGCTTACCTGTAGGGACAAACTGTTCTCTAATAGCATCTTGCAGTGCTGCAGTGCTAGGACAAGACTATTTTCATTTTCATAGTGTGTTTTATTTCCATTTTTTGGTTGCTTGGCCTAGGAAAATGGGAAGGAAAGAGCTATTCTCTCTTCCCATCCATTAACCCTGTCCCCGGTCTCCATTGTGCAGCTGGATACATAGCATTATTTCTCCTCTCTGCCGCTCTGTAATGTGACGACTGGGGGTGCTCAAGAACAGAAGAAGATGTGTTCTTTCTCCAGAGATTATCTCAGATACTCTGTGAGGAACTATTTGTTTTAGCACAGAGAATGGAAGTTTTACGCAGTTTCCCATTTGGTAATCTCTGGATTTTTCCATATTGATCCACATTGGCTTTGCTTTTTAAAGAAAAAACTTTTTTTTTTTTTTTTGATTCTCATATCATCATGGGAGTAATAAGTTTTATATAAGTTAAGCTTCCAGATGAGGCCTAGTCATATCAAAATAGAAATACAGTCTCTTTGGACTGGAAGGGAAAGAACAGGAATGGCAAACAATATTGAAAAGCACAAGTACGGTGTTAATTGCACAAGCCAGGTAGTGTTAATTGCAAAATCTAACCTTGAATGAAGTGCACTGTCCTTTAAGTTACGAATGCATTACATCTGCCTTTGACTAGGTCAGGGCCTGTGTTGAAAAATCCTTTTACAAAGTTCCTGGCTGTCTCAAGCTGGTGCACTTTTTTAACTTTTTTTTTTTTTTTTTTTTTTTTAATATTTTATTTCAGAAAGTGAATTTTCAGGCTTTCTGCAATTCATGTTCCTGGAAGCTCTCCTGAGCTGAGCACCCACAAGCTTAGGCAATTCCAGTAGCTCTGGAAGTCTCATGGATGACGAATTATTAATAGTTATGGTAGCAACTAGGAGCCAAATGAGATAAAGGTTCAATTAGTCTAGATAGCGTGTAACTGTTGAGTATAAGTTCCTGCTCCCATCAGCTTAGGTGTGATGAGATATTGGCCTTCCCTCTAGTACTAAAGCACACCAGTATTGTGCAGAAGTACCTAATTCACTGCTGCATTATTCTGCTCACATGGCAGTGTAACAGATCCTGAACCAAGCCTGTCTGTTTCTTACCAATGTCTGTATGTATGCGTATTATCAATTAGTTGATTTCCTTCTATTCACAGCTTGATAACTTGTGTTTTTCACCTGTTTTTCTTTGACTGTTGTTCTGACTGCTGGAAAGACAAAATGGATAAGTTCTTATTCCTAAGGCTGCTGTCTATTGACGCAAGTTTGTGCAACTAAATAGTTAACAAGTCACCTAAGATCGGTTATTCAGATGTTTCACTGCACCATTCACTTCCATTATTTGCTTTTACAAAGAACCAGCCTTTAAAAAATTGTATTGGTAAAAAATTGATCTAGTTTCTTTTAGAAAATCAAAATAATGAGGTTTCCATTCTCCAAGCCAATGCTATGTGAACACGTGAATAACCGTAGAACTTGATGTGACATGAATAAGAAGGCTTTTTGGTTACAAAAACTGTTGTCCCCTGAGGCTTCTTCAAATATACCATACCCTGTCATGGAAGGTTAGTCATATTTAAAATTATTTATGAACCGTGCCGAGCATTATGGAGAGAGAAGAGGGTATCTACAGTGGATATATTGCTTTGTTGGCCTTACTTATAAATAGCTCAATTTAGGTAAAGAGAAAAGGCAGCCTATAGATAGGCAATAGCCTATTAAAGTGTAATGAACTTGCGTAAAGTCATACCGATTTGGAAGTGTGGTGTTCTCATACTTGAAAAAAAAAACACTTTTTTAGCTTTTAAGTAGACTTCAGAAAACCTGAATTGCCTGCCTGTCTGTGGATTTCAGTTACTTACATAATTCTCTATTCCGGAGAGACGATCAGCATATTAGATGACTTTATTTTTAATTGTTTTGCATAGGTGTAGCCCAGGTTACTTTTCAAGACCACGCTATGTGCTGTGTTTTTGGAAAGCCTAAATAGGCTACTATGCTATATTGTAGGCTGCCAAAAGATGCTGTATTGCAAGCAATGAGAATGTGGGGAGAGAAAGAGATTCACAATGAAATGTATACTCTTTAACTCCTGGCAGCAGGGACATTCACAGCGATGAATGATTTCTTACATATTTGGAAAGGTTTACATCAGAAAGATAATGAGGGTAGAGGGGAGCCTTAAACTCCACCGGGGTAATTTGGTTCAAATCGTAGACTCTCTAATATTCTGTGGTGCTGCCAGTCTCTTTTACTATTTCAGGTTATTCATTCAAGGTTTGCAGCCAGATTGATTAATGAATTACCAGATCTTGCGTAAAATGACTTGGCCTGACTTTTAAACAACCACCAATGTTTTCTTTGCCAGTCTTGTGACTGGTGTTAATGGGTTTCCAGAGAACTGAGCCTATATAGATTTTCTCTACTGGCCTCTCCTAGCATTTTTTCCACTTTTTAATTTTCTCCAAAACTAGTAGCCCAGGGCAGGCAGTTCAAGGAGATATAATCTCAGGGAAAAAAAGACATAGTAGTCAAATCCTTGATGGCTGATGCCCTTCAGTGCCAAATCAGCATGATTTATCATAGCCATCTATTCAGCACAACAAAGTCTAGAGGTGAGCTGCATGGTGTACCTCACACAATATGCATAACTAGAGCTCTGAACTTTGAAGGAAAGCCTCAGAGCTATTTGCAAAGTGCTGGTGCTTAGTGAATACTAAATTACATTTAGGAAATAGTCTACTGCTACCAGTTATACTTCATTTTTATTCTTGACACAGACACCTAAATCAGAGAACAGTAACATTTCAGAGATTATGGTAGCAGTTTGGGTATGTTCCAACACTATAATAGGATCAGAATTTTAAGGCCTTTTTTATTATTACCAATAGTCACTTAGTTTCTACTGCAGCGTACTTTGTAGGGAATTACAGCTTTTACTAAAAAGATTAAAATGCTATTATGCAAATGATTGCAGTATGTTATTATGTTTACAAATTAACATCCATGGCTCAACACACAAATTAACTAACTATTCCATCTATATTATTAAGGATTTAATAAAGTAACTGTTGATAAAAATGAGGAGCTCGGAACAGTTAATAGGAACTGATTGTGATTTAACATAGAACTTAAACATTGTGTTTAATGTTCTCGATGGTATAATGGCAGAATAAAGCTTATCAAAGTGCTTAAAAGAACTGAGATTGTGTGAACAGCATAGCAGCATGTCTGAGGCCTTAGAGAGCAGAAACCGAATAGCTCTGGGCAGTACCGTGGAGTGGGCAATGTATCAGTGAGTCGGAAGGTAACACAGGACCGGATCAACATGTGGGCTGCTGCTCTAATGAGCAGCTTTTTGCAATTCCGATTAACGCACGTTAAATGCTTTACATGATAAGCACATACGAGATACTTAGGAACTAGTGTCCCTCTGAAGTGCATCCTGTAATGAAATTCTTCTCTGGCAAATGGGATTTCACCGCAGAGAGTACCGCTGTATGACAGAAAAGGGGAAGGCTGAGTTCAGACCGAGATGACTTTACAAACAGCGCTGCAAATTGCTGTTCCTAGCAGTTCATAAGAGATCATAAAAGCAAACAGATAAGAGCTACTGAGGTCCTAGAGAAATGAATGTACAGTATGTGGTTACAGGATAGATTTAGTAGGGAACCAGACAACACTGTAGGTTTAACACAGCAATAAATGTAAAGGCAAAAGATGCAGATTTGGGATAGGAAACTTTATAAGAACAATAAAAGGTAACAATGCATCATAAAACCCCTTTTTGCAGCTGGGAGAAAGACCTTCAATTCCGATGGAAGAAAATATCAGAGACTGGGCAAAAGAACAAGAATGTTTATATTCCTAATAGAGCCGTGTCGAGTTTCTTACACATTTGACTGCGGTACCTTTTCAGATGCCTTTGCCCTGACTCACATTTCTGCACCTTCTAAATAGGAGCCCAGCCGAATAGCATTACATCTGTGTGGAAGGCGTATGTAAACTATAGTCCACGGCTGGCTATGCTGACATTTAAAAACGCTCAAGCAGTAAGTGGAATTTATTTTACTCAAACCAGCTGCTGTGTAATTGGGAAGAATTTATGCAAATGCCCTGTATCGAGTGTGGGTGAGGTGTGCTGCTTCTCTGTTTCCTTCCCCAGTTGGACATACTGGAGACTGGCTAAACTTGCCTCCGTTTTCATGCAAGAACCTCACACATTGGTTGAAACCTTCAGGCAGGAAAGAACTCCCAAATGAACAAAAAACAATTGCTTTGAGAGCTTATTGTTTGATGTATGAGGCCACCAACACCATTCCCCAGGCGTGTGATCAAGAAAATGCAACTGATCTGCTTCACAGTCCCATTAAGGAGATATTTCACTCCTCTGCCAGGATTTCACCTGCAGCAGCCAAGGCTTAAGATGCTCACCGTGTCGCTACTCAGCCGAGTACCTGTCCTTTTTGCAGGAGGGAGGAATAGCACTCAGCAGAACAGTAGTAAGCTAATTAGGTCATTAGACGAATGTCTTGGCCCATGTTAAAATGAGCCCTTCAGGACACTGTGTTACACTGTGTTCCCACTGGCTACATATCTAAATACAAACTGGTGTCAGCTGCCATACAGACAAAAATGTAATAGCCTCCTTTCACAGAGGTCATCTTAAATCCACTTTGGTCACAGTCACACTCCACATCTGTTTTAGTGAGATGCAGCTTCTTAAGGTGGCATTTGGACTTCATAAGCACGCAAACAACCGAGCTATAAATTGCTACTGCAGGAGTTATTTTGAATAAATGTATACTGTTTCATATTTATAATGGTGAGGCTTCATAATATTCGCAGTGAATATATAACACAGATCAGTTCAACAAGCATGAAATTGTATGTTGTCAACTTGTCACATAAATAGAGCCATATTCTAGCTTACGATAATGTTCAACTAAATATTTTCTCCCTAGAACTGCAGAGAGGGTCACAAAAAAAGTGGGACGGTGGTTCTGCCTTTTGTTGGAAAAACACTCACTGAGTCACTGCTAGTGTGAAGTAAATATTTCTGATAAGACTTTTCTGTTTTTTCCCTCCCCATTTACTTAACAACAGCAGCAGAAAGTTTGCTGTTCTTAGAGAAATGCTAATTGGCCAAACTGTTAAATTTATTTCCCTTAATGGTTTTATTTCTAGTGTAACCTCTTTTCTTTCTTTCTTTCTTTTTTTTTTTAATTGTTGCTATTTTTATACTGTGCATCATTGCTAATTGCTGCTAAACGCTCCATCTTAACCCTGGCACGCTCTTTTCCTGCTGCCCCATCCCACTTAACATTAACTCAGGCCCATGCCATTACAGAAGGATAAAATCATAGTGAAGCTTAATTTAGGATTCTTTTTTTGTAGTGCCGCTAACCTATTGCACATGTGGAGGTCAGAAAGAGGAAATCACATGGAGTAAATTTGTTTTAGGGAGAAAGATTTGGTATTGAATCATGCATAGCATTTTTTTTTCCACATGAATGGGAAAAAATACAAGGAACTCCTTGTGTCTGTGTGTGTCCGTGAGATCTTATCCACTTGTTGCTGTTGTTATAGTACAGTGGTTAATGCTCGGATGCACCAAAAACTGGCAACCATTCTGGCAGATTGTCACCTGTCAGCATTTGGGGACTTTTTTCTCCAGTGTCTGTTTTTTATTCTGGTAGTTTTATGCAGGTGCATAAGGGATCCTGATGCCTAAGTGTGCAAGTGACAAGCTGCAGAGTTGGCATGCACAGAGACCTGACTGTGTGTATGTGGATGCTCAGCCCTGGAGGCTGGTTTCTGGTTTTTGGTAATCAGCCCCTTTGGGACACATCGTTGGTGGTTTTGGCTGGATTTTCCGTTCTGACACCACAGAGGAACAGCCTTGCTTCATAAGGATTGAGAAATTAATTAGCACTCTGTGATGAGTCTGAAGGGCCATGATTGGAGGTTGCTCTTTACCACATGCAGTAACCACTGGGTTTTGTTTCTGAAAGCACAAACCCAAAACCTGTTGAGATTTTGGTGTTGTCATGAAGTCTTAGCTGTGTGGTGCAATGCAATAGCACTTTCATTTCCTCACACACATTTGTGCTTTTGTGCTTTACTGTGAGTAACACAATGGGGTGCTGGACCATAATGGGTACTTCTGACTACTAGGATGATGTCAGGAGAATGGAGTGTTTTCTGTGAGGAGCTCCTTGGGCTCCTGTTGTTGGCTTGTTGATTTATGACAGCTTCGAGTTGCCTGAGCTGCTCACAGCCATCTAGCTCATCACGTGAAGTTTAGGAGGATGAGCCTTCCCGAGCACGTTACAGGGTTAGAGGTGTCAAATGGGCAGGGGGAGCTTCCTACAGCTCTTTACTTCTGCCTGTTGTCACACGTGCTCCTTGAGGGCTCAGCAATATTAAATCTTTATAGGGGTTCAGAGGGGCAGTCCATCAAGTAGCTTGGTGGACTGCAAATCTCTCCTATAGGAGATACGGTTGCCTGAAAATAGAGGGATTGGGTGAAAAATGTGTTTCTGACCCAAGAGATTACTTGCAAGGAGGTGGTGATAACAGGTATCTAGAGGATTGGTTTGGTCTGAGGAATATTCTGCTTCCCTATGAGCTGCTAGAAGAAATAATGGGGGTTTTCTCCTGGAATGGTAGTTTCTCCTGGAAAGAACTCAGAATTGCTTTTGAAAGTACTCCTAAACCTTAGTGAAAAAAATAAAAAGACGATTGCGGTTCTCCCAGGTTGCTGTTTGAGCAGTGACAGTGACTGAGGAACTGCTTTGGAGAGAGCAGGTAATTAATGCTACGGAAGTGAGACTTCCCACTGGGATTTTGATTTTGGTGAGAATGTTGTAGGTTTGTGTATTTCCACAGAGCAGCCATTGACCCTCAGTGGAAAGCAAGGATGATGTGAGTTTTAGAAGTCTTCTAGTATCCATTATTCCCCCCCCACACCCTGCTATACATCAGTTAACTAGCTGCATCTAGTTATCGTCTGATCCACTCTGCCAGGCCTGAGTTTGAACAAAGAGGACCTTGGGCCTCTTCTCTCCACTTCAGGAGGGCATTTATTGTGATCCATAAAAATGCAATTATTTTTGCAATAAAGATGCAATTATTTTAATAAACAAAAACTTTAGTGTATGCTTACTGACATCTGGCTGGATGTGCTCTGTGAGGCATTTGACCCTCTGGGCACCCACAAGAGGAGCAGTAGGCATTTATCTCTGCCTATCTGGGGGAAATTTATGCATTTTTGGAATTCTTTTTCTGGTTTTGTGTTTGCTATGCTTTTTTTTTCCCCCCACCAGGACTGTTGTGGATTTTATTGGCTATAGTGACTGTCCTTAAAAGCCCAGCAAGCACTCTTCACACTTGTATGAAGATACTAAACAAAATGTTACCAATTGTCACCTCAATTGCATCTGGTGAAAAGCCAAAAAAAACTTTTTTTTTTTTTCTAGTGCATAAAAAATATCTCCCAGTCCTTAACGTTACGGAGGCATTCATCCATTTCCAGCAAAAGGGTGTCAAACTGCTTCTGCCTGTATGCAACGGGAGTGTTGCCATCTCTTGTCATTTTCCTTGCTGTTGATCCCACTCTCATATAGGAAGGGTCAGGTCAAATGCCTCTCTGGAGACCGAGTCTCCCATTTGCAGCAGGAAATCTCTCGGGCGGAGAGGATAGCATTACAAAACAGCGGCTAACATTACAAAACAGCTCTGCTGCCTCTGGCACAGTCTAGAGCATCACAGACCAATAACGCTTATCATGTCACTCTTGCATCACCTTATTATCTATGTTTTTCTGTAAATCTGATCTGAAACTGTCATTACCAGTTTCACATAGGTGAACACCATCTGGGTGAAATAACCATGTGCCAGTGATGGGCTGGAGGGGGCTCTTGTTAGTTAATCATCCCTACCTTCCCTTTGATGAGTTAATTTGTCTGTTGAGCCATGGAGGAGCCCCCAAGAGCTCCCAGGAGCCCCTTGTTAAAATTCTGCCAACAAATGGGAAGATAGGGATGATTTCACTCTTTTTGCTGGAGCCCGTGCTATCTATGATATTGCTAAATCATCCATAATGCATAACTTCCCATGCAATCTTTTTGTTACAATTCTGGCGGCACATTACTTCTTTGTGCATTTACTTTTTAAACTAGTCATAGATACCTAACCTTCCTGAAAATCTCATCTCACGAATTAAGATTAATTGCCCCGCTTTCATATGGTCATTTAGTAGCTGACATGCCAGGTTCCTTGACTGGGAGCTGGGCCACACTCATTTTTCCTTTCTTTTTTTTTTTCAGTTGCTAAACACAGTCCTTATTTACTTGTCTCATAGCAATACCTAAAAGCCCTGTAGTAGCGGGATAGTTTCTTTGTATGTACTAGTGACCAGCCTACCCCTGTTTTATGGTGTGCGCATTGAAGAGCAAAAGTAGTGAAAGAAGATAAGAGTTCAGATAAATCCTCAGGACCTGCAGGTGAAGTTATACTCAAGTTACTCTTCTTTTAAAGGCCTGGGAGCACTGCTGTGTAAAAGGGCTCCTTTTCCTCCCAGCCAGCTGGAGGTGGTTGCAGGCTCCTGATGTTGCCCAGCCCAGGCAATGAAGTTCTGACCTACAACCCAGCTAGGAGATGCTGGCTTGAAGCTGCAGTTATGGCATCATGATTTAGGACTGCCAAACGTCGAGAGAAGCTGCCCTAACTAGTACATCCCGATGTGAAGACTTGTTTTTCCCCAGACCTAACGGGAATAAGGGAGAAAGAAGAAAGGACTAGGCTTAGTAAGCTAAGAAATACTGGCATTTGAAAGATGCCATGCTCCCTTTTTAACTAGTCAGACACAGCTTGTTAGCACTGACAAAGTGCTCCTACAGCCAGATCAGGATTAGCTCTTGCAGGGCCAAAAGCATGTCTCTGCATAGTGCTGACTGGTGCTCGGGGTGGATTTATTAGCTCTTGCTCAATATTGGTGTTTCTCCTAGGCTCTGTTCAGAGAAGGAGCAGATCTGACCTGTAGCAACACAGGGAAAACAATGCAGGAACCTTACAGTAAAGCTGATGGTTAGAGCTCAAAGGCCATGGAGGGCTAATTCTCCACCGAACCATCAAAATGGCCTTACACCCCATGCCTGGCACGTGCTTGGTGAGCACGGTTCAGATACACCTCAACTGCCTCTCTGGGGAGCCTGCCCAGGCCCAAGAAGGCTTGTCAGGGGAGCCCCATGCTGCATGAGGGTGGTTGTTCTGTTTCTGGATCTCTCACAAGATTAAACTTGTGAGACTTAGATTTTTGAACCCAAAGCTAAAAAAAAAATAATAAAAAATGCTGGTCTATCCCTAAACTTCAACATAAGATGTATTTTTGAAAATTGTATATATAAATATTCTCGAAGATGTGTCTTGGCCCAAGGAGCTTTTTTAGAGTTGTGTGTTTATGTCCTTGCGTTTTCTGTCAGTCCAACCTATAAAATCCAGGAAAGTTGCCGTCTCAAGGCTCTGGTTTCCACGTTGTGCTGCTCTTTTATCAGGATCCTAAAATGGGATCACTTCTACTTGATCTCACATTATTCTTCTCAACACAACCATCCCAGCTTGCCCTCCATTAATGTAACATTGGCTATGTACCACAGCTTGTCAGCATACTTTTTTTCCCAACCAGAATGCATAGCAATGAGCAAAAAATCCATCATGTTTCTTGTCCTTTCCTATACCTGCTTCTGGGAGTGCAATGACAGATACCAGTTTTGTTATGTGCCAATGTTACTGCTCTGTTTACAGCAGATTTAAGAGTTTACATTAGGCCACAGTGTTATCTTCCAGTTTCCCTAATTCTATCTCCTGGCAGTCCAAGCTGTGCAGTTGGGGTGGCTGCCCCTGTCCTAAAGGAATTTGTGTCAATTTCTGCGGGAACAAATCCTCCCCGTGTTAAACCGCTTTGCAGTATTTGCTCAAACTGAAATTTTGACAAAGACATTCTGTCCACATCCACCAAAAGAGATTGCCTTTTTTTAAATGCACTTGGAGGTAGATGCGTTGGAAGCTGCCTGTACCTGGCTGATAACTGAGACTGAGCATCTATGTAGCATGATCCATGCCCTTTTCTAATTTGTCTTTGAATGACAAATGTGTCTTCACTGAGTCAGCAAAAGTAGAGATCCTACCATAGAACTCATTGCCCTTCTATCCCTTTCAACAGAGTGGCTAGGTTGTCCCAGTTCCTTCCTAAAATCAGCCTTTGTTCTTATAAAGAAATCCCTTCAATGTATTGTCCAGAAGTGCATCACACTGTAGTCATTTCTGACCAAGACTCATCATCTGCTGTTATGTCTTTAAAATTCCCAGCTTAAAAAAAAATCTTTTTGAAAATCAAAGTGGTAGAAATTTGGAGACAGTCCACATTAGTCCTCATCACTGTTAAACCTAGAGAGTCAAGTCAGAATGAGTTTGGCTGACCTCAAAAAAATAAAAGCTGGTTTCCTTGCAAACTACTGCATTTTACAGAGCAACCGTGCATGAGTTAGCTGAGGTTCTCTTGAGAGGCCTTAAGATGAGATCTTGGACAAATTTTGCACATCTCCAATTTTCATTACAAATGCTCTGTTCAGTTCTAAAAAGATTTTTTTTTTTTTTTTTTTTTTTTAACTTTGCAGCTGCTAAATAGTAAGCCAAACTCATGGAAAAGACCTTAGCAAAATAGCTGTGTGAGGAAGATGTAAGAACAAGAGTGTGGCATAGTAATGTGTTTTCAATAGCAAAGGAGTCAAAAGGTTCGTAGAATTGGAAAGAAAACCTACAAAATATTGCTGACTGCTGTTTAAATGTTCAAGTCCATCTGAATTGTGTGCAAGGAAAATGTATCTCCCAGTGCCAAGTTTGTACACCGCAAAGTTCTTGGAGCTGTCTGCCGTCTACTTCTTGAATACTTGTGCCTTTGGGTATGTGCAGGTGTCCTTCCTGGTCCCAAATGCTACTCAGCTCATGAAGGATTAGGGCCACTTCACCTGATGTTCTCCCGCTCTGGAATCCAATAATTGTTTCGCATCAGGACATAATTGTACCAATAGGTATTAGACAAACCTGCTAATTCAGACTCCGTAACTCTTGAGTATCTTCCCAAATTGCATTCCATGATTTGGTTAGATTATATCTTATCTCTAACCTTCTCGCTTCAATAAGCACACAATATCTACCCTGTCTTCTTCTACCTTATATACAAGGAAAATCATCAGGACTTAATCTGTTGCTGGTGCTAATGGCACAATTCCTCATACTAATTCCAATTCACTCTGCCTGATATCCCACTAATACCTTTGTGAAAGTATTTTATCCCTGATCCTGTGCCAAAGACACTTTCTCCCTCTGTTGCCGCTGTCTGACTTCCTACAGACTTTGTAACGACCTTTGCAGGCTGTGGTGGGTGACGGCCTTGCACACCAAGTCCACAAACGAGTGCCACACCGCAGTCCGCTACTTCAGCTCAGCAGGTTCCTAACTGCAGAGCTCAGATCTTGAGCTATTAAAACTGTGTCCAGAAAGAGCAGAAGTGTAGTCTCTTCACTAGCAAGAGAAAATAATTAAAGTATTCAGCAAAAAGCAATGCAACAGGGCTTTTCTTCTCCTTTTTCTGCCTGGAATGTGGTCAGACGTTGCGGATGCTCAACGCATTGTCCTCCTGCAGGGCTCTGTTCTTTGGGGCCCACAGGCAGGTTGATGGGCACAAACAGAGGTTGCTTTTGTGAATACTTTTCCTTCTAAACACCATCCAAATTCTTAAGTAAAGTATTTTCCTACTTGGTATATAGTAATTTGGAAACCTTTGAGATGAAGCTGTGCTGAATGCTCAGTTCACTCTCTACTGTTTATTTTTCCTTGGGGCAAACCTTGGCTATCTGGACAGGTAATGACTTATCCAATCTGCTTTTGATATTTTCTGGTTTTCATCTTCGCAAAGGAATTTATGCAAAGAGAAAACTGAGGACAATATGTTCTGTGAACCCTCCGTTCCTCCAAGAGGCTTGCTGAATTGCTGGTTTATTACAGCCTCTTCCTCCTGTGTTTTATTACAGCCTCTTCCAACCTTTTGAGGGTTGGGTCCAGCTGATCAGTATAAACTGTACACTCTCAGTGCTTGCTTTTGAACTCAGCCATGACTGTGTCCCTTCCCTCTGGTCCAAACTTCCCTCCTTTGCTGCAGTGTGCTGCAGTGCTGAACGTGCACCACTTCACCCTGGTGTCTCTGTGACTTTCTGGTACAGACGACACGTGGCACACTGCCCTTGTTCTGTTGTGTCTGTTCACTACCATCTCTTTGCTAACTTTCTGTGGAAAACCCCATTCAGGAATGACATTAATGTGTGCAAATATTACGGGGACTTTGCTGTACCGAAACCAGCGGAATCTCCAGCTCTATGAAGGCACAAAATGAGCGTCCCCTTAGTCATGGTGCTGTGACAGTGCTCTAGACAACCATGTTTCAGGCTTCTTCTGTCAGCTGGAAGCTGGGCTCTGAGTGCTTTGGGCCAGGGACTGCGTGCACTGTTGGTGTTGGTGAGGTGTGCTCACTGCTTTGAAGGGGAGGCTGCTGCTGCTCGGAGCGCTGGCCTGCACCCATCGGCTTTCCCTGACCTGGAGGAATTGAGTAATCTCGGGACATCAAATCCCCTGCTGTAAAGCGAGGATTCAAATCCTCCTTTCTTCATCTTGTCTGCTTAAACTGCAAGTTCTGTGTGTGGATCCTTTCCCTTACAACGTGACTAAAGATCATTTAGCGCAACAGGGCTGTTGTCTATAGTGCCAACGTCACACAAAACGAGTTGAAACTGAAATTGTGGGAGATGGATAGTAATGTTAATCATAATAACGAAGACCGAGTATTATTTTTGCTGCCTGACTATGGAAGGGAAGGCTGAGCAATAGGCGGCTAAAAGCACTGAGTGAGTATTTTCAAGGCAGGGCTTGCTCAGCAGCCTGGTGACAACAGACACGTTGTTTACTTGACGGAGAGGCTGTGAACTTAACTCTTGACTCGAAAATGAAAACTTGCTTCCCAAATGAAGACGTATGGATGGTTCTAATGCCAACTGCAAGACTTGTGGCTAGGTTATGCCACTGTGCTTCAGCTTATAAAGGCAGGGGCATATATCTGTGGATACCACTACTACTTAAGAACAAAAACATTTCTCACCCTGCAAGAGAGTCAAAGAAAAATTGTGCCTAAGAGGACAGGCTCTAACAGCTCTACAGGAGTCAGATGAGACGTCTGCCCAATAGGGAAGAAACTTTTGTTCAACTACAGAGCTGGGTTTTAGCTTGATGTTGCCTTGCATTTGTCTCTAGAACTTGGCCTTACCCAAGTTGTTTGTTTGTATATTTGTTTGTTTGTTTTTTACATTTCTGAATTATATTAGAAGTGATGTGTACTAAAAAGTTGTGGTAAAACCAGTCTTGATGGGAAGGAATAAATACTGGAAAACATGCTGAAATACGTGCCTGAATCAGTTCCCATGTAGTGCTCCTGCTACGGCACTCGTTCTGGTGCCCAGACCGCTGTAGCACCTGAGACCTCACGTGGAGGGCTGCAGGTGGGAGTTGGTATGCGGAGGCACTTGGTGCTGGATTCCTGTAAAGTTCCTGATCTGTGCTTGGGCAGCAAGTCCCAGCGATGGTGGGGCGTGCAGAAGTGCAGAGAATTGAGGTAACAGCAACAGGACTGATATATCTCAGACCGGTGGTAGAAGGAGTAGGATTTACATATAATCTGAGAACATTTCTGCTTTGCTTTGGCATTACTATTTTGATATCTTATCATGGCTTTCAGTGAGAACTGCTTGCAGCTTTTTTTTTTTTTCTTTTTTTTTTTAAGACACTATATGTTTAAAGATGAGATGGCTTCATTAGGGACTGAAAGGTCTTGCCCCAAATAAAATAATGAGAGCCCCTCAGTTTGACTGGCATGGTAGCGCGTCAGACCATGGAGCCTTGCTGATATGTGAGTCCTCTTACGGTACCAGAAATCATTTAGTTTTCCTCTAAAGGCCCGGGCAGCGAGCTAAAAATGTCTCATTCAGACACGCAGTTTGGAATTTCAGAATTTAAATGTAATAAAGCAGATTTTTATTTTTATTCTCTTTTGATGAGATATGCAATGAGAGAGCGAGGGTGCAGCGTTGGAGTATCTTTTGATTTGCTATTTGCTATGTGCTAAACATTTATATTTCAAAGAAGCGTTTGTACCTATACCGAGTGTTTGGCAAATCCAACAGCTCATTAGATTTTAACAATAGCAACACTGCTAAATACAAAGGATTCATAGGCAAAGTACCCCTCAGGCTATATCTCTGAGAGAAAAAGTGGCAAATAGAATCAGAAACTAATTAAATAGTCAGCTAAAGCAAGCATAACTTTAAAAAGCTGTAAAACTACCAAAAATGGAAACATATTACAGTTATCTGCATTCACAGTGCAGAACAAGTTTGGTAGTATTTAAGATAATTCTCTAGTGCCTGCTATTTTTAGTCTGAGGGTAAGCTTCTGTAAGAGCCTTTCAGCATCGCATCCCTTTAACCTGGCCTAACAAGCTAAGCCAATAAGCTGTCTGATTTCCGCCGAACATGAGGAAGGGAGATAGCTAAAACAAACCATTTGTGGCGAAAACGTTCAGCCTCTCTTGTCTTAAGAGCTTTCTCTGTATAGATTTTTCGAACATCCCGATATTCAGCGTGGCTTTGCAAGAGAACAGCATGTCAGGCTTCGCTGTTCCGAAATTGTGGAAGGGCAGAAATAGGAGGAGGGTTTTATAGACCCAGCCTAATGGAAATGAACGTCATGCCGGTGGTGAAGCTGAACTTTTCGCAGCTTGGGCTGCTGCTGGTGATGTGTCTGAGGGAGGGGGAACAGATTTCGTTTTTCTTGGGGAAAGGAGGGCGGACACAAAGGGCCCGATTTGCTTCTCACTTACAAGCATAATCTGCCCTGGTTTAAAGATGTTGACTTCAGTGGGTTGTGTTTGGTTTGTGGCGTTGTAATCCACAGAAGAACCAAATGTCACATCCATGCTATGCTCGCCGGGCAGCCTTTCTTCAGGCCTGGGGCTCCCTTCGCTGCCAGAACAGGGAGCAAGGCCCTCAGCTGTTGTGAAATACTAAGCTGGCAGCTTGGAGTGCTTGCGGCGTATAAAACCGTGCAATATTATTCACTTATAGATAGCTCCTTTTTACTGGAAATACCACAGGGCCTCTTTTTTTTTCTGCTCTCTGTTTTGTAGGATGAAGTGTACCATATTTACTTTCTTCTCTCTCGGCTTTCCCCCACACACACACTGGTGGTGTGAGCGTGCATGTAATCCCTACATCAGTTTACAAAACAGGGTTTTATTGCTGCCTAAACAGGAGCCATACCACCGCACACCCTCAGCAGGCTGTGCCCGGTGTGCTGGCAGCGTCCCATCCTCGGGAGCAGAGGTCGTGCTGCTGTGGTAGGTGGCCCCAGCCTTCTGCCTCTAGAAACGAAACGAAACCTGTTCTCCCTTCCCAGGGCACGGTAAGGTTTGTGGCATTGGACTGGAACTGAAACCGGTCACGTGCAGGGCTCCACCTCTGTTGTAGTATTCACATGGCTGCGATTTACTTTTCCTTCCTGAGGTTAGGCATACCCCGGGCTACAAAACTCTTTGCTGTGCATCTGGCAGTTTGATAGGCTCAAACTATAACTTGTGTAAACTTCAGCGGGGATAACTTTTAAACTGAGGAAGCACTTGCTGCAAACAGATACATCAGTGTATTTCTAGCAGTGAATGTGAGCACAGGGTCTGCTACATCACAGGCTACATACACCCAAGCTATGCTTAAACTGCTCTTAGTCATAGCAGCACAGAGCTCAGCTGTACAACTCACATGGTAACAGGATGAATTAGCCCTCAGTGGGCTCTTGGCTACCCCAGCTGGGCTGCTGCTGGTCCCAGTGGCAGACTGGTACTGGTACAGCAGGCAGGAGGTGCTGCCCCAAGCTTCACATCGACAAACCCAATGAGCAGAGGACCAGATCCTCAGCTAGCGTAAATCTGCAGAGCTCCATTAAAACCTGTGGAGAGGCCCTAATTTACAGCAGCTGAACATCTGGGCCCATGTTCTCTTTCTTTCAGTTACTAGCAGGATTAAAAAGAGGTATGCAAAATTATTTATTGTAGGTGCCGTGGCAGCATCTCAAAGCTCAATTGTAAATCAGGACACCAGTGTGAAAGGGACCGTGTGAGCACGTAACAAAAAGACAGTCCCTGCCTAAAGGAACAGCCTAATTAATATGATATTTAGTGCATTGATAGCTACAGCTGGACTTGATTTCCTTTTAGGGGTCATTTTTAAAGAGGCAGTACAAAAAAATAACGCCTAGGCTCATTTTCACCATTTCTGATGTTAAAGAGTTTGGTTAGTTAGCATCAGTGTCTTCTAGAGGAAAATACAGCTTTTTACCTCATTTGGACAGCAGACCAGTGACATGCAGTTCTAAAAGGCTATCAGAGCAGGAGCAATGCATTCAATTTTGAGTAGGAAATAAATAGAAGAGAGGCAACTGCTGTAGGAACTATAGCGTGCACCCCAGTGTGCATGCACTACATCATTCTGCTAGGATGGTTGAGGGTAAATGACCAAGGCAGTTTGGGCGTAAACTACCAAGGTAGTTTTACATTTTATTTTACAATTTACATACCATTTAATCTACATCTATTTTGCATTTCCAGATTTTGTCAATATTATCTCTGAAGACTAGCGAGTTCCAGCAAACTTAGAAATGAGCCAACGACTGACTTTCTATAGAGGAGGTTTTGCAACAGATAGCTTTACTGTGGTCTTTATATGCTTTTAATGTTTTCTGTGTTAAAATCACCATTTCTAGTTTATGATTCTATTCACATACACAAAATTGCATTAAAAGAACATTAAAGCCTTAGCACACAGTGACAATCAAGGAAATATACAGTTAAGGGTATTATGAGACACCTAACCTAGTCCGAATGCTTAACCAGCTGAAAATTCAGACACATCCCTTCATAATGACAAGTATCCACAGTGGTTGTAGCAAAGTTTCTGAAACTATTTTAGCTTGGTAAGAGTTGAATACACATATCTAAAGACACATTTTTTTTCCTCTTCTTGGTGATTTCCTCATTTTTTTAGGACTCATGTCTCCTATCTTTGTATATCTAGCCAAGCCACCTCTATAATGGTGTATGTATTACTCGTCACTTCTGCTGGGACATACCAGGAAGATGTTGGGGACGTTGCTGTGATATTTAAAGACAAGAGTATAGCTGCATAAATAACAGATATAATGTAAATGCAACTTTAGCCTTGTAAACAAGCTTTTGTGTTGAGCCTGAAAAGACTGTCTTCAGCCAGCTCAGAAGTGTGTAGGAAATGAAACCATATGGCAGCCATCCAGTTAGATCACAACAAAAATGTATGGAAAGCCCAGGCGTATTAACAACGTACTGATCCCTTCGTACTGCAGGTCTAAGCAAAACCTGTGTTTTTCTCCTGTGAGACATGACTGAAGTCCTCATGTTTGTAGTGCCTGCTCAACAGGTGTGGTGGGAAGGTTTGATGAAGCTTAACACACTAATAAATTAAAACATCATAAAATTTAAATGACATTGAGACTTTACAAATGCTAATTTCCGAGCCAAATTAAATTCCAGTTTTCTGGAAAAAAAAAAAAAAAAAGCACCAGATGTAAGCGTCTCTCTTATTTTGCTATTTAAAAGAAACATTTGTACGTGTGTGTGTTCTCTTTGCACAAAACAGAGTCTCTGTGTAATCGAGTAAAAGTTAAAAATATATTTTAACTTTTCTCTGGTGTGTTGTATATAATTTTCCCCTGAAATTTATATTTGTATACAGTCATAAATCTCAAGAAAGAAGTAGGGATTATGATAGACGTCCTGATGCATCCAATATAATTAAAACTAGAGCAAATGCAACACTGAAATAGAGAATGGACAAAAGCGAGATGATTACGCTTCGTAGTTTTCAAAAGAAGGGTATGTACTAACACTCGAGTGCATTTTTTAGAGATGTCTGTCATTATCAAGAGGAAAAAGCAGTTTTTACATCAATTACGTGTGTGAAATAATCACTGCAAAATATACGTAGCTCCTTTTTTCCCCCCAAACATGCCATGCAGCCTAACAAAGGTACATAAATGCTGAAAAATTTTACGTGAGTGCATAGAGAGATTAGTGTAGGCATCTACCATAAATCAAGTAAATAAATATATCTGAGCAAGCAGTGCTTGAATATTTGGACTGAAATACTGCTGACATTGTCAGTGAAAACTCTGCAGCCGGGAGAGTCCCAAACATCTTCTAACCTCCCACAGTAACCTGTATCTTTCTTTTTCCCCTTCCCTCTTCTTGCAGTGCTCGTTCCTTATCAGACATTGTTGAATGGGGGCCCTCAGCCAGCAGCTGTGACTCTGTACCCTGCCGTACATTTTAAGAGTGGAATAATCATTAAAAGTCTCCATGCAGGTTGTTGCTCAGGATCTTGTCATGTGCACGATGACTGCACGGGCACGGAGGCGTGTGTGACAGGCACCGTGTGCCACTCGAGCCTGGCAGTCAGCCTGCCTGACCTCTCGCTCCTGCAGGGGGAACGGCTTGTGCAGGTCCGTCTGTCTGTCTGTCCGTGCTGTGTCACCCCCAGTGCCTGCTCTCTGTGTCCCCTGCTCGGCTCCGCGTCCCCATCAGCATCAGGAGGCAGCAAGGTTCAGTTCCCCATCACTCTCACTCCAGGCAAGGGAAAGTCCCAGCCTTTCATTTTTTTCTCTGTTTCCTCATCTAACTCTTTCTCCTCTTTACACTCCTGCAATTCCCCTGCTCTTGTTTTTTCCCCCCACTGGAGATGTAGGCAGAGTTTTGTGCTCCAGCCCACCCAAACTCTCACGCTGGAGCTTGTGACGACGCACCAGGCCTTCTCCTCCCTCTGCGGTTCCTGGTCTGTGAAAATGAAGCACACAGGGCACAGCAAGCAGGGGCTGTGTCAGGTAGCACAGCACAAGGAAGGCCTCCGTACAGCAGGCTGCCCTACAAATCCTACACATCCAGGTGTGACAGAGGTGAGGTTAATGCTGAGAGCAGGGAGTGCTTTCCTGGTCAAGTTCTGCCCAAGGTAAAGAGCCCCTCTGGTGAGCTAGACCAGTGCAAAACACAGGTAAGGCATTTATTTAGTAATCAGCAAATTAGCCTATGTAGTCAGTAAATGTTGAGGCACAAACTGCTGATAAGATCATTTGCTTTCAGGTGTTTTCTCAATATTGTGCTCAGCACTGAGTATAAATTGAATAGAGTGACCTTTTGATACTGAGTCAAATTGACTGCGTTTCCAAAGATTCTGTGGTTTCAATTACCATAAATTTTTGATATTGGGTCTACCACCAGTGCAGTGATTCAAGCACAGCAATATCTTATCATTGGTCCCGCTAACGCAGCCAGCAGCACACGATAGCTTGCTCTCGGATGAATTTTTGTTTTGCCTTTTCCCCAGAATCAAAGATTACTATCAGAGAGGGGAAAGATGCAGTTTACACAAATGAAATTGAAATGGCTTGCAAAATGTGAATGAATTTTGGTCAGAAGATGTAAAACGTGTTACAGGTTGCTAGCTGGATCCTCAGTTTGGGAGATGAATAAGTCAATTAGTAGCTCTTCAGTTTATTAGAAACTTAATTGCCAGGCTGTAATGGAAACTTCTGAACTGCAACAACTCGTTAGAAGCAATAAAACAAGCGACTTTGTGCTAGAAGAATATTTAGTAGGCTCTTTTAAACTGACATGTTTAGTTTATAGCAAAAAGGTTAGATTTTTCACCTGAAAAGATAGCCTGTCTCCCAGGAGCTGTGGCGGCATCGCTTCAGGTGATCAAGGGCAAAATCTTAAAGAAAACCCTATTGGCACATGGCCCGTGCCATGGCTTTAAGTGGTGCTGCTTTAATCCCAGGTACTTGACAGACGTCTTACAATGTCAGGTCAGTGCCTCTCTCTTTTGGAGAGAAAATAACCCGGGTTCAGATACCAAGAATAAACATTAGAAGTGTCTGAGACCACAAATACACACCGTATTGAGTATGTGGATAATAATAAATATAGTTGCTTTTATGTTGTTACTTTGTGTTGTGTAAATACTGCCTTCTGCTCAGAAAATGCCTGCTCCTTGAAAATAAGCAGGGTAGCATTTCACCAAGTTCCTGCGCAGAGGTACGTTTCTTCAGGTCAGGATGCATCTCCAGAAACCCAGCTGGACTGAAAATACTAGGATCTGGTGTGTCCATCAGATGAGGTACATACACGGTCCATACATTGGGCAGTGGGACTGCTGAAATCAGAACGTGATCTCTCAGTTCAAGTTGTCTTTTGCCTGCAGGTGCATGTGCGGCATGTGAGTGTATCTGTCTCCTTCAAGAAGAAGAGAAGATCTCTCATTTCCTTCCCATACCCTAAAGGCATTTTCACAGGGGTGGTGATAATTAATCCCCACATTTCTACTACATATAAAGAAACCTGGCTGTAATTTTCTCCTAGTGGGACTCCATTTTGTTTTTAAAGATAATTGATAGCTCTGGACTTAAGCATTTCAATTATGGGAACGTCTCTTGGGGACCAGACTAACAGACCTTGGAAAACCGTTCTAATGCAAATGCATCATGTGGGTTTTTTCTGTAAGACAGTGCAGGATGCCTAAGGATTTGCAAAGCAGCTGAACAGTAAAAGCGAAGTTGAAATACTTTTGAAACTATATAATGTCATGGGACTGAACGTGAACAGGTAGAGTGGAGCATGTGCTTCCTCTTCACTGGGAGAAAATACTGCTGGGGGTGGCCAGCTCTATGTCAAGGGAAAGGCAATGTGCCTGGGACAGGACATTGTGAAGGCAACCAAATCTCCATCACTGCACCGTCTGTGCCGGTGGCGTAGCAGGTTGCCTCCATCTGCTATAAGATGGAAAAGTTGGGGTGTGATTCTTCCCATCAGCAGCCCCTGGCTTCAGCCCTCATTTTCCTGTGGCTGGAACAATCTGCCTCCTGAGCCCTTCCCTCCTCCTGTCTTTCCTGGGCTTTTGCCCAGCCTGTGGATCTTCATCCTTGGGTGGCAGAGGTTGGTTTGTGGGGCCAGGGCTGAGATATGAACTGGCCCTACCCCTGCACTTTGGGGCTGGGATGGTGGTGGTGAGCTTTTCAATGCCTCTGCATCCTTATGTGCAAGAAGGGGCAAAACCCCTTATATCTCCTAGTATTGTGAGTCTTTAGGATGAGCTTACTCCAAAATTAAGGAATTAAATCCTGTTGGAAGCCCCAGATGTGCTCACAAGTCATTTTTGTGCTTTCATAAGTAGTGCCATAATGTATTAATATTTTTAGATCACTCAGATATTTTCAGCTGGAGGAAAATCTTTTATTTTCTTTGTTAATTATGCTATGAATAGATCTTAGGCTACCGAGGAGAAATGAGTCGATCTGTTGAAACAGTGATCCCTTGTGACTTCAGGTATCCACCTGGCTGCTCCGAATTGCTTACAGAGCTGGCCTGCTGGAGCCGTGACAGCTTCTGTCAGCTGCAGATCTGTCCCAAAGTTTCCTGTTTTTTTCACGAAGACGTGGCAAGCTGCCACTGCTCCCAGCCCAGGGCTGTGGATTAATACCGCAGTTCAGGCCCTAATCTTTCAGTGTGAATCAGGAAGGGCTTCTGCATCATTCAAGTCATCAGTGGAGAAACTTGAGAGCATCGTCATCACTTGCTAAATGATTTCCCTCCTTGAGATACCATAAGCAAAAGCTGTGCATGCAATAACTGCAAACAAAAGGTGGAGGGGAATCAACCAGAGGGAGAATGTTGCAGATGCTATTAACATTTTGAAAACAAGGTTTACTGTATAACGGGCTAGACCCTTGTCTGGAGTGAATCAGCATACCCATGCTGACTGCGGAAGAGCCATAGCAGAGTCCTGTGTCAGGAGCTCTGAACGCTGGCTTCGGGGTTTTCAGGAAGGGATTGGTGATGGTAAGGATGGTCGTTTTAAAATTTTGCACAATTGTTTTAAGGAAGAAAAATCTAAGGAAGAACCACAACGTTGCTCAATATGCCTACCCCGGGGGGTGTGCTTCTGTAATGGGACTGCTGACAAATAACTTGTATTGCAGATGTGAAGCACTAACCACCAGGTGAACCCAGTGCCATCAATAGGCAGAATAAGCAAAGGAGAAGGAATTACCAAGGGTAGAGGATTTAAATACCTTTGTGTGGGTGAATTATCACCTAATTTCTTAGATCTTTTCACTGGCCAAAGAGACAATATCTCTGGAGACATTTTACTGAAGGCAGAAACCAATTAGAATAAGATTGTTACACTACTAATAAAGTGTTTTCAGACAGAGAATTATTTTTAGTGCTGTAGAAATATTAAAGATTAAAGCAAAACTTGTAAAAACACAGAAGAGCACAGTTAGAAACTTCTCATGGTGCTTAGGTGCCATTTTGGAGGCTCACTTGGTGTTCTGGCCATTTACAGCACTAGGCAGCTTTCCCTGTTTTGTTTTTTGGTACACAATGGCACCAGTGCCAAATCTTATTTTCTTCAGAGCAAATATCATTCTAGATATGCTGGAAACTCTAGCACTCAGATACATGCAAACACATGCACGCAGTGCCATGCTCAGGTTCCCTGCCTCCTTCTGGCAGGTGGAAATTTACAGGGATCAAGAAACCCTGTGGCCCCGCTGTCTTTATGTTAAACCAGCAACAAAAGATTTTCAGAAGTTCATGTGACATGGCTGAGAAGTGATGCATAACTGCTTCTGCATTAAAAAGTTCCATTCGTTAGCAAAATACAGTCATATGAAGTGTTTTTGTGAGCGTAAAAATCCCACGTGTTTGCCGTGTGGCTTTACATGTGAGGTAGTCCTCCACCCCTTTTTGTTGCATTCTGTATTTCCTTCAGGTGGTCTAAAAACTTCACGGCCACTTCTTTAGATGGAAGCAAATAATTTTCAACTTGAAAGCTCAGAACACAACCGAGTGGATTTCTGAGTGCCTTACTCAGGCGCTGAGCACCCTTCACTTCCACTGCCCTCAGCAGATGCTGAAGGTGCTCATGGGCCTAATTCCGAGTCTGTTTGGTGAGCAGGTTGGAGCCTGCTCTGCAACGTGGACTTCTAGGTGACAGCGCTGAAACCGTGAAATATCCTGCATTTGGCCACAGCATTGCTTCTCCCCAGTGCTGTCAACACCACGACTCAGGCTGTGATAGCAAAGCAGAAAGTTGCTGCTTCAGTGATTATTACTCAGACGGTGATGTGCCCGACCATCTCTCTCTCCGCATCTCTCCTCAGCCCTGTTCCTGCTGTATCTAATAAATGTGTTTCTTTATAAATAGTAATTTAGGACAATTAGGAGCAATAGCATAGTTAAACCTTTAAAAGGTTATCTTGCAATGTCATTTTCCTGACTAATGTGTTCCTACTGCCATGTCATTTGTGAATAGACATGTGTTAGCCAGCTAGTGTGCTTCATCTGTGGTGACTTTGATTTATTTGCTCTGTAAATTGGGACTGAAGCAATAATGGAAAGTGACATTAATTGTTTAACAGAGTCCTCTTTGTCACATCCTTTGCTTTCTCTGGGGTGTTTGAATGTTGAAACTTGTACAAAACTAATTGAAATTGCTGTGATGAGGACCAGTGTCCACTCAACTTTCTGTTCTTGAATGTCAGCGCACTTGAATGTCTGTTTAAAGCACGAGAGCTAAGCAGCTAACAGCAAATATCAGGGTTTCTTCTGGCATGCTATTATTAAAGGAGGCATTCCCAGTTAGAAATAGCAACACTTGGAGCCTTGTTGTCAGCTCCATGTGCTGAAGTGCTGGGTAGCACAGGGTGGAGGGGCACCCTACCAGCTGGACTCGCTGGGGACGTTCCCATTGCTGAGGCAGGGGTCAGGCAGCCAGAATCCCCCAAATCACCTGGGGCAGTGATTTCAGGCCACAGCCTGAAGTCCATGCCATTCTGCCTTGTTACAATGCAAAGTGCTTCTTTGCCTAATACCCTCCTTTTATACTTTTCTAAAAGTGACACCGTTAATTTTCCTCTTTTCTTCTCAAAAAGTGACTGTGAAGAGCTGTATTTGGAGCATGATTTTATTCACAGAGTGGGTTCCCTCTGCTTGTTTCCATGCCCTCTACACCTGCAGTGGAGTAAAGCGTCTGAATTACCATGGCACTAGGCATATTTCTATATGGTACGGTGGAAGTTACTAGATGCATAGACTTCGATTCTTTTTCTCAGTGGCCAAGCACCTTTTGGCCTTATAAGTGAATGCTTCTCCTTAGCATTAGCTTTGCTTGAGTGTTTATTCATTTCTGGGAGACAGTGCTGTAAGCACCAGAGCAATTTGTGGCTTTCTAACAAGAAGACGGAGCTTGTCTGCAAGAACCTGTGAGGCTGATTTGTCAGAGGAGCCTGACAGGAGGAATTATCTGTGTGGTTTATGGTCATCTCTCTGTAGAGCCTGGTAAATGCAGCATTGCAGGAAAAAGTCATACTGAGGGGACACCCAGGTTCACTTGATTTTTTTTTCTCTTCTGAGACGTTACTGTCAATGTTTTGGTGTTGACTTTTCTAACACTATTTTTTATAGGAAGGTGAGCTTTTACTTGACTTATGTGTATATTCCTTGCTAATTCCCTCTCAAATGTGAGATTTGAACTTAGCTGAAATCTTGTCATAGTGTGAACCAGGAGAGCGATGAGCCAGTGTGAAGTGGGTGGAAAAACTCCCAGCTGATATCCCCGAGTTTGGATCAGATCCCTGGAACCAGGGAAAGGCTTTTCATTTATTTTAACAGCAGCAGGATCAGCCTAAAAATCCTAGATAATTGATCTGTCCAGATCAATTTCCACTCTTTCTGAAGAATAAATGTAATGATTTTTACACAATTCTGTTCCTCAGAACTCTTAGTACTCCAAAAATATGTACTTTAATTTACAGCAGGGACTATATTTCATTAAAAAATTGGAAGGTATTTAAATTTACTCAATTTGACAAAAGGAAGCCTTGTTTCTGAAAGAAGATATCCAATATAAATTAACATTAGAGCCGCATCTGATTAGGAATTAATCTACTTTTTATAATTGCAGCTGGAATTAGATAAATGCATACAATAGTTGCATTGAGCACTCAAACTATGTAACTCGAAAGGAGAACTTCAAAGGCAACCTGCTTAATACATTCATTTAAAAGAAACCCAAAGAATCTGCCATTTACAATATGAGTCCTGATTGCTTGTCTTATGCAAAAATGCTCAGGAACGAGAAGTTTTTCGCTTGTTTTTTGGAGCAAGTATTTCCTGACGTGTTGAAGGGAAACCCTTTCTCTCTTGCACCGGGCTACATGCGTGAGCAAGGTTTGCCAGGCTTCTCTGTTAATTCATTTTGGTCTTCTGATTAGCTGTCCTATTCTGTGATTCTTGTAATTTTGTCAGGTCAATTAACCGGTGTGCAGTGTTGAAGAGAGAAAGAAGGAGACAGCCTGGGCTGACACCATCGTTCGGTGTCAGCAGCTTCGGCGCGTCCTGTAATGCAATCCCGGCGTGATTATTTATCGGTGTTCACGCTGGGTAGGAAGAAGAATTGTGGAAGAAGAGTAAACCAGAGCAATGTACTGCAAATTCAAAGAGATTTCTCTTGAATGCAAAGACGGATAATTTTATTGCACTTAATTACATCTTCTGAGATGCTGTTGCAGGTTACTGTTTCAAGAGCTAGTTTAATGATGTTTTGACTGCTTGTTCACATACAGAGTCATTGTTTTGTTCCTTTTGTCTTCTCATCTGGTTCCAGTTTTTTGTGTTTGTTTTTTTTTGTCTCCTCACACAGAAAATAGATGAAGAGAATGAGGCGAACTTGCTAGCAGTTCTCACTGAGACACTGGACAGCATCCCCGTGGATGAGGATGGATTGCCTTCATTTGATGCACTGACAGATGGAGATGTGACCAATGAAAATGACGCTAGCCCTTCCCCAATGCCCGACGGCACCCCTCCAACTCAGGAGGCAGAAGAGCCGTCTCTAGTAAGAACCCTTCCTACTGTTTAACAGGAATTGGATGTGCCTCTGGCTACCCGCTGCATGGGTATGATGTAGTCACAGTAAGGTCTGGACTTTTCATTTAGACTGAAAAGGAAAATCAAGAACTGAAACTTAAGTGGGGAAAAAAAAACAAACAATTGTAGGATGACTAATAAGGGAATCCATTAAAAAGTGGATTGAAGAGATCGTTTTTGAGTTTCTTGTGCTAATGACTGACACTTTTGCTTATTATTCTGTTCAAATAAGTCAGTGTAATTGTTTTTAATTCATGTTACATTTCTTGGGGCTTTTTTCTACGTATGTTTAGACTTTACTTTGGGTGATCTGTAGAGAAATGCCCATTAAGTCTAGTGTGATGTGGGGCTAATTTTGTGCTTTTAATGTTGATCTGACCAGTAAGCACCAGCTTAGTGTTAATCAGGGCAAAACCGAATCCTGGGTGAGGATGTGGGTGAAACCTTATATGCTTTTTGCCCTGTAAAGATAGTTTGAGACGTGATTCTATTTCTGGTGAAAGCCCCTTATCCCTGACTTCCGCAGCAGCAGTCAGATACAAGCATCCATTATTCTGTTAAAGTTAACTTCTGTGTTTAGATCAGAGAGACCTGTTCTGTCAAACAGATTACTGAGAATTTTGCTTTGCCTTGGATTCAGCAATCCAAGGCCCCTGCCATTTCTGCTTGCCCTGCAGTATACTGCAGGAAAGGGAACAGAAATTCGCTGCCAAGCCTCACAAGAAAATGAAATCTGTTTGCTCTGGGGAATATTGAGCCCTTCTTTCTGTTTTAATGTACTTTGCTTGCTGAAGTTGATATAGCTAATTTTAAGTAACTATGCAAAAATGTAGATAAGTCATTTTAATCCATAAAGATGCATAACTTTACTCTTTTCCTTCCTCCTCCCCTTCCCTGATGTGTTTGTAGCTTAAGAAGCTCTTGCTGGCTCCAGCCAACACTCAGCTAAATTACAATGAATGCAGTGGTCTCAGCACACAAAACCATGCAAACACAAATCACAGGATCAGAACAAGCCCTGTGGTTGTTAAGGTACAAACTTAATCTTTGTAATAAGAGGGAAAAAAAAAAAAAGAAAAACTGTAACAAGGTCTTTTATGCTTTCAGCAACCAAGTAAGCAATAGATCTGTATGTGTGGTATTAATCTGCCTACTATCCTGCAACCGTTTCAAAAACGTGCACAGATTATAGACTAGGTTCCGGAAAATCACCTGAGCTCCTTTATGCTCTGAATATTTCATTTGTGCTTTTTCTTTTGGCAGAGTTCAGCTGCAGTCCCACCGTCTGTTACTCTTGCCTACTTTATTGACACGCAGAATAGCAGGGGGTACGATAAAATTTGCTGATGGGCTGGTGTTGTTTATGAGTGACTCCAGGATGCGGGACTGCCATTTTACCAGCTGTCTGAGCTAAGAAAAATTGCACTGGATTCTTGGCAAAAGATGTATATCAGCCATTAATTGGGCAGAATGGCAGCTCTGACATAATTCTGTGTTAGCAGGCAGTATTAAACAATGTTTGTCTTGCCATTCACTGTAACTGAAAACGGAGCGTTTAGGGGTACTTAAGAGAGTTGTGAATACTGGGCTCAAGCTATCAGTAGCAAATTAAGGTTTAAACCAACTTATTTTTTTGTTCACAGTAAAGGCGCTGTAGGGTCTTGTTAGTTACATGTTGCTGAGTAGGAACATTGAAATGTTGGAGAAATGAAATAAAAAGCTGTATAAATGTCATTTAGGAATTTTAAATGTAATTTTCTTTTCTTGTTCTGCAAACAATTATTCACAGCTCATAGATCTAGTACACTTAGACTGAACACTTCATTGAAAATCTCATCTCTTCAGAAAACCTATATCCATTCTGATAAGGTTCAGTTCACTAATTTTTGCTTCTTTTTTTTTTTTATTATGCCCTGTTTTTAAGACTGAGAATTCATGGAGCAATAAAGCAAAGAGCATTTGTCAACAGCAAAAGCCACAAAGACGTCCCTGCTCTGAACTTCTCAAATATCTGACTACAAATGATGACCCTCCTCAGACCAAACCAGCAGAGAACAGGAACAGCAGCAAAGAGAAATGCACCTCCAAAAGGAAGCCCCATCTGCAGTCTCAGACAAATCACCTGCAAGGTAGGTGTTGGAGCTCAGAACTTAGCTTTGGTATTGGAGGGAAGCTTACATGCAGTGCTTGTGAATATCCTCCATACGCTTTCTGTTCTTTGGATTAGTTTTGTAAATCCAGCATCTCTTCTGTTTAGACAGTTTTAAAACAGCATAATGAAGTTAAAATTGGTTAGATACATTTATTTTTTAAACAATTGTAATCCTGCCTCTATCGCCTCCAACCCCAGAAAAGGAACCTCAGAAAAAAAAAAAAGTTATCAAATACTATGTATTAATATACCGAGCTAGCTGGAGATATTTATTCACAGAGTCCTATACTACTAAGAAATCATTATACCCCTAAACAAGCTGGGCAGGTCAGTTCATTAGTGAGCTTCTTTCTTTTTGCCAGCGTAAAACTGAAGGCATTGTTAACCTGCCACATCGTCCTTAAGAGACAATAAATAGTACTCTCACTGCTACAGAATAAGCAATAAATGTGTCATTCCTGTTAAAGCTGGAATGCTGGTTTGTAATTTTATTTTGTAAATAGTTGGAAGTTTAGCTGCCATCCTGATCTTTCCCTCTCTCTTTTTAGATTCTTTATGGCCCAAACTAAACACTTGTGTTGACTTTTAGTACCCTCTGATGCATAAAGAACTGGGATATATTACAAGTAGCTTCTATGGCAGAGATGCAAGAACTTAAAGACCCCTCTACTGCTTTCTCTCCCCTCCTTCCCTGCCTGTTTTCCCAAGATAAAGGAAAGCTGTAAAAGCTTATGAGCCCAAAGGGAGCTTATTTAAAGTTACTCTTACTTTAAAATACATCTGTGGATACACTGGCCATCTAGAAGGCCAGATACCTACCTCAGCCACATCGGTGCAAATCCTGGATGACTCCCCTGAAATCAGTGTAAGTTATCCAGCTGCAACAGAGATCAGGATATGACCCAATATGTGTTGTTCAGGGATTTTTAAAGTGGTAATTGTAAACTGCATATGTTTTGTTGTTTGTTTTTTTTTTTTTCTTCCCTTCTTTTCCTCTCACTCCCTCCCCTTGCTTTTTCAGCCTCCATCAAATCTATTCTTTCACTCTTCATCAGGAGGTATAAGCAAATTTAATAAAATAATTTTCCCTTCCCATAATTAAATACCCTTCGTGCTGCTGTATGTTCTGACATCCAAAGTATATTTTTCCCCATTATGGTTTCAAATTTTCTGAACAATATTTCTTGTAAGAAAGAAGTCCAACTGCCCTTAGAGCTTCTTGGATGCCAACTGCCACTCCTTCTGGCTAGTTTCAGCAGACTGCTTCAGAAGAAAATCCAGACTGAACTGTACATCTCAAACCTGGGTCTCATACTGTGATGTTACAGGAACCAGGCACAGACCTGCCAGAGGTTACACAGGGCTTTATTAACATTGCTGGGTGCAATAGAGCATGTCATGTATAAGGTATCCTATACACACATGTATGGTATATGTAGATGTATGTGCACTTGTACATAAATACCAATTATAAAATCTTCCTGTTCAGATCAGAGCTGAATTTTTCCCTAGGTTGGGCAATTGTGCAGATTTCATGCAAAGAGACAAGGCAAAGTGAGCCCACAACAGTGTGGAGGGAGAAGTTAGGAAAGTTCTGACAGGACATGTAGCCAACTTGCCAGTGTTTAACAGATGACTCTGACTTTAGTGGTACTGCAGATGAAATTACAGGCAGAGAGAAATAACTCTCTTTAATTCCTGCAGTTTAATTTACAGGCTTCTGAAATGTTTTTTCATCAGATTTGTCTGATACACCAATATATGACTTCAATATCAATGGATCTGCATATAATACAAATACAAGAATATAATGCTTTCAGCTTGGACAGTCAATTCATGCAGAATTGACCTTGCAAATTTAACTGGTATTCACAGACATGCAATCATTTTTTCATGCATTTAATCAAAAGTACAAAAAAATTGGCTCTATTTAAAAAAATAATCAGGGTCTGATATTTTTTTTCAAAGTTGGTGAAAGCTCACAAAAGACAAGTCAAACAATATTTTCCTTTAGGGTTACTGTTGCAAACATATTGCAAACCCACAGGAATGTCCACAAACCCATTCATGCTAAAGATCATTTGTAGTTTTGCATTGAAATTTGCCCATGAGGAAATTTAGTTCTTTGGAACCTGTATGTTTTCAATTTACAGGGACAAGCAACTTCGTATAAACACTTTTTAATACAAATAAAATATCACCATAGAACTTGAAACTAATAAACAGGCACCATGGAAAACAATATTGTCTTGGCTAAATATTTATCAGTGGCTGTAAGTGCAGATGAATCCTTTGCAGGAGCAGGGTTTGGTCAAGCCCTTACTTAGCAATAAGAAAAATTAAGGGTGTTTTGGTATATGAATTTCTCAGTGGGAAGGCTCAGTGATCTCTGCCTTATACGTTGGAGTGTGAGATAATGCCTTGATACCATGCCTCAGCGCTTCAGATTTTATATGTATATGTATTCTGATTTGCCTCTCTATATGAGAGCTAGAGATACTTTTTAAAGGCTTAAATAGCTCTTAAACATTCATTTCTTAGAAAGCCTAATCTGGGTAAGTATATGTAGATTTTATCCTCTAAAACACAGTGGGAACATTTGTACAAACTTTCTTCCTGAGCCTTACAGCAAGATCTATGCTTTTTAAGCCAGTTTTACCTCTAGGTAGCCACTGGCAACAGTCACAAACATTAGTATCATAGGTATATATAACATGCACACTAAGATATGTCACCTTACGTTCAGTCTTATAGAATCCTTTTTTATGCATGAGTCAGTGGCAGTGCTGGATCAGACAAATAACCCATTTTGGTGCATTTCCTCACTTTGGCAGTGACTTCTGAGGAAGGTGAACCTAAGGTGAACACCTGAGTTTCCATTTCTAACTTTCATATGGGGAGGAGGAGAAACAATATGCAGCTCTTGAGAATTGAGTTAATTTTTAAAAAATGTAATATTACTCCAGGAATGCTCTAGAGCTTATAAAAGTAATCAATTTGCATATAAAATCCTTTAATGTTGATGGGAGCTCCAAGCCTGGAATGAATACGAAATACGCAGTAGTGACACTCTGGACAAAAGATCTGCAGTGCAGGAGTGTTCAAGGGGAACATTTTGTCTTAAGTAATTAATTTGCAGAAGAGATCCCCTGCTGTTTTTCTTGGTACAATGCTCTCTGTGTTTAAGCATCAATCTAACTTCTAAAAAGTAAAATTTGCAAGTAATATTATTTTCAAATTTTAAACATTTTTCTGGCAATTAAAAGAATCTTAGTTGTATTAAAATATCCTGGTTCTTGGCCTGCTTTGAGGAAACACAAGCTTGCATGAATAAAAGCTACAAAGACTTGTATTTTTATGGCCAGAGCTTTGCTTTTGCGTATGTAGGGATTGTAGTGCTGAGAGCGTCAGCCCCATTTTTAACCATCTGTGGCTGTATCCATGGCTTGTCATAGTTTGCAGGGTAATTTGGACTATAGCAAGTTGGACTCTGGCCTCATAGAAACAACCTATTCTCAGTGCTATATATAAAATTGTACATTGTAGAAGTAAAATTAACTGAATATTCATAACATTCTGTTACTTTGTAGTTATTCTGCTGCTCTTGTTTCCAAATAAAAAGTGGACTGTAGTCTAAATTAAATTTAAGAGAAAATAACATTTTCATAGTGCATCCTGTAGATTTATTCATGATTTTTTACATGTACCACTCTCCTTCTGAAAGGTTCTTGGCATTTGGGCTGTGTACAGTAATTGATGTAAATCGTTGTTGAAATTTAGGTGCCCTTTTGGTACTGGTGATAAGGAATCAGGATGAGTCTCCTTACTTATCTGAGATACACAGAAATGGCTATTGAACTGTCAGAGCTCAGCCCAAACTGACTAATAGGGGATTTCAGCACCAAAATAAAAAATATCTTTTTTAGTATATGTTATAGAATGCTTAAATATTCCATAATCATTTTATTCTTTCCCTTTAGCCAAACCAACAAGTTTATCACTTCCGTTGACGCCCGAGTCACCAAAGTAAGTACTAAAAAGTGCAAACATTTATAAAAGGGAGGGGGTGTTAATACATTTTGGCTACAGCAACTCCATTTCAGCTTGTTTTTATAAATGTGCCCTGTCTTCCAGTGATCCCAAGGGTTCCCCATTTGAGAACAAGACTATTGAACAAACCTTAAGTGTGGAACTCTCTGGAACTGCAGGTGAGAAATGGGGAGGGTTAGCTTTTCCTTTAAGCATGGTTTGTGTGTGTGTTTGTTCTTTTTAATATACAACACGTATACTGAGATCTTATAGAGGTCTCCAGCAGATTAATTTCAATGCAGTTTAGCATTGGCTTTTTATCCAGTTACCTGAGAAGGAATGTATTTGAAAATATGGCTCTAAACCCACAGAAGAGAGCATAATTTCTGGAAAAATATGAATGAAACCATTTATCTGTTGTACTTCCCCATTTCCCCATAGATTTGTGTACTGCCGAGCACCATCTTTCAAAGACAAACCCCACAGCAGAGTGTAATAGATGTTACAGATGGAAAAGTTATGTCATCCAGTCTGTCTCCAGGCCGGTCTAGGGCTGTACATGACTGCATGTTTCAGTGCTTTGTCAATTCTAGATTAATATGTCACAAATAACAGCTTTCTTCTTTACCACTGAAAAACTATTCCATAGCTTAAAGGTAATTTAAAAAAAAAAAATGATACTCATTTTATGTTCTTACTTTCTCTTTATATGTCCCATTAGCACACCCTACACCACCTCTCTTCTGTCCTTCTCTTCCTTTCATATCCTTCGTGTTTGTGCCTTTCGAAGGTGTGTAGACTTCTTATCATGTGCAGCTTCAGTTGATGCCTCACCTGTTACACTCATTTAATTCATCTGCTCGTACCACAGAAGTCAATTCCCTCAGACCTCAGATATGTTTTATTGCTTTCCTCTGACCTGTTTTGCCTCTGTTTTCTGAAGTGTCCAGAACTGAGCACAAGAGCACATGTTGAGCTCCACCAGAGCTACTGCCAAGATTGTTTTCTTTCTTAGTTTTGTAGTACTGAAAAGGCATGCATTTCTCACAGGAGCATGCCTAGGGGTAACAGTGGATTGCAAATTATGTGATCTCTGACATTTTGGGGGGCATTGCAAGATAGATCTTCAGGTACTGAACATCAGCTTGAGGACCCCTCAGTTAGTGGCAGCTAACACAAGAGCAGGCCCAAGCTCTAGGTTTGTATATGTACTTTGGGCTGTTGTTTTCACCCACCTACAACCATTGTGTCACCTTTTTCAGAAACTTCCTCATTAGTTCAGCATTAAAATATGCACATTTTCCTCTGACATATCCTGTAAATCTGCAGTCTTAACTCATTGTTCCCATGAGACTCATTGTTCCCATGAAAAAACAAAACATCCTCTCAATGTACCTTCCTTTTGCAAAATTGATACAAAAATGGCAAAATTCACTGTATGCAGCAGGATAATCCCATTCAATGCCAACAGGCCTGAAGAAGAGAAGCCTCCTTTATCATTACTGGAGAGCAAATCTGCACGAGGATGCCTGTTTCTAAGCACGGTGGTGAGTCAGTGCTTAGTGCTACCAAGTGGAAGGGGCAGATGAGGTAACGACAGCAGAGGGTTCATGCAGTAGCACAAGTCACTGAAGGGAGCAGTGCTTTCTTCCAGCCAGAAAGGCAGCAGCCGGCACACCTGACTGGGCAGAAATTGAGAGCCAATCTGACCCCTTGACAGTCCTCTCGTACTGGTTTAATAACGGCAACAAGAATGGTCCTGGCGTTATTCATTCCACTCTGTCTGCTGCGCACAGAGGAGGCAATGAAACAACTTTGTGGCTGTTTTAGATAATATAACCAGGAGAACTAGCACATTAAAAAATGCATCAGAAGCTGTGAAATAGCACAACTGGATAAGTATGTGAACAGGAACATTGTACTATGAAAATATGAAATTATTCCTTCTGGAAATAGACACAATCTAGCTAGAAAATTAACTGATGATAGTCAAGGAGAACAAGAGCTGGTGGAACACATGTGGGCAGGGACCTTGGGTAGTGTTCACAAGCAGTGTAGAGCATAGTGGCTGTTGGACTTCGTGTTGCACTGCCTCTGTTCTTCACAATATCTGGTGAAGAGGTTTCAGGAGATTGCATTTCATCACCTGACAGCTGTATTAATCTCTGCCTTTGCATATACATAGATTTTATTTTTATATTCATATATGTATATAAATGTATAAAAAGATGAGTGGTTATGCATGTCTTACTCTCTAAGTCATTTATTTGTATTGCAGTAGTGTCTTGTGTCGTGAGTCTACTTGTGCTGGAAGCAGACAGGTACATAACAGAAACAAGCTCTAGTACTGAAGAGCTTACAGTGTATGTGAGTAAATCATGGCACAGTTGGGACCCACTTCAGTAAAAACAACAACAACCAAAAAAACAAACAAACAACAACAACAAATCAGTAGCAGTAGTGATTAATAATACCTTGGAGTTCTTTAGTGAGACCCTGGCAACTCCAAATTATATCCAGATAACCACATTGCTCATTGTCCTTATACAGGGCAGCTTGCACTGTACAAGCACTATTTATTATAATTTAAATAAGAGTTGCCTTGATCTCACTGCCGAATTGAAAAGACCATTAGTAGTGCTGCTCGCACTATCGAAGCACGAAGTATTTTAATATAAATAGCAACTCCCTTGATCTCTCTGCTGAAAACAACATTGGTTCCCTCACTGATGAATTAACTATAGAGTAGAAAAATAAATAAATAAAAACACTTCCTACACGAGCCATCAATCTTCGTCACACATACATTTTGGATTCACATATCGAAAGTCAAACTGAAGCTGTTCTCTTGCCAGAGCTATATCTTGCTTTAGAATGGATTTGTTAGTACTCGTGAATGTAACTTTGTCCTCCCTAAAACTGTCAAAACATGCATTTGTCAAATTACAGGGAACAAATATTTCCTAGTGCTTTCAAAGGAAACCATGTGTAAGAATGTAAGAATTCTCTGAATGCACTTTAAATGGTCTATGATAGAGGAATAAGTCCATTGCTATCTAAAATCACAACCCCTTCAGCTGGTTTCTGGTGCTATTCTGTGGAAAATGGATCAGAACATCATGACATGGAGATTATGATAATGTAGTGGGTAAAATTTCTGCGTACAGTGAGCCTTACTGTGAGTCAGAGGCTCAGGAGAGGTTCTTCTGCCTTTTTTTTTTCCACAGCTAGCTGCATTGCAAACACTTTGCTAAGAGACTGGAACCTCTGCAATGTCTTCCCAGAACATGGGACATTTTTGTCCACTGAACTTCTAAATGTCAGAAGTTAGATGGCATGCCTTCTAAGCGTTTGAAGTTCAGCCCTCTCAGTTCTTTCAATGCCTTTTTAAACTTTCACACCTGAACACTCAAAGCCATCATATAAATGCATGAGGTGAGTTTACATGCTTAAGGCTTTAATGCCATACAAGCAGCAATCGATAACTGGAAGCCTATTTCCACCGTCTCACTAAGCAACAGGTGACTTAGTGAGAAGTCTCTCATTTGCACACAGATTCTTGTAATTTACCTGAACATAAAACTCTGGTCTGTCTTGGGTGCAAATTTTTTTCTCTCCAAAAAGATGGTGGAAAAGCCTATACAAACACAATCAGCTTGAATAGTGATTTGGAATGCATGAGCATCTTTATGGATACTTAAACCCTGTTATTTGCCCACCTCTAGATCTGTTACCTCGTAGTTGTCAGAACAAATACTTAAGATCTATCATATAAGAACTTGTTTGACCTCAGAGTGATTTCTGATGAAATGAGAGATGCAGAGAGTTGTCTGGGGAAATAAAATCTAGTAAATTATTAGATATTTTCAAGGGTCTGTATTTATTCTCTGCAGCACTGACAACAAGATTAAACTGAATACTCAACAAGCATGTAGTTTTTTATTATATGATGGCTATTTAATTTTATTATATTTTCCTAGCTTCTGCAATCTTGTGCCACACAAAAGCTCCTCTGATTTTTTTTACTCTATTGAGCTGTTACCTTGTGTTCAATGTTTTAAGTGGCCTTAAAGAGTGTTTCCCTTGACAATCCATTTTCAAACTTTGAAGGTATAAAAGAAATTATGTTCAATGCCTCTCAAAAGCCCAGTGCACGTGTAGAAAGGTTGAATGGCTGCGTTCCCCAGAAGACACTAATTCGCATTCCTCCCACCAAAGCACAACAAGCATCATCAAATGTTTAAATGCTAACAGTTACAGTAGAGTTGTGGAAAGGTTGGTGTCTGTCTAAAACAGCATTGCAAATGAGTCCTAAAAAGTCAAGATGTCACATTTTATGCAAATGCTCTCCCCTAATTTCTGATTATCAGCCTAGCTGAACTAAATGAGTTAGGTGTTTTTCTTTCAGCGCGGTTTTGGTATGCATTGCAAGTATTTGCACTCCCCCCGAGACTTTCTTGAAAGAAGTCACTCGGCCAAGGTGGCAGAGTTGGCTCACGTGCAAACACCTTTTGTTGCACAGACATGGAGAGGACGGTGCTGGTTTGGCAGCAGTGTTCACAAATTGATAGACGCGATTTTCAAGAGCAAAATCACTGAGCGGGTTCATGGTATATAGACAGAGCAAGGCAAAGTGCAAACGTACCATTTACCGAAGCCATTCAATTAAAGAAAAGTCCCTACAAAGAAAATGGTTTTATAGCATGTCATGAAAAAATACTTGCCTTTTACTTTAAAAAGAAAAAAGACTGTTTAAGGGGGATGATTGTAGAGTATGTACCACTTCTAACAGATTTGCTGTGCAGAAGTACATAAGTGTGAGTGATGTAGAGGTACTTGTTTATTATAGAGCACATTTCAATGCAGTAATCATAAATATTGCTAAGGTTGTGCTCTGTTGAAATATGACCTACATACTCTTGATTGTTTGTGTTACGTGATTTGTCTGACACCCATTACATTCTGGGTAATGGCAGCCATTTGTTGCTGTGCACAGCAGGCTCTTTTGACAAAAGAAAATAGGCAGCAATAAAAAAGCTATAGTCTGAATTACATTCTGCACAGTGCTGCACTGCTGAGAGTTTGTGCAAGTGTGTTAACAATGCTCTGAACTGCCTCTTGTCAGCCTTCAGCCTGTAATGGCCATCTGTCCTTCCATAAATCTGTCAAAACCTGCTAAGTTCAAGAGAGAGCACAGAATATACCTTGTACTGTCAATACTAAAATGCACACTTTCGTGGAGAAATCGGCGTGTATGAAATAATCCAAAGGTTATAGGATATTGTAGCACTTGATTTAGGATCACGGCCTGAAGTGAAGATTACCAGTGATTAGTGTACAGATGAGCAAAAGTGACACTGATGAGCAAATTGTGCCACCACGTCATTTGCTCAAAGTTCACGTTTTGGACACTGATCACGGGACACGCTGAAGGTAGGCTCTGTAGCGCTGACTTAAACAAGGGCTAATTCAAAACTTCACTTCCCCCTCCGTCCCCCTGTGGAAGTTCGTTCAAAAGTTAAATGAACATTTTCCAGCTTCTAGCTGTTCATACTTGCTTGAGCACTTCCTGCTTCTGCTGAAAACCAGGAAAAGAGCCAAAATGCCACGAGGAAGTCCTTTCTTAGGATGTCCCCAGCACAGTTTTGCCAGCAAAAGAAGTGCCAGTAAATTTGGCTCACTCTGTACTTTTGGAAGGTTTTGTTGTTTTTTTCCCCCCTCTAAAGACTGTTGGACTCTCATTGGGCTTCTGGAAATCGTTGTGCTCTGTGTATAGCTTGCTTTCTGCCAGGGCTAGCTTGAAAGAAGTGGGAATGGAAACAATATTTTATTTTGGATATTGGATTATCTCTGGAGTTTCTTGTACCAAAATTTTTAAGTGTGCAGATGTTCACTGTGGAGTGGTAGAATTTTATAAGAAAACAACGAAGAGGGGCCGGAATTAATATTTTCCTATTTCATTCTTTCTTTAAAACTGCATCTGAAAATTCAGTCAGTAACCCCAGGATTTCTCATGGGCTGTATAATTGCATAACTAAAAGTGCCAGTTCTAAGTTTTTATTTAGAAAACAATCCTTGCTTACTCAAATCTTTGTTGAATATGACCCTGCATATTTAATCCAGGAATGATTTTTGAAGAGTTTTGAAGAGGACTGTTCTCATTTTGCCAAAAATTAATTTGGTAGTAAAAAATATTTGTTAATAAGGTAGATAAGGTGTGAAACCTATACTCCCGACTCAAGTGAATTTTTGGGAAGGAAATGAAAACTGAGGAATCAAATTAGAGGAAATAGTTGATGACTTTGCATAAAACTGTTTCAGTTTCAAACTCGCATTTGGAGTAACTAGAGTTACAGCATCTTTGTTTCAGTTTCTCTGACTTTGGTGGCATTAGTCTTCACATGGCCACGGGTGGCTCATAAACCATTTTTCCAAGTGTTCAGACAAAATCAGTCTTCTTTCTCACATCAAGTATTCATGTCTTAGTACTCCTATCTTCTTTTTTTCTGGAACAAATTCATTGCAGCTAATGCAATGGGACTCCCAGTCTCCATTTATGATCCGTAGGGAGCACTATGCATTGATGGACGCTTTTCTTCTTTACAGCAAAACACTATAAAACATGTTCCATTTGCATTGATCTGCTGAGCTCCATTGTATGGTTAAAAATACGAAACAAAACTCTGTAGCCATGTTTGAAATACACATTTCCTGGAAGTGTCTGCACTCTCTTTTCATTCTTGCTCAGAAAGTAATGGAAAGCTCATTGCCTGGCTTAGAAAAAGAAATCTTGGACAGCACCGTCCCCTGGAGTGTTTAAGGATGAACTGGATAATCTAGGACAACTCCCTAATCTCAGTTCCTAACTCAGGAAAATACATATGTATTCATTTAATTTTAAGCATATATAATTCTAAATTACATTAGGACAGACATAATGAAAGAATTGCAATTCTGTCAATCAGACAGAAGCAAGTTTTTAAAATGTAGCACAAAAGGTACCTTTCTGAAGAGTAATAACAATTTCCTGAACAGTGACTGGAGTTAGCTGTTACTTTACACGGGTGTCCTGGGTTATCCTTTACAAAGTCTAAAGAATTTTTATGATTTCTACAGGAAATGTTGAGACATATTCTACGCTTAGAAAAATAATTGGAAGATGTTGCTTTGGTTCCCAGGTTTTACTAGAGTGGGCTGTTGACCTTCCTGGAATTTCATTTCACCATAGTGAAGTAATGTACTGTAGTTATGTGAAAAATCATGGTAGTTAGCAACGTTGTTAGTCTTGAAATACTTAAATCTGTTTCACTTCTACTCCCTACTTCGTGACTTTCACTAATATTTAGTTGTAAGTGCAATGGTTCATTACAGTTGTAGTAGCCCTATTGTTCACTTCGGTTTCAGTTGCAGAACCACATTTCATGCAAAATGTATTAGTTATGCTTACAAGAATGTATTATACATACATTAGCAATGGTTTACTAAGTTAATGAACTGTGGAGACAAAGAGTCATTGCAGTCAAGTTGTAGACTTGCCGTACTTCCTTGCATTCAAGTTCTGTGTACCACAGAGGTTGCTTTGGTAGCGCTCATTTATTTTTTTTGGACTTCCTTTATTCAGGTTTTTATCTGCTAATTTCTGTAGGTTTTTGACAGTGCCAGTCTTTTGACTTTTCATTTTTATATCAAAATCTTTTTGATTTTTATCAAAAAAGTCTTTTGATTTTTATCTCTTGATCTTTTCTGACAGAATCTACAGAGAAAGAGGCGGGTATCATGGAGGAAGGGGAGGGGCAGAAATAATGTTGAAGATTAATGGCAATGCATTAGTATTGTTGCTATTGTTGTCACAGAACTTTGGTGTCTCAAACCCTATATACTCTCGCTCCCAGTAGTAGTTGTATTATATTAAGTTGACGTGGAACAGGTCTTGCTTTTTAACGTATTGTAATATGTGTGCCTTGTTAATGAGCTTTGTGTGCTTAGATATATTCTATTCCTTCTTTTTTTCTTTTTTTCCCTTAGGCCTAACTCCACCTACAACCCCTCCTCATAAAGCCAACCAGGATAATCCTTTTAGGACTTCACCTAAGCCGAAGTCATCATGCAAGACTGTTGTACCACCTTCAAAAAAGCCCCGCTATAGTGAGTCTTCCGGTTCTCAAGGAAACAACCCGATCAAGAAGGGTCCAGAACAGTCTGAGCTGTATGCACAGCTTAGCAAGACTACAGTACCGTCCAGTGGACATGAGGAGAGAAAGACAAAACGGCCCAGTTTGCGGCTGTTTGGTGACCATGACTACTGTCAATCTGTGAATTCAAAATCGGAAATACACATTAAAATATCCCAGGAACTTCAGGACTCCAGACAACTAGAATTTAAGGATTCTTCACCTGGGTGGCAGTGTCAGATTTGTTCTTCTTTAGAACAAGACCAGTATTTCAAGAAAGAGACTTTACAGACAAGTCAGCAGGGATCCCTCAGTAATAACAGAAAACAGCTCCAAGACCAGGAAATTCGGGCTGAACTGAATAAGCATTTTGGTCACCCCAGCCAAGCTGTTTTTGATGAAGAAGCAGATAAGACCAGTGAACTAAGGGACAGTGATTACAGTAATGAACAATTTTCCAAACTACCTATGTTTATAAATTCAGGACTAGCAATGGATGGTCTCTTTGATGACAGTGAAGATGAAAGTGATAAACTATGCTACCCTTGGGATGGGACACAAGCCTATTCATTATTTGATGTATCGCCTTCTTGCTCTTCTTTTAACTCTCCATGCAGAGATTCAGTGTCTCCACCCAAATCCTTATTTTCTCAAAGATCCCAAAGGACACGCTCTAGATCAAGGTCCTTTCCTCAACGCAGGTCTTGTTCCCGTTCTCCATATTCCCGATCGAGATCAAGGTCGCCCTGTAGTAGATCCTCTTCAAGGTACAGTGCAGCAAATTCATATATCATCATTGTAGGTAGTAAGAAGGAAAAACAGCAAAAACAGAGTGACTCGAAGGAAAGAAATTAAAAAAGAAAGAAATAATCCAGTGCAACTCTTTTTATTGCCCCTGAACTGATTAACTCTGAAGGTTACAGGATTGCTACAGAAACACTTGTTGCCATTATCCTTTGAATTTGCTAAATTTACCCTTTCTGAGTGGAGCCAGTCAGGTCAGAGGCAGAGCAATTGGTGAGAGATGTACACAACTAACCTTTCCCATTATCTGCAAGCTGCCCGGTGGCAATCTAGCTGCAGTCCCTATCAGATGAAGTTGACAGTGGCTGACTCTGCTCTGTGTTAGCCTCAATAAGGAACATTACAGAAGGGGACAAAATCACTTGAGGCCCCTTAGTTGACTAGGAGATCACAAACTGCCACTGGAAATTTTCACTGGTAGCACAGAAGAAATTGTAAGTTCAGGTAAGAGGTAGCTGAGGAGAAAATGGTGTAAATAGATTCAAAGTGAATGACAGAGGTAAATGTTTTTTCTTCCTGCAGATCTTGTCACTGTTATGAGTCCAGCCACTGCAGACACCGAGCATACAGAAGTTCTCCCTTACGTGCAAGATCGCGATCCAGATCACCGTACAGTCGCAGACCCAGGTAGTGCATTTTGTGCACATTTGGTTTGCTTTTCAGAGTTGTCAAGAGATAATGAAGCATTCCAGAAATTGTATTACTAAATTTACATTAACAAATGCAGGTGCTTGATTTAATGACTAAGTTATGTTTCCTAGATATGACAGCTATGAGGAATATCAGCATGAAAGGCTGAAGAGGGAAGAATACCGCAAAGAGTATGAAAAACGGGAATCTGAAAGGGCCAAACAAAGAGAGAGACAGAGGCAAAAAGCAATTGTAAGCATTGTGAAGATAACTTTCATTTTGAAATAGGTTTCTGTTTCTTTTTGTAGATTTCTAAAGCTAGAACTGAGACTTTATTTTCTTTTTTCTTTATAATGAAACAAAATACAAAAATGTGCATATGTGTATTTCTTAGCATTTTGAACTTTAGGCAAATATGTATTTTCATAACAGTTTGTGTTTTGCTTATACACTACTAATTTTTTCAGGTTTTGTAAATTGCAACTCTCCAAGTTACTCATCGGGAAAAAAAAATATTTTCTAGAAAAAGGTTTCATCCCAGACAACAAAGAATTAAATATGACCCAGCCTATTCCTTATACTGATCTATCAGTGAACCTACAGCTTATACTATATGTCACTTACCAGAGTGCCAGTAGTCAATGTCTAGTTTCTATATTTCTGTTTCTTTGTGTTCTTTGTGGAAGCAATATAAAGAGTCAGTCAGCTTACATACTGATCGCTCAACATTTGTAGTAGCTGTAATTGTCTATACAGAGGGTATAAATAACAGAATTTGAAACTGAGGTCCAAAGGCACAATTTAATTTTTCTTTTCTTCCTATGACACAGTTATTTCTAAATTATTTTTACCAAAATAAATAGTCTGAATACGTGACACCATTTTAAAATGTCACTTAATACTGGCCCTTTCATAATGAATATATGTTATTTAATTATTTTGTTCATCAATGTTCTATGCAAAATGACTGAAAATACCTGAGGCAAAGGAAATACCCATGGGAGCATCAGCAACTCCCATGGCTGTTGTAGCAGTACGACAGAAGAATGGCTACTAAATGGACAGGTGGCTTTTGCCCCTTTTTAGTTCCCTATTGGCAACTGCATGATGGGTTTGATAAATTGGGAGCTGCTGTAAGTCTGAATTCCCTTTGTTAAGCCCTTTTGGTGGGCTCCCTTTACTGCTGCTCTGGCCATCCTCTTACTCCTCCATGAACTGGTGCAGACTGGGATACTTCATCTTTGTTCCCACATTTCTTCTTAGTATTCTGTCCAAAGCTCACCAAAATGAATAGTCTCTTTCCAGCGCCTTTAGTGGACTTTGTAGTAAAAAGGTGATATGTCACACCCTCTGCAGCATTTCTCCAAATACACCAACAGACCTGGGAGTGCACAGAGGTTGACAGAGACTTGTGTAGCCTATGGCAACAAGAAGTTCAGGGAGGGAATAGGCACCTTTAGTTTGTGAGTTTTGTCTCTGCTACCGTTGTTCTTAGTGCGCTTGATCAAATGATTTCACTTTTCTCTGCATCAGGTCTCCTATCCACAAAATGTGTTCGATACCTGTATTTTGTAAAGCATGAAATACAGTGCCATAACACGTTCTGATCTAAAACTCAGGGAAGGCAATGGAAGGATTTTGCATAGCTTCAGAAAGGGCTATATTTAAGTCAATTGTTGCTGTTAGTTTTAAAATATCTAGTTTCCATCTGCTTAGAGATGAACACTAACTCCCAGCAATAGTAACTTACACTGGCTGTTCTCTCTTAAATCTAAGACAAATTAGATATTCAAGTAGACCTCTGTCATGCATGTATCTCACTACTTTTCAATTACTATATCTTACTGGCATAAATAAACCTGAATCCTGCTGAAAAGTAGAAAATTTGATTTAGTTTAAAACAGCAAATTTTTGGCTATTAGCTAATCAAGAAAAAGGTAGGAAATAAAAGAAACTTCAAAAGCTATAGTTAGGCTGCACCATAACTTCCTCTGTGTTAAGAATTTTAGGCTCTTCTAAACCAAGGATGAATTTATTTCCTCTTCTAAAGTGATCATTGTCATGTTAATTAACTTCATTAATGAAATTGTGTATTAATAAACATAAATAAATTAGAACTGAAATGGTCTAGTGGGGTGGCAAATCATATATTTATAAAATATCAATAAATAGAACAGAAAAAAACTTGAAATCCAGTCACCTGTGTAAGAGCTGCATGAGATGTAGATGAAGTTGTACTAACTCCTTTCTCCAAAGTCTATCAGCACTTTTACTTTAAAAATCTGTATTGAGTCATGCCAGTTTATTCCCTGTGCAAATCAATGTGGGTTAGGAGACAGCAGAGAAAGGGAAGACTTGATCCCATGAAATCAGTGATAAAATGTGTACTAATTTAACAAAGGTGCTATTTTTGTCCAGCATTCTCTGTCATCTTTCTTACTCCTTTTGGTTATGGGTCTCCTCTGTGCCACTCTTTTCTTTCTTGAGGTGTTCATCTCATTTACTGTTCAGCTGCAAGAATCCCTTTTCTCTTTCCTTGAACTCTTTCTACAGTTTGATAAGTTCAGATTTCCATAAATACTGCATTGGAGATTTTTTTCCTTTCTTTCTAGTTCATCCTTATGCTGCAAGAACAAGACCACATACCTCCAAACAGTGTTAACAGAGCACCCCAAGGTTTGGTCAGTACTAATGCCTCAGGTGTTATTACAAAATGAAGGTGGCTTTTCTTCGTGAGAAGCATCATGCTAAGATCTCAGGAATTAGTTGTAGAAAAGATGCACAAAGTGAAGGGAACAGAAATCATGACTGAACTAGAAGCCATCAGGTCTTATTGGTTCAATATCTAGAATTAGTCTCAATGTGACAACAAGAGTGTGAAACTGAGGAAAAAGAAATGAGAAAAAAAATTCACATATTTTAATCTGTCAAAACCATATGTGTAGCAGTGCCCTCTGATTGTGCAAGCAGCTTGTATTTTGGCAGATGCGAAGGCATGTTGGCAGACTGCTGGAGAGGCTTGTTTTAGAAGCGTGTGTTCATGCTACCAGGCAAAGGCGTGTTTAAATGGCTGCCCGTTCAGTCGTGCACACAACACATTTGCTGCAGTCGCTTCAGATCAGCTGAAAGCCTGGGCTAGCGTTTCCCTGTATGGATTCCTGAAGTCATATCTGGACTTGCAGCTATATGACTTCAAGAGGTTCTGTGGTACTTTTCTTTCTTTTCTTCTCTATCTTCCCTTCCCCTGTGATTGGAGATTCAGTGTCTTTTCTTTGGACTAGGGTCTTAACTTTGGGCAGTCGCACCTGAAAAATGTCATTTCTTCAATATGTCACAAGTCATTTCTGAGTTAGAAAGTCAGAATATTTTTGTCATTCATTTATTTATATTTTTGGTCGTGGTGCTAATGAAACAGATTTTAGCATAATTTAGTTTGATGTTGGCATCACTTGTTTCACTGGGTCCCCATTTCATTTTGGAATGGGTACTCACTGAAGAGAAGGCCGGTTTGCCACCAAGACTCAGTAACCAGGTCATAGCAGAGACACATTTATTCATCATGAAACTCCAGAAACAACTGTGGGACAGGACAGGCTACTCAGGGCTTTGTAGAAATTGGGATCCAACCCGTAGCCAAGGCAGATCACAGTGATTTGCCAAGAAGACTGAGGACTGCTTTTTTTCTTCCTATACACCCCAGGAAATTTCCGAGGTATGCAGGCTTTTGCTGCAGCAGCTCATTAGACCATGCAGCAAATATTTTCCAAGGCATGGCTTCAGAAATACAGTTAGCACATTTCAATTCTGGAGTCTGACAAGCAGGCAACAATGCTTGAGTGGAGTTAGTGGGTTAGTAGCAATTTCGAGAGAGGTTACAGTGAGTGCTGTAACTCACCAAAGCACTGCAACAGCTCAGTGGTGTAAGGTCTGCGAGCACTGGGAGCAGAGCTCAGCGAGCCTGAAAGCATGGCAGAGCTGCAAGGCTGGTGGAGCACACCCAGAGTGCTCCTCGGGCACTGAAGCACTTTGGTTAAAAGAGTTTTTGGCTCCCCACTGAAGTGGTGCATCAGGGCTGGAAGGTTAGATTGACGCACAGCCTGGGGTGTTGAACCTGCGCTGCTCTGCCACTATGGCCGTGCTCCTGACTTAGTGTCCCATCCTCCCTATAGCTTCATTTACTGCGGGAACTGGCTGCTGCCAGGAGGCATAACAAAATCCGCTTTTATACCTGTGTAGGAAATTCCTATTAGCACTACTGTTTTTCATTTCTAAGTGCTGACAGCCTACATGAGGCAAGTATCAAGAGTCCCTGTCCCAGAGAGCCTACAGATGCAAGAAGATAAATGCTCTGTGAGGCCACTGCAGTGGAAAGAAACACATGGTTTCAAAGAAAATAAATTGCTCTACAACAGGAAAGCAGGAGAAAGGTGGTTTCCTAAATGAGTGCTTGGGTTCTCTGAAGTCTAAAACCAGACTCAGCCTCTAATGGAGTCAGTTCCCACTAATGAAGGAGCCAATGCACATTGGTAATTTAGTTTGGATCTTTTTGTCGTTGCTCATCTTGATGGCTCTGATCAGAGGCATTCTACCTTTGCTGTATGAGTTGCTGAAAATGTATCAAATGAATTATCTAAATCTTGGGTTTTACTGATTTATCACTATTTTTTGATCAGTCACCATGGAGAGTGGCTGAACTTTTTCAGTCCCCAGCCACACAGCAATATTTGAGAATATCATGCACTGTTCTTTCTTCCTTTTCCAATTTTTTGTGAGTCCTCCTTCTGCCATTCGTACTTGTACACAGGTCATACATAGTACTCAATTCTTCTTTAGTACAGAATCTAAAGCAATTTTTTCTTAGCATGTCTAAATCTAAAGTTTTACTGGCTCTTCCATTCATAGCATTTCTTTTTTAAACTCTGCCCAGCCACTCCCATTGCACTTTGAAAATGTTTTTTGGCCTCCAGCTCTAAGGATGAACATCTTCATTGCTTTGTACTGAAAGAGGAGACAAGGCACTGGGCATGGAAGGCAACACGGGCAGGGGGCTTACACCCAGCCAGGCACTCATGCTGGAGGAAGCAGCAGAGCCTTTGACAAGCCTGTGGCAGACCTCAGCTTCAAAATAACCCCTGATTTTTTTCTCTCAGCTTCACACAGAGCATTATCTGGCTCTTGGGAAACTAGGTATGCACCAGAAATGTGCAGACAAAAGGTGGCAGGGAGAATGAGGATGGCAGCACAGTGTGGTGTCACCTCTGGAGTGGTTGCCTGCACTTCCCACAGAGCCGGCTTAGCAGCACCCCAGGGTGCAGCGAGGAGAGGCATGCAAAGGAAACAAATGTTGGGTGAAGAAGCCTGGTATAAATAACACGTGAATACTAATAACGTCTATTGGTCTGGGCTTTTGTGAAAGTAAAGATGAAGCATGAGAAAGGGAAAATAAAATAGAATTTTGGAGGAACCTTTTGCAAGACAAAAAGATCCTTAGCATCAGAGAATGTTTTGGGGGATTTGTATCCTTAAAACTACTATACCCTGGTATTTTCTCCAGTTTAGGCATGCTAACGCTTTAGTATTTTCATTTGAGACTTGAAACACTGCTCTTCAGTCTGAGACTGTCTGCCACATCTGACTATTCAAGTGTTCTTACTGCCAGGAAGAAAGAGCAAAATTAAGAAGGAGCTTTAGATAGAGCAGAAGAAGACAGACATTGGGCTTGGGAGAGCTGGCCAGGCTCTTCTTTTTTCCTTTGTTTACCTGGCAAAGCAGGTACTGCAGGAACTACATATGCTTAAAGCTTATGTCGCAAAGGAAATCATCTGCATTTTTGGGAGGGAAATACGAATGCTATCATGTGGAGTTTCCTGCGGGTTCCCTCTGCCCACATTAAATTGAAAACAAAAGCTTTTCTCTGCAGTCCTCTAGGTTCCCAAGTCATATATCATCTCCTCTAACAAGTGCAGTAAAAAGCATACTTAATATGCACATACAGACGTATACGTGTAACTTACGATAGAATAAAGGTCTTTAACATTTAGAGGTATGTTGTAATCTTGTTAGGCTTCTATAGCTCTTATTATTAATGAGAATAAAAGTCAGGTGTCTCTGTGAATACAAATACATTTTTTTTTCATAATTGCTTTAAATAAACTGAAATTAACCAAGACAAAGACAGTGCTGTACAGAGCCTGTGTTCTCTAATATCTTATACCATCATCGCTCTCTGCTTAAAAAAATACTTGAACGAACATCTCCTCATGTGTGCACACTGGAGGACATATGGTGCATTTCAGCTTTAAATTTGAATTTCCTTAATTTTGCAGGTTTAACTTATTCCCTTAATGATAGTTTAACAGGCTTTTTTTTTTAATTGTTCACTTTTGTTTTATTACAGTTGTCTTAAAGGGATATTAGATATATAAAAGTTATTAGAGGGATAAAAGAAGGAAAAATTGCACAGGCATGCACAGTCTTATGGAAGAGCGTGCAATAGTTATTTCCATCACACTGTAATATAACAATCTCCATGTCAGTGAGTGAAACATTATGTTTTTTCAGTTGAGATGTATTATCTCAGCTAAAGTATATTAGACAGTCTGCTATGTTATGTTCTGCTCCATCTGGTCAGTCATTTAGGTTCAATAGCAAGTATCAATGGAATTGTTTCTTATCAAGTGTTTCAATGCGGTTAAATCCTTGATTTGGTAAAACAGTCTGAAAAAGTAATTACTGTGCATATGCAGATTTTCCTGGTTTTGAAGTTTATGGCACCCAACCATACTGAAACTAAGCAGAATTAGAATGGGGAAAATGGAAGAAATGCAGATTTCTGTTGCTTGCTGTCTGCATTCCCTCGTTCATTCTCCTATCAGGAGAGTCAGGGCTCTGGACTGGGACAGGGTACAGACAGAGCTAAAAAGCAGCAGCTGTCTGTAAAGTACCCCTCCTTCATAAATTTATGGCCACCTGTGAGCACGCTTGCCCTTCTTTTAGCCGTGCTAGCTTTTCCAGGCTGTAGTGCTATGGCAAAGAGCAAGAGCAGCTTTTAGACCATGAACTTTAGAGGGCATAGCATTTTAAAAGAAGTGTCTGTCCCAGCAGGGTGATTGAGGAGTATTAAGCCTGTCACCTTGGTTCCTTGTATATTCAATAAAAGCAGTAGTTTCAAGTACCTAAATCTTATACTTCCCTGATCACATTGGTTAAGGAGAGCATATACGTACTTTGGTAGAGCAGTCAGGGTCTCCACTGGGCTGACCAGGGAGCTATAACGGACCTAGGTGGTTGCTGTGGTCACTTTTTGTGCTATACTTCAGTGGGTAGGGCTTTTGTCCAAGAAGTGAATGCATTTGATTCTTGGATCTGTTTGCTAGGGCTTTGATCTCTTATCTTTCATTTCACAGGAGCTTAGATGGACTGGATTCAGGCCCCTAAGATTTGTGGGGCCAAGAAAAGAGTAAGCAAAAATAGTTGACTTGGTATGCTAGGGAGGAGTTTCTCTTGGGAAGAAGGTATATTAGTTTCATCTTCCAGCTGCAGGAATTTATTTATTTTGCATTAAACAGGTTCTGGGAGCAGAGTGCTGTCCTGGGAACAGGGAGCCAAGGTTTCATATGCCCATAACAACAGTTCTGATGGTCCCTTTATCTCAAATACGTGCTTGAACAAGTAAAGAAGAGGCATCAGGACTATATGTGTTTCCATGTGTATTTTGGTCTGACCTGAGTCTTGCAGTCTTAGGTGTGACTATTGACTGTCTCCCAAGAATGACTGGTACCTTATGCCTCTGTGGGGACTCTTGGAAAACATACATTTTGTGCTATATCTGAACAGTAAGACTGCAAGCTACCTTTCTCTTCAGGCCAGGATGTTACTGAGCAGGAATGCAAGTCTATATTTAGGTCCCTAGAGCCTTTAGCATTGCAGAGTTGAGGTGCCATTAGCCTTTAGGCACCTCCAGGTTAAGATAGTCCTGAATTCTCAGCAGTCAGTATAGCTCCTTTGGAATTCGGCACCTAAATTCTATGCAAGTCTCAGGTGCCCGAGTTGATGGTTTAAACTGACATTGCTCCACTAACTGACAGCTTTACACCAGCTGAGAATTTGGTGGTGGAACAACTTAGGGGACAAATGTGTGGGTGAGAGCAGGGAATGAGCAGGAGGCCAACAGGGACAGGGTTCTTCAGGCCAGAGGCAATCAGAGACTGGAGGGCTGAACACCCAGCCCATCTGTAGCCAATTCTTCTTTGCCCTGATTACCTTAAGGTCAGTGGTTTGAAGATCTCCTTTTGCCTTTTTTTTTTTTCTTTTCTTGCAACTCACTGAATGGCTTTGGCCTTGGAAAAGTGCTAATCAAAATATTCACAACGTGACTCTTCCAGGGTTTCCTAGTCTCTCTGTCATTCTGCTGAGCGTTTTCACTCGGGAAGGAATGATATGACCACAACTTGATTGTTTTGAAAATATCTTTGTTGTTTTGCTCAAAGTGTCAAAGGAATATGCAAAGGAACAGGAAAACCTGTACAAACAGGGAATTCAGTCAGGTTCTTTTTCCTAAGAAAGGTAACGGTGGCCACAGGACACATATTATTTTTCTCCCTTCTCCACAGTATTTATTTTAATAAAAGTCATCCTCTGGACTCCTAGCAGTGTTCCCCCTATTTAAGGTATGGATTGTGATGGAACTGCCAATTGCAGGATGAGTCAGCTAATGAGTCATATGAACTTATAATGTTACGTTTATAACCCATTTTGTCAATGTTCATGGTACATTTATGCAATTACTGTGTTACTTCATAGTACTCCACAACTAAGATGGCTTTTGCCCATTGTTGTACATATTGCAAGAGAAGGGGAGTCCCTGGTTCTGAAGTTTGCAGTCTTAAAGGGCAAGTGGTGGGAAGACTGGGAGGGAAGAAGATGCAATAGGATAAGAAGGGAGTGGTCTATCAGTGTGTAGCAGAATACAGCAAAACCTTCCCGGGTTATGTTACCTGGCAAAGCTGGCATCATTTAAATACTTCAAATGCTTTCCAGGAGAGAACTATTTCACTCACTAGCAGGATGCAGTAGGTCTTCCACAAGTGACTTCTACTATAATTTTGCATGCTTTTCATATCCGTGTGTGTATATGTATGTATGTGTAGGTTCATCTGTATTACACATTCGGTAAAAATATGTGTTCCCTGTTGCTCTTTATCAACAGGAAGAACGTCGTGTGATTTATGTGAGTAAAATCAGACCTGACACAACCCGAACAGAACTGAGGGACCGGTTTGAAGTTTTTGGTGAAATCGAGGAGTGCACAGTAAATTTGCAGGATGATGGGTGAGAACTTTTGAGATTACTTCTTGTTTGGGAGCTGCCATATGTAAAAAATTATGGCAGTAAGATTACTGGTATGGGAGTTACCAATGTAAGTACTGTGACAGATGACATGCTGAGTTCAAAACCTTATTTATTTTCTTTCATCCTTATTTATTAATCTTGCTAGTTGAGATTTCCTGTCCCAGAAATAAGTATTTAGCTGCCTGACAGGACAATCATGCTGATAAATGGATGTTGTACTTCTGGCATTTCCATTGCTGGATCTCCTGCAAGTTCTTGCTTTCAGGAAGGGGTTACGCTAATGTGTGTTAACTCTTCTTAGCTTTCCTTCACAACTGTATTTTTCAATTACAGAGACAGCTATGGTTTCATCACCTACCGCTACACTTGTGATGCCTTTGCTGCTCTTGAGAATGGATACACTTTACGCAGGTCAAATGAACCTGACTTTGAGCTGTACTTTTGTGGACGCAAGCAATTTTGCAAGTCTAACTATGCAGACCTAGGTAGGTATTTTGTTCTAGTGAATTAAAGTACGTAACTGGTACCTCATACTTCAGGAGAAATTAAGGTTTGCTTGGTTTTTGTTTGCTGCTTGTATTTAAATGGTGTGAGGAGTTTAAAAAAGGTGGTTTTTTTTGCTTGCTGCAAGAAGTTTAAAAGTTTGCTAATCTGAACTCTACATTGAGTTGACTTTTTCCAGATATTTCAGACTGTGAAATATTTTTTTAAGCTCATTTCCATCATTATAAAAACAAATGCCCAGTATTCAATAGTACATTGCCATACTGAAATGATAACACTGCAGAAACTTGCTGGTTTATTATCGTTTGCTGAACAATGGCTTCTTGGGTCTAATTCTTGATTTATTTAAACGACCCCTAAACAGCATCAAGTAGATGCTTCATCTCCCAAAAAAATCACTATGATTCTTAACTTTGCTGTGAATTGTGCTGTAGAACTTGCCAGAGACACTCCTTAAATGTGGTTCATAGTTGATTAGGTTTGAAAGCTAGAAGGGTTCATGACCAAGTTTGACCCGTAGTATAGCAAAGGACACAGGTCTCAACTGGTGGCTCCCACATTCTCCGTAAGCATCTGTCTATGAATGTGTCTCTTTTCAGTGACTTCCAGTCATGACGTGAGAGGGTCCAGCCAGTGGAGAGCTTGGCAAAAAGCCAAGCCTTGGTGTTTGGTGTCCCACTAATGTGGGACAGTGTGCACACTAGTCTCCAGTCCCAAATGTGCACACCAGCAGTGATAACTCACCTGCATCTCCCCCAGTTCTGTTTGGGCTTAAATGTGTGGTTCTGCCCTATGCTCTGTGTGTGATATTTCCCCTTGAAAGGATATTTGGAGGTGTTCAGAGTCTTAGAGGAATACTGTTGTTATGTATGTGCACAAAGAGACCACACAGACTTCCAAAACATCCTCTGTGAAATTGTATTGTAAACTTACCTCTTATTTAATTACCTTGTAAAGTGTTCATTAAATGTTAAAGCTGTCCTGATACCTATATAAATAGTCTAAAAGTGTAGGGGATGCTCTTTTCTGAATAAAATAGCAAGGGACAATTTGCCGTTGAATCTATATTAATCAGATATTGTGTTTTTTATGAATAAATGACCACAGTCATTAAAATCTCTGAATAACCCTGTAACACAGTGCTAATGAAATTTTGTATCTGCTGCCCTTGGCTTTGTACAACGCAGGAAGTGAATACAAATATATTTTTTCAAACCAATTGATGTCTTTTCAGAATAAATGATAAAGATGATACACATTGTTCACAATGAATATGCTATAATTCACTTCAGTGGCTAAACAGATAATGTAAAGCTAAGAAAAGGCAATTGACTACTGAAGAGATATAAGGTTGATGCTGAAAATATAAAAGGTAGCAAGGCATTTGTCGAAATGCAGGCTGATAAAAACAGTAAAAACAGATTGAAGTCTTGACTTGATTTGACTTATCTTCAGCAGTGGAAGCCAGGGTAGTCTCTGTATCTCAGAAAATCTGGGCTTTAAAATAAGTTGTCTGAAGGAAACCCTTTTGGAACATTATTCATCACTGGGAGTATTCCCTGGCAGATCTTTCCAGAGTGAGTGGGATTCCCAGAGAATCTCTGAGCAGAGTATTTTCACTTTGTCCTGCTGACAGCTTGAGCTTCTCTACTTCAGACTGCATTCTCTGTATTTCACGGAGTATCTGATAGAGCTACATAGGCAGGATGAACTTTAAAATTCATGAGCTAGTACGAGGATGGAGAGAATTAATCAGCCTTGGGTTGAGTATAGAAGAAAGAAAACACTTGAAAATAGTAGTCAGAAGTTTAACACCTCTCCTCAGTGAGAAGATATTGTCTTAACAGAACTTGTAATGAACATTTAATTCACAGTGTGTCGTATAGTGGTAGATGGGGAGTTCTGATTAATTCAACACAAGAAATGGCAAGAAAAGGGCACTCTCATAAAGGAACTGTGACATAGGTACCAGGGAGAGCCAGTGTCGAGCACGAATTACTCCAAAAGGAAATTCAGTGCTTGCAGTCACATCAATAATTGCTGTAGTGGAACTATATGGCCACAAAGGTACCATGCCTCCTCTGCTCGAGGAAGAGACTGATGTCTGTCTAAACAACTATCAACACTGGAGCAGGTATTATAGATCCCACCTAAAACACACATTCCACAGGGTCTGAACCACTATTCTTGCTGTTACACTTACGTTACAAAGATCTGGGGATGCCACCTGAGAGTGCTTGTACAGCAGCGTGGAGACTTTGCCCTCAGTTGTTTGGTTTGCTGAACAAGCAAACCAAAACAATCAGCAGAAGCGAAAAGAAAGATTGAGAGAGGTGTAGTGATATGCATTAGGCCCTGCACCAGGTCAGCCAGGAGCAGCAGTGTCCCTTGCGTGTCACCCCACAGCCTGTGCTGGCTTTCTGCACAGCCACTGCTATCACCTCTCTTGGGAGAAGTAAGTTAGGGGTATTGCGTCAAAACCATGGTGGAGTTTTTGGTAAAGCACCTGTCAAGATTACCTGGACTAGTTTTGGACTGATGATCTCCAGAGGTCCTTTCCAACCTCAGCCATTCTGTGAGACTACTGAGAGACCTCTGCGTAGCAGTGTAGCAGTGTTCAGTCCTTGGAGAAGCTCTTTATAGTTCTCTCACCCTATGTGGGAGATGTACTACATTTTTTAGGTCTTGATACTTATCAGAAAGCTCTGTCCATACCTAAAGCTTCTCTGATGGCCATTTCTGGGCTGTAAGCATACTGTTCCCACAAAGGTCTAATAATGGCAATTAGATGGTTTCTGCAGTGCTTTGTTTGTGCTACCATACAAAAAAATAATGTAGGATCTCACCAGCACTTTATGCCTCTTAACTGAACTTGCATCTCTTTGGTTTTCAGATTCAAACTCAGATGATTTTGATCCTGCTTCCACTAAAAGCAAGTATGACTCCATGGATTTTGATAGTTTACTTAAAGAGGCACAGCGGAGCCTGCGCAGGTAACATGCATCACACCAGAGGAAAACGGAGGGATGGCGAATACCTCACGGACATCACGTCCTTCAATAATGGACAATTAAAAAGTCATACTTAGGAATTTCTCCTACTTTACACTCTCTGTTCTAAACCATGGTTTACATGAACACAGCTGCTCGAGGAGTGAGGAGGCGGAATGGCTATCCAGCAAGCACACGCGTGTCCATGGGTGTCAGCTTTGCTTTCGCGGGTGACCGGTGGCGGGGGAGCCCAGCGGTCCTCGTGCAGTCGAGGGCAAACCACATGTCATGGCAGCAGTTCCACAGAGATACACTTACAACATAGAACTTCAAAATGTGTACATAGTGCATTTTAACAAAACACAAACAAATTAAAAGAAAACAAATTTGAGAACTATGGCTGCTGATGTCTGAGAATCAGACACTGCATTTTTTTTTTAAATGAAGCTTCTTCTCACAACACAGTGATAATATGACAATCCAGAAGAAACCACAGGTCCCAGAAGTCTGCAATGTGTTTTAGTTTTGTTTTAAGATTTTTCTTCTCTTTTCTGTTTTTTTTTTTCTTTCTTTTTTTTTTTCCTTGCAGAAGAGAAAATGAAAGGCTAAAGCTTCCCTAACATTTTGAAGTTTCATCTTTTAATTCTGACACCCATGTAAATGTCTACAACGTTGATCTTCCACAGCAAAGTTTTCAAAGCCTTGTTAATGGTCAAATGTGCAGCTTGTTCAGCGATTTATTCTAATGAGCGGACGTGGTGTTACATTATTAATGAGAGTTGGATATAACTATCTGGGTGTGTGCACAGATAGTTTATTTGCTACATTCTCTAAAGTAGTTGAGTATTTACAGATGTTAAATGGAGTATTTTTATTTATGTACATACTGTATGACAATGTTTTTTTTTGTTACAGCTATGCACTGTAAATGCAGCCTTCTTTTCAAAAACTGCTGAATTTTTCTTAATCAAGAATACTCAAATGTAATTATATGAGGTGAAACAATTATTGTACACTAACATATGTAGAAAGCTGAACTTAACGCTTATATATATTTGATTGTAAAAAAAAAAAAGAGAGAAAAGCGTGTGGGTGAGGGTGTGCGTGTGTGCGTGTGTCTGAGTGCAAAAATGCTTTACACACATTCATCCCTCCTTTGGTGAGCTTATGTAAGAACTTTGTCAACACTTATCCTAGCCCAAAAGGTATTAACCACTTCTGCAGTATTTTTCCACATTTTTCTCATGGCTTGATTTTCTTTTGCAGTTTTATACACTGAATTTGTTAGGGAAATGAAATTTTCTCATCTAAATTTTTCTAGGAGATACCATAATTTTATGTAAAGTCTCTCAAATGGGTAATCATTAAGAAATGTTTTTATTTTATGTATCAACAGTAGTTTTGGAACTAGAGGTCAAAAATCTTTTTAAAATGCTATTTTGTTTTAATTTTTGTGATTTTAATTTGATAAAAATATGCTGAGGTACTAAGTACAGTATGATTTTTACAGTAATTCTGTGTCTAAACACTGTTGTTGAAGCCAGTAATCTTTTCATTGGCAGAGTTTAATGATGGTATTTATCTATATTTTTTACAGTTATGCATCCTGTATAAATACTGATCCTTCATTCCTTTGTTTACTAAAGAGACATATTTATCAGTTAAGATTATCCTATTTATTATAAATTATGAGATGACTAAAATAATAAAAGGCCAGTGGAAATTTTATACCTAGGATGCATGACGGTTGTCAGTTTGGAGTAAGTGCTTTGTTTGGAAATTCAGCTTTTGCAGAAGCAGTGGTTTTTTGTTGTTGTTGGTTTTTTTTTCTTCTTCTTTTTTTACTATGCACTAGCATGGCCTCAGATGTGCCCATGACATTGTTGCTGATGACATTGCTTCTGCTAAATTAAATATAAACTTCAGGAAAGAAAAAAAAAGAAAACACAACAGTAAACTACTACTATTCTGAGCATCAGAATTTCATCTGAACTTGGAGTCTCTAGACTGAATCAGCAAAGTTTGGAATTTGCTTGCGAATGTATAGATTTGGTATTCTATTACTGTTTGGCATTCATGACTCCTCTTAAAGGTATGGCACACCTAACTATTTAATCTCCTTTCCCACTCCCAATCTTAGAAAACTGATTCCACCCCCATGCCAGTGCAGTTGATTTTGATGGCTGCATTCATTTTATCACCAGCATATTGTGTTCTGAGAGATTCCACTGTCTGTCCTGTCGGATGCTTGCTTGATTTTTTGGCTTCTTATTTCTCAGTAGATAGATAGCAATAAAAAAAGAAAAAAGAAAAAAAGAAAAGAACTTTTTCAGAGGTTCTGTGTTACAACTGTAACATTCTTTAATCTGCATAATTCTCGTTGTTGCTCTGTAGGTTAAAAATGCAGGTATTTTAACTTTGTGTGAATGCCAAACTAAAAGTTTACAATTTTCCTTTCTGGATTTTGAGTATCTTCTGTTGTAAAGAAAAATATTAAAAGCAATAAATTATTTTTAAGAAATCAATATTTAGTATATCATATTATGTGTTCAAGGACCAGACGCATTACCTATTTTGCCTTTAAATTTATGTGATTAAATTTAAAATACATTCTCTTTTGCCCTCCATTGCTGACATGAATAAATTGGTGGGGATTTTTTGGGGTGGGAGGAGGGGGTGGGCTGTTTATTTTCCATCAAGCAGGCATAATGTCATGAGTCAATTTTTTTTTTTCACTGGCCTGGCAAGCATTCTTATCTTGAAGATGGCTTTCCTCTGTGGATTTACAGATTACATACGAAATTAATGTAGAGCTAGGATTGCTGAATAAAGCTATTTGTATCCTTTGTAGACACTGTAGTAGGTAACCCATCAAAATATAAACTCAGTGTTTCCTTTTCTCTCCCCCCCCAGAACATTTCAAATTAGCACATGTGCCACATTGTCACTGGAGGCAAATTGCAGCATAGCTCTGTATGTCTTTTAGATGAAGATTGTACTGTTGCTTTCATGCTGTGGTAAGTACCACATCTGCAATACAGGTAACAGAACTGGTACTTAGAAACTATGGTCTTTTCTGGAGCTATAACAAAGTAATTCCTACATAAGGTAAAATGATCCAAATCCAAACAGAGGGAGCCTAAAATTGAGGAAAAATATCTGTGCTGAACTGCTCTGAAAAGCAGTTGGGCTGCCATCACCAAAAGCAGCTTCAAGAAGAAAGTTTGTGCCTCTGGGGTATAATACTTGGGTCAGTTGAAAAAAAAAAAAAAGAAAAAAGAAAAAGAAAACACACACCTTCTTCTGATCCCTTAAGATGTAAGCTTACAGTAGGTAATGATTATGTGTCCTTTTTGATGGCTGTAATGAGAACTTCAATCACTGTAGTATAAGATCTGATCTATACTGACCTAGAATAGCCATGTAATATGATGTGATGATTCTAAATTTGTACCTATGTGACAGACATTTTCAATAATGTGAACCACTGACCTGATGGAGCTACTGTAAAATTTGTACAGTAGGTGAACATGTAAAGCTATTGGTTGGACTATGCTGAACAGGGAAAGCGAGCTATTAGTTAAGCCCATGCTGGGCTATTTTCCACCTGCCAATTCTACATGTAATTTTGTGGTTTAATTCATTGTATGAAAATTCCTGTGATTTATTTTTTTTTAATGTGCAGTACACATCAGCCTCACTGAGCAAATAAAGGGAAACGAATGTTTCAAATCCACTTCTGTTTCTCTTTTTTATCAAAAGTGAAAGTCCCCCCTGCGATTGGTCATGGACTGGGTTTTCCATTACTCTTCCTAATGGTCACAGTTGATTTCAAATAGCCCAGGTCATGCCCACATTACTGCACTTTGGGCAGGGGACGGACCCACTAGTTTTAATAATTTAATATTAGAAAGGTGCTGCCTGCCTTTTGGCCACAAGTACTTGAGGCTGTTGAGGGGCTAACAGAAACTTTGTGGGAAAACTTTTGAAAAATGCTCAGTGGTGTGTTAAGAGTTACTGGCTCGAGTTACCAGAGGGTGGGGAACGCAAGGGTGTTTCTGCATGGCCGTGTTTGGGTCCAACCTGTGCCGTCAGGGGCTGGCAAGTCCAAAATGGCTGGTGTCTTCCATTCTGAAATGTTGAGTACCTTTGCTAAGAAAAAATGCCATCATGACATTCATCAGCACCTCTGTCTCAGCAGACGGGCTAGGAGGATCAGACAGGTTGGGCACCCTTCCTGGACAGGACAGCATGCGGCATGGCGGCCTTCCACACCGCCATTGTCACTGGGCTGGCAGCAGCTCTGTGGAGAGGCACAAATGGTATTCACAGTCCTTTCATTTACATGTGGATAAAAAGGCAGGGGAATTGTTTTTGTTGGTTTTGCACAGGCTTATTCACAGGTAGCCAAAATACCACTGTCAGCCTACCGTGTAGGCCTTTTATATCAACACAGCACTAGGAGAGAGCTGACCCTGCTGTACTTGGGCCACGAGTATCCCCACCTTGACAGTGTGCTACAGAGGGTATCTGCAGCATGATGTGAGCTAGCACAGCCTATGCAGCTGGTAGTCTATCTAGAGTAGTTTCCTCTAGGTTTTGAAACAGCTAAATTCATTTCTAAAAATTGCCTTTCTGACTAGCCTCCACCTCATCTCTGTTCCTAACATTGCTGTTCATTTTATACTCAATACTTTTCACTTGCAAAGCATGCCATGAAACTCTCAACTGTGGTTTTGATGAAACCAGCCCTTTGCATTGGAGCATGAGGCTGGGGGCAAGGCGCCTTTGGGGAGAGCAGGCTCTTCCTCACCATGATTTACTACTGACCCTAAACGTTCCCCACTCCTCTTCCTGTCCCCTCCACTGCATTTGCTTCCCCATGTTCTCTTAACTACCTCTTCCTCAAAGACTACAAAAGGAGTAAATCTGTCATGCACTCGCATGAGCTTCACTAACTCCCACAGCAGGGAGGAGAAGCTGTGGTGCTTACAGTTTGCATTTTTACCATTTACAGATCCGAAATCTTATGCTTGGTGCTCACAGTGCTTTCAGAGTGAAGTTATTTTCTAGATGGGATTTGTGTTGTTTCCTCACTGTTCCTGATCAAATTAATGCTCAAAATGAAGTAGGTCACATCTATTCCTGATGCACTTCATCAATGTTCCTGCAGTTACACAAGGCATGAATTCAGCCTGATATTTTTCAGCTTTTAATTTGATTTGTTTATTCATTTCATATTTTTGCAAAGCACTTTGATGCTTGCAAAAGCTACTGAATTAGATTTCCAGAAAAATATTTCTTCCCCTTCCGCTCCCCCATCCCCTCATTTTATATTAAGGTTTATTGCATAAAATCAGGATCTCATTTATTAAGAAATCATCCTTTCCATTGCCTGTTCCCCTGGGTTAACATTTTCTCCCACAGTGAACGCTGTGAGCTGAACACCTGAAATCAAATTCAGGCACCTCAGTGAGTGGCCTGATTTTCAAAAATGCTGAGCATCTTGCTGCTCCCATTGACTTCAATTAGACCTGCCGGCTCTCAGCACTTTTAAAATCAAGCCACATATTTAGAGACCCAATTCAGCACAGCATTTACATTTGTGCTTAAGTCCATCCTGATTCAGCAAAGCACTTAAGCATGAGTGTTTTTAGATCCATTGAAGTCAAGTGCTCTGCTGCTTTGAATAAAAATAGACTCCTGGATTGGGGCCTAAGAATCCAAAAACAGACACCAAAGCCTAATTTTAGGCTCTATTTGGAAAACTTCAGCCTTGCCTACCACCTTTAACCTTTAATGCTTTCAAAAAACACAAAAACACCCAATAGGTGATAAATGGGTGAAGGTTTAGGGAATTAAAATGGAAACTGTGGACAAAATTCTTCCTTGGAGAGAAAGTTTTGAAAAATTTAAATACAACTCCAGCAAGATGACTTCCTAAGTAGTATTTCACATTCCACTTCCAGAATCTCATTCAAGATTTAACTGCAGTTATTCTATTGTCCTTCACCATTAATTAATAAACTGCTACATTAAACTTTAACCAATATAACTTTTCTTGCTTTTTCACAAATCCCACTCTCACCATTGATATTCCATGTTCACAAGCAAACTAAACTATAAATCAATTTTCTCTACTTTATCAAACAGCAGAAAGTAATAAAGAAGGTCACAAATAGTACAGTAGTTCCTTGGAGGTTTGTAACATCATAATTTAAAGCTCAGAAAGATTGAATCAAAAGTTGAATTAATCCCTAAGGGAAAAGATTCTATATAGATTCTATTGATAGACATAGGGCAGCCTGTCTTCATTGGGAACTGGTCTATTTGCTAATACTTTGGGACAAAGGAAACTAGGCTTCTCAGCAAAGGAGAAAATGAAATCTTCAGCGAGAGGAAGTGGGTTTTTGCTCTTTGCACTTCCTGTCACCGTGCTCTCCTCAGACTATTCTGAAAAAAATAAAATAAAAATCAAATGAATCATTTGATGCATAATGTGCTCTTCTGAATGGCTGGTGTCTGCATGATGCAATTATAAAAACTGCATCTGAATGGAATACATATATAACTTGTAAATGTTGCACTTCATCAGTGTTTATCCCTAGACCGATGCTTTTTCAGTCAAACAGCCTCAATCCAAAATCATAGCAGCCTATGAACCCAATGCAAAATGAAAGGTTTTGGTTTTTTTTTCAATGACAAATTTTGGTAAAGTTACAAATATTTCTTCTGAAGCTGGAAATATATTCCTCAAAGCATGGTTAGCTTTTGAGTGTCCTCTGACTGATTGCAGCTTCCTTTCAACATGAAAGGAACCTATGATTCTGAAATCAGAGTTTTACAAAGGAATTTCTGATTCTGTGTTTAAATATATATATCACCTTAATGACGTGACTGCACCTGATGAGTTAAGATATCCTTCCAGATTCAAGAGGAATTAATGGGGAAAAAAAGACTGACACAAAAACAATTATAAAGAAATTTCACTCATGTCTTTGGTTAGAATAGTTACATGCACAGCTTTTCTACATGGTGAGACCTGAAATGAAATTTATCTTTTTGGAAGGCATACACGGTGAAGTACAATATGATAGAAGTGTTTGCGTATACGGACTGTTTTCTTACTGTATTTGCAGGTTGAGAGGAACTGCAAAGCACTGTGATAAAGGCAGCTGCACAGAAAGCTGGGGTAAAATTCCAGTCTCTCTTAAATCAGAGACTGAACTCCAACCTTCATCAGCCTTTTGCATTAACCCCGGTTTGTGTAAATAGTGGACAGTGATCAAATGTAAATAATCTCATGTGCCTAATTTGCGTCATGATAGATGTAGTGTAAATGGAAGCCTAAACTAAGTATGGAGAAAACCATGTCCTAACGAGCACAATATGTAAATTACTATTACAACTCTTAATCGAATAAAATATTTGCTACAATTTATTTTTGACAATGTGCATTTCATTCTCTATTAAATTAGTGCTTGATAAAGTAATAAAATTATTACGGCCATAAAGTTACTGTGCTATACCTTCAAGGGAAGGCATTCGAGAGATCTTCTCGTTGTCCTCGGATTATTGACTTTGGCATTATGAAAAACGCACATTGGTGCCTTATACTAATTCTTTCCTAGTGCATTTGCAACTCAGGACTATGCTTATTCATGCAATGTGTTGGCAGTAAATTTAAAAAAGAAAAAAAAAAAAAAACACACTACCACACACTTGAAAACTTATGGAGTGCTTTCTTTTCTTTTTTTTAACCATTTATTGTAACAATACCTCAGATAACTGTAGTTTTTTATTGCATGAATAATGTATTGTAGTAGCTAAGCATGCCCTCAGTTATACACTCCTGCCAGCAAGTAGTGGAGTGGTGAGTGCTATCGCTGAATAATGATTAATTACTCGCCCTTCTGAAGGAGCCTGGTTTTGTAAACTGGTCACACAGCATGTTACGTGGATTGTGTCTGCTACACAAAAGGTTACTTGCAATCACATAATGAGACATAATGATGCACATCACAACAATTCTTTGGTACAAATCTGCACACAATGGAATTTAGATAGAAACCCATTTATTTATGTGTCCTGTTTGCCAGAGGGTACAAAACTTCACTGCATTGCTGCAGTACTGCCATTGCTCCTTCTGCAATGCTGACATTTTGGATGAAAATAATATGATGGCTGCTTTAGCAACACTGAGAAGCGGCTTTGCACCCTTTCCCATTGCAGAGTGCTGGCAAACTCTGGGAGGGACTCAGCTCCCACTGTGTTATGGCTGTGTGCGTGTGATACTTTGCTGCAGCATGTCCAAAGTCTTAGTGGGAAGGTGGGAGGCAACTCCTTGCTGCGAGATGAGGAGCTCACCTGCAGGATGCAGTGAGCATATCTGCGTGTGCTCATACCTACCTGACCTGGGAAGGGTGAGCAGGGAATCCAGCTCCCACAGCACATTTGCACTTCATTATGTGGTCAAAGGAAGAAGGGCATTTAGAAGTACGGTTCTAAAACCTACAGCCATAATTTTTCAGAGCCATAACAGAGGAAAAAGATCTAGTTGTTCTTTGTTCCTGCCTCCCCCTTCTCCCCCCCTCACTCCCCCCCCAAAAAAAAAAAAAGCCAAGACTATCCAAGCAGTGGTGGGACCACCACTGGCAGCATTAATAGCAGAGCAGTGACATCTAGGCCTGCCTGTTCTCGGCAGGAGGTATTGGGCTCACCAGGCAGGATATGTGTAGTGCTTTAAACCTGCTTGTGTGCCACTAAGACCTAACGGCCAAGCTCTTCAACCTCTGAGCTGCAGAAGTTTGAGCTGCCAGAAATGTGTCACAGGGCCTGGGAGGCAGCGGGCCTTCTCTTGCTCTGGGGAGGACGGGAAGGCCTGGACAAGCCCCCACGTCCCACAGCAACCTGGCAAAGCTGGCTGCAGCAGCTGATGTTTTCTTTCCTTATGTCGTGACCTGGATTGTCCAGCAGCCCCATGAAAGCATTGTGCTGATTCGGTCAGGTAAGATGGTTTGGGCACAAAAGCCACATTTGACCAGGTGAGGACACGTGTGGTTTGAGAACCACAGTTTGGACACGCCTATGGTACTGTTGCCTGTCTCAATGTCTGGGAGCTCCTTGGCATCTTTTATTCAAACTAGTCACTTTGTTCATTATTGTCTTAAGGACAAAACATTTTGGTACTGTTTATATATCAGCATAACTCTGGTAGAAGATTGGCTACCCCGAAAAACAACATTTTCCTATAAATGGGGTGGACTTTGCTTATGCGGTATGGGTTGCTACTCTATGTATGAGGTTATAAACTGCCTCCTACCATCATCACCAGCTTCTATTTATGTACTTGCATGCAGCTAGAGAAGGCTGCTGGGGGTAAGACCAGCTAATGGCACCACCCTACTACCAGTGTGGCAGATATTTCTCCTGACCTTTCCCCAAGCCCTCAGCTTTGCCCGCTAGTAATGTCATGGCCTCAGCCACCACTTTGCCCTCTGATACATGACAGCTATGCAAACCATGACAGAGCGCTATGCGCCCTTTCAGCAAGCACAAGACAACCATGAGACACTTTGTGGGGTGCCAGCGGCCTGCAAGAGCCAGGGAGGCACCCTGGTGGGAGGGTGGGCATGGAGGGGGGGCTCAGGGGCCTTAACACTGTCAAGGGATGCCATTAGCCTAATGGCTGTAGTACATTGAGCTAGCAGCTGGCATAATTCTACAGCTAACAAATATAATTTTTCTTCCACAAATGGTTCCTTGAATGGTAGACCATACCAGGGCTGATTTACTGCAGCACTCTCCCGTGTGGCTTCTCTGATTTGTAATAATCTTGCTGAGGTGGCTCTGCAGCCTTTTGCTCCGCAGCGGCAATAACAGAGAGTGTCTCTGCCTCTGTCTCTTCCTTTTTTTTTCACAAAATAAAATGAAGTATGTTAGGTTGCAATACACTGAAGGCTTCTACCCCATTTTCACATTTAGCTGAGGTAGACCAAGATGATCAGAAGTTAGTGGGGAAGGGAAGCCAGGAGGACAGAGTGAAAGCATTGAAGAAACAACACGGGCAGGAGGCCCTTGGGAAAAAAATAAAAATAAAAATAATAAAAAAAAAACACGGCAACAGTGGAATCCTCCATTTTGATGGCTCAATATTTTTAGTATTATTTCCTGGCCATCCAGAAGTTGTCGATCTAAATAAAAAGGTGTCAGCAGACTCAGATCCAGACCTTTGCATATTTTGAGCTGGGCAACGGTAGTGAGATTTTTGTGGAAGCCTTAATGGAAGTGGACAGTGAATGGGCATAAAGCATCAAGCATGAAGTCTCATAGCTCTGAGTCTGCATGGAGGACTGGCACATATCACAATCCCATCAGCTCTTGCTTGTGATGTTACTAAGCTGTTGACATTGTATGAAAGCTGATATATAATTGAATAGCCTATGTGTTCATCTAACAATGGAAAAGGCATAGCAATAATAGGACAACTCCATAGTGAGCCTTCTAGGATGCCTCTTCCTAGCAGAAGCAGCTTTGCAGGTAGCTATTTATGCCTTTACTCTGAATCTCATGGCACTGGTCTTGCTCTACAATGTTGGGTCTGATGAGATCGGGCGAGGTTAAGCTGCCACGAATAGCTGCTGACTGGCAGTTTATTCCCTCGCTTGATCAACAATGCCAGACTCAGTACATGTCTGGGAGGCAAAGAATACAGTTGGGCTAGACAAATGGAATAGGAACCAACAATAAAGTGAATCCTGTGCTGTCATATACATTTTTTATTCACATTGCACATAAATCTCACCCAAGCTCATGGGAGAACTTTAGCATCCCCTTAAACTCCCATTTATTCTCCATCCTTCTCATTCTTTGCACTATTAAGAAACAGATTTATTTTCTGAAAACTACTCTTAATCATTGTGCAAATAGCAATGGAACATTTATACTCAAAGTAATAAATAGACGATTCGCATCTTAATACAAGGCTGGAGATTATTCTGACTTATTTGTGTTTATTGCATCCAACACACAGATGCCATTCTCAGTCTCTGATAGAAATGTTAATTATGGGATTTCATTATTCTGATTTAGATTTAGGATTTTTTTGTTGTTGTTGTTGTGTGGTTTTTTTTTTTTTTTGTTTGTTTGTTTGTTTTTTTTCCTATTCCACATCATGCTTTGGACACCTCTACACGACATGAAATGAAGACGTTCAGTACTCCCAATGCTATAGGCAAAAAGAAAATTAGGTTTAACTGGAAAGGGGAATAACATGAAGATCTGTGCAAAATATAGAGTAAAAGGAAACATGGAAATCTGACTGTTATTATGCTAGCTAGTTAGTGTTGAATCTCTGGACAGATCAGTTACAGCTTCTGATGATAATGAGAATATAGGGAAAAGGGGGGTATGGTCAGTTCTGGAGTTTATGTTCTTTGCTACAGAATGCCTATGTCAATTCAAGTACTTCTGAATATGGGAAAGTGGATTGTCAAGTCTTGTTAGAGTGGCTTTTCTTGGATGAATAGGAAATGTTTTTTTCTTTCTCCTGGTTATGTCTGCCTTTATTACTTTATACTGCCAAAGGCAGTATCTGGCCCTTGGAACTGTTTATTTCCTGTGTGCAGAGAGAAACAGTGTGCAATCTTTTCATTGTTCCATTTTACTGACACAGGTTCAGGTAATGCCAAGGAAACTATTCTTCTGGTCCAAGTGGAAGTCATATGGATCTTTGGTTCCTTTATCAGCGTCACTAGGCTTGTTTATCATTTAACCTTTTAAGGCATGTTTAATCTTCACTAACCTGCTGCCATGCCTATTCTTCAGCCAGCATATGCATACACTTGCATATATATACCAGTTAAGCACGTTTATATATGCATATATAGATATCCATACCTCTTATATGTATATGTATATATATACTACATATATATTATATATTATATATACACATATGCATGTAGAGTCCTCATCTGAGCTTTGCCATTCAGAAACTCATCAGATACAATAAAACATAAACTCTAATTATAGCTTGCCATCCAAACAAGGCTGCAGGCTATGTCTACATTCATACATGGCAGAAGAATTACTACTGCAGGCCAGCAAGGAACCCTGATTCCACTTGCACCCTGGCTGACATTGTCAAGATTGGTCTTCCTGCCTCAGTCACCATAACAAATGGAATCAAAGGAAATGCCTTTTGCATTGAGGTCGTGGCAGCCTGTGAGCATTTACGGTATTGTTTAGGTCAGAACATATGCAGTAACTGCATAACTCCTGGTAATTTCAGCATTTGTAATCATTCGTCTCAAACTTGTTTTCTGTATATCTGCAGTCATAGTAAGTGAATTCAGGGCTGTTTTAAAAATAAATAAATACTTATTAAGCACTTGTTTATAAATTTGTAATATAATGTTATTTATGTCATTTATATCTATGTGCTCTACAGGCTGTTGCTAATGGGCAAACCCAGGCCCTTTGAGTTTAACCTGATTAGCCTACAAACAGTTAAAAGATGGAAAGCAGCAGTACCTGTATTTCACTTGTGCTGAATTAGCATCTACTGAAATTGCTCTGCAGGTACCCTGTGTCCCCAAGACTGCAGGCACCAAAGTACTTCCACACTGTCTTGGCGCCTTCCCAAAATGCAGGTGTGGGAACAAGCCAGGGGATTCAGGCTCCAAGGCTGGCAGTGTGCAGGTACAATCAGAGAACACTTCAACTTGACGGAAATTGTCATTTCCTTAAATCTGGGAAGATGCATCAACCACTCCAAGATATGATAACTGGCAATAAATATTTTTAGCTAATGAACTCCTATGAACCCCTTCCTCCATTATTTTTCAGGGGGAGGTGGGGGAGAAGGGCAATATCTGGCAATTGAACAGGGATTTTGTTTTATTTATTTTATTATTTTATATTTTATTTTGTTATTATTATTTATTTTATTCCTGTTTCTTTCTATGATTAAATTCATATTTGGCTGCAGTATTTTGTATGTCATTTCCTATCCCTGATCATAAACCAGGAAAGTCTCTTTCAACATATTCAATTCACAGTGATGACACTGTAAGGATTTGTTCCAGCTCCTATATCTAAGAATGCATTTGTTTGTTTATTTATTGCAGCACTCTTCTTTAGTACTTATCACTAGCATCTCTAAACCAAAATAGTTTGTTAGACACAACAGCACCAGGTGGTTTCTCAGTACAGCCTTCCCAGATATCTCAAATCACTACAGCTTTGCAGAAAATGATGGGAGCACTTTGGCTTCTGCAGGAGCGCCCATGACGCCCATACCAACAATGATTGTAAAGTCTATGCTTTGTAATACTTCTCATACAGCCTCAGCATTAAATAAACCTGCTCTATTTTTGAGTGCTACTACTGTGATTCTTGAGGGGTAAGTAGAAAACATCATTTCTTTTGATTATATCTTACTTTGTTTATAAAATATGTGGTTTTATCCTATTTATTTAAGATCTATCTACCTCTCCCATTCAATATTTTTTTCCTATTCAGATCTCTAAAAGGAAATAGTTGTCCAGCGCTGCTGAATGCCTGTTATTAAGGAAAAAAGTATTTAAAGATTCAGAGATACCCCTGCTGTATCCTTCAATGGTTTTACAATCTCTTTGTTGTGTTTTTATCACTTCAGCATTGCACTAGCTTTCCTTTAGCTTTTGATGAAATCACTGGAATAACAGGCTCTGGGAAAGTGCTTTATCTGAGATCCCAAAGACAAGTTTGTTCCAAAATGTTCATGCTTTACAGTCTTCATATTTTCTTGTCTGGTAATATTACAAAGTGTTTGCAAATGCTCTTATTCTTTCTCCAAGCCTTTGGTTACTTTGCTAGAGAGATGTTCTTTGTGAATTAAGTGTTCTTTGAGGATAAAATGTTCATCAGAAGTCTTCAGTGTTACATTTTCATCATACTACTTTGAAATGACATAATTTATATATATATATATATATATATATTTACCTATTTTCCTAGGGCATATGTAACAAAGGGCTTTCCCTGTCTTCTCATTTAACTTTGTAGTAATCATGTAATGGGGCAGAGTAGAGCCTCCAGCCAGCCCATTCAGCTGGATATCTGAAATTAAAACTCTCTGGTGGATTAATTGTTGGCATCCTGCAGTCATATATTGTTTTCCTTTCACTCTCTTTGTACTTCTCCTTATTAGACTGTGCTCACTTTCAACAGTATTTAGATAAAATGTGGATAGACAAATGGAGGCAATTAACAATTAATTACAAAATAAAAGTACTCTTTTCTAGTGGTATAGACAAGGGGGTATATATGTATACGCACATGTATATACCAGCATAAATACGTATGTGTATGCATGTATTTATATATTTGTTCACTGAAAATATTCTCAACTCGCCATGGAGAACAAATTCTGGAAGGAGTTGCATTCAGAAGCTGTTCCTGCTTTCACAGGAACAACCCCAGTCAACCCTTGAGGATGGTCTGATAGATATGAATTGCTGCTGGCATTATGAAATTGGAGAAAGAGGGTGACTTTGCCAAAAAAAAATGAAGCCATTTAGTCATAAACACTGCAGCTAAGTTGATTCAGGGTTTATCTAAAAAAGCCCAGCTGGTTTGGTGTAAAATGAGAGGCAGAATGCTAATTTAGATGTCAATTGTTTTTCAATAATGCTAATTTGTACTAAACATTCTCATTTACATAAGCAAACAAGGGCCAAATATTAGGCCAAGGAGCAAAATCAAAACTAGGGTTTGGCAATGGGGGAAAAGAGGCTGTTGGAACTGCAGCTGACTAATACCAGCTTTTTCAGTCAACTTTCAGTCCCTAAGTCCCTCCTCTCCAGTGGAGTCGTGGACACCTATATCATTAAAGCTAAACCTACACAAGTGCACTTATTTTCCTTAATTGTCCTTTGACAGTAATCTGAGGAGTTCCCAGACCATGGGTTGAAAATTTCTGCAGTGTTCCCTCTGGACATTTCTTCTTCATTTTCTCCTTGGTTCTTCTGTTTCCTGCATGACAATCTGCCTCCTTGGTGTCCTAGGATCTGTTCACCCCTCACCTTATACTTCTCTTTTGACCCATCTTGTAAAGCAGACTCCTGGTTGAGCAGGTATGGTTCTTTCTCCTAAAGAACATGCAGAAGATTTTGCAGTCTCGTCAAATTTAGGGCACTGCTTCCGCATCAGACTCCTGGATTCATTTCATGCCTTAAACTTTGAATTGAACTGATGCCTCTGATGGATAAGAATTTCCACTGAGTTTGTGCATTTGGGTATGTCTGGGCTTTCAGTTATGTGAAGGTCTCTCCATAAGAAGCCCAGCTTCTCAGTCTCCTGTTCAAAGTAGGTGTGTCAAGGCAGCCCATTAACTGATTTCTTGATTCTGTCTCTTCTCAGTGAAAACCTCTTTTTTCATTAAAAAACCAACAATAATTTCCTGTTATTTTTTGGTAAGGTAAAACTGGAAAGCTGGAGGAAGGAAACTGAAAATCAGCTATGATTTCAATGAAACATTTTTCTTTAATGAGTGAAAAGTGACATAATCTTTAAAGCAATATTTGAAGTTATGTTACTGCAATTTCAGTTAAGTCTGTAAAAACAGCTACAGTTAATACCTGTTCAAAATGAAGTTACTTCATTCATTTTCTAGAATTAAGCAACTATAATTCCCATATATCAAATTTATTGGTCTTAGTAGTGAATTAAGAATACATTTGACATAAACCTGTTTTTCCAAGCCTATTTTCCAGAAATATGAGTTTACCCTGTGTCATTTATTATTATATATTATATCTTTATAACATTACATCATTGTCATCTGTTAACATACTGTCTGAAAGCGTGGGGTATACAAAACTTCTGGTTATGAGAACAATCTTGTTTCCTTATATTTCCAAGTATATTTTCTTTCTCATTTGAAGGAATGAACAGCTATATGCTCTCAGGGACTTGGCTGCATTTTACCTGTCCTTAGCTGCTCAAGCACTAGTTACTTAGTCCAGTCTGTATACCTGGACTCACCCCCAGTCAGTGGACTTATGCCATTTCTTGACCTCCTTACCCCATGCAGCTTGTACAGTCATTAGGAGCGATTGGTTGCCTCTTGAGGTGCCAATTTCTCTTCATTAACTATGTAAGGAACACAGAGGCTAATTTAGAGACCTGAAATTTGGACAGATGAAATTAGATACAATGAGACCTGCTCTTTGGTTGTACCACACTTCAGTCCCTAACAGTAGGTACTTTTGTTGTTACCTGAGGTGAAGAACATTTGCTCATTATTTCATAAATATTTCTATGAGCCCTCTTTGTGCTGAATACATTAGACCCAATAGCTTGCTCCTTCCTAAAGAAGCAAAGGAATGTAGTTTCCATAAGCAGAGAGCCAGTGAAAATACTACTCTTCTCAAATTTCCTTCCTGGTGTCTCAGAGACAAATGTCTTGGCTTCTTCCTTGTACCTTCATCATTCAGCAGTGTAGGCACAGTGTTGGTGCTTAGACCAGACTGCAGCTGCAATAATGCAGGAAAAAAAAAAAAAGAAAAAAGAAAAAAGAAAAAAAGTGGCCTAGAGAATTCAGAATATATAAATACAGTCCCAAGTCCTCTCCAGTGCAGAATCTGGCATTGGTTTTAATTATATCATTGCACTGTGCTATGGTGGGCATTTGTGAAAGAAAGCTAACTAAAATGAAAAAATCTCATCAAATTCCCAAACACTTCTTTACAGTCATATAGAGGCTCAAAAATCCATGCAAATTTTTTCCTCATTCATCTGTGACAGAACAGAATTACTGTACATGATGATTTACTATCTCTGAAGACACATCCTTTTTATTTTTAAGCCTAAGAAAAAAAAAAAGGCTCGAAGTGCAAGTGCATTTAGAAAAATAAAATAAATAAAACATCAACAAAAAAATGGCTCTAGAAAAATAAAAGTCACTTTCAAAAGAAAAGCAGATGCTTCCTGAAATTAATTAGACAAACATTTTTACCATTGTCACATGCCAATATCCTCTAAATCACTCCTATTGTTTTTTTTCCCTTATCTTTGTTCTTACCACTTAGATCAAGCTTTAAGTGTATAAAGCATCATTAAGGTTTTCTAACCTTGTGCTCTCACATGCTTACATATTGAATGGTAATAAAATTTAGTCAAAGGGAACTAGAGGTTATACTAGTCACAGAAGAGCAGTTGTTGTGCAGTCTATTTCTTGTTAAGTATACGTGTCCTTTTTCCACTGGCAGTCATACACTATACTGTGACCCAGAGGTTCTTGGCTATTTTTTTTTTTTCACACATGCCTATGCAGGAGCATGGATTCTTCAGAGTGGGCTTTAGTTTGCCCCTGGCCTTTTAGGCATTCTTTCAAAGCATGTTCTTGCAATAGTAACCAATTAAACTAGTTACTAAGAAAGAAGCATGTTTCAGCACTTAAGTTAATTGAACTGTTACAAACTAAATATGATTCCAAATTGTTTCTGTATTCCAAATCACTTCATGCATGCAGATAAAATGAAAAAATTACTAAATCGTTTTGAAATGTGCAAATCAGGCATACAATACTGACATTTAGATCTGTGACCTGATCACAATGTAGTAAGTACCTTTAAAAACTTTGTGGATTTTAAAGCTGTCATATGAAACCCTTGAACCACTGCTTGATGTGATATTCAATAAGTGGAAGTCAGGCTGCAATCAAATCGTGGAACTGTCTGCATCAGGGTTTTACTACCAATTTACCCAGAAAATAATCTTTCCCTGATTCATTTCACGGGCCAAGTAAGAAAGGAGGAATGACTTAATGTATAAAACACCATGCTTTATTCTTTGGGACCTTGGTTTGAGTTCAATTTGTGGTCCTAACTGAAATGAGCAGCTCAATCTCCAATGAACAGTAGTCCATATCGTCGAACTACCACACACAATTAGGCACAATTGGCTGTCTCTGCTTAGAAGTTGGAGACTGATTTAGCATGGAGACTAAATCATTTCTCTAAGCTGTAAAGTGGGATGGCCCTTTCTGGGACTCTGTGGCAAAACAAAGCAAAAACAACAAACAGACAGAAAAAAAATCCAAAGCACCATATAGTTTCTTTATTTCAGGATTTTTCTAGTAAAAGAAAAATAAGGGATAGGAAAAGCTTTGTTCTCTTATAGTAAAAATCAGGTGGCAAACCTGATTTGCATATTTTCTCTTTTATTAGGGAACAAGTAGCTACTATAACTGGTGGAATGATGGTGAAAACACTGCTACAAAGAACAAATGGACACTGCTAAAAAGAGAAAGGAAACAAACAAACAAAAAAATGTGAAGGAGAAGAGAAATGATGCTGGAAGCTGGCAAAAGCTTTCCCCTCTGAATCCTGGAGCAGGAGAAACGCTTGCTGGGTAATGCATCTATCTAGTTACATGTCATACATGACCACAGTATTGAAGGGTTTAGCTGTCCTGGGATTTAAACATGTCACTACTGGGATAAGCTGCACTCGTACAAAACAGAGTAGTGTAAACTCTTTTGCCAATGGAATGAGTGCCTTAGTGGTGAAGCTGTGGCAGAGAGGCGATTTGAGAATATCAAGGTTTGCACAGTAGCATGGGGAGGAGAGGGCGATAGCTGGATGGGCTGTGCGAGCCGCAGAGAGCTCAGTGAGGGGCGAAGAGAGCTGCAGAGCTGCTAAGCAGGGGATTATAGGGAAGCTGAAGGAAAAAATGAGCCTACATCAGTGTGGTGTAAAGATAGAATTAAATTGAGTCACTGGATCTCGTTCACAATACACCAGCAGAGGATATTGGCTAGTACTATGGAAAAGAGAGATTTAGCATTTGCACCTGGAGACTTCCTAAAATGTAAGGATCAGAGCAAGTCTTTACTATATTATTAGGTATAAACAGGCTCTGTCAAGCACTGGAAGACTCAGTGTGGTGCTCCACTTTGAGAAACAGGTCACAGCAGCTGGACAGTAGGTGGCACGGGCAGGGCTGCATTGTTTTCTGAACCTGAGCTGGTGCAAGTGGGCTGCCTCCGCAGCTCCAGCTGGTCGGGACATCCTCACATGGCACTCCTCTGTGACGTACAGGCATGGCAAGAAGCTGGAGGGGGCAACTAGACCTTGCCCTGCAAACTTTTGTTCAACTTTGTGTACTAACATTAGACCTCAGAGGAAATTGGCAAGCTTTTATTTTTGACGGTGGCTTTTTTAGCTCTTCTCAGGGATTTCAATAATTTTCATTATGAACTATACCAGCCTCTTTCATCTTAGGAAGAAAAGACTGCAATCGGGGGTATACAGCAGCTCTTCTTTTTTAGCTGCTGGAAAATAAGTTAATAAATGCAGTCACAATACAGGGTATACCATTCTCATTCCTTATTGATACCAACTATACTGTAACAATGAATTTCAAAGTGCTGCTGATGTAAACTCTACCTGAAGCCTGTTTGATCTCAGATAAGCATCTTCATCCCATTCTTCATTTCAAGAAAAGAAAATCTTACTGCACAGCAACATATTCATCTGCTTTGGGTTCAGTTCAAGATAAGCCATGCTTTGCAGAAAACCTAATTAATATCAATCACAAGAAAAACAGAAATTGGAAGGAAATGTGCTTTCATTTCTTGATAAACAGATCACCCATGATACATACGCAAATGGACATACTGATTTGCTTTATTATGGAAGTATCAGAAAAGGAACAGTCCCTGTAGGGAGGGGGAAGAATAAAGAATAAAGGGGTAGTTGCCCTCTCACTCTGGTGTAAATTATAGAGTTATTTCATGGTGTTAAACAGGAATCCAATGGTAGGACTTCAGACCAGAATTAGGTTCTGAAATGGCAGGTTTAGTGGCATTTTAAGAAGTGTTTACTTCCAACATTCAGAATAAAAATTATTAGTTAGAGTTCATAAACACATTTTTAATAGTTCCTATAATGTATTTCATGCATTTCTTTTTTCCTTTCTCCTCCCTCCTGCCAAAAGTAAAGTCACGACTTATGACCTAAGAGACCTTATGGGCTTAGAATAGAACATTTAGGGATAAATATTCATATTTGGAAAAATGCATGAAAATCAGAGCAGCTAGCTTCTATCACTCATCCACTTCACATAGTAGCATTTTAGATGACCTTTGAGGAATTTTGTGTGTGTTCACTTTCCCATCCATGGATTTTAGCCTTGGATCTGGTTATATAAATTCTGGCTATATAGCTACTCTCAAATAGTATCAGACTTGCGTTAGATATGACTCACAAAATTTTCTTGCACAGAACAGAATTATGCTCTTATCTGTGCTCTTGGTCATATTGGAAAAGAGAAGGCTTGGAGGAAAGGTCACCAATCCTTAGAGAGGTCCCTGCCTTGGCCATCCATCCACCTTTAAAGTCCTTGATGTTAGCATTTCAACTGACAGTGATGGCATACATCAACCCTGGGAAGAAACACAAGAGTCAGGTGTTTCTGTTTTATTAAAGCATTCACTCAACAAAGAGTCGATTTAACTGCATAAAATATCACTCCATTTAAGTGAATAGTAAAAAAAAAAAAAAAAAAAAAAAAATTTATTATTAAATAAATAATTTTTAGCTGCTTTGAGCTCCTCAGTATTCCAGCTTTCTTCTAAGCTTGTGCTTGATTATCTTCATATGATTCAACTCTTTTAGCTGCAACACCTTTAGGCTTTACTCACAAGAAACAAACCAACCAACCAAAGAAAAACAAACCCACCACCACCACCACAACAAAACACCGGAGGACTGATCTGTTCACGTACAAAAAATTTAAAAGAAAGGTCCAAGCACTTCTGTTCTCCCCCCCACCCCCTTCTCTCCTTAATGTTCATTGATATGACAACATTTAATATATTTCAGGTGATGTGTCTTCACAGTCCCTCCTTTCTTATACTTAGTGTTACGATATCTTTCTCTTTGAGAATGGTTTTCTTTTAGTATCTTGTGCCATTACTGAGGAAATTTCTGGTGCTATGTGTCACTCTAAGGACATAGATATCTGCTGCCCATGCTGAAAGGTTCATTCCAATAGGAAAATTGGGAAATAAAATAGCTGCAAAAGCTACCTTTACCAGCTTTGAAGAAGATATACATGAAAATAAACATAAAGAATGGAAAGTGTTGTCTAAAGATGAAGCTACAGACCTTGGGCTAATTCCTGATTCAATGAGCAAGCCATTAGCACGCTGTTATTTAGCCAATGGTCCATACAAGTCATTTTTGCCAGTGCTTGTTGGCAGATATCATTAGTGGGCTACAAGTCAGTTCCTTAGCTGTTTCTGAAAATCAGTGCACCTCCAGAAGGAAAGGGAAGGGAAGGGAAGGGAAGGGAAGGGAAGGGAAGGGAAGGGAAGGGAAGGGAAGGGAAGGGAAGGGAAGGGAAGGGAAGGGAAGGGAAGGGAAGGGAAGGGAAGGGAAGGGAAGGGAAGGGAAGGGAAGGGAAGGGAAGGGAAGGGAAGGGAAGGGAAGGGAAGGGAAGGAACGGAACGTAGATAAAGAGGTACCAGACAAGTTAATGTTTCTTTCTCCATATTTTTCATTCATTCCTTAGTACTTATCTGCACTGACACTAAGACATGACCCATCCAGTCTAGCTTTAACTGCAGAGTCTGTCTAGCAATCTAGCTGCAGTCTAGTTGCATCAATGCCAGCTTACTGCCAAAATACATCCCCAGATTCTGTTTTCTTGAAACCCGCACATGTATTTTCTGCTGAAGCTTCCCTAGCTGAAAGATAGCTTAGGCTATGGCTGTGTGCTATGTCTGTAGTAATAAACCTTGCCTACAGCATGGTCCAACCTCACAGAATGCATCTGGCTATTGTATTAAGCTGTAAATAATGTGGGAAGTAGGCAGATAGATGGATTTATGTTGCTACTTTTCAAGAAACTGTGGCTTTGAGGCACAGTGCATGTATCTGTCAAAATAATACACACAGCTCTGCAGTTAACTATTTACAAAGGATTAAAGTTTAGCTCCTAATAAGATCTTCTCTCTGATGCTTTGCATTTGCTGCCTAATACGACAAGAAAAGTCTGTACAAATTATGAAGAGAATGTAGGAATTCATGCAGATCTGAAATATTCTGTTCAAAGGTGGATATCTGGAATAGAAAGCAAAACAACAACAACAACAAAAACACAGTCCAGACAAAAATGCTTCCTGCACTTTGTAAGAAGCAAAATAGAATCAAACCTTTATTGAAGTTCAGGAATGATATAGTCATGTCTTTTCTTCAGTTGGGTTTCTGTAAGGCAAGAGAACCAGAAAACTGCAATATTCCAGATCACATTTCTCTAAGCATTTCAGATGAAACACTCTCCCTCTTCCCAGATATCTAAGAAAAAGAAATTAAATTTGAAAGCTTTTTACTATTTAAAAGGTGTTTGTTTGAACTTTACCAGTATTTATTACCTATTTACTTTATTTTTTTTTCTTTTTCTCCACTATTTTGAAAATTTCTTCTCCACAGCCTCCTTTTTGCAACATATGACTCTTTGCATGAGGGAAAACAGAAACTGCATGGCAGCTCCTCAGCAGCTGTTTTTTAAGTTAACTGTTGCTTATTTTCTAATTGGGAAGCATTTTAGCATATGGGCTCACCTTTAGTAATTGATACTGTCATTCTGCACATATCCACTGAATAACTAGGATTTTGGAAGCAACAATGACATTATTAAAAACAAAATGGAAACAGGCAAATAACATTTAAAAGTAGAAGAAGTTTTTAAAATAAAGACTAAAGGAATGCTAAAATCTGTAGAGGATCATAAGTTTTGGGATGATATATCCTTTCAGCTGAAATCTTAGAGATGCTGTATTATAAAAGATAGAATAGAAGCTGACAAAACATAAGGAAGTTTAGAGTGAGCAAAATAGTTCCTATTTAGGAAGAACACAGAAAAGTGGCAACTAGATTAAGTACTGGTACAGCTTTAGAAATTTTGGAAGTCTAAAAAAAATAAGTTAGGAAAATAAGAGTAAGTGGATTTAAACGAGGATTTGCTGTATAATAGACTCAATGGAAGAAAGATAATCAGTCAGATGCAACACCAGAGAACAAACTCTGGGAAGATAAAGCATTTCCCGGAGGGGAAGTAATGGTGCAACATGTAACAGTATTCTGAGTATTAAATTTTATGAATGATTTAAGTACATCAACAGATACCAAGGATTCTGTACAGATGGTAATTCTATACCTACAAACTGAAATGACAGAGTTGCCTGTTGCTGTCAGCCACCCATTCAGATTAGTTCTAATGCCTCATGGTGACACACAGTAAGATCAAAGACTCTACCATGATAGGATACTTCAGTTGCAAATTAAGATGCAAATTAAGATGTCTCAGATGCAATATGATGCCAAGGTTAAGTTTTTTTTTGGTGTAATGAATGATTGTTTAATGGAGCAGATAGCCAGGAGTCCCAGAGGAGAAAAGCAGCTCTTTACTACTAGAAGACCAAGTTCAAAATGTTGTTGTCGATAAGCAAGTCTGACAGTGTCTGTGATGTACCTATAGTCAGAAACCTTGATTGAACAACAAAATCTAAATCCAAAATATTTCAGAAAGTGAAACTTTTTTTTTTTGTTTTTATTCTTATTTAGCCTTTTACCATTTAAACTGCTAAGGCAGCAGGAACTCTTCTTGTTACTGTAGTTGTCTCCAGTAAACAGTAGCTCCAGGTGAGCTTCAGCTTTCCTGAAACTATCTTTATATGCACAGGCCTTTCATAAGTCCTTCCAGAGACTGAAAAACACAGAAAAATAAGAAACAAGGGGAGTTCACAGGTGAACATAGAAAAAAAAAAAAAAAAAAAGGAAAATAGGGTTTATGAAGTGCAGGATATGCATAAAAGGTCTAGAATTTGAATTTGCCAAGGATGCTAAGCTATTCAACTTAAGTAAGCCCAAAATGTCTAGAGTATTGCCAATGGATTGTATGAAGCAATAAAAAGGCAGATATATTTCAAGTTGATAAATGCAATTTGACGTGTTTAGAAAAAAGATCTACACGTCATATTCATAATGTTAGCTCAACACTCTGTACTGGTCAAGCAAATAAGAAGAGTCAAGCAAATAAGATGAATGGTAGGAAGCACTAGGATGATGACAACAGCAGCAAACTTCACTACATGATTATTTAAACCTATTCTGACCATAACTTCAATAATACAGATGGTTCTATCTCTTCAGTCTTGAAAAGTATATTGTAACATTAAAATAGGCTGGAAAGAGGAAGGATGATCAGAGGACCAGCTTCTGTATGAAAGACAACTAACTAGAGAAGAACACTTCAGCTTGGAAAAAACATAACAGAGGGATAGATGTGAGGGACATGATGAAAACATGAGCAGAAAGAAGAGACAGATAGAAAGTTATTATTCACTGAGTCTTACAACATCAGAAGAACATAAAATCTAACTAAGATGTCTCAGACACAAAAAGAGGAGGAATTTAAGTACACTGTGAAGAGCTAAACTGTGCACTTGATTGTCGTGGGAGGTCAGTGTAGTAGATGCCAAATTTTACATGCGTTCAGAAAGCAACTGGGAAAATTCATGTAAAAAAAAAATTCAGAATTATTACAATGAGGATACTCAGGACAAGTTCAGGCTGCAGATCACTAGAATGTGGACGACCTTGCCAAGGGAAATAGCACTGTCTAGATATATCTGATACATCCATCCAGCTCAGTCTGTCCTAACACCCTTTACTAGACTTTAAATCATACATTATATATATAGGACACACACAAAAACATCTATGTTTGTGTATTACACAAACATATTCAGTACAACAAAAGCAATGATCATTTTTTTCATTTGTCCCAATTACCCCCATGTAGTTTATAAGGAATCCTTTGATTTTATAACCTAAAAGAAGCTGAATCAGGCACTAGGATGAAGAAAGGTATGTTCTTAATGGCCATTGGTCTGTCCATCTTGAAATCAGCCTGGGAGTGCCAAACATGTGGCTGGAGAGAAATAGGAAAAAAAAAAAAAAAAAAAAAAGAGGGAAATTAGTTTTCAATTGCTCATTTAGAATTGCTAGTTTCAATCAATGACAATTTTAAGGCATTAAACACATTCCAGAGTAACTTGTCAAAAATAAAAAAAACCTGCAGTTGCTGACATTCTCAGAGGTTTTTTAATAAGATCAGGGTCAGTGATGGGAAATAAGCAGGAAGATGAATAGGATGTCAAAATTAAATTGAGTTCCAAAAGAGTTATCTTAAGTTACCAGAAAAATAGAAACACATGGAACTTTGTCTCAAACTAAACGGGAAATGCATGTTTTAGCTCAGAAGGTAGTGGGAAGGCTGATGACTATCTTTAGAGGTATTAACAACCCCTGCTATTTTAGCAGCATGAAAAACCTTCATCCTTTGAATTCTGGAACAGAGAAGGTTCTACTTATTTTAAATCCTAATGATTTCTGCTGCACCAAGCTCTTTCATTTTTATACAGGAAACCCAGATTAATTGTTTCAACCATCTGACTATCCATTACAATCAGAGGATGCACTTCTTGTTAAAGTTTCAGTATTGTTGAATAAAATACCATTTTAACAACCCATATGTCCATGTTTTTGTTTTGTTCTGTTTTGCTAAATGCTGTAGCACTTCGTTTTCTGGAGTGTAAATACACTATTGGCCAGGCTGTCATTAATCATCATTGTTGTCAATGAACAGAAATCCAGTGAGAGAAAACAATTGAATGTCTAGGACTGCAGAACAGTTCAGGTTTCTGAATGACCATTCTGATTAATAATGCTATGTTCATTTAGGAATTTGTTTGTGCACCATTTAGGAATTCTGCTCAGGTCTGTGGACTCACTGCACGTTTATGCTGCTGCTTTAAATACTCCTTAGCCTTGAGAGGCAGAATACTGGGTCTGAATAAAAGGGTCATTAAAAATAGTTAGTCTTCTCCAACCAAAATTATGGCATGACTTAATCATGGGAAAAAAAACTTTCTCTACCTTGTCTGTGGATGAAAACCTGGAGTTTTAAGGACTGGAAAGCCCCTGGAAGAAAACAAAAAGATCAAGAAATGTGTAAATACAGGGCTAAGTAAAGAAAAGTTTGCCGAGCAGACAGACACACAGGAATAGATTTTGTGCTTGGTAATGCAGCTGAGCAGGGGGGACCTGGAACTCAAAAAGTTGGTGCCATTTTTCTGGATACTGGGAAGAAAATGGAAACTGAGATGTTTCATGTAGATCTCTTTGTGTGAAATAAAAAAAAAAAAAGAACACTTAATGAGTCATGTCTATTTGCTTGAATAGCAAGACTGCTAGTAAAATTGCCCTCAAGAGTGGAGGCCTGGAAATGGATGTTTTTAAAGTTTTTAGGAACTTTGTTTCCTATTTATGGGTTAAACAAGAAACACATGATGTATTTAACAAGAGTACTAAATGAAGTAGACCTGGAAATGATGGGTGGAGGCAACCCTGGTGCAAAGGAGAGCTTAAAAGCGCAGAGACCCAACTTTCAGGTCACAGCTGCTTGGTGGAATCCCGTGAAGTGACTGGATAGTCTTCATAGAAAATGTTTGAGTTTGTTTCTGAGCAAAGTCCACAATATAAATGTTGGGTCTTTTGTGTGTCTTCTGCTATATTCCAACTAGTGAGTTAACTGTACTATTACTAAAAGTACCCAGTAGATTGATTTTATAGTTACACTTATCCATATCAAATTAGTGCTGTTTGCTCCCCCAAAACTTGTGATTTTGGTTTAGGTTCTGCTTTTAGCTGGAAACTGGCATTTTATGACTCTTTAATCTACAATACAGTCTCAACTAAATGTCATTTCACACCTTCTTGGTTCTCCAATAAGGTGTTCTCGCCTTACTACTCTCTAAAAAGAGCTGTTGTAGGGACTTAGAGCATCATTAGTTTCTATGCTTAAACATGGAAAATGATATATAAGAACTAAGCTTTATTATTCTTAATGTTTTCATATGCTTACAGGGAACTGAAAGTCCACAGGGGACAGAAATAAAAGTGGAAATATAGTAACATTTTACTAATATAGGAGTGGCTGCGAAAGAATGAATGTTATGCTCCTGAGTTCAGGGAACGTCCATGCAGAAAAAGACTGACTCACCTGAAATCAGAAACCAGAGAGCATCTTCATATGCTATCTGGACACATAGGAATATGCTGGACTCTCACTTGTGTTCCTTTTATACCTCTTAATTTGAATCAAGGGACATGAGGCTGCCTATCAGATAATGCAAATGATGAACCCAGATGTATCAGGCTATTCGATGTGTGGGTGCAGGACAGTCATGTATTGGGTGTGCGTCTTCATGACTCATGTCATACAGTGAGGGACTGGTGGTGAGGTAAGACTCATGGTGAGAAATGTACCACTGCAAGGGTGGCTGGTGACTGCTGCTCTGTTAAGTTCAAGGGCAACCTGAAATACCTCCTTTTTCCCCTGGAACAGGCTCCCAGGCTTCTCCTCCAGACTGAATGCAATGACATGGTGACATCTGTGCATATATATGCATGAGTGTCTGAATCAGAGCCATAGGCATAGGTTTTGTACTTAGTATTTACTCCAGGCGTGATGGAGGAAAGTATTAAAATTACTGATAAGTTTTCTGTGTTAACAGTTTATAAAGAAAAGGCAGATATTCTGGGTGACTGTGCAGGATGTTTATTTTCTTCAGTAATTTAAAATCTAATGACTTTCATGGTTAATCCTGTTTCCTTTGCAGCTGCTTTATCTCTTTTGATAATGATGTAAGCTTAAATGTAAGTGTGAAGGGCATAAGTTTACACCTGGAAAATCACTGAGGTCCTCTATTTGATCATGCAGATCTGTCTCACAAAGACCTGAAACCTTGCAAGGGTCTATATACTAAGTTTATTCCAGTGATAATATCCATTTCTGTCCTAATGCTTTCACTGAAAATGAAAATTGCCTACTTTCCAGTCCTAGAAATACATGATTTCCTGTATATTTCTTCCTCCTACTTATTCAATCCCTTCTCCTAATCTAGCTCAGCGTTACATGTATTGGCACCGGTGACAATTGAAGGGAGTGAATTTAGAGTGGTTTGCTTTGCTGAAGGTCTGACTTTGCTGTTGTTATTGGGACAAAATTCAATGTTTTTGTTAGTATATATAGAATCTGCTATAAATAATTAAAGTCAGAATTCAGAGAATGGAAATGGACAAAGTATTGGAAGAAATGATCCAAGATATCTGAACACGAATTTAAAAGAAAGTCCCATGAGAAAAAGGAAACCCTGGAGAAAACTAAAGTTCTTCAGCGTAGGCATATACTACTTTTTCAGGAGGTGTTCCTAGTGAAACGTTGGTGGGATAGATGGTTTCTCCATATTTCACTATTCCCTTTGGTTCATGAACGTCAAGGGCAGTTTGTGTTTCTTTCTGGAAATGAGGTAGCTCAGAAGTAGCTGAGCCATATGACACAACCATGACTCATTTCTTGACTCAACTGAGCTCAGGAAGAATAATGGAGGAGAATAGATAAAGCTAGTGCAGAAAATAGAGCGCCATTTCAGTCAGTTTGTTTGCTCTCTAAATGAAGTGGGCAAAATTCTGAATCTCAAAGAAGAAGTAGATTATGGTAGCAAATTGCATAAACACTGCAAAATCAAAATTTCTGTGTAAAGCTGTAAATTAAAGCAAAAAAGAATCATTTTTCACCCACTTAATAGCTTGCATGAAAATGAATAGAATTCCATTTTTGTATTGTATTGCTTCTCTATTGAATTAAGTCTTTGTCCCATTAAAAAGCCCCATCTTGTTCTGTCAATCTCTGAAGCAGCTATTCAGCAGCCAACCAACACAACAGAATTTCTCTATGCTGAATGCTCTTTTTCATTTTTGCATTGTGTCCTAGTCTCTTGTTATAATGGTGCTGCTACCAGAACTATAGACAACCGTATGTCAATATTTCTATGCCAAACCCAGTTTTATTAGTAGATGTTTGTAACAAGACCATTCTAATTTGTATAATCAAGATGAAGTTAAATACAATTATTCTTCATCCTAACACTAATTTCCTCTAAAAATACGCTTTATTTTCTCAATCACTTTTAAAACATGGACAATCATAAGCTAAAATATGCTGAAGCTGCAAAACTCCATGTTTCTGGCCATTCCTCCTCAAGTAAAAGGGGAGAAGAAAGAGCATAAGATAGATACCATGTAGACATTTATCATGAGCATTTTGACACAAAACACTAGAGGCCAGGGAATTCCTTGTCATGGCTGAAAGAATTTTTTGTCTTCAGAATGTTTATTCTGACCTTGCTCTGCAATGTAAGAGACTATCTGTATCTGCAGATGTTTTATCTTCCATTTAAACCATTTTGCATGTAATTTTTATTTTACATTGTGCATCTTTTCGTTCAGTTGTGGGTTTTTTTGTTTGTTTGTCTGTTTGTTTTCTCCTGTCATGTGCAGAGAACGTAAATGTCAGTTGCGTCTATGCCATGTCTATTTTCAGGCAAAGTGTTTGTTGCTGACCATGGCTATGAGTGTGAAAAGAAAAGATAAGCTTGTAGAAACTATGGCCTCATTTACATACTATTTTTAGTAAAGACCAATTCTTTCATCTTTGTAATGACTTCATTTCTTGCACAAGGTGAACTAAAAGTGGAATTTGTTTCTCCCTTGGTAGTATACGGCAATGAACTGTATTGCAGCTGTCCAGCTTTCAGATCTGCTGAGTTTGAAGTCCAGAGCTCTTTACATGTGCAGAATTTATAGTTTGTTTTAAAATAATACTGAAAATTTAACCAAGGACCAAAAGATTTTTTGAATTCCACCTCCTATTACGGTAGATTTTCAGAGAAAACAGGTTTTTCTTTCAATACTGAAGTTAATAGTCTAAGGTAAATCAATAGCATGCTTTGCAAGTGATACTTACAGACAGAGCCTAACAGCTTGGTGCTGCAAAGGAGCTCTCCCCTTTCTTCTTGTGTCTCCTTTTCCCTCTCCTGTACCCATCTGCCTCCATTCTGCCCTCTTCCTTGCATTATTTCAGACATCTTTTGGCCCTTCTATGGGGCTGATTTATCTACTGCCTAAACAAGCAGCTACCTATATTTTTGCTGACTTAGTTTTCTCTTGAGCCAGTGAGCTGAGTCAGTTCAGACAAGCTCTGATGGTGAATGGTGGGGGAACACACAACCAGGAGCACTGAAACAGAAGAAGGGGCCTGCTGGTAGTGAACTGTGAGATCATCTCACCCTATTTCAATGAGCTGCACCCTGTGTAATCTGCAGTATTGTGAAGGCCATATCTCCAACATACCCGGACAGAACAGGGGCTCAGCCATCCTTATGTAACAAGAATTTGGAATATTTTCTTGCTTGTGTATTCTTGTTCAAGCTCATAGCCTGTTTGCAGAAGTGGCTTGCTAGCTCTGCCTCTCAGAGGAGCGCTGGGGCAGTCGGGATTAGCAACACATCGTGCACGGATGATACAGCTGGTGGTGCTGCTCCTGGGCCCGTGCAGTTTAGCATCATATGCTATGATCACTTGCAGGCAGCTTGTTATAAAAAACCCCAATGTCTGCTTAAATCCTTGAGCTGGAGAAGCATGTTAGATCTGCCAGACTAAAGCTTCACGTATTTTTTAGTGAGCAGAAGAGGAGGGGTCTTAAGCATGAAATTTCACCCCTGGATAAATGCACACCAGGTGAAATTTGCATTTATTCATATTTTTTATCTAATTTTTGCACTAAAAATCCCCAAATGGATATGAATATCGGCCTCTGCTCACAGCCTTGCTCTTTATGCTTTCCCATAGTAGTAAATTTAACTCCTACTAGCAGCAGGTGAAACTGCTCTTCATGGAATAAAAGAGACTGCTTAAAGTCTTTAACTCTTTTCTTGATGGATTGATGCATCCATTTATGAATGCATATGTTTAAAGCTTCATTTATATTTTTCATTAATAACTCCATATGATTTTATATTGTTTGCCGTTGCTTTGCCACAAAATGAAGCACTGACTTTGGCAAGCTGAAGAGAATGAGCTCTCCCAGTCTTCTCCCTCTTCCTTGATGATGCCAGTCACTCTTTCCTGCATGTTTTGTTATATGCCTTCATTTTATCAGCCATGGTTGTCCAGAACTTTACCTAACTTTCTGGGTGACAAATTCCCAGGATTATGGTATAAACAGAATTTTTACCCCAAACAGAAAGAAGTAAGGTATGAAAGAAGTAAGGTATGAAACAGAAACAAAAGAGTAAGGTATGAAAGCTTCACTAATTCTGATTATGTTTCTTTGAGTTTGTCATAAGACCATGTTTTTAGATTTCAGTTCTTAAGTACATCTCAGTGTTAGCTCATAAGGATATATGTTGAGTAAACTGGATACGACCTTTTCTTCCTTTTTTTGACCCCTTTATGTCCAAGGGACAAATGGAGTTTATGCATGAATTCCTCCAGTAGAGCATTTCTCTGCTAGTTTGTGATTTCGGCTGGTTTATTCACCTGGAGACTACTGCTCTGTCTCTGAGATCATACTGCTCAGTGAAGTTTCATGTTCTGTCCTTTCCTAAGAAGAATGATTAAAGTGCAGAGTGAGATACACTTAGTGTGACTGAATGTCTGGAATGTACAATATGTGTTTGACAGTACAAAATGTTACCAAAATACCAAAGGGAATTGATACCATAGATAATACCCTACATTTTACATTGAAATATTTGTTTATTTTTGCATTTATCTTTATTTCCAGTTCTGTCACACAGTCTTTTTTATGCTTAATGTCTCAGTAAATATGATTTTCTTTCAAGGAGTTATATTCCTCTCTTTTAAGTTAACATTCATTGCTATATTGCATTAAATGTTCATTGCTGCTTGGCAATTCCAATCAATCAAGCACTGTCTCTCTATTCTGTTGTACTTTCTACCAGTGGAAAAGTTTAAGTACCCATTATTCTGGGCTGAAAAATGAGGAATATAAGCTCTGCAGAAACAGCTAATTGATTGACATGGTGGAATGCCATGTAATTTAAGAGTTTTTCCCAGGAAAAAAAAAAAAATGCTAATCCTAAAATTGCAAATTATGTACATTTTCAAAAAAAAAAAAAAAAAAAAAAAAAAAAAAAGGACAATTAGAGAAGTTAATTATCATACAATTACAGTAATGGAAAGAAAAAAAAAACAAAACTAATCAAACACGAACAGCTTGTATAACCATTAACCAAGCTATGGTAAACCATTACTTAACTCTGACTTAAGAGATCCATCATGGGATTCATGGCAGTCAGTTAACTAATGCTTAAACAATTCCCCAGTAATTTAAAGCTGTGGTAAATGGCATCACTCAACCAAGCAGTCAGTCTTAGTCTCTACAGTTATTTTTAACTGGTATGAAGTTATGCTAACTCCCTCCTCCCTCTCCCTGCCTACATTGCAAATGCTAACGAGTCTTTACTAGCTGTGTGACACAGTATCAAGCCTTTTTCTGAAGTCCAGGCAGATGATATTCATTGTATTTATTTTCGAAAAAAAAAACACTATTTCTTCACTTAAGAGTAGTGTCAAATGAATAAGGTGCAATCAGCCTTGGCTGATTTAATCTTAACTTTTTTTAGTAAAGATAAAATGATATAAACCTTTATATTTATTTTCTTATTTTTAATTATTTTTTACTTTAAAAGTTGTTCAAAAATGATGTATTATCAAGATTGATCTAACAGCTGGTGTCTATGCAACACTTTTTTTTTTTTTTTTTTTTTTTTCTCTCACCCTCACTGATTAATAACCAGTTGAATTAGGGAAGGTAGGTGAATTGCATAAGGTGGACAAAAGTTGGCTGAAGTGGACATGACCCTGATGATTGTTGAAGATGGAAGTGATAGAGAGGACTGATACTACTTTTGGAGCTTTGCAGTGGCTGAAGAAAGGTTCTGTACTTATTTAGTAATTTTACTTCTAATCTGAGGATCAAAAGTGGGAGTGAACTGATAAATTATGCTAGTGACACAGAGCTGAGTGGCATTGCCTTTGCAGAGGAGGATCAAAATATCACACAGGAACAGCTGGATCACTGAGGATAGAAGTAAAAAGAAACGGATGAAATTTAATAGCACAAAGTTCAAGGTCACACAGTCTCAGGCCAGCAAGAATTTCTGCCAAGAACTAGCAGCCTGTATCTTTGAAACAGCTGAAGAGAAGGAAAAGACTTGAGGCTACTATCTGATCACAGGTGAGCAGGAAAATGAAATTCCTTCTGTGTTTTGTTTGGCAGTGAAGACACTTTTTGTGCCTTTTTTCCCACACCTCACAAGGCACTCATTGCTGTCCTCATGCCACAGATTACAGTCTCCTCACTTGTGCCAGTGCAATGGGATCGCTCTGTAAATTAGACGATGTGAAAAAAAGTTGGAAGCTGTTTCAGGTGAAGTAATTCCAAAAGCCATGATGAAGCACCAGCGCCTGTGGGGGGTTGCGTCATGGGGAAGACTTGTGTGCAGTCCTGGTCAGACATGTGCAAGAAAAATAATGCGGTGTGAAGGAGGTGCATGGGTGGACTATGAGGCAGATTTTGGAGCATGGAGAGCTTATCTTACTAAAGGACATAAAAACGTCCTGGCTAGTTTTGCTTAGCAAAATAAAGTATTTGAAAGGACATGATTGCCATAAATATATGGGGTCCAAGGAGGGGGAACAGATGCAAACAGGGGAAGGAATCAAAACTTGCAAACTGTTAAAAATGTTACCATGACAAGTAGATCTAAAGCAGAATTTATTTAACACAGGTATATTTTGACCTGCAAATTAACATCTGGTTTCTAATCTGCAAATGGGTGAGCTCTGGTCCAGAACCATCTGCCTAGTGGGACAGAAATCTATTCGTGTCAGAGTGGAGATTGATTCGTTAAGAAAAAATATTTGATATGGCGCCTGTCATAGCAGGGACATGAACTGCATGAACTGTGTCTCAGGAGGCTTCCAGCCCTGAATCCCCAGGCAGTAGAAAGCATCAGATGTAGTCAGTATGCAGAGGACAGAGGACTGCTCTGTAAAAAGTACCTGATGAGCTTTTTTATTTTTTTGCTTTTTTTTTTTTTTGGTGATAAAATTCAAAGTTCGGTACTGTATTTTGTTTTCAAATACACATATTTTCCTGTGGACATTCTGTTTTGTGAAGCCCAGGGTACAAGAATTGATTCTGTGAGAACCAGCTGAAGTGTTTAATATAAGGCTGCTTATAGGTGACATCAGTAAATAATGACACAGTAATTTCCTGCATTCTATGATTTTTATAATTCTTTTTGCCCTACAACGGCAGGCACTTAGAGCTTGTAGAAAAGCTGTCAATTTAACAAACCCACTTTTACAGCCAGCAAGGCAGCACAAAAGAGCTTACAGAGAGAAGATGAGCCCTCTTGCATCGTCTCTGACGTCCCGCTGTCTTCCTCCGAGCCCCAGCCAGTGACCAGTGTCGGCGTCAATGAGGGGAATACGGCAGCGCTCCTCTGTTGTAGCTGCTCTTTCTTCTTGTAACACCACTGATGACCTCCTCAGAGCACATCTCTGAACCAGCAAGTTATTAGTGAGGAAGAACCCACCTCATGCAGCAATTCTGAGGGTTGTGTTGTGCCTTCCTGCAGACACCAGTGCTTCTGACAAGGAAGAAAGTGGTAGGCTTGGCTGGGCTGCCACACAGAAAATGGGAAGGCTGAGAAGAGAGAGATGGAGAGAAAGATGACAGTCTGGTCTTATTCCAGAAGAGATAGTGTGTTAAGGGTCAGCATTTATAATTGTCATGTTGCATCTCAAGATTAAAGAGTTTGAAAATTAGTTTAAGATCAGTTATTGAATAGAAAGGGCTGCAAGGGAAAGAGCGTCATTCCTCATTACACAGGCTTGAGATGAGATCCAAATCAGACCTGCCACATATATTCTCCCAGCTGCACATGCTCATAACCAGAAGAATGACAGCTCGATACCTACCTACATGTCAGTCAGTCCCTTTACCCCAGATAAACTCTTGCTTCCATGGTATCCTTTGCTTCAAAGCAATGCTGACAAGGATTTATTGAATTAACCTAAATGGCTTTAAGCCCCAATTCATGCTGGTGCAGCATGTCTCTATCAGGGTTTTGCACTGGTATAACTAATTGATTTAGTTACAGATGGGAAAATTTTCTTAACAAGAGAAGGCCTAAACTGCTGGCCAGGCTGCCTTTGTTGTTTGCAAGTAATCTCCCTCAGCCTGTTGTTAGCATAAATCTGTTCTATTTTGGATTCTCAGAGAGCTAATTTGTGCAAGAGTCACACAATAGCTTGGTTTACATTTCTAGCTCCTTTTCAAAACGGGATGGTAGGATTTAAAAAATGGACTTTTCATGACTTGTCTGCATTTCTGTGAATATTTCATTGCCTCCATCTTGGCCCTCACATATATTGTGGAAGAGAAATGTACTTCATAAGTGAGCTTTCTCTAATTGGATACACAGGGCAGTGTGCAGATACACTCCCTGAGTGTCTGGACTGGACATACATCACCCTATGAATCATATTTCTGACACAAAGAGCCATGTTAAGAAATCTGACAGCTTCTTCCTTTTGTTATCCTGTAATACTCGGTATGAATTTTCTCATCGTTGATCTCAGCGCTAAGCTTATCTGCTACAGTGTCCACAGGATACCAGCTGAGAACCTATGCACCCAACTGAAACCAAAAGGATGAAATCCAGGTTGATATCCCCAGAAAATAAGCATATTCTCACCTGAATGAAATTAAACTGAAAAGTGAAACAACCTTTTTTGGGAGAATTAGGTATGAGGTCCAAGTTTAGGTAAGTTTGCTATGGAAGCCGGTTGAATAATGTTGTAGAACCTGGGAAAACTGGGTCTTGGTCCTATTTATTTTACACACAGAGATGTAATCATAATTAGTTACTGAAGGTTTTCCTGTTAACTTTAAAGGACACTGGACTTTGCATTTCCACATCTATCAGTCCATTCAGGAGAACAGTGCTGAAACCTGGAGACAGTGATACAACTTCCAGTGACCATATGGCAGTCATTATCACTCCTCAAAACCAAAGGTGTTGTAGGCGACTTTTTACACAGGATAGTATGGACATTAATAGTTAATTTGCAGGAGTTGTTTTGTTGTTGTTGTTTGTTTTAATATCAGCTTTATTCTTCTTCAGTTCTAGTCCTAAATGGTTTATATTCATTTAGGGAGTATGTAGTAGTCTCTGACACAGCAAGAATTATATTTTCATTGAAGTCATTTATGCTTTTTGTGTATTTGAACGATATCAATTTTGCAGTCTAATCCAAAGAAGTGGTGGGAAAGTGTGGCATTGCATAAGCTGGTATAGAGAGACTTGAAGGTGAGTACATCAAAGTAATCTTTTATTTGCCTAAATCCTTAACCTATGTGTCTAAAATGATTTTAAACCACCCATAGAACTGAAAAATAAAGGATTTTACTATGTTAAGTACTCTTATTGCTGACTTTTTGCTCAAACAAATCCCAAAGAAAACAATGTTTTCTCATCAAGAACAAATGGTTCCATTCTCTGAAGTATGTTATGGCTGTACATTTTTATTTTTTTTTCTAATTTATTGTAAACAGATAAACATGAATAAATAATGCAATTTTCAAGGAAAAGATGTTACTGCAGCCTGGACATTTGGACTTTTATGATAGTTTTGTGTATTGCAAAGGCTTTTGAAAATTAGCTAAGAGAATGCTTGATAGCTGGTAAAGAAATTAGCACTCACGCTGGCTCATTTACCACATTGTGACTGAGAACCCGCATGCATCCTTTTTGGACAAATTTCACATTGTTCTTCAATTCATATCCTGATTTTCCAAAATAAATGTTACAATTTTCTCAGTAGACTATGCAACAACTTCAAAATTTATTTATTTACTGATGAAAATCTTTATATATATATATATATATATATATATATATATATATATATATATATGAGAATTAAATTCTCTTTACAAAGTCAGTCAAAAGGCAGAAACTACTTGCTTTATATGATCTGGATATAAATATAGATTTTATTTTTCATTGCAGGAAATGTCCTACAGTTTCTAACAATACTGATCATTTTTCAACACTTGTGTGGTTTGTGACACAGTTTTTTCTCTGTATTAGGAGGATCTCTGGCTACCTGACAAAGTGCAGTGCTTAGCTCTGCAACAGCCAGAAGTCAGGAACTGGCTGAAGGAACAGAATTCATGGTAATAGGCATCGATATTCCTTATACACTAAATGATGCAGTTAGGCTCCAGGGATGGGATTTACAACAACCAGCATGGTGAGAGGGGAAGATTTAAGCCAGGCATCAGCATAAGCCATTTCTCCATCCATCTTTTATTATATCAGGCCTTTTGCAGTTCTTCTGTCTCAGCTATTTTAGTTTGCTCTCACTTTCTTTGTTTTTCCTGATTTCCACACTCTTTCTTTCCCCGACTCCCCTGTTTTATATATTTAGTGATGAATAACACTGAGGAGATTTTGTTCCTATACATCTCCACGCTCCTTCCCTAAGCACCCCACATTATATTACACAGCTGTGAAGTCACATGCAAGCAATAGGTCAGTAATCTCACAGACTTCACAGTAAGTCCTGTTTTCTGGATGCCCATATTTCACTGTCACTTATTGTTTATGTTTTTTCTTTTTGTTTTTTTTTTTTTTTTTTTTTTTTTTTTTTTTTTTTTTTTTTTTTTTCCCATTACTGTTGTGTATCTTAATCTCAATAATACTTCTAATGGTATGAAAAGTGTGATAGCTTCCAACCCAAAGTCCTGCAGTGCTCTGTTGTGGGCTTGATTTAAGCGATGAGCAAGGGATCCTAGTTGTGTTACCTCCTGAACACAGGATAGGTGCCATGCTATGACTCTTGAGGCAAGAGACACAGCTCAACTCCTGATATTTATTTATGGAGCACTAAGGCTAGTCAGTTAGGTACCAGAAAACACTTCAGGAGTGAGTTTATGCTTGCTACCCCTTGTTGGCTTACATCCCCCCTGTCTTTTAAGTAAATTCTAGCCTCTGAGGGCATGCATGAAGAAGATATTGGGTCTCAATGTGTATAAAGGTTGTTAAGAAGGAAGCAGAAGCTAGATCAAGTCTTCCCTTTCCCTAGTGGATCACCCAGTGATGAGACTCACACTCTTCCTGGGCCAGGTTTATTTCTCAAGCCATTGAGGGCTTCTTTTCTAGGATCTTAGTTCAGGTTTTCCAAAGCCCACTGCTTCAATACATCATGCACCTCTTTTTGATGCAAAATAGATCCTTGTTCCTAATCTATGGGCCATAGATCTCGTAACCTATATGTCTTTGGGTACTTGCAAAATTGCTGAGTAAATAAGGAATAGTCATCTTCCTAACAGCAACAATAACATTTTTTGACTACAGAAGTCAGAAACGTACTATGGATATGAGTTTTCCAAGGATGATATTGGTAGCTCCCATTCTGACATGTAGATTACACATCTCAATTTCACTGTCTCTAGCCTAATACGTATATCTTAATACGTACTGTATCTTTTAATACACATTATATTATATCTTATACAATTGCATACTGATGTGAAATATATATTGCATATGTTAAATAAAATGTGATGTGAACAAACAAGGTAAAATGACACTAAAAGAAAAATAAAGTATTTGTACTTGTTTGATTTTCACACAGTGGCGTGTCTTTGAGGACATAATACTGGTTATGTTGAAAAAGGCTAATCTATACATGAAATTTAAAGAATCCAAATGCATGAAGCACGGAGGATAGAGAGTGGCTCTCTGAAATCTAAGCTCACCTGCCCCTTGCTTATGTCTGATCTCAGTTAACATGAACAAATCAGGTTGCTGCATTTTCGTCATCTGTTTTCAGGTTGTTTTCAAGGACTATTTATAATGCCTCAGAACATGTTTTATGTTAGAAATAGTTGACCAATGTGGAAGTGAAAAAGGACCCTCTTGGCACCTCAGGCATGTGTGGAGGGAGAGGGCAAGAGTTTTTAGAGTGACCTAAGCAGACCAGCTGGAGAGTAACCGGTTGGTTGAACAGCTGACATGAGAAGAAGCCATCACAGGAACAAGGATGGGTCCTGGATGCCTGTAGAATGAGATGAGGAAGTAATTTTGTTCATACACACACTCATTCTGTGAAGATCTGTTTATTTACTTACTCTGGTGTCAATGAGTAGCCTTCATTATGTCATTAGGACTACGTGTTTGAGATTAATCACATGCTTTTCATGTTTCCCCTTGCTGAAGACAAATATTCAGGAAAAACTGTTCTTGGAACATTCTTCATATTACATCCATGTCCTGCCTCAGATCTGAGATTGCTAGCAATGCTTATCAGCTTACACCCTACACTGGGTCTGCTTCATGAGAACCAAGTCAGCACCTGGGCCTGCAGCCCTTGGCTGGAGGTGGAGGAGGGCATGCTGGAGCCAGGAATGGCAGAGGGTGACTGTGAAAATAGCAGGACTCTGGAAAAAGAGCAAAAGGAAGTTGCCGAGAAAGGCTTCTGGGGGCAAGGAGATCTGAAAATGGAGAAATGTAGTGAGGCAGAGGTATGTGTTACATTCAATGGATGAAAAAATAGCACAGTGTAATATTGGGGTCATGATATACATTTATATCATCTGGACCAAAACATGAAATATCTAATGCAAAGAGTGGTAGCACAGAAAATGTTGTTAATGAAAAAAGTACGCTGTTTCTTGAATTAGTAAATATTTATTTATTTTCAATAATATATTTATAGATGTCGTCTAGTTTCTATGTATCTGAATTCTGTGCACAACCAAACCATCTCAACTCCCTGCCCCACTCATAAGGACCTAAATTTCCTGATCATGTTGAACATGTCAAGGCTGCGGCAGGTAGGAGGTGACACTTGAGAATGTGGCCCCTTTCCTTCTCTGGCACCACGGCTTCATTCCAAGCTATGAGCAAATGCCTTTCTCCGCTGGGGATCACAAATCTAGAGTCCTCTCCTGGTGACAGTCTTTTATAACTATTGCTTCAAAGGATTGATCCCAGTTCTCTCCTTTCTTTTAACAATCATGCAGGGAGAGGTGGTTTCCTTGATTCCTATTAATGATCAGAGGGCTTGCCGGAGAAATGAGACACCCAGGCTCAGTACCTTCCACAGTCTGAAATGGTTCAAACACGTCTCTCTAATTGGTGGGGCATGTGCAAAGAAGCCTCTTGAAACTATTTCAGAACTTCAGTGCTATGTTGGAGGAGCCACAGTGCGTTTACTGGAGAGAGGTTGGATGGAGTATCCTTGGGCATGGTGGCACAGGAACCCTGTGTCCTAGCTGAATGCTCTAGCCAGCAGGCTATTTTGCAAAAAGGGACTCTCTAAGCAGAGTTGGAGTGCAGTTGGTGCTTTGGATTGTGATGGAGCGTTAGGTGGGAGTTAAGCATTCATTGCCCCAGGATAGGCATTTATGAGCATATGTGGGAAAATAAATGCCTCAAGAACTTTCAGATGAAGTAGGGATATGCCTGATAAATCCTGGTCCTTCAGTAGACCTCTGGTGCATTTTGATCCCCCAACTTAGAGATAAGATGTTGCTGAAATGCATCTTCCTACCATTAAGCTCAGATGGTCAGAAAAACTGACAAAATGCATTTAAATGGAAAACTTAAATGAAAATGTTTTTAATTCATCCCCTCTTCTTCTCTTTCCTTTCTTTTTATGCCCTCTTATGAATTTGAACTCTTTCTCAGAATTTCTCTCCGGAGAGCTCCTCTATCTCACTCCTTAGGTTTCTCAGATTTAGAGAGAAATATAAAGACTATTTTTACTTCTACACAGGGATTAATAGAATCCTGCCTGTCTAGCTGCAGGGTAAATCAGCACAATTTCCCTCCATGCCAAATGCCAGGAGTTTGTCATAGATGTACTTAAGCCCCATCATTAAATGTGGCTTGCAGTACATGCTGTGTACTAGTAGTGGTTAGCTAGGGGAGAATGGTACAAATGATGACCAAAAGGCTAAGTAAGACCCACTTCCAAATGTGCTGTGACCATATCCCCACACTGACAGCAGATCTGCTTTGCTGATCATAAATGTTTTATTACTTGGATAGACTCTTTAAGCCCTGCCATTTTTGGCATTTAAAAATAAAAGGATAAACAAAAACACATCTGGTCTACAAATGTGCATGCCATGTTTGAGCTTGATGCAATTTCGAATTAGTTGTTAAACATTGAAAATCAGGGTTCATAAGGGAAATGCCTACTCAGCTGATTGTAGCGCAACTGGTGCAGCTATTACAGACGACAGACACTCCTGGAATAGAAGATAACTGTGTATGGCTACAGAGGCATAGGCAGGAAAGAAAAGCCAGATGGTGTACTTAACTGCACTTAAAATCTGATTGTGTGTGTCAATAATGAATGCCCAAATCGGATTCTTACATAAAAAAAAAAAAAAAAAAAAAAAGAATAGATATGAATACTAGTAGAATAAATGCAACCCTACAGAAAAAAATGTGTGTATTCCATCACTGTAATAATGGTTATGATGATGACCAGTTAATCTGCATTTGCTGCAGTTTTCTAAATACTTAAACATTAAATATGTTACAATGCAATAACAAAATAAATAAATCATAGGAATAATTCTGACAAATAGAAAACTATTATTTATAGCTCATTTTCTTAAAAAATACAGATAGTCTCTTTTGCTTAGATTGCTAGGAAAAAAGTTGCTTCCTGGATGATACAGTCTGAAAATACCCACCCTTCTATGGACAACAGAATGAAAACCTGGTGGGGTCAGCTGAGTTCTTCGTCATTTCAAGGTAGATTAGGTTGTTTATTAAGGATGAAAGTTAGGCCTTATGGTAATTGATGGGAGCTTTACTATCATCCACAGCATCATACCTATAAATAAACATTCCATGCACGACTTTAAAACAAAGAATTTCTGCTGTGTAACTGCAGTTACTCATAGAAAAAAAAAATTATTGGTTTGATTATATAACAGTTAGTTAAAGAATAAGAATCTATATATTTTTTCTATGCTCTTTCCTTCTTTCTTTCTCTTCCTTTCCCTCCCTCCCTCCCTCCCTTCCTCCCTCCCTCCCTCCCTCCCTCCCTCCCTCCCTCCCTCCCTCCCTCCCTTCCTTCCTTCCTTCCTTCCTTCCTTCCTTCCTTCCTTCCTTCCTTCCTTCCTTCCTTCCTTCCTTCCTTCCTTCCCTCCTTCCCTCCTTCCCTCCTTCCCTCCTTCCCTCCTTCCCTCCTTCCCTCCTTCCTTCCCTCTTCCTCTCTCGCTCTTTCTTTTTCTTTTTCCACAATGGAGAGATTCTGAGCCCTTACACTGAGTGTATTTAATGTTAGAAGCTCCACTGAATTCAGCTGGAAAGCTTTTGCAGTGAGATCTTAATCGTTTTGAGTAAAGTCAGCAGAAGGTGGCCATCAATAAGCTTCAAATGCTGTGAAACTTAATCATATTAATCAGATTCATCTCAATATCTTATCTGTATATGTTCAGATGGCACTGTGTAAAGCTATGCAATGATACTAGCCCAGATACATTGGCTAAGGCCAATTTAGTAAGGGTTTCTTCTCACAGCATTTTCTCTCTGCATGGAGTGCCATACAGACATATCTTCCTAATGCTTCCACTTCTGCAACTAGCAGAGTTTCCTCTAGCTGCAGTAACAGCAGCTTAGGTTGCAATGACAATCGCAGAGTTTAGGCTCTCAAATCTCTAAAGTACTTTTGAAAATTGCATGCAATATTTATTACCCCTTCAAATTGCAATTCAAGGGAGAAGCAGAAGAGTCAGACTGCCCTTCATTACGGTTTCCTGACCCTTTATCTAATGTAAAAAACTATTTTTAATTGCTGGTATCTTTGCCAAATCTTAAATATCACCTTGTATGGCCTTAAATGAACCCCAGTGGGTGTAAGCATTATGACATTGTCTAATTACATGGTCACATATGAATTTTGTTCTAAACTATTTGTGCTTCAGTCTGTGCACAGGACAGAAGGAGCTTAGCTCAAAAACATATATTCAATTTTAGTTCTCTTCCTATTGCTCAATATGTCCCCCATGCCTTATTTACTGCACTGTATCCAAACCCTGCTATGAAGATAATTACTATGTCCCTTCCAGGTTTTTTTACGGTGCTTGTTGCTATAGTACCTGAACATTTTACAAACTTTAATGAATTTATATGCACAAAACCCCTCTGAGGTGAGAGGCAGTATTATTCCATTTTGCAGATGCTGAAAAAAAAAAAAAAAAAAAAAAGAGAGAGAAAAGAAAGCCTTCACCATTTGAAATGATGAGGTCTGAATTTTTGCTCTGCTACCTTATATATTCAAAAATGCATAGAACTATTTGTTTAGCAGAGGTATCAAATATGTCACCCAGAAAATCAGGAGTGAACATATGGTGCAAACAGAAGACTTAAATGTCACTAGCCCAGTACCTATAGCAGTGACATCCATCTTTCCAGACCATTGCTCAGTTGTCTTGACTTGAGACTCTCTTTCCCTTCCTCAAATCCTTGCCCAAGCAACCTAGCCTTATAGCAAATGAGGCGTGGGTCTATACTGGAAGGCAGGTCTAAGCCCTCCTCCCAGCACACCAGAAGGAAGCTCTGCCAGTTCTGTAGGTCAGCTGCTGATGGGGTATTTAAGGAGAGCTCAGTGGGGGCAAGACTGTGATGGAGATGGTAAATGAGTTTTCTGCTCTGATGCTCACTATAGAGAGACTGGGAGGAGCTCCAAACCAATTGAGAAGACTCAGCAAGGAATGTCTGAAATTAAAGAAACTGTGGAAGAAGTAATTGAACAAAGAGACAGAATAAATGCTACTATATCACTGGGACTCCATGGTATTCACTCAAGAGTCTTAAGTGAACTAAAGGATGATATCACTGAATTATTGATAGTGGTGTGTAACCTTTCTCTTAAAATTTCACTCATTTCTGAGGAGGGGAGAGTGGTGAATGCAGCACAAATTTCTTAAAAGGTTTCCAGGGATGATCTCCAACGTTGCAAACCTGATGTTTGAGTTTTGTAAATTAATAGAAGCTCTGATAAAAGACAGAATGAGTGGATATCTGTGTATTTGGATTTTCTGGGAAGATAAAGCATAGCTACTCTATGGAAGGCTAGTCTTCAAACACAGTGGAAGTCTCTGAGGGGGACAACAAGCATGTTATTAATGATGATCCTGCTGATATCCTGCCTGGATTTCCAGAAGACTGTTGGGAAGAAATTTCTCACTACAGGATTTTAAGGAAATAAAACAAGTAAGCAAGAAGGTCCTAGCTAGGCTAAAACATAAGCTAAGAAACATAAACAGGGGATAGTAATAAATGCTTGATTTTCAAAATACAAGGAGGGCTCCAACAATCTTCTAGCAGCTGTGCTGTGAAACATGTCTATAAGTGACCTGGAAAGCCCAATAAATAGCAAGGTGACAAAACTGGCTGAGCTGAGTGAGTCAGGCCCTAGGCTGGCTGTAAAGAATTGCAGAATGGGATTATGAGACAAGGAAGTAAACCAGCAGGTGAAATTCAATATAGATAACATGGTGCAGATGGGAAATAATAATCCTGAATTTACATACTAAATAATTGTCTCTGACCAGACTATAACAGCTCAGGACTGAGACCTTGGGTTTTATCATAGAGGTCCAGAAAAACATCAGCTCTGGGCTCAGCAGCAATCAGAAAAAAATATTGGAGTTTAGGGGTAAAAAGAGGAAAGGAAAGGAAAGGAAAGGAAAGGAAAGGAAAGGAAAGGAAAGGAAAGGAAAGGAAAGGAAAGGAAAGGAAAGGAAAGGAAAGGAAAGGAAAGGAAAGGAAAGGAAAGGAAAGGAAAGGAAAGGAAAGGAAAGGAAAGGAAAGGAAAGGAAAGGAAAGGAAAGGAAAGGAAAGGAAAGGAAAGGAAAGGAAAGGAAAGGAAAGGAAAGGAAAGGAAAGGGCACTACCTCTTTATGGCTATGGTCCAACTGCACTCTTGACATTGTGTATCATCCTCCTGAACCTGCATGACTGCTCTTATGTCTTATCCTGCTGCGAAGAAGGCAACAGCCTCAGGTATGTGGTCAGGTATCAAAATGCATAATGCAAAGGAGCTGAATTAGGTCATATCCTATTCTCTGATTATAGGATAGAAGAATGTCTGATTACAGTGTCTTGGGACTTCTATAAAACAGGTTTGAAAAATCAATGCCTTGTTATGTTTTGAAAATGAACTGAAGTTGAGAAATGAAACCCACATATTTAAAGGTGCTAAGACTCATGAGAACATTTTCATTTTATCCGTTTGAAACACATACAATAAAAGCTGAGAATCTGTTTAGGGATAGCTCTGCATCTGAGAAATGCTCACATCCACACTGCACACAGGATGTTGTGGGAATAGACAAAGAGTAATCCAAAGCTGTGTTTCAAGTCAGGAGAGAAAGTAGATGCCAATCAATAGCTGTAAGTAAATTGGAGCTGGCACCTTAAGTGCCTTAAATGTTAGAAGTTGAACCTGAAATGGTATCCCGATTCTTAAAGAAAGGTAGCAAATGACTTGCTGAAGAAATGGGTGAGATAATCAAAATGAGTAACATTGCTGAATCTTGAACAGAGTGCAGAATCTGGGTGTAAGGAATGAGAAGATGAGGCAGGAGTGGATTGCCAGTTTCCAAGTACACACCACACAAAACAGAAATTGTGTGAGGCACAGCTGTAAAGAAGAAATCTGTTTGGTGTTCATCTTAGATGGGTGTACATGTAGTAAATAAAATCACAGTTCTCAGACACCTCTCTCTCACCTTATATGATTTTTTTTCTTTTATAACCGGTGTACACAACAAAAAACATGAATCCAAATAACTACATAAAACAAAATAATCCTCCCTTCTAAAATTGAGAAGAAATTAAAGTAGATATATTTTCCTTTAAAAGAATCTCTCATTATTATCTTCAGAGTGTTTTTCTGATAGTGAAATGAGTGATAAGATGGTTCCTGATGAAAAGGAAAGCCTTTTAATTTACTAAGGAAAAACCCCAGAAGGCTGCTGTGACTGGCATTATTAAAACTTGCTCTTCTGTAATTGACTTGGGTCTAATCTAACTTATTTTCTCAGCATTAGTGTTGGTCATGATAGTGAAACAATATTACTCACTCCAAGAAATATCAAGGATCATATTATTTTTTTCAGAAAATAAACTAGATGGCTGGGAGGTAAAGATCCCACCACCATCAAGAAAGAAGTTTGCTTATACAAACAGTAAATTGGTATGGATATTTTAAGTTCATTTTTGAGATTGACTTCATGTTGCCCTCCTGTTCTATATAACTGCATAGCTGCACCAAAATAATTCATTAGCAGTGTGGGGCTTCTAGCAAGAACTGGTCTGCAGGTAACTCATCTCTCTTTCTTGGGTTGTTCCCCCTTCCTGCATCAGAGATTTATAAAAAAATAATAATAATAAAATAAAAATAAAAATCAGAGATGGGGAAGAACAGAATGATCTGGTGGGAGGAGGAAATTTTGGGGCAAGTGTAGGCAGCTATCATATGCTAAAGACCCACAAAATTGAATGCATTTGAATGCATAGCATGTTGAAACAGAACTGATCTTGGGTGTGAGTGCTAGTCCCTGTCTGATCACTGGGAATTGCATGAGGAGTTGGGGATAACTAGCTTTCCTAGACTTCAGGGAAGTTCTAAGCCCAAAAGTCATTGGACATACTCCAGTGATGCCTTGTAGCTGTTAACAGAGTGACTTAAAAAGAGACAATCCATGTACCACAGGTGTTGGGCCTTACCTTGGTTGAAGAAGGCAGCACCAGCACACAGTTGAGTGTGGTTTCACAAAAAAAATAAAATAATTAAAAAAAAAAGAAATGGGGCAGTCTCTAAGTGTGACTGAGTACACAGCCCTGGAGTGCCCAGAAGCCAGTGCTCCCATTGGCACCCTTTGGTACCCCTAATCCCATGTAGGCTGCCTGCCACCAGCTCACTGGATGTCAGCAAAATATAGGGGTGAAAGGGTGTTTTGCAGAATGGGACCTGTGCACTGTGACAAGGGCATAGCTGAGATGGTACTGGAGGAAATGGAGGGCTGAGATCATGCCGTGGTCAGATATATTGACTACAAAAACTGCATTTTCTCACACCCATCATTGTGGTATTCAGTCAGGCCTGTTGAAATTAAATTTCCTGTCATATTGATTTATTTTGCATTCATCAAAGGAGACTAAGATTTTTAAGTGACTAAAATTGGAAATATATTTTAATTTCACACTCAGGCATGGGAGTTGCATCTTTTGTGAAGCTGAAATTTTGATAGCGGTAAATTTCCAGCTTCCTACTGACAGTATCATTAGCTCATATTAATACCCTTTCTCCTCTCAGTGAGGAGTATGTACACCAAAGACAGTGGATTTACATTGTTTTACAATGTAGATGAACAGAAGCAGAACTGTAAATGGAGCATCAATTCTCATTGCAGTGGCTTCTAATTCAGGGCTACATGAAATTTCTCCAAACACTTCTCTTTTTCGTATCTATGGCATTTATGAAATGAAGGTCCACTTGCAGCAGTTTTTATTTCTTATTATTTCTTTTTGTCACTGTTATCTTAAGTCAAGATTATAAGTTGTCTCTTTGCTGAAAGTTGTAAAATCAAGTATGACTTATGCATTATATATATTTATGCAAAGTGAAAGTTAATTTGGTCTAACACAATGCAAGCTACCCTCAAAACTTTACTTATATTTTTCTAATTCATTTCTTCTCTTTTATAGAATGATTTAAAGAACTCATTTTATTTGAGTAAGCTCTGTATCTCTTGATTAAAGTAATAATTTACCTTTTTTTTTTTTTCCTAATACAATAAAATACTTTATTCTAGGGTGTGCTTTTTTTTTTTTTTTTTTTTTTTTTTTTCTGACCTGAAATTTTACATCTCTGAGATCAAAAGTTTTAATGTATTAATGAGGACTAGCTTGTTTCAGAGCTTGTATGGAAACTTTCAAATACCATTAAGGTGTTGCAGGAAGAATGTGGCTTTCATTTAATCAATGAGTGGTTCTTATTCAACTTACGCCCAGTGTTGTTGCAAGATATTATGGTACTCAGAGGACAAACCTTAAAAACAAGGACTTTTTAGACTTGGTCAAAATGCCAAAGATTTAAATGTTGGTTGTGTTCCTGTTTAGACCAAAAATTTGAAGTCGTAAAAAAAGCTAACTGTTCAGAAGTGAAACTGTCTTGAAAAAACTTTTCATGTCATTCATCTCTGCTAGACTATCCTGTCATTCTTCCTCCATTTCTGTTTGTAACTGTTGTAGTTCCACTTTAATTCATCTGTAATGCATTTACTGAGTGAGAGAAAGAAAGTGACGAAACTGTGAGGTTGCTCCTTTGTACTAGCAGTAGAGCTGGGAAATGGATGCTCTGAATTTGCAGGGAGGAATTATATACCGCTTACTAAGCAAAGGCTTGGATCTGAGAGTTGGAAGCAGAGATAATTACCTCCCACCATCCCAGAACCAGACACCAAAATACTCTTGCAGATAGACCTTAACTTGACATAAACTATGGCTTAGACAGTTTGTTGGCACTGAGAAGCCCAGTGTAACATTTGTTCCTTCACATTTTCCACGGAGCCTAGAGGTTACAGCTGAAAACTAAAGGTTACAACACCTGTTATGGAAGAAGCCCTTCATAATCTGGGAGCTTGTTACAACTTCTGAAGTGATTTAGGCAACATGAGTCAGATCTTCAAAGGGATTTAAATGTTGAAAATGTCAAGGGTTTTTGATGACTAGGCATTGAAAAAAAATGAAGTACCCCTCTGTATCTTTAGCAATGGAAACCCTTTAAATGCAGCGTGAAGATCCTTAAAGATATATTTAGCTTGCACAGCAGGTAGGTGGTCTGTGTCCAAGAACTTAATTCTCTTCTGAAAGTGGACCCAAGATTCCTAATTCACTCACTTTTGAAATGTGATATTTTTTCTTTCCTTCCAACTGTTCCTTGCAGTTATCTTGCTCTATATATAAACTTAAAAATGAAAGAATTTATAGCATAGTTATATCACAAGTCCAACTTGCTTGATTTCTAGCCTACACGTAAAAGCTGACTAACATTTCTAACATTTTGAGGTTGGGATATGGGAATCACATTTTATTATTTATCTACTTGTGCTTTTTGAAGACCAGCAATTCCATTTTATTGAAATACATAATCTTAGTATGCCAGACATCAGTGCTATGAAATGTCATCTGTGCCCATTTCTTTATATTGTAAATCCTTGAACATTGCAAAAGAGGTTAGATTAAAGAGTAGTAGCACTTAAAAGACAATGAATAAATTGTAAATTACATATCTGTACATGTGGGCCTGACTCTAATTCTTATTATGATCCATTTATGCTGGCAGAAAAACACGTCTCTCAACTAGGTGTAAATATATTTTGCAAGAAGTTCTGCTTCACACTCCTTGAACTAGCTTGGCTCCCTGCTGACTAATAGCCATGAGAACATGGTCTTAGGCTGTTCATGTTAGCATAATTATACAGATCACTGTAAAAATTAACATTAGTTGTTTACACAAATATCAGAAATTTACATTTGTATAACCCCCATAAAATATATAAAGGGACCTGAGTCTTATCTATATCAAAAGTTTGTCTGTATCGTACTTTGTAGGCAGGTAAGAACTCTTTCATACTTTGTTTACTGTGTTTATCCTCCAGGCTATTTGAGAGCAGTGTGAGCTTGATTTGCGGAATACAAAGAATCAGCTATCTACCTGTATTCAGAAGACGGTTGTATAAATCTGGGTTTGGTGATTTCCTAACTATGCTCAATAGCTCCTAGACAAACCAGCAGAAGCCACTAACAGTTCCAGGCAAACTAACATATGCACACATCAGGAGTAAATAAAAGTCATACCTCACCTGCAGAGAAGCCTGCTCTACCCATTTTTTAAATAAATCTGCCTCTTTCCTTATTCACTGTGGTATGAGTAGCTGTGGTTAGTTGTATTACACTGGTACAAGATTTGCGTGAATGGGTAAACTGAGCCCTATATGTTCAAAGTAGCAGTCTTAGTTAACTCATTTATCAATTGAACAGAAACCAAATGCTATTACAGTGGGAGGAGGAGGAGTTGTTTATATTATAACTTCATCTGGCCCTGTACCTGTTATTTGGGAGGCTCCTACAAGCTCTTTGAAGTCATTTTTCTCATATTGACATCCTCCCTTTCCATATGTTTTTAGACACTACAGTATGAATTATGCTTATTATGGAAATGACAGCCAAATCTATTTTGCTCTTACAAGTGATGTGCCAAGACAGCCTCTGTTCTGTCAGCAAGCATTGCCAAAGTACAAATGCATATGGCAGCAACCCTTTTTCAAGTTAAAACAGAAACGTTGAAAACTGACTTCACTAATTTATCAAAATTGCTTCCTGGCTCTCCTGGGTTTTCTTCTGGCGGCTACAAGACATCCTTCTCCAATGCAACTGGAAACTCTTTGGAGCTAAGTCAATATTTTCATTCACAATTCATGTTAACACTGGACCTGAACATTGCAAGGTGCTGAATCTCTTGAAGGGAAGGCAGCCATTGCTTTACAACAAAGAAATTGTGGTCCTTCTCTAGTGGTATGACATTATTTTGGAGTTTGTACAATTACTTATAGTTGTGAGAAATTGGTTTGAACTACTACTAACAGAATATCATTTCTTTATCAGTATACTTCCCTCTCATTGTATATGAATGCACCTGTGAGGTCAAGACAGACAAAAAGTAGGCCCCAACTCCTTTTTCTTCCACAGAATTTAAAATATCAATACCGGAAACAGTGGGAATACAGCCTTCCTCTCTGTCCTGCAGAACCTTTGATGGTTGGCAGTCGTCTGGGAGTTTGGGGCATGGTCCACCAAGCAGGAGAGGTGCTTTGCTCGTTTACTCTTTAACATTGACATCTATCCCTGTTTCTATCCTGAGAACTGGAGGGCCCAGTACCATTGTCCTTCAGCCACGGAGAAGTATCACTCAGATGTTCCATGCTTTATGAGGCTGACTTGGAAAGAGATCTGCATGCTTTACTTCCTTAACAATTATTTACAATGTTATTTGTTAACTGAATTCACTGATAAAGTTCTTCATTGTCTTTAGGTATTTATGAATGCTGCAGTCATGTTACTTACCTTTACTAGCTCTCCTTAGTATACAAAGAACCTCTTTTTATACTCGTTGTTTTTGGTTTTTTTTGTGTATAGTGAATCTATTAAACACACTTTCATTTTGTGTAGTGTAAGCATCTTGCTGGGCAATGGCTTTTTTTAAAATGTGAGTGGATCCTGACTTTCTTCAGTGAAGTAGCAGTAACACCTCTGATAGGTGATGATGCAGCAATCTCAAATAAGGGATAGTGTGACAGAGACTTAAGTTACTTTCTCCCTATTCTAAAGTTTCTTGTGCAAGAATGAAAAAGCCACTTCATCTTGGTGTTTGTGTTTGGTGTTCAGCATTTTTAAAATGAATGTTTTTTAGGTACTATTGACCACAGACCAAACCCTTAGCTGGTATAAATCATTATAGGCCCTATTGTCTTCAAATATGATATTGATTTACACTAGTTAAGTGCATATCCAGGATTTCTCAGTGTAACCACTGGGAAAAAGCAGATTTCCAAGCCTTTTCTTCATTCAGGTCATGATCTATCAGTGTTTTTTGTAACTGTCACCTGAGAAATGGCTTTCTGAAATCTAGGCATTAGCAAAATGAGTAATATTGGATCCCTGCACAGGAATTCCTCCACCAAGTGGCTAGTCCCACATATTTTTCATCTCCTTAGGAATAGGAGGTTATATAAGTAATGAATTGAAGTGAGTGGGTTTTTTTTTTTGGCTTGAGACTTTGAATACATTACAAGATTGGGGTGAGAACAGAATATCTTTTATTGTTTCTCAGAAAATCCAAGGTTGATAATTTTTTCCCTCATAAGTTAAATTTCAGGCATGTGCCCTCTGAAGTCAGTGTCAAAATTCTCCTCAGCATCAAGCAAGAGCAGGACTAAGTCGGCTGATGGCACTGCTCTGAGCTGCTCCTGCAGGAGAGTTGTACACTAGATTAGAGAGTCCCTAAATTGGACAGGTCTGCCCCTGTGTCTGGCTGTCACTTGGCAGACATAACAGTGCTAAGTTTAGCTTTGTATTGATTGTAATTTGCTGTGGGATGCTGGGCAGGGAGGAAGATCTAGAAATGGAAGATTATAATGTATTATTGCATTTACAGTATTGATATTATTGCAAATAGTTCCCTAATTTCTACAGGAATATTTTGGGCACAGACACATAAAAATACTAAAAATAACAGCTTTGTTCCATCATTTGGAGAGCCAAAAAGTGTTAGATTATATATTGTGCAATAGAGCTAGTTCTTTTCATAAGTTGGGAACTGTTTAAGATCTTTCTGAACTTTTTTTTTTTTTTTCCTAACTGCATTTTAGATTAACCAGAGTCTACAAATTTGCATTAATAGATTTTTGAAAGCAACTGTTAGTAGGAAATGAAGCTACAAAGTGTCCAACTGAGGGAAACTCTGAAAATCCCAAAGTACTTAACTTTATTTAAATAAAGAAATATCTAAAGAGTAGTAGGAATCTGACATGTAAAAGTTTCCAGAAGGCTTTCCAGAAGCTCTACAGCTGTACATCTGCACAGCCCTGGAGGGTCACAGTTACTACACATAGGGTAGGAATGAGGAACTAGAGGTGCTTGCTGAGGTGTATGATTTGGATGAAATAACCTGTGCTGAAAAAAATGATGGGAAGGAAACAACCAGCTCAGCCTTTCCCTTTTATTTTTATTGAAAGTGTAAAGTTCTTTCTTTTGTTTGGGGAACACCACCAGATAATGAGACTGGGAATGACCACTTCAACTTCACTGAAGAACAATTAAGCCTAGTGTGGGTATGAGTCCTATTAAATGGATTTGAAAATACATATGGGGGTGGCAACTAAAAACCATATCAACTGTGCAGTTAAGTAGTGGGATAAGCAAAATGCTTAGAAGCTGCTCCTTTGCATGGACACTTCACATCACAATGACTGTAGTCTTTTACCAAAGATACAGAACCACTTTACAATTCCTTTTGGAACAAAAGGAAAAAATACAAATAAAAAAACAAATAAACTAAGCACAACCAAGTACAAGCCCCACTTTAAACCATTTTCTAAAGCACTTTTTATGGCATTTGCCAGACAGTTGCTAGTCAGAACTGCTGTCCTTCACAGTCTCTGTTTACTGCATGGCAAGGAAGTCTAAGGCACTTGCTGCTTTATAGGAACACTGTCCATTTACCCATAATGGTTTCAACTGCTCCAGCTCTGAGTATGTAGTGATATGACCACATCTGCATGCAGATTACCTAGTCCTGCTGGGGTTGGTCAGGCATGAATTACCCTTGGTAAACCTGTAAATGTTGTTACCACTCAGCTTTTGGTGGTTGATATGTTCGGACATAGCTTCCAAGAAATTTTGTTCTTCCTTTTCCTGGAAACTGGGGTTAGGATGCCTACTCTGTTGTTCCTCAGATCAGCCTCCTTGCCCTTGTGAAAGAGTAATGTGATGTTTGCCTTACTCCAGACATCAGGCTCTGCCTTTGATTGCCACAACCTTTTGAAGATGATAGAGAGTGACCTTTCAATGACATTGGCCAGCTCCCACAGCATTGTTGGCACCCACAGCATCCCATACTATAAATATCCAATTTGCTAAAGTGGTCCCTAAGTCTATCATTCTCTACTTCATGTAGTGCCTCCCTTCTTCAGAGACTCTCCTAAGGCTTAAGAAACTGAGAGGCATATGTTCAGACTTTACCAATAAAAGTTGAGGCACAGAATGCATTGAGTACCTCATCCTTTTCCATGTTCCTCATCATTTTCCCTGTCCCTATGTCCTCTTCCCTACTGATCAGTGTGTCCACATTTTCTTCTGTTTTATTTTTGCTGATGATATGCTCTAGAAGCAATTTTTCTTGTCATTCAGATTGCTTACTAGTTTCCACCTCAGCTGAGCTTTGGCCTTCCTAATTGTATCCCTGCAGGCCTGGGCAATGCCTTGATACTCCACCTGGCTCGGTCATTCCCACTTCCATACCACATAGCTCCAAGGATTTGTATAACGGATAGAATGTTTTGCTGTACACTGCAAAAATTTTCCTTTTGCTCCTAATACCACTTGCTAGGGTCAACTCCAGTCATCTCTGGCCACTCTGTAAATGAATTTAGTTGCTGCCATCTTGTGATCACTGCCTCCTTGTGACCAGACTCTACAGAATCCCAAAATTGAACCTCATACTGTAGTCTAAAAACCAGGAGGTAGAGTTAAATTGTTGCTTTCCTTATAGTAAACATTAGATGACTAATTAGCAAATAATTGATTACGGGGACAATCATACTGAACAAATGTTAGTTTTCTCTGTGTGAGTTGTTGACCTTTTATCTGGACAGCTGTTTTCAAATGCTTGTGTCAGATGATGTTGAATACTTCATCTGTAAGAAAGATAAGTTGTCACTCCTAAGAAAGAAAGTATGAGGGTGTACATCTAGCAAATTTACAACATGGATTGTATAGAATGAGACTGGTAGAACGTACACCATTCACTCTCCAGACATTATTCATGCATTATACATAATAAGGCTTTCTTGTAATGGTGTTTGAGAATAAATAGTCTTAAGTGCTTACATGCTACAATAACAGAAACTCACTGTGTTATTTCAGAAGGAATAAATGGACCGACATGTCCATATATGAAGGAATGAGAGAAGAAACCTTCAGAGATATAAAGGAACTAAACATGTGAAACATGGTCTTGAAATAAAATATTTCTACCCCCCCCCCCCCAACTTTTTACAGGGTTTTTCCACTCAGATAATGTAGATCCTTAGGTACAATTATAACATCTTTAGAAGATTGTTAGATTATATGAAAGAGGAAATAGTAATATACGTACAGAGAGATACTGAGAAAGAGGGTATATGGTTTGAGTCAGAAATCCTCTGATCTCAAAAGAAGCAGATGATGCAGATAAAACACAGGCTTCACTGGCACAGCTAGCAGGGAACTTTTATGTGTACATAAAGCAATTATAAAAGGTGTTTGATTTTGCATTAAAGGAGCCAATTAGTTCCTTTTTTGACTAAAAATATATATTTCTACTTTTTATATTTTCAGCAGACAACAAACCAAAATGAAGCTTGGTAGAAGTCATTGACTCGAAAAAGCTTTTAAAGCATTTTAGTGCAGTAATTCTGATGTGAAAAGTTCCCCCACATTGAGACCATTTTCCCATGTAGAGGGTTTTTAAAAAAAAATAAAAAATTGACAAAGATGGTAGCTTCAGAAAGTTCCCGTTGTTCTGGGGTAGAATTGGACATTAAAAGGCAGACAGGAGCAACTGTTTGCTGGGCAGCCTGCATGAATGACATGTTGGCTGTAGCTGTGGTGAACCTTTGCTGTGGGGTTATCCCTTGCAGGGTTGTTTGTTGGTTTTGTAAGCATATTTCCCTTGAAAACAGGAAGAGGTCAAGAAATGCCAGCAACAAGTAACTGACCATGACACAGAACAAAGAGCACTGGGTCTGTGATACACTGGAGAGTGCTGGAGTCTCTGTTTGTTTTTCACTGTTGTAATTGCACTGTTGTATTACACAACATATTTAGCTTTTGGTCTCGTGTGGGAGCAGCTTTCAGGAAGGTTTCTGCAGCATAATAGCTTCCCATGAGGAGTGGTTTCAAAGGGCAACTATAGGATATAGATATAAGAGAGCTGCTGATCTTAACATGTTTTCCTAGTGATTGTTTCTGAATAACCGTGTTTTAAAGTACTAACATTCATTTATTATAGAGCATTTATGTAGTGGGAAACACTGCAACCTATCTAATACTCCTCCATTTCTTGTAACCTCTTAAAAATCATTGCTGTTATTTCCAGACATTATTTAAATATTTTAAATAAAAAATGTTGTTGATAAAACAGAATGGTTGAAACAAGACTAAATTGATTAATGGATATGTAGATAGATGATATATAAAAAGTCTTGGAGGCTGTTTTATGAGATCTGAGGATCAAGGTTGTTGTCCTGGCACAGAATGAAAGGTGTCTTGTCACAGATATGTTTGGCAGCCTTTTAAGGATTTGAGAATGCTTCATTCATATTCACAAGAGCATGGAAGTAGGTCAATCACCACAATGTGTCATGCTCATGGAATACACCAGCAACACCATGACTTTTTATCCTTTCGGCTGTTGTGAATCTACCCATATATAGAAGTGAACAAATGGAGAAGTCCCAAAGTTCACTTCAATTTCCAATACCAATCAATGCCGACTCTGTTTTAAGATTTTGAATGAATGCTAGCACTAAGATTTTAAGCCTTTTGCAAATATCTTCAGCAGGTTTTGATAGAGCTTCTCTGATTCTTTGGTAATGCACTTTGAACCATTGTATGTAATTATTTTCTTGGGCAACTTCCAGAAATCAAAAGACAATAGCATATATTCTGATTGGCCTTGATTATTACCAAGGGAAAAACTCATTTAATCTGAACATATAGCTTTCTTATGCTTTCATGGTGTAATCTTAGAAAGGGAGATGACACAAGCAATGCTCTGGCTTTTAACATAGGCCATGCCTTTTTCATGCTAAACATAACCTGCTAAATTGAAAACACCTCTTGAAAGTATCCATTCAAGAATTTTTATGTATGCTGTTAATGTGAACAACCTTCATAGTTTGTTACTCAACTGCTTTTAAGAATTTCAGATAGAAAGAGTACTCAATAAATAAATAAATATGTGGGTAGTAAATTCAGAAGGCTTTCACTGCAGATCATGCTGTAAAAGGATATTTCAAAAATCATGTTCTCCAGAAATGTTTAAGTAAAATATGCCTTTATTGTTGGCAAACAGTACTGCAGATAGATGCTTTACTAACATTTGGCATTTCTCCATTTCCTCTCTCTTACTTCCTTTTTTCACAAGGCTGATTCTTTAATTTAAAAGTTGTTTTTTTTTTTTTTTAAAAAAAAGGTATCTTGTAGAAACAGCAAAGATTAATTTGTTTAGATAGACAACAAGAAATTATCTCCTGAGAAACAGTGTCTGTTGAAGAGCGTATTAAGAAACTGAACTGTTCCAAAAGCAAGGAAGTCTCCAAATTCATGATAAATGTTTAAGGTTTTTTCCTTTGCATGGGAACAAGAAGTCAGTTCTGAGCCATCCAGCACCTGTATTACTCTGGGCATACAGACTTTTCTTTCTACTAACAGTAAGCAGAAGAAAGTTATAAAAAAACAATCTAGGCTTTAGGAGGCTATTGGGTAGGTGCCTGAGCTAAGGAGGTTTTTGTTTTGCAAACCATGCCTCTCTGCGACGGATGACACTGAACAGACAACACTTTAACCAGAAGCATTTTTACCACTAGTCAGAAGCAAAGGGAGGCTTTTCTGCTGCTGTAAAATCATGAATTTCAGTTGCTGAGATTACGATCTGTGGGACGCACTAAGTGGGATGTAAACCATAATGCTGATGTTAGCTGGCTTCCCAGCTGAAGTGCCGTATGCAGCAGCTAATCACCTGCTTCTGAGAAGAGAGGAGGTATGAGGAGAGTTTGTTTTTCCTATAAATTGATCTCTGATCCTTTCATCCCTCAGTATAGCCGTACTTGTTTAGTCTACTGAGGCCTCTCAGGGGTAACACATAATGAAGTACAATCGTGCAAGGGTGTTCATAGCCACAGCAGTGCTGTTAGCTGTGCTCTTTAATGGATTTGGATAAAACCTTGCTCAGCAAATAGCATGCTGAAAACAAATGTTCTTTTTGTTGTCTTAGGATATACTGTCCCTGTTACTGTACTGCATTTGTTTTCAAAACAGACCCAGACACGGTAGCATTTTGGTCTTTGAACTTTGAGCTGCCCAGTTGTCAGGTACTGATGCTTCAGTGTGAACCTTAGCACAGAAATGAATCACTGGCTTTGAAATACGAGGAGAACATGTGCTGTCCTGATGGGCGAACCATGTGGTAGCTTTCTAATGTCTTTGTAATTTTACTAAAATCAGAGCTTCCATGGAGAAGTAAATTAAGGAAATACCCAGCTTAATGCAGTCTGTTTGAGCTGCTCCATGCTGTGCAGCCAACCACGAGGGGAGCAGAAATACAGCCTTAGGCCAGCAAAGGTGGTGAGTCTGAAAGCTCAAGGGGTGACCAAACCACCCAGCACGTTTTCAGGCAGTTTATAAAGGTGGCAAAAATCATTAAATCCATTCCACTGCTGCTCACCAGATGTCACTGCAGAAATGAATTAATTGCACACAGGGAGCCAAACTGTGTTTCCCTTTCTGACACAGAACTGGACCTTGACTTGGACTCTGCAAGAGGACAGTGCAGATCATCACCTTTTGTGATCCCATCTTTGAGCATTAGGGCTTTTAAACCACAAACCATTACCAAAAAGGTGACTAATCTCTCATTGAAATCAATGACAAATGTGGAATTCGAAGTTTGCCTGATGTGCATGTGGGGAAAGAACAGCCTGATTTACCCCGCTGTCCTGCCTAGAAGTGGGAATGGACAGGACATTGGTTTTGCCTCTGTTTGCTGGCTGAAGAAGCAGTGTTGGGGTTTAAGAAATTGCTTACTCCTAAAATCCTGGAGGAGGAAGGAACCACGGATCAGCCTGTAAGCCTCACAGCTCCCCAGGCCACCTTTGGGTCAGACAGTACCCTTCTCTCTGTGTCTGAGGTCACAGATTCACTACCTGCCATGTCCTGGAAACTCTTGCCCAGAATGTTTGCTCCCCTGGTTGGCAAACATATTCAGGAATGGGATAGCAGGAGGGAACGTTCATTCAACAGGCATGCCTTTGGTGTACCAGGTCACAGTCTGAAAATGCATGAAGGTGTAAATAAGAGGTCTGATATTTCACCAAAATTTCAGAGCTTAAAATTCCTGCTGGAACAACTGAAATGTAAGGCTGAAATGAAAGCACAAAACACTGTAAAATTCTTATGGCTTTAATGCCAGCGTGCTTGTTGGAGTAGTTATTCACTGTAGATATGGTTAGTGGTATGCAGGCAGCAGATTTTTAGTTCTGTGGCATTTTGCTGACTTTACAGTAAAATGGTCTTCCTTTCTCAGATTTTAATGTGCTATGTCAGGAGTAAATTATATAATGGATGCCTGGGACTTTCTGTCTTGTGGTCTGACTCTATAACAGATTTCACCCTTCTTTTCCTCAGAGAGGGTAATTAATGGAGTGCACTATGATTTCCATATGAGATAATCTTCAGAGAACTTTATTTAGTTGTTTAGCCTTGTGAACCATTTGGCTTTAAAAGAAACTATGTTGAGACTATATTGTGCAAAGTACAAGCAGTATTTATGATTTATTTTTTTTTTTTTCTACAGAGAACCTCTTTAATGTATTCAGGTTTCTGTTTCTTATTGATGTAAAAATTTGTATGTATTTTCGTATTTTCACTATTTACCTACCTCTATAAAGCTGTGTATAGGCCTTTGCATTCAGAAGTGGTTTAACAGTTAATTGGTTTCAATGAACTGAGAACCTTTTCCATAGGCTTCCATTGTGGGATCAGGTTAGTTAACAATTTAGCTAGTTTACTTTTAAGTAGTGTATGCCTCAGTTTCATGGTGAAAGTTAGTAGAGAGACAGGTGTCTGTAAAGCAAAGACCTTATTATCACGCAGAAGAAAATCTGATGATCCTGATCTTGGCAAACTGAACTAACTCACACTAGTCCTGAAATGTTTTTTGTTTGTTTTTTTACTTTTTTTTTTTTTTTTTCACCCAAAAGACAACATGGAGAATAGATGAATAGATCCAAGAAAAGGGGGAACATGAAAAAGAGAAATGAGTATTCTCTCTGGCTTTATTGTCTTTGTTCATCTGCAGTAGTAAAAGTTGCCTAACTGAGTATGTGGTAAAATAATCATTTGTCAAAGAGGTAAACTTACTGTACACCAATGTTCTGCATTTAAAAGATCCCTAGTGTGCTATGAACTATATAGTGTTCATAAAAACTCATACTCAAGAGTCAAATATTCTTCCTTCTTCAATTACTGCAGTTTTCCACTGTCTCTAAGGATGGGTTATTAAACACTCAGTGTCAAGACACACTACGTTGTACTTTGTATGATGTATGATAAATTCATTAGGCCATATTTTTTTTGATTTCTGATTATATATATGTATGGTTATCATAGACTCCAATTTAAGAAGAAAGAAAGAAAGAAAGAAAGAAAGAAAGAAAGAAAGAAAGAAAGAAAGAAAGAAAGAAAGAAAGAAAGAAAGAAAGAAAGAAAGAAAGAAAGAAAGAAAGAAAGAAAGAAAAAAGAAAGAAAGAAAGAAAGAAAGAAAGAAAGAAAGAAAGAAAGAAAGAAAGAAAGAAAGAAAAAAGAAAGAAAGAAAGAAAGAAAGAAAGAAAGAAAGAAAGAAAGAAAGAAAGAAAGAAAGAAAGAAAGAAAGAAAGACAGACAGACAGTAGGAGTCTCCTAAAAGTCAGTAAGTCAATAGGCAGGTTGATTCTTGATTCTGAGAATACTGTGCTTTAGTCCATGAAAGCCTGAGGTCATTTTTGCCTGGACATTGCATAAAGTATGCCTGCCAGATTCAATATATATAATCCAATGCCAAGTGACTGAAATTAGGGTTTTACTGTTTGATCTTTCAGGCAAGTAAGCAAATTGTCACTTTCATTTCCCAATAATTGCTGGGATAACAGATCTAGCTGTTCTTTTTTCCAATGTACACTATTAACCAAGGTATGGAGGAAAGAGTCTGATCAAAGGTAATTAACGAATCTGAACAAGATTTCATTGGGGTATTGGATCACATTTCCTTTACACATGTCAAAGGGAGTATATCTAAAAAAAGGACAAGGCTGGTTAAATGGAAATGAAGCTTCCAGAGGAAGTTATGTTCTTTTAGAGGTAATATGCTAAAAAGCTGAGATTATAAAACTACTGCTGAAGGAGCAGCATGCTCTTACACGTTGCTAAGTGCCCCCAAGCTGACATCATCATTAGTTATTTATAGCACACTAGTATCTGAAGGTCCCAGTAAGATGTAAGGCCTCCTGATATCATCCTCTGTCCAAACTAGAGGAATGTCCTCGGTCCCAAAAAGCTCGCAATGTCATCTAATCTCATTGATGTTGAAGGAAATCAGACCATCTAAAGAGGGGCTTCAGACTCATATAAAGGAAAGGTTTTTGCAGGAACAGCATCTCAGAGAAACCTTTCTTGATGGGTAGATTAATAGTTTCTTAATGAAATATTTTAATTACTTTGGCTGACACAGACAAGTGCTATGGCTGGAATAGAAAAAAGTCAAAATGATCATATATCTCTTTCTTTAAACATTTTTGTTTTCAAATGTCTTTCATGATCCAACAGAGCACACAGACACATAGTCAAGAAGTAAGAAAGATGTGGGGACATATATATTTACATGTTGCAGATTTTGTCAAGTGACTGACGGTGGAGTGAGCAATTTGAGAATTCAGAGTAGTGGTTGTACTAAAAATTGGAGGTTGTGATAAAACATTTTTGAAGGTTGGCTATTTTACACAGCACTTAAGTCAATACAGATGCTGTGCCTGCCTTGTAAGAAATCCGTCATTTCTTACCAGAGAGTGAAGAAGTTCTATTTTTTTATTTATTTATTTTTTAAATTTTATTTTAGAGAGCACTTTCAAAAATCTTACTAATCTGTATTCTGCAAACCCACTACTAATGGCAGGTTTGTTGGAGTGTAAACCACTCTCTACTTTGCCTTGGGCTGTCTGGTTTGTTCAAGTTACCCTGGAACAGAAATAGCTGTAGTTTTGGCAGTATCAGTCCTGTTTTACTATAGGGAATACATCACTATTTAGCAGTGAGCATTTCCAAATGCAAATGACCCTCCAAATTAGGGATGTCCTGCCTCTTAGAACCACTACTAAACGACCACCTGCATGTGTTCGTATTCAAAGCTGGTCTACTCACCCCATATGCATCTCCTCCAGTGTTTTATTCGACAATCTGTTTAAGCTTCGCAAGGGAGCTAGCAAATTATGTATTGCTCATTTTGTCAAAGTCATCATTGATGACAATTCCGGCATCAAGAGGCTCATTTCGTTCTGCAGATGTTTTTTTCAAATAGAAGATAAATCATGGTTTTCAATCTTTTTTCTTCTTTTTTTCTTTCCTATGTTCTTTCTTTCTTCCTTTCTTTCTTTGTTTCTTTCTTCCTGAGTGTGGGGATATACAATCTACTGCTAGGAATAGGAGTGGGAACACATAAAAAATAAATTAATTCAAAAAATATTGAACCTCAAGAGGAAATCCATTGCAAGCCTACATAACCCATTAGTATATGTTATATTTAGTACCAGTATAATGGACAGGAAAAAATACCAAGTTGTTTATATAAAGGGAATGGTCTCATTCATATTGGATAGCATCCCAAATTCCAAACCACAATTTACAGTCTCTGGCCAACCCACAGCTATTTTTTAACACAGGATTTCCCAAGCCTGTAGGGTGGCATCTTCAGATGAAAAGAACAAGTGACCTCAGAGGTAAGATGCTGTAAGAGGCTCTTTTTACATTCTCCCAAAGTGCATCTTGTCCAAGGGCTATACTTTACACTGCAAAAGGAACACACTTTCCTGCCAGTCTCAAAGTTGGCAGTTAGCGGTCTTAATTTCAGGGCATCACATCCAGAGTAAATTCAGTTTTTCAAAAGCCTTCCATGTTCATTGACAAATGATGTCATCTCATTTGCTACGAAAATGCACCTCTCCATGATCACACTATTTTCAGAAACTGTAAAATTTTCTGAAGCTTGTTGGAAGACACATTATCCTCCACAGAACATCATAACTTTTTTGGTGGCCAATTCTCTCAAATGGTTTAAAGATATTTTTTCATCTGTTTTGAAAAGAAATCATGGTATTCCTCCTCTGTAACTGGAAGTGATGAGTTATGGGAGTCTCAAGTGTTGAGTGTATCAAAGGTTAAACATATCAAGAAAACTTCTCACAGAGAAGGACAGATATTTAGCATGTCTTGCAGTTACCCTAAGGGAATTGACTGGAGAGGCATACAGAAACACTGTTCATGTGTACAGGGTTGGGGTTAGAAAAAACAAAGACCATACAGAGTTGAATCTGGCAATACATATGAAGGACAACAAGAAAGGTTTCTACAGGTCTATCAGCAACACAAGAAAGATGAGGGAATATATGGGGCAGTGGATATTGTGAGACAGGACATGGCGAAGGCTGAGGTACTCAGTGCCTTCTGTCTTTACTGGTAAGACTGGTGTTCAGAAATCTTAAGTCCCTGAGACCAGTGGGAAAGTCTGGAGCAGGTAAGACTTACCCTGATGGAGGAGGGTTAAGTTAAAGAACATGCAAACAAACTGGACATACACGTCAGTGGGCCCTGATGGATCCAGAGAAATGTACAAAACAACTTTTTTACTGTAAGGGTGGTCGTACACTGGACCAGGTTGCCCAGAGAGGCTGTGGAGCTATTCAAAACTTGTCTGGGCACAGCCCTCAGAAGCCTTTTCTACCTGACCCCGTTCTGAGGAGAATAGACTAAGCAATCTCCAGAGATCACCTTCCACCTCAAGTATTCTGTGATTCTGTGTGATTGTATGAGGTTATGAGACAGAAATAGCTGTGGTTTAAGCAGCATTTAAATTCCTTCATTACTGTAGGCATATTATTATTTAACAATATAACATTTCAAATATAAGTGACAGTACTACACAAAAATATGTTTAACTGAAGGCAGAGTTTACCAATTAAAACATGTTGAACAAATATTTTTTTAAACCAGGTTCAATAATAAACACTTCTAGAAAATGTAACTCTTTCATTTAAATACTTACTTTCCACTTTTTTTTCTTTTTTTTTTTTTTAATCTTAAACAGCAGCAACAATGGCAAACAAACTAACAAACAAAAGGAAACAAACCCTGTGAAAAATATCATCTGGTAATTTAAGTTTGAGCTACCAGCGTTTTGATGTCCCTGGTGCTTTCTGTTGAAATCTCAGTGTTATATTTTAGATGAATACTACAAGAAAATGATCAATATGTAGTTAGTAGATTTTCTGTCCAGAGCAGTCTTACAGGACAGAGAACACGAGAATCTTGACCTCAAAGCAATTCAGAAGTGACAGCCAGCATCAACCAGGCTACCTCTACATCAGTTTAAGAGCAGAGGCTAAAAAAGAACTAGTGATGAAATATTAGACAACTTGTAAGAAATTTAGAAAATCAGATGCTCATGTACATCCTATTGGAAGGGCGGTTCATTTGCTTTCAAAGAACTCTGTAACAACTTTTTTGAAGACACCAGATAATGTTACACACAAAGATATCCATGTCATATTCCCAGACTGTCCAAAACTGGAAGGCTGTGAAGCTATTATGGGGCAAGCAAAAATTGTTTTATATAGTGGCAAAACATGACAAAACCTTAGTGAATAATTTTGAAATCTATTAGAATAGCAGCCCAAGTGATACCTAACCTACCCTCCTGAAAATAAATAAATAAATAAATAAATAAATAAATAAATAAATAAATAAATAAAGTTCATGTAAATCTGCATAGTTCTTGTACAGAGTTCTTGAACTGAAAATTGTTTAGACTTTTGGAAATCAGATGAAGTACTGGAAATTGCAGAAGTGACAACTACAAGAAATTGGCAGCTCAGACAAAGTACCACCCCAGCTGATTTCCTTTAGATAGTGGAACTTAGATGACTTCTCATGAGTTGGTGGAATTTGACAAAGGATATGAACTTTTCCATATCATAACATCACTGCCAGACAAATAGGAAATTCCAAATTTCAGTAAAGAAAGTAAAGAAACAAAGATGTCACGTGGAAAGTTATTCTTTAATGGATAAACACTTCCATGGTATATCATGATAACACCCAGGTACTTTAGCACATTCAGCATGTGAATTATTATATCTTAATATGTCTGGAAAAAAAATGGACAAATATATTAGATATCATTGCCTAAGCTAAGCTGACCGTAACCAAATCAGATTTCCTCAAACATTTCCTAGTTACAAAATGTGTATGTGAAAGCGAGTTACCTGTGCTGAAATGATGTGTCTCATTCAGGTAATATGGAAGGCACAGACTGATATTTCACCAAATCCACTAATCCACTAATGTATTTGCAGCACAAAAAGTGTGAGTATCCAGGATGATAAAGTACATGCTACATTGAGATCTGGTGAAAAAGACTTGGAAAAAATGATGTTTTACAAGTGGCTGAGTTATATTGGAATAGTCAATTAAAATGACTTATCTCCAAAAGAACCTGAGTGCAAATCACACTTCTCAGGAAGAAATGTCTGCAGAGTCCTGTGTCTTCCATGGAAGCCATAAAATATATTCACATCATCTAAATATTCAAGGGAGAAATTTCACTTTATTTCCAACTCTTTCTCTTAGAAAGTCTTGATAAAATCAAAATACATTGCTAGAACTTGGGCTACTACTCTAGATTTTATATATGGATTTAAAAAAATTGCTTTACTTTTATGTGAGTCACTGCAAAGGTTTCGGCAGAAAGACACAAAAATTCAAATAACTGTTTAACAAGCTTCCACCAGATTACCAGATTGATGTAAAGATACAGAAAACTGAAAGTATGAAAATAATGAGAAAAAATAACAAACTACAGAGATGTTAACAAATACAACCTTCAAAGAGATCTGAGATGAGATATTTAAAAAAAAGAATAATTACAGTAAAGCTTTATTTTATTTATTTTGATTGGAAAACCAGTTAAGTTTTATTAATATCTTAGAGCTTTTTTTTTTTTTTTTTTTTTTTTCACATATTCCTGTGTGGCACTCTTTTATTCCCTTCCTTTAAAATAAATTTTACATACTGATTTTCAGGCACAGTTTACTGTTTCCTGCAAAAAGCCAAACTCACAGAACTATCTGCTGGAGTTATTGTTAGCACACAAATAGACTAAGACAGATCGTAAAGTCCCTGGTGATCCAGGAACTATATAATGCTGACTAGCTCCAGCAGTGCCAGCAAAAATTTCATAAGCCAGTACTTGGATTTCAGCAAGCTCATTCCCTCTAGTTCTTTCCGCCTGAGCACTGACTCAACCTGACCTTATCACTGCCATAAGCACCACACTCTTCTCAACCTGAAAGGAATGCTTGGGTGTTCAGTGTCAAGTTGTCAAGCAAGCACCTCCCAAATCCCTGGCCAAGGTGGTGGTGGGCTGAGCACCTCCAAATGCTTCAGGCTGTGTCAGAGGCATTGGCTCCTGGGGAACTTGGTGCTTGGGTGGCTCACAGGTCAGATGGGGATGGGACGTATGCACTGCAGCACTGCTGAGAAATAGCTTCAGAGGCAGTGGAAAAGTGCTACTGGGTAAGAGCAGTTACATGAGGAGCTGTTTGAGATGCTTCACATTCCTGTTCAACCTCACCCTGGCACAACTTACAGGCGGAGACAAGCCCTTATACAAGAGGCATAACAAGTAACAGAGGCACTAATGTTATGAAGCACCGAGTGTTTCCAAGAGTTAAATATGCTTGGCACTGAGAAATATGGGGAGCAAAGTCATGCTCTTATGTTTCAGAATAACTGCAAATAAAAATTAAATGTAAAAGTGTTCCAGCCCTATCTCAGTACTATTCAGTCTGCCTAAGATCAAGGCTCAATGTGTGCTTTTTCCAGCTGGATCTGTCTTGTGCTGCAGTGTATGTCTGGCTTCTTTTGCATTCTTGTGGAGTAAGCCTGGAAATTCTGCAACTGGTTCCCCTACTTTTAAGAAACAGTTATGATTTAAGTATGAGCACAAATAATAACACCAGGACAGAAGTCCCTGTTTTATTTACTTTATTATAAAATTTAATTTATTACATGCTTTCCCTACATTTTTGGTCTTCATCTTCAGTATTCTATAGATTCTTGTCCTGATAGCAGAGAATTGCATTTTATATAGTGTAGATAGGAAGAAACTGGTGGGTCTAGGATATATGGCCATCTGGGAGAAGCTAGGTTTGGGGCCTAATTGCATTAGTGAGCTTTTCATTCTAAATGATCAGCAGTGAAATAGTTAATCAGACTGAAGTGTAAACTTTCTGCAAAGCTTCAGAGTTAACATCGGTTGGGATGAACAGACCAGTTCACACCTCTCAGAACTAATCTCAGTCTGAAAGTTTTGTTCACTGTTCCAGAAGGTCACTTAATTAGCATGAGAAGTTCAGGCATAATCATATGATGAAGGTTAAGCTCCAATATGTTGTTGTGAAGCAAGGAATAGAGCATCAAAGCAGACTCAGCAGCTTTGCAGGTATGAAATATGTGGTCTCTGTTTGTAGCTGTTTTGACCAAGTCTCATTCTTCAAACTAAAATGTATAAATCTCACCACCAAATATTCTTTGAGGCGCAAGGATATATATTTTTTCTTATGAAACATGTTCCATTCGCAGTCTTGTTACATATGGGAGGAGTTACTGAGGATTGTTATCCACTGTAAATGCTAGCAGAAAAGTAGCCTTTTCTAGAGAATGGCATCATGTTAAAAGCTCAGTGAAGTTACACTGATATTAATGATGGTTTAGCAGCCTGAGCAGAAAAAGTCTTTGGCATAAAAAAAAAAAACTCTTTGATTTTTCTGTCAGTAAGTTATAGTTAGTGAGAATAAGAGTATAAGAGCACTGAAAAAGATCTTCCATGTTATCGTTTTTATTCTCTGTTAGGCAACCAGACAACATGAATCCTTTTTCAGACGCTCTGAGGACTGAAGACTGCTGACATAATACAACAGTGCTTCAGCAGTATTGGTAATTAGGTTTTACATACTCCACTGGTGGCAGTTGTCTCTTCTACATCATTAGCAGCTGTGTATGATCCCTAATACGTTGCCTTGTCCAAGCAGTCCACAATTCCCCAATGTAGATAGGCCTGCAAAGTGCACTGAAATGAAGAGGACGATATTTAAACAATACTCCTGGGAGTCCTGCAACTAAAGCAGCCTGGTTTTTCCCATCAGCTTTTATCTTGCCTTAATTATATTTAAAAAAAAAAAAAGAAAAGAAAAAAAAAAAAGATGAAATGTGTCTCTGGCTTTGTCAATGTCTAAGGCGTGTAAAGGATATGCTCACATTACAATTTTTCTTTCTCTTGCAGGGAGCACTTGCTTTTTTTTTTTTTCTTCATGTGGTTACATAATTTCATAAAATGTACAGATTTATTATTTCATTAATTATCACTTAATTACATTAATTAATTATTAATAAAACACAGATTCAATTATTTTTGAGAATGAAGGGTAAAGGTACCCTTCAGTCAAATTTGGCTGAAATCAACTAATGAGGTCAGAAGTTATTAGCAGAGAGACACAAACTGATAGACACAAATATGCATACACTGTGACCTCCTTAGTAGTGTGACTAAAATCAGTCTCTTTCCATCTTACCTTATAAAAGCTAGGGTTGTAAAAGAGATTTCTACTCTCTTCCTTGTGGTGTCTGTGTTTTTGATACAATCAGATCTTTTCGGCCAAAGAGCTCTGTATTACTCATCTCCTGATTAAGACAACTATATTTGGAGTAGCATTACAGACAAATTTGCTTGTCAGCATCTGCTTATGGTAAACGTGATGGTCCTCGGAGGAAAGACTTTAGCTGCTGGTGAAAAGAATTGTGGGGGAGTCACCGGGAAGCCTGGCCTGGAGCACTGGCTGCATCTGCAGCATCTCCATGGACATGAGTCATCACAGCAAGGCAGGAGAGCTTTAAAACATGGAGGCCTCTCATGTTTCGACTCAGCAGGCAGTACGTGAGACATGTTGGCAACAGTCAGGCTACTGAGTCTCACAGCGAGAGACTGTCTGGTTAACAGGCAAACGTCAGCTAAATGCAAACCAAAGAGGCAGCATAAAAGTAGCACTGGAAATGTCCTTCCACAAAATCACTGCCTTTTACAACAACAATAACCAAAACAAACAAAAAAAATATAACCTTGCACAAGAGAGCAAATATTGGAAATATTTTAATATTTTTAAATTTCCTTTTCCTTTACCCATAGGTTAGCATGTTGGGATAGTTGGGATAGACACTTCTCAATGGGAAAAAAATGAAAATAAAACACACAACAAAATCCCAAACCCACCACATTAGAAGTGCATAAGTGGTAAATTTTTGTAAGTACTATATTTTCTATACAGAGTGGCATTACAGAGTAAGTTCTTTTTCAGCTGAATCCAAGAAATGGCAAGGAAGGCAAACATCTAGATAGCAGAGTTGGGAAGCCTTATTGTCCAGGTGAGAGCTACTCACATTTCTGAGGGAACAGCAGGTCCTCCTGCTGCAGACTGAGTCCTTGGGAGGCACTGGTTAGAAAAAAAGAGCGGAATCCTAGTTGATTTTCTCTAAAGAACATGAACTGCTGAAGAGTCCAGCATCAAAACAGTGATAGCTTGTTGTATAGAGCAAGCATATTGGTTCAAATAACACCAGAAACAGGGCATTGCGTGTAGGGATCTACAAGCAACTTAAACTGAGCTCAGAGCAACTCGAAATACACAAATAAAAATGCTCAACCTTATGGGCAGTCATTCAAGACGAGTTAAAAAAAGTACATCCTAATCTCACCGTTACCAGAGGAAACGTAAATGGCAGTACATGCAGTGACTGAGAACAATGATTTCCGATACAGAGAAATCTGTCTGCAAAGTGACTTTGGCAAATTCAAAGATATGTGCTGATTCAAATATATAAATATACCACAGAAGAAGCCTGCCAACTGAACGCTGCCATATTGGTCGAGGCACTAAATAATCACCAGCCTATGCTGTTCAATAGCCCAGCAGAATCGTGGAGCCAACTGCAGCACAGCTCCAGCACTACATGAAAGTGCTAATATCAGACTTTAGACATGTGACTGAGGACTGATTATTATTATTTTTATTATCATCATCATCAAAAGCTACTTTATTTTTATTTTTTTATTTTTTTTTACCTAAGGACACATGCAGGTTGTCAATAAGAAAACTCCCAAAACAGGCAGTGTTATTGCTCAGAGCACATAGCTGCTGACACATAGGGGTATCAGTGACTGCTGAGCAGCAAGGTAGAGCAAGTTGTGGAGCTCATCACAGTACAGACTTACAATTTCCTTATCCAGAGAAAATAGCAGAGCAGACATCTTGAGGTCTGTGAAGAATTTAAACTTAAGGACTATTTCAAGGACTGGACACCCTGAGGACAACACAAAAGTAGAAATATATTCCTATTTGTAGCTGGGGAAACTACTGAAAAGCAAAGACCATTAGCTCTGATAAGGCCACAGAAAGAAGCACTGACAAGGCTGCAAACAAAAGGTATTATTATGCTCATTGAGATTAGCACAGAGTGAATTAGCAGCTGAAAAGTAGTTAGAAAGTCCTCAGGTAAAGGAAAGATCTGTTCTGAGCCAAAACCACTGAGCAGAGCACTTGGAAGAAGTCAGTATCCATTGCTACCAACTGCAGACATGCTGCTGTGATTTATTCATGGTCAAACTGCTTGCGACATCAAGAACAGATTCTGGCATGTTAAGCCAGCGATCCATCTAGCTTCTTGACAATCTTTGCCACAGCTATTGGCAGGTATTTGGGGCATGTAGGCATCAGCCTAGGCCTGACCTGGACTGAAACTGGACTTCTAGATGTAAAGAGTATAGCTTATGGCATGATTGTTATAGGAGATTGGGTGGTTGAGGTAAACTGGGAACATGAACTCAAACTGAAGCAACTTCTTAGGAAATGCTGACAATTGAATATTAAACTACAAACAGGCTGAGAGAGAAAGAGCTGAGTTTGTCTTATACCATATGTTTTCTGATTATCTTTTTAAGGATTGTGAGAACAATGAAACTGTAAGAAAATGCCCAGGCTGGCAGACAAGATGAAATTTTCTAATTTTCAGTAGCTTTTCAGATTCTGCACTTGCCCTTCAGATACCTCTTGAGACAGCTCACAATGATGCAGCATGGGGCTTGCCAGAGACACTGGAGTGGGTATCTGGAAGCGTAAATAAAATTATAAGTAAGCACCAGGCTTAAGGTGCTAAGGTATTTATGCAACAGCAGGAGTTACAACAATATACATCAGGAGGAGGCAAAGTGTCGTTTTGCAAAGCCCATGGTAATAGAGCTTGGACAGATACAGGGATAATGACACATCAGATTTAAAAAGGAGTTCTAGCTCTACTTCTTGTAGTGAAAGGCTGCTTTTGAGCAATAGGTAGATTTCTGTGTTGACATCAGAATACCGTAGAATGGCAATGCTGAAGGCAGCCAAATAACTGGAGCACATCTGTGAGAATCCAAATACAAAAGATGAAGGAGTGATGTCCAGCAAAGTAGTTCTTGATGCAAGTAAATTGACCACAGCATTCATTTAAACCAACTTAACAGAAAGATTTTCTACATAATCTTAAACTCAATGTTGTTCCTTGTTTCTTTCCTTCTTTCTTTCTTTTTCTTTCTTTCTTTCTTTCTTTCCTTCTTTCTTTCTTTTTCTTTCTTTCTTTTTTTCTTTCCTTCTTTTTCTTTCTTTCTTTCTTTCTTTCTTTCTTTCTTTCTTTCTTTCTTTCTTTCTTTCTTTCTTTCTTTCTTTCTTTCTTTCTTTCTTTCTTTCTTTCTCTCTCTCTCTCTCTCTCTCCCTCTCTCTTTCTTTGTCTTCCTTCCTTCCTTCCTTCCTTTTTTTTTTTTTTTTCTAAATGCAATCTGGGGAAATACACATGAACACACTTCAAAAATTGGAAATGATGTGCAGTGTAAGGAACCGACAGGGTATTGGATAAAACAGACTCACTCATTTTCTGATCAATTTCTTATAAGCCCTTGATCAATCTCATCTTCCTTGATCAAACTTATTGGTAAAAATTTTTTTCTTCAATCATTTTGAATAAAACAACTTGTATAACAGCTGGAAAAATGACACTGTGCAAGTGCTAAACCCAATTTGTAGATTTAGAAATATTACAATTTCATTAATAATTCCGGGTATTTCCCAGACTAAAAGGTTCTTAAGGAGACTAAAGCTCCAGCCAGAGATCCAGGAGAGCTGGTTTCAGGTTGTTTCTCCATCACAGACTTCCTGTGTGAACTCCAGTTCTTTACACTGCACCTTATTTCCAATTTTTAAAGTGTGTTTGTGTGTGTGTGTAATTGAATTTGCCTATCACAAGGATGTCTGGAGCACTCTCTTGGCTGAAAAATACTTTGAGATGTGGTAGGATTGAACACATACACCATACCTGTACATGACTGCAAATACTTCCTTTTTTGTGTGAAGGTATCTAGATGTTTTCTCGTGACTAAACAACACCCAATTAACTACACAATACTACTTACATTAACAAAGTTTAATCACATTCTCATTAGCAGCTTATTATAATCATTGACTCATCGTTTATATACCAAACACATGAATTGGCATTTTCTGTATATTGAGGATATGACCATAGTATATTACCTACCTATATGCCCTTTTATATTACAGATAGGATTTTTTTTTTTAACTCATTATTTCTTGTCTGAAAAATTCTGTAATATGGCTGACAATAACATGTTAATTCATGTTAAATGTATTTTGGATGATCTTTAGCAGAATTACAATGGCTGAATCCAAAGCCACATCCCTGCAACAGCTTCCATAAAATCCCAGTCACGGATCTTTCTGTTTCTTACAACAGAAACATATACTTCTCACAAATCATTCATTAGAAGCAATAATAATGATTTGCTAACATCTTTACAATAGTTAATTAAAAATGAAATAAATTAATGTTACCTTACAAGTAAAACATACTTGCTATTACACTTCAGGTTTCATTTCTATAGGTGAAGCTAATTTCAGACTGAGTCAAAAGCAAAAGACTTCAACTATAATCTCAAGAATGATAATAAATTATTTGAGAAAAGTGGGGCAAAGAGAAGGGCAAATTTAAAAAAAAAAATAATAAAAAATTCTTTATTCTAATCTACCAGCACCACACAAATCTGCAGGTGCTTTTACTGAAGTCAGTTAGTAAAGTCAAGGCAACAGTGTCAAGCAGAACACTTATTCTGGCTTCATCCTGTGCATTTAATGCACCAACCCTAAATGACTGCAGCACTCATTCATTACTTGAAACTTTGCCTCTCCTGTCACAAGCTGTTTCCTTGGAGAACAAAGAAGACAAGAGAACAGTACTGCTGCCAACCAGACTTTCTTTTCAAGACCATGGCAGAAAAAAAATAGGCCGCATGAAGGAAAGAGAAAAGGAAGGATCATCATTTTTGTGTGGCGCTCTCCCAAAGTCCCAGGAGAGTCACATGTGCCAGGACTTTTTTTGTCTGTCTGAGAACTCAGGGTTGTTTTTCAGATGTACCTGTTGCATAGCTCCATTATTCTCCAAGGTGACAGCAGAGGCAGGCAGACAAAACGTTTGACACCAGTTTCCTTTCCATTTTTGACAGGACCCACACAACTCCAATGAATGTTCTCTTTAGTCTATTGTTGAATTAGATTGCAATTGAAATAATTTAGCCAGGCAAACGTCAGCATGCAGTCAGAGAAAGGGGAATGTTCTGGTGACCTAGGGAGATGAACTGGCCAATAGTTCAGAACTTTTCCTCAACAAAAAGCAAACAAGATGTACTGTTTTTCTTGAATGAAGGGAGGGTTGCTCTGATCAGAGAGCATGAAGTCAAACTTTCTCCTTTCGGCATGGGTATAATGCTTCTTTTCAATTTCATGATATTTTGTGTTAAACCCATTGAAAATTAAGTTGCTTGCCTAGAGACTATAGCTACTGCTTATAGCTCGCAAGAGAGACAAGACAGTGTAATGATCTGTGACTGCATACCGTACATGTAGACTACAGCCATCAGTCAACTACATAATCTTCAGCATCAAGATTCATTAAAGTCAGTGGGAGTCATGTTGTTAAAACCCTGTGTGCAATTTGGGAAATGTAAGGGTTAATACTATAGAATAAAGAAACTGGGTAAAGGAAAAAGTGAAGAAGAAGCTGCTAAAGATGAGGAGGATGCAGCCAGTACAGTGCTTGTGGCTATAGATTACTCTTAGATTTTCACCACATAAACATTTTGAAAACAAAACAAATGACAATCTATCATGTCTTAGGAAGTGGCATTATTTTCCTTTTTGGTTATACTCATCAAAATTACTATTTCCATTTGTTAAGAACATTTTTTTCCCCAAATTCTTGCATGCTTATGAGCATATCACTGCACTCTCTTTCTTTTCAAATAAGTAGCTGTAATAAAGTGGGTCTTTGGGATCTGAAAGTGTTAAAAAGAAAGTTAAACTTTAATTATGGGCTGTAAGCTGCTGAAGGGAGAATACTAGAGTGTAGCAATGACATCTGGACTAGTACTAGTGCACGTAATGCATATCTGTCACTGACAGCTCACTGGGTTACATTTAATTCACAATCATCAGTCATGTCTTCTTCTTTTATAAGCAAAAAAAAAAAAAAGAAAAAGAAAAAAAAAAAATACAGAAGCACCCGTGGTAGAGAGATTTGCTTCAGAGGACAGATTCTTCCACATGCTGATTCAAGCAGATGACCTTACAGATGCAAAATAAATGCCAATAAATATAACTTGTATATGCTGTGCTAATACATAATCTACCATGTCTAATGAAGCTTTGTAACTCTTCTCTTGCCCATACACTGTTGGTTTCTGACTGACATTCCTTTCTCTTGGTTTTGGGGGAATGCCTCTGTGTTCTCTCTTTATGTAACTCAGAGCACAGCTTGGATTTACCAAAGCAAAGTGTGAGCAGCATCCGTCCAGGAAGAGTAAATAAGTGTGAAATCTAAGAACCCGAAGTGGTTACAGCACCAGTTCAGAGGCTGTCTGAGCCTATGCTCTGTAAGGTTGCATTTTTTGTCTGTGGAACAGGGAGTACTGAAGGAAACAGTGTTGAATAGAAATCAGCTTGAGTAAGAGCAGGAAATACCAGCTGCGTGAACTGACACAAAAACTAACTCAAAGCCTTGCATGACAGCCTCCTTTCTCCTCAAAATATGTAAGCAGCAAACTGCAGGTGTCTAGAAATGTTTCTCTTACAATATGAAACTGTTGCTTCCATGGCTCCTCAATAAGAAGACATATGGACACAGCCGATTTTCACTTAACTTGGTTGAGGCAAACAAAACAGCAGAAGCTTTGGTAAATGCAGACCTCTCTGATCTCAAACTAAATGACAATTTTAGCACTAACACTTGTCCAGATGCTTTTGTTACAGATCAGAAAACCTGTTTGGCAAGCTCTCACTCATTTGGCGATAAGTATTTCAGTTGCCCTCCCACTAGATGTGGTCTCACCACATAAGTCATGTTTCAAGACAGAGTGAACAGATGAGCTTGTCTTACTCAATCACTAATATTGATTCACACATTCACACAGAAGAAAATGCAACTTTGAATTGTCTTGGCAGAGAATACACCTTACACATGCACAATTAAAGATTAAGGAATTAGCAGGTGCCGTAATCGAAGCCCTTCACAGTGGGTTCTGTGATTTGACCACACTTCATTATGCTTGTCCTCTTTGTGCTTTGAAGTGACCTCTGACTAGGTGCACATTTTGCTATGGTTTATGGCAATTATGATTCTTGTTCATGGTAGATTGCCTAGAATCTCTTTGGACTATCTAGTGTATAATCTTTCTTTATGTATTTCTACTATACTACCATATGCATTAGCACTGGCCCGCTGGGTACCATTTTATCTCAGCTTTCATGTATACATTCTAATTATTTTACTACTGCACTGTCATTGGAGCTTAATGTTGGAAATAGAATCCACTTCTCACTGAGTCCACGACAAAATTATGACTCGTGACACCTTAGGTTAAGCTTTCAGTAATAAATATGAAATAATAGGGCATTTCGTAGTATGACAAATACTAAATTAGTAAGTTAAAATCATCTAAAAAGAACAAATAAATGTATAATGTCCTGTCATAAATACATATTAGAAGAAACCCTAGCCATAATGGCATCATGTGTTTAAAAGTAACATTTTATCATATGATGAGTTCTATGGTAAGCTATTATTGCTACTTATTTTTTGCATAATAGTAGTGCTCAAAGGTTTGGGCATGGTTATGCTAGACACTGAATAACAGCTTTATCTGTATCTATATTCCTCCTACCCTGGCTAAGTATCAGTTTTTCTCTGCTTGGTCGATTTCCACAATCTCTCTTCTAAATATCCTTAAAACTGTGCTACTTCCAAGTGTTCCACTATCCACCTGTCCCAGGAAATAACCTCAAAATATTTTTTTTTATCTCATCTTAAACTCATCTTCCCACAGAGCCAGAAGAAGTGGCTGAATGCTGCACTCGCTAGTTCATACACCTCAAAATTCTCATGTATTTCCTCTGCTAAATCAGTCCCACCTAGCAATGTCTTTGGTGTTGGTGTTAACCTTTCCCAACACTGCTTTCATCAGGCTTTTAGGAAAAAACTGCTAAGCTCATCTCTTCCCTTTGTCCCCATTGCGGTCGTGGCCGATCAACACTCCGCCACATGCCTTGGCTCCTCAATCAACAGTTGCAGAGTTGTTTTTCTTGCACAATGTGTTATCATTTGTTGCTGCTATAAAATGGCAACTAATTATCTCCTTTCCACCACCTTCACTGAAATTGATAGGGGATGGCATTTTAAGGGGCCATTTTAAGAGCATTCATGAGTATGTTATGTTTGAGGTAACAGTTGTTTTCAAACCAGGCAATAGACTCACTCTTCCTTGTTCTTGCTAGAATGTTCCTTCCTCACTCCTTGTTTCATACAGCATGCATGTGGATGGCTTTTGATAAGAAAGCAGTATAATAATGTTGCCGATGCACAGCTATTAATTTCTTCGCATATTTGGAAAGAGCTTTTAATTCATCAAACAGATAAATAATGGAGAACAAATACAATTATTGCTAAAGAACATCAGCCCCAACATGTTGTTGCCTTTTAGAGTGGCGGAATATTCTTGTATTCAGTATACACCCAGACAAATTAGAGAGGCACATTTTATACTGAGATTTGTGGCAGATCTCTTTTAGTATTCATAGGTGTGCCAGCATAATACAATTCATTTAGGAATATGACACATCTGTGTAATTTGTAGGTGTTGACTGTCTAACCTTCAGACAACTTGATGGAAAAAAATAATTCATCCATAACAGAGACCTTTATTTTTCAATCCATAACATTCTATTTAATGTATTAGAAGTACATGAAAAGAATAGAAAAACAGGAAAAGTACAACAACAGGAAGAGAAAGAAATGCCTTACTGTATAACATTTCAGCAAATAATGTAAAGATGGATTATCCCATATTTTCAAATACTTCATAGTGAAAGTTCTATCAGTCTATGGGTCTATCTTACTTATCTTTGTGATAAAGTAAGAGAAAAACCATTGCAGTCATATACAGATATGACATTTATTTTTCCAGCAATTCAGACAACTTGAACATGACAATATTGAGGAACATGTTATGAATATTTCATCTCATGATTAGAATCATCCTCAGATATAATACTCTACATTCACACGCCTTAACTCTGAAGTGACATATACAGTTGCATAATGTATTTACGTCCCAATCATTTTTATCAAAATAAAACAGAAGTTACAGATAGCCAGGGAAGGATAATAAAAAAGATAACATGCTCCTCTAATTTTAAGTCTCTTCTATTTAAAATACACTATGTTATTGCAAGAGAGTAACTTTTGATTACTTTGAATAATAAGACCTTTAACTTAAAAAGGCAAAGTGCATGCTGGGGCATTTTGACACTCAGGAGTGTCAGAATGCCAAGATGCTGTTATCTGCACCATATGAACTAGTTCACAACTATCCCAGGGCTAGTAATTCTGCATTTCAGGAAATGCAATTTATGGTGATATTACACTTTTCATATTTGCACTAAGAGTGTCTCCCAGGCATCTTTTGCAGATTATGGTCCCACCTGGATCAGGAATAGGTCATGAGTGAGGGTTTTCTTGGTGAACTTATCTTTTTGTTTTCGTACTTTTTCTTTTTTTTTTTTTTTTTTTAATTTCCTGAGGTGTACAAACTATACAATTTCCCTTCTCTATGTTCCATGAAAACACATTTTTGAAAGAGGTTTAGGTGAGACAATACTGTCCTATGGAAACAGACCCTGAACTGAGCTCCCAGCTTTTTTTCAGGGGCCTGCTTGTGTCCCTGTCCCCCAGCAAACCCACAGGCATGACTTCTTCACCCAGAGCTTTGTTCCGCTCTCCAGACTCCTTCTCCACTCCCCTCTCCCAACTTTGGACTCTGTGGCCTCCTTCACGGCCTCGTTTCCTCCCATCTGCTGTGTGCTGGCATTTTTCTCTGCAGGAGGTCTCAGATGATCCTACTGGGTATAAAAGTGCTTTAGTGATCAGTAATTTGGAGTCAATAAACCTCCTTAGTAATAGGACTTGTTACTGAGCACAACTGCTGCTAGCTCCTCTTCTAGCCTGCTTCCCAGGCTTGTCCTTGCAGGAGGGGACAGCAGAGCCTAAGCATTTGCCAGTCATGCAGTTAACAGCAGCAATTGCTCCAGATAAAAAGAGCTACATCATCATTACCAGGAGGGAGGAGTGAGTCTAACAGAACACATTGCATGAACAATCGGGTAATTGGATCCCTACTGGATATGCAGCCTGAGTAGTAATTTCAGATGGCACCGATGGTGTTATAACAGAAATTATACCTCTATTGTCATATTCCAACAGATCAAATTCTAACCCAAAGCAAAAGGTTGAAAGGCACAGCTACATCCGTGCATACCAGAACTTTTCTGGAAAGGCTAATCCACTTTGAAATTTATGCCAAATTGGCAAAATCCTCCACTCCTTCTGAACTCAAGCTCTTTGGTTTAGGCACACAAGGAATGTGAGAAAGCAACCTTTTTCAAAAATACACAAAAGAAGGAAAAACCTTTACCATCCAGTATATTCTATGTCTCTCGGCTGCATGAGTGGGAAACATTCTGGAGAGTGATAGCGTGCGCGGATGTGGTGTGCTAGCTTTTTTTTCAGTAATGAATTTTATGCCTGCCTGTTTCTGTTCCATTGTCTATTTTTAATTCAAATATGTAAAAGCTTTTCTTAATACAGACTCCCAGGTGTCAGTTGCTGCCTGGAGTCCCTTTTCTTTCCTCTATTGTTCTCTTAATTGTTACTTCAAAACAATTAGCTGGGCATTCATATGCAAATGAATGCAAATGTACAGGGGATTGGGTGTGAGAAAATACCACCACTCGTTAATTTCCACTTCAAGGTCTGCTGGTAGGAACAACAAAATTGCTTAACAATGTATTTTTCCTGGGCCATAAAGGGTGAACTCGCGACGATTCCAGCCATCCTGCTGGCTCGGCAATTGTTAAGATTCAGCTGTTTTTTGGTAAGATTTTTCTTTTATTTACTTATTTGGTTCTAGAGATTGTGTTAAATTTGCCACCCTGAATTGCCCTTGCCCTTGCTCGTTTATGCTCAAGGACATGTCTAATAATTTGGATACAATCCCGATTAGGATAAAAGTTAAATTATTAATATTACTGCTATTAATGTGATCCATTAAGAGAAAAAACCTCTCACTTGAAGGAATTCCTCATGTCTCCGACAAAATAAAACTTTTATAATTTATAAAAGAGTATGCTTTATTGCATTTAAGCCTTAGAAGAAAGATACACTGACTGATAGGCTGGGACTGGGGATGAATCCTAGAGAGACTTTGCCAGTTGCTAAGATAAATCTGATCTCTTTTGGAGCAGTTGTATTTATTGTATAAATCTGCATTCCCTTTCAGACTGTATAGTAAAACTCTTTATGAAAAATAGTTGGTTATTCATCATTCAGAACTGCTTTACAAAATAAATACCTTAGCTTTTCAGATCCAATTAATATACAGAAACCAATTAAAAGACCAAATCCTGCAATCATTAGGCAGGAAAAATTCAGAACCATGCACTATCCTGAGCAGGAAAACCCACAGCACAGCAGGAAAACTCCATTACTTGGATGTGACTTTCCTACCAGGATTTCCTCGTGGGGAAAAGTGTGCCTCTAGGAGGCGTAACTTTAGAAAGACATTTCTGAGGCTCTGAGAAGAGATTATTAACTTTTAAGTCCACAATTACTTGTCTTTTATATTACTGGAGTGTTCTCCCTCTTTTATATCTTAAAAAAAAATAATAATTTAAACAGCAATAAGGGACTGCAATATGTATTCCTAAGGGTGGGTAGCATCTTTGTTATGCAGTGTAATTTTCGTGTTTTGCCAGGTCCATTCCTCATAGAAACAAAAGGTCTCCTGGGCTGTAGAGCAGTGTAAGGGCAGTGAGAGCTGGCTTGAATTCCCTGCTCCATCACTTACCCAGCAGAGCTGGGCTGGCTGTTTAGGCCTGGACATTCAGTTCTATTTAGATGTCTAAATGTCACTGCTATCAGTGAAAGTCAGATGCTTGCATGCCTCTATCTAGACCTTGACTGTCCTGTGTCCTGGCTTCCTAGCTCTGAGATGGGATAATGGTGCCCTATGGTGCTGTTGTGTGAATAAACACATTTAAGAATGGGAGGAACTTGGGCATAGTAATGATAGGGATCATATAAATACCTCAGGCAAGAGGCACTGCCCCAATATAAATAAACAGTTACAAAGCAGCTGTGAATGATCTGGGAAAGAAAGTCCTGTGAGTAACAGGGCCATCTTCAAATTGCCATTAGCAGTGCGCACCAGAGGAGGAGACCTTTTACAGCTGCAGAAGTGGCAATGAGAAATGGGGGGTGGGGGAGGTGTCTGTGTCTCCTCCGGTTCCTTGTACAGAGGGGTGGATGCTGCTAGTGGTACTTTGGGAGGCCACCCCCAAAGAATCACACCACTCAGTGCTTCAAGGGGATAAGGATGATAAGTCTGCTTCCCTTCATCCCTGCCCTTTCTCTGTGTCCTCTATGGCCAGCGCTCTATTTAAATAGACTTATTTATTTATTTATTTATTTCTCCACAGGCATATCCATTTATGATGATTTAGCTGTAAGAAAAGACTTAAGGATTTTGTCCAAAACTAATACACAAGTGCCAGAAAGGGTCTTTAACCATAATACTTCTATTTTTCCTTCCTTAAAACTTGATGAAATTGAAATATCTGTCTTCATTATAACCTAAGCACCTGTGGAAACTTGGAAGGCACTGGATATATCCCCTTATGGGAAGAATAAATGTCTTATCCCAGCAGACTGTGCCCTCACTACAACCTATTCATACCTCACCAGTCAATATATTTTATCTTCATATGTGGTTGAAATAGGGCAGATTTCTGGGACTTAAACAGGCAAATAAAATGCATCCATCTTCCAATGAGCACATGGGAAGTTATTATTAGCCAGTGGGCTAATAGTAAAACATGCTGAAATACAAGGAAAGGAACAGGTAAGTTTCATAAGCATGTTTTACCCTTAAGTTTCTGCTAATGTTTTGTTCTTAACTAGTTGTCTGAGACCTTTGCCTTTTGCTTTATAAGGCTGACAGATGAAACTTTAGAGTCCAAGGAATATTTTTAGTGGAAACACCACTGGATGCTGGCAGGGTGTCTTAACAATAGTATGTTTGTTTTGGTAACAAGATTCAAAGAATGCATTATTTATAATGCTCTGATATGTGCATGTGGCAGAATGTGCACTGTCTGTATGCAGCAGTATAAGAACAGAAGTGATTTCTTATAACCTGTCTGTGCAGTTCTCCCAAATGGCTGTTGTGACTAGGGCCAGAATTTCACATGCGGTTTGAACCAGCAAAGCCAGTAAAATAAATACTTCCCTGGACTGCTCATTCCCACCCCACGCCCTCTCCCCACTCTGCTGTCAGCATGTGTGCTTATGCTGGGTTTTGAACCAGATCAAGGAGTCAATCCAGGTTAAAACTGGCTTTAAAAAAATAAAAATCAAAAAGCAAGTTTAACTGCTTATGTTCTTATGCTTGTGATACTATGGCCTGAAAGTCCCCTATACTGTGTGTTCTTTTAGGGCATTTCATAGTTTCGTTTCTTTGCATAGTCCTTTAATCTAAAATTCAAAAAAGACAACTGCTTACTATAGGAAATACTGCAACTTGTGGTCTTTACATTCCCCAGCATTATTGTATATACCTGTTTTAATATATATATACATGAAGAATATATTATTTGTAGTAAATTAAATATTTATTACATTATATATAATATAATGTATATAATATCTTTACATATAGAAATATATACATGCAGATATACAGTAAGTGGTACTTGAAAATCAGAAGTACCTTTTGGGGTGGTTGCACATACCACTATTTACAGTATGCACAAATGGCCATATGAGTCCTTTGGCCCTTTTGACCTTTACGATCCCTAATCTCACCACCTGAGCAATGGCTGCTGGAATCTGGACAAATAAAATGTTAACTGCTTGTCTCTTTACTTCTGTATTCTTTCTTCACTTTTAGGATGGATCATATAGGGCCATATTCAAATTCTCTGCGTTCCAGTAAAGTCCAAATACATGTACCTATTTTCCACTAACCATTGGAATCCTTGGGTATTTAGAAACGTCTAGACAATAGAAAGTATAACTCTAGGCTTCCAGAAAAGAGCCCAGATACTGACTGATCTACTTTAGAGATGGCTGATCCATCCAAATCTGGGCTTTTGTAGCCCTGGGCTCTTATTACTAGCCAGCAATGCAACCCCAGCTTCTGTCTCAGTGTGTTTCACAGCGGAGAAAGGAAGCCTGGCTGAGACTTTTCCTACTCCTGGACTTCGCTCTTTTGATGGGGTCTAGAACAATGTTTCTTTTTGTTCTTTGCTCTCTACAGCAAACTATTTTCAGGTGCTCACAGGCAGATGGTCACTCTAGCCCTTTTGAATTGCCTGGGACATCAACATAAAACATAAAGATGTTTTGCATAACTCTGGTCTCTTAGAGGCAGGTAGCTGTGATGAGTAAAAAAGAATGGTAATAATTTAAAAGAGGAAGTATTGCTGTTTATCAAAGCCTTGGATGTACCATAATATATATCTAACAAAGTTTTATGAAGTATAGATAAATAGACAGAACACAAATAGTGTAATCCCATTGCCAACATCAAAGCACACACATTTCAGAAGGGGGAAGTGTGATTAGAATGCGATTCAAGATATAAAGCTTTTCACATCTCTGCAAAATGCATATATGTGTATATATATGTATTTGTATTTAAATATATATTAATGAGTTCTTTTGGATACAGATTGAAAAGCTCAGATCTCTTGTCTTTAGTATGTTCTAGTATCCTCTCTTTCATATCTGATTCTCCCAATTAAGAATATTATTCTTCTTTTTAGCAGACAAAATCCCCTACTAACCCTTCTCCTTGATAAACTCTACATTTCTCCTTATCTCTTCCTTTGCGTCTATTGTCTGATTATACCTCTTACATAGGCCTTTACTCAAGGTTAGTGAAATTAAACATTAGCTGGCTTAATAGGTAGCTAGTAACAGTAGTTTATCTACCAAGATAAGCTTCCAGATTTTGGATGTCTCAAATTTCTTCTTTTCCATTTTCATTGTTTTAAGACAACATTATTTGAGGACTTTGTGCTCCATCTCCTTGAATGTTCCTTACAAGCAGTTTCACTATATAAGACCTTGTGATAATTTCTTCTCTGGCAGGTTGCAGCTAAGATAGTTTTAATACATCACTTACTGGAGTAAAAGGGTGTTCTTATTTGAGAATGCTTCATATTCTTTAACTTCTGACAGCTTATATATACTGCAGATCCCATGACCCTCCTATGTGCTGCAAGATTTTTATATTCTAAAACATACCTTAAGAATCAAAGCCTAGGGGCAAATTATGGACAGTAGTGTAGGCTGCACTCTATTAGGAAGGCAGGGAGGAAAAATGGTAGTCTTGCCATGAATCCTTATAAAAATAGCAAATGCAGGAGGTTGTCGGGACAAATGGAGCTGAAACATTATACACGGAGAAATGAAAAGGAAACATGGTTAGAGGCCTCATGAACTTGTGTAAAAATAAAGCTATTCAGATGCCTCTGTTATTCCACTAGTCTGTGTGTTGTGTGAAAGGCAAGATCAGAACATGGCTGCTTCCCTTCCACATGGCAGGGTAAGAGATGAGTTTTGTAGGACTTAGCTTTCTGGGTTAGCTACTACAAACCAAAATTAAAGATTTCTAGAATTGCCTGGAATGTAATGTTTCCACCAAGAACAAGGCCTCAGAGAAGAGTTGGCTGGACTTGTGCCTCATGCTTTGTCTGATACTCTACTTTTGCAGGATTTCCTCAACCAGAGATTCACTAAATTGAAAAGCCCAATTACAAACTGGAAGTCTTCCAGACCCTGGCAGTCAGATAAGAGATGTAGACGTGACACCAAAGTGCTTGGGATAAACACAGATTTCTTCAAAACAACAAACTTCTGCTACAATTATCCTGAACTTGTTTAAAACCCGTTCAAGCAGGTTCAGTCCAGAGCTAGTGCTTGGGACAAAGTCTCCTTGTCTGAAACAATCTTTACACTTGTGCACAGTCAATAAGATCTGCAGACATCATTAGGACATTAGACATCCCTGATGAGATGTGACTGGTTACATTGTGTGAGGCAGACAGTCATGACTGCCGATTTCAGAGGCACTTTTCACAGTTCTGAGTGACCAACCTGAAGTGCCAGCAGCTCGCTGCCAGCCTCATGCAGCAGGGCAGCCGAACAAACAAATCTGCCTTCCCTCCTCCTGCTCTTATGTCTCGTAGCCCGATAAAAGTGTGGCTGGGGACTACTAGAACTGTCACTTCATGGGACATTGGCCTCTGCTACTGACTGATGATCTTTTTCCATACCAAAGCTGAGGTTTGACATACTCTGTAATTATTCTCTGTAAGCGTGCCCTATCTGTGGCCACTTAGCCATCACAAATTAATCTAACAAATGTTTACCATTGCTTTTTGGATACTTCTTCACCTTAGTGTATGTCGTAGGTTCTGGTAGCAAGTCTGGGTGCTGATAAAAGTTTTTTTTTTGAAAGGAACGGGCTGGGGGCTTTCTCTCCTATGTATGGCCTGTGGGTTTCTGCAGCTGAAGCTGCCACCTTCTTTTCCTGACTAACATATCAGGGTTAGCCTCAGGTGATGCTTTCTTCTCATCCAAACAGTTTCCCATGGTTCAATTCATGCAAAACCAGAATCCAGCAGCTGCACTATTACCCCATTTCAGGTAGCTTTTTTCAATATTATTTAACAGGCTGTTGTCAATCAGTTCTAATTTAGTACTTTTTTCAGTACTTTTCTCCTTGTCTAGGAGGTCTAATTTTCACAATCCATCTCCTTTCTCTTCAGTTGCTCTATAATCTACCCCATCAGCTATAATCTTCAATATCTTACCAATTTTTGGGCCTTCTCCAATCATGGTTTCTTATTCTACCCTGTTCCTAATCTATTTTGTGTACCATTTCTTATCATCAGCTAACACCTCAGCCCCTGATCACTAACCTTTTAGCAGTGACATCTGACGTATTTTCTGTTTAGTGCATACTTTTTTTCTGAAGGACAAACTGTTTCTGCAGCCTGTGAAACCTCTTCGAAATCAGCCACTCTTTTTGCCACCCTGTGACACAATATACCTGACTGAGGCTTCAAAGAGCAAGGGAGAGAAGACTGGGCAAAGATAAAGTGGGGCCTTTGTTAAACAGACTGTTTCTGCATCCATCCTATTCCAGGCAAAACTCTGATAATCCACAATACCATAGCTTTCATGTGCTGGGGCACTGTGCCAGTGTTGCAACTGCTGCAGAAGGTAAGAACAAAGAAGGCAGATAAGGAGTTGTGCTGTAGGGGGGAAGGGATGAGTAGAAAAAAAAAATCTTTTGCATTCCTGGAATGATTGTGACACAATCATAATAATTCGGAAATAATTATATTTGTTATCAGTCAACATAATTTCCTGCAGTTCTACACACAATGTCGTTTTCCTTTTCCAGCAGTCAGGCTGAACAAACGGTTCTGTTCTTGTTATTATTTTAGTACGAAGCAGAGCAATGTTGGTTGAACTAATAGTATAAACACAAGGATATCACTTAGAAATGCCTGAAGATTGGCACTTAGCCTATTGTTTCCCAACATGATGCAACCATATTTGTTCATTATCACTTGTTTTCTCATATTTTGCTGTAAAATGCCACGGTGCTGTTGCATTGTAAGGACAAACACTGCAATATGGTTAAAGACTAACTCTGTTTAAGTTATTATCCAGAGCCCATTACTGTAGTATTGGAGTGCATAAGAGAGACTATTTAGTAGATGAAAGAAAAATAATACAAAACCAGTATCATGCTGTTTATTCAAATGCTGTAGGCTAGAGCTCTGTGTATGACACATTTAAAATGACTGATGGATTTTAACTTACAGTTTAGGAGAGAGGATGCAGTCCCCCCTGCTGGGGCATGAAGGGGGTGACTTCCTTCCACCAGACAGATCCCTGGCTCCCCAGAGGGACTGGCATGTCCTTGGAGAGGCAGGTCATGTCACCTAAAGTTTGCCTTAGAGACTGTCAGAGAAGGAGGGCAGCTTTAGCCTGGGCCATTCAATTCCCAGGAGTTTTGCTGTTGAAGATGGAGCCTGCTCCCTGCCTTCGGACAGCACTCCTCAAAAGAGATTTTTGAGGTGCTGCCAGTTCTTTCTGGCATCATTCTGTATTGCTTGGTGTCTTATAATTATGCTCATAGAGGCTCACACAAACTATGAGGAAACTTCATACCGTTTATTCTGTTGCTAAAGTCTCTAAGTAGTGTCCTGAGCTCAAAGGGAGTCATGCTGGGCAGGAATAACCAGCTCATTAACCTAAGTGGATTAGAATTTGGTCCTTTATGTTTGCCATACTTGCTTTGCATTCTGCTTTTATTGTTGCTCAGGTATTTCCCGTTGTCATATAATATGATTAACACATAAACATGAGAGAAACAAAAAGTCTAAAGTATCTCCAGTGAGTTTATTGGAAACAGAGTGCAAGAAAATGAGGACTGAAAAATACACATATATATAAAAAAAGGCTTATTTGTAACAGTCAGGAAAAGAAAAGAAACTGTTTCCAGCTCTTTTGTTTCTTTTCTCCCTAATATGGGTCAGTTAAGGCATTTACTCATATGTATCTCTAATTTGGTTTTCCATACACAGCAAAGAGAAGCATTCAGCCTTTTTCTGAAACACCATGAAAGATTACAGTGTGGGAGGTTACAACAAGCATGATACAATGATCTTTGTTGGATATAGACTCATAACACTTTTACTAGAGATGTGGGAGAGGAAAAGTGTCATGCTGATCAGATTCACAGGCCTTTTTAAGTTAGGAGACAGTGAATACTAGTACAGACAATTATGTAATGGAATCTTGAGCAGTTAACAAGTATCAAAATAAGGCTCAACTTAGGCAAAAATCATATGGAATAAGTTCTATGAAAAGGCAACTTTGAGGTCAAATTCATCACATGGTTTTAATGGAGATTAGATTTTAAATATTTTTTAAGGTATGATCTTTAAATTTGTTATTTTGGACACCTGGCATCTATAGGAAATCATTCAACTTGACTGCTGACTCCTATCACTGCAAATTCTTTACAAATTCTGCTATGAATACTTGGAGTACAGTGTAAGAGAAGTTTCTGTGCCAGCCAGCTTTTTTCACTTTAGTCTCATTTCAAAGTCACATTGATGAGAACAAAGGAAGTTTCTCAAGCAAGAAGAACTGAAAACAAGCTAATGAGAAAGAGTTTTCTGTTAGCCAAATTGGCTGCTTCCTTACAGGGATGTAGCTGCTTCCATGAAAATGACTGTATAGCATTCGCTGCTAGATGTTATTTCTTTAATAATTGTCATTGCACAAACACAAAAGTGCAAGAAATATCTAGGGGTATCTATCTATGAATAGTTATGGATAAATTCTAGAAGTGTATATTGTTTGACTGGAGAAACTGTAGCACTTCCTACAATTTATGCTCTAATTACAGGCTTTTAATATTTTATCGAGCAATGGACATTCCACTTAGAGGCTGATTTACAGATAGGCTCAGCACCCCATAGCTCCAATTGAACACAGTAGGACCAGGAGATCTCTACAAATCAGAGACCTTCCTCTTCTGATTTGTAAATCAGCGAACACCAAGTGAGAATCAATGTCCACAAGCTCAGGCAGAGTATGAGGAAGCAGTTTTATGCAGTGTGCAACCAACCAGTGGTGGAACCACTGCCATGGAAATAGCCAAAGTAAGCCCTTTGGGAGGATTAAAAAGGGATTAGGTGTCAGGAGCAACATATTAAGTTTTGTAACCTTACTACTGAAGAGTTACAAGGGTAATGAAGCCTTAAGCTTCAGAGTTTAAGTTGATGATCTGTGGGGGGTCAGGAGGAGATTGTCATCTCTATTATAAAACAGTCAACAGTTGAGCTAGGACATCATTGTTTTTGTATTAGTATGTTTGCCTTTTTAAGAAGCAGAACACTGTAAAGCATGAAGCTATGCTCTCCCCTTGTGTGACAAAACCCATATTTATCTGAATACAAATTAATTCTCCTTTCTGTGATGCTTTTGGAATATGTCTTTCCTGGGGGGACAGTGAAGTGGTTGTATGCAGAGGAAGAAGAGTTGTGATAAACATGAATTTAATTCTGATCAATACTGCTCTGAATAATACTGTAGCAAAACAGTTAAGATTTACAAGGACTAAGACATGACAATAAGTATACCCCTGTGTAGTCACCCCTATGTCTTTGCAACACTTTCCTCAGTGGTAACCTACCATGTTTGTCCATTATTTCCAGCCTCTACCATTATGCACCACACAGATGCACACCGTACAAAGGCATCCTTTGTACATGCTCAGTCTTTTCTCCCATGGGCATGGGTACACGTGCATTAGCCTATTTTCCATGCACTCAGGCTGTTTTGGTAAGGCCCTTCCACTTCTTCACCTAACAACCTGGTGCATTTGCTTTTCCATTGCATCTTGAGGAAGATCTAAAGGCTCATGCTGAGCTGGCAAGTGGAGGGCAGCGGTTCTTACCTGGCTCAATGGCTGTTCCTCAAGACCCTGAAGAGGCCTTCAGGTTTCAGGAGCAGCCCAAAAGGTGGTGGCTTTCTCAGCACTGGGAAAAGGCAAGATACAGCTTGAAAGAAATCTGCAACAAAAGGCCTTTGATGGCTAGAAAAAACACAAACCAGGTTCCTTTCAGCAGTGTTGAAACTCTTCTTGATGGATGCAGTGTTTGGTGCTATGCCCTGCTCATAGTAGCCACGTGCAGCAGCAGCAGGATCGCAGGGAGGCAGCCTTGCAGGCATGACATGGGCTCCACATGGTGAGGTGGCCACAAGGCTCTCAACAGACCATGTCCGCTATCTTCCTAATCAGCCATTTTTGTTTTATAGCCCAATAAAACTAATATACTGTGCGTTTACCAGTGAGCTGTTTGCCTTGCTTCCAAAGCCAGCTGTGGATTTTGGATGAAGCAAGGAGTAACTAGCAGCCAAGATAAAAGCCTGGAGAGGTGGAATAATCGCTTGAATGAAGATAGCAGGACCCTGCAGAGAGATGGGTAGATATAAAGTATTTTATAGCAGTAATTTAGAAAGAAATTCTCCTTTTAGCTCTGAATCCTTTGGAAGGATGTGATACAGTATACCTGTAGTTTTGAGATAGATGCAGGGAAATTTAAAACTTGCTAAGTAAGAGGTTACTGACGGTTTGCAGGAGGAGCACTAATGGCTAAGCCTCTAGAAACCTAAAGGGATGTCACTATGATTGGATTTTAGGAAAAAGGAAGAATTGCTAAAGCAACAAAGTACATGCTCTTAAATAAGGAGCACCCTCACTAAAGGCTTGTCTTTGACACATGGGCACTGTATCCTGACAATTGTTCCCTTTCAGGTCTTGATAATTTAAGATTATTTTTATAATGCACCTTGCTGCAGCATGCAAATGATGTAGTCTTGTGTGCAATTTTATTATACAACAAAGCAAGGACCATCTGAACTAAAATTAATGCACAGTATTAAATCAGGTACTTAATCACTCATTTTAGTTTGATTTACTGAAGCTATTGTGTTCTTGTTCTATATTACAGAAAAAATTTAACAAGACACAACATGTTTCTAAATACCACGATATGTAGGCTCAATTTAGGAAACAATATAGATCATTCTGATTCTTAAAAAACCAATAACACCAGTAGACTTGCATATTAAAATGCCCTCTTCTCCTCTCAAGCACACCCATATACTGCCCTATGAAATGCACCAAAAATGGTGTATTAGTGTCCCATGTAAAGAGGCCATTAAGAGGACAAGAGAAATTACTTCAGCTGACTACAATAGTACAACAGTTTTTTTTAAATAGTGAAATTTTTTTTTACTAAAAGACTATTTTCAATACCAGTCTATGAAGGGAGCTGATTCATTTTGTGTATGTTCCTGCTCTGTCTTCATTTGGAGATAAATTATCACATTATAGTCTTTGCTCTCCCACTTGCAAATTAAGTTGTCATTCAGCAACTCATAAAGAGGCAAGCCGCAACAATCCATAAGAACAAATAACGCAGCTATTCTTTGTTTAAAAAATGTGGTTTTATAAACATATGGTTTTCATTTTTATTTTTTTTACTTATTCTTTGTACTTGACTACATATTGGCAAGATGATTGTAACTTCTTTCTGTACTAGCTGGACACCATTAAAATCCTATTAATAGTAAATAAAATTTTTATACAGAAAAAAAAAAACAACTAGAAATCTATATTCTAAAAGCTTAGTTATATATATATATATATTTTTTTTTTTTCTGCAAGAAAAAATTTATCTGAATGAATTTTCTCAGAAAAATGTGAGTTCCAATAGAAGGAAAGAAATAAAAAGAAAATGTCTTTTCCAAGTGGCACAAAGAATGTCCAAGGCTTGTTGATGTATTTTGTTTCTTTTCCCACCACCAAACCCTCATATTTCAAGTCCTAACAAAATGAAAAATTTCAAAATAATGAAGTGATACAATAATGCAAATAAACATTTTAAGTGAAATTTCTTTTCCATCAAAATTGTTTTTCAGCTGGAAGTCTGCATGAAAACTGTCTAGCAGTCTCTTAAGAAACTCTGCTCTGGATATTTCTCTATGAACTGGTGACATTTGGTAGTGATCTCTTGAAGCTGTTAATTTTTTTTCCACAGAAGTTCTTAGGAGCATTCATGTTTTTAATACAATTATTTTTCAAGTTGACTTGAAGAAACAAAATTTTCCTCAGTGGTCTGAGGCATCTACTCTCTCCTCCAGTTACATTTTACAACACAAATTCTACTAACTAGTGGAGATCAGGAAATACATGTATAGCAGTGTCACAATCCCATGTTGTACCTGAATTAAACAAGATTTTGCAACAAAGGCAGGCATACGGGATTGTATCTCCTTCATGACATCAGTGCTAGATCCAGGCTGTGGTCTCACTTCCTCTCACTGCTTGGTGAGCACAGTGCCTGTGAGGCTCACATGAAATGAGAACAAAACACAGAAGTGACCCCGTATTTCTATTCTCAGGAAGCAAATATATTTTAGGAATGGTTTAAGCCATTTTACATTTCCTGAATGTCAATGATAGTGTCTCACAATTTTTGTCTGGACCACTTAGAATCATAGAATCATAGAATATCCTGAGTTGGAAGGGACCCTTAAGGATCATCAAGTCCAACTCTTGACACCGCACAGGTCTACCCAAAAGTTCAGACCATGTGACTAAGTGCACAGTCCAATCTCTTCTTAAATTCAGACAGGCTCGGTGCAGTGACCACTTCCCTGGGGAGCCTGTTCCAGTGTGCAACCACTCTCTCTGTGAAGAACTTCCTCCTGATGTCAAGCCTAAATTTCCCCTGCCTCAGCTTAACCCCGTTCCCGCAGGTCCTGTCACTGGTGTTAATGGAGAAAAGGTCTCCTGCCTCTCGACACCCCCTTACGAGGAAGTTGTAGACTGCGATGAGGTCTCCCCTCAGCCTCCTCTTCTCCAGGCTGAACAGGCCCACTTCTAGTCTTGTATCTGCAGTGGCAGGTAAAAATGGACCTGGGGTTTGGTAGTCTGCCATTATCCTGCATATCCTGCTTTTAGAGCTGCGCTACATCTTCTCTAGCTGAACTGACACAGAATCAAAAGTGTGTGATCAGCTGTCTCTGAATTAGTGCTGCTTTCTTCCATGATGACACACCAGAGGAGACAATTTTTGACTTTGATTCATATAGTTTTGTTTGTTTGTTTGCTATCCTGGCTTTTCTACAGCCTACTGACTTACCATAGTACCTGTCTCACAAGTACAAAATTCTCCCTTTACTCCTGTTTCCCCCAGTCAAGCAATTTCATGTGTGCTTTTCCAGGTTGGACTGGACAAAAATCTCTGGTGCTGGAAATGCTGACTCTGGCAAAACTGAATTAAAAAAAAAAAAAAAATATATATATATATGTTAGTTGGGAGAAAGATATTAACCCATTACCTATATTGCAGAGGGCTAGAGAGGCTCATACTCCATGCTCAGCCAAGCACTTTGAAATGCTTTTCCTCAACTGTAATAGCTGATGGGAAAAGCGGCCTCATGAGAACCAACTCTCTCTCTGAGCAGGCTAAAGGAGCAAGGAAGAGAGGACAGAAAAGCTGTAGAGGTTTGTTTTCGTCTTGCAGAGGTGCTGGGCAGGGCAAACCACAGCTTTCCTGTGGTGCAGGCTGCTTCCCAGGCTGTTCCACATACATCCTGCTGCAGAAGCTGAACACCTTATGGCTTGTGGCAAAGCCATGGAGGAGATCACAGCTTGTAGTTTTTTCCTTGGAATTGCTGAAAAGACTAAATTCCTTATTCACGGTTATAAGATAGCATGCACATACATGGCTGCACCCTTTGTAATTTGTGTTTGTAGAGGAATGAAGGGTAAAAGAGCAGCTGTCAGTGAACAGGTCCTGGTGTCCAGGAACAGCAGACATTAGGTAGATGAACTCATCTCTTTCCAGAGATCTAGGCTTAGTCTGTAAGAGTGTTTAGATTTGTAGTTATTGAAAATGTAGAATATCTACGTATTATACATGTCAACAGTAGAAAGCTTCTTGGCAAATGCTCTTTTACAAGATGAACTCTGACCACAATTTACTTGATCATAATAGCTTGACTATCTGTAGACCTCAGTGTCTTCATACAACCAATAAGGAAATTCAACCCTATCTGACAGATGGGAAAACTGAGACAAGGGGAACCAGTGTATTGGTAATACTGATAATAAGGGATCTGACATCTCAGGAATCCAATTTAACTGTCACATGTGTTCTCTGAATCCTATGCAACTAAATTCTCTACATGATTAAAACAAACAAACAAACAAACAACAAAAAAAACACACCAGAGTTTAGAATATTATTTATTGGGCTAATCAAACTATCTAGTCTTTATTCCTGAAAACAACAACAACAACAACACACACACAAAAAAAAACAACAAAACAACAGCACAGGAGTCATTTTTCTTATTTCACAATACACAAAACACACAATAAACTGACAGAGAGTGTCTGCTAGTGGATTTCTGTGCAACAGCACTGAGTATGTGCTAAAAACAACAAGTCTGCAGTGTAATATGATAGAGAAATTGTTCAGCAAGGTCTTGACTCTGACTTTACGTAACCTGTATCAAAATAGTGCAAAAAAGGAGACAGAAGAAACCAGCCAAGTCGCCTCTAAAATTACCGCTGGCACTAGCACCAGTGAATGTAGATCATAGTATATTTCTATGAATAGAACTTGGAGGAGTTGTGGAAGATTTGCAGATTGTGTAATTTTGTTGCTGGAGCTGATGACTGGCAGCCAACTGCGACTCTGGTGGGTGAGGAGCAAGCAGGATGATGTCCAAGCCATCCAAGGGAAATCTTGGAAATTGCAAGGTACTTCAATCCTTGGAAGGTGCATATCTTTCTAAAGTTTTTGTTATATCAAAATAAATGCCAGTGAATACAGACATGGCAATGTTCCCCAGATTATCAGGTGAAACCTCTAAAGAATCTCTTGAGCCTTTGTTTGCCAGCTGCGCAAATCATCAGCCTGCTCTTGGACATACTTCCAGTCTGAGTGGATATTATTTGTACTAGGAAGTATCTGCAGGGTCAGGACCCATGAGTTATTATTTGTACTGCAATGCCTAAAGACACTAAACAGGAATTAGAATACAAGGCGTTGAACATGGCACTTAAACATATAGCAACGAAGTTCAGCAATCTGCGATTTCCAGTAGACAGCAATGAGCGTGTACCCAACAGGGAGAAGGGCCATGAAAGGAGTGTAAAAGTGGTCAGCAGTAAACTATGAGCACTGTTTGATGAAGAAGTACTTATTGAAAGCAATGCCTTGTGGACTTTGCCGGACATTGCACATACTGTTTGAATGCTTGTATACAAGGCAAAAGATATAGGTGCTGATAATTAGTCTGCGTTTTAAGTGTGGAGGTGGGGTTTCCATGTGTAGTGCAGCGACATTACAGATGTCTACAAATTGTGTCTTACATCTAAGTTGTTTATAATGTGATTGCAAACAGCGAGCGTATTGTTTCAACATGGTTAATGTTTATGAGATTCATTTCAGTTTATAGGTGCACACAGATTGCCTGGAAAAGTACCAGGACATTCTTTTTTTTTTTTTTTTTGATAGTGATGAAGAAAGATGAAAGTCTATACACGCCCTTCCAGTGTAAAATCAAAAGGAGGAACAAATAAGTCCAAGAATTTCACAACTGCTTGAGTCTTAAGTTTCTGTAAATTACCTGATGTCCTCCTCATGCTTGTGGGATTATCTGAGATGATAAATAGGGCTATGCCAGGTCAAGAAAAGAAGAAAATTAAGACGAAGAATCCATGAGAAACTAAAACTGCAATGTTGTAGATTCTCAGCATAGACATGCAAAAAGATTGTTTCCAAAGGCTTTCCTCTGGACACTACCAGAACCAGTAACAAAGTCCAACTGGTCACTGTACTGCTGTTGGCTCCATAACACGTGTGCTCTTTGGGAGAGGGGGAATATGTAGTCTAAATGGATTTAATGCTGCTTCAAGACAAATTAACTGTACTCAACATCTATAGCTTGCAGTTTCTGGGTTTCCCAGTAGAAAATACCATTTAGACCTGCTTTAGAAAGAGCTCTTTCTACATCCTCTACTATTCGTCCGATTTCCCTATGACCTAAAAAACAAAGAAAGGTATCAGAGGAGAAGGATGTGCAAAGAAAGGGGAGGGCTATCATCAAACATTGGCTTTATTTTCTTCCCCATAATTCATAAGGTAAAGTAAAAAATGGACACATTAAATTTAGAGATATCAGACAATAATTTCCCTCTGCCTTTTACAATAGAAAAAAATGAAAGAATTGTATCAAAATTTATTTATAAACAAAATAATGATTTTTTTTTCTTATTTTTGTTGTAGGTTTTTCTTTTATCTCTGCAAACTGCCTATCTGGAAATTAATTACAAGGTAATACACTGGTAATCAGCCATTCATAGATAGAATGTAGATGCACAGTTTAATAGCATTATGCTTATAGTTTATAGAAGAAGAAAACAATTGCTGAATGGACACTTCACATAAACCTCTGGTTCCTTCCATCTCCCATAGCTATGGTGGGATGTGTGATATTAGGATATTCTGTCCATACCCCTCCCTGAACAGTCAGAGCTGCATTACTTAAGATGCCAGCTAGATTATACATTTTTAACTGCTCATCTTAAAGAGTTAAGAGCTTCACTTTCCAGGAATGGCAAAGAAAGGAGGTGTACTGGGGAAAGAGCAAGACACCCCTGTTAAAAGTCATGCAACTAATTTCTCATGCAGGGTTGTTTTCACTCATTTTCCTGTTCTTCAGCACTTAATGATTTTTCTGTCATCAATGAAGTTTTAATTGAGTGGGATTAGGGGTGGATTAAAGGATCTCATCAGAACTCATACTCCCTGCATCCACTTCCTGTTGAGTCCTCTCAACAGAAGAGCTTTTGACATTAGAGAAGTGAAAAATACTTAAGACAGTGATACAGGTAGGGAGAACTCAATTGAAATGTAACCAAGGAACAGCAATTGTAAAGGCAAGCATATCATAAAATCTTGGAGATCATACATGTAGAAGGGTGTGATTTACGTAACTTTGCCCACTCCTGGATTTCACCTGGCTGTATACAGGAGGGGTTTAAGCTTTAGCAGACACGCAGACATCACCTCAACCCTTTCCTCAACTGTTTATGGATGTTTCAATGAAAGATACTTTCCAGTACAAAGCTGAATCAATATTAAAAATATTGTAAAATTCACAACATGAAAAGCCAATGGATTTACATTTCATTCTGTATTTACAATGGATTTAGAATCAAAACTACAGCAGGAGCATGAAACCTTTCTTTCTCCTTTTATGCCAGGGATAGAATATTAAAATTATGCATTTATTTGGGTTCTCTTTTTACTTTTTCCTCTTGAAAATACTTTATCTTTAACCAGAAGAAAAGGGTTATGGAATAGAATCTCTGAGAATGAATCTTTTGAGTACTCAGCCAGACACTGGAGAAAATCCTGAACCAGAAAATAAAAAAAGTACTATCAATGATTTCAGTGGGCACAGGTTCATATATTGCTTTCCATATAGTACAAAAGCTCACTTCTGCTCTTCATATCCCACTTTAATCACCAAGAGTTACACATGCAAATCCATGGCAGAGTTGTAACTTACAACATTTAAGACTAATTATATAGCTCTGGGAACAATATTCAAATCTTAGTGCAAACAGTTCTTTATCTTTTAGACACTATGAAATCTTCTCCAGTAACAAAAATTTCCTCTCAGATTTGTACAGCAGGTCTCAAATCTGATGTGCTGCTGACATTAATGGGATATATATGTACAGTGGAGGACAGCATTCACAAGTCAAAATCTACTATGAGGTTCTGTGAAGATAATGTAACTGAAGTTTTCTCTTCTACACCTGAACTTGAAAGAAGTAATGACATTTTATCTCATGAATAATGTTTTAGTTACAGTTCTATACAAGGTTTAATTAAGTCCTTGAAAGTTAAACCTATCCAAAGAGGTCCAAAAATTTCTGGGCTAAAACTATTTTTAGGATAGATATTCTTGTAAAGTGTGCTGCTTCTTAGGCATGACTTGGTGCATCCATTTCCCTTCTTCCATGTTGTCCAAACTCCCTATTATCATGCCTAGCTTAAAGGGAATGAACACATCAGTACTTTGGAGTGTATGACAGTGAATGTTTGTGGCTGAACATATATAGTAACATGAATCTGGCTGGTGAATGCCTTTAGCTCCTTACCAATCAGCATATTTGCAGTGAGCATCTGGGATTTGTTGACACCTAGCAGCCTGGTTAGTTCCACATGTATGCATAACAACATTCAACCTTATAGAGTTTTCAACCTTACAGAGTTACCATGTGTCAACAAATTTTCAGAGAGGCTTCCAAGAGACCAACTGTATTTGTACTGCACAGCTGTTTTATGTATATGCAATAAAATAAATCCAAGCAATCTGGGACATATCAGAGTTACGTTATAATATCACAGGACTCACTTCACTACACACATGAAGACAGTTCTCTCTGGGAAATCCAGACAGAATTTGGTAGACTTATATATATGAGACTGTATTTCAGATGGATGCATTGGGTTTGATAAATATTGCTGTAGCAATGCAAACTGGTTGCTAATAGTCCACATGAAAATAAATCAGATAAAAAAAGGGTTCCATGTTCCCACCTATTCACAGTTAGACACAGTCAGGTGTGGAGCATTAGTGACTCAAGTGGAGCATGACTACAACGAGGTTGGAAATCACTGTTGAAGGACAGGAGCCCATGAAGATTCAAAGAAGCACAGATAAAATGAGTGAAATGAACTTAAAATACAGCTAGGAAAGAAAGACTCAGTTTCAAAGCAGCTTTTTCAGATTTACACAGCTACAAAGACTATATGTTCATTCTTGATTATTGATTCCAACAATCAGAAAAAATGTTGATGGAAAATTCAGTTGCTTAAAATATAATGACATATGTTATGCTATGTTTGCCAAACATATGTCACAACACTGATGGTTAATTAGTCATTTATGTATCTTTTTTTTGAAAACACATGATTTTAAGAGTGTGACTTTGAGTCCAGAGTGTTTAAAACCAAATAGCATTGTGAAAATGATGTTAAACTGTGAAAATGGTGATTAGAATAACTCAAGAGTCAAATTCAGACACCTATTATATGCTGCTGAACTTCAGATATAATTGGGTCTGTCTCACATTGATGCTAAAAATAGGAGTATTGTAAATGAAGTGGAAGAAGAATTATGACACAGGATCCCATGAGTTAAAGCCTTTAGAGCATCAGTCCAGTGGTCAGACATAATCTAACATGGCCAATAGATTCTCCTGAAGTGCTCCTTTCCATTACAAGACAATTACTAAAAATAGGCAGAAGAGAAGGTGAGATGCTTTTGGCAACTTCCCCAAAATGAGGAAACTAAAACTCAAGAGGTGCTTCAGAGTTCTCTAAAGCAAAGGAGATAACTCTAAGACTGACTGAGAACTACAAATATCTGTACAGTCAACCTTTTTATTTCTATTTTTTTTAACCTCTGAAAAAGAGACCTTGACAGATGACCAGTCCTTTAAGAAGCTGAGAAGGAGCTGTTCTTGAATTAAACCAGCTTGCTGCTGAGAACTAAGACTAGGAGGAATGTGTGTGTACACACAATTCTCATCTTCTTCTTTGTAAGGTTTCTCTTTTAACATTTTTGGTTTACTAGTTGAATTAAAGTTTCAAAATTACAAACTTGATGTTGGGCTTCTCATTAACTACTGATGAAGAATACTAAATTTATACTTAAGTTTCAGGCAGTAAGAAGAGATCACAGAGAAGAACTCCTTGATTAGTTACATCTGCTTTTATTTACACTTAGTTTCTTATTTGTGATCAGAGTTCATATTTTCTTTATGTTTACTGGAAACTGTTTTCCTTAAATTAACTGTAGCATCAATGTCTGTCCTGGGGTAGTTATTTTAAGAATGCTGGCTATTCCTAGGCCTTTTATTAGCTCAGTTAAAATACTTCTAGTTTGTTTGACAGTAAGAGTTCAAGTTAAACATGCAAAATTACCACCGTGTACAGAAGTATATTGTCTTACTCTCTTTCCCTACGATATACAGAACTGCATGATTTAAGAGCATGATAGGACTTTCATAGGTGGATCTGACCACTGCAAGAATAGCACAGCAAGTTGGACAAGAAGAGCAGTTTCTATATCCTCAGGTAGATGCAGTATTTTCATGAAATTTTATAGTTTGAACAACTTGTGGAAATGGTGAAAGGGACTGAGAAGCACAGTCAGAACTTTGAATAAATTAGATTATATGATTTAGATGTGTTGCAAAAAACAAAACAAAACAAAACAGAAATCTGTGTATAAAGAGGCTTTGCGGATCAAGGCTTTGAAATAAGCTGGATTTGCAATAACAAGGTTTTTAAAAGTACCCAGTCTAGAGAAATGTACAGCTGAAATATTTCAAGTCTAATGTTTTTCATAATATCAGAGAAAAAAAAACATTTCCTTATTTGTATCGTGTTTATTTCTGTGCCCCAGAAATGGACCCAATCAAATTGACTCAAACTCCATAGATCCAGGGATTTGACCTAACGACCTAACTCACAGACTTCTGATGTTTTACTTTTCTCTGACAAATTACAGGATATATGCCATCTTTGTTAGGCACATTAATGAGTTTCTGGCACAGAGCTGGAGGCAATGCTGTTTGTGCTTACCAAATAGAAAGTTTTCTGCACTCAGATCCTGTGAGAAACCAGGTCTTGGCACGTAGTTCCTTGTTATTCCTAAAGAGAATACTGGAAAAGCAGGTCAACTTGCTTACTCTAGTATCATCTTTTGTTTGGATAACAGGTACATCTTCAGCTGGGGAGATACAATGTAGAAGGAGAAACATATCTCAGAGAGCTGGAATGCACTTTTTTACTAACTTTGAAAAGCTCCCAGAGAATTCATTGAAATCTATGTTAATCTAAAGTAGAAAGAGTTACTATAGTTACTAATACAATAGTTACTAAATATAATTCTCACTATATAAAGTGCACATTCTGGGATCCTATAAGTTGAAAAGATAAAAGATCTTTAATTACATTTGCCATGGTAATAAATGATTGGCTTCCTTTTATATAGTTCCATTGTAGACAGAGCATGTACATAACACTTTGAATGTTTTGAACAACTCAGCATCAGTATAAGAGTCCTTGCTCCCTCTCCCTTTTTTATTTAAAGGTTGGCAGTAATTTTTCATGTCAGGGTCATGATTGATGTGGGTTAACTTTCCCTAAAAATCTTTTGAAACATTTTGAGTAATGTTAAAAATTATGGCATGCAATACATCAAAATATTTTTCTAGGCTTCCTGCATAAGTAAATAAACACTAGGGAAATGTGGAAGGCATTCAGAATGTTTTGTAAGCAAGTTTCAAACTGCATGTTGCAGATTTATATGCTTCATAGCTTACGCTATGATGCATATTGCATTTTATTAAAATACATGGTGGGTGGGGAAGAGTTGGTGATCTACTACATTTGTGTCTTTGCCCACATCAACTTGCAAAGGAGATCAATTCACTAAGAAGTGTATCTGAACATGGATTATGTATCCTGTCTGTCAAGTGTCAGTTTCCTGGAGAAATACTAATAGCAAATCCTCAATCTTAGGCCAAATGTCAGGGCTGTAATGTCCAGCACTCTGAGTATGGAACATGGGATTACACAAACATCTGCCATTGACAGGCAAACGTAAAAGCCACCGATCTTCAGCAGTCAGGTTCTGAATAGCAAAGAAAATCCCTCCAAGGCATAATTCCTAAAGATAAGTAAAGTAAAACAAGGTGAGAAACAGGTGAAGCAGCAATGTATTTTCCTAAGAGGAAAAAAAAAAAAAAAAAAAGAGGGATGTCTACTGTCACTCAGTAATGCAGGTTAAATAGAAAAAGGTAGACAGGCAGGTATACAGTGTGGAGCTCCTCTTTTCTTAGTCAGCATCTTTTCATTCACCCTTCTAATCATGAGTGGGGCATCACAAAAATCTGGGTTATTATTCTTCTTGTTAATTGAGGAATTTGAGAGTGGAATAGAGTGCTTTCAGAAGAAAACAGAACTGATGACACATGTCTTTTCTCATTAGGTTTAGGTATCCCACTGAGGTGTTTATGAGAGGGGTCTAGAATCCCCACAAAGCCCATCCAGAATAGCTCAGCGTACCCACATGAGAAGTCTACTTTTCTCCTTTGACATATGTAGAGCACAAGTCCCAAATCAAGGTAACAAGTTTATAGACTTGTAAATGTAGCCTGCACTGTAAGGGCATAGAAAATAGGTACTTACCTTTTTGAGATTCCGAGATAACCACAGCATGGCTGAGGTAAAGGTTCAGAGATGCTATAAAAGTATCACTGAGTAGTATCAGGAAATGTTAGAACATACCATCAATACAGTCTTTACTCCTTTCCACGCCAAATATTTACTTGTTTTCTTTCCTCTTCAAAACCCATGTTATACATTATCTAAGCAAGTTGAATTAGCTGTTCTCTGAGAACGCTTATCTTTCTCATTAGATGATTTCATTAGATATCTAGCTTAGACTAGATATATAAGTTTATATGGTTAAACTTAGTTGAGATGAGTCCCACATCTAATACGTACAGATAAACAGGAGTAGAATTATAGAAACACAGAAGAGAATATCCTGAGTTGTGAGCAACCCACAAGGAGCAATGACTCCAACTCCTCGCTCCATACAGGACTATCCAAATATAAAACCATAATAGAATCACAGAATAGTTAAAAACATTGGAAGGCTATGCTTTGGTATTTCAATGCATTCAAAATCAGCTCAGTGAACATTGTCTTAGAAAGCTGGATGTCATTGGGAATGTGACAGAAAATGATTGAAAATGCTTGAAATGATGTATTCAATGTCATATATATGATACTCTGCTGAGGCATGCAGTATAGAAACTAGACAATTAGCTGTCAGCAAGTATTTATTTGTAAAAGTTGTAGACTAGCATCTACTATAACTGCCAAAGTTCAAAGTACATAACTTCTGTATAAATTTTACTTTTCCAAATAATTTATTTTCATTGTAGTCCTGAAATTAATGAGACAGACTATAACTTATTTAGCTTTCAGCTGTATAGTAACTAACAACTACAAGAAACTTTTCTGTTTTCATGGTTTAAGGCACCAGTGGCCACAGAGAATGATAGACCCTTTCGAGCAAAACTTTGTTACCTAAACTGACAGAAGACCAGTATACTGTTGGCAATATATGAGCTGTTTGTCCTACAAAGAGATAGCTTTGCATAAATCTTGGAAAACTGTATTTAGTTTGCTGCAGCTCCGTAGAAGAGTCTGAAAAATACAATTCTGGTACTTTCCTAGGAATCACATTGTTTGTCTCTGTTTCTGCATTCCTTAGCAATAAAGGAAAGTTTCAAGAGTCTTGTTCTTAGAATGTAGGCTAGAAATTATTTTTATGATCTGCTCCATTTGCATGCTGTCTCACATCTGACAGTCCACTATGAGCAATTGAGAAACTTCTTCTGCATAAATTACAGTAAGCCTTATGGCAATTATTGCTATCTTTACTGATCCATGCAAAATCATTTCTTTTCTCATTCCAGAAAGTGCAAAGACTCTTCTTTTTAGGGGGTTGTTGACCATATTAAGGTTTTCAGCAATATAGCAGTGCAAGTAGAAGTTAACCAGGCCCCAGAGAGGCCTCGTTAATTAGAAGTTTTGTTACTTCGCAGAAGTGAATGAATTATGGGTAGAATAGTACATGAAGATTTTTACCTAGGAAGGGGAATTTTACTTTCTATTAATTGGGGAATAAAATATAAAAATGAGGTTATCTGTTAGACTGGAACATAAGCAGCTAAGTCCCAGGGTTGTTTTGGTATTGGACATTTTGTTAAGACACCTGCAAGCTTGGGCTATTAAAATAATAATGAATCACTTTAATGATGCTAATACAGAAGTGTCACAAACAAAAAATAGAGAAGCACATGTTCAGGTATGGTTCATGAATGAACTGGGGTGTATTTAAAATCTTTTGTGTCTGCTTTCTGAAGATGGCAACTTCAGTTTCTGTTATTCCTGTTGTCCTGCCAAGTTGAAGATTTTGTTTTACCAGCCTGTTAAGAGGTTTTGTTGGTTTATGTGTTTCTTTCTGTTTATGAAGGAAAAAGCTAGCTCAGGTTTTGTTTGACGTCTGCTGTGCAGATCTACAAAAAGGGAGGAATAATGTTTTTCTAATAATGTCTTCAGAGGCATGAAATGAATAAGGGAACAGGTAGCCCTATCTTTATGAGACAGTTAGCAGGTTGTATCTTGATTTGTTGAAGGAATGTTCCCTAAGGATTGCTGTCGTGGTTGTAAGCTGTGTACTGAGCTGTAATTCAGTCAATTACAAACACATAAATAACGTCTAAATGCTACTTAAGACCACGCTCACTGTCTGCTTTGTACCTATGTGGAGCAGGCCAGTAGACACTAGATACCTATACAGTCAGTACTCAGCCTATGATAAATCTGTTGGACAAAATCACCTTTAGATACCAAACAGCTGACTGTGCAGGATGCTGGCTGCTGTTTTGGAAACATGTCTCAAAATCACCTTCTTGCATTTTAATGGCAGCTGATATCATATCAGTACAATGTCTGGAGATACATCTTTTAGTATCTTATGGATTGAAATATGCTGCATAACTGCTGTTACCTGATCTCACATGAGAATTCTGGACTATTTCACAAATGTTCCTCAGAACAGATCACAATGAAGCTGCAGCTAAGGCTCTTCAAGGCTGGCCCACGGTCCAAAAACATGCGGTATATATCCAGTGACCTACTAAATGAACAGACAAGGGGAGCATGGACACTTCCTATTGCAGTAGAAGTGAACAAAACTTGCACAGTTTTGATGAATTCAAACACCCTTTGTTGTATCAACAAATGAACAAATCAAACAATATCTCTTAAAATAAGTGATAGATAATAACTAGGGGGGATAAATTATAGTCGTGAGGGATGCTTGCTTAAAATAAGAGGTGGAGAATCACTGTAAATTCTCTCATTCATCAGCTACAAGTGATTGAGGCTTTATACTTATGATTCACCTAAGGTTGATATAGTCAGCTTAGAAAGCCTGACCGCTTTGTTCTGAATGCTTGCTTCTGCATTTCTGGGTCACCTCAGTTATTAACAAAAAGAAACAATTGTGATGAGACTAGGCCATTGCTTTTAGTCCCTTTCAATTCCTGTTTAACAGAAAAAGGAGAAGTGATACTCCAACTTTTGTGAAGAAACATTATTGTAATTTTATTCACAACATTTATGTGTGAATTGGTATAGTATGTGCCCACTGAATATACTATTTATTAATTAAGACTCTCGTCTAAAATATACTTGTACTTGATGAATGCGTTTATGTCCCATTGAAGTCAATGGGTTATAAATATATATATTTTTTGTGAAGCGTAAACATATACCTGCTTGATTTTGTATGTAGGATTATAGCAGGTTAATGGAACCAAATTGGAAATTGCTTTTTTTTGACCTACATTTTTGAATATTCAACTTGAAAATCATGTAGCCTGATTTTTGAAGATACTGACCAGCTTCAGTCAAAGTAGAACCTTGAATTTCTAAGCGGTGCTTTACAATTCAAGTATTACACACCCTTGCCAGAGGAGCGTATAAGGAATTGGGTGTGCAATGTTTGTCATAAACTGTGAGATACACAGGTAAAATGAACTTTATAAAAATAATGACTTTTTATTGATGACACTTCTTAACAGACATTAATGCATTTTCTATCTGCAAACATGACAATTTAAAAAAGAGAATAAAATATATTAATGGAATAGCAGATGTTCTTTATACAGAAAATTGTATGGAAATTGATGGCTAAGATATGAGAAAGATGATTGAGTGCTTGAGACATACATTATTTTTAAAGAATTTTAGAAGGATTTTTAAAGGACTTATAAAGGATTTTTAGAGGTAATGATAAAAGATAGAAAAAAAATGTTTAGTAAAATGCAGAAAGATACAACCAAGTGTCATGAAGAGAAGCTGAGCAGAAAAAAACTTAAGCTGGACAGTCACAACAATGTGTTAATGATATTATTCATTAAACTGCTGGAAAATTTCCCAAGGAACATAGTGGAAGTCCCATTACTGACTGTAGGTTTAGATTGTTTGCCCCAGGCAAAGACTAGCATAGGTTTCAGGTTTTTAGGGCGGATTGTGTTCGGTAGTTTTTTGAATGAAGAAAAGAAGAAAATTAGTAAAAACCTGATTTGTCTGTTACCTCTGCCCAAAAAAAAAAAAAAAAAAAAAAAAAAAAAAAAGTTAAAAAGTGAACAAAGAAGTTAATACATGCATTTTCTGAAACTAATCCAAACTTCTCAGTTCAGAGTTTGGCATATTCTGTTTATCAGCTGTCCAAATCTTATGGTGCATTGCTACAGCAAAACCGGGACAGTAATGAATGGGTGAAAGCCATTGGATCATGATGGACATGTTGGATTAGATCCAACATTAAAATGCAGGTCCTAAAATATTGGCAGTAATTAGGAGATTTATGATTTTTTTTTCTTTTTTTCCATCAGTGAAATAAGTTGCATATCTGAAGGATGGTTACCAGCCTGAGATGTAGGTAATCTTCTGGTCTCCTTGGAATTGGACAGCTTTGGGAATCAAACATCAGGACTAAATGAATCCATATTCAATTTCTATTCAAGACATTGCCTATACTTTGAACAATAATTATTTTGTTTTATGTGTTTGCTTTGCTGGGTGTGTGTTACTAGCCAAGGCCTTAAATCTCTCTGGCACAAATTACAAATTACAAATTTAAAATAAATAATTGGCAACTAATTCTACAAGTACTTAACAAAATTCTACCTCTGCCTCCAAGAGTACAATGAACACGGCTGTAATGTAATTCCTGACACATACACTCTGTGTACCCCCCCTGTCCCTCCCCTCAACCTTGAGAAGAGCAGATAACACAGTCAGAAAACACTACTGCTAGAAGTCCTTGCAGGTCCACAAAAGACCTAGTAAAGTACATCATAACATCAATCGTATTATATATCATAATAGGAAACACCTAATATTGGGAAGTGTACTTTAAAAAGACACAAGGTCCAACAAACATATACTTTTCAAATACATCAGCATCACCAGTATATCAATATTATTCTAGTGACAGCACCAAAGTCTACTGACAGTTAAATGGACCCAAACCATTCTTTCCCCACTTGTTGGAAACTGGTCAGCAACTGTAAAGGTCTGGCTAAGGAAATATCTTAATTCATCTGCTAAAGTGAATTAAAAATGCATTTAAAATCTAAAAATAAAACGTAAGTTAAAGCTAGTGCTCAAATGTAAAAAACCACCACCCCTATTTTTGATAATCTCTCAAGTTCCAACGAGGTCTATTCAAACTCCTGGGACAGAATGAAGTAAATAAATGGATCATTTTACCAGTAGGAATAAAGTAGTAAAATACAGAGCTCTTCAAAAGTATGATAATTATGTACACAGTTGTATTTGTCATACAAAAAAAAAAAAAAGACTAACAGTAAAATTTATCTAGAATCTTCTATAGAAAATTATTTGAAGACTACATGCAGCTGTAGTAATTTTGTTAAAACAAAAGTATTTTTACAGCAGAGTTGCATCATTAATTAGCATGTAAGCTTCCACGTTTAGCTAGCAGCAGCAACACCAGCACAATCAGTAGCAGGTGCCTGTATGTGATATATGTAATGCTACCATAGAATTTGGCAAGCAATGCTTAGGAAACTGCATAATGGCTTAATATAATTCAGCTGAGGTCTTCAGATAGTGTAAACTGACCTTCCCTGCACACAGCATGGAGGGTGAGAGTTGGAAGAGATTGACAACTGCCAGTGCTGTCAGCAGGGAGATGCCTACAGCCAGCACATCCGTCACTCGGCCGACCAGAGCACATGAATAGGAGACCCTGGGACCGTCTCTGTGTGTTTCCCAAGGGGTGCCAGAAGGGCACACTTACTCTTCCCTGGAGAGTCTGTAACTCAGATTTTGCTGGCTTAAGGAAGGTCCCTTACCCATCATATCTTTAAAGACATCTTGTGCCCTGTCTATGCAGCCATTTGAGTTTTCTCCCCAGTTGTCGGAGAAAGGCCAGGGTGTCTGAAATGAAGTCTGCCCAAGTCAGTTTAATTCTGTAGACACAGGACTATTGAATGAAAATGTACCTCCTTTCTGGACACCAGAGGCTGTCAGGAAGCACGTATCACAGTAATAGCCAGTGTAACCTGGACATCTTTCACTGTCAGAAAGAATGAACTTCACAGCCCACTTACTAACACATTTCCTCAATAAAATCTCAGTTAAAATCTCTAATTACGATTTATTAGTTTATTGAAATGCAATGCTGCAGACATTTAAACAAATGCTTTTGCATTTTGTTGCAGCACCTGGACATTTCTACTGAGTGATCCTTTACACATGGTATTTGGTTATTTGTCATTTAATGACAACCACAATGGAAGTGTCCCATTTTTGCTCTCATATGTTCACACAAGCTTTTCTCCACTAGTCTATGAAGTCTAAGGAAAGCCTACTTGCTTCTATGCAGAAGAGAGCCCCATTTTCTAGCAGGAAGGATAGGATTTGATGCTATTTCCCCATTGTGCCTTTCCCATTATCTCTGTTCCTGTGCACAATGTAGATGCTAACGCACTGCAATATATAAAAGCTAAAGCAATTTAAGAAGCAGACTTTTCTCTCTTGCATACTTCATGTTCATTGTAATGCAGGAAGTCCAGAATGGCCAACACAAATTGTTCCCCCAAGCGTCATGAAATAGCTGAAAAATAAGGTACCTATTTATAATTAGGTATATGTACACACACATTGCAAATTACATGTAAGTATATATTTAAATACACAATTATATTTTAATATACATTTAATGTTTTTTTTTTTTTTTAATAAATTTTGTGTTTATGCTTGTAAATATCTGCATATATGCATATAAGGTTCTTTATGTTTATCTTGCAGTCTCTCAATCTTTAGGCCACAATTACTACTATTAGATTATTTAAGGCTTGTAGAACTTAAAATATACTGGAGTGAACCATCAACAAATGGTTCACAATTTGTCAATGCCCTGTTGTTTAATAGCTGCAGAACTACAGAGAAAACATTCTTCCATGTGGAAACAATGAGATGTCTGTAGATTTTCAAGCTTTGGAGAATTTAAGTTTTTGTTTGTTTGTTTGTTTTGTTTTGTTTTGTTTTTTCTTTCCCTTATGTATTAAAAAAAAAGTCACATACCTACTTAGCTACTGTTATTTGTCAGTTCTGCCTGGTACTATATTAGTATGAAAAAATATTGCTTTCCCAGAATGAAAACACATTAATATTTGTGAAATGCTTAGATACTGTGATGAGAGGGATCCTGTTAGGACTTAGACAGATGTATCTGCAACATCTGGCAGTAGATTTCACAGCCCAGTCAGAGGTCTGGCCTTGATGACTCTGTTTAATTATCTCTTGGCTAAGGGATGTATGTCTTTCCCCCTTATCTCTCATAATCCTACCGAGATCCCGTCTGGGAAAAATATTGGGTAAGTGAAAACTTAGCCCAGGGAGTTGATGAGGTGAGGTAAATCTCAAGCTGCCAAATTCATGAATACTCAAAGTTTTAGCACATTTTTACAAGCTTTGGCAGAAGGACATCATTAATGTTTCAGAAGTTCTCCTGATCTCTCTTTATTGCTCTTTGGCCAGTGTCCCTGTAGTTTTTCAGTGTAGCATTCTTTTATTACTGGAAGGAAGACAATACCTCTTGCTGATAGGACACTCTTTTTCTTCTATAATGAGCTGCAAAATAAAGTGGAATATAACTGTGTAAGTAGCCTTAAACTTGGACATCAAAGTAGTACAACAATCAATCTTGGTAGTTGTTCAGCTCTCTCGAGCATTATCTTTATCATATTTCTAAATGTTCCGCTTTACTAATAGAGCATTTGTTACTATTAACTGTAGGTAGAATATTATACTTTAGCTAAATCTATCAAGGAGTAACATTTAGGTTCTGACACATGAGAGTCCTGAAGAAAGTTAATTACCATGACTCATTTCTTCCTCATTTCTACTGGTTTGGTAATTCTCTTTAAAATGTTATTTTTTACAATTGAGCAAATATCTCTCAGGAAATTTTTACCTAATCTAACCAGTGCATTTGATTCCACTGAGAAGCATCCAAAATATAGACAGAAATTCCACAAAATATAGTTGTATAAGATAGAGTGTACTTTTTAACCAAAAGGGAAGTAAATTTTGGCACTTAAGGCATATAATCTATCTAATCAAGATTTTATATTAAGATTTTTCTAGCATATATTCACATAGAAGATAACTGAGAACAAATGTGCCCATGTTCTTTCTCGCAGTTTCCTTTGAGAGCTTGGTATTATTGTATTCTATGTATTCATGCAAAGTATTGAGGGTGAAATATTTTGCTGAATTTTTGTGAAAAAAAGTGAATATTGAAATTGACCACTGCTTTTGACAAATTCACGGCAAGTAAGCTGATCCAATGTGATTAGCTTGAGCTTTTTTCCAGGAATACTGGCTTAATGTGCTTTGTGTAATATAGTATTGATAGTGCAAAAATAATAACATTGCTGTTTGTGTGTAGCATTTAATCACAGTAATTTGGAAAGTTAGATAAATTCTTTATATATATATATATATGTATATATATATATATATATATATATACACATTTTTTTTTTCTAAAGAAGCAACCTAAAATTTGCATAGCTGGAGAGAGAATAACATGCATTTGGCTTAACAAAACAATATGGAATCACTGCTGATGGGAGCATCAGTTATTCCAAAAACACACTGAATTTATTTAAAGGAAAATAAAACCAAATGTATTTATATATGAAGACTTGACCATTCCCTTACTATTAAGGACTAAATCTCTTAAATACAAAGTTAAAGGAAATTAATCTTACAGTTACTGAGATCAAGACTTGATTGAATCTGAATTCTGTAGGTGTTTGAGACCAATCATGCTACCCTTATTATTTAGATTTCCTTGTTTTCCATGGGTCATTAGCAGAAGATTTACGTACAAGTTAACCTTAGTGAGAGTTCAGTAAGGAGTTGAGGGCTGCATTCTTTTCTGGTATAAATCAAAACTCAGTCATTTTACATCCTTTTACACCTGCTAGCACTTTTTAAATGTGCAATGTCATCAGAACCTGGTGAATGTATAATTCAGGAAATAAAAACAGGATTCTATTTAGATAGAAAAGACATCATATTAACTTGATACGGGCTGCTGCCTAAGGCTTCATGCTGCACTTATTGCACTTGAAGAACCATCCATGTCAAAGGGCTTCCCCCTGTGCAGAGCACCAGCATTCAGAATGCTAGAAAAAAATCAAGCCTAATGCCAACAAAACAAAAAACTTATTAATGATCTGCTAGATCAGTGAGTAAAAAAATGACATAATGACTTTTTTACTATATGGATTCATTGAAGGCACAGGAGATCATATACCATAGTAAATCAAATCAATAAATATTTAAATACTGTTTAGTTCATAGATCAATGGTCTGGTAAACTGTAATGGAGCTTTCTGAGCCATTATGATCTGATGAAAAAAAACGCAAGTTACGTTTTGTTCATCTATTAGAAAGCAAGAACCACAGTGAAGCTGTAATGGTCTACTGTGTCAAAGCCTGTGTGGAGCATTTTTAATTAACTATTCATCTGCTCATTAGTCAGGATTAATGCAGGAGGATCTATTAAGATCTACTGTGTCAAAGAGTATGTCATACCAGGAGTCTGTAAAGCCTGAAGATATATTACCCAGTCACAGTACCATATTATAGACTGACAGAAAAATTGCATCTTTAAAAAATAAAGCTGGCTCTGAGTAATGTCTGTGCAAGCAAATATCTTAAATCTTTTTTAAAGTGCTATTTTTCCCAGTTCTGTAATTAATCAGAAGAGCATAATCTAAGATTTTTTTCCCCAAATCTCCTAACACAATCATGTTTATCAGCTTCTGCAGCACCATTTAAGAGATCCCAGTTATGCCATCCTGAAATAATACTTCATCATCTTTTGTCCTCATAACCATGAAAAACAAAGTTTTTCAAAGTTTTTCTAAAGTCAAGTTATTCAGGGAGCTGAGTTTTTTGGCACAAACATTGAGAACTTGGTTTGTTTGGCCTTAAGAAGAGAAGCATATGGGAGATCTTACTGATGTCTTTCCCACCTGTATGGGCAGACAATGGAACCAGATTCTTCCTGGACTTCATTGTGACAAAAGAGGCATTAGACACAAACTGCAACAAGGGAAATTGTAATTAGATATAAAGTTTTTTATTAATATATATATATTTTTTTTTCATAAAGGTTTACAAGTACTGGAGCAATTTGCACAGAGAGGCTGAAGATACTTCATTCTTGTTGGTGTTGAAGGCTCAGCTGGACATGGCCATGAACAACTGGATCTAGCTGAACCTGCTTTCAGTTGGCATTGGGTTTTATTTCTCCAAAGACCCCTTCCAATTGCTATTCTTCCGTGGTTCTGTTGTTCTATAATTAGAAATCCAGAAAATCTCTGCAGTGAAGTATTCAAGACCCATAGTTATGTAAAAAATGTCAAAAATTTTAAACAGATAAATTATAAATATTTGGAAATGTCTGTAAAAGGCTATTTCTCTTCCAACTACCTAAGAGCTCTTTGCTGCACAACTGAGCTTTAATTTCTTAAAATAATCTCTTTATATATGTATAATTTTAAAATTACTGCCAATTTCCTCTTTCTTTTTACTTTGATAATTTGCATGTGAAGAGAAGGCAGACGAATTGTCCTTAGTTTGTGCACAAATTAAGCAGTGAACCTTCTTTAGGATTATGTATTGCTGCATAGGAAAGGTGTTCAATTTGTACAATAATCTGCAAAGAAACAAGGATCACCTACTGCTGATACTTGTATGAGTGTATCTTCTCCCCAAGCCACTATGGAGGCATTAAAACTATACCACTTTATAGTCTCAAATATTCCATAAACGAAGCACATAACAATTTTCTTAAGATGAGGCCTATGCATGTGTTCAATATGATGAACTTCTTTCAAGAAAAATATTGTGTGTCATGGAAAAAAAAAAAAAAGTTAGTGTGCTAACCTGTAATTATGGGCTATCTAAAGAAGTTGAATATTTCATTCCATGTTTTTCTGGGTTTGTATTTTGAGACAAACTTTGAGAAGAACCTTATTTAGAACTACTCAAGATTTGCAGATTAAGTCAGCAAGTTCTGGATAAACACTTAGTGTGACAAAAAGAAATGGCTGAGATTTTATTACTTTTTCCAAAGCTAGAAAATATATGAATGTATTACAGGACAGGTGAAAGAGAGAAGAACCATACAAAGGTGATATTTCACTACCTGTAGCGTTCTTTCAGTCAATTAATGATCATCAGCATTTGGAAAACTTGATACTAAACTGCAATGACCTTTGATGTGTTCAGCAGATTTTGGATCAAGTCGTTTTTAGCAGAGTAGAGACCAGGAGATATTTAAGCTTATTTATGCACTTTTTTTTTTTTTTTTTTTTTTTTTTTAAGAAAGAAGCAAAAATTAGAAACAGTGTGTGTAGGTTGCAAGGACAAAAAGTTGTCTCATTTCAGTATGTCCAGATTTACAAATCTTTACTGGAAACTTGGAAGACACTACTCAACGTTTTGCTGAATCATGTGAAAGAATACCCATTGCCATAAAGATTATGTTATTACATATTTACAAATGTTCTGTCTATATTTGGAAATAATATCTAAATGATATCTAAATAGCACTGTAAAGCACATGATGAATTAAAGACTTGATAAGTTATCTCATACCTTTGAACATAATAAGACAAGTTCTACTTTTCTTATACTTGTGAGTGGCCTTACCTTCCATATTAGGAAGTAGAAAGTGCTTCTGTTTCTTTTCTTCCTCGGAAGGACACATATCAGCTTTCTCTTTCAGATCAGACTTTGTAATCCTACTCAAATCTAATTTTTTCTCACATTTAAATACCCCCCCCCCCCAATCTGATATCTGATACTAGTTCAAAGTGAGGCAATCGGCTAAGAATAACTAAAAATAATTACTCAAAGAGCAAGAAAAAAATCGATAACATGACAAATCAGATTGAAATTTCTTCTGAAAAGAGCAACTGATCAAACCTTGCAATCAATATTTTGATTTTTTTTTCCTCACATTGCAGAGATTTTTATAAAGCTCATGCACAGTTATGACACAACTGTGATCTCAGCCTCACCTGAAGACGTTTGGGCACATATTCCTTCACATTTCTGTATACTCAGTGAAATAAACATTTTCTGTCAGGACAGCCAGTGAGTCCTGGAGCAGGAATTGTGCCTAAAACTTATTTGTGTTGTCCAGTGAGGTGCATAACAAAAAGGAGACATTTGCACTTCTCTGTTATCCAGAGAGTGTGCAAAACCCAAAACTGGAAGGGTATTCCCAGAAAGAAAAGGCATAGTTTTTACTGAGGTTAATATCTACTGAGGTGAGTAGGTAGCTGTACTCAGCATTTCAGAGTAAGTAGACATGTTTTTTCAAACTGATTAAGTACAGTGGTCAAGACTTCACAAGACAAAGATCTTAGCTGAACTATTAGAATTTGGTAATTCAAATTAACTAAATTATAGTATAATTCTCATACAGATTAGGTGAACTGTACTTTTAACATATTTTAGCCAAATAAGATGAGCTCTAGCAATCATAATATGGTAAGATGGTTGTGATCCCATCTCTGAGTGTTAAACTTTTTTTTTTTTTTTTTTTCTCAGACTTGCTGTCCAAGCTTTGATAAGTTTGTTCATCACACAGAACCTTCCTTTCTTCACCTTTAAACATTTAGTATGCTACTTGTTGTGTGGTAGGATTCCAGTCATCCATTTCTTCCATTTGCTATCTGCTCTGTTGGTTTAAATCACTCTTGGGCAGTAAGAACCTGCCTTTTTCTTGATTTTTTGTGACCCTTAGCATGAAGGTGTGCTTGGGACTTTCTGAAATATTAGTAAGACACAACTTCAGGATCCTGGGTTATGGTTCAGGACCAAATGACAGTGTGGCAACTAAATGGACTCAGATATCTAAACTCTTCAATGACAAATATAGGCATACAATGACTTACGCAACTCCCCTTTCCCATGCAAAAGTCCAGGAAGAAAGTCACAGGGACAGAGTGGCAGCTGGAGCCATGTAGAAGGTGCTCCTGGGTTCAAGTTGGGATGTCCATGGGCTCTCTGCCCATGCAACTCTGGATACCACAGGTTTTTGGCTTGGGTAGAGAACATTCCATTTTTGATTGTCTTTGTTCGAATTTGTGTGGTGCCTGGCAGCTGGCTATAACTGCTTGTAACTAATCTGTGCCCTGGTCCTGCAGGGCTCAGTGAAGCTCATAGGCCAACACCATGGTCAATTGGTCCTAATTTATGCTAATTGCTAGAGTCTGTTTAAAGATACTTCCACAACCTCACAGCATCCTTTAAGTACATCAGTTTCAGAGTATTTGACATTCTTACCCCTTTCCTACTGGAATGGGGATAGATTTGGGCACCTCAGAGACCAATGCCAATGTGAAGACACGAGGAAACAGCCAAGGGAAAGCCAGAGGGCATCACGGTCATTGGCAAAACCGACACATCAGAGCCAACAATAGAAGGGGAAAGAAATGCTTGTTTTCTCTAATGCACAATTCTAAAGTACTTACACAGCTCAGTGAAGAGGAGGAGATAGTCCAAAAGACAGGCAGAATGTTTCACATGAAACGGTCTCACTACTAAGGAAGTGAGAGGCGAGATAAATTTTTTTGAAAGGAGAGGAGAAAGCTAGACGTTTATTCTCTTCATCAAAGGGAAGGAAGTAGCAAATGAATCAGAAATCAAAGATTGAATATCATTGGTCTTGCTGACAAAGGAATCAGCAATCCCCTCACAGCAAGTACAGGGGTTTGTTGAACAAAGCAAAGAAATTTAAAAGTCTTGAACAAAATAGGGTCCTTCCATTTATAAAATTAGACATAATTTTAGAACAATATTTTGATTTAGGAGCTGTAAAGAAGTTCTGTATTAAAATACATATAAATCCCAATTTTCTTATGTATAATTAATAATGACTTTGTCCAAACCCTCTCCAGCCTCCTTTGTAATTCTCTTAAGAAAGCATTAAATGAGGGCATTTTCACTTTAGTTGAAAATCAATGACACTTCAATGAAGCATCCATTTCCAAAATTTTGTGAAACTGAGAGGCATGCAGTTCTGTAGCTAAGTCAAGAGGCTAAAACTTCCTATGTAATACTGCTGTTTTAGTAGGAGAAATGTTGGAAATAATTACAATCAACAGCTTAAAATGTTATGGGTGCCACTGTTATTCTCCTGAAAGTCTCAGGGTAAACTCCTGGGGTTTCTCACTTCAAACAGAATAATGCAGCATTCATTCAATATAAAAACAAAGCAGAATGATAAGTTTATTTTTCTAGGATTATGTTGATGTGGAAATATGACTCCAGGTTTTTGTATGGATAGAAGGAACCAGAGCAGAGCAATGTAGAAAAGAAAAAAGAATCCAGAGCTTTGTATCCAGAAGTGCCGCTGAGTGACTTTAGATCTACAGCCTGACATTTCCAGGTATCGCAGACATCCTGCTCCAGTTTCTGTTTCATCTGTACAAATTGTAATCTCTGTCTCCAGCCTCTGTTTGTACTACCCTGCATGAATGGCTGAAATCACAAATAGTGAATAGGGGTGGACCTGTACTGGATGAAAAGAGATCCAAAAAGGGAAGAAAAGGTAAAATAAATATCTAAGTTGCAACTGCTGAATGCCTCACTTCCATCATTGGCAGATTGGCAGGAAAGAAACATAAATTACAAAAATGTAATCCAGAAATTTGTGTTCTTTAACCCCACAAAGTGGATATTCAAATCAGTTGCCACCACCCCTTTCCTCTTTCAGTCCTTCCTTGCTGCCCACTGGCTCTGCACTATGGAAGCATAAAAACTAATGTGTTTCTTGTTCTTCTACTCTTCAAATTTTGGCTGTAGTTATGACAAATTAAAGAGAAGAAGTCAGCTGAGACTGCTTCCATGAAGTGGCAAATTATCTAGTGGCTAAAGCCAAGTTTCTGTTAAACATCTCACTTTATCTTAGGTACCAGTTATATAATCCCTTATCAGCAAAACTTTTTGGATGTGTGTGAGTGTGTGTGTGTGAATGCATCTGTGTGTTTAATAACAAAGAGCTCATATTAAAAGGCCAAAAAAGAATTTCTAATGAGAAAGGATGTGCCTGCTTTTGGAGAAATTAACTGCTCCAGTGAATTGCAAAGATAAAGCAGAAGAAATTATCCAATAATTTGTCTGTTGTAATTAGAGATGGGCCTGAGCTCCTAAATTCTCAGCCAGATCCAAATTACGGGGCATCTGGAGCTGGGGTTATAGTTTTGTCTCATAGACTTTCACTCAGGCTAATGTGAAGAGCAGATAAAAGCTAGGGGATCTGGTCCCCTGTCACAGCATGCAAACAACTTCCATAGACTTTAAAGGCAGTTACCCAAATCCTATAGCAGAAGATTAGGAGCCAATTACTGTAAGTTAGTGCATCCTCTTCGGGATATATTCCCTTTGGTCATAACACTGAAAACTATTCCATGACATTGAGACAATGGTAATTAATTACTTGCCTCCTGCAGTGGAAGACCTGAGACCCACAGGTTTTCAAAACTTCTTTTTTTTTTTTTTTTTTTAAGAGATGCCTAAAAAGCACTCATTCAAAAAATAAAATAAAATAAAATAAAATAAAATAAAATAATAAAATAAAATAAAATATAAAAGTAAAATGAAACTTGTTCCCAATAACTATATTTCACAATTTTTCTTTACCACTGCAAATGGGTGGTGATACTTAGAGGAAGAGAGAGAAGAGGTGGTGCAACCATGGGCAGGACACCAAGCTTTCTGTGAATCCTAACCAGTTGGCTACACTTTTAGTGGTCAAAGAATTGGACTGTGGGAAGTTACTGAAGACCAAGGTATGACATGTAAGTGTATGGACCCTTGCACGGAGGGGCCTGAACAATGTATTTCAGATCTAGCAAGTATAACTGTCTGTTGTCAAGGGCCAAGTACTGGTTCTGCAGACAAGGAGGAATAAGTGGCTATTAACACACTTCCCCTCCTGGCTCATGTGCTTCATGTGCTTAAAAGGAAAGCAGGGTCTGCTGAAATTTACACCCTGATCTCTTCTAAAGGTGCTGTGACAATGGAGCCAAGGTAAACAGCAGCGTAGGCACACCCATTTATGACTGAGCCTGAATTTCTGCCTAACAGACCATAAAAATTTATCAGTATTTTCTGCTCAGTCACACCTGTGACAAGAGCTGACCAGGTACAGCAGTGCAAGTAACTTACTCCTGCTGTTTATCTTTATTACTAAGGCAATAAATTGAAGGCGCAAGGAAACAGAAGATACTGCATGTGGATAACCTGTTAAGCAAGCAAAAAGTAGTAGCAGTGGCAATGATGGCTGAGATGAGTGTATGTATATCTGAGGAGGAGCCCAGGAAGCAAAAAGCCTCAATAGTGTCTGCGCAGTAGTTCAAATGAGCAATTCAAGGAAAGAACTATTCGCACAAAAGGTTCCCCCTTGCTCTATCAGTAAACAGAAGAGATGCTGAGAAAGATGCTTTGCAAAGGGGAAAGTTATCAAAAGGTGAGAAATACCAGTCCAGCACTGCCAACAAACTGATACCAGCCTTCTAGGAAAGCTACTGCCACCACCAAAGCATCTGGCCTGAGCCAGTCCCACACAAACAACAGAAGGTATAATTGCATTGCTGATTCTGGTTACCACAAGTTCAAAAAGAGTGAATAAAGCACACTATAAACATGAACATATTCCTGCTAATTAAGTAAAAACTGAAACAAAAAACAAAACAATTATCAAGCAAATGAAGGAAGCTAAAATCAACCCAGACTCTATAAAATCTGCAGAAAAAAAGTAGCTAAAAACATGACTAAAGCAGACCTCAAAGCACAGCAGCCATCTGTGCTAGCCAGGATCTAGTAATAATGCAACTCCTAATAGCAACATGAATAATAAAAGTAAAACTCTCATGAGTTGCTACGTTGTTTTTTTTTTTATTTTTTCAGCAACAATAATAGATTTTTCTCTGTGGTCTCTGCTCCTTATGTACAGATCATTATAACTGTGCTTAACATTTGCAAGGAGGATCCTCCTTTTTCGATGTAACTTAAGGGCTTTTTTGCATTCATTGGGCTAAACCCAGCTCAGGGAGTTCAATATTGTGCTCCAAGGATTTCTGGGAAGAATTTCTCCCCCTGCAGACATGGAGCCAAATCTCCCACTGTTATACCTACTTTGTCAGGGGTTCAGATCACAGCTGTTTCTAAGAAGATAGTAAGCTGAAAGATGGTGTGGGTGTGCACAACTTTTTTTGCAGAACACCTCTCCTTCCCTTTCTTTGTACATGTATTCTTGAATGCTCCAAAAATCCTATTGCTCTTCTTTGGTGAACTAAAAAGTTCAAGAAACAAGCATCTGCCATGGAAGCTGCAGGAAAGCTCTTGCTTGACAAGAGTGTTTCAGTGGCTTCTGGCCCTATTGATATTGTTTGTAGAAAGAGTAGCAAAATGGAATGTGTGTCTCAGGTGGAGTCTTCTGAGAAGTGTGGATTTTCAGAAGGATGATAAAAATTTGGTGGGGATTCAGAAAGAGTGTTGCAGAAAAAGCTGCACAATGTGAAAAATGCTGCCTTCTTAGGGAGAATTACACTACTCATAACAAAATGAGCAAAGAAAAAGCCAATGGACACATTGATTGGCAATGCCTGGAGAAGACATATAATACAGATAGATCTTTTAAATGCAGAGATAAAGGTAAAGAAAGAACCAAGTGTCACAATGTAGAAGCTGGCAGTACTCTCTGCCTTGTTTCTGTGGTATCAGCTTCATAAAGAGATAAGGTGATCCCATAGGAGGGCTTTGATATTGGGAAAGGCTGACCAAGCTCAACTGAGCCTAAATAGCACTTTAAAACATGCCTTCCATAACTTTAATATGATCAGAGCTTTGTGAAATGTGTGATATTTATTCTAGGTCTTAATGAGGGAAGTGCAGGAAGAGAGAAAATACCTAATCAGAAAGGTCTTTTCCATAATTTTACTTTCCTTGCCATCCTGTGAAAGCGATCTATCGTAGCACTGGTTTTCTCACCTCTCTGTGAGGAGGAGGGAAGAGATCACAGAAAACAGCTGTTTCCAGGAAAGGAGGAACAGGAACAATCAGTAAGGACATACATATGTCCTTATTAAAAAAAAAAAAAAAAAAAAAAAAAGTTCATAAATAACAGCACTATTCAGGAGAAAAGGATTTTAAAGATTATTTTTTTAGAAGCAACATCCTGTGTTCTCTTTCATTCTGTAGCCAGATACTCCATCAAACGAATCTCACAAACAAATCTCTCAGTGACGACTATGATATATTTTAACTTGTGTGTATTTTGAAAATGCAGGTGTCTAGGTCTGTTTGGTGCAGTGGATAGCTGCTCTTCTGTGTGCAGTTTCTACCTAGATCTCCCTGTGGGAGAAGTACTGTTAATTTGAGGCAACAGCTTCCCAACAGAGTTTGCCCAAGAATGAATTCCTTGTGCCCCCATTATGTCTGCTCCCAGCTGGAGAGTCTTTCAGCAGATACACTGTGCCTTCACAATTCTCTGCTAGGTGAATTTTCTGCCACCATGTTAAGCATTGTGCAACGTCCCCTGTGTAACATTGACTGAAATGTAGAAACGATCAAGTCATCTGAAAGGATACGAGGAGGTTTTAATTTCCTGAAATAGACCTGCTGTTCAGGCAGCATTGCCTTCTCTGTAATAGGAAGTTCAGGAATATCAATTTCTAAATTTGTCTATTCAAATTAGTCCATTACCATTATTGCTAACTCCATTGAAAAACCATGAGTCAGCCCACCCTCCTACCCCTCCCTCCCCGACCATGAGAATTTAATGGTGTAGAAACATAGTCCCTTTTTCTTTGTCATTGGATGTTTTAAGCCATTTGGAGTCAGGTTTTTAAGTTCTTCACAAAGGCTAGATTAGGAATTTTTCCCTCTCCATGAGATGGAAGGCTGTCATCATACAAGTTCAGGAACCAAGCCAATGTAAAAACTGCAGGAGCTGACAACACTGTCTGATGTTTTTATCAGGTGCTTCTGTCACTAAGACATGCTGCACATCATCATGACCAAGTTAATTGGTTAGACCTGTCCAAGTGTCTGTGCACAGACGCTTAAGTGCACAGTCATCATTTCACATAAAAATAGAGCTGGAAAGAGCTTCATCTGGTCCACCTCTTTAGTTACAGTTGAGATCTACTAAATTCATGTCATTCTTGCTCAGGCTGTTCTTAAAGATCCCTGGCAGTGGAAAGACAATCATCTCCTCAGTGATCACTGCTTTATATTCAGAAAACCATTCCTAAATTGTAACTTGAATCTTCTGTGTTATAATTTAAGATCATCTCTTCTTAACCTGTGAGCTGTCATGGAGGATTTATTGTTCCATTTCATTGTGCAACAGCCTTGTAGGGTCTCCTGACAGTTTTTCTTAAGCTAAATAACAGTCTATTTTTTTTTTTTTTTTTTTTTTTTTTTTTTCCTGGTAGATTGTTTCTTCTAGTGCTCCGTTCATTCTGGTCACTCTCCTGTGGGAGTGTCTCCAGGTGGAGACTGACCTTCCAACTGAGCTTCTTGGTGAAGCACAGTACCCAAATCTGGACATGTAATTTTAATTAAACCTGATCAGAACTAAGTAGACAGGAAGAACATTTCCATATCTTGCTGTGAAACTTCTGTTTATGCGCCCTAACTTCATATTAACCCTTTTCATATCAGTTTGATATTGCTGCTTGTGTTCAGCTTGTAGCTCCCCATGCCCTCTTGAATTGTTCCTGAACCAATAAACTGCTAATTCCTACACTATGAAGCTTCTCATTCCTACTTGTCATTAATACTTCACACTTATTAAATAGCACCATATATTTTTCAGACTATTTCTTCAATTTGTGGAGACTATCTTGATTTCTAATTCTGTCCTTAAGTGTTTGTAGTCTCTCTCTTTGTCTCAGCTGCGAATTTAATGATCATATTCTCTGTTCCACATTCTGAATTGCAACATCCAGAACAACTGCTACAAAACCTCATCTGACACCTGCTTTCCTGATACCCTGGACAGACTTAAGAAACATGGATGTAGTGTTTAGCGACATGTTTTAGGACATGGTTTAGTGGTGGACTTGGTAGTGTTAGGTGATGGTTGGAGTTGATGATCTTGTGGTTTTCTAAACCAACTTTTCACCCATGACAACATAGTTTAATTTAGACTATGTTTCCTTAGCAGAGCAACAACAAAAGCCCTTCTATATCAAAACCTGCCACTCCTGTTTTTCCATATGCACCAGAAAAAGCATATTTCAAGATTAGTGAGTTAATCCCATTTTAAAAATGTAGGTCACTACCATATTCATTTTCAAAGTTTTATAAATATTTATGGCCATCTGTAATTACCTTCAGAAGATTCCTATGTATTCCCACAGAAAATGTCTTTGCTGCATCCCAAATACAGAATCACAGAATCACAGAATTTCTAGGTTGGAAGAGACCTCAAGATCATTGAGTCCAACCTCTGACCTAACATTAACAAGTCCTCCACTAAACCGTATCCCTAAGCTCTACATCTAAACATCTTTTAAAGACCCCCAGGGATGGTGACTCAACCACTTCCCTGGGCAGCCCGTTCCAATGCCAAACAACCCTTCGGTAAAGAAGTTCTTTCTAACATCCAACCTACATGTAAAACTCCCCTGGTGCAACTTTAGCCCATTCCCCCTTGTCCTGTCACCATGCATGTGGAAGAACAGACCAACCCCCACCTTGCTACAGCCTCCTTTAAGGTACCTGTAGGGAGCAATAAGGTTGCCCTTGAGCCTCCTTTTCTCCAGGCTGAACAAACCCAGCTCCCTCAGCCACTCCTCACAGGACTTGTTCTCCAGACCTCTCACCAGATTCATTGCCCTTCTCTGGACTTGCTTGAGCACCTCTGTGTCCTTCTTGTAGTGAGGGGCCCAAAACTGAACACAGTACTCGAGGTGCGGCCTCACCAGAGCTGAGTACAGGGGGACAATCACTTCCCTAGCCCTGCTAGCCACACTGCTTCTTGTACAAGCCAGGATGCTGTTGGCCTTCTTGGCCACCTGAGCACACTGCTGGCTCATATTCAGCCGACTATCCACCAATACTCCCAGGTCCTTCTCTGCCAGGCAGCTTTCCAACCACTCACCTCCCAGCCTGTAGTTCTGCTTGGGGTTGTTGTGCCCCAGGTGCAGGACCTGGCACTTGGCCTTGTTGAACTTCATACAGTTATATGTGCCTAGCTATTACATCTGCTAGTCTCTTCTCTGGCACCTAATTCTAAGATAACCCCTGGAAATAACAACAATTATTTGAGCCTTTTGTCTCTTTCTGGCTCTTACCAGAATTCCTACAACTGAACCCATGTACATTCACTTCAACATTTCAAGCCTGTCAAAAAAAGTAAGCAAGTTTAACCTTGGAACAGACACCAGAACAGACACAACTCATTGGAATAGTCATAGATGAGCAGCATATTGCAAATAGCAAAGTAACATCTGAATACAATTCAAAAAAAATGTGGTCAAATAATGAAAGACAATTACTGCATTTGTGATCTTTTTCCTCTACAGGATAACTTTGTTAAAAAAAGAATCTTCTGGAAAGTTTTGTTGAATTTTCCTTGTACAATATTGCATGGAATGTCATGTTTCTTGAGAGGCAATACATACAGAGAGCTGACACATGATTTCATGTGTGGCCTCTATACTGCAGTAGGCTTTATAGAGGAGATAGGAGTCAGTAATGTCACAAGGATCCATGCAAGTAAAAATTCCTAGCTGCCCATTTCAGTTTAGGTTCAAGGATTCTGTTTATAAACCCTGGAGTAATTCAGTTGTGGATCTGATCTGGGGAGTGATCCGTAGTCTATCATTTGAGTAGACTGTTGATTTTTTGGAACCACATTGAGACAGTCCAACAGAAAATTGTGTTGAAGACATTCTGTGGTTAGGTCTTGTAATTTGTATACAAGTCTGAGAATGAGCACTGAATCAAGAAAACTTAATTTTGACAGTCCTGATATATAGTCTATTTTGGTTAACCAAAAGGAACACATACATTTTCTACATTAGAGAAATTTCCATTATTTTTCTCTCAGCCATGAAAATCGATTTTGATGTGATTACACTCAGAGGCTGCTTGATGTGCTTCTGACAGTACAAAATGGATAGAAACGGTGGGTGGTGTTGAATTGAGGATACTGTGGTTTGCTGAACTCCGTTACAAACTGAAAATGGTAAGATTAAAGCACACACCCTTAATGTATTGAGTAGAAGAGTGAGCCTTAGGAAAAATAGTGATTACAATATTTTGATGTTGAAGATTGTAAAAGATTCAGAGAGCTTTCATCATCTTCTGTTTACTATAATCACTGACATTTGTACTACTAGAAGGAGGTCACTAAAATTCAGCTGATAAAAACAGCTCTTAACAGTAAGCAATGGGGTAATGCCTAAACATAGGTGGACATATGTAAAAAGAAAAGCCATGGTATTTCAAGCTGTACAAGACTTACAAGTTTTCACTCTATTCATGTTGATTACATTGGGTGAATGAGTTGTTTCATGGAAACTACATCCTTTTTTTGCAACCAGACTTTGACCCTGTGTTTCCATATTTTGATTTTTTTTTTTTTTTTTTAATGGAATGTTTACTGTTAGCCTACTATTTAGGAACATCCTCTTTTGTCTTGAGAATTTTCATTGCTTGAAAAATGTAAGTCAAAGCAAAGACTAGAAACGAGTAATAGGTGGATACCACAAAGCCTGAAGCATGACTAAGTGTCTGTTGCATTGCTCCTCTACCGTTATAAATATGAATGGATACTTTGCTTTTAGACAAGTAAAAATAGAAAAAAAAATAAACATAATCTATTTTGACAATGTTGCAAAAACAGGTTGCTATCCCAGCTGCATAGGAACCTTCTAAAATCTGAAAGATATATTGGCAGTTTCTATATTATGTCTTGGGAGAAGAAAATTTGGAAAAGGATGCTCATGAAGTTTTCCTGACTTCTTCTGTCAGAAATATCGTGATGGATGTCTGTCTTCTGTTATTGTTTCTGTTCTAAGTGACAACAAGCCACCGTAGGTCTATAAGAAAGTGTATTTTTATGTATTTATCTCATATTTCACAAGCATAAAAATATTTTACTCTAGTGAGGATTTTAAATGTAAGAATAAGCTGGTTGCAAATTCATTCTCAGTACCATTCTAAGGGAGTTAAATAAAGATACAATCAATAGGGTTATATACATAATAAATCAGGTCCTATGGAAATGCTATAAAATGTACACAATTAAATAGCAATTTATATCCATCTTAGTTGCTAACTACTTTGAAGAATCGAAAAGAGAATTATGGTCTGGATTGAGCAAAGTTCCAAGTATGTGTTAAGCTCATAGCTCCCACTGACAGTGAAATCTAGCACACTAATGAATGCTTTCCTGACTGAATTTTTTAATCCCTCTGAACCTCGGATTTCTCCATACAAATCTTAGTTCTTCACCTCAGAATAATGCTGTGAAGTATTCCTTTTAATTTCTCAAAAACATTCAGATATAACAGTTGAGGAAGTGCTCTATGCACAGGCAATTATTTCTCTCTCTGCCAGTAACAGTCATCTTTCCTTTACACTTCTCTCTGTACTTAAACAGTTCTGTTTGTTTTTCTATATTTCATCACCTGAGTCCAGTTCTTAATATTTTCACATACATCATGTTTTCAAATTTTTCATATATAAATGGAATATGCACTTCAAAATCTGGTCTCACTATTTGTAACTCACTGTTTTCATAGGGAAGAAATAAGTCCTTCTGAAAACTGAGGGTAAAGGAGCAGAAGTGTAACTTCTCTGTAGAGAAACAGTCCCATATAATTGGTGAAAATAACTGTGCTAACCTTTCTTTTAAACATAAAACAATGAAGAGTTTGGACCTAGTTTCCTTTCCCAAACATGTACCTGTCCTTTTTTATTTATTTTTATAATTCTTATAAACAGCAGAGATCGCATTATCTAAGACAACAAGATGGTGTTAAGAGAGCCAGTGTCCCACCTGATGATGCTGAATGGCTAAATGTACCTATAGTCTTGAAATAATTGGTATTTTCCAGATTTTGAAAACTACACTATGACCTGAGGATAACCTGACTTCATTTCAGCTGTGTAAAGGTTAGGAGTCTGGTGTACAGTTGTCATCTACATGACTTCATTGTTAATTAAGAGAAATAAACATCTTCAGAGACTGACACATCCCACCTACTCTATACTCCTCTTTTACGATGGATGAGCTGTTTGTTGGAGACATTTATTGCTTTTCACTGACTGCTGAGAAAACTGAGACAGCTAGTTTGGACCAGATTAAATGACAAGATTAAGCTGTCCTTTGAAGAGCTAAAATTAAGAGATGAATGCCATTTTTACACTCTTAAAAACAAACCCAGCTTTGAGTGCTTTAGTTTTCTCTGAAAATGGAATTTCATTGCTTTTGAAATTGTTATTCATTCTACATTTTTACAGTGTGAATGATGGAAAAGTGTTAGACAGTAGTTATATCTTAATAAAAAGTGCTTAACAAGCAAGAAGTATTTATATAGTATCCTATTAATCTAAATTAAACTCAGTTAGGTCCTTTTGGGATACTTGGTATATTCTATCCTTAATGTGTTCACGTTTCTCCCTTAACTGTTAGACTGAAGTATGTGCATGTATCAAGAGAAAATTACTTTCATGGGGTTTCATTTTTAAAACTGGACATGCAAATCCTACTATTAGGTCAAATCTTGAAGTCCTTACTAAGTATTTTCTCAGTCATCCTGCCATCAAGATTTCCATAGACCACATTTTACTCTTAATGGTTTGGTCTGTGGTTACTATAAGTTTAACATCTAATTTTCCTGGTATGCAAATGTAACTCTTAATATAAAGTTTTATTTGCAATGCAATTTAGACTGCTTAGGGGTATTTTATTTTTATTTTATTTTGTTTGCTCTCTATAGTTCTGTAGATATAAATATAGTGGCTTACTGTGCAGTTTTTCCCTCTGGCTTTGTAATAACTATAATCCAGTGACTTCTTATTTATTTATTTATTTGTTTGTTTGTTTTCCCTGGAAAAATTCCTTGATCTGTAAAAATAGGCTGAGCTAATTTATGAATTGTAGGCAACTCTTCACCTTGGAACTTGAACAAAGAGATTTCTTATTGTAGTATCTTTGCATACCTTCCTCTCGTAGGTTTCTTTTACCTATATCAGGTTGCACAAATTGCAAGACTTGAGAAGGTATGGGTGGTCTTCATGCAGCTGTGGTTCTTTACAATTAGTCCTTTCTGGTTGACTTCTGTCACAATAACGAGTAAGAGAAGAGAGAATGAATGCTATTCCCTTATTTCTTATTCATAGTTATGGACTCCAGTTCACTGGAGCTTTGTCCTGGTTACTGTTTTGCAAAGCGAGCAGTAAGGGATGTTGAGATTGTGAGGCCCCTTCTCAGACCTTTCCACTTTCTATATGTGCTCTCTCTACCGGTATCACAGCATTGATCTTGTTCTTTCATATTCTAATGGAGTTGACCCAGTCAATCTCTACTTAATGTGAGTCTTTCTCTCTCTACCATCTCTCTAGTGACTCGATAGCTGAGAAGTAGAAAGACGTATTGTGTGAAAAATAGTGAGTTTGACTTGATCACTGTCTTTCCTCCTGGCATGACTGCAACACAAATATATCTAATGAAGTCAAGCTATTTACCTGAACATCCAAAGACCCTGAAAATCTCACCTTATTCACCATCTCAATCTTTACTTTCCATGTATTTTTCCTCCCTATCATTTGCTTAATATTTTCACTTTAATGCTCCCTTTGTCTCCTTTACCTCTCTGATTACTTCTGTCATGTTTTATTCATTTGATCTCTTGGTGTTTCTTCAAATCTGTCTTTTAAAATACTCTTCTCTGAACAATCTTTCCCATCTTTTCCTCCACAGTTACTAATTCCCATAACAGTGATCTAGTATCCCTGACACAGCAAGATGTGATGTGGTGAAAAGCCAACATAGGAGCCACTAGCCTTCTCCTTGCCTCACTTAGTGAGCCCGTGACATGTCCTTCAGTGTCACAGTGTGGGGGACTATGACTATTACCTCTTTGATTTAGATTAGCCCAATGGCTATCCTCATTTGTGCTATGGACAGGTAGAGAAGAAGGACACACTGAGTTTGTAAGGACTAGCTAGTAAGGTGATCAGCCAACTTCCCTGCAGTCTCATTGGAGAACACACCTGACCCAAGCAGAAAGAGAATGGATAAAAGTCGTGCTACAAAACTGAAAACCCAGTCTGTGTGTTAGCTGCAATGGAAGATGTACTCCTGGGATAAGATATATTTTATTCAGTGTTTTAAAACACTGTGCGCATTCATGGTTATATTTGTGAGTGCATTTTCATACTTGATTTTCATTCATTTTATTAGAATTATTATTTTGGGCCAAATTCCAGGGTCCTGACTTGAAGTCAATAAGTGGTTAGTTTGGATACAAACCAAATAAAAATTGAGAAGGTGTTTATCTTTTGGCAGAGTGATAGTAACTTGCCTGGAATTCTGACCTTGCAATATCTAAGATATACAGCCCTGAAATAGCATCCAAGAGGAGATTTGCTCAGGCCACAACTGAAAGCAGATGGCATATATAACAGAAATCATTGAAAACTAAAAGCCCTGCTGAGAGCGATATATGACATTCTGAAGGAAATCTGCCTTTGACACATTGTACTATCCTTTTAAAAATTTAAGATCTCTTTTATGAATTGAAAACAAAACAAAACAAAACAAAAAAAACGGGCTCAAGGTCCTGCTGGTCTCTGTGTGAGATCTGCATTTGAATTGCAGAGAAAAGCAGGAGCCACATTGGTAGCCTCTGTCAGTAACATACCTCTTCACAACCTCTCCTCTTTCCATTAAGGCTTCAGAAAGGGTGAAGAGCATTTTCTGTCCTCTTCCCAAGCTGGGAGACTGCAGATCAAACAGAGGATTCATGGAGAAAAGACAAACAAAGAGGAATTAGCAAAAGGATGTGGTGTCCAAGAGGTGTGTTTATGGCCCCTTCATTTGCTCACAATAGTTTGACCAACTTCAGAGCCTGATGTGTGGTCTAGCCAAGAGGACACTCTCTGCCATGTTTCCTCCAGGGTGGAAGATTTTCCCTTCTCCAGCAGTGTACACACTAAATATCATTCATGCTTGAGTAGACCTAGAAACTACATACAGGAAAGAAGAAACCCGGCTTTGTCTTCAACAGTCACTGATGGCTTTTTTTTAAGCTTGTTCATATAGTAATGCAAAATGGTGTTTTCATCTTGATTTGATAGTTATGGCTGAAACCTATGTAAACTAACATATTTAAGTGATGCTCAGTATGCTATGATGTTTTTTGTAAGACACCATGTTCATGAATGCAGTTCTGTAAGCAGAAAAATTTCAAACAGCGTTTGTAAATGTTAGTTACTCAAATGTAAATATTAAGCTACGATATCTGCATGAAGCTGATCAACCCAAGCATTCTGTCAAAGCCCACATGACAGGCTCGCTCATCCTTGACAGCCTAATTGACACTATTAATCTCATGAGGAGAGAAATTTTCACAATAATGTACAGTACATACAAATGCAAAGAATTTATATACACCAGTCTACTTTTCACTGAGATGTTTCAGAAATAATGTTTAGCCTGTTTAACAATGTTTTTCATAATCTTATATTTTATGGGCAACCAGCAGTGATGCGTACTGTGCTTCCATACTGCAAAGCAGTAGTCCTGTGGAAAAACAGATATTGGGAAGTAATTAAAACTTCTATCATAATGTATACACCCAAGAGGGTTGAGTTAAAGTTACAGCCTTAACTGTGACAATTCCTAATTTTGGAAGGTCTGACTTTGAAACCTTTATAGTGCCCCCCCCCCCCTCCTTTTTTTTTAACGTCTGTATTTGGAGGTGCACAAGGGATCACTCATTGAGCAAATAAGCAATAAATCTCTGCAGTTCTTTATGAAGTTCACTTTGAAACACAAAAAAGATGAAAGTGTCACTCTGAAGTTTTTAAAAGTACTCACACTGCCTTATCCATGTTGTGGTGTATTGGTCCTTGCCAGACAGTGAGAGCACACAGGATCTACATGAGTTGTAATAGAGCAGAACAGGGTCAAGCACTGCTTTGACCTTTCCTGGAGATAACTTCTCTGTGGTGAGAACTTCTCTGTTTTTATGTAAATGGTCACATAATTGTAAGGTCACATGGTCACATAATGTTAAGGTCTTTTGCCTTAGTTCATAGAGAAATTTACTTTTTTTTTTTTTTTTTTTTTTAATTGGATTTTGTATATTTCACATGTAATCATGACTAATGTGAATTTTGGAAAATTTTTTGGAGAAGATATTATTACCTGAGAGAGTTCCTAATAAACTGTGCTACTGGCATTGCTTAGGACTATTACGTATGTACCACATATTATAAACTCTGTTAACATTATGTGGTATGGGTGAAATACCTACCTCTTAGGTATACTTCCACAGTACTAGAGTATTGCATCTCCAACTAAAATACCAATTTCTTGAACAGGAAATATTATTGTATACTTCTGTACAAGAAAACATAAATATGTCCACAAAAAGCTCAGACTTCTTACTCTAATACATACATAAACAATAGTGGCAATAGTGTGATTTAACTCCCAAGGTCACTTATTCTTATACATGAGAACCTCCTGATCTAACCAGGGCATTGAAAGAAAAAAAATAAATAAATGAAATATGGAGAACTGGGATCTATCTAGGTTATTTTGTGTTCTTTGGTTCTGTTAATTTGGGTAACAAAGAAATAGATCAAAACTTTTGGCTTAAGAAACTGGGAAAGTTAAAATATTGGCTTGGGTGAGAATCCCAGCAATCATCCAAAACCACCCAGCTGGTGCATAGCTCTGCAGCAGCAATGTCTGGGGTTGCAGTCCCACGAGTGAAAGCCACTAAAAGCTCACCTCTAGCCTTAGTCTCACCTGAATGGGCACTGGCATTCACCCAACACCATAGTGAGGTGGGTCAGCAGGTGAAGCTAGCAGAAAACTAACCTGGCTAGTTTCTGCTAGTTCAGCTCCCTGCACCAGATATGTACAGGATCACACAGGCACCAGTGCTGGTGCAAAGGACCGGGAAAGCCTGGGAATGAAGAGTGACAGAAGAAGCCTCAGGTTAGTTTGGCTAATGTTATCGTGGTATTGCACCTTGACTTAAGAAAAATGGAGATCAGCTTTCTGCTTTCAGCAGCAAATGGCTTTCTGAGGCCACAGGAGAAGCAGCAAATCAGAGTATTTTTCCTCTACAAGCAAGCACAAAATGCCAATTTCAGGTATGATTTTTTGGGGGATGGAAGAGTTTATTTATAATTCTAAATATTTTTAGTAGGTGCAGCACATATTCTGACAAATAAATCAACTTTTGTTTGGAAGAGAACCATTGCAACAGAGATCACTAGGACTTTCCATGTGGGCAAGCCCTCTCCATTCGGCCACGAGCAATCTCCATTCGGCCACGGCAATCAGCATCAGGGCTCCAGGGGTCTGGCTTCATCAAAAGGCTGACTGTGTCATGAGTGCCTGCTCTCTCCCCTGCCAGAAAAAGAAGTGGAGACATAGCCATACTGCCTATAAGGAACTAATAGAAGGTTACAGAAGGACCCCCAAAGTTATAAACCTGGTCTTCCTAATAGAAAGATTTTATACCCAACTGGAAGCAAGTATAGCACACAACAAAACTTTCCTTCTAAATGGAAGTGTTGTGAGGCCATTGTATTTCATTCACTTTTCATCTCTCACACTTAAAATATTGCCATTTCTATTTCTATTTACTGTCCCCTTTCTTTTACCATTTCTCCTGTTATATCTCAAAAAAGCAGATTCATTATCCAGTCTGTAATGGTGACTTAGACCAGTCAAATAGACTCTACAAAGTTAGGAAAATATAACCTTCAATCACATTAATTTTAATTAGTGGCCACAGAAATATTTGTTTTCACCAAAGAGCTTTGACTTATGAAAAATTAATTAAGAATTTTTTTTAATTGCAAACAGAAATATGTCTATATTGGCTTGGTTTTGATGTTAGCTATCACCACTCTTTTTATCTAATATTGTATATTTATTGTTATGTATTATTTTCTGCACTTCTGACATGCTTGTAAGTTTCATTGTTTTTATATATATAGACAGCACAAAGATTAATCTATGTTGATTTCAGCTGGGCCATTTTCCCTTTCATATGCTTACACAAGGTGCATAGCAACGGGTATTTTTTTCATTACCAAACAGCTGCATTTGCGTTCATTTGGTTGCAAAGCTGTTTACTTTTGAAATTACTTTATTAATTGAAAAGCTTGTAAATATTAGTAATGTCTCCTCCTACTGTAATTGCTACCACATTTTTATACATATTCACCTTACATTTGTTGCATATCAAGCCTGTTCGACTACTTCAATAAGAGGGAATAAGATATGATAAAACAGTATTAGTTAACTTCATCTAATGCTTGGATCTCGAATGCTGATAGAAATATTAATGAGTTGAACCTCTGATGATGCCTCCAAATAGACTGCGTTATTTACCTGGGGGCACCCAGATCTGGAGAAGTTAGGGGACTAACATAATGACCCTGGTTTAAACAAGTTTCATCTGACAAGTCCAACCTGTTCCTGTCACTGTGACAGAAGTAAAATAACAGATAAGGCACTTGTTTCCTAACCACATTCTTTAATTTCTTTAACCTGCAGACTGCAATTTCCACCAGCCTTGGTATGGAAGTCTTTATTCTTTTTTTTCTTCATTTTTTTTTCCAGTTCAGAAAATAAAATGTTGTTTTATTTTGAGATGTTGTAGATGCATGAGACATTTTTTCTTATTTTGTGGAAGAAACACAAAGTCCTGAATAAAGAATCAGAAATCCAGAATAAAGTATAGACACCATTCTACATGTCTCAGTTCTTACTGGGAGCTCTGCTTGGAGGGCTTGAAGGATGAGTTCAAAGAATATGTGAGGAAGAGAAAAAAGGAAGAAAGAGGACAGAAAGAGAGAGAGAGATTGAAAGGGATTTTGTGGAGACAGAGATATATTAAACCAGACTATGCTTTCTATTTTCAGTAGTGTAAGGGAAGTTCAGCCCTGACTTCAGAACAAGGATTCAAAAGAAAACATGCAGCCAGGATTAGTGTTTGCTAGCATGCTTCACTATTAAATTCAGTTAATGTGCTGTTTCAAAAGTCAGCTCAAAGAGAAGTTGCAGGATTAAAAGAATATGCCTCGTTTCTTCTTCTCATCTTTTCCCTTGTCTTTCACACCAGCATGCACAGGCACTTTCATATAGCCCGATATTTTTTGCAGTGGCTAGAGGAGATACAGTGTTAACCACAAAATCTTTGGTCAAAATAGTGAGCTGGTTTTCTTTTTCAACATGGCTAAGATGACTAGTAACCAGTTAAAACCCAAATTTCTTTGTAAAGCAGAAAAAGAAACAAAACAAACAGTCTTTATAAATAAATTAAAATTCTAACTAAAAAGCTAATTATAAGGGTATTTGTTTTGTTTGAGGTAAGGCACATCTATTATCATAAAGATAATTAACTCAGTCTGACAGATCTAATAAAAGGACAAGTTTAGCATTGGCTTAGCCAGAAGCCCAAGGCAAGCAATTTTTATAATTACTAGTTATTGTAACTGGGCTCAGAGAAAATGGTCTGTGATATTTAAACAGTAATGTTAATTTGCATTTAGACTTTTTTTTTTTTTTTTTTTTTTTCTTTCCTGGGCAAGATTTATTTAGCTGAAATGAGTAAAAGAAACTTGAATAACTTAAAAGAGAGAGACAGAGAGAGAGAGAGAGAGAATGGCACTCTCCTTACAGAAAAACTTGGTCTCTTTATGCCTGGATAATTAATATCCTCACAAGGTAAGTACTCTGGTAATCACAGAACAATTAAACAGCTTAACACAGTTTTAACACACAGATAATGTAGAGTTTTCAGCTTGAAATGATGTCTGTAGACTGCATTTATTTGGTGCAACTGTGTCTATTAATGCACAGATCCGTTATGTGTACTTCCACTGCCCATGCCCTCAACATGTCCCTGCTGTTGAGCAGGTGAAGAAAGGGCTGGAACGGGGGGAGGAAAACAGTCGGCTGCTGTAAGGAAGTGGTTTCCATTCACAAAGAGAAAGGGAACAAAATAATGTTCAGGAATATATGCATAAGAAGTAAATTGCTCCTGCTGGTACGGTGTAGTAGCCCTTTAACTAATGCTTACCTCAACATTTTGCAGCACATTCACTGCAAGAAAAACAAATCAACATTTTAAAAGGAGAAAGTTATTTTTTAACTGCTTCTGTAATGAAAGTTTTAGAAATAAGTAATAACTGGAGTGAGAACATACACTGGTGATATACAACAAAAAAGCAGGCAAAGTATTTGCCATTCAAGGATGAATTTTGTTATGTCCTATATGCAGATAATGTTAACCCAGTGCATCCTGGTAGCGTAGGATCATATCTGGGGAGCACTTTCCAGTCATATAGGGCTAAGCTTCCCAGTTTTCTAAAAGCTCTTGGGATAATACTGAGATGCCGTAAACTGCCCCGAATCCTTCCAAGACACCTAGGCAACTAAAGCACTGCATGAGTTTCCCATGAAATAGAGCAAAGCAAGAACATAGTCTTTGTTCACCAAGCTGGTGAGGCAATTCTGAGGCATTCATGGTTCAAAGGGACCATGTTGGAGGCCAGACAGAAGCAGCCCTTGTTTGCTGCCTTGCTTGCTGCTCTCTGAAAGCTCTAACTCGCCCACCCAGTAATTCATTTTTTTTCTCATGCTGGATATCTTTAACTGAGTTCTCAAGAATTTGTGTTCCTATTTATCCATTCTGTATTATATCAAAGATTTTATTTTGTCATCAGTCCTGCTAACTTTACCAGTTAGCATTTCTTTCTTTTTATTGCGATGGGCGTGACATGCAATTGATTGGTCCCATCAAACACCACCTGTGTAATGGGATGGATGGAGGTATTGCTTGCTAGCCCTTCTGCTGCCTGTCTGAGATGCAAGACAGTGCCCTAGCTTTCTGTGCTTCACTCTTAATGAGTTTGATGTGTTCTAAAACAGCTTGGCCAAGATTTTTTTATTTTATATTTTGTAACGGGAGGCTAAATTTAGGATCATAAATGCCTATTTTAACTCTCCAATTAGCATACACTCTGTCTTGTGCTTGGCTATTGGATGTATATTAATAATTCAATTTTGTCTTCAAGAAATGTACTTTTTCAGTAGATAAGAAAAATGAGATTTTTATCTATTTTGATTGAAGATTTTGATGATTTTTTAAAAATTTAAATTTTTTTAGCCTCCTTATGCTTTGAGGATTTATGAATTTATTTATTTTTGAAAGTCTCCTGCCCAATAAAATCCCAATGTGACTTTGTTTTTCTGACTAGTCCTACTGAAATCTTCAAGATTACTCACCTTCTGAGTAGCTGTATATGTGCTTTGCTGGAGGAGAGCTCAAGGATCTGATCCTTAAAGGTAATAAGCACTTGTTTGATAGCTCTGGAAGGCCATCAAGGCATTCAGCTGCAGCTCACGTGGAGGAGGGAAAGCTCAAGGCTGAAGACTGATTTTATTGAATGTAAACTGGGATGTAGTCTTTCAGCTTCTGAATGTTTATAGAGTCAATGGTATCTCAGTTCTAGAACAATGTCACAACAATAGACGCAAACCCCTCATTTTTCCAGCTCTGTGTTTATGGCCCTTCAAGTCAGAAGACAGGCAGAACTTCACCTGAGAGATCAAATATGGGCTAGAAAAAATAACAAAAACAAACAAACAAACAAAAACTTCATCTTCTGTATTGTTGTGTGTATAAAAAATCATCATCAGCATACCTTGCAGTTCCCCTCTGTCCTGAGTTTTGGAAAGTTTTAAGTTGGTTTAAACCCTAAAGTGTTATTTAGATTGCTGCACTGCTAAACTTCTACCACAAGTTTCTGTGTGTTCTCACAGTGACAGTGTTTTTGGTGGAGGATATCATGGCAACTCTATAGCTTTCATTTGTTTCTTTAAATTTGGGGGAAAAAAAAATAAAAAGTTGGAACATTTCTCATCATATTTTAAGAATTTAAAATGGGTCAGCTTTTGGCCTAAACAGATTGATGGAGCCCTTTAAATATGCTCTAGGTATAGGATGTTATTAATCACTGTAGCAGACATAAAGTACATTGTTTCCTTGCTGAGAATAGCATGTTTTTCCTTTGCTTATGAATTGATCCCTGAAAGGTTCCTCCTGGGAATATTTTTATTCTTTCTTTCTTTCATTCATTCATTCTTTCTTTCTTTCCTTCTAAGGCAAAATGTCTTTAAACTGCAGATGTGCTAATCTGTAGGAGACTTCAGAAATCATTGATCTGTGGGCAGTGTAGGTATTAATCTACCTGGGTTGGGAGATTAAAACAATGAACAATTAATTAAATAGACTTGAGGCTATTTTTCAAAAACAACGATGTAAGCAGTGATGGGTAAACCTCAGGTTTTTCTACTGGGTTCAATTAAGATAAAATCTCTAAATTTCATGGACTGATCTGCACATTGGAAGCATACATAAGAGGGGAAAGTACTTTGAGCTAATATTTTAAGTTAGACCAATCTGCCCAGTGAGAAAAATGAAAAAATGTTTAGGAAAAAAAAAAAAATGTTTTAAACTTGGGCCTAAGATAAAACAAATTCTGAATACGTTTAAATGACTACAAGGGAAAGCACGAGTGTTTAGGCAGTTTTCAAAATTTCTATTTGGGGGCAAACGTAGAATTTATAATTGCATTTTATTGTTTCCAAAATGACTTCCGAGGTGTTTTGTAAAATTGGTACCAACTCCAACTCAGTACACTTTTTTTATTTTTCTCATAGCTTTTCTTTTTTGCTCCTACTGAATAAAAAGACTTTCCTAAACTGACATACAAGATGATACATGTTGTTACTGCCAGATTCTTCAGGATCATTTCTCCTGTGACACCACTGTAATAAAAGTGTGGAGAGAGGTCCGAGTGAAGAGTCTGTGCAGCAGCCCTCATGATACTGCATAAATCGGCCTGTATACATTCATATATTTCCCCATCCTTGCTCTTTGTTCCTTGCTTATCACACATTCTGTGGATGGATGCAGACTTATTCTACCAGGCTTCAAACTGAGAAAGAGCAGTGTTAACCAAACCACAGTGCAGAACCCCATATAAATTACCTTGCCTCTAACACAAGGTTGGAGCTTTGTTAACAGCAGCTATATCTATCTATTCCATTGCTTTTGATCATCTGCAAGTACAGGAAGGACCAAGAGGGTGCACAAAAATTTGTCCTTTTCCCTGTATACTATGAAGAAAGAAACTTAGTTTGGAAGCTTTTTTGGGCTGCTTATGACCGTATAGTCAAACAATGGAGCTCCTTCCTCAATAATGCCTCTGGATGGGGTGGCACCAGAAATAATGGGACATTCCTTGAATAAATGGGTAGAAAAAACAATTGCCATGATTTCTATTGGGGTTTTGAAAGAGGACCTACGTGCACTTCTGCTGCACAGATTCTGCTGCAGTTTGGCAATGTTCTAGCTCTAACACTAACAGATCCCTCTTAGATCTAACAGCCAGATGGTCAGCAGTTGTGAACTACTTACTGAACTGCTCTTGAAGTTATGCCAAGATATCTGTATACGCATATTCTTTCTGCAAGCCAGTGCTGTAAGGTCACAGGAAGAACAAGGTAAGAAGTGATTTGCCTCATGTTTTTTTGGGGTGTGTGCTGGCTTGACTGGCTGTGCAGAGTGGCTGAGCTGCAAGCAGAAGAGGTAATAATTCATAACAAGTCAGTTATTCATTGAATTTTTGAATCTTCTTATGTTTGCAAATTGTCCATGAACAGACCCTGATTTTCCCGAATGCATTTGTTACTCAGCATTTGCTAACACAGGAAACAGAAACCACAGAAATGCTGGCTGGGGCTTACCCTTCTTAGAGACTGAGAAGAATTGCCATCAACTAGGCACTTAGCATGAGGGCTGGTGAAAGAAATGGAGCATAAGGCCGAAGTACAGGAAGCCAAGAGACAGAGATAACCATCATTAGAGGGTTTGCAGACTCTTGACCTCAGATGTTACCAGCTACATGCCACAGCTTGATCTTTGGCATTAGATGCTCTGCTGGGTGGGTGTTTGTTTTGTTAACATCCTCCTGGATGTGTTTTTCCAGCTTGGGCTGCTGTTTTTGCTCCTCCTTCCTTACCTTACCATCTTTTCTTCTTGACTCATCCTCCCAACTCTTAAAGTAAGTTTTAGCTACATAAAAAAAACCAAACAAACAAACCCTGAAACAATGCTCACAGCTCCTTCCCAGACATTTTAAGAGTAGTCTGAAGATAAAAATAAATTCATACTTTTAGTTGTTCAATGACTTTCGTTAACCCTTTCCACCCACAGTATACAATTTTTGCCTGCCTTTGTTGCTTTTATCTGGAAATGTGTTTATATACTGTTGTGGCCTGAAGCACTTATGGTCTCAAGAGACAGAAAATGATGGAAAACAACAGCAAACACAACTTATCTCCATACCTTTTGGCCTGCCTGAGGTTCATCCTAGAATTCGAGCATTTGTCTTAAATCTGGAACATCCTGGATGGTCTTAGATGTCATTTGGGGCCTGTTTGCTCTATGTGCAGTGATGCCCCTTCTTCAGTGGATAGTGCTAGAATATAGGATAGTACTACTCTCTGACAGTCTCTGCCCATTAGAGACCTGCCATTGCCATGGTTACAAATTTGAAACTTGATTTCAGTTTTTATTTGTCTTTCATTTTTATTCATAGCTGAAAACGTAGTTAAATTTTTCACCTCTCTTTTTTTTTTTTCCTCTCCTTTTTTTTTTTTTTTTTTTTTTTTTAAATGTTGAACTGGAATTGTTTTGAGTAGCTCCATTTTCAGCATATATTCCTGGCCTCGCACAAAACTAATGAATAGGCCATTTGTGAGAAGTGCATGCAGAAGGAATGTGATTGCAGGCAAATTTGACTAGGAATTGAAACAAACGGTCACAGAGAGTATTCTGCAGTGTTCAGTCACACTAGCTAACCCTTAATTGATGGGAGTAAATGCCTCTAGTTAAAAGCAATGTCTAAGTAACTGAGCTGTACAATTCATACTGCAGTTTTGCACTTACCATATTGCTTCTGCATGTGTGCAGTAGGGCTGGGTGAAAAGCAGCTCTGCAGGTCTACTGCAGGGTGGCTGAACAGGTGCAAGGAATTTCTGAAAGGAAATCTCCTGTCCCTCTTCAGATAAAATCCTAAGAAAGACATTGCTGTGGGGGTCTCCTGTTTGTCTACTTTTGATAAGGGACCTAGGGGTTGACAAAAATTATGAGTCAACATTTGTATGCAAATTAGAGAAGATCACACCAAGATAGCATCACAGGATGGTTGAATTCTGCCCTCAGAAAAAGTCTTTCCAGCAGAGCATGTTCATACATTGGAGCTGGAGCCTGCACAGCAGAAGCACAATCCTCAGAGCCCAGTTCCTTACTTGAGCACAGTGAGGCTGTCTTAAAGTACTTACTGCCTCCTGATTGCTTCCACCTGGTTTGGGGAGAGTGAGTAAAGAAGGCCAGAAGGACCAGACACCTACTTGTACCCACTGAGGTTTGCTTTAGTAAGTCTTTAGGATCTTTCCAGTTCTCAGTGTGGGGTCTATGACTTCATCATAGGTGTGATTTAATTAAGACAGAATTGATAGTCTTGAAATACTTGATACATGAGACACACTGTAGAACAACCTCATGTTAACTTCATGAGCTCAGATTTGGGCACCTGAGATCTGCAAGTTAAATTGTCTGTGGAAATGTGCTGCCTCTGTTAGTGAAAGATATATATTTTATGAGAAATCCAGACTTTCTTCATTTACACAGATTCTTGTTTTATCTTTCCTAAAATTTTCTGGTTCCAGGAAAGTTTTTCTAAAGATGAAGAGACCAGAGGGTGGGCAAACATGCATGAGAAAGTAGAAAAGCTATTTACAGAGAAGCTGAACTCAGTCAGATAAGTGAGTATTCTAATAAATGTTTGACTTTTCTCCTCCAGTTTCTGGAGAGATTCAGGCTTAAGAAATAAAATGACTAAATTAAGAAGCTTAATAATTTCTCCATTTAAGCTGACTCGATGGCTTGTGGGAGTGCTTAAGGTTTATGCTAGAAATTCCCCTGCATCCCAGGGATCAGGAGTGGAAGCTGATAAGATAACATGAGGCACAGGAGCAGTATGTCTCACTCCACTGGCTCTGCCTTCAGAGCTCTTTAGTAGCTGGCATGAGGATGAGTCTAGCTCTGTTTCAAAAGCATAGAAGAAGAAAAGGCAGATAGCTACAGAATACTGCCTATAGTTACTACCACATACTCCCCTGAGAGAGGGAACTCATTTCCATTGCTTCAGTGGCCTTCAGATTTCTTCACAGTGGTAGACTCATTGTCAGCCAAAAGGAAAGGAAAGAGCCTTCATCTCAATTCCTATCAATTTTGTCTTAATTACATCATATTGCAACATACCTATGATGGAGTCATCGACCCCACATGGAGAACTGGGAAGACTTAAAGGCTTGCTAGAGGAAACATCTGTGGGTGCAAGTAGGTGTTTGGTCCTTCTGTCCTTCTTTACTCACTCTCCCCAGCCGGTGGAAGCAACCAGGAGGCAGTAAGCTCTTTAAGGCAGCTTTGCTGTGTTCAAGTAAGGAAGTAGGCAAAATGTGACCCATGAAATACTCAAAGTATAATGGAATAAGGTACTCCTAATATAGACTGGTATAGGTGACATTAAAGCATTATTACAGTGAACATTTAAAAATAATATATTAAATTAGTTACATTACAAATATCTCTGTCACCTTATGGAATCCTTTCCTTGAGTTTCTATTCACATTTGTAGCATTGCCTATTAACCTGCCAACAACTCTCCGCATGTGTTTTGCTGCTTTGGCCTGGTACAATATTTTCTGTTTGTCTTGCTGTTTCACCTTATCTTTTACTGATTCTTTTCTTTCTTATTTGTTGCACTTATTCTTCATTTAATTCTTACCTGCTTAGATAGTCATCTGACCTAGTTTATGATATGGATTAAAGTAAATCCTATAATGTAAGTATTCCTGCTTTTCTATATTCTGCCCTGTCATCTCTGTTTTGCTGGGATTTTGGTTACTGGGCTGGCTTTGGTTAAGGGAGCTTCTGTGTCTCTGCGACTTAGCCCCTAAGTGACTGGGATCATGCTGTAAGCAGCTTTGTTCTCGGAGTGCTTGGGTACCCGTTATCTCATTGCTTTGAAAGCAGCTTCAGTTCTTCAACCTCTGAAGATAACTCTAATTATTCAGACAGAAACTCCCACTGAGGAAAATAAGGAAAGCGGGGTGGTGGTGGTGGTGATTTTTTTTTCTTTCTGATTTTAAATCATAAATGCCTGGTTAGCAGATAGTTTTCTGTTTTTGCAATGTCAACTCACTCCAGGTGAATAAGTACTTCGGATGGGCAAGTAGCAATCTCAACATTCTTGTGTTAAAAAGACAGTAGAGATTTGTTCTGGTACTGTAAGTTTCTCTGCCAATTTAGCAAGATTGGTAACATGTAAGAATATCAATAAATACAAGCAAACATGAACATCAAGGAAGAGAATTAATTCTTCCTTCCCTCTTCTACTCTGTACTTATTCCTCCAAATGAGAGGTGAAGGAAATCAACAAAGAGTTGTGCCCTAGAAAAGGTGTTAGATTGTAGGATTCCTGGGATCAGCTTTTTATCTGTGCCTTTTGTTTCTGAAGCTCACAGCTTACTTTTTGCTTAACAGCTGATAATCAAATACTATATGGGGTGTTGGCTGCTCAGTGCTGTGGCTGATTTTCATGCCCTGTCTTGCCCCAAGGCTTGCTCACTGATCCATACATTCCTTTGTAGGAATGCACCTGGATTTCATCTCTCATTTTCACACTTGCATAGTTTTTCCTTTTGGATGATAATGGTTGTTATAATTGCTATGTGACATGCAGTCTGAGAGGTCTATCCCAATGTGAAAGTTTATACACATCACATTTTCAGGTATGACTTTTTATTTCTGCATTGTAAGAACATGGCAGTGGGGTATAACTCTCATTACTCTAGGAATTAAACAAAACCTTGTGGAAGCTTGAAGTGTCTTCTTCATTTCAAGTTAGTGTGAAAGCACATCTTTATGGAAATTGCTGGCTGAAACTAAAGGAACTTCTGTTCAAAGCGTGACTGTGACCCATACATCCAAAGAGATTATTTTGACATCTCTTAATAATAAAAAATATTGGGAAAATGAGAATAGAAATAGTATTTTTCTGTATAAGCAAAGGAAAAAGCCAAACCAAGGACTATTTCTATACAACTGCTAGACCCAATAGCAGCTTGAAACAGAAAAGTTAAAAAGAAAGAGCTGATTGATAAATTCCTGGCTGAAAGTAGAGCTATAATCAAATAAATTACCCATGGTTGCTTAATTTTGACTCAGAGAAGAGCCTTTGCACATTCTCTGCACCAAGAACCATATGGAAAAAGACCCAACATCTTCCCCTTTCATCTCTTTCTTCTCTAGTGAAAACTGTATGCTGATAAATGTCAAAATCTGATAGCAAAGTGTATATACAATAACAGGAAACTGTACAAATACTTTATATATCACTGTCAGTATTCACAAAATTGTCACAAGACTTCAAAATTTAGAGGCATTTTTAAAGTCACACATTTTGGAAACATTAAAATCTCTGCTTCAACTACAAAACTCAATATATTTTTATATTTATCAGATCTAGAAGTAATCCTAGAAAGTAAAGATATAAGAGGAGCTGAAAAATCTGAGATGCAGAAGCTATAGAAGAGAAAGTACCAGCATCTTTTTTTGTTGTTGTTGTTTAAAAAAACCAAAAACACTCCATCAAGAATTTCAACAGTTAGTGGTAGTAATTCTTCCCGTTTGGAGAATGACTTTGTAACTTCAATCATTACTTGTTGCTTCTTTAATTCAGAATTCAGTACCTATCTATGTATAGTTCAATTGTTGAGCCTTCTTGCCATTCAAGGGGACATTTGTGGTATAATGTAGGGGATATGGCATTATGAATCCTACTAAAGCTAATGGAGATTTTATTTTTTACATATATAGCACTGAAAATTTGCCCCCAAATGTTCCTTGTGTTCTTTCCTCTTGGACTCCCAAGGATTGCATGGTATGTGTCTATCCAAATTGCTATCACCCTCAATACTGCAGCTTTGAGCTGTTGTGGAACTGGCTACTTCTTCTGCAATCCAGAACCTGTTTTACTGCTGCTTTTAATTGTCAGCCCTCCAGTGCCTGTGAATAGGGTACATATACAGATGCACTGACACAGTCATTGAAGGTCTACCAGACAAAGTGTGCTATTGTGATATAAGTCAGGTGGGAGTTGAAAGACCTTTAAATTCAAAATTTCTACTCTGTACACACCTGCACCCAGAAGGGGGAGACTGGGTAGTATCTTTCACCCAAATAAATGTGTTAAGATTAAAAACAAACAAACAAAAAAACCCACAAACAAAACAAAACAAAAAAAAATACAAAACCTTAGTTTTTATCCAGGGTCATATTTTTTTAATTAAATACATAAGAATAAAATAAACAATATTTGTCTAAAATAATCATTTATAGTGTAAACAGTGTAAATGAATAGGATGTGTTTCAGTGAAGAATAAGTATAGAGCAACCAGTTCAGATCTCCTGATTTGTTATTCTGAGCCCTGGTGCTGCGGTGCTGCATGGCCATAAGCAAAGCACTGTGGCATAAATTCAGGCTGCTCTCTGGCTGGCCACACATGGTAGTTATCACCTGGGTGCGAAGGCAGGCAGCTGAGGACAGTGGCAATCAGGCAATTCCAGCTTTTATCATGGAGTGAAGGTATTCTGCTGCTCACAGATCAGAGTCCCAAGGGCTTCCAGTCTTTATAGAACTAATAAAGGACTGGTGTATTGGCCTTATTGCTTGCATAGTTTTTATTTCCATATGTATTTTAGATACTCAGAGTTAAAATTAATCCCATGAATAATGTACACATAGTACTTTAAAATAGCTGCATGCCATATTCTGCATCTATGTTGTCCTGCTATCTAAGACTACCCAGATATTTTATTATATAAAAATTTTTATTTCAGAAGATACCAAGAAATCTAAGCTTTGTGGTTTAGAAATAACACCTTTCCATAGGAAGCCTGATTTCTCTCACAGAGAGTTTGGATATCCATAATTTTCAAGTTACAGTATTCATTCCTGAATGCTTATTATTTCAAAACAATTTTACTATAATTAATATGCACAGTAGTCCCAATGTTACTGTAATCATCTTTTTTCATTTCAGAAAGGATATTTTCATTTATGTTTAAATAAATTTATTGATACATAAATGGTTCTACTGATGCTAGAAGAGTCCCCAACCTAAAATGCATGTCTAAATACTCATACAATTTTTGCTTAAGCAAATACTTTTTTCACAGTCAGACAACACTTAATCTAACCAACGTTTACTCAGATCAATAGATTTTAATTGAAACTAATGCCAGATAGTTTAATCTAACAGATTTTTCACTAAACTAGGTACATTAAATCAATACATTTCTAAAAATTGCTATATCTTTTATAAGAGATATTTTTATTCTTAGGTAAATTCATTTTATTGAAACTCACGTATATATATTAACAGTAATCAAAATACTGATATTTAGACACTGCTGATGCTAATGGCATCAGTACCTTTAGAAAGTTCTAGACAAACTTATGCAAACAAGCAGTATAACATTTAAAACTAATTTGCCAAAAATTATGAAACTGCAGGATTTGATTCCTTTTCTCTGCTACAAACTATTCATCTGATCTTGAGTAGAGCACGTAAACGAATAATTTAGTCCTGGACTCCTCCCAGCTGACACCAGGAACATAAGAAAGGCACCTCAGTCCTGCTCCCTGTGCAACCAAATCACTTGTGACTGCCTTGATTATTCTGAGACCTTACATGGACATTCCAACAAAGGCTTCACGTTTGGTGAAACCTGTAATCAATGTCCCTTACTGAAAAGTTCATGAATGTAAGCAAGCACCTCAGTATCTGTGCAAATTAGCTCACATCTCATCTATTCATAGCTCAGGTTTTTGTAGGTAGAACAAGGACAGCAACACTTTTCTAAATCTTGCCTACTTTGACTTTTTGGGCCAAGGCTAAAGATTTTGGGCCAGGGACATACCACAACAGGGCCTCCTCAGTCACAGCCTTGTTTGGAAGAACTAACGGCTTAAGTGAGAAATTAATGGCATTTGCATATCTAGTACTTTAATATTTTCAGCAGAAGATACACAAGAACAGAGACACCATTATGTATATAAGTTAGAGCACAAAGACAATTGAGTGAGGTGGAGGCTGGCACATGGTCATCTGTTTCAGTATTCAGTTACATTACAGAATAATTAAACTACTAACTGTATGTCCGAGTTTAGTTTATTAATTTATATATGTAATTAAGATTTATAGAAATGCATTATACTTGTGGTGTTTTCCTCTGTGTTTCCATCTGACAGAGAAATTTTCTTTTTCCACTGTCCTTGAGAGTTTTTGATTTCATGAACAAAAATGAGAAGGATGACTGTATCCCATACAAGCAAGTATGCCAGAGCACTGCAAAAATGGCAGCCAGACAGTGATCATCAGTCCTGCAGCCAGACCTGCTGGAGTTCCTGGGCTTGGATGGAGCTCTGATAGCTTCAAAGAGATCTATCCAGTGCCAGGGGACACCCTTGTTTACAGAAATACATTGCGGCATGCCAGTCTTCTTTTAATGTATCATCTGTTAGAAAAGGCTCTTAAAAAGGAATTTTCAAGTTCCAGATGAAGAAAACTGCAGTTGTCCCAGTAACTTTACAAAACTGTTCTCTGATCTTTTTCACATGAAGAGAGTGAGTAGAAGTCACTGAACCAATGACATTTCTTAAGTGGGAGGAATGTCTTACTTAAAATCTACAGAGAAAATGTTTCTTCCTTTGATTGCACTTAGTTTCCCAGTATCCAGCTGAGAGCTGTGATATAGGCATTGAGGAGAGGGTTAATCCTTTAAGAAACTTGATGACGAACAATGTGAAGCTTTGTTTTCATTTGAGAAAACTTCTTAAAAAAAAAAAAAAAGGAAAAAAAAAAAGTGCTCTTTCAATTTCTGAAGTGGTTGCCAAGACTTTCTGTCCCATGAGAAGGTAAGGTGGCAGCCACATGACATATGGGCAGGATTTTATGAATCCTACAAGAGGTTAGAGAGTCTGTCTCACTTTCAAAGAGATGCCACTGTATTTATAAGATGGCCTGTACCAAGGGAGAATCAAACTGAAACATGCAGACTTTACATTCTGTAATAGTTTGCTTTAATTAAAATTAGACGTGTTCTTCAGCAGAACTCCAAATCAGAATATATTCTCTTCAAACTTTTTAACATCAGATAATGCAGTGTTTTTTTTTAAGCTTTCCTTTTTAACCAAATGAAACAAAACAAAAAGAAAAGAAATGAAATGAAATGAAACCAAATGAAATCAACAACGTAACTAGATAAAAACTTGTGGAGATATAGACTCAAAGTTCCTTGTAAACTAAGTATATGGACCATATTATATAATTTTCTTTGTATCTTATCCCCATCAGTTATGATTAACACAAACCAAGACCTGGTGATTTAGACGAATTTGTTGAAATCAAGAGTAGACAAAGTAAAAAATAAAACAAAACAAAACAAAACAAACAAACAAACAAAAACCACAAAAACAAAACAAAACAAAACAAAACAAACAAACAAACAAAAAAACCATCATTTAAGAGCAAAACCCTCTCAAGGTTGGTTATCTCTGCTGTTAAGGAAGCTAGTGATGTAAAGGAAAATTCTGGAATGGAAGAGAGATACATCAAGAGTGCAACTTTGAGGAGCATGATGCTGTAGATTTTTTTGAGAGTTTTTATATTTGGTATCTCAGCTCAGTTCTTGGCTCAGTGGAGATCTGAAAGTTTATTAAAAGGAAAAACAAACAAGCAAACAAAACACTCTGATATCCTAGGAAATCATTTGCAGTTTTTTATCTGAATGTGGCTGGCTCATTCTCTGCATAGCTATGGCCAGTGGTTCTTCAAATCTGAGAAAACATCTTCTCATTCAAATTCTCTGGGAAATAGAGGAAAGTATCAGAGCCAGGAGGAAGGGCAGGCTTTCATTATCTAGCCCTGCCTGGTATGCTATTTAGATTTCTGCACATTTTGCAGTCCTCATTATTTAGCAAGACCCTAGACCATATCCTTTACACAAGTAGCAATATCCATTTAGAAAACAGATTCCTTCACAAGTTAGCAGTCAAGTGCCATTACCTATTTAACAAGTAAGTTAATTGAGATGTTGCACACAGCACAATCCCCTTGTATGTTCAATTAATTCCTCACAACAGGCTCAGACTTGTTGCCCTTCAAATACTTGCACAGGGATTTAGAAAAGGTAGGATATTTAGCAGGAAGATGGTGAAATGAAAAGTGTCTTTCTTGCTAGACTTTATAAAAAGCCTTTATCCTGGACAATTTTTTACATTGCATTGTATAAGATACCCTATCTGCCTGAGCATGTTGATTTCTCGTTCCTGCACATAACTATTTGCAACTGCTTGCCCACTTTAGTAGTTAATTACAGCTATATCATGTGGATATTTGTACAAAGCCTTGAGATATAAAATACAATTTCAGCATTTATTAATTACATATAAATTAAGAGTGCTTCGGTTGACATGATTTTGTGGGATTGTATGGTATCTTTTATCTTTAAGGCAGACTGGAAGATACAAACTCACAACCCTATGTGTAGCTTACCCTGACTCATCAGTTAGTCCTAAACAAGGGTTGAAAAGAGAAAAGTCTTGCTAGCACAGAACATCATTACTTTTTAATTACGTTGTTTTGTGGTAAAAGGTGGGCTGGTGAGATGACCTACAAGAGGAAGTCAGCACTTTTTGAGTGAATACCAGCATATTTTTACATTTGCTTCCTTCAGCCTTCTATTCTTTTTCAAATGGATCAAGTTCCATTTCCTCAGATCCTTAGCTTTGTCCATTAGTACATCCCCAAAGACTATTTTGTCAAACAAAGCAAAACACTTTGAAGATGATTTTAAGTTCTTCTGAGAGTTATAGCCAATGCTTTGTTTATGTATAGTGATTATTTACTAAGTTAGCACTCCCAAAAGGCAAATCTGGGTAGATACCAGAAAAACGCTTTAGATAATTGCTACTTGGTTTGATCTCTTGGTATTTTGTGTTATTTTATGCCATATTAATGGCATCACCTGAGATATTTTGGACACAAAAATGTTTTAAACAGCAGTCCCTAATAAATTTTAAAGGAATGATTTTCAAATACCCATAATAAAAAGTTTTGCTGAAAATATTCTCATGCTATTGTTATTCTTGATAATGTAATAACAAATAGCTATACAAATCTTAAAATCACAAGAAAGCTTCAGAAAAGAGTACATGGTTATAGTAAGCCTAAATCCTACAATGAATAAGTGTTTTATTTTAATCTCTTTCCCAATTGCTACATTTTGAAAATTAGTAGATGGTTTGCCATGTGATGCTTAGAAATATTTTCTTAGTTTCTGTTCTCAGTTGTTTGCTAAGTATTGCTTCTCTCTCTAAATGGCATTATCTTTAAGAACACTAGGAAGACCACTTGGTTAATCTTCTATTTAGAAGGACTTCTATTCAACAGGATTGTCTTCTATTTGAAGCACACCTTTTAAAGGATATTTTTTTGGTAAAGTGCTAAGTGCTTTCCTTTTTTTTTTTTTTTTTTTTTCTTTTTCCCCCCTGTATTTATAAGATGTTGATGAAAATAAAACCACACTGAAAAACTTAAAGGTTCAATAAGAAGTAACTCGCCTGTATTATGAACTGATAAATATCAACCAAGAAAAATGTCAACAGCCATAACTTCAATAATTAAAAAATGTATAATTTTCATCTGTCCAGGACATGAAAATACTGTCGGCCCTTGAAAGATTCAAGAAAGCTGCAGGGTGTTTTGAGATCTGATGGCTAAGGAAGAGTAACTGCTCTTCTGACATATTTATAAGAACAATACTGGGATATCACATTGGACTATTTGGACACCATAATGATGCTATCAATGATTTTTCATTACTCATTATTCTAAATGCCTCTTTTGGAACCAGTGCTTACCACACAGCTTCTTATAATTGAGAGGCTGAGTTCTGTTTCCATTTGATATTTTCCTTGATGTTTCAATGGTAATATTGATATACAATAGACTGAGATAATAACATAATAACTATATTGCTCTCAAAAATATCCTTTGCTGTCTAAACCCATTGTACTTCTTGGGAAATAGTTAATTATTAAAACAATATCTAAAAATAATCAACTTCCAGAAAACTGGAAAGCCAAATTCTTCTCTCATTCATCCCCGGACAGCACCATAATGTATTGTAATATATAAACATGGATTATAGAAAACAGTGTAAAATTATTACTTTTCTATAGTGAGTAATTCCTGTGTGGGTTGTAGAAAATAGCCTAACTACTTTACAGATAGCCATTACATTTCATACCCTCTCTTTTTCTTGTCCTTCACTTGCCAGCTACAAGCACAGTATTTGCTATAGGAAGACCTAGATATCCTTGCAAGATCTCTTTCATCTCTCATTGTAGATAGGATTTGGCAAAGAAAGAGTACCACATTATTTTTACACAAAGACAACTGTCACATTATTTCCCCAGTGGCCAATCACCCTGCAGGGGACAACTTCATCTATATTGTACCTGCTTAACATACTTCATTAACTCTGTCAATTACCAGCTACCTCAGCACCTTTTCAGTTGGCACTACACAATTTATTCTTTCCATGTCCCAAACAGTACCATCTTAAGACCTCCCTTCCTAATGCAAGTAAGGAGATATTAATCTTAAAAAAGTATATTAGGAACAATTAAAATAAATTTTCAAGATGGCTTATGGTTTGTTTTTCAGTGGTGTTCAGCACGTACTACCAACGTTGAACCTAGAATATACGAGAGAGCTCCTCTAAAAAGTAAAAATATGTCTATTAGAGGTGACTATGTTTCTTTGGCAGAGACTTTTCAGAGTTCTCACTGCCAAAGTATAGGAGCTAGATTTTCTAATTAAACATACTCTTTTAAGCTAAACTTTAAAGCTAAACAAGCAGAGACTTAGCTTATTGGTTCTTGCTAGGTGAGGAGATAAGGAGCATATTTGTTGTGGGCTCCTTCTACAGGCAAAGTAGAAAGACATGCCCTTCCAAAGGGAAATTCTGCTTGAGCGGAACTTATACCCACTGACTGTAGGAGATTGCTTCTAACCACAGAGCATCGATTAAGTGGCTTTTCATTAACTGCAGCACTTAGAATATCCTTGTGAGTACTAGGACTTTTGATTTAATGGGGATAGCTGGCAAGAAGGGGGATTTCAGGTGGCTGCAATGGCCAGCAGATAGGTGGGATTGGATAAGAAGCTGAAATCTGGGGCTGGAGATAAGGTGCCATTAAGGCTGTGACTCTAAACTCAGATATGATACAGGGGAAAGGGGACTTGAGAGTCCAGAAGCAGCAAAGGTGTGAGAAGGTTCTGAAGAGAGGAGGTGTATGTGGTGGTTTTACTCAGGTGGGCAGCCAAGCTCCACCACAACCGCTCTCTCACTCCCCCTCTCCTCAGAAGGAGGGGGAGAAAATACAACACAGAGAACTCGAGGTTTGAGATGAGAAAGGTTTAATTAAAGGGAAAGGGAATGGGAAGGAGAAACAGATACAAAAGAAACAATCAGTCCGCGCGGAAGCACAGAAAGAGAGAAAAAAAATTATTCTCTACTTCCCATCAGCGAGCGGTGTTCGGCCACGTCCTGGGAAGCAGGGCCTCAAACGCGTAGTGGTTGTTCAGGAGGAACAGCCCCCTCCCCCACGAGAGCCCCCCCTTTTATTGGTGAGTGTGACATCAGGTGTTATGGAATATCCCTTTGGTTGGTTTAGGTCAGCTGCCCCGGCAATGTCCCCTCCCCATCACTTGCCCACCCCCAGCCTGCTGGCTCTTGGGGGCTTAGGAGTCCTGATGCTGTGCCAGCACTACGCAGCAATAGACACAACACTGGAGTGATAGCAGTGCTGTTCCAGCTACGAGTGCAGAGCACAGCACTGTGCGGGCTGCTGCAGGGAAAAGGTGACTCCAGCTCAGACAGACCCAACACAGTGTAAAATTGAGAAAAGCATTTGGATGAGCTAGCCCTTAGTGCACATAATTCTCAGCCTTGATTTTAAGTTCTACATTTGGAAATTGGCATGAGCTCAGATTACAAGACATAGGAAAATGGGGAGCAATGATGAATAGAAAGGGTCCCACTCACATCGGAGTTGGAGTTCTCCACCATTGTGGGGAAAGATGAGATTTGCAGGATTGCTCCCGACTATCCTGCTTGATCCTCTTTTTTTTTTTTTTTGTTTCTTTTCTTTTTTCTTTTTTTCTTTTTTTTTTTTTTTCTTCTGCCTGGAGTATGACAGGCTTCTTCAAAGGACACTTTTGAAACTAAGAAGATCTGTATTTTCACTGAAAAAATCAAACAGTAAATGACCTAATACCTGTTACAAAGACACCTGATTAAAGCAAATTCAACATACAGTTTAGAACAGACTAACATCAAACGGTCTGAAAGGGAACAGATGAACCAAGAAAATTGAAAGTCAATGGAAATCATAAATACCTCCTGATTACGTGGATTTTTCCCAGTTACTTTTCAAAAGTAGCAAGGAACATCTGATCTCTCTGCCCCTGCTCTAATTAGGTTGAAAGCTGAATGCTTCAAAAGAGGGAGGCATCGGTTGTGGTTACCCATTGCAATTCAAGAGTCTGTTGTGAAGCTGCAGATTTTTGCTTGCTTCAACTTTCCAAATAAATACTTCTTCCAACTGAATATTTCACTGCTTCTCCTCTACTCTTCATGACTGTTTCCTTTTCTTTCTACCCAATTCAGTGTATTTCCTCCAAATGGAGCTGCTACACAGTTCTGCAGGTATTGATCAGGGCAATTTCTCTGATCAGTTGGAGAGCAAATGACATTACCTGTAATCTCTTCTCATCCTATGGCATTGTAAAATATGAGGTTTTGGTACATCAATTAGCATTCAAATACCATAGCTGCATATTAAGAAACAGCAGATAACTATTTCCATATGCTACATTTGTACCTTTGTTATCATTCAATACACCCCTGGGGGCATTACGGCATTACAAGCAGAGGTGGAATGTGAATATAGCCTTAATACAAGAGAAAGAAGTGCATAGTACTTCCATTTCTTTGCAATAAATGTACATTTTTTGAACACATCCTTACTTAATAACACTGCTGTTTGGGCTAAGATTCCTTTTAGTATTAGTGGGCAGTCATTTAAAGAGAACTCTTTATTGGCATAAAAAAAAAAAAAAACTTATGGTACTCTGATTTGCCTATAACTTTTTTTTTTTTTTTTTTTTTTTGATTAATCCAGGGAGTTTAGGGAGTTGCAATATACTGCGAACTGCTTCCACTTCTGAAAAAGCTGTTTGTTCATAGCCAGGTGTAGTACTCCTTTTTTTTTTTCCTTAAATAAAAATGAACACTGTGCAAACACTGTCTGACTCCTTGTTATTCTGTCAGCACATTCTTTACATCTGTGCATAAACATTATTATCACAAACTCAGAGTGTTACTGCAAAAATTATCAGAGTCCTCAAAATGTACTCTCTGCAGCTTCCATTGGAATACAACTTCAATGCATTAATGTGAAAACAAGCAATCTTTATGAGGAAAAAAATAGAATTTTAATTTTCACAAAATTTTAGCCAGGGTTTATACTTCACTGTCATGTGTATGCACAGGGTTAATATTTTGTATTTAGTACTGTATTGTCTTCTGATATATAGTTGGCCTCTATATTATTTCCAACTGCATTCACTTAAAATATTAACTCTTGATGAAAAGACACAGTCTGAGGGAGAAGGATGCGGGATATGTCATCTTTTCAGAGATTTTTAAAGATTACCATGTGAGTAGGGAACCTCTAATTGAGCATTTGTTTGTCTGTTTGCAGGAAAACACAGTCATCTTTTTCATGTTTATAGGGATGACCTTTTATGTTATAACACAATACTCTGAAGCACAGTTATTTTTAATTGCTTTATGTGCCTACTGAGAGCATTCTACATGTCACTTTATTATACACAGCACCAAGTCACATATGTTTGGCCAATGAATCTTTCAGTGCCTTGGTGTTTCCGTTAAAATTTGAACAGGAATGTATGAAAACATTGTGTTCTGGGTTTTATTTGCTCTTGTTTGTTGTAGGGTTTTTCTTTGTTTGTTTGTTTTGTTTTGTTTTGTTTTGTTTTGTTTTTCACTGTCATTCTAGCTGTATACCTAATGAGATGACAGAAAGAATTAAAAATGACAGACTGTTTTAGCTGCAGCTGGGCCATCTGAAATATATTTTCCTATAATACAGCTCAATAAACCTGGCTTGTGGAAAGCCCTCTGCATGTGGTTCATTGCAGCAGCAAAGGAACTTGTGTAGGTTTGAAGAAGAGCTGGTGATGGGCTGGGCAGCATGGAACGGGAACGGCTGTCAGGCGGCTGCACTGGCAACTGGCACATGAACGCACTGGACTGACCCTCCCGAAAACATCTAATTAGAAGTTGTGTGGATTGGCTAATGCACATGTAGTTCTGTCCAAACACCTTGTAAAACTGCGGCTTCCAGTCCATAATGCTTGGGGAAGTGTGGCAGCATTCCCTGTGGATTGTTCCTCAAAGCCTGGAGGCAGTGGAGGCATAGTGGTGTCAAACAGTGGGAGTGGGGATGAGAGTTATCCTCAGAGTCTGCAGTAATAAATGTCCTAATATCCACATACTGCTTTGCTGCTATGTCTCTGGTGGAACAATAAAGTGTATCAGAAGAGATTCCTCAGGACAGAATGGCTAACTACAGGTGTTAGACTGATAGCCAGCATAATTAAGAAAAAAGATCTGTCATTTCACAGACTGTGCAGAATAAATTCCAGATATCTGTGCGTAATCTTTCAAAGTGCCTTTATCTCCAGAGCCAGTGAGGGTGACCACAGAATACCCTGAACCCAATTATGTACTTTCTGATTATCATATTTTTATTTCTCAAGACACGGGGCTAATAGGAAAGATCAAAAAATGTTTGAACCAGAGTAATTTCAAATGTCAAGAACTAGTTATTCTTACAACGAGCTCCCAGGTCTTGACAATGTAAGCTGTTCTCTGTTTGGTTTGATTCCTCCTGGGGAGTAGAAATGAGGGAGTAGGGGATTTAAAGTGACTTTGTACTGTGGAATCAACATATGCTTTTGAGACGTGCCTTTGACATAGGCTTTGAGGTGGTTTGCTTCTTTTTTTCTTTCTTTTCTTTTCTTTCTTTTCTTTTCTTTTCTTTTCTTTTCTTTTCTTTTCTTTTCTTTTCTTTTCTTTTCTTTTCTTTTCTTTTCTTTTCTTTTCTTTTCTTTTCTTTTCTTTTCTTTTCTTTTCTTTTCTTTTCTTTTCTTTTCTTTTCTTTTCTTTTCTTTTCTTTTCTTTTCTTTTCTTTTCTTTTCTTTTCTTTTCTTTTCTTTTCTTTTCTTTTCTTTTCTTTTTTTCTCTTCTCTTCTCTTCTCTTCTCTTCTCTTCTCTTCTCTTCTCTTCTCTTCTCTTCTCTTCTCTTCTCTTCTCTTCTCTTCTCTTCTCTTCTCTTCTCTTCTCTTCTCTTCTCTTCTCTTCTCTTCTCTCTTCTCTTCTCTTCTCTTCTCTTCTCTTCTCTTCTCTTCTCTTCTCTTCTCTTCTCTTCTCTTCTCTTCTCTCCTTTTCTCTCTCTCTCTCTTTTTTTTTTTTTTTTTTTTTTTTCCAGAGAGGACGCTGCAGAGGAATTGCATTAGTCAGTTTCTATTCAGTTCTTCAGATCAGAAGAGTTTAATCAGGTAATTGTCTGCAGGAAGGAAGAAACCAAAAGACAAAATCCACATAAGAAATTTTCTTTAGGGGGAAAACTAATTTTGCAAAATATATGAGCAATATAAAGTGGAGGGCAAAGAGGTGGATTCCTCTGCCACATGAAATAAAACATATTTTTTACTGATTAAAATGTTTACTTGAAAAAGGGTTCAGAGGGTACCTGATTTTGCTCTCTTCATTTTTCTTCTAGTTAAAGGAGCAATACACGTATGGATATTGATGAAAAAAATGTGGTTCCCCACAGACATCTTTCTGCATGTATGATATCCTAGAAGGGAGGAAACAGCTTGAGCCTGAAGGTCTCTAGTTTTTGACTACAAGGCATAAAGACTGCTGTTGTGTTCTGCTTTTTAGAGATGCTGAGCAGCCATAAATATGGATGAAGTCAAGGGAGCCATAGGTACGTACCTATGCTACTTTTTCAGACGCGGGAGGTGGTTTAGTTCTTTCTTCTCCAACTGGCTCACCAAGGGAAGAACAGGGAAGGCGTCGAGTGCTCCAGCCTCCCAACCAGGAGCCAAATACTGCAGGTGTCAGCAAGAGGAAGGAGCTAATTAAAAGTAAAAACTCTGTAATGAGAAAGGTAGCCTTGCTCCCATTAGGACCTGGGTGAAAAAGAGAAAGCAAGAATAATTTTATTTGGATCTTATCCCTGGTCTGACAATTGCGCTTGCCAGTTATTTGGGTTTTGGACAAAATTGCCAGTTCTGAAAAGTAAAAAAGAAGATGGAAAAATACTGCAAGTAATCATGCAAAGTAGAATTCTGAGGGTAGCTTCAAGAGAACAAAACAAAACTGTTTTCACTGAGATCAATCATGTTAGTTTTCTGTCTTTTTTTTTTTTTTTTTTTTTAGTTCTAATTATCAGTGCCAAGCAGGAATCACAGATTAGACAGTGTTGAATCTATTTTTAAGTTTAGCTTATTGAAACCTGTTCTTTTCAATGAAACTGCTCAGAACAAACTTAGCTTTTAGATTCTCTGGTATATTGCTCATAGTATACTGAAAGGAAAGGAGCAGATGCAGATAATTCCTCCTGGGACTAAGATCATTGCAAGGAGTTCAGAGACTCATAGCACACATTAAATCAGTCAAGCATTTGAAGGTGGGGTGGAGGGGATCTGTTTCTTGATTATGCAAAAAATTGCTATTTTTTTTAATTTTTATTATTATTGTAAGGGGATGACAGGCTAAAGGCTCCTTCTGCTCTAATGTCATTTGAAAATGGGTGGCATTTATTTTAAGCTTTCAGCAACAAAGGTATATGCCGCATCAGGATGAGGAGGGATTTTGGACCATACCTTCTGGCAGGGTGGCATCCCAGGTGAGATTTTTGATGACAACCAACCATGCTTTGTCAAGTGGTATGTGTGGGAGGGAGGAGTTGAAGGATCAGAAAGAAGGATTTATTCTTTGAGGGTTATTTACTTTAATCCCAATCTAGCCTACTCTTAATTTCATAAGAAGAGGCTGGGAATGAAAAGAAGTCAGAAGGGAAGAAGAGAAAGGCATGCAGAGAGAAATACGTGCTAAGACATATTGGGGAAGAGCAGAAAATACAAGGATGGCAGCCAGACCTGATCCAAAGCAGAAAGCAAGCATAGCAAGTTGTAAATAAATAAATAAATAAATATAGAAGGAGAGCAGATACAAAATTTATGGTAATTCATTTTTATTTATGTTTCTATCCACACCTATGTGTGTATATATGTTTAGTCTCTTCACCTTCATAGAATGACTGACTTTACCTAAAAAATGTAAATATGCACCTTTAAGAAGCTACAGTAAAGTAAATGCTGCTTTAGCGTTTAGAACTGAACTTTCATCTGTAGTTTTACCCTAAGAAATTAAGTCTTTGTCTCTCACTATTAGTAGTTATGATGGACAAATAAAAGTGTATCCATAGAATGAACCAGTATATATTAAAGACCTATTGACATGGGTCATATATGAAGACCTATACAGCATTAGAGGCATTTCAGGCAGTTCTGCTCAGGAAAAGTTACAGACCAGCTCTGTGGGCTGAATGCCCATTCCCAGCTGCAGCGCATGATATTTGCTTGCTTACAGGTTGTATATTCCTCTGAAGTTTTTTAAGAGACAATCTGGTTTGTGTGACCCAACCTAATTCCTTGTAAACCTGTAAGTGACCGTATGTGGGAAAGACAGGAAGACTCAAATGTTTATGTAGACTTCCTAAAAGAAGTTACACAAACATCCTTTCCATGATGCAGCTTGAATACCTATCAGTAAACCCCAAATCTGATGTTTTTGTACAAAGCTATTTTATATGACAATCAGGCCATATCTTAAAACTTATTCAAGATCTACATTATGCTTGTATAGCCAACTAAAACTTATTCAAGATCTACATTATGCTTGTGTAGCCAACTAAGACTCCAAAAGGTTTGTGCATTATTAAAGAGATAGTGGAAGTGCTCTAGAATCAGCTTTCATCTAAATAAAGGTGAAGATGTTTATCTGTACCCTTTGTATTCAATGTTGTCTAGAGTGCACAGTGCTTCCTGTTGGTATGTATGCTATTGATTTGCTGACTAATCTTTTTATCTGATCAGTATTGATTGTTACTCTCAGTCTATAACCTTTAGACATAGTGATATTGAGGCTAAATAAAACACAGATGCGAAAAAATTAACAAGTTCCAATACTGGTATTTCCTCTACAGCAAACAGTTTAAGCAAATAACATATTTGACAACTAGAAGCAGTATTTTTAGAGAAAAATATAAATAGAAGATGAATATACAATCTTTAGCTCCTTAATATAAATTACTCAAGAAGAAATAGTAAGTTGCCTTGGGGAAATCAACAGCTTCTTCAATTGGATTGCTTCTGTCACTGCATGGACACAGTCTTGTTTGATGTCCTCCTACCATTTGTCTTGTATGGAGTCTTTTATCTAAATCCAAAGCAATGCAGTCATCACTGCTGCAATTCAATAATGGCTCCACAGGAGCTGTCATCCGCAGTTTGCTATTCATCTTGTAAAGCCTTTGAGTTTTCAAAGTACCCACTAAGGTTGGTATTTCAATGCTGTGGACAGATCACTTAAGGTTCTTTTGTATTTTCAAAACAGGTCTAAATTGAGGATGAGCAGATACTGAAATGCCCAACTCATTGTACTTGGGTGAAAAAGGATACCATGGAAGTGTCAAAAGGTAATTATATGATCAGACCCACCTCCCAGTGGAAAATGTGTGACTTTGTGGGCTTGAAATCACACTTTGACTCAATACTGGCATTTCCTGTGAGGAATGACCCCCTTGAAACAAAGGAAAAAAAAGACATAAGGATGGGAAAAAAATGGAATTAGCTACTAGCAGCCCCAGGAAGTGAAAAATATTATGTGATAACAATGTGAAGTCTAAAGCACAGAGAATTTATTTCTACTCAAGTAGAAGATACTCTTTATTCCTTTTGATACAGATTTAGAAAGTAGGGGTCATTTTGGACTTGTAGGTTAGTGGCAATCCTGAAGGAACTCACATTTAACATCAGTCAAGAGCCTGGATATAGGCAGCTGTTTAACAAACTGCTGAGAATTAAAACAAGCTGCTGAGACTCTCCTCTCCTCTCCTCTCCTCTCCTCTCCTCTCCTCTCCTCTCCTCTCCTCTCCTCTCCTCTCCTCTCCTCTCCTCTCCTCTCCTCTCCTCTCCTCTCCTCTCCTCTCCTCTCCTCTCCTCTCCTCTCCTCTCCTCTCCTCTCCTCTCCTCTCCTCTCCTCTCCTCTCCTCTCCTCTCCTCTCCTCTCCTCTCCTCTCCTCTCCTCTCCTCTCCTCTCCTCTCCTCTCCTCTCCTCTCCTCTCCTCTCCTCTCCTCTCCTCTCCTCTCCTCTCCTCTCCTCTCCTCTCCTCTCCTCTCCTCTCCTCTCCTCTCCTCTCCTCTCCTCTCCTCTCCTCTCCTCTCCTCTCCTCTCCTCTCCTCTCCTCTCCTCTCCTCTCCTCTCCTCTCCTCTCCTCCTCAAGCAAAAGTTTAGCTTGGGTAAAAAAGTGTTATTCTTACCTGAGCTCAACTTTGGCCAAGAAGCTGAATTTATATATGTTCTTTCCTTATGAAGAGTACTATAGTTCTACAGTTTGTTTGATTTGTACACAGACTGGAGTTTTAACTGAAGCCTCTGTGAGAATACTTCACGTTGGTATGATGGAGTATTTGAAAAAAGAAATTTCCTCTTTCAGAACAAATGCCACTTCAAGCAACATCAAATCCCTCTTCATTGAGAAGCAAAAAAAAAAAAAAAATATTTCACATGTGAAAATTTCCTAAATCCAACGCTAAGAATTTATGAGATTGCCTTAGGTCTAGGTCTCTTTGGCACAACTCCTGTATGTACTTCACTTATTTCTTGTTCTCTTACAGTACAAACTAGTATTAAGTGGTCTGCATGGGTGCGTGAACATATGTGCCTTGTCCATACCCTCTGGAACAAGATGATCACAGGCCTGGAGGCAGTATCCTGAGCTACTGACCAGTTCTACTTACAGTGGGACATCTTGTCTACAGTCCTAGCTAGTACCAACACAGAAACCTTCAGGTTGATGCCAGAATCCTGTACTGATCTGCATGGATGCTGGAAGACTCTGTAGATGCAGGTCAAAGTGGGAAGGATTTCTTAATAATATTGAAATACAGCCCCGCTCTGCCTCTATATTTTTGCTCTCTCCCTTTTCTGAGCTAAATTGTACCAATTTCCCTGACCAGAGCTCATTGCAGTGGCAGAGCTATGACTCACCTGGTAGTTTCTGAGATTGCCAGGCATTCCCTTCTAAATCTTTTCATCCCCTTCAGCCTATTTTTAAATGCCTGGCCTCTGTTCTTAAGTGCTGGTATTGAGCAAAATATAAATATAGTGCAACCTCCGGTTTTAACCTTGGCCTTGATCCTCCTCCTATTCTAGTTAAATGCAATAAAAAAGAAAGGTAACATGAAAATGTATATTATTTTTTTTTAAAGATGTTTAGAATTCTTTAAAATACATGAGTCAGCTAAGCATTTAAAAGTAAAATATAGATATAAAATTATTCAGACAGGGTGATATAATATAGAATTTAAATTGAGCATATTTTAGCAGCACTGGGAAACCTTACCCCAGAGCTAATAATGTAATAGATCTATCTCACCAACAACTTGGAAGTTGCAACAGAGTTTTATCCACAAAGGAGAGTTCTCTGGCCTACTTTATTAAATACCTTAGAGGACTTTGCCTGTAAGATTACATTTGAACAATGCGATTTATTAAAATCTCTGTTCTTATTTTTCCTGCTGAAATTTTAGACATTTTCTATGGAAAAAATGCATAAACAAATCCAACAGGATAAATAAACATCATTCAACAAATGTTTCATGAAACAGGCAGAGAGGGAAAACATCCCATAGTTTATTTTTCAACATCACTTGTATACTCATGTTTATGCATCTCCCTCTTTTGCTATGGTATATCGGACAAATTGTGTTCCTGATTAAATGTACTTTTCAAATCTGAAGCAGAGCTGGGAAAATAATGACCCATTAAAAGTCCTAATTAAAAAAAATGAAGCAAATTGAAACACTGTTGTTATTTCTTTATAAATGGAAATCATTTCAATTTTCTTTAACAAATCTTAATGCACTGAGTGCAGATTACAAATCATTGCAAAAAGATACAGACAAAGGTTGAAGCTACATCTCCTCATAATTGGGATGGACATGCATATTTCAATGACTTTTATTTAGCAATAGTTTACATTAACATACCAATGTTGTAGGTGCAATTATTTAAATATATTCACTAAATAGGATTTAACACGATGTAAAATAACAGAACTCCATATAGCTATGTTAATTAGTAGCTATTTCTTGGGTTTCTGCTTAGATTAAGTGATATATTCTAGCATTTACCTTGGAGTTTTTATTTAATTCTGTTTGATCTGAGAATTTAAGTTCATTCCATTCAGTGGGAAACTTTAGATATTCAACAACAATAATAATTATTTTTAAATTAGGCCGTTTATGTAAGTACTGGAGTAAGTTGGCATGTAAATCTAGCCAACCAATTTTGCAGAGGGGTGTAAAGAATACCACAAAAACATTTTATTTCCAGATTTATGCCATTCCTGAGTGCTGCCTACCTGCCAAGTTCAAGAAAAGTTAATTGACACTAAGAAAAAAATGTAGTAGTGTAATCCTGGAGAATGAAAGGAGGAAATTCATACCACTTATTTGACAATGCCAAAATCCAGACACAGACAGCTAAACTATCACAACAATATAACCTGTATTCCTTTCTTGTATAAGGAGAGGTGTTAATGTGATAAAGGATTCTACCATGAAAAGAAATGAACAGACGAAATTTCCCTGAACCTACTGTCATAGGCAACCCAATTTAGAAAAAGAGAAAAAGTTATTTGGTCTGACATTAAGACAATCATTTACCAATAGCTGATAGAAAAGAAAACAGCAACAACAGCAAGTCATCTAGTAACTCAGGACATGAAGAAATGATTGAGGCTAAGGAGTGTGAGTAGGTGGGTGGGTGGGTGGTGGGTTTAGAGCATGAAGACATGAAGTCAAAAAGTGAGTGCAGCTTAAAACACTACATAAATTGTTATCCCAGAGAAAACCTGGAAAGAATATTTGCCTTAGAAATAGTTTAAACGTGATGGAATTCCTTAGACTTATTAACTGGTAAACATAACTTTTAGGAATATACAAGACTGCAATATTCAAGATTATAATATACAAAATTACAATATGCAAGACCAGTTTAGATGAAGCCCTGAGCAACATGATCTTGTGGGTGGCATCCCTGCCTATGGGATGCTACCTACTGGGTGGGTGTCTCACATGAGTAGGATACAAATGTGATCAGTAACAACAATCCTCTATGGCAGTTGTTCGTGGACCCATCTTCCCTGCTACCTTGGGCTTCCTACATCTCTAAATCCTGCCAAGACACGGTAGCACAAAAACGCCTTGTTAATGAAAGAGCAGTCGATTCATATAAATTAAGTACAAGCTGCAGGTTTGGTGATGCACAAAGCTGCAGAAGCAGAAAAGCCCAGGAGTTAAAGTTTGTCCAAGGAATGCCATGGAGGCATGATTTCAGAGCATTCCTCACACCTTAAGATGCCCGTGACATCACTGGTGACATTCATGGTTTGCCATTGCCCTTGTCCAAGGGTTCCATTGCATGTACTGCTGCGCACATACAGCCTGACACCCCGGATTTATCATCTCATACTGTACACACACAGACTCTCTCAGTCCCAGACGTAATATTTACACAACAGATTGGATTAGCACATTTGCCGGGAGCTTGCTATGAATACCCCTTCAGATAATTTTTGTGGAAAAACTTTTGTTTGCTGATTAGCTCAATGCTAGCCTTCAGTCCGATATTTTCAGGTGAGATTATTCAGAGTGAAAAGGAGGAAAGGGGAAATCTGTATACTTGTATGAGATGTCTGCATGGTGGAATATTCCCTTCTCTCTGAACTGGCAAGGCTGCAGCCAGCTGCCGGGCAGAAGCTGCACAGCTGTGCTAGCACAGTGCTGAGCTTGGGACAAAGGGTCCTGCTGAGGATGTTGTAAGGTGATGAATGCAGGCCTGATCCTTCTGGATTTAAACCACAACTTTTTCAGTAATCCAAGCCAAAGTGGAAAGTGAAAATGATAGACCTGCCCTTCAGCTGTGTTGTAAATTTTATACATGACTGAGCTTGGACTGCTCCTTGCAGTTCCTTGTATTTCTTGGCAGTATTGTTTCTTGGTTCTTAAAGGTTTGTGTCTAGTCTCAGGCCTCACATTTAATAGTTTGAAATTATAATTAGAATGTAAGATCCTCATCTTCCTGTGTGTTCATGAAGCCAGGAACACCTCCGATCATAGCAAACTCCTACAAAAGGATAATTATGCTTTTAAGGAGATGGATAAAGGAAAAAACCTACTCCCAGGATGAAACCTTGTGCAGTCTTGAGTAAATGATAAATTGGGGGTTAATATCAGGGGAAATAATGTCAGATTTTAACAAGACTGATGAAGCACAAAGAGTTTAATCCAGTAAAAATAAGTGGATAAAAAAAATCCAGTGTTTGAGACAACAGTCCTGGTTTGTTGCCACGGTGAAATTCACCTGTGTGCAGAGGGTCCTGCTCAAAGCCTCTACAAATCCCTTATTTTAAAAGGTTCAGAAAGATTCAGGCTGTACCCAGCCTTACACACACGTATAGATTTCATCTCTGTGAGAAAACTATGGAGGCTTGCAGCTGGCTTTGGTGGCAGTAGAACCGTGACATTTTAAAACTCTCTCTCTCTTTTTTTTTTTTTTCTCCCTGTACAACCATCTCTGTAAAATGTAGCAATGGGTTCAAACCATGTTACTTTTGCTCTCCTCATGCAAATTTTGCAGGGAAGCCATACTGAGAATCATCTTGCCAGCACGCAGAAAATTAAAAAATAATTGAGGTGCTTTCTGAGAATTTATTTAAGTTATCAGGCAGCTTTAGGTTACTTGATCAACTACACCTGAATCTTGTCTTGATGTGAAAATTTGAACAAATATTTTTGTCAGCAGAGAAGATTGCCTTCACTAATAAAAAGCATGTTTGATGCATGCTTGTGACTCTTTTCCTCTTTGCTCCAATTTTTTGTATCGCATCCACACAGCCAGAAGATCTGGATATCCTTTCTTCAGATTTTCAGCTTGCTGCATTGTGTAAAATAATGCCATGCCAAGATTATCTGTACTGAAGATATGGTATGATGAAAGCTGGTTCTGCAAAAAGATTCCTTGGGAAATGGCGCTCTGCAAACTTTAACAGATCTTTAGAACAGCCTGTGTCAAACAGAGCATGCAGGGCTTTTGTCCCCCCTCCCATAATGTGGCTAATGTTAACTGCCTGAGTGTTAATTTTAGTTTCTTTTCTTCTCTTTCATCAACTGAATGTCAAGATGATGTCTATATTTCATGAACATAACACAAATGGGGAAAGTTTCTCTGTGGATACCTTTTCTGCTTTTTAATAAATTCTTTCTTTTGCCTGAAGAGAATTAGAAGCTGGCTTTTGACCTCCATTAATTTTTTTAATTTAATAGTTCTCTGCATGCATTAATAAATATTATTAACCACACTTTGTACTGCAGCATTTCCATTTCCTGTTCCTCCAGTGCTTTCTTAGCTGCTGAAGCAGGTACCCAGTTGAAGAGCAGATTAGGAAAAGCAAAGGGAATAAGTAGAGGAAATCTTGGCCCATATTCCACCTCTTCCTCAAAGACAAAGACAGGGAGTTTTAGCATGCCTCCCTTTAGCCAGGCTCCTTTTTAACTGACTGTTACTCAAAACAAAGCTATAATTATAAAGTCAGGGTTATTGATAGCTTTCTGAAGGCAAATAACGCTGCTTAAAATTCTGTAAGTTAAAAATGATCATAAGTTTTTTTCAGACTGTGACATTCTGGCTAGCTATTGCATTGGGCATATTTTCAGCCAGACTGCTGAACTGACTTCTGCAAGACTTCTCCTAGAGCCAGGTAAATACGACTTAGAGGAGCAGCCTCCACATCTTGTCTTTACTATCCCAATTCTTTCAGAAGACCTTCTGATTTACCTCAATAATAAATAATTCATCTCCAAAAGAGAAAGAGGCTGCAAGCTTATAACAAATCCTAAAGTATAGCAGTAGTTACCACCTCTGAATGGCAGTACAAGCCATAAGATTTAAAACTTTCCTATGGGCTTTGTAAAACACGAAGCTTATAGAAGCCCGGTAGCTGTCTCTTGCTATTAAGCCAAATAATTTCTTGTGTTTGTTTGTTAGAGATCAGAAGTGGCAACCAGCAGGTATTACTGAGACCAGTCTTCCGGCTAAGCATTTATCATACAGGAACAATTGACCCCTCTAGTGGAATCAACAATGTACTGCAATTGTCTGTTTATGGGTACTTGAGATTAGCAATGCAAATGGAGCCACAGGTTTTTGCAAGACCTGTAACGCGGTGACCCGCTTGCACAGTGTCACAACGTGAATCTAGTGAATCTATCTTTTTTTAAAATGCCCTATTGTAAACCTATTGTAAATCTTTAAAATGAAGGCCTCCTTTTTTTTTTTTTTTTTTTTTTTTTTTTATGTCCAGGAAAGATAAAAGAAGAGAAAAATGTCAACCCTCCTACTTATAACTTCCTTTGTGCTTTTCAAGGTGCAGTGTCTATTTTGCAACTGTCTCCTTTTCAGTGCATGCTCTTTTCTCTGGAGGCTGTATGAATATTGTACAATACCAAATGCAGTTATTGGCACTTCACAAGGAACCTGGAATAATAAGTAAAAAGGATATGCCCCTAACCATGCAAAAAAGCTAATGCTTCTGGTATCATTTACATCAGTGATTTTAATCTTTTCTTCTGCATGCAGATCCCTAAATATTTTCAAGTGGAAGTTGCTGTATGACAAATTTGAACCATTTGGCAACATGCTAGCCTTTAGTTAGCTTTTCTGAGCCCATTAGAAGCAGTCTGTGGGTTGAAAATCCCTCATTTGCATTTTGCTACATAGATTGTTTGTATTCAAATAGTTAATGACTGGGAAATAATTTAAAAGTATTTGATGGAATTTAAAAATAATAAAGGATAATTTTGCATGGAAGTTTTTGCAAAGCTTATTGTCTGAGGTAATGGTTCAGAGTACTTTTCCATAGAAGTGGAAAATATAGAAATGAATTGAATGAAGTAAGGAAGTTTAAATCACACACACAATACACACACCCTCCCCTATTTTTCAAAAAGCTCTTTCATTCAATTCCTTCCTGGAACTCCTCCTTTGTTTATCCGTCACCACTGGCTTTGCCCACATCCTTTAACATTTGAACCACTGCCTCATGCTTTTCATTTTGCTTTCTTGCAACATCTTTGGCATTTGGCATAGCTAGAAGCACTAACAGCATTAGCTTACAAGGTAAAAGGTAAAAAAAGAGGATATAACTTTGCTTACTGCAGGAAAACTGGCATCAACACAAATACACACACATGCCCACAGTCATCTCCAAAACAGAAAGCCTTGTTTTAACCCATCAGTAAAATAGTCCATAGATTTCCAGGGCATTTTTTTTGGCTGACTACAAAGCACATCTTGGTCAGGCACTATTGTTTTTTTGGTCCTACTGTTGCTTCTTAAGACTGCAGCCTTCCCTTCCCTTCCCTTCCCTTCCCTTCCCTTCCCTTCCCTTCCCTTCCCTTCCCTTCCCTTCCCTTCCCTTCCCTTCCCTTCCCTTCCCTTCCCTTCCCTTCCCTTCCCTTCCCTTCCCTTCCCTTCCCTTCCCTTCCCTTCCCTTCCCTTCCCTTCCCTTCCCTTCCCTTCCCTTCCCTTCCCTTCCCTTCCCTTCCCTTCCCTTCCCTTCCCTTCCCTTCCCTTCCCTTCCCCTTTTTTTTCTCCCCCCCTTTTTTTTTTTCTTCTTTCTCAGCCTCTCTTCTTCACTGTCCTCTGTCCCCCTTTCTCTCCTTCCTTCTCTCTTTCCTTCTTTCACAGAATCTTAGAGTCATAGAATGGCTTAGGTTGAAAGGGACCTTAAAGAATATCTAGTTCCAACTCCCCTGATATGGGCGGGGCTGTCACCCACATTATTTTTTCATTAAGTCATAAACCTTAGAACTGCCATTATTTCCATATAGCTTTTGTTCCTGAGGTAACATCTGCCAAAACTAAGCATTAACACTCACTCAAAATTTCAGTGCAGGTGATTCCCCAGTACAGGTGCAGGTCTCTGATAGGAAACCCTTTAAACAAAGATCTGTCAGTGTGGGGCAAACCATATTATTTGAAAGAAAAACAGAAACCAATAGAAAAAGAGAGGGTTTAAAATATGTTTGTCTGATACTGGCTACATTGTGGATTCCAGCCAGATGATTCATTGTCTTCATTTTTTGCTTCTGCAGTTCCCACAATAACTACACCAAATATCTGAACAGAAGTGCATTCTGGTTTTATACACATAAAAAGGATTGACTCTCTAAGGAATGCTTTTTGTTTCAAGGAATCTCACTAAAGCTAAATATTAGTAGTTATTGAAACACTCCTGGGTCCAGTCAAATCACAGTGCTAAAGTATTCAATGTCTTGTCTATAAGAGATAGCTCTGAACTGTAATGACTGCATATATATTCCACAGTTGTTGAGAAAAGATCTGACATCAGTCCAAGATCAAATTAGAGATAACATCAAAACTGTATCAGGAAATAAAAGAAATACAAATCCTTGAAGGGCAGATGTAAATTGGATAAGCTCAAATCCTATAAGACTAAGAGAATGCAAGAGGTATTCAAGGGCAAGAACCAAAATTTAGCATTCTGTATACCAGAAAAGCATTATATATATCAATACAACATGTGAGACAACAACGGACAGAAAGATTTTATTTCAGTGTGTCTTCAAAAAGTTGACATATTTAAAAAAGAAAAGCAAGAAGAAATTCAAACATAACCGTAAATCAAACTTAAACCGTAAATCAAACAATAGTAGGAATATAGAAATTATAGGTAGGGTAAAGTACTACTGTAAATCACATATGTGAAAATGAAACGAGGAAATCTATCTGTTGTGGACAAATCAAAGCTAATATTTGACATCACATGTAGCTGTAAATTTTAGGCATATGTGTCTCTGCAGTAGTGTTTCTAGTGTGTTTAGAAGCAGCAAATTCATCTATAAATTGGAACAGTAAGTTAGAGAAGCAGTAAGATAGAAGCCTCAAACTCAGAATAAAAATAAATCAGTTTTGTTAGCCTCTAACATATTGAAATCCTGGCAGGGTAGAAGAAAAGCAAAGGCCCTGCTGTGAGGCTGAGGCAGGCACCATAGTTATCTGATGGAGGTAAATGCTGGTATACTAATGAACCATTTGTGCCTGAAGGACTGATGCTGGAGAAGTTAAAGTTGTTTATTACATTTAGCAGAACTCTACAAAGCCTGTAAGGATTCTGCTGGCACAGGAAGAGGAACTCAGCACCTTTACTCCATTCATGTTTTCATAAATCCATGACTGAAACTAAAACAAATTATGTACCTGAAAAAGAATTAATGAACCTATTTTGCCACTGGATTGGAACATCACTGTTATCTACCTATTGTTTTGGGCAGATGATAGTCTAATCTGTCCATAAGAACTTTCAGTGATGGCAACTTCATCACCCTTAATTTGGATTCATAAAAAGTTTCACATTTTTTTTTAGAACATTTTGGATTCTAAGCAGGTCATCAGTATGATGTAAATCCTTCCTCAGTTGGTGTGATATTGTAATATTTTTTCTATACTTCTGGTCACTAGTAATAGAAGCATTGATTGGTACTAAACTGAGAACAAAACCTTGTGGGAGCATAACACAAATATGTCAATAAGTCATTGAGATTTCCTCCTTAAAGTATGTCTCTCAAACTGTTCCAGTGAAGGCACATTTCCTTAATTTGCTTATAAGAAACTTGTCACATACTGATAGACTCAGTGAAATCAAGTCATATAGCTTATCCTCTTTCCTACTGACGTGATTTCTATCTTCTAACAGTTTGAAATGTGGTATGAATTTTTTAAATCTGCATCAGGTATAAGAAAATTCTCTTTTTCATCCAGGTGCTTACAAATTATTAAATTATTGCATTCTCTTTGGGGAATGTTCCTATTTTCTCCCACTTTTTGAGACAGGCATTATGCTTGGCTGCTTTAGCAAAGACATTTCCAACCCCCACTGTATTTGTTGTCTTCCACAATTTCATATATTATTGTTAATGACTCCAAGATTACATGAGCCAGATTTTTTAAAACAACGAAATTCATCACATGTGGATGATTCAGAACTATCTTATCTAGATTCTGTGAATACCTTTATCGCTGGAAATAACTAGAAGAGCCACCTAACAAAGCTGAAAAACTTAAATCTTGGCATCTCAGATAAGTAACTCTTCTATTATGCTCATTGGGAGACTAGTTTTTCTTCGGTTTGCCTTTGAATATTCAGGTTCTTTCAGAATTATTTCTTACACATGTCCATTACTAAGTGCATTTCAGTTTCTGTGCTGTTCTCATTTTTGCCCCTAAAATTGTGCTGGAATTTTATACTTGTGTTACTTTCTAACTTAAATTATTTTCCTTTAGATTAGGGTTGAATCTCATGTTTGAATTTATATTTTGGTCTAATTGGTGTTGTGGTGTGTTTCCTAGCTTTCCTCTGTCTTAAACATCTGCTAGATCTCCTTAATCATTATTCCCTGAGACCAACATCACTGGAGACCTCACCTATCAATTCTCTTGAGTTTATTGATGTTTGTCTTTTTCTGAAATCCATTGGCTTTATGTGTGCGAACCCTTTCCAAGCATCTTGAACTCTAGCATTCCACAGTAATGTTTGACTCTTAATTTTCTATGAGTTAGAAGCATTTTCTGAAATCTCATCCATCCCTTTTTCCTATCCTATGTAACTAATTGTCTCAGCAATGCATTCATGGACTTGCTGGACAGCTTGTGTCCTGATGTATTACTTTTGCAATAGATACTTGGGTAGTTAAATCACCTACAGCTTGCAGGTTATAGTATAATAAAACAGAATTCTTCTGCCTGTGGACCTGTATGAGAAGCAGCAACACCTGTTTCTTAGTAGCATATATAGTCACTCAGAAGAAAAATAAATGAAAATCATTTCTGATTGATGCTTATAGAAAAAATCAGTAAGAGTTCCCCTTTTGCAATAAATACAGTCTAATAATATCCATGTCCAATTTGGCTTGAATCTCTTAGCTTAGTAACACTGCTTTAAAATTGATCATTTTATCTTCTGCGTTCTTGGAGGCTAATTAAGCTCACAAATTTAGGGAGCCTAAATTCTAACAATATTTGCCATTTATTAAAAGCCAAGGATATGACTGAATTCCTGACATTTGTGATCCTTTAGTCCTTAAATTGTTAAAAATTACTCTAATAAGATTCATGACTTACATCAGTTTTATAATTATTGGTGCTAATTTTCCTCAGACCTGCTATTGACTAAGTGTATGGACCAAATTAACCTCTGAGTTGAATTCTCTCACTCTGATTCTCTAAAGATGGATGTGAACCACTGTGTAATACAAATTCTAAAACGGTATTATTTTAAAGTAAAGAATATAATTTAGACTCTAGATTACAGTTTTAGAGATGAAAAAATTGATAAACATCCATGGATTCAGTTGAACTTTTTCACGTGACAGCAATTGAGGGTAATAATTGTAGCATTGAGTATACAGAGAAAAATATAATTATATGCAAACAAGAACAGCATAGCTTTTCTTGAAGGCTTAGATCTGCTAAAGCAGTTGCCTTGAACAAAAGTTAACATCTACAGCTAATAAGGCATTTTACAACCTTCTACTTAATTCAGTCCTGAGTCTCACACAGGAAGATGATATTAACTGATTTTAAGTGGGTGGAAAAAATATCAGGTAGAATGGGTGGCAGAAAACCTCCACATGTTTTGGCTCAATACACAGCATTTCCATACCTTCTGAAATTAACATTTGAAGAAAAATATTTCCCATAACATCAATTATAAAGAAAATCCATGTGCAAGAACTGATGCAGTTCCTCAAAAGTGCAGATACAAGTGTCATTTAGGATAAGTTTGCAAAGTGTTAGATGCTGCAAAAGTGGAACTGGTGACACCAGCCAGTGATGTTTTCAAAGGCAAGCTAGCCTTTTACCTCAGACACTTGCATCAATTTTCAGTGACTGACAAAAGAGGTTACTGTTAAATATTGGCCTAAGCATTTGCTACCTAATGTATTTGCTGGTCTTGATAAGAGTCACTGAGACTCATTTTCTCTGCTTCTATTCCTATAGACTACATCTTAGCACATTTTGTTACTAGGTACCACTAGGAGATTAATGCTTAATTTTTTAATTTATGTTTTTTATTTAATTCTTTATTTTTCCAAAGGAAGAAAAAAATAAGGGCCCCATTACAGTTCCTAAAAGGAACACACAATTTTAAATCTTACACACATCCTCCTGCATTATCCCAAAGGAAGCCAATCACTATACAGGCACTTCTTTTAAGCTGTTCATAGGCAGATATATGCTTTGGTGATATGTTCACAATCAGCAGAATATTACAATAAAATAATGTCTGTTGACTTGGTTATCCCATTATGCACTGTTCAGTTATTTCACAATCATTTTTCCCTCAGAGATTCTGTTCTAGTTGTTTACAAGGTTTGACTTCCTTACCTAAAGGTTATGTGCAGAAATCTTCTGTTAGATTTCCCCAGGAGAGTCCATATTTTTAATTCATTGAGAAATAGTATTTAACTAGAAACTGAACAAACTATCCATGCATATCCTCTTTTGCACAGTTACCAACAATGAACTTCTTAACTGTCATTTGATAACTGTTTGTACTGGAAGTGTACTTCAATCTACCTTTAAATTGTTATTGAAAAAATACACTCATGCCCCTTTGGTGACAGCATGAGAAATGGAATATATAAATTTACTCTTAGTGGAAAATTTTCCACAAGGTTCTTAAACCTTCATTGGCTAATTTGTAAGTTCAAGCAGCTTTCGAACAGTGGCAGAAAAATCCCTTCAAAAGTATCTTCCTAACTCCAGCTCAATTGTTTAATGCCAGAAGCAGTACTAATCAACTTCTTTTTTTACCCCTTCTTTTTCATACCTGAAGTCCAAAGAAAATGAGAACAACAGTAAAAAGAATTCATTATATACGTATTAGTGTTCTGAAGTCGGGAAACAGGATTAATCATACCCAAAATACCCAAAGAAAGTATGTTTATAATCCCTGTACATTCTTATTAGCTACTTGAAATCAGTCTGTGGAAATCTCTAATTGGGGAAGAAATTCTATACAAAATCTTTGCCCCAGAATTGACTGAATCAGGGCTCTAGGGGAAAAACAACATGATTAGCTTTGGCAGTTAGACTCAGCTGAAAGTCTGAATAAGAAAACAGATTCCCTTAAAGAATATTGTTGCTGTTGGCCTAACTCAGAGCACACCTTTAACTGTGGTATGAATGTCCTTACAGAAATATATGAATCTGTTGCAGTATAATTTGGAGTCCAAGGGGTAAGGCTCAGAGGCAATTTTTGCCTTTCTGTTGCTATAAAGGCTATAGTTATCACCCTCACCTGTTAACAACTTTCTCCATCTTTTAGCATAGACTTAACATGCAGCAGACTTCAGTGACATCCAAGTCTTGATTTTCTTCTCAGTTTATTTTTCAAGAAAGATTCATTCCTTTTTTGATTTTCTTTTGTTTTTCTTTAATATGCTAGTTCTTATGATTGTTTCTCATGAAGGAATCTCTTCATCTGACGAGGTTGTAACTAGGAAATTTAAGAGGTGAAGACTGCACCATGTGTATTTAACTACCATCTTTCAGAAGCTCTATATCCATTCTCCAGCATCTCTCTGATATGTTCTGTAGCTTTTATGGTCAAGACAATAAACCTGGGATGGTAGCAGAATATCATCAAGCATACCATCTGTGATAGCTGCATTAACCCAGAAGAAAACAGAAAAGCCACTGAACTAAATGCCAGAAACCTAGGTACAGCAAATACAACACTATCCTCCTCATCCTATTGTTCTGTTCCATGGTGGAAATAAAACATGGGAGGAGCTGTGGAGGCAGAAATGGAGAGGAGATCTAGGATGTTGAAGGACAAAGTTGGGGAAATAAGACACAAGCTAGCAGTGGAAATGTTTTGAATACATTAATAGTGGCGAATTAGGACATTTTTAAAGAATCCTGCTAGACTGAGAAAATTGTGTAGAGTATGTAAGGACAAAAACTGAAAAAGTGTGATAACTAATCATGGTTGAGTGGAAGCAAATCTGGGGCACAGGGACAACTTGGAAAATTTTTGAGTAAAACAGATGCCTGAAAAAGAAAAAAAAAATAATAATAAAAAAAGAAAGATACACCAAAAGAACAGAGAACACTTCCATTAGCTCTCTTTTGCTGTATTTTCTGGCCAGGCATATGTATGTAAATATATGTAAATGTTATGCAGATTGTATCTTCAGCTTTTTTGATGCCCAGTGTAGTCAGGTCTATAATATAGTTATCCAGAAGGAATCAGTGAATTCTTGCTGGCAAGGCAGAAGCATTTGGGTATGGATGGAGATCAAGTAGTTTTTCTTCCAGTTTTACTTCAATGAGTGAAGAAGAGTGAATAACTCTCTGAATTAGGCCATGTGCTAAACTGGAAGTCACCTGTAAAGAGGATCAGAGGAGCCAAGTATTAATGCATTGAAATAAAGGTATATATATATATTCTGGTGGGATTTCCAAATTATGAAGCAATTGTTACAAATGACACTTCAGTTTATGTGATTCGTATAAGGAGTCACCAGAGATATACTCTGGAGACAATCCATCCTGAGTCAAATATCTATATCTTGTGAAAGTTAGCTAAAAGAGTTTTTACAAACCTTTAAAATATTTGTTCATAAGCAAATAGTATATACAGGGCAATATAAACCATTACTCTGTACTCTACACCGGATGGTACTGGGAACAGGAAATGCTAAAATAAAAATTTCTACTTAACTATTTTAACCTGAGGTTTCACACTAGGTATGGCATTTTGACAAGTCCTGAAAGGACAACTGAATGCCAGCATCTGTCCTTCAAACAACAGAATTTCAAAGACAGGAGAGGGAAGAAGATAGCAGTGAGTATCGTTTGGTGGAACATTCCCAATCTTTTTTTTTTTTTTTTTTTTTTTTGCAAATAGTTGTTCAAATGAATGAGCTGTAATTAACTATTCACATCTTTTTTTTTGTGTTTGCTTTCCACAAATAATCCAGTATATCAGTTTATTGGCAAGAATGATCAATGCTGCAATGACTTTGCATTTATAATTATTATTATTACTAGCAGGCAGATTCTGAGAGATATCCTCAACCAATTAGAAAACAAACATGTGACTGATATGTCCAATCAGATTCCCTTTCGAATGCCAAATATCAGATACACTGGTTAAACTGCCTTCCAATAACGTGAATACCAAAAATATTTATAGAAATTATTCAACAAAATATTTCAAATAATTATATGTAAGAGTGACAAATGGTAAATGAAGCAAAAAACCCCTCATCACAAATGAATTGTCATTCATCCAGCTCTGTTGCTGATATATGACTTTCCCCAGTATTTCAGCTACATAATCAAGGTTTTTAGAAACCTGAACTTCCCAGCAAATGGGTGACTCAAGATAATTCAATGACTGTATTTCATCACTACATCCAGAAAGTAAAGTGCAACCAACAGTCAAGTTCAGCCTTAGTTCAGCCTTGATGCTATCAGGAAAGTCTGAGTTAAGCTGTAACATGCTATTTCACCTTGGCTGAATCTTCTTCATCTTATCTATATCCAACAGGTCCACCACCAACTGACTGAAGAAGTTAAGATGCTGGAATGAGAAACAGTGGCTCCATGTGTGAAACAAGCTTTGCATTGCTGAATTTATAGGAAAAGAAAACATTTAGCTTTCTGTTCTACTTACAGAGTAATATTTCAGACAGGTAGAAATGCAGTGTCCCATTTTGGGGTGTCCATTTTCCTACCCAACATTTGCACATTGAAGTTTCCTTCTGGACACAAAGTGCATAACAGGAACAGCAGCTACCTGTGCTAGCCCTGTGTCAGACTATTCAACGCTACACATGAAAGAAGTTTCAGCTAAACTCTCTAAGTGTTGGATTTTTAAAAAGTTTTGGTTCACCCCCTCTTCTTATCAAATCTGTAGCCCTCTCAGGCAGTTTTGTCACGTCCACCTTCTCTTTATTATGGAAAAACAGTATTCTCCCTATTGTTAAGGTTGCAAACAGCTTCTAAAGTCCTATTTTTGCCCTTTTATAACTTTGGCTTGGAAATCGGTTTGGCCTGAAAATTTCCATACTTTGAAGGAAAAGAAGGATAATTAATTTTCTTCAAACAGTGTATAATCAAACTAGTTTTGATTTAGAGGTCATTTAAAAATTACACTGATTGGAAATTTAGTTATTTAATGTTTTGCTACCTCTAACTCAAAAGCTGCTCATTACAACCCTTTCAGACTTTCTCTTTACTTAGATTCATTTGATAATTCCTAGCCATCTTAATTATATATATATATAAACAACAACAACAAACAACCTGTAATTTTGAAGGATAAGATTTTTTTTTTCAGCTTGTCTTTGGCAATATCCTTGTCCCTTCATTTCAGCAGATGCCTTTGTTTTGTGGTAGATTTGGTAGAAATAGTGATGTTTCATAGGTTCGTTCTGGAAGAATATATATAGATTTTGAAAAGAAATAGTCAGTAGGATGATTTTCACCACACATGACATTACTAAAAGAAATGATTCTCTCTCTCTCTCCCTCTCCTTTATATATACATGTGTATACACACACACACACACACACACACACACACATATATATATATAGGGTTATTTGATAGCTGAGAGTCAATCAGATCCAGGAAAAATCTGGATCAAGTCAGTATTTTTTTTTATTAAAAGATGCATCTACATTATTATTTCTACTCAGATCAATAATGTGCTTCTGAAGTGAATCTTTAGATTCACTAAACCTAGATGTGTCCCATTCAGTCTGGGAACTGTGGCTAGAGCTGGTCCTAAGGAAAGACCCCGGAGAAATGTGGTGTGAACACCAGATGCTTAATGCCCAACACTTCTCTTTACAGGTCTACTCCAATTGCATCACTCTATTTGAATTTCTGTAGCCAGAAGGCTACAGAAATCTTTTTGAATGTGATGAGGGCAAGTATTTCACTACCAGTCAGTAATTCTGACATGAGTCTCCAGCTTGGAGGACTCTGAGGCCCTGGTTCCATCAGTGCACCCCTGCAATAATCACCAAAGTCATCTCTGGGTAAGAAAACATCCTTGTGAAGAGGACAGGTGAAAGCACCTGCCACAGTAGCACGTGGAGAAAAAAGGAAACACAGGGAAACTCATCATGGTGAGCCCATACCAGCAGTTAGAAAAAGCTGACAATTAACAAGGAAAGCTAAAAGACATGTACGAACTGTTGAGAAAGAATGTTTTAACTAAACCAGAAACAAATGAAATCCTAGAAATGGCATAGATCCAGTACTTGACCAGGATTGTAAAATTGTCGATCACTATGCAAGAAAAACAGAAGTATTCATCATTAGCATGATGTATTCATCTCTTACAGTGATTAATTAAATACTTTTTATTCTATTAGAAACTGGGGAGGATGTGAAACAAAAACCATTAAGCATTTTAGAATCTACTGTGCCCAATAACTTGCACCCAGTAGTATTAAAGAATTGGCTTAGCAACAGTCAGAATATTAATGCTGATTTTGAGCAAATCTTGATTTGTAGAAAAAAAAAAAAAAAAAAAAAGAAAGATCCAGAGGACTAGTAACAAGTGTTACTATTTTAAAAAGAGTGAAATGAGATCATATAAGGAGTCACAGGCTACTTAGTCTGATATCAGTTTCTCTTAAAACCATGGAAGGGCTTGTATGGGATACAATCAATAAAAAAGAATAAGATTTTAGCATAATTAATGCCAGTTAATATGGTTTTATGGAAAATAGGTCTTATCAAGGAAATCTGTTATCATTTTTTCATAAGATCATTTAAGTCTGGGTGATAAAGATTAAAGTGTTAACATAATATACTTAGATCTCTATGATGAATTTTACCACTTATGTTACATTATGATTTTAAAAAATAGCATTGCACAGACTCAGTGGAGAACAGTATAAAAATTAATGAAATAGGTTAAAAATCTGTTAATGAATAAAGCACAAGTAGGTATTGAAAGTGGTTTGCAGTATAAAATGAAGGCATTTGATTCATGGCAACTGTAGGAATCACCTCAAATTGTCTTATTTAATACTTTGTCTTCTACAACACTCAGGATGATTCAGAGGGAGGTGCTCAAAGAAACCTAGCAGCAAGGATGTGGGATAATTTGTGCCACAGCAGGCTTCCCTAACTCAGTTTGACTCAAAAAAAAAAAAAAAAAAAAAAAAAAAAAGCTGAAAAAAAGCTGGTTCTAACAGATGTTATCCTGTTATCCCTGAAAATTCTGGGCATCCTTATACCTGTCGAGAAGTGTCTTTGTGATTTCTATTCCTTTCTTGGCCTTAGTGATACCTCAGTTTCAGAATCTAACTGAAATTGTATGGAAAAGTATTTATTTTTCCATTTTACTCTTTCTAATTTTTTTTGCCTCTCCCTTTGTGTGTGTGTCATTAGACATAACTTTATACTTCATAACTCTTTGTAAATTTAACATCCCTTTTTTCATGGTCAACAGCCCCAGTGTCTTCGATCTTTTTTCATAAGGGAACTTTTTAATGCTCTTGATCATTCTCATTGTCCTTCACTGAACCCTCTCTAAATCAGCATTATTGTTTATAAGATGGAGTCACTGGTACTGCACACAGTATTTCAGATCACACTATGGCATTGGCAGTTTAATCCTTTCTCTATTAGTTCCCATTCTTTATGCATCTTAATATGTTTGCTTATCTGGTACAGCTGCACATTAAGCAGAAGTCTTTACTGAAGTAATTTACAAGGATAACTAGGTCCCTTTCTAAAGCTGGTACGCTAATTTAGAGCTCTGTGAGGTGTTGAGTAATTCATATTTTTTCCACCCGGTGTACCTTACTTTGCTTTTGTTGATAATTCATTTGTCAGAGTGAGTAGGTCACACAATTTTGTTTGTTTCAGAAGTTGCACACAATCATCTCTGAACTTTAACTGAACTATTTTTTTATCCCTTGCAAATTTTGCTGCCTCACAGCTCTTCCAGCTTCCCAAATGATTAATAAATAAGCAGATGAGCAGGAACCTTGGGGCCCACCGCTGTTATCCTTTGACATGATGAAATTGACCATTTAATCCTGCCCTTCACCTCTTTTGCCTCCATCACTTCTTGATCCATCACTATTTAGTTTCCTTCATAGCTTCTCACAAAGAATTTTGTCAGTGGCCCAGAGAGGTTAGAATAAATTATGCCAGCTGCTCTTCTTTATTAACATATTCAAGGAGTTCTAGGAGATTAACACAACAATATTTTGCTCTGTAGAAACTGTGCTGATTGGCCCTTATTTAGCCATGGTCTCCCAAGTGTTTTGTTACTTTGTTTTAAATTATTATTTCAACTAATTTATTCTGATCACCTATAAGGCTTCTTGGTCTATTATTGTCCCAAACACCCAGAGCCTCTTTAAATACACAACTATTTAAAGACAGACATATTTAAAGACAATTCCCATATTCATTCTATTGCTATTCTTTATGTTCATCAGTTACCTGAAGCTAGTACTGTATCTTTACTGATGAAATTGTTTGGTTGTGGTAATAAACAGATGAGGATGTGCAAGAAGCTAAGAATGTGGCTATTGGGTAGATAAGCAGGGTGAAAGCAGCTGGTAATATGAAGTGCTGTTGCTACTTTATATATCATTACTTATCCTATTTATTAGATTTGAAAAAAAAAAAAAGGATTTGAAAAAAAAAAGCAAGATCAGAAATGCAAAATGTTAAGTGAGGTATTAAGGAACCTTGCAACATTTTCTATATTCAGATGAACAAGTGACTTAATGGTGTTCGCCAAATATTTAAAAGGAGGAATTTTTTTATTTTATTTATTTATTTATTTATTTTAATTTCTCAAAATGGGGCTGAAAATGGTAAAGACATATGATTGGGTCAAGTGGGAACTTCTGGTTATAGACTGAAAGGTTAGAGGAGCTGAAGAGTAGAGTTTGGCAAGAACTTGCCAAACATTATGATGGAAGTCTGTCAAAATGCTGAAAGGTGGGCCCTGATTTTAGAGACAGCATTTGAGAAGGTGCTGGTTAGTCACAAATGCAACACAGGTATCAGGAAGGACCAGGTGAGGAATGCAGAAAATTTGCTGACTTTAAAAAGAAACTTTCCTCAAGTAAGCGTTTAATTTCCAAAAATGTTCTAATAAAGACATTGACTGGCATGAAACAGAGAAATTGTGAATGAAGAACAGAAACACATCATGTGATTAAGGTTACCAGAGCTGCAAGACTATTTTGGTAATTCACTCAAACTATTAATCTGAGGACTACATATTATTAAGCATTCTCGTTTATAAATAGATTTTGGTTTTAGATCTAATGAGTCAAATCTGAATTATTTATCCAGTTCTCAACTGTGTAATTCAAAATAGTCTGCACAACTAATTATGACTGATATTATTCTTTGTTTACACCTGCCATTTGTTCCTAAAACCATAAAGAAAAGAAAAATCTATTTCAATAAATAATTATATCCTCAGGCCAGCCCACTTATGTTTGATTTTTCACGTATGCATGCACTTTCTCTGGTGCTTTTTATTAATTTGGGATATGCTTAAAATACAGATTTGCTACACCCTGCCCAAAACAGGGTAGAATGTTCTAACACTTTGTTACCATAATTCAAGCTTGTATTCTTGTTGAAAGAGTGACTAAATTGCAAAGTGAGACTAGGCTGGAAGTTTATCTTTCTCCCATTGCCCTTTGAAGTCAGTAACTGTAAGGGTAGCTTGGGGAACACAGGACCAATGCTGACCTCCATCACAGGCTCAGTATTTTAACAGAAGGAAAATTGATTTTAGAGAGTATTTCTTTCAGAGATTGAACTTAAAACCTACCTTGGTATGGGACTAAGCATTGTGAGTGGAAGGCCCAAGACTATTTTCCTTGTTGTATATCAACCTGGGGAGATGGCAAGCAGACTCCAGCATTAATCTGCTTTCTTTTTTCTGCACTGTCTTCACTTCAGGTAGACAGTGTAAGAAGAGAAAAAGAGGAAAACCAAAGAGTGACCCCATTGGAAGCATTTGTTGTCTATAAGAAATGGTAGTGAGACTGCTATTAGCAGTCTTTCATAGAATCATAGAATCATAGAATCATAGAATATCCTGAGTTGGAAGGGACCCTTAAGGATCATCAAGTCCAACTCTTGACACCGCACAGGTCTACCCAAGTTCAGACCATGTGACTAAGTGCACAGTCCAATCTCTTCTTAAATTCAGACAGGCTCGGTGCAGTGACCACTTCCCTGGGGAGCCTGTTCCAGTGTGCAACCACTCTCTCTGTGAAGAACCCCTTCCTGATGTCCAGCCTAAACTTCCCCTGCCTCAGCTTAACTCCATTCCCGCGGGTCCTGTCGCTGGTGTTAATGGAGAAAAGGTCTCCTGCCTCTCGACACCCCCTTACGAGGAAGTTGTAGACTGCGATGAGGTCTCCCCTTAGCCTCCTCTTCTCCAGGCTGAACAGGCCCAGTGCCCTCAGCCGTTCCTCGTACGTCTTCCCCTCCAGGCCTTTCACCATCTTCGTAGCCCTCCTCTGGACACTCTCCAACAGTTTCATGTCCTTTTTATACTGCGGTGCCCAGAACTGCACACAGTACTCGAGGTGAGGCCACACCAGCGCAGAGTAGAGCGGGACAATCACCTCCCTTGACCTACTAGCGATGCCGTGCTTGATGCACCCCAGGACACGGTTGGCCCTCCTGGCTGCCAGGGCACACTGCCGGCTCATATTCAACTTGTTGTCTACCACGACCCCCAGATCCCTCTCTTCTAGGCTGCTCTCCAGCGTCTCATCGCCCAGTCTGTACGTGCAGCCAGGGTTTCCCCGTCCCAGGTGCAGGACCCGGCACTTGCTCTTATTGAACTTCATGCGGTTGGCGATCGCCCAGCTCTCCAACCTATCCAGATCCCTCTGCAAGGCCTTTCCACCCTCATTCGAGTCCACAACTCCTCCAAGTTTGGTGTCATCAGCAAACTTGCTCAAAATGCCTTCTATTCCTACATCCAGATCGTTTATAAAAATATTGAAAAGTACCGGCCCTAAAATGGAGCCTTGAGGGACCCCACTGGTGACCGCCCGCCAGCCTGACGCAGCCCCATTCACCATAACCCTTTGGGCCCTGCCCGTTAGCCAATTGCTCACCCATCGTATGATGTTTTTATTTAGCTGTATGCTGGACATTTTGTCCAGTAGGATCCTATGGGAAACCGTGTCAAAAGCCTTGCTGAAGTCCAAAAAAATCACATCAGCTGGTTTCCCTTGGTCTACCATACGGGTGATCTTATCATAAAAGGAAATCAGGTTAGTTAGGCAGGACCTACCCTTCACAAACCCATGCTGGCTGGGACCAATGACTGCTTTGTCCCCCAGGTGCGCCTCAATACGTTCGAGAACCATCTTCTCCATGATTTTACCAGGCACTGATGTGAGACTGACAGGCCTGTAATTGCTAGGGTCTTCTTTCTGACCCTTCTTGAAAATCGGCACAACATTTGCCAGCTTCCAGTCTACCGGGACCTCTCCAGACTCCCAGGATCGTTGAAAAATAATTGAGAGAGGTTCTGCGATGACGTCCGCCAGCTCCTTCAGCACCCGGGGATGAATCCCATCCGGACCCATGGACTTGTAGGGATCCAGGTGGAGTAGCAGATCCCGCACACGTTCAGGGTCGGTTGGGAGTTTGTCATCCCCACCGTGTGGTTACAGTGCACTCAGAGGATGTTTTATCTCGGGCCTCAAGTTCTAGCTAGCTTTAGAGTTGCAAAACACCATGTGAATCACCATTACTATAATCTGGAGCTCCGGCCTCATATTCCCAATGAACTGGAGTACAAGCATAAAATGGTTTTCAGCTAGTTAGTAACTTTTCATGCCTTTTAGGCATATTTCAGAGGCTGAGTGTAGGTTAATTTTTTTCACTGCTTCAGGCTAGTTACTTAGACCCATATCCTTATGTGGATTTGACTTGCTATTGAGAGTAATAGAAATGAAGTGTCTTAATACCTGCATTGCAGCTACACTCTCAAATAACGTGGCTCTTCAGTTCACTCCCAGGCCCTTGTCCACTGATCATCAATACTATGTGTGTGTGTTATTTTTCCCTCACATTATTTCTCAGGAGTAATTCGATTTCATCTTTCCTAGATCTAATTCATGTGAAATGCAGGTGAGGTTCCTTCAAAGCAAGACTGCAAACAAGACTGCCAGGTTTGGCTCATCCTGTTTTATAAAACCCTTCAAATCTATCTGTGTAAAATATTCAAGGCAATAAATCTGAGACAATCTTAAGCTTTTATTTTATGTCTTAGAAGAGAATCCTTGGGGACATGCTGAAAACATCACTCGACTGGGCCATGACAGTTCTCGGGTTTAGGCACTTTTACGTATAAAAGACACAAGATGTATGTATTAAGGCCATTACTTTGCACCAAAAGTATAAGCAGGGCCACTGGCTAGTCAGTGTGGATGCATCCATTCTGCTCTAGAGGGAGTTAAACTTGAACAATGTGAACATCAATCAGGCTGCCACTTAGACTGCAGCAAGGGGACCATTGGCCAAGACAGATGCCTTTAGCAGAGTAGGTGTAGTCTTTGAGAACATGCACCTTTGCCTTGAATCATTGTCTTTGAAATGGTATCGGAACACTTTCCAAACTCACTGGAATGTGGGAATGAAAACACTGAAGTCATCATGTGAAAATAACTAAGTGCATTAGATAAAAGTGGAGTGCAAGATGAGAGACTTGTCCCACCTTACCTTTTAGTTCATATTTAATTTACCCACTGAACTTTTGGATGCTGGCTATACCAAAATATTACAGAAACCCTTTGGGTCAAGTCCTGCTTTTCCTAGCACAGTGTGACATTTGCTCTGACACAGATGTTCCTCGCCTCCTACTGCAGCTTGGGAAGCTGCTCAGTAGCACCTGGTGACACCTGAAGGAGATGACTCTGCCTGAAGAGAAACTGCATTAGTGATCAGACATGGAAACAAGGTGGAGGGTTGCTGCAGGGCAGTGGGGGCCTTAGAAGGCATGGCTGTTGTATTTGTCACTGGGTGAGAGCCGAAGGGAGCCCAAGGCAGCCCAAGATCTCAGGGAGCTTCCGCAAGAGCAAGTTGAGAGGGAGTCACTCTATCCTGTAAAAATGCTGGCTGTGTTCATGGAGTAAAGGGGTAGATGAGTTTGTCAGGGGAACTAAGTTAAACTACTCTGGAGATCTTAGGAGTAGAAGATTTCATTTCCTAGAAAAACTGATTTAAAACTGCTTATCCTACCTATTTGTCCATCTATCATAAGTAATTCCAGGTGCCTATCACTGTCACTATCAGTCCTATGTTGGAAATCTCTTTAGACCAACTCTTCTCACATGATATTATCAAGGGGTTCATCTAAACCAGATCCTCAGAGCAAAATATGTTGCTTCAGCTCTGCAATTGCCTCTGATTTTAGCCAGATTAAAATTATAGGGAAGAGTTGAATTTTAATTCCCCTGAAATTCTGGCATAAAGGCCTAATTATGATGTTTCTGTTTTGAATGCATCTCATAAGCAGGTGATATGAATAAATTCCCAAACAGAGGGTACTGCAGGGGAGTAGACAATGGTAGATTTGGCACTCTAAATGTACTGATCAAATAAGGTTTCACAGATGCATTATTTGTATTTAACTGTTGTCTTATTACACACTTTCTGAATACATATAATACTGTTTTCAAGGTAACTCCCATAAGCAATAAGAAAAAAAAAATCACAAGAGATATAGAAAAAAAGACTTGATTTTTGATTAAAATTCAGTATTATTATTTTTTTTTTACTAAGGATTACTATTAGAAGTTTTGTTAACTACCACTGACTTAATGTTGAAGGCATCTGAATACACACTTCAGTGCTGAAGTACTTCACTTTATCTTCATGTTTTTTCCTTAAATATTTGCATTAAGATAGCACTCGTATATTATGAAAAATCTTATGGAAAACTAGAATTTCATAAATTGTTCGGAAAAGTAGGATAGAAAGGTTATGTGTCAGAGACAAGCAATGGAAGGAGGAAAAAAGAGGAAGAAAAGCTTATGAAACAAAATTAGGAAGCAAAGGGGACACTAATAAGAGGGCACGGATATGGAAAAGGGAAAATTTGAAGAAAATGAGATAAAAATGCAAATATTTTAATACTGTGACATTGTGATGCTTCTATTTCTTTTCTATTCTTAAAAATAGTGAGAGAGACAGAGAGTGAAAGACCTTGTATTTCCTTTAATTTGGTCTTTAAAGAAAATGAAGTCTCAAACATTGGCCCACTGTAGCCAGCCTCCTACCATTGCAACACTTTGTTCACGATACAAGAATGTTGCACCTGAACCAAAGAATTGTCCCACAGTCTCCATGTGCCTGGGGTTAGACCCAGGCAAAGGCTTGCAATATGTTCACTCACCTTTTGGCACTAAGAAACACAGAGAACTGAAATACAACTTCTCTGTGCAAATGTTTTCATGACACATCACTCTCTGCAACAGTATATTTCTTGTGATGCTGAAAAATCTGCCAGCATTCCAGTTGCTTTCCAGTTCTTCCTAGGAAGAGCTTACTGTGACATGCAGTAAAAGCCCTAAAGATCAGTTTTGTTTTTGTCTGCACCAAAGAGCTGATTTCATTGTAACTACATCAGTGTCAGGAAAGCAGTTTAGAAATAAATAGGTCAGCCTTTTGTCAGCTGCTCACTGGGAGGAAAGGAAAGGAAAGGAAAGGAAAGGAAAGGAAAGGAAAGGAAAGGAAAGGAAAGGAAAGGAAAGGAAAGGAAAGGAAAGGAAAGGAAAGGAAAGGAAAGGAAAGGAAAGGAAAGGAAAGGAAAGGAAAGGAAAGGAAAGGAAAGGAAAGGAAAGGAAAGGAAAGGAAAGGAAAGGAAAGGAAAGGAAAGGAAAAACTAACAGCTAAGGCATTTAAAGTGTCATCTACTTCATCTCCAGTTATTACTTAGCACAGAAGAATACAACCTTCATAAAAGATAAAACAGACATGGCTGCACAACCATTTCTTAAGTGTTTTAGTGAAAAGTCGACCAGTTTGAATTTTTATTTTTTTTTTTTCCTGGCAAGATGCATTAGTAATATCCATAAAACTCCTTCCCTACAGTATTTTGTGAGCATCATGGACTTTCTACCAAAGTACCAAGAACTACCAGAGCTGAGGAAAAAGGGCTCTGAAGAAAGCAACTAAAACTGCCTCATCTTGTTCCACAGTGGGCACTGCATGCTCTCACAGCACGTTCTTACTAACCATGTCCAAGCACACCAAAAGGATCTTTCCAGAATTAACTGGCATCAAAACTAGTGATGATGTTTTTGGTACCTCCTGGCATGTATTCTGCATCTTTCACCTCAACTCCCAGAACAATGGTCTCTGAGGTCTGGACAGCTGTTGTCTTCCAGATGTGCCAGCACAATCAATTCCCTTCTCTTGTGTGTCCACAGCTGCTCACCACTGACCTCTTTGGGGTTATTCCTCCTCCTCCTTCTCCCCAGCTCAGCCTCATCTCTCATGACAGTTGCTCATATAATCATTCCCTAACATGTTTCTCTGAAGATGAGCCAGGTTGGCTCAGACTATTTAAATCACAGGGCTCACTTATCTGACTTGCTGTAACTGAAATGGGTTAGGGAGAATGCCATAAGCAGTGGATTCTAGGGGGAATATTTTCTGGCAGAAGAGATAAGATGGATCACTAAAAGCCTTCCCCCAGCATATATTTTACAGAGTTCATCTCTGCCTACACCTTTTAGAGACATCATCAGGTGCAGATTGAAGAGCCAGAAACACAGCCAAATCTGAAGAACAAGCTCTTCTGCACTCCCTTGAACCTGGAATTACTGAGGCTGAGGTATTTAGCCCTGCTGATGGACAGGCTACCCAAATAGTACTTAGACTCCTATAAACCACCTGGATCTCTTACGTGGAATTGAGATATTAGACCGTAATTTGAAGGTTGGAGTGCAGGAAGAAGGTATTATATTTCTATTTAAAATGTATTTTTTGGTCTAAAATGTATTGGACAGAAAAAAAATGATAGCTTCTCCCCTCAATGATTAGAAATTCAGATTTTTGTATTTGTTTAAAAGACTAGAGTGTTTGAGGGTAACTGAAAGAACTAAAGATGCCCAAAGGTATAGCCCTACCTCTTCTTTTTTCTCTTAATTCTGAAACAGCAAACTGATTATCATATATTCACTTTTCCTAAAGGCAGAGAGCAAGATGCAGCATGAGAAGTAAAAAATAGCACTAGAGCCTCAGGTAAGACCCAGGAGCTCTGACTATCCATGGCACTGTATATTTTGATGGGGAGAATTGCACACTGGGCAGAACTGGCAGACTGGAGAGTGAGTAACTGGAACTTGCTTGACCTAAAATTTAGATCACTAAAAGCCCTATTAGAAATTACATTCCAACCCCTTACCTTATTACTATTAATTTGACTCCTATTCCACCCCCCCCCCCCACCACCACTTCAATGCATTAGAGAATCATAATTTAGTCTTGAAGTGCAGCTATACATCAGAGAGATATTCTTACTCCAGTTTTTATTTTGTATATGTAGGCCCATATAAAAAAATATAGAAAACATGTAGGTAAACAGTCATGATGCTCTAAACTCTAACCTGACCTCTTAACTGAGGACATCTTATTTTCTTCACACCCACCAGCCAGGAGAATAATAGCTAAAGGCAGCATGATCACTTTTTGTCTTCATAAATTTAGTAGACTATATTGCAACTCATTGATGCATGGTCTTAGTTTGAACATGATCTTCCACCAAAAGAAACAGCGTTTAAAAATTGCTGAGTCACTGTTAAGCAGCAAGATAAAAATGTTCAAGAGAAATTAAGTACATCAAAAGCACCTTCTACTTTCACAGAAGCCATTTTCCACCTGACAATAGCCTTGGGAGAATTAAGAACAAATGCTTGAATGCTCTTTTTTTTTTTTTTTTTTAATTATTATTTTAGAGAATCCATAGACTCACCAGTTTTGAAACAATACTTTTGTCACAAAGCCTTTCCATTTGCTGTAATCTATATAATATATGTAATATAAATAGTGTATATAATATATGTAATCTATATCTGGCTGTCCTGTTTGATGTTCATGGATGTTTGTGTAGGCAATAAAATTCAGCAAGACATTACCTTTTTATTTTGCAGATGTCTGCTCATTTCTTTTTCAGCTCATGGAATACAATGAAATATGCCTGGTACTGCTTTGGTTTCTTTTTAACCAAGAAGTTTTGTTTTCATGACCCAGCAGGATTCTCCTATAGATTTGGAGATATTTAAGCTAATACTAGTGCCCTAGGTAGTATTGAGGATCAAAAAACCTACATGGTGAAGCAGTTTCAGACTTTGACTTACAAAACCACTGCAGTTAAATAAAAGAAGATGGAGATACAGCACAGAGAGAAGAACAAGAAGCAAACATAATAACAAAGCCTACTTTAGACATTATCTCAAATAACACCATGAGACTGGTAATACCATTTGAGAGTTATTGCAAAACATTTACCAGTATTCTTAAATAAGTGATGTAATACAAAATTACAGTTGTAAAAAGCATTAAGTTGTGAATCCACATATATTCTCCTCATAATTGTTTTAAAATAGCAGGGAATAAACCAGCAATATTTACTATCACTTATTCAGATTTTGTAATTTTTTTTGCATGTGGTTTGAAAAGCACTAGACACAGAGACTATGATGAAACAGTTATTGGATCAGTTCCAAGAAGATACATGGTTATGTATCCTACACATACCCTTGATGAGCTCTTACTCAGTCCCATCAAAGAGAATACTCATACAAATGCTAACTCTTCAATAATATTAGTAGCCATTTAAATACTTCTCTATTTTGTTCACTCATGTAAAAGACATTATTTTTTTTCCTCTTTTATCCCCTCTTTATTGTAGCAGATACACTGGGGTGTCCTAGGTGAAGGTATTTAAGATAACAGAATTAGGACCTGTTTGGTTTTACAAGTCCTCTTTGGCTCTGAGCAGAGCAGATCTGTGGCTGTCAAGGTTGGAGTGCCACATTAGACAACTTTGTAATGATCTGAGGTGTATTGCCAAAGAGTTCCTTTTTGATTTCTATCCAACACATACACAAAAAAATAACATGAAATTTACCAACTCTTGTATCATGCTGTTGATATATCTAGAGGGTGATTAATTGTGCCCCTGGGGACTATGTAATGTTCTATTTTGGACAAAAAGAGCTTTTAAAATCTATCTAAGAACTATAATTATGAGTGACGACAGAGACTCATAACTGTAAACTGGTTCTCTGTGTTTCTTATTTAAGTACCTGCCAACATTGAAAGATGGAAAGCTGAAGAGCGTTTTGTACCAGCAAGCAGAATGCAGCAACTTTTCAGGATAAATTCTATCTGCTGTGAACAGTTTTGTCTAGTAAGAGCCAATGAATCTATTAATCTGTTCTGCAAGGCAATGGATAGCGACGACCTGTCAGCTTTATGAGATACATCAATGTCTTTCCATATCTGTCTGAAGAAGGCCTGTGTGCCCTCTGCAGGCTCTGTATGATGCAGTAGCACCATTAACACTGTCATTGCTACTGTTACAGACCTTTCTTTCTCTGGATTTCTAACAGTTGTTTCATTAAGACATATTACATGGGGTTAAAGTTTTGCACAGACTTTTTTTTTTTTTTCCCCAGAGAGTGAGTTTGAATTTGTACAATAGTTTTTAAAAAGCATAAAACCCCCAAAGTCACTCTGAATTTGAATTTATATAGTTATTAAAAATGAACAAAGTAGAGATGTTTGTTTTCCTATCCTTAAAAGGAAGGGCATATAAAACAAAAAACTACAGTAGCAGAGCTATTGGTAGCATGACACTGATACATTCCTTGTGTTGCATCCATATTGATTTAAAGGATGTGAAAAGAGAGTATAAATTTATGGGGACATTTTGGATCAAATTTTGCATTCATTTATTAAATGAAATTTATAGAGTACTAAACCATTGACCCTATCATTTGACTTCACAGATTTATGGCTGAATCCCAAGCCTACCGAAGTCAATAAGGGTCTTTTCAACAGTAGGCTTCAGATCAGGACCATGCTGCCTGGCTCCTCTCTCTGTTTTACAAATGAGTGGCATTACATCAGAATAAAGCAATAAAGAAAGCAAATCCATTCCCAGTCTTCAAGAAAAAGGTGCAATTAGCAATTTAAAATGGACGTAGCTGTGTGTACATATGTTCCAGAGTTCACTTTGATTCTCTCATAAAGGGTTCAGAAAGCAGAAAATGAAGGGAGGGTTAAAAGATTATAGGAGGAGTAATAAAGAAGCTGGCTAACTGCCCATGAGATTTAACATGGGAAAAATGAAAGCTAATATACCTCAGGAAAAAATGATCCGCAGCTCAAATATTTAACTAGAAGGGAAAACTTGGAAGTTTTTAGGGTTGAAAAAGTCTGAACGATTAGAAGAACCAAAGAAGCTCATCTTAAAGAGAAAATTCTCCCACTTTAAGCACATAACATATTTATATTTAAAGCTGTGCTATTCTTTTTGAGCATTCATGATCCTACAAATATGAATGTGCTGTATAATGGTATAGATATTAACACAGGAATGGAGTTAAGCAATCTCCATCTAACGTGTACCTGTACTTATACCTTCACATTTAGGTGCACACTATTTTTAAATAGCACGATCATCATCTAAATTGTAACACTATAACTTTCAGGTACCAACTTGACCTGTAGATACAAGCCTATAGCATACATCAAAGAAAAAACAAACACAATTGTAGTCTTTTTGAGCTGGATTCTGATGCAATAACCTCTGAAATATGGTGTTTATTTGTAAATACTGTGTCATAAAAACAATATTATTAAGTTGCTGGCAGTTGAGAGATAAGTAACAAAATTACCAGGAGCCTGGATTGTCTAATCTGTGAAGATAGAACTGAGTAGGAATGGTAATGGAATTTTACCCCCCAGCTAACTGGGCTTCCACCATGGTGTATGGTATGGTTTAAAAGACATAGGTTGAATGGCAATTGAAAGAAAGATACACCTTCTTTTTTTTTCACTTACATAAGAAGGAAGTAAAAATGCAGGCAGTACTATGACTGCAAAGTTCACTGTATCAGTAAGATGGGTTGACATTCTACCAATTTTTGAAGGACATTAGTGGAAGGAAGTGTGGAAGATTTTTTAAGTGGTAGACTCCATAGATACACTTGTTCACAAGATAATTCAGGCAAATGTTTAATCTCAGGCAACATTTATGACAATGAGCATCCACAAACAATGATAAAAGACCCATAATTTTTTCCTCTAAAACTAAGCCTAAAGTGGAGCTAGAATGCAATAGTATGTTGTAAGGATGAGAAAAACAAAACAAAAATTCACTTATTTCTTTTCATATCTCAGTCAAGAGTTTGGAAATGCTGAGTAATTGCCATTTTCTTTCTTCACACCATATATTTTTATCTGTACTGCCAAAGAGTTTTTACAGATGGCAATGGATACAGGCCATATAGAGAAATTTTGATACCAGTTTAGTCAAAGTATTTGCCTGTACATTATGTTGTCTGAGTTTAAGTTTCCAGGTTTTCCAGATATTCTGAGGGACTGAAGTGAAGTGTTGAGTCACTCTGGGAGCTAGCAGCCTCTACACTATACTTCTATTGTCAAAGTGCTTCATTGCAGCTGTGTTTGTAGACTCTGCAGGTGCTCAGGGTAACTAGGTTCAGCTAGACTCTCCAGACTTTCCAAGTGCTGAAAATTAATATAAGTTCAGGCCAAAGTGTATCTACTGCTCTGAAGTGGTACCCTGTGCTGTCCTTTTCTTTCTCTGTGTTGCGATCCTTTGTTGCACCTTTTCTTATATGAAATCTGCAACCAAAATATATAACTCCATGTCCTCTTGACCTCAGGTAACAACTGCATTTGTATAATGCTCATGATAATAAGAGCTCACCTGATTGGGTCCCACAGGTTTAATTTTCATGCAAACAATTGTTCTTACCATTAAGGTCTTTCTAGACATCTGAGAAAAGTTATTAAAAAAAAAAAAAAGAGAGAGAGAGAGAAAAAAAAAAAATAGACATCAAGCACCATATTGTTCAGCTCATTTGACAAGGGTATGTAAAATGAAAGAAATTAGAATAGCATGGAGAGTGGGGAAGATAGTGAAAAAAAAAAACACAACAGAGTAAAATACAAAAATCCCTTTCGAAGAGGTAGAGGAATGAAAGGAGAAGGAATATGCTTTTAAAATTTAGTGGTCACAGAAGAAGGAACACCAGAATGTGTCATATTAATAAGCATTGTAAGTAGGGATGTTGATTAACTTGGGAATGACTTATTATAATATAAATGACAGGATGTAATGGAACCAAAGTGACAAGGTACGCAATGTGTATTAGAGAAAGTAAAATGAAAGCTAAATTCCTGTGGGACAAGTAAACCTTAGAAAAGTTTATAGCAGGCTTATTACAAACTGGATTTGGAAGTTGGTAGTTTACAGAAGATGAGGAAGTTGAACAGAATCTAGAGGTTAGTGGGTATTGAGAATGTTGCAATTGAGCCTATAAAAAAAAAAAAAGGCAAAAAAAAAAAAAAAGCAATTCAAACAAAAGGAAATAGTTGCAGCGTGTAATAGTTGCAGGTGTGTAATTCAGCCTCTACTGCAGTCAAATGGTGGTACTCATCTAATAACTGAGCCTCTCTAAGTCTAAATCACAACAGCAGGATTTTTAAGGACTCACATTTTGAAGATTAAGAAAATGCACACACCTTCCTATCATTGACAAAAGGGAAAAAAAAAAGTAAGTTCATCATTTTATCCAAGTGTACTAAAATACATATAATTTAATGCATAGTAAAAAAAGGGTTACTACAAATGTTCTCCTTAGCATGACAGTCTCTGTATGCCAAAATAATCAAGACCACAAAATGGTCACTAGTGACAAATGAATGCCTCTGTTAAAGAAATGAAATGGTGTTTGTGATCATGTGGATATACATCACTTTCCTGTTTCCATAAAATCACTGTCTTTGATTAAATTACAAAATAACCAGAAGTTTTGCATTCTTTCAGCATTTTAATTTTATGCAAGTACAGAAAAAATAGGATTACAACTACAATGATAATTTCAGAAAAAAAACAAAATAAAATCAAGAAGGCTCACCAAAACCTGTGCATTTGCATGTTTACCTCAAAACAAGTCAGGGCAGAAGAATATATTCTACATTAGAAGATATGCTATGCCTCATGAAATGAGCACAAATGAAGTGGGGCAGGGAGAAGAAAATGATAAAATGGTAGAACAGAGGAGATGTGTTCAGACAGAAGAGTGACTGCAAATGAAGCTGCAAACCCAGCACTCAGCAGTGTGAAATGAATGTGTAGGTTATCTTATTTTGTTGGCAGGACCCTGGAAACTAAGAGCAGATATTTTGAATCTGGCATATTCAAGACTTTGAATTACAAAAATATAAAACTAAGTAGCATTGGGGTGGACTATAAAGAAATGTATAGAAGGCAATAAAAAATAAAATATGTTGTGAATATCATTTAGAAAGATTAATAACATAATGGAACCAATGAAAATGTAATTTTATGCTAGATATCATAGTATTATTATTTTCTTTATCTATACACTTTTGGACTATGTACGCTAGGTATTTGAAATGCTCGTTTTACATACCACGTTATATGAGCAGATGGCAGAATGCCTGGGTAGGCATTTTTGACACATGGCTTACCATTTTTAGTCAATGAAAACTAGAAGATATACTGGTGTGATTTCATAAGTATTTTTAGTAAAATTAGATTCTTTGGTATACTCTAGTACAATTCTGAGACCACTAAAATGTTGTCATGGCTAGGCTGGCAGTCAAGTAAAATTTCTGAGGGTAAGCATATTTACATAGAACAGCATTTATACAGTTAATGTAAGCCACTCAGAGGAGTGTGGTGTTAAAATATTACATCCAAAAAGTGAACAATTTGGTATAGTGTAACAGCGTTCTACCTCTGCAACAGGAGCTGTCCCCACTAAGCAATTGTTCTTTTAAAAAGAATTATTATGACAAAAGTGCAAAAGAAGTAAGACCAACAGAGATGATTCAGAAATGAGAGACAGAGCATGTCAGAGATGAGATTGCAGCTCATAGAGAACATTAAAATCCAGAGCTATGACTAATGAGTGCAAATACAAATGCAGTAAAAATAAATTTAAAACCAATTTTTGACAGTAGTTGGTACCTGGCAATTCACAGAAGTCTTAGAAGTCTTTTGGCTGACAATATGGTCCTCCAAAAAGTCTGTAAGAAGTTAATTCAATACTAAGGGTATTGAAGATAAAAAAGACTGAAAATCTAAAATACAAGGTAGAAAGAGTAGGACTTAATAGAAGTAAGGGAAATTGTACAAGCTAGAGGAAAAACAATAGAAAAAAATATCAAAAATTGCCAAAATTTTAAAATGTTGCACACTGCAAGTGCTGAAAATTTGCAATCTTATATCTTGTGTTTGAAGAAAAAAGAATTAGTAGCAAAAACAATCAACAAAGTATTCATGTATTATGCTTTGGGGAAGAACTAATTTAAAAGCAAAAACAAAAACAAAGCACAACAGCTCTCAAAGAATTTCAGCTGTCATCATAAGCAAATATGTGTGGTGTAAAATAAATGAAAAAATATACATCTTTTTTAATTATTATTATTGTCCAGTGGCAGAAGTAACTATTGACTACTCCACAGCTGATGTTTGCTTTGTGATACTGAAAACTGGAAGCTGAATGCTAAAAGGTTAATGAAGAATAGTAAAAGTAAGTTGACACACAGACCACTCATGAATGTTATCTCAGAGTGGAGCTATTCTGTAGCTGATACTCCATGTTTCATATGTACTATAGACAAAGCAAAGCATTATACTAACTAAATATTCCTCTGCTTATATAAGGAAAAAGAATTTTAAAAATTTAATTAATTAGAAACTGTATTTGCTTGACAACCAGAAGTACTTTTCACCGAGAGTTTAAAGATAAGTCAGGATACTGACTGAAGGCTGAGAGTAAAATTTGAAGTGTTTTTCTAGGGATTCAGATAGCAAACATCAATTAACATTAACAAGACCTATGTCATTAGACCAAAATGCAGTTTTAAGAGGTGAATTTTAAATCCTGCCACAGGCATCTGCTATTAGACACATAAGAATGTAAAGAGTCATCAGCTTGAGTGAGTAACTAAAGTTTTAAGCATGAAAGGAATGAGCAGTTGAGACAACTGTAGAACTTCTCATACACACATACCCCCAAGTGAATTACCTTCACTAAACTTGGAACGTGTCCATGATAAATGTCTTCCACACAGTATGTAACTGTTGCACAAGTCCACAGTTATGGAGTAGCCCCAGTCTATGCTCCCGCCTCTTCAAAATTTCACTGAACTGATGTCCTTACTGAAACAACTGGCTATTTTCTATTTATTTGAATAGAAGAGAGACATTTATGTCTCTCTTCATTTATGAAGATGCAAGATTCGTCATCACTATCAACATCTTTCTTCACTCGTGTAGACTTTCCTCTTTTGCCCTGGAGATTTCCATTCCTACCTTTTCAAAAGTCCTTCACGCATTGCTGTTTCTCATCTCCATACATTCATCATTCTTTCATCCTTTAGAATTTTTTCTGTATATTGTCCTCTGACCTCCAACTTTATTCTCTCATCCTTCCTGCTCAAAAACAGCCAATCTTTTCTTTGCCGAAAAGGCAATTGTTGTTTAACCCAGTGGGCAGCTAAGCACCACACAGTCATTTGCTCCCCCAGCCCTGAGTGGAATGTGGGGACAGAATCAGAAGAAAAAGAGTACAAACTTGTAGGTTGAGATGAAGAGAGTAGGATAGAAAAGGAAGGGAAAATAATAGTAACAAACACACAAACAAATATATAAAAAACAAGTGATGCACAATGTGATTGCTCACCACCTGCTGACTGATGTACAGTCAGTCCATGAGTAGCAGTATGTCCCATTCCCTGCCCCCCCCCCCCCCAGTCATCCCAGTTTTTACAGTCCCACATGATATCATATGGCATGGAGTATCTTTTGGTTTGGGTCAGCTGTCCTGGTTGTGTCTCCTCCAGGCTCCTTGTGCATCTCCAGCTTGTGCACCTCCAGCTTGTTTAAATATCTTTTGCTTGGTCCACGAAAGTCATCATCAACCATAGTTTCACTTGGATTATACTCTCATGCTACCATTCAGCATTTCCTGTCTTCATTTTAATCCATTTGGTACCCCTGTATGGCATATATCCTACTGTCCTGTGAAGTTGCCTTAACATTCAGCCTCCATCCAGCCGTTTCTCTAGCTTTGTCTTCCAGGACTCTGAAGTGCTCCCTTTCCCCTCTTCTCCTAGAAGTCCCTTGTTTCTCTTCCTGCTTTCTGGTCTGACTGTTTTTCCATCAATACGACTTCCCTGTCTGTAACCTCTTGCTTGGGGTTGTCTTCCACATTAGGTCCACCTCATCCTGACTACCCTTGATATATCAGCCAACCCTCCTCTGCCTGCTTCAGTTCCTCCACTGCCAGGAAACACTTTATTTCTGTATTCTGTTGCTACCTCTAATACTGACTGGTATTCCCAGGGAGATGTTATGACTTTATGTACCAAGGAAAACTAGGACCTGTTTCTGCTGTTCACATTCTATACTGAGGTGGGAAAGCTTTTCATCTTGGGTCAGAATTAAGCTTTTCACAGTGAAATATGAAGCAGTATAGGTGAAAATAAAGACCCATATACATAGCTGGTATAAAATGTATGTTTTACCAAACTATTACTTTCTCTGACACTATGTTTTGACACAACAGAAAATGCTATGGACAATCTTTCATTGTATTTGGAATTTTTGAAGTTCTGCATATATTTGATGATAAGAAGGCACTCCTTTTCATTTTTTTCCATTTTCTTTCATTTCATTTCACTTCATTTTGTATTGTTTCTTTTTTTTTTTTTTTTTTTTTTTAAGTAGCACAAAACAAAATGCCTGTGTCTGGTCTGCACAGTTTTAAAACTGACCCCAATTCATTGCTTAATCAATTAAATTTAAAGGTTATGCTAGTAGCTTCACCAGAATGTAAAAGGTCTTCTAGAAAGACAGTCCACTGATCTCCACCACAATGGGAGGTGTTCATCCTCCTTGAGCTTCCAGGGCTGGTAAAACGTCTTAAGCACCATAAGCAAATTAAATGTGTGGACACCTAATGATGATGGTGGAATTATTAATGATACCATTAGAGTAATGACTTTGGTGCATGTCTCTTCCCAACAGAAGTGCTTGAAAAACCACTCTCACATATGCCTCTCAAAATGATTCAGCAGGCTGGCTCTGTTTCACCAGCTGCCTCATGGCATACTTGTTGTGGTGGATACATGACACTTATCAGACATTTCTATCTTTTTTTTTTTTTTTTGTATAGTCTATGAAAATCTCAGGATGTTATGAATTAATTTTTTGAATGAATCGTTCATATTTTTGTTCTGCCTTTCCTGTAGATTTCCCCACTCATGTCTTTTTTTCTGCTTAAAGTGAGACTACAGAAGACTTTGCCAATCACTGAAAGACCTGTAATACTCACCAGCCACTGCAGACAGGCTTTCACCTTGTTCTGAGTTTTCTTCAGGTTCCTTCCTTTACTGAAAAAAATTGGGGGTTTTATTGGGAATCTCATCATAACAAGCTTTCAGCATTTCCTTGGTAACTCAGTCTTTGCCTTCTGCTTTCTGAGGCTTTAACTAGATGATAAAATGTCTAATTCTGAGATTCTAATTTCTTTGTCAATGTCAATCGTTTCTTGAGGTGATGATCCATTTAACATCTTTAAAAAGTACTCTGCCCATCAATGACTTGACTCTTTCCACTTTAAAAAACTTTGAATATTGGTGCTTAAAAACATACATGGCAAGATAATTGTCTGCCTTTTGGAATTAATGTTTCTTGGTTCCATATTCAAAATCTAAACTTCAACAGAGAAGTTACAGGTATTTTTTATTTGTCAGGCTCTAACGTTACACGTGCATTTTCATTTGTCACACTGAAATCATCCACAACTTATTAAATCATTTGTAAACAAATGATATCCACATGAACAAATGTTATCCATAAGAAGCAGTGAAGTTTCATTTCTGGAAGAAATAGAGTCCTGCTCCTCTCTTCTGTCACACTTGTACAAGTTCTGCCAGGTCATTTTGTGTTCCTCAGTTAATCTTGAGGAAAAATGAACCTTTATCTATATCCTCATTCAATAACAAGGACAAAACAGTTTTCTATCAGAGTTTAAGAGTGGCTGTAACAAAGCTTTAGAGTGAGAGCTCCTTGTACCAGATAATGATAATCACTGTAATTTACTGTGTTGGATACCTAGACATATATGTATAAATGTGATACAGATCATGGGGCTTATCTGTATGGCACTAAAATTGGACCACAGTATGAGAAAATTAACTTTGTTTGCTTGTGTGGATGAAGAGAGGACAATTTTCAGTACTGTCAGCACTATCAGTATGAAACTTATTATGGGTAATAACATTACTGTGAAATAGATGCTTAAAAATAAAGATGATATAATAATCATATACACTGTAGAATAAAACATGCTTTAAATGAAATAGACTAATTTTATTGATGGTGTCAAAGAAATGGATGTCTTTCTTGAAAAATCTGAATAGAGCCCAGGCAATGGTCAGTACTCTATCCTGAGATTTATTATGTCACACAAAAAATGGTGTTACTTTTTTTAGGAATTTGAATTTATCAGCTAGATCCATTGGTATATTATATACATAAATCACAGCTGTTATGTTGATTTTAATAAAATGCATCCAGTGATTGACATTAGCTTCATAAAATCTAGAAATATAGATTTGAACCTAAGACTAATTCATGTTATCAAATTACTTCTTTTCCTGTGATTCTACAAAGGATTGCTCCAAATTTGATCTAGAACCTTTTTTCTGTTTGTTGAACTATGATAGATCTTTAATGTTACTTAAACTTTGTATTTAATGGATTTAAGCAAGCTATTAAGTATGGCCAATAAGCCATATATCTGACTTACCTAAAATATTGGAAAGTAAAGGATCCTGTCACTTGAATAATACTAGTCCAGACAAAATCTCTTAAAAAACCTCACCTTAGGTATACAGGTTGTTCAAACAGAAAACTGAGACATCTCACTGGTATGGTACAATTAAAGTGCATTTGTCTTTACAAAAACAATATCTACTGTGTTATAGTAGAAAAATGAATGTCAGCTAACAATCTAAAAGCAATAAACAATAAACTTAAATTATAGTAAAAGTCAATTAGTATGCCAATTAGTCTATATTGCAAGCAACTTACATGAAAAATCTTATTTTTCACTGTCATACAAGGTGTCAAGGAATGAACTCTGTCATTTAGGATTCACTAATAATTATAAAGGGGAGTTTGACAGATTATGATGTGACTCCATAAAGTAGTAATATAAAATAGCTCCTCACCAAATGATAAAAGCTTTTATACTTCAGCAGCTTTTAAAAGGGTACACATGGTAATAGAAACTCACTTTGCAAAAAGACAAATAAATCTGCGGATGCATATGCTTTGTGTCAGTTTCATGTGGTTCCTAAACAAGATTTTTACTGAAAATGTTCTCAGTGCAAAAAGATAATAACATAGAGAAAAACACATTCATCAAGTAGAACACATGAAAAAACAAGATCTCTCTTTATTCTTCTGGGATAAACAGAAAAAAGTTAATAATCTCTTCATAGTCATTGAATTCACTAACCCAGAATACAAAAGGTACTGTAAAGGGAAAGAAGGACTTTCAGACTACATTATGCAAATACCACGTGCTTCAGGAGACCATACAGTTCAGCTCACAGCCAAAGATAATCAGTTTCCTCATTTGAGTTTAAATTCAAAACAGAAGAATGAGTTGTAGGATCTATTATACTTTTAAAATTCTTAGACATCCCAAAAGCTCAGCCTACTTCTTCCAGGCCTTGCCAGTGATTTTGAATGGCTTGTACAATGATAAATGGAAATCTAATTCTTATTTTTAGCTGAGAGCTTCATTTGGCTTTTGTCTTTTGAAAAGCATAAGCAGCCTTTGTTGAAGGTTCATGACAGCACTTAATTATGTATAAACATGTAATGAGTGTAATAATTTATATTACCTACATACCACTTTGGCTTAAATGAGTAGGAACTTTTATGGTCCCCAAAAAATAGTTTTACCAAATAAGCCTTGACAAGACCATTTCTGTCTGAATGATTAGGGCTAAGCTACATTTGCACATCTGGGAAATGATTTTACTTAAAGCAAATATCACCCGTGACTCTCACAGAGAAACACTTGGTCTAGCTTCCTTGAGTCCAGCACAAGGTGTGACTCAGTACATCTGAGGTGTGATTCAGTACATCTACCTTATTCTAATCCCTCCATGAATCCATACCCTTTTTCTGCAACCGTATTGATTTTTTTCATTTGTGGTAAATAACTGTTTGTTTATCATCACGGAATCTGAAAAGGGAAAATAAAAATTTACTAGGGAAGAAGAAGGCAGAAAGAAGCATGATAGATGAAATCAAGGACATTCATCTGTGACAAAGAATTATAGACAACTACAGAATATCAGAAAGGAAGTCATGATTTCTTGAAAATGCCCAGCCTTCATAGAACTGATTAGTGCCTGATAATTTTGAAAAAATACACTCTTTCTCCATATATTTGTTTAAACTATTTCCTTGGAAAGAATTTCCAGCTGGTTCTATGATGTATTTATGATAATCAATTATTACTCCAAGGATGCAGCTAGTAATAAGTTTTGAATGCTTTGTTTAAAGTGCTGGAATTTTTAAGCCACAAATATGAGAAATGTCTTTTGAAACACTTGAAAATGCTGAGACCTAAACAACAGCCCATGCCCTTGGGATTTGCTCCTGTCTGAATCCCCGAGACAGATAAGAAAGCCCGTGTCACCACATCATGGGTCATGGCGCCCTCTGAGTTTGTAGCATACTGAATATTTCATTTGCATGGACAGTGGGTTAGAAATGGAAAAACACAAGTTATTATATAAGCTAAAGACCCACATTGTTTCTGTTGTGCATAAGTACCTGAATGAAAGGATACACTTTTCTCAGTTGATGCATTGTTTTGTATTTGTTTCTAACTGTAAAAATGGCATCTTCATGAAGGCAGAAAAGAAGTTCTGTGAGTATTTGTTGCAGTTTTCCCTTTCAAAGCTTTCAGGTGAGTTTTAGAAGAGTGAAGTTGTGCTAAAAACAAACAAACAAACCCCAAGTGAGTGTTCAATACTTCTTTATTACATGACAGCATGGTAGTAGGAGAGCCCTCCTTTTTTATTATTATTATTATTTTTTTTTTTTTTTCACTCATCATTTGCCTGCTGCTGCTCGCTCAGGAGTGTTTTTTCAGACATGCCAATCTCAGCTTTAGTTTGCCCTCAAGTTCATCTGATTGAAGTGCTTGGGAACACCTCAAGGACTGTCATATAGTCCCTGTATACAAGGACTGAGGGAAGAATCTGGAAAGAGTATCTTTAAGAAAACATGCTTCAAGATAATAGTACTAATTCATCAGCCAAGTATAACCTAGAGGGACTGTAGGTACAATTGTAGTCATAATTTGGAATGTAATAGATGTTCCCAGTCCCACAACAGAAATATACTCTGATAAGGATTGTGTTACTCTATTGTCAGTTTTTGGTTGCAAGAAGATAGTATTTGCTGCCAAATATTGCTGAATTATTTTCCTGGCGCACACTTTGCAATGTATTTCTAATGTGATCACTTATTATTTAGTTCTCTCTCTATTTGATTAAAGCATAAATTAAGATAAAGTGCATCAAGGTTACTGATTCTTTCTGATAATAAACTAAAAATGTTGATTAAGCAGATGATGAGTTTAAGTCAACATCCTTTGTATTAAAATATTTGATGTGTATTTATGGACTAACCTCACAAAAGTTTCACAAGTATAAAAGAAATGTTAAATAATGATAAAGAATATTTTACTTTAGCATAATTTAATATCTACAGTTTTCATACAGAAAGTCATTTAAGTAAGAAAGAACGTAATTAAGCCCTATCAATATACTGAACTGTTTATTTTTTAGATTAAAACATCACAAGTATTCTTGTTCTTTCATCTTGATTCTTGATTAGGCAATGTATTTGTTTTGGATTTTCATGGATATCTAATGAATGTTATCTGATTAAATTAATCTTTTCTTTTTTTCTCCCACCCCTCCACTTTTTTTTTTTTTTTTTTTTTTTTTTTCTTTAAGAACAATATAAGAATTAGGTTTTGGTATTACTGAACTTCCACGTACAAACCCAGCAATATCTGTACTAGGAATAAACTCTCCTCTTCTCTTCTTGGGAAATTAGAATCAAACCTGAAATGGGAAGGGTTTTTTTTTGTTTGTTTGTTTGTTTGTTTTAATGAAGCAGTTACTTTATACTTCTTTTGGTAGTTCACCAAGAGGTTTTCTACCATCTCTCTCCCAGGTTGCTCTTTAGACCAGATCAGATAATTGTCCATGCTGCTTACTTAAAGCAAATGCCCCTGAGGCCAGTTTTGGAAGGATTTGAGTTTCCTTGGATGTTTTCAGGTGGATTCCCTTCATTTTAGATCATCTCTGTTTCACAGCAGAGAACATATGTGGACAGCCATGGGTACATGCTGCCATCGTGTGCCACATCCAGCTGTGAGCTGTGCTTCCGATTCTTTAGGTCATGGGGCCTGTCTAGATTGTTTTTGATGTGGCCTCTTGTAATAAAAACAAAGACAAGAGCAACAAAATACATCTCTGGTCTGAACTCAGACTGAATTTAGATGCTTACCTGGTGCCACATGGATATGAAATGTTGGCCATAACTTTCGCCGCAGAGCCTTTTCAGTATAAGCCTATCTATGAAGCAGGATCCCTGCTTGTCTAAAGTTCTTTTAATTTCAGTTTCCTTCAGAGAAGCACATTCATTTTATCATTGTTTGAAGTGTACTTTCAATTTATGGACTTCACTAAGCTCCAAATAAGCAAACTTCAACAAGGTATATTGGTCCCTTTCTTTCCATGGACCTTCCTCTTCACACTTTGTATTCAATCCCTCATGTAGGTAGATTAGCTCATTACAGCCAAGAGAAAGAGAAAAAGAAATGGTTTGAGTGTATTCAATAACTGTTCAATGTTATTAGTGGTCCTAAAATGATGTTTAAAACGATAACATGCTTTCTATCATAACAAAAGTTGAGGTTATTTGTTATTGTTAAAATACAAATAATAAGTAATTAATTTACTATTAAACTGAAAAGATCATATCTGACAGCAGTTCATTTTTTTTTTTAGAGTTATTTTGCTCAGATCCTGTTAATCTACTTGTAATGCTGAATAAGAATGATCTGTGGATTAAAAATCAGCTTTACAGAACACAGCAAATAAAATACAATAGTAACCTTACACTTCAGATACAAGATGAGTATAATCTGCACAGCAGTCAAGATGGGCTACATCTACATGGGCTAAGAGAAATTAATCAAAATGTAATGTAAAGTTTGGCCTGAAATCTAAAAATGCTTTGAAAAGTCAATAAAGGAGGCTTTATCCCCAGCAGGAGTAAATCCATCAGATAAAGTCATCGCAGCAATGTCCATTTACATCAGTTGAAGATCTGCCCCAATGTTTGTAAAATTAATGGACTACCCTATATTGCTTTAATTTTTCTGCTGGTAGTCTGGAAAGGTAATTAGTACACAGCTGCACCCCCATGAGTGTTGTCTAATAGAACCTGGTTTTGCCTTGCAGCAATGTGTAAAAACATATGAAGAGAAGGTAAAAACTAGACAGCTTGATTTTCCACAGCCTTGAATGTTTTATATGCGTACAACAGTGCCAAATAAGTATAAACTACTGCTTTCCTACTTCGTTACACAAAGGTGTGAGAAACAATCCCGAAGATCAAAATGAAAGCAAACATGGAAGATGGGGGAAGACATAAAATATATAAATTTTTCCTTTATATAAAACTCTCCTTTATATAAAAACTCTCCTTTATATAAAAACTGATATTTCTTAATTTTTTTAGCTAAAACAAATAAAACTGCTTACTTGACAAATATGAAGTGAAGAATTCAAAGAGGAAAACATACACCACTACACAAAATAAATCTATTTCAGGGAGAGAAAAGAATCGTGGATATGTTACATAACACTGAAGGCTTTTGCTTTTTTCTTTTCCTTTCCTTACTTTTCCTTTCTTTTCCTTTCTCCTTTTCTTTTCTTTTCTTTTCTTTTCTTTTCTTTTCTTTTCTTTTCTTTTCTTTTCTTTTCTTTTCTTTTCTTTTCTTTTCTTTTCTTTTCTTTTCTTTTCTTTTCTTTTCTTTTCTTTTCTTTTCTTTTCTTTTCTTTTCTTTTCTTTTCTTTTCTTTTCTTTTCTTTTCTTTTCTTTTCTTTTCTTTTCTTTTCTTTTCTTTTCTTTTCTTTTCTTTTCTTTTCTTTTCTTTTCTTTTCTTTTCTTTTTTTCTTTTCTTTTCTTTTCTTTTCTTTCTTTTCTTTTCTTATTTTTTTTTTCAGTGTACTGAAATGCACTAACACAAGGAATTAATAAAGGAAGTCTAATGGGAAAAAAGAAAAAAAAAACAAAAAACACTGTTAACTCCAACTCACTTGAGAGGTGAGTAATTCCTATCAAAGCAGGAAACAGTAAGTCCTTATCTCATAATTAAAGTGCTTGAGTAGGAAACACCGAGGGAATATTCTAAATAGAGTAGTATAGCTGTTAACTAAAGCAAAATGAAAAATATTATGGATATTCATTGTATAAATCAGTACAGAAAGTTACCCCACACTTTGAGTCTAATTTTAACCCACTGACCTCAGCTGGACTGGTTATGTTTACAATGTTGAATAACAAGCCTTTTGAAATGAGAAGTGTAGAAAATAGACTGGTGTCTCCTTAGTGAAATTGATATTATGTAGAATCAGTGTTCCTCCTTAAATATGAAATTACAAATGGGATTTTCAAAGGAGACTAAGGGAATTAAGGCTTCCAGCTCCTGTTGAATTTTGTTCGGATTTAGAAGTCTAATTCCCTCATGCTTCTTTGACAATCTCAGACTAAATATTTACCTCCTTTCTGCATCTCATGCCCTTTCTGCATTATTTACAACATTCAGAGATACCATTGCTCTCTGGAGCATTCTGTGATTGTGTAGTACTTTCTCAACCATTTTATCTGCTTGTGCCCAGAACAGATAGCCAAAATTTGAAGGTGTATGGACTGTTTGTAGTAGCAGAAAATAAATTGGATGAAAGAATTATGACTTTCAAAAAATTGATGCTGCTATTTAAAAGCAATGTATATTCTCTCTGATTTCCCTAAAGAGAGCAAGAATGCAGCAAGACCAGGTCTTTACTCAGGATTCTCCAGATCACCTTATAGAAGGACCCAGCCAGAAGGGTCACCTTAAGCTTCATGCTCCTACTGCTCCATACTCATACTCCTCCAGTTTCCAGACCTTTTTTCTGCTGCCTACAGCTGCAGTCAGGTGCTGCCACTCATTGGCTACAAAACTGAGATAAGATCTCTGCCTTTTTGTATGTTTATCTAGTCCACTTAAAAATTCACCTGTCTTCATTGCTCAGATTCCAGTTTTGAATATAATCTGTGCTCTGAGTGTTGGCTCTTTCACAAATGATATTAACTGCTTTTTGTGTTTATCCTGAATAAACAATATCTTCTACATTCATCATTTTCAGTTACAGTTCATGCAGCTAACTGCTTAACAAGGAAATCACCCGTGTTCTCTTTTCCAGATGATGTCTTCTACTGAGTAATTTAACACAATCTTACCACAGAATGGAGTTTCATCTGAACTAAATGATTTATTATTTCCCCAAATTTATCTTAACTGATCAACTCTTTTATAACTTCTACTGTTTCTTAGGTTTTTGACTCATTTTTTCAGGATCTTCTGGCTCCAGTGATTTATTGGGAATCATACTCAGCCAAACCATGGGTGGCAAAATGCAATGTGCTGAGACTCCTTGGACATTACAGGTGCAAGAGGAAGGCTTGATCTAAGTGATTATAGGCAAAAGGAGTTCATATATTCTATATTTGACATTAAGAATGCAAAATTGTATGCCCCTCTAATTCAAGCGCATTTGGCAATGGGTATTGGAACACATTATCAATAATAGTTATAACTTTTTTTTTTTGATTCTACATGTCCACTTTAAGATCAGTTTAAGGAGATGTGTTTCTCAAATATCACTGGAACCTGGTTACACACCTTCTGTGTACTATTTTGATTTATTTTTTTCTGTATATTACGCTCCAAAGTGCTTACATGACTGCTTACTGTATAATCAGATCATTTCTAAACTCCTTGTTCTCGGTTTATAATTAAACAAACACGGTAAGTATACTGGCATTTTAAATTTTGCATCATAGCACATCTCTATCTATTGGGATCTCATATTAGCAATCAACAGATATGGGAATAAAGCTACAAAACATGAAGTTGAGTTAAATTGGCTTTTTAGAATATCCCACTGAAAATCTACGTAGTCTTTTTCTTTCTTTCCTCCTTAATATTCACTTTTACTTTCTGGCATGAAATTGATATCAACAGTTGATATCTAGAACCTTAACAGTTTTATATCCTGCTAATTCCCTTTGGGTAGATGTCAGCTTTCCTATAGCACTGTCTTCTTCCAAGGAGCAGCAGGGAACTGATATCAAATAATGTAAGTTGTCATTTTTCTGGTAAAGACCTGGAGCTCTGGTCATTTTACCAGCAAAATGCTCATTTGTTTCAATGGTCCCTAGGTTTCCATCCATTCTGATTGGAATCTCTTTCCTTAAAGAGATATCATGCACTTAGCTAACTTACAGTTCACAAAATTTAATGTTGCATGTTTTGTATCTGATACACTAGAGGCGACTTCTCAAGTTCTTGCAGCTGCACAACCTAAATTTTGACATAATCTAATAATATATCTTAGAAATATAACCTCATAAAAGCAGAGTATTATGAGCACTAAAGCTCTGCTATGTCTCAGTCAAAATATCTTTTTTTTTTTTTTTTTTTTTTAACTGTAGTATTCTACTCAGTATTCATGGATTAGAGTGTGATTAAAGAACCACTCTTGCTTTTGGTGTGCCGATTCAATAATTATTTTCTTTTTTTCTTTTAATATATGCACGAAGTTTCATCCCATGTAAAATATATCATAAAGCTGAGATAACAGTGGAGAGAGACTTCTTTCACAATTGTAGTAGCAAATTGTGGGTGGTTTTTCTATGTATATAAATATCAGCACTGAGTTTACAAACTTATTTTAGCATCCCCAGAAATGTCTTGTCTACATTAAAAGAGAGAGGGGAAAAACAAAAAACACCCTTGGATCTTGGAATAACCAAGGTAGAGCAGGATAAAGAGAAGGCTACTGTGGCTTATAATTACTTGTATGCTTAGAGACCTCAAGGGACAGAACAACATGAAATATCTTCTGTAATTTTTGAAGACAAAAATATGCTTCTAAACTGCTTCAGAATTGTTTGGACTCCTTACAGGTATGAGCACCCAGATCTGCTTCATTGTTCAGTTTTCCCTGACTTCTTTTTGGTCAACCACAGTACTAAGGTGTTCCTTGCCCTTTCTAGGGCACCTCTATACGACAGTTTAGCAGGGCCCACAACAGGGTTCCTCCCACTCAGTGGGAAAGAGTTCCTTCTGCAGCACAAAGTGCAGGCACTTCTGCAGAGGGGGTACTCACCTCCATTCTGCCTTTTGAAAGAATGAGTTAAGATAACAACAGAGATCAATATCAAAAGGACTGGAAATGGCAAGCAACTAAAATGCTTATCTGTTTCATTTCAATTTTAATAGTCTATTTTAAAATAATAAGAGCAATAACAGTAATAACAGTAATAATAATAATAATAATAATAATAATAATAATAATAATAATAATAATAATAACGTTTTATGAGAAGAAATACCTTGTGTGACACTACTTAATACACACGGACATTTACAATCTAATGTTATGTGTATATTCTTGGTTGACTACCAGCATATTTTTGGACAAAATGATTGATGATGAGAGCATAAGAAAAAGTGCCCTCTGATTCCTGTGTGCTGAGGTTCTGATCCAAGAAGTCAAACAGAGCCTAAATGGATGGTTCCTCCAGCTGCTTACCTTTTCTTCTTTCTTTCTCAGTGTGTACTTTATGAGTTTTGGAGATCCCTGCAATGATCTGACTCTTCTGGGGTCTTTTATTAATTGTTCTTCTCAGTACAAAGTCTTTTTCTGCTCCAGATGTTCATGCACACTAGGAATATCTTTTTACAATTAAACCATACTAATCAGTACACACATCAGTTACTTTGTGTGGGACATCCATGTCTTTTTGTGTGTTCTTGCATGTAAATCAGGTAAGGCTAAGGTTTCATGAGAAAAAAATGTTTAAGTAAATATTTAAATGTTTAAGAAAAGTTGTTTATTATAATATTTATATATATTTATATAAATATATAAACATATGTATATATAATATTATATATTATAAATATATAAACATATATATAATATTATATAATACATATTTATTACACATACCACATATTTTTTCATTACAAATTTTCTCTTATTAAAACAGCAATTGACTGTCTAGCAAAACTCTTTGTATCGATTTACAAATAATCATAAAATACAAATTACAGCAGTTTCTCAGTTAATTGCACCTCTGACCCCATTTTTGACTGCAGTAAGGGTTTTCTGATTCATCTTAGACATCTGGCCATCAGCCTTCTGGGACCAGAACTCTTGCAGTAGTTCTGTTCTCCTCTCTGTGGATTAGAGACAAAAATTGTTAAGGAATGGGGATCTTTCTATTCACTCTGACAATTTAGCAAGCCTCATGTCAGGTAAACATCTACACTCTTTCTTCCAGGATATGACAGCATAAAATAATGATCTCCAAAACACACTGATTTACAACAAAAACCTTACAGAGAAAACAGATAATAAGAAAATAAACACATTTAAACATGTCCTCTTTGTCTGGGAGCTGACAAAAGACAAGATGCAGAACTTGACAAGGTTAAGGCCAAATCCATAAAAGGATTTATGTGTCTGAATCCTCTTCAGTAGACTCCAGTACCTAGGGGAGAGAATCAGTTGCTGATGTAAAAGCCTTCAGATGGGATTCAAAGTTTGAGGTTCTTTTTAGAATGAAGGCAAAAGAGTTGGTGTTAGCAGAGAAATGTTTTCACTATTCCCATTCCACATTCTAATTGTTAAAGAAGATTATAGAAAAAAAAAAAAAAAGGAAATAGGAAAATAAGATCTAACCTTTCTAGCATTCACCAGACCAGTTATTTTTTATTATTTTTCTTCAGTGACAATATTGCTGCTGAGAAGTCCTAGGAAGACATTACTCCCTCCATCCCTTCTGCCCCAATGGATACTGTGCACTATGCTATAGTGCCATTTGAGATTATTCTATTTACACCCATTTAGTACCCATTTAGACCCATTAATATTTGTCAAGTTGTGTGTGTCTCTCAAAACTAGGAACCCCAGGAATGTATGCCTGCTTTTTGCTACAATTCTGCCTAACATCCTAAGGCCCACTGCAGGAGACATGTGGTCATACTGCTTCACACCAGGGTTCTGTTTACCTCTAAGAAGTGCACTTGCATCCAAGAAGACAGGTTTTGCCAGTTGCCATACAGAGGTTTTGCAGACTACCACATCTGTGTACCTCAAGCAAAAAGAAAATAGGGTAGAATAGGTAGAGTAGTAGCACAACTCAAAACCCTTCATTTCTTGACTGGTATTTTTCTTTTCTCTTTTCTGCATCCTCCACTAATAGACTGCAGGAATCAATGCCTTGCTGGAGAACTTACACTAATATTTTCCTGAAATAACATCTGCAACAAATATCCTGTACAAATGCTCAGAAAAGGCATAGCTGAAAACACTTTACTCCAGCATATACCAATAATGGGTATAGTCTTATCCACTAGAGTGGCTGCATGAGCTTGGTTTGAAAGAAGTTCACACTTGCAGGATTTGGAGTGCTGGAAGTTATAATAGAGGTGGACATTAGTTAATAACCCTTCTGGAATCTCTTGACTGGAAACTCTTGACTGGAAACTATGACACCCTTCATCTCCTGGGCTAGGAAGCAAACAATCAAAGGTTTTGCTTGAAAGGTTTTTCTTTGTGTCAAAAAAAAAAAAAAGTGCTAAATTCATGTAAAATCTAAAGAGTGAAAAGTTGTCAGTAATGCCTGGATTTAGGATGTGGAGGAAATACAGTCAGGGTGGCAACAGCAAGGAGACTGACAGAGCTTCTAGTTACTCCTGCCTTCTTCATATTCATTGCATAGCTCTTGACTATGCAACGTCAAGAAAGTTGCTGATTTGATTCAAACGAATTAAAAATAGCCACTGAGATCAGCTTATGGTTAATATGCTTTATTATTATTATTTTTCATCAAAGTGCAGTGGGAGATGAGGCCTACCTCAGCTTGTTATCTGTGTTGATACTTAAAATGTTGTGTAAATGTTGTGTATAGCTTTATTACCATCAGGAAGAAGGAATTAGCCTGGTGTTAATGGTAAAAATTAAGCAGAGTACAAAGAAATATTATCTTAAGTATCCTTTTTGATCTGTCTTATTTGCCATAGATACTTATTTTTTCCAAAGCAGTCCTAACTCAAATTTGTCTAACTTCAGGATTTCTAATTTTAATTGTTTACAAAAACCACTCATTAAATGTACATCAGATATATCAACATTTATCATCTATATTGGTGATATTATTAAATCTTAACCTTTAGAAGGCTTATTAAACACAGGTAGCATTCATATGCAACCCATTTCATAATTCTATTTTCTTTTCTATTCAGTTGATAATTCCATTAGCTTTTTAAAATAATGGGGTTGTTCCTATAAGCATCCACAATTCAGTGATGTACTAAGAACACTTTTTAGACCTGTGTTTTCCATTTTTTTGTTTTCTAAAAATTAGACTATGAAAAAGGCCAGAAAGCAAGGCAATTTCATGACATATATAAGTACTAAAATAAGACTGCATGATATTTTAGAGAAAAAGTCGTTTAAGGAATTTGGCAGTGGCTGGAGAAGAAAATTCCAGATGGACTTTCCAGCTACGCATAGGAACCTTTAGTGTTCCAGTAGCTCTTAGAAAGACTTTGAGATTTCAAAGACCCAATCTATTTCCACACGTCTAATAGTGCTGACAGATAGAACGGAATGAGATGGATGACAATTGCACCATGACTGACAGATTTTTCCTTTAGAAGCATGTCTTCCCTTTCAGTTTCTTTCCCACCACTAGCTGAAGTGCACTGATTGTGCAGTGAGCATGCAGGTCCCAGTACCCATTTGTAGTGGGTTTACATGGCAAGGTTTTGGTGGCAGGGGCCCATAGGGGTGGCTTCTGTGAGAAGGATCTAGAAGCTGCCCCATGTTTGGTAAGGGCCCCACTGCTGACAAGAGCTGAGCCAATAAGTGATGTTGTTTTGCGCCTCTGTGAGAGCATATTTAAGACAGGGAAGAAACGCTGTGCCACACAGCAGCTGGGAGAGTGAGAGGAGTGAGGAACAGCCTTGCAGGCGCCAAGGTCAGTGCAGAAGGAGAGGGAGAGATGCTCCAGGCACCGGAGCAGAAGTCCCCTGCGGCCTGTGGTGAGGACCAAGGTGAAGCAGGATGTCCCCCTGCAGCCCATGGAGTACCACGGTGGAGCAGGGTTCCACGCTGCAGCCTGTGGAGGAGACCATGGTGGAGCAGGTGTCTTCCACAGGCTGCTGCCTGTGGAAGACCCCTGCCGGATTAGATTTCGGGCTGGACCTGTAGCCCGTGGAGAGGAGACCACGCAGGAGCAGGTGACCTGGTAGGAGCTGCTGCCCGTGGGGGACCCAGGTTGGAGCAGTTTTCTCCTGAGGGATGGACCCCATGGTACGGACCCATATCTGGAGCAGTTCTGAAAGAGCTGCTGCCTGTGGGAAGCCCACGCTGGATCAGTTCATCAAGGACTGCATCCTGTGGGAGGGACCCCACTGCACAGGGGACGAGAATGACTGAGAAGGAGCGGCAGAGAAGAAGCGCTGTAGACTGACCATAACCCCCATTCCCCTGTTCCCCTGCGCCACTCAGGGGGGAGGAGGTGGAAGAGGGTTGTTATAAATGGCTCAGGATTCAAATTAGGATTAAATAAAAAAATAGGATTTATTAAAAGAATATAAAGGAATAGAGGTAAGCAAACAGCGCTGGGTGCACCGGGAGTCTCCGCTCCACCAGGACGCACACCAGTTACATCAAGCAGCTGATTTTTATGCACCTAGACTAATACATATTCATTACTACTTCTAAAAAAGTAGATTATTATAATTAGCTTCCGGGGTCCAGTTCCTCCTACTGGAGCATGCGCATCAGTCTCCTCTGGGGGTCTCTAGGGGTCTTTCATGCTGAAGGCTCGTAGTCTTCCTCTCACCCTTTGTACTTACTTGGCACTATTCCAAGTTTATGGAACACTCTCTGTACACTCTCCACAGGTCTTGTCTCCCAACCGTCCTTCAGCTTCTTTTTTCTTCCTCTTAATCTCTTGGCCCCCCCTGGCCAGATACCAAGGATCCTCATAGTATCCCATAACAGTCACTAGTTGTTATCAGTTGTTCTGAAACTCCCAGACATCAAACACAAACAGCTTTCTTATTTGACGCTTCACGAGTAATTAAAACATTCTTCCCCAGCCATTCACAGACACATCTATAGCAGTGTTAAGTTAATCTCGAAGAAGACAGGAAAAAAGGCTGTAACTGTTAGAACTAGAAGTCAGGAATAACAAAAGCAAACAGGTTCATAAATTTAAGGAGTGTTTTCTGAAGACGTGATAAACTGACTGGAATGAGGGGGAGACTGGAGCACACTGCATCTGTGGTTCAAGAATTAAATTGCCAGTGCAGGGCCCAGAGGCAGGCAGGATTCAAACAGAATTATTACATTATTACAGACTTATTTTTTTTATGGACACGAATTTATGGACACGAATTGGAATTGTTAAAACATTCCTCACAATCCCTTATCTTCTTTTTAATATCCCCAATTCGTGTCTCTTCTGTTATTAATAATTGGATTTCATCAGTTTGTTCTTGGAGGGTCCAATTCTTAATCATCATAATTGACATATTCCCTTCCTTTTTTAACGAAGTTATTACCAATGTACTATTTATCACCCAGTGTATTAATAATGTAAGACAAGGTATCATACAAGGTTTAGACAATAACATCTTTACACCACATAACAATAAAAATAACACTCTTTAACCCATGGTCCACCAGGCAGCCATGAAAATAAAAATAAATGAAGATAAATGAAAATAAATCCCATTCCATATCCTTCCAGGTTTGTGTTTGCTCGCTCACCTCCCCCCTCTCCTTCTCTGGGATGGGAGAGAGAAATGGGAAAGTGAAGCCTGTGAGTTGAGATAAAAACAAGAAGATAATAACAATAATAATAATAATAACAATAATAATGATGATAATATTACTACTAGTAATAATGTATACGAAACAAGTGATGCACAATGCAATTGCTCACCACCTGCTGTCCGATGCCCAACCCAACCCCGAGCAGTCCGGTCCTCCTCCCAGCCTGCCTGCTAGCAGGACAGTGAGAAGCTGAATTTGGCTTGGTCCTTGGCTTGGTGTAAGCACTGCTCTGTAACAATTAAAAACAATTAAAACATCAGCATATTATTAACATTCTTCTCATCCTAAACCAGAACATAACATTCTATCAGCTACTAGGAAGAAACACCCTTTTTATCAATCTTTAAACAGCAATTACTAAAGCTAAATTTTCCACAGACTTCTCCTTCTTGTGCTAGTAAATAATCCAAAGCTAGGCAATTTTGATACAAAGCAGTTCTCATCATTTATAACTATTTCCATTTCAGCTAATAACCTAATTATTCTATTAAGTATATATATATTGGGGTCCTATAGTCCCAGGATCTGTCTTCTGCCCACGTATCTGGATCATAATAGGCAAACACGGCAAACACCTTCAGGGTCGATTCAGGCTTGTGTTACCATTCGGCCTGTCAGGGTGATCCAGCTCCTGGAAAACGAATCACAATTTTATATAGGTTAAAAAAAAGGTTCTTATGTTATTTTCTCAGGACAACCTGACCTTAGTGTGGGAGAAGTCCAGTCGAGGCCCTCTCACTCGGCAGTCAATACCCATAGGGGTTGCCTCCCTCGGTAGACCATACACACCGCAGTGGAGGGTCCTGCCCTGGTCTTGCCTTCTCCCTTTCCTCCCTTCAGGCTTGTCCCCTTTATTTGGCATCCTTAATTCATGCAGAGCCTCGTTGCCAGAATATTAGTTCTTCCTTAGCTTGAGTTTCAGTTTCCCAGGAGCGGACTCAACCCTCCAAGTTTCAGTAGTTACTGGTCCTTTTATTCTGGATGCATGGGTCCCTTTCTGCGGTTCTCACAGCTGTTTCAGTAGTCAGTAAAACAAGGTACAGTCCCTCACACCCATGCCCTTGAGCCAAAAGCAAAAAGTCAATAGCAGCTTGATCCTGTAAGAGCGCATGTCGCAGACTATTTTGATCTGGTAACATCTCCTCAAGTATCTCTGTCACGGCATAGGCTTGCTTCTTGGCCCAGCATACCAAATTTTCTAAGTTGTTACGTGCGGCCGCAGATGCCACTCCAGGCACTGAACTTGCTAATGCCGCTCTAGCTGCAACCCCACACAATTCAACATTATCATTGCAATCCGATGCAAGCAATGCCCATTTATGTCTGGTGATCTCACGCAACTGTAACAAGCTAGGAGCAAATACAATGAGTTTATCTAAGTAACATGGACATCTGATAGCATTTGCAGCGATACCTTGCCAGGCCCCATCCCCACAAATCAGAAAAACATCAGGAGGTAAGGCTGTACAATTGTAGTTGTTACCCCTTGTCTCCATGTTATGAACCCCTAAACCCTGCTTAGCAGTGTCATTATAATCACGGATGTTATTTGTATTTCTGTACCCGTATGGCCCTTTCCAGGTTCCTGTAGCAGGATTCATCTGATAGCCACGGCTACGTTCACATTTGTAGCCACCTTTCAGGTTGATACATATTTGACTACAGATACCAGGGTTTTGACATTCATCAATATCTCCACAGTTTCTCTTGTCTACAAACTCAAACCCAGCTGGACAGTCACATTCATGTATGTTGCATTCCTTCAGGGGCTCAGCACCCCAGTCCTTGCAGTCTCTCTGCTGGTTACACACTTTGTTGATATCTATGCATTCTCCACTTCTGCACTTGAATTTGCCAGGTCCAGAGCACTGAATAACATTGTTACAGTTTGCTTCATCAGTGCCATCCAGACAGTCTCTCACACCACTGCACTGCCTTCTTCCGTGGACACAGTTCCCATCTACACATCTGAACTGGTCTGGCCTGCAGGTCTGAGAAGGGCAGTTAATTTCATCACTTCCATCCTTGCAATCAGGATCTCTGTTACAGTCTTTTTCACCATCACATTTCCAGGACACTGGGATACACTGGGTTGACTGAGGACCACAGCTGATTTCATTTACCTGGCATGTTCTCATATAACACAGATCAGCAATCTCATCAGACCCATTCTCACAGTAAGGATCCCCATCACACTGCCATCTATTTGGCACACACTGACCACTGTTGCACACAAAGTCAGATTCAACACACATCTTCTTCACACAAGCACTCTCATCACTGCCGTCTGAGCAGTCTTCACATTTTGCTCTAGCACTGTCGGCAGCAGTGCACAGGCAGGTGAGGGCGAGCAGCAGGCAGAGCACCCCGCACCGTCACCTGTGTCACTTATACTACTCCTATTACCCATGCTGTTAATGTCAGTGGCATCCTCCTTGTACCGTTTCTGTCTTTGTCTCCCCCCCTTTTCTTTTTGTCACTGGCCATTCACCACAAATGGATAAGACACATGATTACTAATTAGGAAAGAGAGTGTAACGTCTGCTATACGGCTGCAGGCAGTGCCAGCTGCAACCTTAGGTTTGTGAAAGAGCCTGCCGGTGGTCGTTTGGCAGTGTGATCTGCATCTCTGCACTCCTGCCCTGCAATAGAGCTAAGTCGTCATTAGCAATAGTTATAACACCGATCTGGGGACTAATAGTCTTTTTTTGCATTGCAAGATAAACCTTTTATAAAAAGAATGCCAGAGTGAAGCAGCACAGCCGCTGCTGCCGCTGCCTCCATGGTCACGTCAGACAGGCTGCAGGGTCCTGATGTCCGTCCCTCTGCTCTGTGCCAACTCGCCACACGCTGAGGGTCAGCTACCGGTGTCCACTGACGCCTCTGGTCTCCCGTAGCAACTCGATCTCGGATGTTCTGCAATTACTTCAATTTCCCCGCGTTTTGCAGCTTCTGTCAGGTTTCTATGTCTCTCAGAGCCGTCCGTGGCTCTGCAGCATCTCTCAGGGCTCTCTCCGTCCAGCGGTAGTCCCTCCGTAGTGTCTCGGGCCTTCCAGCGCCGCTCCGGTCTCTCGGCGCCGCTCCGGTCTCTCGGTGTGTTCAGGTCACAGCGAGTCTGGGTCTCAGTGAGTCCAGGTCTCGGCCTGTGCGGGCCTCATATGTTGCAGGAAGCATGTCATATCATGCTCCTGCCTTTTTCTTGTCACAGTCAAAACATTTAAGAGCAAAAATGGGATACACAAAATACACAAGATACACCGGGCCCATATATTAGGCACCACCACTCAAAACTTGGATAAAACAGCACTTCTTTTCAGTTTGTCAAGCACTTTGTTCGTCTCTGCCCACTCCCCTTGCGGAGAGTACGGAACAACGGATCGGAACTCTGCACTCGCTTTGCAGCAACGCTGCGTCTCACTCACACAGCACACTCGCACACGGAGGCCTCCAGCACATCTCATTCATACCACAGGAATATAATTTAGAATGATAACCAACCAAATAAGTATTGTCTCTGACTGTGTTTTTCATGAAGTGACTTGTAACACTTTGTTTCAAACCCTTACGTTTACACAAATACTTTCAACACAAAATACATACATAAAGACACATACAATTATTAACACTCCAGTTAGTATCCCTCCAGCAGCCGAAAACATACCGTTTGTCTGCAGTTTCAGGAGATCTTTGCTCCTGCGGTGAGCAGCTGAGAGTGGAGTCCCCTCCGAGCAAAAACACTCAGGGTGCACCTAGGGGCGTCCACGCTGCAGCCGATCCCGCAGCCGAGCAGAGTGTCTCCTGCCTGGCTCACCAAAATGACTCACAGAAAGCTGACTCCACAATCAGTAGGATTGTAAAGTAGGTATGTTTACTCAGTTCCATGCAGCATGGGGCGGGTAGTCCCCCCCAAAGTTGTGCAGGCCTAACGTGACAAATTGCTTTAGTAAAAAGTTACATATACATAAACATTCCTATACATATACATAACCTGTCCCTTTATGAACAGTCCTCCTTATTTTAGACCCCTTGGTTAAAGTCTGAACCATGAGGTTGTTTTTGATCTGGTTCTCGGGGTCCGAGAGGCTCCTGTTATCTGGTGGTATAAGCGCAGCACAGCACAGTAGCACATATTCATTCTTAATCAATTGCTCTCTAATTTCTAATTCCAATGTTTCAGCTTGCTCTTTTCTGGATCCACAGGTATTCTACTATTAATGTTCAAAGCCTGACAGACCCCCTCCTCTGTGGATCAAAATACAGGGGGTCTTAAGGGTTCTTTTGGTCATTCTGTCATAAAATACTGGATCATTTTTAATTTACTTTTTAATTTTCTGGGGCCCCTATTGTTCCAATTTCTAATCATTATTCATAATGGACTTTTTGGTCATATATCTGGTAATTTGCTCCCTTTCTGGTCCTTGGTCTTCGATTTTATCTGACCCATCCGGGAATTTTACTAGTGGCAATTCCCACAGCCCTTGGCTGCCCAGTGAGAGTGTCTTGCAGGGGGTTTAGGACCTATCACCCACCCACGTATCCCTCTTCTCACCAGCCCAGCCCCCCCGACAGGAGATTAGAACCAGTGAGAAAACAAAAAGACCTCCACGCTGACTTTAGAAGTCTCAGTTACACTCACACACACAAAAAATGGCAACCGTACCCTTACCCAACCGGACGGTATCTTACGAATCAGTCGTCTTCGTCCAGAATCCAATCGGACGGTATCCACCAGCGTCTCTGCTGTCTTCGTCTGGGATCGAACCAGACGGTATCCAAACGACTGTCGTCTTCATCCGGTTTAATTCCGGACACCGGAATCCAACCGAACGGTATCCAAACGACCCTGTCGTCTTCGTCCGGATCTTCGCGCGCAGAATTACGGGCAAAAAACAGCCGGCAACACGGGAGCTCAAAAAAAATCAAATTCTTTGCTTACCTTTATTCAGGTTCAGGATGGCATTAGTCCCGATCTGACTCAAACAGGAGCCACCAAATGGTGGGGCGCCTCTCCTAGATTAAATCAGAATTCAGGAACTATAGCCATCCCGGACGAGCCCCCAAATTGTTATAAATGGCTCAGGATTCAAATTAGGATTAAATAAAAAAATAGGATTTATTAAAAGAATATAAAGGAATAGAGGTAAGCAAACAGCGCTGGGTGCACCGGGAGTCTCCGCTCCACCAGGACGCACACCAGTTACATCAAGCAGCTGATTTTTATGCACCTAGACTAATACATATTCATTACTACTTCTAAAGAAGTAGATTATTATAATTAGCTTCCGGGGTCCAGTTCCTCCTACTGGAGCATGCGCATCAGTCTCCTCTGGGGGTCTCTAGGGGTCTTTCATGCTGAAGGCTCGTAGTCTTCCTCTCACCCTTTGTACTTACTTGGCACTATTCCAAGTTTATGGAACACTCTCTGTACACTCTCCACAGGTCTTGTCTCCCAACCGTCCTTCAGCTTCTTTTTTCTTCCTCTTAATCTCTTGGCCCCCCCTGGCCAGATACCAAGGATCCTCATAGTATCCCATAACAGTCACTAGTTGTTATCAGTTGTTCTGAAACTCCCAGACATCAAACACAAACAGCTTTCTTATTTGACGCTTCACGAGTAATTAAAACATTCTTCCCCAGCCATTCACAGACACATCTATAGCAGTGTTAAGTTAATCTCGAAGAAGACAGGAAAAAAGGCTGTAACTGTTAGAACTAGAAGTCAGGAATAACAAAAGCAAACAGGTTCATAAATTTAAGGAGTGTTTTCTGAAGACGTGATAAACTGACTGGAATGAGGGGGAGACTGGAGCACACTGCATCTGTGGTTCAAGAATTAAATTGCCAGTGCAGGGCCCAGAGGCAGGCAGGATTCAAACAGAATTATTACATTATTACAGACTTATTTTTTTTATGGACACGAATTTATGGACACGAATTGGAATTGTTAAAACATTCCTCACAGGGTGGATGAGGGAGGAAGGTACTTTTGGTTTCTTTCCTTTGTTTCTCACTTCTCTAGCTTGTTAGAGATAAAGCAATAAATCTTACTATTCTCTATTCAGAGTCTGTTTTGCCCGTTACAATAATTACTGCGTGATCTTCTTGTCCTTACCTCAACCTTTGAGCCCTTTTCATCGTATTTTCTCCCCGTTCCTCTTTGAGGAGGGGGAGTGAGAGAGCAGCTGTGGTGGAGCTCGGCTGCCCACTCGAGAGGAACCGTGACACCATTCCAATGCTTCACTGTCACATGTGAGGGAGAGAAGTTATGACAACATGCTGATTCAAAAGATGTGGCATGAGAAGTAAATATAGAAGTGGACCAACAAATAAGTGCAAAAGGCATAACTGCAGGCTCTATTCTTTCTGTCCTGTTTGATTCTCTTCGAGACTTTTAGTATTAGTGGTATGCAGCAAGCTCTGAAATTGTTCTAAATTAAACTTTTCCTGGAATAAAATCTGTGACATTTCCTCTCTCTGTTGTTTACATCTTCTAAAGATAGAGAATCTCTGTGTTCTGATAATTGATTCAAGGACTGAATAAGCATTTAAGAGACACCAGATAGAATTTCATAAGTAGAAGGAGGGCAGGATGCTCTCTAGTCCCAGATGAATCAGATGTAATTCCCAGATGATGTAGGTCATCACTGAGCTACAGAAAACAGATTGTCTCTAATATTTAGTCTTTCTTTATGCTTAGTTCCTCAACTATTGGTAAGATTGACTTGAACAAGAGGCATAGAAAGTTCCAGATCTGACAGTTGCCTGAGGATTGTTCCTTTCTCCCACGAAATTGTAGAAATTGTCTCCAAAATCCTCCAGCTGAGGAGGATACCAAGTGCTAGACTAAGTGAAATTAAGGACACCACACGTAATATTTTTACTAATTTATATTGCATCTAGAAGGTGGAAGACTAGCAATATCTAAAATTTGTTTTCAGTATTCTCCACAGGTAAATTAGATTAGCTGTGCTCATAATTCCACTTTTAGAGGAACAGCAACAGAAAGGAATTAAGGTAGGGTGACTGTGTTTTTTTATCAGGGCTTGGTGATATAGTACAATAGGATATATGCATGACCAAACTTGCTGTCAAAATTTTAAGATCCAGGATACAAATTGGATTGAGAAACTCCACAGACGATGAGGATCCTAAGATTGGAACTGGTTATAGAATGCATACTATATTAGAAAAGAGAAACTCTGGCTGGGTTATTCAGTTTAGTTTTCATGAATTTTGAAAGGAGAGAGTAGAATAGTTTCTTTAGATCGCAGAACTGCTAGTCAATGTCATTAAATATGCTTAGTAATCACTTGGTATATATGATTGCATCTTGCCCTCAGTTACATGACAACTTCCCTTCTAATTAGATGGGATTGCACCTGTGTAAGGAATGATACAATTGGGCCTATAATATATAGTAAATACTCAATATCTTTGCCAAAAAATCATTTAGTTGCATAATTTAGTGAATGTTAAATAATTATTAGGAACATATTTACTGAAATTCAGTTGTTCAACATCTATCTTCATGCAAATTATTGTTACACTTCAATAAATATTCATAGTAATCAGTGTGTATTTAATTAACATACAATAACTTTCTCATTAAGTCTGAGTTAAATCCTTTTAAGGGGGGGGCATTTCATTTAAAGTGTAACTGGAAATCGCTCTTTGGAAGATTAAATAATTAATCTTATTTTCAGTTCCTAACCCCCCCAAAAAAAGGGCAGTTGATGGCTATGAGGGATTGTCTATTCATATATATAAAAATCCTAGTTTTGATAAAAATACAGCCAAAGCTTTTGAGCACGAAGCAAGAAAGAATTAAAAAATGTTTTATTTAGCTTGTCTGTGATTTAAATGATATCAAAATAATTTATGTGGATGTCACAGAAGTTTTGAAATGAAATAACAGTACAATTTAGAGTAATAACTAAAAAAAGGTACTAATGATTTTAACTTACATCACATAGTAAATCAGGCTGAAGATAAAAAGTGATGACACCTTTAGAAAACACTTCAAGTAATTCCATCACTCTCCTTTTCATTCAGTTTTCACTTTTTTTTTTTTTTTTGCTTAATGCTTTGCTTGATCACAATTATTAAAATGTGTTACTTTTTACAATTGTTTAGTTTTCATCTTTTAATCAAATTAAGAAAGATTCAAATGTTATGCTTTCCTTATTGCTATTTTGTTTTGTGTAGAACTCTGTAGATTCTATTGTGGAATAAACTAAAAGTTTTAGTACATATACGAAAGAATAATTTTCATATTCCAATAATTTGAGATGTACATTTTTTTTTTTCCTCCAAAAATCAACAAGATTTTTAAAATTGTCTCCATTCTCCATTCAAACAAAGCAAAGTCATTTCAAATGTCTTTCAAAATGTCAAGTGCTAAGATGTCATGGAATACCATACTGCATCACATGTGGGACATCTCAGTATGGGATAATGTTCCAGTCCTCCTGGTATGGACTAGAAGGTTAAACTTTAATGCCCCAGTCTCAACAGTCTAAACTCAAAACTAGAGTCAGTCCTTCCTTTACAATGAAAACTCAGTCATTCCTATCAAGATGAACAGTGTCAAATTGGAGAAGCTGAAAAATGACAGTATCAGAAGAATTATTATGTTTGTGCATAAGGTATTCTCCTGCATATAGTAGTATTCTCTTGCATATAGTAATGCAAGGATTCCAATCCATCCTGTAATTAATCCAATTATTATCTCCACTAAGTAATGTCCTATTATAGGACACATTAGCTCAGAGCTGATATTTCCCCTTGTGTTTGAGGAAACTTTTTGCAAAGTATTCTTCACTGAAACTGATACGTCCATGCAGAAAGTTGTATTTTTGCTGAACTAGACTTTTTCAACACAAAATATCAATCAGAAAATTCTCTAAAATGTAATAAAATCACATTTTAAAATTGCTTCTCCCTGTTTTGCTTTCTCCTCCTTAGAAAAAAGCTACTGTGCAAGTTGCAATAGTTATAGAGCCACACTCAGGGGTGCAGATATGCTGAGAATAGATGAAGCTCTGTGCATATGGATCTTGCTCCTGCAAGCAAAATTTTTCTGTAATTTGCAGTGACACAAGTTTTGCAGTGGCAGTAAGGACTTCATTTGCCCTCCTCAGTCTGGGGTCCTCAGACACACTGCATCATATAAAACTTTGAATCTTGAAGTTTCTGTGCACAGAAGAGCAGGAAGCATGTAAGACTTCTGTTCCAAATATCTTATGGTCTGAACATGAGAAGTCCTCCTCTAAGAAGAATGAGACGAATTTGAAACCTGTGTAGGAGGGGCAATTGGGCTTTCAAAGTTACTCAGTAATTGTTGAAACCACTCAATCACTCTATATGAAAGGTAAAAACCAAGACCTTGTTAAACTGAAAAAGAAAAAAAGTCATATTGATTTAGAAGTAGAGGCACAAATCAGTTGTGCAAGCACAGGCATACAATGACATACAAGTTGATTCCTAAGTGCCTATCCAGAACGGTGCAGGGTGCTGGGTCATATCTGCCACTCCTATGAAGATATCGCAGGTAACCCAGGATGTGTCAGATGGTGCTAAATGCACCAGTGTTCAGGGAGGTGAATCACTTCCAAACACTGTGTATTTTGAACAGAATACCTAAGAAGAAATATCTATTCTGCATTATATTTTTCTACAGAGGAATCACGACAGATCTATCAAATGAACACATAATCTGTAAGGTATAGAAGGTTTTGAAGGGTTCTAGTGAAGGGGAAAGGAAGAGAGGAAGAAAGACATTTTTTTCTTCTTTTCCTGTCAACAAGACAGAAAAACTTGCCCGACTTGGGAACTGGTGAAACCTATCTCATGCCTAACAAGCACTAAGCGTTTCTGCCCAAAGACTTTGTTTCCAGCTCACCCCTTCTTCAAAGGCAGATTAATTTTTCTGTGTCTATAATTCTTCTGGCCTGTATATATGATAATTTAAGTACTACATTCCAATATGTAAACCTTTTCCAGGGTTCTTGCTTGGGTTTTTATTTTTGTAAGTACTCATCACTGTTTCTTTCAAAGAGACCATGAAAACTACCTTAGTTTAGGGACTTTGTTCTCCCTCTTATGCTTTATTTAATTTCAGTCCTCAGATAACCTTTACACCACAAATGTATGGAATTTCCCTTTTCTTGATGCTGAAATGAGTTAAATTGGCAATAAGAACTCATGAATGTGAAGCTCATTCTAAGTTTTCTGCATGAAGGAATTTTGTGGTTCTCATCAGAGTATTTTAACATGTTGCTCCTTGTGTTTAGGTTTGGCAAAACTGAATCGTGTTCCCAGCTGCAATTTGTATTTCTTATGATTTTCTTTCCTTTATTACTCACTTCTTTGTTCCTGTAGCATGTGAACCTTTCACTGATTTTGAAATCAAAGTGAGGAAATTCAGCTGAATAGGACAAGGCTTTTAAAATGCATCTCACTACATTATTTATAATAAATTTCCTTTCCAGACCTCATCACATAGATTATATAGAGCAAATAGGCTGTGTGCTTTGCACTGTATTTCACAGATGAGATAACTGAAGAAAACTCAATAAGAACATAAAATAAGACTAATTTAAATTATATAACAAGTATAAAAGGAATGTTGAAAATGCCTGTGATACTTAGGAAATGAGTTTCGTAACTCATTGGAGACTCTCCTGCTTTTGAGTTACTTTCCTTCCTTATCTCTCGAAAACTGATTATGATTTTCCTCCCTATATTCACTATACTTATCTTCCTTTGTGCAGAAGAGTGTGTGTACATGTAGGAGGACATACATTTGTGTTTCTATATTTATGTATGCAAATAGCATACACAATGCTACCACCAATTCTTCCTCCTTCTTGAATCAGTGTGTTATCGCTTCACCAGACTAACAAATTAAAAACAATTTCCAATTTCTTTCACAAATACCTAGTGGCTAAACATTATTAATGCTTTTGTCGGACTGGCATAAATTCAAAAATTGCTCAGTTAGGAAAGAGGAATATAAAGCATCGATTGTTTACAATCAGTTTTTGTAATCTATATTTTCCTCATGGAGGTGAAAGTTTATCTCACTGTATAACAGCAGTTATAATTCCACCATAACTATTCATCAAAACTGATATTTTGAAGCTGCAAATCATTGCTTTCTGAGGCTACAAAGTAAGCAAGCTGCTGGCCTTTCTTTTAATACCCTCCTTAAAAAAAAAAATAGCTGCCAGCAAGTTATAGGTTTATCTCATATATGTGAGAGTACTCCAATAAATCACTTCTGCTCACAGCAATCATAGATTATGAGGCTTTTATAATCATGGAATAAACCCAATAGTCCACTGCTGTTCACAGAAGATTGAAAATCACTGTGTATTATTCTCTTTGTGTGGATGAATGAGTCTCTTGTTTCTCAGGGGCTACCGTTGCATTTAGCCATGCTGTTGGTATGTACCTTGTATATCAGAAATGTTTCCTACAAGTTGGGAAACATTAGAGCATTTTGTCAATTTATGACATCTTTTCCTATGAAAGAATGAAGTACACTTCAGGTGTTTTAACTCCTTAAATTGTTCTTTCTGTTCTCCTTTCTTTTTCCCCAGGTACAAGATAATCTTCCATAAAACAGTGTTTTGAAGTGCTTTGACACTGCAAGAAGTATATGAAAGCCATTGGAACGAAGTCTGTGAAGGAAGTTTATCTTAGTTCTCTCTTGGAACAATTATGGCGATTAGATACACTGATACCTTTGTATCCTTAAAACCACAATATTTGTACAGCAATGATTAGAAGGAGTTTCTTACTGGAAATAGATCTAAAACTATGGTTTTGATGACATCTTTGGCAAAACATTTGTGCTATGAGCAAGATAATGATGACAGATATCAAGGTCAGTGTAATTACCTTCTGTATTTGGATTAGCATTACCCTAGGTGTTACATGCAAACTATCTACAAGCATCAGTCTATTGTTATCCTTTCTTAGGAACAGACCTTCTTACTTTTACATTATGAACATTAATGCATGCACCAAAATAATATATATATTTTTTTAACCTAGAAGATGCATTAGAGAAAATAAAGAGAAAGGAAAAAACAGACCAAAATTGGCTTTAAAGCTGCAGATATGCAAACTCAGAAAAGCAGATTGCAAAATATATTTCATCCAAGAGAGCTGGATTGGAGAAACTAGCTAGCATTTAAAAAAGAACTGGTATGTCAGGTTCCTATTTACATTTTTGATACTCCTGAAATTAATAGATAGCTATTTGCTTTAATCTTTCCGTATCAGCCACAAACTGCTTGTATATGTTGTATCATAATAATTCTGATAGGAATAGAATTTTATTTTAGTGGCATTGAGTTTCTAATTTTCAAACCCAAGTTATTGGATGGGAACTGTGCTTGAGGGTGATATAAAAACCTTACAAAAACAGTGCTTCAGAACTATATATATGTCTTGACTGGACTAAACCAACAGAGGTAGTACCACGCTGATTCAAAGGCACACATAAATGAAAAATATTTCAAAGCTACAGTAACACGATCTTCTGAGTTGTAAGTAAAATGTAATATGATAACAAAAGACAAGGTTAGTAAAACAAGCCTTACTCCTTCAGATTCTTTGTTTAATGCTATTCAGTATCTGGACACAGTAAACTCAGTGCCTCCCCATCCCTCACCCACAACAGATCTCCTGAATTATTTGTCTTTGAAATTACTCATTTTTTCCTCCAGCTGTGTTGCAACATTCAGCTGAGGCTATAAATAAACAACTCTTTCAAATGTCATTGGCTAACATCGTCCTATGCATGGAATAACACTTCCAAATTTCTATTGCATTGTGAACTGGATGTTCCCGGCCTAAAATGTGTATAGCGTGTGGTAATTTGGTATGAACACTCCTGAGTCCATCAAGTTTTACAGCTTCTGCATCATCACTCACAAATTTAAATCTTCTGCCATTTTCATACAGTAAAGTCATGATAAAATGATTCTTAAGCTACAACGTGTAGGGAAAAAATACTCTTTTTCTCAGTGGTGACAGCTTGTCTTTCTCTATTTTTCATCCACACAAGTAGAACGCTGTAAATCCTGTCCAGAAGACACAGACTGGAAGAATTAATCATAGGTTTGTTTATGAGCTGTTTGGAACAGATTAAATGTTGTGTTGACAACACAATTTACAAATTATCTATCAACATCAACAGAAGCATAGCACCTGATCCTGATGTCAAGGTAAGCAGACCTGGGACCTGACCAAAGAGCTAAGCCAGTGTAGTAGACTCCAAATCAGAGCCTCTGAGGATAGTCCCTAAAGTCTACTACTTGCACTCAAGCCTGTTTGCTATCAGCCAAAGACCCCATGGACAAGGAATGCTCACTGTGGAACTAGTCAGCATGAATGTTCAAGTGGATCAGTGAAATGAACAGGACAGTTTTCCCACTACCTAGAGATAAACATATGCCCTGAAACCCTCCAAGTCCCTTCATTTAGTAGTTTAATATTAGTGAATAGTTTATAGATAAGCTTTTTATTACAACATTTAGGCTCAAGTTTTTGCTAGCTCTTGTGTGGATACAGAAAAAAAAAAAAAAAATCTCCATAAACATAAGCCAGCAATGTACCCTTGTGCCAAGACAGCCAACAGCCTCCTGGGCTCTGTTAGACAGAGGATTGCCAGCATTTGAGGGAGATGATCCTTCCTCTCTGTTTAGCACTGGTGAGACCAGATCCATTTCTCAGATCACCACTGTGACAAAGATAGGGGCTTACCAGGGTTAGTCCTGCAAAGAACCATGAAGGTGAATAAGGGATTGGAGTGTCTGACTTATGAAGAGCTCAAACAGCTCAGCTGCAAGATGAGATGACTCAGGGAGATCTTGTCAATATTTACAGATATCTGGTATGAGGGAAGAAAAGAAAGAGACAGATTCTTCTCAGTGGAGGACAGTGAAGAGTCAAGGGAGAAATGAGCACAAACTGAAATACAGAAAACCCCATTTGAACATTAAAAACTATTTTTACTGTGGTGGTGGTCAGACACTGAAACAGGTTGATCAGAAAGGTTCTGGATTTCTCCTTGGAGACATTTGAATCTCCCAGCTGGACATAGCTCTGAACAACGTTCTCTAGGTGACCCTTTTTGGAGAGAGGCATTAGGACTAGATAATATTCAGAGATGCCTGCCAAGCTCAGCAATTCTGTGATTCTGTCTATCTTTCTTAATTTGTCTTTCCTCTGCATTCCATCAACTAAATGCACACTTCTGTTTTTGTAATAGGAAATAGATTGGTAAGTGGAAAAAGCATTTTTTTAGAGATAGCTGAATATAATACTGACCCTGAACATTTCCTATTATCAGGTCTTCACCCAACACCTTACCTTTCCCTCCCCACTATTTTCCTGCTGAATCTTTTGTTGTTTGATTATGCAGTTGCTATGCAAATCAAAATGAACGTTCAAGTCATAAACAGACTCTAGTTTTTACCACAATAGCAGTCAAGAGTAACAATGACAACTAAAAGAGGTAAAACTGTGTGCAGCTGACATTTGAGAAAATCTTCTGTATTATATACAAATAATGTATTTATTTTTCTGTTATTTCATGTTATAGTACTATAGATGCTATATAGCATTCCACAGTGAAATCAAGGGACTCCAGTACTACATGCCACAGTTTTGTGTTGTCAGCACAGTCCTTGATTATGCCATCAACCAAATTTTTTTTAAGCAGTTGCTACATGTTATATCTCAATGTCCACAGTACAAGGAACTGTGAAATTTGAAAACATTAAGGCTGATGTTTCTCTATGACCCAAATGAAGTCCCTGTCCTTTAAGGGTTTGTACTTGCAATACTCTCCAAACTACCCAGTTACAGCACTAGTGCCAGGTTTTGCTTTCAGAGACATTGCAGGGGAGTTACTGAAGGCTAACTGCATTATTTCAATGAAACAGAATCCAGCCGTATCTCTGTAAGAAATGAAACTATAGTCTTTCAAAGGTCTAAAATGGAAATCCATCTTATCATATTTAATTATATAATTTGTATGTACATATATGTTTATATAGAAATCCTGAGTACATCTTTATGTACTTGATATACATATGATATACATATGTATATACTTGATTTATATATAGTGATACACCCTGTTTTACTCCATCAGATAAAATTGAGACAGGACTTTTTTTTTTTTTTTTCTCCCCCAAATTAAGATCTGTTCTGTGACTGGTGGTGACTCACTAGTTGATGAGTCCAGAGACTGGATTTCCACTGAGTAACACTGACATCAGATTAAAAGAAGAGATAATATTTTTAAGGCTCTTAGACTACAGAAGAAGAAACAAAACTATGACTAGTGTGATTCTCTATGAGACATCATTAACTGATGAATATGGGGATCCAGAGACCTCCTTTCTGGAATAAATCCAAGGGTCCTGTATCTCAGAGTGGTAAAGGGTCTCATAAGATCACTCCTGGAACTCCCCATTCCACTTTGGTTCCTCTGTTGTGTTGTTGTTGTTGATGTTGTTGCTGTTTTTTCCCTAGAAACAAAGTTTTAGTTACAGTATCTGATGATCTATTGTTTTTTAACATGTCATGTTACTTCAGCATCTGATCAGAAACTGGAATTTCAATGTCTGATAGTTTCTCATCTTCCCATCTCCCTCCCCCCTCTTTCCCCCATATATTGTTATTTCTATTGTGATTAAATGAGTGATTTAAAAATAATTTTAATTAGCTAAAGTGCAGCAGTACCACCTACCTATGGTAATTTAGAGTAGGATACACCCAAATATGTAAGAGAACTGTGCACTAAGCACATCTGGCTCACAAATGATGACATTTGCCTTAGGTGGAAACTCAGGATTAGAGGGACTCTGGATGATATGAGAGGACTGAGGACAGGACTGCAATCAGCAAGTCAGCATTAGAGACAACAGATTTTTGTGTATATCTATGTTTATCAAAACTATCAAAGTTCTAAAACAGCCTCCAAGATGATGGACTGGATTTTCATCATCTGACAACTAGCTTGACAATGAGTATTCAGTATTTATTAAAGGTTGAGAAGAAAAGGAAGAGTGCCATGAGGATTGATTCATCTTCTAGACATTCCTACACAAACAACATGAGACTCATTAAAAATACTAGCACTTGAGAATTTTGCTGTACTCTGCAAATTGATTCATTCAAGAAGTGCTGTATTTCTCATTGTCTAAATCAATTCATTTGCAGGAGGTGCGGTATTTCTCATTGTTTAAAGCAATTCATTTGCATCTGCTGAATACTCCCATGCTACAAGATGCTTAAATTGTGAAAAATAAGCCCTTTCTTCATGTTACTGGCACTGTACTGCAAGCAACAGCATACAAAATAAGCCATGATGCAAATTATTTCATTAGGTTATTAGATTCTTAGAGATTAATATTAACAACAGGCATTGCCCCATGTAACAATAGGAGCTTTTTATTGCAACAGCTAGTTTTAAAATGGAGTGTTGTCGTCCATCTTATCATTTAGTACCAGATGAGAGTAATAAGAAAAGCACGTCCTCTATCCAACAGCTGGGAATCCCAGCTTCATAGATAAGAGAGGTTGTGTTAGTTTTGGCAAAAACTGAAATGTCCTGAAATATTTTCTAGGAATAATAGGATCTATATAGAAATGCAAAGGACAATTTAAGAAATTTGTACAACCATTAATCTTATGTTTTAAGCTCATTTTGGAAAATGTGGACCTAATTCAGGTTTCTTTTAACTTGCAGTTCTTTGCAGATTTCTGAATAGTTGTATTTGGATATTCTTTGTCATTAGAAAAAAAAAATAAATTCAGTGATCAGAATGCCAAAAATAATTGCTTCAAGCTGAAGTTTATAGAGTAATATATTGGCATTTTAGGATGTAGAATTAAATGTGTGAAACTTAAATGCAAATCTTTTTAGTGGAGTGAGTGGAAAAGGACATCTACCGTACATGTTAAGATGTCTTTTCATCTTTTCAGCTTTTTTTTTTTTTTATTATTTTTTATTTTAAGGAAGGGATATGACATATGCATTCTTTTCTGTAATTTATTAAGTTTTAGAGAATAACTGCTAGTCACCACAACCTGAAATCCTTGAAAATGTAACTACTTACACTGGGACTGATATTCTCAGCTGCCACCATCTTTTTCCCTTCTTGGCTGAAGGACCCTGAACAATGTCATAAAACATCTCAGTCCCAGGCACTTTGGTCCAGCTTCAGCAATGCATTTTGCCTCTCAGGAGCTCATGAAGAGACATTTGATTATACCTTGAAAAAACAAACAAACAAACAAAAAAACACCAACAACAATTCTCATTAAATGTAGGGACTAAGTGCTCCACCTTTTTTTCCCAATATTGATCTAATAAGGCCCAGGAAAATAAATCTTTCTACTTAGATGTGTTTTCCCAGTGCTCCACAATGTTTTCAAGAATTGTTAGTACAAAAGCAAATGCAGATAAATACAGCTGATGATATGGTTACTAGAGATGGTTGTTGAAAAGGTATCTATAGTGAATTTATTAAATATCAGTTTCTCTGTACACTACTTGAATTACTCCCTGAATTACTTGTAGAGCAGCAGTTTGTGAGCAATGGTCAATCTGAACTCACCCTTTTCCCTCCCAAATATTAACCTGAAAATCTTGAACAGCTCTCAGTTTGGGTCTTATACTATAAAATAAGTACTGAAAGATGCCACAGGAACACAAAATGCTTCATGAAAGGGCAAGGCACTTTCCTAAGGAAATATATATCATCTTATTACCTAAATATTTACTGTCTTATTCCCTGAAACAGAAATGAAAGCAGAAACTAGGCTGTGGTCTGCTCCTGTCAGCAGTGCGGTGTGAGGACTGCTCTGTGCAGCTATGAATAAGGAGAGGATGATGTGTACAAAAAAGTTGGAAACTGAAAATTGCATTAGGAAACTGCAGTTGTTTTATACAGCATTCTCACCCATAGCTGGTACAAGGAACTGTAAAGGAAGGTTAGTATGTCACCTTACATTTTAGAAAAAAAATGAGGCTTGGAGGAAAGAAGCAGCTAGACTAAGTCCTGAATTATGGCTGCAGCTGGAAATAAAACCAACTGTTTTTCTATTATTGTAAAAATCAGTAAGCTTCTAGAATTCATATGTTAATAGATGGATGCTGTGAATATGTTGTAAAACACAAAACTAAAGGTTAAGTATCTTCAAATAGATAAGAAACGTGAATTGCTTACATTTTTACAAATCCTTATGTGACTGCTTATTAAGCTTACCACAAAACCTTTATATTGGGAAATGTTACTTGGGTTGCAAAGTCCAGTAGCTTTGAAAGATAGTAGTTACTCATTTTTATATTTCTCAATATTTTTATTATAAAAGATTTTTCCTAAGAAAAAGAAGCTTTCCTAAGAATGCTATCACCTGTGTAGCTTGTAGCAAGTATTTGAAATGCAGAAAAAGAAAAATCTCAAGCTATAGAAATGCCTTTCCTTTCTCTCTTAAAATTCCATTTGGGTTTAGCTGAAGTATCAATTTCATTTTTTTCATCACTTGTTTTTTTAAGGGGAAATTTAGCTTTTTGCAGAGCTGTTATTTGACAGTGAACATTTTAAAGGTCTGGACCAAGGCTGTTACCAACACACCAGTAGGTAAAATAACAGGCATGGTATTTAAAATGCTTGGGAATGAGGGGAACGCAGGGGAAATTTGGCTAGACTTTTTTTTTCTGATTGCTCACTCTACCTGACACAGTTGTGCTAGGAGTCACTTTTCATTGGCAGCTGATTGACAGCACCAAAATACCAACTCCCATACTTCAAATCTGTGTTGTAATGGTTAAGGAGCTATGGGAAAGATACTGTAATTGCACATAATGAGAATTTAGAACAAATATTTTACCAGTTAGATGAAAAACCTGAGTTAAAAGACCATCATTTGTTTATAGCAGTGAATACCAAGAAAGATTAGGAACATTGAATTTATAGTTGCCAGACGTCCTTGAAGGAGGCCTTATTCACATTCTGAGATATCAAAAGCACGTGCAGAGAACTCTTTCAGGCCCATGAAAGTGCACAGGTGGAGCACAATTAAGATCCTATGGATGATTACATCTGGCATTTTCTGGCTACTTAGTCTGGCACCACAGACAACTTCTTAAATACATGCTTTTAGTGGTAATTATAATACTTAAAATTACATGGTTGCATTTTGAGGCATATTATTAAATATTTGAAGATATTTATCATCTGTCTAGCATTTCACAGTGTGATGATGAATTGAAGAGGATCACTCAAATAAAAATCTTTCTTATTTATGCTTCTTGCTTCCCCAGCATTCTTCATTAATAAAGAAAAAAAGAAAAAAAAAAAAAAAGTGTCCTGCAGAGTCTATTCCTTGTTCCTGGGATGTGTTTCAAAAGACCTCCACTCAGGGATAAAGGTTCTCCCGTGCGGAGCAGCTTGCAGGATAGATGCTTTTGATTGTGCATTTTATGGAGGGGATGCTTCCTCCACAGTTCTTTGATAACAGCCTGGCACACTTCAAACACCATGGCAATATAAATGAGGAAAATAAATCAAAGGCATTTTGGGAAACTAAATTGTTTGGGTATAAATTTTGCCTTTGGATATTATGAATGCATGAAACTAAAATAAATGTCAGAGTGTGGTGTGAGTATCCACAGGAATTATTAAACTTTTAAATTATTAATTACACATAACAATTAGTTAAGCAACAAATGGATTTTTAACCACTATTCACAGTGTAAAATAACCTTTAACAAAAGTTCAGGGTATTATGTACCTTTTTAGTCATGATCTCCAAAAATTTTCATAAGGTACATTACAACTTGTTACTGAAGAGAAGACCAAATGCTTTTTACACTAAGGAGTTCATTAAGCCTATATGTAAAATATATTAACATAAAGCGGAACTATACAGATATATTAAGAAAGAAATAAAGGCTATTTGTTCATTATTCAGAATTATCAATCAAAATTCAGATGAGATCCTCTCTTTCAATAACATCTTTTAGTAATATGATGTTTAGTAATATGGCTTTTCTCTTCTTCCTCGAAACCTTTGTGTTTTCATGCACTACTGTTATATAAAAGAAAGAATATTTCAGGTCTTCACGTCAGGATACACACCATGCATTTGGAGATAGGGTGTTTTTCTTTCCTGGAGCATGTTTAAACTTTCTCAGAACAAGAGTATTTTTAATGTGCTGGTTATAGTATACTAAAACCCAAACAAAGCAAGGAAGCTTCAGCTGTAAAGGTTAGCTCCCTTATGGTCCACTGGTGGTTCAAAGCAGGGTAGCAGCTTAAAGTATGGATAAGGTGACCTTCCTGTCCAAAGCACTTCACTTGAACTGGCTCTGTGCTGCAGAACTACCTACCCTCAAAACGGAGTAATGCAGCCATCCATTCAGGAACTGCTTTGACTTCAGAAGCTGAGCTTCTCAGTTTCTACCCTTAACATAATTTTTACATCGTGTTTCAAGTGACCATTTCTAATAAAAAGTAATTTTAACCAAGCTACTAACTGTAAGTCATACAGTTATATGAAGTGAAGCCGACTACCTACATCACCTGAGAAAAACTCATTTCCTAATTGTTTTTAAGCAAGGAAAGGATGTAGGGGGTGATAAGGAAGAGAGGTCATTTCAGAAAGGAATTTAAAGTAAATTTGTTGCATAATTTAGATGTGTATTAATATTTCCTCCACCTGTCTTCTTTGACATCTTGATATCTTTGACAGAGGATGCAAGAATTACAAATATGCCAATACAAATCAAATTCGTTATTTAACTATCTAAAGCACTAACCAGCAGAGTACTAAATGGGCCCACTTTCCATTCTTTCAGCCCTGGCTCATTTAATTCTGATTTGCTTTTTCTTTTTCTTCATCTTCTGGTTAAAGCCTTGTCTCTGTGTAATTACTGATAAAGACACAGCCCTAGTCCTCAAGAACTTATGTTCCAATTCAAGATAAACTCCAACAAGAGAATAACAGACAGCATGAGAGACAGCAAGGCTAAGGCAAGACCCTACCGAAACACATACATGCACTGCTATTTCCGTGTATAGTTTGGTGGATACCACTCTCTCCCTTTTTAAGGAATAAAGGGACACAGAATCAGAATTGGTATATCTTTATTCAATGAGAGAAGAAAGAAAATGAATAAAGCCTTTCACTCTCATTCTCAAGTTTGGAGATAAAGTTACAAATTTTATTTATTTTGCTGTTCAAATTCAGGCTGAAAGGGGATTTAAGCACTGACAACTCATACGTACCAGAGTAATTTTATCTACAGACTATGCTTTCTTACTAACAGACAAAGTAAGTGCTCTTTCCATTGCATTTATTCAATTTATTACAGATGTGTTTTCTCTGGGAGATACTCAGTTCTAAGCATTATTTTCTGCAGACGCTTTTGTAAATAACAAACCTATAACCCACAGCATTCAAATCTTCTACTTAAAAAGACAGGTCCCCGTGTTTTCCTGTAACAATAAAGTTTAACAATTACTTCACTTTTCCATTATTGAATTGTTAAACTCCATTTCTTTCTTTCATGTGTTGTATAGTCTCAGGTCCTTGTTATTTATAAGCACATAGTATGGTTTTGCTTAGGAAAGGTCAATCATTCTGAGATATTAAATGATTTTACTGACTACATAGGAGATCTTATTGATTACACCTTGAGATAATATTTATTTTTTGCTCTGTATCTATTTATTCACCATATTACAGATACTTTAAAGCCAATTATCAGAGTTAATACTGAAAAGGTGAGTAATCTCATTGCTTAGCTTCTGTGTATAGGTTTTCCTTCACTTTTACAAATAGTGATTTATGCAAAGTCACCAAGACAGCTATTGCTTCCATTGTGGAGTTTATTATCTCCAATATGAACAGACAAGTCATTAAGCTCTCATAGAAGGATTAGCATACAGAAAGATCACTACATTGTGATTTTCTGGTTACATGGTTCGATACAATGATGGTTTAAGGAAGTAAAAGCCAATTTTAGCACTGTCATTATAGAACACCGTTTGTCATCAATAGGCAGATATAAATACTATCAGTATACTATTGCTTCTCCATAAAGGGGTCCCTCTATTGTGTACCCATGGGGTCAGTAATATATGAAATGATTTATGAAGAATAGTTTTAGGATTTATCTTTCATATTACCTAAAAGTATGTTTTCAATTTTATCTTTTAATCTAAAAGTCTTATAATGAGGCAAACCTTCTCTTGAAGGTTCTTTTCATGTCAGTGTACTTTTTCTCTTAACAGATGAATTTTCAAAAATAACTAAACTAATTAATCTCTTCTGAAGGATGAAATGATGGGTACTTTTCTCCAGCATTAATTCAAAATGTATCTTGCACCTTCCATTAAGGATGCCCTCTCTGGCATATTATGTTGCAAATTATTTGTGTCCAACGCTGAACAGAAATATAATGTTTACAATTTGCCCATTTTATAATGAGAGTATAATGGAGGAAATAAAACACTTTCAGCTAGCTTTTATGCTATACTGACCTGGTATAAGAGCATTCAGAGCAGTTCTCTGTTGTGCAAGACAGTCAGGGTATGCAGCTCATATTATCATAGGTTTTGGTAATCAGAAAATTCTATAACAGTCAGCAAAGAGCCTGATGGAAAACATTTCACTGACAGTACACCCTGACAGCCAGGACATGTGAAATACATCCCAAAAATGGGCCTTGAAAAGATAACATGGCTGAAAGATCACATGGCTCAGTCGTGTTAGGAATGGGACCTGAGTATCACCATTCTCCAATACACCATATATATCGGGCGGTCAAGATTTAAAATCTGTAAGGGATTCCAAGAAAATAAGTCAAATACTGGCTCTTATTGTGTTTTGTACTAAAAATAATAATAATAAAAAAATCCATGCTTCTGTCTAGGTCACACAGTTCATGTGATGCGTAAGATACTTTCCTTATGGATCAACACATCACCATGTACTTTGATGACTCTGAAACATGGGACTTACAGTGATCAAAGGGAAGGGATGAAATACATACAATCCACCTGTCCCTGAGGTCAGGATAAAATGGGAAGTAAGAATTAAAGCCTTTCATTCAAAAAGCTGAACTCTAGAAGTAAAACACAGATTTCTGAAAAACAGTTAGGGTGGCTGAGATTTTGTGAAATCTGACAATATAATTAATTCAGATTTAGGATGTGAAAAGGGGTATATTCTCTGATACGAATAACTCACCTTCTTTGCAGATGCAAGCAGTAGCTGCTCAGAAAGCAAACTCTGAGAGAAAGGTGAAATTGCATAGAACAGTAGAGAAGCATTTAGAAAAGATCCTTGGAAATAATAGGGATGAGATTGACAAACATCAAAAATTTTCTTTGTAAAAATGGAAAACAGTTAATCTTTCTTCAGCAGCTGTTGGAAAGTTGTGGTTGAACACATGCAAGGGGAATGCTAAAGATATAAACTGCAAGAAGGTGTCAGCTGGGACTGCTGAAAAAAAAGTCAAGTTACTAACGGGTAGGATTGGATAGAAACTGACAGAGACTACTTCTTTCAAATGCAGTATGTGACTTGTTTACCTGCAATAAAAAGCTCTTGATGATCCAAGAGGTCATGTCCAGTTCCCATTCCCTACTAAAACATTCTCTATATACATCTTTTTTTTTTTTTTCATATTTGTTTTTGTGTCCAACAGGATTGTGTTTTGATGTTTTCACATAGATTGTTCTAAAGCATTTCAAGAAATAAAACTCTAGGACTGTCAACCAATGACCAATTGTGTAAACATGTGAGAATCTCTTGTTTACACTGAAAGTCTCAACTTGAAAACACGTTCATATTTATCTTTGTGTGCATATTTCACAGAGATCAAGAACCTTTCTTTGCTATCAGCTTGACTTGATGATCATTTTATCTAAAATATTATTGTGTAATGAACATGAAAGCAACATCTGCCTCATTTTACGTTATATTGTCTCAAAGGCAAAAGCACATAGAAGACTTTTGTATACTTAAGAAAATTTGATGGAACACTATTTTTTTCTTGATTTCCATTTCACAGCTAGTGATGTAGTTTGCCTTCAAGTCTTAATTAAATCCTAATTTATGTATACAATAAGAAGCATAACTAAGATTGCTCTAAACCAACAGAGATAGATAACTATGAACAGAAGTTCTCTCAAATCTTATCTTCCACCACTGACTAGAGAAAATGAACTTTACACATGCATGTAATTTAGATGCTACTTAGAAGAAGGAATTCAAGTCCATAAGCTCTAGACCTGCACAAAGATAGTTATGTCACTGTTTTGTGAAAGGAACCTTTGATAAGATACTTTAGACCCATGAGAAATTTATTGACTCCAGAAGAGCGTGCCACGGCTAATGTACTTCAGCAAGAAGTAATTTATCACTAGCCAGTTCGGTAGCATCCAGTGGCCTAGAATGACGGAGTTCTAATTAAATATTAAAAATTATCAGAGAAAAGCTGTATTTAATAAAACTTTTCTCTGTAGTACGCCAAGATATAAAAATTAATAGATCCTAAGCCCAGGAGGGTCTCATATTATAATCTAGTTTGACTTCAGAAGTAATATAGGCTAAAGAGCATGGAGCATGACAGTTCTTGCATGTAATCAGCAACTGTTTTGAGTACAGGAGTTCTTAAAAAACAAAAAGAAAAAGTATTCTGTATTGGTTTAAAGACTTCTACAAAAGGAGAAACTACCACACCACTCAGTAAGTTAACTTATAGTAGTCAACTATTCTCATACATAATAAAGTATCAGACATTTTGTCAAAATTCAGCTTCGAACCATTTGAGTAATATCTTTCTCCGCTACATTTAAGTGATGTCTGCTATCAAATAAGCCTGCTTCATGTAGACACTTGATTAAGTCACCTCTTAAACAACTGAAGAGATAAGTTTTAAACAGTCATTTTGAAATGAATGAGTAATAAACTGAAAGTTTTATGAGAATTTTGGTCTTCATATTTTTATGTTGTTTCAGACCAAAAAACTTAAATATGCCATTAAATACAGCTATACAGGTAATCATGAATTCAAGTGACCTGAACTTTCTTATATTGCCTTTTCTCTCCTATATTGAGACTCAAACAGTTCTTAAAATGCATACAAAATGTTATAAAACAAACAAACAAAAAAGCAGTTAATGTTTTAAATTAATTTTTCTACACTCATTTACAAGTTTTTACTTTTTATATTTTCAATAAAATGATGATCTTCTGAGTAAGAAATTTAACAATATGCTATTACAAAGAATAAATCTTACAGGTGTGTGGGCTGCATTGGATTGTTCAAGTGTTTAGCACTATGTTTAACACGAAGAGAACACTATAAAAGTCAGATTCATGTTGTTGGAAATATTTGGAAGACTTGAGAAATAGGTATTTTTGAAGAAGCTTGATTGTCTGTGGAAAGGTATGCAATACATGTATATGTTTAAAATTAACAAATAGATATTTAAAGCTCAAACTCATTCTTCTTGTCTCTTAAGATATACTGGTCTTGGTAAGTGTTCATCAGTAAATATTCTGCAGCTATGCTTATAGACTGTAATGAATAACATTCAGCAGCAATAGCATAGCATCATCCCTTTTCCTTCAGAGCATGTTTTTCTTGATTCATTCATCATTTATTCCAGCTTTTTACAGTTACTCCATAAAATCAGCCACACAGTATATTCAACAAAAAGGTTATCAAAAGTAGAAATGTCTCAAATGTTAAATTTGTTTAGTAAGTATCACAGGTTTATGAATATGGAGTATATGAGTTTATCATATAAAGCATAGAAAGGAACTAAGATCTGCAAAGTCAAACAGGAAAAAAAAATAGTAAAAAAGTCCTGAGGCTAGGAAACTCTTTAAGAAATACAAAATTCTTATTTGAGTTTTCACTTCTAGCCCTTCAGTCCCTTCAGAAGTTTATGTTCTCTAATACTGGTACTTTCGTCTGGGGGAGATAGTAGGTTTTTAATACGGCTATTTAAAACCAATTTGAAGTTTATTTTCCAGCAATATTATTAGTCTGTTTCACTTTTTGATTGTAGAGGTCTTGGTTGTCTTGATAATGTCTAATTCTAATACAAACAGGAGTCTAACAGAATTATGAACTTATATATTTACGTTGTCAAATGACTTCTAAACCTTTTTCAAATCAAAGGAAATTTTAATGTAAATGAGGTAAATTTGCCATTTTGCCCACATATTATAAATGCAATAAAAACAGCAGAGAATTTTGTTATTGAAATCATAAAGTATTCATGCTGTTAAACAACATAAAATTAGTTACATACTGGAAGAGTAGAGTGTTGATGAAGATAAAGTGAAAGCATCTAGCTGCTCAAAGACAAAGAAAATTAAGTTAATATACTTTGTCTTGCAGGTGTAGAGTAACCTAGTAGTCACTGAAAAAGTTCATTAATTTTCATGCAATTAAATATAATTAATAAGTCACCCCAGGAGCATGTGTTCCTGAGAGATAATGTCAGCCCTTGGGTGTGACCTACTATGAGATATTATCTCAGCGTGGCTCAAATTCCATACTCCTCCTGAGCTAATAAAATTAAGATTTTCTTCTTAGGTCTACTTTGCTAACTTTGGCTTTCATACGCATGATTGGCAACATTAATATGACACTCAGTATGACTATGAAAAAGAAAACACACAACAAAATGATCTCTAACTAAATTAGTGTTAGAGGGAGGAGATATATAAGTCAAACTTGGGATAGCACGTCATGCACTAGCAGAAGTCCAAAGAAACTTTTGAAAACAAAAATATAAAAGAAGTTTAGTAAACCAGCAAGCAAAATTATATGATTAATTTACCTACCACACTTAATCAAAGTTTGGACTAAATATCATCTGAAATCATATACTCTTGATTATACAGGAATGCCTAATTACGCATTAACAAAATTCAGGTCCTCACTGAGGACTAAAAGACTTAGAGATAGCATGCCACTGAGGATGCCTTTCAGAGCCCTCTGCAGTTAAGGATCACTTATTTTCTACCTTATAGTTACAAAGAAAATACAAAGGCATCTGGAGATTGTGAAGAATGAACTGGATGCATGTTTGAGTACTAAGAAAAGAGTGGAGGAAAGAGGAGAACGATGCTATGAACTGCTAAGATTACATAGAAAGGTCCTCTAGGTATTTAGGTGTATTTGCTGCAGTACCTCTAAGGATATCAAAGTCAACAAAGGAGGCAAGGTATTACAGAAACTACTGATTTTTATCAGCAGGTTGTGAAATGGTGTAGGTCTCTCTATAGCAACAAGCCTGATCAAGGAACTGCAAGGTACGTCATTCGAGAAGTTAGTAACGTTTATAGATGACCAGATCTCAGTGACCTCACTGAAAGAGAACTTGAGAATTAATAAAGGTTAGGCCTTAGACTCAACATTATGAAGCTCATTAAGCACTTGATGAAGCTGTGAAAATGTCATGTGCAGCAGCCCCCTAACAATCAAGTGTTTGGCAATGTGGGGATGAGGGATTAAATTACTTGTGAAGTCTCATCAGAAATGCTTAAAAATCACCTAAGTTTGGAATCAAGTGATAAACCAGCTGTAAACAACATAATTTCGATGATAAACAGCTTTCTCTAAATACACATCCTTAAATTTTCCAGTAGTTATAATGTAAAAGAATCATCTCTTGTACACCAAATTTCAGAAAGCAAGGAGATTCCAGATTTATCTTTCAAGCATCTATAGTACTTGTGAATAATGATATATCTGATTGTAATGACATTCTCCTTCAGAGTTTATATGGTTCTGTTTCATGTTCTCATCATTAACATATCTGTGCTTTATTATGTATGGCCTATCCAAAGGATCTCCTCTCTGCCTGTGAAACACGCCATTCCAGCAGACTACAAAATAAACCTCTTGTGCAGGTTTTTGAACAGGCTTGAAGATAGAATCATATCATAAAATTATAGTATGGTTTGGGTTGGAAGGGACCTTAAAGCTCATCTAGTTCCAGCCTCCCTGACCTGGGCAGGGATGCCGCCCCCTAAATCATGTTGCACAGGGCTCCATTCAACCTGGCCTTGAGCACTTCCAAGGACAGAGCATCCACAGTCTCTCTGGGCCACCTGTTCCAGTGCCTCACCTCTCTCTGAATGAAAAATTTCCTCCTAACATCAAATCTAAATCTTATTTTACATTAGTTTCTTTTAGTTTAACACCATTCCCCTTGTCCTGCCTATGCAAAAAGTCTCTCTCTACCCTAAGTTCCATTTAAGTACTAAAAGGCTGCAATGAGGCCTCCCCGTAACCTTCTCTTCTTCAGGCTGAACACCCCCAGCTCTCTCAGCCTTTCTTTACAGGAGAGGTGATCTATAGCCCTCTGATCATCCTTGTGGCCCTCCTCTCAACCCATTCTAACAGGTCCACATCTTTGTGGATCTTTGGATCCTGTGCTGGGAACCCCAGACCTGGCTGCAGCACTCCAGGTGGGTCCTCACAAGGGCAGAGCAGAGCACAACAATCCCCTCCCTTGACCTGCTGGTCACTCCTCTGTTGATGTGGCCCAGGATGCATTTGACCTTCTGGACTGCAAGTGCACACTGTTGGCTTGTATCAAGCCTTTTGTCCACCAGGACCCCCAAGTCCTTCTCTGCAGGGCTGTTCTCAATGAGTTCTTCTCCCAGTCTACACTTGTCTGGGATTGCCCCAACCCAGGTACAGCACCTTGCACTTGACATTGTTGAACATCATTAGGTTCATATGGGCCCAATTCTCAAGCTTGCCCAGGTCCTTTCGGATGGCTTCCCTTTCTTCTGGTGTATTGACTGCACCCCTCAGCTTTGTGTCATGCACACTTCACGAGGGTGCACATAGTACATAGTTAGCTGAGAAGTGGACCATGCTAATGTTGGAGAGACTCAGTGTAACTGCATTTATTATAATGTTAATTATATGAAAGTGCTTACATCTTTAGGCATAGGAATATCTTATTGTAAATCCAATAAATATCATTGCATCTGGTTTAAAAATTCAAAATTCATAACAGTAACAAAACATTTAGTTCTACTTTTAACTAACAGATTGTTTTTCTCTCATTGTAAAGAAATCATTGGAAAGAAACAAATCTCCTGCATCTAGAGATATTCTTCAGGTAACAAAGTCTGGTAACAAAGGAGACCCAATGTCCCAGTTTTCCTAGCAGAGATGCAACATCCATATTTATTTTATTATTATTATTTTTTTTTTTAATATGGGTCACTTTAGACCAGGATTCTAATCCCTATCAAAAACCAGAGAAATGGCAACTCTCATAATCTTATCCTTCTAAATTCTGCAAGGAAAGAAATTTTACTGGAAGAGGCAGGTTTTGGTTTCCAAATCTTTATAACAGCTTTTCAGCTTCATACAAACTAAATCTGTCGGGATGGAAACAACAACAACCTCCCCCCAAAACAAAGGATGGTTTAAAAAAGCAAATTAAATTAGATCTCTGCTACAGCTTCCACTGCATATGTCCGCTTAGGCGGTCTGCCAAGAGGATTTTAATATAATAGTCATTCATCCATAGACCCATAACTGGTATATGCAATTATATAATGCTTCTAATGACTCTGTTTGTTGCTTATCTAATCCCTGTAGCTTGCAGTGGTGAAAAGAAGTTGTTCCCTATTGACACCTGGCTTTGAACATGGAGGAGACTGGTCAAGAGCTGCTTTAAAACTCCAAATAAAGAAAGATGAGGAAGATTTCTGATTTCATCAACATGAAACAGGTGATTGTATTAATGATGATCAATAGAAAAGACTATGACAGGTCTTGTTTGCATTTCAAATGGCTGAAATCTTGGGCTTTCTGTTAACATTTAGGCTTCTGGTTAAGCAAATGTCTCCTTTGCCAAAAGCAGGTATAGAGCACCTGTAGCTGCCGTGCTTTCAAAAAAAGTTGCTGGGTTAGGAGCCAGTGAATTAAAAAGTGGCCTATGCATTAAAAGTTTGTTAATGATTTACTTCCAAAACACATTGGGATTGGGAGACTGAAATATACATGTGATGTTATTACTAATTCATTATTGCTGCTTTTCAAAGTATAATCTGTATAATTTCCTTTGATGGCCATCCTGAATTTTCAAATTTATTTGAGGTAAGGGCTGATTATAACTTTTTTGGAGGGCAAGGGGGGTAGTTACAAGTAATACTTCTTATAACAGGTATTATTACTTACATCAGATCCCAATAGCTCTATTTCATTTCTATGGCTTTCTAAATGGTAGCTGAAGATAATGCTGTGAAACATTAGATAATCTCTTAGCCTTTTAAACCCTGTTCTTTTAGCTGAAGGGTTAAATTTTTAAATTCCAGCCCTTACCCTCAGATCATGGTGTATCCACAGCTCAAGTAACCTTTATAGCAGCAGAAATTGAATGTCTTATTTCAATTATTAACCTAAGTTTAGTTTTTTGGATTTTTTTTTTATGTCTTCCTTTTGATTTTTGTGAAGCTAAATAAAATTTGGATGTAGAAACATTAATGTGACTAGCACATCTTTACACCATGACTACAGGAAGTCTTTTTGCTTACTGAGGTAAAGGGACAAATCAAAAAATAACTATCTGATTTCTTTGTTTGTATCTTCAACACAGTTCATTCATCTTCTATAACACAAAAGACTATTTCTTGACAAAGAATTATGATGCTATAAAAGAGATCTTGGAAAGGTAAGATTTATACATATATTACATCCGGCAGACAAACGTTCAAAGAGGATTCAAATACACAGTTGTCTTCCTGAGTCTTGACTGCAAATAGTCTTCCAAGGCTGAAGAATACCAAATTCCACCATTTAAGATGAGGTGGCACCTGGCATCCTACATCCACCTCACAAACAACCTCGTGGCTGTAGGGCTCTGTGGCTGGGTGAACTGGGAAGCAAGGTTAAAATTCACTTCTTTGGTATTGAATACTGCCATTGCTTCTACTTATGGAGATGTATAAAAATTACAAAAGCTGCTTTGTTGATTTTAATGTGGGTTTGTATATTATGAAGAAAAGGTCAGGTACACCCCCTTGCCTCTGTCAGATTTTTTTTAAGGTTAGCAGAATTACATGTTTTAGCCCAAACCAAGAGGCACATCATTTCTTAAAGTCAAGAGATATTTCAGAAACTAATATGCAAAACCAAGAGATGCTTCAGAAGGCAGTATTTTTGACTGAATCTCTCTCTCTCCCACCAAGTAACACCCTAGAAGGACTCGTGTAGCAAATATGGGTTACTCTCAGCATTGTCCAGGACCAAGCACCCGTTTGTGCTTACACTTATTCATAATAATGAAATCATTCAATCATAGAATAACCCGAGTTGGAAGGGACCCGTAAGGATCATCAAGTCCAGCACCTGGCACTGCACAGGTCTACCCAAAATTTTAGACCATGTGGCTAAGTGCACAGTCCAATCACTTCTTAGGCTTGGTGCAGTGACTACTTCACTGGGAAGCCTGTTCCAGTGTGCAACCACTCTCTCAGTGAAGAACCTCTTCCTGATGTCCAGCCTAAACTTCCCCTGCCCCAGCTTAACACTATTCCTGAAGGTCCTATTACTGGTGATTACGGAGAATAGGTCACCTGTCCCTCTAATAATACTAAATAGATCTTTCCCTTAGGCTGTTTCTAGGATGGCTGTATATTTTCAGGAAGAAAAGAGAGACAGGTTCTTGTTCTACTTCCTGAAAACTAATCAACATCTCTTTCTGAGTGACCGCAGCCCCTGGCATTCACAATATGCTTCCACAGTTGGGCAGTCTGCATGATGAAACCACTGTCTGGTGAGAGAGAGCTGGGACTGTCTAAGGGTTTACCTACCTGTCCTCCATCTGTCTTTACTCACCAGTTGTGCTCAAGCCCCTCAAGCAGGGACAGCAGGACTGGATGCACATAAAATCTCTTTTCAGTGTTTCCAATGTAAATAATTGTTGGAGGTCTGAGAGGCAGAGAAGGAAGATAGATGTGCTATTCAGCTACCACCACCACTCCCGTCAAGGCCCCTATATATGGGAAAAGAGTTGAATTGCCACTTGGATCCAGAAGAAGAAAAAGATATAGAGTCCTTTGCTCATCCTTCCTTTGATCCCACAAAACTGTATCAGGAGCCAAGGATCCTGACAACTATGACTACCTCTTTCAGGTTCCTGTCAAGCTCTGTAGAAGAGCACTTTACAGTCTTTGGAACAGACAGACTGACAAACCCCAGGACTGCTTAGTTATTTCATCAGCTACCAAATGGGTTTGAATGCACATTTCCTTCAGCATGCCTTCCTCTCAGCCTCAAGTATGGAGCTGCTGCAAAGCTCAGTACATTTGAAATAACTGTAGATAGAGAGGAAGGGTAGAATTTGTCACAGATGATCACATTCATTTTGTGAAAATAACTTTATCGTACTTGGCATAGCAATAAGAAAGCCTGGCTAGCTGGCCAGTCAGCCCTAAGAAAAAGTGTGCAGCATCTGTTTAAGTCTCTGCAGTAACACAATCCATGCATGGCATTAGGTTGTTGCATCATTTAACACAACATAAACCTCACTCACCTTTTCTTCCCTCCCATTGCTACTTTCTTCCAGTTTCTTCTCACTCTAACTGGCTGCAAAAATGCTTAAACATCTTTCCTGCTTTAAAATTCCTGCTTTTTTCCCCACTAATTTCAGTTCATCATTTTTTTTCTATGCTGCTTCTCTGGGAACTGTTGAACCTGCGTACAAGAAGCATTATATATTCATTCTGCTTCATAAGATGATTTGTGTTTTGTTTTTTTTTTTTTTTCCTTTTTTTTTTCTTTTTTTTGGGGGGGGGAGACCAAAATGCTATACAAAACTAAAATGTATTGTTATAGTAAGTCAATTTCCTACAGAAAGAAGCACAAATCATATTTAATCAAATTTAATGAAAGATTGCCATCAGGTGTCTAAATGTCTCACTTGCCTGTTTAGTTGAGTTATGACAAACAATGGTACTCAGAAAGTTAACATAATAATTCAACACTTTTTTATTATTATTATGTGGATCTATGTTATGCCAGCTCTATTGAACTCATTTGAAATAATGTGATTGAAAACACCCTAATTCAAATACACAATAGAAAGAAATAGTTCTTTATTTTTCTTGTTTCAGAACAATTGTTTCATTTAAAAATATTAATAAGCTGATAACTGAATCTCTTCATTATAATATAATGCTCAGCTGCATGGGGAGCTATTCTTTATTCAGTGGGTTACACTTTGGTGTATCATGGGGAGAGAAAATGTATTAGTCTGTATTCAGAGTTTGTATAGAAAATGAAACTGTAGGGTAATAGAATTGCATTTTTATACTAGTACTGTTATTTGAAAACAGAAGGGCAAATTTTAAATGGAAAATTCTAAGCAGTAACTGTTAGAAAAGTCACATCTACACTTGCTTTCATGCCTGTCTGCTGAGCCATACAGTTGTGGTGTGTCAGCTGTGCATCTCCTCACATGGTACATTCAAACCAGAAGGGCCATTGGAAATTTTGGTTGTCTGTGAAGCCATATGGTTTCTGTCACCTGTTTCTGATGCCTCAAATACTTTTGTTATTTCTTTTAAAGAAAGAAATCGTGCTACTAAACAGTTTTCAGTAGCATACTGCAAATAATGGATAAATGCAAAGATAAAACAAAGATGAAAGAGATGAACCAAAAAAGACTAACTACAAGATGTTAATCATGTCCACATATTTTATTCTCAGATCATAGTGAAGTTCTGCACTGAGGTCTGCAGCATCCAGGGGTCTACAGTAGAGTCTGAGCTACACAGGAGCTGCAGAGGTGTACAGCAGGAACAGGAGCTGCATATGAGAAACAGCCGCTCAGTGCTCTTCCAGAGTTAATTAGCTCTTCTCTTCAAATGAGCTAATTAGCCTGAGCACAGCCCTGCACTGACACAACCATACTGGTCCTGGAGCTGACTCATTAGCTGGCTTGATATCCTCTTCATTCACTAATGTAGATACTCAGAGCTCAGAAGAAAACTATGTCCTGGTAGTTAGGTGCTAGATTCTGTACTAATTAGTATTTGAACATTTTATAAAATGTGGAAGAATTTCAGCAGAAATAAAATCAATATTCCAAATCTCAGTGTTTAGGGCATTCATCTAGACAGAGGAAGAAAAGCAGGTCAAATTCTTGGTTTTGGAAACCGGGGTAGGCAACATTCATTCTTATTCTAGTTAATTTTTCACAGTTAAAAATGCTATCAAAAGTTATGCTGTATAGAACCTAAACAAACAAACAAAAATGTTTTCAAAATTCTTGGTTCTTCCACTAAACCAAGATTCAATTACCAGCACAGTCCTAATAGCATATACTTATTATTGACTGCACTTGAGGCCAACCACAATGAACTGCTGCCTGAAGGTTAAAACCATTCCTAGGATTAGGTAATATTGCCTGAAGCCAATCGCAAGGAGCACTTTAATACCTCTGGGCAACAGTTTACTGCAATTTCCCTCAGACCCAGTCAGTGATTAATTAACCTTTCAGAGTCTTCTGAGTTAATGGAAAGTTTGCTCTGGAAAGCTCTAAAGACTGAAGCATGAACTGAGATCATCAGCAGCAGTAGCAGCATATACATGATACTGGTAGATGAACCACTGTTTTCAATGGGTGCTAGGCAGTTGCTTCAGCCTGAGGGCAGTCATATGCTCTATTTAGTCAAATGAGTTTATGTGAAGTTATCACAACTACTAAGAGAGGTTTCTGCATGTATAAAATTACTACTGCTTATCTTATAACTGAAAGTTATCTAAAACCAACTCAGCTTGAATTCTATGTATTTTCAATCAACGTGTGTATAAAAGGATTGGGAAATTGCTATGTGAAAGATATAGAGCAACAACAACTAGCCCAAATGAAGAAGTAAAGGTTCATATTTCTACTCACTTCAAACTTTGTGCGTATTTGGATGTGGATGTCAGCTGTATGCAAGATAAAGAAAGATGCTTGTAAATAGTATTCAGTTAATTATATGCCTACCAAATCCTAGGCTTGTCTAGGTAAATAGGGTTTTCGGGTAGGACCAATCTCCAAGCATGTGTTGGGAAAGTAATTGCAGTACTTCATAAAAGCACCTTTAAAAGATTATCAGCTTAACAAGTGTCAAGAAAAATTAAATAACACAATCCTACTAGATAACTACTAACTGTCAGTAGCACGCTTATTTGAGACTTCAGCATCCCTACATTCTGAAACTGCTACCAGTTAAGAGACTGTATTAAATGCAGGTCACTTAAGAACCCCTAAAGCCAGCACTGCAGCAAGACATTTAAATGATGACACAATGAGTTACAGTCTGCCAGCTTGGCACAGATTCAAAGTGGCAGCAGCTGAGGTGTGCTTTAAAAATAGGGATTTTTTTAAATTGGATTCAAAGTCAATTAAAATCCCATTAGAAACATAATTGTAGTGATACAAATCATAAAATAATATCTTTTACTATAAACTATAAAACTGAGGAAGCTTACATAATTAATACTACTATGTATTGCACAGATAGACCCATACCTTTCAATCACGTACAACCTACATGTCAAGAGAATGGCTTTGAAATGTAGAGAGTACAATTTCAATAGGAGGCAAACATGCATGGCACGGGATTCAGATTGTATTTCTTCAGATATCTTCAATTTCCATCACGTCTTCAAAGCCCGAGATCATACCTTGCTTTTGGAGCTTAAATGCCAACAAATCTAGATTGTAAAACAATGAGACATGCTACATGATGGTGGCAGTCAATTCAGTAAAGTGACTAGTGGCCATTCAACACATTTTTGATCCAAGCATGAGAAAATAATCAGCCATTTTTGTGCTGGTGTAAGGCCAGCGCAGGTCTTAAGCAATGAAATTTTGTCCCTTTATGTTTTATCACTTAATTGGTTTTTGAGAGTTTTAGAGAGTGTAGGTTAAAAAAAAAAAAAAAAAAAAAAAAAAAGAGAAAAGAAAAGCCAACATATTTTGCACCAAAAAACAAGATTAAATTTTGAGTTTATTTTGTCATTAATTCTCGTTTTCCTGAGCTGTCAGTCTTGCTTGGCCTTTCCTATTAAAGCCACCCCCATAGTTCCAGGTGCTGGCACTAAGTTCTTACGCACCATGCTCTAGGCAAGGTTGGATTATTATCTCTTTATTCTCATGGGTTTGTACTTCTATATGTCAGTGTTTGTAGTACAGCGAGTAAATTAATGACCCATCCATTTTCTGAATAGGTAAAATGAGAAAGATAATTTTAAAAACAACTTTTCAGATTTATAGTAAACTCAGCTTTCACTAATCTTGTTTTATACAGCATTTTAAAGACAATATTGCATCACTAAAATTTGCCAGTTACAATGCATTATCAAATTTTCTTTTTTATTATTTTGCAATGATGATTTAAATACATATCCCTGTAAAGATTAAGTGTATAATTTAATTGTCCTTGTATCAGATGAAAAAACCATGATTCCCCACAGCAGCCTATTGACTCCTTCAACCTTGCCTCTTGAAACCTTACTGAACGCAGAAGCTGATACTGCAGGTTTTATATTTATAATGATTAATTAATTCTGCACTAAGCAATGTTCCTGACTGCAAGAACAAAATCCACTTTAGAAAACATAAATGACAGCTTGCCTAAAATAATTAACACCAGTGCTGATAGAATTGGGATGTTCTCCCTCTGCTTTACACTAGCGTATTTGAGAGAATTTAATTACTAATATTTCTGACTAGCAGAAGAATTGCATTAAAGAAGCACTTGATGTGGTAGGATTGAAAACTCATATAAAATATGTTACAGAAATATAATGTGGATTGGATAAATGCTGGTTGAAAATGAAGATATAATTAACCCACGGCTAGGCATACAAGAATATTTCAATTTTTTGAAGCAAACCAGAACATGTTAAAAATAACCTGCGCGATCATCTCACTCCCCCACCAGTCTCACAACCAGGTAAAGTTTGGCTATGCAGCACAGCAAGCTGAACTTTTTCACCCCTGTGCAGAACATGTCTGATAAGCTCTGTCCTGATAAGAGGAAGGTCTCACCAGTGAGCAAAGCATGGGTGCTTTGTAGCCTGGCCCATCATGCCTCCTCAGCTGCAGCAGGAGCTCTCTGCTCTCTATTCATTAGGGACAGAATTTGGCCCTTAGCATGCTGAATGATGTAAACCTACATGTTAGATTGGACAAGGCCTTGAAACAGGACAACTCTTTCCTGAAAGGGGACAGTGAGTATTTTCTGTGGGTTTGATGGCCTTATCTGCCAATTCTAGCATCGTGTAACTGCTCACAGAATTTATTAACTTCAAGCTGAAAGCTTAGGTGACTGGTTCCTGTGATATAAATAAATGTGGCAGGAGCACATAAGAGTCTGCTGTATTTTCCTTTGAATTGCTGGGGAGATTACATAAAATTATGGTAAAAATGCAGACTCCCAGCCAGAGCAAACAACGTAGTTATTGTCACACTGCCTCTCTCAAAATGAGGTCTTCTGTGAGTAAAATGATATAAGAGAATCTTCATGGCTTTCTCCCTGTTAATCCTTATCACCCTACAACCTCCCTATTTTACATGTGTACTGTTTAAAAATCTGAGTATTGGAAATTCAAATCTTCATTGCTTCAGGCAAACCTATGTGCATGGTTGTTAGGCAGAACTGATGCACATCTCCATCTGCAACTGATATTTGTTGTTCACTGGGTGATGTTCAGGAGCTTCACCATCACTTGGAGGTGGAAGTTTATGAAGGTGTAAATACCTGCAGCACACCCACTTCTTGTTTCTTAGATGTTTTTCTTCCACATGACACAAAGGACCTGAAAGCAAAGTCAGTTGTGTCCTCACCACATCTGGGCAGACTTTCAGCACAAATGTCATCAGGGGTATCACAGAAAATCTCAACTTTATCAAAGGTCCAATGCTGCAAGACAGAAAGTCCACAAAGATAAATGAACAGCCATCTGGCCTATTTTCCGACATGTTCTATCTTCTCTAGTGGCTTGCAGGCATATGTTTTGCCTACACATAGCCTTGCTTTGCATTGCCTGTAAACCTGTCTCTCTCAATGTGAGTGGAAAAAGGGAGAGCCAGAAGGCTTGATTTACTGAAACAAATGGAGGCAGATGTAAATTGTAGTCCTTAGGCAGTGCATTCTCCGCACTCTAGGTGGGATTCCTCCTAATAAGTGGTAGGGATTGGAAAGAGCATGAGAAAGCAATCTGTAATTGCTCTTTAGGTATTCCTGCTTAATACTAATTATTACTTAATAATGCATAACATTTATATTTCCTTGTACAAGTTAAAAGTGCTGTAAAAGCATTAACTGGTTAATTCTCAGGACACCCTTGAGAGGTGGGCATGAGTATTATCTTCATTCCATACTTCTTTCTATAATAAGGAAACAATTAAAATGAAATTGATCAGCTAACTTTATAGAGACCCTAATTCCTACAAATAGGAAATAATAGGTCTAAATGAGTATACTTCTGGGTGTTTAAAAGCAGTATTCATCAGCTGGATTACAGCTGATTTTTCAATGTAATTAACTTTGTATCCAAAAATCAACTTTATTGGTTCACTTCTAGTATATTAAGCACAATAGGAGGGATGCCCCATTTTCTCTGGCAATAATCAGGTTCCCTTCAGCCTTGTAATTGATTCAAGCAGGAGCCATATTATTGTCTAGTAAAACAGAGCATCCCTCCTATTATCCCTTAAGTAGCAGTCAGTCTGGGAAGAAAACAGTTACAATGATATATGAAGTTAAGACAGATGCCAACTAAATAGATATCTGAGTAAGCTAGAAAGAAAGAATTAAATAGTTTGAAGAATCAATAAAGGTGCTACTTCAGCTATCCATTGTGCAACTCATCAACTGATCTCTCATTATTATTGTTCATACCCTGAGTGCCCCAATACTATCACATACTGTACAGACACGTAGCAAGCGCAAGAGGCCTCACAGTCTAATTTGTCAGCTTTCATTTCACTCCTACTGTTTTCATACCCTCTCTCCTGTAGCATACAATTTCCCTGTATTTTGGTGTCTCCACATTACTACATTAGTGCACCCCATTGCCAGAAGATCAGAGGACTTACAAGGACTGATCCCACTCACTTGCAGAAGGCCAGGCCCAGATTTCTGGGGCAAAACCAGCCCAGTCAGTATAATTTGCATTTATTTCTTCTTTTGCAATTCAAATTTTAAATGTGGAAGGATTATGAAAAAAAAAAATACTGTATTTCTGTTGGGAAATAAGCATAAAGCAAGCAGTACACTTATCCCAGGTGAAGGGATATCTGAAGAAAAGTGGACATTATGGTAAGGTAATGAAGCATAGGAGCAGCAAGAGCAATTCTCACATTCTCACATTCCTGATTTTCTTCTGGCAGAAAAGCAGGAATGTGAGAACTGTCTCAATTTCAGTGCCTGAAATGGCACCTGCAAGAGCTGGATCCACAGCAGTGAGCAGCTCCTTCAAGGACTGCCAGGACTACTAGCAGGGGAGTTGCATCCAAGCTGGCAATGGCAGTAGAAAACAGAAATCTGACCAGTACAACATGAGGATGCCTGTTCTTTAATACTGGAATGAGTTTCTCTGAAGTAAGAAGTAAGAGATAGTGCAAGTTTATGTTTTTGGATTCCTACCTGATCAACTTTGGACAACAGAAGTAGGTGACCTAGTTGAGCTGCTCTGAGAGGAGCTGGACCACTGGACGTAAATTTGTCACATCTTTACAAGTCATAAGAATGTTCTGTCTCAACACAGTACTGCCTAATTTTGACAAGGCTCCTGTGGGTGATAGTTTAAAGAAACTGAAGCTTTCTGGACTAAGTAGAGGCTTGGATCTTTATTGTTGATCACCTTTGCATGGGATATGGTGCTACAAGATGCCACGTCCCAGTTGAGATAGTAATGTCTGGAGATGCGTACCTCTCTTACACTGTGTTCTACTGAGAAATAAAGAACATGAGTACCCACCACCTGAGCCTTTTGCCAACTCACAGAACTTTGAACATGAACAGAGAGCATCCCACTGAAGTGCACACTGCTTGCATGACTGCATCTCCCCTGGCCTGCTCCACTGGATAGGAGCTGGGGACATGACCCTATAATACAAGCCAGTTTCAGCTATGAAATTGTGATTCTCCTCACTCCTTGTGCAAAGGCAACAAATGAGGATAAGGCATCTGCAGTGTGAATTGTTGCATTTACCCATGTATTGAAAATGCAGAGGAAAGCCTTTCATGGCAGTCCCTGCTCTCAGTTGGGGAGAACCAGCATCCCACCCTGAGTTGAGGGGTGGGAGTGCCTCTGTCCTGATTTGGATATAGCAGGAGGCTCACAGGGCCAAAGTCCATGGCTCAGACCCAGTCGCACAGAAGGTGTAGATATACTCACTGCAGTTTCTAGTGGAGCTGAGGGAGAAAACCATTCTCTTTTCTATTGACTTGGCAGGGTTGCAGTTATACTTATTCTGATCTGTCCCTGAATAGCTGTTATACCTCTCTTCCTCCTTTGCCCCTTATGCTCCCCTCATTAGAAGAAAAACTAATCTGTTCTCAACAAGAGAGTTAAGAGCTCTTATGGGTTTGAACCAGGTGCTAAGGGTGCCTGGGCAGTTATTTTACTTTGCCAGATCTGAAATAAAAGTATAATGTGTTAAAGGGGGAGAAGGGAATGCTCTCTACTATTTTCTTGCAACTAGATGTGTTGCGCTTGATGGCTGTAGCTGTCATCAGTATTCAGCAGAGTTACACATTTAGGAGGACATTTGAAGTATTTAGAGATTTCCCTTCCACCCCTTCCACGCCATCAGAGAGTTTAGAAGCAAATAAACAAAGAAATGAGATAAAGACAATTGAATAATGCCATCTCATTTCAGCAGTGATCTATGTTTTAGGTGACTCGGTCACATCCAAATACATTAATTTGTTTAACAGTCCCTGTTGGTCCTTTCTACTTTGAGACATGGTGTGATGGCTGCAACTGTGCAACCTTCCCACTTGCCTCACTTGTCTGGGAGAGTGGGAATATCAGGTTCATTCCACTTGAAAAAAACCCTGTTTTGGATAATTTGGCTCCCGAAGTTCATATGGAAGCAGCAGGAGGATTGCAAGCCTCAAGCCAAAATACTGTTCTTGAAGGAACAGAGATATTATTATGGTTACTACAGCTAAAATTTCCTTGTTCCTTGACATTATTAAGCATAACAAATGTTGCCCAGAAGGTTCATAGAGCAGAACTGAGCATTTATTAACATCATGTTAACAATATCTCAGTCTTGTACCACATTTTAAGAATGAAGAATGATATTTTATTTTACCTTCTATCTCCTCTGTAGAATAGAAGGCCAATCTCTCTCCCATTTATTTTCAGAAGAAGGAAGTTCTTTCCCCCATTACTCCATGATGCTCCTTAAAACTTTGATTGTGATTCAGAGCAGTGACCCTTTCATGTTAGTTTTACATTATTATCTTGTTGATTGTCCTTTCATAGATTCTGCTCTTGGAAGATTTGCGATGTGGTGCTACTACTAAAGAAAATGGTTGTAAATAAAAATAAAAACCATATAAATAACCTCTAAACATTTTAATTTTATTAACAAGAAGATTAGATTTCTACGCTTCTTTTTTTCAGATTTGCATTGCCTGTATTTTTACAAATAACATTAATTCAAGGATGGGGATGATATATTCAGTTATTTGGTTAACAAAGTTAAAGTCAAACACTTTTTATCAGACTGTAGATTTCCCCTAGACATTATGGTCTGTGAAGTGTCTCTTCACAGAGGTATAACACTTTATACTTCTGTATAAAGTGTTATACCTCTGGAGCATAAGAACTGTGCCATTTCTGTGCACTTCCTGTCTGAAAGACCTGGGGATGCCAGATCAGATGAATTCATCTACTGAACATCACTGATAGGTTGCATGAGATTTCTTTGTTTCCCTGCCACACGTAGGATCTTCTTCTGGAGGGAAGTTATCTGGATTTTTATTTTTTTTTAAGATGTATTTTCTACCTTCATTGGAAACTGAAAAGGATACTACTTTATCACTAAGATCACAATAAATCAATGCATCTTTTCCTCACATTGTTCATCTTTGCTATTTTTAACTGTGATTTCACCAATGCCTGCCCTCTTCCCCATGGAGGGAGTAAAATCAACCTGCTTTACAAATGAGGAGTTTGCTTCAGTTGTTCTACTAAATGGTCCAAAGCAAATCTACAAGACTCTATCCTGGAAACCAAGGAAGTTGAGCCTACTTCAAGTAAAAAGTTAAGGAAAAAAAAAAAAAAAAGAGTTGTGAGATGGAAGAAAAGAGGAGTTGGAGCTTATTTGGTACAAAATACTGTGAAGCCACAGGCTTCTGAGCAAGGAAACTCCATTCTGTTCTAGGAAAACAGGTGGAATATTATTATTTTATTTTCTGAGGCTGAATTGGGCTAAGAAAACCAAATTATACAAAGAATATATTTGATTTTTAGCACTGATTTCTTAGCAGAGCAAAAATAAAACAGAAACCACAAATTTGCAAGATTGCTAGAAGAGAACAAAAATATTACAAATGTTATTTTTCTTGTAGCCTATGATACTGTCTGCCATCTTTTTACTAATGTAGCTGGAACCTAGCAAGCCTCACACTCCATTTTACTATAAGCCTTAATAGAGATGTAGTATGCTACAAATAAATGGAATGCAGAATAAAATTCAGTCAGGGGAGGCAGTTGTTGTTTGCTTGCCACTGGAACATAATGAAGTCAATATAAAAGACAGAACAGTTTTGAGAGAGTTGAGAGAATATGTAGATTTGTATCACAGGATACCTCTCCTCTCCTTTCCTCTGAGTCTCAGAATTAATGGCGAAGGTGGTTAAATACAGAGGAGCTCATTAATCTGTCTGTGTCTGGAGCGGTTTACAGAGATACCATGCAAATCAATGCCTGCAAGGTAGTTAGCATTGTGCTTATGTAAGCAGCACTATACAGGCACAAAATCTACTCTTCTTTAGCTGCACAATGGTTGAGCCAATATTTATTTAATTTTGTTTAATAGTGTCAGTAGGCAGCCTGAAACTGTTGGCCTTTTTCTGAAAGAGGTAAGTGAATTAAAAGAATTAAAACAAACAAACCAAAAAAAAAACAAACAAACAAACAAAAAACTGCTAGTTAAAGACACTGAAATTTCACTCTGAATGGAGTTTAAATTCTGAAAAAATATTTATGCAGAAAATAAATATTGCACTTTTCCCTTATATCTTTATGGCTACTGGAAACCCATGTGAAGGACAGAGACTGTTACTGTACCCTTAATGTGATTAAACATTTTCTAGCCATCCAGTTTACAAGGCAGGGAAATAGTGCATTTTTCATGGCATCAAATAAATGCTGTACATCTTTAATTAGCAAAATATATCAGCACTGAGGCTAATACAGACATAAATAAAAGCCACGAATGCTGTTACACACTCAGTATAAAACAGAGCATAGATATAAAGATTAATAAACAAAGGAAATCAAAAAGTTTCTTTTGAGTGCCACGAACAGATACACTAAGAATAGCTAGTCTTTCTCTGAGGCATTAAGCTCAAAGCATTACAAACACGTCAAAATATGAAAGATTTTTATACAGAAATAAATATTTTTCAATGATAAAAATAGCTTTCTTCATTCTTGGTTAAATAGAAGAGAAGTACCCTAAGGGTAGTAAAGGGTCTTATCAGGAGAGAACAATAAAAAACTGATGGAGGGAAATAATCTCTCTCATCTCAGAGGAACTGCTATAGTGGTTACATTACACTTGTTGCAGTTTATCTGTATGCAAGACTCTACAGTATCTTACAGAATAATCTAGCATCTTAGGAATCTGGTATACTTTTGGGGGAAGTGACTCACTTGGGAGATTCCTAGTGGGTGTAAATGAAGGCAGCAGTGTTCTTTTCAGAACCAGTTGTAGTAAGAGTTTGAATGATTTGATGTAGTTGTGAGCCTTTTGTAAATATTTGATGACAGCAGTTGAATACATCTCCAGCATGATTTTGATTAAAAAAGCAACCAAACAACAAAACCAAAACAAAAACATAACGAACTTGAATTTCATGTTTGAGTAAGTGAAGGATTGAGAATATTTGTCTGTTTAGTGGAAACTGTTTACCTGGCTCCTGTCACCACTGACCCAAACACACATAGCCTACTTCTCACCTCAGATGGGGTTCAGCTTTTGAAGTCCATGGCACAGGCTGCTCTGGTTGTATTGGCTCAGGGTGAGGCAGTAACTTCTGAGAGGCTTCACCCACAAGGAGCAAGGCTTTGCTGCTCCATGCAGATGCAGAATTGGGCTCCTTTGTGTCAGGGCTCTTGGCAAATTTCTGAACATGACTGGATGAATTCATCTTATGGGTGACAGCCACCCCTTCCGCTCTCTGATACAAATCGTCCATTTAAGACATTTTGTACTGCTTTGGGTTGCTTATCAAATGCTGTAGTTCAGCTGAAACACATAAATATATCTATTTGTAGCTCTCTCTAAGGTTTTCTGAGATTAACTTAACCATGTTTGCTCTTAACACAAACCTTGATGTCACAAAAGTTTAAATAAAATCCATTCATCAGGTGTGATATCACTGACTGTGATTTATCATCCTGTAGTAAGATTTTAGCACATTTTTGCCATATATCCTCCAAAATGAAAGGTATGCAACATTTATAAATGCAATCCCTCCCAGCAGACAAATGTCAATGAATTAGAGATTTAGACCAAATGTGCTATAATGATTATTAAGATAAATAATGGGTATGATTATGAGTTTGAGAGCTAGTTGGAGGTTGAATTTTCTGTTAAGGTATTTAAAGAAAGGAGCAACAGTTTAAACTGACAATGGAAATGGTTTAATTGCATAGTGTACAATGTTTTGACTAAAGTTTAGCTCTACAGTCAGATATAGGAACACTTACAGAAATTTAAATATAGAAAAGAGATACTGCTACAGCTTGTGAGAAATAATTCCCTAACTAAGTGAAGAGAGGCATTCAGGGAGTCACTTTAGGAGCCAAAGTTATCAGTCATAAACAGACAGGCAACTTACATGGTACTTCCACGGCAATAATAAAAGCACCTCTGTTTCAACTACATGGTTGAACTCTTTGCTCTGGACTTATTCATACTTCTCAGTAAAAAGAAAAATTAACATGAAATGTATCACTATTTTCAGTTTTATTGGGATGAACCCACAGAGTGGATAACATAGTCCACCCTGTGTTTTACAGAAGAGCTAGATTACATCGTGCTCTCCATGTGTTGTGGGGGATATTGATTAGACTGCTTCAGAGTTCAAAGAAAAAAAAAATGTACTATGAGTTTCCTCATCTACATATTTTCTTTTCATCTTCCCATTTTCTGGCAATAATTAGTTTGCAGAAGTCAACCAGACTTATTTATTTTCTTGCTTGAAATACCACAGTTGCATTTTTGTAATAGACTCCAGTGAATTCTTCATGTAGAAACTTAACAAAAAGTATTTGGGAATTCTCATCCCTTATTCTTTTGTTAGCTTGAATAACAGGCATCATCTTAATGTCTGTTTGCTTGCAACTTCTATGCGCACTGTTATGTGAAAAAAGAAGGACCACAGAGACGTTCCAATATTGCAGAGCAAGCTGGAGTGAGAAATATTTAATGCCAGTCCAGAGATTCACTGGCAAAAAGCTGCAAATGAAAATTATTACAATGAGTATAAAATTATTATAAAACTGTCACATTTCCAATATTTCATATCACTTCTGACCATAAGCTCCACAGCTATAAAAGCAATATCTTTTACTCTTCAATGTGCGCAGATGATGGTTTGCATTCTTCAGGGCTTATCATGTTAAAATGCCTTTAATTATGTCCCAGATAGCTGTTCAGAAGGCATTTTTAAACCTCTTCAAGGTCAAAACCTTACTTCTTGCTGATCCTCAGATCATCATTCTATGATTTCTGTTTCACTAACATAATATCTCTATTATTCTTAGGAATCACTATGTTGATGTGCAGGCCACACTGGCATACGATTACATCAACTGTCCCTAAAGGTTCAGATGCTGTTTGCTGATGTCTGTTTCTCATTTACTAATCCTTAAAGGTCAGATGGGTTGAAAACTAATGTATGTACTTACTTCATATTTGAAAAAGGTAGTAGTATTGCTAAGTTACTTTTTTTTTTTCTTCTTCTTTTTTTTTTTTTTTCTGTGATTGGGTTCATGAATATCAAACATATGGTAAACAGAAGAAGCATCTTACAAACTTGCGTTTCTGATGACATATTGTAATGAAAATGAGAAAGAAATGATTGGTTGCCAATCACAACTATAACTAGGCACCTTGAGAACTCCAGTCCATTTGCAGTTTGTGTTGAATTTAAACGATTGCTAGCTATATAGCACATAGTAATAAACTCCACTCCCAAACCATTAATTTAAGCTCAGACACAAAAACTCAAAGAAGAATCTTCTTCATGGATCACTGCCCTTGTTAACAAGTATCAAATAGGATAAATTGTATATTATAGCACTGTCCACTAGCTCTCTATATTTAAATCTTTCGGTGTTTCTATTATTATAACACTCCTTTCTAACAGAATGATAACATCCTCCACTTAAAAGAAAACTGACATAAACTGAAATTTTGCCTTTTAGTACATGCACTCTTCATAAAATATTCTGGTTGGTACGTATGCTAAGAACATTAAAGAATCAAACTTCTAGCAATCTACACCAATTCCAATCTTCCCCAATGTTTACCTCTCATGCAGAGTCCTTCTTTAATACATACAAACAGAAGAGGCCCACTGTGAATAAATTACTGTAGATATGCTTCAGTTCATTAAATGAATCCACAATGCAAAGTACTTCTTTAAAATTGTAACCTAACATACACGGTAAGATAAATAAATATGTTAACACTGTTAAATAAAAAATTAAGGACTATCTTCAAAACCAGTCCAAATGTATATCTATATTTCATTCACAGAAATTAAAGTTAGAAAATGAACAGTCCTTTAGAAAGGAATAAAAATTAGAGTAACAATGAAGTCAAATGCTGTAATCAGAAAAAATATGGCTTTATCTTATATTTAAGAAAATAGTTCAGTTTAACAAAATTCTAAGTCCAAACAAGTCTTCCAATAGTTTTTTGTTGTCGTTTTTAAATGATTAAAATGCAATATTGATATCTTGAATGAATGTATGATGAATACTGATGATGATGAATATTGAATGAATGTTGATGAATATATCAATATTGATATATTACAATGCAATATTGATATACAAGTAACAAACTATTCATGTTGTATTAAATCCATGTTATATAGACTTCATATCCTTATTCAGAAAAGAAAAACATTTTATCCTTTTGGTCACTTAAATGACAGTTTTATTTATCAGCTATGTAAATAGACCAGCAAATAATGGGTAGAAAATGGAAGGAAATAATAATGCATTATTTCTGTAGCCTGTAGAAAATGGAATATAATAACTCCCACTCGTGGTAACAGAGTTATGTACTTCATTCTCCATCCATTGTATTAAAAATTGAGCACTCTGCAAAATACAATATCAGTTTGAGTGTTACCTTCTGTAAACTGTACAGACAGATCTTGTCCAGAAAGAAAAATATAAACAGTTTGCAAGTTGCAATATCAAAAAGAAGGTATAATGGGTCAGACTGGGTAGTATAGTAAATCATTACTGAATTGCTACATATGGATGGACACACATACTGACATTGTATACCTGCAAATTACTCTCTTCTTGACTTGACTATGACTTGCCTTGACTACATGTATATCTTGTACTTTAGGGTATGTTTTATTTTCAAATAAATGGCCAAGAGTGAGTAAATCACTGGTCTACATCTATTAATCAATACAGGAGTTAAATCTACAAAATGAATATGATTTTTTAAAACTGTTCATTTTTAAAACTCTGTTCGTTTTCATTTTGTGTGTATAAGGTTGAAAGGGAAAGATTTTTTACAGGGAAATTGTGTGGTTGATTACTCAAGTAGTCTGTTTTTATGAGACTTCCTCCTCTTCCTTATCTGCTGTAATATTCAATAATGAGATTTTAAATGTCTCTTGTGCTATATATTTCTATAGGATATGGTGCCCTTTAAAACTAAATATTATTTATAGCATGAAAAACACAATGATTCCTGACCCAGAACTATATCATTAGAGGATACTAATGAAGAAGCTAGTTCATTAACATGTAGAACATTAAACTATTTTGTTTGTCTAGAAAAAGCATAATCACCCCTTCAAACTTTTGTTGTGTTACCTGTAATTAATACTAATTAAGACTGAGGCTCTCAAATATGAAATGGTTGAAGAAATCTGCAGGGTTTGGTTTCCTATTTGTCAACTTTTATTTGAAAACAGCAGGTTAAATTCTGATCTGAGGAATGTTTAGCCTCAAACTATCATGCAGATTGTTTTTGTATCTATGTAATTGCCAAAGACTGCTTTGGTCAAAACTCCTGAACACTTTTTATTGCTAATTTTGGCAATAAACCTGTTAATTAGTTAATTGTGAAGCATTAGTGAATCAAGTAAAAAGGATCCATCTGTTTATAAAATAAGATTTCTTCTGGGCATAACATTTACAAACCACAGTGGTAGACACCATATTTGTTGATAAAATCTCTCACTCCTTTTACAGCTAAAAAGTGACTTTAAAGGAGATTTGTAATATATCACGCATGGTTAATACCATCAGTTTTAAAATCATCAGGGGGGCTTGAAATTGTGGCAAAGAGCTATACCCTTTCTTTTCTCTATGTCAGTGATGCAAATCTGGCATAGACCGATAGCTGCCAGAGATGTGGCCACATTAAAAGTGTTCAGTTCTCCAAACATATTAATGGTATCTCCAGTTGGAGAAGAATTTTAAGAATACCTAACATCTACCATTGCCACAGGGATTATTTCTGTGGGCAGGCTCAGAAGCCAAATGAAGCACCAGGTTTGAGGGAATTTTACCATTGACTTGAATGGAAGCAGGATCATAGATTTTTCCAGGTGAATGCATAAGCAGTCTAGGAAGCTTACACTGCTGCTACTTATCTTTTCCATGGCCAATTAAATAAGCTTCTTTTCTCAGAGCTGTCAATGTGGCAGCTTTCATGAGCACTAAATTCATCCTTTAAGGAGAAAAACATGTTAAAAAATGTAATGTCTTTTCTGATCTAAAGATACTGTAAAAAAAGATCTCTTTTCAATACAGAAAACAAATCTCTTGTATATTCATGTGGATTACAGAATAGTTTCCATACAAAAAATATTACATTTCTTTTATCAGAGCGAAGATGATACAATATTCTTGTCTGAGATTAAAAACATATAAGAATGGAATATTGATAGCACCATACAATACAAAGGAGGATTGGATGATGTACTATGGGTGCTGATAAGAATTATATGGCTTCTAGCAGAGAAATAAAATGACAGAAAAAGATAGAGACTGATGGCAATAGGAAATGCATCTATAAAGGGGACCACAGGAGTAAACAGGGAATAAGTTTGGATAACTCAGCAGACAGGCATTTAAGGGACAATGCTAATTGAATTATACACTGTAACCAGATAGGGTAGACTGATACTTCTAAATGCTGAAGAAAACCTGATGCATGCTGTCCTGTACCACTATCCTCCACTGCCTCAGTCTTTCCCCAAGAGTTCAAAATCTGCTAAAAACCCAGCCAAATAGGTTGTTAAGAGCTGTTTTATCTGTGGCCATTGGGGTTGAGTTATTTCTCCTTGGATGCAAAGGGGATATGAACGAGTCTCTAAAAAGACAGGGAATTCAAGTTCATGGTGGAAAATCATATGAGAGACCCACAGACCCACTATAGAAGTGTTATCATATGGCTGTGGAGAAAAATACCACACATGGAGAGAAAAAGTATCATCTTTCCTTAGTGTTCTAGTCATACAAATCTAGTCATCTAGATGATGTGGGAGGTCTGAACGCTTCCCATGATGCTTACTTTCTAGATGTCTGACATCTGTGGTGGTGTTCAGAGCCTGGAGCAAGATGCCAGGGCTACCCTGTACAGCACCCACAGAAAGAAGGGGGGTTGCAAAAGTCAGTGCACAAAAATGTGATCTGGGGAGAGGAGCTACTGAAAGTCCCAAGCAGGTGGTCAGAGAACTCAGAGCTTGCCTCCAGCTGTGATTTCTCACAGCAGACCCTGTTCTAGGAATTAGTCCTCGGCACCAAACTTTCCCCATAAAATACAGTGAGCAGGTTGGGGGGAGAGGTAAGAGAGAAGCAAGAATATGAAGAATATATTTTGTGATTTTAGATCTGAGCTTACTGAAAGCTGTTGAGAAACAGGATCAGCAGCCTGTTTCTGCAGAGTGGAAGTGATGGGAAGACCTGGCAGCTCCAAGCTGTGCACAGATCTGCAGCAGGAACTGCAGCCAGACCTTGGGGCCACTACCAAAAGTACAGCAAAACTAGGCTGTGGTCTCACAGCAACAAGCATGAAATGAACCCAGGGACTGAGGGATAGACACCTTCCCCACAGCTGTTGCTTTATGAACATTTAATCAATGAAGTTGCTAGTAAGGTATGACTACAGGCCTGTTGTCATGAGATATCTGCTGAGGAGCAATGATAAAATTAATGACTTATTATAAGGGGTAAGGAACAATTCACAGCAGCAATCAGTTGGAACAGAGCCCTTTTCACAATGTCAAAATTTTAAATGGGGAAATATTAATTTGATCTCAAAATACTGGTACGCTTTTTGACACTGCAAAGTGTCTTTGTGCTGTGGAGTGCTGCTGTCAACTGGCAGAGGTGCACTGCTAAAGGTGGTTTGGGAGGAAGGACATGGAATTGTCTACTGAAAACATGGGTGGCAGGATGAAACCGAGAGGCTCACTTGTAAAATTCTAACCCCAGGAATGCACAGCCAGGACTATGTTTCACTGGCATTTAAAGTTACCTTCAGTTCTTAGTGCTTCCCTGAACAGCAACTGCCTGTACGGTCTTTGTGAAAATAGGATGTAGCATGCTGTCTTACTGCTGTTGCCTGCAATTATGATGATTGTTTAAAAGCAAAAAAGCCAACACCCCAACCCAAAGAAGTGCATGCAAAAATCCCACTACATGGCAGACTATTTCACAGTGGAACCATCAGAAAAACTGGTTTCAAGCGATTGTAGAAGTTAACTCTGGCACCTCAGTTTGGAAACCACTTCTCAAAACCCTGTTGTTTGTAGGCTTGAAATGCAAATGTTTTTTAGCTACTTTTTCTCCAAATACTGTTACACTACTTTATTATGATATAGTCTTTTTTTGAATGTTGGTTACTAAGAATAGTCATTTTTAATATAAGCATAATTGAAAACATTTATTTTAAAATATATTGGCTGTATTTTCTTAAAATAAGTTGGGGATACTTTAGGACAGGTTGGGAAGCTACCATCCTTGATAGGGCTAATTTAATATCAATCATAAAATTGGTAACAAGGTAAAAAGAATGGAATTACTAGAGAAAATTCACCAATAAGAGCTTAGCCTATTCGGAACAGTACTGATATAATAGACGGAACAAATCAGCTCAATAAATTTCCGTCAATGTAAAGTACCCATACAAGGTCTCACACATCGGCTAAACTTAAATGAGGTCCTTGTACAGATCCTGTGAACAGGAGTGAATTTCACTCTCAACAGCTGAAAAACTGCCTTTCATTCTGATTGCATCAGAAAATTAATTTGCTCCATTTGCTCCATCTTCCAGCAAAACAGCAACTGGTTCAGTCATCAACACAACATTTTGAACACCACAGTTTATACTACATTTACAAATAATATGGTATCAAGCTAAATAGAGGACTTTTTACTGTTTCTGTGGTAAAAACTGGATAATAAAAGTATTGACATGTGCAGTGTATCAACTGATGTAAGTAAGAGTTATATAATGAAATAAGACCTTGACAATAACATTGCAGAAGCACATGAAGATATACTAGTACAGAAGAAAATGAAGAAAAATGTCAGGAAAATTACTGAAACCAAGGAAGTAAAGCTTTAGTGAAAGGCTAAGGAACTGGAAGGGAGGCTGAACAAATATGGAAAATGCAGCATGTTTTGGGCTCTTCTGGGGAGGAATTGGAACAGAATGGTTAATACAAATATGTTTTGGGTACAGATAATCTGCACCAGATGACCAAAAAAACAAATTGTAAAGTGCCAGTTCCTCACCTGGTATAAATTGTCATCAGTGGAACTGTGATAACTTAGAGATTGTGGACTTCGGTGTCACAAGCAGGCTATGAAAGGATTAAAACATAAGCACTGTTATCATTTCTTCAGTGCTGAAAAAACATATGAAGTGGAGATCAACCATAGGAGGTGCCAGTGATGTCTCTTAGCTTACACTAGTCCCCACAGGAGAGGGCAAAACTATTCAGCAAGTAGTCCACAAGGCCCCATGAGGCAAAAGATTTCCTTCCTGGATGGGCCAAAGTACATCAGCAGCATACCTCTCCAAAGGGAGGAGAGAGCACTGAGTTTGAAAAGTACATTTAAAGAGTATTGAGTACTATAACCATAGCAAGTGATGGGGCCTGGAGTCCCATATATTGGCTTAAATAACATCCCACAGAAGGTCTGTATACTCCAGCCTCCTGCAGAAGGTTGGTTTCACTCAATATGCATATTGCATCCTCCTAATTATCCATCTCTTTGTATTAATGATGAAATAATACAATCTTCTATTTTCTCTAATTAAGTTTATTATGGAGACATTTTTATGTGCCTATTTTTGAAAAATGAAATTTCATTAAAAGTCAGTGTATCAGATCTTATTAATTCTATTACATTACAACATGAAACGTTTCATCAGGAAAAAAAAGAAGACTGAATCAAAACCAACCCTAGACTTTGATAATACAGATAAAAAAAATCCAATGCATTCACTTTTCAATCTCATTTTAAACACTGCAAAACTTTCCTTGAGTGAAGTTTCTAAATCAATAGAGAATGACTTATCATGTTCTACTAAAGAAACATATTTTGTCTACATTTCTGGGGATTTTTTCCCCCGAAAACACTATGAAATGCCAATGCATTTCACTAAACCATTTTTTCTTCTTGTAATTAGGAAAAACTAGATAAATAAATTGATAGCAATTACCTTTGGGAAAACCAGGTTGGACTAAAAGACCTTTTAATAATTGGAATGGCAGTGCACTTTGCATGCTGTCAGTGTTCAGTGACAATTGCCACAAGACAATTGATACGCAGTGACGTTTTCTTTGTCATTGCTGGACAGTAGGGACTTTAGTGCCAACGATTTTCTGCCATCATCTGAAAGTGATAGGGGTCTATGAATGGTTATAGCAAGATAAAGGATCCCTTGATATCCCGTAGAGGAATTGCAGTGTTTTGCTGCTCTCCCGACATGTTCCACGGCTGTGACCCCAGGGCACACATAGCTGAATGGTTTTGCTGAGGTTTGGAGTCTTCTTTTTCTTGTGAAGCTCCTGCTCAGCATTGCCAGTGCTGTGATTGTATGAAGGATGGATCACGTGGGGTGGCAGACAGCAGCAGAAATACTGGCTCCATTTGCTGCTGCCAGGGACTGAGGGATGCTTATTTTACTGATTTAGAAAAGAAAGTCATAACCCATTTGAACAGTTGTAGCAGAATATATAGACTGTGTCAGGAGAGTGAAAATTTCACTTGTAAAACACACAGTGGAATGACTTGTAGCACATACCTAATTGACTCAAATTGCTTATTTTGGTTTTCAGTAAACCACAAATTTATGTCATATAATTTCATCTGTTTTCCTTGTGCAGCAGTTTGTCATTCTAGAAGGAAGTGCAACCCCTGAAATTACTTATATAAAAACTTTTTTTCAGCCCTATTTCTTGTGCTGGAATGATTGAGATACAGTTTTAAATGCTTAGGGAGAATAAAGGACTGTTTCTGATGATGCTTGATCCTTCCTATCCATTAACTGCATATTGTTAATCATGGCAGCTAGGGTCTGCAGATCACATTTATTCTCTCAGGGCAACCTAGTTAGCCCAAAGTCATGCTCAAAAGCCCTCTCTTTTCCAGGCAACTCAGGAGGGTTTTGTGGGTGGACAGATTATATGTCATGAAGAGCTGTTTGTTTAAGAGCATCTCACCCACTACGTTTCCTGAATTTCTACTCATACAAAGAATGAGTGGACAGCAAATTCATCATCATTTATGGGAATTTAGTACTTCATGAGAGCTAAAGATTCATTGTAAGTAAGGCCAGGAGTGACTGGCACAGTACTCTGATGCAGATTGGGTATTCACAGGGCACATTGTTTGCAAATCGGACAGTAAGCAATGGGGACCATTCCATTACATGGCTTCTGTTGGGGCTAAAGCAAGGGTACACAGCCTTCCAGGCTGAAAAGGTCTAGAGATGTACAGGACACTTATCAGTGTGGCTGGGATCAGGCCTGTAGGGCTACTCTTTCTCTGAGCTGACCTTTGAAAGACAGTGACTCATTTTGGCACCCCATTGCCACCTTTCTAAAGTGAGTAGCAATACAGAAAAATATGGGCAAGAGACTAGGAAAAATGCCAAAATGGAATGCAAGCCTGGATGATTTTACCTGGTGGCAATTTTCAGCAGAATTGGATAAATATATGAAAATGAAACCTTAGTAATATGTGAGACCAAAAAATCCCAACATAAAGATCCTTGACATTCTTTCTTGTCTCTGCCAGCTCCAGTGAGGGTGCTGTCAATGATGGTGATCACACCCATCTGCATACCTTGCAAAACAGCAGGCATCTCCTGTGCACAGTCCTGCTTGGAAGAGATGTGTACGGATATTTCTGTCAGCCTGCCATCAAAAATTCATTTCAGCAAGTAATTCAACAAGTGAAAAAAAAACAACTTCTCTCTCCCACACAATGCAGATCCAAGCTAGTGGATAGGACAATAAACTAGAAGAATAATTAAGCCCATATGCACCTGAGCTTGCAGGTCCTTCTGAGACTTCACTGCTCATGTGTATACTATCTTCACAGCCAGCCTACATGCTATAAATATTTGTTTTTGTGGAAAGCAACATCAAAACCTTTTGAAGGCTCTTTCCACCAGGCTCTTCTGTACAGCCAATGGTAGTCAGTGATAACTCCACAAGGACAAAGAAATACAGGGGACAGCCAGGCTAGGCACAGTGTGCAGTGAGTGGATACACAAGCCAAACTGGAGGTACGCTTAAAGGCAACTCTCTATTCCCTTCCTGAAGTTAATCCGGTTTGCTCTAATTTTGTTCCAGAGTGCCCTCCAGAGGGTAAACAATGACCGTGGAATTGCTCTTAAAATACAGGCTGGACATGGGCAAGGACGTATCTCTGTCTGTGCTCCTGGGAACCCAAGAGATGTAGACCCCTTTACCTCTGTCTCCACTTCCAAGCTTTACCTTTTACATGTAACACACTGCAAAAGCTGGGTATGCTGAACCCTAAACACAAGGATCCAAGCACCTTTCTCATTGGGAACATACAGGTGCTCCCATAGAGGCATAATGAAAGCCAAGTTCCAAGTCCCTGACTCTCTGGTCAGAATACATCTTTTTTCTTACTTCATTAGTGTTTCCTCCTTGTTGTTTAAGCACATAATGAAACCCAGAAACACTCCCAGGGAGAATCAATTGCATAAATGCAGTGCCATTGAGAGTGTTCAAGACATCTTCATGAGGCTGCCAAAAATGACAGAGGATCTGTGGAAGACCCGTGCCTTTCTAGAGTGACAGCTGGAGGCCAGGCAGGATACCATGGCATTTAAAATGCTACTGAGTGAGGGATAGAATAAAAATATATTCAGCAAATTCTAGTCATGCTGCTTGATGCATTTCTACTCACAACATCCAAATAATGCCATGATATAAGCTATTATTCATTCACTTGTTCCAGTTCTTTTGAGTTCTGACATAACCTGATGAAAGATAGTTTAAGAATTCTAGAAGTGTTAGTTTGGCCTTTTGGACTCTAGCTCTGATAAGTATTGTGTATGAAAAAAAAAATAAATAAATATATATATATATATATATTTAACTAGGAAAGATTTCTGTTAAAAGAAGCTTTATTTTATAACAATAAAAAGAGGATAAAATTCCCTCTGTCTCAAAGGCTGATAATGCTACAGAGATTACAAACTGCAGTCTCAAGAGTGTTGCCTTCATTTATCTGCTTGAGAAGTGGCTTTTTTACACTATAGGGAAGCTAACCATTTCAGCTATTTCATAATATCAGTAATGAAAGAATTGTTCTTCCATTATAACCCCATTTTATGTTTAAAGCACAAAGCAGAGCCTCTGTTTCATTATTGTTTAATTCCAGAACAAATGTTATCCTCATCCTTACAGAGAATTATAAACTGTGTCTTTATTTACTTGCATGACACAATTTTCACACATTTGACAGACCATTTCTCATGTTCTTCATTGTCATGGTATTAGTGAAATGTAGCATAAGCTTTAAATTTGCAACTGCTGTCCAATCAATAAGAAGATCACACCATCCGAATAATGCTATGATATGTGACATTATCTATTCAACTGTTCTATTCCTTGGGACTTGTGAATACTGTCACACTGAAAATGAACACCATTTGCGCTGACAGATTCTTCCTCCATGCAGCACTTTTAATGAATATATTTCAAAATGAGGTACCAGATTAAATAAATTTCATGTCATATCAAAACAGAGATATTAACATTATTTGTAGCAGCAAAGTTCCAAGTAAATTACACTGAACCTACATATGTAATGTATTTAGCAAGAATAGGGTTTTCAAATAGCATAAATCTTGTTGGATGTCAACTTGCCACAGCAGTGATATGTAGACCTTTTTCTCCATATTTTCATGACAAGATCAAAAGTGTACTTTGGCATAGTTTTCTAATGCATCAAGCTAGTGTTCAAACCAAAATTTATTACTAACACTAAAGTTCTCTAAAGAAGCTCAGTAAACTTCAGTATAAGTCTCTGCTATCTTTGAATTCCCAAACAAGACCATTATTATGCATTTTTGCTATAAAATCCTCCATAGAGCTATTTTTTCCTGTGGCTATGCTAGTTGAATTTGTGCATTGGATCTAACAGACTTTTTTCCTCCATGAGGTATCTTTTCTAATAGAATCATGCCATTCATGGAAGAATGACTCATGGTTTAGTTCTCTTTGGCTCTTATCCTACAGGGGATAGAACATGATTCCAGTGCAACAGGAATTGCTTGCACAGAACAAACCAGTACTGCCAGACAGACACAAAATGCATCAAACTTATTGTGTGAAAAGTTTAGAAGTGGGTACGTATTTTGCTGAGTGTGGTATCTTGGAGCATGAAGGCTTTTAGAGTCTTCGGATAAGTGAGTCTTAGTCTTTCAGTAGACAGTCCTATCAGGGTTCAATGAAATTTATGGAAAATAAAGTAAAGATGACATTAGGAAAGACTATAGGAGACTGGCTTATCAAAACTCACGTGATAGTTTCAGTAACCTGTTGTATTGTAAAATAAATAAATAAATAAATTGCAAGAAACATGTCATTCTCAGAGTTGGTCTCATTGTTTCTGTAGTGCAAGCAAATCAATTCAGAGTCCATTAAAGTAATAAGAACTATACATTGTAAAAATACACTTGCAAGAAAACTGGAAATATAATATAGACATCCTATCACAGACCCATTTACTATTGGTGTAGTGGTAAAAAAAAAAAATGTTTTTAGTTCTGTATGACACTGATTTAATATACAAAGGCATGTAATACCTGCTACATGAAAAATCTTGATGTTAGATTCCTAGAATGAGCTTCTAACTCCTTACTCTGCTAGCAGTAATATTCATCACACATATTCTTTACAACCAAGTCTACATGTAGACAGTAGATCTTGTGAGGTCATTCTTTAGAGCAGCTTCCTTCTACTGGCAAGGCAAAATCTGGAAGTAATGGCTTCTCAGCAAAGAAATGTCATACTGTTCAAACACTGGTAGAAAAAAATAAATAAATAAAATAAATAAAATTCTCCTGCAGGTAAGATTGGACTTTTGTTTTTCATTTGCAAAAGAAAGAATGCAGTCTTTCTCTGTCACCATCCAGCCATAGTTCTTCAAATGACGAGTTAAGCTTATTCTTCTACTTTGGGTGGTTGTCACTCTTTTTGAAAATAAAAAAGCACATAGCCGTATTGAGATAATTGTCTACGGCGGGGCAGCCAACAATGAGAACACCCCTTACATACTGGCCAAAAAGTAATAGATGCCTGCAAAAATTAAGGCTGTATGCATATCAAAATTTCAGTGACCAGAAAGCTAATCACATCCTTAACTGCTGCACAAGTATTCCCTAACACAGCAATGCCTCTTGAAAGCCCTTTAGAAAGGGCTTAAGTCTAGGTGGAGGGAATAGTTTTATGTCCATACTTTTAAAGAAGCAAAAGCAAAAAGAGGTTCAGTATTATAACTAATCTCCTTTCTCTCATTTTATCCACTTGTAAAACAATAAGTTGGTACTTATGTATTAGGTGAATACCAACGAGAAACATGTCTTGATTACAAATAGAAATAGGTAGGCATTTTCCCAACACATAAATAGATAAATAAGACACAGATGTTAACTGACTCTCATTGTTGACACAAGAAATTGGGAAATAACTTACAAAACACTGAAAAGGCACTCTTTAAGGAAAAACGAATTTAAAACTTTGCCATGATTAGTCCAATTTAAAGCACTAGTGGTATCTGTGTACCTCTCATGTTTTATGCTTTGTAATTAAACAACATTGGCAAAGTTTTATAGGAGAAGGATACAGCACTTCCTTGTTCCTGTGTTTACAGTGATTACTCTAGATCTTGAGGAAGTAGTAAGCAGAAATGTAAAGATAATCTGTTTTTAGGATAGTTCTTAACAATTTGAGAATTAGTACCTCTATCCCAGAAAGCTACAACCATGTAGTGGAAACAAAATTAAAACATTTTAAGGCTACTTTTTTTTTTCAGAGATCAGCAGGATGTGTTTGTACCAATTATGTAATTCATTGTTTTATGTTTATCTAATAAAATGTCATGTATAACAATTTCTTTAAACCTCAAGAATTTTATTCAAATATTAAAAATAAAGTGCTTTTTTATTCTCTCTCTTTTTATTTTTTTTTCCTTTTTCTCTGAGTTTTATTGTACTTCAGGTTCTGCATTATAAGCCACCAAGGATGACTATATCCTAATGTATGGTGATCACTACTGAATATGGTACTCCAGGTGAAGTATATAACTAGTAATTAGGTACTGTTAATTCTATTTAATTTGATTTATATTCTGTTTCTCCAGGAATTAAATATAGCATTCTATTTGACCTGTGTACAGGTAGGGATTCAAGAGCAGGTTAGAAGAGATTGGTATAATAATTCATTGATGGACACTATGCTGTTGGTGTTTTTGTTTGTTGATTTGTTGCTGTTTTTTTAAGTATTAACTGTGAATAAACTACTGGCCCACTTAAGTATATAAATATTAATAATAGAAACTTTTGACCTTGTCAAACTCTGATCACTAGTACTTGAGCTATCTTGAATCACTTCATTTGCGATATTCTCATTAGATAGTCAAATTAGCTCTAAAATATATCTTCTAATTGCCTCTAAAAAAATCCTTGTCCTCTGATGTGTTGACATACTGTTTTGACACATGTAAGTGAAATTTTTTGTATGAAAGATTTTTCAGCTGAAAACCTTTTTCAAAATGAAAATTTCTGAGAAATGTTGATTTATTTTTTATTTTTTACTTAAAGTGTGATTATTATTATTATTATTATTATTATTATTATTATTATTATTATTATTATTATTATTATCTAACTGGAAGGTACCAAGCTTCATTTGTCTTATGTTTTAAATTTCAGTTTTACTTTTCTTAATCTCCCTTTCCTTTGAGTTCTTCACTTTTTACTATTATCTAGTTAGAAGATGTCAAGCAGTAAGAAACCAGGCAATAGATCCTTCACGTTAAAATTGTTGTAGAATAATTAATATATGATTATTTATAATCTGCAGCATTTTCTTTGTATATGTCCGTGAGAAAAAGAATAAGGTTAATGAATAATTATGTGAAACAAATGGCAAGAGGTAAAGGTAGAACATGGAAGTCAGGACAATGTTGTCAATTACTGTGGTCTCTGCTGCCAAGATTTATATTCTTTGCTTCTGTAATGGTAGGAGCCATGTCCTCCACGTGTGGAACTAAGGTTTCCACTCCAGTTGTGATCTGGGTTGAAGGCTTCAGTTCAGCAAAATACTTAAGTATGTGTCCAAGAGTCATTAAAGAGAAGATTTTCAACAAGTGGAGATAGAGGTCTAACAATGTACATCAACTTAGATTCCACTGCACAGTCTTCAGAGGACTTGAACAAGTGCCTAAGGGCTACAACCAGAAGTTAATTGGTTTGAACAGATACCTTTTTCTTCCTGAGTCCAGGCAGGACTCAAGCAATACTGAAATAGATAAGGCTAAATACTTAGCTTTAGTACATCACTCACTTTCTGTTGCAAAATAGCACAACACAACTAGTTAGAAGAAAAGCCTATTGCCTTTTCCTCTCTCCCTTCCCTTCCTCTCCCTTCCTTAATGGTCTGGATGTTAATATATATCCCTGCAAGACGGGTGATGTATTTAAACCCTTTCAAGCTGAGGAAGAACTTGAATCCAGGTGTTCTGCTTCTCAGATTACTGCTCTAACATGGACCTATTAATAATGGAGAAAGTCCTGAAAGTGGTTGTTTCTTTTAAACAATAATTAGAGGTGTATTCTGGAAAGATTATCAGCCTGTGGCTACCTTGTTTGACTCAAGCAGCTCTGTTGGGTGCTACACAGAACAGCTAGCCTCAGGATCCTTATTAGCTTGCTACAGGAAGATCTCTTCTTTGTTTGCTGGCTTTTCCGTGTCCCATTCTGATGTCTCTAAGTCTACCTCAGGCAGGGGTCTTCAACTAAAGGAGCACAAGTCATGTCTCAGAACCAGCCTTCAAGTCCTTGCAAACCAGCACTATTTGTTGAATCAGGGTCTACAGAGGAATACCCATGACAGCTTTAGGAGAAATTTCAGGTCTTGCCACTTTAATCACAAATTGAGAATTAACTAATCACTTTAAAGTTAAACAACTTCTAAAATTACTTTCTATAAACAGATGCACTATTAAAGCTGTTTTGTTTTTAAAGTGATTTCTGGAGATGTTAATTTGTGTGATCAATTAGTAGAGAGCATGAAAAATACGTGCGGCTCTATGCAAACATTTCAAATTTTTATTTAAACAGAACAGAAATGAAACATACTCTCTTTAGTACTCAGATGACCTTCCAGATTTCCATGTACTGTATCTATGGATTTTTAAATATAATTAACAACTTCCATTTTAGTATTTAAGAGCTTCAAGTTCTGTTTCTTTGACAGTCAAAAGCTAATCAATCTTGTTCTCAAATGCTAATACAAGCAATTAAAAATAACATTAATTGAAATACTGCAGGGGCTGTTAGTGTTTTGTTTTTTTTTTAACCTCATGGCAACACTAATTTACAGTACTAATTAGTGAATTGCCCTTTGTATTATAAATCTTTAGAAGGGAGAACTGGCCTTTAAAGCCCAACAGAGAGATGCAGATGGTCACTGTACTTCAGTAAGCTTTCTTGCTAACTATCAGGATATTCACTTCACCATGTAGAGCAAACATGATGGATTATATTGTTTACAATGAAGAATATTAATTTCTGCAAAGAAAAATGTATTGCCCATTTGTCCTGTTGTAAAACATGCAAATATCCTTTATAGGATAGATGATGTTCTGCCTAGTTGTCCTAATTGGAAGAAAGAGTATAACTGCCTCATGCAAAACACGGGAGGGAAAGGTAAACTTACAATATATTATAAAACTAGAGAAGACAACCTAAGAAACAGATAAAAATATACTATGCATACTGTTTTTAAACAAGTATAATTGAAAACTTTATGCTGTGGAATTAAAAATTTAAAAATAAAAAGTAAAACTAAAAGCTATTAAGTAACAGTTAAAACAATATAACTGTTTACCTTAACAATTTTTTTCCACAAAATCCAGTTTAACATAGCTGTATGGCCATCTTTACTCTCTATACCGAGACAGTTTATTGAAATTTACCACAGGCTAGAGGTGACTTTCATGCAAAAGCAAGGCTGGGAGTCTTTAGTGATCACACTAGAATCTAGTCAAAAGAAATTCTGATTCACCTTTAATGTAACATTATAGCAGTGTCCTGTGTACGCATGTAAACATGGAAGTACACTTAGCTCCCTCTATTTTAATGAAGGCTGTTTTTTTTCAAGCAGTACTACTCTTGTGGGTTTTAGAAATCTGGTAAGAATTTGTAGCTTTTAAATAACAGGGAAATGTTAAAACATCACACTGCATTTTCCAGGGAAGTCATCATCAGTTGAGAGGTGAAGTGAAGGTAGATGACCACAGTAAGGTGTCATAAGCTTTTTACATCATACACATCCTGAGGGATTGTGTATGATCTACAGTGATTGCTGCTGAAGCTCTAATCTTCCAGAAATGCAAATATTACAATAGAAAATCATGTTGGGTCCTAACTGTCACCAGAATAAGTAAGATGATAAGCTTTCTGCCAGTGACGTCATGCCTCACAAGCAAAAACCATACTTATGGAGAGACCCTAATTTAAACATATAATGCACTTAGGGCTCGGGATGTGAAACTACTAATAAAGCAGGTAGCTTTTGAATATGAATATGAAAATAGATATTTAGGCCTTTACTGGGTTTTCCCTGCTTAGACAGTGAAAGCAGGAAAGTAGGATAGTCAAGACTGGCAAGGTAATGATTAATTACTAGTAAATGTTGATATAAGTAACCTTTATTTAAATTGTTTCAAACCTGTTCCTGAAGGAAGACTATTTATTAGGATTCTCTCCTGCCACAGCTTTAGTCCAGACAAACTTGCACATAAATAACCACAGTGATAATCTGATGCTGGCTTCAGGTTTATGGTTCTCTGGCTGAAGCTGAAGCACCCAGAGAATAATTTAGCAGAGCTTCTCTGAAGTGCAGGATGATGGTAGCCTTGAGGGATCAATATAGCCGCACATTAGTGATACCAGGTATACCCACATTAACAGGGATCGTGCTTTTAACACATGCTCTCAGTCTCCTCTATGCAGCGACAATACATACAAGGTACATGGTTCTCTGCAGGTCTCCTAATGCCAAAATCACCAAGGGAGACAAACAAACAACGGTTGAAAAAGGTATAGTGTGGATGATAATCTTGGAAATAATGTACCTTAAAAAGGGGTGTGGGGTGCAAGCAAAGGGCCAGACAGAAAAGTAAGTTAAAAAAGAGGAAATTTTTTAATGAGATAAAGAAATCACAGTATTCTGAGTTTAGTCTTCATCCCAGCACCACTCTAAAGTAATTGTGACAAAGCAACCTTAAGCTGTAGGTGGTAAAATCATCTCTGTCATCAGTTGCATCAAAGGGCAGGAGGCTAACATTATGAAAAGAGACTGGCCAAATATTGAGATATTATTGCAGCTTGTAGCTCATTTGATTCCTAGATTCTGAGAAACTGAAGTGCATAGAGATGACATTTGCCAGACACTGCAAAAGAAGGAGCAATTGTACAATTAACCATCACCATAAGATCTGAAAGTAAAGCATTATTTTTTATCTAGCTTCTTCCTCATCTGTAAAATGCAGTATGCATAGCACTCCGAGTCTTAGAAAGACACTTTAAAGATGAAGTATGAAAGATTCTTCTGAAAGTAAAGACAAAATTTTATGACCTTTTCCTTTTCTCCTCCCCCCAAATGCCAAAAGGAGAAAAATAAAGTTATTTCAAGGACAGCACCTTGTTGTAACACTGGAAAGTGTCCTTAATAAGAAAAGGAGAGAACAAAGCAAACAACTATTCATGCTTACATATTAAATCTTCTGGTCTTTTGTAAACATATGCACATTGTAAGCACTGTGTATAAGCACTGTGTACAACTTACTTTTAATCTAAGCATCATAGATATGTGTTGGGTTTTTTTTGTTTTTTTGTTTGTTTTCCCCTAGTAAGTTACAGTGAGTTACACAAAAATTCTCCCACTTTTAATTGAAAGAAAGATTCAACCTTTTTTCTCTCCATTGTCAGAAGGCAGGTGCTTAGCCGGAGCAATGAACCTCTTTCTGTGAGAGTGTCCTAAAGCAACAGGTCACTGACAAAAGAGCCACTGACAAAAGATTTGAATCAACGTTAATATATTTTACAGGGATAGAACAGCAACATTTTCTGCATTGCCTAGAGAGCAATAATGAAGAGATGTTATGCACATTTAAAAGAAAGAAACCCCCAAACCAGTGGCAATACTAGCTGGTACCATAGCATGCTGATGCCCTTCAAGCATTGATTTTAGCTAAAAGAAACATAAAAATAACATCAACATTTCACCTATTTTTGTTAATTTACCTTTCTCACTTGTCAACATTTTCTGTGTAATCACTTTTTCTTCTGCAGTCATTTCAATCTATATGTTCACATTGTATAAAAAAGAGAAGGAAACAGTTATTGTTATCAGATAACATTCCTATTGCTTTTGTTAGCTGATCTTGTTTGTTTGGATGACTTTTGCATAATCTTTTGCTGATGTACAAGAAGCATTTGAGTTTTCACAATCAATGTGGAATAGTCCAAATCAACAGCTGCTTCAACACACTTATTCAAAGTTATTAGAGGGATCACAAAAAATATACCGTAATTTGGACAATATCAACAGACATGTCTGGAACTAAAATACAATACATAATTGCAAATGTGAAGTGTATATCAGTTCAGACTTTTATACTCCACCTTTTAATGAGTGAATGTCCCACACTGCAACACTTACTATTAATAACCTCTATTTTTGTGAATGCAGTCCAAAGGATTACTCTTTCCCCGTTGTTCATAAAGAATGTTTGGCAACAAAGCTGGCAGACATGAACATAACATTGTTTTACAAATGGAGGTTGTTTAACTCCCCATCTCTTTACTTACACATGCTCTGGTGTAGAGGGGGTTGAAGGACTGTAGTAGGGCACTAAATGTCTATCCCTTTCCTTCTAAAACCAACCTATACAGATATTTTTTTTTTCTATCTTCTGTCTCGTAAGCTAATGAGTAAAAAACAGTGTTTCCTCATCTTCCCAGCTATATTTTTTTTTCAAGGAAGGGTTGGTTTGGGAACCCAACTGGGGAGATGCTTTTACGTTGTGAAATTCAGGTGGATTTGTAATTTTTGCATGAGATTTTCCATGTGATTTCATTTTTTTGTTTGTTTTGTCTTTTTTTTATTTATTTGTTGTATTTAGCAACTTCCTCTCAACAAATTTTTTTGAATCCTGCCTGCAGTGCACTGTGTATATGTTAAGAACAAGCCTGCAATTTCTACTTACATTCTACAGCACAGCAAAGTAGCATGCACTCTCCGTACAACCTCTAACAATCTCTTTTTAAGAAACACATGTATTCCATGAAGCAAAGCAGTATAACCATGTTATTATTTGAATTCTCCTGTATGCCTACATGTGTTTTGGAGCAGATTTTGTTAGATAACTAAGAAAGGGTTTAAAGAGTTTCCGGCAGCCCTTTAACTCTGTTCTTTCATTAACACCAAACTATATTGCGCTCTCTTGCATCATATGACAGAGCCTTGGCCACATCTATATTTGTGTGTTCACATAAATATGAGGGTGGACATGAGACAAGGCTTACAAAAAAGATCAAGTAACAATTTCCTGGATAGCTGTTTGGAGATTTTCTAGGAAAATAAAGTATCAAGAGAAATTGCAAGAAATTTTGCAATACTCACATAACTTAGATAATCAAAACCAGGCAAGAATTAAGGGAAGAAAATGTGGATTCTTTTGACTGCTTTCACTAAGATAAAGCAAACCTAATCTGCTTCTTTCTTCCATATTCTTAGAAACATAATCATACATGTCACTAATTATATATATGCATATATTTTTTAAACAAAATGTAAAGTAGAAAATCAGTTTCTCAAGAATACATGATGTTGCTACTGTAAGTAAAAAGAAGGAACAGAAGTCTCTTTTGAAGCACCACTATGTTTACACCTGATACAATTATATGGATTCAGTAATGGAAACATCTCTGGATTTGTGATAGGAAAACATTGTCGGGTAAAACCCACAAAAATAAGAAAATAAATTAGAAAATAAACTATTCAGAAACTACAGTACATGCCTGTCTGCATCCAATAGACTAAACAGGGAAACAAGTACCACCATGTGACTTGTCTAATTGATTTATGAAGTGCCAAAATCTTGAGGGCGGGGGGGGGGGTGGGGGGGGAAGCTTTTGAGTATCAAGCTCAAAACAGTGTTGCATGGAAAGATGACCAAGACTGACAGGGATGTCTGTTAGTCCAAGGAAGCTAGAACAGATGTGATAAGTACTGCTCTTGTCTTGTTTCTACTGCTTTTGACTTAAAACTATTAAAAGGGAGGGGCAAAGGCAAATGTAATTCAAAAATGAGACACAAAAATACTATCCACAATGAACTTTTCATACACTGCTGCCCTGGTAATAAGATGGTCTCCAAATACAGTGAATTTCATGCTGACACTTTGATTAGAAAAACACATTGGGAGCTCATTATTTCCAAGCCCTAAGCACCATTTCCTAATACTGCTAGTGAAGCTGTGCACCAGCTCTTTTCTGCATAGGCTTGTTGAGGTGTTTTTTTTTTTTTTCCTTTCTTTTTCTTCAGAAAGAGGTTAACCGTTATAAAATTCTACAACAGATGTTTTTATTTCAGCTTCAAAAAAAAATGAATACTTCCCATTCCTAAAGATGTACACAGCTCCTCAGTGCAGAGAGGCCTTCCCTACTTTTTTCATGCCTGACAACATTTTTCTTATTTGGAATATCTTTTTATACCAAACACATCTAACCAAAATTGAAGAAAATATTCTCCTACAGGAGAGTGACTATCTTTCTTTAACTGTCTGCTGAGATATCTAGATACTGCAATGACAGGCACTTTATAAATAGGCATAGATCTCCCTGTCCCTATCACACCATTTATCACTGTGTTTGGAAGATCTTCTAATTACTCTGCCAATGTAGGTGGTCAGAGTAGCTGAAGGAGTCGCTTTAGGTATACTGCCAAGTATCTAATTTGTCTTGTCATCCTTCACATTAAGCTCCTATTTCTTGTAGGGTCATTTCTCTGTGCTCATTCTTCTTTGATAGCTATGTTACCTTTGACACCATGGGCTGCACGCTACTCCACAAGATACTCCCACCCTTAGGTTTTTGTGACACCAACTTATTGTTTCTTCATCTGGTTGACAGCATTAGAGAGTTAATGCTGATGGATCTTCTATTTCCCCCTGTGTCTGCTGGCACCTCTTAAGGCTCGGTCATCATTCCCTTTCCCCTCTTCCCTGACATCTCCTGGATGTCTTTGCCAGCTGTCCTGGACATACTTATTTCTCAGAGTTAATGACTCTTGAATCTACTTTTCTGCATGTCCAGGCTTGCCTCTGTGGTATCTTACACAGGACTCCCCACTGCTTCCTAAGATGTTCCATGTCTACGGATTCTAGTGCAATCTTATCCATGGCAGCTCTTCTCCTAATCACTGTCTTGTGCAGACATCTCCCAGCTATTTTGACTGCTGCTTCAGTTCTATCTCCTTGCAATCACCAAAACTTTTTCGTTCTACAGTATTGTATCTCCTGTCACTGTTTTTTTCCATTTTCTTTGCCTAAATTTACCCAGGTTCTTTCTAAATGGACTGAATTAAACTTCTTGCACCTTCACTCTCTTTGCTGTTGCCTCCTTTTCCATTTACATGTATTATAAAACTTGTTCATCAAGGCTATTCCCTACCTCCTTTCAAAATGAGCAGTTTTAACATAAGTATATGCTTAAGTCTTTTGAGACTGAATTTTAAAAATGTAAAGGAATCTATTTGTTCACAATGTAGTATTTTTTAAAGACAATATGGTCAAAACATTTGAGATAATGAACATTTGAAACCATGTGAAATGCTTGTTTGTTCCAAGGTGGCAAAGTAACTCTCTGGCTGTGCAACAGTATTTTTCATATCTTCATGAATATAATATAGGATTTTCTATTGCAATCTGTTTCACAGTATTTTCTAGTTCTTTTCATCCTGAACTTTTCCAGCCTGCAGTTTTGCAAAGCTAGTCCTCCAAAACTGATCTGGAAAACTTTTCCAGTTTTTGTAAAATACAGGAAATGGATCACGGTCTTTCGCCTTAATGAGGCATTATATTCACTTTGTCTTTGGCCTTTAAAAGGGTTGGAACAGTGTTAGCTGAGGAACAGAAAGTTTTTCTACAGAGGAAAGCGTTACCTCCTGTCTTAAAACACTATTCTGAAAAGTGGGAGGTGAGACCCAATGTCCCCAAGAGCAGAGATGAATTTCAAAACCAACTGTCATGTATTATAAGCAAATATTCTCACAAGCCACATCTGACACTCTTTCATTTTCTGTGATGGTCGGTAGAGGGGAACATTTATTTTCCAAATGGCAACAGTCATTGCATAAGATAGGCAAGGAAAACTTTTTAATAGTCTCTCATGCAATTATATGGCTGCATAGGAATAGAAACAGTTGACTTATCTGACAGACAACAAGGTTATCTAGGCATGTAACAGAGAGTTTTGTAATTGGTGATGCTGAATAAATGTTAGGTCATTTTAAGCACACTAAGTCTGATTTGAATAGCCATCTTAGCTGTTAATTCAGCAACCAGCTGCCTTGCTTTGCACGTATGAAATATTGAAAGTCTATGGTGACTGCTCAAAGATTTTAAAGAGTGGTACTGCAGAGTATTTTCCACATTCCTCTATTTTTGGTCTCATATTACAAGCTGCACTGCAAAGTTAAACACTGAAGATCAGCCAAGATGGGTAATGAGAAATAGCAAAAATTTCCTGAGAACAGCATTTTCAAAAGTGCTGTTCTGAGAGTGACATCTTTATAGCACCTAATGTCTGCAGGACAAGCAGATTTGTGAGTATCAAAGCAAACATTACCAATGAACCACTTGGCATGTTAATAAGGCAAAGAATAGGGGGAAACCCTGTATGTAATGTAGTAAATCTGTTTATTACAGCTCTCCAGCTTTTATCTGCTTTAAAGTCTTAAGTGAAAAGTGATCCAGGTATAGTCACTGATAGCCAGGACCATGAAGATTCAAAAGGGTTGAACAGAAGTGCTTTATATACATGTGTGCCTACATAAACTTTGACCTCAAGCTCTGACTATGCAGGAGTCTGTAAGAGAGCTGCCAGGCTAGAAAAAAACCTTGAAATTTCTGTCAATGAGTACCAGCTTGGAGAATTAATGTGTAGTGGAAGTAGATATGCTCAGAGTTGAACTATGTCTCATCATGACAACCTGACTGTTATTTCTCTGTATAAAGCACTTTCTGCTCTCCTTAGGGGGACCTTAGAAACATTTTCAGCTTTTTAGGATGCTGCTATTAACTAATATTGGACTGAGCCCAACCTTAGCTGTTCTGCATTAAGGGTTTAATCTGAGAGATGGTTATATCTCCCTTGCTTACTCTCCCTTGAATATATGGAAAAAATGGTAGGATATAGTATTTGCTATAAGAATACTTGTTCAATGTTAATCTCTTCTTGTCCCTTTCAGGTCCCTTTAAGAAGAGATTGGCTATTCCTTACCAATACAGCAGGCAACACTGGAATATGCCACGCAAATTTTTCACAACTAGAAACCCACAGACAGTGTCCCATACTTCAAATGAAAATGTCAAATCTTGGATTTCATATTGGTTTTACAGTAGTCATTGCACAGCAACATTTGCTCTTAAGAAATTTTACAGTGATTTCATTACAGGTGTCAAGGTATTATTTTCCCTATTGGACTGCCATGAATGCTCTTGTTCATCATCAGCCAAGCTTTTCCTTCTGAATAAAAGCAAAGCTTGTACAATTGTACTATGCAATCAATACTTATTCAAAAAATAAGATTCCTTATATACCACAAAGTGAAAACTATGAAATAACACTTCTCCTTGAAGACTTCTGGAGCTGGCATATACAGAATATGCATCACTACAAAAAAGCATTTAGTCATGCAAATGAAATGTATGGGCAAATGACATGCATGGATTTAAACAGATATTTAATAATCAAGAGATTAAAAAACAAACAAACAAACAACATTAATTTGAAACCATGTACTTTACTATGCCTTGTACCTGGACAGAATTGGAATATTTGGTAGAAATACACAGGGGAAAAAATTGACCTGAACAATGGAATGAGATTAGATTGAGACTTAGATTTCAACTGTATGAACTAAGAAAGTACAAGAGAAAGACCAAGAAAGCAGATTAAAATTCCAGTAATACAAATGACAATCTGACTTGCTTTCATAGAAATATGGCATACAAGGATAATCATACAGCCTAACAATTGTCAAAATTTGCACAAGTCTAAATATTTGAGTTAGGTTCCTCTGTATGGAAATATGCAAAAAGAATCAGCAAATACTGTCAAAATATATCTAATGAAGATTTGAAAAGATTCACATATATCCATTCCTTTTTATGAATGATGAAAGGACTCATGAGTTCCCGTGTGCATTGTATATTCATGTATAATTACATTTTGGTCACATTGATGTTAATGGCAAAGCTCCCAATGAATCTGGAACCCTGAATTTCATCTATGTGGCATGTTCAGCCATCTTCAGTTTATGCCTAACCATATTGCTCACAAAAATTATCAACACAAATTAGATTTTTTTCCCCAGCTTTACGGATGCCAACCAAACAGAGATTTCAAAGATGTACTAGTGTAACATAGGAACAGATCTACCATATCATGCTTACATACCTAACCAACATTACACAAGCCACTCCCCCAAAAGAGATGTCTGAACTGAGCAAACAGAAGAAGGCTGGGTACCAGTTCTGACTTCCAATTGTTTATCATAAAAGAAAATTAAAATGTGAGTGTGAATTTTCCCCATCGCCAATCAAAAGTATATTTATTTTCTCAAGGCAAAGAAGGGGTTGGAGGTGAAGCAGTATTAACAGTCCAGCAACATGCATTCATTTCCATAGATGGATGAAGACAAGAAAAAAAAACATTTTTTGTACAGAAACAGATTTGTGTTTAAAGCCTCTAAGGAATTATTAAAACCCTAATGAATGTTTTTAATTAACATTCACAGCGTCCTTTTAAGTGAAATCATTTAGGAGTTGCAGTGGAAACCTGTTAAACAAATTGCTGGTTGGAAAAAAAATCCAGCTCTACTTGTTAATAGGTCTTCTATTTCAAATGGCTCTGTGCAAGCCACTTGGTGTATCTTGAAACTGACAATGGAACATTTAGCCAGTATTTCATTATTTTTAAACAGGAGATGTGGGCTAAATTTACACATTCAATTTACACCACATATCTGTGGTACAGGTATGCCAGGCTACAACAGCAAATGGATGTCTCTCTGCACCCTGCACTAGTAAAGAGAATAGGTATATTAAATAGATCATTTTCTTTAATAGATCAATATTCTATTGTTTTACAGGTTCAGGTACACTCAGTGGTTTGGCTGGTAAAAAAATCAATACACACATATACCATCATTTTTGCAGCTGGGACCAGTGCAGGGCAGCTGGATTCTGTAACAGACTCTCCTTTAGCTCACCTCCCATCAGTCCTCTGTTCCTGTAAAATCTCCACTATTAGTCAAATTCTGCAGGACTAACAAAGTGTTCGGTATTTCACAGTATTTCACAAAGTGAACTACTTCTCACCCACAGAAAGAAAAAAAAAAAAGAAAAAAAGGTAGCTCTGAAGCACTGAAGCAGAACTTTGGTTATTACTAGTAGGGGGCTAAAACAAAGGATTTTTATCACGATGTCTAGCTTGCTTTTTTTCCAAAATCTGTTGCATAACTATAGCCACCATGCAGCATATTCATACCTCCAGCTACCTGTGACAAAGAGAAATGTCTTTTGTGTTAGAAAGGGGTTTGCCTTTGCTGCACACAGAACTGATGCTACCCTACAGTATGTTTTGTATGTAATTTATAAACATTGTTTATATATTAATAAAACTAAGGTTCTGGAAAACCTTTTTGTTTAAGTAAAGACATTTTTCATATCACATTAATCTTCCCTATTACAACTTTCAAACTGGTGCATTCACTTTGCTTATTTAAAAGCAATAGATTAAGACTGAGAGAATTAAAATGGACTTTCCATGACTAAAACTGACTACAAAAAGGATGTAGCAGAACACTGCCACCTCCAGTTACAGATCATGTACAGAATACACTGTCTATATTATTCAGACACTCAAAATAAATGAAAAACAGGCGTGAGTTCTGGCAACAGGCACAGACTGACTGCCAGCAAAAAAGCCACATGCACATTTGAGCCTTTGATCATGGCTGACTTTTAAGAAAATAATAACAAAAACTGATACCACAGAAACAAATAAGCCACCAGTCCCCACATACTAGCAACAGCATGTTACCATGTTAGCAAATTCTTCTGACTAGAGACTGTTCAATTAAGGACACTTAATACTTTCCCCACTCAGCTCACACTTGGTGTAAGGAAAGAGAATCTACTTTCCCATTTTCCATGTCTTTGCTTGTCTAGTTGCCTAGGATTCACAGTTTCTTGTATTAGTATACAAAATTCTGGGGGGATCATCTGTGACACAGGAAAATGCATAGTGGAAGTCAATATCCAGGCTTGTGCCTCACCAAGGAAACACAAGCGGTAGTTCAGGACTCAGAGACTGCACTGATTATTATTTTTATTTTTTGCCAATATGAAGGGATAAGTGTTACCCAAATATGTATAAGACAAGGAGGGCACAGCTGAAGCTGGTGAAATAAGAGAGGATGAGTACAGCTGCTGCTTTAGGTGGTCAAAAGAGGTGAGGTCCTTCTCCTAACCTCTGCTTTTTTTTTCTAGTGTGCCTTAGCCACACTCCGGAGACCTTTGTCTTCTTGCTTCACCCACTGAGCCTTTGCTATACACAATTTTGCTTTCCACATTGGGATGACACTTTTTCCTCTGTCCCTCACCCAGTTTTAGACATGCAGATTGCTGCTTGTCTTTTCCTTGGCTGAAACTGGAGTTTGCTTGAAGCATGTTTTGCCTGTTGGAGCGACAACCATTCCTATACAACACCTGATATTAGTATGGTCCCATGTTCCAGGTATGATGTTTTGGAGGATGGTAAGAACTTGAATGAAGTTGAAAGAAAACCACAGTGATCAAGAGACAGAAAAAATAAATTATGATTTAAGACCAAAGAAAATAGATAAATATGCACAGCCCGGCTACGTGATGTCTGTGGCTGGAGGAGATGAAATGGGGCTTCCAATGGCTGTAGGAATGAACACAAAAGAAAGAGAGAGATTATCTAGCATAGGACTTGGAAGCAGTAGAAATAATAGGAAGAAAATAAGGAAGTTTATTGGAATTAAATGACATATATTAGACAGGGGAATTGCTTTCCAAGACAGGGTCTTATAATAATGTTAACATTGTACTTTTAAAACAATTTGTGGAATATAATTAACCTTTTAAAAAATCTTTATCTTTAAGGATAAAGCCATTACCGTTTCACACCTATATATGATTACATCATTTAAAAACCTATCACGGCCTGCATAAATGATAATGAGTCTCAGAGAGGAGAACAAGTGAGAACAACCAATGAGCATTAGTGTGGAACATGTTTCCCTGTTATTCTGGACAAATCTTTGGTGGTATTCTCATGAAAATAAACTTGCTGTAAACGCAATTATGGTGTGAGATGGGAAGAATTCTTTCAGCCATAAAAAAAGCAATGCAAAAAGATTTGGGGAAAGTATAAACATTCAAATTTAAAACCTCCCCAAAGAAACATCTTGACTTTTCTTTGTGTAATGAGATACTAACTTTCAAATTGTCCTGACTTGGACAATTTGACCTGGAAAAAAAAATAATAAAATAATAATAATAATTTAAAATAATTCAAATATTAAAATAATACACTCTGGATCACTGAGTTCCATTGTTTTCTGAGGGTTTTTTTTGTTTGTTTGTTTGTTTGTTTGCTTGCTTGCTTTGTTTTGTTGTTGTTATTGTTGTTTTCTCCTTCAACAAAACCAGTGTCTAATATTGCAAGGGTATACATCGCTCTAACATGATTTTGGATTTTTTGATTTTTTTTTTCTGATGATGTATGTACAGTCATTGTTGTCAGCACTATTAAATTTATAGAATTAAAGAGAGAAAGGTCATAAAATTGTCTAGTTTGACCCTCAGTGTATCACAGGCTCTTAAATTTCAGTAGTTTTCATGGGATGCATCTTAGATCTGGGTTTGACATATCTTCCAAACTACACTCAGCATCGATAGGAAGGCAAGAGGTGCAGAAACCAGTACTTCCGATAATTTGTGCCAATGTTTAATCACTTTCACTGTTACGAAGTGTGTCTGATTTCTCATTTGAATTTGTCTGGCATCCAGCCATTGGCTCTTCTTATGCTTTTCTCCACTAGATTAAAGAGCCCTTTAGTACCCAGTATATTTTCCCCATGAAGGTACCTGTACATTGTAATCAAGCCACCTCTCAATCTTGTTTTTGATAAGCTGGATAGATTGAGCTCTTTTTGAGTCCCACCGTAAGGCATTTTCTCCAGCCCTCAAATCATTTTTGCAGCTTCTTCCTGAACTCTCTCCCATTTTTCACCATCCTTTTAAAAAAGTGGACACTAGCACTGATGAAATATTCCAGTAGCTGTCTCACCAGTTCCTTATGCTCTGCACTGTACTTATTCATCCTCTGAAGAAAGGCAGAGCTAGTCAGAAGGCACCATCTGGTGAGGAAGTCTGGCTGGTGGGGGGCAGATTTAAATACTTAAAGAGTAGCAGAGGGGAGGGTGGAATGGGGAAAGGATATTTAAGGACTGACTTGCTAGACTACGATCATTTTTAGTATCCCCAGGAGGTTAGTGAATTCTTCTCCCTTGGACTCCTATTGCCTGTGTTTAGAAAGGTGAATATAGCAGATTATAAAATATGGAAAATGAAAATTTCATTGGGATTACACATGGATGAGGGGAATCAGCATCTGCCTGCTGGAAAACACAAGACTAACAGGGGTAAGGCAAGCAGGAAATCGAAAAGAAGAGAAATACCATGGTAGTCAAATAAGAAGAGAAGAAAATCACAACAGTCAAAAGAATACAAATGAAAAGTGGATTTCATGACCCTAATTTAAGTAGTAGCATATATAAAAAAGCATCGAATTACTGAAGTTTCAGGATGCAGGTCCAGTATTCAAGCCAATGCTCACCCTGCAGAGCCGACACCTAAGAGAAGAGACTGATTTAGCCCCATTCTGGCTCTGCACATTGTATGGCTTAATGAAAGATCTTTTTCAGAAGCTTATAAAGATGTTGAGTAAAGGGCAGGATGCAGAACCTGTGAATTGTTTACTTATGCACCCAGCTGATCATAACTACTGGGGTAGCTCATGAGAAAAAGACTGCCAGACAGCCATAAAGCTGGTTGCTGAGATCAGAGGCGACATTCGGAGTTGCAGATATAAAAGGCATGCAAGTCCGAGAAAGCTTTTGAATGACTGTTTCAGAAGCTGTGGAAGCGAAAGCACTCTCTTCTCCCCTTCTGCAAGAGCTAAGGCATTTGTCTCTGTCTCTGCATTCAGCTATGCTTATTCATTCCTTTATGATCTTTAGATTGGATTTCTACAATGCATAGTGACTGAAGAATAAACTTGAAAAGTGCATGGCAGCTTCAGTTGTTACAGCAGGAGGCTACTTACTGCTGTGAAGGTATTAGCCCAAGCAGAAATTATACTGTATGAGCCCTACACTGTAAATGCTGACCCTGTGTTCACAATAGCACAAGCATTGTTCTGCCTTTTTTTTTTTATTTTTAATCATCCAACTAATCAATAAGGATTCTTTATAAAGGTCACATGGTATTAAAAAACCTGTAACTCTGAACATTCTTTGTAAACATGCGTCACATACTTTCATACACTTCCAAGAAAGGATGGTGCAAAATACTGTTGTCTTTTAACCATCTGAATTTTTAAAAAAACATTAAGATACCTAAGGCACCTATGGATTACAGTTGATCCTTTCTGAAAAATTAAAACATTCTTTGTTGCTTAAACACTTCGCTAAAGCTCCCATAGCCCCTGCTAATATCCATACAAAGTTTATAATTTCATACCAACATTGCCTGAATTCCAATAAATTATGCAACACAAAGAACATGAACAGCACAAATTACACTGTAGCTGAGGAGATAGCATTTCTTGGAATTCATGATATGGCTTTGCCATACTTAACTCATTGGTGTTACCAAAACAAACAAACAAACAAAGAAACAAACAAACAAACAAAAAAAAAAAAAACAAAAAAAAAAACAAGTGAAGACTGACATGGAAGTATCTTAAAGCCTTCTTAAAAACTGAAACACAGATAAAATATGGCCTTGGATGCAGGAGAATGAACCTTTCCAGACATCTTTCCCTTTCACAGAGCACGGGGGCATTTTCTTATTTCTTCTAAATGGCAATTAATCCCATGAGCCCAATACTAGCAAATACTGTCATGCAAGTCCAATTTATTCCAGATTTTATTTCCCATGCAAGATGGTTAAAAAGAATCAACACTATATTCAGATGCTTCTAGTCATTTTCACACTGGGTAAATGTGCCAGGATGCACAATTTGAGAGTAGAACACAGAATTACTATAAGTATTAGGAAATTCTTTACTTTTATGTCTTACTTTTCCAAAGTAAAATAGTGCCACCAACAGAGGGTTCCTCCTCACAGAGAACAGCAAGAAAAATACATTTAAATTCTAAATTATTGTCAGGAATGTAAAAGTAAATTCTCTTTAAACATACATGAACGTGAACAATGTAATTCTCCTTTGCAGACTACATTTTCTTAGATTTACTTCTTCCTGAAGGTGAATTGTTAGAGAAATTTCCAGAATACTTCATCTAGCTAGTTTTTGTTGCCTGAGCATGAAGAAGTAAAAAACATGTCTTTTTTTTTCCCAAACTTTTATATTCTAAATTGTGTTGCATCCAGATAGACTCAACATCCTCATAGAGGTATAATTCCTTGTAGTTATTTGATACTCTGATTTTTCATTTTCCAGAACAAATGATGCTACAGTATCACAGAAATATTAATTCCTCAAAAATATTCTGTTCAAGCATCAGGCTTACCTCACTAAGGACAAACACATTTAGTATGTTTGGAATGTTTTGAAATATTTTACATTTAAGTGATATATTATGAGTTCAGTAGATGATTTCCCCATTAGTATTTTTGATAGAAGTGTATTCATGTAGATCTTCATATTCTCTGATACGATGTTTACTTCAAAATGTGTTTATTCGCAGCAAAAATGTGACATTGAGCACATAGAGTCAGAAAAGGAGAGCAGAAAATCCAGGTTCCATACTTACTATTACTCTCATCTTCTTTTTGACCTTAGCTAAATTACACTGAACTTGTGCTGCCTCAATTTCTCTAGTTCAAAATCGAGATAGAGATACTTCACTCCCTGTATGATGAAGCTAAGTATTTCTTTATATAAAAATGGGAGATCCTTTAGCAAAATTGATTCAATGCAAATAAACTAATGCAATGTTATGGTTGAGAATCTGAACAGAGAGCTATCAAAAAATGCAAAGGCAAACTCCCACAGCAATTATAAAGTAGGTCATAGTGAATGTATGTGTTAATGCATTGAAGAAACATATACTTGCTCAGTAAAAACTGCAGTGGAAATCATGGCTTTAAATGCCCAGACATCTGAGAGTTCAAATTCTAATGCTGAGTAACAGACTGAAAGTTGTATTTTCATTTAATAAGACTTTAAAACAGATAATGCCTTGTTTGCATTTTATCCAATCACTTCTGATACACTGCTCTATTGATCGATATGGCTTCTTTCCTTTTATTTTGACATTGTAGCAGCATATACATAGAACTGCAATGACACTGCTTCATTTGACATTGTGATATTCCCTGTACAGCTGCATTTACATCATTTTCAGCCCTTTAGAATTACAATAACTCCCATGAAATTAAATGATGAGCTATTATTATCACAGAAACATCATGAAAAATAACTAGTTTGAAAGCTGGATAGCAATATATTAGGTAGCCAGGCTATTCAAAACACAGATTTTATTATTATTATTATTTTTCTGGAAACCCTAACTAAGGTTCTCTTCCTGCTCATTCTCCTATTTGCACTGCTAAAAATGTGTCCTAGAAAAAAATCCTTTCTTCAGTAACTATCAAACAAATACAAGGACTGTCAAATCACAGATCCATTTACTTGGTCAATAACAGATATTTAGAGAGAAAGATGAGAAACAGAGCATGAATGCTTCGTGTGGAAATTATCATTTAGGAATACCTTGAGAAAAAAGTTGTACCAGTGTCACTAAATTTAATAGCTTTTTCACTAATTCTCTAATACCTTTTGAAAACTATTTTCTTAGTATTTTGTGGTAATGAGTTCTGCGCTAAGACAGAATAGATTTCCTGTTGTATATCAAAATACAAAATCTAATTTTCTGGAACAGAAATCTGTGACTCTAAGAAGTGATAGGCATCTAAATAGAGATGTTTATTCTAGTAAAGTGGACCTATCTCTCCACTGCAGGAAAGATGTATGCCTATATGGAAAAGCTTATGCAAATTGTATTTTATATTAACTTGGTTTCTGGTGTGTGTGATCCTGTATATGATCCTAGGGAAGACATTTAGAATACACATAATGGGACTGAGTTATATAAAACTGAATTATCTTGAAAAGGGGGGGATTTAAATTAAAAACTGTCTCAAAGACACAACAGCAACACAGAATTTTTTTATGATGTGCCTCTGTGGTTTCAGTACATGTTCTTCTGAAAGGTAACTCCAAATGAAGCATGTGGCTTAGAAGTGATTTTCAAACCCAGTAATGTTATGTGCAATCCGCATCTGATGAATTTAAACTCACAATTTTCATAACAGTCTTCTTATTCATCATAAAGACCCAAATCCCTCTTTTTTATTTATGAGGGTTTGTTTGTTGTCATTTCTGTTGGCGGTGGTGTTTTTTTTTTTTTTTTTTTTTTTTTTTTTTCCCAGTGAAGTTGTCATTATCTTTTATCTTGAGGGGAATCAAAAAACTACAGTAGGTACTTCTGATGTGGGGATTATGTTTTGTATGTACAAATCATTTCCTAAGGGAAATCTCTAAGTTGCAGGTAAGTAATAGTTGCCTCTAACTTTCTGGCCGCATAGATAGGATTTGATGGTTAAAGACTGATTAGCTGTTGAGATCCCACATCTTAGCTTCCACAACTGAGGCAACTGGCAGTAAAGCTGAAGAATCCTGAATTTTGCTTTAATAATGCAGTAATACTTCTACCTAGGCAAAGCGAATCTGCTGCTGCTAACACCAATTATACCCCAAAGAGACTCGGTCAGGAACTAACCAGCAGCAGTAACACATCCACGGTGCCAAAATATTTAGGTTATGCGTTCTGAGGTAACTGACTAGTAGTCACAAAACCCCCTACATGCTGTCTCCCCTGCAGAATGGAAACTATTCTTATTCTGCAGTTGCTAATGCTTCTGAAGACTAACTGTTCACTGGGGTCTGAGGACCAATTACTTTTGAATCAAAGCACATCCCAGATACTGTGTGAGGATGTGGAACACTGGTTACATCCAGATTCCCCAGAACTCAAACATACTGCTGCACCACGCAGCCTAACTACTGTTCAACACTACACACAAAATGCCCATGGTGGGACCAGCTGATCCCTTTCTCCAGGGACAACCTGATCGGTCCATAGTCATCTAGCCACCATTGCATATTCTTGCTTCCTGTTTATTCTTTTCATTTAAAATCAAGACACTGACAAGAAAGATATCTACTCATATATATGTATTTCAGAGAGACAATTGTCTTCTCTTGGTATAATAGCCAGTCTCCTATTCTGTTTCCAATAGAAGAGAGAGCTCAGAAGTGAGCTTATCTTATCTTATCTTCAATTAAGACACTTTTGAAGGCACAGTTCTGAGCATTTTGGAGAAAGAAAATGTTCCTTCATAATTTTCCATTGGAGAACTGCTGGTTAAGAGTTGAAAAATGAGTGTTCACTTTTGCATATTGAAAAATTCAGATTATAGGATTACTGAAAAATAATTTTTAAAAAGAGGCTTAAACTTTCACAGACAAGAGAATCTTGCTATGAAGTCATTTCTATTGTCTAGATGTGGCTTCAGACATCTGTCATAAGAAATTACATGTGGATGTGCTTGTGATAATGTGAAGTTATAAAGTTAGCATTGAATTGGAACTTTATAGGATCACATCTGTGTCTGTATTCTGGACCTATACTATATTAAAAATATGATAAATACATCATTCTATGCTAACTGTATCTTTATGGGGTTTTGGTTTTGTTTCGTTTTGTTTTAACCTTTGAATCTCTTATAGTATTCACAATGAATTCAGCTTGATTTTAACACTTCTGCAGTGACTACTGCAAAGCTTATTAACTTTTATACTATAATGCAGTCAATGTATTTATAGTTCTTGAAAATGTCACATGGCAATGTTATGCCAGGGACAGCACATCGCAGAGACTCCTTAAGATGTCTGCATTGTTGTATTCTATTTGTAGAGGCATTTTTGTCAGCAGCAATGAAGAAACAGAGCTGCGGCTGCAGCTCTTTCAATAACATTCAAGCTTATAGTTGACCCGAGGGGCTCACATTATGACATCCATATTTAATTTAACAATAAATCATATTTTCATGGACTACAGTATTTTATTATAACCTCATCGCTTTATGTGCATGGGAATGCAGAAAAAGCAGGCTAGTATGTATCTACAACACAGACTAAATGGTTAGTTCATGAGCGCAAGGTCAAAGTGTACAGTGACAACAATATATAAAAGGTTTTATAACAGCTTTTAGAAGTCTAAGGAAAAAAGGACAAAAAAAAAAAATCAGTCAAGAAGGGACTGCATTTAACTTAAGGTACATTTTTTAAAATCCTCTTAACTGTACCACCTTGCTTACTGTCAGTTTTAGTTCTGCTCTGCACTTCCCATGGCAGTCAGCATTCTCTGTATCTCATTTTCTTTTCTGCTTCATTTAAGCATATTTAAGGAGAAAATTAACACCATCTGAATCTTAAGCTTTACCTGCTCCTTCCTCCTAGTGATGATTTCTTCTTTTTGTCCAGCATTTTTTACCATTGACCTTCTAGCTAACTCCACATTGAATTTTCATATGTTTTCTATTTTCTCCCTCCTCTAGTCCTGCTTATTCTCATTTATTCTTGTTCCTCATTTCCCTCTTATTTGTCTCTGCGTGTATCACATCACATCATCCTCAACTTCTTCACTTTCTATTCATACTAACTTCAACTCTCTTTCTAGTGCCTACTTCTTGCAGTCCTTTGCAATCTAACCTTCATTTAATTCATTCTTTCCTCCCCTTCAGCATTATTATTAATCTTCTACCGGCCAGATTACAGAATAACTTCTTTGCTCTTCTCCATCATCTGCCTCTGGCAACAGTTTACCCACTATTTACATTGCTCTCTTCCATGGACTTTATGAAATTCTATTATCCCTTTTAAAAGGTTCCACTTTTCCAAACTAAGTAGTTTCAATTACCTTTTTATTGGCAGCCTTGATCTTTGGTCTAGATGTCATCCTTAACATATATTACATAAAATTAAGGAAGAGCAACTGTAGTAAAAGGCATTTCACTACTCTGATCCATTTTCTCTTTATACATTTCATCCAGCCTTCTGTTCATCATCTCTTCATGCATTGTATCTAAATTAGATTTTCAGCTCCTTGGGGTAAGAAGACATCATTTTCATTTATCTGTAAAGCACCATGCATGCTTATGGCTCTGTAGAGATGCTAAATATGTATATCCACATTTATTAAAATATTGATGCTTTTATCTATTCACATAGTGCAGAGGCAACATGGCAGAAGTTGTAACCATTTAAAAACTATTTTCTATCTATAACAGCTATAATGTGATATATTTACAGTAGCTTCATGCTGTTCACTCTCTGTTTCCTAGTTCACATTTACATTGCTCTTTCTGGTCTTATTTACTAACACTGCCCCAAAAATAAAAATCTCATTTTTCTCCAACAGCATCAAAATCTTTTTTCTAAAGATAAAACATAGGGTTAACATACAGTGGTTTTACTACTTATCCATACTGCGTGATTACATTCTTAGTGGGTGAAGGTTGGTGAATGAAGCCATGAAGTAAAGATAGTTCTTGCCCTCCAAAGTCTTGTCATCTAAATAGTCTTGATAGCCAAAATTTTAGGCATTTTACACACCAGAATTCTTGCTACTTAGTTTGAGAGGCACTGAAGTATCTGATTGTCAAAGCACAAGAGTAGAGCTCTTTCAAAAAGAGACACTCATTATTTGAGAAAGCATGTATTTGAGTGAGCATGTATTCTAAAAGCTAGGATAATTTTTAATGCAAAAAAAATAAAGTGAAGACATGCATTAAAACACCTGTATCTTAATGCACAAGTGCAGTCACAGGCTGTAGATAGACTCTCTTCTGTAGTCAAGCATATTAATTTCTTAGACAAAAGACAACAAGTAAGTAGGCATGCCCAAATCCCACAGCAAAATCCACATAGGCCCCTGTCATGACCCAGAGCTCATTGCATGAATGAGCCTGTACTAATCATTTTAAAAGTTAGCTGAAAGATAAGGAATTACTGTAGAGTAGACACTGTATGCAGAGCAATTAAACTGTTCTGCTTCACATGACACTTAATAAATGGTTAAGCATTTAAGCATCAAATAATGTGAACATCTCTGAGTCTCCTGTTTTGCAAGATATCTGAACTGAAAACTTGAAATGGGTTGCTTATTTGTGGGTCAGTACATAGGGAGTGGCTTTAACAAACTGTTTACTCCAGCCTTCAGGAGGGAAGTTACATAGCGATAATGTGCATTTCTTCATAAAGTGTCTTACAGATGATGGATTTCATATTTATATTATCTTTGTTTACAGAGACCTGTTTGAACCAGTGGCCCACAGAGCTTATTACTGGACAAACAGATAGACATCAATTCGACATAGCATTAAAGCACTAATATAACTAAGCCTGTGTACAGTTGCACTGATTAGCCAGACCATACACATTTAAAAGCTTTGTTGGACTCACTGAATGACAAAGTAAGGCTCATTTTACCCAACTCTCAATGTCTCCCATATAGCTAGCTACTTCCCATATAGCTAGCTACTTCAGAGCTAGTCTCCCCTCATTGTCTTCCTGGGCATGAATTGAACTATGTAAATAAATGCACCTAGTTATGATTCATCTTACCCACTTTAAATGTTTACCTCAGGATAAGACACTATAAATTGCAGAGGAACTAGATTTGGTAAATTAACCCCGTTTATATTGCATTGAACAGTAAGAATCGAATGTTTATTAATTACTTCATCTTCTTCAGGGTAAGTCAAATACAGACATCTTGTGTACAACTTGGTAAGTAAACAAAACAGTACCAATGGCTTGACTCATACACCAACCCTTGCTAATCCACAGAGCTTAATTTTTACTCTTTGACAAAACTTTTCTCCAGATATGGCCTGGGGCCAGATATGGCACAGCGCAGCCACTGCTCTCCAAAGGCAGCTACACTGTGGTCTGCCTGCTTTAGATAGAAGCAGACCCCACCAACTGGTTTCAGAGAATGGCCCTTTGTATATTCTACTTAGTTGAAGAAAAATTGGCATGGATGACAAGTCTGTTATGACTTTGAATGGAAAGGAGGAAGACAGAAAGGTATTTTTTAAATGAACATTTGAATGAATGTAACAATAAAGAATATAAATATAGCAAAAGTAAAAGAGAAGCAAACTGAAGGCGTAAGAATGACTACGAAAACTATTAAATAAGAATATGACATTCATGATTGTGATCACATTGGACAAATATGACAGGGAGACTAACTGTTATATAAACAAATTGGTATTTTAAAATACGCTTCACGTGATACATAGAGAGGTGACCTACTCCTTGTGAATTAGCTCAGAGAATCAGAGAATACTTCCAACTAGAAGGAAGTTAGGGATGGAAGTTCTCAAAACTGTATCAACTTTATTTCTATCAAAGTCAGTAGTGAAGTGTCGTAAAAAAAAAAAAAAAAAAAAAAAAAGACCCATGCTGGTGCTGAACACTGTTACATTGTTGGCCATCTTGATATATAGGCAGAAGCTGAGCTATAAAGACTTAATGGTCCTATACAGGAATGAATTATTACACGGACCTCATTCTATATGGGAGATTGTATTCTGTAAGGATATTATGAGATATAACGGTCAGTTTTTCAGGTGCATTCAACTTTACATCCTTCACAATGAGAAGTATGTAATAAGCAGTTCAGAAGATCAATGTGGTTGCTTTATTCAATGAAGAACTATGGTCCTACAAAACTGAGTTTATAAATAATGTATGTATGGAGTACCTTTTCATCTATTTCCATCCCAAAATGGGGAAGCATGATTAAAAATACATGTTATCCTTTCAGCTAAACACTTAAAAAAAAAAAAAAAAAGATAATTTTACTCAAATTTACAAGAGTTTAAGGTTCAAGAATCATTGGTCATTGCTGAATGCAAATAAGCACAAAGGAAAAATATATTAAGTTAGCACAATTGATCTTTCATCATTTCAAATGGTACCTTATAAAATTTCCTGTAAATTCAGCCTGAAATACTCCCATCATTGACTGTCATCAAGTAGAGCAGGGTCACTTTGGGAAAACCCATTCTCAGTGATGTAAATTACAGGGATATTATATGTATCCTAGAACAAGAGAGCAGAAGTTTTATTCAGAACAGATGTAAGAAAGTCCATAAAATCAGATGCATTACCCTCTATCTTTTCTAAGCTACAAACTAAAACTAGTTTTCATCAAATTGCACTGACCCTATTAACTTAATTTTCCATGAGCTGACCTTTTATGACTAACAATGGAAAAGCAAAACTGTGCAAATATCCATGAAGACAGTGAAATGACTTATTTTAATGAGAAGACTAAAATATCTTTCCTGCATTAGCATCTGCTTATTGTCACTGCTCCTTAACCCCTTGGTACTGGCAGTCACCGCACGTCCCATTGCCAGGAGTAGATGCATGCCAGGAATGCCTTACTGCTGGAATCACAAAGATCATTTCTGGAGTTCAAAAGATGATATAACACTGGTGTGTCATTTCAAATTGTAAAATAGCTATCAAGTACAAAGGCAATAGGAAAATACTAAGGTTCCTACTCTTAATAGATAGCATGCAAAAATTAAATTAAGAAAATCCCAAGGTGACTCGTCTATTTATGTATTGTACAATGTCTTATGCCATCCAGATGGGCTCCTCAAAAAAACAAATCACTCATATTACTCATTGGATTCTCAGAAACCTCATTGGCCAGCTAACAGTGGTTAAGTAGTCCTGTGAGCCTTATGTCATACCTTGATATAATACAGAAGTCAGTGTAAACCCCATGGTACTACAGCCAGCCACAAACTCCCAGTTGCAACAGGCCAAGAAGGATCCGTTATTTGTTCAGCCTCAATGGCCATTGAGACGCTTAGATTCTTGTCTGTATTTCTTGATCTTAAGTGAAATAGTTCAGAGCAAAGAAGTCAGCAGTATTCATGACCATCATTTTTAACTCTTTACTGAATTCCAGAAGCCTTGATGATCAGTTCATAAAAGTGAATGTGTTACTGAAATATTGAATTTCTGTCTGGATATTCACCATCAGTAAATACTGTTCTGATAAACCTGTCTAAGGTAAAGGATAGCTGCCATGTAAGCTCTGGTACCAGGTTTTATTGTAGCTGAGGCTATGCCCTTTTCACAACCATCTACATCAACAGCATAAGGCTTATTAATAGTGATCCACAGATTCACTCAGTCTTCAAACGCTCTGCAGCAGTATTTTGCATGAATATCAAAAGTCTCAATGATCTTTTCAGATCTCCAGCCCCTTTATCTTCTAAAGACTGAGGTAAGTCAAAGTGATACAGTGAGCAGGATGCCATTTGCCAAGTCATTAATGATTTTGTTGACGTAATTGACTCCCCAAAACACTGAAAGAAATATGAATGGGTTAACTTATTAAATTTATTACATTTTTACACATGAAGATACCTCACTGCACATTTTTCTCTGTTATGAGATGCAAACATTCTCTCTCAACTACATGCTGACTACTGTTACAAGACCCCAGAGTTGGCAAAAATGCTCAGCACACATCTTCTATTCAGGCACATAAAATAAAATGAGGATGCAAATTTTCAAAGTAGATCACTGGACTCCTCGGGAGAAACATAATTCTGATGGGTGCTGGTCACATGAAAATATAATCCTTTCATTAAAATGCCTGAATGGCAGCCCAGCTGCTTGTACAAAACCAGAATGCATTGGAAAAATCCTGACACTTCAGAGTATGACAGGTAGATTTGTTCCAATGGAAGTATTTCTCTCCTTGAGAACTCTATCTTTTAAAAACTTTAGTGTCACATTCAGCGAGGTAATCAAGCTGATCTTTTATGATTTGAATTTGGTTAGCTGGGTAAACTGCTTCCTCTCGGCTGTTCTGTTTTCTATCGCTCTCCATGCCTACATCAAGACAAAGAAGATACTGTCAATGTACTAAGTACTTTGCAGTGGTGTGAATTTAATCGTTCCCTCATTCAATGGGGCATCCTACCAAATCTACATGAAATTTATGGCTTTTCTTGGTACTCTGATAGATTTTAGGTGTTTAGGGCACTGGTCTATTTAGCTACCAACTTGAACAGCTTTGCAATATTTTATCCAAGCAACCAACTCTCTTCCTTTTACACTACCGTTATGCAGACAATTCAGTCTCTCTGGTTCTAAGAAGGAATTAGCTCACCTTTCTAAAATCTCATGACTTCCAACCTTTCTTGTCCCCCGTTGATAAGACAGAGTTCAGCTACAATTTCTTGGATGCACTGTTAACAGCGGCCAGCACTGGGGATGCATTTCTAGAGGCTTAAAAGGAATCCACCTTCTGTTCAGATTTAGCAGTGGCTGACATGAATATGCTTCCTAAAGGACTATTTTTACGCTGCTCAGAGTTCACTGCAAGTTTAAATATCAAAATACCTTAAGCTCTCATATAAGCATTTTTAATTTTGCTTAAATCCAAACACAGCTACATTGCTTTTAAGCCTTTTGAAAACATTAGATATAGCAAAACACATCATAAGCTCTGGTTCAAAGAGTATCAATTAGCCTGCTCTTTTACTAGAACTATCTGGTTTAGTGAGGTAATTGGAAAAGGCCAACAGAGGCCTTGAATTATTATTTGTTAAGCTAAGAGGCTCCAGCCAGGAATAGGTCTCCATCATGCCACTGGAATTTAGAATCAGACAGCCTTTGCTTCAGAGAGTTGGGCTAAATATACCAAAGTGTTTAAGAACCTTAGAAACCTAAAATTCATTGAGGGTTTGTGGGTCAGCTGCTTAGGAAATGTCTATCCCTAGGAGTTGCTGTATTGAAGCCCAAAACTGAAAAAGGTCTAAAAAAGTTGAGAACTCAGCAGAAAGGAGGAGGAAGAAAGGAAAACTAAGCTGCACAAGTTAACAAAATGTAGGCTTAGGAGATTACATACGGTTTGTATTATTATTATCAGTGTGTGAACCAGAGATTTTTTTAATTCAAATGAGGAAATTGGTTCAGTAATAAATATGTCTCTACTGTATTGTACTATACATTCCCAGCAGTGTGTAGGTCCAGCTTTGTGTGTATTGATATCAGGCTTCAAATTATCCTAATTGCAAATGACTGATCTTAAGGATTTGTGTCAAATTGCTTTTTTAATGCAACATATACTGCAGCAATCAATTATGAACCCCACATATAGACAGTGTCTTCTTGTAAGCAAACAGGTGCAAACACATGTCTTAGCACAGCAAGACTCAATAAGTTTGTTTACAAAGTAATTCACAATAAATCTCACAGGTAGTTTGCTTTTTCTTCCAAGCACAGCACCAAAAGAATTCATTAAATTCTGAGGAGATATATGCACCCACATAAAAAGAGGAATGATTATATCAGAACTGCAATTTTTGAGAAGAATATTCTTGCAATTTACAACAAATTAGGTGCAAATACAGTTTGTGTCTGTTACGTTTGAACAGTGACCCATTTAAATTCAGAGGGACTGGCTGTGTGTTAACTGTTACTGGTGGGACTACAAGTTTTACTACATAAACATAATCTAGGGAAAACAATCCTTCACTAGTATATAATTCTACCATGTTGAGAGTAATGGTCAACTAGAAGACAATACTTTTTCTTATTCTAATTTTAAAATTATAAATTACTTAGTACAATTTATAGCATTTAAGCTCAACCAGCTACCATTCATTCTTTGCATTTCAATTAAACAACAATATTGGGAAAGATTTATCCTTTGTGTTAGGGAAAAGAGAGAGAGAGAGAGACAAAGAAAGAGGAATCTAACTGCATCCCTGAAAAATATGTCAATTCAAAATTCCAGATTTTGCCATACCTTCCAGAGTAGCCTGGTTTAGTGTTTATGGCTGTATCTGTGGGTTAGCTAAAAGCAGAACTACAGAAGAAAACTTTCCTCCAGGAAAATGTGTAGATAAGTGTTGTGATTTTTTTGGAGATATCCCATAATTCTGGTATTACAGACATATAGGAGCATTTTGTCATGGTAAATTGAAGGATTCTTCTTTTCTCCTTTCTATCATCCCATCCCAATTCCCTGCCTCAATGCTGAAGTGAGGCTAAGCATCAAACTCTCTCAGACCTAATAGCCCCATGTCTGCTGCTTCTGTCTTCCTCCACATCTGCACCTAGTGTTTAGCAGCTAACCTCTTCTGCTCGGGGCAGCTACTAGGACATAAATAATTGCGCGAAAATTCTTCAAAACCAAACTTGGTCCTGACACGTTTTAAGAACAAGACACCTACAGCACTGCTTCTTTAACAGACCCCACCCCCACTGAGTTGGAAACAGAATTGTTTTAAAGGTTTTCAAATGTCCTCTGTTTTAGGTGTGAAATTGGTAGTGAATCTCTTGGTGTGAATGATTTCATTTGAAAGGACATTGCTCTAAGCTTTCTAATTCTTCACATGCTCTTTGTAAAAATGTTTATATAGAAGATGATGGCCTTTCCGTGCTAGGCAGTTACAATTGCTTCAACAGATCACTGCACAAGAGAAGTGAACTCCTGCCTAATGAAAGCTGGCCTACTTGGAGTTCCTCCAATGCCCTTTCGCTAAATGTAAAGTTCATAATATTAATCAGGCAACTGCTTATACTGGGGATCGAGTGAACATTTTCTGAAATTATAGCCGAGTTTTGTCAAAATGTTAGCTTTCCTTACCAAGTCTCTGCTATCTTCCACTCCAATGACTGAAAAACAAAGCCTGTTCAGCGGGCAGCTCTGTGGCATTGCATGGAGCCTGCAGCACTAGCTGAAGGAATATCAGTACAGGAAGAAACCACAAGGACCCAGCCAAATTTAAATTCAATGTGCCACAAAAAGCATTCCAAGGGAAGGACAAGCTGTGCTAGTAAAAGTGGGCCACATATTGTAAATTTTGGTGGCAAAGGGAAGGCTTCTGTTCAAGCCTCTACGGGATGCTGGCACAGCTTTTGCAGTCATGCTCGGCAGGGGAAAATGGCTGGTTGGTCTGTTTATAGCAGATCCACCAACTCCCCCCCCCCCCCGAATTCTTGAAACAAAGGCTCCTTTGCTCTCTGGTGAAAAATATAATCTGCAGAGGACAGACTGCTGCCTATTGAACAGCCAAGCTCTCCATGACCAAAATCCTGCAGAAAAATATTGCTTCTGCTTCTTAGTACTGATCAGAAAAACCAAGAGCATTTTCTTTGAAGCCTTCCATTTTTGCAATCTTCAAACCAGTGGAAGAAAAGAATTTCCAAGGCAAACATGGCCCCAGAAGTGCAAAGGTATATATCTTCTTGGTAGAACTGAGATTCAGAGTAGGAGATGGAACTGAGATTCAGAGGTTCATCCAAATCTGCTTTGCATGTTTTCCTCAGAATGTTATCCTCCCAGCATACAGGAGACCTCAGCCAACTGCTTTGATTCTCCCATTCTTTCTGGTTCAGCTTCAGTTGCTTTTATACTTCACAATTCTCTTTATTTCATCTTTTTTTCCATTCCCTATTTTCTTCAGGGAATGCTGCCATTTCCATTTATTTTTTTTTCTAGTAAGTCACCTTCATCTTTCCCCCAGTCTATACCAACAGAATTAAATAAAGAAATCAGATGTGCAACAAATTTTATACCTGACATCTAGCAATCTGGCCAGCTTTTTTTTTTTTTATGTGCTGTATCCCTTTACACATATACTTTTGTATTATCTGCTGAGGTTGTGAAAACTCTTCTCCTCAGAGCAGGAGCTGTCTTGTGTTTGTCACAGACATAGTTCCTAGCTGAGTCTGAAGAATCCCCTTTAGTTCTCTAAAATAAATAAATAAAAAAAAAATCTGGAAAAAAAAGTCCCTCAGCGTAAAACAGTCGACATGAAGTTCAGTACGTCAGAGTATACTGATAATCTATCTAAATGTATTTGCCAAATAAGAGATTTGTCTATTGTAAGCCATCCAAAAATATCCTTGTGGCTAGGATTCCTGTAACTAAAAACATTCTGATGAGGCAAAATGATTTAAAGTTACAATTAAACTGAAGTAAGCAAAAATACATAGGAAACATAATACTAATCCTATCCCAAAAGATTGTGCTATCCAAAGGGATCTAGAATATTAATTAGTAAGTTGTTGCAAACCTATAAAAAATCATCCCATAATTACTCTGAAAAAAGTTGCAATTTCAAAGCTACACTGCAGAATAGCATACTGGATTAATTATGCCAGACTGCAGCAATAACCTTGAATTAAAGCTGCAACCTTCTATTTTTAAGAAACAATTGCCTTTCTGGTTGATGAAACCTGTCGTCCCATCAGGTAACAGACGTGACCAGGAAAGAGAAAAGCGATAATGAGTCAATCCAAGCTGTTTGATACATTTCAAATCTTCCTCCCACAGAGTGTAGCTGCCACAAGCTACATCACCAGTCTGGTTCTTGAAAACTCGATCTCCTCCCTGATGGGTGAATGTGTCCCAGACATTAGGGCCCTTTCCATCTGCATTCCAGCCTTCTGCTTGAAAAACAAAACTTGGTTGTTACACTTTTGACATCAAAAAGCATATGTTGAATGTAAATATTTACCACGAAATAGGCACAAGAACCTCAAAATCCTAAAAGCAAATCAAGCAGTATCTCCCTCCCCACATCATTTAAAGTAACTAGGAACTTTCAAGCATTAGTATATATATTTGCATTAGGTTTTGCATTTATTCATATTTTTGCTTGCTGCTAATTATTTGAAAATCCTGTTTCAAAAAGTACAAGTTCTGACACACTTCATACTTCCTTAGCCAAAAATCAGATGTTTGCAACTCTGGAGATATTACAAGTTTTCACAAAGGGCATTTTCTAATGCAGCTTCCATCCATAAATGTAAAAGATCAGTCCATATCAAAGAAAGCCTTTAGGGTATGAGAAATACATCCAACAAATAGGCACTTATGGCTTTCTAGATGTCCTTTGAAAATCCTGACAGTCTGTTAAAAAGAAAGGAATGCCATTATGAGCCATGGCCCTAGGCATATACAAGCTGAATTAATAACACAGCTCTGAAAAACTTCTGCTTTTTGCTTAGCCAAACGTTCACGGAAATGAATTTTAAATGTTCAAAATCCCTGCACCATTTTCTTCACTCTCATAGTTTTGGGAAATTTCTTTACAATCCCAAAAACAGAGATAGTGAGATTACGTTTGAAATATTTAAAATTTAGCTGTTGTTTGAGATTACACATCATTAACATTACATAGAACTTAAGCCAAACAAATGCACCTTCCTTCCTGACAAGCTTCTTTGTCTTTCCAGAGCAATGCTGTAACGGAGGCAAACATTTCATTTTTAATGTGGAGAGTAATGTAAACCTACACTCAAGTAAGATTTTATCATAAAATTCCAAATAACCCCAAAATGACCAACATCATTTACCAGCAAGATTTTTCAGAGCTCCAGTGAATGCATTGTTCCAGGGTTACTCTCTAAAAACTAAAATGACATTGTGTGTTAAAATCATGTATAAATTAAATATCAGTTGGGTTGTAAGATTAATAACTATATAATAGCTACATATCAATCCTCAATAAAAGTGTTTTAATAATCAATTAGTATCATAGAAATTAGAGATGGAGGAGAACTATTAGGAGGTCATTGAGTCCATCCCCTGCCAACGCAAGATTGCTCCCTTAAGTATATTCGGTACTTAATACACATCTGTCTTATTAAATCTAAGTTTAATGCAAGGTTAAGCATATTGAAGACACTTAATTTAAAGCATTACTAAAATTTGTAATATCACTTCTATAACCTAGCTTTTCAAAGATCATTGTCACATTTCATGTTCTTTACAGAATTTTATTGCAGCACACGAACACCAATACATCTACATTTGGTTGGTCAGTAAATTAAACTCTTATGTGGGACAACCTTCAAAGTAGGTCAAATTTTAGATCCAGACAATTTGAGTTTCTCTTAATCTCAGATTTTATCACAGACTTTGCACTCTGCCTGTATGGTCTTTAAAAAAATACTGTACTAAGAATTTTCTCTATCCTGTTTTTGATTTCAAATATGCCTACAAAAATAAATATTCATTTCAGAGGAGCGCATGAAATAACAAACAATAGTAATTCTTTGGTGGTACATAGAATATGGAAGCCTTTGAGAGCAGGCTTCCTGCACCACATCAGCATGATACAGCTCCTTTTTCACCATGGTGGGGGTAAAGGGAAGCCAAAAGCTGCCAGAATGGGCAGCTAAAACACCTTCGTTTAAGAATCAGCAGCTAGTACAGATGCTGCACCATTGCTTTTTGTGTCTGCCTTCCTCCAGCGAAGGAGATGAGAGGGAGGTGGAGAAGCATTTGATTTTCAGCAGTCTGACAGTACTTCTCTGGTGGTCATTAGCCACTATAAAGCCAATGGGGGCTGTGGCAAACAGACCCACTTTCAAGCATTCCTCATCTTGTTCAGAGAGCCTCTCTGTACCATGTGGAGTACCTGAGCTAGCTAAATAAAGTGTAGGAAGCAATCCAGGCAAGGCAACAGAGAGCTCCACATACACTAAAGTATCCTGCTGAGCCACAATTAGCCTGCACAGAGCTCTGCTCTGCTTCAGCTAGCTTCAATGGACTGAGCCTGCACCTCTAAGCTTGTTCAGAAACCTCTATGCTACACGGCAGTTCATAGTGGAGACATACCCTGAGTTTTAGCAAGCTTCAGGGCCAGGAAAAAAAATAAGCGATGAGGAACTGATTTACTGATTTTACATTTCAAACACACAGGTGAGGTTTAGCTATCAAATCCTTACTTAGTACAATAATATGCCATCAAGTGATTAATCTAATGATGAACATGATGAAAGGTGATGCATATTCTCCATTCTCTGCAATTATTACAATAGAATAAGATAGGATTGTTTTCCTTTTCAGTGGAGCTAGTGAATTGGGGCTATTACTGATCAGACTATTTTAGTTTTCATCTGCTTTCCAAGTTAGGTTTTCTTCTAACTCAGATGTGCTTTTACCTTTCAGAGTGAAGTTTTCCTGGCCTGGTCTCTGCTAGGCAAAATTTTGTTTGAATTAATGTAGCTTGTATGTAGGCATATGAAAGAAGTGAAGAAAACCACTTTTACCATTACAAGAATTTTTTGCAACTTTTCCCTCCTTTCAAAGAAAAAAAAAATCAAGCAGAGAGTTGAAATTTAGCATAGAAATGGCCCTCAGTAAGAAGAAGTGCCTTTGAGTGTTCTGGTGCAAATTGATTTTGATTTGACTGAGTCATGAACCTCTGAAATCTGCACTTTGAGCATGCAGAGTACAATTGGTATGATTTTTTAGCACTTTGAAATATACAGAGTGAAGAAGGTTGTGCTGTGCATAAATACATAGCTGACAGTAAAAAAAAAAAAAAAGTAGACTGTCAGCCCTTGTCTCATCTACTGTGTATCTTGTGATATGTGCAGCAACTGGGTTTGGAGTCTACAAGAACTATTTCTTCAATCGTGCTGCCTTTAAGTCAGAAGCTGCATAGCTTCCACAGCTTTCAGGAGGAGGAATTCCCTGTTGAGTTTCTTACTTCTGTGGGAAAAGGGTCATTTGAGCAATGTCTAGACCACATTATAGATTTTTTTTTAACGTTTCTCCCACTCAGAGGCCTTAGGAAAGCTCATTAAAAATACATTAAGAGAACATTAAAGTTGCACATCTAGCCACTCAAAAGGCAGGAAATTATAATGTCATCTGTATGCACACACAATTCACATTTTAAGAATTAGTTAGCAGAGCTCTGCGCGTTGCAGGACTTGAGTTAGGATCTGGCCCAGAATATCGATTCCCGGGGACGAGTGAGCTGTTCAGGCTATTAGGTGAAACGAGCAGAGCTCGTTAAAAGGTTCCAGGCATGGGCAAATATTCTCACTTTCAGCAATAACCAAGAACTAAAGGCTACATCCTCAAAGACAATTTTAGATCTACAACTCCCATTTAGGCACTGAAATCAATGGGAGCTAAGTGCCTGTACGCTGCAGGGTATAATATGAGAAAATCAGATCTATATGTATTTTAGAGGTCTCTAAACACACATTTATGAAGAGAGAAAGGTTGGGGGTTTACAGCTGTCAGTGTCCCTGTATCTTATAGATTTGCATTCCCTACTCTGCCACATAGTTTCTTACCATGCTGGGCAAACTGTTTTATCAGTGGCACATGCTTGGGGGGGTTCTCCCACTGTTAACCTCCCAGTTCACAGTTTTTCATATTCTTTGAAGATGAATTCCTCCTTGAGGACCCCCATGAGTACCAATATCTGATGAGGGAGTTCTTCCATCCGTGCTCTTTTGGAACAGCCAATAGTAACCTACCTAAAGTAGCTCTAGAGAAAGGAAATAAGAGCTGGTGGGAAAATGACTTATTTCTGTCCTCCTCCCCCTCCCCCCCCCCCCAGTAGCTAGTGGTGGAGGTTCCTCCTCCATTTCCATTACCTAACCATATTTCTGAGATCTGAATCACCTTTTAGCCTCTTCTTGCTGCTCAGGCCAGAAGTGTTTAAACAGAAGTGCTACATGCATTTGCATCAGAGGCAGCATCCAGGCAGTGAGGCAAAGATCAATCACGCTCCTTCCTGGATCCTGACTTCCTGCTCACTTGAAACTTCCTTAACACTTTGGCAGCTAAAAATTGACACCTTCAATTTGATATGCCGCTGTAGCTGCACCCCAAGCAAATCCAGCTGGAAAAGCAATATCCTCTAGCACCAGCTGCAGAGGACAGGCGAATACACAGCATTATGCGATGCTATGGAGATGTGGGCTTCATTTGCAGACAACAGTTTCTGGCTCGATCACTCTTCCACTTGTTACAAGCAGATTCTATACTGAAGACAAAAATAAACCCTGTGCAGCTTCACAAGCTGAAGGGTAAGCCATGCACTTTGCATATCTCCGGATTAAAGCAGAGAGGTGCAGTCAGCTAACAGTGAAAGCGAAAAAGGCAGCAGTGGAAAAGCCTACAGTGGTCACAGTAAAAGGGCTCCACCTAGTCCGCAGCATCGGCACACAGAGCAAGTTCCCATTTCCCTTCACCTCCCCCTCGTATCCCACTCCCCAGCCAAAGGACATTGAGGACCCTCTACTCATCATAAATCCTTCAGTCACCAGTCAAAGAATCCTTTCTACCCTTTCCTAGCTTCAAAAAGCAGCAGTACCTCTGCATTTCTGGCATCAAATGTATATTTTTTCTCTCCCCATACCAAAACAATTGGCCTGTCCATGCTGCAGTGGATGGGAAAGGATGTTTTAGCCATTACATGGTTAGCAATGGAAATCAATGAGTAGGAAAGTAAGTTTTATGTGGGAGTACGGGCAGATCTTTCTCTTTCTTTAAAGTCCCATTGATGCTCTTTTTTTTTTTTTTTTCTTTCTAGATTAGCAATGACAACCTTATGGCACATGTGCCAGGCTCAGCATCTGCAGAGAGAGCAGCCCTCAGGTCTCTGCCTCTACCTTCTGCCAGAGCTGTTACTGCTCCCCTGCCAGCAGGCAGAGAGGGAAGCAGCAGCAGGAGGACCACTCTGGGTAAGACTGTAACAAGTGGGATGGGCTGAAAGTCTTCACTGTACCTTTCCAGAAAGCTGCAACACCCGGCACACTAGATGGCACTACTGCAAATTCTCTCTTTTTTTTTTTTTTTTTTTTTTTTTTTTTTTTGAGTTAGAGGAGATTTTTCTCCCATTTATTATTCTACCAAAGCTATACCACTTTTGCCAAGGTCAGTATCTGCACTTATTGGACTGCTAAGCAATAATGTCTGACAACTAATATTTTTTCTTTTTGTTTACTTCTTTTTCACCTTTTTGATTTTGAAACCTTTCCAGGTGAGGACCTACTCCTGCAAAGTGTTATACATGCATGTAATACTTTCTTTTACAAGGAAAACAAGAAAAACCTTAAGATACACAGAAAAGCCACTAATACAGCTAGCGCACATACTTTTCCCAGAAATATGCACAACAGAATAGTCAACTTATTAGGAAAATATATTCCTTGCAGAGATGCAGAGAAGCTGATTTAAATCCAAAGTGCACGTTACAGAACCAGACAGTGCAGATGCAATGCAAAATGAATCAGGCTTTCACAGCAGGCATGCATTTCCTCAAGTGTCTTTCAAAGAAAAGGTAAAAGCTCTTTGAATACAAAGGAACAAAGGGGGAAACGAGGCACAACATACCAACTTTTACTCAAAACACACATTGATGCATAGTTCAGACAGACATACATATTTCTCACATGTTTCTTACCGATGACTAAAGACTGATGCAACGAATGAGTTAATGCTCTCTGGTGGAAGCAGCCTCCTCAGGCTTTCATTTGCAAAGAGGTAAGCATTGGACAGTTAACACTAAAACTCATCAGGGACATCTTAAATCATGATTAATAGGTATTAATGAACCAGAGTAATTATGCATATTTTTTACATCATTAAATGTTATTGGTAGGTACCTTTTAAAATGTAAGTGACATTAAATCTTTTCCCAGAAAATCATACAATTCAATTTCACAAGAGATATAATAAATATGTAACTCAATAATATGGGGGAAGAGGCAGACAGGAGATAGTAGCAATAAAAACCCAATAAAAAGTTTTATAAAAATGCTTAACCATAAAAACAAGGCTAAAAAGTGTCACTGCTGATTCTCTGGCAGGAATCAACAGAGACAGAGATGGGTTTTAGGAGAGATTGAGTGGGAGGAAAATATTCCATAAGCAGTCTGGGGAAGAGTGAACAAAATTTGCCTCAGAGGTTAAGGCAGATTCACAGTAATGAGATAGCAGACTATGTCAGATAAGTAGGCAGATACTGAAAGATACAGAGCTTCAAAATTCAGAGAAGCTGAGTTTATAGCAGCTAATCTCAAACTCTTCTGGCAACCCAATTTCTAGATTTGTAACCCCACTTTGGCTAGCATTTCTGGACTCACGAACCTATTTCTTGTTTCAGAAGTGGGACTTGCAATCATATTTCCATTAGACCCACCCAATGTCATGGCCTTTAGGATGCATTCCTGGCTCATTCAGCCTTCATCCTTTGGCAATTTCCCCCACATCTAATAAGTAGCCTCACCTGTACCTAAAATTTTGTACCTAAAAAAATGTACCTACCCTTGTTTTGTCCAATACATATGTACCAAATTATAAGAGAACTTAGTTTTACCTAGAAGCAATTTTTTTCCAGACTAGATTTCATTGTTTTTGTTTATTTGTTTGTCTGTTTTCACATTTGCACCGAAAGAGATTATATGTAAATAAAAGAACACAAACAAAATATTCCTAGGAAAATTTGAGCAGTTCTTGGATATCCAAACACACTTGGATAAACTGGATAACTGGATAACTTGGATAAACTTGAATAAAATTTTGGTAAGTCAATAAATAACAAGAGTAATTGGGTTTGATGTTAAGAGTTGGCAACCTGTCTTTATAAAATTCTAGGTATTATATAAAGGTCAAGGGTGACCAGGTTTTGGTGTCGGTACCTTTAGTCATGTGGGATTAATTAATAACAGAGGAACTGTATCTTGTCAAAATTAATTTTCCCCAACTGATTCTGTTTCTACATATCTTATCCTGTTTCTACATTCTTATCTACATATTATAAATATGTTTAATAACATTTACTATACAATTTAGAAATAAAACTTTGGAGGGGTTATGAAAATTCAAATCTCTCTCCTGAAACAGTACGCTGTGCAGGAACAGAAGAAGGATACAGATGCTTTGGAAGCGTATGTCTCTGAAACAGCCAGAGATAGAAGTTCACATATTCTGCGAGTTGTCTTTGAAATTGCTACTCATAAATTTAGCTTCCATCCCTGGCAACATAATGGAACAGCTATTGAGAAAACAAATTTACTAAAACACTTTGAAGCCTGCCAGACAAAGTTGATTTTTTTTTTTTTTAATTTTATTGTGATACAAAATTAATGAGCAGACAGCAGAAGATATACTGTCATGTGCCTGAATATTATCAGTATACTGTTTTCTTTTGGACATTTTAGCACTGATCTTAGGTGTTCTCACTTACAGAGACAGTTTCCATCTTGCACTGTTGATGCAGGAGAGGACTCCTAACTTTGATCCCCTAAATTAAGCCTTAATTAGAAGCCTCTGCTGGGCTGTGGATTAGACTTTCTTCTCCCATTTCTGCTGTGTCAAAATACTGTTCCCAAGCTTAAATCAAATTGGAAATGAACTCTCATGTTGACTGAAATGAAGGGTGATGACAAACAATGAAGGGTAATGATAAACAATAACTTTGAAGGGAGGCATTTAGTGCAGTACACAAAGATTAGTATTAGTTCTGATCTCATTTAATAGCTTCAATAATGAGCTAGAAGAGGGAGTAAATGGTACATTAATGAAATCTGCAGATCTATTAAACTAGGAGGAGCTGAGCATACTGCTGAAAATGGAGAAATAATACAAGGGGTCATGGCAAGATTAGAAACACAGGCAGAATATTGTAATGACATTCAGTTTAGAAAATAGAAGAATAATATTTGGGTTAAAAAAATAATCAACAGGTGGTTATAGGTATAATGCTGGAAGAGATTTAATATTAAGAACACTGGGAAAATTAGGCAAGAGTCTGTAACTGAGAAGTAGAGAAAAACAGTGAAATTTGGGCAGAACTATTAAAAAATAAGCAGTAATGACTCATCTTAAGCAGCTCTTCTACCATCAGCTCTCCTCTGCATTTAGTCTGGGCACTGGAAAAACAGACTATCTGTCAGATGTTCAGAGATTGTGTAACTACAGATTTTTTTCCAGGAAGAAAACTTAGAAGCAAGCCATCCATTTAACAGAGTGTTGTCCTTCATGGAGTGAATGACATAACTGTGAGCCAGTGGCTAAAAGACAGTAAAAGCATGAGACTGAAGAAATAAAATATTCTCCCACTGCTTCTGGTAATTGCATCATGCAGCTTGATTTTTTTTGATATTGCTGAGAAAACTGCCGATGCAATGCCAGCTGCTATGAACTTTCCAATACCAGATATATGTGCACAATATCTTGGAGAGCTAAAGCTAGTAGTGAGCAAGTTAATTCCAGTTGAGGAACTAACACAAACTAATCTTGCTGGGAATAATGGGTCACAAGCTATAGTGGAGTGCCAAAGTAATGTTTTATCACTGCCTGTACCAGAGAGGGTTTCGGCAATTTGGCATGGCACAGCATTAGGATGTATAGCATGTATGTAAAGTGATATTCCATATTGGTCATCAGTCATCAAAAGTCCTTGGTAGCTCTTGGCTGTTGAAGGAATCGTCCTTTATTGCTGAGTGCCTCCATACAGAATTTTTAAGTGGGCCTGACCACTCAAGAGTTTGTCACTGTCACAACATTATGACCCAACACTGAGTGTGCAGAGAACAGGGCATTGATCCACAGCTTTAAATTTGCACACTTCAGTAGAAAAACTGGCTCATGTAAAACCACGCTGTATTCATTTATATCTCAGCGTGCCCTGCCGTTCCAGGTTCCTGGCTTGTTCACCTTCTAAGTGAACAGGCTTAAAACCAATGAGCTGTCATGCAAAAATGTCAGGATAAAAAAAAAAAAAAAAAAAAAGTAGAATAAAGGAGGACGCGTATATGAAAACCAACACACAAATAAATGATACCAGAAGCATGAGAAAAAGAAAGAGAAAGCATGAGGCATGAGAAAGATCTTTTGAGAATTACACTTGTTTGTTGAGAAAGCACCTTTTTACCGATGTTTAAGGGAGAGCAGCCTAAGTTTTTCAGAAATTGTCAGTTTCAAGAAATCAGTATAAACTGCCTACTGGCAAAGTTGCTTGATTTGATTTTGCCAAAAAAATATCTGCTACAGCTAATCAGATTGACTGAAAGTGGTTAGGATGACATCTGAATGATTTTAAATGAAACCTGTTACCATTTTTAAAATAGAAGGTCCAGAAATCTTACATGCATTTGAAAGCTGTGCAATTCCTTTGTTCATGATATTTCTCCATAGGGCTGAATTTTCAAATGTGTGTATTATCTTCACTGCACATACCAAGCTTTGTTTTCAAACCAGTATTTTTTTCCCCATATGTACACTTTGTAATCCCAACACTTTACCCAAGGGTTACCTCTCTTTGTAACATCATTCATGTGTCTATATGAATGCAAATCTGTGGGTCAAAAGTGATTGTCTTGAAAATGTAGGCCCAGTACCTGGCTGTTTTGCTGCTTTCTCTGTGAAACTTCTGCCTTGTTCACAACTAAATCACTTTTATCCTTAGAAACCTGGCAGATCACTTGGGTTATACTACTGGATCTCATTTACATGCTGTCTGTATTAATCTCCCACTGTAGCACTCTCAACTTGCATATTTCCCTGCACAGCAAAGGTTTTTTTGTTGCAGGTTTCTGAGCCCATTGAATGATCAACACGAAGATGAAGGCAGGAATTCAGCCAAAGCCAGGCAGAGCTTGCACTGTGATGGCAGCCCCATGCACGTATTGACCTGCAGCCCCTGCTGCCACTCCGTGCCCCTGAAGGGAAAAGCATGTGCTCCAGTTGCATCACATGGAGGGCAAAAAAGCGGGTAAGAAGTCCGAGTTCTTACAAAGACCATGCAGCTCAGTCCTCACAGCCTATCAGCTGACATCAATGGAAATCACTCTCCAGCTTCAACCAAATTTGATAGAAAAATCAACATCTGTGAAAATACATGGCTGAATAAGTGGATAGGGTTTTCAGCTGATGTAAAGCCTGAAAAGTGAGGGCAACTAGAATATTAGCCACTGGAGAATGTACTCCAAATGTGTCACCATACCACATGGGAAATGCTTCAAGCAGGATGTGCAAAACCACAAAAAAAAAGCAAAAATCAACCCCCCAATATAAACCTGGTTTTAAAACTTTGAATGATCATAGAAACACTTTTTTTTTTTTTAAATCAGTTTTATGAAGATTATTTGGCTGAAACACTAGCAATCCAGAATTCTTAACACTTTTTTTTTTTTTTTAACCTTTCAGGTATTTTTATTATTATTGTTTATTTTAACATATGTCTAGAATCAGGCAGAAAGGATTCTGCTCAGACTGATTTTGTACTGGGGATATACTGTTTCAACCCAATGATTTCAACATTTATGATCTGTAGTAAGTCCTGTAAAGTCCCACATTTTGTTTTCAGAATTAGCTAGAAATAGAGAGACAAGGTCTTATAGCAGTGAAACGGTATCTTTCATTTTCTTTTCTTATAGAAATGCTGTTTCCAATGTCACTGACTATGACTAATGACATTGACTATGACTTTAGCAAATATGCTTGAAAAGCTTCTTCCACCAGTCAGGATTAAGAAATCCCATTATATTAGTGCATTTACATAAAATCCACTTCTCTATATCAGCAATATGGAACTATCTACTATTAAACAGCAGCACACTATGAGAGACAGTAGTTGATATTACTTTTCAAAAGATTTGTGCTATGCCATTATGCTGTAAATATTTTTTCCTTTTGCAAGATATACTATCCATTGTACTGTTCGTTTTTATCCTGCAAAATATTAGTAAATACTACTGCTTGCACCTGGAAAGTGAGATAAGTAGCACAGCAATACTTTAATTTGACAAAGTAATCCAAGTACCTATTTGGAGTTCAGTAAATACAGGTTATTTTTCAGACAGCCTATGCTTTACATATATACTTTTGGTCTTCCAAACAGTGTTACGGATGTGCAGTGATGTCTGGGGATGATGTTATTCTGGAAATATTGCAAAACTTGTAACTTGTACCTAACCCTGAATCTAAACTAATAGAATCAAAAAAAATAAAATAAAATAAAAAATCAATATAACTGTTTAACATAGCTGTCTCTTGCTTGATTTAAACACACGAATAAATAAATAAATAAATAAATAGAAAAAAAAGATTAAAGGATATGGTGGGTATAATGGTGCAGGACTGACCTTTTTATCATCACAGAGGCTGACTACTTAGCAAAGAAGTCACACAGATGAATACAGTACCTCATTCAATTTAAGTTCTTTAATCTTTTCCCGTGTTTTAGCTTTGCTCAGAGGAATCTGAACATTCACATAGTGCAGATAAAATCATGTAGATTCTTCCTCTTCCGATTAAATACTAAGGAATTTTATAAACAACACACACAAAAAAGTGGAGTTTATGGGTAAGTAAGTCTGTTTGTGTATCCAATTCCTTTTTATATTAATTGTCTCTTTCAAACTAAACTGGTGAATAGACCTAGCAATGGTTGCTGTATTAAAGCTTTTGGCTGTTGGGTGATCAGTTTTCAGTAGGAGGCAATAACTAAAGACATGAGGATAGGAAGGTTGGCTGAACACACATACTGACCTCCTAGAAATGGTTCTGGCTCCTTATGTTCCCAAGGAGGCCTGTAGAAAAATGGTGGGTATTTGTGTAATTAAAGGACTGTATCAAGATCTATGACATGGATTGGAAAGGGGGAGACACAGGCAATCTATTATTTTCTAGCCTTTGAAAAGCAAATTTTGGAAAATATTAATTTGGAAATTCTGTTAGCAGAATGCATACAGCACTTTATTAAATGCATTTAAAATCTGGCCACTGGTGGTGCTGCTACCCACATCATTTTCCTCTCTTTGTCTGAGCCAAGGCAAGAAGTTGTAGCAATAGAAAGCTGTTACCTTTTATGTGGACTATTACTACAGCTTGTCACTGGTTCCAGTTATTTGTTTCCTTGCCAAAGACTGAGGAACTTTACGCTGAGTTCCAAGTTCTGCAGCAGAGTGTGCACTACTGATTATAAATTATTTTTATACTCCGCTTCTGGCCTGCATTCCTTATCTTAGCGCCTGTTGGTTTTTTTGAAACAACCATTGGCAGCAGTAGGAAAATGGCAAGGAATGTTTTGTTTGGCCTCTGAACTCTAGAGTGGAGCCTGCTCAGTCTCTGCAGCACTGGCCCAATCCAGGTAATTCAAAGAAGCTGAGAAGGGCTGAGGCATTCTCAAAGTGGACTGAATCTTTGGCAAATTAAACAATCAAACTCTAACAAGCTCTCCACTGGGCTTCTGTTAAGAGTTTTTCTTCCAAGGCTTATACTGGTTCCAAATTTTAATAAATATTGCCAGATATGGCAAGATGCTTATGCTAACATTCATTTGTCATTTGTGTCCAAATTTCAACTTCCTCCTTCAGTGTCTGGAGATGCTAAAGTAACTTCACTTTCTTCCTGTGAAAATCTCATGTTTCAGGCACCTCTGATCTACACCAGGACAAATCTGAGACCAGAAAGAAAAAGGCAAGTATACTTATACACCAAAACAATGAATAGGTGCAAGATAGAGGATAGAGCTGTTAGCTGAAATATTTACAAGAAAAGAGTCCAGTTCTTACATTGCCCCAGTAAAGTTAACATTAGAATTAGGTGAGTGTCCTAATAATCAGCATGTGTTTGCTATCCTACATTGAACTTGAATTCCCCTCTTTTTTTTTTTTTTTTTTTGGCATTCTGGATATCTTATTGACAAAAAGCACACCACGATGCTACATTCTGAAAAAATATATCACAGTTCTACTGGTTCCAACAGTAAAAAAGTCATAATCATTGCTACTTTTTAAAATCTTTTTTTCCAATTTTACCGTTTTCTTCCTTTTATACATACTATTGTAGAATTCCTCAGAGTGCACTGAAAAAATGCAAATTCTATCATGGTTTTGACAAGTACATTACAAAAAAAAAATCCCATTTCAGACTCTATAAGGGAAGAAACAGCCTCTATGATCAAAATCAGCACAAGCTTTCCATTGGAAGTTGGATGAGGTCTTAGCTTTCACCAAAATTCATTCAGGTTAACTAAATTTAAGGAGAGGAAAATATGACACATGATGGTATCCAAATTTTTTCTACCCACAAAACATTTTTTTTTCACATGGCTGTAGCTGATATTTTAAAAGCTATTTTCTCAGTCTTCTTTTAACCCGGCTGCACTGCCACTATTGCAATGGGTTGTTAAATGGGTATTGCAAAAAGGATTGGGATTTTTTCTTTCGCTCTCTCCCTCCCAATCAAGATTAGCCAACTCCTAGTCAACATATGCTATATATAATATTTCTTAGGGTTTTCTAAAGACTGCAGGTTGTGTATACTCAAAAAATCAGCATTTCTCTTGCAGTTCTAGCATAAAGTCTTGGACTGATGCCTAGAACAGAGCCAAGATGTGTATCTCTCAGCATGCTCTGTCATGTGCTATTGGTTATAAAGCTTGCAATTGTTATACAGCTGGAGTAGTGCCTTAAGCATACCTTTGCCTTTCAAGGAGAAGGTTCAAACAAAACAAAACTTTTGTTCTCCCAGGAAAGTTCAATGAGAATGTCAGCATGACAAAGCAAGCTGGGAATATTTTCTTAAGAGAAGATCTTGTGATTAGTATAACTTTTGTTTCTGGCAATACCTAGCTATTTGCATGGAATACTTTACAGACATTAATTTATGTAGGCATTGGTTTATTCTCTTCCTAAATTCTTATTTTTTATTTAAAAGGGGGTGACATGCATTTTTGAACTTTTTTGGGGTATTTTTTCCTTCCATGTGATGAATTTTCCAATAAGAAGGGTTCCCAGATGGAACGAGAACACGGTAAGTTGGGAATAACACTGTCAAAAGGCAAAGTACTGTAAAACAAAAACAAAACAACACCAGTTGTTTACAATACAGTAAACAATTTCCAGTGCAAAAAGATTCCAGTGCTGTTATGCTCAGAGGTTCTTTCTCTATGCCTGAAAAGGTGCTATGAAGGAGAATAGAGTCCCTAGAGAAAAGATAAATGATTTCTCAAAATCCATATAAAAGCTCAATATCAGGATTAGGAAAACATTTAGATCTTTCATCAAGCAAATGTCCTTTTCAGGGGACAATACCTACCTCTACATTCTCGCCTCTACTGTAAAGTTATTATCTCTCACTATGCACATTTCTGAAATGTTAGGAAAATGTGCAGATATATGTTTTGTTCTACCATACACAATTAGAAAAATGGAAATCTGGAAGTTTTTTGTTAGATTTAATTAAAGTAAGTTACTGTGCTGCTTTGTCCTGGAAAGCATATGCGTAGAAATGCTCAACAGAATATGAAGCTTAGAATAGCCCTTCAAAAATAGACATTAACAGAGCTTTATAACTTAGATGTTAAAATTTCAGAAAGAAGACCTTAAACTCAATATCATGTATCCCAGCTCTCCCGTACTGAATATTTTGTATGCAGTAACTTGTATGTACTGCCAAGTGGATGCTGAAACGTATCTTTTCATCCGTAACTTTGCAATGGCAAGTCTTCTGTACTAAATTTACTTTGCATTTTAAAAGTTAAAAAGTTGAATGATTGCCTATTAAATTCAATACTACCATATCTCAGCTCCTGTGGAGAAGTAAATCTTAAAGGTTTGTGTTCAGTATACAACCAATTCAAACACGAACACTGTAAATGATGTTAGAGATTACCTTTTTATCATTCAAATTTCTCCTGTGAATCTGTCAGGGAAAGAGGTGGTTTTATAAAAGAAATAATTAGAATTGCCTTTGAAGTGAGTTGTGATCACAATCTAATAAGAAGGTAGATTAGTATTTGACAGTAGGACTAGAATTTTAACAGATGCAGCAAATCTATCTGCAAACAATAGCTTTTTCATTGGACAGCATCAGAAAACTGCTATGCTTTTCTGTTGTGGTTTCTCTCTGCTGTTGTCCACCTATCACTTTAAAATTTATCCCCTTAACAGTCATTAAAACTCCAATACAAACTCTTCTCAAACTATGTTTGTGTATACATAGTGTAGATATTCATCACTATGATAAATGAAGGGAAGTTTCTGTTGAAAGCTGGAAATAGCCCGTTTATTTATTTATTTATTTATTTTTTTAAAGCTATTTGAGCCTAATTCAAAGAAATCTATGGAATAATGCCATTACCCAACCCACTGCAACCTTCCATGAGATCACTTCTGCTACTCACTTTTTCAGGCACGATGCCTCTTATAATTCTTTGACTACTGTGGAGTCTCTCCTAGGTGCTTATTTCCTAAGTGAAGTCACTGCATCACTTAGTGAGATAAATGTTTGTGTGTGTGCTTATTCTGAAATATGAACCTCTCCAAGAGGAGAGGAAGTAATTCAAGTTTCTAAATAATGGCAAACACATAATTTTCATTAGTTTCTTGAAGTTCTATTTCTTTCTGCACATGGTCCATACTAATGAAAAATAAAAATAGCTTGGATAATCTGTATAACTCTATCAAATAAGAATAGACTGTTAACAAACCACTAAAAAGAACATGGCTAAACTAAGTACATGCCAAGCTAAATTTCAGTCTTCAGATATGCTCAAAATTGTGCAGGCAAAAACACAATCCTTCATAAGAAAAAAAGGAAACAGTTACATGACATATGATCACAAAGCTGGATGAAATGAATTTTGTCAAAACTTCAAATAGTAAGTGACCAGGATAAAACTGACCTTTGGTCAGTAATCATATCTGAGAAATTTCAGCTGTAAAGGTGAAAGCTTGGCAAAGTTATAAATAAATGAAAAGGACAGAAAGAAAACATTACAAAAATTATAGCTGTCAATATGGTCTCTATCTGGAATACTATTACTGGTAGTTTTTCAATATAGCACAGACAGCAGACTAAGGTGATCTATGGAAAAACAATCTGTCATTAATTAAGAGGAAATGAAGACGGTAGTGGGAATGAGATCATGGACCATCCAGAAAACCAACCACTGAAGAAAAAGAAAAAAAAAAAAAAAAAAGGAAAAATAAAGGTCTGTTGTAGCCAACTTCAGTGTTTTACTGAATTGACCTTTGAACCACTATGTCATCAGTTTCCAAATATCCAGTTTCACTGGCAAATTACTCAGCAGAATATGACATGATCAATGATCTGAAAGTTTTCAGCTGGTTGTATTGATCAAACATATAAACAAAACACAACTGTCAGCTGCTCCGAGTTCACTACTGATTAAGTGATGTTTAAAACAATTAATGAATAAACGCTTGAACACAGAAGAAAAAAGCCTAAGTGATATAAAGGAGTAAAGATGTTTATTGCTCACTTAATTAATAATTTGCTTTATAATTGATTTTTTTAATCATTTGACTGACAAACCTTAGGGTTTGAACTATAATTACTAGCTACCTACAATTACTCATTTTTAGATTTCCGTTATACACACCTAAAGTTCAGAAAGCAGAATTGCTGCGGCTGCCAAACTCTCTTCCAAATATTGGTGACAAAAAATAAATCTCAGACAATGCCAATTATTACAAGAATGTGAAGGTTGATTACTTTTTGTAAGAAAAGGCACATAAGTAAATGCTGTGGAACGCTGAGGCAGGGCTTGGGCACACAAAGGAATTATCGTAAACTAATGAGCTTCCAGGTGTCGGCCGAGCTTGGGTAACTAACAATATTCACACTCTTAGCCTGAAGCAAATCTGAAGCAAAACACATTAGATTAATCTTCAGGGAGAGCACCCTCTGTTAGCAAAACCACCAACCCCAAACAAGAGTCTAGTTTGCAATGATGCACTACCTCATGAAGAACATCTACCTGATTCTCCCTTGTCCTGATCTGACAATAGGAATGATTGAAATTTTAATTTGGGAATTTAATTTTCCTTAGACATCAATAGAGTGATCCAAGACTCAGTTCTATCTTGCCTTTGCAGAGGAAGAGCCTATAAAACAAGGGTTACTATAAAAGAGAGACCTGGAATCAAATTCCACATTGGTCTCACTAGAAAACTGAATTTATGTCTTTCTTAGACAGATAAGATGGGAGACAATCTAGCTGTTAAAAAATAAGGACCTGAGTTAAAGAAAATGGAGGGGGAGAGAATCTACCGTGGAAAGAATGCTGTTTAAAGAAAGGGTGAAAACTGAAAGATTAGCTTACTGTTACTCTAGTTTTATCTCTTGTAAGTACATTTTTTAATTCTTTAAATCAAAGTTCTTCTGCTTTATGTCTGCTGCTATTATTTCCCTGGAATTTAAAGTGCCTGTTTTGTTCGGCAAGTGGCTGTTAGAAATCTCGGGCTATTAAAAGATGGTGCCAATGTTAACTATTATATGAAGGATTAAATCTTAACTAAGTAGTATTAAAAAGTGACTGTATAAACCTTTAGGTTATTGGTACTTCCAAGATTTTTCAAAGAAAAGAAGACCAATATGAAGGATTAATAGTTAAGGTTATGCAAAATCCACTTAATCAGCATGGCTAATTTTAGCTTAAACTAAAGCTGCTGGCAACTCTATGCATTTTGCTTTGGGGCTTTACTTTTGAAGGGAGGGATGAATGCATTTTTGAGGTAAATCTATCTTAACTGAGAGACTACCTAATACTGTTTAATTGCTGAAAAGGTGATTTTAATAGCATTTACATGTAGGAAAGGAAGGAGGTCTTCAGCTGTGTATCTGTAAGATCCTAAAATAAGCATTATATTTTTCACATTTTTATAATATACTGGGTGATTGTAGAATAGGTAAGTTTTATAAACAATACAGTCATCAACATGGGCATTAATTATAAAGATAGAATTGTTATAGGTTAATATATATAATAAAAATATATATATTATATTAGTTATAATATACATAATAAATAATAATAATAAATATCTAATGACATATATATATATGTGTGTGTGTGTTATATACATCTGATATTAAATACCCGATTCAGAAAAGAGCCTAGGAAAATTGGAGCACACTCTGAAGATATGAATATAATGACTTGCCAGACTATCTGGGGTGCAAATACTGAAGATGGGTGTGTTTCACTGACAAATGCTACCTAAGCAAGACAGATGATGTACAGAGCATTGGCTCAAGCACTCCAAGCATTTTAAGCCAAAAAGATGAATTTACTAAGACTTACAGGTCTTTTACCCACCTCCAAAATCACAAAGGATTAGATTATTCAATGCGAAGTGGTTATGATATGGTTATGCTCTTAGTCAAAATACAGTGATATGAATGCTAAGTTTCCTAACCACTGAGAGTCAGACAAAATCTGGCTGCATTTCAGATTAATAGGGTAAAATGTGGAGAAAGAAGGAGGATGGGTATTTGGTGGGATTACATAGGGCTTCTTCATGTGGCTAGAGTAGGTAAGATTGGTAAAGTATGATTTGATTTACAATGAAGTTACTGCAATTGGAGCCGTGAGTGAAATCCAGCCATGTTATTATTTATAGACCTAATGTAACTATGTTGAAATGTATGTCTAGATCCTAGTGCACTAATACAGTATAATTTATTTTGAAGTCTTTTTAGGCACCTTCAGATTTTTTTTTCCTATGTCATGGTTAAATTAATTGTAATTCATAAAGCTTCACCTCCCTATGCCTGCTGTCATGCCCTGAGAAGGTCATCCCAACTTTCCATCTCTCTTAGGGTTTTCACTACTGTTATTTTTTCAATGAAACCTGTTTATCAGCTAGGAGCATAAGGGGTGATATACTGGACTGAAATCAATGCATACAGCATTGTGTGTGTGGAAGTGCTTTAGAAGATACTTCAGAAGGACTGTGAACCCCCACTGAGCTAATGAACTTTCTCTCGGTCTAAACTAATGCTTGGAGAAGGCTTAGGCCCTGTGGACTAAAGCTGAAAATTGTATGTAATTAGGTCTCCTCATCCTGTGTAAAATTAGGTAAAGTCAATAACAGAACCAGAAGCCACTTCAAGGAAATGGGGAATCTCAACAGCAAGTCAGGAGTGAGTTCTTCCTTCTTGCATTAAATCTACGCCGTTTATGTTAAATCTATGCAGGTTATGTTTAACTCCGTCTGTCTGCTTACAGAGGTTAGAGTTTCAGCTAACTAGCTTAAGTGCTGTTAGTCGTGATACTGTACCAGCAATTGTGCTTAGCAATCTACTAAGGACTTGCATAAACACTTAGATGGCAAGCCTGGACTGATCTTGGCGTTGGCCATTTAGCCATAGACATACAGCTATTCGCAGCTTTGTTATGGGTTGCTTCTGTTATAGCTAGTATGTGCGAGAGCTAGTGTTCGGTTTTTTGTTTTGTTTTAAGTGCAACATAGATATTTTGAGTCTTGCATGTCTTGGATATATGTCCCACACGAGGATCAAATCATGGCTGTTAGAAACTCCTTCTTCCAGATTGCAAATGGAAATTGGATTGAATATACTCAATGAAACAGATATGTATATTGTAGTATTTCCCTTGGCTAAATATCATTCAGTATTACAGTTCCACCTGTTTAGAATCTTCCTGCTCCTGACACCTGTTCTTAGTCAGGTATGGCCTTCAATTTTTGGTTTAGACCATTGTGTAATGGATCACTGTGCAATACTCTTTACTGCACCTCAGAATAAACTGTACCTCTTTGATGGAAAAAAATATTGGTGGAGATTTGTGAGAGGTGTCTTTGAAAGATGAGGAGCGGCTGAAGGAGCTGGGCTTGTTCAGCCTGGAGAAAAGGAGGCTCAGGGGCGACCTTATCGCTCTCTACAGGTACCTTAAAGGAGGCTGTAGTGAGGTGGGGGATGGCCTGTTCTCCCACGTGCCTGGTGACAGGATGAGGGGGAATGGGCTAAAGTTGTACCAGAGGAGTTTTAGGTTGGATGTTAAGAAGAACTTCTTTACTGAAAGGGTTGTTAGACATTGCAATGGGCTGCCCAGGAGTGGTGGAGTCACCATCCCTGGAATGATCACCATCCTAACACTTTTAGTGTTAGGTCAGAGGTTGGACTCAGTGATCTTGAGGTCTCTTCCAACCTAGAAATTCTGTGAAAATAAATTATGCTGATGGCTCACTTAAGAATCTTCAGATTCTGGTCTCTCCATTTCTCACTTCTCACTGTAAACTGGCACTTGGAGAATAGTAATTATGAGCAATGAGAATTTGAGCCTGATTTTTTTTTTTTTTTTTTTTTTTTTTACTGGAAGCATTCAGAAAGAACATACCTATAACCATCTTAATACTATCTTCTTTTAAATTCTTACATATGCTTAAGTGTCAAATGCATTTCTATGGGGTTAAAACAATTAAAACAATTTAAAGCTCTTGGAGAACTATTTATCTCTGTGTTTGTACATACACAGTTACACTACAGCTTCTCATTTAAAAAGGAAAAATGTACCCTTCTAAATCTTCTAGGAATCGTTCTTTAAAATATATTTTGAGTTATAATCTCTGACCAGACCTCCTAAAGTGAGATGCTGTATGGTTCTTTTAAGTAAAAATATTGTTACTTATGAATAAATCTGTCTAAGCATGCTATAACAAATTACTTTAATTCTAGAATAGAAAGTCAAGTATTTAAATCCATTATAATTTATAAGGAAGAACAGTAAATTTAAGAGTACAAAGGTTTACACAATCTCTACCTTGTGTTAGCTGCTTCAAACCATCAGTGTGTAAAGCAAGATGGTAAATAGCTGTCATGTCAATATACATTAAAATAAGCACTACTGAAGTCTGTATGGACAGACAAAATCATCTGTTAACATTTAATTTTGTTAAATTTGCTTCTTCTCTTGTAAAACACTTTTTTTTTAATGGTATCTCATTCTCTGTGCTCTGGATTCTTCTGTTTTTTTTCTGGATTCTTCACCTTTTACACATGATGTCTCCTTTCAACACTATATTTCTACTCTAATATCTAAAATACATTTGTTGTCTTCTATTGTTAGAGCTGATTAGTGCACACTCTGTTCAGGTTTGTGCTACCCTTCTTACTTGGGAAGATTGTTTCATAAGAATCTCGAAAACAAACCTGATAATCATTCTTGAAGATTTCAAAAAAAAAAAAAAAAGGTTCCTTTCCCTTAAAAGCTATGAAAAATCTTGACAATGTTGATAAAGCTGATGTGCTTGCTACAATTGCTGTCTATAAAGCTTACAAAGAATTCTCACTGATATCTTGGGCTCTTGCATGTCTAGCAAATGTTGTCTCCAGTCACATCTCAGTGATCAGCTTTTGGGACAAGAACAAGATTTTGTTCTATTTTCCAAAATATTCTCTTGCGTGTCAAAATGCGTAGGCAGCTAACTACCAACAGTGTGCCTATTTACTGTGGTAAAACAAATGAATAAATATATGAATTTTTATTATGTCTTCTATAAAGAAGACAAAGCAAAAGTTATCAGAGACGTGATGCTACTAGACATTTTTCTCACTCAGTCACAACAACAAGGCATAAACATTTCATGAATCATGCAATTTTTAGATGGACAGAAATATCAGTCAACAGAAGCAACGTCAATAAATAAATTTGAGATAATCCTGCAGTAATCAAAGCTCTATTTAGATATGCTCTGGAGTATTTAATATGTCTAAATAAAGAAACTCAGCTGTGTAGCAGAAAAACGATGCTGATGTAAGCTATTTGGTGCTGGCATGGAACCAAAATGGATGACATTTCTGCTGTTCTGCTCAGTTTCTTTATTTAGGTGTTTCTTACACTAGATGCTGCTTTATGATAGTTTTCTTCCCCCACCCCCCTCCTTTTTTTTTTTTTTTTCTTAAAAAAGGCAAGCAAAACACCCTTCACGTCTAAATTGATCTATGTAGGATGTCTGATAATCTAAAATGTTTTTGATCACTTCCTGGCTACCAGCTCAACTGTTCATTAAGATTCTCAGTGTTAGATTTATTTACCTGTGTAGTCAATTTATGGTGGTTCAACCTAATCTAATTTTATTTGGCTTCTTTCTAAGAATGCAATGAGCAACCATTATCAGTGTCTTGCTAATATTAAGACGTTCTGTGTCTACCACTTTTCCTTTATGCATTCATTATTCCATCAAAGAAACCAATTAGTTTGTTTTCACTTGATTTGTGCTTTTTACAAATGTGTTACCAATTTATCACTGTATTTTCTTCAAGCTGTTTACATACTGATTGCTCTTGCTTTGCTAATTGTTTTAGTTATTTGTCAGGTATTGAAGTCAAATTTAGTGGCCTATAATTTTTCATCTTTCTTTATCCCTCACTTATTCTCTTTAAAATTTTAATATAAATTTAACTCCCATCCCCCTTGGTCTCCAGAGGCAAAGAAGTAAGTGGAGACAGATTTTAAATTAAACAGTAAACACTAAGTAAGACTTGACTAATAAAACCTAGTTTGAACAATAAATGACTTCAGTGGGCAAAGGAGAAAATTGTACAGAAATTGGATGAGAGGAATGGATTCTGTCTTTGGCCTACAAGGCCATACCCTCTCTTGTTGCCCATACTTGTTTTCCATAACTGTGCATATCTGCAGCAAGGTAAAATGTTGGCGCTGCCGTTTGCATATTATTTTTGGATCATGAATCAACAAATTAAAGATCACTGCTCTAGCCAAACCAGAGCTAAGGCTACAACATCAGTGTTACAGCACTACAGGAAGAAATAGCATGGCAAGAGCCAGAAATGATGTAATATTTGGCTTTATATGAGAAAGAAAAATTAAGTCCTATCAAGACAAGAAAATAGGTACTGTTTGAAAAGGGCAGAGTAATATAAAATATCTGGTTCTTAAGTAGCTGAGGACTGATTCACAAAGACATTTATTACTTAAATCTCATCAGCTCTTTGGATGTTGGCCTTAAACTCAATGTTCAGCTGCAAACAGCTAAACATTTTAAAGGATAGTAAATCTGTCTATTATTCCTTTAGCTAACACAATTTAACTCTTTTTAAACACTCCCTGTTTCCGCAGACTGGACAAGATTATGAGGCCTGTGCTCTTTCAAGGCAGTTACTGTCATCAGCTCCCTCAGTATTCAGCTTTCAAGGAAAAGAGCTCACAGGATAATCACGACATGAGAGGGAACTATGGAAGAGCCCTTACCAATGCTATTTTATTTCTGCAGCAAATTTTAAGATCTATTAAGTTTCTATCAGATTTGAAGCTAGCCAGCAACAGGTAGTTGGCACATCTGACATGCAGTGGGTGCAAAAACTACAACACAGCATTGCAGACTTACAGGAACACAGCCTGGCTGCAAGATGCTGCACAATAGGAACTAATGGACAAATACAGTTCAAAACTACAAATTTCATATTTGGAAGTCTTGTAAAAAATAACACACTTGATTTTGAGTCATCACTGTGACCATGAAGAATGTCATACATCTATGAGGGATTCAATTTTTTTTGCAGTGCTCAATTAACTTGTGGCTGAGACTCCAAGGAGAGTCTGCTAAGCACAGCTCTTACTCAGAGATGTTCGCTTTAATGTGTCTTGTAAAGCTGAGTGAATTTCAGGGAACAGAAGTGGTAGTACTGTTGTGACAATATTCAGAGCATAATGACTTGTACAAATTTTTAATCTGAAAAAGTATAGCAAAAGTCAACACAGGATTTAATTGTTCAACAGAGAAAAATTATAATTTACCATCTGCCATTTTTAAGTACGCCTCTTAAATGTATTTGAGCTTGTTCTTTCTTGACACAAAGTTTGAACAATTCAGGTAACTTCATAGATGTAATTTCTCTCCAAGAACTATAACACCATACCAAACAGCATTCTGGTTTAAAAGAAATCAGTGCTATACATTTACATTAGGATATATGTTATCTGGGTTAAACGTTCAATAATTAATACACCTAAAGTCTCCTTATGATGAGATGTTTCTCACGTGTCTCATTACAGATTTAGTTCTGGTACTATGAAAAATGTTAATGTTAAGTCTGGAAAAAGTAACGATGCATGATAGTGATGGATAATATGTACAGGGTAATAATACAGTTTCCTTAGGATTGTAGCACAGCAACTTGCATGGGACTTAGATCAGGCTGTTTGGGACCTTATCCCATTCTTTACAGCACAGAAGTTGGTCCTGCTTTGAGCTGGAGTTCAACCAAATGACCAAAAGAGGTCCTTTCCAACCTAAATTACACCATGATTGTAATCTGAAAATTGCAGTTTTCAAGTGGGAACTGTATTGGGAGGAAGAGCTGGAGCACTGTTCTGTTGTGTTTGTGGTTTGCCTGTTAGATGTTATAGCACCAATGCAACAGAACTCTCAGACATAAAAAGCTTTATTTCAGAAATAAGGAGTCTTTCATGAAAAAACAGCATGCACTCTGGAAGCAGCCTGCTGTGCTCTTTCTATTTAAAAATTTACATGCATCTTCATATTGCCACATACACAGATACACACAGGTATTCTACCTAGACAGGACAAAGAACTCAAAGCAGATCTACAAAACCAAAGACTGCTCAGTGGGCTCCTGAACAGATTCTCAAAGGACAGTGGCAGGAAAACAAAACTCAGGCAGTGGAAATATAGAAGGAATGATGAGTGGGAACAAAGAAGTCATATGGCCTTGATGAGACTAGTATTGGAATACCATATATAGTTTTGGTGACTGTGTTTTTTGTAAGATATGTTGAGTAACTGTAGTAGAGAGTGGATAAAAGATCCACAAAAGGGCTGGCAAGCCTTTTGTACAGCAGAGACTGGCTTTAAAAAGACTGAGAGGTGATATATAATCATGGTGTATGTATAGGATAATGAGAATAAAATACAGGATGCTGAATAATGCCTTTATAGTTACACAATCTTCTAAAAATAGCAAAAATGCAGTTCAAACTTCATTTGTTTCCTATTCCAGAATGTTTTCTATAAAACTGAAGATGAACAGTCACTGGGAATGCATTCTGAAGAGAAGCAATGGATTCACTAGCTCTGGATGTTCTCAGAAATATTTTTTCTAGAGAGCTTGATTTTGATATAATTTACTGAGGTCAGTACAGGCTTTTGATGATTTCTTGTAGTATGTGCTAGGTAGCATGACTCAACAGTTCTTTCTGGCATTAGTTTTAATGAATCTTGTCCCTTTCTCCAATGACACAACCTGGTTCACAGATCAAAACACTCTGATGCCAGTTATTGCTCATTGCTATGCAGTCTTTATCAAATAATAATAATAAAAAAATCTAAAGTCTAAATCTAGCATTATGCTAGCTTCTCACATTTGTTATTCAGAAGACTGCAAGAGATACAGTTACTATTAAATCAATTCTGTGGTGATCTTGATTCATTTAGAGAAGAAATGTATTCTGTAAATTTTCAGTCTTACATCTCGTCCTGAGAGATGGTCATTTTGTAAACTCACAGTGTGTAAATCCCACAGCTGAATTTTTACTCAACGATTTTAATGAACTGCTGAATGTCAGTTCTTGCAGTCAAAAGGGTTTACCTTTCCTAAACAAACATGTGATATTTTATTATCTTCAGGTAATGCTAATGACACTGGAAGGAAATGGGAGAGAATCTTTAATACTGCTATTAGAGAAGCTTGGTAGAACGTGATTCACAGATATTCAGAGCACCTAGTAACTATATTCTAAATGAAACAAATTTACTCAGTCTTTAAGACTAATTTTAATGAAAAAATATGAAACAAAGACCAGATCTGCTGGGAAAATAGGTAACCTTTTAAATTAATGTTCCCTGAGCCACAATTAATTTAGATTTAATAGGACAGTTAATGTATGTTATTTGAATACTGATTATTAAACATTCACAAAGGATTAAAAGTTATGTAATAGATTCATAACTGTGAAATTGATATGGACCTATTGCATAGCCATAATACTCTGCAAATATGTTTGAGTATGTAGTTGCTATTTATTTAATATATATTAACTGTTTTATGAAGTCTGAATTAAATACTTAAATCTCAATTGAAAATGTTTCTGGGAAATACAAAACAGAACGTGGGATATGTTTAATGTGCTGTGTTTATCTAGATAAAATCCCGTTGCTTCAGAAACAACAAAAACTTTAGTAGTCTGTGGGGCCTGCTTGAGTAAAAAGTTTTCAATGGATAGTTTCACTGCTGAAATGCCTATGAAAGTAAGTAGACGTCAGGATGATGAAGTATCCAAAATGCAGGATCCAGAAATTTTGCTAATGTTGACAACAAAATCCTTTGTTTTCCCAATCTCCTTCCTCCTCAAGAAGCAAACCTATAATGATGTATTAATTGCTGTTTATTATGCTTCCTATTGCTTCGTTTTTTTATGGCTTGTGGTTGCTTAACAGAAGTAAAAGTAATCCTATGGATAAAATGTAGTGAGATAAAAGACCGCTACAAGTCTTACTGCAGATTTCTTGGATGTTTTTATTGTAATTGAAGGTGGCACAAAGATCACTTCTCTAATGACAGGAGCGCTAGCTCTGCGACCAGACAAGCATGCTATACCTACTGCTGTGGCTCCACCTGCTGAAAGGTATTGGTTTGAGTTCAGAAGGAGTACAACGGTAAAACACATTGCATCTCCTATCCACTCACTGTTTTTTTTTGTTTTTTTTTTTTTGTATCTCTGCATGGTACTGTGTCTTCATAGCATATAGGGTGTAGACGTATCTTGATTACTTGACAAGAACACAGCCTCTGTTTCAAAGGCAACTTGTACCTCTTGCCACCAACAGGCCTGTAACTCCTTCCTGTTCCATCAGCTGGATCTCAATGTAGGTACACTCCCGAGCCCAGATGTGTGGCTGGGCTGGCACAGTCCTGTAGGACATTGTCTGAGCTACAGTCCCATGTCAGTAATGGTACTCCGAAATCATTTGCCTCCTTTGGCCAGCATAGCCTTTTTTATTCCAGCCACCATATGAACCTTTCTCATTTTTTTTTTTCTTCAGAGTTTTCTGCCTCAGTTTGAGGCACTTTGCAGGGGAAGAAAAAGAGAATCTCTTGCTTCAGGCACCATTACACAGCCAATAAAGTTGGGACTTTTCTAGAGTTAATGTTCTGTAAAATCTAAGGTGATAAGATTTGGGAACGCAGGAAATTCTTCAAAGTATTCATGTTAAGGAAGTTTAACTTCTGAACCATTTGAATGCTTAAGCATCAGACAGCTTTTCTTTCGTATGCATTGTTCACACAACAGTGCAAATCCCCATCTATCTGGCTAGATATAATCACTACCATCTTGGAATACCATTTCCTTCTTTTCAGCCATAAGCACTGATGTGTTAGTAATGAAGTAGTTCAGCTTGTATTTTCCCTGCTAATTCTACTCCCTCCCCTAAATCTGTGTCTTTGGATCCTACTTACATTATAACATCTTTTAGAGCATTTAATGAAATATGATGAGGAATAGAAGGAAAACTACTTTATTTCTATTTTTATTAGTAGTTATTGCTTAGAAGTCTATTAATGCTGAGTAATGTGCCTAACAGATGCCAATCTTTTCAGAAGGAGTTAAAGTGAGTTACACATTTTAGCAACATTTTCAATGTAAGGCTTTACAAGAACCATATTTACTTCTTCCCCTTTCATGCAGATATATATTTCTATAACTTTTTATTGAAAATTCACATTGGATATATAAAAGTCCAAGAGGTTTCAAAGTTACATGAAACATTTATTTGGAGGCCAAATACTAAAGAAGTGGTGATTGGATTGCATGTCAATAAGAAACCTGGCACAATATATTTTACACATATCTGTGCGGTATGCATTGCTTTCAAAAATTTACCAATGAGACTGTATTTCATAGTCAGTCTTCCACCTACAATTATAGACTAGAACAGCAGAGGAGGAATGAGATCCCTGCATGAGTCTGCTGAATCCACATGGTACTTTTTTTCCCCTTTGCTTAAGGCAAAGAAAAATCAAGCATGAAAATCTTCAGGGCTGACTGTTCTTTCTGCAGAAGTGCATCTGGTGATATTTCAGGTTTTAACATACAAAATTTCACTGTCTAGTTCTGGCTTAATTTGGGATTTACTGAAAACCAAAACCAGAGACTTCTAAATAAACAACGTAGAGAGCAGTCTCCTTTTAAGCATTTCCAAAAAGTTTTCCATAAGAAGTTCACAAACTAAGCCAACTAATGTTTGGGGTTCTGCCAAAGCATTCTTGAAATACTCACGTCTACTTAAAGGAACAACCAGGTAAAGGGAAGTAGTGTTCCTCCTCAGTTTTCCCAACTGAGTCTAAAATTCTATAAACTATAATTTCATTTAATATATAAACTATATATTCTAAAAACTATAATTTCACCCAGTTATACTGCTGATACTGAAGATCCTGACCCTTGAATACAGCAGTGCCCAAGTTTGTTGTGTGCAACATGACAAACATCAGCTATGCATCTGGGAATGCCTGTGTTTGTCACAAACCAACAGCAGAGCTCGGATTAAGTAAGTGAACTGACAGAGGCAGAGATGTAATACTACAACCTACAGTTGTGCAAGATGTACTTGTATAAAGGTGACTCTGTGCCTGCTTGGATTTAGTGGTTAATAGCAAGCCAGTGTGTGCCAGCAGTTATCATCACCTCTGTCTACTTGGAATAGCAAATAACCACAGTATTGCAGACATAGCTAAGAGCAACCAAATGCTTCCTCTTCCTTGGTGATTGCTGTAGCAAACAAAACATATGTCCCAATCCATTAAGGAAAGAGATGAAATGTGGTAGGTAGAAGACTCCAAGGCAGTGAGAACTAGGGGCAGCATGACGGTCCCTTGTGAGCAAAATTAGGGAACAATCATTTTGATGAAGGTGATGATAGCTCAAGAAAAATGTGGAGGGATGTGAAATCTGAACTGATAAAAGCAATGGACAGAAGTAAGCAAAGTAAAGAATCAGAATGAAAGACAGACAAAAAATCACTTAAGAGCTCCTATTTATCTCTCTACCCTGAGGACACATGAAGGATTTGAAGTGCTGCCAAAACTATCTTTGTTTACACATAAATGCTGATAAGAATTTCCTTCATCCTACCCTATTTCTCACCCCCTTCCTCCTAATTTCTTGGATACAAAAATTTTGTAATTAGTAAACTAGAATGAACAGAGAAAAAAATAATTTTGAAAATTGAATGTGTTAGTGGTAAATTTTATGAAGGGAAGGAAAACAGCAAAAAAGGACATAGGATACTCATTTGCAAACTGGGAGCAAAAAACATTTTTAAAAGTTCAAGTCTCACCTCAAGTAAGGCATTACCAACACCACCAAGATTACCAACACTGGCAGAGGATTGCAGGACTGAGGGAAAGAGAGGTTAGGTTTTTTTTTTTGGTTTGTTTTAATTCATTGTTTAAGAAAAAAGAAGCATAGATTGCAGAAAGAGAGAGTATTTTTGAGTAGTTGCTACTCCTACTGTGTCCTGTAAATTTTGGGTACAGTTTTCCATCTTTTTTGCAGCCATATCACCTACTATAAGATATTGCCTTCCCCTGCAGATCTTGTCTTTCTTTAAGGTATATATTCTGGCTTACTTTACTGCTAAGAGAGGAGGTTGTGCTCCCTTTGCTAGTGTTCTTGTCTTGTTCCGACACTGGTAATCTGTTAGTTTTTCCCTGAGCTGATTCAACTCCATAACCTGTCAGAAAACAAAACGAAAAAAAAAAAGAAAAAAAAAAAAAGAGAGAGAGAAAAAAGAGGGTAGGTTAATTGTTGAGTTGAATGGGTCTATTGTACAGTCAGATTACTAACACAGGTAGACCAAGAGACAGGGTATATAACCTAAAAAGTAGAACGGTTGTGGGAAATCTAGGAGGAACAGGACTTTCTGGTTTTTGAAGCAGCTGCAGAACGTAGTTTCATCCTTATATCTTTAGACCACCACAACTACAATACAGGTAGTGATCTAATGAATGTGAAAAAAAAAATTACATTTCAAAAGAACAAAAAAAAAAAAAAAACAAAAAAACAAACCTTGAAATATGTTAAGTGATTCCTGTGAGACACATGTTTTGCATTAAAAGCTTTTCTGAGTCAATGTAAAAAAATACTTTTTCAAATCTTTAGCAGAAAATAGAAGTTGCAGTTTTTGCACAATGGAGGAAAGATGAAGGTAAAAAGCACAAGCCTTCATGAACAGCCTTTTGCTTAAAGCTTTCAAGCCTTTTGAAAACAGGTGAGGAACAATATGATTTGGAATTAGATTCATTGCAGTAGCAGAGTAACTAAGAGAAGACAACAAAATAAAAATCAACAAATCACTCTGAAGTTTCAATAATACCAGTTTAAACAGAGACATCGCTTAAGATGGTAGGTGCTTTGCAGCTGGGAAATATAGTTAGAGACCTTAGTAGGGATGATCTCAGAGAAGTGGTGAGAACAGCAGATTGTTGAGAAATACCAAGGTCAAGAAACGTGTATCTATAAAATAAAAGGAATTAAAGTGAACAGGACATTAATATGAAAAGTAGTGGTGAGAATTTGTCTCTTCAGGATTATGGGAAAATCAAGAGTTAAAATGGTCAGTGACTGCAGTCACCAGAAGAAATAGTTCCTCGTCATCACTTCTGTCATCGCCTCTGTGTTATGTGACAATGTAGATCACCTCCCTGATGCAACTGGAGACTAATGTGGTCTAAACAATGCATTACCACAAATGCAAGGCAAGGGAGAAGAATAAGTAGCTGCAGAAAAAAAATGGGAATGTTCCCTTCAGTAGCACTGAACTGCAATCTTGATTAGCAACACTGAAACTGAGGTGATGCTAAGCCAAAATGCTCTGGTGGTGCCAATGGTTTAAAGTGACATATTCTGCCAGAAGCAGCTCTATGCCCTGTCTCCATGTTGACCTTCACATGTTGTGTTTCAGCCAGCTTTATGTAGCTGTGCAGTGAACCACACTGTGGAACTGACATAGGTGAAGGTAGGAAGAAAGTAGAAAACATGAAGAGCTGCTTAACTCCAGACCAATTCTTGGGCCATGTTTTGATACAGTAAATCCAGATATAAAACTGCTGGTGCTGGATCAAAAATAATGGGGCTCCATGATACAAAGCACTGATCCAACAGAAATTAACTTTCCAGTTTGAATTTGTTTAAAACAAAGCCCCAAACTGAAGAATTGACTTTATACTGCTGAGCTGTATGCCGATCAGATATATATTTTCTTATGGGTGCCACAATAGCATCATAAGAGCACAGACATTGTCATTTTGTATTTCGTGTCCTGACCTAATTTGGGTCAAGTATAATTGTGACTTTGCATCTCAACCAGATCAGGCTGGTCCTGCTGAGTGACTCTGTGACTAATACTAAAGTTCAAGGAACTATGGTCTCTTTGTACTCTGGTCAACAATTCCATTAAGTGAGACAGGCTCCATTTTGATTTGTAAGAGTCCATAAAACAGAGGAGAGAAAGCATGGTGGTAGGTAAAGAGTATCCACAACACGCCCAAGTCATTTTGATGCTGTTCTTGAAACCTTGTTCCACCTGCCACAATCCACAACTCCAGTAGTCTGCCTGTATCTTTTATTAGGTTGCATCTAAAACTGGGCTGCAACCTGAGGTGTTCCAGATCATTTCAAGGAAACAGTATGTTAAAGATTTTCTTAGCCTCATTTTGGCAGCTGTTAGTGCCAATACTTAGTATTGCATTTCTGTGTAACAATAGGTATTTTGAAGGGTGTTACTTGCCAGTGCTCTTCCATAAGGATGTGGCTTTGTGAGTTCTTAGTTAGGGACCAACAACTTCCCATGGGTTCTGGAAAGTCTTCCTTAAACTTCTAAAGTAGGTGCTGCCAGTTCTTGTAATTCGACTGCAAGTTAGATGGCAGTTATTTTACTAGTCTCACACATGCCGGAGGCAAAGAACATACTGAGAACTTCTACTGTCATTGGCACAAAGGCATTTGGGTCTGGCCAGTGTGGCTGCTTAGAAAACTGCAAAAATGACCCAACGACACCCAGAAAAGCAGTCCCAAGAGTATAATGAAAAGACTCATTGCAGGTAACGTTGTTTTTGTTTGTTTAACATTTGAGATTGATGATATTAAAATGACTTTTTCCATCTTCTGGCTCCTTGGCCGTGAAGTGGGAATAACAGTTGCTTGTTTCTACAGGGATGACCTGAGGAGGACAGATGAATTACGAGTGCAAGACGCCATGGCAACAAAGGCCATTGAGCACCTAGGCACAGGATGACCCTTTTTCCACGAGGCACGACTGGAAACAAACCCCTTGTGGACAACCGATGGCTCAGAGCAGGGGACTGAGAGATGAGGCACACATAGAACCCAACGAGGGGGAACGGCGCCCACAGAGCACCACCGTCCCCCAGAGCGCTGGGAGGGGGGCACTCCCCCAGACTGGACGCTGGCAGAAGGGCGGCCGGGGGTTCCCCGGAGGAGGCGCTCGCTCTCCGGGGAGGCAGCACAGCTCTCCCCTCTCCCCGGGGCAGCAGCACCTCCCCGCCCCGGCCCCCTCAGCCGGCGAGGCGCAGGCGCGCTGGAGGCCGCCCAGGCGGCGGCGCTTGCGCGGTCAGGCCGAGGCCCGGCGGGGGGCTCCGGCCGCGGGGTTCCGACACCGGCGGAAGGCGGCGCTGCTGCCGCTGCCGCCGCTCGGAGCCCGCCCGGCCCCGACACAAAGACGAGGGCGGGTGCGGCAGCAGCGGCGGCCCCTGCCCGCCCGCGGCACCCCCCCCTCCCCATAACACTCCCCGGCGCCACATGGCGGCAGCGCCCCCGCGGAGCTAGGCCACGGCGAGCCGCGGCGCCCGGCTCTCTGCTCTCCCCCCGGCTCCTGCGGGAGGAGCGGGGCCCTGAGCACCCCCGCACGGCCCCGCCATGCTGCCCCCGGGCCGCCGCGCAGCCTGCCGCCCGCCTCGGCCCCACCGCCACCGGCGGCCGGCCCGGCTGCTGGCCGCGCTGCTGCTGCTGCTGCTCCCGGCGGCGCTGGGGGGCGGCGGCGGCGGCACGGCGCTGCCCGAGGGCTGTAAGTACGACGGGCGCCCCAAGAGCGCCGGGAAGGCGGCCGTGGCGGCGGGCAGCGGCCCCGTGGAGGTGAAGGTGGTGTGCAGCAACCTGCAGCTCGCCCGGGTGCTGCCTCCCGAGGCGCTGCCCAACCGCACGGTCACGCTGTGAGTACGGGCGGTGGCGATGGGGGGGGGGAAGGACCGGGGAGGGGGAAAGGGAGCCGTGCTGGGGCTGCACGGGGGCTCCGGCGTCCCTTTATCCCGCGAAGTCGCCTTTAAACTTCTAAAGAGCGCCCTGGTGTGTTTCTTTCTGTGTTTTGAACTTTCTCTCAGGGGAAAGCCAGCCTCGGAGTGCCGTGCCGTGAGGTGGCTGTGTCCACCGGGCGTGAGCCGCTCGGTGCGTGGCAGGCGAGGAGCTTGGCGGTAGCAAATATTGTCACGCAGCCAAAGGGACTTAGTTTGTCTCTTAGGGAAACGTCAGTTTACTTCAGGTAACAGTAGGCGTGTTGTTTTTACCTGGACTTAATCCTGGCTCGTCCGTGTGAATAACAAGTTCAAACTGGGTGTGCAGCGTACTCCAGAGCAAGAAGTGTATTGCTGCTCGCCTAAAGAGCACGCACATGCAAACGAAGCATTTGCAAGTTGTTTTTTTTCTTCTCCTTGAGATGTTCACCAGTCTCTATAGCAAAGAAGATATGTAGCAACACTGAATCTCATCAGTGGATAGCCCAAGAAGTACAACCTGTGTTCATTTTATTAGGGAGCCACTGCGATTTTGGGGGTGCAACAAAGTAGCATGCAAAGAAGATTGTGAAAAGAAACTCTATTATGAGGTCTAGCTTAAGATACTTATTATTTGACAGGAAATCACAGGTTTGAAAGATCTAGAGGTAATTGGAGTTGAATATACTTCTGTTATGAGAATAACAGTTTGCCTTGTCTTTGTGAACTTTGGCAGCACTGAACATGAAGGAAGGGCTTCTTTGGGAAGTTACAGTGAGATGTATATGCCAGTCCCGTCGATGAGGACCTATGAGAAAGGGAAAAACAAAAAAGGGAGATGATCGAGGCCAAACTAGTTGTGCTCAGCTTGTCAGTATGCAAGGGCTCAGAGAATATTTCTAAATGACCTGTGAGAAGTGACCAGAAATATTGATGTGTGAAGTTTCTGAAGTAGACAAGAAAGCAAAAGGTGGAAGGTGACAGCTGTTTGATCAACAAACTCATTTTAGTCTTTGTTAGCTGTAAGTGCTTTGCAGATGATTAACTCTTAAGCATATAGTATTCACACACAAAAAAAAAGATAAAAGTATTTGTTAGTCTGGGTGATACGCTGAAGTTGGCAGTGGGGATCTTTTGATTCAAAAAGTTTGGAGTCACAGCTGTGATTGCAGTGAAAGACAACCAGATATCAAACACAGCAGCCTTGCTGTGAATGGACCTTTGTTCATAATTGTAGTCACAGGAGAATTTGGAAGAATGGCTCATCTTTCATCTTGATTCTTCATACTCCTTTATTATCTAGAGTGTATCTAGAGCGTATCTACATACAGTAATTAGTTGTTTTCACTTTTAACTGGCCTTTGAAGATTATGATAACTTCTGAAACGTTTTTTCTCTTAAATACTCATAAACTTTTAATAGACTTAGCAAGAACATGCTTTTCCATTGTTTACTCTAGTAAGTATCATAACTATGTTGATACAATCAATGTGAACACATACTTTGAAATTTTACTTAAAAATAAGGCAAAGATTATTAAACCAATACACTTTTCTAAGAGACTGGACATAGTAAGTGTTGTGGTTTGGAATCTTTCAAGTTTGTTCACTTCTGAGGAGTGACTTTCCGTATCATTTTCCTGAATCAGTGTTAACCTGGTTAGAAGATTTTGGTAGTTTATGAGGTGGGTTGCCATGTGCCATTTCACTACCATGTTGATCAGTAATGGCTGGGTTAATTGTTACGTAATTGTTTGCCAAAATTTCTTGCCTTTTTTTTTTTTTTCCCTCCAAGCTGAGACTTAGAACTGCAATACTTGATGGTAAAGGTTGTCTGATTAGAGTCAAACTGCCCTAAGTTATCTTGAATCTTGATTCTTGTGGGATCCTTCTATTAAGATAACTACTAGTTCTATTATAGCTTTTTGGATTAGTGGATTGCTGTAGAGATAAGTAGCTGAAAATAGGTTACTGTTGTGTAGATCAGCTGCGCTTTAATTCAGTTAATTTCCTTTTATGTTGACTCTTAATTTGCAGAAAGCAATCTTAAATATAAAGACTTTTTATAAAGTTTTATAATTTATTATGCTTCTGGAAGTGAGCTAGGAAGGACTCAAATTTAGTAATTATATTCTTCTTGGAGATCCTGGTTCCATCTTCATCACTGCTCAAACTCTTATTAGACACTCAGTAGATGAGCTGCTGTGCATTTAGCATGTATATTTCTGTATTTTTCCTCTAGTGAAACATTTTTGAGGATAAAACTCACTAAAAAGTAGGGACAGAAGAAAAATAGTGGAAATAAGGATAAATGAGTAGCATCTGAGGATGTTGGCTAGGCTTTTGTAGTTGGCGGTTAACACTGGTGTTGGTAAGTTTGGCAAGGTCACTTAAATTATGAAGTGCTTGACGTTTGTTTGCCACAAAAGCTTTCATTGCTTGTAATTTAGGTCTGTACTAGTTACGGTTGGTTAGAATATTTAGTTACAATTCAGGAAGAAATATCCTAACTTGATGTCAATTAAGAAAGGACAAAGTAATTTTGCTTTATGTTTGAAGAAGGAAAGCAACCACTGAAGGAAGAACCATAAAGTATGGAGAGGTGCGTACAGGAGACTAAGTAGTGTTTAGGATTTAAAGCTGTACTGTAAATTGAGATTCCTGTAGAATCTAATTAGAATTAGCTAGTGCTTTATTGAGCAGTAGCTCAAATTCACTATGGAATTTGACCTCTAGTTATGGTTATAGTTAGTCCCTAAAGAAGGGACTGAGTATTTTGTAGCCTTATACAATAAAAAATGATTGGGATGCAAATGAAGGGTGGTGTACCTACACTAAAATCCAGAAATGGCTTTGACCTCTGTAGTTTAACCGGCCAGATGAGATGCTTTTGGTGTGAAGATAATATAACTGGGTGAATGTAGCTATGTGCTTTTGTCTACTGTGTTTCTCTAGATACTGAAGTCACTGCCATGATTCACATTTAAGTAAGGAGCACGCTATATTCGCATGTACTCATGAGATAAGATAACTATTGCTGTGCTTCCTTTGATGCAAGCTCAAATGATGATCTCATAGCTTGTTCTGTGAAAGAGAACGTGTAATCCCACTGAAGACATGCCAGTGAAGTCATAATCCTTGTTGTTGAGAATTTTGGTTACTGGTTACATATAGGTTATGTTATAGGAATATAAATAAACAGAGGAAAACCATGTATGCTCAGTAAAGAAGTGTTACTGAAATAGGAATCTAACTGGTCTGCAACTTTGCTTACCCACATACTCTGATAGGAACATGAGTATCAGTGTTGGCACTTACAAGCATTAAGGTTTACAAGCCAGAACATTAGTCTGGATTTGTGTTCAGAACAGTCCAAAGATATGGTTAACTGGATTGCTGTTGAGAAACATCTTAAAATGTCACACTTTTTGCCCAGCTTCTAAATATAACCGTATTGAACTGTATCCATTAAGCATCTGAAAGGCGTATTTTTTTGGCCGTTTGGGTACTTCCAAAGCCTTTACGTTTTTGTAACACAAGTTCTTATACTCCCAGATTTTCAAAGCAAAAGGTCACTCATGTCACAAGGAGTCATTCCTATCACGGTGTATGATGGCATTGTAATTCCATTAATTACGTGTAGTTACATGAGTAATTTTTTCCTACTTGCAGTAAAAGGACTTCCAAGTTTTAAAAATAAAGCACATTAGTATTATGTAGTGACTTTATATTCAGAATTTTTATACTCCTTTTTTTTTGAGGCATTGTCTAATGCTTTGCTAAACTGTTTTATTTCATTTGCTTTACTTAGATGGGCATTTCTTTAGTATGTGTCAGAAAAAGATGTTCATTACCCAAAATTGACAAACAGGAAATACAGGCGTAGTAAGTGTATTCTGTGGAAGTTTGGCTCTTTTGAAGTACATTTGCATTATTAATTTGAATGGTTCTCTTGACAGCTAATCCCTCTTTTGTTGAAGTATCTGCCAGGGACTGCTAAATACTCTGTACTAATAACTGATAACTTTTTTTTTTTTGAAGACACAAAGGGCTAATAACTCCCACGGAAACTTATCTTAACATTTTCTTCAGTTGGTGGGTACGTGGACTGTGCAAAAATGTTTTCCTCGAGAACATGTGGCAGAACAGAGACAGTACAGTACTTGAGAACTGTTGTATCCACAGTTGAGTCATTTGCAAGTACTTGTGCATGCCCATCTACCAGTGGCATCCAACCTGTAAAAATCGGTAGTGATGCTTCATTTTCTGTTAGGCTTGTATTCTAGTAAACCTCGTCAGTATTCAGCTGTTGTTTTGTGTTCATCTTTGTTGAGAAGATAGCAATCCACATTCAAAATAAAATTAACATTTTGCTGTATACCATGTTTCAAAACTGATTTATTATTGTGAGGTTGTTATTATTAGACATTAAATATATACAATATACTTTTATGACCATGTATGCTTATATGTTCGTAAGAACATTGCAAAAAAACAAAGGTCACAATTTGAACAGCTTTTTCATCTAATTTGTTCTGCCTAAATAACTACTGAACTTCAGAAGGCATCATCACGTAATTATGTGCACACTAGGACACCCACTCAGTTTTGCATAGTGTGTTGTTGTTTATTATGTAGTAGTAATGTCTTCAACATAGATGGTGGGTTGTAATTGGTAATAATCTTCATGTGAAAAAGATTTATATTAATACTGATTTTTTTTGAGATTCTTACATACAAATGTGTTTGAATTGTGTTAGGTGACTTTCAAACAGTACTTTTTTTTTTAAAAAAGTACTTTTAAAAGTACAAGCATTGTACTTTTAAATAAATACAAATACACGAAGTATTTAGAAATATGGCTTTTTATCATAAATACAACTGTAGTCAATTGTTACAAGTCTGAGGCTCAGAGTTTGAGAGCAACACGTTAGTTACTGCTGAGTTTAAAAAGAAAAAAGGACAGGTAAGTTATGCAAAATTCTGCAGAGCAAATTTAAAATTTTGTAATGAGGCCAAATTCAATTTTTTGATTTCTGGAACAAAAGTATTTATACAGAATTGCCCAGAACCTTTTATTGCCCATGAGGTTATCCATGAAAGCAACATCTTTTATATGTTCCGTAACCTTTCAGTGAATGTTAGATGTTCATTGTGTTGTACAGTGTTTAGTCTCAAGAAGTGGTATTTTTATCTTAAGGATTAATACTTTTTTTTATTCTTTTACTGTGGACTTTATTGATCACTAGTATGCCTGGTTTTGCTGGTTCTGCAAATCTGCAAAACCATAGAACTTTACATTTGAAAGTTAAATGAATATAAATAGGTGTTGTACTGCATTGATGAATGAAGAATGAACAACTGCATGTCTTGTTCCTTCTTGCTTGCAGTTTGTTCATGTTTCAAACGTTAGTGTTGCACTTTTAAATAAATATGGAGATGTAAGATTTGATTTTTTTTTTTTTTAGAATTTGAATGTATGTACTTGCATGGGTCAGATAAGTTGCAAATTCATGATTTTGTCATTACTGCTTTATTTAGTCTTTATCTTGACTGTTATAGTCTCTATAATTTTAAATCTATATGGTTTAAGTGCTTTCATTGTGCTAATAGTTAATCCGTGGAGATTAAAACCAGTTGAGCATTTCTTCTCATTATTAATAATAAATTGTTTTAAATTTAAGAACTTCAGAGAAGATAAGTATGTTTTCATTATATTTTGCTTTCTGTGGTGAAACAATTGGTGAATTTAAAAAAATACTAAGTTGTAAAACCAGAGAGAAATCATCTGTTAAATACCTGAAATCTTTAACAGCAAATAAGTGAGAGAATTTTATTTTCATCCTTGGGTTTCACTGTGTGGCTGTTTAGCAGTGAAAGAGCTACCATGTCTTGCTGCTCCTAGAGTGCTGCAGTGGCCATTAATTGCTGTTTCCATGCATTGCCCTGTTGTGGCTCCTCCGGCAGTGATGTCCAGCGTGCAGCGTGGTGCTGCCCTGCAGGTACCCACACAGCCCCAGAGTGAAGGGGAAGGAAGGGCTGTAGGAATGGAGGCAGATAGCTATGGCTGGCAGCTGGGGAGGACCTGAGGTGGCAGGACAGGGGGGAGTTTTCTTGGGATGGATTTGCTCATTATGGAGATGGAAAATCAGAAAGACTTTGGAAGGAAAGTAGAATTAGTTAAGGTTCTGAAGTGGAGGGTACAACTGGCTAGTGAAAGTGAGCAAGAATTTTGGGAAATTTAGCAGATACAGAGGAAATCTGGGTAGGATTAGTAACAGGTTGCCAGTAGGATGTGGATCATACAGCAGCATCTCAGAAAACTCTTTTGGTATTGTCCTCATGATGTATTTCCATCTGAGGAGATGAATGTAGACTTCTGTTAGAAAAGAAAGCTCATGAGTTAACACTTGTTTTTAAAGAACAGGTTTTACCATGAAACCTAGCATCAGGCAGGTTTTGTAAGTTGTGCTCTGATTTCTAAAATCATCCTGTAAGATATCTGGAGGATCTTAGCCCGTCTAATAATATCTCAGTCTTGTTTTAGGGTGACAGCCTCGCCTGTTGACAGGCATTTATGTGAACCCTCAAAACTGTGCTGATGGCAGGTTTAACACGACCTTCTTCTGCGAGCTGGCATTCTAGCTCCGTGCTGCAGACTGGGGGTCCCCTTCCTGCCCCCCTCCCTGCTTTTGGCCTGGGGATGGTGTGGTGTGAGGGAGAGAGGTGTGGGGTCTCCTCGCTGCTAGCTGAACCCCCGTTCAGCTGCCTCTCGGGCACAGGCCGGGCTGCGCTGGGGCCTTCCTCACTGCTGTGCTGTGTGTCCAGCTCCACGTGGAGTCAGTTCAGGGAGCTAAACTATCCAAAAGCTGCCGACTTCTGTAGCATTAGGATATAAATTTTTGTGGAAATGTGTCTTCGTGTGTTAGGAGTTGACAAGAAGTACTTGCTAACGTGTCTAGACAAATCATGTCTAGACAAAGCACTTTCTTATCAGGTAATATGTGCGCGCTGGAAATATAAATACATGACACTGTGGGCTTGACGGCATGGGCTATAATTACTGCTTCTGCGATAGGGCGTACAGAACATATTGCCTGTAACAGCTTAAGCTGGTTAAGGGTCTGGCTAGACTTGTGTGTCTGCAGTATTTCCCATGAAGTGAGCTCTTCTGGTGCACGTTTTTGTGGAGCTTGGAAGTGTAGGGTATGGTCGCACTAAACCGCAAGGGAGAATCCTAAAAAGTGTATAGCTGCTGTGGAAAAGCTAGGAAAAGGGAGAGGAATAAGACAAGAGGCCACAGAAAAAAACAGTCATCTCTTAAACTGATGCAGTTGCTACAGATACGGGGAGGGGAAGAGAGAATTTGGAGGAAACTCTGGGAACATTGTGGTCACAAGGGTTTAGTTGCCAGTACTGTTGGTTAGCTTTAGGACTGTCAACGTGGAGTGTTTGGAAAAAAAAAAATAGATGTCACTGTGTTCTCTTGACTTTTCCATCTTATCCTGGGTTGAAAAACTGAAGTACTAGAAAGAGAGGTTTTGTTGTTAAGCTTATAATTTCACAAGCATTTCTCTTCATGGTAGTGTGATTTTCAGCAATATTGCTTCTCATTATTGCATTCTGCTTTGTCCCTCATTGCTTCCTTTTCCCAAGATCTCTTTCATTTAGCATTTTTGATTAGAAAATTAATTGAGGTAGTCCAGTGATGGGCACTGTATTTCATTGGAAATCAAGAATAATGCCCTTAAAGATGATAAAGACTGTGGCAGCACACTGAGTATCAGGAAAAAGTCTTGAATAGCATTGCACAAAATGAGCATCGTTCCTTTTGTAAATTAATGATACAGGGATTGTGCAGAAAAAAAAAATTGGTCTGTCATTACATTGTATAAAGTTAGTATGTTTCTGGTTTAAAAAAAAGGAAAGATAAATAGATACAGGTGTAATTCAGTAACCTCATTAGTTTACTGTTTTAGTTTACAATGTTAATATTTCCTAACCTGCATAATAGTGAGATAGAACAGATCTTTTTACCTGTTACAAACTTGTATTTTTGGAAATGTTTCATTGCTAAACTTCCTCATATTTTTATATATTGGAAAATGCTCTCTCCTTTAGAAAAGGCTTTAGAAAGATTCATCATTCTATTTCTGTATAATAGTTTGTAGAATGTTTTCATTTCAGGGATTACTTTGAAGCAAGTACTGTTCAAATTCTGCTCAGTGTATTACTTAATGTTTCTTTACCTTTGACACCAGTAATTCGCTAGAAGGCAAAGTACTAACTGTGCAAAATTCAGTTTTTATGTCCTTGTTAAATCAGTTTCTACAAGATAAACTTTGATAAATATATTTATTTTTGCACATTCACTGCTTTCAGTAGAAAGCATTTTTCTTGGTTGTACCGATGGTTATTTTAGTCCATTTTTTGCTGGTGGTCACTTTTCCTAGTCCTTAAGAGTATACAGCCATCACTGCAAAATGATCAGATCTATTTTCTGCTTCCTAGCTCACTGCTGAGCTCTCCTAAATTTTGTTCTGGAAGCTACTTCAATGTTCAGCTACAAGTTACTGTCTCCCTGTCTTCATACTTCTTGGAGGCTATTTTGACTATTTTGTAATAGCGTTAATGGATGTTAATGTGTAGTTTAGTAATATCCTATTAAAGGGATTCATTTGTGAAGTTTGGAGATGTATTCTAAATTCCTGATTAGTTGACTTTTGTCATAATAATGGTTGTTTTATTGCTGACAAGCCAAAATTGTTTTACAGCACAAAACCTTTTTCACTTAGTGTTTTATTACCTCATTATAAAGGTAAAAATAAGCTTTTTTTTTTTTTTTTTTTTTTAATTTTCTTCTCTGTTATAAAGACATGGCTGATTACATCACATTTAATGGCTCCTGTTAAGTAATTGCATAAAGTAGATCCACATCTCAGTTTGTGTTCTTACGCAAGGGTTGGACAATGGAAAAGCAAAATGCATTTCTTCCAAGCAGGTACTGTTGACCCTTTAAAAACAAAACAAAAAACACGCCCCAAATCTAAACCAGAAAAAAACAACCCAACCAACAGCAAAACAGTGAGTCTAAACTGGAGCTTATGAGATGTATGGCATAGCAGTGACATTGGGCAAGGAAACCAGCATCATTTATGTGTGAGGTCACTTCTTAAAGAAGAGTTGAACAAGGTGGGGTTGAGTGGAGTGTACACTCATGCTCATTTTCCCACTCACCTTCTTAATGATGTGCAGGTTCAGGTATTTTTGCCTCTTAGGAAGAATTATGGTCTTAAACTAATAAATTAAAATTATTATTGATCGCAAAATAATTGTCTGTGTCTAAGTGGTACATAATAGCTCATTTCGCTGCACATTAATGGACAGGAATTGTAAAAGTGGATATAAAATGTCTACTTTGAGGTGAATGCTTTATTGTGTTTTGTCGTCTTATGCTACATCCCTAAACACTTCTAATAACGTATAGACTAAATATATTAATAGGAAGTTTAAGCTGCATTTTTTAAAGATTACACTTACAACATTAAGTGTGATGAAATGTCTTACGTTATATGGAGTGTTATAAAATCTATCATTTATTGTACTAAACCTTTATGGTTAAGCAACTAACAGCCTCTGCAGGAAGAAATACTAAATCAGGCTGACTATAATTTGTACATCACACTCCAGAGAGAAATTTACCTAGTGAACAGATATTCAGAGGCTTCTACTTTAGGCCTTTTGTTTTATAGGCAATGTCAGAAAACTGATTATTTATTTACAGAATTGTAATTTTTATTTCATTTAAATTTAGTTCAGTCAGTTATAGCTACTTCTGAAGAGGTTTCTGCTCCATTTTGAATAGCTATTTTTTTCCTGGAAAAAGTACAGGTGAAATCAATATTTCATGAAATGAAGTCAGTTATAACTAAAACAAAAAAGACTTCTGTGCCACTAAAGATTGTAGTTTGTTTGCTTGTGTTTTCACTTCGATGTTTTATATCTGACCTTCAGGTTTTTTCTTTTCATTTTATTTGTAAACCAGTTTTGTGTTTTTTTTTTTTTTTTTTTTAAGCTGCTGTTATACCTTATGCTCAGTTTGCATTAAGTAATAACTATTTTTTTATAAGCTCCTTCATTCATTTATTTTTATTCTGTTTTTTTTCTGCATTTTCGTGGAACCAGGAAAAACGTTGAAATAAAGATGTACTTCCTGGAGATTTAGCTAGATGGTTTGAGGTTTGTAAAATGAGTCCTGTACTGTCTAGGTTGAACCCCTTTTCTCTTTTAATAGAAGTAAAAGTAGTTTCAAAGGTTTTAGGGTATGTGCTTTTAACACTTCAGTTAAGTATTAGTAGTTTTGCCGGCATTCTGTGTTGAAGATAGATTTAAAAAAATAAATTCTTTTTACTATTAAAATGTCTGCATTCTGCCTTGCCAAATTTCAGCCTTTCAAATGTGTGCTCTGTTTTTCTGTTCTGCGTTGGATCTTCCTTGAAATACCTGCTGATCTCTGAAAAGATTTCCCTTGTTTCCTTGATTTGTTTGTCTGTCTTTTAAAAAAACTCTCTGTGGTTTCATTTGTTTGGTCAACTAGATTATCATAGATGCAGCCCAGGATAATTTTCCTTCTTCTAGAACTGTATTTTTGCAAGAGCAGACTTTCTTAGCTGACACTCTAGTGGATATTACAGACATAGACAAACATACCAGCATATTTTTGGTATACTTTTAAAAGTAAATATTTTTCTTATCCTTTCACCTTTCCACTGTTCCTCTGATCAGTTTCCACACAGGACTGGCTGACCGTGTAGAGCACTATGTTGATCACAGTTCTGCAATTAACATGTAATTGTTCATGTAATTGACGTGACACCTTGAAAGTTCCCTGGGGTGTTTGTGCAGTTTAACATTGCTTATGGAGCAGTGGGCACCGGGGTTGGCTTTGGATGAGCTGCTGAAATACGTGGTATGGGTGGAAAAGCAGGAAAAAGAACGGGATCTCCTTTTAGCATCAGAACTGTTACCTTGGTTGAACGATTCAATATTAACTTCAAGAATTTTCAAACCTTCTGCCTGTCAGATTGGAAATGGAAAGATTTTCACAAAAATTGTTCAGCTGTCTCAATTCTCTGCATGTGTGTGATCGAGAGAGATTGACTCAAAGCCAAAGCTTTGAGATGAAAATTGCCTTCACTGTTTGTCTAAACCATAGACGCTTGAGGCAATCGTTGAGAAACCCAGAGAAGAAAACTGCTTAATGTAATATATGGCTGTGTCAAAAAGGTGCTGTTTTCATAGATGGTATTTCTGTATTTTAGTTTTGTCTTATTCATGATGAGCTTTGAAGTACTAATGCTTGTCATCGGATAATAAATTTTATGCATTGGAGGAAAGGTGTGTGTTTGTTTTTACTGCTACTATAAAGGATATCTGAAAGATGTAGCAGACTGGAAAAAAAAAATCTCCTAGTGGCAGTCGTTAATGCTGAAGTAGTGTGATCCAGTCTGAAGATATAATTGGTGTAAGTGAAGAAGGGCATGGACATACTGGATCTGTGAGACACATTTGATAGAGGATCTGACAGAAATTGAAGTGACTGTAGCAGAAGTTATGGAACAAGCTGACAGTGAATAAATTTACAGGATGAGCTGGTTTTCACTGGAGACCTTTTTAGAAGAACTTGGGGATGAAAAAGTCAAATGATGAATGTCTGAAGTCTTGCTCAGAATGAACTTGATTTCTGAAGGCTGGAGGGTGGCAAATACACTGCTGATTTTAGAAGTGCACCAGGAGTTTTGTGGAACTACATGCTTCTGAGTCTGATGTTTGCACTGAACAGTAGAAGTAATGTTTGTTGGAAAAAGTGAGGGATGTGCACTTTGGAAAACTTGTATCTGCTGTAAGTCAATGGTCAGTCCTCTCAATGGAGTGGGATCTTACAGACCTGTGATGTATGGTGTATTTGTTAATGACCTGTAAAGGAGGGTTTTGGGTTGTGACAATTTGAGAATGAGGGTAAATCGAAGAATTTCAGAAGAAGTCTATGACACTACTAACTGGGCAACAAAATGGCAGAAGCAGCACATCAGAGAAGTGAGAATTGTGCTGGGAACAACGACAACAATTCTGTCTTCATATGTGAGATGATGGGCACTGAGCTGACCAGAAAACTTCAGTCTTCAGTACAAGTAGTGAAGGCAGATCAGATGTTATGAATTGTTAAGAAAACCACAGGAAACAAAAAAACAGCATCCTTACATCACCGTCTGAATTTGTGACTTGTCCATGTGTTGAATACGGCTTCTGTTTTGGTACTTTAGTCTCAAATTTTTTTGAGTTTAATGAAGCTGGAGAGAGCTCAGAAAAAGTTAAGAAGGCAAAAATTTACCTTTGTGTGAAAAGTAATTGGTGAAAATGAGTCTTCCACCTGGCAAGAGACAATCTAAGATTCTACATAATTGTGGGTGGTAAAGAGAGGGTAGACAGGGAGTTTCTTTCAGTATAAAAAGCAGGGAGCACCAGCTGAAGGTGGGTAGGAGCTGTGATCTAAGCAAATGAGATGAGGGGTTCTTTATGCAACAGTTGTGCACTGTGAAACCTTCTGCTCAGGATTGTTGTGGATGCCAAAATGGCATTCGTAAATGGTTTCAAAAAGAAAACAGGAAAATTTAGTGACTTGGATATAGAAAGCAGGACGTTCTAAGTAAGGAAGCCTCCAAGGAGTTTCTTAGCTTATGGATAAGTTGCATCCGCAGATGGCTACTGGAGACAGGATACTTGGCTAGATGGAGCTTAATAGAATCATACAGTCAGGTTGGGAAAGACCTCCAAGATCATCCAGTCCAACCATTAACCTAGCAGTGCTTACCGCTAAACAATGTCTCTAAGCACCACATCTACATGTGTTTTGAATACCTCCAGGGATGGTGACTTTACCACATCCCTGGGCAGCCTGTTCCAGTGCTTCACAACCATTTAAATGAAGAAATTTTTCCTGATGTCCAGCCTGAACCTACCCTGGTGCAACTTGGGGCCATTTCCTCATTTCCTATTGTTTGTTGCTTAGGAGAAGAGACAGACTCTGACCCCTGCTGCAGCCTCCTTTGAAGTAGTTGTAGAGTGATAAGGTCTCCCTGAACCTCCTGTTCAATAGCCTTTGTTTGATCCAGTTATTTGTATGGAAGAGAAAACATGCAGTGATCTGGTTCTTCAAGGGAAGAAGTAATGGATAGGCAGAACGCTTGCTGACTTCTTTTAAAGGTGTTTCAAAAGAATTACATTAGGTAGAAAGCTGAGTATGTGAGGGACTGCTGTTATGTTATGACATAAGCTTGCATGTTACTTAGAGCACTTAACATTAAAAAAAAACAACACTTCCTTTTTCCTGTGTGATATTTGGGCAGTGCTGTTATATGCATTTCAGATAATAGCTAGGTATTGTAGTTTGGTGTAAAGACTGGTAAGTAGAAAGGTTGTTTAGAAGTCTTAGCACCAGAAGTGTAAGCTGTACCAAAAAATGTTGCTATTAAATATGTAATATATTGTTCTGTTCTTGTTTACAGGATTCTAAGTAACAATAAAATAACAGAGTTGAAGAATGGTTCCTTCTCTGGATTAAACCTTCTTGAAAGATTGTAAGTACTTCTTAAAATTTGTTTTCACTTAAAAATAAAAATAATTGTATACTGTTTATTTCATTAATAGTTCTGTAACAGGATATGTTCCCATTATATTTTGATACAACTTTGTGATTGCAGAGTTAACATAATTAAGTATTTTCTTTATGAAAATGAATTTTATGTAACAGCCTAAAGGGTGCTTAGTAAAAGCTGTAACTCTCAAACTAGGTGCAAGTGAAGAAAATGCAAAGTCAGCAAAACAACCAACTCCTTCCCTCCCTCCCCCCCATCAGAACTCCAGCAAACAAAAACTTTCCTACTTTTTAAAGGGCGGTAATGAAATGTGACATTTTACAGGAAAGCTGTAGCTCATAACCCGATTTGGGTGAGATTAGGGCATTTCCAGTGGGAAGTTCACTGGAACACTATGATGGACTGGACTTGCTTTCTTGTTGGCCTTATAATATGAAAACTTAGGTTGTAGAGAAAGCTGTTTAATTTCTTTTCTTATGAAGTGTCAAGCCCTCTATCAAACAACTTCAAAGTATTTGTCTAGGGGAAATAAGTATATGACAGCCTCTAAAAGAGACTGTATGCACTGTAGGTTTGTTACTGACATACATGTTAACAGTTTTGCATGTTACTTTACGGTCCCTGTATATGCCAAATATATGGGGAAAAATGGGAGCCAGCCTGATGGGAGTAACCTCTTTGACACCTTTTGCTTCCTGTTTTCACTTTCCCTTTCAGATGATGTATTGCCTATGGGATAAGAAGCATTATAGCTTCTGTTACAGTCAGCTTTTTTTCCGGCTGGTAGAAGGTCAGGATTGGCAGGTTGATCTACCTGGGAGCAAGCAGAAACTTTAGAGATAGGGATTTTTCTAGGCCATTTGACTGGGAAGGTAGCCAGTTTCATAATAATCTTGCAACATCTAGGAAGAGTTCCAAAGGACTTCTGGCTTCAGGGGATTAAAAGAATTTTATTCATCCTCTGAAACTTGAAGGCTGCAAACCCAGTCACCTGGCCTAAATAAATTCAAATGCTACCACCATTCCATCCCCCACAACCTAGGAGAAAGATCTGTCTCCTGCACTGACAGATGAGCTCTATTGTAGAAATAAGCCTTTGTGCCAAAGAAGCAAGGTTATCAGCAGGGACGGCATTCTGGATCTTTACACATTATTTTGGCATCGTTGCTCTAGGTAATAAAAGCATCTGCTGACAGTTGTTAGTTGTTGAAACTCATTACAATTTTCAGACAGGAAATACTTGAAACTCTAATTAGTTTGAGGTGATCGTTTACATTTGCTCTATGAGTCCAAATCTTAATTTCATTTAATATAATAACCCAGCTTTCTTCAATTTAATGCCTGTTGTTTGTAAGGATTTTTAGGTTATTTTTATATCTCCTTTCAAGAAAAGGAAAAGAAAGCAATACGTAATCCATCATGTTTTGAATGTTTAAAGTGATCTGGGATAGGCAGTATTTAGATGGTATGGTGATGTAATTTGAATGAGATAACACACTGTGCGTACTAGTGTAGGAATTAATACACCAACAAATGATTATTGAGGGTAAGGTGTCTTCATCGTAAAGGAAGGGATAATTGGCATGACACACTAGTCCTTAATGACCACTCATTCTTGTGTGTGTGCAAGACCTGATGAGGGGAAAAAAAGTATTTAATAACAAAAAATAAACTTTTCTGTTTTAAATACTGCTAAGACATGCATCTAACTTTAGGACAGAAGGTAATTGTATAACTGAAACAATTTTTCAAACTTAAATTAATAGTCATTCTCTTGAGGCTATATAGCAGACTCATCCTGGGGAAACTGAACCTGACAAGGTACCCTTGCCCAAAGGAACCATGAGTCTCCTGTGAGCTTTTCATCATTATTTTTAGCAGTCCAAACGAGTGTATTGTACTGCAGTTGGTGTTTGAACAATTTGAAATAACACCTGTAGTTTGAATTTCTCAACTTGGAAGTTTAGCCACTGCCATATTCTGGAAGGGTATCAAGGCATCATTATGTAACCGTAGTTCTTAATTCTGTCTTCTGTGAACTAGACAGTACTTGTTTACTCGTAAGCTCTCATTCTAAAATTACTGCAAACAGTTTGAAGAAACAAGATTTATACGTTGGTTTGAATTTATTCTGTAACCCCTTATGTGCTAACCTGGATTTAGGAATGATAATTTGAGAAAATAATAGAGAGCATTTCTCACACAGGTCTCAATGTGCTTCTCGAATATGCAAAATAAAAGCTGTACTGCAAGTTTAAAATAATTTATTTTTTTCTACCTGAAATGTTTGAAATAAGAAAGACTTACCCCCTATTGATCTTCCATTTGGAAACATCTAGTGGCTATAATTCACCATTATATTGGATTTCCTTCCTGATTTCCTTTTGTATATGTGATATTTTAATGCTATTATTTTTGATGTTATAGGGGTTGTAGACTTGGCCATGATACCTTCCTTGTGATGAAAACGAGATACAGAATTGTTCTCCTTTAAAAACTTCAGTTTTTATATTAGCTTTTGCCAACTCACAAGATGAAACACTCTGACAGTCTGTTTTCTGTGCTCTTTCAAGGAAATTAAAAGATAATTTGGTATAATACTACATAATAACATTCTTGCCATTATGTTGATATTGAAAGCTTTCTAAAATGTGGGAATTGTAATGGAGAATGACTAAAAAAGATTAATGGCTGCTCTTGTGAAAGGGAATATTTTGATTTGTGTTGGAATTATTAATATCTGTGTACTGCATCCTCCAAAAATTCTCGTTAGATGTTACCTCAGTAGAAACAGAGTTCTGATGTGTTTGCATGTGTGACAGGGAAAGTAAGGAGGCCACAAAGTTTGACTGCCTATGTGCTGCGTCTTTGCCGAAGAGGGAGTACACTTGGAGTGGTGTTTGTCTGTGGCCTTCAGCCCTTCTGGCAGAAACTGGAGTGCTCAAATGTCTGCCTCTTTCAGACATAACAGAAACACCCTCCCAATTCTCTAACAGTGCTTCTCTATTCAAACTGTTCTCAGGGCTCTTGTTCTGTCCTAAGAAACCATGGATTTCAGTTTTTCCCACTGGACTCTTAATATAAAAACTTCTAGAAGTTCAGATGAGGAAAATTTTATTCAGTGACCTAGAAAGAGTAGAAACAGGACGAAATATTTACTTTTGGTAGTAAAGTTGTTCCTGTTTTGAAAGGAGAATGTAATTACAAATATGCCAGTATTTGCTAATGTAATCCAGTGCTGAGGATAATTCCAGATATGTTTGTTTTAATTTTCTTGTTTGTGTTGGACTGTGCCCATTGTCATATGCGTGAACACGTTACTGGTTGATGTAAGTACTACTTTGACCTTCCTCAGTTAACTGTCATCTCAAATTAAGAATTTTAAATAATTTCTTCTCACTTTCCAATGAGGGAATTGTCATTTTATTCAGACTGTTGTCTTCCAGGGTGGAAAAGATACAATTTCATGAATAACTTAATATTACTATAAGACACTGAAATAAATCCTCTTACTATTTCCAAAATGATTTTTGAGTAAGCGTGAGCAGGCTACAAAACATTTTTTTTTAAAGTTATGTAGAGAGAGATTACCAAAATAAGAGCGTTATTTAACTGAAGGATGGAATGTTTGTTGGGAGCTTTTTGGACAGTAGCATTTTCTGATTTTAGTTCCTGTTGTGATAGTGCTGCAGAGCATGTACAAAGAGGAACTTGTGTTCTTCTAGTAGTGGAACTGATTTTTATTATATTTTGAAGTCTTCTTAAAAGTGATCGATGTGTGTTTCTTGTTTGAATGACACTGAGCAGAGAAGTGGTTTTATGGATATTCAGAAACTTGTTTTCTGCTCAGACATTAGGTCTGTTTTCAGTTTTGGGAGCCACATTTCTTTTTGTTACTTGCATCTCTTCAAGAGAAGACTGGGAGTTAGGCTAACAAAATGGTATTTGTTTGCCCTATCCTTGCAGTGCTTCAGAGAGAATTTTTGAAAGATTAGTGGTACGAGAGAAAATGTTCCTTTAGTCTCTGAAAAGCCAGTGCTCCAAAACTGAATAGTTTGGAATGTTCTGAACTGTGGGAAATGGCACAGAAATTGAAGGAAAGAAAAAATAGGGCTTCTGGTCTGGGCTCTAGCTTTTGTGTATACCCTATAAAACTGTGGGAGGGAGAGGTTGGCTTTATGTAATGATTAACCTATTTTTATAACTTCATACTTTGTCCTTTCTCCTCATTTCCTTTTTGAAAAGGCATTTCATATAGTACAGGTCCCTGTAAGCTAATCTCTCTTACATTAATTTTCAAGCTCTATTAAAAAAAAAAAAAAAAGATTACTCAATAGTAGTGGAGAGCTAAATGTATACATGCCAGTAGGTACATATATGCATCATTTGTGCCTGCAGGATGCTTAAGTAACTGCTTAAACAATCTTTGTGTCCTGAGACAGAAAAGGATAAGTTTGTAAATAGGGTGTATTTATGCACAAGTAATTTTTAGATACTTATGCACGTTTTTTTTGACGTTTGGCTAATGAAATACAATTTTAAATTTTAATGAAATAGAAGGATTGTTTTTAATGGCAAACCACAGTTAAATCCAAGTATATTTTTTCATTTCTATTTTTGTTATATTAGCCAAGTAACATTAGGGTTGATTGTTAAGCATCAACATTTTTGCTTATTGAGAAGTTGGTATTTGCCTGCTTAATTGTGGATTTGTGGGGAAAAAAAGACTGAGAATAAGAAAATCCTTTCTAATGAGAATAATTAAACACTGGAAGAGGTTGCATGATAAGACAGTAAAATCTCCATCCTTTCAGGTTTTCAGGACCTGACTGGATATCATAGTGGAGCAGTTCATCTGACTCAGTTGTTGCTTTTAGCCAGACTGTATGACCTCTACCGATCCCTGCAAACTTAAGTTTTCCTATGATCCTAATCCCAGTTAGTTGCCTCACCTGACAAATACACGAGCATCCTCATCTGCAGTGTTCTGTAGATTTAAGGAAATTTATTTTTTTTTAATATAGCTTCTCAGTTCAAGATTGCTCATCTGCCTGGCTTGTGTTTTTTGTTGTTTTTCAGCAGTATTTCTAATTACTAGATGGAAGATGTAGTTACTGTAAAATAAAAGATGTGCCAATGAGATAGAGCTTGAAGTTGTAATACTACCCTAACTGAAACCCTTCTAGTGGATTTCCGTGTTTTTAAATAAACGTTTATTTGAACAAATTAATATCTATCACTATATCCTGTTGGTTAAGCTTTGCCAAAGAAAAAATAATTAAAATCAGTGAATAAGATGATTACATTCCATTTGCTAAAAATCAGTAGTTCTGTTGGCAGATATTAAAAGTGGTAAGAATAAAACAAAACCCTTAAAAGCCAAACACAACTTTCTAATGAGATCGTCTTCCCCACCCTACCCCTTTGATGAGGATGTGACCAGTCTGTCAGTTTGGCCACAGCTGCCACTTCTTGAAGCTGTCCCAGATCCCGGAGTCCTGGCAGCTGCACCACCTGGGCATCAACATCTCATCCTATTTTAGGAGAGCTGCCAGACATGTCAGTACTGTGTTAATTTGTGCTCTTTAAATGTCTCTTACGTTTCACAGTTTTCATCTGCTAATGCTTTTTGAGAGCTGAACACATAACTAGTCTTCCAAATGATTGCCTCTGGGAGTGGGAAAAATCCCAAAATGCAGACTCCCCAACTGTTGTTGTTGCAGGTTGAGAAAAAGCTATCGCTTTGGGTATTTGGGATGTTGGTTTTTTTTTGTTTGCTTTAAAATATTTTAATATAGTTGTTGATTAATGCTTTGCTATCTTATTTAAAAAATACGGAGCATCCATTGAATGAGTTCTATGAAAACATGACAATTGTTGGCATTTCTTTTCTAAAAAAAATGTTAATTCTGGTTTAATTATCCCTCTGGAACTTGTTTTAAGACCTATTAAGAGGAGGAAAAAAAAAATACTATGTATAAATCAGACTGGTCACTTTTTATAAACTAATCTGAAACAGATTTTGGAAGTAATAAAACTCTTATAATTCTTAAGCTACATTGTTGTGGGTTGGTTTGTTTGTTTTTCCACTGAAGTGTGGAATTTAAGTAAGAGATGTATCAGAGAGTACAATTTGAATTAAAGTAATGAAATTAAAGATAATCTAAACTAGTGGATTTCCAAGGCATGCTGCCAAGGTTTTTTCTCCCCGAGTGGGAGTTGTATGATTTCAAATTAAAGCTTTAAATATGAAAAGAGACTATCATTTTTCTTCATTGTCCAAAGACTGATGGTAAATAAGTGATGACTAATATTTCATATTCTCAGATTTGTCTCAGTATCGGGACTGGATTTATCAGCCTTCTGAAAGAGGCTTAGAAACATTAAATTTTCAGATTCCTAATACTGCCTTGGATGCTGCTGGCAGTCCCTGCTCCACACAGGGCAGGAAAATAAAGTTGAAATAAGAGAGCAGAATATACACAATATACACACATAGTTTGATTTAAAACTAACTGGTGATACTGCAAGGTAGATGTGAAGTATTTCAACTATTTAAAATGTTTATTAGGTATGGCAGTGAGGCCTGATCCATGTGCCCTGGCATTGTCTGTTGTACCGTGTCTGACTAATCTGGCTGCAGGAAATGCTATTGTGAAATCTCGGGATGAACTTGTATTTTCATTCATGCGTATCTGTGTGATGGTAGATGTAATCCTCTTGTACTGTTCTTTTTTTTGGCAGAACTATTAATGTTCTAGGAGCTTTTTTTTTCCTACCCCAGCTAACTAAAACATTGGTTTTAATTGGAATTACTAATTTTGTTTTCAAATATGAAGCTTTCCTGCATTACCAAAAGAGTGAAAACTTTTCCATGTCACAATGAATGCCTGAGAAATTTCAGTAATAATACGGTACAAATATTAGATGAGCAAGAAGGTAAAAATATTTTTAGCAGTGATAAAGTTTGTTCAAAACTCTGTAGATGCTGGGAGATGCTACTTGTGATCTTTCAAACTAAGCCATATCTGCAGGATATCTTAATTCAGGAATTGAAACTATTGTACAAGGACATCACTTGTACAGTTAATAAAGCTGTTTAATGACATAGTCACTTTAATTCCCTACAGTCTCCTGTTCTAGAAATGAAAGATTTAAAAATCTGTGCTCTGAGTCTTTTTGCCATCTTTAAGTGGAATTTTCAGCCAAGGCTTTTTTTTTTTTTTTCTGTTAATGGTAGTGGAAACTTTCAGTTGTCTGGTATATTTTTACGATCTTGTTTTGCTGCTTTGGTAGATGTTGGGCAATACTAAAGCATTAAAACGCGGGTAGGCTGAAGAAAATGATACTGAACTAGAATGTATTGTACTATATAATGAGCAAATGTAATACATCTTGAGCAGGTATAATTTATTTGGACAGTATGATAAAATGTCTTTGACTGTACCTTTTCATGTGCTAAGAATCAATAGAATATTTAAAGGAACATATATGCTGTTTATATTCCTCTTTCTAATTAAAATACAGGTTTGCAAATTTCAACAGACATGTCAAAAATTACAAATGTATTGTATGGGGTTTTGGGGTAGTTTGCAAAGTGACTAAGACAAGCTAGGTATATCTTCATGTATTTATTCCTATATTTAATGGGTACTTTGTGATTAATGTTTTAATTTTTCTACATAGGGACCTTAAGAACAACCTTATTAGTACTATAGATCCAGGAGCTTTTCTGGGACTTTCATCTCTGAAAAGACTGTAAGTAGCTGGTCTTCCCCCCCAGTTTATGGGGGTGAAATAGAATAAATTTTGTGTGTTTGCTTTTTATCTTCTTTGTTTTTTATCTTTTTTTTTTTAATCTGTTAGAAGGTGGATATGTATCACAGTCACAGAATTGTAGGGGTTGGTAGGGATCTCTGAAGATGGAGTGTGTGTATCTATATAGTTTTGCTGTCTAATACACACATTTACATCTATATATAAATATAAAAGTCTGCTTTCAGTCTAAAAGAACTGCTGCTTCAGTCTTCAGACTGAAGAACATCTACTGCCCATGGCTTGGCAGTCTCACTTGATCTTACTGGCAGTCTCTCTTGTATTATTCCTTTCTTTTAGTATTTCAGTGACTTGAGACAACACTGGGTTGTTCACTCAGAGCTTTGATGCCATCAAGTGTTGCTTTATTAAATGTTAAACTCCCTGTGATTTTTTTTTTCTATGGGTCATAGTGGAACACAAAGTCCCTTGCTATTAATATTATGCTGAAGTTACTATGCTGTTAATGCCGCTTTACTGAAGGCTGTGCCAACATTTCCATTAACGCATTTTTCAGGGATCTATACCTTGGCTGTAAAAATCCTGTATTAGATGAAACTTGAAAAACAGGATATTGGTGTGACAGCTTTTTTTTTTTAACTCTGTTTTTCAAAATATCTGGGACGGCTTTTAAGTCATGGAAATCCTAGTAATTCTATTTTTCACAGGCCTTTGCTCAGTGTGAAACTTTTGCTCTTAAATTTTCATTGTGTTTATGTTTGTTACTGTTCAGATGATCTGGCTCAGTGAAAAGAAGATTTTGTTGCTAATTGCACTTTCAAGAACCTCAAAAATAAAGCTGAAGGGCCAATTCTGGAACTTGCAGGCTTAATTTTTATGTCTTATTAAGTCTAAGATTTACCTCGTAAATTATGTAATGCTTATGTATTAATATAAACATTGAAATGTTCATACCTGTATACAGTAAATAAACTGGTGTAGATATCTTTGGCAGGCTAAAAAAAAATCAGTGAAGTAGCACATGAATATACCACACAAATGCAAAAATATGCTTCGTAGTGATATAAGCCAAGCCTGTTCTGAGGGGACTTATGTTAAAGGTTAGGCTTATTTTACTGTATATAGGCAAACCATTATTGAGTTAGAAATGGGGTAAGGAGTGTGTGTGCATACATCCATAGAACAATACATTTCGATTTTTGCTGAAAAAGACTAAATGTATATATGGTACGTTCCATTACTCATGACTCTTAGTTGAAATACTTCAGTTTGCAGACTTGTATGTCATTTTGAAATGAAATAGTTTATTCTGATTTTTGCTTTTTTCCTATTGATAGAGACCTAACTAATAACAGAATAGGCTGCCTGAATGCAGACATATTTAGAGGACTCGTAAATCTTATTAGACTGTAAGTATAATTTCTTTGTGTATTATTTCACTTAAGTGTTTTTCTCATGTAAGTTAACATTCTGTGTTTTAAAGGGACTAGTTTGTTTTAAGTGTGTGCATGAAAGACATGCCCCGTTTGTGGTCAGTAGCAAGCTTAAGATAAAAAGAAATGGGCAGGGCAGGAGACAACCAGTGGATACTACTATGTAGTCTACTTTGCAACTGTTTTCCAGTTTCTTGACTGGAAAAGTAAAGGAACTTTTTTTTACTTCTCCAGTTCCTTATACTGGGGGAAAAAGAGTAGCAGATCGTACAAAATATTTTCTGTAGAAATGTATGTCAGGCTTACACAACCCTGCTTTCTTACCCTAGCATCAGTATAGTTGTGTTTTGCTGCCTTTTTTGCATATTTTGTAAATATTCTTTATTTATTTTAATAAAATAACATTTAAGATTACAGAATGTTTCTTTGTCTTAGCTATTTGTTTCTTACAAAGTTTCACTGTCTGTGGGGGGAAAAAAAAAGGGATGTTTTTGAAGTACCACTGAAGTTTTACTATATAAATTTTTTATTTTTTTTTTTACAGCATGTTAGTAACATCAATTCAGTGAAAACAATGAAGTTATTTTAAAAATTCTGGAAGTGTATACTGAATACATGCTAATTGTTTATAATAAAGTATATGCTACTAAACCTTGTACCCGATCTTAAAAATTCCTCAGCTAAGAAGTATTGGGGAACAGTTTATCTGGGGATTTTTGCTATGCTTTTGAACTTGATACAATTCTTAGTCTTATGAACTATGGCAGCGTGCCATAATAGTTACTTAAAGGTTTTAAAAAATAATGCTGTGTTGAAGAGGGATCTTCTTTGTAAGTAAGTTTCACATTAATCTCTCGAGCATGAATTGAAATCATTTTTACTTTTATTTCTCAGAAATCTTTCTGGAAATCTGTTTTCTACACTTACACAGGGAACATTTGATCATCTTGGTTCACTAAAGTCTCTGTAAGTATTGCATCTAATTTTAAAATGATCATTTGTGTTTTAAAAAACAATTACATTATTAAAACATGCTTCAGTGTTTTCTTGGAATGGCCTTTTGTGTGAAACAAAAATAGTTAAATCCAAAACTTCCACAGTTTTTTCCAGATTTTGATTGAGATTTTTACATTAATGTGAGTGCTTTCACTTGCTAATACTTCAGTTTCTATTTGACTTTTAAATATCATAATAGCATTTTTTAAAGCCTGAATTAAGTGTATAGGAAATGTGCATGCAAACATACAATATAAACACACGATACTCTGTGTTTATAGAAAAACCTTCAAAATGTTCAATGTGTTACAAAGCTCTGCGAGAATAATGCTATAGCAGCTTCTGGACTTGCGAAGTTTTACTCCATATGTATGATTCATACATAGATACTTCATATTAAATAGGATCATATATTTATTTAAAACCTATATCTGGAGAAATGCCTGTGAACAAAGACCAAATGGAGTTTCACAAGAATGTTGGTTTAGTGTTTGAAGTGTTCAGCCTATGATGTGCTATCCTCAAGACATTTGCAAAAATAGAAATAAATTGTTTTTAATAGAGGATAAAACAGTGTGTAGGCACAATGATCCGTTTTGATCCATTTTAACTATTTCTAAACAGACTAATTGTTTTTTACTTTGAGTACAACAGACACCTATGGGGGATTTGGTGTATTGTTTTAGTAGAAAGTATTAAGCTCTACAGAGATTTTATGAATCAATGGTAAGCCTTATGTGATTTGCATATAAAGCAGAATAAAACTATCGTTAAAATTGTGAGTGGTGGCTCTCGTAACAGAAATAAATGAGAGGATGCTTTTTATATTTTTGTTGATTTTAATGTTAAAGCATTTGATTGCTAAATAAGCCTTTTGTCGATGAAGCGTGCTCTTAAGTCGTGGTGATGCATATTCAGGCACATTATTTAAAAATTACTAGAAATTATTTCATACACAAATATTAGATGTTATCTGTATTTACTGAGAGGATTACATTTCTTGAGGATTGTTTGCTTTTGACGTGACACCAGAGCTTGCAGGGTTATTAGAGTACCTTCCAATATGTGGTAGTAGGCCAGGCGGCTGTGTTGTGGGGTTTGGTCATCTGTTGACAGTGTGTCTGTGCCTGCGAGAGGCATCTGCAGCTGTTCTGTAAAGCTTTCAGACCTCCAAGTGTCTCATTTCATCATTGTGAATACTCGTTTTGCATTGCAGAGAATTTCAGACTGATTATCTTCTTTGTGATTGTAACATACTCTGGATGCATCAGTGGCTAAAGGAAAGAAATATAACTGTACGTGAAACTAAATGTGCCTATCCCAAATCACTGCAGTCACAGACGGTGACGGGTGTTAAGCAGGAGCTTCTGACCTGCGGTAAGCACTTCTGACAACTGACACTTATTTTCTAATGCATTTGCTATTGTGTTAAAATTATTGAACAGGCTTTTTTAGTTTTATTTTCTTGAAATAAAGCACTTGTATGGAATGTGGTAAGAGTGATTTGTTTTTAAAGACTTGGTTTTATTCCTTGTCCAGTGTTGTTTGCTTTTTGGAAATAAGTTTTTGATTACAGATATTAGTCCGCAGAAATTAAGGATGAGTGGTGATGCCTTTTCCTTCTAATACTTGTTTTAAGTGATTTTTACCTAAACTTCATGAGAGGAATCAGAAACTGTTATTATTTTTTCCCCAGTCTAGTTATCTGGCTTCTCATACACACAAATAATTCCAAGCCAAAGTCTGAAGTTAAAAAGGTCTTCATCTTATCACTGATTTTATTTTATGGTATTTTATATATTTTTTTAAATTTTGTTGTTGTTTAGTTTCCAATGCAAATAAGTAAAATTGGGGTAGGGAGAGTCAGTGTAATAATTTTCTGGTTGGTTATGTGATTGATACATACAAGAAAAACTTGTGAGAAAGTAGCTTTATTTAAGAAGAAGGGGGAATACCACTACACTAGGTTGTTCTTAGAGCTTTCTCTTACTAGAGAAGGACTAGAATGCACACTGAACTACTCAGATTATTTTTTGACGGGTTCAGGAAATGCTTGGCAGTCTTCTGTGCCTAACGGTAGATCTGCCTCAAATAGCCTTTCAGGGTATGTCCTATGGCTTTAGGAAAGAAGGAAAAAAAACATTGTATTACCTATAAATTACAGTATGCTTGCCAATAGTGTTTCAGAATAACTGAGGTGTTTATAGAAGTGGCTTGCTTTTCTTTGTCAGACTTCTGCTAGAGAAGCGCATGGCATAAGCATCAGTTGTGCTCTGCCAGTGGAAGAGGATATCCTGAGAAGAGGAATATCGACTTCATAAGCATAGTATTATATATATGATTTTCAAATATTAGTGTTGAAAAATTTTAAAGAAATTAAAGAAATAAAATGCACAGGGATATTCTTCTTTCAGATTTATATTCATTCACGTGGATGTAGGATAGCAAATGACTTTGGGAATGTACTACATTAAAGGAATACTTTTTTTTTTTTTTTTGAAAAAGGATATAGTTTGAATTTCTGATGCATCAGATGTGGCTCTTTGCATATAAATTTTGCAAATTGTAGCTTACAGTGCGATTGAATCAATAATTGATATACAGTTAATGAATTTGTCTCGTTTTCTGAAGAATGCTTATAAAACATATTTCTGGTATTAATTATGCTTTTATTTCTTGAATTTCTAGAGCCTCCTCTTGAGTTACCATCTTTCTATATGACTCCATCTCACCGCCAGGTTGTTTTTGAAGGAGATAGTCTACCCTTCCAATGTATGGCTTCGTATATTGATCAAGACATGCAAGTCTTGTGGTACCAAGACGGAAAGATAGTGGAAACTGATGAATCCCAGGGTATTTTTGTTGAAAAAAACATGATTCATAACTGCTCACTGATTGCAAGGTAAATCACTATGGAGAAAGTGTATTCTCCCACCTCCCATCTACCCCTCAGCCCCCCAGCAGTTTCTTGCTGGGTACGTAGAGAGAAACGTCCTTGCAGGGACATAGTAACAGTTAAATCAGGTAATTTAAGATATCATGTATGATATTTCTAACTATTTAGGAGGGAGCTCTAGAGATCGCGTAGCTGACATGTGTATACACACACACGGATTTAACATTGCATTTCACATAAGACAGCTTCGTGGTACGATGCACTTGTAATTTTACCATCCTAAGATGGCAAGAATGGGGTTTTTAAGTGAACTCATGAATTGTTCCTTCTTCCTTTGGACTACACCACAACTGGTAATATGGAAGTTCTCCATCAGATCTGTATCATTTATTCCACCTACAACAGATTTTTGATTTTTCACTGTCTACAAAGTGATTATATATTAAGTAATTGTATTAGTAAATAAGGGTGTTAACTTTATCACAAGTTATGTATTTGGAATATTATTTTAGTTTGGCATTTCTGCAACAACTATTAAAAATTTGTTTTAAGAACAGTGGTAATAATTAATGGAATTGTCTTCTCATCTCTTCTTTCAAAAGTCAAGGAACTTTTTCTAATGGCCGTTTTCTTTCTTCACTGCCTTGTCGTAATTGAGAGCTAGAAGAATAGAAAACATTTTTGTTAATCATAGTGCACTTATAAATAGCTGTGATCTTACAAGATTACTCACAGTTCTGTGTAACTGGTTGTTTCTTCCACTGTCTTTCTGTACTTGATTAATCCTTTTGGTAAAACTTTATGGGAATCTTGTTGCAAGGCTGGGGTTTTTGTTTGTTTATTTTGTCTTCCCAGTGCACTGACAATCTCAAACATTCAGGCTGGCTCCACAGGAAACTGGGGTTGCCACGTACAAACCAGACGTGGGAATAATACGAGGACAGTAGACATTGTGGTATTAGAAAGCTCTGCACAATACTGCCCTCCAGAGAGGGTTGTGAACAATAAAGGAGATTTCAGGTTGGTAACATCACTTTTTCTCAGAAAAAGTCTGTTTACTTTGTTTTTAACTCAAACATTATTGCTTTAAAGGCACCTAAATTAAATGGATGTTCATTTGTAAGTGATAAATTTTTAGCTGTTCATGGTTAGCATGTATTGAAAGAAATGCACACAACTGGAATACTTAACTTTTGAACTTGTAAACTCACATCTTTGTAATAGATGGAAATTAAACTATGATATCATGATATATACAATTTAAATTATTAGAATAGATTAAAACTTTTAAAATGAGCTGTAAGTTAGAGTTAGAATGCATACTGGTGGATTGGGTTTTCCACCAGGTTGTCATTCTGGTTTTTAAAAACTTTTCCTGCTTTCATACGACAAAATAACTGTATAAGAAACAGTCTTGTGTTTTTTTTTTTCCCTGAATATTCAAGTGAATATTATAAATGTTGCTTCCTTTTTATGATTGTTGGGACTGTAGTGCTAGTTCTGATATTCCATTGTGTTGGATATTGCAGATTATGTTGTCTTTTTGTTCTTACCTCTTCACCTGTTTTCCCTTTTCTGATCTTTCTGCTGCTGGTCACTCTAACAACACGTTACTCCTGGAGGTGCCAGCTGTAACAGATAGCTTCTGTATAGATTCTCTGTATGTAAGGTAATTCCCTTTATAATACTCTCTGTTGTACCTCCCTACAGTAGCTCCTGCTGAGAATTAGTGTATGTCATAGCGCATATTTTCACTACAGGTTGTAGGGTTTCTTAATGTGATAACTGCTTTTCATTTATGTTCCTTTATGCTGCTTGGCTATGTCGATCTGTTTACATTAATAAACTTTCTTCCTTTCCCTGTGTACATTAGGGCTCTTTAAAGTTGTCTTTATGTAGAAATAATCTAAGACCATTAACATTTTAAGAAATTAAAAGCAAGTTAAAGCATGTTGCTGAGACGTAGTTTATGGGGGGAGAGAAGACATGCTTTCAAGTACAAAAGGCCTTCTCCAGTTCTAGCAAAAATTCAGGTAAAGCCCCAGCTGAGAACATTTGTGTTGAGTTCATCTTCTTGTTCATCAGCTGGACATTTTTGAGGAGAAAGGTAGTGGCCATCTGGGTACTAGGGAACTGTTAGTAGGGAAGAAACATTAAGGTCAACTTGCTGCACAGAGGCAATTTGGAATTACTGAAGAGTTTCACTTTCACGTTATAATGAATTATTTATGTAGGAAACAGTGTGAATATCTTCCTTTTACACTGTAGTGGTTCCTACTGCAGGGATGAGCGCTACATTAGCAAATGAGAACTTCCTGCTCAAGATAAAAGGTGAAGAAAGTCAAACAGATGCATGCTGTATTCATCAAAGAACATACACATCTATTTAAATCACTTACGCTTTTTTTATGATGCAAGCGTGAATTGTTCTTCTTTGATTTGCCATTAGAGGTGAAAACAGATGGTAAAGGCTTTTTTCAAAGTGTTTTCCATTAAATTAACCTGTGCAGTTCAATGACTGTTGAGTGTAATAGGATTTACCCCCTCTGGAATTCAGTGGAAAGAAATAAGGGAAAGAAATAAGATTTCAGGGAATGTTCAGCTTATCAAAAGCTTCACTGTGTCTGAGTTCACTATAACAGTCTTCCATTTGTAGTTTAGGTAGAGTAATAATAAAGAGTAATTTTTCACCTTTGAGACCATATGGAAATACGGCTTTGACTAGTGAGAAAATGGTTCTGAGCAGATGGCTGTAAATGATCCTAGGTGAATTTGATTTTATAGTTTTTTAGTTGGAACTGGCTAGTCATTTTAGCTGAAAAGCTGCTTCAGAATTGGCAGCTAGATTTTTATCCTTTCAAAGATGGGAGAGTGAAGTGTCGTGACGGAGAATGTTCGTCTTTAGTTGGTGCAGTAATGATGGTTTAGCATGAGTTCATAAGGATTAGCTAAAAGCTGTCTCCATCATGGGAATCGTTTTTGTTGTGTTTTTTAATATACGTATTCTTTTAAGTCTTAGCAGACATCCCAGAATACATTACAATCCATGAATGAATAGAAAATATAATTTGTATGTTAAAATATAACCTATTGCTTCTGCTTCGGTAAATCCTTCAAGTGTTGTTTGGCATAACTTTCTGCTGGTAGCTGATAGGCTGGTAGTTGATAGAATTGTCATAAATGTAAGAATTATCCTTTTGAAAACTGTTACAAGGTTAAATTAATCTTAAAAATGTAATTGTTATGTTGAATTTAGAAAATTATTAGATATAATAATAAAAAATATTCGACTACTTGTAAGCTAATGAAATTATGGTATCAAAACCCATTATTACTAAAAGTTATTGTTCAAAGAAATGTTTTCAAAACAGCATTAAAAATAAGCATGAAAGAAAGAATGCTTCTATAACCTCATGGTCTTGCTCTTTCTTTCTGAAATTTAAATTACAGTGTATAAATATAAATGAATCCTATTTTTCCCCACAGCTGTCTACTCATGTATATATGATAGATTTTGAGCACATAATTATAAACAGTGATGAAGTAAGAGTTAATACAGTCCAAATGTTCACTTCTGCTAGCATCGGTTAAAGTGTGGAAGACATTCAAGCTTAGGCTCCCAAGAAATGAAGAATGCAGCCAAAGTTACACAGCCTTTGTTCCATGATGAGAATTTCATATCGCTGTTCACCTTTTGAACCCTGCTTCAGGGAAGAGCAGAGTACCTCATCTCATGCACGTACTGGGGAGGGAAACAGTTCATGGCTGAGAACAGTTAAGATTAACATTCACTAAGGAAAAATGGGGAACTAGGGAAGCGTAGCTACAGCTGGAGTCAGTTCCCCTATCTGATTCACTGCTGGGCTACAGAGAAACTTACACCTGCACATGGAGTACTGGGACCAGGAGAGGGAAAAGGGCAAGGGACTTGAGTTCCCCAGGTGCTTTTAGTGACTGTGTTTATTTCTATTGGTTTTGCATATGGGAAGTTATGGCAGGAAGCTTGGGAGTTTAAACTGGATATAAACAGTAGGCCATTTAAGTGGAAAGCTTTCTAAATCATTAGATACATAATGTATGAGCTTTATTAGCAAATTGTTTCTGTAAATGATTAAATTTGCTAGAAAAGTAGTAGTGGCTATATGACTGTCTGATGTTGCCAGTCTTCTTTTGAGAAGATTGTGGTAAAAGACGATAAAATGCTCTGTAGGGAGATGAATGAAAAGCCAATGTAGTAGGAATAAAGGAATCGTGACAAAAAGGAAAGAGATGCATAAAAAAATAAGGGAAGTATAGAGATGTACAAAGAGAAAAGAGACAAACCATCTTGTGATCATCTAATCTTTGTTGAATTAAGGAATTAGTGTTACAGTGAAACTCATTCTTCCCATTTAACAGCTGCGGAAGTTCCAGAAGCTATATATAGCTTACCAATGATACTTGCTTAGAAATGCAATATTTAAATGTAATAATTAAAACTATTGCTGGAAAAAAAAATGCTTTTTAGTTGAATCCTGCTGTTTCACTTTTTTCTTTTTTTTTTTTTCCTAATGTTCTGAGTAGTGAGCAAAGGAATTGAACATGCCATTTTTCGATTAAAATATTTTCCTGATCTTCTTGGAGGTCATGTCATACAACATCTGGTAGGACCGCAGAGTTCAAGTTAGTATAACACCACGCGGCGCTCAGTCTGTAATGCAGCATATTCAGTCAAAACTGAGGCAGCCACACTTCAACTTAAAAGCCTTTGGAAAAATACAGCTTTTAGAGAATTGTGTGTAAAGAGACATAGATATACCTTTAAAAGTGCTGGCATTGATGTAGAAACCTAATCTTAAAAAAAATAAATAAATAAAATAAATTGGTTTTGTCAAGGAAATAGCATTTTGAAATTTCGATGTCAGTATTTCTGGAAACCTGAATCTTTGCTTCCTGGAAGCTGTGTTTTGGATGTATTCCCCAAAGTGTTCGTGGGCCTGCACGTCGTCCAGTATCTGTTAACTGATTCTTCAGTTGTCTTTTAGCTGCTTGTTTTCTATTTACTTCATCCTCTGAAGGCTTTTTGTATCCATAAGAAGTAGGAGCTTAGAAATAACTCAACTTTTTAGTTGTTTTTCCCCAAATCCACACAGATTGGGCTGTTTTGATTTTCCCATGCAGGAATTTCAGTGATTTGGAAATATTTATCATGTATAGTATATGTTGTACTCCCTTCCTCACTTCCCAGCAGATCTGTAACTTGCTCTGTCCACGATCAGTTGTTCAGACATGATCCAGCACCATTACTTCTGTTAGCTTACAAGGATGCACATAATGTTGCTCTAAGTTTGCAACTAGGATTGCAGCACTTAACAGAGGCTGCTGTGATTTTCATAAGAAAGGTTTTGTCCTTTCTGCTGGCTTTTCCTCTCTACAGGAGATACGATAAATAATTACAGAATCTATACCTAATCTTTGAAATTGTTTACATTATATAAAATACCAGTACATAATTGCTGGCATTTTCAATCTCTGCTTTTTTTTCATCTTCTTTTTAACACCCTCTATTGCCATTAATTCTGGTGTAAGTTTTCCTTCCTGATATAGGTTGAATAATGACCCTTTTATTAATTTCTTGAAGTGGCCCTTGAGGCATGTGTACTAGGCTGAATGAAGCTATACTACAAGACCCAAATAATCACCTTTCTTCTCATCTAGTACTCAGATATTATGGTGATGGTCATATGAAGTCTCCATATCTTATCTCAATTATGTCACTGCAGTATGGCAAATTGATTGGTAATGCCAAGCTGTTAGAAATGCACAAAAATCTAAGCCTGTATTTTGTCTTTTGGTTTATTGTAATTATATTGTCTAATCTTTTCCATTAGATTCCTTATTGACTTTTGATTTTTATGGTGATGCCATGACTCATGCATTTTAAGGATTCTGTCATTTTAAGCTATCATTTTGTGAGTTGCTTGTTTTGACCAAACCGAAGTAATCTCTGCCAAAATGCCTGCAATGCTTTTCTTCTGCTGCTGAAGGTGCTTGGAGTTGACTAGAAATTCACAGGAATTTGAGATAGAGAGGACTTTCAGGATACTGGAGATGGTTAATGTCTTGTATCATGTAAGACAATTTGATCATAAACCATTCCCTGGAATTGTTGTTTATCACAGAGTACTGTGATACTAGAACTCAACTTCTATGTTTTGTTAATATTACTTACATTTTACTTCCCTGAAGTGGAACGTTTTTTAAGGTATTTACTCCAGTCTCCTTCAAATGCAGAAATTTGTATTTTTTCAAATTTAGGTAATTTGTTCTGCAAATATGTTAATTTAGATAATAGCAGTGATTAATTGGCCATTTACTGACATACAGTCCAGAGATATGAATTAAAAATAACTTTTTTTTTCTAGTTTTTGGATACAACTGCTCTGTGTAAAGATAATAGAAATTCTTAAGACTGAGAAGTGTGTTGGTTCTTCAGGCTCTTCAAAGAGCTTGCTTTGGCTTGACTTGATTATGGTACAGAAAGCCTGGGGTGATGGAATGAAGCTTTCTTTTGCTGTTGGTTTTAGTTGTACCTTATATGTTAGCTTGTGAGATTTGAGATATTTGGCTTTTTGTATTGTAGGTATATGTGGTTTTGCTTTCAATTTTAAGCATTAGTGTTCTGAATGTAAGCAATATTTTATTCATATCTTACTGGGGAGAGGGCAGGAAGCATGGCAGACTGGCTGGCATTTCTTGTCCTTGCCTTTCTCAGTGTTGCAGCTTAATTCAATTGTTGTTTCTTTATATTCTTATATCTCTTTTGAAACAGTTCTTAGGTTTTGAATGTGTATTGCAATTTAACTTTGTGTTTATTCTTACTCATTTTTATCTGCGTATATGAATCTATAGATATACAGTAAAATTACAGAAGAGAAAATGGAGAATATTCTGGTTTCCTTAATCTTAGTTCTCTGTCACTTTAGTTAAAGTAATCCCTTCCTATTTAATCAACATTTCCCTCTCATGTTAATTTCTATTTGGTATATGTTTGGTTGCAAAATCAGTCAGTGGTAGTACCACTACCACTGTTTCAGAATTGGTTTGTTTTCTGCAGTTTAGTGTTAATATGAATGAAGTCACTGATGAAGTTAGTGATGCATGTGAACAGGACAAGTAGAAAATTTCAGCGCTTGCTACTGTTATTTTTAACAAGTATTTATATAGCTTTAATACATTTTTTTTCATGAAATAGGCTTGTTTTCTTTTAGAAGAAAATCTGTAAACTGTTTCTAGCAATTGTATGAGCACCTTTTTCACTCCACCTGCAACCTTATGAAAGAATGAGGAAAAGCTTGCAGGCATTAGTACTCATTTTGTTAATAGTGCTCTCAAATACGAACAGCTTGAAAGGACTGAAGGCGAGCCAAGGTGGCCCTTTAAATAGTTTAGAGATGCTTAGTTTTGAGTGTCTCTTTATTTCATGTTGTAGTGCTTAATCCTTTTATTTACTTGTCATGTAAATTTGTCTTTTTTTTTTTTTGGTTTTTGCTTCTGACTCCCCAGGTGGCCTAGAACATTGGCAGGCATCACAGCCTACCTGCTGTGTACACGTTATTCTGCTGGCAGTGGGATATATCCTGGCAACTCACAAGATGAGAGAAGAGCTTGGCGCAGATGTGACAGGGGAGGATACTGGGCAGAGGAGGACTATTCTAGGTGCCAATATGCAAACGATGTGACTCGAGTTCTTTATATGTTCAATCAGGTAATTTGTTTGTATCTATGAAATCAAATTCTTTAATGAAAACAAAAACTCAGAACCCTATTTTTCCATTTCTTTTACATAGGTAAAACTGGTGGGTCTTGATTGAATTATGAAAAAAGAATGACTCTGAGTATGCAAGAACTCATAGGTTTATGTTAAGAGCTTGATCTATTTTGGATGCCCCAAGTTTGAGAGCATGAGGAAATTCTATTCCTTAGTGTGCTTGTGTAAAGCTTAGAGAGGCTGAATGGTACATGTCTTGAATATATTTGTCAGCTGGATGCCCTATTCTGCCGATGTTCTGTAAGGAAACAAGGCAGGTTCAATTTGTAACAGAACAGCTATTTTCATTATAATAATCATAGAGTGGGCAAATGCTGCTCAGCCTCTGTTGCAGTAAGCCTGTAATAGTTTTTTGTGGTTAATGAGAGTTTACGAGTAAAAGTAGCAATTATTGCCTAGGCCTCTATAATCTGATTGTATTTACTAAAAAAAAAAGTAGTGTAGCTTTGAAACAATATTTTTCTGCTCAAACTTCTTACGAGGCTTATCTCTAGCTAATGCGTGCTTTTGGTACATCACTGCAAAACAGTGTATGTAAACCCTGTGTGTATAGGTACTAGAGAACATCAACACAGTGACTAGTGTCAGATCAGTAGCACCTGTGCAACAGAGGGGAATAGGGAGGTCTGAGAAATTTAGTTATTTGTAATACAACTCTACCTCTTGAGTTGATGATATTGGTAGCACAGGCCATTGTCTGCTACCAATAGCTCTTGTCTGACCTCAGGGAGGGATTACCACATTTCATCAATTCACAACATTTCCTTGTGTGAGCTCATATTCCTTTAGAGAAAACTGTGCATCAGAAGCACCACACCCTCTATATAGGAGTTGAGATCTAAACCAGTATGTGTTCTCTGGATGTCTTTGACTTACGTGTATGGTTGAGTGCTTCATGTCCAGAGGCTTGGACTAAATCTAGCCTGAAGTAAAAGCATTGAACTGCATATTGTGTAGATTGGTAGCTGCTGACTTGCTCCCTCTGTATACTTAACAGCACCAACTTACTAGCATTTACCTTTCCTCTCTGGTTCCCTGGGGATCAGTGAACACTTGTGTAAGATGAATGGGAGGGAGAGAAAGGGAGAAAACTGCCTGTTGTGGCCCAGGTTGAACTTGGGTTGACATAACTGTGTGTAGCGCTCCCTTACATTCCTAGCACGGGAGGTGTATGCTGTGGCTGAGGGTTAAAGGGGGGGGAGTGCTCAATAAGTGGTTAATAGGTGAGAGGTGATGCCGGGGATCCCATTATTGTCCCATTGTGGGACACAGTAAGGTCAAGTATTTGCTTATTAAAACCTTTGATGTATCTGGGTTGCATTTTTCCTCACTTGAGAATTCACGTTTTCCAGCAGGGCCTGTAACAGCCCGGCACTACTGACTACATGCTGCAGCATCAATTTATGGCTGCAATTGCTCAGGAGCCTGGATGATTTCAACCTGTTGTAGCTGTTTTGTTAGCCAATGTTTTTCAGGTTGTAAAAGAACATTGCCAATTTCGTGTTAGGAAATTTAAAATGCATTTGATCCTTCTTAAAAATATGGGAACAGGTTGAAATAAAGCTTTCCACTTTTTTTCTTTAAAGAGAGAAGTGGCATGTTTTGATTTTTTGGGGGTTATTTTCTACTCATTAGAGCTTTCCTCTCTTTACGTGTAGTAGGTCTGGAAGTCTTTCTACCAGTATTCTGCACAGAAGTTTATTGTCTCTTTGAGACTAACATTAAATGTAATAATGATATTATAAGCATCATTAGAGTCTTTGTACACAAAGTAGTTGATGAGCTGTTTTGAACATTAGAACTCTGCCAAGTAATTTAAATAGAATAGAGGTGTACATTTTAAATGGCAGGAAACCTTTGTGGCATTATAAACATTTTTATTTTTATATAAATTTGTATATAAAGGTATAGTTCTTGGTGAAAAGAAATTAATGTTTAAAGTTCAAAAAAAACCCTCACAAAATATCTGAATTTGAAAGTTTACATTGTTCAGTGTCTGTTATGACATGGAACTCTGAGTCATTTAAATTGTAAATGGTGTTTTGGAAAAAAGAATCTTCCTTTAGTTGCATTGAATTCTATGTATGTGAGCTACGGCCTGCAGGGACTAACATATAGCCATGTTTACATGGCAGATTGCAAATTCAGTAGGGCAGACTGTATGTCCAGACTCCAAATAATGGAAAGAAGAGAGGTCTCTACTTTAGATCATTGTGGATAGACAGCATCTGAATACAAGCAGATTACATTTTGCACAGCGTTCCACTGTCCTGTGTGAAATTTATCATTTTGGGGCCCTGCTACCTCAGGCTTGTTGGAGTTGTGTACTGTTTAGTGGTAAATAATTTTTTTAGCCTGTCCTTGTTTCAGGAATGAAGTGATCAGATTTGTTATACGGAGGATCTGCCTTGGGTTTGTTGTTTATGCGTGTTCAGTTCCAAACAGTTCCAGTAATTACAGAATCAAGAGTGAGTGCTAGCTACAGCAGTGGTGTGTTGGAATTTCTTTTGGCTTCTCTTACTATAAAATGCTGTATTTTTAGAAACTTTACATTACTCAGGCTCTCATGCAAAGCAAAATAAGCATTCAACAATAAAGTCTCTTTTGCTGTTCATGGTGCAACATCTACTTTCCAAGACAACTGGACAAAAAAGGTCTTGTGGCTGCAGATAATGTTGGTTCTTTGGCTTATTTTCAAATGTGGTGTTACTATCAGATATACTGGTAGTTCTGGCTAGTTCAAACACTGTTTGAAGTCTCCCATGATCCCTGTGGGATTTGTTAGCCTCTTTGGCAAATGCTGGTTTTTTAATTGCTGAAGTGTTTCCTCTCTATAGTACTTAAAGCTTTCACTTTTTTCAAATGTTTTTCTTTATGTAGATGCCTCTCAACCTCACTAATGCAGTTGCAACAGCAAGACAGCTCTTGGCTTACACTGTTGAAGCAGCAAATTTTTCTGATAAGATGGATGTTATTTTTGTGGCTGAAATGATAGAGAAATTTGGAAGATTTGCGGAAAAATATAAAGAGGTAACTGGATAACTTGTCGTCGCTTTAAAGATAACCACAGTGTTGGTCCTAAAGTATTCTGAGCAGTGAAGCCTTTTCAACAGTAGATGCAGGCACTGAGTTAGTGGTTTATTAGATGCTATTCCGTGTTTTTGTTTGTTTAGTAGGTCCCTGAAGTTGCTGACCCATGGTCACAGACTTTGCATTGGCGCTGAGATCATCCAGCATTCACTGGACCTGTAATGTGAGTAACACCTCTGGTCAGCACTGGAGCAGGGAGATAGGTACAGTAAGTCTGTTTTTATTTAATATGGAGTGGGTCACACAGGTTTTCATTGGCATGTTCTTATCTAAAAAGATAAATAATGAAAGCCTCAGAGATCCTCTCAATAATGAATAAAACAAGACTTATCTTCTCCCCTTCCACCGTGGCAGGATGTCTTTATTCAGTATTGAGCTGTATCTCTAAGGTTTTCAGTATTCCTGTATCTTGCAGGATATAAGATAAAACATGAAAATAAAATCTTAGAGAACGCTCGTTGTCGGGGAGAAAAATGTGAGTGGTTAAACAGTCCCACCAGTGGGCAGGAACTCTCTGTTTCACTGCTGAACAGAGGTTATGTTGATCTCACTGTACAGTGCATGTTGGGCAATTGTAGACCACAATGCCTTGGTTTTAAATTTGTACACAAAAAAGCATCCAAATTTCCCCCTCCACCCTCAGCAAACCATAAATGCCAGCTGTAAATTCTTTGCAGAACTCTTGGAGAATTTTCAGTCTACAACTTGTTTTTACCATCATAATTTGGATTTTTTTTGTGTGTATTTTGGAATTACGTAAGTAGTTCATTAAATAGCCAGTTTTCTATCGAGCTGAAAGTAGAAACATGTTTTAGATTGCTGCCTTATTTGTTACATTATAAGGGTATTCTTTTCTCAGGTGTGATTTATTGTCTGTAAGGTGACACAATCTGACATTGTTTTGCCATTTTTGAAGGTAATAGTTGATATGAAAATGTCCTAAGTTAAATTCATTGCCAATTTCAGACTTGCCTTTGATGTATTTTTATCTTAATTGGTTTGATTTGGAATCAACCTTGATGATATGTTAAAAAAGAGTGCAATTTCATTTAATACTTGTTATTAGTTAATAAAATTCTTGTTGGCCTTACTCTACAAAACTCTTAGCTATGAATGATACTGTATAGACTTACACCATCTCATTTTCAGTTCTTTAGTTTGCATTACGGTGGCTATTCTGAAATGCAAATGTTGTACATTATAAAATGCTTCATTTAATAGCTTTTTGATGTGAAAAGAAGAAAAATTGAAGATGTTCAGAAACTTCTTGGTAGATTGTCTTAGGTTAAAATGCAGTTTGAGAAACTTAGGCATACCTTGATAAAGTGAAAGAATAATGTTTAATGTATGGAACGTGAAATAACTTTAGGATCTTAACACTGATATATTGTAACAACTCCATCTATTGATGTATTAAACGTGGTAACACCTTTCAAGTAATAAGTAATAATAAGCATCTTACGTTAATATAATTTTGATTTGTTCTTGAAAATCTAACGAAAAGCGCTGTAGCCTACAAGTTTTGCTTGATGCTCTTTGTTAGCTGTGGAATGTTTACTGACTGTAGCTTCTGTCCCTAACTGTGTTCTCGACTTACTAATGATATTCCTTCAAAAAAAAAAAACAACTCCCCACAATCTGGATCAAAAGGAGATCACTTCCCAGCCCCACCACCCTGTCAGTTTAGGCACTGTGAATTACATTTCATTCAGTTTGGTTAGAATTACATGTGCCTTCACTTTTGGTGCAATATTTGCCACTTTCTTAAATGCGGTGAAAATCCAGTGTAGGCCAATATTGGTACTTGATAATTTGGCACAGTTGTGGTCTAAGTAAAGGAATTCCCTTCATTGGTTTGTATTTCTGTTATGTAGAAGGCCAGGTAGGGAGTGTGAGCATACACTTTAACAGTGTAATTGGTGGTTTGAAGTCAACTCTGGTACCTTTCTGTATTTCTTGAATAGCCTGTGACCTAAAACAGTCCACACAGAACTGAAAGTAGGCAAGGAAGGAATCAAAGAAAAGGCAGACATAACAAAAGGAAGAGAGGCAGAAGGATTGTGTGCTAATTCTTCCTCTGTTACTCTTTTCTTGACATGCACACTGTACTATTGCTGATTCATAGCTATTTATTTTAGGTTTAAATTTGATTATAAATTGTTCTTTAGAATAACTTGAAAAGTAGAAGTTGGAGAATTACACCTTTTTCTCTTACTGAAATACTTGTATTTCTCATGGTTTTGTTCTGTAGTTCTAATGCAGTTACAGAAATTACTTTGGTACAGTATTCAGATGGGGGTAAATGTCTATGTATTTCAGTATGTCAACTTGACAGGCAGTGATTGAAATAAGGACAACCAATTCCTTTTTCTTATGTTGACAAGTAGCATTGTATTTTCTGGTAATGATCCTGCTTGATGCACGTTATCAAAGATATAAAATAACCTTATTTCTTTTCCCTGCTAGCTTGGTGACGTGATGGTGGATATAGCAAGTAACATTATGTTAGCTGATGAACGTGTTCTGTGGATGGCACAAAGGGAAGCAAAGGCTTGCACTAGAATTGTACAGTGTCTACAGAAAATTGCTATGTACCGGCTTGCAAATGGGGCTCAAGTTTATTCAACTGTAAGTACAAATTTCTTCAGAAGACATGTTGCTGGCTCGTAAGTTTCAATAGCTTTTTATTTTTCCTTGCTTAATAGCTTTTGGCATTATCTTAATCTCTTCTGTTTCTGTAGAAAGAGGAGAAATATTCTGAATTCCCTGCCAGATATACAGAAGTAGTTTTTGTTTTGTTTTTGTATACTGTTATGGCAGAGAATCCCTTAAAGATTATTTGTTATTCTTCCTGTAGCGTGTAACATTTTTTATTTGATTTTTTTTTGTCTCAGTATTCTCCAAATATTGCTCTTGAGGCTTATGTAATAAAGGCTGCTGGTTTCACTGGGATGACGTGCACCGTATTTCAAAAAGTGGCTACATCAGACCGTACAGGACTCAGTGATTATGGGAGAAGAGATCCAGATGGAAATCTAGATAAGCAACTAAGCTTTAAATGCAATGTTTCAAATACGCTGTCAAGCCTGGCTTTAAAGGTTGTATACTCACTGTTTTCCCACTCTCTTTGTAATAATATCATAAATATGAATCACTTGGAAAGCAAGCTTACATTATGAATTTCTGATGTTAAAGTAGCATTCTTATGTAATCCAGAATGACACTGACAAGGGATGATTAAAGTGACACAGGATAATATAGTTTGCTTATGGGATAATTTCTTAATGGACTTAGTTTTTAATGAGTAGGTGTGGTTTCCCTTATTAAAACATCCTAAGTGGAAAGATGCTCTCAGGCTGTTTGTAGGTATAGATAATAAATGCTCCCTAGTTCATAATAATTCTTATTTATTTTAATCTGTTTATTTCTAGAATACAATCGTGGAGGCTTCTATCCAGTTGCCAGCTTCCCTTTTCACCCAGAAGCAAAAAAGAGAAATCAGACCAGCAGATGAATCTGTCTACAAGCTTCAGCTTATTGCATTTCGCAATGGAAAGCTTTTTCCAGCAACAGGAAATTCAACAAATCTGGCTGATGATGGGAAACGTCGTACAGTTGTAACACCAGTTATTCTTACCAAGATAGGTTTGTTTTTTATTGTTACACTTTTATGATCTTTAAAAATAAGAAGCTTTTCTTAACTCATTTCTGTCAAGTAGCATATTTAAATTTTTTTTTTTTTTTGCATTTGACATACTGAGAAATTCATGTGCAAATACATTTATTTTGTAACAGATGGTTTAAACCTAGCCAGTCACCACATTCCTATAAATGTGACACTGCGGCGCATTGCGCATGGAGCAGATGCTGTTGCAGCTCAGTGGGACTTTGATCTACTGAACGGACAAGGGGGCTGGAAGTCTGATGGCTGTCGCATTCTTCTGTCTGATGAAAATATTACTACCATTCAGTGCTACTCCCTCAGCAACTATGCAGTTTTAATGGTATGGCACTTAGAATTACATATTTCTGGAACTTAAAAGCACTGGAACCACAGTTCTGTTTTTTGTTTCTGCATTAAAGTAAGCATTCCCATGTCTGTTTTCACAGAAAACTAGACGTAAGAAATGTTCAATTGTTACTTCTGTTAATACAGATTTTGATGTGAAATGAGATTTAAGTGGAAAACTGTCAAAGTGGAATTAATTGCGTAGTATGATGGAGAAAAAATAATTTTCATACGAAAAGAACTATGCTATAGTAAGCAATTCTAACGAACCATTTAATTAGATGTTTTTATGAACTTCAGTCTTAACAATGGCAGTTTAAAATAACAGATAGCGTTGGAGAAAAATTGCATCTGTTAGATAAAATTTGTTAGCTTTGTCTGTTAATAGGAATGCTTCCCTTTTTTTTTTGCTATTATCTTTCATCAGGGTTAGCTATCTTACTGTAAATTAGCTATTCATTCACTAGTATTAGTGAATGGAACAGTATTAGCTAATCTGGTTCATTAATGGAAGAAATGAATTGAAAAGGTTAAAAAAAAAACATCAAAACATTATATAAAATACTGTTTAAGAAACACCTAAAACTCTATATCTCAACATTAGTCTTCATGTAATGATGCCAATAAAATGGTTAACCAGTTGTAAAATATGATACGCTGGGGGGGGGAGGGAGGGAAAGAGGGAGGTGCCTTCTCATGCACTTTAGTTAGAAGTAGAATTTCTTCTTTGTTGCTGGAGTGCTTCGTTTCAGAAGCTTCCAGTTTACAGTGATTGATACCCTGCTTATCAGTCATCACTACATGTGAAATGATACCTTAAAAATGGTTGACCAGTAGGAAACAGGGTGGAAATCTTAAGAGCTTTAGGAATGCTGTTAACTTACTATGTGTAAATTTGGTGTGGGTTTTCTTTTGTTGTAATTAATGTGCTGTTTGAAATTATATATGTATGTTTATGTAATCATACTCAGAAGAAAGAGCATTTCTTGATGATCAGTGCATGAGAAGTTGCAGTTTTTGTTGTTTTCCAACTCAGATTCATAATTCATCCTCTTAAGAGAATTGAATAATAGAATAACAAACAGCTAAATAGAAATAAGCAAAATTATGTTATGGCATCATGCCAAATCTTTTAAGATTTTTACCTCTGAAGGTACTGTTTTAAATGACTTCAAACCATTATAATCCCTTAGCTCCCTTTTTAAATATTTTTAATATATAATTCTTCCCTTAACATATATGTTCTTTAGAATTGAATTCATCTGTATGTGTAGTATACATGTGAAGAGAGATTATACTTTAAATTGGTCACATTTCTGCCATCTGGAGGAAGAAAAATGAAGGGCATACTGCAGCTGTAAATGACTTTCTGTATTAACACATGGTACGATTACATCAATAACTATATTGTGAGGCATATAGAAAATTGTTGACTGCCAGAAGTTGGAAAGGAGGATGGGGCAGCTTTCTTGCTTTTCTACCAGTGGCTCTTTGAGTGAGCATTCCTGTTCCATACTCAACACTGGTATTACTTAAATATTTAGCTACTTCCAAAAGTGTTAAGTTGAGACAGGAGAGGAGTCAGTAGGTGGAGGATGAGGGAGAGTAACTCTCATCTATGTTTCTTATAATATGGTGCAAAACATCTGGCTAAGTAGGTGCTGAAGAAGGTTTTCATACTTCCTATGTGTTATTTAACTAAAAGTTAAAAATAAAGTTATGTTATTTTGAGTTCAGTTTTAGAAGCTTGGCTTTGAATTCAGCAGTTATCATTAACATAAAATAACATGAACAGAAGTGGCAACCAAGGATCTGAATGCAGTGTCCATTATTATGGCTACTGGCTAATAACCAGAGTGTTATTTCACTCTTTATTCTTTCTTCTGAACATATATACACTAAAATAAAAGTTTCAATATAGTGGTCTGTCTGTATACATTTCAGAACACAATGTAAAGTCTTCTCTGATAAGGAATGCCACGACCAGGTGCCCAGTTTCCTATTCTAGTAATCTAGGAACATACAGCTATAAAACTTTGTATTTATTTGGAAATAATTTTAACCACTGCTTAATAATGACACAGGTAACCAGGAGGCTCAGCAGTTCTCCTACAGTTCTTGTTCTCCAGCACCCACCAACTGTGGGTGCCACTGCCTTTGCTTATGCTTGTAACAGCAGTGGGTAGTTAAGGATCTCCAGCTGGATTTTAAGTGGGCTGTGGGTAGTGTTCCGATCAGACTATGCTGCCTGCCTGAGGTGCAATATCTTATGACTGTTCCTAAAGTGTTTTCATCCAGGTGCTCAGGAAAACCAAATACATAAAAAATCAAACTGACAGTCTAACTAAATTAGTTTGAAATGAGGTTAGTGAGTTAGCAATAATAAATTTATTTTCTGATAAAACAGTAATTGAAGGAGTAGTGAAGATGTTGCTGATTCTAATTTTAAGCCTTGATTCAAGCGCTCTTTTCCTGACCATTAAACCAGATTACCCATTGTAACCTTAAAAACAGATTATATATCACTGATTTTTCTTAAAATAAATTGAAGCTTCCTTCTAATGTTTTACAGTTTTTTTGTGAATGCTGAATTTATTCTCCCTTCCATCAGCATGCATTTGAACTTCACTCAAACTTCTAGAAGTTGTATAATTCTCACAGTATCTGAGAAAAGTTCCTGTATCTTGGCCCATCTGAAAGTAAAATATATATATTTTTTCCACTGAACTTAGTTTTATTTTGTGCTGGAAGGTACTGAAGTTTTTTTCATTACCATTATGGAAACAGAATCCTAGTAAATCATTTCAACATGAGTGGAAACTTACCTAACTGCATCCAAATCAAATGAGTATTTTTTGCTTTTCTTGTTCATAAGTGAAAATGTCACTCCTGAGATGTTATTTAAAATATTGTCATGCTTTAACAGTTTAAGATTCCATTCCATACTCATATTCCTTGAGGAATATTTTGACCAGTGGGTTCACCAAGCTTGAATGATGCTAAGGAGATGTTTAAATCTTGAGTTATCAGCTGTCTATTCAGTCAGACAGTACTCATGAAGTAACAGTCTGGTAGGAACCTCTGGATGTCAGTGGGTCCAATTACTGCTTAAAGCTGGATCAGCTTTGAAGTTGAATTATGTTGCTCCAGGTCATATTCAGTCAAGCTTTTTTTTTTTTTTTTATTTGCAAGGATAGCAATTGTACAACCTCACTGGGCAGCCTGGGTCTAGTATTTGACTACTGTCATCAGAATTTGTTTCCTACATCTAATTAGAATTTTCCATGCTGCCAACAATGTCCATTGTTCCTCACAGTTTCACTGAACTCCAAGTAGTTTGACTCTGTTTTCTTTTTCCCAGTAGATGGTTCAATATAATAATGAGATTTATCATTATAATGATTAGTCCAGTGTAGGAGTAATGATTTATCTCATCTTCTTTCTCTTAGAGATGAACTAATCCAGCTTTCTCAGCCTTATATATTGTGTGCTTCACCCTGTTAATCATCCCAGTGATCCTTTGTTAGACATGCATTATCCAGTGTGTCAGTGTCTGTCTTATACTGGGGAGTCTTAAACTGGGTATACTTCTGCTGAGGTGGTCTTACAGCACTAAACAGAGGGGAGTAATTGCTTTCATTCACTTGCTTGCTGTATTTTCACTAGTACGGTGAAGTGTGGGCTTGGGCTGTAGGGTGTGCTGCTGACTCGTGTTCAGATTCTGTCTTACCAGCACCCTTAGGTTCTTCTTTTGCTTTCTATTCAGTCCAACACCCAGTCTGTTCTTTAGCATGTGTGGCATTATTCTATCCAAGATGCAGAATTCTCACATATTCCTTTGTTGAAATTCATGGCATTTTATCAGCCCGTTCTGATGGCTTTTCAGTAACCATTTGAATATTGTCCAATCTACTGATCATTCTCCCCACTTCAGCATTATCTGCAAACTTGCTGAGGGCACTTCCTGTTCCGTTCTCTGAGTTGTTGCAGATTTCAATCATCACTGAAACACATGATTGTTCTACGTGCTGTACAAAGTTATGCACATTTTAAAAACAAGAAAGTTGTGTTCTGTCTAAGCTGATAATTTGTCTGTGTATTAAGACATACACGAAGTCTAAGTGTGTTATAAAACATAACTGCATTTATAACGTTCAGCCAGAATAACGGGTATTGGTAGAAGAAAGATAACCTTAAATAATGGGGGTAGGCTTCAGGGGTATAGTATTATATCTAGAAGGTTCCTGTTCCTTGTATTGTCTCCTCTCCTATTCCCACCCGCAAAATAAGGAGATAAGATGGACTAACGTTACTTTTGGATTTGTTGCCAGGACTTGACAGGAGCTGAATTATATACACAGCCAGCTGATCTTTTGCATCCAGTAATTTATGCCACTGCCATGGTTTTGCTAATGTGCCTGATTATGATCATAGTCAGCTACATATACCATCACAGGTATGAATCAAAATCAATAGAGACTAAAAAAATTACTTTCAAAGTTCTTAGCATCCTTTTCTTTCTTATATGAATGTGATATAGTAATTTGCATTCATATTTTTTCCTGTAAAATTTGTTGATGCAGACTAACACTTAAGCAAGTAGCTATTTCATATGTTCTTTAGTATGATAATTTAACTCATAACCGTGTATCTCTTTAATTGTCATTTTTCCTTCGTGATGCAAGAAGAGACCACTCAAAAATGACAGTGAAATTTAACAAAATGTTTAGCTTTTGATGTTTCTGTTAATGTCAGTGAAAGCTTGAAGCCTAAAATTTATTGAATCAGATCTCAAATACTTGTATCCTGGTTAATAGGAGGGTGTTTTAAATTCTTGTAATGAAGATTAGAGATTTTATTTGAAGTCAAACAATCCTTAACATTAATTATATCTCATTTAACATAAATGTATCTTCCTGGTTTCTGAAAGACAATAATGCAGCTGAACTGTATTTTATTTGTTTTTATTAACAGTGTGATCAGGATCAGTGTAAAAAGCTGGCACATGCTAGTTAACCTAAGTTTTCATATTTTCCTGACATGCGTGATGTTTATTGGAGGCATAACTCAGACCAGGAACGCAAGCATTTGCCAAGCAGTAAGTAAACACAACAGCACAAAAAATAAGTTACAGTTATTTCCAAAAAACAGTGTTAAAATACTGAATTTTAACTCTTCCATCATTTGGGAGGCAAAGCCAACTTACATACTTTTATGTAAGTATGAAGGTTTGCTATTTTTAGCTCTTATTTATTATAACTGAATATTTTGGAATTGTACTTAAGATCATTTGAAAATACTAGTTTTACCAGTTTAATACTATAGGGGTATTCATATATATATCCCCTTGCCTCCTACAGTGCAGTACAGGTATTTTCATCAGAATGTAACATTTTGATAAAGAATCAATTTTTTTCTATCTTAAAACTTCTCTTATTTTGACCCATGCATGGGGTTAGAACTGGGTCATTATTTGAAAACCAAAAAGTACTTCAGAAGTGCTCGGGATTTCTTTAGTCAGAAATGCTATCACAAAAATGTTTTTTACCTTATAGCTTTATATATGAGACTCATTTGTTACAGAATTATTATAGAGAGCTGTAAGTGACATTTACAGACCACACAAAAAGTGATTTCTGCAAATGTAAAAGTATTTATTTTTTACTGCCTCAGTATAACTTAAAGGTAGTGACAAGTATTTAAAGTCAAAGACCTGTTCTTTCCATAAACAAACAGCTTTATTGGGACTCCTCTTTTATAATGATTTATTCTTCAGCGATTGACCCATCTATCATTCAGTTGCTGTGTTTAAATGTAATGCAGTTGCTTTTTGATGAAGCAACTGTATGAAAAGTCAGGTTTTATGCAAATTGCATGGTAAATGGTTATCTTGTAACTTTGTAAAATGGGAATGTTTAGGGGTTTGTTTTTATTTTTCTCTCTTTTTTTTTTTTTAAGGTTGGGATAATTCTCCATTATTCCACTCTTGCAACAGTATTGTGGCTGGGAGTGACATCTCGTAATATTTACAAGCAAGTAACCAAAAAAGCAAAAAGATGTCAAGATCCTGATGAGCCGCCGCCTCCACCCAGACCAATGCTGAGGTGAGCTTCTTGTTTGTTTCTGCAACTCTGTGTACTAGGTCACCTTGCTCATATTCTGACCAGAAATTTTAACAGGTTGATATTGTTCTTTTGCAAGTGCTTTTCCTATAAAATTTTTCCTTTCAAGTTTACAGAGTTATTTCCAGATTTCTCTGCTCCTCGTTAATGAGGATGAAGTGCAGGATGGTTGGTCTCAGCATGTTACGGTTATGATGATGTATTTCTGATTTGTAAATTAACAAATTGGTACTGGTTTAACATCACTCCTGGGGCTTTGATTAGGAGTTCAGATAAGAACACTTCCCATTAAGTTATCATAGGGGAAAGAATGTGGAGAACTGTGTTACCAGCCAATTAATAACCACTATAATTCAAGTAAACATAGTTTAATATGGTTTTCCGAAAAATTGCTGACAAGTCATTCCAAAAAATGTCAGGCATTGTCAAATGAAAATAGTATTCTTTGTAAAGCAATCCTCTTTACAATTTGTATTTCTAAAATCACTGAAATGCAAAAAAAAAAAAAAAAAAAAATCTGTAAAATTCCCCTTATGAAATACTTTTAGTAGTAAACATTAATATAATTTGTACATATAGCTTAACTGTTTCTCCAGATACTAATTAAAGACTGCTGAGCTGGAATTCTCCACAAGGTGGCAGACATTGATTAACTTTGATTAGTTACATAGCAACTATTTAGATTAAGTTTAAGGTACAGAAAGTGCAGAAAATCAGAAATACCGTTCTGAATATCAACTAAAATTTGCAGTACTATGTACAAGCATATATAAATATTAAATACATGAGTCAGAAAGTAGAATGCTAGTATTTATATTACTAAGCACTCCCTTTGCTTTATTTAATTTATTCATTGTTTTTGTTTTCAGAAAAATAATCTGTTCCATTCAGTGTAGGATATCATGATCACCAACTGTTTGCCTTCCAGCAGGATACTGCATGGCTATTTTAACATCTGTGTAATTTTATTTCATTTTCCATCCCCTATTATTTGTCATGCCGGTCTTGCTTTGGAAAAATTTACAGTAATGTTACTAGCCTCGGAGGCTCAGCTTTGTGTAAATACTAACATGCACATACCTTTTCAGATCTGGGCACCTCCTCTGTGATAATGACAGTAACTCTGGAGAGAGTATAAGAACTGGGCAAGCATACTTAATAAATTCTCAGGTTATTCTGTCTCTGCAGATCAAAGATTTCCTCAGTCAATGTGTGATGTTTTTACATGGGACAGCCATAGAAGGATTTAAAAATTTTTAATTGAGTTGCCTGTTAAGCTCCTGCTCAAAGCAAACCTACCCATTAATGGCATACGGCAGAGTTCTGTATAAGAGTTCCTTGCTTGTATGGAACCAGTCACTGCCTTTACTCAGGCCCCCTGTTTCTTGAACTGAAAGAGACAAAAACAACTAATTCACTCTTTGCCACCATACTGCTGAGATTCTTCCTCCGATGTACCTTTTCAGATTCACAAAGGGTATTTTGAAATGGATGTAGAAAAGCCCTAGTAGATGTAAATAGATATATAGTTTTCCCCTCATTTGCCATATCCAAATTATTCTGCTTTGCATTCTTTGGGTTTAAAGAAGTCCACTCTGCACTTGATAGGAAACCATTATGCTTACATGTGGATCTTCAGTTCCTGTAGGTGTTTTATGAGGGTGGACTTAATAGCTATTAATCTTCCTTCCATACTAGCACAGATAAGCTTTATTCTTTATTTTGGAAAATTCATTGCATGTAAGATAATTTCTGTTGATCTTCTCTATTCTATTGTGTTAGCGTGGCTTTATACAGTTCATAAACAAGATGAAAAAGACTTCAAAACTGATTCAGTGTTTCGTAAAACACTCTAGACCAAAGAGTGGTCTTATGTGGTTCACAGATGCCATGTTGCAAAGATAGTACAGCACTTGCACTGGGTGGAATTTCTTAATTGTTCAGAACTTTATGCCAAGTACGTTGCATTGCATTGCCATGCCGAGCGGGAGGGTGTGAAAAAAATGGAGTCTCCTAGCTGCCAGTCACAAGAAGGAAATGGAGTTTGTCGTGCAGAAATGGTAGTTTGTTGAAATGTCAACCAAGACAAAAGGAAACAGTTTCAAATTATTTTTACTTTAAAGGATTGCTTTTAAAAGAAATTCAAGATCTTAATCATAGTATTCTTCATGGAAAGCAAAATATGGTAGTTCCAATACTGGGCATCAATGTTCTACATATAGTGAATTTTTCTGGTTATGTGTTTTTGTTACTGTTGTAACACGTTGTATATCCATGCCATTAGATTTTTGATCTAACTGAAGGAGAAATTGTAGCACAGCGTGCTATTGATTGGAGTGATTGTTGGTAATTAGTGATTTGATTAGTTAGATCCTCTAACAACATATGCCCTCATCCTTGTGAAAGCGTACAGTTTTCATTACAACTGCACAAGGAAACAGGAAGTAAGATCAGAGTTCTTTTTTTTTTAAAAAAAAAAAAAAAAAAATCTTCAGAAATAAGACAGAGAACACTTATTTCATTCTAAGTTTCCATATTCTCTTGTAACGATTTATAGCTTCTGTCATTTTTTGCTTCTTCCCTCTAACTTCATATACCTTGTCTATTCAGTGCTGTGGAGGGAAGTGAGAAGCTGAGAGAAAGGTGGTTTACACAGAAGAAAAAAAATGTAGTGAGGAAGACATGGAAAAATTGCTTTTACTGGAGTCCAAAACCAACTCACCCCACTTTTTTCTTTAAAAAATTGCATATTTCCAGAATTCTGGAAAGCTCTCCTTTTCCCTATGGTGACCAAATAAAATCCATTGCCATTACGCAGCCAAATGTTCATATATTGTTTTTCCTTCTTAGGTTCTACCTTATTGGTGGAGGGATCCCAATCATAGTTTGTGGAATAACAGCAGCAGCAAACATCCGGAATTACGGCAGCAGACCTAATGCACCTTAGTAAGTACTGTATAACTGAGAGCTCTGTCGTAATGTTTCACAGTCTTGCTTTTCTAAATACTACTTGCAGTTAATTCTGGTAGTTCCAATACATGTAACGCAGCCAAGGTCGCTTCACTTTCCGTTTTGAACTGATAAAGCATAAATGACTTGTGAGAAGGTGTTCATCCTGATTTTTGTTTGTTTCTTTTCCAGTTGCTGGATGGCTTGGGAACCTAGCTTAGGAGCATTTTATGGACCAGCTAGCTTTATCATTTTCATAAACTGCATGTATTTCCTCAGCATATTCATACAACTAAAACGGCACCCTGAACGTAAATACGAACTTAAGGAACCAGTTGAGGAACAGCAGCGTCTTGCCACCAACGAACATGGGGAACTGGCTCACCAAGATTCGTTGTCAGTGTCACTAGTTTCTGCATCTGCTTTGGAGAACGAGCACAGTTTTCAAGCACAGCTTCTGGGAGTGGGCCTTACTTTGCTTCTGTATGTTGCTCTGTGGATTTTTGGAGCTCTGTCAGTTTCCCTGTATTATCCTATGGACCTGATTTTCAGCTGTTTTTTTGGGGCAACTTGTTTAAGCCTTAGTGCCTTTCTTATGGTGCACCATTGTGTTAACAGGGAAGATGTCAGGCACGCATGGATAACAACTTGCTGCCCTGGAAGGAGTACGTACTCTGTGCAAGTGAATGTTCAGCCCTCCAGTTCCAGTGGAACCAATGGAGAGACCCCCAAGTGCACCAACAGCAGTGCAGAATCTTCATGCACAAATAAAAGTGCATCGAGCCTAAAAAATTCTTCTCAAGGTTGCAAACTAACAAATTTACAAGCTGCTGCAGCTCAGTGCCACCCTACTTCTCTTCCACTGAACACGGGTCCTCAGCTTGATAACAGTCTCACTGAGCATTCAGTGGATAACGATATCAAAATGCATGTAGCTCCATTAGAGGTACAGTTTCGGACAAATGGACACCCAAGCCGGCATCATAAGAACAGAAGCAAGGGACATCGTGCTAGCAGGCTTGCAGTATTGAGGGAATATGCATATGATGTTCCTACCAGTGTGGAAGGAAGCGTGCAAAATGGCTTACCGAAAAGTCGACAAAGCAACAGCGAAGGGCATTCAAGGAGCCGAAGAGCTTATTTGGCATATAGAGAACGTCAGTATAACCAATCCCAGCAAGATAGCAGTGATGCTTGCAGTACGCTTCCAAAAAGTGGCAGAAATACTGAAAAAACAACAGTTACCAACAACAAAAAAGATATTCTGAGGAAACCAATAGTGGTTGAACTTGAAAACCAGCAAAAATCTTATGGCCTAAATTTAGCCATTCAGAATGGACCACTTAAAAGCAGTGGACAGGATGGACCCTTGCTCACTGCAGACAGTACTGGTAATATTAGAACTGGCTTATGGAAACATGAAACTACTGTGTAGCATTACAACTTGTGGGACAAATCCATGTGAACTGTGATTACACATTCCTTAAAGCTGTTAACACTTTTAAAGACTGTTTACAAACTCTAGGTACTTTATGCAGGGAGGGAACAAGGATAATCTGCCAAGCAAAAGATTGTATGCATTACCTTCACTGTTCTTACAAGGACAAACTTCTGGTGTTTTTGTGAATTTTTTTTTGAAGTATCAATCTTGTTAAGAGATGCAGAATGGAACTTTGTACATTTTTTATTTTTTACCTGTAACCCTGCAGATGTGTCCACAACACATTTCAAGTTTGTATTTAAATGTATAATAAATAAATAGTATTTTCCCCAGCAGCCTAATGTTGTACTTACTTGTTGTTTTTCAATTACAGATTATTAGATTAAATGTCATCTTGATTTTACTACTTCAGTGTCTGAAAAGTGTGGCAGTTTCAGTCACCAAAGAAAATACTTGGTGTCTGAAATAGGCAATGCAAATAGCTTAATTACATCAGTCCTAGAGTTTGTTTGAAATGCAATTCTAATTTATAGAGGTTTTTCTAGCTTACAGGCAACTTCGGTACTCCAAAATCACTGTTGTCTTGTGATACATAAGTTAGTTATGTTTTCAGATGGTTGTGGCTTACTTCAATACGTACTTACACAGGGCTGTAGTATACTTGTCCTGGTAATGTATTTGGAAAATACAGTTTTTCCCTCATAATTACTTGGCTGGGGTTTTCTGGTTTTTAATTTGATTTAATCATTTGTAATTGAGAAGGAAAGGGTGTGTGTGTGTAAATTTTCAATAGGGACATTTTCCATGCAAACAATCATTTCGTCAGTGTATGATAAGACTTGAAGGTGCAAGTATTTTACATTCTTCCGAATGAGGAGATCACTGTATTGTTATTTGCTTGTGGGTAATGCGAAGGAATGGGTTATCAGAATGCCTTAAGTGCTAATTACTAATTTTAAATTTCTGTAGGTTAAAAAATGTCAGGTGCTGGGGTGGGGGGTGGACACAATTGCTTGTCATGGAGTTTTCATTTTTGTTAAGATGTATTCCATTTTGGCAGTTCTGTATTAACACCGTGCTGCTTACTGAAACTCTGTCTTGTGTTGTATTGCTGCTTTTTCACATCCCTGAGCAAACAAAGATCAGTGGGAGTTTTTCGCTCACGGTTTCTAGATTTTAAACAGTGTTTGTTTCTAAATCTTAAATCAATAGCATAGATACCGGTGAGAAGTTGTCCTTGTAGTTCAAGATTCGCTTATAAAACATGAAGAAAGTTTGTGCTGTAACAAACATCTTGTGAATTTTTAATTCTTGCTTTCCAAAACAGAGGGACCTGTTGTGTTGTGGGAGTTTGTTTTTTCATTTGAATTTGGTTTATACCTTCTCTGGTTCCAAGATTGGTTGGATGGTTGAATATGAACATGTGGGGAGATGGGGGAGGAAGTGAAGGGGTGGTATCTATGAATATAAAATTTGTTTCATATGGAAAATCTAACTTTTGAAAGTGATGGGGTTAACAAGATCTGCAAATACGATAAACTTTCGTACCTGTAATATTAACCTACCAATGCCACCTCGCATCTGAACTCACCTCCATACAAGTAGATAAAAAGTGTCTGTAGACTGCGGTCCTGAAGTAAGGAGTTGAGGAAATCAGCTTGATATTTACTGTTATGCCTAGTGTTTGCTAACCTAGCACTTTTAATAAAGGCCTTGCAGAACTGGCACCGCTGACCAGGCTTCTATGCTGACTGTGGTTGTGGCTACCAGCGTATCATGGACCAAACCCGGTGTCGAGTGGAGAACATCCCTACGCACTCAAAAGACAGCAGCTAAAAGGTCAGTGCAGAGATACAGCTTTACAGATCTCTGAAAGTGTGCTTTGTATGCAGTCAAGCGGATGACTGGTGTGACTTCAGTTTAAAAATTAAAATAAAATTTTAATCACTGCAGCAGTCTGCAATGAGGATGGTTCTCCTTGAAAATTAACCAAAATCAAACCCCCAAATGCACATTTTTTATGTACAAATGAATACTTAGCTGAACACATCATCTTCTCTGAATTCAGCACTTAGTATAATGGTGCTTATAAATCTTGCATTCTCTGAGCTGTAGTGTAGTAGATGAGGGCAGGACTTAAGATTAAGTGAGATCAAATTGTGGAGAAATTTTGTAGTCTTTATCAGATGAAGATTGTTGAAAATTTGCGCTTCATTTGCACTACTTGGCTATAGTAAAAGTTTAGTACACACCTTTCAGTGGGACATCACTAAAAAGCCTCAAATCCAAGTTAAAAATCCAATAGTTAACTTTCATGAATGAAAGAAAATACTAAATGTTAAAATAACAAATAGATGAATGTAAGAGTATAGAGATTTCCAGAGAACATGCGTCTCATAAAATGCATGAAGACACAAAAAGACAAACATTTATATAAAAGAAAACCTGTTGTTAAATGTAAACTTCTGTTTTTGTTTACAGGAGGAGGACTTCAGCCCATTGCCAAAGCCTAAGGGATAGGTGTGTAGAATCTGTGTAATTCTTGATGTAATGAGCTATATTTTGTGTAATACATAGGTGACGTTTACTTCCACTGACATCCACGTAAATTCTGTTCACTGGCTGATCTCTTTCCCTCAAATTCAGATGTTCCCCCTGCATCATTTTCACTAATCTCTTCTGAGATGCAAATGAATTGTGTTAAACTGCATGCTGCAGTCCTCCGCACCCTTCTTCCTATCTCATTAAGGTATCCAGCAACTTCACAGACTGTGGCAATTTCCCTTTAAGCCACAAACGAGTGAGTTTTTCCTCTATCAGAGTCTAACTCTGAGGAGCAGAAAGGTGCAGTATGCCGAAATTTAATTTCCTCTATTAGCTAACTGGTCACAACTGATGAAACAGAAATTTGTATGACAGTTTTCCTCCTAGGGAGGAGGGATCCCTAGCAACATCCAGAGCTATTGAGCAAGTTATTTAAAATTAGAATAAATACTGATGTGCCATGTAGCCAATCATTAGCAGACTTATTTATAGAGGTGGTAGAACGTGCAACTTCTGCATGTTCCCACGGAAGCTATAATACATGATGAACTTGTTTATTGTGTTGACACTTAAGAGCACTTACCCAAATCAGACCAAAGTTTAATCTTCAGCTCTCATGGGCCGAAGATGTGCTACTATTATGAATTTTCATGTAAAACTGTATTTGGAATTTAAGCATTTGTTAGTAACTACAAGGCAAAGAATGTTTGCAGAGGAAAAGAGTTTGATGTAAAACCAGAAAAGGGTAGTTAAAAGACCATATTTACTAACTATGTACATACCAAAATACCTATTCCCAGACCATTACAGTTTCAGTATCTGGTTAAAAAATTGATGCAATCACTCACACCTGGTTCCTTCCTCTTGTGGATAATGAAGAACCTAGCAGGTTGTCCTAGGATGCTACCAGGCTGGTGTGACATGGAATTGCCCGGTACTGAAAGATGATCTGGATATGGGAGCCCATCACCAGTGTAACAAATTCCTGACAATGACTTACATTACTTTAACCTATGTATCACATCACTGAAGCTTTCTCAGCCTTGTGGACAGTGCAAAGGAGCTTTAAAAAATCCTGACGTAGAGTTGAAATGGTTTTATGTCACCAGTTTTGGAGAAATGGATCTTTCAATCTTAAATGAGGTAAGGTGCACAAGCGAACCTTGGGGCTAGAATCTCGGTATGTATCAGTATGAGCTTTTTCTATTACGAGATTCAAGAGCTTTCCTAGTACCTTCAGTAGTTGTCACCGAAGTTAACTCTGTTGCCTCCATCTTTTTGATGAAAGTGTTTTGTAGTTTGAGTTTTCTCATCCTTTTTTATGCAGGTTTCTGTCATCAGATTTTTCAACACTAAGGTATCCAATCAGTTATATCTAATAAAGAGATCACCTAAACAGGTGTGATTTCCCCTTCCCTGGTACGTCTACTACCTTACCTTTCCTGTTCCTGAATCTAGGAACCACTAAATAAAGGCAGCTTAGTTCTTGATCATTAATTTTGTAATGAACTCTTAAGTAGCCTCATGTATACAGAAATGCTCATGAGGAATCTGAGACTTTCCTAATCCTGTGATCCTGTCCAATATTTCAGATAAAGGAAATAGAACAGTTTTAATCCAATAATTGTCAAAAACAAACAAACAAAAAAAAAAAACACCTCCCTCTACAAGGAAACCAAATAAATTTCTCATGCAGATCTAAAAAAGAAGGAGAGCAAAATTTTACTACTACTTATTAGGTAAAAGTATGTTTAGTGGCAAAGATGAAGCTGCTTCTTGCACTGAGGTGCCCTTAGACTGCACAGTGTTTAGACATGTTAATGATGTTGAAATATAATGGATGAGATCTGATGTACTAATTCAGCTCCTACTTGCCTATTTTGGAAGGTTTTGTCTGAAAGCAAGCAAGCAGACCCAGAAGTACCTCTAAAAATGACCTGGAGTGAAGTTACATGTTAGAAATACCACAGCAATTAATGACCAAAGCTATCTGAGGGCTGATCTTCATTTGTTCCCAAGACATCTTGTTTTGGAACAATGTAATTACTGTAGTCCTATGACTGGGGTAAAATTATTTTCTACCTTCTACCAAACAGCTGGTAATCAACTTGAATAGGCACCTGATTTGTTTTGTTGCCCCCATGTTGCTCCTCCATGAAGCTATCAGGTAACAGCTGTTAACTCCGCAAGTTAGTGGCTCAGCTTCTGCAATGCATGTCAAGTACCTTTCTTCTCCTAACATTGTCCATCTAATTTTCTTGCTTCCCAAAACACTTCTATAGATAGGTACCTTGATGGGCAAAACGCCCAAAAGCCACTCTTTTCCCCCAGGAATCCTGGCTTCTGCTGCAGGCTGGTTTCACTTCATCAAGAAGTGTTTTGTAAAGTTTAATTCAACAGTACCGAGATTCAAATGGAGATGGTACATTTCTGCAAGGCCGCAGGCTTTCTTCTGTGAGATAATGACTGTTCACCTAAGATAAGGTGACAGACTCCATGGTAGCGTGATGCCATGATTAGTCTGGATCAGAAATTTGGAAGATTGTTTGGAGGTCTCTAAGACCTGCTCTGTAATTCCTGTTAATTTCCCTAGGTATTCTGCTTTTCACCAAGTGTCATCATAGCCTTGTCTTCTCGAGAGAGCACTAAAGCAACTTTCTTAATGCACAGGAGAAAGATTAAGAAAATAAGCCCAAACCTTTTATGTCTGAAAACACACTACAGAGAAATTCTAAATTTATGTCTGCGTAATTTTAAAAATACTGTTTAGTGTAACTTTATTTAAAAGATGAACAACAACAACAAAAAAAAAAGACATACAAACTAGCTTAAGGCAAGTAACTTTTTTTTTTTTTTTTTTTTTTGGCAAAATGTGCTGCTAGACAGCTGATTAAATCACCTGCTGAAAAGACCAAGGTTGCTGTTAGGCTGTATTTTTACATTGTCGAGTCTTTCTGTTTTTTTACAGAACAGGTGTCCACGAGCACAAAGTGCCTGTTAGTGCTCACACACTTGTCCCCTGTGTTCTCATCCCACTGTTAGCATAGCACGTTCTGTACAGACAGAAATTGAAGGTGCTTCAGAGCTGCTAGTACTATGTGCCTGCTGGTAATGAGGCCTCAACTCCTCCTTTCCTGGGTGTAGAATCCCAGTGAATTTAGATTCACTCTTGCAATGATCAAATCCATTCCCTGTAAGCCAGAGATACCTGCTATCTGTAAGCTATTACTCATAGTTCTAGATACAGAGGTTTTGGAGAGGAAAGAATTCAATCAATAACACTGGCAAAATGTTTAGTTCTTAATGTACAACCTTTATTTTAAGGAAACTTGCTGTTTAACTAATAAAATCTGACCTTTAATCATGCAAACACTCCCTTCTCCACAAGGTCAAAATTAAAATTGGTATGTTTCAAGTTACAAGTTTTTCTACGTTTCCTTTGTTTGGATTTAAGCAAAGTGTTTATCAGCAGTATTCCAACCTAATCCAGTTGATAGTGGAGTTTCAAAAATGCCCTAGAACTGTGTCCTACATATTCGTGGAAAAAAAAGCAGGAGGCAAAGGAATGTAAAGAGAGATGAAATGAGAACGATAATGGAAGAAGAAAATGTGAAAGAAAAGGCACTTCTTACAAAGATTTTTTGTTTAAGCTGTAGCATGGGGGCTGGTGGGTGCCAATAGACCTGGACCCTACTCATGGCTCTCATGGCTGCTGCTGCCTCTCAGTGCTTCCCAAGGGGCTGTGAATGTTAAAACAACAAAGGGCCTGAAAGTATAGCCCAGGAAAACTTGAGTAGGAGGGATAGAGGTGAAAAAGATACAAATATATTGTAATGCTGCAAGTGACAAGCCATTTGCATTAGACAGAGGCAAAAGTAAATGAATGGGACTTCTGTCATCACAACCATAAGGAAGTGGTGTAATAAGAAATGATCTGAAGTAACAATATAAGTAATAGCAGAATGGTAAGGACCCACCAGAAGCCTATCACAATAGACTGGTTCAGTTATTGAGAGAGTGTTGCTATAGATTTCAATGGAGTGAAAACTTTCAAAGTTGCTTGCAGTCACGTTAAAATGGAAAAAGTTCCAAACTGAGAGCACACTCAACATCATCTCCAGAAATAAAAGCCTGCTTCTGCTGTAGTGCTGCCAGTGAAAACAAAAAGCGCAGTGCAGCTGTGTTAAGAAACAGATAAAGCAGAAAATGGGTAATACTGCACTCAAAATAATAAACGCATGTATTTATAACTTCTAATGTGCATTAGAAAACTGTACGTGCTTTCTGCTCCTTCTGTTGTTTTTAGCTCCTCAAAATCCTACACTGCCAACTCCTGATGGACACCTATTCTGAACCTGATGCAAAAGAAAAAAAACAAAGGTTTAAAAAAAATCATCTCTCCCAAACCCCAAAGTCTTTGCTTGTGCGTTCTTCTAGAAATCCTATTAGAACAACATGGTACATGTACGCAATGATGTTTGCGTTATTTTGGGGGTAGTCTATTAAATTTCTCTGCTGCTTTCATTGATCTTCCATGGAGTGAACAACAATCTCCAAGAACTTAAAACATCCAGTTATGAAACCCAGATGCAGAAAACACGAGCTTGCTTGCCCAGCTCTGACCAATGTAATCATTGCATTAAGGCAGCTGATTTATGGTAAGTGACGTTTGGCTCTTGTGTGTGTATTTTATGTCTTAAGAATGGAACCAGAGAATTAAATAAATTAAGGTGATTCATAATCAATAAAAATCAGCATTCCTTAAGCATGTACAAAAACACTGAAGTTAAAGTTGTAGGGATACAGATAACAGCTGGCCTTGGAAGTAAAGCTTAAGTTTGCTTCCCACGTTAATACAAAGGCAACACAATGCAGAAATGCCCCTCACGTGCTATTTCTCTATTATTAGATAGTCAGGAAAACCAAAGTTTTCACTCAAAATCACTCAATCTTATATTGTATTTTTGGTATACTGCCCCAGTACTAAGGAGCCAGTCTAACATTTAATGTGTTATGTCTGATTCTGTATTGCGTGGGAAGCTCATCAAAGCATAGCAGGCTTGAAGGTCCCCCCAGCAAAGCTTTTGGACTCTAGGTCATGGCTAAATGTATTTGCGAGGCACAGGAGAAGTTAATGCACCAAATGATCCTTCTGAGGGGCTTATGTGTCAGTTTATTGTAAGCTGTAAATTGCTTTTGGAGATGAAAGACGTTCGTCTCTGCTATTAACTATAACATAATGACGCTTAATGATTCTGAAATTGTTTCAAAGCCAGGGACAGGAACGTGCTCAATTCAATGCAACCCAGCACTCCCAAAAGAGCACATTACTGAAATACCTTTCAATCTCAGAATAGGAATGTGTGGACACAATAACAAAACCCTTGGCATAATGTACATGCCAAAACAAATTTATTCATCTGGAGTTTTCATGGTCACTTTCACACAAATGTAGCATTCTTTAAGATTTGTTGTTTTAAATGTAGACAAACAGTGATGAGGTACCAGGAAACACCAAGAAATGAAACCTTTACATAGGCAATGCCAGGAGAAGAGTGGAATTCAACCTACATACATCTCACGTAGAAGAGGCATTTTTATATTCTGTTTAGGGATTACTTGTTGATTAAAGTACTAATCGCACCAAGTAATGCCATCACTAAATCTGTGCAGTTAGACAATTATGGCAAGTTTTACTGCACAAACCTCCTTCACTATTGAGATAGAAATGATATATAACTGAGATTAACATGCCAGAAGCATGAAAACAGGAGGTTCAAGTATTCATTGCATGAGTAACTTCAAAAAACAATTTTGCAACGTAACCTCATGAATGCAAAAGTTGTGTACGTGTTCACCATACCAACCTCAGTTGAGTCATGCCAACTTCGTACATGCCACGGACTCCAGTGGTTTCCCAGGGCCAACAGTGGTGAACGTTTAGTCAGCAGTGCTTAAAAGCAACTGAAACTTAAGCCAGGAAATTCTTTAGCTAATTCAGGCCATTCTAGAATTTTACTGATTTTGTAGGATACATTGCAAATGAAAGCAAGGGTTATGTGTCTATGTGAAATGTATCACCCTCTTGCAGGTATGCCCAATTTCTTATGGATATTTTCAGATCCCAGGTGACTTTAGGAACTAAAAACATTACTTGCACAAGTTTTTGCTTCTAACTCAAAATACACACTGTACACCCATCCTTTATTGTTTTTAGAATATTTTTAAGAAGTAGTCATGGTTTTGTTCATTCCTGCTGCCTTTTTTTTCTTTTTTTTTTTCCCTACATTTTTTTTTTCATATTATAAATTTTCCTACATTGGCAAATGCCCATTTTTTCCCCCAGAAGATAGTGCTGAAGGCTGTAGTACAAGGTGTGCGTGTTTCCATACTGCAGTGTAAAATACTTCTGCACATGATGTATTGCATGCAGCTGAGCCCGAGGAGCTTGCAGCCAATATGCAAATAATTCCTAGACCATAGCCCTTTATTGTGCCCCAATAGCCCTACTGCACCAACCACTGTCACTGAATCTTTGCATAACTCATGGGCAGCCTTAGTGGCAAGGGGAGCTTGGGCTCACCCCAAAATTATTTAGCTTTGTCTTCCTACCACCGTGATGCTGTTTAAAGAGCAGTTTTTTCTCCCATCTCAGAGCTAATCCTTAAAAATATTGTAAAACTTCAGATTCATCTCGATAACAGACAGGATAAGTTCCACCCAAAATTAGATTCTTTGCTAAATTAAAATCTTTTTATACCTCTCATCTGTAAACAATTAACAAAATGCAAATCCTATTACTTGCCTAGGCAAACACGGCAATAAGGAGAGAAACTTAATTTACCTTGGCAAAACTGAATTTTCTCTCACCTCCAATCCATACCCAAGAAGACAAAAGTATGATCTCATGCTGTTATAGTCTTGAATTGAATTGCTCCAAGAAAAGAGCTGGCACTGAGCAAGCTGTACCACGGTATTAGGTCAGAGTCCGTGAATTGAAGTAAAACAGCAGCAGTTAACTCACCATTTTCAAAATTTTGCCTCAAATTTATTAGTTTATTGATTAGTCTAGGGCTTTCATTTTAATTTCCTGTTCATTTTAATTTTCCTGATAACAGCAATGGCAATTCTAGGATTTATTAATATTATAAAAAATGTTTGGAAAGAAACTGTGATGGATTCATTCATTAAAACTGCTGGAGTTTTACTTGTTGTGGAAATCAGGGTGGTAATGGTTTGCATTACAAATGTATGAAGTAGCACAAAAATTCCTATGAATTTGTACCTCATCGCACTGCAATAATAATAAAAAAGCAAATTAATGAGCTTTCTGCATCTAGGCTAATGACTGGAATATTCTCCAAGCAAATTAATGTTATGCTCCTTCTGTTTGAGCTCTTTGAGCTCACTGCAGGCAAAGTTCACCAGCAAGTTACAACCCTGGGTCCTTCCCTGCTTTCTGTGAGTCTCTTGACAATGGGCTGCTAGTGTCCTGAGAAGGTTTTGCAGACTGGCATAGAACCAGATCAACCTTCAGAAATGTCCTTTGTCAGCCACTGCAGCGAGCATGTTACAGTGGTGCCCCTTCTCAGGCAGCTAGCGCTTCATTCCATATAACACTGTCTCATTTGATTACCAAAGCATGGGAAGGTCTTGCCTTGACCCTCCCCTTTAGAAAAACTTGGAATAAAGAAAGAATCTCAGACAGCATTTTCCAACCAAAGGTATTTACATGGTATACAAGAAAGAGTGAAATTACATTTGCTATCAGTGACACAACAGCCCTTTGGGTCCCTCAATATGAACCAGCTCCCCGATATACCAGTTGTCTTGGGGGCAAAATAAAATAAGACAAAAATCAAATCAAATCAAATAATAGGAAATTAGATCTCTGCCCCCAAAACTTACCTGTACAATTCCTAGAGATCATCATGCAAACTTGCAATTAGTTTCAATGCCGACGGAATCGCTTCATGAACCAACTTTCATGACTGATGGAGATGAAGTTGATAGAGTTATTCTGTCTGTGCCAGTCTGTATCAAGGTCTCTTTTATGCAATTGTGCTGCATCAGATGCTTTATTTTACAAAACAGTCAACAGAAAGTAGTGATTGAAGCCTTCTCATCAGACAGAGATCAGGACTTGCTTGCTGGAATAGACTGCCTGCTGCTGCCTGCTGCAGAAATTCAGAGATGCTTCTGAACAGTCAATATCACCACATCATAAAAATCAGGTTTTCTACCTGGGTGATTAGCAGCAGCAGACACTCTGTCTTGTTCTCTGCCATTGTCAATGCTCTCACCTTGCTCCCCAGGAAGGCCCTCCAGGAAGCAGACCTTGTTCACTGGTGGTTTGTTCAGAAGAAACTCACAAAATTTGGTACTTATCACAAAAAAATCTTGACTGTTTCCAAAAGGCTCTTTCTCCTGTTGGTTGCCATTGCATTTTGTATACCACAACAGCTATCAACTTGTAATGAACCCATAGTACCCTGGAAGCAGCATCAGAACAGAGAATTGAGTACCTTCCTCACTGCTCCTTTATGTTTTCCGGCCCTCAGCTTTCCTTTTGTGAGGTAGGTTATTACTACTGCCTTTTTTTCCTAGGGATCATTGAAGAAAATAATTGCATTACAGGCAATTTCAGCTTTTGCTTTTTTCTAAGCTTGTGAGGAACAGAGTCAGATTTTAATTTCAAATCCAGTAACTAGAATATTGGTCAAAAGTGTCCTGAAAGTAAGTGTGAATGTGACGCATTCATATATTAAGATATTTTGTATTGCTGGAAGATATCTTCAAAACCCCTTCAAAACAGCGTAAAGCTGATGATGAATCACATGAATAAATGTACAGAACTAATATTTACTGACACTTTAAATATTTTGGGGTTGATCTCATATCTAAACATGATTTTAAATATTTTGCTTCAAAAACTTTGGTGTTGTCTCATAAAGCCAGCTGGATATATAATCTCTTAATTTAATTACTGAAACACGAAGTCCAGAAGAAAAATTGAAAGATTTGGAATTGCACAGGTCTCATAAAACTGGAAAGAGTAATAAAAATAGAAAAAATGAATAGTTTTATAGACTTTTTAATGTTGCAAATCCAAACATAATTTTATGACAGTGGCAAACTCTTAAGTGATGAGACGTGAAAGAGAAAAGTAGATCATAAGTTCCCAGTAGATATTTAAAATGGGTACTGCCAACCAGAATTTCACTCAGAATTTAGGTTCTAGATGAGGTTTTATTAAGCACTAAAGAAGAGAGTTAGATTAAGTGTTTCCATGACAACTGTGTTCAAGTTTCAGGAGTTTTTTTATGTAAATAGAACTTCTTTCCAAATCTAACCAAGGCAGTTTTGACTTAGTGCTGTCACTCCAGGGACACAGTGACATTAGCTAAGAGGCATGGTTGCGTGGTCACCAGTTCAGGTGTACATGTGCAAGAAAGTAAGTAATTACAAGCTATTTTCATTCACAAGCAAGGTAAAATGCCCAGATCTCCTCAGTTGTCCTAAAATGACATATAGACACATTCACGTTTAAGAAAAGTGCTAAAGGAGTAGCATTTGAAAACAGCAAATACAAGAACATAGGCTTACAGGGCACATCCACATTACAAAACCATAGAATCACAGAACTATAGAATCACAGAATGGTTTGGGTTGGAAGGGACCTTAAAGATAACCCAGTTCCAACTCCCTTGCCATGGGCAGGGACACCTCCCACTACATCAGGTTGCTCAAAGCCCCATCCGGCCTGGCCTTGAACACCTGCAGGGATGGGGCATCCACAGCTTCTTGGGGCAACCTGGTCCATTGCCTCAGCACCCTCATAGGAAAGAATTTCTTCCAAATGCCTAATCTAAACCTACCATCTTAGTTTAAAGCCATTCCCCCTTGTTCTATCACTACACTCCCTGACAGAGTCCCTCCCCAGCTTTCCTGTAGCCCCCTTCAGGTACTGGAACTCTGTTTGCCACCAGTGGGACCATCAAACTTCAGTACAAGTCCATGGCTGTTGAGGATATGGCAAAATGTCCATGTCTTTCTCCCTTTCCTGATAAATGTGACTGACAAGGCCAGAGAAGAGGCCTAATATGCTTAACTAAGCAGGTTACTTGCAACAAGCAGGTAGCATCAGGGAAAGCACTTGCCTTTTCTGCAGGCACAGAAGTAGTTTGAGGGAGATAACCTGTACATATTCTGTAGCCTTTCATATCAGGCAAGTTGCATGCAAGCAACCAAAGCAATTTTTCATTTGAGAGGGGTAAAAATGTCTGTCTTTATCCTTTATGCTCTCATAAACTGCTCTTATAATTTTCTGTATCATAAACCTCCCTTCTTTTTAGAAAAGCAGAAGATAAAAGATACATTTGGGGCACATTATTTTCAGAAAAATATCTACCTTCATGTATTTCAGTTTGTATGAGCCATTCTTCTTGGCCTGCCCTGGTAATTTCAGGTTTTTCCATACAAGTGTTTGCTAGACAAGCTCGCCTTGTACTCTAGCAGGTTTGTATTCAAAACACCCACACACTTTTACCAGGCAATAATTCCCTAAGGTTTCACTAATTACCTTCTCTTTGCAGTCTGCATCATTATATCAGCCAACTGAGCAATTCTTCCTTTTGCATCACACTTACATAGAAAAGTGAGAGGTCAGTGCATTAAATTTAATGACACTCATTTTTGCTTGCTTGTTTTTTTTTTCTTTTTTTTTTTTTTCCTTTTTTTCCCACACATCTTTATAAGAACAGATAAGCAAATGATCACAAATGTAACTTCTGTGTTTATATATGTATAAATATCCAGCTGGATGGATTACAACCAAGCTGCTTCCCAGGGTGATCAAAAAAAAAAAAAAAAAAAGGGAATTATTCCCACCAACGTACAACTGTAGGGGGTGAGATAGAGGAAAGAGCTAGCACATGTTGATACTGACTTTGGTGAGCTCCTAATACAAAAGAGAGAAGCAAGATGTGTAGGCTTTGGGGCAGTATTATAAATATATTTATATTCCATGATATCAGTTTAATCTACCTTTCTTACCCACTTTTCATAAACGAGACTGAAGTAACTTTAAATATAGGAGGTTTAAGTTCCTGTATTCAGCAAGGTAGGTGATCCGTGGAATATTGTCCATTGGAAAATTTTAATGACAAACTGAAAAACACACAGAAAAAGATTAAGCAGATGTTAAATGACTTTGAATCCTCCCACATGGATGAAGTGCTTGATGTCAGTGTTTCAGTAAGCCTACTGAATTTCAGAAGTGCACATTGAAGCACACGGTTTGATAGCAGCATATCTGTGGCAATCAAACAATTGCAGTCCATATTAAAATCATACTCAGAACAACAGCAGGTATTATCAGGAGAGAAAATACATGTAAAACTGTGCAAGATACAGCAAAACAGAATCTTAGTGAAAGCTCCTGAAATGCTGGTCGTTACATATGTAAAGTCTTCAGCATAGGCTTGTTGAAAATGTTTGAGCCTTTCAGATAAGCCTTACCTCAATTTAGAATGAAATTGGGTTGTTAGGGAAGCCAAACTAGAGAAACAGAAAACAAACAAAAAGTATCTTTAGACTGGTTTCTGTAGGCAGTGCATCTATACAGTTGTGCTCTGTTTTTCCTTTCCAAAACCTTTTTGACACTTCTAGCTGTTTTAGCTCTACTCAAAATGGGTATATACCTCAGAAGATGGTACATTTTTGTATTTTGTGGGTATAGAGAAGATCAACCAACATAACGGTGATACTGAGGACAAACTAACACTCTAGCAAAATGTAGAAGTATCCCAACTACCTAAAAGCCTATTCCATTCTGTAGCTGGACTAATACAAGTCCAATGAGACACAAAGTGTGTTTAAGCTTTGCTGCACAGACAACCACTTGTTTTTCAAGGTTACAGCAAAATTCTGCCATATCATACATATAGTTTTTATGAACTGGCACACATCTGTTGAGACCAACATGTTGCAGGGGGCAGGGGATCATTATTGTTCAAGGCACTGTAAGCACATCAAGTCACGTCAGCTGAGTGACAAAATCCTGCCCCAAATCAAAGTTATCAGAAAACAAAACAAAGCCTCCCCCACTCCTCCCATATATCCCTAAAAAAAAAATCACACAGGGTACCAATTGCACCAACAAATATTTCTGCATGATCCAATGAAGCTTGAACTACCCACCTTTGTCTAATTAAAATGTATATGAAATCAGAAGAAAGAACTGATGGCCATGGCTAATGTATTGGCAAAAAGAAGAAAAAGGGCAAAGGGAGTCATAAATGTGCCACTTCGGGCAAATAGTTGGGCTGAGACATGCTGAAGCATATGTTCCACTGGAATTAATAAAAGCAAGCTGGCAGATGTGAAATTGCAGAGCTGGAGAAAGGAGTTAAAGCACAGAGTGAGCACTTTTCCACTGAGCTTCTGAAGCAGATCACAATCCTGGTTTGTTTCAGTGGAAGGTGACTTTAAATCATTCTCTGTAATGATTTCAATTGCATTTTCATGGATATAGTGAATGAGATTATCCTATTCCCCAATTCTGTACATTTTTTTTGCTCTGCCTCTTTCTAATTTCCCTTTCTGTATGCAGAATTCTCCAGGTTTAAGCTTTCAGAATGCACTTTTAGACAAAAAGAAAAGATGTTTCAGTATTGAAATCTCTTTCTTATAATTTAATCTATATATAGACAGGCTTCTAAATCAAATTCTGTTGTGCAACTCACTGCAACACTTCTCCTTAAGTCAGTTTTGTTGAATTCAGACACTTGTCATGATGATGAACCACTGAGTAATGGTTAAATCTGTAGTCTCCAGCTGTTAATTTCAGGAAAAAATGCAGAATATATAATGTCAAAAATACAGAAAAGAATCTGGAATGAGTGCTTGTTCTGTTCATTACTTTCACAAGACTCCTACACAATAAATTCTTGGTATGTGTGAAGAAGTCATCTTCAACATATGTCATTCAATAGCCTTTTAGAACTGCCTCATAATCAGTAAATGTGAGATTGAAAGCTAATGCCATGTATTTTAGCACAGTAACTGTCTAACAGCTTCACTTGTAATAGGATTGACAGAAATTGCCATATCCAGATGAATCAGAAAGGACCGGACAAGCCCCACTAGCCACAATTATACTTGAGGAACAGTGATAAAGTGTTACTCTCCTCACCACACATGAACCCTGGAGATGAAGATGACAGATGATATGAAGATGGCAGGAGGGCTGAAACTAGATGGTCTTCAAGGTTCCTTCCAACTCAACCCACTCTATGTTTCTTTATCTTTCCACTGCCAATCCCTAAGATGTGGCCAGAACTGAGAATGACCAAATGAAATAAATTGGAAAAAAAAAAAGCAAACAAATGTGAAGTTGATATGAAAGGCAGAAGGTAGCAAGTGCCTTCAAGCTGCACTGTGAGTAAGCTGGTGACATTCAGTCACCAACACTTGATGCACTTGACTTAACAGTATCCTAATTTTTGATGTTAACTTTACCTACTTGCAGTATTTTGAATAAGGATGATTTAGTCTTTGGAAATCCTGTTTATTACAAAGATCAAACTACAGGGAATACTTCAGTCAAGTAAAATTGAATAGCTTTGTGGGAACAGAGGGGAATGAGAAGGAAATGGAGAACACCATGAGCTGTGAACCTATAAACTTTGGTAAATTTGAATGGGTATGTTACTTAGTTGTCTATCCTTTATTTAAACATGTAATTTGGTTTTATATTTACAGAGATTTAAAGGGTCATAGGAACAATACAAGCTGAATAAAATTGGACTAAATGCTGTGAAACACAAAAGACAGAATTTAAGTCACTAATGGATTAGATAGATAGGAATATTTTTCTGCTTAGAAAAAAAAAAAAAATATGATTTTTTTCCAACCTGCCATCTGACCTTTGATAATTCTTCATGAATCACAAAAGGGCATTTAACTTCATCTCTGAAAAACAAGCTCAATGCACCTTTTGCTAAGTAACTATTTGAAAGGAAGTGAACTAGTGAGGTCTGCTGTCCTGAGCCCTGTTCTTATAAACCCTTATGCTGAGCATTTCTTAACTCAGTCAATTTTCTTTTCTATGAGACTAGGAGAGGGTGTGAGTCACTACAAATAATTCCTAGAGTTAATTCGTTTGAGAACATCTTTGTTCCTGCAGACAGTAAGCTTGGGAATCACATACAAGAGGATGTGTCCCACAGGCCCTCTACTGCTGAGATGGAAAAATAAAATCCAAATTAAAATAAAATAAAAAGATAATTCAGATATTTTGTGTACAAGCTCTTTGCAGCATGATAAAAGTTTTTGTTTGTTTTTAACTGACAAGCCTTATACAAAAGCAGGTCTTCAAGTTTTCAAGAAGTAAGGAGGTTGCCATGTGGCTGATTCACTCTTAATTTCACCAGTCCCACTACTCTGAAATCCACAGTATACCTTCCTAATAGCCAAGGATTTTGGTACACATAAGGACTTGTTCCTTCTTTTTTTCTTATCCTCCATTCCTTTTCAGCTACAGCTTCAATAACGAATTGCACTACTTGGAATTTCCTTAAATGCCTTGTTGTTGTATCAGTCCATACCTAAGACTCATTAAGATCCAAATAGTAAGTGTTTTTATGCTGGGATGTCGAAAAATCTGTGTCCCCAGACTACATAGCATTTGCAGCAGGCAGGCTGAACAGGGATCACAGTACTGGAAGTCATATTTAGAAGAGCTGACTGACAGGGAAGCAAGGCTAGGTTTGGGGCATACCCGCAGGCTGAGGAGTTCATGTCACCTGGCAAGAGAGTGTCAGCAGCCAGTGAGAGAAGTCGTCTTCTCCTCCCTGTGGCTGAAGCTGAAGCAAAAGGAACCTAAGATCCACCAAGTGCAAAGAGCTGAGGAGAAAATACATGACGGTGCACAGTATAACAAGCATTTATAATTGCAACGCTGTTTGGAAGAGCAATCAGCCAGGGTTCTGCTATCATCACTGCTTTCAGGACCTCTGTATGGGTTAAGTGCATGCGCAGCTCTCACTGGCATCACCATCCCTGCTGGTGAGCATGCTCCGAGCAGCAGGAGGAGGGGCCCTGTGCATCACCAGGTGCTCCAACACAACAGCATGGGAAGCCTGCCTGCAGGCTGACATGAGAGGTGGGGAACGGCTTGCACTCAACGGCTGAGGCTTAGAGCACCAAGGATTCTGAACAAGAGTCTGAATCCCCCAGACAGACCTGGAAAATTAACCAGTGCCTCCTAACCAGATGAAGCACTTGAGTAACTTTGTAAATAGATAGAAAAGAAGGAAACACTCCCTACTGCTGTCCTCTCCTCACCCCCATACACTCCCAGCAGGCTTTTCTTTGAGATAAGCGAACATCCATGCGTTCCTTGGAGCAACTGTTAATGAGGACAGAGATTTTCCCAGGGACACCTGTATCTAGCACCTCAATTCTGCAGAAGGAAGGCATTTCAGCTACCACTGTGTTCATATTCCTCATTTTGAAAGCTCTAGAAGCTGTCTCTGACAGGGGAAGAACAAAGTTGAGGTGGTTTTCCCTTTTTAACAACGTGCAGAAGCGTTCATGTGGGCAGAGAGTATGAAGACAGGGAAATAGTTTGAGGGATGTGACTGAGCTGGGGTAGTTGAGACCACGTATGGGAACAAAACTAGCACAGATATCAGAAACACCAGGATGATCTCCCTAATTCAGCTCAAAAAAAAGGCTTGCTTTTTCCTAACACAGAGCAGAAAAAGGCAGTTTTAGGAAACTCCAGTCAAGAGCAGATTTAGTGATAAAGAACAAAAAAATACAAAGCCTCAGTTTATAATACGGTTATTACCAGTAAAGGCAGGTCTTAGGTAAAGAATATTTGCCTCTTTGTTGGTTATTACAGGAACACACTGATTGAGGAAAAGGCACTGAAGCCGCTTTATCCCGGTGTGTAGCCCATTCTGATAGATTTGTTCATGTTGGGTTTTTGTTACATGAATACAATTCACTCCCCGATAAATGGAGTATTTTATTGACTGGATTATATCTATGCTAGGTTTTGTTGTTGTTTTTTAAAGACAAATCTGTCAGAGGTTTATTTTGCTTTGATTTTTACCTTACCCAGAATCTATAGCTGGAGTGTTAGCAGACAAGGTGAATCCTAGCTTGTAAGCCAGACGTAAACAAAAAAGCCATTAGATTTACCCAGCTTTTGAAGTACATGCTGTATAATGAACACATTGGAAATGAAACCCATCATTGCTTCAGAAACAAAGATGATTACATCCCCTGATTGTCCCGAGCTTTACAAAGTACACAAGACAATCACATGTAATTGGTATAAATTGAACATCCTGAACAGCCTGGAGCCTAAATTGAGAAAATGGAGAACAAGACCGAAGACCTATAAAGTGGTAATGTTTTCATGAATAGAACACTGAATTTGTATTGTATGCTTCAGTTTTAATTCCGAAACTTATTAAAGTTTTCTCCTCCTGGTTGAGACATACTTTTATCCAAGCTCTGAACACACGACATTGTTTATGATCAGCTTCTGAAATGTGGTGGTCCTATTCATACATGAAATGTCACCAGTATTTGCCTGTGATGTTTAAAGGTAGGTGTTAATAGTAATATGTTAAGGGTGGAGCAGAGGTTTGATTCTTAAATTTAAAAACTCCTGTACTAAAGAGAAACACACTATTATGCTGTCAGACAACAAGGGGACCTTATACCTTTGTTTCAGAGGGTCACCTTCCATTTCCTGCTGCTGTTATACTTTCCTGCAAAACAGACTAGCTCTTATTACTAATAATGTGGTCTAATAAAAGAAAAATTAGAAAAGCATTCTTCAGTAATTGTTCTTCCTATTCCGGTTTCAATTCTATTGGTTGTTCTGTCTGAAGACTGAAAACAGTATTTTCCCCATTACTCTTAATTACCATTTCTCCAGCTGTATGTATACAATAAGTAGCACACAAATCTGACGGGATGCTAGCCAGACAGAGGATTCCGAGGAGGTGGGGGAAGGAAATAGTGTATAAGGATACAGGTCCTAAAGATGTTGCAGCTTACTACAAGCATCTGCCGTAGTGGCATCTGTTTCCAATTCATGTGATGCTGATGTGATCACACTGCTGGAAACTTCTCACACTTGGATTATCACCCCGTGGCTGCAACCAGAAGTAAGACAGTTTGTCATGCAATTGCTGATGCAGTCCTTTCAGCAACTGGTAATCTAGTGTCTATTCACTGTCATCATAATTTTATTATTATTTTAATTTTGTTTTATTTTTTCCAGGAGATGCAACTACAACATTTCTTATGTGTAAACAGATCTGCCTCAGTTTATTGTGAAGTAATTAAAATACTGAAAAGGAGATTTTGGAAATAAATTCAGAAGAAATTTAGGACAGAAATAAAGACCCACTGAGAGTGACCCAGTGTAATTAAGTGATGACATCTTTAGGGTCTATATGATTTTCAGCCAGTCCTAACCTACATGTACCTAGCAAATGTGTCCGTATTTCCCACTTAATGTATTTGCTGGAATATCAAAACAAAAACTGTGCAATGCACAGTGTCCAAATTAGGAGACTCTGAAACTGTTGCTTCATAGCATTTTTAGAGGTCATTTGCTGTACCTGTAGTTTCAGAGGTGCTCTAAATTGTATGTAGTGAGTTCAGTACAAAAGAAGACAGTTGCACCGTGGCTGAAAGACAGAATAGTTTAGAGGTACCTTTTAGAGTCTTTGAAGTTCACTGAGTTGATTTGAAGGTTTAGTTGCATTTATTCACCCAGGAATTCCACTAGCCTGAATAACACAGTAAATTTTGGGGGGAAAATTTCAGCTTCCAGACAGTTAAGCATTAAGTTACATACTCTCTACCAATATAGTAAGATTAGTGTATGTTGTCACATTCTGCATTACATGGGCACAGAATTCCATTACTAGGAAGAAAACGATTTCTGTTCAGAGCAACAAGGACCTTGATTAACAGAGCACATGTTGTAATTTTAAAAAGTCTCAGAGGAGAGTGAAGAGATTTCTGTACTGGAACCTGATTAAATATTATATCATTTTTATGAATTCCAAATACTATTTAGCGATCACAGGTGGGAAGATTAGTTTCAGTTGGAAAGCAATAAGATTGTTTTATGACATTATATTTTGTTAGTCATTAAAGTTTATTAAAGATACCATAAGCTACACTACTCCTCCATTTGCGATTTATGGTGGATTTGCCACAAGAATACAGTAGAACAGGAAAGTATGTTGTCTAAAGTAAACAACCTATAAATGGGTAAAGGCCATGCAGAAATAACTAATGATCCTGCTGGCTGCTGAACATCTCTCTCAACATTTCTGTGGGGGCAAATAATTCCTGGAAGATAATGTGAGAAACTCTTACTACTTCTACCAATTAATCTGTGGGTAATGCAGTTTCTCTTTCTGCAATCACTGTAGTACTGTACTGAGCATAAAACCAAAATTCCTAAACCTTTCTCAGTACTGATATGTGTATGTCTTGTTAGGATCTACATAGATTAGATGTTTTCCCACATATTCTTTTACACCCCATCCTGCAGAATTCTGCAGATATGAATCTAACATACTGGAATAAAACCCATAAGACTCTCTTCCTTCCCTTCACAAGATGACCGAAGTCACAAAAGAGTCCTTTTGTACAGTGAGGGACAGTACAAAATGCTAAGGATGTGGCAAACATTATTCAATCTTCCATGTCCATAGCAACAAAAAACTTACATTTATCGTTTTCTGGCCCATTAGGTTAATGAGTGCTCCATCTCCCCTAAGTTGAGGCAATCAATCTTTGAAAAGAAAATCTAAAAAAAAAAAGTATTGAAAAAAAAGAAAGAGCGAGCTCCTGATCCAGAGCAATATGACTATGGCTTTTTCATGGCTAAGGTATTTTCACATGGAAAAGGGACTTAGATTTCAGTTTATGATCCACCAAATAAAATAAGAACAGTGGCTACTTTTTTTTTTTTTTTTCATTGTCAGTTTGCTTATTTGTTTTGCTTTCCCTGCTGATTTTTGTAGATTTGGTCCTCAAAAAATTTGTTTATTTCATGCATAGTATGAAGCCAACTCAGAACTTATGCTGTGAGATAGTTATTTAAGGTACAATGATGTAGGCCTTGATTATAGTAAGTTCTGTTTAAAATGGACCTTTTTTATTTTTTTTGGTTAAAGATTTTGTTTGTTTGTTTGTTTTTATTGTGATTTAAATACCTCAATCTTAAATATCCTAACTCCCACCTGAATATTTGAGATTACATATATTAACTCTGTTTAAAGTAATTTCTGCCTCATAATATAGTTTTGGTCTATCCTAGCAAGACTTTTGCAATCTAGATGAAGACAGACTTTGTTCCTTTCAGCCCCTAATTGCTAACAGATAGCTAAGTCTTCACCAGGTTGTTTTCATCAACTATCAGTCTGATAAGGATCTGGTGTTTCTTTGGTACAACTTATTTAATTACAAAGCATACACATCATATCTTCTTTCCCAGATCAACACTCTATGGAGCTTTCTGAACAGAAAGAAAGCCTACGCTCATCTGATTCTTGCTGGAGCAAACCATCTCTCATCCCTGAAATTCACAAGCAGAAAAGCTGAGGATCACAGAAGTACATCCTAAAACCATGCAGGCAAGTTTCTGTCAAAAACATAGATGAGCTGAAACAAAAACATGTTTATATTTCAGCTTCCATGCATCACAAGCTACTACAACTTTTTGAATTTTTCTCCTTGAAGCTTGAAGTTGTGTATCTTTTCTGCCCACCCTCTGCCCAACTGCATAGCAGTTGTCTGTTGTTTCTTGTCTGTTTTTATTGCAAGCTCTCTAGAAGAAGGCTCTGGTACAGAGAGAAATCTGTTGAAGGAATGATTTTGGTTACTACTGCAATATATTTAACTATCATAAGTTGTATTGACAAAAATGCTGACACTAGCCTGAGAAAGGAGAGACATGGGGCACAGTGACTCTACATTAATTAAAACTGTTTTACTTAAAAGAGCAATAACATATCAGAAAGAAAATTTGTTCTTATTTTTATTTTTTAAGATAATTAAACTCATTAGATACAAATGGCTATTCTCATGTCAATGGGCCTTTCTCAATGTTGCTATATATATATATATATGTTATTTTTTTTTTTTAAATAAAAAGCACTTGGCTTCTAGGGCATGGGAAAAAAAAAAAAAAAGAGTGCTAGAGACCAAACCATACCAAGGAAGCTTAAATGAGCAAAAAAGTACTGAGAAGCAACCTGCAAAGTTTCTTAATCCTGTGCCTGTCTTCCCTCTTTTCTCCAAATTCTCTTCCCTTTTTTCTTCTCCACACCCAGAAAACAGTGCAAGTGATTTACAAATAAGTGAAAAATGTCAATAGATCTGCAAATAAGCAAAAAATGCATGATGGATGAGGGTGGACTGTAAAATATACAGAAAACAGTAACTGAATACTCTTGCCTATGCATTTCATTTACTTGTTTCTCAAGGAAATGCCAGTAAGTCTAGCCACAGAATTCCCTTACTTACCTTGTCTAGTGTTGGGAAGGCCAAAAGAAAAATTTATTTTTACAACTTTAGGAAAGACCTAATGTTAAGGTCTTCATATTACTATACATTTCACATATGTTTCATTATCTCAGAAGTCACCCCTTCCTCGCTGTTTTATTTGCTTGGGATACACTGTACATCAGAAATGTGATTACTGAATTTGGATGTCCTTTTCTACATCTTTTTGTATGTGTTAGTCTAGGATTTTTATAATCAGAGGGATGCACAAATTGAGTATCTGTGTTAATATATATGAAGGATATTATATACCTGATCAAAATATTTGGAGCAAGCCACACTAGAAATGGTGAAGTCAATATCTATGTAATGAGGCAGCAGGAAGTTCAGAATTTCCTAAATTAACCCAGGGAACCACAACCCCAAGGGGCATTTTCAGTCTTGGTCAGTATTGTCATTTATCAGTTTTCCAGATTTCTGTATTTATTACTCTTCAAAAAAAAAAAAAAAAAAAAAAGATGGAGCCAAGAGCAAAAAGAAGCACTCCATCTTCCAGTTTATTTAACACAAAATTTGCTTAACTTACATTCTTGTGACTTACAGGTCACAAAGTTGAATTTTCTTTCTTATTTACTTGTTCATCGATTAAAAAAGAAGAATTAGGAATTAGGTGTCAAACCTACAAATTGTGTCAGGCAAGACTATGGGTAACTGAAGTATGTTGAACTAGGCACATATCCAGTCAAATCAATGAAGCAAGGCTGAGAGAAATTCTGTATGGCACCATGTCCTTCCCAGAAAAATGTTTCAACACATTTCAAAACAAAAGATGTGAGCCAAAAAAGTAAGTACCCATCTGGTATTTATCTGCAATTCTGCAGAAAAACTTGCCAGAGGACCAAGTTATGTTCTGCTTGATCAAAAGCACATAACACCCCAGCAAACTTCTACATCCCTGCCTTCTCTTGTCCCTGTGCAATCTCCTCCCTTCCTCCCCACACAGTTAGACATCTACGGTAGCATAAAAGTCATTACAGAGCTAAAAACATTTAGAGACAAAACCCAGAGCACACAGTTATCCCAAAGAGTTGAAGAGTTCTCCATAACAATCAGGTCTGCCAAAGCAGCACCATTTCTGCCTGCAAAAATCACATCTCCTAGCACATAAAGTCAGTTGATTATACCAAATTTGCTATTTTACTGCACGTGGAAATCTGGATTTCCATTAAGAGTAAAGACAGCTGCCTGCTTGCCTGGTTTCTCCCAGTTCATGCCCGTATCTCTTGTGCTGTTGGACCCTCCTTTCCTCTTCAGCACTCCATCTGCCCCTTCATACAGGTCTTTGATTTGCCATCTGTTAGGTTATTACATGAAAGGAGGCTGTACTTGCTCTTCATTGAAAGGACTGTTAGCAGATACACTTCAGCCAGCACTGGAGACACATCCAAGGCATGCTGGCACCTCTTTCAACCTGTTCTGTCTCACTCAAACTCCATTTTGCAGCTATAGTACCCGATGTAGTTTAGCTAACCAGCATTTCCCATCCTATCAGCAAACATCTGCTCTCTTTAAAGTACCACAGTATTCTCTGTGCTGTTCACTCCTCAGAAAACCAATTGGAAACCTGGAGGCAGGTCTCACAAGTAGTATTTCTTAATTCTTTAACAGTGAAAAGACGCTGTTCTGAGTAACTAAAGTGTAAGTACATGAAGAGAAACTTGTAGTAGTGAGCAGAACTAGAGTGGGTGGTATGGAGAAGCATTTCTCAATGTTCCCAAAATGAATCAAGCTTCTCTGAAACTCTGGATGATGCATCTAGTCAGCTTGCTGTATGAGGTGAGTCTCTACATGTAGACTCTTCCAATAAATCAAGATAGCCAAACACAACAGGAGAACATAAAAGTTATCTGTCATTCCCGACACTTTACAGAGCTTCTGTCTTAACATTCAACCATTCATTTAGCCTCCTCCAAGTCTACTTCAAAATTTGCATCACTGCATGAAAATTTGTACTTGTGATTTACTGGTTTAAAAATAAATGTGTTGATGCACAAAGCAATGAAAAATAACATTTCAGGTGTGTGATATATTATATCCTATCTTCAGCATATTTTCTGAAGGGTAGGTTACCTTCTTGTTTTCATACATGTGACAGATATAAATACAGAAGGAAAAAAAAATGTGAAGCACAGTAAGGAACAAAGACAGAACTATAGATGAATTAAATTATTGCACTTTGGATTTATCAAATGGAACAATGTTCATATAATCACAAAATATCCTGAGTTGGAAGGGATCCACAAGGATCATGGAGTCCAACTCCTGGCTCCACAAAGGACCACCCAAAAATCAGACCCTGTGTCTGAGAGTCAGGCCTCTGCCAGGCTCAGTGCTGTGACTGCTGCCCAGGGGAGCCTGTCCCAGTGTCCAACCACCCTTTGGTTGAAGAACCTTTTCCTAACACCCAGCCTGGCCCTCTCCTGTCCCAGCTCCATGCCATTTAAAAGGCTCCATGCCAGCAAACCAAGGGACCCCAGCTGCTCCTCATACATCTTCCCTTCATACATATTCTATGCCCTTCACCATATAATTGTAGCCCTCTTTTGGACGTTCTCCAATGGTTTTATATTCTTCTTATACTGTGGTGCCCCAAACTGCATACAGTACTCAAGGTGAGGCCACACCAACGCAGAGCAGGACAATCCCTTCCCTCAACCGGCTAGCAAGCAATGCTGTGCTTGATACACCCCAGGATACAGTTGGCCCTGTTGGTTGCCAGGGCACACTATTGATTCATATTCAACTTGCCATTAACCAAACCTGCCAGATCCCTTTCTGCAGGGTTGCTCTCCATCCTCTTGTCCCCCAGTCTGTATGCATAGTCACAGTTACCCCATCCCAGGTGTAGAATCCAGCACTTGCACGTTACATTTCATACAATTGGGGCCCAGACCTCTATTTTGTCAAGATCTTTAAAGTACTCTCTCTACCCTCGAGGGAGTCAACAGCTCCTCTCAATTTAGTATGATCTGCAAACCTAGTATGAATTCAAATCCTGCATCCAGACCATTTATAAAAAAACACTGAACAGAAATGTCCTTAAAATGGAGCCCTGGGGACACCCCCTAGTGACTGGCTGCCAGCCTGATGTAACCCTATTTGCTATAATCCTTTGAGTTCAACCCATTAGCTCATTGTTCACCTATCTTATTATGCACTTGTATAGCTGTATGCTGAATGTTTTGTCCATCAGATTACCATGAGAATGATATAAATGTCCTCATTATACGTAGACTGTAATCTAGACCTCATGACAACACATTCAAACATCACAAGAAGGGAAGAACTGTGCCTAATATCTAATTTGAAATATTTTAATTATTTGCCATCTACTTTGGATTTGTGATGAAGTCTAATAGTGTACCTACAGCTCATCATGTAGTTACATGTAAACTTTTTAAATAAGGGAGGCAGAGTATAATTTCAAGGCATTAGTCTCTCTGCTCTCCCTCTGTCTCATTTGTCTCTCTCCAGGGGCTTTTATGTTTAGGGCTCCTCTGCACTCCTCCTACAATGGACCTACATTCAGAATTATACAAGGAATTAAGTCAAATATTATTTCTGGTGCACACTTCACTCTGTAAGCTACATATACTCAATAATTCATTCACTGTTAAAGCTTGCAATAATGATGTAAGGCATATGAAAAGCTTTTGACCTTTATGATTAAAAACTTCAATGACAGATAGGTTTTGATTAAGTGAAAAACTTTATAAAGTCATCAGTTATATGTCCAAGGACAGAAAGTTCCCAGCATCAACAGAAAAATTCTTGCAGTTAAGACTCAGACTCAGGAGGCCTTTGCTCAATTACAGTACTGACAGAGTATTCCTGTTTGATCACAGCACAAGGCATTTGGGATAATTCTCAGAAGTAATTAGGCTTTGCAGTGTCTAGGGTCATGCATCAGTGTCAAGTTTAGAACTGAGATTTCATGATCAATCCACAGCCTGAGCAAGGCATCTAAGGAAAGGACCTTCATGAACAGGGAGGAGTAAAACACAGAAAGGACTTGGGCATGTTAGCTATGCCAGCAGGGTGTTTTCATTTTAAACACCAAAGTATAACAAAAGGCAGGCATTTTTCAGGTTTTCAGGATAAAGGTAACTGAAAAGTAGAGGATGACCTTCAGACTAACTGTTTTGTTGTATGATGCCAGAGAAATTTATCTCAGATATGCCTATTCATGACATGTTGGTGTCTGCAGTTCAAATGCCTTGTTTGGCTGCTGGTTTGAGAAATCCGTAACACCCTAAAGGACAGAATGCACAATTTCAGGGCTGATTCAAAACCTCATAAAGTCAACAAAAACTTTCCACAGACTTCAGTTAATGCTTGATTAGCAACATAACTGTCAAGAGCATCAAGTCTTGTTCAATACTACTTGTTGAAGTAATACTTTCCAAAGGCTGTTGATAACAGTGGAGGTGTCCTGATCTGGATATATTCAGCAACTGTAGAAATACCACATAGGTCATGCTAACCTAACTACAGTAACTGACAAACATCCATTGCTACTACTTAGTTGGATTAACAAACAATGAATATCCACCACTTATAATGATTTGCATCATGGCTTCCTTTGATGATCCATATCATCTTATTGTTACCATTTGTTTATTGGATCCAACAGGGAAATTCAGTTGCAAAGCTTTAGTGGACAGGCATGTCTGACTTTTGGAAAAACTGTGGTGAACTTTAGTCAAATTGAGCAGAACCAGAAGCAGCAGTGATTACCCAAGACATTTAGCCTACATGATAGAACTTTTCTTAACATTAAACAACAAAAACAAAACAGTTTTTCTTGATATCCAGACATGATTTTTCCTCTCACTATTAAGTAATATTCAAAGTATTTTTTTTAATGACCTTATAGGTATATTCATTTTCACATTACTCAATGAGCCATTAGCTAGCTAAACTCTTAAATGCTTATTGCATGCATTTGTAAGTTGAGATAAAAATGTTATCAACTGCTATACCAGCTGGTATCACTCTCAGCTGCACAGGTACTGGTTTTCTAGTGGAAAGAAAATACTCTAACCTGCTGCACATTAATATGCAAGCACTAGTTCATCTTTTTAAAAATTGCCTGTCAAATAGCTTTTCTCACAAGTTCTCCAGTGAGTATTTCTTTTAAAGTGTCAAGTCCTTGTGTTCTATGTAATCTTCCCTGCATTCCTTAGTATTCAACTTTATTTTGAAGGGAACTTTGTAAAGTAGTACCTTGGTAGCCAACAAACCTCTTTCCTTTGTGCAGTCATTTTTTTTCTTTGACATTTTAAACAAACACTTTTCCCATTGGAGCCAATATAGTCAAAAAAAGTGCAAGTTGGAAGCAAGTTCTCTTATAATGATCTATTTTGTTGATGAAACACTTTTCCAATATATCTTTCAAGTTATTCTCAGGCATAGATATTCATGAGATCAGTTTGGCTTGCAGACTATTTATGCTAGCAGATAAGCAAGAAGAGCGGGGAAAAAAAACAGTATGATTGCCATAACCCAGACTGAGTCTGCAGATTAGCAGTTACAGAACAGCATGCATCTAAATGCGGGCTGAAATTTGAACAATGAACATGGAGGTTATACAAGTCATTTGGTCAAAATAAATAAATTCCAAATGCTCCCTGTTTATTCACTCACAGCATTAGTGACTCCAAGGTAAAGAATACCAATAAAATTTTAGATATATGGGAGTATAAGAGGAAAAGGGCAGACCTCTAAACAAGTAAGGTATAGAGTTTGATAAAAAAGTATCCAGATAAAATGGGTAACTTCAACTCATTAGTAGAGGTTCACTCCATGGTTGCTTTATCCAGCAGAACTCAGGATAATTGCCACTTCTCAAATGCCAATGGTCATCCTTCATATTCCAATGAATTGCTAGCCATTTCCTTTAATGTCTAGCTGGATAGCTACCATTAGATCTCTGTTAGAGATTTGACTATGAAAAGCCATTATTTTTAGATACAGATTTTTTTTTTTTTTTAATTTAGCATAAAAGTGAGCTTTAGTACCTTCCTCACATGCTCCTATATCCTATATCCTATTTCAACCCTACATGAAGCATGTCATTAGCAAGCTCTCATAAACAATGCAGTACACCTTTTGCCATTTATAAAGCTGTTCCCAAACAGAAACATTTTTAGGAACACATTGTTAAATATGATTGTTGGTTTTCTTTGCATACCTGACTGAAAATATGTTGCTTTTCCCTATAGGAAAAAAATACTCAAGTCTTTCTGACCAGACTCAGTTTATTTTCCACCAGCTATAGTTAAAACATTTTAGTTTACTGTTCTGCAGGTGTGCATCCCTTCCCCATCACTGAGCTCATAAATTACTTCCAGTCTCATCTTTCCTGTTTCTACATACCCGTCCTTTTGCAGGTAGCTTCTCTCCCCTCTCATTATCTGTGTATGTGACAGGAAAGCCCTGGCATTTCTTCCCTCTTTCTAGCACTATCAACTTGTAGGCAAGCACTTTATCAGGTAACAGTTTTCTCATTCAGTGCCCCCTCAACATTTTTCTTTTCCTACAAATATCCTGTTTGGAGGCAAAATAAATTATTACAGTAAATACTGGTATTTATATAGCACGAATTTACTGAGACAGGTATAGCAATGACTGCATCTACAGAGACACCTCAAGAATAAACTAAGCTTACATATCTGTAAAGCTAGCAAGTCACTGTACTGGCTTTATGTGGCAAAGTATTGGTAGCAGGGGCACTGCAGAGGTAGTCTTTTTGAGCAGAGCCCAGCAGCTGCCCCGTGTTAGATAGGAGCCAGCTCCAGCCAGCTCCAAAAGGCACCCGCCACTGCCCAAAGCCAAGCCAATAAGTGATGTTGTTTGTGCCTCTGTGAGAACCAATTTAAGAAAGGGAATACAACAACACAAAAGAAAGGGAATACAACATGCAAAACAGCAGCTGGGAGAGTGAGGAGTGAGGAACAGCCCTGCAGACCAGGGTCAGAGTAGAAGGAGGGCAGGAGGTGCTGCCCTCACTTGGGGAGAAGTTCCCCTGCGGCCTGTGGAGAGGCCCCTGGTGGAGCAGGCTGTCCCCCTGCAGCCCATGGGTCCCACATGGAGCAGATCTCCACGCTGCAGCCCGTGGAGGAGCCCCCAGTGGAGCAGGTGGATGTGGCCTGGAGGAGGCTGTGGCCCATGGAGAGCCCCTGTAGGAACAGGCCCCGGGCTGGAGCTGCAGTCCCACACTGGAGCAGGGGCAGAAAGCAACCATGAAGGCGCAGCAGAGATGAAGTGTCATGGTCTGACTGTATCCCCCATTCCCTGTTTCCCTGCACCACTGAGGAGGAGGAGATAAAGGAGGGTGGATGGAGGAAGGTATTTTTAGTTAGCTTTTAGTTTCGTGCTGTTCTAGTCTACTAGTGATAGGCAATAAATTATATTAATCTTCCTACACTGAGTCTGTTTTGCCCATGACAATAATTGTAACAGGCAAAACATCTCTGTTCTTATTGCAACCCTTGAGCCTTTTCCATCATATCTTCTCCCCCTTTTCCTTTGAGAAGGGGGAGAGAGAGAGTGGTTGTGGTGAAGTTCAGATGCCCACCAGGGTAAAACCACCACAGTCATTTACACCTGTCTATATCATATCCCAGAGAACTGCCATGGAAATTTCATATTTAAGCTCAATACAAAACCAAGATGCATCCTGCTTTTTCTCTAGGCCAAAGTTTCTGTTCATTAAATCTCCAATGGAAAGAATCTTTCATAGTACTTTGCTACTGCATTACAAAATTTCTTTCAATGTTGGGGTCTTTGCAGATGGTTAAGTCAAAGGTCTTAAGTCAAAGAGATATTTGCCAAAAATTATTTCATCTTCTAAAACCTTTTTTTTTTTTTAATCTTGTATTATTTTCAAAAATTAGAACAACTAAGCAATTCTAAAATATATTTTGCCATTAATGTAATTGCTTTCAGCCATATTTCTTGGGCATTTTGTATTTGACAGAAGGAAGGAAGAAATCATGCCAATTTATTTTATGCAAACAGTGAACTTGATGAACTCAGCCTATTACATGATAGCCTTGATCAATTTGTACCAGAAAATAAGTGAATCACAAGTTTTATCTGGAATGAATTATCAAAGAAAAAAGATAAAATGCTGACATTAATCTTTATCACTGTAAATAGTGTAGTCAATACTTACTGATCTTAGATTGTGTTACAGGTTATGACAATGCTACGGAGACATTGTTAGCTACAAAGGACATAAGGTGGGGGTGTTTTTCAATTTATTTCATTGGTAGGGCACCACACCTCTCAGAACACCATACGGCAAGTAGCATACCTCAGAACCTCATGGCATATGATGAGTTCCAGACAGATTGTAGGCAAAATGCATCTAGTAATTTTCATCCTCCTCCTCCAACCACCCACAAGTCATTTATTGCCTGGTTTTCTCTCTCTCAAGTTCACTGCAGTAGTGAGGTGGGGCACAATAACTGAACAGCTAGTCTTGAGACCTCACAACCCACAGAGAATCTAACTTGCTGCTATGCACATCCCTCCTGAAGTCAAAAACAGGCCATATTCTGTAACAAACAAACAAATAAATAAATAAATAAAATAAAACAAATTCTTTCTTCATTCTTTGCCAGATGGTTTTCAGCCCCCTCAGCTGCATCCTTACTTGGCCTCTGCATCTTAGAGTTCATTTCACACACCAGCTAACCAGAGGGAAAGTTCAATAACATTCACCTTTCAATGTACCCACCTGGCACAGTAAGACCAATTCCTGCTGGCACCTTATTTTTGGGTTTTCCTTCAGTTCTCATCCAATTCCAACTCATGCCTGTTAATTACAAAACACACCTCTCAAGTTCTTTCTCTAGTTAAATGAGTTGGCACACATGAAAGGTATCTTTATGAATTCAGAGCTCATTTCCCCTGCCAATTCCTGACTTAAATACAATTTTTTAAACTTCCTTCCTCCTTTACTTTTAAGAATTTTCTGTCACACTGCTTTTCAAAATGAACTTAAACGAAAGGGAAGTTTGTTACCCTTGTCTTCCTGCTGCATTTTCTGTGCTGATTTAGAAAGGCTCAGCCATGTTCACAATTCTTACCCTGCTCTGAGTAGTAGAAAAGATATACCTCTCCTGACTTTTGTCCTTCTGTCAGGAACTTTTAGCACTTTGTCAACATGGAAGACACTGATGTTATGACCAGCTTTATAGCTTCTGCATTCTGCAAAGTTCCTACCAGCCCATTGTTCTCATCAATCTGCCACATTTTCTTGCATGGTATCTTGGTTACCATATTTCCTTTTGCTGCCATTTTCTGCTTGCAGCTTCCAAACAACAGTTTTCCTTCTATTTCTTGAGCACCTCTTCACAAAGTTTGTTTTAATAGCTGCCATCTTTTCCCCAATTCACACTGAAGTTATCATAGAATGGCTTGAATTGGAAGAGACCTTAAAGATCATCTAATTCGATCCCCCCTGTGATTGACAAGGACACCTTCTGGCAGATCAGGTTGTTCAAAGCTCCATCCAGCCTTGCTTTGAACACTTCCAGGGATGGGGCATCTACAGCTTCTCTGACCAACCTGGTCCAGTGGCTCACTACAATCATAGGAAATAATTTATTCTGTATATCAAATCTAAACCTACCCTCTTTTATTTAAAGCCAGTATCCCTTGTCCTATTACTCCACTCCTGGACAAAGAGTCCCTCCCCATCTTTCCTTTAGGCCCCCTTTAGGTACTGGAAAGCCACTATAAGGTCTCCCCAGAGCCTTCTCTTCTTCAGGCTGAACAACCCCAAGTCTCTTAGCCTGTCTTCATAGAGGTGCTCCAGCCCTCTGATCTTCATGGCCCTCCTCTGGACTTGTTCTAATACTTCTTTGTCCTTCTTGTGCAGGGGGCCCCAGACCTGAACACAGCACTCCAGGTGGGGTCTCACAAAAGCAAAAAGGGGAAGAGGGGTGGAGGGAAAAAGTCACTTCCCTCACCCTGTTGGCCATGCAGCCCAGAATATGGTTGGCTTTATGGGCTCCAAACACACATTGCCAGCTCATATTAAGTTTCTCATCAACCAACACCCCCAGGACCTTCTCAGGGCGGTTAGGTGGCAAAACTGCAGGACCTTGCAAATTGCAGCCTTATCTACGTTGTTCCACATGTTCCACATGACGTTTTCCAGCTAAGGCTTTAGCCTCTCAGCAGTGTAACATAGAATCATAGAATCATTCAGGTTGGAAAAGACCTCTAAGATCATCTGGTCCAACCATCCCCTTACTGCCAATGCCACCCACTAAACCATGTCCCTAAGCACCATGTTCAAACTTTCCTTGAACAACCCCAGGGACGATGTCTACCATGATCCCCAATACCTTTTCTGAAAACATCACTTCCAGCCATCTGTCTTCCAGCATCTACCAGTACATGAGATTTCTCCTCTCCAGTTACAGGTCACAGCATTTGCTTTTGTTGAACTGCACAATGTTCCTGTCAGCTCTTTTCTCCAGCTTGTTATGCTGAGTTGATTTAATTTCATAATGATTAAAATTTATTGTTGCTGAAGAGTCACTGCAAAACACATGAATTGCTTAACATGGTTTAAAGCTCTCTCTTAAGTACAAGAAGATGTCTTAAATGGGCTTCTAACATTTTACTGTTATAAGATACATGAACATGGAGTCTTGCATGATATATATTTGACCTTTCACAAAACGGAAAAGTTCCAAAATATGATTTCTCTCAGGGACATCCCTTTGAGTGTTCTGAGCAATAGAATTATCAGAGCTATTTTTTTAGCCCTACTTTTCATGAAGGAGAAAAAGGTTTTCCTCATAGCTTCCTTAAAAAGGTCTATCTAGGAAGTGTAGTAGACAGTACTTCTATGTGTAGGTTCTGACATGCAGTGCTTATAATCATTCCATTTGAAGGATCTCATTAACAAAGTTTACCTAACTTTAGGATTTAATGAATAGGCTTTTAAAAGGCTTTGATATGGTCTTTCTCCACATTTTTCTCTCTAAATTGGAGAGGTATGGATTTGAAGGATGGACTGTTAGGTGGATAAAGAATTGGTTGGCTAGTTGCAGCCAAAGGGTTGTGCCCAGCAGTTCTATGTCTGGGTGGAGGCTGGTCACAAGTGGTGTCCCTCAGGAGTCAGTCTTGGGACTGGTGCTCTTCAGCATCTTTATCAATGACAAAGATGATGGAATTGACTGCACCCTCAGCAAGTTTGCAGATGACACCAAGCTGAGTGGTGCAGTCGATACAATAGAGAGAAGCGATGCCATCCAGAGGGACCTGGACAGGCTGGAGAAGTGGGCCCATGAGAACCTAATGAGGTTCAACAAAGCCAAGTGCAAGGTGTTGCACTTGGGCTGGGTCAATCACAGGTATTTATATAGACTGGGTGAAGAACTTGAGAGCAGCCCTGTGGAGAAGGACTCGGGAGTCCTAATGGATGAGAAGCTGGACATGAGCCAGCAGTGCATGCTTGCAGCCTGCAAGGCTAACTATGTCCTGGGCTGCATTAAAAAAGGGATGGCCAGCAGGGAGAGGGAGGTGATTGTCCCCCTCTGCTCTGCTCTTGTGAGGACTCCCACCTGGAGTCCTGTGTGCAGGCCTGGGGCCCCTAGCACAAGAAGGATGTGGAGCTCTTGGAACAGGTCCAGAGGAGGGCCACTAAGATGATCAGAGGGCTGGAGCACCTCTCCTGTGAAGAAAGGTTGAGGGAATTAACTTGGAGAAGAGAAAGCTATGGGGAGATCTCATTGCGGCCATCTAGTATTTGAAGAGAGTGTATATGAAGGAGGGGGAATGCCTGTTTACATGTGTTAATAGTGACAGAACAAGGGGGAATGGTTTTAAACTAAGACAGGGGAGATTTAGGAGGAAGTTTTTCACTCAGAGGGTGGTGAGGCACTGGAACAGGTTGTCCAGAGAGGTTGTGGATGCCTCTTCCATGGAGGCATTCAAGGCCAGGATGGGTGCGGCTCTGGGCAGCCTGCTCTCTCAGGGCAACCCTGCCCAGAGCAGCATGGGTTGAAACTAGGTGATCTTTAAGGTCCTTTTCAACCCAGGCCATTCCATGATTCTATGATATGATTCTTTTCATACTTGTTATGAGAAAACGCTTTTACTCTATGCCCATTTTATTTTTGTTTTCAGAAAAGCTTTAAAAGCTGTACAACACATTTTTACTTTCTTATGGCTTGCAATAAGATAAAGATTATTTGTTCTGAGAGTATATTGCAGACTGCATTCAAAACCTGAGACACCATTTTGCTAGCTGCTCTATAAAACCAATAGAACACCATACCAAAGTTTTTTCTTTCTGTAATGAAGATGGAGAAGACAAAAATGCTTAACCTTTATGAATTGCCATGGTGTTTCCTTACATCTTTCTGTGACCCCTAAGATGTATCATGGTGGTCACATCCTCAGTTGATCTAAATAATTTTTTTGTTCCATGCTTGATCAGTTGAGTGAAAGCATTTTGCACCATCTGAGAAAGTGGTCCTTTTTGTAATTTATATACTCATAGAGTATTTATTTTTATTTTAAATAATAGGAAACAAACAAACAAAATTACCTTATGCACTGTGCTATTCATACGTGGACAGAACAATAAGATTGGCCAACTATACGACTACCCACCTGCAGTCTGTCACCTGCATTTGTTCCAAAATACATCACACAGCCACCATCTGTCAGTCATGTACTGGGTCTGACTGCAATGGAGTTAACTTTCCCCACAGCAGCCCATAGCTCTGCATGGCAAGCTCTGCACTTGTAATTAGGATAGCACTGGTATCACACCAGTGTATTGTCTATTGCTGAGCAGTGCCGGCACCAAGACTCTCTCCAACTCCCCCAGAAAACAGTAGGCTGGGGGTGGGAAAGAGATGGGGAGGTGACATCACCAGGGCATCTAACCTAAGGAATATTCCATACCACATGGTGTCATACTCAGCAATAAAAGGTGGGAAAGGGAAAGGAGTGGGGGGCTCTCATTATGAAGACATCTGTCCTCCCAGACAGCCACTACAAGTATTGAGACTCTGCTTTAGGGATGTGGCTGAGAATCACTCGTGCATTAGAAGTAGAGAATAATTTTCTCTCTATCTTTCCTTCCACACAGCCTTTTCTTGTTATTTTTTCCTCTTTCTTTTTCATTTAATTAAATTATCCTTCTTTCAACCCATAAGCCTTTTTCTTTCCCATTATACTTTCTCCCCCACCTCTCTTCTCTTTGAGGAGGGGGAGTGAGAGAGGGGCTGTGGAGTTTGGCTGTCCATCAGGGTGAAACTACCACAGCAATTTATGTGTTTTCCAATATTGAAGAATGCATTTTGTGCCATGTTGTGAAAGGCCAACAAAAGTTATTAGATATTGGTTAGCATTGCAAACAAATTTAATTTTCCTTTTTTTTTTTTTTTTAAATCTGTTATGCAACAGACTTTAATAAATAGTCGGGAATTGGTTGATGATTTGGCATAGGAACAAGCTTATGCTTTATTCAATTAATTCAGTAATTTTGTAATTTTTATGTTTTATTTTTTGCTTTACCAAAAAGCCCAATATTTCTTTTTTTTTTTTTTTCCCATTTGGTTATTAAAGAAGCTTAAAACAGAGACAGTTCCAGGACTAAAGGACTAAAGGCCTACATTTTAGATTTATAAACGCTGCTAGGGTCCATATTAAGGATGAGAACAGCTCATTACCTATGAGTAGCCAAGGGGAGCATCAGGAAATGAAGAGAACCTAATAGTACTTCTATAATACAGAAGGAATTAAGAGGTAAATGAAAAGCAGAGGGAATTCTTTGTCTAACAGACTTCAGCAAGTTTCCAGTTTCTGGTTAAAATTGAGAATAATAGTACATACAGGTACAGACTCTTTAAAGAGAGTGCATACAAATATAAGGATAGAACCAGCCTCCAACCTGAAGACTGTTAATGAAAGTCAGAAAGCATCACAGGCCGGGTATATCACCCTTTCATTTTTAGATGCAAGAGAACAGGGAAGCAGAAGATTTGCTGGGCCTCTTTTAATCCTTAATACGTAGAAGCATGTTAATGATTCCATAGAGTTACTTACAGTGGCAGTCCAACTATCAAATCTTCAACGATCATCTGACAGTTAGATTGCTCTTACCTTCTTTTGTGCTTAAATATGGCAATGAAATTGGGCTTAATAAAGTAAGCCCAGCCAATACTTTTCCTAACTTGAAAACTGTCATGTGCTTGGTATAACGAATAACACTCAGCGCTCCAGTTTACTCCATAAGACCCATGTATACCAAAACATCAATATTTAATCACAGAATAGAGTAGCTTACAATGTAGCAGTCTTAAATTTTCCAGGTATTAATTTTTAAGTGTTTATATCAGACTAACACATTGCTCAGGTCCACAGAACAGGTAGTGATCCAGGACTCATTTGTTTGCCCATCAGCATCACTCATGCTTTCCCAATGGCTGCTGCCTTTGAAAGAAACTACATGTATTAATTTTTCTTGGACTTAGAGAAGAATGTATGCTAGAGGCATACAGATATAGATAAAAATGTACTTAACATTAATTGTTCTTTTGTATGACATAATTTAAAAATATTGATTGCAGTCTATAATTGAATATTTGCATCTTCTTATGTATAATAAGAGTCTTATTTAGGAAGTGATGTTTTATTCTCTTGCAGGAATGTTAGGTAAAGAAAAATATTCAGACGTGTTCTTTTCCTTTCTGAAATGTCTCTGTATGCTGATGGAGAATTAAGATCACAAGAATATGCTTGTAAATACATTTACATAATAAATAATCAAAACCTTTGGATAGTTGAGGTCTGACTCATTGCTCTTTCTTTACTGATATTCCACTTCATTTTCAGTATTCACATAATTTGCATACTAGCTTGAAGATGTGTAGCAAAGAAACTGTCTTTGAATGATCTAGAATTTGTATCATAATTATAATTCACTTGATTTTGCATTTTAAATTACCTACTTTACCAATTCTGGAATGTTAAGTCACTTTATATCTAGAAGCATGATCTCATTTTACATTTGATGACCTATGATTTCTGACAGTAAGGCAAGCATTTCTTTGATTGAGATAGCATACAGGTAGAATGAATGAATATATAGTATAAATATCTCCATATTTACTATGAACTTTTTTTTTTTTTTTTTTTTTTTTTTTACTTTTTACGTTTTACTATGCTGAAATTAAATTTCTGGATCAAAAATCTGTAAGCTTTATTTCATATTGAGAAGTGGAAGAACACTATCATATTTATTATTTTAACAGTCCAACAGTTAGAAATATAGGAAATTAAAACTAGATGAATGAAAATAAATTCATGGCTAAAATAATCTAATACTTAATCCAGTGACACTGCATAAGTAAATTGTCCACTGAAGCTTCAGTCTATGTCCTGTAAATTCCTATAAAACCTAACTATTATCTTAATACCTTTTAGAATATGTATTAAAGTGGGGATTGTAAGCTCTTTGGGACCAGAAAATAAAAGTGCAAGCTTAAGAAAAAAAAAAAAAAAAAAACCTTCCCTTGGGAATCTCTCTTTCTAATTTTGTGGAAATCAGTATAATGCAGGTGAGGTTTTTCCACTCTGGTATTTTATTTTACTTTTTCCAAATTCCTATGAATTTATGACTATACTTCTTTTTATCCTATTTAAACTGTTACCTATTTTAATTGCAGAATTACAGAATAGTTGAGGTCAGAAGGGACCTCTGGAGGTCATCTTGTCCAACCCCACATCCTTGATAAACTTTTAGGATCAGTGACATTCTGGCAATAAATTCCACAGAGTAGTTCTGAATCACACTTTAAAAGCATTTCTATTTATCAAGCTGAAGAGCATTTTTTGGTTTTGTTTACTTTTATTTCACAGTACAGTCCATCATTCACCAATGAGAAAACAGAAAAACAAAATGCCATAGATGACAGTCTCAAAAGATAGAATACAGATCAAATTCTAACTACACAACAAACTCAAAAAATTTGCATCTTTTCCACAGCTTTAATGTTTACAAGGTGAAAGGGGCAGATTTGTTCCCTCTAGATCTTTGAATTTAAAAATATGGATATTCTAATTCAATAGAGATATGGTCAGTAAAATACTGTATCAGATTCAGGTAACAGACTCTGCATCATCATTTAGATTAACACATGCATATTATTAAAAGGTGACATAAACATTAGTGAATCTGACTTACATAATGCATGCTATAATGACATTTTAAATTAATATATAATAACATATATAATAGATTATATACTATATAATTATACAAGTATATATAATACATATATAATAGCTTAATTATGTAAGTTTATTATAATCACATAGTATTAACATGCTATGCAATTATCATATATGCTATATAATTTATACATAATTGCTGCAACTAAATGTAGTTGATGGTAGGGAAAGGGAAAGTGTAAAGCTTGTTACACTGCTTAGAATAATGCGTGTCACAACCAGCTGCTGACAGTTAAGTTCTGCTGCACTTCCTTATTCTAAGAAATTGAGGATTATTTGTATTACATTTATTACTTTTCATGCTACCAACAGTTGTGAAGGCACTTTGGAACTGTTGATTCAGTACCATTTATAAGGTATTTGTCTTTTTGGTAGCACAGACTTTTTCAGATCAATAAAATATGAAGATAAATGGTGATAAATGAATAGTTTTTTAATTCCCTTTAAATCTAGCTTTATTATCACACTTATTTATTGTTAGTTCTTCAGAGCACAAAGAAGCTGCCTCATCCTTCATATCCATTGAAGGCTATACTCCTTTGCAGGCCAAAACACACCAATACCAGATTTCTTATTAAAGAGATTATCACAGAGGCACTGTTTTATCTGACAAATGAATCATAGACCTAAAAATAAAGAGTGTTATTACTCTTACTAGAAAATCCATTTAATCCATGTGCTTCTGTTTTTCTGTCAATAGAAAGGGCATTCATTTTGTCTCTCACAGCAAGATACAAAGCTTAATCAATGGCTAAAATATTCTGCCAGTGTTTAGTTCTTGCTTGAATCACTGAAGCCTCACCATTTTTTTTCCAAAAAACAGGAATTTAGACTTGACACTTGGGTCCTGAAATGGTTTGGAAAAAAATATGTTTAAGCCATCTATTGGTAACCCATCATTTTTACTTTAGATGGATTTTTTTTTTTTACTTACAGAAAAAGTATCCCCAGCTTATACGTACAGAACTGGTTAGAAAATTAGATAGTAGCATCTGTATAAATATACACTAATATTATCCTCTTCCCTGTCAATAAGAGAATATGCAGGCAGATTAATTCTTAGTTTTAATTATATTTTTTATTTCATTGAAGTTTAGTCTTTTTTTTTTTTCTGCTGCTTTTGTACCTCATTAGTCATGATCAAAGTGTATTCCTCTTAATAGTGCCTTAATGTGATGCTTTGATCACATTCTCTGACTAATTGAAAGTCCGTTAACTAAATTACAACAGAGCCTGGTGCATTTGAAGTTTTTGGATCCCTTTTCCTGAGGCCATTTTACTCCAACAAACTTGGGGTATTTAAATGAGTTTCCCAGGAGCCTAGCTGCTCTGGACTTCTGCTGTAATTGACAGAAACACCTTCAGTGAAAAGTGAATCAAGAATCTTGAGAAGATGATTTGGCACTTCTGTGGTCCAAGCATTTCTCAGGTGATCTATTGATGAGAAAAGATGTTAATGGGAACCTGTATCTGAAGCTAGGAAACCTATTTAAAAGTTCCTAGCAATAACTAGGATTTGGTTTGTATAACAAGAATTTGGCCATGATCCTTGTCTTCCTTACAAGGGACTATTTTAATTCTTATTTATGGCTATCAACCAACAATGAAATACATTCATCCATGAGTTATAAGAGCACCTCTCTGTAGGCTCAAGAATAAACACCTTAAGCATAGGTCTTACATATATATGTATATAATAAATATGTCTTGCACTTCCATACACAGTGTATTCTACCAGTTTCAACTATTTATATTCTTTCTTTCTTAAAGCCATCTTTAAGGCTTAAGCCACCTTACTAGCAGAAATCTTTTATCCAAAGGAGAGGATAGAGCCCAAAATTTTGCCACAAAAATTTACTCAAATCAGTGTTATCCCATATAAGTAGTTCTGTTATTAACTTGTTTCTACCTCTGAAAAGTGTTTGGTGAGGGATCCATCAAACATGGGCATATGATGGGCAAGACAATGAGCATAGACACAGCAAGGCCACATGATTGAGTACTACATATTCAAGAATCAGTAACTGCTTCAGATGATGGAACAACAAAGTTTGGTAGGCAGTTAGGAACCCCCACAGGAAAAGAGTGTCAAAATCCTCATTAGTTAGAGGTTGATTTATATTCCCTCTGTGATAGCTCAGTGGTAAATAATTCCTAAGCAATGTTACATGCTTTTTTTTTGCTATCCTAGAGACATATTCCAAAAGATGTCATTCATCTCATTGCTATTAATAGTCAACATACTGAGTATTAGGTGAATTAAGGCATAGTAGTCGTTAATTTACAAAACTTAAAGGCAAGAATCTTTGCAGTGTGTCGTATTAACTTCCACCCTAAAAAACGGTGTGCAGTCAGTTCAAGTTAAATCCTGTGACACTACTCCATGCAAAGCCATGCCATACACTTCATCAGAAGCAACCCAATCCTGCAACACAGGCAGTATATGAGAAGCAGGGAATGTATCCTTTGAATCAGCATTTTTTTTGTGTGTGTATGTCCAGGCACCAATTTCTTGGACATTCCCTGCTTATTTCATCTTGTCAGCCTCTGGGGCTGAAAATATCTAGAATTAGGGCTACCAGCCTTGCTGAGAAGCTATACGAGCACAGATGCAAGACAAACAAGTTGACAGCAGTGTTGTGCGTCTTCTGACTGAATGGGATCACTCAAAACAAAACTGGAGATATGACAGCTTGTAAAAGTTCCATCTACACAGTGATCATGTTTCCATAACCCAAAAAACTGTTTAAAAAAGCAGTAAGCAATCAAAATAAAACTAGTAAAATATTAGACAGTTCATCAGTGGTTTTCAAATGTTCTCCTCCACTAGTGTTTAAGCAAGCTTTTTCCTATAATTCTTGGAATGTGCTCCTTACCCTGTAGTTTTGTACCTTGCAGTGAGATTTGATTCTCATCAGGACAGTCTTTGCATCTCTTTCCTATTCAGTGGATATATATTTATTGTTCATTTGTGTAGCTGCTCAGACACTCACAATTAGCACTTTCATTTTCTGCCAGTTGTTTGGTCACATCTAATCATTCTGAAAGGTAAAGAAAATCTTTTTGAAAAATCATTGAGTTTTCAAAAATGCATCCTGACAATTTTATTTGGCTTTATAATTTATTGTGCTCATTTTCCTACCCCTGGCAATGAATTCTAACACTTATTGCCATACAAACCTCAGCTGCCTCTTATTCAGCTGATATATGTTCCACATAAAGATGCCACTGAGTCTTAAATGTCTTTACTAAAGCAAAGGGTGGTAGGTTCACAGTGATAGGACCTGGTCTGTCTCTGTTGTATGAAATTATACTCTGCTTCCATTTCCAACACTGAAGCTTGCTCCTGACTATAGCAGTAAGTCTTAATCCTAACAAAAAGTCAAATTTTAACTCTTGAAAATCCAATTGTATTTTTTGTAACCATTTAGAGTTAAAAAAAAAATAAATAAATAAATTCAAAAGCACCTTAGACTTTGTTAGTGTGATCTTAACACAGCTCAGGAGAAAATTAGAAGATGCCACAATTTCAAGCACAGACGTCAAAACAGCCCATTTAGACATTATTTCACTGGTTTATTTGATGATATTGGATGCTTGTGAAGGAAAGGTAGAATCTCCAAAGACAAATAATGTAAATCAGTCTTCTCGCTGCTGACCTAGCCAGGATGCACAAGCAGATGTGTTGTCTTTCTTGGCAAACCATCTTTGGCAGGCTGACACGTACTCAGAGAAGGCAGGAATCAGAGCAAGGGCAAACTGTCAGAAAGCAGAAAAGCTGAAGTTTTACAGCACAGAAACAAGAGAACTCCTGCAACAGCTTATGAAATGTTGGGTGCCTCTCAGGCTGGCAAACAGTTCAGAGGAGGATGTAGAGAAGCTGTGAACCACAGGAACACTGCAGAAGGAGGAATTGAGAACTGCTAACGAGTCAGCAGATGTGGTAGCTGGATTCTGACAGGTTCACATTTTACATATAGGAAACTGAGGTAAGATAGAGGCAAGCCTCAAAGCTTGTGGGACACAGGACTTGGAGCTAGCCCAGGCTTTTAAAAAAATAATAAAAATAATGCTTTGGGCAGTGAGTTAACCCAGATCAAGAGATGCAATTGTTCTCCTACAAGCCTGCTGCAGTTTGAACATTATCTACTCCTCAAGGAAGTTCTGCCACAAGAATCTGTGTGTTTATATGTCTCTGGGGAGAACATGTGCCATCAACCAAGACAAAACAGAATCTGATTCTGAAAAACAGATCTTTAAAAGGAGTGGACAAGCCCTACCTTCAAATTGTCTTTAACAGAGTTTTCCCTGAAGAGCACAGGAGAAAGGGATTTTACTCCATACTGTTACGGAACCATACATAGCAAGCATACATACTCACCTGCCTACCCACTCTGCATTGTATCCAAGTGATTTTCTAGCAGCAACTGAATCAATTCAGTGCTTTCCAGCTCTACTGAATGTCACAAATAGTTTGGACTATATCATGGGAAACCTATTGTCTATTTCAGGTCATTCTCCCAGGCTTATATCTTCTCTATAATGAACTACTTCATGGTAAAGAGGCTGTTAATCTTCCAGCATAAAATTCTCCCTGTACATAAATTAAGGTTTTGAAAATGAACTTAATAATAATTAAATAATTAATAATTAAATAATTAATAATTAAATAATAACTTTTCTGACTATATATCATTTTATCTTTGCTTCCACATAAATCTAAGTGAAAGAATAACATGAAATTAAGTAATCATTACAAAAATTACCTTTGATTTTACATAGTTTTGATATAAATTTGTATTCTGTCTCCATGTATTTAAAATATAAGGAAGCACCAACTTGGTCCTATTTCAACAGTGGTCCCAGTTCAGGTCCACTTCTACGTGTATTCAGCTGCACAGACAGCAAAAGAGGCATAGTACTTTTTGACAATAATATTCTAAAGCATAGAGAGGAGATGCAACAGAACTGGGAATTTATCTCAGACATAAGCAAGTATGAAATTCAGTAAGATATTAAATCAAATCAGCAACAGAAATGACCGTTTTTCATTTAGACTGAAACTGAGGTGAAGTACTCTGAAGAGATAGATAATGAGATGACTCAAACATCTGACAAATGTCAGTGGGCTCAGGTGTGCTTTGTATTGAACTTGCTGGTCTTAATACAGCAAATATGAGCATTTATAAATATATTCAAAGTTTCACCAGCTCACCAGCAAGTAAACAAATAAAAATAGCTCATTGATTTACAGATATGTCAGGGTTTTTAAAAAGGGAAATTTGAGTAGCTGGGTGATAGGAACAGTTTCTGTGGTAGCTACCACATTAAGCATTTTTTTTCCCAGCCTAGCTTAATTATCTTGTTAAAGAGGTTGTTGGCATATTTTGCAGCAACACCAAGTCTGACAAAATCTGACAAGAGTTAAAATTGCATATTCTTCTGTCTCAGTCCTTGGAAGTGATGTGAGGAATAATAGGTTTACCCAGGTTTTAGTTGCTAGAGGGAAGCCAACATACATGTGGATAGGAAGCTTGTGTGTTCCTCCCAGAGCATACTTGTCCATAAACTGCTCCCTAGGCCATCACATCTCTGGCACAGGTGACTGCCAACAGGCATTTTAATGTAGCTGAGTAGTGAGCTAGATCATGTAATGTTGCCTGAGTTGCTCAGGTTGTATGACGGGTGTCCTTGCCAGCAGGTAATAGCAGACTGCAGCAACTGGGTAGTGTGTTTCTCCTGTAGACTCGCCAGAGCATGTGGACCCAAGGGAAGTGCAGTGTCACGTGCAGCTTAGCATCACCTATCTGTGCTGCTCACAGGCTCCCTGCACCAGGTGCAGCTCATAGTGGGAAACAAGCCACTTTGCTCCATGGTGAATGTGCTGTGTAGTGGTGTCTGAGGGGAAAGAAAATGTTCCAGTCTCTCACTGACACACAGAATGAAAGTTAAGAGGACTGATGACCACTGACCTGTTTTAGTTTGGTTACAGTAAATCGTAACTTGAAGCACAGACAATGCAGAAAAGGCTTCATCAGTGGAGAAAGGCAAGGAAGTTTGTGTTTTGATGGCGCACCTCATCTACCATGAGCTGTTAAGAAGGTATTCCCCATGATAAAGGGTATGCTTATGTCTCCAAACCTAGATCTTTTAAACCCCAGATACTGTTTTGCAGATGCTCTCAGTTTTCAATCATGACATCATTGGGTTCCTGTGTATACATATTTTTGATCTTTTAAGTCTATCACATCTATTACCAATATATTATTTCAACTGTTCACTGGGAAATGGTCTGGAGATACAGCCAAATATTAGTGTGTGAAATGACAATATATTAATATCTCAAGTCTGTTGACTCTTAATGCTTCCACTACATTAAATCTCAGAGCACCTAAATGACTGACAAGAAGATTTTGCTTCATCATGGAAATTTTGCTCCAAATTGAATATATTGCTTGCACCTAACTCTGCCAGGATTTCCTTTAATTCCCCATATTTTTGCTTTCTAGAGGATCATTGGTTATCTATACCTAACTCCAGACAAAGGACAGTAAGGACAAGAATGTGTCTTCTCCTCGGTCCTTCATCCCTGTTCTTACCTTTCTACCAAAAGAGTAGGGAGAATGGAAAGAGTGGGAATGTAAGGACTTACATTTCTTTTCTGTCTGTGGAAGCAGAAATACAAGTTTCAGAAGAATGCTGCAACAATTAAACCAAATAGTTATACAGAATAAATATTGGATGAGGAGGAGGGCAGAAATTAAATCTCTTAGCATAGCCATCTGGAATTAGGGGATACTGATTTCAGTGAGTACTCTAATGGATGTCTTTATTTTCAGCTTTCCTAGCAGCTAGCTGAGGTGACTTCTTGTTCACCTGAATGTCCGCTGTGATTTGTGCTTGCTGCATCCCAAACTTCCCCTGTGTTTTGGAGAGAGCTTTATAAAATTCACAGAGCTAAGCACATGCAAATTCCTTATAAAATATAGAAGAGCTGTAGGCACTTTAGGAGGGATTAGAGGGAGAAGAGGATTAGCCACTGTTCTGAGCAGGAAACCTCCAAAAAAAAGCCGTTTAAGGATTGAAATCAAACAAGTGTTCAAGGTAGAGTGGCATTTTAAATACCACTGCTGCTGGAACAGGGCACATTTGCTCTAATCTATTCTTTCTCCAGATATCTAACTCATAACTTGAACTCTGCCAGGCACCCAAAAAACAGCTGCTGCTAAACCTGAGCTTTTAGCTGTTAGGATTTGTCTGGTTTGTTTTGTTGGGAGAGTGTCAGTTATTTTGTGGTTTTCAGTTGTTTTTTGTTTTTGTTTTTGTTTTTGCTATTAAAGCACTAGCATGCTTTAAGGTGATAATAAGTTGTTTATTTATAATGGTTAATTAAGAGGTTTGCAAAACAATTATGCTGAATGTTAGTCTGGAGAGAAAAGAAAGTATTAAAACAGAAATGACCACAATATATGTTAATAATAATAATTAAAAAAAATATTAAATATAGGAATTGCAAATTGGATGTGAAAGTAGGACCTCCTTTGCATCATTCACAAATAAAAATAATTTGAAATTAATGAAAGACATTTTATTTTCTGGTTCTGAAAGACAAAAACAAGATAAACTGTACAGATGCAAGAAGTACAGGTCTGTAAGTTATTTTATTGCAAATCAATTGATTTTGTGGGGAAATCTGGATGCTGAAAAGGACATTGGCACTGTCTTAATTTAATTCAGTGAGAAGCCTTCACCAGTTCCAGAAAAATACTTCCCAAGTATTGGTCACTTAAAATTAAAAAGGAAGTGATGCCAAAAACATGTCATATTATAATAAAGCATAAAACAGACAGTATTTTTATTCTTTTTATGTCTATATTCAAATATCTATTAAGCATATTGAGATTTAACTATGCATGCCCATTAAGGATACTTGTAAATGGTGATATCATTGCAGTTTGCATTTGAAAAATATCAGATTAGACAGACATCAATTCAGATTTAAATTAATATATACATGCAAAGGAACTAGCTCAGTAGGTCTCTTTTGATATATTAAAAGACTGTTTTGGCATCAGCAAAAATATAAGGGACCATCTCTGAATTGTTAGTTATTTTACTGATTTGTATTTTGACAGATTTTAAAATGTATTTGCTGGTGGCTACACCTGTCAGAAGAAATGAGCAGAGAGACTTTGGACTTAGTTTTACTTAATTCAATCCTGAAGTCCTAAAAATTTCCACTGCCCTGCCATCTAATCCTCAAAATGTCCTCTGTATAACAGTTTAGGGGTTACAGCTTCTTCCTTTAAATTACACAAACAGTTTTGTATTCAGAAACCAGAACTGGAGAATCTGTTCTTCAAGGTGAAAAATGCTGCAGCCTAATGTCACAAGAAGGTTCTCATCTATGCTTAATGAATCTTTTGTCTTCCTGCCTTTGGCACAGTTTCATAGAAAGCACAGAAAACCCGTGCGGTTTGAGAGTCTGGGTGTTCTTCCAGGACAGAGGTTTTAAAACTCTTCAAGCAGAGGATGGAAACATGAGCTTCCTACTTCCTGAATATGTGGTTCCTGTACTAGTTTACTGTACAAACCTACATTTTAAAACTAACTCACTCTTTGCTTTATCAAAAAAAAAAAAAAAAAAAAAAGTGTGCTAACACATTTACAGATTGCAGCATCTAGATCTTGACTGGATAGATAGAATTCCCTTCAACTTTGACTGTACCACACCAAAGACAGACTTTTAGAAAGATTTTGGCTAGCTGTAAGCAACTGCCAGCTAAGTAAGTTGAATTTGTTGAACTTTTAGCTCTGTATACTGAACAAAACTCTCTTTTCAAGGGTCTGTGTCTTAGCCATATGGGTATCTATGGGGTATCTAAGGATAGCCCTCTGTATTCTTTGTTGGTTTTGGCACAAGTTAAAGACCTCATTTGAAAACCTAATCCCTTATGATATAATATTTTATTAAAATATAGATATATTATGAATAATATATAAAAATATAAAATATATAACATATAATATATAGTATATAATATATATCGCCACTTGCCGAGGCGATTGGCTCTGGGGCAGACGCATTCTGCAGCGGAGCGGGGGATCGGACAGGCAGGGCTAATTTTTCTGTCACCGAGCCCACTCAAGGGAGCCGCCAGGACCCGGCAGCCCTCTCGAGGGAGGTGAACGAGGCGAGAAGGAGGTGTAGGCAGAGCCAGCAGCGACCCCTCCCCGGCCGTTAGAGCTGTGCCAGGGGTAACAATGGCTAGGCTGGGAGAGAAGGCAATGGCCCAACTGAAGTGCATCTACACTAATGCACACAGCATGGGTAACAAACAGGAGGAGCTGGAAGCCATCATGTGGCTGGCAGGCTACAACTTGGTTGCCATCACGGAAATGTGGTGGGACCACCCTCATGACTGGAGTGCTGCAATGTCTGTCTATAGGCTCTTCAGAAGGGACAGGCAGCATGGAAGGGGTGGTAGTGTGGCTCTCTATATCAGAGAGAGTTTTGATGTCGTGGAACTTGAGGCTGAGAATGATAAGGTTGAGTCCCTATGGGTTAGGATCAGCAGGAAGGCCAACAAGGGAAGCATCCTGGTGGGGGTCTGTTATAGACTGCCGAACCAGGATGAGGAGACTGATGAGGAGTTCTACAGGCAGCTGACAGAAGTTGCAAAATCGTCAGCGCTTGTTCTCATGGGGAACTTCAACTTCCCAGATTTATAAATCCTGGAAGCACAACACAGCCCAGAGAAAGCAGTCTAGGAGGTTTCTAGAGAGTGTGGAAGATAGCTTCCTGATGCAGCTGGTTAGTGAGCCTACCAGGGGAGGTACCCCGCTAGACCTTCTCTTCACAAACAGAGAAGGACTGGTGGGAGATGTGGTAGTTGGAAACTGTCTTGGGCAGAGTGACTATGAAATGGTAGAGTTCTCCATTCTTAGAGAAGACAGGAAGGGGACCAGTTAAACCTCTGTATTGGACTTCGGGAGGGCCGACTTTGAACTGCTCAGGACACTGGTTGGTAGAGTCCCTTGGGAGGCGGTTCTGAAGGGCAGAGGAGTCCAGGAAGGCTGGGTGCTCTTCAAGAAGGAAATCTTAATGGTGCAGGAGCAGTCTGTCCCCACGTGCCCAAAGACGAGCCAGAGGGGAAGAAGACTGGCCTGGCTGAACAGAGAATTGTGCCTTGAGCTTAAAAGGAAAAAGAGGGTTTACAATCTTTGGAAAAGAGGGTGGGCCACTCGGACTATAGGGATGTTGCGAGGCTGTGCAGGGACAAAATTAGAAAGACCAAAGCTCATCTGGAGCTCAATCTGGCTGCTGCCATCAAAGACAATAAAATATGTTTTTACAAATACGTCAGTGCTAAACAGAGGACTAAAGAGAATCTCCAGCCTTTACTGGATGCAGGGGGGAACTTAGTTACAACGATGAGGAAAAGGCGGAAGTGCTTAATGCCTTCTTTGTCTTTAGCGGCAAAACCAGCTGCTCTCTGGATACCCAGTACCCTGAACTGTTGGAAGGGGATGGGGAGCAGAATGTGGCCTTCACTATCCATGAGGAAATGGTTGGTGACCTGCTACGGCACTTGGATGTGCGCAAGTCGATGGGGCCGGATGGGATCCACCCAAGGGTACTGAGAGAACTGGCGGAGGAGCTGGCCAAACTGCTTACCATCATTTATCAACAGTCCTGGCTATCAGGGGAGGTCCCAGTCCACTGGTGACTAGCAAACATGACACCCATCTACAAGAAGGGCCGGAGGGCAGACCCGGGAAACTATAGGCCTGTCAGTTTGACCTCAGTGCCAGGGAAACTCATGGAGCAGATTATCTTGAGTGTCATCACGCAGCACTTACAGGGCAACCAGCTGATCAGGCCCAGTCAACATGGGTTTATGAAAGGCAGGTCCTGCTTGACGAACCTGATCTCCTTCTATGACAAAGTGATGTGCTTGGTGGATGAGGGAAAGGCTGTGGATGTGGTCTACCTTGACTTCAGCAAGGCTTTTGACACTGTTTCCCACAGCATTCTCCTCAAGAAACTGTCTGCTTCTGGCTTGGACAGGTGTATGCTTCGTTGGGTTAAAAACTGGCTGGATAGCCGGGCCCAAAGAGTCGTGGTGAATGGAGGCAAATCCAGTTGGAGGCCAGTCACTAGTGGCGTTCCCCAGGGCTTGGTACTGGGGCCAGTCCTCTTTAACATCTTTATTGATGATCTGGATGAGGGCATCGAGTGTACCCTCAGTGAGTTTGCAGATGACACCAAGTTAGGTGCATGTGTCGATCTGCCCAAGAGTAGGAAGGCTCTGCAGGAGGATCTGGATAGGCTGCACCGATGGGCTGAGGTCAACTGTATGAAGTTCAACAAGGCCAAGTGCCGGGTCCTGCACCTGGGGCACAACAACCCCAAGCAGAGCTACAGACTGGGAGGTGAGTGGTTGGAAAGCTGCCTGGCAGAGAAGGACCCGGGAGTATTGGTGGATAGTTGGCTGAATATGAGCCAGCAGTGTGCCCAGGTGGCCAAGAAGGCCAACAGCATCCTGGCTTGTATAAGAAGCAGCGTGGCCAGCAGGGCTAGGGAAGTGATTGTCCCCCTGTACTCAGCTCTGGTGAGGCCGCACCTCGAGTACTGTGTTCAGTTTTGGGCCCCTCGCTACAAGAAGGACATCGAGGTGCTCAAGAGAGTCCAGAGAAGGGCGATGAAGCTGGTGAGGGGTCTGGAGAACAAGTCCTGTGAGGAGTGGCTGAGGGAGCTGGGTTTGTTCAGCCTGGAGAAAAGGAGGCTCAGGGGCGACCTTATCGCTCTTTATAAGTACATTAAAGGAGGCTGTAGCGAGATGGGGGTTGGTCTATTCTCCCACGTGCCTGGTGACAGGACGAGGGGGAATGGGCTAAAGTTGCACCAAGGGAGGTTTAGATTGGATATTAGGAAGAACTTCTTTACTGAGTGGGTTGTGAGGCATTGGAATGGGCCGCCCAAGGAAGTGGTGGAGTCACCATCCCTGGAGGTCTTTAAAAGACATTTAGATGTTGAACTTAGTGATATGGTTTAGTGGAGGACTTGTTCGTGTTAGGTTAGAGGTTGGACTCGATCTTGAGGTCTCTTCCAACCTAGACAATTCTGTGATTCTCTGATTCTGTGATTCTGTGATAGTTAATATAAATATATTTGGTTACATTGATTTTAACAAAAAACTGTGAAAGTACCAGTTGACACAATACTGTACAAATAAATCATCAAATAGCATAAAGTCTACTTGAATTACTCAAATAACTTGTTTATCAATCATTAAAACTAGTGTTATGCTTCCCAAGCAATATGATGGAAATTAAGACCAAAACAATATAGGATAAATTTAATTTCAGCAGTTGTTTAGGCCTAGATAGTGGTTTTGATATTAAACCAATCAAACCTATTCCTAAAATTGAATATACTGAATATAATCCTAAAATGTTGTTTACATTGAACAGTTTTGCTTCATTGTGACTCTAATATTGTATAAATTTTAATTAAGATATATTTACCTACTTTTACCTACTTTTTTTTTTCAATCATTTTCTATCATTGACTTTTATTTAGGTAATAGTCTCAATATTCACACTAACTGGGACTCAGACACTTAGTACACACAGAAAGATTTTGTCACTTGGATTCCTAAACTTTATTTCTGTCAAATACACAAGGAAAAATTATTTTACTTTATCTAAAATGCTAAAATGCTAAGAAACAGACACTCTAGCTCTGGTACTGTCCATACATTGAGCTGTTTTGGTATCATGAAGCCTGGAAACTCCAAGCTCTTCCTTGGTCTGTCAGATTGTCTTCTGAGATGCTACCAGATACATCAGCAAAATCTCTGCCAGAAAACTGATGGAATTTTGGTAAATTCAGACATTTGGTATTTGCTGAATCCACAGCTTCTGGTAAAACACCTCATCAATCTTACTTGTTTGCTGCTGTTTCTCATCATGTAAATTTACTACTTAACTCAGCTCTGTGCTTAGTCATCCCTATATTAATTTGTTGTCTAACTGTTTAGAAACATATGTAACATCTAAAAAAAATGGCTATTATAGTTTCATACTTGTGTTCCCTGGATATATCTTCTGTATGTTTTAGAAAGGTATTTCATAAGGCTTTCTTTACTTGTCACTTAAAACCCGTTCTGATTCTGCTTTTCAGTATCTGTAGTAAACTGCAATATTGGCAAATACAGGTTCATAATTCACAAATGAGGTCTATCCTGCCATCACTGGAAGCTTTGACAGCAAAACTAGACAAAAAGCTGGAGAAACAAAGAGCTTCAGATCTTAGCTTTATGTCAAGAACATTTTAAAGAGCAATTTATACTGTATAGCATTTTGTAAGTACATTGTTCCTTATATTAGGATGTTCTGTTTGTAAAATACGAAACCTAAAGGAAAATCAAAGAATGTGATCTATTTCAATTAGCCATTTAAAAAAAAAAAAGTGTCTTATAAGGATTGCCATCATCTGTCACAAGAAAAAATCCAACATTTTGGTGAACTCATTTGAAGTGCTCTGTCAATGATTTGCCAGATGTATTCAGGTTTTCATCAAAATTCCAAGTTTGTGCACAAATATGACAGAAGATACAATCACATACTGTTTCTGACTATTATACTTTAGAGATGCAGAGATCAAAATAGATTATTCAATCCAGATTATTAGTTCAAATATCCTGAATAATAATGATAATTTCATGATCTAATTATAAATGCTCAAGAGAAGGAGGATCATTTAAATGTCCATGGCATAAGAAGCATGAAGATACTCTCACTATAAAAAGCAATTCTAACATTTCTTTCTTTTATTCTAGGCTATTCTTTAGCTCTAACTTGCATGTCTTCACAGCCAAATTTTTCAGGCCATAAATCCAATTTAGTACTGGCTATATTTTATACTGGTTATATTTCTAAACATTACCCCCAGGACAAACTGTTTCTTTTTTTAACCATGAGGAAAAACAAGCCACAAACATTTGACAGAAAACTTCTCTTCCCTTGAGATACATATGGATAAGACATGAAAGTCCTACAGACTGTGTTATACAGAGGTCTCTAAAAATACTTGTAAAAGTTTCTTTTGATTTTAAACTCTAGGCAGGTACTCCATTTTGGAAGAGAGAGAAAAAAATCCCATTTATTTTAAAATATTTAATTATAGAATTCTGGGCTTGCCATTATAAAGACTTATCTGTTTGTGCACTGTGGGCCTCCACGTCAATACACTAGCAGGCTTATGTTTAACAGAATAAAGTTTGGAAGGTTCATGTTCATAAAGGTTACAAAGGAGAGAATAAAACTTCAACAGCGAGTAAAAGTTTTCAAAGGTTTTGTTTATTGGCTTAATAAAATCCCAAATTACGCCAAAGAATCAGATGATCATATTTACTGAAGGATCCTTTCCCACTTACTACATTTTAACTACCACTGGGGTAAAATCAAATGACAGCTTAAGAACATATCACAGCATTATATAAGAGAAGAAAATTAATCTTTCGAATGTATATTATAGAATTTATATTTATACTGAAAGCTTGCCATATGGAATCTCATTCCTAGTAACGAAATCCTATTACAGGACCCAGCTAACAGAACATTGTTTCAGATCTCAGCTACCCATCATCTAGGTGAAAACAGATGAATCTGGCCAAGATTCACAGGTTACCCAGAGAGCTGGTAGAGTCTTCTTCCTTGGAGATCTTCAAAAACCTCCTTGACATGGTCCTGAACAGCCTACTTGAGCAGGGGCTTGGGACCAGATGGCCTCCAGAGGTCCCTGCCAACCTCAGCCATTCTGTGATTCTGGTGAAGACATATTACCCAACACTTTGATTCTCTTTTCTGGATTCCAAGACAATACTACATAACATCAATGGTATTGGTATTTTGCAATGCAGTGGGCCCTGGGACTGGGCAATGTTATCCAGATGGCTGACCTGGCCTTCAAGTTCAAGAAATAGGTGCCAAGTATCACAGAATCACAGAATCATCTAGGTTGGAAGAGACCTCCAAGAGGTCTCACCTAGTCCAACCTATGACCTAAGACTAACAAGTCCTCCACTAAACCATATCCCTAAGCTCTACATCTAAACGTCTTTTAAAGACCTCCAGGGATGGTGACTCAACCACTTCCCTGGGCAGCCTATTCCAATGCCTAACAACCCTTTCAGTAAAGATGTTCTTCCTAATATCCAATCTAAACTTCCCTTGGTGCAACTTTAGCCCATTCCCCCTCGTCCTGTCACCAGACACATGGGAGAATAGACCAAACCCCACCTTGCTACAGCCTCCTTTAAGGTACCTATAGAGAGCGATAAGAAATAGGGAGACCGCAACTGAAAAATTTAGATCTTTGTAGAATTATAGAATGGTTTGGGTTGGAAGATACCTTAAAGATCATCTAATTCTAACCCTCCTGCCATGGGTGAGGATGCCACCCACTAGATCAGGTTGCCCAGAGTCCCATCCAACCTGGCCTTGAACACCTACAGGGATGGGGCACCCACAACTGCTCTGGGAAACCTGTTCTTAACTCTCTGAGGACAAGAAAGATCTGGTTTTGTGAAGAAGTAAGCATCTAACATTGTCCACTTTGTGTAAATTCCCAGCATTTAGGGAACATCAATTTTTATCCAGTTACAGTTTAACATCCACCCTGGGAGACTGCAAAAACTTCAGTCTTGGAAGTTTTCAGGACTTGGCTAGACAAAAGTATTGCTGACCTGAGCAAGTATTGGTGATGGTTCTACTTCAGGTGGGCTAGATGTTTGTTTCAGATCCCTAGGGTTCTATGAGGTTACTCATATATATTTATGCAGACATCACAGGGAAAACTCTTGTCACCACTGAATTCAATGACAATTCTTTCCATTACTAAACAAGAGCAAGATTTCACTCTGAGAAAAAAGTATCGACTACTGTTGTAATGGACTTCCAGAGTATCTAAAATGCATACATTTGTTTTTATATTTGATTGTCCTGGCTGTGAGTAGAAGTCATCCTGTATCAGTAAGTTTTGTTGATGAAACAAAAATAAATTCCTAGCAAAATATAAAGGGATAAGAAATCAAAGTTATTTTTCATGATTTAATTTGATAATTTAATTTTCATTCCATTGGATGTAATTGTCTACTTAATCTTCCACAAATTTTATGTTGATACTCAACAAATTAAACCCTAATACATCAGCATAAAACCAACTGAAGTACAAAACCTGCTAGTGGAAATAGGTATCAGATCAGTTCTGATTTTCTGTGTTGTGGTATATCTCCCTTCATTAGTAAAATGATATGACTATCTTTGTAGCTGATAAAGCATTTTAATTGATTTTTAGCATTTTTTCTTAGCATTCATTTCTGGCAGATTCACTCCTTTTTTCATTATACAAATTGACGTGCAATTAAACTATGCCCTGAGGAGAAAAAAAAAAAAAAAGGATGAATCAATAATATTGATATTTTATGCAGAACTTGAAGCTAAGGATTTTAATAGAATTAAAAATATGCTTGGTAAGGTTAGTTCAGAAAGTGTGGACAGTGTGAATGTTAAAATCAAAAGTCTATAAAGGTCATTGTGAATAGAGTGTATGCTTACAGGGTATTTTAGTAAATTCCTCCTAAGCAGATATTTACCATATGTTACAAAGTAAATGTACACATACTTTTTCTGATTTTCCACAATGTAGCCACAAACCCACACATTCCAAGGTTAGACAGAAGCCTCCTGTATTGCACAGTCATCACAGAGTTTTATTTTAATACCTCTGCAATGAATCCAATCGTTCATAGTTACATTTCTATGGCTTTCTATCAGATGGGTAACCTGCTCAGCCTTATTTCAAAAAAAAAATGGAACTATAGAATTACAGTGTATGCATACACAATTAAATACAAATATATGTAGCTTGGGTGAGTCTGAGCAATAACAGTAACACGCTCTGGAAGAAACTGGTAGGAATATGCAGATTTAGATAACCACATCCGTGCTTTTCACATACCTCAGAGAGAAAGCATTCACCAGACTATTCAATATCCCTTGTGCTTAAGCATCCATGGCAACAAAACGGGACATCCTACCTGTTACTCAGATGGCTCTGAAAACCTGGGGTACCTGGGAATACCGTGGAGTGCAGGGATACATGAATATGATGTGAGTGTTGAGGTGACCCACAATTTCAGTTGTTATGACCTGTGGACACTTTCATATTACCTAATATGAAGAAAAGGATAAGTTGTGTGTGGTGTATGGTCCTCCAGAGGTGTTTGAAAGGTCTATTTGAATAAGGATAGGCAAGAGAGTTCATCTTATTTCCTGCACAGACCTGTAGCATGAGTCACAGTTTGCATCCCTCATTTGCAGTCTTTCAAATGGTACCCTCTGTTTTCCTACATTATAATTATAAAGCAGCTTTTAGTAGAAAATATCTAACTATGGAACTGGATCATGGAGCTGAAGAGAACAATCACATCATTCGGCCTAAAAATATTTTAAAGCAAGCAGTTTCCTATTATACAGTAAGGCATTTATAATATGATTTAGCAGAGTAATTGAACCTTGTAGAGGATTCCCTGACACAGACATCAGCTACTTTTGTTCTAGCTTGAACAATTATATAAGCTGTGTCCCACTGTGATGGGTTGAGCCCGGCCAACAGCCAAGCACCTACACAGCCTCTTGCTCACTCTCCTCTCTTGTGGCATAGGGAAAAAGCAGAAGGAAGGCTGGAAGACTTGTGGATTAAGTCAATTTAGCCAATATTGATCAGTTGTCCTCTCACAACTTCTTGCCCACTGGCAGCCTAGTCACTGGGGGCAAGGGCAGAGGGTGAAAATGAGAAATCCTCCAGGCTGTGTAAGCATTGCTCAGCAATAGCCAAAATACTGGCATGTTATCAACAATGATTTAGTTGCAAATGCAAAACCCCAGCATCACACAGCTGCTAAGAAAAAAATTAACTCCATCCCAACCAGATCCAGTACACTACCCATATGAAAAATCAGGTGTGATTTCTCCCAGAAAATCTTGGCAGAAAACTAGACTTGCCTGGGGAGCACGGAGCTTACAGACAGGAGAGATTGTGTATTAAGTTGAGAAGAAGGCACTTAGAGTAGCTCTATCTGCATCATGGCATCTGGTCAACAGCCAGAAGAACCTCAGGCCCCTGAAAACATTGCAATACTGCTCTGTTTTGCTGCACTTTGAAAGTGTTTTTAAAGTACTTGAGAACTGTTAAAAAAACACATGCACTTCTTCAACTGTTGCCATGCTTTGAAGTTTGATCCTTGTCCTCAGTTCAGCCTGAATTCAATGGCAAAGTGCTGTGGAGTTTAATGATTTCAGTGTCTCACTATTTATATTTGCTACTTGATATTCTCCATCTGTTTTGTTCCTGTCAAGCCAGTCATGTTATATGTTTGATAAATATTTATAAATACAAGTTATTAAACTGAATCCATTTGGAAATAGAGTATGGATCAGTAATATTCAGTGCTGCTTTTGTATATGGATATAATTACACTGAGGTTGCTTATAATATGTATATAAAATCACAGAAGAAACCCTGGGCCCTGGGAGATGGCAGCATTTCTTATAACATCCCTTATCTTATAATATCCCTTATCCCTTATTATACTTAAGAACTTCAGAAGCAGCCTGAAGTTCTCTCTTCCATAAGCATCTGGTTCTATACTATTTTCATTTACTATCACTCTTTCCATTTATTTTCTACTTTTCTGAATAATATATGCCTTTCAATGCTTGCATTGCAGACACCACTTGTATAATAAGCACTGCCCTGTTACTCTTACATGAGTCACTTACACTTTCTTAATAAGTTTATCTGGTTCCCAAATTCTACTGCCAAAAATGCTTGCTATAGAGAAATATTTATTTTGTAACTTTACCTAGACTTCTAGCAAACTTTGGCACAGTTCCTTTTTACTTTCTGTATAATTTCACCAATACTATTTCTTTGTTCTATCTGATGGTGAATTCTTGTTTTTCAAGTAATTATGTGTTAAAATGAACCAGAATGATAAAATGTATCTTTCCCAAAGTGTTAACAAGTACTGCAGGAAAACAGCATTAAATTAACAGCTTGTACAGTAAATAGCATTATTGGTTTGCCCTTCTGTATTATTGCAGTAAGAAAATTAAAAAAAAAAAAAAAAGGATATTTCTGTTTTTTGTTGTTTGGCATTGCTATTTCCAGTTCCTTTTCATTTTTACTTTGAATGAGTCATCTTAAGGCAAATTAACTTCTGCCCTGCACTGCAGGAGGCAATTTTAACATGGCAGCCTAATGGGGACAAATTATACATGATCAAAATGTGGAACAAAAAAAAAGATGCTCTATTTCCACATTCTAGCCTCTCTTGGGCTATGCTTGTGCTAGGGCAAGAGAACTTCTGCTTCAAAAGCCATTTCTCAAGAATGTTGATATGTCTTTCAGCTATTAAACATTATGTAAAAGAGATATGCATTTTGTCAGTCTTTTCTGCTCAACATAGGAGTAAACACCTGAGACTCAATTACTGTAGCTGCGGTTGCAGGTATTGAAAAGCACACCTCATGACAGTTCTCTTTCATAGATATGGTCTAAGCTCCTCCTGAACTATATTTGTCTTTTTAGTAATTCAGCAAATTAAGATTTCATGACCTGGAGGAACAACTCTTGACTGTGAGGCTGTACCTCCTGTGAGCTATGAAGTTTCCATTTTCTACTGCTATGTATTTTTGCTTTTGCTTATAAGCCGCAAACAGTAACTGAGATCACTAAACAAAATGGTGCTCTTTGCCCAATGAATGGGATTTGAATAAGCCATAAACAACAGTATTCCACTAATCCTTTCTTTTCTCTTAATTAGAACCCCTAATTCTTGTTATTTTGCTGTCACTCATTCTTACATTTTCACATGTTGCAGAAAAATTAGTAAGTTTGGGATTTTATACAAACAGTTTTAAAATCTGATATTTTTTAACACTTCTCTCCCCTTGTTTTCTGTTCATCACAAGTTGAAGATCAAAAGAGGAAATCTTTGAAACTAAATGGTTGCTTACAAATATTCTCCTTATACTATAACTGAACCTGATAAATTTGAATATAATTATTGCTTTGAACCATCAGTAATGTTCAGGGTTGGTGGTACTGAAGTGTTTTTTAGGGTTTTTACTCAAAGTTTCTTTTTTTTTTTTTTCCTTTCCCTACTTGCCTAGTAGATCAGTAAGCAAACATAATGATCATGAAGGGCAATTTCTGAATTGAGAATTCTGCATATTTCTGAGTTACTGAGAAACAGCCACCATATTAGAGAATGACTAGTAAATAACTTTACTAATGTCAGACAAGTAAGGCTTACACATTACTTCTCTGTCTATCATTTCTTGAATAACTTAAATCTGCTGACCAATTTCAGCCAAACATGGCAGAGGACTAAAGCTGTTCCTGCAGAATTCTTGAGAGTTGTCTGGTCTGTAAAAGAGACTCACACTGGAGTGAGGGGCAAGCTACACATGCCACCAAATCTCATCAGCCACTAGAGAGTCTCTATGGGATAAAGTTGTTATACATACCTCATCTATGGAAAAAAGCTTCAGGTGGATGTTGTGCTCAGACACGAGACATGATCTGTGGCAAAATAAGTTCCTTCAGTTGTGCTGCTTGGGAACTACTTTAGTGTGCCTGTTAAAAATCACAAACATATGAAGACTATGGTTGATATAAAACGTTAATTTTTCTTCTCCAGGGTTATGGGCAATATACAATGATGACTTTTCTGGTCCTTTTACTTCCACTGACAACTTCCAAATTTTAATTGCAAGAAAGGATGAATCCCTTTTTCTTTTCTGAAACATGTGAGAGAAGATTTGGCTTTCATAAGCATGAGTGGACACAGTGCTGTTGTTGCCAAGTGTCTCTTCCCAACTCTTCTGTTTATATCCTCTTTGTTCCCATGCACCTTTTTTCACTTCACTACACTGTTTCTGGCAATTGGGTAAGTCTCAAAACACAGATGTGTGTTTCTCATTCTCAGGTATTAATCAGTTGTAGGAGGTCCCTACTGCTGGTTCACATGATAAACAGAAGACCAAATTCATCCTATGGGTGCACATACTGGAATGCAACAAGTTCCACAGAGTTGTAATGTTTGACTAGTAAATTCAACATAGAAGGTGTCAAAAGAAATTAGCAGAGCATTTGGGTTTTCTGGTAGGTCTGAAAACTGTGAAGTCAACACTGTACAACAACACAGGAAATTATTTTAAAGAAAGGAACTTCATTTAGAAAATGTATCTTTCCTGGGAATACTGCAAGATTTTACTAAAAACTGAAAATTTGCACTTTTCTTTAATAAAAAAATAGGCAAAGTGTTGATATTTTTCACAGAAAATGTGTCAACTAAAATGATTTTTGTAGGACAAATTTTTCTGTTTTCTGACAAACTAGTCAGCAATGACATGGCACAAAAAAGAAAGATTCCAAAAATACCTTTTATTCAGCTGAAAGGATGAACAGAGATTTGACTTGATATATCTTTGCAAATGTGTGTGGGTGGGAATTAATAATTGGACCAATTTCTTTTCAGTCCTCCTATAACTCATTTGACTTAATTTGATTCTACAACGAAAGGTTTTTGCCTGCTTCTATGTAATTTTTAAGTATTTGTATCATATCAAAGCTCTCTGAATGTCTATATTCTGGCATCTACTGATTAAGTACTTTTTAATTTGGTTTTGAACAAAGGAAGATTAATTACAGCTCTTGCATTAATTCTTTCATAGAGTTCTGGTACCTTAGGGAAAATGTACAGATCTACTGAAACATCTTGCTTATGAGTGTGAACAGCTCAATCTATTATTTTACAGAAAATATTTCAAAATATTATGTCCTTTATTAACACCAGAAATATAACCAATTTTTGTGAACTGTACATGGATTAAACAATACCTGTAACCAGGTGCAGGAAAAATAGCCACTAACCTTTTTTTTCATGATTCTAAACTGGTTAACATACACCACATTGTCACATTTTACTGCACCATTGTGAAGAATGACCTAGTTCTGTATTTTATTTTTTTTTTCCAGTATAATTTTTGTTGTAAGATTAGAAATTAGGAGTTTTTTTTTGTAATAATGTAAATTACATTTTTCCCACTTTGTGCTCTGTGATTGCCAGAATGAAGTTTTCTGTAGCATTTGAAAAAAAAAAATTGATAATAACATTTATTGAAAATCCATCTTGTGCTATGTAAGCTTTTCAGAAAATAATGTTCAATTCTACACATGCAAAAATTATGACTTTTCTAATTTTTAGTGTTTCTAATATTTCCATGGCTAATATATCTGCTACACAGTGAATGAATGGAAGTTTTCAAACAACTAAGCCTGTACAAATAACATTATCTTTCTAAGTCATTGGCTTTTACATATGAAGTATGATCTCATACTAACAGTGCAAACTGGTCTTAAAATATTCATAAAAGGTCAAAACAAAATTATTATTGTGTAGACATTAATTCTTCTTGCTTTGTACACAAATGACCATTCTGATGGAAGCTAAATTTATGGGCCATATCCAGTCCAATGCAAAGTTAGAAGAGCTTTTTCTTGGGCAAAATACGAACAGGACACTAGCTCTTATGATTCATCTTAGATTAGAATGAATTTCCTTAAGTGCCTTATGCTACTGGAGGAAGTATGGCCTATGTGTAGTATTAAATTCATAAAAAATGAGTTGGGTGGCTGTGCCACAGGTTTAATGGCCACTCCCTCAACTCCACACACAGGTGAGGCAAAGAGAAGAATCAATATTTTTCAATTTAAAAAAGAAATACATAAGCTTTTTTTTTCACTCACAGAAAAAAAAAATAATCTGAAACATGCTGCCATGTTTTAACATTTTAACAGAGAAAATCAAGCTCTAGCTGACATATAACCCAGAGCAAAGTATGTTATTTTTATAAATCAATGAACAAACTCTTCAGGAAACATCCAGGTTTAGATTATAGTTTGGTGTTTGGGATTAAGGAGCACCTGGTTTCAGATTTTTGACAAATCATTGTCCCATAAGCTTAAAGACTTTTATCTCAAGAAACTGAAATCTCAGTGCTTTTGTATTTGAGATTTCAAATCCAAGAACACCTACTGAAATTCTAGAGGGTTTGATGCAAATATTACCATTGATGAAATGATCTTAGTTCAAGCCCTAAACGAGAGCCCCTGTGGATCAAGAGACATATTTAAAATTGTCTTGCACTTGCTTCTAGGAGACATAGATTGTTGTTGTTGTTACTAATTAAATGCAATACTAATTTGTCATATTTTTGTAGTGTATGAAAAGAAGTATTTCTTATTTTGGTTAATGAGAGCTAAAATTCCTTGGTGTTTTCTGATATTAATTTCTAAATCTACTCAGAAAATATAGGCACTGAGGATATAGGTTTCCACCTTGATATATGTTCTGAAAATAAAAACCTGGCTACAACTAAAAAACAGCTGAGAAATTTTAAGAGATGTTTCTGCACAAGAAATAATGCCAAGCTGGCATCTCTTTTCTGAAATTTGCAGAATGAGTTGTATAATAACTTGGAAAGGGTGGAGGAAAATCTGTTGGATCAGTTATAGAGTATTACTACAGAAACTGGGTAAATGAGGGTTATAGACAGAAAATTCAGCAAAATCTTTCTGAATGTTCATGATTCTCCTCAGATGATTAGTAGCAGAAATCTTTTTATTTAATTATTTATTTTCTAAGTAGTATTTCTAAATTATGTAAGTCAAAAACCTGGAAAGAATGAAAATCAGTGTCTGCATTCTGCTCTTCTAAGAACCAGTAAACCAAGTCTCTATAACTTGCTTTTCCTAATAAGAAATATATATGCTTATATATATATATATATATATGTTATATATGTGTAATATATATATATATGTATGTTATATGAAATATATATATGTTGAATATATATATTCATGTATGAATATATGTTTAAACCACAAGATTACTAAACTCTTCAGTAATCAAAGAGTTAACACTATCTGTTGTTCTTGGCTTCAAAGTCAGAAAAGGGTTAGGTAGATTTAGGAAGTTTAGAGACATTATCCTCTTAGCCTGTTTGGTTGCATGCCTAGGAAAATCTCATTACAAAGGACACATTGAGTTCTCCTATGAAAGTTTATCTTCACATAGATGGGAGTCAGCAGTGTTATTCTGAATTTTATAATGAAGTTACAGAATTCAATGGATCCAGCAAAGCCAAACTAGGATTGTAAATCAGTTTGTTGTTTGCTTATGTGCTTTAAGAGCAAATCATTGGTAAATGCTGTTTTAGTAATACACAAATTATTTGGCTGCAATTAATAGGTGTTAATAATGTTTAAAATATTAACTGAAATTTAAAATGGTGCAACAGGTAGATAGAAAGTGGGAAGTTGTTTACTATCACCTATATGCAAATGGTTTTCATTTAATTTTCCAAACTTATTTGGAAAAATTAATGAACTAATTTGGAGAGATTTATTCTCTGAAGCATAATAATTTGCATTGCAATTCGGTTTGGAATAGTTGCTAATGTTTTTAGGATAGAATGGAATTAGTATTCTGGAATTAATTGGTTTTCTGTGTTATTGTTACTTAGAAATATTAAATTTATTTTTTCCTTCAGAATCTGATGGTTGCTAAGGAAACCACTTGTATTATATCTGTGGATATGGCATAGCCCTTAACTATAAAAAGAAAATAAGCAAATGTGTTTACGACTACCTTACTTCTAGTCAGAAAGAATCATGCATTTTAATCAGCAAGTGATTCTCATCTGTCTTAACTTCTGTATTTTAATACAGCAAACATTTAGACTGCACACACCATTTCAGGAGGATTTATGCATAGTTTGTGTTTTTGTGTACATAAAGGTAACCTCAAGGTAAGAGTTCAATACTCAGAGTTCAATTCCCAGTCTCTGTTTAGGTAACAGAGACTGGGTTGAGGTGCAGTTGAGAACTATGGTGGGACACCCAGTTGGTACTGCATTTACCTATCGCCAAATGCTGTCATTTTCTCTTCAATCTGTCTTGCCTGAGTAGAGGTGCAGAACTCTGTTCTGTGGGAGGCACTACACTTTGGAAGGGAATTAAAATTGATTTGAACACTCACAGCCATCAAAGACCATCTGATACTTCATGTAAAACTACCTTTGAGGGCACAACCAAGTGATAGCTTGGATTAGCTATGTTTGCTTTATGGAGCGGGCCCATCTTTGGCAATCTATCTGCTGAATAACGAGGGGTTCAGATAAGACACAAGCAGCTGAAACAATTTGTCTTAGAGATGGCTGAATTTAGACAGGTGATATAGGTTATATTTATATAGGTTTAGATAGGTCATAGAAGTTGCTGGAGGAAGAAAGGGGAGATTTATTATAATTATTATTATAAATTGTTATAAATTTGCCAATGACTTGCAGGTATTCATTCAATAAAAGACGCTGAATAAAGATAAGATTGTTATGATCACGGTTAGGAATTCTGAAATTCTGACATGAATATCTGAGTGATGTTGATGAGCTCGCTGCTGCCTGATGGCAAATACCAGGATGAGTGTAATGAATCTCATGATCTCAACATGGTGCTCATGTAACTGTCAGGGCCCTGAGGGTCCTACTAGCCCTGCCTGTCCCAGCCAGCCCCCCCTGGGCCTCCTCCACCCTGTCCATGTCTCAGGACCCCATTTCAGCCCCCCAGGGCCATCAGCCACTGCCCCAAGAACACTTCAGTAAGGCTGGGCTCCATCTTCCCCCAGCCCAAGCCCTCCAGTGGGCTGATGCCCCAGTCTGGCCTCAGCCTCTCCCCATCCCCGGGGATGTGCCTGATACCCAGAGCTATACCTGACAGAGGATCCCCTCATCCTGATCGCCCCACAGGCTGGCCTGGCCTTGGCCCTGTTGTTGCCACGGGCTTGCCTGATGATGTGAACTCCCGGTTGAACCAGGCCTCCATGCCTGCCTTGCTCAGGTCCTCCCAGCAGGGAGACATTCCTGCGCTCAGCTGTTGGCCCTTGCTACTCCCTGCATGGTGCACACCTCCAAGTTGCTTCGCATGATATGCCTTCTTCTCACTGAAATCCCTTCAGCTGTGATCAAAAGGATGGTTTCCCTTGATCATAGTTAAAGCTTGAATCTAACCTCAGGCACAAACATGAGCAGGGTGGATCCAAAATGATGCAGTGCAAGAGGGGGGTGAGCAGCCCAGTAGAAAACAGGCAGGTCCGTGCTGTGCTCTGCAGAAGTCTTGCCTGGCTTCTCTGCAAGGTATCACTGAAGCTGTTTATCTAATGTTATATCTAAAAAGAGAAGAGTAAACAGTACTGAGGGAAAGTAAGTGAAGAAGCTCCTTGCTATGTAGCAGCTTTGGCATAACAGCCTCAGGAAGGCTTTGGGGCCCAAAATGCCTGCTTGAAGAAGAGGGCACGTCAGCCAGAGGACGCAGCAGTGGCGTGGTGGCTGGTTTCCTAACTCAACTTGAGAATGGTCACCTGACATACTGGTGAGCAGGAGACTGCCGTTTACCAATGTACATGGGCCTTATGACTGCGAATTTTTGTGAGGGACTGGTAGCAACCTGCAACATCACTGAGCACAGGGAATATCCTGTATAAAAGTGACAGACAGGATTCATTTCAATCAGGCAGACCCATTTCAATCCCTTCTGATCCCATTTAATTCTTAATATAATCAGGAACACAAAAGGAACACCTATAGTTCCTATCAGTCTCTGGGAATTAATTTTTCCTATGTTTTTCAGCCATTCCTGTTTAGCATGCTTATCTGAAAGGCTATATGTATGGTAAAATTAAAGGTTCAACAAACTACAGAACTGCTTCAGTTGTTAAGCAGCCATAACACCAGAAGAAAGCAATAGTTTACCTAAGCCTGCTTTCCCAACTTCTCCTGATGTTTCAGAGAGTTGAAGGCAGTTTATTCCTTTGAAGAATAAAGTTAAACTGGAGTACAGTTACAGAAAATAGCTTCTGCAAAGCTAATGTAGCTGTTAAAGTGAATTTAATTAATTCAGATGGGCTAGAAGATATAATTTGGGAGATGCTACCTGCAGCTCTGACTCACTTCCCATTAATTTTCTAGGAGTCCTGGGTTTCGTACCCATCTGGAAACTATTATTTAGGATTATAGTTAGTCTTAAAATCCTGGAGACTAGAAGCTGTGACTTTGATAGGAGTTGAGCTAGGCCAGGCATATGAACAGCTAGTAGTTAGAGGATAACAAGAAAGCATTATTCTCAGTTTTCCAGGTGTTTAGAGAATTTATTTTTTTCATCATTTATTTATTTATTTTTTTTTACAGATAAATGCAGGGGGAGGTTAAGTGTTTTGTTTGCTGCAAATGTGGCTTGTGGAGCAATTCTATTATAAGGTTGGCAAGCTCAAAGAGGTAAATGGTGGACTAAAACTGATTCATATGAACAATTTCTGTTCTTATTCAGAAAGAAGGCCTGTGAACCTTGCCTGCCTAGAAAATTGTGGCTGATATCAAAGTGTTTTCCTTATAAAGTCTGAGAACATCAGGCTAAAAAAAGGTGTTCAGATAAAGTCAGTAACAACAAGAAAACCTTTCTTTGGGGAGAAGTACTTTCAATCTGCAGAGTCCTTGCTTACTTGAAATAGTATGTATAGATAGGGTATTGATTGAATTGAGTGCATACTTTAAAAAATAAAATTAAGACCAAAAAAAAAGCAATACTGTCAACTGGTATAAGAACTTTGTCTTCAAGTTTTAGATGACACTTAATATCTTGCTTCTATGGGAATCTATGGAAGCTGACATGAAAGACAAGATTCTTTGGTAAGAAGGGTCTCTTTACTAACTGCTGAATTTCAGTTCATTCTCTATAAGCAAATCAGAAACTGTTATTGCTTAGTTTCAATGTTTGTTTGTTTGTTTGTTTGTTTTTTCCCTAAATATTTGGTACTGTGTTGTTTGCCTGAGTGGAATGCTATTGTTAGGGTTTGGATTTGTATAGCAGCTGCAGGAAGAAGGTCTTGCAAAGGTGTTTCAATTCTTAAGCTTGGTCAGCTTCATAGAACTAAATAGAATGCTGTTACCTCTTTATATTCCTTTTCTTCTCTTGGGTTTGGGAACACTGTTGGTTACCTACTTTATGTACCAGGCTAGAGTCTGAGTTGCAGCTGCAACTTGCTGTCCCTGTAAAGGCAGGACTACACATTCAAACCTTGGGCCACCTGAATTTTATTTACACCACTTCTCTCCAGTTCTTAAGCAATATTGATTATCTTTCATATTTAGAAAAAATAAATTAAGGTTAGGATAGTTTACAACACTTAGAAAGATGAACTACTGTGGAGCAGCTAACACAACAATCAGGAAAATGTCTGTACCAGGTGAAACTCGCCATCCATCCAGTGTAGTTTCCTCCTGTTAATGATGTTGGCCAATACAATATTGTAGAAAAAAAATAAAAACAGAGCAAGTTTGTAGTGGTGATTTCCAGAATACTCTTTCACCTCCAGAAATTTGTGATTCAGGTGATTCAGAGGTTTCCTGTGTCAGAAGAATTGCCCTTGAGTTCAATTGTGCTGTGCCATACACGTGTTCTCACCTTACCCTAACTAGAAGCCAAGGTTCAACTACTACACTCGAGAATACTTTTGGTTTCTTTGGTGATACTAGTGTTTGATACTGGGCCAAATCATGCTGAAGGAAAGTGAGAAGTTAAAGGTACTTTCAGAAGCAGAATTATATATGAATTGAATGTTATGATCTGATGCTGTTGATAATCAGCTTATGAAACAAGAATGAAATACCCTGATACAACTGTTCCGGGAAAAACACGTAGCCTGACAGCAGAGCGATTGCTTGGCAGGTAGCTCCATGGTAAGTACTGAAGGAATAGAAGTCACCTTGAGAGCAGATGGAACACAATCAAAGATTAATGGCAAATTTATGATCCTTTTAAGATCAGGAGCCAAATAAAGGCAAATTGAATCATAAATTTAGAGGCTATATAGGATCAGAACATGTAAAAGTAGTCGTTATTGGTAAAATCAATTTGGCTAACATGACTAAGACCAGAGAGCATTCTGAAAGGCTGCACCATGGGTTCTGGGGTAGTTTTGCTAATCTCCCTAAGCAATTAAAAGAGGAGAGGATGAAACAGAGCACAGGTTTTCTAAATTCAAAAAAGAGACTTTTCTATCCACGGGCTTTGGGAATTCTGGGTAGGATATGGAACAGCAGTAAATCCTTCTGTCATAGCAGAATAACTTTGCATTCCCTCTGTAGAACAATGTGCATGTTTTAACAGTTTATGTGAGAGGCGCTATAGAAGTCTAGGCTCATCTGATCATGCAGCACTTGAAACAAAATAAGTATTTATTTGTTTTCTCAAGTTTTATTGAAAGAAAGCTGTAAAAGAAATGAATTCATAAAATATTGATGTCTGAGATGTGATGTTTATTCATAAATATTTATTATACAGTGTTTATTATAAATTGCACTAGCAGTAAAGCTATATTACTTTCAAGTATTGTAGCCAAAATTATGTCCGTTTCTCTGTGCTATCTAGTTCCTTTATATTCCAAAACTAGAAATTTCAGATTTAACTGCCTTTTCACGTTACCTTGTTTTAGGTGGTGTGAGTCTGTAAACAATAACAACCAGGGAGAAGAAAATGAAACAGGAAATTAAGAATTAGTACAGTGTTTCATCAATTTTATTTACATTCTGCCTTTCAACACCAAATATTACTTTAGAAATGAGAAATAAAATTAATTGAGAAAATAAATTGAAGTATTGCAGCTGCAGCAGTGTTGAATTCAACAAATATATTCATTTTTTATAGTTAAATCTAATGGTAGTGAAATTTAGTAAGGCTTTTCAGATCATATTCTGCACTTGTTTCAGAACAGCTAAACTGTCTTCAAAGGTTGACAGGTATTTCTGCTGATTTCTAGAAATCTATTTCTTCTTGGTAGTGAAAAGATGCATGGCATATAATACAAAACAGAGCTGAGTGTAGTGTAGTGTTTTAAACAGTCATCCAAACCCTGATATTTGTCTCTGGGAAGTGTTTAGGGATGAAGGTAATTCATCTAAAACTTAATGCAAGAATGAATAATGTCAAAAAACACCAGAGGAGGTACAAATGCATTTTAATCTAGTATTTCAACTATTGTGTCAACTGAGCTTTGTTTTGTGTTTTTCCAATGCTGATCTGTAATTAATGGTGTTGTTTATATTCATTGCAATATCATCAAGAAACCACAACTGAGAACAAGGCATTATCCTTTTATTGAATTTAGTTGTTGCATGATAAGAAAGAAGACGACTCTGCAATCTACAGTCCTAATTCTACAAGTGAACATTTTGCTCTCAATGAAAATTCTGTTGAAATCAACAGAACTTAATATAGAAATGCCATCTTTGCAGAAATGGCATCAAGATCAGAGCTGAAGTGACAGCAAGCTGGAAACAGGCCGTAATGAGCTGAAGAGAAGGAACACAGAGGTAAAAGTGACAAGAAAATATGCCTGTGCTAGACTAATGATATACATGCTAAGATGCATTTAAGTCATTGTTCTCTTTATTTGAAAACTGTATACTCACAAAAGAACACCTCCAACTAGTTCAGGGAGAAGTATACATCAACACATAGCTGTGGCTGTCTGTTTTGCTGTTGTTTCAATGGGTTGAACCGCTCTGAAATCATGCATCTAGAATCTTACAAATACATCATTATAAATGATTGCTATACCCATGGAAAGGCTGTAGCTAATAAATAGCTTAGGATTCTTCAAGGTAGGCTACAGTAACTGTATAGAAATATGCCTACAGTAAAATTCAAGCCTTGGATTTCTATATTGCTTGTAAAGATATCCCTGCCAAACAAGAACACAATCTTTTCACAAGGATATGTACCTGCAGCTATTCTTTTAAGACCTGAGCAGTGTTAGCTCTTTATCTTAAAAGGGTGGAGGGGAAGGTGACCTTTTCAGTTAATTGCATAGCAGGTAGAGCACATGCTTAGGAACCCATGAGGTACTCAAACCTGTGAGTTTCCTGTGAATGTTCTGATCATTATCAACTCAGCTCACCAAAAGCTTAGGAAAACTAACAAGAAATCACAAGATCTGGTCAACCTATAAGGCAACTCATGTGATGCAAAAATCTCCACACCCATCACTGAAGTCAAAGACACTACAGGAAGAAGGCAAGGGGCATGGGGTTCAAAGTATAAATAAAATAAAATCTAATAAATAATCTAAATGCTCAATAAAGTATCTAAAAAAGTTTTAAAATACAAACAATCTAATAAATAATCTAAATATCTAATAAAGTATCTAAAAAAATTTCTTTTTTAAATTCAAACCGCACAGCTTATATAAGAGGAGAATGAAAAATAAGCTCCAAAATTACTGTGATCCTAACTCTGATTAGATTTTTTCAGATACTGTTTCAACACACTGAATATAGCTTTTGCTCAAGAAAGGAGTCAAAAAGTATCATTTATTGCTTCCTATGGTAAGAATTCAAATTCTCTAGAAAAAGAAAATGGTTATTGTGGGCAATTTCACTTTAATCCATTTCTTCTGTATTAACAAAGCTATTAGGTAGCAGAAAGAGTTTATGCTTAATGACACTAGTGCAGTAATTCTCTCTAATAACACTTCCAAAGCTTAGACTTTTGTTTTTAGCTACTAAGGAAAAACATTTTTTGTTTAAGTAAATGTTAATATCTGTCAGTGAAAGTATTTATGGACTTTGAAAGCAGAAAATATCTTGAATTTTCACATATGAACAATTCTGTTTATCAAAATAAACTTGTTTGTGCTAGGGAGGGCCTTCTGTATGGAGTAACCTGTTCATATTGATTTTTATAGCAAGGACTTCCACTTACAGTCTGCAGTTTTAACTTAAATGGTAGGTATGTACCACCACTGCCAGCTACAATGCAGTTTCACGGCAGTGGTCATTTCATGCAAGATGTCTTCCCAGGCAAGTGAGTTAAAAAGTGTGCCATAACTCCATAACTACACTTTTTTTTTCCCTAAAAAGATATATTTCATAAAGGCTTGCCTACGTCTTCTTTATTGATAAAAGATTAAACTTGCACTGATTTAGATGTAGAACTTAGGGATATGGTTTAGTGGGGACTGTTAGTGTTAGGTCAGAGGTTGGACTCGATGATCTTGAGGTCTCTTCCAACCTAGAGATTCTGTGATTCTGTGATTCTGTGAATATTGCTGAATATTAAAAGCTATTAGATGTACATTTTTGTCACCCTTTAAGAAATAGACTTCAAAAAGTAGAACTAGTGAGCTATTTGTATGAAAAAGAATAAGGAAATTAATTTGCACCCTCATTTTGTGTGTGTTTTTTTTTTTTTTTTTCTCCTAAGTTAAGGATGGCTGGGGTCATTGCCCATTTGCTTGATAACATTCCATGCCTGGAGAGTTTAGCTTTCAGGAACAGGATTACACAGACCTAACAAATTCTGAAACTATTAGTTTGACTTTTCTTTAGGAATTTAGTACAATTTATTATCTCAGCAGATAAGATATAATTAGAAGAGAAGCTCTATTAGTATATTTTCTTTTTCTCCACAGTATTTTTTCCATTTGCATGCCATTAGTAAACTTACAAAATAATGAGTATTCAAGAGCAAATAATATGAAGCAGTTCAAATGTTATATTTTATTACAGACGCTGCTAATAATTTGTCAGTGAGCTGTTTCAAAGCATACAAAATGTCACTGACCCAACTACTGAAGCTATAGTTCTGAAGTAGACTTCGTGCTGTAATTGCTAAAGAGTTATTTAAAGCACCTACAAAATGTGATTGGGAAAGTAGCTGGAGCTGAATAAGAGGGAGATATATATTTTCTATTAAGTCTGTGGCAACATTCCTAAGCTATGTATGAAGAAAATAGTAACTTTTGACACTTCAGTAACTTTACATTGATTTCATTAGTGGTATCCAAATTCAGAAAAGGAAGGTGTTATTCAGTCTATTCTCACAGTTATATACAAACTCAAATAATTACAAGTTGAAACAAACATTACGTATTTTCAGTCAACATTACATATCATAATGGAGCTGTGTGAAGATGGGCTAGAAAGTTGGCAGATAATAACAATTTGCCTCCTTTTGCGTGAGAAGAGTACTGCATTTGCCAAGACTACAGAATCACTTTCTGTCTCTTGCATGGATAAAAATTAAGTCCTGCTGGCTTAGGAGATGCTCATCTTTGCAGGGTGATTGAAATACTTTGGTAGCAGCTGCTGCAAGCTGTGCTTTCATGCTGCTAAACCCAGGGAATTTTTTTTTCTTGAAGATTTCTTTTGGTACCACCCTGAGGCTCTTAAGGTTTTATTCTTTTCCACTTAACATTTGTAAATGAATGAAAAATATTTTTATTCAGCATTATTTAGTTTCTATTGAATTGATGAATTTGTCTCTTCTCATTTCTTTCATTTAGTCAAATGATTTTTTTTCTTATTAAATGAACTATCTTGGCTGCTCTGTACTTACATTTCCTGACAGCAATACTTTGTCAGCTACTCTAATTCAGTTATTTCTTACATTGGTTTTTGGGTTCTTTCCATGCTGTAGTTTTGCTTTTTGTTGTCTTTGATTCTCAGTATGTAGGTCATGCTCTTATCTCATCCCCTAACTTGAATTTAGAAAGGGCTGAAACTTATAATCTTACTGCTCAGCACTTAGTTAACTGGTTCTCGATAAACATAATTTAATTCAAAATAATTTGAATAATGGGATCACTTGAAGAAACAGTAAAAACTAACCTTGGTAGTCATTTTGAATACATTTAGCCAAAGATTTTATTTCTAAACAGAGACACAGGAAATTATTTTCCATAATTCCATCATAATCAGAGTGAATGCTTGAGTCTCAAACTTTGTGGCAATGGGAGCCCTTTTGAAAGCAGTATTAAAAATGAATTGTTTTTTCTCTATTCTGATATCAAAAAAGTCATAAATGTCTGTTCAGCAAATATATATTATTTGTTGGCAGACGATTCCATCCATTTATAGACCAAAGTTAAATAAAAAGAGCTGAAGGACAATCATCCTTTTGATTAAATTATTGGGAGAGAGGGAAGCTCTAGTCAGACACCAGAGTGTAATACATAGGAAATATTTCCAGTATGATTTTCAGGTTCTGCTATGTGTTTTGGAATGCTTTTGAGGCCGCACCTCGAGTATTTTGTTCAGTTTTGGGCCCCTCGCTACAAGAAGGACAACGAGGTGCTTGAAATTGTCCAGAGAAGGTTGATGAAACTGGTGAGGGGTCTGGAGAGCAAGTCCTACGAGGAGTGGCTGAGGGAGCTGGGCTTGTTCAGTCTGGAGAAAAAGGAGGCTCAGGGGTGACCTTACCGCTCTTCATAAGTACATTAAAGGAGGCTGTAGCGAGGTGGGGGTTGGTCTATTCTCCCACGTGCCTGGTGACAGGACGAGGGGGAACAGGCTAAAGTTGCTCCAGGGGAGTTTTAGGTTGGATATTAGGAAGAACTTCTTTACTGAGAGGGTTGTGAGGCATTGGAACAGGCTGCCCAGGGAAGTGGTGGAGTCACCATCCCTGGAGGTCTTTAAAAGACATTTAGATGTAGATCTTAGCGATATGGTTTAGTGGAGGACTGGTTAGTGTTAGGTCAGAGGTTGGATGCGATGATCTTGAGGTCTCTTCCAACCTAGAAAATTCTGTGATTCTGTGGAATCAGTCTGAAGTAGCAGACATTGTAGGCTGTCTTAAAAACTAAGATGAAGCAGATGGTCTTTGCTATAATTTCTATAGGTCTTCATTAACTATTTGATCCAGTCAATTTGTATGTTGTTTAACAAAAGACAGTAGCAAAACTGTACTTCTGCACTCAGCTGCTGATTGTTAGATCACTAACTAATTTTATTTTATGATCAGTTTTCTTCTGTGCGTATTAAAACCATTATGTAGGATTACATAATAGCACAACAACTTAAGCATTTATTTGCGTTTATTTCCTTATTTATCCGTTTTATCATATTAGATTTTTTGCAATTATCATTAACTTCATGGTTGCATTTTTCAGCATCAAGAGATCAAATTCTTTCCACTTGGTTACACTGCTAATATTTCTAAAATGTTTCTATCTGCAGATTGTCTTACTGATATTTCATTATTTTATTCCATATATTCTCCATATATTTACTCCAGATATTATAGGTTACACAACAAAAGATGATAGGGATAGTGAGCTATCTTAAGAATTCTTTCTGTCAGTGATGTCTGAAATAATAGTATTTTCCCATAACATTATTATTTTACCTTCAAGGGAAAAAAACTTTCATATTTAATACAGCAAAGATCATAGTGTATGTGAAGCACGTGCATGAAGAAAAAATATCCAGACTCTAGGCTATGTGAGGAAGAGAGAAAATATATTTTAATCATATGGTGTTGCTACGTACTTATGATAAAGAGACAGAAGATTTTTGTAACACTTTCTAGAAAGACTGTTGGTACTTTAGTTCTATTAATAACAAATATTACAGGTGAAGCATTGTCTCATAATTCTTCATCTAGGTTTCAGGAAAAAACACCAAAGCAACTTGACTTTGACACCTGTCCTAAAATAGTACTGAAAGAGAATGTTGCTTAAGTGATTTTATACTATATGCCTTCATCTTTTGCATTTGTGCCCTAGAAAGTCATGTTGGCTCTTGGAAGACATCATGATATGAAAGAAACTGTTAATATTGGCCAAAAAGTCTTTCTCTCAACTCTGATCCACTGAAAATTAATGAATTGCAACTTAGTTGTAAGTTGTTACAGCAATGACAACTAGAACAATATGGAACTTAAAGTATGTTCTGAACTAAAAGTTCATAACTTTTTAAGGAAATAAATCTTTATGGTAGAACAGAAGTGGTATTAAAATATATGCATGAAATAAACTCTAATCCAGTCTTCTTTTTTTTTTTTTTTATTTTGAATCTCTTATAGTTGATGGAGACAGGCACTGACACCATTAAATTAACCGAAACTTAAAACACTGGGGATGAAAATATATTTGCCACCTTCAATTGTGGGATCCTTGATTGTGTTCTGGTGTCACAATTCTCATTGTTAAAAACAAACAAACAAACAAAAAAACAACAACAAAAAAACAACAACAACAAAAAACAATAATATTTCTGATATTTATGGTCATGGACTAGGTGTTTTGACTGTAAAGCCCTTGTTATTTAAATATAATAAACCCCAATACTTTTAAACTGCTTACAGTAAGGTTATAATACAATTCTTCTGGGGTGACCATTATCAAACTTATAAGCAAGATGGAATGGAACTTTAAACATAATATTATGCCTTGATTACTCACTGTGTTAGTGGCTTTTGTTTGTTTATTGCCACACTTTAACTATTTAGACAGCTGCTGATCCCTCTCCCACAATGGTTCCTCTTTCACTGTTGGAGAAGAGCTCTGCTGCTTTAGAATGTCCCTGCTGACAACATCCCATTAAAAACCTCAGCTTTTTCAGTTTTTCTCCTTGTGAAGCACACCTGTGGGCTCCATCCTTGCAGCTGCTGACGCAGTCATCCAAACATGTCTCCCCATCTCTTCCAGCCTGCCAGCTAAGGCAGTGTATTCATGCTGGGCTTTTCAGCTGAATGGCAGAGCAGCCTAACCCTTTTGTGACTCAGCCAAAGGTGAAGTACATGTACTTCATATCAGGTTTGTTTTTCTTTCTTAAATACATAGCACAGAAATGTTTCTCTTCTTTTGCCTGGCTTTCAGCAAGAACACAGAACATTGGCTGCTAGAAGACTGACAAGAAGATTATAACTTTGAACTGTTGAACAGATATCTCCATTACACCCCCATGCAGTTTTTGTTAATTCTGCTACATTGGCTATTAGATTTATGCTGTATGTTCTGCAGACAGCACCGAGACAAGTGAGACAGAATGGGAATGAGGATTGAAGGGACTGAACACTTGGAACATCTTTTTTTTTCTGTTCTTAGGAGGTTCTAGACATAAAACCTGTTTTTCAAATGTGAATGACTGAAGTATGTAACCTAAAAATAGTTGACATCAAAAAAAAAGGAAGCACTTTCATAACAAGTACATCAGTCCACGCATAGGAAAGTTTGCACTAGAATGAAACACTAAGTTGTCTTGCTGAAAATAAATATATATATATATAATTTCTTTCTATATTTTGTCCTTCTAGTTAACAAACAATCTTTCTTAACAAAATAACAGGCTTCTTGAGCCATGTAAACATACTGTAGTTACTGTAGAGCTTCCAAACAAAAACTGTTATTTTCAAAAATAATTCTGCTTTCACATTAAGTAACTATTTCTCACATACAGAATATACTAGTATGGATTGTCTCCCACCTATGCAGTAAGTGGACTGCTGTATTTTTATTGGAGCAACATGTTAGAAATGGGTGAAAGTAATTTTACAACAGAAAGGTCAGTTTATTATTGTTTTCTTAAGTGTAGGATAGCTCTGAAACTAAGTCCTTAAGTAGTTCTTGGGAGTATTTGAGGGATTCCAATGGAATTATACATCTGCTTTCGAAGCCTATGTAGTATTTACATAAAAACCTAACTGACATTTTCAGAAGCTGAGAGGAATCTGATTTAGGAATATATGCTGAACATTTTTGATAGAATCCTGAGATACAGATTTTTGAAAAGGTATTTAGGTGCTTCATAGTGTTTTCAGAAGCAGCCAGACAACACCAGGGAGACTTTGTTTAGGAAACTGTCACTAGCTATTCATTGTGTCAAAATAGTTTCCCACACCTGGCACACCTTTTTTTTTTTTTTTTTTTTTTTTTTTTTTTTTTTTTTTTTTTTTTTTTCTGATTCCTGTGAATTTCAACATCAGTGCACTTATTTGGAAACAGCGGTTGCTGCACAGGTTGTTCCTTGAGACTGCAGTTGAGGATGAACTGAATTTAGATATTTCCAGATTCAAAGACTGGATTAGAAAAGGAGAAAAGCAATTTTACTATTCCTCTAAAAAAAAAGGCATTAAACCTATTCCATGAGCAGAGCTGCAAATGAAACTGGTGTATCTGCTCTTTATCTGCCAACATGTATGCAATTTTCAGATACAAGTTATACCTGAAGTAGAGAATTCTAGCTCATTCATGGAGAAGTATCTTGGCTTTTGACACCTTGTGTGTGAAGAAGTCTTTGCTTTTATTCTATTTTTCATTGAACAGTACTCCGTGCCACGACAGTCATCAGTCTATGCTGTTTAACTATGATCTCACTTGAGACATGTGCCTGTATTGACATGCATAAATACAGTGAATCCTACCACAATAATTCAGAATTTCCACTCCTCGTCCTTGTTATAAAGTTCCTTGCAGGCAGAAGCAAATGATTTTTGTTTGTACATTAGCATCTCTCTGGGAAATTATTTCTCTCCCCATCTATGCAAAATAGAGCAAAGATACAGAGAAATAGCAGAGGTATAGCAAAAAATTATTATCTTTCTTCAAACACAGAATAAATCAGTACATAGTTATGATTTTTTTATGTAATCTTCTGGTTCGCTTGAAACATATTCGAGTTCATAAAAAAGATCCTGAAACCTTTCTGTATGGTGATAAAGGAGCTGAATCGTGTTTTCCATTGAAGATGTGGTTTCAGTATGACAAGTTGCTTTCATTCATTTTTTTTCCGTTTGGCCTGAGCAAGAGTACAAGGAGTAAAAATGATGGCTTCATTTTGGTTTAATTTTTTCCCAATACTGAGTCAAAACTTATAGACTTTATGGAAGCCCATACATCTACTCAAATCAAGAGGACTTCTGCTTTCCTAAGAAACCAACAATTGGTTCTTTATTGCATGATCTGAATAACAAAACAGTGCCAAAAGACATTTTTTTTTTGGAATTGATATAGCTGGCTTTGTCTTCTGGTATTTTGTTACAGCATCCTCTGTGCTGTACTTAGAAGCCTAACAACTTTTTTGTCTTATTTACTCTTTACATATTCAAAAATATTCAATTGGTTTGTTTCCAGAAACAATGTAGAGGTCTTTTCCTGCTTTTGCTCAAACTAGCTTCATTTTACAGGTAAGGAAACAGAGGAGGCAAGATTTGTCAGGGTTCTCTAAGGGATTGGTAAATGAGTCCATGTTCAAGCTATAGCCCTTTAAGATGATCCTCTGATTAAGTCAGACTTAATAAGTAAGTATGGGAATAATCAGTAAGATATCTATTTGCTTCTGATATATTAAAAAATCCTTTGATAGTGAGTAATCCAGGTGAAAAGTAATATTCAGAGGGAGAAAATGCAGTAATTTTAGGGATTTGGATATTACTCTTCCAGAGATGTAATTTCCTAAGGCATTTAGATCTGAAAATTATTTGTCATTCCAATACCTATTACTGGTTCATCTGACATAAAGGGAGATTTTACTGCATCTTCTGTTATGTTTTGCTTTATATGTGACTCTGTAGATTGTTAAACTTTTACACCTATTCTGGAATTCAATTTCTTCAAAAATGCATGATAATGCACAATTATAACAATGTTCTCACTTTGAATCAGCATGTTGCAGGCAGTTATGGCAACACATTGTCTGTCACTGAAGCTGAGTTGAGATTAATATTTCTGCTGCTTTTGCTTATATGCCTAAAACAGCATTTGAGCACTGAAAACAGTGTATATTTCTTAGCTCCCTTTCCAAAGACAGTTCTATGCAAGTTGAGATCAAAAAATCTGCATGCGTATTTTAAAAAACAAAACCACCACCACCAACAACAACAACAACAAAAACACAAACAAAACAAACAAAAAAAGATATAGTTACTCTTTGGACCTGTTAAATCAGTAAGTACGAAGATAACTTTCATTGAATGTCTCTTATGCTATAAAAAGAATAATGACATTATTTTTATTAGCTGTATTAACTGTTAATGAATTTATTCACAGAGCAAGAAGCTGTTTCAAAGGAAATTCATTTTATATTGATTTTATAGCTTATTTTGCTTCTACCTGTTTTATTTATTTATTTATTTATTTATAACTCACAGATGTGATGAGTTTTTTTCTTGCTGGATGGTGAATTAATGTTCATGGAGTTAGCTTATGCTATGTTTCTGTGGCACAGAGGTGTACCATAAAGAAACAAATGGTAAATCTTATTTTAAAATCTTATTTTAGTATCAAATGGTTTTTCAAATAATTTATATTGTCTTCTCTGAACTGACTAGGAAGTGCAGTGTAGGCCTCTAGATTAGTAGTTGATGGACGCTATTAGGTCTTCCCTTCAGGAGGCTACATTGCTACTTCCCCCTGAAGCAGTATTCTGACACCTGTGCTTTTATGTCTGACAGTCTTGTTAAACAACAAATAACATATTTCATGCTATACCTTAAGATCTGTTGTCTGTCACTGCTAATTTTGATGGGTTTTTGAAATGTTGGCAGTCTTTTGGAGATGGAATTGCTTTGAGCTAGAGTTCCTTCTGATTTGTTTTTAGCTATTTCTCAAGGTCATGAATCCAGCTACCTATGTTGGAAAGGTTGCTCCAGAAGGTTATTTTTGTATAGTTACTAAAGTATTATCAGTTCTGTTCAAGAAATATGTTATCATTACATTTCTTAATGAATAGTGAAATTTATCTGTCATCTGCTGCCTTTAGCCGTGTTTGGCTAAAGCTGGACATGGGAAGAAGACTAATGGGTAGGTAAATGTCATCAACTGGTAGGAAGCACCAGGATCAGGAAGTTTCCTGAGCAGGAAAATGTGGGTGTTATTTGCTACTCAGAAAATGATACTTTCCTGCTGTTTGGTGTTCAAGGAATGACGTCAGCAAATACACTTCAACCATTTTATTTTTGGAATTGTGTAGTCTAGACTAGTTTCCCTGTGATTTTCAGGATTTTGAAACTTTAATTCTGGTACTGTGGCAGATGATGCTCTGTATTATGTATGTTCTTATTATCATGACATGAAAGTCTACTAATAGGTGTTCCTGAACATGATTAAAACCAAACAACCAAAGAAACAAACAAACAAACAAAAAAACAACAACAACAACAAAAAAAAAAAACACAACCAAACAAAAACAAATTTCCAGCATGTTTCGTCATTCTTTTCTGTTACTAGCAGAGTTTCATAGTATCAGTCAGCTATCATACCAGTAATACAGTCAGTTATTCATACCCCAGAAATACCAAAGGTGTTACTTCCAGGTGAAGGCTGCATGTAGTTAATTATAAGAACTTTAGAATCACAAAATGGTTTTGGTTGGAAGGGATCTTAAAGATCATCCAGTTCCAACCCTCTGCTATGGGCAGGGACACCTCCCACTCGACCTGGTTGCTCAAAGCCCCATCCAGTCTGGCCTTCAAGGCCAGGGACAGAGCATCCACAGCTTCTCTGGGTAACCTGTTACAGTGTCTCACCACCCTTATAGGAAAGAATTTCTTCCATGTATCTAATTTAAATCTATGCTCTTTTAGTTTAAAGCCACTATCCATTGTTCTATCACTACGCTCCCTGACAAAGAGTCCTTCTCCAGCTTTCCTTTTGGTACTGGAAGGACTCCATAACATCTCTTTCCAGAGAAGAGAACCTTCTCTTCTCTTCTCCAGGCTGAACAACCCTAGCTCTCTCAGCCTGTCCTCACAGGAGAAGGGCTCCAGCTCTCTGATCATCTTCATGGCCCTCCTCTGGACTTGTTCAAAAAGGTCCATGTCCTTCTTGCACTGGGGGCCCCAGAGCTGAACACAGGGTTCCAGGTTGGGTCTCATGAGATCAGAGTAGAGGAGGAGAATCAGCTCCCTCAACCTGCTGACCACACTGCTTTTGATGCAACCCAGGGTACAGTTGGTGTTTTGGGCTGTAAGCACACATTGCCGGCTCATGTGGAGCATCTCTTCAACCAACACCCCCAGGTCCTTCTCCTCAGGGCTGCTTTCAGTCCAACACAGAATACTGTAATAAACAAGAAAGGTTATATGATAAAACTTCAAGAACTCATAGAAATACTGATTTATAAAATAGTGCTTATAAAATAGTCCATTGGATAGCATGTACAAAGTCCATATAGTCTCACAATTATTTATAGTATAAAGCAGGTGTTTTGAATTATAAAAACCAGCAGAGGAATTAACAAATAAAATGGCTGTGTTTCACTTGTTAGGTGTCTAATGTAGGCTTTTCCTCATATCCATATGATTTCCTCATGTCCATATATTCTGATTTTCCTCTGAGCATTATAATACTTGCTTTCTAATGGTTTAGCAACTGAAACACAAGAAACAGTGGTCTGAGCTCTGTATGATAGGATATGGTGCCATGCAAAAAGGCTTGCAATAGCCATATCGCTAGCTGAGGTATCAGCGGCATGTAGACACCATAACAGAGTCTAACAGTTATTCTTTGAAGTATTTTAATTTGGAAGGGTGTGGTGCTAGATAGTCAACACAAGCTTTTTCTGATTTATCATCTTTGTCAATACACTGCTATCCACATTACCAAGCAGGTTTTTTTTTTTTTTTTTTTTTGTTTTTAAGCTTTGCCAGCCAGTCACAACCTTTGCCACAGGAGAATGATGGCTTGATAGCATTACCAGCTGCAGCTGGGTTTATGAGTCTGATTGCTGGTCTACCAAACCTTGACAGATTTTCAAGGCTATTGCACAAATTACTTTTGATTGTTAAACTTGTTTGCTAGATAAATTTATGTGCCACTTGCTCAATTTTGTTGTCTGGTGCTTGTCCTGATCTCCCCATCTAATCTTCGCTTTCCTAGTTCTTGATTTTGGCACAGTTCCTGGCAACGTTTGCTGCATAGACCTTTGACTTTGTAGAATCAATTTCTTCCCCATTTCCTGACCTTACTTGCCCTGGCCATGGTAGCAACATTCTATCTCCATTTTTGATTCCATTTTGTCTGACACTTCGTGTCCTAATAGTATTAAATGTGCATATATGCCATTTTAAAAGTAATTTATTCTGTAAATCGTCCTTCTCTTTCTCCTATTAAAATAGGATTGGGAAGATGAAATGATCTAGCAGATTTTAAAGTATACAAACCTATAATTCCATTACTGCTTCAACAATGCAGTCACAACCTCTCTCCATCAAGAAAAAAGTCATATGCAGGAGGTGGTTTAGGTCAGGTCATCCCTAATGAGTGAGTGGCAATCTTTTCTTTACATAGTTGTCACTCATAAAACAGGCTCTGTCAGGTGGTAATCAGAAGGAGCCCCGAAGTGTACCTTATGGAGAAATAATTGCTTTTGCTAGAGACTGGTTGTTAGTTTTGTGACAGAACTAAAGCACCTGATGTGACAAGGCAATGTGGTGACTAATCGTGTGCCTTCAGGCTCATATGAAAAAGGAATAACATGGAAGTTAGCAATGTTATCTTTTATGACAGTAAGCCAGTTAATTTTTTCACTATACCCTGCAGTAGCTCTAGCTGTGTTGATCAAGTCCTGCTGAGGACAACTTGGTGTAAGCTGGGAAAAAGTTATGCGTACTCCCTCTTGACCATTACTTTTATGTTTATTTGCCAGATACCCTGAGGCCAAAGAATGTAAAATCCCTGAAAAGTTCTCCAAAGTTTAACCTTAGTGGGAGAGAAGCGCAACAGAAGCAGACAGTCCTTGTAGTCTGCTGCTGTTGCAGACATTTCTCAGAGCCAGACTGAAGCTGAAAGTAGGGATTCCCTTTCCACATTAGCTTCCCTTTAAAGTTGGAAAAAGTATGGTGTAGAAATGTTGGGAAATTGGCATTCACTATGGCTGTCTGCATTTGTGCCACCCATTCAAAATGATAAAGAATTAATTCTTCTTTAATTGGTTAATTGTTCTCATAACCTGTCTGTTATTTTAAACATGCTTTCAGGAATTGGAAATTCACCATAGTTCCTTCCAAGCTCTGATTTCCTAAGTTTTCCTAGACTTTTCTGACTTCCTGCTCCTTGCTCCTGCCAGAACCTGTGTCATATCTGGGCATTATTATCATGGATCCTTCACATTTCTTAAGTTGATATCTTGCTGGAGCTAGTTGAGGCTGATAGTTCTTAGTCATTCAAATCACAGAATCAATGACTCAAAGAATCATTTACTATACAACTCTGCCTCTATAATAATTAAACAAGAATTGTATTAAAGAAAGGAGAGGAAAACAGAAGACATAAGCAAGATGGGCAAATAAAATGCACAAAAACAAACTTTGTTGTGCAAACTCTCCCTCAATCCCAATAGTCTCATGTAGAAAAATGAGGAAATAGTGACTTTATAAGATTACTGTAAAGCCAGGCCTCATGTGAGATGGCATGAATCTCAGAAAGCTCAGGACCTGGTGTTTCCTAGAGCAAAGGAGACCTAAGAGTAAAAATTGTCAATTTACAATTAAGTTGGATTCTTATCAGAAAGGAATGGTGAATCTGGAGTGGCAAAAGCAGATCTAAATCATCTAATTGGTTGAGAAAGGTGTAAATGAATCTTCTGTCTAGTGACCCCAAAAATGAGAAGCACATAGGGAAGTCTGACTTTATTGGATCTTCTAAGCTAATTCTCAGTATAAATCCATTTTCTTCAGAACTGCCTTTATCTGTGCCTTGTACATGCAGTTCAGTGAGCTCAGCATTGTATGAGAGTAAACTAGGATGCCCGTGCATATTAATCTACTCTGTGACCTGGTAATTCCTTCTCTTTTCCATCTCTTGTGGAAATATAAACATTCATAGCTGCTAACAAACCACATCTCTCAAATCTCAAAAGCAACAAGCAGTACCACATTTCATATTGACATTTCTCATAAGGTGTATCATACAGGTCATGGTATTCTTTCTTCTTACAGACACAGCTTTGAGATTCAGGTCAATTTAACTTATTTTGAAAAGTTTTTAGCTGGTACACTGAGAATGTGCTACTAGAAACAAAAATGAGTTTCAGGCTTACAGTATTTCAAACAGAGTCATGCTTTGTTGATGGGAGGGAAAATTTAACATCATGTTTTTGGATGGTCAGAGTAGCAATACTTATTATTAAGTTCTTAAGAGATAATACTGGTCATTTGACATTCAGCATTAGTGTATAGATAGGTACATTGGGGCAGGAATGACATGTTTTGGAATTTACCTTTTTATTCTTAAGATCACAGTACTCTTCTGGAAGATGTAAAAATAAAATGTGTATATAATCTTTCAAAGCTAGAAAGTCATTTGAATAAGAATTTGATGTGAAAGGGTAAGCAAACTGATATTAATCTGAGATATATATATATTTATATATAATATATATAATATAATATATATATATATATTATATATAATATATAATATATAATCTGATATATATATATATATTTATATATATATATAAAATGGAGAACTGAAGTGTTTAAAACTGGAAGACTAAGACAGACAGCTTTTAAGTATAAGAATTTATACTTATTCACTCCAGCATACTGTCACCACAATAATAAATTAGGGAACACAGAGACCCACAATTTTAAGTTACATTATATAGTGTGTTTTTGTTTTTTTTTTTTTTAATTATTATTATAGAAAAAAATAATTACCATTGAACTGACTTGATCTGCAGCACTTAGAATGCTACTATAAAGGAATGAAGTACTTAAGAGGGAGAATCCTGGCTTTTAGCCTAGTCTAGGGGATCAGACTGGGAGGATGGGAAAGCTGATGACAGCAGCTAAGAGACAGAAGCCTGCCTTATAGATTTAATAATAAATAAAAGTGTGATCAGTGACACTGCTTTATGCTCTACTTTAGTCATTAATTAATCAAGCTATATGCACATATGGGAGGCTGTCAAAAAAAAAAAAAAAGTGAGTTCTGCTTCAGCATGCAGATGATACAGCTTTATACATGTATCTTCATTTCCAGCTCCTGATGAAGGAAGATTGCATTGCTCTCTTTCTGGGGGAACTGCAGCACAAACGCAATTTGGCTGAACATCAAGATGGCATTGGGTCAGCTAGCCAGTGAAACAACTGGAGAGTAAGGCAGATACATTCTGGCATTTTTCATTGAGGACGTATATCTGCCCTTAGGTCGTTGGCTGGAAGGTTGGCCTTGGCAGCTTCTTGATCATTAAGTTGCAAGTGCACCTTTTGTCATATGCTCAGAGACTAAAATTATTTCATTCTGATGTAGAACTTTCATTGACCATAAAATGAGCTCTGCGTGGACCAAATTCTAAAATCCCTCCAGGTTGTTCGTGACCAAAGCTTGTTATTTTGGTGGGCTGCTTCAAACATTTTTTTTCCCAAAGCATATTATGCATATGTTTCTTCTGTGAAAGACGCTATTTGTTTCCAAATTTCTTGTAATAGCCAATGGTGTAATGCCATTTTTAATCAACAAAGCCTGACCTTACTAAATCCCTTCAGTATTTACATCTGTGATCACTGAAAAATCTGAACCTACCTGGGCTGCAATTGGTGAAAAGTAGGAGACGTACAGGTTGGCATTTATAGGGAAGAAAAGCTGATATGATTTTTTTTTTTTTTTTTTTTTTTTGCGTTAATCAAGTATTTCAGCTTTCAGGACAGATTGTGAGACTACAGTCTTCAACCAATGTAAGAAGATGGGCATAGGTAAGATATTTGTACTGTGGCTACTCAAACAATTCTACCTGAAATTTATTACAGCTATATCCTTTCTATCATTTCATAATTACTGTGACTTCTTGCTTGTTTGTTGAGCTGCCAAACCCTTATCAACATGGTTGCTCTTTCACTGAAAGAATTAAAAATATCAATTCATTTTAGTCAGCAAATGGCATTGTATTAGACTTAATACACTTGTCTGAAGTGAAACTTCTATTCTTATGGCCAAACAGTGTGAGGTTTTGGCCTGAGAGATGGTAAGACTGTCATTTAGGTGTAACAAGTTGATATACGGGAAACTTGGAAGTAAGAATAAAAATTAGTTGATGGTGCAGAAAATTTGAAACAGAATTGAAGCAAGAGAACTGGTCTTCAAGGACTTCAGGGAAGAGATTTCCATGACAACAGAATACTTAGGTATGCAAATTAAGAAACAAAGCATCTTTAAAAAAATCAGGAAATACACCTCTATTTTTATAGAATAAAATCCAAACAATCTAGGGGCACCTGGACTGTTTTCTCCTTTTCTATAGGAGAAATAGGGATGGTGAGCTGACAAGGTAGGGCCACTGCTGGCTAAATTCCCTTCTCAGTTCAATCAGGTACTATTCTTTTAGCTGGAGAATCATAGAGGTATATATAGACAGAAATCTGTCAAGGTCTGTCATAATGCTGGGCTGTGACACAATCAAAAGCTCTAGATTTTCTTCAGCAGGTCATCTCCATGGCAGCTAAAACAGGCTCTTTAATGATGGAAATTCCACCAACCTCTTCAGAAAATTGATCTAATATTTGACTTAATCTTAGAAGTTAGAAAATTTCCCCTAAATTTTAACTACTTTTTTTGTTGCAAACTAAGTCCCTTTCTCCTATGACTCTCTGCATCTGACCACAGAGAACAATTGATTGCTGTCTTCCTTGTCACAGCCATTTAAGTATGAAAGCCTGTTATGTTATCGTGTCCTGCAAGTTTTCAGAATATTACATAACGGAATTAATGTTTATTGTAGAGGCTCCTGGTATTATAGATTGTTATGCAATCTCTGCAATAAGTATTGTAGCCTTTCTCCCATGCTGTATTATGAATTTGGCATTATGTTCAAGAGCTTTTCTTGTTAAGGAAAGGAAAACATGTATGATTTATGATCATACAGCTCTCTGTTTCATAGACATCATATCATATAATTCACAGACTTATCAAGCTCTGCCTTGAAACATTTATTTTGCTTTTCCTCCCATTCATTTTGGAAGGCTGTTCCAGTTTGTGAATGCTTTAATGCTTAGCAACTTTTGTTTCATACACAACTTAAATGTATAGATACTAAATTGTACCATTTGTTCTGGTGTCAACAATGACCTTTAGCTGAAATAGTTTTGTGGTGTGTTTATTTATTTATTTATTTTTCTCCCTCACTGGTTTTTACCTGCCTGATGTATTTATACAACAACTATATCCCCTCTTGGACTTCCCAGGAGGAACTATTTTAAGAATCAAAATGCTTTAAAACAGTCTGAAATTTGCTAAGTTTGTATTGTTAATGATTGTTTGATATTCCATAAAATGGCTTTTGAATTAGCTAGGACTCCGTATACTTTTGTTCTTAAAACCCTGTAGTCTGGCAACTCTGTGGATCTGGATTTAAAAATGGAAAATATGAAGCACTGCATTCAGTTACATTCTGTAGCTGGCTGTACAGAACACTACTGCTCTCTGATCTCCACTAGCTGAACATAAAAGCCATTATCCTTTCAGCTGTTACTCGTTTTTTTGGTAAGAAATGATGTGTGAGGTAAATAGGAAAGGGAAAGGAAATGGAGGGAAGGGACAGGGAGGAATAGAGTGGGAGAAGGGTTTACTGGAACAGAGTGCAGAATTACCTGCTGAGAATGAAGTACAAAGAGCAATGTGAAGCCAACATACAGCTGAATGTAAAACTGCCAGAAAAAGTGTTGAGAAATCATGCTGCCATAAACTGGCTCAGTCTGGGCACTGTCCTACTCTGGGGTTTTTATTGCTGTTTTTTGTTTAGGCATTTCTTTTTTCTTTCTCTTCTGAGCACAGTGCAGATTACTGTGAGCAGGTATTTCACATGAGATCTTAAAGCCCATGGTCTATTTTATACATATATATAAAAGTATAGAATTCCCTCCCCCCACCCCCAAGAACATAGGTTTGATACAGTATAATTAGCCAATATTTTTCTTCAACCTACACCTGTCTAATGCACTGTTTTTCAGCTGCCTGTCCTCTGAAGTTGGCTACATTTCAGCAGCAGGTGAAGCTGCTCCCAGTATGCTTTTATTTATAAAATGTTTTGTAATCTGCCAGGCTAAGAATGAGGTGCTTAAAAACCGCAGTGCTGTTATTTCACATGAACTTTATGTAAATATGAAACATTATATTGACTCAGGTTTACTAATGAAATAACTTCAGTGACAGTCTAATGACAACAAACAATTCAATAGCAATTTAGATTAAGTGATACAGATTATGCCAAGGAAGTCTATGAGCAGCACATCAAAGCTGTGTTGAATATTACATTAGTTCTTAAAAATATAACCTTGCATTAGTTTGTAATGACTCTCTTCTAAAATATCTGCAGTGTGGCCATTACAAACCATGAATCACAGTTAAAACATAGATATAAAAACAGAAGACTCTCACAAATCAAAGGTAAAGTACCTAAATGCCACCACTCAACAACCGAGCAGCTCCAGTCACTTGCAGCAAACTGCAGTGAAGCAAACACGCAGATACAACAGCAGAAAAAAATGCCACAGCTTAGCATTCCAGAGTATTTTTTTTTTTTTTTCCATTGACAATGACTGAAGGGTGGGCCCCAAGTTCCCTGAGTTTTGTTTTAAAAGCCCCAGCAAATAAGTCAAAGCACATCTTGGCAGACTTACACCTGGAGACAAAGTTTAAATTGGAGGGCTGTTAAATCATTGTTTTCTCTTCTCTTTTTGGTTACCACATACTAATTCTGACTTGTTTAATCATTTCTGGTAAACTGAATTGCTTCTGACCCCTAGAGAACTTATTACAAAATGCTAATACAAAAAAATAATTTGAGTTTCAAGGAAAGTAGGTTCTCACCCTTTCCTCTCACCTTTTCAGTAACCAGGTAGAATAATAGCCAATTTTTTGTCAAGTTCCAGGACAGGACTTCATTGTTCCTCAATGTTTCCTGTGCAAGGGTAGAGATACACACTGCACTTATGAAGTGTCATGGTTGAGGTTTAATAAGCACAAAAATCAAAATATGCAAGATTAAAGATTGCTTTTTCTGAAAGCACCAATGCTTCCTGAAAGAGTGGGTGCTAACAAGAAATCTTAAATATAGAAGCTTCCCTGTTTCAGGGACATGTAACTTGTTGATAGTGATACCTTTTCTACTCCTACGATCTCATTTTGTACTTTGGACAAGTATATCACCCCTGTGCTGGGTTGGCCCCAGCTGGCAGCTAAGCCCACAAACACCTGCTTGCTCACCCCTCTTCCCTGCCTCCACAGGGGAGAAAATGGCAAGAACAAGAGGATGAAAACTTGTGGGTTGAAGTAAAGACAGGAAAATCATTCAGCAGTTACTGTCATGGGCAAAACAGACTCAGGGAGATACCTTAATTTATTGACAATCAACAAAAATATTTAATTAATTGATTTGGGTATTCAGAAACAAACAAAACAACAACAACAACAACAACAACAACAAACTCTGTTTAAATAGTAGAAGAAAGCACATTTCTTCTCCCTTTTCTAGGGTCAAATTCACCCCAGACACTTCTTTCCCCTTGATTTTACTACAGGTTACATTCCACTGAATGGATGATGGGCAGGGCAGGAGGCTGGGGTCTGTGCATAGTGGTTTTTCTCTGCTGCTCCTTGTTTCTGACATTTTTTGTCTACAGTTTCTTCATTGTTATGGATTTCCTCTGCTCTGGCATGGATTTTCTCCTTGGGCTGCAGTACTTCAGGGGGCTACTTGCTCTGGTGTGTGTCCTCCATGAGCCTCAGTCCCTTCAGCAGTGTAGCAAACACTGGCAGCCCCTGAATTTCCCCTGAGACCAGCCCTGCAACCTCCTATCAAAACCTTGCCAGCAACACACAACGCACATCCTAAGTCAGGGTGCCAGATGACTCTCAAAGGTGTAGGCAACATCTTAGATAGATTATTTATATCATAGACACTTGGAATTGAGTATGACCAAATTACAGGTAGTGTTTTCTGATTTAGAGCACACGTGTGTGTGTGTGTGTGTATATATATTTATATATTTTTTTCCCCTAGGATGCATTCTTATGCAATATAAGCTAAAAATAAATAAAAACTTCTCAGAGCAAAAATATTCTTAGAACACTATTGTAGCATAAAGAGCAGTCTTTCTCATGTCTGAATAAAAACTAGCAAAATGGAATTTTATTACTTTTTGGAGGAGGATGAGTATTTATCCTAGAAGTAAGTGGCAAACTGATTTAGTTGTTTTTATTTTTTATTTTTGTATTTTTAATCTTTTTGAAAAACATCGTAAGTGACATGCACTATAAGCTGAATGACAAATTGACAACTTCTGAGAGTCAAGAAAGGGCCCCACCTGGAGGGCCATTCTCCAGCAGAGGAAGCACTACAAAAATAAATGGCTTCTCAGGAGGCCATCAGCACATGGATGCACTGAATCATTTGGGGTTATATTGGTTCTATTCAACTGCTTAATTATAAATTATTCAGATCCTTAGTGCAAATACAATTTGGGTTGCTGAACTAACTGTGTTAGCCCTTTGCAGATGTCCCAAGACCAGTGGGGGAGTAGAAGAGGCTGAAAGGACTGAATCTTTGGATATTCCAATACACTTTCAGAGCCTAAGCCTTTTCTCATCTACACAAGTAAGTAGGAAAAAATCAGGTCCTGTCTAATAGGAACGTATTACCACTGGAAATAATGATGAATAATCTTGATTCATCTAAGATTATTTGATTAATTTTCTCTTTTGGATGAAAATGACTCCTTGATCCTTAGTCTAGCTTCATGATTTAATGATTAATTCTACATATTATATATTTTAAACAGCTGTGGAAATCTGAGCTTGATTTGGACATTGGAATCATAGTCTTGTTAAGTCTTTCCAATTAGTTTACATTTGAGGCTAACAAAAAGATGCTGATTCAGCTTCTAATTAAAGAAATCAAGTGGAAACTGCATCAAAGATTTCAAAAAGAAGAAATTAAAATTTTATCATAGGTGACTGGAAGAAATCTTAATATATATGTGTACACTTTAAATATATGAGTATTTCTAGCATTTAGCTCTGAAATAAGTATTTGAAATAAATTGGGAAGAAAGGAAGAAATTATACATTTTTAAAAGCAGAAACTAGAACTAGAATGAAACTCTATATTCATAGAAATGTAATTATATGTTGAAATGTAATTATATAGCAAGGATGAAATCACAGTTGATGTCAATTTTTAGAGAATGTTATATAGAGCAGATATATGGTCTTGACATGCTAATTGGAGAAAACTGAATCAGGTTTGGTAAATGATAAAGAATTTGCCCCTTAAAGAAAATTTGGAAAAAACAAAAACAAACACATTGAGGTATATATATATATTTTTTTACATATAGTATCAAAATCACACATATTTAATCTTTATATTTTGGAATTGTTGCCAACCTTTGTCATAATTCAGATTTAGTTAAAATTAAACCAGATGCTCAGCGGTTGAAAATCTGCGTGGTTCTATTATTGTTATAGCTTACGAAGTCAGAAAAATATATTCATTTATATTAACTGAGGTTTTGCCCTGTTATTTTTAACTAGGCTTTGATTTTTAGTACTGTACCGCTACTTTGTGAGTAAGTAGTAAATATGCTGCTGTTTAGATTTCAATGGCAGTAGTGGTGAAACAAAAAAACTGGTATTTAGAAGGTGAAAGAACAGCCAAGAACTGGAAAAGTTCAAAAGGAAGTTTGGGAAAATCTTCCAACAAAAATCTTTATATCATGAGAGAACAAAAAGGAAAAAAATAGGCAAAGGAAATTGATCAAATTTTAGGCAAGGCTTATGTAGAAGAACAGAAGATGAACAGCAGGTGGGTGGAAACAGAGAGCAAGTAGAAAAATAAAGGAGATGAGCTTAGGAGAAGCATGTAGATTGATGGAGACCATTGAGTTTATTTGGGTCACTTTCTTTTTTCTTTGCCTTCAGACACAATTGATCATAAAGGTTACACACACTGCCTTCTCTGTACAAACTCGGTAGACGCTGTAGTGCTCACATTGTGTGCTGTGCCGCATACCTGTAATTCTTTCTAAGACACAAGACAAATATCTATCTTACCTGGCAACTGCAAGGGTGTTTTTGATGTATTACTTCCATTCTTTCCCTAGCTCACTTTGTTATGACCAGCTGCTCCTGTATATTTATATTGTTTTCATAACTCACAGAGTTTTGATACAGTGTTGGGGTACAGCAAAGTGAGCAAAAGGAGGTGACAGCCATAAATCAGAATTGCTTCACTCTGCATGTATGTATGACATCAAGGGTTCTTGCAAAGTTGTGATGAATTAGAGTTATCGGTAGGTTACTTTCTCAACAGTGAGCCAGCTCAAATCTTGATAACGAAACCAAATCCTGGTCTCTCTTCTCACTCCTTTGAATTTCTCTCATGAAGGGGAGCCATATCCTGGCTACCTGAGGATTCTCCTTATAGAATGAAAATCTTTTGATGGTGTTTAGCAAATACAGTACTCTGAATCCTGACTCTTCATAGTCTTTCCTAAACCTGCAGCAATGTGTGTATTTTTATCAGAAAAGATCACTTGGCAGAAACTACTCAACACTGAGTTGTTCTTGGCTAATGTTATATATAGCTCTCTGTCTGCCCAGTCATTCCACCATTTTGGAGTGAAAACAGACGTAAGTTTGTCCTATGGAATAGAAGAAGGTAGGAGTCTTTTCATTTCTTGGCAGTATGGTGTAGCAAATACATCTTTATCCTTCAGCTGATAAGAATCTGATTAGTAGATTTCTGGTTCAAGAAACAATATGAAATCAGACAGCAAAATAACATTTAAGGTTTTAGGTAGCAAGTCTGTAAACTTTATTTGCCTTGAAAAAATCATTATGATGGTTGAGGAATGTACACACAAAATGAATAGCTGGGATTTCCAAAACAAAGCATTATTCGTGTAAGAATAAAAGTAGTAGTAAAGAAGATTAAAATGTTAACTGTATAGAAATGAACTGGAAGAGCTGCCATAGTTGGAAGCATTTTCTAATGATCATGGAAGGTCGTTATAAATTAGAGGCACTATGAAGGTCTATTAAATGCCATTTCCCTTTTACTTTAAGTGCAATGGCCAAATCTCTCCAGGTATCACTGGTGGGACCTTAATTTCAGTGGAATTGCCTGAATTTCTCCTAGAGCTGTTCAAAGTGCCAAACAAGCCACTTCTGTCAGGTGTTATTTCTATGCTCCATACGCTGCCTCCTACATTTCATATCCTATGGCACAACCGATCGTAATTTGGCCGAATACAGCATTTAGTAAACAAGGAAAGGATTTGACACTCTACGGGCTTGCTCTTTCAGCTCTGAGCTAGTGGCCCCCACGGAGCTTTTCCACCAAGCACCCGTGGGCAGCAGCAGCGCTGCGAGCCCCCCAGCCCCTGCTAACCCCTCAGAGGCAGGTGCTCACGGAGCACAACTCGGGCAAGCTCCATTATTTGAGGGCTTGGTGCCGTCAGTGCCCGGGCACCGAGGCGGGGCGGGACAGGTGCTGCAGGAACCACCTGTGTGAAGCCGCAGGGCGGCGGGCACGGCCCTGCCCGGCCCTCGCGGGCTCTCCCTCGGGGCTTTCCCCGCTGCCAGGCCCGCCCTGCTCGGGCCGCGGGCGCCGCCTCCCACCCCGCGGAGCCCGGGCAGGGCAGGGAGCCACGCTCCGGCTCCCCTGCCCGGCGGGCACCGCACCGGGACAGGTCCCCCCCGGGGCCGCTCCACAGCCCCACGCCGTGGCCCGCCCCGTGCCGCGCCGCCGCGGGTGGCGGGGGAGGCGCCGCCACCGCCGAGGCGGGGCCCCGCTCCCGATCCCGCTCCCGATCCTGATCCCGATCCCGCTCCGCTCCGCCGCCCCCTGGCCCCGCTCCGCCCCGCTCCGGCTCCCGCGGCCCCGCCGCGGCTCCCAGCATGAACGTGAGGAGGGTGGAGAGCATCTCGGCGCAGCTGGAGGAGGCCAGCTCCACAGGCGGTAGGACGGGAGCAGCATGGGGGCGCGAGGATTTTTTTTTCCCCCCATTTTTATTTTTATTTTTCCCCTCGTAGTTATTTCGGGGTTTCTCCCCCTCACAGCTTTCAGCAGCAAGTCTCGCAACTTGGCGTGGGGCTGGGAGGGGGGAGCTGCCTGCTTGCATGGGGGTGTCTTGGAAAAATGTGTGTGTGCCTGCGGGGACGGTGAGCAAACGCTTCGTGCCTGGGATCTGGGGCTGGGAAATGGTCAGTGCTTCGCAAAGCCCGCCGTAAGGTGCCTGCTGTGACCCAACTGGTACTTTTGCCTTCGCTGAAATGATCTGGGGCTGGGTACGAACCTCTCGTCCTCTCTGGTGCTAACTCCCAGGAGGTAATTTTGGTCAGTCCCACTCACACCTCCCTGCTTTGGTCTCCTTGCATAACTACCTGATGGAGACCAGCTCGTTCTAAGCCAAAGGATACCTGCTGCCTCTTCCTTCTCTGTACTGTAATGTGAGGTCTGCACTCACCTGAAGGAGGTTACAAAATAACTTGTGCCTTAGGGAGGAGAACAGCATGCTTTGTGGTCCATCACTGCCAGGGTGCTGGAGTTTTCGCCCAGCATGTGTAGGAAACAGGTTTATTTAGAAATGAAGCTGTGTGGGTGTGATGTGTGTAACATGCTGTTGCTGAGGAAGGTGTGCTGTTCAAGGTAAGGTGGTAAAGCAGAGGAAGGTTGGAGAGTTAGCTGAAAAACTTTGCAAAATAGCCAGTCAAAAATAAGGGAAAGTTGCTCTCTAAAAAGAAAAGATGGGAAAATGTTTCATATTTGCTTCTGTGTTGCTGGATTTCTCATAAACTGTGCAATGCCAGTGTAGAACAACAGTCTTGTCATGAAGTTGTTTGAAAGGTGCAGTGGAGTCCCACTCTTTGCTGTTTTCTGATGTTTCAAAGTAGTCTTTCTGCTTGCCAGTAGAGGCTCAGAGCCATGTGTCCTCTGTTGGATTGCACTCGGTTTTCTCTCTTCTTAGTGTCCCAGCTTTTCTCGTTTGTTAGGGATTGTAGCCTTTTATGCAGGATACTAGATCACTTCCTTTGGGGATAAGGAACTTCTGCAAGTGTGTATGCAGTTAATTTTAGGTTATCAGCTCAACTGTTAGAATGGCTTTGCATTTCTTTAAAGGTTCAGAAAATACATTATGGTTATTCCTGCAAGGGGCTCAGCTATCAAACTGATGTTGTGATACTTCTCCCTGCTTTTCAGATCTCAGCCCCAGAGTTACAATTCAGATGTTTTCCTCTACATGCCACTGTCAGCCTTACAGCTATTTTCTGTTAGATAGCAGAAAGTCAGTCTGTTTTCCCTTAACACATACAACATCACTGTCAAACACCAGGCAGGCTCTTAGCTACACCTGTACAACCACCCAGCAGGACTGTTCAGGGAAAACACAGCTCAGGTGCATTCAGATGCAGTGGATTTGCACAGGCATAATTTGGTATATGGGCTGTTACTGTAGGTGTTGAAGAATAAAGAAAGTTTGCAACTTAATGTTTCATCTTACAGGTATGGTTAGCAGTAATGGGAAAATGTAATGTAAATTAGGGAATTATTATCTGAATCCATGCTGTACAAACGATGTGATATATCAAGGTGTTGTTTTTATAGAAAATGTTTTCTGTTGAGCTGTATAGTATGCACGTGTTTCATTTTGGTTCTCTTGATATGTATGTCTTGTCATTTTTAGAAATTAAGGAAGGATTTAATTGATATTAAGCTAGTAATGGTCAAAGCTAAGATACACTTTTGCACTGTTTTAAAGTATGTTTCTAACTGAAACATGAGTTACTGTAGGAAAAGCATCTCTCAGAAATAAGTTATCTTTATTTTTTCCACTTCTGGCATAATAAAAACGACAGAGCTAAAAGCAAATACCCCCTTTTCTTAGAGTGACATACCTGAGATCACCATTCAACTTATATCTCATCACTAGCTTGATTTTTGTTAAAGTCAGTGTCCCGCTTCACTGCTCTGGGCTTCCTCCTTATATGACAGAGCACACACATGTTCATAGTCTCAAAATTTTGTTCCTTTTTGATCTGAACTTCTCTTTTCACCCTTTTCTTGTCTATTTTTTTCCCTTCCAGGGCCATCAGCATTTTGGAATGCATTTGTTGGTTATTTAATAAGGAGTATTCAGTAGATTTATTATCACTATTTCTCTTCAAATACAAGCAATATTTAAAATGTTACTTATTTTTTAAATGGTAATGTCTGCAGTAGAATTATTGTAGGGGTTTGATGGTAGGGCATGAGGCTTAGTAAACGAAACTAACAGAAGTGCAGTTGTTCTTCCATTTCATTTTTTGAAATAAAGCCCAAGCAATACACAAGCAGCTGAAGTTATAAAAATTATTAGCAACAAAGGAACCACTTTGTACCTTTAAATGAGTAATGATGCCCTTTGGCCACTCTTCCCCTTACATTTACTGTATTGCAACTTGGAGGACATCTTTTACATTCAAGCTAGCGTCGGCTGCAGCACCACTGGGAGTTGTTGAGTAGCAAAATGCTTCCTCTCTGAAATACTCAGCCTTTGTAAAGATGAACTGTTTCAGCCCTCTGCCCCATGAAACAGTCTTTATCAATGTCTTATCTGTGGGGAAGTTGTGTTTGTACTACGGATAGCCAAAACTTGTATGCTACTGGGTAAAGGCAATTAAGGGTCTTGGGAAAACCAGAAGAGCAGAGGGAGATTATTAGAAAAAGTTTACATGACTACCTGCATGAGTAAGTTTAACCAAAAGATGTCCTGCGGGTTGAATGTCTAGAACCAACTTAAGGTGTGGGGTAGACTAATGGGCTAAAGTTACGCCAGGGGAGTTTTAGGTTGGATGTTAGGAAGAATTTCTTTACTGAAAGGGTTGTTAGGCACTGGAACGGGCTGCCCAGGGAGGTGGTGGAGTCACCATCCCTGGAAGTCTTCAAAAGACGTTTAGATGTAGAGCTTAGGGATATGGTTTAGTGGGGACTGTTAGTGTTAGGTTAGAGGTTGGACTCGATGATCTTGAGGTCTCTTCCAACCTAGAAATTCTGTGATTCTGTGTGAATGAGGCACTTCGTATGCACTGCTTGCTTTACTTTAGAGTATCGTAAATTCAAAATGGGAATTGTGCTGACCAGTATGCCCTTCCTCGTTCAAACAATAGAAATCTTGACAAAAGCTGTGAAGTAAATTTATGACAAGTTTTGAAGCTTTCTCTGTGGCTAGACAGGGCAATATCAAATTCTGTATGCCAGAAAAGAGGCTGTCATTTCTACAGTATGTGCAGAAGACAGAACAACTAGTACTATTGAAAGGTGTTTATCCAACTTGAAGTTTTCTTAGTTTGGTATTCGCTGCCATACCTCTGAGAGATCCTTGCACGATAGCGTTCACTTTTGATTTTAATGAATGGTTTGCTCTCGTTGCTTGAGGCATTCTTAGAAGACAAAGGAAGCCGTGACAGAAGGACAAGAAACTACACAAGGGAAAAGTTAAATATAACAATTTAGGAAAAGCAATGGCAAGAAAAATGACGAAAGTGAGGAAAAAATGCACTGGAAGACAATGACAAGAAAAAAGGTGGGAGGGAGGGAATAAAAAGCAGTTTCTTATACCACTTCAGGTACAACTGATATTAAAGAAAAGTGTACCCTATTGAGTGGCATGGGAATAATGTGGTGTATACTGGACCAAGTCCTTCATAGCCAAGTTGGGATTCACCTGACATGATTAAAAGCAGATGGTGACTTTCCAGGCGACTTCCACCAATAAATGTATCAGAGCTTTGGGTTGTCTAGGAGTTCCATCCACAGGGAGAGCTGTCAGTCAGGAGTCAAGTGTCACTTTGGCCACTAATGATCAGCTGTCCCTTAACACTCTTCATGTCATCTTAGATATGATAGATCTTCTGTCTGTTTTATCTGGTGCACTTGTATCCAGTGGATCTTGTCTGTGCCTGAGCCCTGTGTAACACAGATATGTTCTCTTTATAGGAGCCACAGTCAGAAATGCTGCTTCCAAATTCCATGTGGTTCTGTGAAATTGGCAAATATGCAAGGGAAGGAATAAATTAAATGGACTCCTGATCTAATACAGGAGGTATCTTTACAAATATAGTATAAAAATGTGTATATAAATTATAAAAATATATTCTGCTCCTTCAGGATGGAGGAAATAACTGAAATTTTGAGAGACCTAAATACAGTGTAAGCCTCTGTATAAAATTTCGTCTTTGCCTCCATCTCCAGTTTCTGCATTCAGTGAGCACATGAAGCAGTGATTATATGCAAAATTCTCGTATTGAGAGTCATAATTGATATGAATGCTGAAAATGCTTTGGCCTTCCACCAGTATCAATTTTATAGGTTTTGCAGAAAATATACTTTCCATTATTCTGTGTGTTTCAAAGTTACTAACCACAATAGGAGAGTTGATACAAATAACCAAATGTCTGGACAAGTTCCAGGTGTATAGACAGGTATATAGAGTTTAGAGAACTGACTCCAGGTGTTTTTAGACTTTATGAAATATATAGAGGCAGATGCAGGGTCTAGCAGTTAATGTAACCGTAAGAGAAGTAGATGGCTTGTGTCATGGAAAGCTTTTACAGTGTATCAGATATGCACTTAGGACTCATGCTTTGGGTTGGAGCTGAATATTTGATCTGTGCGCTGTTCAGCTGTAATCTATCCCATCTCAGCCATCCTGTTTGCCATTGTGATTTATTCAGAATCTTTGGCACTTGAAAAATAAAGTATCTAAAAATACCACAATGCCTGATTGCTTCACTGTTTCATAGATATCTGCATTCTTGCCAGCCTGCCCTACTATCCTTCTCCCCCAAATTCTGCTTGTCCTTTCTTGCAAGTGTACAGAGCACTGAAATAGTCTGTATGGGAAACCTTGCTTGCCAAATGAATCCTGGTCATTTATTGTCTGCTATTAGCAGAGGCCATTACTCCTATTTGAGATGAGAGAGAAAATATTGGCATGAGGTTGTGCACCAGGCCAGGAGCCAAATCCTTTTTTTTTTTCCCCAGTAGTTGTAGTCAATACAGTCTGAATCAAGTGGTGTGTGCTAATAAATAACAGAATCCTTTAATTAATAGGTTTGGGCCTATTCTGGGAAGTAAGGGTCACAGGTATAAAGACCTTATTTCTTGTGAGTGTGTCATGGCAGCACAGCTGGAGATAGTAATGATGAAGTTAATGGGCTTGTTTGGATATTGTATCTCTGTTTGGTTTGGCTTGGACTATAATGTGTTGTTGTCTCAAAACTGAAGGGACAAAAGGTTGACATAAGTGTTAAAATTTTGATAGTAGTTGTCTATTCAGAATCCTGTTTTCCATGATCTTTGCTTGCTATTGCTTGGCTGGCTAGGCAGCATTTGGCCCAGGTTTCTCACTGGTTACACCAGGCACAATGTGGAAGAGAAGTGAAAGCATACGTAATGTGTGAGTGTATGTGTGTGCGTGTGTCTATATATATATATGGAAAGCAGAGAGTCAAATTATTTTGTGATGTTCTTAATTATTATTTTGTAATTGTATTGTAGGAGACTTGTGTCATGGGCTCATATAGCTGATTTTTTTTTTCCCCATTCTCACTCTCTCTAGGGCAGATGAGTTTGGTGTTACTGCCTTCATGCATGTGGCAGAGGAGGTAGGGCTCCAGCCTTGCTGCTATGATTCTGAAAGGTCCTTAGAAAACTAAATTGGCAGCAGTTTAAAATATGTGGTTGGGTTGAAAAATATAGCAAATCCATTCACCTCTAAGAATAAACCCAAACACAGAATAAAAGCTGTATATCTGAACACATACTGTGTTTTATTTCTGGCAGACTAGCAGAGACTTAATATGGTATTAAAAGGAGCTAGCTTTCTGTCAGAAGTCTGAAATAAATATAGCTTTTGTATTCTTTCTCACCTATAAAACAACTTAAAAACATACAACAGGGAATCACAGCTATAAACTGTACCTCTAAAGGAATTTATGCTGCAGTGACACAGACAGTGGAATGAAAGTCGTAGATGCTTGTGTGTCCACTGGAGAAATGAACTACAGGTGCAGGGCATGATAATAGGGAATTTTTAACTATAAATGTCTTGACCTGTTAAGAACAATGCTTCACAATTCAATGTTTGGATTTTATTACAGGAGAAAATATTTCTATTTGTAGGCCAGATATTTTCACCAAAGAAAATGTAAACGCAGAAGCTTCCCTGAGCACCACGAAGTGTCTAGCACTCTATAGCCCGCTACATCAGCATGCCACAAAATGACTAAGCGGTGACAGCATAGAAATGGTTAGACAAAATTAAAGGCTCTAAACGTCCTAAGACATAGACTGCAAGGTGGTTGCTTTATTTCATCCTGTCAGTAGGAAAGTGTTTGCTATTTTAATGATAGGAAAAAAGGGCCATTTTACTGATACATTGTCTTGTTCTTTCAATTTTCAGCTGTCTTTCCAGCAGAGAATTTTTATGAATGTTACTTTAGTCATGAGGTCTTAGTGCAACAAATCTTTTTGTTATTTTTGAATTAGTTTGCTTTTGCTTATAATCCAGAAGAAATATTTAGGATTTATTAGAATTTTAAGCAATAGCCATAAAACATTATGATGGCTCTGATTTGTCACAGTATGGTGTGCTGTTTTTGTTCTTTTAAAGTCATTTATTCTTGCCCGAAGTGAAAACAACCAGAAGAGCATGTCAGCACAGTAACTCATTTGCGTCTCCTTACTATACCTATATATCCTTTGATACCAGTGGGAATAATTGCAGTGAATAAGGATTTGGGCCCTAATGTTTGTGCAAATCAGGAGAACACTAAACCTGGAACTGAAACACAGATCAAGATTACATGATTGCATGTAAAGGAAGGAAACAGCTGTGCTATAAATGTTTAGTGGTAATTAAAAGCTTTATAGCTCTAGTATATCCTGAAATAAAGTCAAATGACCAAAACCTCTTACTGAATCACTTGTCTATGTGCTTAACAGTAAACTGAACAGCATGTCTAAGCACCTCTTCGTTAGCTCTCTAGTCTCTTAATGATACAATAGCTGGGGGGTTTCCTTAATTTGTACTACCTGGCTAATGCTGCCAAAAGGTGCATTCGATGTCTGGGCATCACAGTAATATGTTGCATTCAGGCTACTTTTCCCTGCTGTATAAGAGGACTACAGTAGGAAACATAGAAGCTAATGATGCTCATGCTGTGCTAGTTGAGGACACCTTGGGTCAGATCCCTAAGTTGTTTCTTGCAAGAAATTTGACTTTCTGTATGTTCTCACAGAAATGGTTCTGATAATCTGTACCAATTGATTTCCAAATCCTTGAATGGTTTTATTAAATAGAGCAGAAGCAATATGCTTCAGGTGAAATCATTGAGTCACTGCAGACAAGGATGCTGCAATATTGACAAATATCCCTGTGTATAGAAATATTTTTTTATTTTGTTGTTTATGCACCAAAACATAGTCTTTAATTACTTTAAAAAGTAATTTAAAAAGTTGCAGTATAACATTATGTCCTCTTCTTTGCTTGTATTGCCTCTATAGATTTTGCTTTGAGTTTTAGTTCGAGGTAATGCTTTTTAACAAAGAAATTATCCTGCATTCTACCACTTAGGAATTCAGTTTGGTGTAATCAGTATTGAAGAACCCAAGGAAAATTTTATAAAATTAAAGTAATTCTGAGTTTTAGAGTTAAATATAGTTATTTGACTTTCTTAGAATTTTTAACAATATTACAACATATGTTACAATAAAAACATATTGAAAGGCGACATTGTGCTGAACAAGAGCTAAATGTAATACAACAAAAAGAACTGCACTAAATGGAGCGCATCCTAAATGCATGCAGTAAGTTAGAATGGAGGAAAAATGCAGGTGTTTTCTTTCTTTTTTTTTTTTAATGTGACATATTTGCCTCATGCAATTAAAATTATGACCTTCTGAAAGTTGCACTGTGTATATCTGTCAAATACAAGTGTCACTGCAACTGAACAAGAAGATTTTGAATATTATAGTATGTAGAAGGGTCTGTAAATAGGCTAAGTAGCATAATTTAACAAGGTATGATCACAGTTTCCAAATAACTGAACTAGTTCTTTTGTAATACTTTGGTGTGAGCACTACTGCTCACGGTCTCAAAGAACATCCTAGAAAAGACTGATTTTTTTTATTTTATTTTATTTTTTTTTTTGAGATAGTTTGTTTCGGAGCACGCCAAGGTGTGTTATACCAACCCTTCTGGGTTGGAAGCATCAGGATGGGTTGGGTTGAGCCCCTGCATGTAGAGCCTGAGTACCACAAAGGGATGCACTGTGCGTGTGCTGCACATGTGGGCACAAGGGATAGTGACAGGCTGGGCTGTGGGGCTCCAGTCCTGAGTAGGTAAAAGAAAGGAGAGAAAAAAGATCCAGAAATACCTTCTTACGTGCGTGGCTTTGGTAGTATCTGAGCAAGCTGATTGTGGGATCTGCTGTTTTATTCTCTTTCAGTGGAGATAAGCGATAAGGGTTTATCTAAAATAGATGGGGAAAAATCCTCTTTTGAAACAATATAGGAGATGCATATCAAGTAGATCCCGTGATAGAATCATATTTTGTGTTACTGAATGCTGGTAACAATACAATAGGTGTTTTCTCAGATCTCCATAGGTCTTGAGTTTTAACAGTATTCCTGTCAGATGATCCCCAGATGTCCTTTATCATTCTGACTATTGATGTATATTCCACTGTTCAGTAAGGGAATGGTACCCTACATATCTAATTCTTTATATTCTTTCTATATTTCCTTCTCCATGTTGATATGTGGGCATCTGAGGTTGCCAGATTTTGTTCTGAGATGCAGTGTTATAAAAAGTATCACATGTAGTAATGCTGTCTATTGCGGATAAATCTAGACTGTTTCTCCGGAGTATTGTGTGCTGGCAGCATCCATCTGCTGGGAAGTGAAACAAGTATATAATGAAGTTCATTGTTATTTTTGAAAAGATGCTGTAATTGAATACATGCATGCATTGGCTCTTCGGTGCACAGCCAGCGTATGCTGTCTACCAGCATCTAAGATGCCTAAGGAAGGAAAAGAGGAAAAAAAAAATAAATAAAGAAACTTTCTCTCACAACTTACAGGTGTGATTAAGATACAGAGGTCTTCATGCTACTGGATTGGTAACATACAGTATTTATTAGCTATGTTCTTTGATCTTTGTGTTGATGGTAATGATGGTAATGGGGGGGGGGGGGTGTTTGTTTTTGTTTTTGACCTGTTGCTTTTTCGAATATGTTATATTGTGCAATTGTCTTCCCAGGCTATTGTCCAGAGTTGGGTAAATGAGTGAACTGTGGCTAGGACCTATGAACCCACTTGATTGTTTTTCTTCAAAGCCATTGCTTTCAGTCCATTTCTGTAGGACTGCACACTTCTTTCACTACCTGGGCATTGGGGAAAGAGGAGGTCAAATATCTGTAAGGATTTCGTAAACAGGCATGGGTTTTGTCCTTTCATTATGTGGTGGTGAATATCCCCTTTGCAGGAGAAGACGAAACCTCTGAGTAGTTCAAGCAATGTCTCTCTGCTCTGCCTCTGTTTTGTTGCCACTTGGAAGGGGCACATGAATCCCTCAGCCAAAAGAGCCCTTGTGTAATCTTATGCCTGTCTGATGATGTTTAGATGTTACATGTTTCTTTCAGATTTGTTTGATTGTCAGTCAAGGGAGAGGAGAATATGTGATGTCTTCAGTGAACTGGTAGGTTTCTACTCAAGTTTTTATAAAACAGAATTCCAGTAGTCAGGAGGAAAAGTATTATTAGGTTAAGGAGAGGAAGGAACACATGCAACTGAGGGTATATGGTGACATGGCTCTTTACATGGCACACCTGCTATCAAGCTTTTCCCCTAGTACTTTAAATCTTTTTTAAATGCATAAGCTAGTGAGACTTAAAATCATACAGATGCATGTTAAAATACCTTGCTTAATTAGCTTGCAAGGTTGTAGAACATTTAGGCATTATGTAGACCTGTAACAATATTTGCCTCCGCTGCACTTCTTTTTTTTTTTTTTTGCATTCAGCTAATTTTCTGTTACTAAAATAGAATAAAACAGTTCTGTATTTCAGACTGAGAAACAAGAAGCGATCTTTATAAAGTCTTTGAGTCATCACAGACTTCTTAAAAATCAGTGACTTTTTTCTTTCATGAAGATATGGGTGTTATTCAGATAAGAGCTCACGATGTTTTAAAAAAAAAATGAATTAAAAATAATTTAACTGTATGTTTTAATTTACCAGGTTTCAAAAGCTACTCCATATGTTTAGAAATACAAAAGAAAAAACATTTTGACCTGTTCAGAATGGAAAGTAAAGCTATCTGAAAGGTGTCAGTATATTTCTAACATCTTATTAAGAAGTGTTTTATCAACAGCACTTTAAATTACTACTAGAATGACAACCTGTTAAGACATTTTTAATTAAAGAATTCAGAAGAAGGGAAAACACACAAAAAAGCCTTTTAAGAACCCATAACACAAATGGTGTGTTTTCCAACATGCTGCATCATGAAGAATATGTGCAGAAACAGCTGTCAGTTAAGAGGCTAATTCCTCACTGAAAACAACAGCAAAAAGTTGATGGCATTATCAAACTCTTATTTGGTGAGTGGCAACTTAACAATGCTGCTTGTATAGATGGTAGATTGTCCATTTTGCAGATATAGTCTTAGAGGGAATGTGTATTCAATAGTAAACATACAATTAATTACATAAATAATGCCAACTTCTTGTTGGAACAACACTAAAACAACACGTTGTGTTCCAAGAGAGGGCATATTGGTTAAATGCACCTTGCACTGAGGCAATTAATATGGATCTTCTCGATCCCTCAGTGCCTGTTGCATTGTGATTAGAAAGGCTGATTTATGACAGCTGCAATACAGTGTAGTGGTTACAACTGAGAATCATCCTATTGTACTTAAGGAATATGCTTTGTCATAAACCTTTTAACTTAATTGATAAATAAAACATTTTATTCATCAACATTTTATATAAATAAAATGTTTGAACTAGACTTCATTCCTTCAGGTTCTGAAATGTGTCACAGAGAAGGAAAGAAATAAAGCTTTTATTTCTTCCTGTGTGGTCTGTAAGTTATTAAACCAAAAAAGATAGATGGTAGCTTTATGGGATACCCAGCTATACTGACAATGCACCTTATAATGCTAATGTAATGCAAAAGTATACGTGAAACAAAATGAGCTAAGTAGAGTAGAGTCAGTTTCCCTGTTGAGGCCCCTAAAATTGTAACTTCGTCTTTTTAAGAGTCAGTTACTTACTTACTATATAGGAAACAAAATTTCTTCAAGGAATGCTGGTATATTTGGGTAATTGCATTGTTTGAGAAACTTGTATTTTAAGGGGAGGAAAGACTAAACCACCACCACCAAGGATGTTGTTGATTTTCTGTCTCATAATGAAATAAATAGACATAGTGAAGTTTCTAGGTTTATGTTCTCTGAATGCTGATTACATTCAACATACAGCTGTCCACTATGAGCTGATGCAAAATGCAGCTCAATTTTTTTATTACAACAGATTTATTTGTAATTTTCAGATAAAAGCAATAGAGTAAGAGAGTTACAGAAAAATAGTTTCAAAGAGAAGCTGAGAAGTCTCGTTATCTATCCTGATGGCCAAAGGCAGAAAAAAATTTTTGTATGTTAGTGCAGACAGCATTTTCTAATGCATACTTAAAATCCACCACTGTTTGCTTCATAACATTGTTATATAATCTATTCCAGAATTTATTTTTACTGGTACAAAGTTTTTCTTAGTTCTGAAGTAAGTCTTCTTCCTTGTAAAGCTTGGTGCACATAATCGATGAAATACCTACCCTAGATTTTACAGTACTGAATAGAACAAAACCATTATTTCATAAATATTGCAGAATGTTGTCTTGTTTATATCTTCAAGTAAGAATGGCTGTGTCTTTTGCAAAACACTCAATGCTTCATGTGTTCAGCAGTGTCAGACCTCCCAGATACATAAATGTTACAGAGTAAAGAAAAACTGTTTTGGTTTCTATAGGATAGATTATTTCCGTGGAACTCTACCTCATGTTTTCTAATTTACAAACAAATCTTTTAATGTTTTTTTTTTTTTTTTTTTTTTTTTTTTTTTTTTTTATCTTCTAACTTCAAAATCTGTTCACTAACCACAGTGTTTGAAATCAGAAAAATAAAAGTAGGGTGCAGTTTTCATCTTAGCTCTGGGAGAGGTTGCATTGTACATAGCAGAGATTTCATCTTGCCCCTGTTGATGGCAATTCTTCTAATCCTATGAGTGCTCAGTAGGAGTTATGTCTTTGACAGAGGTGAGATCCTCATCTCCCAGCTCCTGTTGGATGTGAGGAGCAGTCACTGTAAAGTAAGCATCTTTGCAGTGCAGCAAATCTTTTGCTTTTGTACAAAGCTTCTCTCAAGACTTTGGAATGGGGTAGGAGCTATTGTCTTACAAGAAATAACCACCATCAACTTTTCCTTTTTTTTTTTTTTTTTTTTTTTTCTGTGGGAAGCTTGATGAAAGACTGTAGGGATTCTCATGGGCCTCCAGTTTTTGTATCTTTTGTGATCTGAATGGGTATTGGGGAAAGGGCAACTTGAACTTGCACAGCTTTCCAGGTGTTAGATTTGGACCTTCTCTTCAGAAAGGAATTAGGTGAGAGGGAAACTTTGACAGTGACCTGTTTTATGAACTGCATGTTTTCTTAGGGTTTCTTTTAGCTCTTGAACATTTTATATGTAGCATGAACATCTTTGCTTTCTCTTTCACGAATCAAAACGGAAGACAGTTACTTTAAACAAATTTTTAACATGAAAAGTCAATGTCACAGGCAATAGTGAAGCTTTTGAAGTTTCAAACACTTGTTATTCAGATTATTTTTATCAGTGGTGTACCATCTCACACTTGAAAAGATGTGCCTCCGCTTTATACGAGTGTCTTACTGAATGTTATTATGATAAAATAGCGTGTGCTTATTCCTCTCGTTTTTCAAGACTTTAATCAAGAAAGATGTCATGTATTTTAACTTTTATGTCAGCTTAGGCTTTTCTAGTTGTAATTTTTGCTGTATATACTCCAAAAGTATTTCACTTTTTGCCCAGTGCCTGATTAAACTCAGTGTTAGAATGGTACTTGCATGCAAATGACCACAGTGGATTTATTATCTATCCTTTCAAAATTCATTTTTATAGTTTGATAGTTTAGGGGTATGGTTCTTTAGGCTTGTGGCTCCAGGAGAGTTCCATGATAGCTCATCTGTGGATGTTAATAAATTAAACTGTGTGTTTGAATTCAGTTGTGAGGTGTGATAAAGCTGTGTTAACTAGCCCAGACAGAGCCTTTTATCAGGCAGTCCTCTAGAGACACCGAGCTGCCGCTCTAACTTTACACCATTCAACATTCCTTGCCTTTTCCTTGCTAGGAAAATGTTACACTGTTGATTTTTATACTTGTATATATATAACATCATTTCTTTTGTGTATACTTAGGCAGCTTCACGGGGTTATCGTTCATCACAACTAATGCATTTTATACATTGTGTAGCTTTGCCTTCACGGTATTTATTCTCCCTTTGAATTAAATTTAAATGTTCAATAAATACATCAACCTTGCATTGCCTTTTTACTTCAGAAGAACTTTGTCAGACACTTGACCTTAGCTGGAAATAAAGCAGGCAATGTATTGTATTTGCTGTGCCTGCTCTTGTATAACTTTTTATCAGACTAGTCATTAGCCTTTTATTAAGCTATTAAGACAGCAATTATTTACCTTTTGATAGTGCTGTAAGGAGAACTGCATTGTTCATTGGATGATAGGTTCACAATGCTTTTAATTAAAATTCTTGCCATCTTAAAATAAGGTTGCTGGACAATTTCTGAAGTTTTGAAGAAAAATAATTGGTAAGAGACAAAGAAATTAAATTGAGATGGCTTAGTAGGAAGATCATGACTTTCTCAGTCTAGGCATTCGGGCTATGCCTAAATTTGGGAAATAGGATTTGCAGAATGAAATGGTATTCAGTAATGATGAATAAAAACTTTACAAGGTTTTACCTCAGACTGGCTCTGGGCTAGTTCAATGGACTGAATACCTGCTAATGGTTGGAGTGCATTAAGTGATCTTCTGGAGCACATCTTCCTACTTAGTTTCATCTAAAAGAATCCAATTTGTGCATTCCAAATCCGTTCTGTGACATGAACGGATGTGGTATCTAAGGAATATTAGGTGACTTATTCTGAAAGCACACCCCCAATCTGAATGGAAATGCTAAATATGTCCACATCAGACAGCACTGTGGGAGCCTTCCACTTCTCTAGAGGCCCAGAAATTGGGTGTTTGTTGAATTACAGCTTCATCTGCTTTGCAGAATTCAAATCTGATTCTTTCTAGCTAAGGGAATTTATGGAGACACTCTTGGGGAACATGCTAATATTTTAAGGATGTTTGTTAAAGTTTGGGCCTATATATATTAAAGTTTGCTAAAATACAGTAAAATATTCAGAATAGATATTGATTTCGATGAAATTGCATCTTGTAAAATATTAAAGTCAAATTCTCTGTCAGAGATGTTCCTAGGATTTAATCACTATCACCAAGCATTAGTATAATTGAGAAGAAACTGTGAATAGCACTGCAAAGAGTATAAATCAGTATGGAGATTGGGTAACATTTTATATTACATTATAGGATCATAGGATGGTTTGAGTTGGAAGGAACGTTAAAGATCTAGTCCCAATGCCCCTGTTGTGGGCAGAGATGCCTTCCACTAGACCACTAAATCATGTTGCCCAGAGCCCCATCCAGCCTGACCTTGGATGCTTGCAGGATTTTCCTTGCACACCATGACTGGGGTCTAATATTATTCTCACTCAGTATAGAAATGAACACAAAGCCAAAGGAATTTCATTTTGTCTTTGCCATACTTTTCAAGCTCAGAAACTACACCTTGCAATGCCTTTCTATCTTAAGGAATCAAGTGTATTGTTCAGAGTGATTATACTTTTAAACATTGCTAAATTGCTTCCAAATCCAATTATCTCAGAGATGACGCAGCTACCAGATTTATTCTTAGCTCATGTAAGTACCATCTCAGCCTACTATGAAAAGTGCTTTAAAATCTTGAGTAGATAAAGACTTTGTTCCTTGTTTCCCATATTCACTTAACTTGAGAAACACCATACAGGTTTGTTTTTTGCAGAGTTATGTGAGAGGAATGCTATTCTATGATGGAAGCTAAGAATGGAAATTATTAATGGTAAATTCGCGAAGGCTGAGAGTCACTGAAAGTTTCTGCTCAGTGCTGATGAGGCCATACCTGGAATACTGTGCCTAGTTCTGGGCTCCTCAAGGAGAGATATGGACATAATGGAGAGAGTTGAGCAAACAGCCATGCAGATCATAAAGGAATTGGAGCACCTCTCCTATGGGGAGAGGCTGAGAGAGCTGGGACTCTTGAGCCTGGGGAAGAGACTTGGTTTCTCATTAGCGTCTATAAGTACCTAAGGGGAGGGTGCAGAGAAGATGGAGCCAGGCTATTTTCAATGGTGCCCAGAGACGGAATAAGAGACAGCGGGCAAAATCTGAAAGACAGGAGGTTCCCTCTGAGCATCAATACACACATCTTTACTGTGTGGGTGACTGAGCACAGGTTGCCCATAGAGGTAGTGGATTCTTCCTCCTTGCCTGGACATCGTCCTGAGCAAACATCTCAGTGTGGCCCTGCTCAAGCAGGGGGTTGAACCAAGTGATCTCCAGAGGTCCCTTCCAGCCTCAGCCATTCAGTGATTATGACTGAAACTGGTGACTCTTTTTTTTTTTATGCCATTATACACTATAGTTATGTTAATTGCAATTAATTTTTTAGGGATACTTGTGATTTTGTGGCCCACAAAATGGCCATATATGGCATTTTCATCTTTATATAGATTTCTGTGCATAGTTTTGTATTTAAAAGTTACACCAGGGATGATCCTCACTGAGGGGAATAGAAAACTGGAATTAATATTTTTAAGCAAATGGTAGGGAAGGCTGTAGTTATATATGGAATCTGAAGAGTAGTTCTGTAGTTAAGATATACTGTTTAACTAATAGTTTATGGATTGGAAAGGAGTGGTTTTAAGTGTTTGGTGCTAACTAATTAAGCTCTCAATTAGTGAAATGCTTAAACATCAAAAAAAAAAAAAAGTGATTAGGTTTTAACAGTTTCCTTTAATATCTACTCAAAGATGTAAGTCCTGAAGAATTACACATTTGAAAATATACTTCTCTCTAAAAAGTTAGAACTTTATTTCCATGATCTATCTGAAAATAATTTGGGGAATAAAATCTTGTGTTAATTTCATTTCCTTACCTGTTAGGACTCTTAGTTCTGTACACATAACCCTTGTGGAATGGGATTTGTTCTTTTTGCAGTTTCTTTAGAGCTCTTCATTTGCCTTTTCAACGTTGTTGGTCTTCTATTTTTGTGAATAGCTATTGGCTGCCTATGTGAGCATCAACAGTTGAAGATTTGAGCCAAATTGTTGAAATGCTGCTTTTGTGTGCATATGCATATATAGCATGTAAGATTTTTTTTTTTATTTTCTGTTTCATTGTCCATGTATGTTGACTTTGTACATCCATGGTGTTCATAAATGAAATTAATGGGTTAGTTGGATAAAATAGATGAATCTGTTCATACCGTTTTTTACAGGGGTTTTCATAACTTAACTCTGGGATGTGTAAAAACCCATCCCAGTGAAAATGTAATCCTGGTTAGGGGTCTGGAGTTTGTTCATGTTTTTCACTTTGATTAAATGGTGTTGAAAGTTTCTTCATGTGTTGTAGCCCATGGCAGTATCATCTAGATATTACATAATGACCCATTTAAGTAATGCAGTCAGAACAGATACTATAAAGCTCATATATTAACTTGCATAGAGAAGATGCCTCCAGTCAAGTGAAGAATTTTGTAGTTACTAGTTGAATACAAGGAGCTACACAGCTGAACTCATGTCTACTAGCCTATTTTTAAAGAAAAATATTTGGTGATTGTATCATAATACAACCTGGAGCTTTTTCTTTAGAACTGTAGTATTACATTTTTCTCTTCATCTTTATTTGAAGCACAGGAGAGTTTTACTTGCCTGAAATTCTCTCTCTCTTATAACCTTATTTTATACTAGGTTGGATACTGATATTACTATTGTGGTTTTGCTCTGTATTTTTATGATAGAAAAGTGAACCTTTAATTCATAAACTTTCTTACTAAAAACTATAGTGTTAATAAAAATCACTTTAAAATGTTTAAGGGAAGAACATGAGCTGAAATACTTGTACTTGTCAGAAATCTCTATTCTTGTAAATAAAAAGGTAATTGCAAAGACTTCTTCATTCTTACAATGAAGCATCAATGTAATTTTGTTTGCAAGCATTTGTTGCATGTCTAAAAGTTAGAAAAGAATAATAATGAAAAAGCATCCGAAACCTTTCCAAAGAGTATAAGTCTCAAATTTTGATTGAGGTTATATCTTGTGTTAAAAGCATACGTAAGAAAATTACTCATTAGATTTTTACAAACTCATGAATTTTTAAAAACAGGTTGATGCTATGAGGTGGTCCTGGTGGGTGTAATAGCTTTCTATGACTTTTGAAGGCAAGACGGATTTTAATCTGTATCTCAGACCTTTAGAGCATATGTTAAAGACTTCAGTGGGACAGTTGTTCAAAGTATCTTTCAATGCTGAAACAATGTTCTGTTAGAACTTGTCAAGACCATACTGGTTATTTTAGTGGAGAGGAGATATACCCATTCAGTTGCTTCAGTTTATTTATTAGTGGTTTGCTTATTTGGAAACTTCAGGTTAGAACAAGATGCTTAAATTTCAAAAATGACAACTAGGATTTCCATATAATAGAATGTGGTTACAACTGTACTTCAAATGTACCACCATATATTGAAAGAATTAAAACCACTAAAAGGAGATTCAGGATATACTGCAGCTACCTGTAGGCTGATTGTTTTAGTACATACCACTCACCTGTACTAGATTGGCTAATCTGCTCAGAAAGGTAAACTAAATTGACCATCATAAGTATCTCATAGTTGTGTTCAGAATGCTTTAATCTTTTCACTGTTTCCTTATTTTGATGGTGCAAGCTTTATAACTACATTATGGATGTTGATACCTTTCCCCACTAGTAAAGGAAATGGGTGTTTACTGGGCCAATCTCTTATGGACAATTGACTATCAGAAGGAAAAAAAAAGCAAAAAACAAAACAAACAGCTTCTCCTCAAATTGACATGCTCCAGCTTGCTGGTCTGTTCTGTGTTTTGCAATAGAGGGGCCACTGGTGTGGTGAAATCCCAAGTGTATGGCCAGATATGGAGGAATTTCTATGGAGGAAATTCTATTGTGAGTTTTGGAGGAATAATACAAATGCCTGGAATGGGTGTCACGTTCAAATTACAAAGTCATAGCCACTCAGAAGAGTGTACATGCAGATAAAGAGACCCAAGTTGAGTATAATTATTAATTTCTGGGGGTAAAAAAATAAATACCCTAATGACTGACACTTCTCAAAATAGAGATGTGCACCTGTGGAACTCCTTTTCTGTTAACGTCTTTATTTGAAGATGTAGAGTCATCCACAGAAGAGGTAAGTCACAAAATTTGGCTGAATTTGTGCTTGAAAATAGTCAGGGATTTAAAGTGTTTTGATGAAGAGAGAGCCTGCAGTCATGCTCTACTCCCTCAAGCTCTAAGATGTAGTCATCAGGACTGAAAATGGAAACCCTTTCTCCAGACTGCAAGAAACAGAATACTCTATAAAGCCTGGTTATGTTAGTTTGCTACCTTTTGCCAAATTAATGTAGAGCCTGTTTAAGGCTATGGTTTCTGCATTCATTAAATCAAATGACTTTGTTAATACTAGCTTGGGGCAATCTGGGGATACATTAAACCTTAATTAAAGCTAGTGTTAAGTGTTGTATGTGGGCATCACCTTTTGGAACTGAAACCACTTCAGTGCAGTTATAAAGCTGTTGAAGTAGTGAACTGACATTGATTTTCAGAAGAGAGCTCTTGAAGTCATTTATTCTGTTTATATGGCTGCTTCTATCTTGTAGTGAAGTTTAGCTTTTCAGATTGGGACATAATTTGTACAGAAACCTGATAGCCTACTTTAAAAAAAAAAAAAGTCTTATTAATATTGAATTTCTTTGCTAATCAGCCAGCAATTAATTTAATGTGGATGGTAGCAGGCTTAGAGGTACTGCTCTGTGATTAATTTGCAGTTCAGCTAGGAAAGGATTATGGTAACTAGTTATAGCAGAAGCACTTACATTTTAAACTGTTTTTACTGAAGGACCACTTCTTGTATTATGTGATTATTTCGTAATAGCCCTTCTATCTTTTGATATAGATACCTAGAGAATGCTGAAATGAGTGCTATACACGTCTGTTTAAAGCACATTTGATATTTAAAGCTTTTGATACGAGTAATATTTTTCATGTCTTTGCTTTCCCTTTTGGTACATCTAAATAAATATGTTTGATATTAAGATTTTCTGCATCAGGTCTTAACAGAACTGTATGTGAAAGGGAAAATAGAGAGAGAAAAAAAAAAAAGGTAGAGAATAGAGAAGAAAAAAGGCTATGAACCTGTCTAGTTTCTGGTCTTGCTACTTTTTGATCTTAAATACTTTCTTACATGGTGAAGATGACTAGATATCTGTATGACTTAATCTTTAAAATGTTCATCCGGATGTTTATTTGTGCTACACACATAACTCCCTTTAACAGAAAAGGAGAAACTAAGCAGAAAGAATATGGGTTTGATATCACATTGTCTATGTGTAATGGGGTATTTAAATCAATCTGGCTCCCTTGGTTCATCATTCTGCTCAATTACCTTAAGATCTTTCGTTTTATAGATTAGCAAAGTTTAGGGTGCCATGTAAGTAAAGAACACTGCTGTGCAACATGTTGTTAGAAGGAATAATCCAGACACATTGCTGTATAATTCAAACTTTCAAAAAAAAAAAAAAAAAAAAAAACAACAAAAAACCCACAATCAAATATTGATGGTATGTCCTCCCCTTGCAAATTCTCTATTCATAGAGCTCTTACTGATTCATATAACAGTTCTGCACCCTTGAGGGCTTGTAAAGTTAGACTCTTAAGCTGTATGCAATCCAGCAGCAATGGGATAACTTAGGTAAGGTTAACTGCCTTTCATTGGCATTATGGCACTTCTCTTGATGATTAATTCCATTCCACTTCCAGAGAAGTTTTTCTTCCTATTCTTAACATCAACAATTTATCCAAACACCAGAAAGAAAAGAAAAAAAAATCTGTAGGCATTGGTAGGGAGAGTAGTATTTTGAATGCTTTGTTTCTCCCTGTGGAAATCTTCAAGTATAATGACTCTTTTTCGCTGACATCAGGTTTCAAGGGTTTTGCAGAGAGTAGCAGCGTGTTCTAAAATAAAATTGTACTTTTCAATGTGCACTACAGGGTCCTAAAGTCTCCAGTAAATTTTCTCTCTTAAAAAAAATAAAATAAAATAAACTCAAGAAAATTGAGAGTTAATTCTGAGGTTTTTATTTATTTTGTAAGGTGAATTTCAAATAAAACATACATCATTGAGGCAAAAGCAACAGAAGAATTTGTGTGTTTTGTTTTAAAATGGAGACATTCAGCATTGCCTCATATAAATATATAGGATTTTGGCAAATGTGACAGAGAAATGTCTGTTCCTTGCCGTGAATATTAAATGTTTTCTGACTGAATGAATGCTTAATGCAAGGAAGAAATCAATTACCATTTTTTTTTTTTTAGTGGTCAAATCATTACTTTTTGACAAGTTTACTTAAAAATAGCCAAATGAGACTGAGGGTAAGTGAATGAAAAATCTTTTTCTTTCTTGTTTTGCCTCATAGGAAACTCCTCTGTCCATTTGAAACCCATTCATTCACAGCATGTTGTACTTACCTGTATTGGGCCCAATATTATTTTTATAGACATAGCAAGTTCAGCCTTCTGTGTAAAGGAACTGGGGTTTGCTTTGACTTTTTTTAGAGGTAGACAATTGCAAGTAATGTCAGTCTCTGTCTCCTTAACAACTGTCACTGCATGGCCTGATTCTTTTGAAGACTCAAGATGAATATTAACTGTATGTACTTTACAGTGAGAAAGGACTACACTGAAATTTCACAGAAGTAAGAAAATACCTTAATTTGCGTCATTTTATATTTAAAATACAATATGTAGGTTTGGTTCAAATACTGAAATATGATGCTTTTCCTCTGCATTGTATGTTTTGTGGATACAAGATAAAAATGCTGTGCTCACTTCATCCAGTTCAAGTGGAAAACACCAGAGCTTAAGAGAACTGTAAATGTGTTTTCTGAGCCCTGACAACTTTTTTGAAATGATGCTAAATATACTAAGAAGAAATTTCCCTTTTCACAGCAGAACTAGCCTGAACATTTTATTTTATATTTGGTCAAGCAAACTCTTTAAAGTTCACACGAAATCTGGGTCTGTGAGCCTGTGGGGAGAAGCTAAAAGTTGCAACCCAGGGGACTGACAGTATTAGTGGGTATCCAGCCATACCTGGATACCTGGCTTTTTAATTCCAGCTGCTGTGAGCTCCAGAAGGACCCTGGTGGTTTGCACCGAGATGCCCTTCCACACAACCATGCTGCTACCTGCAGCTGCCTGTTGCCTTTGCTCCTCTCCCATTCCCCAGGCTCACGACGAGGTTTGGGAGGGGATTATTGCAAAGCAGTGGTACCACAGCGTAGATCCTCCTCAGATGACCAGGAAAATTTTACAGTGCTCTGTTTCATATCATTGAGAACACTGGTAATGATCCTAATCTTCCAATTTTAAAAAAAGGTGATTACATTGTTATCATTAGTGCCTGCCTGTTCTGGCTTCCATCAGGTTGATGATTCAAGGAAGCAAAAATAGTGAATTCAGAAGTTTCTTCCACAGCGTTTTTTCCAGCCCAGTGATAACTGGGTAGTACTGGAAACCTGAAGTAACCCCCTTATAAAAATTATTTTTAAGTAATTGATGTGGCTTTGGAAAGGATCTGGCAATTTCAGAGGTGTGTCCTTTATTTAGAGAGGTTTGATAATGCTGATGCTATATTTTAGTACAAATTAATCCACAGAATGATTTTGGAAGAGCATTGGCATTTACTGACTTCTTCTCAGTGGATCAGGAGGTCTTTTTGAATACCTTATCTGAAATCTATTAATGTAGGTTTTATTGGATTATTGGGTCTTGAAAGTTTAGTTAATATTATTGAATATTTTTTCCTGTTTATTATTTAAAATATTCAGTGAGTTTATGAATGAAGTTCAGGATTGGTTAAAATTGATAATATACAGTACACACACACACAAAAAGAAATCTAGTGTTGAATGTTTTTTAGCTATTAGATTTGGCAGAACTGCTGACATGAGCAAATGTAATGATACATTTGTGTCTTTGTTTCCAATTACGTATTTGTTTGCTTAACTAAGAAATTGGAACGGATGTACAAAAATTTTGGTAATTTTGCTATCAAAATATTAAAGAAAAAACTTCAAAACATTCCAGTATTCAGATGAATTAACAGGATACAGAGAAAATATTAACTGCGCAAACATTGCTTTTTCTTCATTCTAAGAAGTGTTGATCAAAAAAGGGTAACGAAGTAGGTTTTAAGCATTAATCTTTTCAAATATAGCAAGTACTTGTAATCAGAATTGTATCAGGATTATTTTTATATAATAGCTAAAATAAGGTAATAAAAATAGAAAAAACAAATATACAGTACCATTGGTAAAACTGAATTGAATTCAATATCTAAATCAGTACCAGGGATAAGGAAATGTTTTTTTTAACCTAAGTAAAATCAGACTCTGTGGAATTCACTACCACAGAAATGGTTGTTTCATTCTGCAACATATGTAGAATAAATTATTCCCGTTCTTTTATATGCAAATATGGACAAAAATGAAAAAATGTGGTCTAGTTGAAGAATTAAAGGGATTTATTTTTCTAGAAAAAGCAGAAAGATGTCTAGTGTTACACCATACAAACAAAATGAAAGAAAAAAATCTTTTAAACTGAAGGGAAATACGTTTAGTTTTTAGAGCTCTCTAAGAGCCAAAGATTTGATTCTCAATATTATTTAAAGACAGTGGAAGAACTATTACAGATGGCTTTCGAGAAACCAGAAAAGCCACATCAGATCGTAAATGAAGAGACTTATGTGTCTAGGTTTGCTCATTGGTTCTTAGCTTTCCAATTCCCATCGGGCCATATCAATGTACTGGATTGTTTTAAAGCAACAGACCACTATCTGTCTGCTGAATTCTTATTTTGAGGCTCACTGCTGTGGCAATTTGAGCGCAAATTAAGCAAGAGAATTCAGTAGCCATCTAGTGCACAGTGTATGAGTAGCTTTTAATAATGTACATGGCAGGAGCTTACACAATGATTTTTCTTTGAGCTTTGCTTTCTTCTTTTTTTTTTATATGTATTCTAATGCTGTGCAGTGTTAAACCCACCTCTCTCCATTTATCAGTCACTTAAAAGGAGAGATTTTTCTGTGCCAACATCAGGTGGCTGGCACAAAGTTAACTGAGTGCTAATTACATTTCAAAAAATTTCTGTGCTCAGAACTGATTAGTTACAAAGCCAGAAAGTGTTCTCGTGCTTGGTTCCCATCTTTATAGATTTTCTAGGTCATAGGGTGCCTTAAGACCATGGTTCCTCAAGCCGTTAAGATATCCGTAAATTAACCTGTTTTCAAAATATTCTGTGTATTAATATGTGTTGAAGAGTCATGAGCTTCTGTTTTACTTCACCTAGGGTTGGAATTAGAAAAGTGCTTTTGTTAGATTGTCTTCCATGGGCATAAAGTAATTGTAGTATCTTGGAATCAACGGTGCTTTCTACATACAGATATTTTATTGAATTAAAGCCGTTAACTTCTGAATGGTGAAGGTGTGGAAGATTTTCTGTAAAACTTTGAAAGAAAGGAATAGCAGTAAGATCCAGATGATGGAAAGGATTCATTTAGATCTGCTATCAGGATGATATTACACTTACCAGAAAGGGATTAAACGTTCTTTACTTAAAGTTGTAAAAAGTGCAGTGTACGTGACATCTCAAAAGTCATTGAGATTTAAGTAGCTGCTTCAAACTGATTTTTTTTTTTTCCTCCTGAATTGGTAAGTTAAATAAACATTAAAAATGAGATGTCTTAACAGGACAATAACACTTGAATTCTGAATAGTATGAATGGTACAAGAGAATTTGTACTAATAGTTATGTCATTCTAATGTAATTATTATGAACCTTAAGCATTGTCAGAAATGATAACAGGAAAAAATACAGATGTTTTTCCATTAATTGAAGTAATAATTCTTTATATTTTCTTCTTAGTCCAAAATGTGATTAGATAGTTTCCTTAATGTAGTTTGATTTGTTTAGTAGCCAGTAGTTTAAATTTCCTTGTGACCTTACGCATGCAGCAGAATAAGCAGTTATTTTTTCTCATGCGTTAAATAAGGTTGTGGTTGGCCAGATTACAAAACAGAATGTGTTTTCACAGAGATACTTTCAGAATATTAATGTGCTTTTCACGTTGTACCTAACAAAGATTTCAACTTCAGTACTAGTTGGTATAAATATATTTAAATGGCTCAGATGTTCAAACTACCTTGTAATATAATTAACTCAGACCCATGCAATTATTTCAGTATAATTACTTTAATCTAAAACTTTGCCATTATGTTCTCTATTTTCAAATTCCAGTAACCAACTCTATTCGCTGCTGCAGATGATGAACTGTAATGCTTATCTTCAGATGTTTTGTTTAGAACTTTCTTGCATTGTGACTCTGTTAGGATGAAACTTGACAGGTCTTTATGAAGGGAAGAAACATTCAGCCTTCCTCATGAAGCATGGTTAGGGAAAGAGTTTTTCTTATTAGTAAAAAGAAAACTTTGCAATGTGATAAGACAGAAACTTAAGACTTGTCTAGAAAAAAAAAAAAAAAATGTCCCTAAGGTTTAGAATACTAGAGCTTCACAGTGAGAACAGGACTAGGTTTGGTTGAACTATGCTTTTTACGTATGTAAGAAAGGTTTGATTCCGTCTGGTCTCCTTGATACCAATGTAGGCTCTCAGTGGCTTTATAGAGCCCCATGCTTTTAGCTGAGAACCAGCTAGTGTTCTGCCTAAAACCTGCCAGTGATAAGCACAAAAACTATGAGGAATGAATCAAGAATTTTTGTTGGTGGTAGCCTGGGCGGATCAATTATTTCCCCCCCAGACTACTATTGTAGACTCCCATGCAAGCCTAAGCAGAACTGAAACAGGTTTGGTTGCCTAATTTTGAGTACTAAAGTACACCAGGGAAAAATAAAATCATCTTTGTAAGCAAGGCAAAAATATATTTTCATCTCCTAAATAACTATCTTTGCTGTTATACGTTGATTTCCAATCGTACTAGTGAATGATAGTTCCTTACCTCTTTCCTGGAAGGTTGCATGGTTCTTAATGCATTCATTGTTAGAAGGAAAAAAGCCCAAGCGACCAGTGAATACCATTCTGATGGCAACTATTTTCCTATTTTTGAGCTGCCTAAGCAGTAGGTACTTTTATTCATGGATAATTATTCTCTGCACATTTTCCTAAAGTTTTAATAAATATCACTTGGAACTAGTTTGTGTCAGCATTCTCTTCATGTAGTCTCACTCCACTGCCATATCCATATTCTGTTGCATAAACTTTAATAAGCTTAACAAAATTAAGTTTTTCTAAGACATATTTGAGTGACAGAGCTACAGCTTTGGTATTGACATTTTATTTTTATTTATTTATTTATTTTTGCCACAAGGTTTCTTTTGGCTGCAGTAGAATTAGAAGGTAGAATGTTGTTCTTTCTCCTCATATTTTTGGGGATTCATTATCAATTTTTTCCTTTCACATTTCTTATTTCCAGTATAAATTTGCTCCTACTTTGTAGTATATGTGCAGAACCTACATTTATTATATTCTTTTCAAAGGGTCTCGATTCCTTTTTCAGTGGTAATGATTCGTCTTTCTGTCTACTGAGTGGAGCAGATAATTAACTTGCAGTAAACAGGATCAAATTTTGAGGACTTGCTTATGAAAATCAATAGACACCTAGGTGATTGTGTAACCTCTCTATTTTTGTAGCCTCATTTGCCCTGTTTCTTTCATCATTACTTTTTTTTTTCAGATGAGGATATCATTTTGCAGTTATCCCAGGAGTAAGACTTCAGAGTGTACTGCACATTTCCCATGACTCAGAGAAACAATATTCTTCTTAAATCAAAAACCAGCTATTCCTATTGTTAATATCTCCTAACTTCTAGTCAACAATTTCTTGTAAATTTTTACATGGTGTTAAAGCACTGAAGTAGTCTATGTTTATTTAGGGAGTTTTCTTTCCCCTGCTCTCCCAATTATACTGATGTCTGTCAACTGAACATTTGGCTCATTGATTTTTTTTTATTTTTTTTTAATCTTGATCTACCAAACAAAACACAGAGATATGTAATTCATTACATTGGCATAGGTTAGAATTTAGGAAAGTAATGATTCCTTGAACTCTTTGAAATTCATCTGTTACTGTTTATGTATGGGACTCTTGCCTTGCAACAAATGGTAAAGAAATCTCTTCCACTGTCTGCAGCTATCTTATCTATCTGTACTTTTGTTTTATCCATATTTACAGTTGTTTTCATTTCTTACACTTCAGTATATAGATGTATGAAACGTTAAACCTAATCACTCAGTGTTATGATACAAAACCAAATCTCTAGTCCATTTGCAGAGTTGCACAGATGTGCATCTTTTGAACTGCTTTCAGGAACATTTCTCATAGTTCATGTTTATTTTCTCTTCAAGTCTTTAATATTTGATTGATGAAAAATCACATTAGTGGTTTAACTGAAATACAGTTTCATGTGCTCTCAAAGGACTTCCTTCCAAAGCTTGAATCAAATTACAGGAGATGGTTTGAAGAACATAGTAGCTGAGAGAAGAAACTAAAATCAATACAGCTTAAAATTTATTGTCTGTTTTTTCAAAGTTACTGACTCCTGTATATCATTTTAAGACTGTGCTCCTAAACTTGGGACAAAGTAGTGTTCGTTTACTTGCTAGATTATGGCAAAACATGCATAAGGAAGCAGATATTAATGAGAGAAGGCATTGGTCTGGAACTCAAGCTGTCTAGGTCAAATTCCTGGCTCTGCTACACACTGCCTTGGGCAAATCACTTGGTCCCTCTGGGCTCCCGTTCCCCATCTGTCAATTGGAGACAATGGATGTATTCTGTGTGGCCTTTGCCTTGCCTAGTAGTACTGTGGTGCAGAGGAAAAAATAAACATTTCTTATAATGTGTTTGTATACTACCTAATATACTGCAGCCATTGGGTATTTCCATAATACATTAACGGATGACAGCCCCAAGGCGGGAGCATTTTTAATGTGTATTCTGTGAAATACATTTGCAGTCCACTTCAGACCAGTCCTGAAAGAGTGTAGAACTTTCTCACAGCCTTTTTGGCAGATTATAATTTTTATTATTTTTTTTTTTTTTTGGTTTTGGTTACTGTACTGTGGTTGCCATAAAGATTTAGCACTGACACCACATCCCACCCCGAGGTATTATTCTTTGAGTCCCCCCCATTCTGCCTACCCTTTCCACTCACAAATACCCTCAAAATGGGCATTATTAGTAACTAGCATACATCAACTGTTGATAAATGATGGGTTTTTAATGTCTTCCATGACATTGCTAGTAATATTAACTTCTATCTCTCTTTTGCATTTCTTGATCCCATAGTCCCTATGGGTACTAGGACTTGATAGAAATTGAAAGGATATAGTATGCAGCCACAAGAGGGCAGGTCAGGGCAGAACATGGGGGAATTTTGCATCACCCTCTGCTGGTGCTCCTTTCTGAGAGGCTATAGTTTGAAGGAATTTACACACTCAATTTAACAGGGGAAGCTAGGCACCGAAAATCAGATGGCTTCTCTGTCTTTTACTCCCTTCTAACATAGCAGTTTGCGAATTTCCAGTCTTGTTCAGGTTATTTCCTACATAAAATCTTCAATCTCTACCACTGTGGAAAAAATGTGCAATTTATAAATGCCTTATGATGAGTTAGAGAATGTAGAGGTGTTTTCAATTTCATGGATTTTATGTGGAAACGCCCTCTGAAAATCTAGCAACCTGATCCTTTAACACAGAGTTGGTTAATATATATTTTTTTGGTCTGAAATTAATATCTGGAAAAAGTTAAATTGTCATTGTGTAAAGACCTGTGCATGTTCATATTTTAATGTCACTTAAAGTGAAAATTAGAACATGTAGTATTTTGACAGGCAACTTTGACAAGGGTGGAAATTATTCCATAGTGTGTTTCTTCTTTTTAGATAAATTTGGCCATTTTGAATTAGAGAGGAGTATGGTATTAGTATAATATGGTATAAATTAATATACTGTATCATGAAGACAAACTGAGTCACTGCATTCTTCATCATTGTACTGAAGGTTCATACATTGTGGAATTTTGCTTTCTGGCATTATTATATAGATATTAAATAATCAGCTATCCCTGCAAGTGTGTGAGACTTATGTGAAGGGAACTTCTTACAGGGCTACATGTAGTTTCCATTAATTGACAAAGAAATGTAAGAAAGCAGGATACCGTGACCTAAATTAGAACTCGTGATGATAACTCCACAACTTATCAGAACTCCACAAGTTCCTTAGCTATGCTAACATGGTAGAGAATTAGGTCTGGAGAAGTATCTGGGTGCTAAATCACCTTCTCATCTTTCTGTAAAGTGTTAGTTTCTCAAAACATGAGCTGAACTCATGGTATTTGTCTTAGATGAACAGCAATAACAGGACAAGAGTTTGGGAAGCAGTAGGAGAAGTGCCATGTAAATTACATGGACTGGTAGTGTTTCTTCTTATGAACATTGTAATATGGGGAAAATAAAACAAATCTGATAATGTCACACATGCTGAATTTTTAGCTCTATGACTTATTAGTGTTTATTTTGCATCACAAATTGAATTTTCCAACTCAAAATGAAAGGTGTAATAAAGAGAGCCATAGTTGCAGCAACATTTCTTCTCCTTTACCCCTCATACTCAGTATCTCCCTTTTTGTATACAATTGCATTTGGAAGTTTTTGTCTGTTGAAGCTTTTATTGTGTTACTACTTAATATATTCAGTTGTTGATATATCACTTCATTGTAGTGCAATATTTAGTCGTAAAAACAGTTAGTAGTATGAGTAGGCTGGATCATCATGCTGCTAACACCTGTCATGGACATACATAATGAGCACTGCTGTGGTGCTCCATAGGAGGAGCACACGTCCTATCTTATGGTACCTTCATATATCTTGTTTTATTTATTTATTTATTTATTAGCAATGCACGTAATATTTTTTCTGTTTGTTGATGTCCCTCCAGTCTGTTAATATTTCTAAGCCTGTCACTTTATTTATTCTTTTTTGCAGTTTCCCAATCTGTAATATGGGATAATAATGGTGCTTAACCAAATATATTCATCTGGCTGAAATCTGCTATTAAAATTTGCTCAGCTATCACTACAGATGATATAAAATAATTGTTTTGCTTGGTCATTGTGCATTATGTGACAGAAACTGGCTATGCTGAAGTGCGAGAATCAGGATGTTTCAGTTGGTGGACTCAAGTTACTGAGAACTAGGAACAAGAATAGAACTAGGAAAGGAATGAAAAATGAATAGGAGTTACAATGAAGATGAAAAGGAAAAAAATAAGAATATCAAAAGCAAAGCATTAAAAGAGTCAAAGAAATATGAATACTTATTTCTCATAAATTGGTCTTGACTTTTACCATCTAAAATGCCAGGTACTAGAGAATAAGCTTACTGACGTTGTAACCACTTCATTATAGATATTATATATTATAGGTATTACAGATATTATATAGTTATACATTATTTGTCAGCATTTGATATATAGTCTTATTTTATATAAAGTATTTAATTGATAAATTACAACTGTATATCTTTTACAAGAACTAGAAATATGTATATTTTTGAAAAGGAATGTTCATTGCTTCATACACTCTGGTCCCTGATTTTGCTCTTCTGTTTTAGTCTCCTTTAGCATTAACACGTCCAACTACAAGATGGGGATAATGACAAAGCTGAAAGCTTCTGAATTTAGCAGCAAAATGTGTGCCCGTGTCAGGCACACATCAATTTACGTGACATGGGAAGGTCGAAAATGTCATTATTATTTGCAAAACTTATGGCTGCCTTCCTAACCAGGGCTTTGAAAAACTGTAGATGCTGGAAAGCCATCTGATCCATGAGGTGGTTTAATAATTTGAACCCCTTGATATTGCCTAAAGCTATGAAAACAGGGATACACTAAAGAACGTTATTGTAATTATTCTATTAGGAATCCCTTCAATTACTCACGTTTTAATCACCAGAACATTTAACATAGTGTTAAATGAGGATCATATGACAAAATACAAATTTGTATGGAGCTTTGACACCCTCTTTGCTGAAGGACAATGTAGACAAATGGCCTAATTTAAATCAATTTCAATTGAATCAATCGAAAATTGATTAGAATTCATTTATTAGTATTTAGATTTTGTTAGAAGCTTTATTATATTTTCTGGTAAATTCCAGAAATTTTGACAAAACTGTTACAAAAATGTTATATATTCATACTTTTAAAGCTACGTTTCCAGCATTTAATGACTGTGATGATAACCATGTAAGCAACCTGTGAAACGAGGGGAGAACATAGTGTTCTTCTTTCTGCAAATGATAGTGATTCTTTTAGTCCAGACAGTGATCACAGTAGCCTTCTAAACTGACTGTTAGGCAGAGGTCCTTTTTTAACAGACCAGATGATAATTTGTGTTTCAAATATGTTTCATTGTTTCTTACCAAACCAAGCAGGAAAGAGATCATCACACTAATATTTAACTACTCTGACTAGAATTTCATCTTATTTTTTTCAGATTTGCCTAGCTTCAGTTTTCACCTGTTGTATCATACTTGGTCCATATCCATCAGTCTTGAAAATTTTATATAATCAGATTTTTTTTGTTTGTTTGTTTAGGAGTACCTTCAGAAAGAGATGTAGCCATCTCTTAATTTCCTTGTAGTCCCTAGGAATCGTTACTCTGTTTTCTTATCTCTGTGTGGACTCTAAACAAGAATGATGTTCTGATTTTTTTTAACTAAGTTTTTGAACAAAACTAGATTTATTCTTTGTTCCTAGAAGTGTTGTTTTGCATTCTGCTGATCTGAGAAACATTACTGAATTTATCCTGTAACAGTAACGTGTCCTCTTGATTATTGTCTCCCTCCGTTTTTACATTCCTCCATATAAGGAATTTATAGCATCCTTTAAATAGCTGATAAAATTATTTACAAGTTGTACAAAGAGCCGGTCCCTTCTTCATTCATAGATGTGTGCTCATTCATGGGTGATCTCTTCCATTCATAATTAGTAGGTTGTTAACTACAAAACAATAAAACCTAATGAACAGAGATGTAGCTGAGGACATTGACATGAAAGCTGATAACACAGCATTTGGCTAAGGTGCAGTGTTAACCTCTTTATATTATGTGATAGAGAAGGGACATAGAAATACCCAGATTAAGACAGGTAACACAATCTCAATCTGCTGATATGTTTTCAGGCTCCTTGGTTCATAATTATTTCTCTGTTCAGCTGTCAAAATGTGGTTTCTAAATCTAAAGGTTTTTTTTTTTATAATGCATCAGGTGAACAGTCTTCATCTATGCTGCCTCCCTAATCAATGTGGAAATACATATAATTTTATCTCATTTTCCATCCTTTATTAGAACAGTCTAACTCCTGTCTCTTTTTTTTTTTGAAAGAAAATGATTCTTAGTGTGTGTATGCCCAAAGAGGAAAATGAAAAATGGTTATTCTTATCATTAGCACTGAGAAATAACTGAACTGTCTCTCATTTAGTAAGGATGGATAAAGATGAGACTTCTGTTTGTCTCTCAAGTACATCTTCCAAATGATATAAAAATCTGCAACATTATGACAGGCTGGGTTTCAGAAGTGTGTGAGCTACTAAATTACATCTTTGCTGTTTCCTTCCAGGTCCTATAATGCCTGCAATGCTATTGAGTAGGAACAGCACAACATGGAGGTTTTAGAGAGCATACTAGTTCACTAGAAAGTGACAACTTTGATTTTCTGGAAGGCAGCAGTGGAATTGCTATAAGCTTGCATTGTTTTCCATCATTGTAAAGTGAATAGGGCATGCTGTTGATGGAATTTCTTTTCCTAGTTTCCAAGTTTCCTGTATCACTGTTAAAGTACCCCACACCACTGGTTCATTTAGAATTTTACTGTAAATACCCTGGCATCACTGTACAAGGACAGGTATTTAAGCTTTCGAAAGTACATAGTCAAATGTAAAAATACACCTTAAGATTGAACATTCACAAATTACAAAGCTGTCTTTGGAGTTTATTTTTAAGTAGTTCTAGCTTCCTAAACCACTGGTTTGTTTGTTTGTTTTGCAAGTAATACTATATCTGACTTTTCCCTGAAGTAGTCTCATGTAAATATATCAAAACATCAGGGTCCATGATGATAAAGTTGTTTCTGTAGTAAGAAATTCTGTTTTAATATATTAAGATTATTTTAGGTAGAGGTCCCCAGGTGTTCTAGCTATGGGAATTATGGAAGGTCTTGGAAGCGGTAGTTAGTCTCCACTGTATGCACTGATTACACTGTCCTTGCTCTAGAGGGAATTTTAAGTGGACAGAAGCCTTATGCGAGACAGTGTTTTAATACTTCTGTGACAATTATTCTTACATGGACGTGAATTTGAGATAGGGATAAATTGATGAGAAGCTCTTCGCTTCTATAGCATTATTTTATCAACACTGTACTGCATGAGGGTCATAAGGCTATTATAGAAAATCAATAAATAGAACATGACTATTAAAGGGTTTTTCTTTAGTTGATTGTATTTTGTGTGCTAACTACTGAGGAAAACTGTCTTTTTAAATCGTAAACCTGTAGTTTGTAATTGTCTGGTAACCATTTTGTGTGATTTTGGTTCATTTTCTGTGAAAACCGTGGCCACTATCAGTTTTGCTAACTAACTGTCCTATTAGTCTGTCCAAATAGGCCAAGAATTTACTAGAAGGAAGGAAAACATTGTCATTGCTTGTAGCTGTTTCAACAGAAGATTAAAGGTGTTCCTCTCTCATAGTGCTGGAGCTTTCTCTGTTCTTTGACAAAACAGAAGAATCTTATTTCCGTTGCTGTCAGGCACATTCCCAATAAACAATAAATCTTCGTAAAATAAGTATTTCAAAACTGTACGCGTGGCCCAAGTGGTAAGTTTTTGGGACATTCAGCCTATCAGATGCTGACTCATCTTGAGCCTAAATTGCAAGTATTGATCATCTTGGCCTCTGGATATTTATAAACAATTTGAACTCATGTTTTAATAGCCACGGCACAAGTAACTAGATTTTGACTGCTGTGCATGTTACCTAATTTAGTAAAAACTAAACACTCCCTGACAGTCCTAGACATAGAGAAAGCTACCGTGTAAGAAATGGTAAATATTTCTAAATCTACTAAATCTACAATTTTAACTTGCTATCTGTTAATAGATCCAGTAGTACTGGTAAATTTATTTATATGAAGAGGCAAAAAACGCATCACTTATTAATGGAACTTACTAATTAGTAATGTGGTTAAAAACCACCTTTAAAGTGCACCTCCAAAGCTACAAAAAAAAGACTCCTCCCGTTACCTTATTAAATAATAAATGCCCTTTTTTGTTTGCCAGCATTGTTTCTGCCTCCTTAGTTCCTCTCAGCTTACCATAATGTGAATTTCCACTTGCTATAGTTTTTAGTTTCACTTTAGTACCATCAAGAAAGAAGTTGTACATGGGGGGGAGGGGGGGGAATGTTAATTTGTCAGTGTATAATAATCACCTGAGCCTGATCTGAGCACTACATCCTTCTGTTATCTCCAATGAGTGTTGTAAGCACTCAGCACACCACAGAATCAAGTCTTGATGCTTATGTGACTGCAGTCTAGTGCAGTTGATTATTTTCTACATTTATATTCTCTGTTTAATCTTTGAGGCTGTTCATATACAGGGAAGAAAATAAATTATTTGAGATCAGTTTCACAAGAGTAAAATTTTATGACACCATATGAAAGTCTGTATTAAAATTCAGAAATATCTGCTACTTTTTATTTAATTTGCTTCAGAACATTGTTCACTTTGCATGTATATCCAAATAAACACAGAACATTAAAGTCTGTCTGAGAATATCTTTATTGTTTTTATCTCCTATTCTATTGTCCTTGAGACTGTTTATCATTATTTTGCAGAGCATTAGGCAACAGGCATGATATGTAATGATGGTAATTTTCAAGATGATTTTATTTGGTGCAACATCATATGGCACCCAAAAAAATGTAAGTTTGCATCCAATATATATGGTTCTCTCCAAAATCTGGAAGATTGTTTAAGGGTTCTTCAGCTGATACTTCATCAAGCATCCAAGTGACAAATGTGTTCATAGTGATTCATGTGTAATCTCTCCAGGCAATGTGTATATCCCTTGTAAATGAGACTTATGTGTCTTTTTGAGGAAATGCGTGAGTTATGTTCTGCTGAAATATGAAATCATCAAACTTCTCGTCTAATGGTTCACAGTCAATTTTATTTGAAACTGAAATGAAATATGAAACCTGTTTTGCTTCCTTTCCCAAGTGTATCATGCAGTGGCATTCCTATATATCCTCAAGCTCTTTCTTCAGTGACCATAATGCAGATAAAATTCTTCTCATGGCTAAACCAAATTTTAAAAGCTTCTGATTTCAAGGTGTGTCTCCTTTTTCCTTTCCTTTTTCTTTTTATATATGTATTTTTCTTTTTTTAACCATTTAAAGGACTGTATCAACACTTATGACATTATAGCATATGATATCTTTTGGATTTGTTCTTGCTCTTCAGTGAGTAAAAGACAGCAATAAGAATCTCTTTATGGGAGTTAGGAACTCATTTTGTAGAGGATCACAGAATCACAGGATTTGTTATAGCATTTTCTTATTCTAAGCTGTTTTACTTCTGACAATATTCTGGATGAAGAAGACCGTACCTTGACCATTTCAGATGCTAGGAATAAATTGTTTATAAAAATGAGCAAGTAATAAAAAAAAAAAAAGGGGGGGGGGGGAGAGTAGGTTTGTTGTCATTTGATTAGCTTTATTTGTTAGTGCAGATCCATCTACAGCAGTTTGATAAGCAGTTTGTTTTGCATGTGAGCTGGAAGGTTCTGCCCTTTGTTGTTACCAGCGCTATGCTACCACTCAGTGCTATTCAAACACTGCCAAGAGATGGCTGAAAGATATAGCATCCAGTGGATAGGAAAGGAACTATCAATTGTGCCAAAAAGTTAATTTCTCATCTATTTAATCTTTTAGCCTTGCAAACTAGTTTAATATGCATTAATTAAACGTTCATAAATAAATCATTGTCTCTAGGAGTTTTACTGACTGCATTCTTAATTCAGTTTCATTCTAAAAAATTAGTTTTCAAATGGATCTGTGAGAACAGAAAACCTTTTCCCTATCACATATTGAGTGATCTACAAGGATGGAGGGAAAAAAAAAGTTTAAATGTCCTGGCCAAATTTAATTTTGTTGCATTTTGGAAATTCCAGGCCATGGAATAAGGATGAACAATTTGTTTCATAGTTCTGTAGATATAAATTACATGTAAATGATAAGTTACACAAAGAATGAAAACCCTAGGGAACTTCAAGGGGTATTTTGACAAATATTAGGTTAATTGGGAGCCTGAGCAAAAGCAATAGAAGGATTTATCTCAAAATGTAGCACTTTCCAAAGTGGTGATTGTCACCTTTCATAGAGCTCTGATAGCTATGAGTTAACTGAGAATTTTCTGTTGTTTATGTTGATGCTTTTGAGCACAACAGATGTAGGGCCCATTAGAGGTGTCAAAGTCAATGGCAGGGAGGGATTATTTCCTGTCTTTACAAGGAACTCAAATCCAGTTTAAAAATGAATACCTCTCACTGTTTGAAAGCAAAATACAAGCAAACACTTGCATTATACAGAACAAAGTTTACAGTTTTCTGGTTACTGTAAAATGCAGACTGTGATAAATACTCTTATTGATGAGTAAGATTACTTGTAAAAATGTAAAAATAACGTGACTTAGACCAAGAGAAGGTAATTTTCAACAGCAAAGTGTAATTGGATTTTTCTCTTTAGAGGTTGTTGCTTAGTCCATATGCTTAAAGAATTTAATCAAATAATGCACTTATGTTCATTTCCTCTACTTTTACTTCTCTACGTTTTATTCATCTTCCCCAATACCATACGTTCATGGCACCACTTTTGATACAGATAGATAGCATGATTCCACGCTGTTTAAGCCCAGTTTCATATTCTAATAGTTCTGAATTAGCAAGTTGATCTATCAATATTTCTAACTAATTACACTCAAAGCAATTAGTCTCATCAGTATTCATTCTCATCTGTTGTACTTCTTAAATAGGACCTTTTCTTGTTAAAGCATGGTGATAGACCAATGTACAAAACAGTATCTATTTGTGATAGACTTCTGTATATTCATCTTCTGACTATGATGTATACAATTTTGGTTTAGAAAGTTGATCCTTCATGAGCTCCATCCGTGTTGATGATACTTCCAGGTATGTTTCTGCCCTTTTATGGTATCCTCAGATACTATTCTTACAAATAAAATGGCTGAGCTCAGTGCAGTCTTGGTGTATTTGCCTAACTCAACCCATTCCTCTGACATCCTTCTGCCAGTGTCCATCTCAGTGAAAGGATTGACCTCTTCACTTCTGAAAAAATACCCAGTTGAGGTAATCTTCTAAGCTATCTACTATTAATGAATAAATTATTTTAAAATACATTTTCTATGCATTTTGTTTACTTGATGCCTTTCACAGCAATGGCATGTGATTGTTCAATTTTACTAATGTAAAATTACCTGTAAAACCTTCTGGAAACAACTGAAAAGTTCTTTGGGGTTGCGTATCTTTGCTTTTTTTTTGTTTGTTTGTTTGTTTCTTATAATTAGTTCAATTTTCTCCAGTGATTTTTGAAAATTAAAGGTTATTCTGCACCTGTAATAAATTCTGTAAGAATTAAGCACTTAAAATATTGACAAGAAAGCTTCTTGGCAATCACTTTTTTTTTTTTTCACCTGCAGATAGAGTATATATCTCTTTGCTGAGAAGTATTTATTACCACTAAACATCTAAAAATCACTGTCATTTTAACCAATTGGAGTAGAATATATATACCCCAGACAAATGCTATGAGCAAGCAGGAAGGTTTTAATTAACATTAACATTTAATTAACATAAAAATCCATTCTGCCCATATCAGAGTTACAGTTATTTCTATCATCACTATAAGCTGACAGGAGGTAAACCCTTTTTCTCGGAGCAGTTCAGCTACTGAATCATGCAGTGAGAGCTCATCCCAATATATCTATAGCCCCAAGAGGGCTCATTATGATGTGAAATTCCTCTGGCACAGCGAAGCAGCTCTCTGAAATGCCCACCCACAAATACTTGCTCTCGCTTATGTTGTTCATTGTTCTTGCTGCAGTCAAATAATTGTTGAGGGTGTCAAAATGTGTTCCTGTCACCTGCACTGCCCACAAGTACTGTGACATAATGTGTGTGGATTCAGATGTTCTCTTTCTAATCCAGGCAACCAGAATATAACTGAAACCAGTTATTACCCTATACTACCCCACCAAAGGGTCCAGAGCTGAATAACTCAGAAGAATCTCAGGGCAGTGCTGCCCCACAGCACATTCCTATTTTTTTATTTACCTTTAGAGATTCGCCATGCATGAAAAGGCAGACATTTCATACATCAAGGAGGATGACCTTTCTGGAGAAGACAGCAGTTTTCCCTATATTTATAGGAAATGTTCAGATGCATCCCACAGACCTTCCAGAGTGGCCAGTACTGCTCAACTCTTACTGCATTTAAGCTAAATTAAGATTTGCCTGTTTATTTTCCCTACCTCTTGGCAGAAGCAGAATCCCAAATTTTAATTGATAAAAACAAACATAGGAAGCTTTTGATTCCAAATGCCATTTTTTGCCTTTAAATAAAAATATTGAAAACATCTTCATAAAAAGATGTTAATGGAGATCAAGCTACTGCAAAAGCAAATTCTTAGAGAGCACTATATAGGGGGACAAATAAAGAGCTGATAAATATTCATTTGTGTGCCATCTTTCATATTACAGAAATAAGTTTTCCTTTCCATTAACAAAACCTTTATTTGATCATCCAAAATTTGATATAATAAAATATTATTATAAAATGCTTCTGCTGAGAAAAACAAAGCAGACCATCTGCTTTTTCTCTGAAGCATCTCATTGTAATATTCCTTAATACGCCAGCAGTCTCCTGCATACTCATCCAGGACTGCATTCTGCAACCTTCCCTTTTTTTCAGCATTCATTTCTTAACTTACAGATGTAATCTCTAGTGGCCTAAACATCAGTGGTTTAACCTAGCTTCAACATTGATGCTAAAAATTTCTTTCATCAAGACCCTTACAAGACCAGAGTTTTCAGTTTGTGGTTATCAGGGATGATTCTTGAAGCAGTTGTAGTAGAGTAATCAACTAATTCAACTAACAGTTCTCTAAAGTTCCCCTATAAAAACATATAGATGCCAGTCAGCTTTAACATTTTCCTCTAAAGTCTTAGCCATTTCTCACTCTATAATGATGCCTCTGGTCTTTCCAATTGCTTTTTTGTTGTTGTTGTTATTGAGCAAAGAATTATATAGTTTTCATAAGTCTACTCAAAATTCAGTTCCATATTCCCAAACTTCAATTCACATCAGGAAGTGGTAAGAGACAACTTGCATACGTGCTATTATAGCAGTCATGTTCATGTGCACCCAGGTAAAAGACATTCTCTCCGAGCTCAAATAAGTATTCCTCAAAATGTCTGCAACTGTGTGGTATCACATAGCACTAACATGAATCATTGCCTTGTGACTCTGGAGTTTTTAACCAACATGACTGAGATCACTCATAAAAGCGGTTATTTAACAATCAATAGGAAATTAATGACTTTTGTACAGAAACCTAGCTTTATTTTTGGAGGTGACTGATTACAGATGAAATTTGATAATAGAAAATAGTGAACAACCTACTTTCTTTCTGCACTCCCCATTTCCATGCTGCTGCAGGAAAAAAAAAATGCCTTTTCTGACTTGAGGCACAGGGTCAGGATGAGTGCAAGTTCCTAGTTACTTGTACAGTAACATCTAAACAAAGGCTCAAACCAGAGGTATTCCAGGGTTTTTGAAGATCATTTATCCACATTTGTCTTGGTTTCAATACTCTCACTAGTACATAGTTCTGTTTATTTTCTTTCCTACATATTTTGCTAACTATCTGCTGGGAGATCTCCTCATCCCCAGATGCTGAGGTTGCTCAGTCTCAGTAAATTCTAGGTACCAGTTCCCAGTAGGTGCTAGCCGAACCAAGTGCATTGATTTCAGAAACTGGCTGCTCATTTGAACTTTCTGAATGATTCAGCCTTCCACCTCAGTGTGCTCCTTGGTTCCCTTCGATTGTTTTGCCTAAATTATGCAATGATTCCAGAAGGAAACATTCTGATATGAATCTCTGAACATCTGAACTGTTTTTAGGAAAAATGCTTCCTTCTAGGAGTAAAATCTCAAGCGAGGCTCTTCACATTGTAGCAAATAGGATACATTTTGCAGCTGCACATAAGCAAATGCTGAAGATTTCAGTGAAGGTTCTACTTCTCCATATCCTCTTTAGTAGTCTCCAATTTGTGCTTTCATATATCCCATCTCTGGCAAAGCTGCTTTGTATTTTTGCTGCTCCTGATGACCTTATTCAACTAATACAGGACTAATAGGAGGTCATATCATGCATCCCTCTCCCATTGTGTTGGAACAGTTTCTCTGTGTCTAGGCAATATTCACTCCTGTTTACATCATGGTATAATTTTCCCAGATGCCTATCTCAGCTCCCATGTCTGCTTCCCTGCTCACCCTGCCTTTGGATTCATGAATCTCAGAGATGAGGCAGCTCTGAAGTGTCCTAAGGAGGACAGAATAGTTCATGAAAGGTAGTGTTTGAGTTTCTGGATTAAGAATTTTGCATGTACCTTTAGATGGGCAGGCAGTTTCTTTGCAGATTTATATCAGGAAAACTTTAAGTTATTTCAATAACAACGTCTAGTTTTAGCTGTTTGGAGCTAACCTATATGATGCTTTACATTATACGATACCACTTACATTTATGTTTTCTTCTTCCAACTCAAAATTCTGTTTGAGGAGTCACCTGGAAATCCAGACTGACTCTTTTTTTTTTTTTTTTTTGATGAAAATGTATTTATTTTTTTAGCACCCTAAAAATACCAATTTAGTATTCATTCTCAGAATCACACCTTTCAAAGTTATTAGAGGAGAGCTGTGAAATATGCTTGAACTGGAAGAAGGTTCTCTATTGCATATGTAGAAGTTCCAGAAACTCTTATCAGATTGAAATTCAGCTCACCTTGATAGTGGCTGGGGATGGGAATACAGCCATGGCTGGAGTGCTGTGTCATGCAGTAGGACTCAGAGAACCTAATACCAAGTGCTGTTCAAACAATGCAAATTCAAGCCTTCTTTGGTTCTAGATAATATTGGGCCTGAAATAAATCCCTAGATAAGAATCTGAATGGAAGTGATGCCCTATGCTCTAGCTGTCTAAAAATCTCTTGTTGAGGAGATTAATTCTGTTATGAACAGAATTGACTGCTGATAGACTGTTTCTAGAGGTGAAATTAGTACTTAAAAAAGTCCGTCCTAGCCTGTACTGATAAATTTGGGGTGCCTGCAATTGTTATAGGTAGGTGCGTGGTTCTGTGCATAACATTTTATACAAAAAAAAATAATAGCTAAGTCATTGTTCAAATGTATGCAGGAAATTTCACATTGTGTATTGCATGTCCCAAAATCGCAAATTTATGTAATCAGCATGAAGGTTAATTGAGGTAGAAGGAAAGCTGAGTGATAAAAAAAAAACAAACAAAACAAACCAAAACAAACATGAAAAAAAAAACAACTTGGAATTCTAGTATCTGTTAAAAAGTAAATTTCAGGAGATGGAAACATCTTCCTTGATTCTTTTGGATGACCAATAGAAACTGCTGCTGCAAGTGCACAGAGTTAGGTCATGAGTTATGTCATATGTTCTTTTTTTTAGGAAGAAATAAGTTTACAATTGAAAAGTCAGCTTGATTTCTGAAACTCGTGTTTATACAGTGAACAATGCCAACTTGTTTTTTTCTTGTACTCTCTCTTATTTTTTGTCTTTAGAACTTAAATTACATTTCCTGTCATTAGATTCAGGTTGTGGGGAAGAATGCAGTGTGAGGGAACAGGAGGGGAATGAACTGGTGGCTGCTTTGACGTCCTGATTCTGGCTCAGTATAGTTATTGTGTGTAGCTGAGTAGCTCCCGCGGTGCAGTGTGGAGCCAGCTGTCACCCGGCTGCAGCAGCGGGCACTTTGGTTCCCTCCTCAACAGCAGCGAACTCCTTGGCATCAAGCACTGGAACAAGCAGGAATGCTGCTTAGGACTCTTGCATGACCTTGGAGTAGAATGAAAGTGCAGGAGCCCTGGGCAGGTGCATTTTCTTGGTTTTTTTTTGGCCCCTTAGTAGGGCTTTGGTTAGGTCCTAGTCAGAGCTGGCTGTTGCTAACGGCCCCCGGCTCCTTCAAAGTGGCAGTCTATCAAGAAAAATACTGTCATATTGGAATTTATTGGTCTGTCTGTGTGAATCAGAAGGTAGTGTAGAGGAATGGTCCCCAAGTGTACAACTGGCTTTAAGTGGCTCAGCTGCTTTTCTGCATTTGAGTGACAGTGGCATTAAGGCAGCTCAGAAACCCAACTATTCATCTTTTCTGGGTAGAGCAGCTGTCTTTCAATAGCAGCTAGAGGAATGCAGCTCTCCTTTATGACACTGATGTAAGGCAAGCTAAGACAGGAAGGATAATAGGTTCATGCATAGAGGATTACATTATTTCCTTTACCTAGACAACTGACTAAGGTAAGAGGTAAATATTTATTCACCATCTAAAGATGTTATATAATTTATAGATTTTAAGTAAAATCAAAGTTTTTTTTTAATAGCAGATAAAATCTGAAGTTTGTTTTCTCACTATATATGTAAAATATATATTAATATTCCAGATAAATAATTCATAACAAACCAATATGAATACAATAATTCCATTTAAGTTAATTAATACTCTGATTGTATCAGCTGAGAATAATGGTCAATGAGATCCTAAAGCTTTTCCCTCTATCTCCCCTCCATCTCCTCCATTCTACCCCCACCCATCTCCCCTACCTCCAGTCTATGGATTTAAGTTGTGTATATATAACTTTCAGGAAAAGTAAAGGTTAAGTTTTTGTTTAGGATGGACGTGTTAGTACCAGAGAAGAAAACACATGAAGAGAAAGAAGATTTGCAACAGAATCATCAGAAACCTGCAAACTGCAAGAAATTGCTTAGGAATTGCTGCTTGGTAAAACGATTTTTTGCCTGGAAAAGTTTGAGCTCTAAAGGTACCTTTCCTATTGAAATTTTTAAGTGTAGGAGCAATTGCTGTCTTTCCAAGAATTCTGAATTTTTGATAGAGGTACTACTCAATTTAGCATCAGTCAAGTTACAGGTACAAAAAGTCTCTACTGTCTTGGGTCTATTGTGCAAAGAGATTAGAAATGGTACAGCTTTGATTGAAGGTGCTTTATCATAATGTGATATAAATAATTGCATAAGCATTCATTTTGTAGCACATCAAAATACATGGTCTGTAGAAAAGGTCTGCAGAAAAAAAAATCCTTCAATCACAAGCTAAATGAACACATATAAAATCCCGGTAATTAAATCTATCAGTTTATCAGGGCTCAACCCCAAAATCTGTTTTGATGAGTATAAACTCCTTTGATCACTGTCAGAGCATATTTACATGGAAATTACATGATCAATTCCTTTGTCTTAGAGAAAATGGAGAAAGGTAACATCCTGTCACTTTTTTACATAATGATGCTGTGTACTGTATTTATTAATAAATATTGAAAGAAATGCTTCTTTTTAAATTGGAACTTGGCTGTGAAATATCTCACCCATTGAAAGTCTAACTCTTTTATGAATAATAAATTAAACAGCAACCCCAGTGAAGTGATGGTTAATCTGCTTTATTTTCTGGAACCTACACACATTTAAAGATTTTATTCAGCACCGATTCATCTTTTTACCATCATATTTGTACTTTGCACCATTATGTAAAAATAAAACAAAAAAAAATTGTCCCAAACAACCCTTTTGTGATTTGGCAGCATTTTTCATCTCCTTGCACATTGTTTATGACAATAAAAAAAACAGGCCCTCTGTATATTGAATTTGTGTCAAACAGAATGAAAAAGTGGATGACATTATTTAGTCATGACAAATTAAGTCACCATACCCTGAGTGATATACTTTTTTATTTATACATTCATTTTAAAATATATGCTCCAGTACCTTAGTTTCAACATCTAGGAAAAAATGAGCTGGTTAAATGCAACCTACCTCTGATCTTAAACTGCCCTTATCCCTCTCTTATCCAAGTAGACATGTGTTTGATGTGCCTTTTAACCTCAGCACAATCATTTATCTATTCTTGGCCACTCGGTTTTAAAGCTTTAGGATAATACAATGAATGGTTGCTTTAATCAGTATATATATTATGGTTTGCTAAATACATCCTTGATTGTGTATCAGTTTGTACCTATAATTCTTGTAACTTTCATTTATATTTTATATTGTTACTGGATCTAATGAAGCAAAAATGATTTTGCTGTAACCCTTTCAAAACTCATTCTTCTGTTCATAAAAAACTTTTTTTTATTTTATTTATTTATTTATTTATTTATTTATTTATTTATTTATTTATTTTCCCTAAATGGGTCATTTCATAGTATGGCATGAGTTAACATGAGTTGTTTATCAACAGTCTGTGTGGGCCTAAGGAATCAGCTCATAGTGTGTGAATAACAAGCAACTTGCACTGAAGTTAATATGTTTGATTCTTAGTAACTTTAAACTGGCTAATCATTTTCACCTCTGGAAAGGGTCTACAAACTGTTGACAGGAAATGATAGAATTGAGGATTTATTTTGTCTTGGTAAAGTGAATCAGAAGGTAGATGAATCAAGATGAATCAAGTTACTCTGCATTACTCCAACAGAAACAAAATGGGAGTTTAACACATTGTTAACTCAAAAGTAAGCCATTAATTTTACTTTCTCAAACAAATGATAGAAAACACATTCTCACGGGAATACCTCTACAAGAACCTTTGTATATTTATCAAGATCACCAAAACTGACCTCCTGAGGTACTTTCTTCAACACTGTTTTTCCAAGGTGACAATTTTTCCATTGGTCAAATAGGTTTTCTTGGACTTGAGTACTATTGTCTTCTGACACCTGTAACATGTTATATATGGCATACCCCATTGAGTTCCTGATCCACAACTAGGTAAGATTTCACATAAACAAATAACACATAAACAAATGGGACACATAAACAAATGGGGCATTTCTGTAAACACCCAGGCTTGACCATGCAGATACATGCCCACCCATTCTCTGGAATTAGTTAAGTCAGAGAGAAGTCTTCTGTAAATAACCTTTCTCCTAGTACCCATTATACTGCTATGGCAGCTATAGAGCATGTGGCTACTGAAATACTCACTCAATGCCTAATACTTTCTGTTGGCAGGATGAAGATGGGTTTGCAATTGATACTGTGGTGGCTCATTCCCACTTAGTCATTCCTTTACGCAAATCAGATTCCTCATTGGTTGTTTTAAAATACCTCACACTTGTGAAGTTGTGTAACAGTTGTCATTAGGCATTTAAGATTAAATACTTAAAAAGCAATCAAAATGTGTTTGCTCATATTTTAAAAAAATAATGAAAACTGTAAATAATTAGTTATTTGGCTATTCGCTGCTGTCATAACGGTTTGTGGCAGGAAATACTGTATGTGCAGTTGATCTTTTCTTTAAAGTAGAATTTATTTATTTTCAACAATTTGTTTTTCATATTGTAGGTCATTTGCATGATCTTGAAACTGAGTTTGTCAACATGTTCTTTTAACTTTATAGGATTAATTATACTTTCAGAGACAATTTCCATTTATGAATTGGAAGCATGCAGATAAATTCTTGACTTACTGTTATGTTCAGATGATTTAACACAATTTTCAGAATGAATAATCTTAACTCCTATGGTAAAACCTTAGAATGTCACTGCACTGGGGTTGTCTTCCTATCTTCCTGCTTCAACATCTGTCATATGAGTAAGAGAAGAATGTTGTAATATAAATACTGTAAAGATGGTTACACTCAACCCTTTTCTGTGAAGTATTAACATAGCATGATTTTCATGCAGCAGTGATCACTCCGAAAGAAGAGCAAGAGAATAAAAAATGGTGTATTGGATTTCAAAGAAAAGTAAATGACAGTTGTCAATGGGAAACAATTCGATACTAAAGTCAGTATTTTAGTCAATGTTCAAAGCTCAGTAATTGGAGTAATTCCTCGCACAGCCATATCAGAGAGTAGGTATCTTGTAACTAAGGCTTGAGGAACAGTTTCAGACTATTGCCAGGCATACATCAGTTAGAGCTTGATATTTCAGTGAGCTCTGGGCCCAAGTTTAAAGTGTATTTGAAAAACTGAGCAGCCCTCAAGTATCTCCTTACTAAATTGGTAACCTACTCAGTTAACCTAGGCCTAGTCTTCCCTGATTATTCCATGCCATGAATATACATCCTGCTACAGATTTTTTAACATGCAAATGAGAGACACCAAGAGGACAACAGGTTGTCTTTCTCAAAGATAAATCTGGAGGAATTATATGGCTGACTGCATTAAATACTGCTAAAATGTTACAGATTATCAACTGTTTGTTATTTAGAATTTTTTATATTGTTTGTGTTTTCTCAAACCACTTATTTATGAGTTAAGATATGAATAATTTAGGAATAATTCCAAGCTGTCAACTACTGAGTGTATCTTTCTCTGTCAGCACATTTGACAGAATATTTAATGAAAAAAATAACAAAGTTTTTTTGAGAACTAGTTAAATGTTCTGAGCTCCCTAGAATACTTCATATATTCTCAGACCTTAGATATCTTAAAAAATTCCTTCTGGACTTTGTCAGTAATGCTTTCTTAAAAAAGGACTTCCTGTGAATGGGATGATAGTCTGTCCCCTATTGTACATTTGCCTTTTCTTCTACACAAATATGTTGAGCAGTACTTTTGAATCCAGTCACATCTCAGACCATGAAAAGAAAGTTCCCTGCCAGTTGTTCAAAATTAACAAGAATCTTTGTTAATGTTGAACACGGGTCCTTTGGACTGTAACTTTCTTCCAATGGGTCTCAGCTCTAATTCTTGTGTGTCTGTTTCAACTACAATTCTGCTGAGCTGTGAAGTAATGGTGCAAAGACACCCTGAAAGGTAGACGGCAGGATTACATACGGAGTTTAAAGTAGATGTCTTTTCCATTATCAAAGCTCACAAAGCTACTAAACAGGAGGCAAGAGTTGTTTCCTAAATTCATTACCAAAGCAAAAGCCTTTTCTTTTCCCTAAAGAGTTTGCTCATGCATAGAATGATAGTTACTGAAGTCTGCCTTATTTCAGGTTTACTAAGTCATACTTTTCTACACGAAGATAATAAACAAAGATAAATGAAGATAAAAACGACAGAAAAGAACAACACTAAGTAATATATGTCCAGAGCCAAGGACAGCATATCCTCCTGAGTTCATTCCCTTTCCCCAGTAGCTGCTCTTCACAAACATCCCTCTCTTAAAGTATTGCTGATATACAGTTCAGATATTAACTTGTCCAGTAATTGAATTTGTATTCAGTTGTCAGATGCATCATTTTTCAATTCATGCCATGTCAGTTCAATCTTTTTCCCAGTTTTTTTCCCCCTAGCTTTCTCCCAGATGCTTTGAACAATATCATGTCATCACGAGAAGAATTCAGAAAACTCCATATGACCACAAATATAAATTTGTCCTATGTGCTTGTAGAACTGAAGTTCATATGACTTTGATGAGTCTGAAAGCCTCTAGGAGAAGAAAAAAGGAGAGTTGGAGAGAGGACCATGTCTCTTATCCTTTCCATTTTAAATGGTCAGCATCTGTAAATAAGTAGACTGAAATCTTTTCCTACTAAATCTGTCCAGAATGCTCAATAAGGAGTATGTATATTACTATGCATGTTAACCACTGAAGAGATTAATGCCCCTGAGATTTTATACTCTGTAAACAGATAGAAACGTATTTAAAAATGGAATCTTTCATAGTTTAGCCAGTACATAAATCTTTGTCTATTTTGTAAAGACTCCAAGAAGAGAAACTTAACTGGGAATTCAAAATGAATGATGTTTAGCCCACTTTGTCTATTTGAAATATTTATGAAAATGTTTTACGTTTTGATGATGATGCAATTGGTGTACATATTGGTCTTAAGTAAGCTAGCTAAGCCCAGGCAAAGTTACACAGTTAAAACTTTATTCACTTTTTGTCTTTTAATAACTATTTTCAAAGAGAATAAGCATACTTAGTGTGGCGTTAGTATTTCTTTTATCACAGTTTACTATGAATTAGCATTGTTTTCTTATTCAACTATAATAAAGCAAAAGTTTTTGTGGTGTCTTATATGTTCTGTCACACTGTGCAAACACTGCATTTTATGCTACCAAAAAAATCACCTTTGGAATAAATACAGCATGTGTTATATGTACTTGTATTTTCAAGGGACTGAACTGGATGGAAAATGTGGATGTTTTCTGTTTATTTGTTAAAATTTTGCAAGTAATAAGCTTCTTTCAGATTTTTCCCCTGACACTAATTTAGGACTATTCTTAGCTAAAAAAGAATCAGTATTAAAATAGAGATGTACTTGTTCATATTTATATGTAGGAAAAGGTCATTCTACAAATTTTGATAAAACATGGTGGAAAGAAAAAAGGTAAGAGAAAATAAACTATCTGTTGTTCTTGTTTTCAACTAGAGCTTGTTCTTCCCTTAGGATCTCAAAGGAGTTTGTATGATGAGACTCGGCAAAAAGGGGTGCCTCGTAGTGTGTTCCCTTTTTGCCAAATGTTAACTCTGAAAGACAAATCATGGCAATAAAATTAGGAGCTCTCCCTGGTGAATGTCATTTTCTTTTAAATGCACAGCACAGAATGATCTAATCTCAATAAGACCTCTAATACTCTCTTCAGGGTAGCAGTAATAGTTAATGGCACAAATTAACAGGAAAGTATGTTATTTAGGAATGTTTGTTATCTTTCAGGTCATTAAGACGGAAATTGGAAAAACATTGATTCTCACAACTTAGAATCATTCCAAAGCGATTACTACAGTGATTAATGATTTGAAAGGAGCTTTTTACTGTGTATTTGTGTACAGACTTGCTAAATAGAGCAATGCATATAGCTAATGAAAGTATGAGGCTCTGGCAATTATATATAAAATTAAAGTAATATAACTTTTGGGTCAAGGAAGTTTAGAAATCATTTTCCGAAATTTGTTGTAGAAAAAAACATAAATGTTTACCTTCTGAAGGTTTTATTATCTCTTAAGGTTTTAAAAAATAACACTCAGAGGCCCCAACCATGACAAAAACGCTTGCTACTTTACTTATTTTCATATAGATGAAAGTTTTGATAACATTTCCAAATTTAAAAATCAAATTGCACAAATTTTGCAATAACCACTGGTTTACAGGTTGGGGAAAATTTGTTCATGCCTCTTCAGAGTCCTTGAAACAGTTATTTGTGATGATAAACATAACTATTACCCATATATATATATATGCATCTATATATATTATATATTATATATATATTAAGCATCTAAAAAAACAATATATATAAAAAACAATATATATATAAAACAATATATATGTATATATATTGTTTTTAAGCATCTAAAACAATATATATATTGTTTTTTTAGATGCTTAATACAAAGATAGCAATTTGCAAAGTGCAGATTATGAAGTCAGTTCTCCTGAGGGTGAATGTGCTTGTAAGAAGGATATTTCATGGGAATTAGATTTCCTCAGCATTTGAGATTCAAAGGATTGAATGTGCTCCATAGTTAACCCTCCAGAAACATAGCTCTGAAAAACGTGAATACATCACTCTGTGGAACTTCTGCTTTATGCTTCCCTGGCTATTTAGGTTTTACAGAACATGGAAAGCTTCTCCTTTTCTCTTGGAGGTTTGTTTCCTTTATGTTAGAATGGATTTTTATGGTCTTCTGCAATTGCTACCTTGTCATCCCAGCATTTCTTTGAAGCAAGTTGCAGTTACTCAGAGGTATGTGATACTAGAAAGTGAAGTGTAAACTCATGGCAGATTTACACAAGGGCATGTTGAACTTCAAAGCTTTTTGTCCTTTGCTTCCCTTTCTTTTCCTACAAAGCAGTGTTGACACTAAGTAATACGTGTAAACTTTCTAAGAAACAATGAACGGTTTTAAACTAGCTCTAATTAAGAACCTCAAATGGACCTTTTTATGAATTTTTATTATTTTTTTTTGGGGGGGGGGTGAAAAAATAAAGAAAGCGTGTTTGCCGTTCATATAAAAAGCATGAGGAACCACTGAGCTGAATGGAACCTTCTCAGAGATGTCATAATGAACTTTTATTTTTCCATTGAGATCCTTAATCCTACTTACTGATGATCACCTTATTATTCAGTAAGTTTAACCTATTAGAAAAATCTTTAGCATCTTCTTGAATTTGGCCTAAGAATAAAAAGAATATGTGATTAATTGCTCTTTAATGAGCTAGTTATATCAGAAATATATAGATTTTTTTCTAGTTGTAATTGTTTTTTGTTTTTTCATAGAATTGGACTTGTTGCTTCAATGTCATGCAGATATTTAAAGATGATTCATTGCAATATTGATATAAAAAATATATATTCTGAACACCTAAGCAAACTATGAAGTTCTTACCTCTCCATTTGTAAATCTGATGTCTAATTTTGTCTCCCTATATTTCCCTTCTGTGTTATACAAGGGTCAGTATGCCATTTAAAAAAAAAAATTAAAAAACCATAGTTGTTAAAGTTTTGAAAATTTTTTACTTAAAACTCAAGTTCTAAGGATTGAAGGTTTGGAATATAATAAATGTAGAGGATCACCCCATTTGGGAAACTAAATTGTTTCCTTTATGAAACCAATATATACTTCTAGTTAGTCTCGGTATTCACAGTATCTTTGATTTCTGCTGTGTCTGCCAACAGCTGCTTTTTTATTTCAAGACATTCTATCAATCAAAAACTAATAGGCTGAAAAAGTGTATTAGATTAAGTGGAAGGACTTTTATATTCATGGCATACTTAGAAAATGGAATCAATCTTTAAATATCTTGCCACTTTCCATCTGGGCATTATTCCAGCAATTTAAGTGGCTAAATATATTGAGAGTATTCCAGATTAAATGGTAGTTCTGAATGTCTTTGTATAAATGGTATGGCCCATAAAGAACTGGATTTGTTGTGTTGGTTAATGATATCTGAATTTTGTTTACCGAAGTGTACCAAATATTAGTGCAGTATAACACAATTGTGTTTGTGAGCATCTGTCCCTGAAAAAAAATGCTGAGACTAGGAGGTGCAGTTCTGCTTCAGACCTAATAAGCTGCCAGAAGCAGCTTCTTTAAAGTATGCAATGCCATTTTTTTTTTTTTGTGGTGAAGCATTATGACTGGATAACTTTTCACTAAAGGTCAAATTAAAAGGAAAAACAACATATCTTAGAAGTGGAAAGTTAAGGCAGAAGAAGGGAGGGAAAAATAGTAAGAAACAAATTGTTTGGAATGACTAAAACAAGAAAATTACATGTTGCCTTGTTGCTTTCCCCATTCTCCCCTCCCCCATTTAGTTTATTGCTGCTGTTGCCTTTCTTGAATGCTTGTCTCCATTGGAGTCTGCAGCGTGGTCCTGACAGTCCTGCTGGGAGACAATGATGGGATAGATTTGCCCTGCTTTCAGCCCAAAAGGGGTAAGTGGGAGGACCTGATGCTCTTCATTGCTGCAATAATGCTATCCTGCTGAGACCTCCCTGCTGTTCCTTCCAGTAGCATTATCTTCTTGGCAAGGAGATGTGTTCTCAGTTGTTCTTTAATTTTCTTATTCATCCTTTCTGTGTGCAAGAGACTCACAAAAAGACTGGAATTCTTCACCAAGCCATCCAAATGTTTTGTGGGCACAGGACTGTATTAGTCATATGTGGCAACATTGCAAGTGAATTTTGCAGATCACCTCAGCCAAATGCCAATAAACCTGTACTGTGCAGCAAAGCAGAAGGCGTACTTGATTTCACATATGTCACAGAAAATGGTGCTGGAAATATTTAGCTACCTAAGCACTTTTTGTACTTTTCTTTTGCAAAAGCTAGATACTTGGGGGGTATCTCATTGTGATGATTATCATTCCCAACAGTAGATGAAACCTATATCTGACCATACAGGATCCAAAGGTCTAGGGCAACAGAAATGTGAAGCTGGCTTCATTACCTACTACTGGCTAAAGCAAAGGAATGGATTAAGTCTGTTGTGAATGTAATAGCAAGAGGTGTCTAATGGTAAGAATACGTTGTAGTTAGACCTCTGTCTATTCAACTCACCCAGTTCCTCAGAATTTAACTAGCATCAGTCTATGTGACTTTTGTGTTGTACCTCATGTATATGTGTTTTTAAGGCCATGAAAATACAACAACTTTGGAATGTAGTATCCATCAGCTGAGCTTATAAACATCTCTCTATTTATCTTTGCTGGTTAATGTTCAGAGGTAAATGTTTTAGCTTAGCTTTCAGTTGACAAGAGCTACCTTCCCAAGCTAAGTTTGGCTGCTTTTAACAATGACCCTTTTCTGACACTTGGTTCATACCACTTCTGATGTGACTGAGATGAAAATGATTGGTGAGAAAGATCAAGCTTAGATGGAGGTGGGGAAAAATCACAATATATCCCTACAGCAACTTAAAATTGAACCTTTTTCCTTTTTTTTTTTTTCCTCAATCTCAATAGTATCTGCTGTAGGTAAATGTCTCTAAGCCCAGAAATTATGTATTTCCATCTAGTTTTGAACTATAAGGGGGCACAATATGCTACTGCAGCTATCAGTTAAAATAATCTTCTTTTAGTAAACATAGTGAAATTCTCAGATGATGAACAGATTCACTGAAATGCTTGTAAAGAAGACTGCAATTTCTTAGCTGTTTATTGAGTGAATAAGGAAGTAGAGAAAAAAATGCAGGAAAGAAAGGACACCCACATGGTTAATTTAGTCTGGAGAATGGAATTTCTTCTGACAGAGTGTTCGTATGTGATGTTAGAAGAGTCTTAAGACATATTTTGGGATGGGCACTGTGTATTTCTTGTTTTCTGAGAAAATCCTTGCAGTTTGATTTGCAGACTACTGAGCACTTGCAGCATTACCAACTTGGCTTTGAACATATATGAAAGGCTGAGTGAACAATATGAGAACGAGGTTCCGTGAATTTCCTACAAAGTGCCCAAATTAGTCAATACCTTTGATCTTAATCTCACTGTGCCTCTGTTCTGCATTAAGTAGGTATCATACCCTCTCATCTCATGGGGATGTTGTGAATGTAGCAAAATTTGTAGAGCACCCAGACACTGTCGTGATGAATATTGTAGAAAACTGTATTTTGAATTCAGATTCCCAGTAATTTGCAGGTAAATTACTGGGGAACAAGATGTGGAGAGTGAGGTTCTGAATTTGGTGAATAAGTACTATGCGTTAATTAAACTCCTTAATTAAGCTTAATTAATCTCCTTTTCAAAATATAGCCAATGGTCAAACCATTAAAAGATTGCACCGTAACACATAAGTGGAAAGGGGCTGAAGTAATGCTCTTAGTATTTATGAACACAATGCAGTTATTTTCCTGTATACGTCCTACGTAAGTAATACATACAAAAGAATTCCTTAGCTTGAAGGATTTATAGCATAAAACTTAGAACTTGTCTTATCAGACCTTGTCAGACTTGTCAGAACTTGTCAGACTACAAGTAGGAGTAAACCAAAGTGATTGATCAAAGGATCAGACCCTAAGATACGAAGTGTGAAAAGTGTGGTGAGTATGGAAGGATGTGTGTGTGCATCTTCCAGTTACTTGTGTAACATTATATTTTGTCTTGCTAAAATCAATGAAAACCTTGCCATAAATTAGTAGGAATAGTAGGAATCACCCAAATTGCTTTATAAAAATGCCTCTGTACTGAGTAAGATAAGTCTTCATATCGAATAACACTCTTCTACTGGCTTTGTAACATTAAGTTTTAATGTAGTAGCTCCTTTGTTGATTTTTGCTAGAAATGATTTTTGAATGAGGTCCCAATATGTGTCTTATTTGACCAATATCCCCATTTCACTCCTTATTTACTTCATTTTATTTGAAGTAAATTATGAAATCTCCAAATCTTAGAAAGTTTTTGAATATTCAGTACCAAAATCAAACCACAGAAATGAAAAAAAAAAAAAAAAAGATTTATTTTTATAATTCATTTAAGCTACAATTGATTCTATACTAAAAACTAATCAGTATACCATAATTGAAGAGATATTTTTGGACCAATGTACCAGCTGGTATCACAGATGGTACAGATGGCATAAGGCTCTTTAATGGGATAAAGATAATGTGTTGGCACAAAGAGAGCTGAGTATGTGAACGTGATTTTTCTTTCCCATTATGCACTATCTAATCAGCATAATTTTAATTGATACACAATTGATATATTTGTATTCCACACATCTGGATAAATGCTAAAATCAATATCTTGTAGTCAGTGACATTAGTATAACCATACTTTGTTCTGGAAAAAATCACACACCATATTAGGCAACAACTCATTAAACCTTGTGGTTTAAAAGAGCGAATTGCAAGGTAAGTTTGATATTAAAATTTTAAAGGAAGTTGATATGAAATTTCTGGATGCAGATGAGTCCCTCAGAAAGACTTAATTCTGGTTAGCTTTGGTATTGGTGTCGGTATGGCAAAAAGTATGACAGTGGTATTGGTAATGAGCAATCTTGCTGATAAATGATGAGGAAATCATTCTAATTATTTCCTCTGAAGATCCGATGGGGCTGGATGTTTCTTGACAGTAGTAGAGGGGTCTCACTGGGTAGTATGGGTTTTACCAGACTTAATTTATTATTTTTTTTTTACATATGATGTCCTATAAAGTAGTGTTGAGTTCAAAAGATTTTTTCTTGCACTCCATTCAGATTTTTTTTTTCCTGCTTTGTGTACATTGCACAAGACAGAATAAACATCTACAATATATTCTGTAGATACACTGTGTATCTACTGTGGTGCTTTCAAAAAAAAAACATTGCTAGATAAGTTTGTGGTTTTTCTTTTTCCTGATGTCTGACATAATCCTATCTGCCTCTGACAAAAGTTGCCAGTGGGGATTTTGCTGAATATGTAACCATTTGCATTCAGATTCCATTTTCTTTGGTATATAAAAGGGCTATGTTCATCATAAATGGTTTGTTGTGTCTTTTCAGGTTAGATAAAACCTTCTGCAAAATTATTTAAGCTTTTGTTTGATACACCAAGATTGTTGAAGTATATTTCACAGAATATTATACACAAAGACTCATTACTCCCATATTTACAGCCATTTCCAGATCATACAGAAATGTGGGTGAAGGTGTTAGTTGTTTATTTATGGACATTTTCATTTTGGAGTTAATTTCACACAGATCCTGAGCCTGCTGATTGTTAGGACCTGTTGAAAGAAAAACAGTGAAAAATGCTTAGGATAATAAGTTTATGCATTCAGCCACCAATCTGGAATTAGAATTATATAGCTTAAAGTCCCAAATAAAAATTTCTGAAGGGAGAAAACCTCTCAGTAAAATGCAAACCCTGCTGAAGTTTCCTGATCAGCATTCTTCTGAATAGCTGTGACTGGAGAGATATCCAAAAACTGCCCTTCTAACAAGTTCATAAAAATTGCAACAGAAAAAGAGAGTTTTCCCACTTTTTTTCTTTTTTCCTTTCCTAAAGCAATGTATTTTATTCTCTTTGTGTGTCTCTCCTACCCTGATTTTGAAGTCTCTCTTCTGTAAGGCAACAATAGTAATATGGTCTTCATATATACCAAGGAGAGACACACTCTTTTTGCACTGTTTAGTGCCATTGTGCTTTTCTTATTAGACATAAATGTGCATAAAGACTACCTAAATTCTGTCCTGCATCCTGGCATCTTTGAGTTTATGCACTGAAGTATACTTTGACCATTAGACAGACAATATTATACCTTCTTGGTAAAGCCAAACTATGAGTTTTTTAGCTATAAGTTGACAGAATCTAATAAATGAGCTAATAAATCACAAAAAATAAATGGCTTAGGAGAAATAAGTGAGTATGATCTACAGAAGGCAGTACAACTGACCTTCAGATTTCTCATGTGCTTAGAAAATGTAAGTAGGAAGTATGAAAATTTTGGATATCATGTCTCTCTTTTAAATACTGATCTAGTCATGTATAGCTAGCATGTCTGCTCCATTTCCCCTCATTTTGAGAAATACTTTTTTTCTGTATTCGAACACATTATAAAATGAAATATATCAGAATCTTAAGCTACCAGAACTAAAGTTCTTATGCTGCAATTATTGTTCTGTGTATAGGGAGAGGGACGAAGCCATACTTTTATTTGTATTTCAGAAATGTGTTTATACCTGTTGGAAATAACCTGTTAGCAAGTTATCTTTGAATATTATATTGTGAACCAAATCTTGGTTTTGCTGCTGTATCTTCTTTTTCCATGATTGGTTGTGAGGACCTTGGCAATGGCCGGGTTTATTGGGAGTTACCCATTTCTGTAGTGGGTCCTATTGGATCTATCCACATGCGACAAGTTTCTATGACATCAATATTTCTCATTTTTTTAAGAGTAGTATGACTTTTGCTTGTATAGAGACTGAAGCACTTATATCCAACCGAGGGCTGCAACTATACTGGCACTTGTTTCAGAAAGAACTCTTTGTTATACTTTGAAATTCTTGCCTTTTTAGGAATTAAAATTGGATTCTCAAGGTTTTTGTATTATTAAAAATAGGCTTATGCTTAATGTATTAGGAAATAAGTCAACACTTAATCATTTGCAAAAACAGGGAAGGAAGAATTTTGGGTACCAGTAAAGACAGCATTATTATTCTGCCATTTGTCTTTTCACTTTCACTAGGATGCTAAAAATTGAAAGCTGATAAAAATTCTATATTTCATTCATAGAAAATGAAAGATTAGCCTGAATGTGTTACCTGTTTTCTTGTCTGTTTACTACTTTATTTTTTTTTTTAGCCTATTTTCTTCCTCTGCTCAGAAACTAAAGGTTGTGATCTCATCTATGAAAAGAGTTCAGAAGAGACTTCCTTCAGTATCATAAAGCCTGCTGAGCTTTCAAATGCCAGCTATTTTATATTCCTGTCCTATATGTTTTTATTAAAGCTTGTGTTATAAATAATTTCAACTTTTATGAACATCCTTCACAAATATGAGAGATACTACAGTTTAGTGAGATGTTGATTTTTAAACAGCAATTAAATCCTTGGCTTTGGTTTTATCCCCCCAAAACAAACAAACAAACGAAAAAACAAACCAATAACCAACCAAACAACAACAAAAAAACACAACAACATGTCCCGCTTCTTCTCTGCACTATCTATACCAGAAGATGGTGTATTTAGATGGTCCTGCAGTTTTACTTATCCTGTCCACCAGATTTTGACTGCATTATATAAATTACGCTGGGTTTGGAGATTCTGAAGATTTCGGAGCTGCAGATAAAATCGAAGCAATGCTTTGTTCTCTGAGTCAGTGACCCACAGAAGAGACTTGCATCCAGTTGCAGAAAAGAGTCACCTGCATGAGATCTCTGCATGAGACAAATTCTAAGTTACCTCTTTGTTTATAGTAACTAATAGGTTACTGAAGTCCTGTTTCAAAGTGCAAGATATATATGGGGTTTTTTAGAACAATGTCCAGACTAAATTCCAAACTTTCTATTACATACTCCCTACACATAATATTCGTGATCTTCCTGAACTGGAACTGAACTAGAAATAAAATTGAAAACTTCCTGAATTTTAACTTAACAAGTCCATATAATAAATACATCAGTGTGTTTCAGTGACTGATAAAATAATTTGAAGTTAACTACAGAATGCAGCATCTGTGATCAGACCAAAAGATCTGATTGTTAGCTGCCTTTCACTTCATTGTGCTCTAGGAAAGGTGTACAGGAAATGATTTCTTCTTTTTGCTCAATGTCAGTAATAGAAACATCCTTAACCTTTGCTGGAGGAATGCAGAAACCTTTGTTCTTGCTTGTCATTGTTGCAGAGCAGAGCCTGAGCTCAGTTTTTTGTTGCCTTTCACTTTCCGTAGTAAAATGCACTTCTACAAATCGAGTAACAAATCTAATAAATAACAAGTAATACTTAAAACTCTATTTATGCCAGAAATACATGAATTAATTAAGGATAAGACTGTGGAGAAATGGGCTGTCCCCAGTTCATAAGCACTGAATTCATTGGCTTCTTTAAACACCTAGCAATGTTCTTTGAGGTCCTCCGGGTGAATATTTTTTATAATATTTAATTTATCATAATTCTCTCCTCACTGTTCACAAGTTTCAGGTGAAAAGCCAGCTGTCTTTATATTATTTCATTAATTAATAAAAATGCTGTCATATTAGGCAAGTTTTAGTCCTATTTTCAAGTTAAAAAAAAAAAAAGCTATATCAGAATACTCCACAAGTTTCTTTATTAATAATCATTCTGTATAAAGTAGCCATTGCTAAAGACTATGAAAAAAGCCTACTTTTTATTATTATATTATTTAAATATTACTAGGCAATGTTTTAGGATCGTTATCACTATTTTAGTAAATGAAGTGCCAAAAGCACATAAAAACACAGTCATATTTTAATTAATTTCCTAAATTAAAGGTATCAGATTATAATATATTTGAAAGGTTCAATAATTCCACTTCATTTTTTTCTATCATAAGTATTCTTTTTAATATTCTATATACTTTCTACTGTGAGGAGTGATTCACAATACACTAGTTGGTTTTAAACTTTGAAAGTATGCTGAAAAGTAACAATTTAAGTTTCTGAAGACATAATATTTTGTTGTTGTTTTTATGTACAAGTATACATTCTGATTTATGTAAAATAAATTTTCACTGAACTTGTTACCCTGAGGTGTAACCTAAGGACAGATCACAGAATCACAGAATCACAGAATTTCTAGGTTGGAAGAGACCTCAAGATCATCGAGTCCAACCTCTGACCTAACGCTAACAGTCCCCACTAAACCATATCCCTAAGCTCCACATCTAAACGTCTTTTAAAGACTTCCAGGGATCTCTTATTTCCCTCTATCAACTTAGGAGAAGTGTGGGTCAAATCAAAGAGACGTATGTATACCTATTGCTTGTTTATCTGCCTGATCATCACCATACAGAGGTACCAGGAATCCAGCTGTTTTTGCAGACAGTGATGTACTATGCAGAGATAGAACAGCTGAGCTAACTCTGCAGTGGGAAATAAGATGAAAGTGCTAGTGCAAGACCTTCACTAGGCTAATTAGCCGACTAAGCAGTGCTAACTATAGCAGGCATTATGCCACGCAAGCAGAGCTATGCTGCTTCTGAGACACAGCTACTGTCTATACACAATGCTATTTTTGGTGTTGTGAACTCCTCACAACTTATTCAGAGCTAGCTGCATGCATCTAGCATCCCCCTGGAGCAGGGAGGAAGAAAGGATGCTTCAGGCAAGAGAGAAAGAGGAAAAGAGGAAAATGGTGCTGAGTTTCACTCCTGGGCTGGGGCTTCTGCAGGTGTACAGCTGCAGTCTCATCACTGCTTTCTTCTGAGCTACACACAGGGTCAATAAGCCATGTCCACACATCAGGCTGCATGCTTGACTTTGCCACTAGCTCACTGAGCGTGAGCGAGCCATTTTGTTTCTCCTCAGCTCTCTTGCTCAGCTTGCAAAACCAGGAAAACATTTTAGCTCCCTGCAGCTTTGGAAGGGAGATGCTGCAATGACTGTCTGTTTCTTAATCTCCATTTCTTCAAGTAATTAGCATTACTGAGATATTAGTAGCAACTTTGCTAGTGCCTGTGAGTAGAGATCTGCAAACAGCCAGCTATTAGTTTTGATGGTTGCTCCGAAACTACTCGAAAAGTGGTGTTTGAGATTGAGAAAACTGCTTAATCCACCCCAGAGATAAATGGATTTTTTTTTTTCAGGTTGAACTTCTAGAAAAAATTAATGTTTGGTACAAAATTTGAGTTAAAAAGAAAAGTTGTTAAGAGTATCTTCATTTTGTTTCTTTATAATGAAAAAGCTTGACTGACCTCAGCATAGATCAGCCCCCCTTTTTTTTTTCAACTGAACCAAATCATATTTTTTTGTGTGAAAAATGTTCTGGGTAAAAAATATTTTCCAGCTTTATGGATCAATTCCACTAACAGAGAGAAAAGTTCTTAGAAGTTGTTGTGGAGCATTTGTAATGGGTATGTGGTGAAAGTACCAAAACTGCTTCTATTTGTGGTAAGCCATGCTAAGAAGATATAGCTAAAAATATTTCTCCTTCTTTCGGAAGTCTATGATGATGTTAATGCCTCCCTTAATGATTTAGACACTCATTACTTTTTCCATATTTTTGCTAACCAAATTGTAGTTCATTTATCAACTTCAGAAAAGCCCTGCATGATTTTCAGCTGGTCGAAGACTTTGGGAGAAAATTAATGGTGCAAATTATGATTAATATCTTATTTACCCTGCCTTTTTTTACAGCAGCACCACCACAGAACATTCATTCAAAGTGCTGTGATATCAGCAAGTAGTGATATGTATAGTATATAGACAAAGAAGGTCATTCACATGGGGAAAAATCATTCTGCAAACTAAAAAATGAAACAAGAAACATTCTGCTAGTACCTTTTGGCCTACATCAGCTCTCAAGACATGGCAGGAAGTCCTGCCATCTCCATGTCATTTGGGCCAGGTTCCCTGTCTGGCTGATGTCAGTAATTCTCCCTGGCTCCAGTGTCATCTCCTATGGAAAACCATCTGTTGTTCTCTTACCAACAGCTGTAGGATGATAAATGGAGATTTTTATGGAAAACTTTTGCATGCTACTTCTGAGCAAAGGAGAATCTTTTCAACTCCGAAAGCGTGATAAGAATCAGCCCCTCTGAAATATTCCCATCATGAATATCAACCTTTTCCCTATTTGAAACTGAGTCAGAGGCAATAAACTATAAATCCCATAACTCGTGCATTTTCTGGATGAAGAATGAGTACATAGACTTTTTAGGAAACAGTCTTGTTTAACCATTCTTTGTTATGGGCAATAAATTCCAACTTGCAGTGTTCGTAAAGTGACTGTAAGAACGAATCAGATGTTCTACCAGGCCGTGCCCTTTCAGGGCACTTCATGGACTAAATCTCACTCCAGGACATCAGATTCCTTTTTATGAGCATCACATATATCTTGGCATTGTTTTAGTGAGAATCTTCTGCTAGATGATTTCCAAAAAGGATAAAGACAAAAGTATGCATGGACAATGAGTGAAAGGACCCACAATATTCTGTCATGCAAAAGGAAACACCATTTCTGCTATCAAAAGGAAAGGTAGTCTATATATCCCATATAATTCTAGTTTTATCATACAAAAGAGGAAAAGTAAAAGAAATTTTTTACTTCAGGGTTATAGCAGGGTTTTTACTTCCATTGGTGGATAAGGAAAGAACAACTGATGTCATCTACCTGGACTTGTACAAAGCATTTGATACTGTCCCACATGATGTCCTTGTCTCTAAAATGAAGAGACATGGAATTGATGGATGGATGTTCTGGGTAGAAAAAGGAATGAGGAATGATATGCACTTCACTCGGAAGAAAGAAGCAGCAATATGATTTATTGATAACAAAGCATATACAGCTCAAGGAAGATTCGATGATGGCAAGATACACCTGATTATAATTGGAAGATACACCTAATTGCACACTACATAAAAGGCGCTGTATACAACTCAAAGACTCTAAATGAAAGACATATACTACATAGAGACTACATAATCTGGGTTAGGTGACATTACATCAAGGAAACTGCTTTACTGAGTCACAACGTTCAGAGTGGACCCCCTTGCTTTCTAAACTCTTGAACCAAAGAGGTAAGGAGCCTACATGTGGCTGAACCCACTCCTAGTTCCAGACTTGCCAAATGGTTTATGTATAAAGTATTATATCCATTACATGAATCCTTTATGCTACTTAGCTAAGATTATAAAGTGATCGCAAAGCACCATTACAGTGTGTTAGCATGATATTTCTTTCCCAGGACACTTACTATCTGTAGTGATAAGGATCCTCTCAATCTGCAGAAATATATTTGGGAGGGGTCTGTACTGAAATTTGCTGATGACACCAAGCTGTGTGGTTTTGTCAACATGCTGGAGGGAAGGGATGCCATCCAGAGGGACCTGGACAAGTTGGAGAGGTGAGCCTGTGTGAACCTCTTGACTTTCAACATGGCCAATTGCAAGATTTTGCATCAGGGCTGGGTGTGGTGGTTTTACCGTGCTGGGCAGCTAAACACCACAACCGCTCTCTCACTCCCCCTCCTTAGATGAGGAGGGGAAGAAGTAAAGCAAAGTAAAGCAAGTAAAGCAAAGAACGACTCACAGGTTGAGATAAGGATAATTTAACTAAAGCAAAAATAATAATAAGCCAAATAATAATAATAATAATTAAAGAAAGATTATTATGAATTTATGTACAAAACAATTTTGAATTATTATGAAGTTATTATGAACAAAGTTATTATGAACTAAACAATTTAACTAAAGGGAAAAAAAAGAGGAAAGGAAAAAAAGGGAGGGGGAAAGAAAAAAAAAAGGAGGAAAACAAACAAATAAAACAAATGAAGGCTATGTGGAAGTGCAGAGGAAAGAAATTACTCTCTGCTTCCCACAAGTGAGCAATGCTTGACCACATCCTTGAAGCAGGGCCTCAACACATGTAGCTGGTGTTCGGGAGGAGGACCAACATTTTCCCACCCCTCCCCTCTTCTTCCTGTTTCCACCTTTTATTGCTGAGTGTGACATCATATGGTATGGAGTATCCCTTTGGTTGGTTTAGGTCAGCTGCCCTGGTGATGTTTCTCTTCTCACTTTTTGCCCACCCCCTAGGAGGGTTAGAGAGAGGCCCGATGCTGTGCCAGCACTGCTCAGCAGTAGACACAACACTGGTGTGATAACACTGCTGTTCCAGCTACAAGTGCAGAGCACAGCACTATGGGCTGCTGCAGGGAAAGTTAGCATTCCAGGAAGACCCAGTACACTGGGGCATTTCCAAGCATAAATACAGGCTGGGCAGAGAATGGATTGAGAGCAGCCTTGAGGAGTAGGACCTTGGGATGTTGGTGGACAAAAAGCTTGGCATGAGCTGGGAATGTGTGATTGCTGCACAAAAAGCCAACTGTATCCTGGGCTGCATCAAAAGCAGTGTGGCCAGCAGGACAAGGGAGATCATTCTCCTTAAATATTTAAATATATCTGTTATGTTATAGTCTTGGCTTTTTGCATGAATTACTGTGGAAATATGGTCTATGGAAAATGCGTACTAAGGAACTTTTCTACTTCAAATCTGAATTACAAAAATGCTATCTTTAGGTTGATACAATGGGAAGGGTCAAGAAATGTTTGAAGGTTTGGTATTCTTCAGTTTATCAACAATACATACCAAACATCCAGTCCCTCAGAATCAGGAGCTTTATTTTAATTCCTTTTATCTAGCCAGAGAAAGGTTAAAGGAAAAGATAAAGCTATTAAGATTTGTAAGAATTATGAGACTCTCTAAAGCAATGCCAAAGAAGCTTTATTTTTGGCTCAGTTGCATGATAGCACAAAACAACTTTTGTTCTGCTTTCAGCTGAGCTATTTATACTTTGTAGTTCACTGAGGACAGTGCCCTAGGATATCATTATTTTCCCTTATTATTTTTTTTAATGATAACAGCATTTGAGAATATTATTCAAACATTTATTTTACTTTGTGCTCAGAATGTTTAAAAATGCCCTCATTATTTCCTCATTTACACTAAATGACAGTTCTGTGAGTTTAATTCCATGGAAGAAAATCCACATCATACCAACCCAGAAAAGCAGGTGATATTTCATGCAGCCTGAAGGAGTGAGACTCAGCCCCTATTTCTCTTCTGTAAATGAAGGAAGGGAGGACAGCAGGCGGTAACAAAAATGATAGCAACACAACCTTCTGCACTGAAACCTGACCCTATAAAAATGCAGCAGAACCATGGCCAGTCAAAATGGTTAATTGTGTGGAAATGTTGCATGGGGATCCTGACGTGATCAAGTAGTAGAGGATCACTAAGTGTTAGTGGAGATGGTAAAGCCTGGACTCATTGGTTCAGATGCATGTTGAGTGTTTATCTTTTTTTTTTTTTTTAATTATTATTTTTATTTATTTATTTATTTATATTAATACAAACTATAATAAGTTCATGAAATTGCTTGCTCCTGGACAGAATTGTGGCTGAGGTTTTGGGCTGCTGCTAGGTTAGAGCCCACATTCATTCCACTTTTGAAGCCAGGTGGAAAGTCTTGAGTGTCTGTAGGTGTTGTGACACCCCAATGCTGTACAATTCATGCTCTGTATCTCGGGTCATGGAAGAAGCACCCAGCTTGGACCCTGGAACAGACAGGGAAATGTTAAGGACTTTATGGTTTACTTGAGAAAGAGTAGACCAAGGAAACAGTAAGGAGATTAAGTTATTTAATCAAGGATTTGGGTTTGTTTTCTCTTTATTCATAAGTTTATCATTCTTATATGCTCTCTGTAGGGTGACAGTCTGATGCAGACTTCAGAACAGCATGGGATCTTTCACAGTCTAGTGAGAAAGCCTATCACTCTTAGAGAATGGTCCATGTATTTTACTGCTTTGTAGCTCTGTTTTCCTATTGATTTTGTTCTTGTTGGATTACTTGTGGTTTAAGTAGAAATTTCTCAGCTTCAGTTTAAAACCTATTTAAGCCATGCTGTTAGCTAATATACCTGATACATTCTTCTTTCCCATTTTCCTGACATAAATTACACTCAGTTTGTTTATTCCAAGCTGTGTTCATGCACACTGAGCTATAAACTACGGGACAGAAAATAGAGACAAGTTAAAGAGAGACATGTTTTATGGAAAACATGTTATGTTTATATGTAACTTAAATGCATACATGCAAGCAGAGCTTGGTGTAACATAAAAGAAATACAAACTCCCTCAGTCCTTTTTCTTTGTTTTCCCTATAATGTTAATCTGACATCTTGTGGCCCTGTAGCCTAGTTATCTTCAGTAATCTGTTTTGTCTTCACCTTTGACATGCAGCTCCTCCAGCTAATAAATTTCTGTATGAAATCCTAGCAAACAGTCTTATTACTGGCCTTTCACAGTCATAAGGCTTTGAACGTCCTCACTGGTGCAGTAAATATGATTATGCTGGAGGTATTGATTTATATTTTTTATGGGTTTGTTGCATTGCTCATTTTCCTTTAAAGTTTTATAGTATTATGTTTGTGAATGTAATTAAAACTAACTGGTTTCAGCTATTTAAACTTGGAAAGAAACAAATGAATTTAACTTGTATACAGTCATTGGAAAAGCATAATTATATTTCAGAGGTGTCATGTAATGGATGCCATTGTAAGCAATATGAGAATAGAAAAGCCATGCATTTTTTCCATATTTTCAACTTTCTGTGGTTTCGATAGCTGGGCTGCACCCAGATGGAGCTCTAAAATGCCTAGAGCTGAGCACGTGTGGCTCTGACTTGTTCAGGTGCCAGTATTGAAGAAAACAATCCATGTTAGGGGCTTTGTGCTGGAAGGTGGCGATGCAGCCTCACCACACAGAGGCTGTTGTAGAGATAGGTACAAACATCACTGGCAACGGAACAGACAGTAGCATTAATAGCAAAAACAGTGTTGTGCAAATGCAAAATCTTTATTACAGAAAATACATAAAAGGTGGTTTTCTAAACTGGATAGAAAAGTTCTGGTGGTTGATTAGTCTCTGCAGTAAAAGTTAAATGGTATGTGCCACACACAGAGCAAGCAGTGCAATCTAACAGGATACAGGTGTGCCCAATGTACCTGCTGGAGGGCAAGCCTTTAAAGAGAATTGACTTCAGCTGAACTTTGTTCAGCTACTTGGGAGTGGTAGTGGGATAAGGGATTAGGTTTTGTGGCTAATTTATCTGAGTGAGGAAAGCTGTGATGTACAGGTTTATTCTGATGAAAAAGGCAGTGGTTGTGGGTATTCTTTAAATATGCTGTATTTGAAGCACTTGAGGGGGACTATTTAAAGGAATGTAGAGGAGGCTTTGGGGGGTAAAAATGGTGGTATTACTTTTTTGGAATTTATAAAAGGACTTGCAGAAGCATCCTTGGAAATATCCTCTTATGAGTAGTGCTATAGGAAGAGAATTTAAATGTGGAACTGCTATGATATTTGGAAGCATTTATTAAGACAGTACTATGGAGCATTACAATGACTATATGCCTCAGCTAGACACAAAGTGGAAGGCTTTTTTGGTGGATGATCCAGGAAAAAAAGGGATTTAATTTTTCAAGCTATCAGTGTTTTAATGAAGGATGGCGTTAGTGGGAGGATGCAACCACAGCTGGTAAGTCTATGCTACAGCAATTTATACAACAAAAACGGTGAATTGTTCCTTTTTATTTTTTTTTTTTTTTTCCTAGCTTGTAGAAAGCACCTTTGAATTTAATGTTAAACTATACTGTCCAGTTGCAGTTTATGTTTATTTTAGCAGACTAGAAGCTGATCTGTGTTGAGCTATCACCACCTAGTGGTTAAATAGAAATTATAAAAATTACAGATATCAAGAGACTTTTTTAAGTATTTCTTGTTAGCTGTAATGCTTTAGCAGCTTTGTGGAAAAGGTAGTAGCAATAGGACTATTTAACTTTTTGTTAGAAATGAAAATTAACATATGTTATAGTATAGTAATACATTATTAATTTCATCTTTTAATGGTTCTTCTTTCTGTGTTGTGTGATACTTACTAAATAATTTCTCTCATTAGTGCTTGCAGAAGTAATTAGCTAGTGGACCAGTTTTCTGTTCTTGCCTGCATGTGATTTATTTTAAGTGTAGCTTTAGTATTCAAGAGGATGAGGGATTTTTTTCTTTGTCGTTTTTGTTTTTCATTACATAATGGAAGTCTTAAATGCAGCTAACTGCATCTTATATTTATGATGTACTGATTTGCTTGAGTACTCTAGTTCTACTTTTATGTTAGATGTTGCATGAACAAATGCAATTCACCTGTTCTGATGACTTTCACTTTATTAGTACAAAAGTGACAATGTGACCTTCTCTAGACCAGAAGGCATTATTTTAAATATTATAACATTAAATTGATAATGAAATCAAGTTAGCTAACTATGTCTCAGTAACTAGCTTTTATGATATGTTTGCTTATAGGTAGCTATAGGATATGAAATGCTGATGTTGAATGTTTTAATAAGAATGCTTTCACCATTGACATTGGTAGTAAGGGGAGTAGGCTTGCTGGTGGAGGTAGACTGATAGTGTAGTATTAGAATTTTACACCTCTGAATATGTGTGTTTTGTTTGTATACTTAAATTTTGACTGCTATACCTGCTTGAGCAATTGATTTACATCCTCTGTAGGTGGCTGGGATGGAGACAGTGGCTCACACCTCTATTAGTAAGCCAACTCTTGGGGTTCTTCTCCGTCCTTTAATGTGAATACTTATCCTCATCAATCCTATTGAAAACTGTCATTTTCATTACACCTTACTTGAGATAAGTGCAAGGGGGAAGAGAAGAAAAAGTACGTACATGTCTAAAATAAATGGTCTTTTTTAGGCAAAAGATGCTGGGCTATGGGAAAGTGATGATGCATGCTGCCTCTAAATAGCCTATAATGGTGATGTGGAGACAGAAAAAAATGTCTGAGGAGCAAAGTTACACAAGAATAATTAAGAAAGAAATAGCCGTCAGGAAGTCCAGGCTTCTGTCTGTTAAAGAGACTTTAAAGTGTCTGAAGCAGGCACCTAACTAGTGACAGGATGGGTGACTACAACTGAAGGTTGGTACATGTGAGGAAGAACTAAGATGTGATTTTTTTTTTTTTTTTTTTCCTGCAGTACTAAGTAGGTGCTAGACTTGGTGATCTTGGGAATGCTCCTCTGAACATATGTCCTGAAACATAGGCACAATATGGTTTTGGGAAACTTTTGAACATAGGCTCGTTATTTTCTGTACCCCTCCTCCGCAGTTGTATATCACAGGTAGCTTTCCTATCTTGTTTTCCTCTAACCTACATAGAGACAGGTTACATTTAACTGCTTCAGAGCTGCACTGTTGTGTCACTGAGCCACAAGATGCTGTATCTATGTGGTGTTAAACTGTTCCGATACTGAGCTGTAGGGTAGGTCTCTGAAGGTACTGAGCTTAAGCCAAACCAACATGCCTACAGCACTTTCACTTCACAGTCCAGCAGTGACCTTTTCTAGTGCCATCTTGAGGAACTGGTACAACCAAAAGTGTAACACTGAGTGCCAGTTTTTCTCCACTTCCATCCGTGCTATTGTCTTCTAGCGCAATGCACTGCATCTGTTATCTTCACTGTATTGCTCATCTTCAACTTTTATAAGCTGTCACTCTTTTTGAAAAAAGAGTTGTTTTCTTTTTCTGTCTTAATTGCTCAGATAGTTGGTACAAGCAAAAAAGGAATGTGATCTCTGATCTTCTTACAGTTCTAAAAGAACCTATAAAACAGTGCTAAAAATCATTGGTGGTTTAAATTTGTTTTTTTTTGTTCTTACACTATAAATATATATATTACATATATGAAGTTCTGTAAAGCGGTTACATATTATATCTTTTGGCTTTGTTTGGATTTGTTATGTAAATATAAAATTGCATATAAGAAAAGTGAGAAGAACAGATTCTCCCCTAATGCACAGATGGAAGACATGAAGATTGTGTTTTACCTCAGATTAAATGGCAACTTCATTTCCTGAGGTAAAAATAGTACATTACTTTTTTGACAACTTGAACTTAATTTATTTTGTGTTCCACTCATAGAAGCAGTTTTCTTTGACCACAAATGGCTGTGTGTTAGGTGTTTTGCTGCCTTGTTAGACTGAACACTTTGTAGCCATGTTTTCCAGGAAGGTTTCCTCTGGTATCTGCCCATTTCTGATGGTTTTGTTCTGAACTTTGTTCTGAACTTCATAGTTGTCATGAGTGTAAATTAATCTGTATCTGTTTCCTTTGACACCTGTTAAAACTTTAAGTATGAAATGCCTAAGATCTCTTTTAAATAATATCTATTTTTATAATGAGGAGGTCAAATATCAAAACATTTTTTTTTTTTAACTTGAGAAAAAAAACAACTATGTTTTAGGTGATAACTTCATAAAATCTAGTAGTGTTTTGGAAAAGTGTATTTTTAACTACAAAAAGATAAAAGCTGTACTGTTAGAAATTCCTTCTGCTGAACATCTAATTGGATTTTTTTCTTCAAGATCAAATTGTGTATGCACCAAGCTTAAGCAAAAATGTCTGGTCTAGCTTTATCTCTGCCCTTCTTATGTTCATTATTTTTTCTTCTACTGATTACTAGTATTGTGTCTGGAGAGATCTTACTGTTCTAAATGATGCATTGTTCTTCGATGCATTACTATATTTAATTATGATACTCTCCTTCTAAGAGTTTTGTCTGCTGTCACATTACAAAGTGGGAAACTCAAGAGCTAGCAAAACATTATTCAGTACTTTACCCCATGTATGGGCTTATGTGCCTTGTCCTGTTAGATGCCTCATGTGATATTAGTTCATTATGCTGCTGTCCCTCTTTGAACAAGATTGCATTGATGTACGGTGTCAGTGGGTGACAGACAAAGCCAGGAGAAGCTGGTTTCTACTGGAAGCACCAGTAGACATAGCCTGGTGTGATACCAAAGGCAGAAACATAGGACTTGTGTTTTTTTTATCATGTCCCTGTTTCTGGAAGAGCTTTGGCTATTGCATGCATCCAGATAATAACGCTGCATTGCAGCTGAACTTCATGATGCTCCAGGTTGGTCTTCCGGTTGTCCTCCATCTGCACTGTTCTGTACTAACTATATGTGTGAGTTTCTCTGTCATCCTTTCATTCAGATGCATCATTTTCCTATTTATATGTATAGGAAAACATCCTTTGATATTTTGTTGATATCTTTATTTTCCTTTTTCTGATTATTTCTTTAATCAAAGAAGTAAGCTAACAGCTGTCTGCCATCATGTTCACTGAAATCCTGTCCCTTCTCCCCTGGCCCCCCTCCACCCTCTATTGTTGTGTGTTTGTAAATCTTCCCCAGTAAATTCCAACAGTGAGCAAAGCAGGGTAGCTTTATTAATATCTCCTGGGCCTCATTTGCTTGATGGCGCAGATGATGATGAGATGGTACCAGATGGAATGATAAAGGCCTCTCACCATCACATTAAGGTAATTAATTTGTCCTTCACAAATGGCAATCTGTAAGAATTTAAGGAGGCTACCTGTAATAATGTCCAGTAAGACTATAAATTATACTGACGGTTTCCCAAGTTCTTGGCTGAAGTTGTGCCTACTTGCATACCATCAAACAGATGAGTCAGAGGTCTGGCTGGTAGAAGTTATGGATCGTAGGGGAGAGAACATTACTTGTGGTCTAGGAGAAATACAATTATTTTCAATGAAGAGTGTGTTTTTTAAAGGATTAGAACGAGTAACTAAAATGGCATCCCATGACTTACTAATAAAAAAAAAAAATGTGGAGATACATCTGTTTTGAGAAACATGCCTGTAGAAGTGACCAACTAAACATTCTTTGTTCTGAAAGGAAAGCATAAATTTAGGTCAGGCTAGGATAAATGTAAGCCCTTCAGGTGGCAGCCCCTAACACTGTGCCATCTCATAAGTTCCACTTCTATTTGAAGTTGCCATAACTTCATCTGATGTCTTGAGTGAAAACATGCCTGTAAGGGTAACTCCCTTTTTTATTGTTTATAAAAATACCTTCTGTCATTAAATACACAATCAAAATTGTAAATGAAGAAGTATCTTGGTTTTGTTGTTGTTAGCCTACCTGAGTGCCTACCCAGGCCAAAATGTTCTGCGTTGCTGATTATGCAGAAGGTTCATCTTGGAGCTTTTGATGCTTTAAATACTCTGGAGTTTTGCTCCTCAAGAGATAATTGTTTTTACCAATCTGTTTTTCAAGTGTCCCATTTTCTTGAAAAGCTGAGATTTCTTTAGTTTGTGATTTTAATAAAGGCATTAGTGGGGTGTCTTGGGCTTGTGTATGTTTAATGACACCTTTCTCTGAAAGACAAAGCCCTGTTGGGTAAAGGTCTGAACGGGAATGTAAACAGTCCACCCCTTCTTAGGCTATGACTAGGCTCCATCTGGACCTAGGTAATTTGAACACTGGAGATCTAGCAGTGTGTGCCCTTATATGTACAGAGTTCCACACCCTTCATATATTTAATGAACAAACAAAAGCCCTCTGATAACACCCACAAAATAAAGTAATATGCAGGAAGAGGCTACAAATATGGCATGTGTGAAAGTATTGAATTAACTGCATTGATTAAAAGCCTGTTTTTCACTTTCTGATTAGCAAAAAGCAGTAATAGTACTTTTGGCAATGCATGGTGAAAATGTACTGATCTGCTGAGACTTCTGGAGAACAATTTATAAAAAAAAACGTCAAACTCCATCGTGGTCTTTCAGACCACACAGAACTTGACAGATTTGTAGTTTTCACTTTAGATAATAGTGAAAAAGATAAAATCAAAGATTAAATACATTAGCCTAAGTTTTCAATCAAAATAACTTTTAATTTATAGAAAGGCATACCTTTTCCTTCTGGATCTTAGTATTATTAAATAAAGGGAGGTTGACAGTTGATATTTCTTGTTCTGGAAAGCTTTGTTATGAAGTGCAAAAACTGAGGCTCTTTGCTGTTTCAGGATTATAGCAGTCAATCCTTTTAGGAGACCTAAATACAAACAAAGTGGAAACAACAGTTGATCTAACCCAGCATTTTTTTTTTTTTCATTTTATTGTGATCAGCTAGGGATCTTTGTCTTCTGCTTTGTTTTTATTACTGTTCTGTCTAGGTGAGAGTTTCAGAGACAACTTAAACAGTTTTCTACTGAAAATATGAAAGTTTACTTGGATTTCTTTGGCTGTTCAAGGAAACTAATAGTTTAAAGATATTCTAAGAAACCTAACCATCAAAAGTATAACTGACTGGGAAAATAGGAACTGTGAAATAGGATTTAATTATAGTAAAAATTGCATTTAGATATTTATGTGAAACAGAGTTTTATGTCTATCATATACCACTGCAGCTGAAAATGTGCCACTTTGCACTGAAAAAATGTTTGGGATTTCTTTCCCAGAAGAAAGCAATGAGTGAAATAAGTATGTTCTTTTACTTGAAACCAAAGGAAGACTGTATAGTTTTGTAATTGTATGTGGATTTTAATTTACTGCAAGATAATATTATAATTGCAAACTTTAGGGATACAATTTCTGTCCCACTGTATTTGCTTCTGGATGGACATACATTATCTTAAGCATTGCCACAGCAAGATAATGAAAATACTTTATATATCTAGTGGGATAGTTTTCCCAGCTAGTCTGTTGCATTTTCTTAAAGAAGTAGCAATACATCCTCAGTAGGTATGGAAAAATTGGAGTAGATGAAAGATGCTATGAAGTATTTTAATTATTTGCAGCTTTTTGCATTCCACTGGCCACTGTCATTTTTGCTCTCTAGATTTTTTTATGAAGAAGATAATGCTATTCTTTATACAGCACATGCAATGTGAAGACTGAATTTTTTTCATTCTTCCTGCCTTTGAATGGATTAAAAAAAAAAAATCAAAATCTCTATTCAGAGCACAGATTGCTCTTAAAGTAATGATGACATAAGAGCATAAGATAAGTTCACAAATTAACCCCTAAGCAGTTATGAAGGGCTGCAATAAATTGCAATAGCTTCTTGAGTCCTGGATTATACTGAATTAATTTTTTATTAATTGCTTTTTGTCAGATTGTCCAATAAAGTTGGTTTCATTATCCAATACTGAATTTATTCTTTGCTATCTGAACTATCAGGTGCTGTTTTCATTGCTGGCCTTATGCTGCAATTCACTAACATGAGTGGATCAGTGTCACTCGGGTGCTTTATTTAAAAAAAAAAAAAAGCTTTATTTTCATGGTATTTTTCACTCACTTGCTAGAGACAGTGAGGTACTAACCAAGTAAGACTGTCTTTTGCTATAAATTGCTTAAACTGATGTGTCTAAACTATGCACAGAAGTGGTTATTTCTGGCTAATAGCCTCAAGACTGGAGATTATATGCTTCATCAGCTGTTTGGCTTTAAGTTATTTCTGTTGAACGGTTGTAGGATGATTTGACAGCTGTTATTCTGGGGTGTGTTCTTTTCTTGTTTACATATATTTTCTACTGCGGACGTTCCCTACCCTCTGGTAACACTTCCATTGTTCCCATCCCCTTCCAAAAACAAAAGCTAATTTATAATACCTTTTATGACACCAAAGCTCAGTTCTTTGGCATAGAGCTATTTTATGGCACAGAGCAATCCATACAATAGGGTAAGTAAGTGGTAGTTTCCAAAGAGGCATTCAAATATGAACTAAGCATTCTGTGCCTTGAGAATTTTCATGTGTTTGATTAAGCAGCCATCATTTTTCCATAATGGACAAATCCATCACTTGGAAGTGATGGCAAAAACCTTCCTGCTTCATATTTTTGTTATAATTCTTCTGAGTGTGTTCTTGATTCAGCCTCACACCTCTTTCTGCAGACTAAGTTGTCTTTATTGCCAGTTCTAAATCTTCAGTCAGTGAATAAAATGAAGCTAGCATACTATTAATTTTGGGGCAACCTCAGATACAAATGCAGGCTGGATGGGGAATGGATTGAAAGTAGCCCTGAGGAGAAGGATTTGATTGTGCTGGCTTATAAGAAGCTCCATATGAACAAGCAATTTATGCTTGCAGCCCAGAAGGCCACCTGTATCCTGGGCTGCATCAAAAGCAGGTCAAGGGGGGTGATTGTTCCCCCTCTGCTCTGCTCTCATGAGACCTCACCTGGAATGCTGCATTCAGCTCTGCCCCCGCCCCCCTGCTTAAGAAGGATGTGAACCTCTTAGAATGAGCCCAGAGGATCATCCACAAGGATGATCAAGGGGCTGGAGCACCTCCAATGAAAACAGGCTGAGGGAGTTGGGGTTCTTCAGCCTGGAGAAGAGAAGGCTCTGGGGAGACCTTAGTGGCCCTCCAGTACCTAAAGAGGGCTACAGGAAAGCTGGAGAGGGACTCTTTGTCAGGGGGTGTAGTGATAGGACAAGGGATACTGTCTTTAAGCTAAGAAAGGGTAGATTTCATTACATATTCAGAATAAATTATTTATTCAGAGGGTGGTGGAGCACTGGAATAGGCTGTCCAGAGAAGCTGTGGATCCCCCATCCCTGTAAGTATTTGAGACCAAGCTGGTTTAGCAGAAGGTGTTCCTACCCATGGCAGGGGGTTGGAACTGATGATCTTTAAGTTCCTTTCCAACCCTGCTCCAGAATATCACTTTCTCCTTGGCTCTCTCCTGTAGCACTGACTGATCCTGGGCACTCACTTTCCCCAAAATCAGCTTATTTTCTTGCTTCCGGGGAGAGCTGCAAATGTTCTGGGCTGTTAGACACTAACAGGACATGATTTGGGAATTAGATAACTGATTAGATGGAGGCATGTGAGAAATGGGTATGTGGTCACGAGTGATAATAATTTTTGTGCTCACTGTTTTTGAACCCTGAGATCCGTAACGTTGAGCCCTGACTTCTTTGGTCTCCATATTGCTATCTGTTGTTTGGTCCCAACCAGAACAGGGCTCTTGAGCATTAATATGTACTGAGAGCATTTCCAGAATGTTTTGCTTGCTGCTACCTTCACTTTACAGCAGAGTAAGTTTACTACTGAACTGGTACTTTGAGTTTTTTATTAAAATTACCTACTCAGGTAGTCAAGAGTCTGAGTAATATGTCTGAAGATATCGGATAACCCTGTTAATGCATGCATCATTCCATGTTTCTTCAGTAGAAATCATGTTGGAAATAGTTTCAAAGGAGTCAGAAATGTCTGAATGTGTTAATGATCCATGTATAATGTAGTCCCTCTGTAGTCAATGACAGGCATCATAAAGGCCTTATGGAAAAATGGATGCATCTTCTCTGTGACTCCTATCCTGAAGTCACATCTCCTCCTTACGTACAATTGCCCGGTAAGATTAAAAATATAACATGAAACCTAAAGTCATAGGTATGCAATAACACATATAGACATAGTGCATAGGTGTTTGGGTAGAAAACAAAAAAGCTTCTGAAATACTGTAATGTAATACTAACTGCAGTGTGATTGTGGAAAACTTGAGGAGTTCAATTCATTTTATTCTTATTTTTGTTGTAGGGTTTGCTTTGAAAGGGTGCACATGAATCAAAGCAGGGTAATTCAGTTTCCTTTTTTTCCGTAAGAAAAATAGGAAATAATTGAACTTACATAATCAATCTTCTTATTTCTGTATTTAAAATATTTAAATGTATGAAACAGTAAAAAAAAAATCTGGATGTTCTTGAGCAGTATTTCTAAAGGAATTACCAGCAGCTTTCACTCTTTGTACACAGGATATTGGAGACCTGTTTATTATATTAGAGACCAATAATCCATTAACTCTGAGATCAATACTGATCTTTCTTGTGCTCGGTCCCAACCTAATATTTAACTGTGGAAAAATAGAATTGTTTGGCTGGGAAAGGATGAATGATTCTCCCAAACAGCTTAATAGGTTTATGGCTAGAGCCTTTGCTTGCAAGGAAGAAATGTAGAATAAAATAAACTGTTAAAACTAGGCAGAGGAGTGAAGTTATTATTATTATTATTATTATTATTTTTTAAGGCTACTTTCTCTGTAGTGATTTGTATACTTACTTGTTACAGAAGAGCTTCTTGATGTTCCCACAAACCTTTAATTTTTCCAGTGCATTTCTGTACCAGAATTAAATATTGTTAGATTTAGAACAAGCTGGTAAAATGAATAGCAGCAAACTGCTGAAGTCATGCAATGACTTTAATTTCAAGTGTGAATTTGCCAAACTGCTCACTGTGGTGCATAACTTCTCACTTAAATCAAGTCCATTTCCAGAGGGATGGGAGACAGTAAAAATGCTCTTTAACAACATTTCAGAAAGTACAATCTAATAAATCTGATTTATAGAACAACAAAAAAAAAAGTTAAAGTGATTGAACTAGTAGAAATGCCTTGTAAAGAGGAAGAATAAATCTTACCTCTAAGAGGAAAAATTGAATGCTGGCATCAATCAGGATAGAATTTTGGGTAGGCTTTTGCATAAAATTGTCATAATTGATTGAAGTACGGTAAGAATTTGAAGGACTTTTTTTTTTTTTCCTAAGGGTTTTATCACCAAATAGTTTTAATAGGATAACAAGGGAAACTCTCTCCTAGCCTATTAAGAGCGTAAACTTAAGAGCCAAAGGCATAAGAATTAATGGAAAGAGGTTTAGTTTTTTTACACATTAGTCAATTATCTGGGAAAGAAGGTGAATGGTGAAATGACAGATTTGGTGGATATTCCCCAAGTTAATCAGAGTATTTAAATATAAAATTTGGTAGCAGTAGTGGCAGAAGATTATTGGTCAGTTTGTGTCAATAATAAATGAAATTATTCAGAAGGAGAATATGTGTAACCAGAATTAGAAACTCTTAGTTCTGGAAGCAGGTGTGTCATTGGCAATGTGGAGGGAAAGGAAATGTCTAACAAAATATCACTATTGCTCCTCATACATTCTACGTACACGCGCTTCAGAAAGGACATGGTAAAATCAGAAAAGGTAAGAGAAAGGGCACATTGATTTTTCTTTGCTTTTGGAATGGGAGTGTGTCCATATGAGGAGAAGTTATTCAATTTAGAATGCTTCCGATTGGAAAACAAATATGAAGATAATGGGTACTAGAATATAAATGGACTGAGACAAGCAAATAGAGAAGGTTGTCCAGTCTGCCTCACAGTATGTGAGGCAGGGAGCATCTAATGTGCTCAGGTGGCCAAGAAGGCCAACGGCATCCTGGCTTGTATCAGAAACAGCGTGACCAGCAGGGCTAGGGAGGTGATCATCCCCCTGTACTTGGCTCTGGTGAGGCCGCACCTCGAGTACTGTGTTCAGTTTTGGGCCCCTCGCTACAAGAAGGACATGGAGGTGCTTGAGCGGGTCCAGAGAAGGGCGACGAAGCTGGTGAGGGGCCTGGAGAACAAGTCCTACGAGGAGCGGCTGAAGGAGCTGGGCTTGTTCAGCCTGGAGAAGAGGAGGCTCAGGGGTGACCTTATCGCTCTCTACAGATACCTTAAAGGAGGCTGTAGAGAGGTGGGGGTTGGCCTGTTCTCCCATGTGCCTGGTGACAGGACGAGGGGGAACGGGCTAAAGTTGCACCAGGGGAGTTTTAGGTTAGATGTTAGGAAGAGCTTCTTTACTGAAAGGTTTGTGAGGCATTGGAACAGGCTGCCCAGGGAGGTGGTGGAGTCACCATCCCTGGAAGTCTTCAAAAGACGTTTAGATGTAGAGCTTAGGGATATGGTTTAGTGGGGACTGTTAGTGTTAGGTTAGAGGTTGGACTCGATGATCTTGAGGTCTCTTCCAACCTAGAAATTCTGTGATTCTATTTGGTGGCAGATTTGGTTTAAATAAGTTTTACATACAATGCCTAATTAAATCAGGGAGTTCACCTCTGTCAACTGCTAATAATTTTCTTAAGCCATTGGTCAAGTTCAAATAGAAATGCTAACTGATTTTCAGTACACTGGCTTACATAAAGTCTCTGGCAACTCCTAGGCTGCAGGTAACCAGTGATGCAAAGGTATACAAGGAGAAGTAATGGTATGTGTCTGCCCCAATTTCCTCTTTCAGTATCTCATATGGAAATCTTTGATCAAGTCCCAAAGTTTTATTATTCTTAATATACATTGTCCATAGATGTGCTTGCTCTTGAGCATGAGCTTTTGTTTATTGGCTCATCCAAGTGTAGGGGATTGGGTCCCAGTTTCAAGGTCTTGAGAAACACTTGAATAACTTCCAGTTTCTTGATTGTGTGGCTAATCTACCTTCTTGGGGAAGGGCTTATGGGAAGAGCTGAACCATAGAGGATGAGCCACTGTGATGTAAGGGGACTGTATCTTCTTGGTGGACCTGTTTCCCAAATATCCTGATGATAGAAACTTGTCTGTGCTGCTGTCTGCTGGATTATGTGGGAGTAAAGCGTATTTGCCCTCACCTGGTCTGACAGTCTTGCACTAGGTATGCTTGGAAATGTGCTCTTGGCTAAAGATCACACCTCTAAAATATTGTTACAACATTTAGCTGCAGTGTTTAATGTTCTGATCTTAAAACCACCTCTGAAGATGGATGCCCATATTCATCAAATCCTCAAAATAATGTCATGTAGCTGGAAACAATGTGGCTTCAAATTGTATTTTTTAAATATCTGCTGTCATTGGCTGAAACTGGTACATGCTGCTGTACTGATGGCAATATACAGGAAAGAGCATCTCTGAACTTAAACATCTTCCACTCCCTGTCTTGATCTCCTTCACAGCTTTGAATTTTTTGCTTCCTTCAGTCCATGATCATTAGTAGTGAAACACTTCCCTTTGTCTACTGTACGAAGGCTTCATTCTGATCATTTTCTAGAGCAGTGAGCTAAAGATGGTACAACGTATCTTCCTAGAAGGGACCGGAGTTACAATAGCTGGCTTTGCAGTAGTTCTGTGACCCAGGTTGGTGGCCAGCAGGTGGCAGCGCCACCAGGCACAGCTCAGCGCAGGGAGCTCCGAGTTTCTTCTCCGGTAACTTTTTTTAGGGTCTTACGTAAGAGTTACATTTGAAATAGGAGCATTATTCGGCAAGTATTTTCTTTTTCTCATAAGACTTGAATGGGTTAAGTTGTAAGAAATGCTCTTATGTTTTCATATGATACTCAGAAGAAAACATACTTTTTTTTCTTTATACTTTACTCTGCAGACTCTACTGCAACCAAAAAAAAAAAAGAAGGGGGGGGATATAAAATGCAATATGAAAAAACAAGTCTTTATTTCAGTTCTTAAAAATCACTAGATTTGCTCATTACTGTTATTCATAATGACGCTTCATTGCATTAACATTGGGATTAATATTATTCCTTGATTGTAAAGAGAATACATGTTTTCTTATAGATGTGTATATACCAGCTAGCTTCCGACTGACCTTGACAAAAAACCTTAGCATGAGTTTAGTTCCCTTGAAATCCATTAAGAAAGTTAAATTACTCCCTGTGTACAACTTCAACCTGAACATAAAACAAGCAATGAATACTGGGTCGTTTGTGGGTAGTTCCAAATGAGCCTTGTGCCTCTCTACAGTTTTTCCAGACCCCTTAAATTTTATGGCAATATAAGAAGGAAAGAGCCATTAGTTATCAGAACATTTAAAAAATAAACTTTAAAAAAAAAAAAAAAGGCAGGGTGGTGGTAAGAAATAGCTACTGTAAACTGTAAGAGTAGAGTTGTTTCTCATCGTATACTCCTTTTCTTGTTATGTTTTGCTGTGTTGCTCAGTGACTGCAGGACAGCACACCTAACTGCATGCTATTTCCAGAGAGAAGTGCTTATGCTTACATACCACAATGCCTGCATGGTTTAATTACAGACAGTTTATTCCAGAGAAATACTAGGAGAAAACTTAAGAGATGTCCATGTTATGCATCTAAAAGGAAGTGGTCACCAGCCTAAACACACAAATGGCTAATTCAGAAGTGTTCAGCAAGTACATAATGTGAAAACATCAAGGCTTCTATGATCCAGCTTCACCTAACTATATAATGTAAATCTATTTAAACATGTAAAGTGAAATTATTAAAACTTTAACAGAATAAACCAGTAGACAACATCTTTAAGGCAATTTAAAATAAGTAATTAATACAAAAACTTGTTTCCAAACAATAAAATCCTGAACTTCGCATTGGATATGATGGAATCCAGCCTACTGTTGGCTGGATAATTGTGTGAGTGACACATGGGTCTGAGAGAGCCACGGTTAAAGCCAACTTTCATGTCTTCTGTCCCTCAGTGCACACACACAAGTAGTTCTTGATTGCTCCAAGGCTTTGAAAAACTTTTTTTTGCCATTGCTTGCCTTGACTGCTTGATTCTTATTTTTTTATTTCTTATTTTTTAAACCTTGAAGATTATGCTTATCTTTAATGAAGTTCCAATACTTACGCATGATTATTTCTAGCTTCATGTTTCACAGATATTGGTAGACTTGGGCAGGCTAACTGGATTACCACTTTTCAAACAGAGCTCTTATTTTTTTTGAATGACTTTTAAACTGTACTTGTCATTTAGCTTTTAGACAAGTTTCTATATGTTCCAAAAAGCTGCCAGAATATTTGATTTGCAGAGGTTTCACATGTAGTGGAAAGTTTTCTCTGCTTATTGGGATTTTAATTATGTAGTGTTTGCTGTAGCTGCTCTAAACAGATGTCTTGGGTTGATTTAGACGATAATGATTTTTTTTAAGCAGCTTTTGGAAAAACAGATTATTCAAGAACAGGTACTAGAAAAACTGGAATTTTGAAAGACCAGTCAGCTATTCATCAAGTGACTATACTGAGCCTCAAGCAATGGTGCTTTTTGAGTAACAAGGCATTAAAATGCCATGCTTGTTTAAAGAATGTATGGGAGCAGCTGGCAGATATTGAGATAAATTTGCTGCTTTCCAAAGGTTATGCTATTTAAGTTCAATTTAGTCAGCTTGTGTATTTAGGTGACTCTGCATCACCCTGCAGAGGCCACAAGATGCTCCTTCTTAACTTTCTCAAGAGTACTTGCATCTGGCTTTGAAGGGAGCTGCTCTCATCTTATGTGTTTTTGTTCTTGTTTTTTTTTCCCTCCTCACATCTTCTGAAATGTATTCAATTTAATCCCCAGATCTTCTGTGGCAGTACTGAGCAGAACCATAGGGGTGAGAGATTGTGACAGTGGCCTGACAGTGTTGTCATGGCTGCTCTTGGTTTTCTCGCTTCCCTTCCTTCCAGTAAGGGGATAATTGAAGGCTGTCCTCCAATTTATAATCTTCATGGGAACATGTATTAGGTTGAAATTCTTTATGCTTCTCACAACAAATACATGAAAATTTGCTGTCATTGCTTGCCAATCCAATGTAACATAGGTCAGTCACCTGTTTCCTAGTAGGGTGGGGAAACAGGCAGGAACCACATCCATGGAAAAGATACTCATTGTTTGAGGTGCTTGGACACTTAAAAGGTATGAAAAAGAAGGAAAGTTCACTTTGGATTTGTGTGTATCACTGATATAATTGGAATATGGCATCAAATGTTCTGAATGCATTCATGACAAAACATCTCTGAAAACAATGCAGTTCACGAATTGGAAAAATACAACTAAATGCTATTTGAAGGTGACATAGTACAATCAGACTACCCAGGTTGTTCACTTTATGTTAAATCGAATGGAGCTGGAAAAGGTATATCAAGGGAAAATTGGTATAAATCCCTCTCTCTACCCATTCCTTGAGAAACACAATACACAAGAGAACCTGTCAGACTTTATTGATTTCCATGGGCTTTTGTACGGTTTAGAATTCAAACCACTTGGAACTCTCATTATCTGTTAAATGTTCTCTAACTGCTGCCTGTCATAATATTGAAAATAGGAAGTAAATGCTTGAAAGAAAACAGGAGGGGCACAAAACTTTTCCACATCACCTAAATTTGCTTTTAGACCTTGTGCAGAATTTTAATTTAGACCTTTATAAACTAGAAGCTTGGTAAACTGTGTCTTGTCTCAAGTTCTGCTGATTGACCTGAATTAACTAAAACAAAAGATCCTAATAATGTAAATACAGAATTCATTGGTTCATTTTAAAGCTGATAAATTCAGGGTTGTCTTTTTCATTTGCATACTTTTCTAGATTAAAAATAAGTTATGAATTCTTAAGGATTCAAGTATTCAGAGACATATAGAAACTATTCACCTCTTAATTTTAGTATGTGGTGCCAGCAATGTTGGAATTTTACCCAGTAAGCAGACATTGAAAACCAGAACTGTTGTCTAGGGAGGTTGCTTTGTTCACCCTCTCATCTTCCATCTTAAATTTCATTATGGAAGCTTCCCTTTTTACTTAAAATGTTCTTCCTACACTGTTTTAGTAAGGACAATGGAAGTAGAAAGACAAAATTCTACATGGGAACAATAGGAATGAGAGGAAGAGTCAAACTAGACCTCCGTGTATGTGCAAGATCTTGGAGAGAGGAATAACAGTTTCTTTTGCTTGTTTATACCCTGTGTAATTTAACCAAAATCTCATTCTTTTATTAGTAGGTAGATTGACATAATTGTGTTAAATTCAGGTTTTGCTTCCATACACTGTACTTCTTATTTGGACTGTTTCCTCAGCTGTGCTAGTGTAGCTGTTTATACGTCTGTGCTATAATGAAAATTGTTGAAACTATTTTGCAGTATAGTGCACTTTATTCCTTCCTACTTATGCATTCAAGGGCTAACTTTAGTTTTTTAGATGTCGCATTACAGTGCAAATGTGCTCAACTGGGTATAAATGATGCACTTTAAGTTCTTGCATCAGAAAATTACCCTAGTATAGGTCATGCAGAGCAGATTCATGTGTCATAATGGCATCATGACTTTGCTACTGTGTGTAGTGCCTCAATGTCAAGTGCTAGAGTTGGGGGAAGGGAAAAAGTATGATTATTATTCAGGTGCTGGAATAACACTCTCTTTCCTGGTCTGTCAGCTTCTGAAGTATAAACAACAGCTGTTGCTCAACACTGTGGGTAAGTGTCTGGGGCACAAGCAGGTTTTTACCCAGGTTTGTGTGTCCAGAGCCCTGGAGGCATTGAGGAGTGTACAACTGGTGAGACCCTTTCTGCAGCGGGGCATAAGAGAAATGCTGGCACAGAGACATCTGTATCTGTTCTCCAGGGATGCATCACAGTGGCACCCCAAGCCCATAACCTACCTGGGCAGTGGTACCAGCTTCTAAACAGTTTTTTTTCCTCTTCTCCAAAGGGAGAAGTGCCTGTGCACAGAGCTGAATTTCAGAAGCATTTCCATTTGCATGTTCTCCAAGAAAAAGTGGCATTGCCCATTGCATTTTTTCAGTTAAATAAACATCATTCAATTAAACAGTCTTTTGCTTGGTGTTCGAAATGCATTGCCAGCTTTTGCTGACCAGACCCAGAAGTTGATCTATCTCTTTGTAAAGGCGTTGGCTGTTTTCCCAGACATCATTCAGAAATGCTGATAAAATCTAGTGAATTTTTAAGTGGCCGCAGTGGCAGACTGGCACAGCGTACTGGAAATTGCTTCACACATAGCCAGTAATTAGGGCATGCTTTCAGTGGATCCTATAAATATATTTTTAAAAAAGTTATGTCATTCCACATTAGTATTGTAATGGCTTATATCAGCCAACATTTAAATGCTTCCTTAAAAGCCACTCACACAACAAAAATGTACAAAAGTATTTTTGAAAGTTGCATACTATCTTTGTTAAAGCCTTTCCTTTACTGTTTCTAAGGTGAAACAAAGCATAGTCTGGGGGTGATAAATCATGCTTCATTTAGTTTGGAAATAATTAACACTTCAACTTAGTAATGAAGTGCCCAGGGCTTATAATAATAAATTGTAGAAACAATCATAGTCTCAGAGGATAGTCATGTTCTCAGTTCCATTGTCTCAACAAGCTATGCATAAGTCTCAGATAGCATCTTATTACTCTAGTTTTTGTTTTTGAAGCTGTTAAATATTTGCTTGCAGCTTCAAGTAAAAGTCTAAAAATCCTGGAAATTCATTCTAGTTTAACAAGAATGAATTAACAAGAAAGGCTCATTGCTATCTTATAAATGGGTTGTAAAGTTAATACCTAAAATGGTGATGGTAGTATTTAAAGCTCTACTAAAACTTACACAAAATTTGGTTTTGTTTATGTTTGGAGTATCACTAAAATGCTTTTATACTTTGACATCTGCACTTTTCTTACCTAAGTGTACTGAAATGTGTTCCTACTAATTAAGGATTTGAAATGCATATGACATAGAGACAAAGGTTAAAATAAAACATTCTGTAATATTAAGAATAGGAAAATATAATCGTATACACAAAATACATATACATCCTGTCAGATGTATCAATGGAGATGAATTAAAACAGTTTCTCCAACATTTTTCTAGTATGTTATATATAGTATTATACGTGTTTAATGTCTGTTTGTGAATTTAAATGTATATTCCTAATGACATAGCTCACAAAGCTACAGTATCACAGTTACAAAATCTGTGCCAAATATTAAATACATTTATGGTGGTGCAGTTGTGAGACCTTTTATGGTTCCACACAGAGGAAGGGCTGTCCTTTCTCTATACTCTGCGGAAGCCTTTTTACTGCATTTCTGATTAGTGGGATGTATCTGAGGAAAAACTGTTCACATGGATTTGGAAACTGCAGCTCATTTGGATTCCTACCCATGTGCGTAGCAGCAAACTACAAGTCCCTTCAGTATATGATATGCCCTTTTCATACAGATATTTCATACACATACGAAGCTTGTGGTGGGCCACCTTTTCCAGATGCTGTAGTTACTTGGGGTAAAGTTGCCCAGAAAAACATATCTGGAAGCAGATCTGCATAAGCTACAGTAGCTGCAGAATAGATTTCAAAGGGGAAGAATGCAGAAGGGTTGTATGCATCTGGGTTGTGTGTATAGCGGTTGAATAGATGGTTAAAATTTGCAGCATCCTGGTGAGGTGAGGAAACCACGTATCTATCTGCTGCAGGAAAATTATTCAGCAAAGTCCTTAAGTCTCATCCTCCATGAGCTGACTCCTGGAGTGTGATGCTGGTGTCCTGCCCTCACATCGGGTGGCTGTCAGTGAAATGTAATGGGCTGTTGACTCATTTCCCAAAGGAAGTGATAGAAGCCAGGTTATTTGCAAGGCTTAAAATTAGATGTGACAACACTCTTGGCAAGGTATGGACAAATAATGGTGCATCTGAAGAGAGATGAAGGTATGCCAACTTGAGCTTCCCAGTGCTTTTCCCTCTGAGAACCCAGATTTACAGGAGACCAAAGCAGACGTGGTAACAGTGAATCCAGTTGTATTTTTAACTCTTAGAAGGCTGTATTAGACTACTGGCAGCATCCAGAACTGAAGTGAGAGCTGTGAGGTAATTCATACTTCTACTGCTTCGTGTGTCTGCTTTGCTCACCAGTTTTGCACTTTTGGCTGGGGTCGGTGAGAACTGCATTGAATTCTGGCATCCCACCAGTCCTGGTGCTTAGCGGCTTATGGGAAGCCTTACTTGGAAACAGCCCTGAAAAGGCACAATTTTGTTGTGCCAGCTTGTCAAGAGCTGGTGGGACAGACAGGGTTTTCCCTGATCTAGTAGAACCTTACTTTAACTGAATCCTTTGGAACCCGAATAAGCCTGGAAGATAATTTTTTTTAAGAAGCATGTAAAAAAGTTTCATTTTCAATGGATATCCTAGATAATCAGAAGGCTTTCACCTTGTATGAATTCTGTCCAAAAAGTCTTGCATACCAAAGGATTTCTTTAACTAGGGGGTAAAGAAAACTAATGAGCATCAGTTGGAATATTAAACCTATTTGGAAGTGTTCAGTGTTACCAAAATAATCCATCGGATTCTGGACAGGCAACTGAGATAGGCTTCCAGAATCTGATTTGCAAGTGTGCTAGGGTCTGTGGACTGAGATTTTGTAATACTTGGGTTCTATATTTACTCTTTTTTTGTTGCTCTCCTTCATGTAAAAGAGAGATTATGGATAGGATAATGGCCAGTTTATTGGTCAAGCTGCTTGTTAGTTTTCAGTGTTTGCTTTCTGAAATGTGCTTATTTATTTGCATATGAATTGAGCACAGAATTGTTCTATACATAGGTGACTTCAGAGAAAGTTGTCATTGGTAAAGAACAACCTCTGAAGTTCTAAAGGAAATAATGCCATTAGTTACCTTACCAAATATATACTTTTACTTTTTGTTTTGTTAGCTTTTGATCAAAAGCTGCCAAAACTGCTTGTATTTCTCTATGTCCCAGTGGTATTGAAATAACATTAGATGAATCTAGCACAAATTCAGTGCAAAAATAATCTTCGCTACTCTTGAGTAAAAATTAGATACACTCTGAATCAAGGCTGATGTTTGAAAATACAACTTGGTTTTAGCTATTAAAGTAATAGGAAGAAAAACAAAACAGAAGGAACATCAGCTCTGTTCCAGTAGTATATATAGCTGACTAATTTAACCTAACTGTCTAATTGAATATGCACTAGAATTAAAAAAAAAAAAAGTAAATCGATATCACTCTTGGATATCTTTGTTTCAATTCCTTTTCTCAGTCTTCTCCTTTTATCAATGAATGAACATGGCAAACATGGATATGTAAAGGACAATATTCTGATTCCATTCCCTTTAAATACATTAGGAAGTCATTGTTCTTAGGATGTTATCTCTTTGGTCTGGTTTGTATGGGCAATATACTGCTAATGTATCCTTGGTTTAGCAGCAAAATACATCCCACTCTTACAGAACTTGTGTCTTGGCAGACAGTTTCTTTGTGTGTAAGACACCTGCTGCCATCTATATTGGTTTGTTGTCCTGTTGGTTTTCAGTGTCATGGGCTCTTAAGCGGACTTTGATAGTCCTTGTTTGGTTATCTTTTACTTCTGATATATTAGTCCTTCCCAGATCTGTCAATTGGTTTTGCTTACTTCTCTGCCTGCTCCATGAGAAGCTGTCACTTAAGAGGAGAGGCCACATGCATTTGTCTGCCTTCTGTTGTCCAGTTTGATTATTTTTTTGTACTGTGCTCTGTGAGCTTACCTATGCATTTCTCATCTGCCTCTCAGGCATATGATACTATTGTCTGCAGGACGGGGAGGCTTGTTGCTGGTACATGCTGAATTTCTCTGGAGCCATAGTAAAATCCATAAGGAATGCTTATGTATTATTTGTGGGATTTGGGCTCAACTTGAAATGAGGTTTAAAAAGATGAAAAACAGGAGTAAGAAGGAACAGTGAGATTAAAGCATTAAATATAACGAATCAATGTGTAAACCAACATTGTTTTCATTAGAAAATAAGTATTAAGTGATGTAGCGTATTTAGAAAAGGAAAAAAAAAATCCTCCTGCCACATGCCACATTTATCTTTAGAATACTATGAAGTTCAACTACTAAAGATATATTCTAGCAGAACAAATTCTCGGTGCATTTTGTTGCTAAAGCAGATATTGAAAGTTTAGACTTACTAAAGTTCATAAAAAATTGATGCATGGTGATCTTTTTCCAACTTAAAACTGGAAAGTAAGTTCTTAAGTGAATAGTTTGTGATAATAAAAGGATTAATTCTTGGTACATTGAAATGGAGAATACTTTCTTCTTAAAAGAATTATTTCTGTATTACAGATAGGGTGGTTTAAATAGGCTTTGACTGCTTACTGTTTTTCTTCATTTTACTGATGTATCAGATTACTAGTCTCCTGTAAATGTTAAAGCTAGAGGCTCTTTTGGAAGGACCCAAGACACGATGATTAATTTTTGTAATGTCCCAGCAAGATGAGACTGAATTAATGCCTATGTCAGATAAATTTTAGCACTGGATCCCATCATAAGGAAGTGGCTGTGCAGATGCCAAGCTTTTTCTCTCTCAACACTCACAGACAAAACATGAAAAACTAACTCTGAGAATTTTTAGGCCCTTGTTTTTGCAAATGTCTATAATACATAACTTGTCATTTCTTCCTAATCTCCTGTGTTTTCATTGGCTGAACCAATTCACCCTTTCAACCCAAGTGTGCAGATAACTCCTCTAAACTGAAACCTGTGTCTCCTTCATCTTAGAAAATACATTGCAAGAAGTGTTTTCAGGTTCAAAAACCACTTATGGGGATAATTCAGATAAATTTTTGGGATAAATTGTTGCAATTCAGTGCAGGTACTCTGCAGTTTGTGGGTCTGGATTCAATTTTGCTAACACTTGTCTTCCCTATTATTTGTGTTAAAGACTGGGTTTCTTGACCCAGTTTGGATTGCTGACTGCAAGAGCAGCAAAGAAATTATCTGGGGCACTTGTAGGAGACTTAAATTAAAAAAAAAAAAATGTTTTTTTTTTAAATTAGACTAATTTCACTGTTCTAAAGATACCCATGCAGTTCTTCACGCAGGTATGCCTTTTTGATAAAATTGAAAATAATTTTTGATCAAGAATTCCCAGATTTTCTTCTGATTTTAGCTGAAACCTGTATGTTTAGGTATGAATATGACTAAAATATGCAAAAATACTCAGCACTGCAAACTTCTGAATAAATTCCTACTTCTGAAAGCATCCTTTTGTCTAATGCATTGCCAATACCTTTTTGACATTACCATATTTCACCTCACAGAAGCTATTTATTTCTAAATTAGAATCCTAAGAGTGACATAGAAGCAAATTCAGACACTTTATAACTCACTAAATTCTCTCTTCAGAATTTACTATTAAATGTAGTTCTCTTTAAGACTGATTATTTTTTTTGCTACAGTTTTTGTGATTCTTGTGGACTACTGATAATTTCTTGTGTTCTAATGTGGAAACATACCAGAAAAACATTACATGAATAAATATCCTATTTGTGAGTAAAGATTAGGCTTCGTTAAAATCACTTGGATTTTAGTTTTCCTTCTCTCCCATATTTTCTTCTGAAAATAAATGACATGCCAAAAGCATCTTGAGTTTACATAATTGAGTTAAAGCCTTTGCTTTAAATTTCTCTCTTTGATGCTTTAATATGTTCTTGCAAAAGAATAAAATTATTTTATACTTTAATGTGAAAATAGTTTTCAAGAATGAAAACACTTTCAAGGTATTCAGCAAATTTATTTTCAATAGTAAACTGTTAGCAAATCATGTCTTCTTTGTGAATATAGTCAGTGTTTCAGCTTTAGGTCAAGTTCCTCCCCCCCCCCCTTTAAGAATATGTATGACTGTCAACATAAAAGGTTTCTGCATGAAGATAAAAGTCACAGACAACTGATCTTTTTTTGCCTGCTTTTTTTTTTTTTTTTTGAGAGAGTTTGACAAAACAGACTTGTAAAAATAAATAATCAATGATATTCTGTGCAGTGCTTACCTTTTCCAGGTACTGCCTCAGCAATTAGCTTATGATGTCTTCATCTTATGCATGTCTACATCCATCCTGGTTTTAAATACCTCCAGGGATGGAGCATCCACAACCTCTTTGGGCAACCTGTTCCAGTGCCTCACCACCCTCTGAGTGAAGAATTTCCTCCTAACATCTAATCTAGGTCTATCTTTCAATTTAAAACCATTCTGCCTTGTCCTGTCAGTATCCAATTGAGCAAAGAGTTGCTCTCCATCTTTTTTATGAGTATGCTTTAAGTACTGAAAGGTCACAATGAGGTTTCCCTGGAGCTTTCTCTTCTAAAGGCTGAACACCCCCTGTTCTGTTTCTTCACAGGAGAGGTACTCCATCTGCTTGATTATCTCTGTGGTTCTATGAATCAGCTAGCATGGTTCAGGCTGGAGAAGATGTTTGGTCATCTGCTCTAATTCCCTGCTGAAAGCTTCTGCTAGGTCTTCTCCATTCCCTTTCTGATATGGGATGGTGGTTGAGCTCAGCATGCACAACCACTGGGATGATCCCTGTGACAAAAGAGTTGAGGTGGATTTTTTTTGTCCTCATAGCTTCTTTTTGAAAAGGAGTCAGTAGCAAAGAGGAGAGGTCTGGAGGAAAGCAAGACTTCTGTGATGCCCTTGACTTATGATTATTTCCCAGCTGGGATTTCAATCCTATATAGGTATCTGTATAACAAACATGCTGCATGTCTTATTTTGTTAATCTGTCACAAGAAATTAGGTGAAGGACAGAGGATCTTGAGAATTCAAAGATGAATTTAAACCACTCCTGTGCATGTGCAGTATCCACATTTCCTGCGGGCAGATATGCAATACCTCAGTAATGAAGCACAGTTATTAAAATGTTATTTGTTATATGAGTAAATATGTATGCATATGTATAGATAGGTCTGTCGCTATATACTTAGTGAAAAAATTACTCCAAGTATGAGGGAACACACAATACATAGCATTAATGCAAAGTACAGTAGTCACTCTTAAGCATGTGTGTCAGTATTCACAGCAGGGAACATTCTGGCAGGTAGTATAAGATCGGTTAAAGTGTCTCTGCTTTTTCACCAGCTACTGTGGTGGTTAGCGTGCATTTAATAGAATTATTTTTTTCAAGGGAAATGAAAGCTTACCTTTAAAAGTAGAATCCAAGTGACAAATTGCAGACAACTTCAAGTATTAGATCATTAGGATCTCTTATCTAAATTGTTTGCATGTCAGTTTTCCTTTGTAGCACTGAATAATTTGGATAAATGATTCTTCAATTGGTAATTGCATTTCCTTAACAACAGTTGGGTGATGGTACATAAAAAATAATAAAAGCCTTCATGCAGTGCCCTTTCCTGGAGCTTGTCACTGTCTCTACCTCTGATAGTGTTTGACACTTATTGCTCAAGTCGTATTTCCTTAAAAGCTTTAGCTTTACTGAAGTTATCTAAAATTATACTGCTTTCTTTATTTTACCACTGTACAATTCACATAAAACTGAAATTTGCTTCTTTTCTTGTTAATACTAGAATACATTTTGAGGAAATGTGTTTTTTAACTTCAGTTTAAGTTTTTAACTTAAGTGCCTGTAATTTTTTTTCAAAACCTAAGGTTGCCATTAGAAATTTAGTTTCCTAGTACTTATACTATGCTGAAAGATCAATCATGTCTGAGCTTTGTCCATGTTATGAATTATATAAGTGAATTTAATTCTGAATTATTTGTATGAGAATTACACAACTTCTTTAGCTGTGCATACGTTGCCTGAAGCTCGCATGGGACTAAAATCACTTTTAGCCATACTGTTTGTTTTTTGCTGGCTGTCCAGTTCCAATTGCTCATGAGTTACCTACAGCAAGATTAAGTGAGGTCAAATGTCATCCACCAGTTTATTAATTTTGTATAAAAAGTATCAAAAGAGAAGCCAGAGAAAGGAGTGAGAGAAAAGGTGTTGAAATGTAAGCAAAGAGGTTTTATAGATTGCAACAGATAGTCACTGCCATGGATCCAGTAGAGTCCTGTTGGTCCGTTGTCTTCAAAGATATGGTGGGGAGGGTCCCTTGTCTTGAAAAGTCACTGTCTTTCCATAGTGTCCCCTCGTGGTCTTTTTACCTTGTTTCCAGTGTAACAGTATGTACTAGTTCACTGCTATGCATGTTCTTAAATTTCTGATTGGTTGGGACTGCTGTCCCTGGGCAGGAAGAGCCCCAACACCATATGCCTAGTATGTGTTGCACTGGCAGTTTTCTCCTGCCCATGCATTCTGACCTGTCCAGGTACTGGCCAATCCAGAAGAGATATCTAGCCATGGGGAGATGTAGGTTGGCATTGGCAGGCAGGAAACCCTTCAGACGACGTTTGAGACAGCATAAATGTCATCTTCCACGCTGACCTTAAAAATTTGAGATCTGGCCTATAAAATACAAGTATTGCATAATATAGAATCATACAGAGGGACAGTAAGTGGTAATGATAAATAATCATGAGAGTTTTTTGTTCTTGTTTTAAATGAAGTTGTTTTCCCCGGTTATTTAGTATAGCTAGATGAATTATGAAAATTTCCCCCCTCAAAAAAACAAAAAACGTTTAAGGAATAGATTTGACCCAGGGAAGACAACTTCCAATATCTCATTCATATTGTTTGAACTTCTTTTGACTTCTACAATAGAAAAGATCACTACAATTTGAGTAAAATCTTTTATACATAAAATTTCATGCCTCCGAAAAAAATTAATTTGCTGAAAAATTCCCCAAAATGCTTTTCATATTAACTCCTACCTTCTTTTTACAAGCTGAGACAGAAGTGATACCCTGAGATCTGCTTGTTACTTGTATTCCTCATCAGTCTTCCATGAATAACTTTTTAATTTGATTTTATCTGTAGAGTCCCTCTTCCTAGAATATAAGTAGATATTTGGTGTTACTGAACATTTTCTACCCTGGCTTTATCTGGCTTTCTATAAAAACATGTAGTGCTTATTAAAAATGATTCATAAGTCAAATATCTAATTATTGGTACAAGTAATGGCATGATAACTGTCTAGGAATATTGGCTGTTTGATTGTCTGGAATAGGAAAGCTCTTATGCCTCTGCAATATCCATACATATAACTTTTTTTATCACGCACCAATGCAAATTCACTTGGTGGTTGTACCAAGAGAAAGCAAATAAGCATATAAATCCTGTGTATCTGTTCTGACTCTCCAATAGTATAGACTCTACAGACTTGTTAATTATCCTCTTTTTGTTTGAAAAAATGGTAGTGTGATAGGATAGCTCTAGAAACCCTAATCTAAAATGTAATAAGTGTTCAAAGCTGCCAAAAGTTTTTCAAGACTTTGCCTTATGTAATCTGAAATGCACAGTTTAATCCCCCCCAGTAATAAACCAGTTTTAAAACCTCATTGTAACAGGTACTATCTGGAGTTTCACTGTATTGGAAAATTGAGAAATGAGTAAGCTGCTTCATCTTGAATGAAAATACAATCAACGTATTAGATATATTCATTTTCTCATTCATCTTTGTCTCCTGTGCCTGAGTTCTGTATCTTTTTCCATTTTGGTGAGACTTACTAGGCAATTACTTAGTAGTCTTCTGATTGCTACAAAGAATATAAATGTATTAGAAAAGAGGAATCAAAGCCTTCCTGCTGTGTGAAAGTGTCCAAAAGACTTGCAAATTTGCTTGCAAAATTCTGAAAATCCTTAGCAAAATAAAAGCACAATGCATTTTTATAAAACTAATGACACACCAGATTTCCTAGTTAAGATCTTATTGAATCAAATATCTAAATAAAATAGAGTTAATATTCTTTCTTTGGAGGCTGTGTAATTTTGATGTTTTTGCCAAATATTTTCCTTTATTTAGATGACTTTTGATATTTAATGTGCTATTCTAATTATATGATGTCAAAATCTAGGTTGAAAATAGTGTTGCCTTCTGAGCAAATGTGAATAATTATTCACTAGATGTTTTTTGACAAGGCTTTGATGTATACATTTTTTCAATGTTGAGTTATTGTTAATAAAGAAATTATGTATTTGGGGAACAACTGGTTGTACCTGCCTATTAATGTGTGAAATTGTAACAGTGTCTCTAGAAATGTCATTCCTGGAAACAATAATTGTCATTACAATCTCAGAGCTCCAACTGTTCAGAAAGCTGGTGAGTTTCGAAATACAGATATTGCCATCTTCCAAGTCAACTAAATTTAAAAAAAAAAAATAAATGCTTTTTGTCCTCATTGGCTTTTAAACTTCACCAGGATAGATGAATATGACTCCCATTTTAGTAATTCATATATTTATTTTGTTGTCTTTAAAATCATAGAATTCCTTGGTTTGGAAGGAATCTTAAAGATCATCTAGTTCTAGCCCCACAAGGACTTTTGACACCCACTTGACCAGGTTGCCCAGGGCCTCATCCAACCTGGTCTAGAACCCTTTGAGGGATGGGGCATCCACAGCTTCTCAGTGCAACCTGTTCCAGTGCCATACCACCCTCTGAGGTGAAGAATTTCCTCCTAACATCTAATCTACTTTTCCCCTCTTTTGGTTTAAAACCATTCCTTTTGTCCTATCAACCTGACCATGTAAAAAGTTATTCTCCATCTTTTCTTCATAAGCCCCCTTTAGGTACTGAAAGACCACAATGAGGTCTCCCCTTCTAATTTCTAGAGCTTTCTCCTCTCTAGGCTGAACATCCCACAGCTCTCAGCCTTTCTTCATAGAAGAGGTGCTTCAGCCCCTTGATCATATTGGTGGCCCTCTGGACTTGCTCTAACAGCCCCTCTTGTGCTGGGAGTCCCAGACCTGTCTGCAGCACTCCAAGAGGGGCCCCTCCAGGGCAGAGTAGAGGGGGACAATCACCTCCCTTGACCTGCTGGCCATGCCTCTGTTGGTTGGTTCATGTTTTTTCTTGACTTCCCCTCCCTTTAAAAAAAATAAAAAATAACAAAAATGAACATTTGAAAATAATATGAACTTTCAAAGGAGTTATGTGCATATATGCAGATTGAATTTAGAAACCAAGCTCCTAATAACACTAACTTCTGAGTGCAGTCTTGCATGGAAACCTGCGCTGTGTTTCCACAGTTCTTCTTTTGAAAGAAGTGCAGTATAGTACTGTTAATAATGTCAAAATTGTTTTAAGAAATGTCATTTCTGCCTTTCTTTAAAACAAAATCTGTCCCCTTAGTACTTAATATTGACTTGCATAGGATAGAAATGTGTGGTGGACACCTCATAGCTATGCTGCCAGTCTACTAATAGTGCAAGAATATCACACTGTTGTAACGCCTATCAGAGTAAAGGAAGTAGGAGTTTTTGGACACTATCATCAGATGATCTGTTTGGTTTCTGAAGCTGAGGAGTCTTTATCCAACTGAACAATCATCTCTAAATCAGTTTCATGTGCTGCTCTGGCTGCAAGAGTGTGAATGCTTTATTGAATTTACCATTTTAAAGGGCAGTTTTACTATGGAGGTATATGGCTAGTGATACATATGAATGGCACCATTTATAAAGCCTTTCAATCAGTTCTAAGGCTTCTGTGAAATTACATGATATCCCTGCTTCACAAAATCATTAGTCACAGACTTAAGAGAGCACTGAACTTAAGCAGAGCAAAACCAAGACTTTCATTCTTTTTAATGTTTAACTCCTTTTAGTTGCCTTCATTTTAATTGATTTGTGAACTAACTTGCACTTAAATTGTAGCAGTATCTTAAGCTTTTTGTATTCTCTAGGTGCACCCTGATATTAAACTCTGAAACAACTGAAGAGAGAAGAGAATATAATTCATGCATTGACACCTTTCTTAACCCAGCTTTAGAATGAATTTCAGATGTTGCTTTTTATATTGCTAGGAGTTAATCTATAAATAGTTGCAAATGCAAATCTTCTCTCTGTTTTTGCTTGACTTCTTATTCCAGTGGTTTTCTTTGAAGCAATACTCATAAATATTCTTTAATAGATGAAAATGTCCTTGAAGAGCAAATGCATTTCTAAAGTGTTGCAAATGTCAAAGGAAGGATAGAGGTAAAAATTATCTCTGAATTTCGTATTTCTACCAGAAATTACTAGAATAAAACTCCAAGGGGGCTGTTTCAAGGTGCAATCTTTAAGATCAGAGGCACATTCTGATTTGTGGAAAGCTATATCCGATTTAAGTTGCTTACTTTCTTCTTGTACTAATGAATTCCTCTGCGGCTACAAAGGAACTCAAATTCCATATCACACAACTTCCATTTCCAACCTTGGCTTGAGTCAAAACTCAGTTTTCCACAAACATGTTTTTTGATTATTGTCTATCCCAATAAAGTATATAGACATACCATTCTGCTTTCCTGTGCTTATCAGATCTACAAAGATGTTGTAGTTAGGCATACACAAGGATAGTAATTGGTTAACTGCACCCATGATCTTAGATGGAGGACATTACTCAAGCTGCTCCAAAATTTGTTTTTTCTTACTTAGTGTTGTTTACAAACTTACTAAATTTCACATTCAAACTGCCAATGTATTTTTGGTCACTGCTGAAAAAAATAAAATGAAATATGGAAACTGGAAATGCTTTTTGTATCAGAATGGCAAATGTTGGTTAGGTGTTTCTCAAGAACCTGTTGACACTGTTTTTACTTATGGTGACCACAAAAAGAAAACGTCGATAGCTTATCATTATAAGGGTTTTTTGCATTTCGTAGAAGCTCTAGGAAACAGTAAAACCAAGGGCAGGTGGAAATGTATCTGAGGCCTTACCAAACTGGGACACTCTTCAGCTGTTAAATGTTTCACTTCAGTTTGGAATTAACTGTGTTGTTTAATACTCAGAATCTCTTGAGACATAATTTTGTTTTCTGGATTCATATACTTCCCCTAAAACATGGGAATATTTGCACTATGAGACACAAACATAAAAGAACAAGGCTGAATATGGAAGGCATCTGTTGTTGTTGTTTTTCCTCAGTAGGAATAAGATCCTGAGGGAATAGGATGATCTAATTGAACTAATATAAATTGTGAACTATGACAGATTCATTTAGAAGAGACCTGAAATGGGATTTCAGCTTAAATTGTTCTGAAAAAACATCTTGAACCTGTAATATAAAACTGATTATTTCATGTATATTCATCTTTTTGTTGCTCTACATCATCTGTTTCTTGTAACATTGTGTTTGGAAACTTGGCTTAGGAGATTGTGGACAATATGTAGTCACTTGTCATCTTCTGTCTACTTGTTGGTTTGCTCCCATGTATTAGTCATAGGCTGGAATGAAGCTTTACAAATTCATGTGTCAATGTTGTTAGTTTTAAGACTGTTCAGTTTAGGAAATACATATAAGATTTGCTAAATTACAACACAAACTTACATTCATTGAAGTTCAGAAAAATGAATGTAAAAAAAGAATACTTTGAATAGCATACACTGGTTGTTCTATATTCATAGGCTATACTGAATAATTAGAAATCAGAGTCGTTCAGTTGGAAGAAACCTGTAAAGATCACCAAGCCCAATTGCCTGACTAAAAGTTAAAGGCTATTATTAAGGGCATTATCCAAACGAACACTGACAGGCATGGGGCATCAACCACCTCTAAGAAGCATTTGACCATACTTTGGGTGATTTTTTTTTATTTTTATTTTTTTCCCTAATACCCAGACTGAAACTGCCATGGTGCAGCTTTGGTCTATTCCTATGCATCCTGTCATCAGTTCCCATGGAGCTGAGACCAGCACTTCCCTCTCTGTTATACAGATAAGCTGTCAACAGATGATGCTGTTGGTAGTGGCAACAACCACTAGTAATTTCCAGCCATTGGTGTATCATGATGGCAATGAGAACCTTTACCAGAGAAAAAAGACACTTCTGAAGCTCTATTGAAGGGTTGTTCTAGTGATGCTTTTCTGGCTGGTTGAAAGAATCTTTTATGCAGTTCTGTTTTCAGTATCATCCTGAAGTTCTGCCACTTTGCACTCAAATTTAGAAACTCATCATGTCATGTTTCCTGGTAAGTAGAATGTCAGTTCCAGCCTAATATTTCTGCATGTACTCCTACAGGCAAAGGAAAAAAAAATGTTGAGAGCTTTTCACTCTATCGTTCACTTTTATATGCAGCTGTATAGGTCCAGAGTAAAACTACTTATTTGTTTATTTTGGATTATTCCCTTTGTGTACTGTTCTACCATTAAACTCTTTTGCTTATGGAGTCTCCTTTTCTTACTGAGTTATTTTTTGGGAGGGGGGAGGGAGGGAGGAAGGAAGAGAAAGATGGTTCCTTCTTTAAAGGGGTAGAGGAAGCCAGTTAATTGAAAAGCCAGTTAATTGAAGCATCTATATTGGCAACGTTTATATTGTATCTTTTTTTGAGGTTATTATTCTAAAAGAAGTGTAGCTGCTTCAAACCCCAGAATGGAAAGAAAATACAGAAGCATACCTCTTAGCATCATGGATTCATTGACCCTTTCAAATTGCAGGAGTGACAGTAAAAGACTTATTTTGCAAAGGATTCTGAGCCAAGGAACTTTTGTAGAGCACAAACTTTGTAGAGCAATTTTGGTGATTTTTGTTTTATCTCTGAGATTCAGCAAAGAGTTGTCTTTAGCAAAGAAGATCAGTTCTAGTTCTACTGAATTTTTAATGCATTATCCTGATATGCACTTTCTGATTAGCTTAGACCACTGTGCATCTATTTCTAAGTAAAGTATTTCAATTTTTTTCAGAGAAGTATCCTTTACCACTCACGTGTGTATATATGTTACCTGCCACTTTGAAAATAACATTTCATTCTAGGTGGATTATTAATGTAATTCTGGGGTTCGTAGAGTGTTTTGTAATAGAATTGAAGCTCACAGACTCCACACGTTTACAAAAACTAATAATTATGGCTAGGGTTTGACAGTCTTCTCAGCTGTATGCAGATCAGAGCAATCTTTTTGTGTATATGACTCAAAAACAAAAGCCTATAGGGATGAAAAAAACAAACTATAGGAAAACACTGAGGATTCAGCAAGCAGAATATCTTTATTACGAAGTTGTTAACAAAAATCTTTCAGGGTATTTGAAACTTGGAAGATCTGCAATAGCTAATTGGTTGTAAGTTGAATTTTTTTTATAGGTTTCTGATAGGAAAAAAGTTACAGGCTTGAAAATGAAGCTTTTTTTTTTTTTTTTTTTTTTCCATCTTCATTCTGAATGCAGTTTTGTAAAGGGTTCTTTAACTTTGGAAAAATGCCTTGGCCTTAAGTATTTGATTGCTTAAACTTTTGAGTACTGTAGCATTTTTGTTACAACTTTTGTCATCTCTTTAGAGCAGATGTGCATTTTAACCACCAAAAGCTTTGTGCAATTTAGAATGGATAAATTTGCTGATATCCTTCAAACCCAGGGGAAGTGACAGGGGTACTTTTTGCAGTTGGTTTAAGATAACAAAAGAGTATCATTAAAATTTGATCACTTTCTGCTTAAAGCACTGCTGGGAAAGGGATAGCTGTTGCTCTGGGCAAACCAGATTTTTTAGTTTAAATGCCAGATGTTTATAGCCATGGAATAGATTATCTAGTAATGGACCAGATAAAGGGGAGTTATAAAATAAAGCATCTTTATAGAAGTAAATAAAGTCTGGACAAGGAGTGGAAATGGTTTTGAAAATCCATTTCTAGAAAGGAAACCAGGATAGGAGCCTCTGGAGAGGCAGTACAAGAAAGGACCCAGCCCCTGAGAAAAGTCTAATTTACTGTGAAAGATCTAAGTGATGTAGAAACTCTGTTATTACCCAATTCAGATACATTAACTACTTCTTCAGGTGCAGGAATGTCTTTAATGATATAAAGTAAAAATTGGCTTACTTCTTGCTGTCTGTGTGCTATGGTGATCAGTCTGAACCCCACATTTAGAGTGGGCACAAGGTCAATGCGAGGAAATTATGTTCTACTACTGCGAAGCAAGTTCAGAAATAGTACTGCCTTTAACGAATGAAAGTGGTTAGACCATGAGGATGCATTGCTGTGAAAGTCGACTGGAAGGAATGCATGTTCTTATGGTAGGAGAAGGTGTTATGAAATCTTGCTGTGGGCAAAAGAAGCAGCACACCAGATACGACACATTGTCTGTATCTGGTCTATACATCTACAGAGTCAATTGTTAAAGTTTAAATAAGCAAATATAAAATAATTCTTAATCAAAATACATATATAAAAAAAAAGAAAAGTTATTAGTCCAATTGCAATCACATTAGCAGTTCATACTGATCTGAGATCTTGTAGTGCAATGAGATCCATGACCAGAGACCTTCAGGAATAATTTAACTTTGATATCATCCTTCTTCCTTCCCTAGATAGTATCATAATCTTCCCTCAGGCTGTAAACTGTTTTGAAATAAGACTTCCTCCTGTTGGTACTATTCTAATTTTTATTAGTTATTTTCCAAGACAGAGTCACAAAAAGCACGTTTGTTGTGCCAGTCTCCCCCCCCTCCACAGCCAAAGCAAAATGTTATATTTAGAAACAATATTAAAAAGTGAGAAAATTCTATAAATGTTCTCAAATAAACATTTTACCTTCAGAGAAAATCAACTAGATAAAACATCTGTTACCCAATTCTTTTCTTTTTTTTCCCCCTCAGTCATCATTTGGAAAACCAAGTTAAGCTAGTAAAATGTGACCAACTTGAATTCTCTGAAATCAATCCCCTAGTCAATATGGGGGAGTCTGGCTAATGATGATATAAAACGTAGGGTGCAATGTGATTACTAATTGAAAGCATCTTTAATTTAAGGAGTGTGGAATTACCCACTTTAACCAAGAGGTGAGAACTAAAGCTGTACATAATGCCATAAATTCTTTATTGACCGAAACTGGTAAGGGCATCTTTGCAATTAAGATGCTTATACCTGACAAGTTACCTGTGTATTGGAAATTTCAGAGATTTTTTTTTCTCAATCTAGTTCCTTGGACTTGAGATAACTCTAATAGAATTTATTTTTTGACTGAACAGCTTATCTCTTCCATTTTTAATATAGTTTCTGCAGTAGAAGTAGCTGTCCTATTCCGATGGGGGAAAGTTTGAAGCCATAATTTCTGTAATATAAAACGTGATTTCTACTTGGTGACTGAAATTCTACATTCAGGCACGTGGAGCAGCTATGAACTAAGAAATTTCTGCAGGGCTTAAGAATGCTCACTAGCCCCTGTACTGTATAAGATCTCAGAAGTTTACCATCATTTTTCTGGTAACTGGTGGTATTTTCCTGTATCCTTCATCAACACCAATGCTCAGAAGAGTGTGTGCCGTAGAAGAATTATTGTGCTGATGTGTAGAAATGAGAGAAACACTCTGTTGCCATTACCAGCCTTGCAGTTAACTTCCTGTTCTAGGCTTCTAAGTTGGAAATTTATTTACAGCCAAGTAATGAAATTTTCTTTTGCTTGCCTAGACCATATATAGATTATTATGGTTATCACTGACTTGTAACCTTATAATAGCTGAGTTCATAATAAAAACTACTTCACTTCCTTAGGCTAGGGAGTTGGAAAATGACTTGAATTTATGCTGAAGGCCCTCATGTGATTAAATCTTTTTAGACTGTTATTGCTAAGAGACTGCAGTGATGTCATGCTAAATTTCTATGGTTTCCTGAGCTCTGAAGCACAACAGCCCAAATACCACCTGTGCTATGGGATGCTCCAAGCTAGGAATCAAAGATTTAGCCTTTCATTAATGCCTGTGGGTCACACACAAGATTAAATTCCTTCTTTGCTCCATTGTACAGCTTTTTTTAATCTTGAAGATTAACTTTTATTCTTCCTCCTCCTGTCTCTGGTCCTTGAGGACTGATTTAAAGAAGCATTACATGGACAGATGAGGGAAGCTTGCCTGAAGCTGCAGGTAGTCGTGGCCATACTTCTTGGAGAAGTGGCAGTATATACGGCCACAAAAGAATGTGTGTTAGGAGGCAGGGAGAAAAATGATACTGCATGGATGTTGTATAAGGTCATCAAAATCTGCAGCTGTGTGTAGTGTGTGACTTCAAGATCATAATGCATACTCAGAGATTTTACTTTACAGGGCCAGCAAAGTTAAATGGACGTGATGCTCTCATTTATATCCTTGATCGTTGCATCCTATTTGCACTACGTAATGTGTAGCTTCTTCAGGCTCATTCGTAATGTGAAGCCAAGATGGATTTAAAACTTACTGGAGTTGATAAATAAAATAAATAAAAGCTTTTGGAATGTGTTTTTCATTTCTCTGTGATGCAAATAATTGTGCGGTGTAGAAAAATTTAGTTTTGAGTGGTACAGTTCTGAGCATATATGAAGCTTTCTTATGGATGAACAGGGTTCAAGTCAGGTCTATCAGACTAACCAGATCAATTCTAAGTCAATTTGAACAAATAGGAAAATAATTTTAATTATTATATATATTGGGAGAGCTAATCACCTGTATTATGTGGAAAAATCTACGGGCCAGTATTGCAATTGCAACAGTTCTGGTAAACTGGGGGGGAGTAGGTGAGTAACTGCTTGTAACTAAAAGGTAGTGCAGCATTGCAGAAAGGCTGTCCTCAGTATCTTCAGGACTCTGCTAGCATGGGAAAGACAGACACTGCGGGCCTAGCATTGGGATAGTTTAACTTTGTACTTCATATATGCTTATAAGTGAATACTTAACAGGATCAATTTTGGGGTGCAGGACAGCTGTTTCAAAATTACTCCAACCAAGGGTGATATACAATGTAGGCTCTGAACAGCTGCTTGGGCAGTTGCTTCTGCCTTTTGTTTCTCCTCTCTGAGGTAGTAGCTGCAGTATATTGACCCAAATGCTTCACAATTCATGTGAGGATGTGAAGACTTTAGGAGTTGCACCTCTAAATTTTAATTTTGCACATTTAGTTTGACTCACTGATTAAACTGCAAATTTACAGCATTCACAATTGTTTTGGGATAGCAAAAATGATGGAGGGGTGGTGGTGATCATGGGGAGATGATCCCTGAAAACTCTAGGAAAGCACTTGACTGAGAAGATGAGATAGAAGTTTTTTCTCTTTTCCATTAAATAGAGATCTAAATGTGTGTAGAGTCTAGTAGAACTAAAATGAGTATAACTCCAGATATCTTTTCCCATGGGGAAGAGAAATCAGGAATTAATTCTTTCATCTTGGGGGCAAAATTTAAACTTCTTATGGACAGCATATGTGAATTTATGACACTTATGAACTCAGAGCCACAAAACAAAGAGAGAACCCATATACTTGTTGATAGTAGTACATCTTTTTATTTTTTTTATTTATTTTTTTTTTCCATTTGAGAACACTCAGAATTGGTTTAAGTTGGAAGATAAGGCTGCACATGCAAAATGGGGTCTGTATAATAAGGGTGAATAGATTTTAGTGTTCTGCAGAAAGATTATTCGTAGCACTGCTCATGCAGGTTTTTATAGTTAGCTTTGCATACAGAGATTCAAGTTACATTGAACATTAAAGGCAGTACTCTATGTTCTGCAGTGAGAATTTTACAGCATGTGCACAAAACTTAATGTGCAACATGAAAACTGCATTATGCTATTTTATGTTTCAGCAGGTAAGTCCCAGTCTTGTTTATTCTCCAGCACAGACCTCTGGCTAGCTGTGGAAGGTCAGGCTGGGAAGTTGCTCATGTTTGACACCGCAGCATTCGGGAGTGATGAATATTTAATTAGGCAAGAGAGGACTGTGTGGGAGGTTGAGGCAGCTGTAGCTCCTCGTTGACCGTCTGCAGTATCATCTTAGAGTGTTGTGTGTAAATGAATCCCTGGGGTAAGCTTCAAGGACACAGAGTAGGTTTAAAAAAAAAAAAGGCATTCTGATTGAGTAGCTAGTTACAGGGAAGTCAGAAATAATAGAGACAAATGACGAGTGTTTTAAGAAGTGTTTTTGTTATGCTGGTCAAAGGTTTTATGCTCTTGCTGGATAAGCCACTAGGTTTTATTGAGCTTCATAAACGTAACAGAAAATTAAGTTTGAAACTATAGGGTCTAGAAATGTAACAGCAATGGAAGTAATTTCTTGTATACAAGTATTAGCTATTAGAACGGAGCATGTGTATGACTCGCTGATATGCGAACAGTATGAGATAGCAGTCATTTTTCTGTAGTACCATTCTCAGCACAGCACTAGTTTGATTTTTGAGGATATTATTCTTAGCAAGCTTTCAGGAGAAGCTAAAAACTAGGGACAGAAGCAGGAAGATTGTGCATTAATTTTCTGTGGTATAGGCAGGGGTAAAGGTCTCGTTCTTTTGTGTTGCACATTAAGAAACATCATGGACAGAATGTATAAGTGAAGTTGGAATGCTATGAAGTTTTTTTGTTGTTGTTATTGTTTTTTGTTTTTGCTATGAAGCCTTTGTTTGTTTTTGCTATATAAAAAGTAAGTTGTTGCCTTAACTAAGTACATTGGCAATCCCCCTGCTAATTGTCCTGGGCTCTGTGGCAATTACTATTCCCACCCACGACAGAACTATGTCCACATGCGACATGAACATCCATTTTAATATGGAGTAGATGAAGTAGAAAAATTTTTGTGTTGCCTGTTATTGCTGTAACATTCAGGACAGAAAGCAATGAGCAATAACAGTTCTAAACCAAGTAAATTTAGCCTCATCCCCTAGTTGGTATGGAACAGCGAGGAAGGGAATATCTATCTGCCTCTCTACTTTCCCAGCTCACATTCTAGCATGTAACAATTGCTGGTTTGTGTTATTATTTAAGACTTAAACTTGGGCAAAATAATCAATTTTGGGGAGAAATTTGTATTGCTGCTTACTGTTTGTGGCTAAAGCCATGGCTGGTATGGTTGTAGAAATGGTTAATATGGTGGAATTCTGCAGTTTCTGGTGCTTTATGTGAAAAAGGGCTCTAATCCTGCTACCATCTATTTTAGATGGTAGTCAGCTTTGGACACCCTGCTACAAGATACTGTTGAGACAAGGAAAAAAAAAAAACAATAAAATAAGTACACTGGGGACTTTGATTTAGAAAGACTCTCGCATTTATGACAGGCAAGGAGCAACTGAGAGGAGATATGATGATGGTCATCTACGCATGGCAGCTGTTTATTGCGCTGATCATAAACATCTCACTGTTACCTTGTGTTCACCCATCTGCTTGTTTCTGCCCATCTGTTATTTCTTTCCATGTGCTTAGGTTGTAAATATCTGTTCTTTGAAATAAGGTGGCTAGAAACACTGTGATAAAATGTTCAGTTGTGGAATTCAGCATTTGCATTATGAACAAAGACTCTGGCAAGGCTCTTCAGTCAACAGTGAGGAAACTGTATACAGGTTCTCAGTGCTCCTGGTTGACCCTTTCTGAGGTTGAGGCCACTTACTGAATTTGTCATTTTTAGAAGATTCAAATTTGTTCTTTTTAAGGAATAGCACAGGCTACTTCAGGAGGAAATTGCACTCTTTGAAGTTGGAAGAATGCTTTAAATAATGTATGTGAATGAAACATACAATGCAAATAGTCTCCAAGAAGCTGATCAGCTTGTGTACTCTGCATATGTCACTTCAACTCATGTTGTTTTGTGGTTTTGTTTGTTTTGTTTTTTTTTGTATTTTTTTTATTGCCAGTCTAGTGGACTTGCATCTAACAGGCAATGTCATCCTTATCGCAGGGATTTTTTTATTATCTTTTTTTCTTAAAATAAAAAAATAAAAAAAAATGCAGTGCTTTTTTTGCAAGTTGAGTCCTTGCCGTTGTTAGCTATGACATTCAAGTTTAACTTCTGATGGAGTATTTTTAACGTGTGATTTTGCTTTATTTTGTTGTTAAATGCAATCTGTATTTAGTATTTTTTTCTCAAAAAGAAACTATAGTGCTAGCTAATTCAACATTTCTCATTTTATGCTAAGTCATCACAACGGATTACTCTTTTTAAGGAAGATTTTTCTTGTAGCTGTGTTTAAACATCTTAATAGAAAATCTTCATAGAAAATATTTGATTACTAAGAGCTGTAGAGTACACTTCATACATTCATGGGAACTTTTCTATTTTGTATTTTAAGTGCTGCTGTGGTTGGTCTCTTTTAAAACAAATAAAAACACATTTCCTGCCCTTTTATTTCATGCATTCCAAGTACTTCAAAATAAAATAAGTTGTTGCTTTGTGTTGTTTTGGTGTGCCTGTCACTTGGGCTGGGTAAACTAATTTGAAAATCCAAGAGTTTACAAATAATAATTACATTCTCCTTGCATTTGCTTTTCTTAAACTCTGGGAAAAGAATTGTTTTGCATACTTTATTCCTTCTCCATTGTACTTCAGTAGTGGTTTTTAAACACTGATTTCTAAGTACCTGATTCCCAAGTCAGAAATTCCAGGAACTGATCATGTCCTTCTGATATTAATAGAAATCTTAAAAAAATAAAAATAATACAAAAAATATTTTAGTTCAGACCTATATATATTATGAATTAGTAGGGGCAGTCATTCTTATAAATATAAAAAGTATTTTTATATTCTAGTGCAGAGACTCTGTTTCTGAAGATTTTAATGTGTCCCATCTTAAAAAATATATATATATATATATATTGCCCATATATAGGAGTTGGTATTCTCCAAGTTATTTCATTATAATGTATTTATTGACAAAACCATGGTGTTTTTTAACTATTCTTCATTGTGATTTTCCTTTTCACTCTTCCCTGATCTGCATGTTGTTTTTTTTGTTTGTTTTGTTTCTTTGTTTTTTTTTTTTTTTTTTTTTTTTTGATTTGGGGTGTGTGGCTTCTCTTCAAAGATTAGACAGCCATTTGTTTTGAGCAGGAAAACAATGGGAGCTAGATTTGAATCCAGTTTTATCAGAATATTACGCTCTTTGTTAAAAGCCTCTTATTCAAACTGGAGGTCAGAAACCTTACATGAACTTTTTCTTAGACAGTAATTACTGTTATTGCTGTATTGAAATGTAAAAGGTTTAGGAAAATGCGTCAGAACTGATGCTACATTGTTTTAGGGGAGGGGAAAAAATGGTCATGGTGACAATGCTTATTTAAAGCTTTAGAAAACCAGTATTTCATTTCTTCATTTTGAAGTACTACTGCAAGTGAAATTTATATAAAGCAATTAAAAATGTTGAACGATTAAGCAGGTCAAGGACTCTGGCTGAGAACCATTTGCATTGGCCTCTTCTGTCCTCAGCCAAAGACGAGATGCTCACACGTGTTTTCAGTATCCATCTTCACTTCTACCAGCTGTTTAGGGAATTTCCCTTTCAGAGGTAGAAGAAGGTGGCAGTGGTGTTAAACTCTCTGTGGCAAGGTTTTGTTTTCTTGTTGGTGGTGGATTTAATTATTTTTTAATGCCTTTTCTAAATTGAAGAGTGGCTGCAGGAAGAAGCAGTGCAAATACAAAATGCTGAAACTTGCCTAGTTCCTTCGAGGGCTAAACCCTGCAATGGGCTAAAACGGGGATTCCTTGGGGGTATTTCATTTTTGCTCTTTCTGATAGCTTCATGGCCTCATAGCAAGCATAAGAGAGAAGGCTTGTGTTTTAGTTAGCATAGACAGAAAACATGTCATCAAACTGCAAGTTTGCTAATGCTTTGATGTGTTGCATCTATAATGTATTTATCTCTGCTCAGTGCACAGTACAAAAATAGTTTGAAGATGTGCATTTGTGTTTATTACAGTTTTTTAAAGGCATTCACCAAAATGTTTGTGTGGTCGATGCTGTCATTAAAATTAGATCAGACAGTGATTTTCTTCTGTTAAGCTTTTCCTTAATGGGTTCTTTGTCTTCTTTTAACTGTATTAGGCATTACATATTGCATCACCATCTAATGCAATACTCAGAGTTGTTCTGTGTTTCTGTAGTCCAGGGAAGTAGTCTGAGGGAAATGAAAACGTATTCTTCAGCTTCTCTGCTCATGGGGAAAGACTTCAGCAGATCACTTTTATTAATAGGAAACGCTTCTCTCACGCAAGGCAGCAAAGCATGAATTTATGCGGGAGCAGCAAAGACTACGTGCAGCTTCCCCCCCCTCAAAAAAAAAAGCCTTTCTTGGAGCCACCCTAGCTGAGGTCTGCTGGCTGCTGTCTGCCCCAGCCTTGGGGACCCCGTGGGGCCCTGCAGCTTTCGGGGGGCTGGCCAGGAGCCACCCAGCTCCCCTGCCTTCTGCAGGTGAGCTGGAGGGGAGGCAGACCTCTGCTCTGACCTTGAGCAGCACGCTGAGATATCCGCCGCTGGGATGTTTTCTGTTAAATCCACCTTTTGATGTTGTGCTGTGATTTATTTATTTTTTCCATCCTCCTCCCAGCAAAACGGAGCGATGCCGTGCCCTCTTCTCCCTTGCTGATTCCCTGAGGGGCAAAGCGGAGCCTGTGTGATGCGTGTGGTGGTGTGCCGTGTCTGTGTGTGATGTCTGTGGGGTGTGTGTGTGATGTGAGGGGTGCGTGGCCCCGCCCCGGGGCTGCGGTGCCCGCCGAGCCGGCCGCGGGCTGTGCGCGGGCAGCGCCTGCGGCGGGAGCGGCTCCGGCCCCCCGGCGCCCCCCGGTGCCCTCCGGTGCCCCGGGGTTGTGCTCGGCAGGCAGCGGAGGGAAGGAGCCGGGGGAGTTTGGGTTCGGCTGCTGGGAGAAGGCGAGTTGCGAGGCTGCCAACTGCCTCAGAAGTTTGCTGCCAGGAACGGTTCCCTCTGTCGGCAAAAGTGCCCGGCTCTTCTCAGAGGAATACCTTGTTGCTTAAGATGAGTGGCTGTAGGAAGCGGTGTAAGCGTGAAATCATGAAATTTGCCCAGTACCTTCTCAGGCTAATCACAGGTTCTCTTCACACAGGTAACGACTGTTTTTCTTTGTGGTCTAACCGTGCGGCGTGGTGGCAGGACGATTGCCTGCGTTTAATGTAGTGATGGCATTGCTTTATGTTTATAATTCTCATCTTGTAAGTAATAAAAAGAAACCTACGGACTAATTTGTGGCTGGGGATAATAAAAACAGAGCATGTGGGCTTCTGAACGTTGTGGTGTTCAGACAGTGTGAGGGGTTCCCTTGAGCACTGGCATACCTGCACCCTGATGGGGCTGCGTGTGTACGTGCCTTCACCTGCTCACGTGTGTGCCCTAACAGGGAGCACAGCACCCATGGGATGCATGGCCATAGAGGGGGAAGGTCCTGCTTTTTATTTTCACTCTTCCCTACAGATTTACCTCCACAGTCAGGCTACGTTCTTTTTCGCAGACACTTGTTTTTGCTTATTTCCACATGTAAACCAACCGTGATGAGGTGCTGTAGCAGCTCGCTGCAAACTTTAAATAATGCTTGTGCTTTTTGCCCCTAAAAAAGATTGGAACTTAAGTGGCTGTCAACTTAATCTATTTTGGGTAACCTTGGATCAATTGTAGAGTGCCAGAAGGGATTTGTAAGCTGGGTTGATAAAACTGTATAGTTTTCTTCTTAGCACTTGGGAAAATACACTTTTCTTGCAAATCAGCATTTTCTTTGGTTATTCCCAGTGACTGTCACATATGACAGCTTATGTGATGTGTCATTCTGTACTGATAATACAACTTTGCTTCTTTCTAGACCTCAGATATATTTTTCCTTGCAAAAATCATCAAGCAGAGGTGCTAGTCCAGCCATAGCAGATAACAACCAATTATACTAACAGGGTTATTGAGAATTAAATGCCGTTCACTTTGCTGAAAGCATTTTGAAAGTTTCTGCTGATATATTTATTTTTATTTTTTTGATTTATTAACCACTGTTTGAAAGATTTGAAAGCAGAGTTGACTCTTCACTCATACTTCATTGATAAATTGCATTTATCACTATTTTGGGTTATACTGCTGTAGAAATCACTGTCAACCAGTACTTTATAAGGTACTTGTAACTTATGTAAATCTAGTATAAACTAGCGTAGCTTTTCAGTAACCCCGAGTGTTTCGTAAAGTAGAATTTCCCTGTCTTTTTATGTCTTATTCTTATTCTGTCATTGTTTCTTTTTTGTGTATTGTATCAATTCAGATTTCTTTGAAATGCTGACTTCTTGCTCCTGTGGGTTGCTATGGAAATTAAGTAATAGACGATGCAAGAAGAAAGCTGTATTAGAGATGAAGGCCAATACTCCTATTTCACAAAGTCATTCAAGCTTTTCCTTTCCTGTCTACCAAATGATGTGCTCTATTTTTCAGACTGATGTTTGCATTGCAAGCTTTCTAAGCTCACAATTCAAAACCATTTGCCATAGTTGTTTTGGATACTGGTTATAATGTTACTATTAAAAAAGTTGTTTCACTTATAATTAAGAAGCACATTTTGGAGGCCAAATTACTGGAAAGCCACTAGAGTGTACAAAGTACGTTACCTTAAAGGGAACAAGCCTTAATCAAGTCTTTTGCATTAGGGATTCAAGGCACTTTCACAGAACTCCTAGGAACTGAGAAAGTTCCCAGGATTTTCATTTACTTCTGTTACAGGTAAAGGTAGTATCTTACTGCTTTTACTATGATAATAGACCATGCTGTGTTCAAATGATGTAACAAGTAAGATCAAAATGTAATGTGACAGTAATTGAATCGTGAAGAGGTAGAGCTACACTGTTCAGATCTTGCATAGGCGCATCTACCACATCTGGTAATTTGCATCAACCACAACTGTTGCAATACTAGTTAACTCTTCCATCTTCAAAATCTAATGCATAATTCATTATGCTGATAATTAGATGATAATTAACAAAGATGAATGAGGAAGTATAGTTGAAAGTGTTAGAAAACTGTAGTTAATTTGTTGTATTGAACCTATTGCTTTTTCTATAATGAGTGTTTGTTCTGAAATGTAGAATCACTGTCAGAAACTAAAATATGTGCTTATTGAGATTTTCGTATGCAGGCACTCTGCTCTGCTTACATGACTCAAGTCACCAATTTATTTTCACACTGTAGATATCTAGTAAGGAGTACAGACAGTGGGGAACCCAATTTAACTTCCCTGTTGATAAGATTTGGCCCATGTTTTATCTTTCAGGTGTTCCTTTAAATTTATACTTAACACTAAGTTGGAACTACACATTGTTGAAAGTTCGTGCGCTAAATCTAATCCATACCTTTTTTCTGTATGGGTAAGCATAATGAATAGATAAGTAGCTCATCTTCATTAATATAAACCTGTACAAGCAGTGGTGTTGTGATCCTGTTATCTTCTAATAAGTGTGAAGAAAATTATTTTATTTAATAATAAATTTAAAAATAAATTTAATAATATTATTTAATTATTTTACAGCTTGTTACCATGGTTGAAAGCAAAATGCAGTGAGAAGAAAGTCTTTTAAACAAAGTTTTTCGCTTTCTGTAGTTTCTGCTATATATTAAGTTGATGTGATTCCACAACTGAAATAGACTCCCTCAAATACTTGAAGACAGCATTCCTCAAATGTCACACCAAGCCCTACTCTATTGCCTGCTGCCTCTTGAGGCATGTTGGAAGTGCCTGTTCTTTGAAACATTGTCATAAAGAATTTTGTGCTGCAGTTGAAAATGTTTCAGTTTTCAAATGCATCGTGAATTTGTGTAATACAAATACTGAGATTAACCACCAAGAGAGAAATGGACCATAAATTACTCTGAAGTGGAAAAAACAATTTCAGAGCGATGGCCAGGAAGTTTTTCTTAACCATTTAAACTGATAAAATATGGGAATTAAAGAAATATTGGAAGCATAAGTGTCATTGATTTCAGTGGTAGATTTCTAAGAATGTATCCTTTTTGGGTATGGTCATATTAAGTACCTGCCACAATGTAATCTAGGATTTTGAGGAAGGATTCATATTCTAGGCTATACACTTTTACAAAGAAAGAAAGAAAGAACAATTCTGGCTGTGATGTGCTCTTTCTCTCCAGCAACCTGAGATAATATTCTTCTAGAGTTATGCAGATAAAGCTATGGACTGATTGTGTGTGTGTTTTTTTATCTATAGACTGATGCCATTCATGTAAAGTAATATTGGTCATAGTCTTGAGATATTTTAGTTAAATCTGTTTGTGAATGTGATATATACTTTCTGATAACACTTTCCCCAAGAAACTGTTGTTTTACCAAAAGATCATCTTTGCCCTTCTATGTGCGCAAACAAGCAAATTAATGTTTTCTAGCTTACTGCCAGTAGGAAGATGCCCTCTGAGCATCTTTTCCCTGAAGGTGAGGCATGGTCTCATGACAAGTCCTGCTGTGTCTGTTGCAACTTACCTGCCTATCAGTGCCTAAAGTCCACCTCAGTTTGAGATGGTATTTTGAATCCTTCCCAAGGCTGCTAACTTTGCATAGATTTATTAGATATCTCCCTCCTTCCTGCACTCAGGAAATAAGGGGTTTGTAGCTGACAGCCTTCCCTGAAGAGAAATGAGATGTTTCCCCATGTTCAAGGAGAATGCCCCTACTTCCAAAATCCGGTATTAGAGATAAGTCCTCTCCACTTCTTTATCCATCTTACAGCTGAGCATGTGAACATCACAAAACCAGAAACAGACAGTGACAAGGAACCAAAGTCTTTGCTGTTGATTAGGGAATTAATCTGAGAGAGAGTACACCTGGGCTGTAAACTGCACTTCATGAAGTCATTCAATTAAGAGATCTGTAACCATTCCAAGAGAAAGTACCATCACCACATCACTTTTTGACATTCATCGTTGACAAAGACCATGTAAGAATAGATACCAGCCACATGGAGATCCTGAATGCTTACCAGCTCTGAGTTATGGATAGATTGAATTATGCTAATGGAGATGCCTTGCTTCATGACCCATTTCAGAGAAAGGGAAATGCCAAGGCTGAATGCCCCACTGGGCAAACTTCCTGACTTGTTCCCTTTCCTACCCTATTCTACCACAACAACAAATCCATGAGGCAGTCTTTGTTTCATCATCAGTGCTGGTGTGGTGTGGATTCCATGGTTGTTATAGTATCCAGTTTCAGCTCAGCCTTAATTTTTAGGTATGCATGTTGTGGCTGTGTTGATTGATTCATTCTGAAAAATCAGGGTAATGCTTTGGGATTTTTACTCACAGGGTAAAACCTAGCAGATAATGGGATTTGATTTCAAGGGTCTGAATGTAAAACTCACACAATATATATCAGCTTTTTTAATTAAGCTATGAAAAGTTCAAAATTAATGCTTATAAAAATCTGAAGATTAATTAAAATATTTTATAGGAATGTAATAGACTAGTTAGTGACAGTTGCTAAGTGTTCCAGAATAACTTTTTTCCCTTTACAGTAAAAGGTTATGTAAAAAGAGAATGAGGAGACTGACTAGCTCTTTTATTTAATTATACTGTCTTTTTCCTCTTTTCAAGTTTTGTGCTTTGTGCTAAGGAAAAAACATTTTACATTTAGTCTATGAACAATTAAATATGGCAAGTGAGGATATTCCAACAATTAAGTAATTTTCTAAATCTCAGTAAAAGTTAGAGATGAAAAAGTATCATACTTCTAATGCAAAAACATAGTTTCTCCTTTAATAAAGAACTGATCCCCAAATGAATTTAGTGTACCTTTATCTGTGTAGTCAATTCTCCTGCATAGCTTTATGAATGAGTGATGCTGAAAATTCAGAAGACTCAGTTTAAATAGATGTAGGCATCTGATTGCCTCTGAGATGGTCTGTTTGGATCTTAAAGTAGAATAGCATTGAAGAAAGTATTCCTAAATTATTCAATTTAGTTAATTCTGCTATTATTTTCTAGTAGTTCTTTTCATCCATGTTGTTTTAATTGTTTATTTTTATTGTTTAATTTTTGGTTTTGTTAAGTTGCAAAAAAGTACTCAGTTTAGCCAAAAATCTGGAATTACTGTTTACTGATTAGTCAATATGAACACTCATAAGACATACTCTTTTAATAGGAAGATAGAATAATCTCACAAATTAGTAAAAAGAAATCTGTAAACGGTGGGTTTTCTTTATATACGTGTGTGTGTGTGTGTGTATATATATATGTATATAGCTGGCAATGGCTATGTAACAGCATCCCAAACAGCAGAGCGTGTGGTCTCCATACATGCTGTCAATTCTTATACATGCTGCTTAATTAGGTAAATTCAGAGGGCCTTAAAGACTCAGACAGCAAAGGAGGATAAAAATCAGAGGACTGAAGCAGTTGCAGTCCCTGGGCATCTGCCTGTCTCTGACGAAAGCTGCTGCTAAGGTGAGCTGCTCATTTGTCAAATCCTGCCCAGCTTCAGGTTCCAGCCAGGCATATGCAGGTATGCAGCTGCTGCTTCTGCATTACGTTCTTATGCTGGCCATGATTAATGAACTGATCAGACACCTTTTGGGCCAGCGATGTCTGGCAGTTAGGTTGGCTGAGGCTGGGGAAGTTTAAAAGAAAAAGAAAAAAAAAAAAATGCAACTGAATTTCTGAGCATGAAAATGAGAAGATGCTTCATGTCTTGAGCTGTGTTTTTGCTGCAATGCTTGGTGTGATACAATGTGGAAAAACAGACCCACGTGGCCCTGTAGAATTTATCCCCAAAACAATTTCCTTTAAGAGTTGCAGTTCTAAAGAGGATTTTTTTTTTTCTATTGCTCTCTGATACACTTCTACTGAAAGTGATAGGTGAACTGAAATGAATTATCAAATGAAACTAGCTTATGTGCACCTCATCTCAGATAGGATTTCTAGAAAGAGAACATTTTTCATCATGGTGTCTTCAGGTAAACTGTGAAAGACTGAATAAAAATAACAGGGTAGGAAAGTAAAGAAGGGAATATGTGAAACATCTAGTGACTGGATTCTGTAATGAGGTAAAGAAAAAATGACAAGTTATTAAAATTCTGGTTTGGCTTTAATTTCATGCTTAACCATATTGATCGTATAACCTTGTGAAAGACCTGCACTGACTTTTGCATTTGCTTAGATTTATTAGCTTAGTACACAGCAAAATAAATGAATGAGAAACTACACTCACTTGTTAAGGCCACCTCTGAGTCACAGGAATAATCTTCTGAAAGTGAAGATTAAACGAAACTACGTAAGAAATGCAGCTATTCATGAGAAAGCATAAAAGGGAACACAATTCCCAGTAGTCCTTACAAAAGCAACAGAAGCGGAAAAACTACATTGCTGTATTGTGTGGGATTATACAAAGTGAAGAAGTGGAAGTAAGCCATCATTTTTACACAAGCAAACAAGAAACATGGTCCTTTTAAAGCAAGTTGTGCAGTTGGATCTCATTCAAAGTCATGGAGTCTGTGCTGAAATAACTTGATTGAAGCAAGGCCTGCAGTGGTAGTAGATCTCTGGTCTATTAACCTACAGAGAGACAATACAATTAGGCAATAATAAAGACCAAGCTTTTCATCTCTTTAATAAAATCTATGCCTATTTGATACATTTTTTGCCTTCTGAGGTACTAGCACTGAATTCTTACAAACCAAAAGTGCCAGAAACTGTTGGTTAGATGGTGCCCATGCAAATGAACTTCACCTTTCCCGGCACTGTTCCATAGATGTCCATGCACCAACTCTGACATTCCTAAAGTTATCAAAGAGGTGCTTTTTTTTTTTCAGGATTCTTAAATTTCTATCTCCCAAGCAAAGGAGATGGCAAATCAACAAATATTGAGAAACTAGAATAAAGCAGTAGACTAAGCAGCTATTCTCAGTTTGTGTCTGGTTGTTAGTTCTGCCTCTAACACATGGCTTAGATGCATTTAAGGGTCTATCTGTTTCTTGGATATCTTTGGATAGTTTTATGTTTTTTTAAGCTCAAAATCATAATAATACAGTACAATACTAAATGTGCCATGGTGACCTCACCCTGTGTGAAAACTGAGTAGAGGAACATCCCTCTAGGCATTGCACAGGAAGAGCCATGCACTTTTATGCTTGGACCTCTGCATGCATCCCTCTCTTTTCCATACCTTGCAGTGAAGATGGATGCACAGGTGCAGTGACTAATGACTCCAGTGCAAGACTGGCCAGCAAAAGGCCATCCTGCTTTTTGGTAGAGCACCGAGAGCCACAAGTGTGCTCTATCAGCCCTTCCCAAACTTCTTCCCATAGTGGCCTTTGCCATTTCTTCTGTCCTTTCCCAGGCAGGAGACATACTATGCTCCTTTTCCATTCTCATATGATATCAGGAGGTGATTTTAGTGCTGTGACTGCAAAGGTGTCTCTGCTCCGGGCTGAATTTGATTAAGTAGGCAAATGAGGCCTATCACACCGGGGGTGTTAATTGAGCTCTTGTACTGCTCTTGCAGTGGAGTGGTCACCAGCCTGTTCCCTGCAGGGACACGTAGCTGTGAGTGTGGAGAACACAGTGGCACATCAGAAGTATTTTGTTAAAGAATGACTTTAGCACTCAGGAGTAGGCTACTGAATGAATAACCCTGAGACAACCTTGTTCTCTCCCTGTATTTATAAAATCTTGCTAAAAAGCAGCAGTGCACAGAAAAGACAGCAGAAGAATTTTCTATGGATTATTTTTTCCATAGCACTTCAAACTGTTTTGAATCAAACTTTTACTTTGTTCTATTTGAGAGGAATATATGTCACTCAAGGCTATATTATATGACCCCCCTAAAAAGTATTTCTGTATTTCTTTTCATTGCTTGTGTTCACAGAAAATGTTAAGTGATTCTTTCATACTGAAAAGACTTTCAAATAGTGATGCACCAATGTATGTCCAGTGTAATAAATTTTCATTTCTCAGATATTTTATTGTAGCTCAATGAGAGGGTTGTTCTTTAATAAATAATACAAGGTAGACTCCAAAGTAAATTTAAAGCATTGTTTACTATGCATAAATCCATTTTTAAAAAGTACTGCTTAATTATTTTACAGTATGTAGTAAAGAAAACAGTGAAGAAACTTTGAGTTCTCAGCATCATTTCCCTACTGACATTTTAAAATTTTCTTCATCAGTTCTAATGTAACTACAGAATTTCTGCCATCTTTTTTTTTTTTTCCTCTCATTTCATGGGATGAAATTTTGGAAGTATAGTGCCAAACTATAATGAAAGGATTTTACTCAGCATTAAAATTCAGAATTGAGAAATGGATCAATGAACCCAGCCAGAGATGAAGTAGTGGGTACAGGCCACTGTTGGAAAAAAATCTATAACAAGAGGACGAACAATGGTTTGCAAGCTTTATTTGAGGCTGCTTTGTTGTTAGGGGGCTAATAGGGAACTTTAACAACCAGGTAAGGTGAATTACCATTTTGAATGCAGGTTAATAACATTTCTTTAACATCTGTTGAAAAATGCATAAAATAAAATGAGAGATAGAATAAGTTAAAAGAAAGCATTAATCCAAAATACCAAAATCATAAGCAGCATGAAAAAGATCAGACAGATGAAAAAAATGTTCCATTTTTTATGTAAATGGGGTCTAAAATAAAGTTATTTTAAAATGAGATTGTAGCTTATAGGTGTCACAAAAAAGCCGAACTATGAGCATTCATGGGGATATAATAGGTTTCATTTGTTTCCAAATGCTTTTTTTTTGTTATTTTGTGTTGCTGAAAATTCCTGTTCTGATACAAATGTACTGTTCCTCAATCTGATAAGGATTTTTTTTTCCCTGAAAAAATGATTTGAGTGCATCTCTGCCTTCTGCCTTAGAGGTAGTCTGAAACTCTGAACTCTGTTTTTATATATATATATATATATATATGTATATATATATATATATACACACACACACACACACACACACATATATAGGTGGAATGCTATGTATATCACACTATATGTAGTCACCTAGAAAGTTCCAGTTTGCAAGGGTGAAATCTTTGTCATCTCATACTCAAGGACAAATGCCTTTTCAAAGAAACCAATCAAAATTTCATCTGAAGTTTGCCATTGTAATTTTATACTTCCTCAGTTTCCTGATTATCTTTGATAACTTTTGCCAGTGTAGGCTTGTCATTAGTCTTCCTCATAGAGAAATCACTTTTGTAGAAGGATATGATAGATGCAGTAATGTTACAAGGTTGGCATTTAATTAGGTTTCATACTTTTCATTGACTGAGATGCCTAAACGTAAACTACAAGACTGCAAAAACATTACTCTAGGGAAAAAAAATAAAACAAAAACACACAGCCTTTTTCTTAAAGTCCTTTTGATAAATATATTAGCCACATTTTGCATGAGTCCTCATTATAATGTTGCTAGATTTTTGTTTTATAGCATGGTTGAGTACCTGAATTTTGTAAACATCTTTTTAATGTGATCCTAAAATAAGGCCTCCTACAAGCTTTTTGTTTAGAAGTAGACTGTACTGTAAGAAGTGCTCTGAGACAAAAGACCAAGATGTATCAAACTTATCAGCAGTTAGCTTAAAAGAAGTCCTGCAAAATGCTAAGAAAGCCATAACTCATGAACTTGTGGTACATTGTGCTTTAGGCTGGAGCATATTATAAATATTTATTTTATTTACCAAAAAAACAGTCTAGCTGTGTACTTCACATATGCTGCAGCAACAGATGAACTTCAAGCATTCTGTAGGAGATCACTCATATTTGAAGTAATGCAATTAATTAGAAAATATTTAATAATAAACCACTACTAATCATTCCTTTTGATAATTGTAAACTTTCCTTATTCAGAAAAAATTCTATATTGACTACCTCCGCTTCCCTCAACATGCATACCTCTATCTTTTAAGCAGCATCTGCAAAACTCAGTGTTGTACAAAGCATTTCAACTTCAAATTTTATAATACTGAATATAGCAGATGGATTGGACATAACAGAATAATGAAGCAGTACTGAAAAATTTGTGTGGGTAGGAGAATATCTTGAAGTACAGGATCTAAAGGCAATACTCTAATCTTTAAACATATTCCTCTGAAAGCGTTTTGCTCAAATATCCCATATTTTTAGCACGTTAACTCCATCATATAATAAATTTCAAAAAGCTTTTTTCCCCACAGATCCTACCAAAAAGTCTTGTTGGAAGTCTTAAGACTGTGCACTTTTGGACTGTGCACTTAGTCACATGGTCTGAACTTTTGGGTAGACCTGTGCGGTGTCAAGAGTTGGACTTGATGATCCTTAAGGGTCCCTTCCAACTCAGGATATTCTATGATTCTATGATTTTTTTGTAGTGTGTTAACAGGAAGAGGACAGACAAAATTGAAGTTACCATGCTGTATGTCATTTCTATTAAATAGGTGTTTGAGTTTTTATTCTTTCATTCCAAATTTGAATCTTAATTATAATGAAGGATACAGTTCAGTTTCTCTTACAAATGATGCTTTGAAAGCATCCAATAGCCATCCTTAGTGATGTCTCTTTGGAAGTCCTGTGTTCTCTAACATCCTTGGAAGAATCCAAATTACTGGTGCAATTTTTTAAGATAACGTTAAAACTTTGGCTATATGTAGGATGCACTTGACATTACAAGTACTCTTAGAAGAACTCTCAGCAAGTTTCCAAATTATGCACAAAAGATATTAGGAAATGGCACCATCAAGATTTCCTTGGATGTGTGCGTTATGATACGTTTCTTAATTGTGTGTGTACTTCAAACCATTGTAACTAAGAGTACAGAAGCAATAAGGGGTAGAGTATACTAAGAGTAGGGAAAAAAAATCAGGAACTTTTGATGCTTGCTGTAATAAATACTACCTTTGAGTACACTAGCTGTTGTGGTTTTTTATTATTATCATTATTTTATTTTATTTTTTTTATATTTTCCAGGGACTCTGAGACTGTCTCTCCAATACAGTAAAATGGCAGATAAAATTCAATGTAGATTAACACAAATGGGTGCATGCTGGGCAGGGTGAGCTGTACATCTAAAAACGTAGGGGATGAGATGACCATTATCTGCCAGGAATGAAACACTGGGGCTAATAAATCTGTGAAATTCTTTACTAAAGGGTGTTGTAAGTGCAAAAAGGTCTGCTTAAGTTCAAAGCGACAGGCTGGGCAAGCACTTAGCTACTCCCAAAGGATTTCTCTTCTAACTAGTAGCTGGGAAAGTACTGGGGGGAATACGCTATATACTTTTCCTGCATCTGTTCTCTGGGCGACTTAGTTCAGCAGTTATTGCTGAACACAAGATATTGTTCTAGATGGAGACTTAGTCTGAATGAGTGCAGCTATATTCTTATATTACTACGTCAAAACCATCAAAACAACCTTCTCTCCAATGAATAATGTCACTGCTTCAAAGGATGGTAGGGCAGTTTAACAGTCACAACCCCTAGTCACAACACCGACCATCTCTCTTGAGTCCCTTTTTCCAGTCCTCACAAGTTTCATACAGATAGTTTGCATGGAATTGAAAACCAAATATGAAGTCAGCTGAAATGTCCAGAAAGTGTTGTTATAAATGCCATTGTATGTGCTTTTAAAATATCTTTGGTTTGTTAAGCTTTGAATGAGGAATAGCCTTAAAATAAGTCCTAGGATGCAATACCCTTCTCTTTCTGTATTATGTTTGATTACTTATGTGTTTGGGGAAGGAAACAGAGAAGACTTTTTTTTTTTTGCTTTTTTTTTTTTTTTTTTTTTTAAATCATGCTTTGAAACTGAAAGGATTTCAAAGAAAACTAGTGACTTTTTCCAAAAGACAAACATTACTTCCCATTATTAATTATGATTTTGAGACAACACATTGCTCTTTTGGGCTACACAAATAAGAAAATCTTTGGTAATGTAGCAATGACCTGTTAAGCTGTGTTATATATGTAAGGTATTTAGAAAAGTAAACTGCACTGCCTGCAATTACTGTTAAATTTACACTTAAATACCACTTCTTTAACCAAAGTGCCACCTGGGTTTAACACACATTTTTCCCTGAAGTGAAAATAATGCTTTTGCTTTGTAGTCATAATGTTGTCTGCAAATGAAAATATGAGTAGTTATGTTTGAAGCCCTAACAGAAAAACCCAGGACTAGCCTAAATACTTCCCAACTCCCTCAGGAAATTGTACTCTTTAGCATCCTGAAAATGAATTGGAAATTTATTAATGGAAGAAAAGATGAGTAGGTAACAGCTAAAGGTGTTGTATCGGCAATGTCAGTAGATTATCATGCATATGAAGTTACTGAGTTGTAACAAAAAAAAAAAGTCACTGTATTTTTGGATCTGCCTCACAGTTTTATTTGTGGCTATTATATGAAAGATGCAAGTTAGGAAGAAAAATGAAAAGCTCTGATAATCTCATTGACCCAAATATGATGCTATGTTTTTAGATGACTGTAATAAGCATACTCAATTTAACTTTTAGTTGAATGAATGGCAGTATATTCAAAATGAGGATAACCACACATTCATACTTAAGAGTCTGCAAGGGCTATTTTGAATGTGAACCTGCGTTCACAAAACACGTTTTCCCCATTTAATAGTTAATTATAGTTTTTCCACTCTGTAAGAACTAAGAGTTAAGTGATGGTCAGTTCAGTATGTAAAATAGACAATCTGGAAAATAGCAGTAGTAGGTTGACTTGGATCTGTGTGGGCACTCAAGTCTTGAACTGGTTATTCTGTGTGATTGGCACAGATGCAGTCAAGTAGAAACAGCAGAACTGATGAAAATTAATGCTGCTTTGTGTTCATGGAGAAAGCCAGCCTTATGCTATATTACAGTGGCAGTCACCTGTTCACGTGCAGTAACATCACACAGCTCATCGTATACCACTGTTGTTTCTCTGCATGGTGTCATGGTCTTTATGTGCTCTCAGGTATTTTCAGAGTATATATATATATTTTAACATTTATTGTTTCTGTGTGTAGCCCCATTTATTGAAATTCTACTGGCAGATTGTTATACGTCTCTCAATTTGTTTAGATATTGACTAAATACAATGAGACGCTTTGTGTGACACTAAGCTCTAAATTTCTCTTGTCTCTTCATAATGACAGCCTGTTGGGAAAGACAACACAGTTCATTTTCTCTCTTTCAATTCCAAAATTAAAATGCTTATTTTGAAGTAATTTAAAAATAAAAGAATAAACAAACAACAGCAACAGAAAAAAAGCGTACCTGGAATTGTGTCCCTGAACTTTCTGCTGGAAAAGGTGTTTGAATTGCATCATTTGATTCTCTAAGCAGTAAGATACTTTTTTTTAGATTCTGGTTCTTGACTACCACTTTAGATTTTTTTTTTTTTTTATTGAATTCTGTAATGCTCTGCAAATGTGTACGCTTTTACCTTTATATAAGAACTCTTCCACCAAATACTGGCAAGAAACTAAAGATCTTGTTTTCCAAAACATATTCTTAAAGCTACAGCCGCTATTCTTAGAGACACTATTTTCCTGTTACTGCCCATCAGTATTTAACTCTGACATGTCAGTAGTAATGTATTCGAAGTTCTATTCCAAATACTATTGATACCCTAATTATATAAATTAAGTTTTGTCATTACTGTGTCTCCAGAATACATTATCTGAAAAAAAAATAAAAAAAGATGTACAGTATTACTGGGGGAGGGGGATGTAAGGTGTCAAATAGGCTCTATAGCTTTTAAAAGTAGAATAATACGATTTTTCCTCTTGAACTCTTCATAGAGTGCCCATCTAAGCAATGTAACTAAATTTAAATATAAACTAAAGATGTCTGGGATAGGGAAAAAGTCTGTTTTCATCAGCAACCATACTTCATTAATTTAGGAAATTGAATAAAGCTGAGATGAGGCAATAAATTTTGTGTCTCCATTAGTCTGCTTTTTATTGGCAGATTTGTTATTCTTTAAATCACTTTTATGGGGCATGTGATCAAAATCAAAATGCATTTAGCATTTGTGATGTGCAGACCCTTTTGCATACAACCATTGTAACCTTCAGTTAATTTCAGGAAAAATAAATGGCAGTGGATATTTGATTTTTGATAATATTTGTAAAGGTCATCAGAACATAGATTCCTTAGTCAACTCTAAAAATTGGAATTGGGCTTTTAAGTTATTTACTCCTCAAAAGTTTGTCCTTATATTCTTTAGTCTAGTGGCTACGTTTTGCTATGTTAGTCGGAGACTTCCTTAAAACTTTCTTAAAAGTCCCGGGTCAGGTTTTCCCCTTAGCTGAGTGCACTGGCATGAGGATTTAATGGGGGCTCTAGTGTGTCACACGGCACTGGTATGTTCTTATAGGTGCGTCCAGCTTGGTCGAGCCTCCTGGCCCTTCCCTGCCCAGGAATTGGCCCTACCAATGCAAATAAATTGGAGGTGAGTGAAAAATCGAGTGCTTTACTGATCAAGTACAGTAAGTACTAATGATGGTGTAGATTGTCTCGGCTTATGGAAAAGTTAGGACTTTTGCTTATATTAAAAACCTATATATTTATATTCAAAATATATTTATATATCATTTTTTTAAACAAGCTTTCTTCATGCTCGCTTACAATTTTTAAATCTGCTCATATTCAAGCATCATTTGTGATGTGCTTTAGCACATTTGTGCTTTGTACAGTGTTCTAGCCAGCTAATTCACTAGCAAGGATGTATCTGGAAACCATGATGGTAGAAACTGGAACTTTCAGTTGAGAATACTTATGAAATTAGTCAATTACTATAAATGTGAGTCTAATTATTACATTCATTTAGTCAAATACCCCCAAATATCATGTGTTTGTGTCCAGACTAAAAAAAAGGTCAACACCAGTGATAAACTGCTCTTGAACTACTGTACTGCAACCTAACACAACTTTTGTAAACTTCTTCCAGGATCTGTTCAGGAAAGGAACAGTAACATAAGATAAATCTAATCATGTGGAGACTTCATTCAAATTAAGTAAAGCTGCTACATTTCAGAAGGATCAGAACAGTAGTGACCTCGCTTTAATTTAGCATAATTCATTTTTCAAGGAAATTAAACCAAACAAAGTCTATTTTAATTCTGAATGAGAAGGTCTCAACGGAGATTGAATTCATTTTAACTATTCCACCTTACTGATTAATTAATATTTAACTTTCCTGAATAGCCTGTGTGCAAAGCTCCTCAGGAATCCTGAAAAGGCAGTGCATCTTAGTGAGGACAAGAAATTTTTGATTTTGTAACAGTTAGTAACTTTTAAATGCAAATGCTTTTTAAAATGCAAGCAATACAAATACAAAATATGACTTTAAGACAAACCTATCTAAAGTAAAACGGTTGCACTCACCCCCAGTGGGGTGAGGAGAGGAGATGGAGGGGGAAGAAGTGGCAGTACAATTGACGCTAGTATGTAAAAGTGTACGTATGTGCACAGGCACGGATACAGCTACATTATTGTGTACCAGGTTCATCATTGTCAAATCCATCCAGCAGCAAATCCATCCCAGTTTAGAGTTTGGAGCAAGAGGAGTAGTTAGGACATAGCACGGCATCATGTCTGCAGTCTTAGAGCTTTGTGAGAGTTGAGACAAAATGATGAGCCTGATAATTTTCTAAAATATAGTGTAGAAATATTTATTGCTTCAAAAACAGGCAGGTTTTTGAGTTCATGGAGTGACAGCTGTAATGACAGTCTAAGTTAGGGAAGACTGAAATGCTGACAGTTGTGTTTGGCACATCTGTTATCCTAGCTGCTGGTTTTGGAAATCTCATCATAGACAGTTAAGGCCCTCTCCTTCTCACTGCACACAGTGAGTGCCATGTGAGTGCCATCACATACCCACTGTCCATGTTCACGGTGCTCTGAATCTTTAATGCTGAGTGACAGATGTGAATGGAAACAGCAGGGCATTCCTGCCCCTGTGAAGAACTACCAGATGAAGTGCTTCAAGCTCCTTGAATAACCACTGTAGTCTATTGTGAGAAACTAATTGAATTGTATGTATTGCTTACAGGAAGTTCTGTGCTGATCTATTAAATTACTTACCTGTTGTCTGTACAGGATCATACTGTGTCAGTAATTGAAATGTCATCTGTTTGAGACAATGTAGGAATAAGGCCAGTTCTTTCGTGACTAGTCTGCTGAAATGTTTTTATTACTGTAGTCATGCCATATTGCAACAGATGTTCATCTTCACAAAGTAGAAAACTGGCCTCCAAAAAGGGATGGAATTCTCCTAAATATTCTTGACACTGTGGTTAGACAGTTTGATATGTGACTTTTTTCTTTTTTTCAAAGAGTATGAATAATTTATTTCCTGTTGTTCCAAGTAGCATTCATCAGTGAGAAGGAAATTATCATGTAATAACAGAAAATAGTTTCTAGAATTTTTAGTGCTGGTATGTTACCTGTATACTTGAATGTGAGGAGGATACCTATTTAAAGCCTGACAGGGCAAAGGATAAGCAGCAGAAATGACATTACCACAGTGAATCAGCAGCATGAAATATAGACCATGAAGCACCTGTGGATCTGGGAGCTCTGAGATGTGCAATGCTGAGGCTTTTGCAAGGTCTAAAGCTAGGCCACAGAAAATCTGGGTTTGAAGGGAAAAGCCTTCAGACATGTATAGTTGTGTATAGAGGGCATGGAAAAGGTGGTGACTTCATCATTAATATATCCTGGAATATATCAATAATATATCATTATTATATATCATGAATATGTCATTAACATATCTGGCTTCGTGTTTCTCTCTGTGTTATGTGTTGAAGCAATGTGCAGGATGTGCTGCACTTGCAGCCCCTTGCAGATTGGGCATGGTATAGGAGGCACTGCTAAAGGCCTAAGTTCAGAAGCTAATTAGTGTTCAGCTTAGACTTAGTAAATTAGATATTTTACCTGTATCCATTTAAACTTATTTTGGCACCTTCCAGTGGTATAGGTTTGAGCTGGAAAAACTGATATTGTATATTAAGATTTAAAATTATTTCTCTTGATGTTCACACTTTTTTCAGGTAGTACAGATGCTTGTTTACATGCAGTTAAGTGCTTTGTCTTGTGCTGCTACTAAGTCCTTTTTACTCTAGAGACAACAGAATGTCTTGTACTTAAAATGTACACACTCTCTGTGTTTTAACAGTTTGGGATGCTTGTTCTTTAATTCTTTAACACTTTTGCAATCATTCTTAATGTTTTGCTGTGTGTTGTTTAAGTGCTGCTGAGCTAATATTTTCCTACAGGTATGTATTACAAGACTAAGTTTCCATTTTTCAGTGGTTATACTTCAGCTCAGCAGTGATCTCAGCACTCTGTGATGTAAGTTATAGTTGTTTTTCCTACCTGCCTAATGCTAAATTTGTCTACATTGGTTCATCTGACTGCTGTCTTTCAGCTTTTCATCACCCAGTCACTCAACTGCATGTCATATGTCAGCAGTTCTTGCACTCAGTCTTCACTTCAGTGGAAGACTGAATATCATGTACACATTTAGCTAGCTTCATTGTTCATATTCTTTTTCTGAATGCTTATGAATGTGCTAAATGTTGGGAGCTTCAGTACTAACCCTATAGAGACTCCTCCATCGTAACTTTCCTTTGCTATGATATCTGACCAGTTACTCCTACTCCATTTTATTTGTCCTTTTTTTTTTTTTTTTTAACTTATTTGTGATTCTGCTTGGTAAGCCATCTTTTCGTTCAGCTGTTACCTTATCAAGAGCTCCAGCTATGAGAGAGCAGTGAACCTAATACATAAGAGAGTAGTTGTCTCTGCAAAATGGTGATCCCAAATCAAGGGGTTGTACACATCCTGAAGGGAACTGAAGCCATGAGAGCTGCCTCAAGAAACCAGAATTCTTACCTGCAGTCTGAGTTGTGCCACTCGTTTGCTTAAATTACTTTATGGTTCTTCATAATGGTTATTGCATTCTCTCTCTTTTTTTTTTTCCTTAAGAATTGTTTTCTACTGGAATAACAGTGTTATAATTGTTATAGAAATATGTTATATTAAAAAAATAAATAAATAAACAGCAATTAAGACATTAGTAAGGCAGAAAGTGTCTATGAAAGATACTGTGAATTTCTTCCAAACACAGTGCAATCAACAAATAAATCCTAAAAATGCAAAAATGTATTGCAAAGATAATTCAGTAGATGCTACTTTCAATCATGAAGATCTGTCATTAGAAAATGAGTAGCTCAGAGCTACTAGTGAAATTTTTGTTTCTCCACCAGTTTCTGGACTAGGACAAGTTATTTCAGCTTATGGGTAAAGAAACCGGGGCTTTGGTGCCTATACTCTGCTGAAGTCCAAGAAAACATTGATAAAACTGCTGCCTAACTGCCTGTGCTTCAGTATTCTACCAGAATGACTTCTGCTTCAGGACTGCAGAAGTAAGTAGCTTGGTATCTGTCTTATGATGTAGGATTAAAGAATCTGCATCGGGCTCCCAAAAAGTCCGGTCAAGAAGATGTCAAAGGCATACAGATGCATTAGTGCAGTAGCACATGCCTCAATACAAAGCAAAGTTACCAGGACAACTCTTGCTCAGTAGGGAGTGATAAGCTACTTTTAATGTAATTCTGTAGCAGTTACAGCATTTGCTTATCCCAGCCAGGGGCTGGGATACCTCTTCTCTGAAGGTCACCTTCCACGGAGTCTTGGTTTTGCTTTCCAGTTTGTTAACCGTCTGTTCTCTTAGGCAGCCAGTTGCACAGTATCCTGTCTCCTAGTGACACAGAAAACATATTGAGGCTACTAAAAATTCATCATGTGTAATTTGTCGTCGTGTGTTTTTTTTTTCTCTCCTTACTTCCTCCCTAGGCTGAGAGCAGTAGCTGTTGGAAATTGAGTGCTTAAATTACATGGCAAACTATGATAAATTTCCAGGCACAGAACTATACCAACTGCTGAAGTAAACTACTCATTTTCATCTCAGTCTGTTGTAAAAATGCAATCAAACATCCTGAATCACAGATGGATGTTTATTACATTTAATTTGTTTCACTCTGTATTATACAAACCAAAAACTGCTTAAAACACACACACACCTACACAGTTAGAAAGCACGTCCTAAAAGTGAATTTTCTTTTTAAAATGCTTTGTATAAGATGTTTTCAATGGGTTTCTTTTAAAATCCTATTTTGAACAATCCCACTTTATGGCATCATAATTTGAAAAATGAATTGCAAGAAAAGGAAGAAAGTGTGAAGAATTCTGCCCTTCCTGAAACTTTAACTGATCACCTGTGAAACTGATGAAACTAATGGTTATTTCTTAATTTATTTCTATTTCTCTAATTTTATTTTAGAGATAAAGGTTATCTACCTCTCACACTAATGCCTGTGAATGCTCCTTTGGTTTTCACTCTGTCACAGATGTCCTTCATGTTGCAGTAAATTTTGTAATGTAAAAAATTTTTGGAGTTCCAGACATGAAAGATTATTTGGTGTGATGGGTACAGGGGAAAAGATTAGGTGGTATATGGGCCCTAGCTCAGGACCAGCATTTTGACATATTATTTCCTATAAATTATCAGTATAAAGCTCTTGTAGGGAAAAGCAATTCCATCTGGAATTTTTTTACCAGCAAAAGCCTTATATTCCTTTGTTGTTGTTGTTGTTTTTCTCTGCGTCCTTGTGAACATATGATTACGACCTGGGTTTCTGTTGTTGTATTCGTTTTCCCCACATCAAGCCATGAAGTGGCATCAAGATGACAGGTTGCTTTTGCTCTCAAATATCTAATTAGTAAGAACCAAGAAAGAGAAATATTTCTAAAAAACAAATAGGCTCCCAAATGGATGTCAATTACTGATACACAAGGCATGTAAGCTGTCAAAACTGGTGATCATTCTTCTGTGTGATTTCTCCTATGATGCACAAGGGTTTGCTCCTAGAAACTTGGCTTCCTTATGGAATAGAAAAAAGTAGCTCAGTGGTAGAAAATGGTGAAACTTGTTTTTTTCTTTTTCTCCTCTTGGTCCCCTCCCCCTCCAATTACAGCTAATTTTTCTAATTTTTCTGCCACTGTTAGGTATATCTCTTTTAGGGAATAAAAAAAAAAAAAAAACTAGACTAGGAAAAAAATAGAAAAAAATGTATTTTAAGACATACTTAGAATATTGCATTAGAAATTTTCTTCAGCACTTTTTAGGGCATGCAATTTGTATATTTACTGATGGGATACCTCAGGCCTGGGATTTTCTTAATTATCTTTATGATTTCTCAAACTCTTTATTACGGTTGTATTCTAGTACATATTGGATTACCTTGTGTAGTACTGCTCCGAGTCAACAGGAGGAGAAAAACTAGCTGCAAATTCCTCTCTCTTCAGATGTATTTGCTCTCAAATTCAAAGCACATTCCAAAGATTTTGGACAAGGCTCTTTGGATTTCTTCTTTATTTTTATTTATTGGAGATATATTTCTATTTCAGATATTTATTAAATATATTTCATTCCTGCAGGCCTTGTGCAGTGCCATCTGTAACTTCAAAAGCTGTTTTCCTCACTCTAGTCCTTCAGCCCCTGGTTACTAGTCAGTTAAGAAACAGAACTGAACTAACAATTAAAAACAATAAACTTAAAAGAAGTTTCTGAATATATCAAAGAAACCTGTTTTCTTGATGGACTAGATGGAGTCCACTGAGGTGTTGAGGATAGTAAAAAGATACAAACCTTTCACTCTCCAAATACCTTTTTGTATAGGTACCTGTGTTGGGTCTGTCTGAGCTGGAGTCACCTTTTCCCTGCAGCAGCCCGCACAGTGCTGTGCTCTGTACTCGTAGCTGGAACAGCACTGCTATCACTCAAGTGTTGTGTCTATTGCTGCATAGTGCTGGCACAGCATCAGGACTCCTTCCAAGCCCCCAAGAGCCAGCAGGCTGGGGTGGGCAAGTGGTGGGGAGGGGACATTGCCAGGGCAGCTGACCTAAACCAACCAAAGGGATATTCCATAACACCTGATGTCACACTCACCAATAAAAAGCTACGAGTGCAGAGCACAGCACTGTGTGGGCTGCTGCAGGGAAAAGGTGACTCCAGCTCAGACAGACCCAACATAGTACCGCTCTGTTTCCACCTAGTTTCTTTGCTTTTGTTTTGAGGTTTAAGTAGAAATGAAGGATGCAGTCCTTGACCCTTCTGCCCGTTGCTTCTGGGTGGTTTAGCTTCAGCAATTCTCTGCCATGCTCACTCGGGAGCTCTCTGTTACCTGAAATGCTCTTCATATTTCTTATGCTTTTGGTCCCTTTCCCCTGCACAGTGCAAGCAGTTACTTGATTGAATAGAAGGTTTGCTTTGCTTCTTAATAGATTAACAGCAATTTTGTGTGGATGTCTTTTCCAATTTGTTGTCATACCCAGTTTATAAGTCATAGCTTAAGTTTAGCTATTCCATTGCTAGCCCCGGAAAACCACGAGTTTCATCTGACTCTTTTCTACTTTTAACTTGCCTCATGCTCCTACAGGCTCACAGAGCTCTGCCCACATCAGGTAATTATCCTGGTTGCTTTCAGGTTGGGTGTTGTTTTAGTGACTTTTGGAATTGATGGTAAGCGGGTGTTCCTGCTTCAGGACCCGTTTTCCTCATTTTCATATTCAGTACAGAGAACATTTCATTCTTAGAGCTTCATCTTGCACTAAGGGACTCTTTTTCCTTGATGAAAGTTTAGTTAAGGTCTTCTACTAGTCTTTGTTTTGTTGTAAATCTCAGTGAAATCTGTCATCCAGAATTTAACTCTTCAAATATGTCAAATTAACTTTGTGGACTTAGAAGAGGCATAAAGACAAGTTAGCTGTGTTTTTAATTCTTATGCCTATATATCAGTGTGCTTTTCTGTAATAAAATCGTATAGCCCTCTCATACTGAGCTAACTTAAAACTACAGGAGCTGTCTAGTTTTGGGACCTAATGATGTTGTTATGTTTCTTTGTTCTCACCTTGTGTTTTTCAGAAAATAAACGGGTTTTGAGCTCTTTGCAGCTCTCTTCACTGTCTCTGGAGAAATTGCACATTCATTTATGAGAAGTTTTTTTATTCTTTGCTGCATAGGTTTAATTCTTAAACCTATGTGGAAATTTGCTCGGATGCAAGCAGCCTGACAACAGTCTCCTGCATCCTGTGTTTGGAGTGATTGGTGCTGGGTAATTGGAAGCTCTGTAGAAGATGCTTCCAGCTGGTTATGTCAGGATTTCTCAAAGATCGGTTGTTCTGCTTTTTCTTATACCTTAATTTACAAGCCATCCTCGTTTACCTTTCTCAAAAACCTGATGTAAACAACTGGCCTTTTCGTGAATACTTGGAAAGTCAACAGATTTGGGCTTTTTGCCAGTTTTTAATTGGGGCCAATTACTCCTGTGGGTATTGGGTGAGGGAACTTGCTTCTCTGGTGATAAAAAGCAAGATAGGGAGAATGCATTAGTGCTTCTAGCAGCTTTCAAAGCAGAAAGGTCGATAAAAGTGCTTTGGCAGTGACTGTTTTGTCACGCAAAGTGTGGATGGAGATCTACATGAAAGGCGTGAAAGCAAAACAGAATAAAAAAGAATACTGGATGGGAAACAGCTTTGAAGAATTTAAGTACTTAGAAAATCAAATAAAGAGTCTCACTCCTACTGCCACCCAAACCAAGTGGTTTTTTTTAGTATTGTATTTCTGTTTGTTTGAAAATTTCATGGAATAAATGCCACCTCCCCTTTGTTCTAGGAAAGAAGTGCACTTCTGGCTACATAATACACTGGGTTTTTCAGTAGACTCCTGGGAATAAAGAAACTACTAAATTTAGCAGCTTCTTAGGGAAGTTGTCAGATTGTCTTTTGAATGTGATAAAATATAAGAAGAAATTTAAACCTGTCCATGTCAAGAAGTTGTCTGTTGCTCCATTCAGCACCAAAAACTTATCCAGTTCTGCTGCCTCTAAGACTGTTGGTGTCCTTTTGTTGAGATCCCCAATATTAATACAATGATTTTATCAGGAAAATAGACTTTTTTTTTCTTTTCTTTTTATTTTTTTCTTTTTTTTTTTTTTTCCCAGAAAATGGCTAACCCGACACAATCACATTGTGTCTAGGCAATGATTGTCATATAGAATTAAATATGAGACTCAGCAGTACTAGCTTTACAATTATGTAAACTCTAATATTTAGGGGGAAAATAAAAATTGGAAAAAAATATATCCAAGTAAATTTCTAAAATAAAGCAGGGTAATGTACCACCACATAAGTTTCTGTAACCTGCTTATGGGTACTGCTGTCTAATGGTGCTATTGAATTAATTGCCTTAGTATTTAACTTGCATGTTATTACTCGGATTCTAATTTTTCAATGGACTTTAGCTGCTCTGAAATCCAAACGAATTAAAAGTCTGCTAGGTAAAATGAAAAGTCTGCTATAAAATACAAAATTACTACTGGCCTGGTGCTTAAATATTGCTTCCTGGATGAGGGAAAACCCTGAGAAAATAACAAATATTTCTCAGTTCTCAATTTATTTCACAGTATATGCTGCAAAGTTTCACAGTCTCTGCTAAACTAGAACTTTAGTGGTTCTAATGCTACTTTGACTCAGATGTCCTTTTTTTTTTTTTTTTTTTTTCTTTTCTGAAAACAGACGCATTAATTTGTCAAAGTACTGTCTACTTTTTACATGATGTCCACAGAAAATGTTATGGTTAATGAGGGCACCACTTGAGGCATTCGATTAATTGAGGTAATGGCTGTGGTCATTTCTACGTAGTGAGCTGTACAGCTGTTCCCCAAATGTTAGCAATCCATCATTATAAGAATAACCTAAATTAACATAACCTCCCACTTGGAGGTTACTGTTGATTTAAAAAAAAAAAAAAAAAAAAAAAAAAAAAAAAAAAACTTTTGGTTCATCTGCACACTTTTCCTCTTGTAAATCTTTAATTTCCCTTAGGACCTATGCCATTTGTCTTCTTAAACTTCCTAATATCTACATTAATCAACTGTGCTGCACGGCAACTTCATTGCATCTGGAAGTGATGTTATTTTTCTGGTTATACAATATAGTTTGCAAATAACTCAGACTTTAACCATCACTCCTATAAGGCTTGCACTCGATACCACCACACAGCACACAGGATTCATTTGCTGTGTGTGAGCCATCAGGACACAATTGTGTAGAAACATGTATAGGATAAAGATTCGAAGCACTTGATACTCAATTCAAGTGTAAATTCATGCTATAGCCAATGTAGAAAAAATATAGTTCTCCTGTGTTACTGTATTTCCTTGTGCTTTGACAGTCATTCTTCCTAATTGCTCAGGAATGTTAGACTACTTGGCAAGGAACATTATGATGTTTGTGTAAGAAGGAGCTCAAAGAGTTAAGATTATTCTTGACAGTAACAGTAAGTATTTTTGACCTGTCTATTCCTGTAGCTTTTTTTTTTTTTCCCCGACAAGATCCCTCCAGTGATACTACTTTACTCCTCACCTGAGACCTAGAGAAAGAAAGAGTAGGGGGTGTAAGAAAGTGTCTAGAATCATTTCATTGCTAATCAAAAATTACAGTTTCTTGTATTTAACACACGCACCTGCAAAAAGACTTTCTTGGAGAAGCAGACTTTTTGGAGTATTCTAAACAATCTTTTTCAGTTTGAGCATATACATCTTAATGCATCAGAACGTACCACAACTACCTGCAAATACAAGACTAATAAAAGGAAGTTATAATGTCATAAACCCAAACTTGTTTATGATAAAGACGATGCATGTAACATCATAAAAAAGTTTGAAAGAAAAAAAAAAAGAAGAGGGTCTTGGTGCTCAAGATTTGTAACTGAATAGTATTTCTTTTAAAGTGAAAGAATGGGAATCATATGCCAAGGAGAACAGATGGCCCTTCATGTTGACCTGAAAAATTTCAGGGAACTGTGAAAGAAGAATCTGTGGCTTCTTTTGGAGAGATAGAAAAGGGCAACAGATTTCTGGAAGCATGGGAAACAATAAGGCTAATAAGGTCTGATAGAAAAAGGCAGACGGAAGTAGATGATTAAGTATAATCCTTGGGAGAATCTCGAAATATAATGTGCTTGTTGCTCTTCTTTTTAAGCAGAAAGTTCAAAGGTAGAAATTGTCCTAGTTATGAATGAACAGAAGTCCTATGAATTTTCATTAAACTATACTGAAGGAACATCCAAGTGGAGAAGGATTTATTAAAAGTAAGGAAAACAGAAAACTGTGTACCGGTCCTGAAGTTATGTAAGTGGATCTTATCTGAAGAATGGTGCCATTTGAAAACGAAGTCAGAAAGTACGAGAGAAAGATTGATGAGTCAAATGGGGAAGCAAGAACTAAATTCTTATAAATCTGTGAAGCCAAGTATAACCCTGTGACTGATTATTAATTTTTTTTAAGGATAAAATAGAATATTGAGTAGGGTTTGGGACTAAAGGATTCCCAACTTATGCAATGCAGTTTTTAAAATTTTATTTTTTAAATTGTCTTGTTCAGTCATAGCTGATGATTTTTAGTGATCCCTATCACTTCATGAACTGATCTCTGAGAATGTAAGAACCACATAGGAACAGACTCTTGGGCATGTTGGTTTGTTATTGCTATTTTTGCTTCTGTGTTTTCATATTTTTGCCCAGATTTTGGCTGCTCTCTGGAAATTGTATATATTATTAATTAATTAAGTAAAATAAATTGCCTCCTGAGTTGAAATATTAACTTGCCTTTCCATGAATTTTCATAAGCAAAAATTTTCTCTCTGTATCTCCCATAATAAATCTTGTGTATTAATAATAGATAAACTTTCCTGATAAATTAAGCTTCCTAACACATTGTAGTTGAGTTTGATGCTATGACTGTGCAAACAGGAAAGCTTCAGGAAAGATTAGGGGAAATTTCATAGCCAGATTTCCTGTGGTGAGTGTCAGGTCTGTAATGGGTAAAAGATTATTTTATCTTCATGTCACAATTGCAGACCAGTTGAAGAGTAAAGCTTTATTTCAAAGTCAAGAATTGCTTAAAATCCACTTCTTTTCTAGCTTTCATAATCTTTGAATACTCTAGGGTACTCTCCAAATAGTGGTGTTTTTTTTGTTGTTGTTTTTTGTTTGTTTTTTTTTGAGAGAGGGTACAGTTGTGATGGATGTGTACCTATGCAATGACTTTCCAGAGAGGATCTTGTGCGACTGATGCTTGGCTTTGGTGGCTGGCCAGCAGCATGGGTACTTCTGCTGGAGGCTGCAGATAGGAGCAGGTTCAGGGAGACCCAGTCTCCATGGAGGTGCTTACTGCTTTGAGCAGCTGATGTCCTAAGTGAAAAAACATGTTCTGTAAGTTCTTCTAGGGGAAGATCATTACTTTGCTTCCACAATTTTACTTCCCCTAATCACTACCCATGGCTTCTTTAATGAGGGACACAGAAGATGCTTCACTATTTCTAGCTGCAGCTATATAAATATAGTCTTTGATTTTCAGCTTCATCCATTTTTTTTTCTTTTAATTAATCTTTAATGGAAAATTAAGTTTACTACTTATGTGCCCACACTCTTCTCTGCAGAGTCTTTATTTTAAAATATATACCATAAAGCAAAGTGAACAAGTGGCTCAGTAATGCTGTTTTTGGTTATTTAAATTTTCTTCTATAGTCTCTTTTGTACTATGCAAAATAGGGCAGGAAGACTATATATCATGAAGATAAACCTGTCAGAGCAATTGAAAGATATCCTTTTAAGAAAAAAATACTGCTATTAAAGTAATGGATATGCAAAGCCCTGTAAAGTGGTTTTACAGAAACTGCTATAATTCAGTCAGGCTTAGTTAATCTGTATTTAGCCTATCTGTATATAGCTATAGCTTGTATGTAGGCTATTTTTTAAATTGTTTGACTTTTTTTTTTCTTTCCCCCCTTTAAAGATTCCTGTTTTACTCTTTCAGTTGGTGAAATAAAATGATGTCAGAAAGTAGTAGCTGGTCTTTCCATTTTCTTAGACCTTGTATGGAATTTGACATTGCATATGACACAGTACAGTCAAATAAATTTCTTCATTTGTTCATCCTTAAAGAAGTTAAATAATAGGGTGTAAATATCAGACTGTATGCATGTTTGTATTATCCCATGAGTTTGGGGGGCTTTAATTACTTTAAGTATTGTTTTGCTCTTGCACTCAACTAGCTGTTTCTAACTTCAGTGCATTTGATATAGCAGTGTAATACAATCTGTCCATTCTGGCCTTTTGGGTTTTCCTCTTCCTAGTATGTACAGCTACCACTTGGTATGAGAAAGCTAGAAACAGCTTTCCATTTTGATATGAAATTGTTCTGTGAGTGACTGTACTTTTCTGTGATTTAGAAGTCAGGAGATCAATTTGCAGCATGGCAGATTCATAGTCTGTGGCCAGTTCGTGTTTTTGTGACAGGAATTACTGCTGTGTTTCACAACTGTTGTTCTAGCAAATTTGGCAGGTTTTTTGCTCTCATTGCGTATAAGACCAAAATACACATACAGGTGAGTATGCACACTAATATAATTTTCAAAACAATATATTAGCATTATGTATTTAAAAAAGGCAAACTACAATTTTTGCATATTCTTCCAGAAAAAGACAAAAGATTTTCAGAATATTTTTCTTGGGAGCTGATTGAAAAAGTATTGAAAAATGCTACCGTGTGCTTTAATTTGTCTTTTTTTTTTTTTTGAATTGTTCATGTCTTGAACTGCTAACTGCTGAAAGTGTAATTTTTATGAATGCACGCTATTCCTTCTTTGTTCTATTGAGATTGGAGGGAGAGTTACAGAAGAGCACCCGTCACAACATCAAAAGTAATTTCCATCAGCATAAGAAACATCTGGGTAGGTTTTTTGTTTTGTTTTTCAAGGCATTGTAGCACTTTGTCATTTCTAGACTTTTACCAAGAAAACATGAGAAACTACCCTTCTCGTTTTCTTCCATAGAACATTTGGCTTAATTTATAAGGAAAAGGAAACCTGATGATCAGCTGAGGCAGTATTTTGGCCTTTCTGTTGATTAGCAGATGTGACCTACAGAATTCATCTCCTCCTCGGAGTTTTTCAGGAAAGATTACTGTGTTCCTTGCAGTAGAAAGTCTCACTTAGTAAATATTCTATGAGCTGCAAATGTTTTCAGTATCAGTGACTTTTAACATGACTTTTTCTGAGTCTTGTTTTGGCAGCCACTTTGTCTACAGTAATTCTATGGTAAATCTTCTCATGAAGATCAGGTCTTTTACTCTGCAGACCATTTTCAAATGGCACATTATTCGTGTCTGACTTAACTAAAACCTTCTATCTTATTTATTCTTTAGTAGTAGTATTTCTGAATCTCAGTCATGCTGCACTAAGGAATGTCTGTGTGTGTCTCTGTAGCCATACAGACAGATTTAACATATACGTTGAACATTTTACATCTGTAAAAATTGCTGGTAAGATAATCAAGCACAGATGCATAATAGAAAATATTCTGTGAAATCTTGAATTCTTTTCTCACATTTAACAGCTGGTTTAGCAGCAATAATGGTTTCTCCTTGCTAAAACTCCCAGAAAAATGTGTTAAGAGGAACAGAAATAGTGTGCAATGCCCAAGTTAGGATAAGAATTGCTTCACAGGAGTTAAAATGACAGCATCTGCTAGATGAATGCCTGCAAAAGGAGAAAACTGTAGAACCCCCTTGAGCCAATTTTGATTGGGAAATGTAGATTAGCTTTGCATGAATGGGCTTATTTTTCAAAGTAGAAGGGTATTTTTTGTTTATGGAAGTTGCAAGTGTCACTGAGGATTATCCAAGTTTAGCAAGACTGAAATAATAACATTAATGATTGCATTTTTAAATCCTCTGATAATTTCAGTCACTTCTCAGAGCATTTAACATTTCATAGACCTTGCAATGCATGCCTGTGAGTAATACTGAAGGTTACAACCACAAGAATGTGGCAATTGCATTGTTTTCACTTTGACCAGGTTTTCACCAAAGATGAGAGACTTGATTTCCAGAAATAGGTCTCTTGGCATCTGTTTTTTCATTAGGTGAATAGGATTTCCTTCAAGATTTCAGAACTGTTTTATCTTTAATCACTCTACTCATCTCATAAGGACTTACACAATGGGCAAAATTTACACCTGCTACCTGAGAAGCTGAAGATACTTAAAAAATTTGTGATAAATGTGTATGCCCTGTTACCACTTGAAAATATTCAGCAAAATAAGCTGGTTAATTGCCTTAGGCAGTTTCTTTCCAATTATTAATTTGGGTGCTCTTTGTATAGGACATTTTGATGCTATCTCAGATACAACCAAGTATTCAAGACCTAGAGATCTCTGTTGAGCCGTTCAGAAGAAGACTTCAGCCTTCTGGGAGGGAAACTAGCATTTGTTTGCAGTCCTGATACCTTTCTGCAAGAAAGGGAAGGATCCTGGGAAGGATCCGATGATCTCCCATTGCTTCTCTGAGAAGAGGAGTGTGTTGTTGCTGTCCTGTCCCGGGGTTAAAACTGTGGTGGATTCTGTCGTCTCTACACTTGACTTCAAGTGATGTGGTCTTCCTTTTTTCTTTACGTAGCTGAAACAGCAGGTGTGTGCCTCCTTAACTTGAAGAGATTTTTTCTTCCTTGTTCTTCCTAGTGATTAGTATGGTCTCAAATGTCAAGTGTCCTTTTTGATACAGTGAGTCATTCCTGCATGGAATTCTTATGGCATTTACTGTGCCCTAGCAAGTTCTGCTAGGGATCAGGCTGACCTCTGAAAAGGATACTGCAGTTCTCCAGCTTCCTTCTGTTGTTGACATATCCTAAGGTTCTTTAGAATACTGTCCCATCTTCACAGTTAGTCCATACACACTTCCCAGTGTCAGAATTGTATGTTGTAGATGTTGTAGTTGTAACTAAGATGATTTTCTGGTAATGGAGGAAGACGTTGAGAGGGAGAGACAGCAAGAGAGCCTTCAAAGAGTAAAGAAGCTAGGTGTGAAAAAAGAGAGAGCAAATAAGAGCAGCAAGAGAAAATGGCAGTAAATGCTGAAACAACTAATGACAAAATTATACAAGAAAGAAAAAAAATCTAAAAAGAAAAGTGGAAGAAACAAATAATGTAGAAAAGGGCATCCAGTCTGATTTTTTTAGGTAGCTGTAAAATCTCAAACTAGCACTTTTTAGCTGTTTATGTGCTGTGCTGAGAAATCTGTCCTTTTAGAGATTTGGCCCTTCATACTCAAGAACACCATTTTATATTTGAATTGTTGTGTCTATTTTAATAAGTAGTGCAGCTGAACAGTTTGTTTATTAGTTGATCATTCACCTGGGCTTGTGAATTGGAGTTTTCTCATTTTTTCTCTTATGTAAGGTCTTATCATAGCAAAAGTTCCTAGAGGGCTACAACAGCCAGTGGTTTCCTCTATCTGGTACTACAGGGTGTGCTTTCTGTGCCCTCACTAATAACATTCTGCACATGCTGGAGTTAAGAGGCAAAAGAATATTTGAAGTAAAAAGCAATGCTGAAATCAGAAAAACTTGGAACAACTTTTATCTTCAAACCCCTGTTGCAATATGGCCCTTTACTTTTAGGAGGATAATAATGTGTCTCCTTGGGTTTTCAAGCTAATCATAAGACCAATGTGTGTTATATAAGCTGTCTTGAGAGACCTAATAATCCATGGGAGACAACTGCCTGTTGAGATTAATCTTTTTTTTTTTTTTTTATTTTTTTCCTTCCACATAAAAATAAGAGTCTTTTTCCTTTTAAGCCGTAGATTTAGATGTAGGATGCATTATAACAGCTCTTGCATTTTCACTCCTGTGAAGGGAAAAGACATTTGCTATTATGGTAATGTGCTCTAGATGGGCTTTTTTTTTTTTTTTTTTTTTTCTCTCAAGAGTTGAAATACTAGATTACATATACTGATTTTATACCTGCTTGATTAGAGATAAAAATAATTTCTCCTACTGATAAACTGTTTCATCACACCACGGTGTCTGCTGGTACACATTTTCAAGCTATTATAGATTCAGAAATCCCTGAAGCTCACTTCAGGACCATTTCTTTCCTGACATGTATCTTGTGAATTTTGATAAATCAAAAATAGTATGTCTAGATCCACTCGCATACAAATGCTTCTTGTTCATTTTTCTCTTCATGGAAAAGGTTTGGTCACATTCAGAATGTTAGCAAAATCATCTGCAACCATGATTTAGAAACAATTCGTCTGACACTTTCCTATTAAATTTTTGTGTAATTGTTCCAGGCTTTCAGCTTGAATGCATTTAGTTCAGTCATTTTCATTGTGGTAGAACAAGCTTTTCTTATAGAAGAGGTGTCAGTGTCTGTATTGCCCTACTTTCAAACTAGTGATGCTTTCTGCCTATAGGAATCATGTAGGAGGCATTGCATCTCTTATATGTGATGGAAAAAAATCCTTGTCAGTGTCTGAGGTGTATCTAAGACAGGATGGTGACAGCCCTTGAGGATATGTTTTCAAAATACTAGGCATAACTGCTTAGAAGTTGATACCTTCAGTGTGTCATCCCAAAATAAATCTACAGATTGTCAAAGTAATTTTAGTTTACGTTTGGTCAGATGATATTTTTAATAAAATGATCAATTGGTTGATGGTTTTCTGTTACTAAAACACAAAGTATAGATCTTGATTTCAGATATTTCACAATTGTATCTTAAGGAAAAGTGATGGAAACAGAATATTTTATTGGGTACTCTGATTTTAATTTATTTTAATATTATTTTCATTCTGTTGGGATTTGTACTAGTAGAGAAATTTACATGTCTATGGAGTGTTGGAGTTCATCAAAATTCTTTCTTTGTAGAAACATTGGATTATTTTTCCTTGTGGGATTTAGCTCTTGGACAGCACAATACAATCAAATCTTAGTTATGCAGGGGAAAGTTAGTTGTTTATCTGGAACTTTCTAAGTATAATTGAACTCAGTGCACCATTGTTAACCTGAGACTGTGTATGTAAGCAGAACAGCTTAAATGATCTGACTGTAGAAAATACTGAAACCACTGAGCTATGACTTCACCATGACTCTTAACCTAGAGGATGGTTTTGAGGAAATATTAAAATTTGGCACTTTAAAATGAGATTGATAGCTAGTTTTCAAGGCCAATGATGCTAAACAGAAACTACCCTTGTAATATTAAATTGTTTATAATGAGGTCTAAATGTGAAAGTGAATCTGATAGTGTTCTGGAATTAACCTATTGCTGTTATAACAAGGCAGATTTGGGTGCCTTAGTGGAATTGGCTGAATTTCCTCAAAGAGAAGGTAGGATTGAAATGAGAGGTTCTAAATAGCTTTTTGAGAGGTTAGACTCATGGGTTACTCATGAGAGGTTAAAGATTCAGAGGGCTCCAGTATTCAGTCCCAAAGTAAGTGACAGTGTTCTAGTTGCTCAAACACCACAATCTCAGTGATGCTATTTATATACTGTCTACCCTAGTGGTGTAACTTTGGTTCTCTTGGGGTGCATTTCACAGGACCCAGCAGTTTTATTCATAATAGTGATGGTATTTTACAGTCCTGGCATAACACTATTAGTATGAGTGGGGAGTTAAGAGATTATATGCGTATAAGTGTTGGATTTTAGCTGCCACTACAGTAATTTCATGTTGTGTGTGGTTTTTTCCTCCCCAAGACTCCTTTCTGTGTAAACCTTCTCAATCCTCCTTCTCCCTCCCTCCCCTCCTTTTTTTGTTGTTGTTTCTAAATCCAGACTAGTATCTTAACTGTTTTAAATTATCATGCAGAGAAAAACAATATTCCATGGAGTGGTCATAATTTTATTTAAGGCAAAGGAAAAAAGAGCTAAGCATGTTGAAGTTATTCAACTTCTGCTGTGTGTTGTAAAAAAAAAAAATAAATATGAATTACAAAAAATCTGATATAATCTTGCAATCAGACCTGATTTTGGCTTCTTTTTGGAGGATACTTTGTGTTTCAGAACATATTTCCTCATGCCACAGCAGTCTTTATCAGCTTTTCCAAGCTAGCTGCTATCATAATAGCAAACCACCTCAAACATAGATGCAAGTGAGTGTAGTGGTTCCCTCAGGGGCATGCTCGTTCTGACAAAAGAGACAGCAGTAAACCAGAGGGTAGTGTCCTTCAGGGACATCAAGCATCGTGCATTCAGAGAAAGGCCATCCTCTGAAGAGCAAAATCGAGCATAATGAATATAATACTACTTTGTTTGTATTTGCCCACAAGCCAGCTCCTCAGTTTTCAAATGTTTCAATTTTCATTATATTTATTTTCCAACGTGCCAAATGTTCTGTGATTCATACTGACATTTTCAGCTTACAAAATCAATTCAGACAAACTGATTACAGCATTTATTGGAGAGAAGGAATAAAATTTAATTAAAGTCTGAAATTCAAATCAATGGTAAAGACAGGAACCCACCTACAAAACCCGCCATGGGCTTAGATCTGACCTTGTATATACATTTCTACAGACAGAAAAATGTGTGGGTGTGAATATTGGGTAGTGGGGGAGGAAAGCAGTAATTATCAAGATGCAATCGTCCCTCATTTCTTTCTCCTATCGGAGCTCCACCACTTTTATTGAAGTATATGTATAGAAAGGAAATAATAAAACCCCTATATGTAATTCATTTTCACTAATGCTGTACACTGTACATCTTTCCCTGATGCATTTTCAGATCTGAAAGAACTTGGTGGTGTTTTATGTTTTTGTTTGTTTGTTTGTTTGTTTCCTTGCAGGTCTTTCAGATTGGTGTAGTAATTGTGTATAACACATATAATTGGTGTTGTATGTGTATAACATAACAGCTGGTGTCATGCTCTGCATGTTCAGAAGGCCACTGAGAAAATTCCCTGGTCAAACTTTACACTATCTTCTCAGTTTTGCTTAATGAAATCATTTAAAATTCTTGATCAATCTTTTTCACCTCAGAAAGTGCTTTGGCTTATTTCTTAAGCAAACTCAGTTTCTCAAACATCCTTTAAAAATTTTAAGGGAAGCTTGCAAAGAAGCAGATGGAAATCACCAAATTGAGGTGAATTTATTAAAAACTGTCTCCACATTGTCTTTCAAAATGACTTATGTTCTTTTTACTTTCTATGTATTGCAAAGAACTACTGTGTGTTCCCCCCACTACACAGTGACCTCCAGCACTTTTCTCTTTTCAGAAAAAAAACTGAGCAGTTTTAAGATAATGCTGTTTTATTTGCTCTTTGAAATATATTAGACTGAATCAGATTTGTTGCAAGACACAAGTTAATGTTGGATCTCATCTACAATGCAAAAAACAAACAGGTGTTAGCAACTGCAGCATGACTGTGTGCTTGCACCATTTCCTGGCAAGCGGGTATTTATAGACTAGACATGTCCTTAGTTTTTGCACGCAAGATAATATTTTATGCAGCTATACTGGATAGAGTGAAATTAGGTCAGGTCTAAAAACTTCGTATGAAAGTGTAGCCATTTGGTAGTGCTTGATAGCCTAGGATGACCAGAACAGCATTGCAGGCTGTGAAAGGGGTGAGAGAGGCAGAATAGTTTCATTTATGTGAATGCAATAAAATGTTTTAGAGCTTCTTGAGCAACTCTGAAGTTGGTATAGCCTAAATTGCACCTGAAGGTCTTGTTTAACTGACACTTTACCCACTGTGGTGGTTTTACCCAGCTGGATAGCTGAGCATCCCCACAACCACTGTTGGAGCCGGCTGAAGCTGGCCCTTATCTAACATGGAGCAGCTGCTGGGCTGTGCTCTCAGAGGCCACCCCTGCAGTGCCCAGCTACTAAAACTTTGCCACATAAACCCAATACACCCACTAGTACTGAAGGTGGGTAACAGAAATAACCATAATCCCCACAAAACTGGCATTTACATTTTGAAGCAGAGATGGGAAGTTCCCTGGAAAAAAAAAAAGTCCATATACAAAAGTCAGGTACAAAGCCACGATCTGCCACAGCTTTGAGGTCATGCAGTGGAAGATGACAATGAACAATGGCATTATTTCAATCACATGTATACTAAGAGACTGGATTAATCATACCACATGTTTTTAATTCTTGGTTGACTGATGGGTACAGTGCCAAAGGGAGGAGAATGGTGTTAATTTCTGTTCAGTGGGAGTTGGACTGATACCACCAGACAGAATTAAGATAGTCTGTCAGCTATGTAAATTCACAACACTTCTATGTTACTATTAAATTGAGCTATTTTTGAGCTAGTAATGATTACCGAAAATTATACTATACCCATTGGAGTTATTTTATACACAAGTAGAAGAGTTGTTCAAGGAAAATGTGTGAATTCAGTCAGAAGAGGTCATGTCTACCTAAGCTTCTCTAACACTTTGAAGGTATCGCTGATAGTACAGAGAAGAGAAATTCAGTGGATGGCAATTGCTTAGATTTTCTAAAGATCTCTGAGAAACTTTTCTTTCAGATTAAAAGCTGAAATATAGAGGTTTGACTACCAAAAAGGATGCTGTGAAGAACATCAAAACAGTGAAACATGTCCTTTTATGCTAAAGTGCTATGTAACTTGCCAGGCTTGTGAATGGGTTACCACAAAGATTGTTTGCATAACCTATTGCTTAAACTAAATTGAATCTTTGAATCTGGCATTAGTAGGATACCAGTAAAAATGTCACATTGCTTCTTTTACTGCATCTTTCTGCAATGAATTGCAGCTGTTAAGTATCTATCCCCACTGGGCCTATTACTTTTAGTAGTGAGTCTCCTGTGTCTGTTTGAAATAAATTCACCCTTCTTTCACGTGTTCTTCTCACACTTTCCTAGGTCGGGATTTTTTTTTTTTTTTTTTGGTTGATTTGTTGTTGCCTTTTTTTTCCCCCCAATAGATTTATAAATATTAATGTACTCAGAAATAGAAACGTTCACTTGCTCCACCACTGTAGGCAATAAACAGTGGTATGTACAACCTCAGGCACTGTTTCCAGCAAACTTTATGCATTAGTCAGTGGCAATAGCTTCTGATATTTGTGTGGCTTTTTTGTTTCAAGGTGGTTATATTTTAAAAGGCTTTCATCACATCTTTCACAGCTTTGTAGTGTTGTCACTGAAAGGATTATCATGTGGCTCCCAGCATTTAGACATTTTGGTGAAGGACAGTCATTTCCCAGAGGCTGTGGTTTTGTGCACGGACATAGACCAAGCAGTGTGCGTAGGCACAATGAGATTAAAAGACTGCCTTAAAAACCTCTATTACTACCCTGCTGCTGTATTAGTATGTTGAACGTTACCAGGAACGTCCCAAGCACTGGGATGTAATCATCTGTACTGGTATCATGGTCCATGGAAAGCTTCTGGAATGTGCTAACTTATTGTCTCCCCAGCAATTCCTGGACATCATTCAGGAGTTAAAACTTTTCAGAAGTTATTCCCGAAGAGAATAACTGTACATGCAGCTGTGCAATCTTGGCGGATAAGAGAGCTAATAGAGCCATGAGCCATGCCATCACATCAGCACTCAGGGACATTTCCAGGCACACTAAATTTATTAACCTAAATGTACTTTTTATGACTCCTATGGCATGGTAGGGTGGGAAAATAAACTTGCAGGAAATACTTAATATACTTCGTCAATGAGGTTGTCACTGTATATGATTATGAATATAGAGTGACCCCACACTGTATTTCGAACTAAGTGAATGAACATCATGTTGTAATATGCAGAGGGTGTTGTGTTGTGCTCATGTGTGTGCTATCTATCTGGTGCATTGTGTGATGTGACTAACATCTGTCAACTATTGTTGGTTATTCCATCCTCTCCCAGATGAGAGGAGAAAGTGCAGTGAAGTGTAACGTATATTGAGAAAAACCTGCTTAAACAAGTCTATATGTATATATGCACCAGAAAAGGCCTACATTTTTGTTTAGGCTAGCAGAGTTCCAATTACTTTAAGATTAATAGTACAAGACTAAACTTTGTACAATTAAAAATCTGCCACAACAGCTCTTCTGGTTTGGCATGTGACTTCCTGTTTAGCATATTTATATTTGCAAATGTCGAAATACAGATGAAATACCACAAAGAAAGGCCCTTTTCTCTCTCACTGGGGCTTTTTTGGAGGGCAGAAATGTTAAGTGTTTATATAGTATTTCAAAATGTGTAGCACTATGTGGAGAACTGTTATTAAGGAATAAAGAGGATCTCTTTTGAATAGTCTCAGTAATAAATGAGACAGGATAAATCAGTGAATGCATATAACATTTTATTAAACCCAATTCACTAACCACTAATGTATTTCTTTAACTTTTGAATGGCAATTTTCACTTTATATTATAACCAAAGAAACTGCTATCACTGTGTTGTGCAAATGAGTCATGATTACTAATTATGCATTAGTTAAATGAGACAGCTTGAACTATACTTAGCCTAAATCTTCGTTTGCAATTCAGTATGTCAAGGAAAAATATCCTAACAGCTTAGAATAATGCAGAAGTAGCCAACCTGCAGTGTTTTAGCTATCTTTTACATTCAGGTCATGTAAACGTTTACCTGGTATTGCATCTCAGTTGTTAAGCAGGTTCTTTATTAGTGCTCACAGCATAATGCTTTGAGAGAAATTTTCATAATAACTAAATATCTTTTATTCTCAACAAGCAGTGCTGGCACTTTCTTCATGATTTGGTGTTCGTATGCATACCTGGAAATTCTGCAACACAACAGTACCCCCCAAAAGTATCTTGATGCTCCTACCTACTCTGCTCCTACCTACTCTGCTCCTACCTACTCTACCCCTACTATGCTGAGTTTCTGCCTGGCCTGCAGCTCACACCATACCCCTTGGATACCATCAGCCACCTGGGGGTTAAGTATTTGTACTGGTGCCACAGAATCCCACTTACAGGGTTTGTCACTGTAAGCTCTTTCAGCCCTATGGGCAGGCAACACAGTTACAAATGAGTTCATTAAAACAACTATGCTTGATCTACTAGCACTACGATTGCAATAAATGAAGTAGTTGTTGCCTATGTTCATAACTTACTGTTTCTCTCAAGATATGGTATAATTCTATTTGTTCAACTATATCCACCTTGTATGAATTTTCATTCAGCTGCTATGGAAGTACTTTCCCCTTTGTAGCTGGTTGTTTTGACTGTTAAAGTCTTGATAATTTTTTTTTACCCTAAAATCCCTCTACCTGCTTTATAATGGAAGACACTCTTCTTTGTTAGAAGATGTTCGCTTTTAGAGGAATGTAAAAGTCACTTTACTTCTCAAGGAGTCATTTCCTGTGCTTCCCTCTGCAGGGTTTATCCAGGGAAATGTGAGAGCCAAAAGTATTATTTCTGACAAGACACACAAAATTAGCTAATGCTGTGGATACTTTCTACTCTAAGCACTTGCTACTCATAAAACAATAAACACATAGCATGATTCAGAGCAAGATTGCTTCTGAATGTGAAGTAAGTTCTGAAATGGCAGAAATAGATTTTCCTGCTGGCTTGGTCAATCCGGGCAAAGTTTTGAAATGGGTGTAGGAAGGTTCGAAGAAAGTTCCCTGGGTAACTACGGAATTCTGGAGCCCAGCTGAGGACAAGAGAAAATGAATACCCCATTAGGGTACCCTATAAATACCACATTTGGTGCCATGCTTCTGCACCATGCTTTCCAGCAGGGTAGCTGTTGAGGTCTCTTCACCCAAGCCTGGCAAACCTTCTTCATCATTCAGAGGATACTAATGAGCTTGGTTCAGGAACTCCTGGATGTTACACTCCCTGCTATTTGACAGGTGATGTCTCTGTTCCCTATGTGTGCAGAGAGGATTGTACTGGAAAATGTCAGTGCTTTTGTACCTCAAGTCACCAGACCGTTGCACAAGTGGTTCCATAGGAAGGAATTAGATATTCTGGGCAGATTGCTGCAGATTCCTGAAGGAGAGAGACTTAGGTTCTGTCAGCAGCTCATCAGTATTTCAGACAGTTTTGTTGCTAAAATCACTTCTGTTATTCAGTTTTGTAGCATTCCGACATTTACTTTGCCTCTAGTTAAAGGCATGTTTCACTAGTTACTGAACTTGCCAGGGAAAATAAGTAGTGGCAGGAAGAAGATAGCACAGATATTTATCAGTCCTTAGGTTCAGTCATGATATTGCGAGGACAACAGCCATAGTTGTGTTAATTTTTTGTGAATCTTGAGAGTCTACAAGTCTGATAGAACAGTTGTTACTTCACTGCAAAGAAATATCCTGAGAACATGTGTTGTCATACATTCTGAAAATCTGAGGGACTAGGTTGGTTTAGGAAATAGATTCCAATGTAAGGTTTCTGCAAAAAATAAACATTTCCATGTTTTCACTTAAAATTCTGGCTTGGAAAAATATATTTATAAAACTTGATTCACTCCATAGGTTTATAAGATATGTCTGCAAGTATGGTGACAAACTTGTAATGTATTAGATGAAAAATAAATTGAAAATGTATTGTAAACATAGTACATAAATTCAACAGGAGAAAATGTCAGTGTTAGCTGTTAAACTAATTACCTTGTTCAGTGAATTGAGTCATTCTCTAAGATGACTGGCACCCTTTTAAAAGGTGGTTTATCAGTTTCAGTTTTTATAAAATGTGAAAATTGAGACATGGATCTCTTGCAGTTCTCAACAGCAAAAAAGGATGAGTCTGGTGTGGAATGAATAAATAAAGTTATGTTCACTGACACTTTCCTATTGAAGCAATGAGGGTCTGGTGTCAATATGTATCAAACAGCTGCTGAAGGATTTAAGGATAACTACAGGCACTCCAGAAATAGTGGTTATTTCCTAGTTGTCCATCTACCTGGTTCTGTTTCAACTGATCTTACACTATAAAGATGATCATGTTCTTTTCTCTTTCCCTTTGAAGCAAGTAATGGTCCATTAAATACTGAGGAAAGGCAAAAGAGAATTATTTTCAGACTCCTTGAATTCTTTTCATTATGGAAAAAAAAAATCAAACTAAAGAAAGACAAACTTTTTCACTCCACCTGTTTTCTGAAAGGTATCGATCAAGTGATTTTAAGAAAATCTCATCTGCATACACAGAGACGTTCTTGGTACAGGAACTTAGTACCTCAGAATCCAAATAGATATTTAAACCCTAACATAAATGTAACTTTCTCAGCATCTTGTGACATAGCGCTAGGATTTTTTTTCATTAGCTCTCATGATAGAGGTACTTTCAAAGAGAAAAGTAAAGAAGGTGTTGCTTCAAAAAGCCAAATAGTCTGTATCCATCAAGTGCTTGCTCTATACTTCAACAAGCTTGTGTTTAAATAGTCCTTTTAATGATTATTTTTGTGGTTTTGTTATAGGGAGCAATGAAACAAAATGGCCGATATAAACTATATCTGCCTATTATTTAACGTCATTGTATGTGGATTTTTAGCCTCTTGGATCTGCAACTTGTTTTCATGGCTTTTGGATGTGTTTTTTTTTTTTTTAATTATTTTTTTTTAATACATTCTGCTATTTTAAGGAGCTTTTTAATCAGAAAACTTGAAAAAACTTTTTCTAGTTTAAATTCTGTCTTCTATTGCTTTCTGAAAAGTTTATCTATAAAGACATGAATATGTTAATTTCTCTTTCTGAGACTCTTTTTTATCCTATTTTTGTTCCACAATAGTTAGATGTATAATTCTAAGTAGACACAATGTTAGTGTAAAATAGAGAAATGGCTTTATTATAAAAATAAGTTAGCAGTAAAATGGAAATCATTAAATGATAATATTACAATAATCATATTTCTAAAGTTTTCAGTGTTAATCCAAGCATCTCATTCTCATGTGAAATGGTACTTCTTAAGAAAGAACAAATTTTAAGCAGTTAACCTTTGAATGGAAGATAGCTGTCACTTAAATTTTGTGGATCAATGATTTTCAAGCAAAGATGAGTTTGTAAGAGAAAAGTTAAGCAGAAGAGGGTTTCAGGAGCACTGATTTGTACTTGTATGTTTGTTAGAGATACTTACATTTTAAAGCAGTAAGAAAATCTGTTTAGTCAAGAAGAGAATATACTAAGGCCATCAGCCAAATTGACAAAATAAATAACATGATGTGAGAGTGAAGATGGTATAAAAATTAATTAAAGTTATAATGGTGACAAAATAATGAAATGAGAATATAGCAACAGTTATGATGTGTCAGATTATTAAAAAAAAAATGCACAACTTTGATCAATCACGGAAAGTATAGGAGAAATTAAGTGTAAACTTAACTTGATACTTTCTTGATAGTGCTTTTTATGTTCTAGATGAACATAATGTTTTTAAAGTTCTTGTTACATGGAAAACACTTTGTCTTTTGTCTTGTGTACACAGAAACCATCCTTTCTTTCCCTGCCTCTGAAAGATGCCCTTTTTATTCTTGTTCTTTCCTAACAATTCCAAATGCTGTATTTGCATTTTTTTGTTTTGTTTTTACCACTGCCAGTCACTGTGAGGGTATTTTCTGGTATCTGACCCCTGAATCTCTTCAGAATGTAAGTAAATCATTGTGAATGACCATTTCTTTTTGGGCTTGGTGTGTTGTACTTGAGTGCTTTAATCTTGTTAATTTGTTGTTTTAGCCTGTATAGTCATGTGTGAACTGCTGGACAAAAAAGAAGTGATCCAAGAATTATGGGATTCTTGGCCTCAAATTTTGATTCCTCAAATATTTTCTTGCAATATTATTTCATCATTTTGCAATTTAGACTCTTAATTGTACAAGTGGCTTGGCGGTGGTAACTCTCCATATCTCACAGTAGATTTACGAGAGGCTTGGTCTGCTTCAGTATAACTGTTGAGAGACTTGGTCTGCTTCTCACTGGGGAGGGAAAATACACAAAATCTTATTTATTTAATTAATTGAAAGGTTCAACTATGATCAGGTAGAGGGTGCACATACTATAGGTGACAACATAAAAGGAAAAAATAATAGCTTATAATACACACAATCTTGGCCTTTGCTAATGATTAGTTAAGATTCATACCATAATGTAATAATTTGAAAATTATTTCAGTGGGATTTCCTAAGCAATTTGTAATGATAACATTGGGAGATTATGACATAAATTGTCTTTTTATGTTTAGTGAGGTTGTCCTAAAACATCCAGAACACATTGGCAAATGCTTTTTTGAGCATAAGCTCTCTAAGCAGTGAGGAATAAATAAAAAAAAAAAAAAACCAAAAAAAACCACCTACCTCGTGCTGTGTTGGCACAGTCAGAACTGTTAGACAAAAACATTCTTTACTAACAATAGATAAAGAAATAAGGCTGATAATCACACCACAGTTTTTATTTAATACTGAGTAACGCGTAAACTGTGTTAACAAGCAAAAGCAATCCAATAATAAATTATTCAAGACATTTTCATTATCTAATGAAGAGGGATTGTAATCCACAGTCTTTCAACCTCTAATCTTAATGCAATATCTTCTATCTGTATTTTAGGTGTTTTTTCTTTTTATTTACATTCTTTCTTTGAAAATGAGGTGACCTATTTATCTTGTAGGCTGTGTTAAATTTATTTATTTGTTGGGCCTCACAGTCTACACAGTGATTTACTAGTCAAACATTTTTCAGCAGCTCTGAAAAAGTGAGAAGATTCTTTATTTCTCCTGTCTGCTTGATCACTAATAGAAAATGCCTCCAGATAACGTCCTCTCACCCATTTATTTTTTTTTGTTTCATGTCAACATATTAACAGAGATATCAATATTGTGCATAACAATGTGAACAGTTTATAATGCACAATATATTATGTATTATATAGATAATGTAATTGTAAGTTTTAGCAAATGTGTGTACAGTCTTCTGTGCTATTGACATGGTACAAATAACAAAATATAATAAATATACATAACATCACTCTAAAGTAGGTTGTAGTTCATTCTGAACTTTTCCTGTCAAGTATTATTAATTTTGTTAGCCTGTTTTATCTGCAATGAGAATTATTATACTCTTTTTGAAGAGTTCATGAGGGTTTATGGGCATATAAATAAAATTCCAGTTTGACATATAAATGACAATACAGAATATAAAAATCTCTTGTAGGTCAGACTGAAGTTCATTAGCTCTATGTCTTAGCTTGGTCAGCGGCCAAGATATTTAGAGAAGGTAAAAAGAAAAGCATATATCGAGATGCCCTAGGATTGCTTTGCTATTCCCAGGAATTTACAGTTCAAGGACTTCCCAAAGAAATTATGTTGTATTTAATAGTTCTTGACATACTTTTCATCCATGAATTTTTTAAGCTTTTTTCTTTTTTTGATGTTGTTGCATCTCTTTACTTAGCATCTGTAGCGTTCTGAGAAACAGGAATTTATATCTTAACTGAGTAGTGTGTGAAGGTATTTCTTTCTCCACCTGCTAGTTCCATTGATTGTCCACCTGTTTTTTCAGCTATAAAATCTACTGAGCAACTGTTTTTTGTCACTGTATTTTATTATGTTTCATACAAAAGTCCACTCCTCTCTATTTTCCATTTCAGAATATTTGAATATTAAAACAAATTTTCAAAAATGACCATGTAGCTACTTTTACATTTCTCCAACTCATTTCACTTTTAAAGAACAATGATTAGTTGCTTAAACTTTGAAACTCTCTCTCTATAATTTTAAGATATTCCTATTTTCTAGGAATGTATCTTTTGTGTGAAAAAGTTGGGCTGAAGAGCAGGTATCTTCCTCTTTGTTCAGTCATTATTAAGTGTAAAGAATAAATCCTTTTCTGACTTTATCTGTTTTACAGTGAGTAGTTGACTCTTCAATTATGTTATTGAATGCTTTATCCCTAGAGAGTGTTTAAACTATGATTTATTTATTAGTTTTGAATGAGTTTAGGCTATTTTACCTTTTCAGTTCAGAGGTATGTTGAGAGATGGCAGATGTATACATTTGCATTCCATGTGAGAGTTCTCTGACACAAACAAATTGAGATTTATGGGCTTTGTGGGCTAAAATTTGTGTAATGTTTTATTTAGCTTTTGTCTGCACTTGAGATTATTTACATTTTTCTCAGGGTATGACAACAGATATAACATGAAAATCTTTTAGACATATATTTTAATCACAGTTTTATTAAACTGAAATGGTATTTGTTGATTTTTACCTTCTTTATTCCTGTCCTTATCTAAAGTCTAAATACTTCTGAATGAAAACTATAATTATTGAGTATTTAGAATAATCTAGAATAAGGAAGGAAGTAGGAGAGGAATGGCAGAAAATCAGGTATGATCATCCTTGGAAAGAGTCCAGTGAGGACAAAATATGTGCTAAAAGCAATGCATGATTGGAAGAGCAGTCAAAGAAAATGCCATAAAGTATTTCAATATAGAAAAAAAAAATACAGGTGTGAACTTTACCTTTGTAAAATTACACATAACTGAAAGAAAGCTCAGAGAGGTAGCTGCTGGAAAAGGTGCTACAATCACTTGGAAGAAAGCCCTTTGCCCTTAATGGAAAGGAGTTTGGAGCATGCTGTTTTCATTGGCTCATACCTGTTAGATGTAGAGACTTTCTGACATATTTCATCTTGATGTTTTGTGTTTTTTTTTTTTTTTTTTTAAGTGTTTTTAAAACTGCTTGATGAAGGGAAAAAAGTCTATGGGTAGAAAACCATTTTTTGTGAGTGTTGTGCTATGAAATCTTACCCAGAATTCATAACTGTAATTTTGAACAGCTTTGGTGTAACAAAGGGACTAAAGTCACCTGGAAGGCTCTGTGTTGGGGATCATTGAATCATCCCAAGTTGGAAGGGACCCACAAGGATCATCAAGTCCAATTCCTGGCTCCACACAGAACCATCCAAAAACCAAGCCATATGTCTAAAAGTGTTGTCCAAATACTTCTTGAACTCTGGCAGGCTCGGTGCCATGATCACTGCCCTGGGGAGCCTGTCCCAGTGTCTGACCACCTTCTGGGTGCAGTACCTTTTCCTAACACTCAACCTGACCCTCCCCTGTCCCAGCTCCATGCTGTTCCCTTGGGTCCTCTTACTGGTCACCAGGGAGAAGAACCACCTGGTACCTGGTTACAGAAAATGTGGGCATTCTATTTGTGATCTTTCTTTTTAAATCTGGTGCTGAATTGTTTGTGTAAACGTAGGGAGTTTGCTTAATTTCTAAAGAAGCTATAGTGTCTATAAGCCATGTATGTTCCCTGGCTATACAGTTACTGTATACAACTGCATCTATGGAGTTTTGGAGTTTAATGAAGCTCTGTGCTATGTTCTTTTGAGGTGTCAGATGTAGATATACTAGATAGGCAGATTTACTAAGTTACTAAACATTAAATTCTTTCATTTAGATTAAGTAATTTTCAAGTAGTAATGTAATTTGTCAATCAAACTTACCCTTTCTGAGTGTATTAAAAGTGTCAAATAGGAATCAGTTTCTGGGATAATCTTTTTTACAGACACTTTACTGATGCAGTGGTTCTCAATGTGTTGTAAATTCTATGATAATAAACTCGGATAAAATTATGGCTGTAGCCCTAATGAAGAATAAAGAACTCAAAGAATTCTTCCATGTCCCTTGAAAAACTGTAGTTTTGTCCTGTAGGTATCTTTTTTATAGTGAGGTATCAGGCTCTCAAAGAATGTTCTACATAGACCACTACAGCACATCAGTTGAAGACTATGTCTTTCAAACCAGGTGTTTTTATAGAATTTCCCTTGTAAGTCATTATGACCACTCCTAGTGGTACTAGCTGTTTGTGGATGTAGGCTGCTTAGTGCTTTGGTCTTTCTATTATTTTTTTTCTTTAATCATGACTTAATGAGTGGGAATATGAAAATCAAGCTTCAAGACTAGTATGCAATTTGAAGTATAACGGCGGCTGAAAAAGGTAGGAACAGAATGAGATGAAGGAAAAATAGAAGGAGTAAAAACATAGAACTCTACCATGCAAGCTGTAAGAGATTTTTTTGAACTTAATGGAAGCAGTATTGCCACTCTTTCATTGTGCCTTTTTTTCCACTTCCACCTGCTTTTAAGGGATATATTTCACATTGCAGAACAATTTTAAATGTAATTCAGGGTCAATTTGTTATTCTTGGTATTCAGACATAGATGTGAGAATTTAGTATCTAAAGTTAAGACAAGTATTTAGTGAAGTGTGCCATAGAACAATGCCACTTAAAAAAAAAAAAAAGGAAGAAGAAAAAAAGTATAATGGAAATAGTCCATTATCCCTTTGAAGATAGGTTAAATGTGATTCTAAATGTAAAATTTTAAAACCTGGAAATGACTGTCCCATGTAATAGCTACTCAGGGAACCACAAGAAAAGAAGAAATGTTTATTTCAAATAGTATAGGACCCAGTTCAGAACCTTATTGTCAAAGAACTACTCTCCAACTCTTTAGGTCGTTATAATGCAATTAGATTCAATATCCTGACAGGAACAGCAGAATCCATTATACTGCTGCTTAACTTAAAAATAAGGTCGATGTAAAATTGAAGAGTTCATTGAAAGGAAATTGAAAGGACTGTTCAAAAGGGTTAAGAGTGTTCAGATATAATGGGGATGTTTTTAAAATATCATATTAGAGGCTCAATAGAAGTCCACACCAATAATCAATATAGATTTTAGAGGGGGAAAAAGTGTCATCAAATAGAAGAGTCAAAGAAATGAGTAAGTAGGGAATCAATATTCAGAAGGTCCAAGAAATGAAATAACAAAAATCTATACACTGTGCTTAAATATAAAAAATATTATGATAAAGGCATAAAAAATATTTTTAAAATTGTTCTCAATGCATAAGTAGCAGAAAGCCTTACAAAGGAAAGGCTAAATGATTCCATGTTTCCATGATCCACATGCAGTATGAAGGAAGAGTTTAAGGGTATCTCCCCATGTGAGGGAAACTCAGTACAGTCACACTGCATGTGAGAAGATGTATTTCAGATTACAGGGCAAGTAGAAGAACAAATCAATTGAATGAAGCACGATGGTTTCTCAAGTGTTAGACTGTTAGGTCTGTAGCTATATGGCTAAGTGAAATTTACAAAGCTTTCCTAAGGGGAGATCATGCCTCAGAAATCTATTTGACTTTTCTGAAGTAAAAAAGGTGGATGCTGTTAGTGACAGACCTGAAACAATTGTCTGTGGCCTCAACACACTTCTAAAACAGTGAAATTATATAACTGGGGAATTAAGTAGTACAAAAGTTTGCATCAGTACTTCTTAGGTGAGTGGTCACCTTAAACCTAAGCAGTATCCTCTAGCATGGGAACAAACATGTAGAAGGTGAAGAGGAGACCTGGAGGGTAGTCTTCTCCAGAGGAACAATCAAACCGCCTTAATGCCTCCTGTGAACTGAAAATATGTTTGATTCTTTCCATTGCTTCAGTGTTCAAAGAACTGAAATGGCAACTCTTGGCAAAGGTGCTGGAGTTAACTAAATGGGGGAGGTTATGAAAGCAAATGGCAGGTCAAAACATGACTAGCAGGAGAGATTGGTGGAGGAGAGAGAAGTGCAAAGGCACGGCTCACAGGAGTAGCTGTCAGAGGGACAAGCTAGCACAAAGTTAAACTAATGGCTCAGTGATCTTTAAAGGGCTTTGCTACCTGGTATGACTTAATCTTAAATATTGATTAGAGCATTCTACAAGAGTAGAAAACAGTTCAGATAGAAATTGGCTCTCCAAAGGAATAGACTGTGAAACACTATTGCCAAAGTTGTACTTAAGGATTATCTCTGTTACCCCACTTCTCCACTTTTTCAGTTATTTCTTTTTGCCTTTATTAAAAAATACTGTTTTTAATCATTCAGTTCATAACTGCAAATGTTGAAAAATAGCTCATGTTATCAGAAAAACTAAGGTAGTTTTCATGCTTCATTGGTAAGGATGACTACTGTTTGTTTTTTTGTTTGTTTGTTTTTGTTGTTTTTGTTTTGTTTTGTTTTTTACAGTGACCTCCTTAAATCTATGTCTTATCCTTATTGCTGCTATCACAATCCTGGAAAAAGGGGACAGCAGGGGAGGGAGAAGTTGCTCTTAGGGATTGGCAAAAGGTCAGCACTGAAGAATGCTGCATGAAGGCAGAAGAATGTTGAATGAATGGGTGATAACCTGTCAGTACTCATAAATGTAAAGTTATATACATGTTAAAAGCAGTCCTCCAGTGACATCCACAGTGGTGTGCCATGTTTGTGGTTTTATAGCTCAAGAATGACATCTTTGAATTATAATAGGTTGTGCTCTGAAAATGTCACCTCAGTGCTGAGTAGCTATCAAGAAAGCAAATATGACATTAAAAATTATTAGGAATGGAGTAGAGAACGAAAGCAAACATCATTATACCACTGTATGAAATTCTTGCCTTCATCTTGAATCCTGTATGCTGTTCTGGTGTCTCAAAAAGGACAAAATAAAGCTAGAAATGATACAGAGAAAGGCAGCATGGGTGATCAAAGGTAAGGAAGGGTTTTAGTACGAGGACATGTCTAAGTACATCAGGGATCTTCAGCCTTAGAAGAAATGACTAATGAGGAGGAAAGTGGGAGAGGAGGTTTTAAAAGTGAATGGCGTGAAAGAAGGTTCATTATTTCTCATGATTAAAGTATGAGGAGTGAGATTATCATACGGCAGATTCAGAATGTACCGGGAATGTACCTATTTCACTGCATATAGTCAAATCATAGAGCTCTTTGCTAACAGATACTGATTTTGGCCAACACTAAGAAGGATTAAAAAAAAAAAAAAAGTGGCAATTTTATAGATTCATGGAAAAGAAATCCAAAAAGGCAACATCAAGGATATCGTGAAGGAAGTATCACTACGTTGTTGGTCTTCCTTTGTAGTCTTTCCCAGTCTTCTACCTCTGGTCACTACTGGAGACAGGAGGTATGTCAGAGGTGCATTTTCCCTGCCTCTGTACAAAAATTGAGTATGGAGTTGGCCTTTGCTGGCTCTGAAGCCATGCAAGTTTCTGGACATAATCCAGAATACAATTTGTGTAGTCTGTGCTAGGAGGTGAACGCAGAGAATTTAATTATTTTTCTCTTCCACAGTAAAATACCACTGCGATGAATGCTCCAGCTTGAAACTGTCTTAGAGAAAAGTGAAAGCTGACCGCTATCCTTGATCGTGCCTTTGATTGTTTTTTTTTGTTGTTGTTGTTTTTTTGTTGTTTGTTTGTTTGTTTTTTTTTTTTCCAAACAAGGCAGGTTCAATATCTTTACAGTTTTTCTAGAACAATTCTTGGCTTTTACAAAGGAACTGCAAATAGCTTGTCTCTAACGTTTCTGTAGTATTGAGTGACATGGATAGTGACATGTATGACTGGCTAATGTACGATTTTTTTCTGCCTTGGCTTGTTTTCTTGCTAAATATCTTGCATTTTAGAGCCAGAAGAATTTAAAATACAGTTGGTAGAATGTAGACCAAGCCTCTGACACAGTCTAAAAATAGAGCTTAGGTGGTTTTCCTTTAATCGCACACTGTGGGCTTTAAAATTTCAATCATATATCTACAAAGGTTACTGTGAATTCAGTCCTTTAGCAACTGAAGGCTCATTGCCTCTGAGCAGACCTACTGGGGGAGAAGCTTAGCAACTGGAACTCATCTTACTTGACTTCTTTGTGCTGACCTGGGAATTTGCAAGATGTTTTCTGCGCTGTTTTGTCTGAGGGTTGTTTGAGGCAGTACAAAGAGATAAGCTATTTTTATTTTGTGTTTGCTGCTGTTTTGGTGTGTTTTTTTTTTTTTTGTTTGTTTGTTTGTTTTTTTGTAATTCTTTTTTCTGAACCTGAAAAAGGAAAAAATAGAATTAGCAATTTATCTGACATAGCAGGAGTGAAAGCACCATTTCCCACCTTGTAGCCTATCTGTGAATACTGGGTAGGAATCAAGAAAGTCCATCTCTAGAGCAGATGCAGGCAGATTTAATAAGATAGAAGAAAGATTTTTCTTTTTCTGATTTGTGTTCTTTGTCCTGTAGCAGTGCTGTATCAGAGCAGAGGATGAGTGCCCTAGACAATTGTGTCCAACTTTGGGTTTTGCAGTGTAAGAGAAAGTTTGTCAAACTGGACCAAATACAGCTGAAGCCATCAAGATTTTTAAGGGGATGGATTATAAGGCACTGAGCAGTGTCTGAGAGAGATGGCCTTTTTCAGCCTGAACAAGAGAAAGCTAAAGATGAACATGCACTACCTAAGGGCAGATTATAGCTGGATAGAGCCACTCTTGGGCTTATGCACAAAGTGCAGCAAGGGAATCTCTGCACAGACATAAAAATTTCTCAGCTCTAATGGTGATCATGCTCTGGTTGCCCAGAGAGAATGAAATCTCCATCCTGAGAAGTTTTTGGAGCTTGGCTGGCCAAGTCCTGAACAACCTGACCTGATTTTTAAATTAGGTCTCACTTTGAAGTTGGCCCTGCTCTTAGCAGCAGGTTGGACCAGATCGTTTCAAAAGGTTTCTTTCTGACCTTTTTAATTGTGTGAGCTTATGTAGTGTAGAGAATATGTAACTGCAGAGAATATGTAACTACCATGTTTCTCTTGGACTTGGAATACATTTGCAAATCTTTTTTCTATTACTGGGAAGAAAAATAAAAGTCCATTCTTCTCTAAGTACTGCATCTCTTTGGCAGTTCATGTAATTCTTCTGGGTCAGTTTTAAAGTGACTTTGCCTAAATTTGTACTATATTCCTGAAGATGTATTATCCGTTGAAGACTGTTGACAATCTTGGCACATGAATGCCAGGAACACCCATTTTACTTCTATATTTTTGGATCTGCAATATCTTCTGTCCTACCCTATAAAAAATAATAATTTTTCACGGGTTTGACAAAACTTTGTTGGGTTTTGGTTTGTGTCTTTGTTTTTTTCCTAGTGTTTTTGTTTGTTTTTGTTTTTCAGTAAAAGAATTCTATTCAGAAAATTATGTGGACACTGGCATAGCGCTAGTTTATTCTGGGATCTTTCCAGGAATAAAATTCCAAGCAATTGGTCTGTCACTCCCTCAGTCTTCAGTCTTTCCTTTTCTCTTCCCAAATAGACAGCTGCTATATTTGTCCCTGTACTGTCCTCTGTTGTCCTCTGTCCTCCAGAAGCTTGTAGAGATAATTGTTAATGACTCAGAAATTGTTCTATTTTCTATAAGATGAATCTAATCAATCCCAGCCAATTTTAACACATCTGTCTTATCTAAGTATTCTTCAATGTATAATTAACATACTGTTAACTTTGCAATCCTATTTTTTTTGAAAGTCTTGTCAAGATTCACCATTTTGGGAGGGCTAGAGTAAAAGAAATACTAGATAATTCAGTTTTACTTTTCCTTACATTGCTTTCTCTACTTTTATATCACCACTGACTTTTTTGTTTATTTTTTTTTTTTAATCAGGTATTTTAAAATTCCTCGTTTTGTTTGTTTTGCCCTTTGCAATTTGAAACTCATTCTTCAGCTTTTTTTTTTCTGTTGTATATGCTTTTCTTCTATATTATTCCACTTTATGTGACATTATTTTCCTCTTTTGTTTGATTACTTTTTCATAGCCAGTTGTTGGGGATTTCCAAATGCAGGTATGCTACAATACGTGTTTCCTATCTTTGGGACAATTCATGTATTTAATTTAATCTTTAATAACTGCTAGCATACCTGCACACATTTATATTCAAGTCATCTTATAAAAAAAAGTTTCTGGAGTTTGCTGAGGTCTCTTGTTTTGGTGGTGATAGTGCCATTGGTGAGTGTTTTATTTCTGCAACTGTTGTGTCTCATTTTTCCTACATCAATTTGTGATTGCTTTCTCCTGAAGACCTCCTTCATATTGTTTAATCCATTCTTTGCTGTTAGACAGCACCAAACCTAAAATAACCTCTCCCATGGTAGCTTCTTCACCCTGAAACGAAAATTTGTCTCCAGTGCAATGTTCTGACAAGCTAACTGCCTTAGTTTTGTCACATGGTACCTAAGTATGGAAAATCTCTGTCACATCTCCTTTAGATACTTCTAGAGTTTTTCATTAACAAAATCCTAAACCCCTCTCCCACCACACACACACACACACAAAGAAAGTCTTCCTCACTTTCTGGCTGTAAGAGCTTCTATATCATCTGCTCTTTTACTTTCTTATCTTTGTCCCCGCTTCCCAATATTAAAAAAAAAAATAAATCATTTTATGTCTGTTTCTCTGTATTAGAGCATGTATGTGTGTTCTTGAAACAAAGCACTTTTTCACTTTTATTCCTTTGTGAGAGGTTGCTTAATAAGTGATTTGTTCCATGCCAATACTCCAGTCTTGTGATTTATCTCACAAAGCTCAGTGAAGCCAGTTATATCTTCACTTGTTACTTAATGTCTCATTATTTTGCTTTCTTTCAGCTGTGGTCATAGCATGTATAGGTCCCTTTCATGTTCATCAAGTTGCACTGCCATTCTCTCTGTGTGCCCAAGGAAACCTAGTCATTGTGGTTTTGAACTATGACCTGTTCAAGTTAAATACTTTCAGAGTCTTTGATAAGCTTTGCAGCTATCAGGACATCTCTGTGTTGCTATCAGGTTATTGATGTAGGCATCTAATTAAGTTAAGTTAGGATCTTTGTTCTGCCTGTCCTGTTGGTGACAGTTCCAGCTTAGCTGTTACTGGGGAAATTAACTTTTTGCAGTGTAGCTTTTTCTGTTGCACACAGTATAATTTTTGTGTGCCTTTAGCTCTAGCCTATGAACTATCTAAGAACTACGGCTTGATCCTGATCATAGCCCCCAGTTGTGCTTTTCAACTTTTCTTTCCTGATCAAAAAGTCATATTTGTATATTTTTGTAACATTTCATCGATCAAAAACTTGAAGTTTCCTGTAAATGTGAAAGTTTGAAGACTGTACAGAACTTAAATAGTAATCTGAAGAAACCCTCTACCAAAGGGAATATCAAATGTATACAGACTTGTTCTGGAAGCTGCCAGAACTCTCTGAATGGATCTACAGCTATTCTTTCGGCGTCCTGCCAACACAGTTTCCCTGTGTAGAAAAAGAAATTTATTTCTCACGTGCTTGCTCAAGTCTTTTGGGTCTGTGACCAAACTGTCAGCTGTCTGGTTGGTTTGTTCCTTTTTTTGTTCTTTCCTTTTACTTCTTGCACAGGTAAACACCCTGACCTCAGAGTTATTTTGGTGTTCTCTTAAGGTGGCAGCAGTGTTTCTAGGAGTAGTAATTTTGAAATTATTGTTGTCTTCACTTCCACTGTATAGTATTTATAGACTCCGTCCAAAGCTTTAAGACATCTGCAAATGTTTCCTCAGCTGTTTTGTCCTTTTGTATGCTTAACATACTCCCTGCTGCTATGCCATAGTCATGCCTGCACAATCACTTTTGAATATGTTAGTGGAACTTTAGTGGAATTTAGCAAGGTTAGTGGAATTTTCCACTGAAAAAACACATTCTACTCCAAAAACACAACTTTGTTTCTCACACTCAGTACATATCTTTTGATAAGAGCAAGAAGCTAGCATAGTACTAATCCCATGAACTTCTGTCACAAATAGGTAAAAATGTATCCAATACTCAATGTAGATAAAACCCGGACAGTAATCTCTGCATTTCAAACATGTTTTTTTCTTGCCAATGCTTTCATTCAATGATTCTATCACTGATTTTTATAGTATACTGACTTGTGTTTTCATGCACAATTTAATTCACGCTAGTGTCCCTATGTTTCTGGGCTGCTGATCTGCTCATCATCCACCTTAACATTGTCTTTGCCTCTCTTGATGAATGCCTTTTGATAAATAAGACTGTTTGTTCTGTTAAGACTAGCTACATGCACAATATATATATTTCAGTTAAATAAAAAATTTCTACCTGGCAAGTGAAAAGCGAAGTGAAAAGGAGCAGCTGCAATCCAGCATGGGGGCAGGGAGTCAGAAGCTCTTCTCCACCTCATGGCAGAAAAGAAACCCTGAAGGGACCAGAATACTGAGGCTAGAGCCCTCTGCAAGAGAGCCTCTTCTACTGTAGGTTGCAAGTTTAAATAGTAAGTGGGTCTTACTTAGATTGTGCTGCAAAATCAATGACAGACCTAAATGTTTGGAGATCACTGTCAAGGACACACACGTCGTGAAAGTTTCTGGGAACCATTAAAGAGAATTTTATTAAAAAAAAAAAAAAAAAAAAAAGTGTGTATTTGATGACAAGACTCAATTCAAAATTCCAGATTTCATATCACAATGTTTTGGGCACTTCATGGCTATACTGACAAATCTATCTACAATGTATAAAGTACATTTACAATACTTCAACTAAAATATATTACTGATATTTTTGGAAGAACAGTAATTTTCTCAATAAAATTGTCATAAAATTCCTTTATGAAATTAGACGTCAAAACATTTTTAAAGTTGTTGAAATTATTAAATTAAGGCTCTTTAATCACATGCTATTTCTTTATGTAATTTTTGTAATAATATATAGTAATTAATGTAGATTAGGTTTGAAATTCATAATCCAGAGAGAAAGACGGTTTTGAGCTTAGATTTTAGAGGTTGATAGTTCTTGCAGAATAATTAGAAGTCCATGTGAAAAAAATGGGAACATTAACAAATATGATTAATTTTTGGTAGATTTTATCCTTCTGCTTGGTAGAAAGACCAATTCATTTTTTATGAAGCTGCCAAGGATCTTTAGTCTTTTAGTTAATGCAACATAGTCCTGAGATTCATCAGACTGTCAGATCCATGAACCCTAGCCACATTCAAAGGGTGTTTAATAATTCAAAAAGGAAGTTTCCTTGTATCTTCACAGTAAAAGATGGAGTTACTGGTTAGTCTCTACTATTAAAGAAGTATTAAATGTGTGAAAGGTTGATTTTGAGATATTTAGTATTTAAAGAGTCATTGCAGGGAAAAAAAAAAAAAGATTTTTGTTTTAATATATTCTACCACTTATTATATAGAATTATATTTCTAACTGTATCCTTTATTTGATAAATGTTTTACATTGGGAAAACTTAGATCTTCTTTGATCGTCCCCCTGTACTCGGCTCTGGTGAGGCCGCACCTCGAGTACTGTGTTCAGTTTTGGGCCCCTCGCTACAAGAAGGACATCGAGGTGCTTGAGCGGGTCCAAAGAAGGGCGACGAAGCTGGTGAGGGGCCTGGAGAGCAAGTCCTATGAGGAGCGGCTGAAGGAGCTGGGCTTGTTCAGCCTAGAGAAGAGGAGGTTCAGGGGTGACCTTATTGCTCTGTATAAGTACATTAAAGGAGGCTGTAGTGAGGTGGGGGTTGGCCTGTTCTCCCATGTGCCTGGTGACAGGACGAGGGGGAATGGGCTAAAGTTACACCAGGGGAGTTTTAGGTTAGATGTTAGGAAGAACTTCTTTACTGAAAGGGTTGTGAGGCACTGGAACGGGCTGCCCAGGGAGGTGGTGGAGTCACCATCCCTGGGGGTCTTTAAAAGATGTTTAGATGTAGAGCTTAGGGATATGGTTTAGTGGGGACTGTTAGTGTTAGGTTAGAGGTTGGACTCGATGATCTTGAGGTCTCTTCCAACCTAGAAATTCTGTGATTCTGTGATCTTCTCTTTCTCTAAGCAGAGAATTAGAACCAATTTCTGAAACTTTGGAGGAAAGTCCAATGTATGTTATAGATTTGTTTTTTTGTTCCATATTAAAAAAAAAAATCTATAAAATTTGTTCCAAATGATAGGATTTTAGACAATTTTATGTATGTATCAGATAATCTTGCTGGTACATTAAGCAGCACATTTCAGCCTCAGCTGCTTTTTGACAACAGAAATTGATAGTTGTTAGCACCTTCCTGTCTTCTGCTATCAATTATGCAGACATGTTTTCCCATAACAAAGCCAGTCACTTTTATGGAACATAATTGTGAGATACAAATAATTTCAGTCAGACTCAGCAGTATGCTATAAATAAAGCACTTTAGTGACAGCACTGTGATCAGTGCTAGACAACAATGCTGTAAAACTGTTGAGTGATCTGCACTGCTTGCCTCAAAAGGATGCAGCATGACTGGTGCAGCACTTTCAGGAGCGCTTGTCAAATTGTCTTCTACTCTAAAGCATAAGTAGAAGTTGGGAAGAAAGAAAGTAAATGTGGGTTAGCTATGAATTTCTGCAGCACAACATGGTTTTCTGAGAGGGAAATTTTATTCCTCACTCGCTGAATCAGTTATTTTCACAAATATGCTCTAGTATTCGTAAAGGCATATAAGCATCCAGGAAGTAAACCCTCTTAAACTATAATAAAAATGGAATAAATGAATATATGACTTTTTGTGAAACATTTCTGCTATTAGAGCCACAAGTACTTTATAAAGGTACTTCTCCTTTGAAATTCTTTCTTATACAGAATAAAAGCTGCTTGCCTATTACATTTGGTAGAAGACAGATGGGTTGTCTTTGACAGATTTACTTAGCACTGGGAGAAGACGGCAACAAGGGACAGGGCTGGATGAATCACTCCAGTAACCTGTAAACCACTCACAACTGATGTTTTTTCTAAGTGGGTTCCTATACTGATTTCTTCATGTGGCTGGCAGCACATCTGCAATGGAATCAAACAGGCACTTTCATCACAGAATCACAGAGCGGTTGAGGTTGGAAGGGACTTCTGGTTGTCATTTGATCCAAGCTCTACTTGAGTAAGTTGCCCAGGACCATGTCTAGACAGCATTTGGATATCAGAAAGATATTCAAAAGATAGGATGGAGACTCCATGACCTTTCTGGGCAACCTGTACCCCCACAATGAAAAAAATAATTCCTAATGTTCAGAGGGAACCTCCTGTGTTTCCGTTTGTTCCCGTAGTCCCTTGTCCTGGCACTGGGCACTACTAAAAAAAAAGCCTGGCTCCATCTTCATTGCATCTTTCCTTCAGGTATTTATATAGGTGAATGGGATCCCCCTAGGCTTTATCTTCTCCAGGCTGAACAGTTCCAGCTCTCTCAGCCTCTCCTCATGTGAGCTGCTCCAGTCCCTTCATCACCTGCATGTCCCTATGTTGGACTTTCCAGGTCTCTTTAGTCCTGAGCAGCTAGGAACTCCATTACTCCAGGTGTCACCTCAGCAATGCTGAGTAAGGTGTAAGGATCACTGCCCTTGACCTGCTGGCAATACTTTGTCTAATGTAGCTACAAATGCTGTTAAGACTTCTTAGCAGCACATTGCTGACTCGTGTTCAACTTGATGTCCACCAGGATTCCTAGGTCCTTTACTGCAGGGCTGCTTTCCAGCTTAGTGGCCCCCAGCATGTCCTGATGCCTGGAGTTGTTCCTCCCCCCCAGGTGCAGGACTCTGCAATTCTCCTTGTCGAACTTTTTCAATTTCCCATCAACTCCAGCCTGTTGAGGTCCCTCTGGATGTCAGTATGGCCCTCTGGTGAATTAGGTGGGTGGGCTCCAGGGGAGATGGTGATGGTCTTCTGGGTGTCTGGCCTTCTCAGGCCATGTTGGGATGGATAATAAAAATTCCATGTTGGGATTTTATAATAAAAACCTGGAAGTCTGAAATTGTCCTACAACTTGATACAGAAAATTTGTAGTGTCTGCCCGGTGAGGTTCATCTTGGCCACATGGCTTTCCAGCCAAAGGATAGGCATTAATTCTTGACTTCAGAGAACCTATTATAGCCAATATTGTCTTCTGCCAAAATAGCATTTCAAATATCAGTGGTGCTGGGAATCCTTTAAAAGCTGTGGCATAGCTATAGCATGCTGCTTAATTTCTTGTACGCTTTCTTTGCCATTAAAGTGTAAAGGTACTAATGCTTGGCATACTTTTGTTTTCCAGTCTACAATATATTTTACATTCCAAATCTGCAAAAAACATGCATATTCCTGGCTTCTATTAACTCTAATTATTTTGTTAAGGATGAACATATGCCTTTATCTTCTGAACTGTTTACTGTTCATTTGCTGTGAAAAAAGCAAGGCCAAGACTCATTAAGAATTACTAAAAGGTAGGATACTGTAAAATTAGTAAACATAGTAATTTCCTATTTGTGTGCTCTTATCCCCTTGATACATGTGTGAGTGAAGTACATGAGAAAGCAGAATGTTTTTTAACCATGCAGTCAAAAAAGCTACCATGAATAAACTGATGCATTCAAAGGTAATTTTCTAGTTTCCTACACAGTGGCATCTTTGTAACTACAGATGTATATGAATATTTGTTATTCCACAGTAATAGAATTAATTTTTCTGGATAAGTCAAAGTATGCTTTTGGCCCTATATTTCTAAAGTTGCCCCCTAATTTTGAATAACTTCTTTCTGGATAATTACTTAGAGCTTTTTATTTTTTCCATGAATAAAATATGATAAAAATACAAGAAAATGGTATACTTTCATGTCTAGTAACACTCGGATTGGCCCTGTCAGACCTACTTTTCTAAAGTGGCAGGTAGCATAAACACCCAGAGCAGTGAGCTGGAGCTAAAAATGTTGAATCTGACCAATGCCTCTGACAGCTCAGTCTTGACTCCTTTTTTTTTTTTTTATTTTATTTCAGGACTGTATATTCCCTTTGAATTTAACATGTGCTTCTTCAGAACAACTCTTTCATTATAACTATAGCTGGAAAAGGGGAAAGTAAGGCTCCAGAAATCTTTGTGCCTGTACGTCCCTTTAGATGCTAAGAGTTTTTCATATTTTTGCTGCAGTCCATTTGAAATCATTGAATGTAAAATATATTAAAACAGCACTGATTGAAGAGAACAACTCAACAGTGAACAAATGGAAGAGATCAGGAATAAATCTCAAGTAATGTTTTGCAAGATCTTGTAAAATGCCTGTCCCTTCCTTCAGTTATGGAGAAATAGAAAAGAAAATCTTTATCTTTTTTTTTTTAAAGTTCCAGTACTCACTACTCACTGCCTTACTTTATTGCTAAAGTAAGTATTGGTTAAGTATTGCTAAATCTTTGATTCATACACAGTTAGTTCTTTGATATAACGTAGAGATCCTGATGCCTAATTTATTTTTTTTTATTTTATTTATTTTATTATTTTTTTTTAAACCCTCATACATTATATTGACAGGGCAAGGCACCATTCCCTCCCTATAAATGTATAAAGCTGTACATTCAGCTGTGTCTGTGCTTGAGCATGGTGGTGCTCTTTAAAAAGACCACATGATGATGCATCCATTGTATACCTTGAGAGGGTATAGAAAATAAGGCAGGGACAAGTTGTTAAAGAGGGTTAAAATAGCAGTCTCATTCCTTCTGTGAGGATGATCTAACTATGCACTGAGAGACCATAAGTAGAGACAGTACCTAAGAGAACAAAACGTGGTGTCACAGTATTTTCTAAACCCATACAACAAAAATTATTGCGATGTTAAACTATACAGAGCACATGTATTTGTGCATAATACTGTAAATTCCTAGACTAATAATGCAGTATTACTGAATGAATTCTACCTTTGTTTAGAAATGTTTGTAATACACTCTCAAAACCTTTTGACTTGCTTTTTATCTCTATGTCGTTCTCTAGTTTATTTTGGATGTTGTGAAACTGGTTAGACAATTATAAGAACTCAATAAACCATAGCTCTGTAGTTTCATTGCATATTTGTTTGTGGAGGCAGCATCAGCCCATAAAAGAAAATTGCATTCTGTGTTTGTGTTCAAACAAACACACACACAAACATATATATATAAAATTTAGAAGACTTTTTTTTCCCACTTCATTAAATCATCACATCCCATTTGTGGAATATTTGTTCTTCTCTAGAGGAATCATGATCTTTCCCAAGATTCTGAGAGAGACATTAATTCTTTCTCATCCAAGCTAAACCTATTTTTCATGAAGAGACCTTAATTTATAACTTTCAAACTGAAATATTTTTTTTCCTCCAATGACCTTCCTAATCTTGAAACTATGCAATCACTAAAGTTTGAGAAGATAGGAAGGAAAATAGAAACTTAGGTCTTCGCTACAACTCAAAAGCTGATTCTTGAATTTGTGTACGTATTTTTAAATCAATTGTTAGTGATTTTGAAGTGAAGATAATCTTTTAAGTACCAGGGAGAATTCTGTGGTGATATTCCCCAACATAAAAAGAAAGCACTCACCAGAGCATGTATTGGGTTGTGGTAGACTGGTTCACTGAAACTCATGTGAAGCACAGTAGGGACGACTTCACTGAAGACAGAGCAGGGATATTTTATGAATGTTTGTCCTGATGACTGCAGTATTGTTCAGAAAGAGCTAATTCAACTTTAAACAAACTAATTGCAGCATGGAGTTCAATGAGGTAAATGAGCTGACTTTCTTGTTGTGCCTGCATTGCTTTGTGTACCTACAATTTTGGGTTTATTTGAAAATGACTTCGAGTTTCCCTTGCTGGAGGGTGGACATTAAAAGCATTGGCAAGAACTACCGTTACATGGTTTTAAGACAGACTGACATCTAATTTTGACTTAAGTTTAGTCTAAGTATGCTTATTTTAAGTGCTCGATAAATGCAAGGAAATCCAATCAGGTTTCCCCACAGAGGTTGCTAAGTTACTGTCCATCATATTTGAGAAGTCATGGCTGTCTGATGAAGAACAAGTCTTCATCAAGAGGGAAACATAAGCCCCATTTTTAAAAATGGAAAACAGGAAGACCTGGGGAACTACAGGCCAGTCATTCTCACCTCTGTGCCTGGCAAGATCATGGAGCAGATCCTCCTGGAAACTATACTAAGGCGCATGAAAAACACAGTGGTTGGTGACACCCCACATGGCTTCACCAATGGCAGATCATGCCTGACAAATCCGGTGGCCTTCTATGGCAGGGTTACAGCATTGGTGGATAGTGGAAGAACAGCTGATGTCATCTACCTGGATTTGTGGAAAGCATTTGATGTTATGACCTGTGATATCCTTGTCTCTAAACTGGAAAGACATGGATTTGATGGATGTACTACTCAGTGGGTAATGAATTGGCTGGGTAATTGCACTCAAAGAGTTGTGGTCAATGCTTCAGTGCCAGTAATGATCAGTAAGTAGTGGTGTTCCTCAGGGGTTGGTATTGGGACCAACACTGTTTAACACTTTTGTCAGTGACATGGATAGTCAGATTGAGTTCATCCTCAGCAAGTTTGCTGATGACACCAAGCTGTGTGGTGCAGTTGACATGCTGGAGGGAAGGTATGCCTTCCAGAGGGACCTGAGATGTGAGCCTGTGCAAATCTCATGAAGTTCAACAAGGCGAAGGTCCTGCATCTGGGCCAGAGCAAATACAGTCTGGGCAGAAAATGGATTGAGAGCCCTGAGGAGAAGGACCTGGGCATGTTGGTTGATGAGAAGCTCAATGTGAGACGGCAATGTGTGCCTGTAGCCCAGAAAGCCAACCAAATCCTGGGCTGCATCAAAAGAAGCATGGTAAGTTTGTGTTTGTGTGCATGGATGTTGGGAGATTCCACAACTATGCTGTTACAATTCACTTCAATAAGCAATAGGAACTATCACTGGTATCGTTTTAAAATGTTGTCTATATATAGTCTTCATCATTCCTGTTAAATTCTTCAATTTCTTAGAGTATTTAACATACAGTAATCCTAAATGTGTTAGCTAAAAATGCCCATTTTAAATTATGCCAAAATATTCTGAACTTCTGATATTTAATAATCGGTCTTTGAATATAGGAAATACCTTGGTCTAAGATCAGTAGGTCATTATCACAGCTGTGGGCAACACATAAGCAGCACACACACTCTGTTCCTTTAACTGCTTTCGTTAAACTTTTTTGAAATTAATTTGAAATGTTTTATAATATATTGAAGTTAAGAACTGATTATGGATGACCATGTAGTAGTAGTTTTGTAGTAAATGAACTTAAAGTAATCCATAACATGGATAAATCTGTTTTATACCATTAAAATAGCCCTGTTCCATTATTGAAGATAAAGGAGGGTGACAAGACAAAGTCAGTATTGATTTACCAGAATATGACAGTAATAATAGAATTATTTCTAAAAGATTTATATTGTGGGTCATTCAGTGTTGACATGCAATGCCAACGCTGATATTAAAAGTTTAAGGAAATTGCTTTTTTTTTTTTTTTTTTTTTAATTTAAATCCTCCCTATTTTTTCAAGTCTGGATTGAGTGTAGACAAATATTTATTTCCTCTCACAGTTATAAATATTAGAATTTAATAGTTTCTTCTGTTTGATACACACCATTAGATGCTTTCCCAGAAGTAATTTATCACTGTGTGTTTAAATCATGAGTCAGCAAGTCCCAGATGAGAAATGAACTTCTTTGATATAACACATCGTATCCGTTGTAGTTTGTCTGAATTTCTGTAAATCCAAATTTCACGTAATAAGGTTTAGATTTATATTTAGACCAAATGAAGTATCTTCAAGTAGATACATGTGTGTTCATATTGAGCACATGTATCTTACGAGAGATCTCTGAGTAGTTTCAAGATTAAGGCTTAGTGTTCAGTGTACTTCATCATCCATCCAGAAAGAAGAATTCATTATTCGATTACACTGTAGACAAAGGTCCAGCCAGATGCCTAAAAAATCCATACTGTAGATGTCAAATAAGATGATCTATATCTAAAATACTGATTTAATTAACTGATTTTAATTCAGACAGTGTTTTTTACTTATTTTCACATTAGACATTATTCCCTAAAATTTAATCTTTCTATTTGCCTATTTCAGAAAACAAATCAACCATACTGTTTAGTTTCCTTATTTCATACATCCATAATTAAATATTTTATTATTTTCATGATTATACAAAGTCTTTTATTGTATGAATTGCTTTGAAACATACTGAATGAATAAGCAATTTTCCTGGAAAAAATGATTTTTACGTTTTCCAGAGTAAAAACAATTTTCTCTTAAGCCTTCAAGAAAGTGAAAACCTCATATATAAGAATTTTGCCCTTTGGCTTCAAATGTGAAAGAATAAGTAGTGTTCTTGAGAAGGTCAAAAGTAAACTAATGATCAAAATAGACGTGCTCAGATTCAAGCAGCTTCAATCTGTTCACTTAGTAAGTGTACTGTACCTAGAAGTTGTAACTAGTAAATGTGGGTGAAAATTAGAAGGAATGAAAAGCACTCTGTTTCTTCATTTATTTTAACTGAGATGGAAAACAGGAGTCAGACCACATGCTGGAACATTGCTGCAATCAGGAAGGTTTTAGCCATTGATCACAGAAAAGCTATTATAATTTTTGCTTTTTATAAGTAGTGATCCTGAGTCTGGGGCTTTAAATGTTTTTGTCTAATGTAATTCTTCAGGAATTAGATTTCATTACTTTTGTCTTCTCTCTTGCAATTAGCAGAGGATTAGAATAAAATAAAACAAAATGTTGGTCATCGGGAATGAAAAATAGAACCTAGTTTGACCTGCAGTGCTCTGCGTCATTCCTGTATCTGATTCACAACACAGAACTGCAGGATACTAACTACTTGCCTGAGTGTTCCAATGTTCTTCCTATGTAATGTTACAGAAGAAGGTTTCTTTGACGTTTTTGCCTGTGGGCAGCATAGTGGTATAGCACAGCAAAACATCATTATAAATGTTTGTGAACTATTTCAATAACTTTATTATGGAAAAAAAGAACCATTAGAAAATAATTGTGGTAAAGCGAGAAGATGACCCTGCAGCAATTTACAATTCTATAGTAGAGAGTAAGTCTTCCAAACAGAACCCAGTTTGCTGGCATCGAGGAATCTATGGACTCTGACTTCAGCAATTGATACCTTTCAACTGACTTACTTAGCAAAAAGTTCTTGATATGATACAGTTCTCTGTCTGAAAAGGCTTTGCTGCCACACTGTGGAAAAAATATTTATTTCATGTAGAACATTGTTAGAAATAACACACACCCTCAGTTTTCTAATCCCCGGCATACACCCCATGAATTTGACAGAGGACCAATAGAAATCATTCAGAGGATTCACCCTAATCACAGATGGCAGGTAAAGAAAAAACATTTCATAGAAGACATTCAAAGCCAATGTAAATGCAGATATTAAAAGTAAACAGCAAAAAAAGTAAAAAAAAAAAAAAAAAAAAAAAAAAGTAAAAGCAAACAAACAAAAATACAAAGAAAACACCATCAAAAGAAGTTTTTCAGATGTCACCTTTGAATTCATATTTCCGTTTTCTTTCTAGCAGATCGATTTCTGATTTCAATAGCCAAGGCACTGATGTCTGTATAAGCAATATAAGTCATGTCCAAAAGGCAGGAATTTACTGTTTTGTTTTTTATTTGTTTGTTTTTTCTTCTGTTTTTGTCATTTTCATTTTGTTTCATTTCATGTTCTGCATTTTTGAAAACACTAGTTCAATGCCTAGAATGCTATCCTGTCTTTAAGGCACCAGCGCTACTGTTTGCTGTGTATTTCAGTACATCACTCAGACTCCATAAGGTATTGATAAAAATATCATGTATTGGCAATTTTACCACTAGAAGTGGAGAAAACACAATGTAGATAGTCTTACCTGCCTTCAGAAGCTGAGAACAACCAGCATCAGATGGACTGATGGACATCACACTGCCCAGATCCCACCCTTGAGCACTTACAGGATTTTCCTAGACGTGAGCAATTTTATTCATCATTTCTGTGGTCAAGCAGCTACTCAATGAGAACATGCTGCTTCACATCAAGATACTCCACCCATGAGATGCTACTGGGTGTGCTGCATTCAGCTGTGCAGCCCCCGGGTGGGGACACAAGTATTAGAGACAGTCCAGAGGAGGGCCATGAGAATGATCTGATCAGAGGACTGAAGCACCTCTCTTATGACGACAGGCTGAGGGAGTTGGGGTTGTTCATCCTGGAGAAGAGAAAACTTTGGGAAGACCTTAGAGTGGCCTTCCAGTACCTTAAAGGGGGCTACAGGAAAGCTGGGGAGGGACTCTTTGTCAGGGAATTGAGTGATAGGACAGAGTGTAATGGCTTTTGGTTAAAAGAGGATAGACTTACGTTAGATATTAGAAAGAAATTGTTTACTCAGAGGTAGTGAGGCACTGGGAAAATTGTGCCCAGAAAAGCTGTGGATGCTCCATCACTGGAAGTGTTTAAGGACAGGTTGGATGTGGCTTTGAGCAACCTGGTCTGGTGGAAGGTGTCTGTGCCCATGTCAGGGGGTTGGAATTAGATGATCTTTGAGGTGCTTTCCAACACAATCCATCCTATGATTCTGTGATTCTATAAAGATAAGGACATGCAAATATTGTAAATGCATGGGAGCTGTCCAGGGTGTGGATATGGAGTTTGCCCTATTAGTGTCTTACTTGGGATGGTGTTGAAGGAAAGTATATTACAGGACTCAGGTGGTGCAGCACCTCCTTCCTGAAAAAGTACTTAATAATAAAGATCGCTGGCACTCGTTACCCTTTATCACATCTTCCATTTCACACAATGTTATTTCTTTAGTTTCTACAAGTATCATTTTATTTTCTCTCCTCTTAGTTTCTTTTATAGTGGTTGTTTAAATTGAACTTTCTGGCTAAGCAAAAGAGCGTAGCAAGAGGACACTCCAGGCTATATGATGTTCATCAGTGTGTGGCATGAAAGTGGAAATTAATGAAGAGTAGCTTTCAAGCTTCAAGCAAGGATTGGCTCCATTAATCATAGGCTAACCCACAATAAACAGGTGAAAGTGAAGCTGAAGATGACAACTGAATTGTATTACCTTGTAATACTTTCTGGACATTGGTCTCTACACTATCCTAAGAATTCTTAGTAGTGGAATTGAACAAATGAAACACAGAAGAAAACAAACAAAACAAAAATAATAATTTGTTTTTGGATTATAAAATATTAAATTAATATCTAGATTCCCCAATCTGGTAAGTCTAGGCACAATGTGAAACACCTCAGTAAGCCAATAGCTAAGCATACGATTAAAACTGGTATTCCGTAGAATTAAATAATAATTTATTTCTAAAATTAGAAATATTAGAACCAACTTTAACCACTAAAAAACAATCTCAGAGCTAACGAAAATAGTGCCTGCGGCCAAAATATCCACCTTATCTTATTTTTCTGTCTTTTTTATTTTACCCTGAGTTTTCACAAAGTCACTAGGTGTCTATGTCTAAAAATAGAATCTGTTTAACTATACAGGAATAGAATATGTTTACAGGAACAAATATATATACATAAAACTTATACTGAAAAATTATTTACTGTGTCACTAAACATAAAATCTACTATCTAGTATATTCTAAGGATAAAGACAAACTTCATGAGAAAACCTTTAAAATGCAAATTTTTGAAGAGAAAATAGAGACAAAAACTAAGGGAAGCATTTGAAGTGGTAATTTAGGTATCTCAGTATGTCAGCTCATTAAAAATCAAAAAAAAGACCAAAATTAAAGTTTTATTAATTTACCTACCAGAGGGATTCAGCTCACTTCTCAGTAGTTAAAAATATAAAAATAGCATTCATTGAGGTTTATTGTGAGCATGTGTAAGACAATAGAATGCAAGTGCACTTTCCATGTACTTCCCTCAAGGTTATATTTTTTAGATAGAGGATTTGATAGTTGTGAGTTAATAATCTGGTGTTTTGATGAAATTTTTTGGTTCTTTATCTCATGGCTAGTTCCTAGGGTAATTATAGAAATATAAGATATAGAAGAATGGATTCTCCTGCCTGCAAATACATGGGTAATATTACTTCTGTAATGGAGACATATTTTACGTGGATAAAATACATCTGGTCAATTATTACCCACCATTATTGCAGTAAAATCATAAAACCCACAAGTGTATAGTTGGAGAAATGGCAACCTTGTTGTTAGAACATGATGTATTTATTTGTTGTCTTAATTCTTTAGAAACTTATTCCAGAAAGTTATATAAATGGTGTAAGAGGTACAAGATGATTTACAAACCCTTATGAAACATTTAGGTAACTTCTCTGTAATTAATCTCCAAGTTGAGAACAATGACTGTGTTGTCCTTCACCAATGTCCCCCAGTGTATCCTTCCTGTAATGAAGAATGGTGAAATGTCTCAGAACTGTGGAAAGGAATGATAGCAGTACCGAGTCTACGCTTTTTTCTCTTAAATAAATGAATAAACAGCTTGGTTAAGGCTGAATTTTTGAGTCTTTTCAAATTTTAGAAGTGGTCTCTCTCAATGGGAGCCCTGCACAGCAGCCTGTCTACTACTCACCACCACTCGGTGAAAAATCTTGCTCAGGTCTTGGTGAATGACATCAACGAAGCCAGTCATTTCATTACAGAAGGCAATCTAGTTGGTCAATGATGGTTGGTAAATATTGGTACATCTGTGCTGGATTTTCCTAATGAATGTCTTTAATAATTGGCCAGGGCTAAAAGAGCTTCCCCACTGAGGAAATAAAATACTCTTATGCATTTGCAGGTATCTTCATACAACTTTCTGGTGAGGTCTTGGTAAACAAAGGTGCTCCCCAGCTCATGAAAAAAGGATGGTCTTCTGTAAATAAACTGTGTTGCTGGAGGAATGAACATCCCAGGACTGAGATAATAGCGGTTTCCATGCTTGTGTGAGATCATGTTCTGCTACTTTGTTCTAGCAAGTTCTTTGTTCTAGCTTTGTTCTTTGTTCACTTAGTTCCTTTCCATTGGTTTCCTTGCTTATGCACTTGTTCAATTTGCTGCATGTAATTTATCTTTTTTTTTCCACTGGGGCTTAATCTTAGCTTCAGAGCTCAGGTGCTTTGGGATTTGGGATTGCATCCTTTTACTGAAGAGAACACCAAGAAAATGTGTAGAAACACCTCCTTGTACATTTTTTTTTGCTGTCCTTGAAACACTCCAGTTATTCATGTTCCACTCTTGTTTTGTTACCTCTTTTAAATTGTCAAGAATACATGTCCATGTCTCATTTGTATTCATTTTTTCATTTAGAATTGAATCATGTGCTTTATGTATAATATACAAATAGTGTCATTTAGAATCAACTATTTTAATGTTTGTCTAATTTTGGAAGAAATAGAGAGATTACCTAGCCTCTTCAGAGCGTTTCCACTGAAAAGCCTCATTAACAGATTATACAAAATGCAGTTACAGAAACTCCCTGAAATCCTCTAATTAACGTTGAAAAAATAGGTAATAAAGGAAGCACAGGAAAAACTTGTCCTTCAGTCCAAACACGTTGATAAAATTGTCTGAAAATTATGTAGAAAGCAGCATTAGTTTTCCTTTCCTAAAGTCCTCGATGCCTAGAACAGCCAATGTAATGGCAATATTTAATGCAGGCTTTCCAGGAGTGTTTGTATGGTTGCAGTGGTTTGCCCATTCTGCCTGTATGTTTTACTTATTTCAGCATTATTTTAAGCTCTTGACTGATTATTCCTCTTCCTCCCAGAATGAGTTGCCAAAAATATCAGTTGTGTTCTAATCAGGGTTTGCTTGAATACCTGCAAACTTGCTTTCTAGGCATTTAGCAGTTAAGGAGTAGAATACTTGAGGGATCTGGGGGTTATTTTTCCTGAAGAGGCTTCCATTTACCTCTAATATGGAACAATTCTATTGGGCCATACTCTGTGCATTCATTCTTATCTGACATCACTGTATTGCCTGTTTTTGTCCTGAAAACTGTATTGCAACCTATTACTTTATTTGGAAGGAGAATTAAAGCACAAGAGAAAATGTCTAGGGAGAATTTAAGTGATCAACAAGATGCATGGGCAGAAGAGCTTAAATTTGCATCAGAAGTACTTTTGGACTGATTTTGAGAGTGGCAAGAAAGGTATTAGTCACCATCTCTATTAACATAATCAAAGCTCTTCAGTTTCTCATTCCGCTTTCTTGAAAGTAAGCTGTGCTCAGAACATTAAACAAATTGATGTTAAAAAAGTGATTTAAAAAAATCATATGTATTCTATAGCAAAAATGCCATGGACAACTAACAAGTTTGCTGTACAGAAATGGAACATTGGTGCAGTTTCTGGGCAGTAGCAGGGGGCTGTGAAAAGGACAGGAGGCAGACAACGGAGCTTGTTGCTGCCACAGTGACATGAAAAAATTGACAGTGTTACCATGACTTCAATGGTGAATAATAATAATAATAACAAAATCAAGGAATTTTAAATAAACAGTGTCATCCTAAAATTTTATCAGAAATAAATATAAACCACAGTAGGTGGTTTATTAATAGAAATTAACTTTCCCACTTAGGCAACATTGTGATGAATTTTATGACATGTATTTGCATGTTTTGAAGAATATATGTTCCCTCCTCCTGCTTTCCCCATCAGTATTACAGCTTCTTTTCTTTGGTTCATATGCATTTGTAGTACGTAGAGTAATAAGCAAATTTGTGAACCCAGAGATGAGGCTGATAGCAACTGGAAATGATGAAGATGAGCCTGCAAAAGAGCCTCTGTTGCTGTGAAAGAGAGTTACCATAATAGCAGCTCACATCCAGAACAGCCTGTTTGGTACCCCATGGCTCCATTTTCTTTGGGAAAGGCACAACAGAAATATGCCAGATAAGTTGTTGTTTTTTCCCTAACCAATCACATAAGTATAACCAATCACATAAGCATAAGTATTCTTATGAGAAAAATCTTGCAAAATTTCCAGTCATCTGCTTTATTTAAACCTCCCAACGTGGACTTTAGTATATTGCTCTTTGTTCTTCTGGGAACTTTTGAGTTTGTTTAGGCAGATGATAAATTGTGGCAATATGTCTCAACTTGCTGTTTTGCACAGCATTTTCCATGAATCTAGAGTGCTCATTTGGTTTAAATAAACTGTAAGGTGCATATGTTTTCCCAAGAATAGCTTCTGGAGAGTAGATAAGTCCACTGCCACAGAGCTGGTTTGTCAGGTCTTGGTCAGATTTTTTGAAGGAGTAGGGAAACATGTGTTATTAAATGAGGTGTAAATTATTTCAGTCAAGAAAAGCACAAGCTATCAAGCAATAAAAGCATGATTCAACATGAAATTCTTGAGTAATATGCTAGCGATCAGCAAAAAGGAACATTTTTGTTCCACTCCCCATCAGTGTGTTATTTTTATCATCTTTCTTTGCAGTAGTTGTAACGTTGTTTTTAGTCCTCCTTGCATGCAGATGTTCTTTTGCTTTGCAGTAATTATCAGTGTGTCAGTGGTTGCTGATGCATTTATTGCTTCCTCCAGCACAAATTTCCCTAAAGAATTTACTATATTGGGAAAACAGCTGTTTCTCCATGCCTCTGTTTGCATTTCATATGATTGCAATGCATGGCCAGCCTCACACTGAAGTTTCTTTAGCAGAAGTGAGGGTGATATGAAGTCTAGTTGTACATCAGCTCTGTGCAGGAAGCATATTAAACACACTCTTTATCTTTAAATCAAGAGCTCTAACATCACTGTGAGCAAGGTAAAGGTGCAGTTTCAAAGTTGTGGGGTGTAATTTATTTTGTTTTAAAAATAGCTGTTGTGTAATGATGCTCCAAAGCAGTTAGAAGTCATCAGGTATTTAGCTCCTCTGCTCTGTATTGAAGGTGGAAATATTTTTCTGCAGAACAGTTGTAACCATTATGTATATTACAGAGCAGTACTATCAAAGGTTAAAGTCAGAAATGTTTATAAATTCCCCTTTACTACTGCATTTGAAAAACTTTCCTGAGGAGGAGAATGTTCTGGTATTTTTTTCTTAATTCTTCTGTTGTCAGTCTCACACTTTTCTGAATAAAAACTTGCTCTATCAAAGATAGCCACAGCAAATCCAACCAGTTGGAGACAGTGTTTCTGATATAGTCATGTAGCCTGTGGACTTTATCTCTGCTGACACCTTTTATGAAACATTTGATCAAATTTTGCTATTTCTAATGGGTTTACTTCCTAAAAATTATTGAGCTTGGTTAATTTTTGTGTGGAGTTGTGAGCACTCGGTCCCACTGAGGTTCTAGTCAAAGGAATGTAGCAGTTACTGTATTTTCATTTTAAGAAGTATTAAAGGACAAAGAAGTGTTTAATGCTGGGCTGGATGGGGCTTTGAGCAACCTGGTCTAGTGGGAGGTGTCCCTGCCCACAGCAGGGTGTTGGACATGGGTGATCTTTAAGGTCCCTTCCAACCCAACCCATTCTAGTATTCTGTAATTCAAGATAAAAATATATATATATCTTGTTTACATATATATAAAGATATGTATTTCAAGACAGAAGATCTGGAGAGATTTAGTACTTAGATTATAAAGAGATACATGCTTAAGAGAAGGCAGGTGGTAACACATAAATGCTTTCTGTGTTTTTTGGAGTCACAGTCCTGGTTTGTTTTTCAGACATTGTGCAATAGAGCATCCCTAATATAGCAAATCAATATCAAGACACTAGGATGTGGAACAGAAGGTGAATTCATCATTACAATTATGAGTTTTTTCCTGTTTATGTAACAGGCAAGATGTAGTAGAGGAAAGGGTATTGATTTGTTTCCATTTCATAGAGATAAGCATGTATGCATTGTATGCAATTTTGCAGATTCTTTTAGTATATATGCATATGTATGCATATGTGATTTCTATATTGAGTTAGACTTTGAAATTGTATGTGGCATAAACTGAAGTAAATTAAACATTTGTAATGAAAATACTGTTTTGAAATTGACATATTTTATTATTTTTAGGATAGGACAAACTATCTACAGAGGAAATTGAAATGCCAGCTATTTAGACTAAAAGAGCAAAAAATACCACTGGCATATGTAAAATATTCATATTATTTTTTATCCGTTCAGTCAAGTTCAGGCACAGTGACAGTTGACTGTGTGATGCTGTTTTGTTTACAATTGTATTTTTAAGAAGCTGTGACTATTGGTCTAGGACTTCTTAATGGGCAAAAAGATTTCTTCAGTTTTGGCTTCACCATTTATAAAGTCATAGCTAATAGGAAAGAAAGGCAAAACTGACTTCAACAAGGACACTCTAGCAGGGGTCACAGACATAGTCGTGGCTGCCAGAGCTTGGATTGCAGGCAATCAGATGTCCTTGTCACATTCTGCGCTTGATGACCAGCAGTTTGGGTTGGATTATTTATCACACCAACAGCACTAAATGTTGCTCTGATATTACAGAAAAATGGCACAAAGTAAAACAAAGAAGAAAGAAAAGCCTTAAAATGAAGTAATTCATGTGAGATTTTTACAGACAAAACACACTGATTATTTTCCAAGTGTAAATCATAGATATGTATATATTTGCAAATGTGTATGTATATTTGCATAGATGTGTGCAGCCAAAGAGAGGACATTTTAAGAACAAGTGCTCGAGTGTGAGGAGAGCATGTAGGACATTTGTTATTTTCCTACAGATTTGTTATTTTTCTACAGAACGTTGGCTATTTTTCACATAGCTCAGCAGCTTCCAGAATTACTGGGTGTCACAGAAAAAGATTGTTTATCTTTAGGATTTCCCTGCCAAGCACATGGCTTTCCCCAAAATATTTATTTTTTAAAGAGTAGATAATCTATAAAACATGAGTTTTCTAAAGCTGCACAACTATAACTGCATTAAGGACATATGTGGTGGTGTCCTCTCTATTGAAGAGGGTGATCAGATGCCTGTAGTGCCATCAGTGGTAGCTGAGAGCAGGTACTGTGTTTTCACAGCCTTCAAAGTCTTCTTAAAACTAGGAAGGCTATAAATATTTATGTCCTTTTAGCACTTCTATTACAGTATTATTTCTTGCCGCAGTTACTCACATTTTAAATTTTTGCTACTGTACAGCTGAATGGATCAGAAACTACAAAAACACTTGAAGAATTTCTTAAGAAATGAAAAGGATGTGATGTGATGAATTAGATTCTCACTATCTCTCACTCCTGGAAAATATAGGTTAAATGAAAGTCGAACTCTCAGAATGTTCTCTTTCCTGGTCTAAACAACATTGCTGCCATTTAGGCCTTGGTATTTCAGAAATAATCACTAATGCCTTGTTAGCAGAAAGCCATCACAATAACATAAATCACATCAAAATGTGAATGCGAATCCAAATTAGGTTTCTTAATAATAATTATGTATAGACACCTTTGCTTGAATAATTGAAGTACAGGAAACCATTTTCATTATGTAGTCTATGTGCACTGAAGGAATGAATCCTAAAATAGCTGACATTTAATTCTCTGTAAATTCCACACCCTGTAAATGCATGCCTGAAAGCAAAAGGAAAAAGGGAAAGGGTATGAAAGGAGCACTTGCCAGCTTTGTAATGTATAATAATATAAACTTTACACGAAAAACTAAACTTTGCATGTGAACATTAAATACAACTTCCAAAGTATTTTGGATGTTACACTTTTAAGTCTCTGTCTTCTAAGCTCAGCTGCTGATAGGCATGGTTCTGTGTTTACAGCATAAGCCCTTGTGTTACTCAGCAGTACCAGGTTATCTTGAGCAGGCTTGGGTTCATTGTCACATTGTGTCACTTTAGCCAGAGGGGCAGTCTGGGTTCAGCCTGGTACTGTTTTCTTGGTCATCGTTCTGCTGCTTGTAGGAAGATGAGTACTCTCAGTTGTGGTAAAACACTGGAGTGTTGAGGATCCAGCATCACAAATGCTAATGTAAATTCTACCTGACAGCATTTTTTTCCCCCCAAAAAATGGATTGTCGAGAAAGACAGTCGACAATTGTCAAAATTGTCAACACTATACCATGTTTTGCATCACCCTTGTTGTCATAAATACTTAAGTCAATGAAAACTTATCGAAACAACTATGAGCAAAGAAAGTAGAACACTGAGGAAAATGTTTAGCATAAGGTTCTTTTTTTTTCTCAAAAAAAGATAAGAAAATAACAAAGACTAAGGGGATAACACTGCTTCTGCTCAACATGTTATCTTCAAAGTAACTTACAGTGCTTCAGAACTATTCAAAAATATCCCTGACCTCTTCCAATTTAACAGATCTTGTACAGTGTTCACAATCTTGTAGTCAAGACTTTCTGCTTTTTTTCCAAACAAGCCCTTTCACCAGGTCTTCAGTCTCTTTCTTGCATGTGCCAATTCTTCCTCCTCTCACATGCAATTTACAACTTTGATTCATGTGCAGGTGTTCCTTTCCAGCTAAGTGGTGTGGATCTAGCCTTCAGCAGGGACACTGGTGCACTGCTCATTTGTCACTATTATTATTTCTAGCAACCAGATGGCTGAGTCAAAATTTATACACCTGAACAGACCTACAGAAATGAATGGGGCTACATGTGTGGAAAGGCGTTATTTTGTGACTGATCTCTGTAAGTCAGTAAAAGTTTTGCCATTTACTTTAATAAGGTTCTATTCTAGCCCTCACCAGCCAGAACGGTCTGAGCAGTGGAAGACCATTATTCCCAACCTTTTAAACTCAGTGCCTGAATGAAGAGAGAGAATAAGTAATTTCTCTTTTTTTTTTTTTTTTTTTTTTTTAACTGGAAACAGTAAACTTACCAACAGTTCTTGTACTGAGAAGGAATCTAAGCCTTATGTATTGTTATACTACTGATGGCTGATTCACAGTAGATTTAAACATGCCTCTTAACTATCTTTATTATTAATTAAAAAAAAAAAAGTTGCTTACTTTTATCCTGGATTTAACTGTTCAGTAAGGACAGTCTCTGAATAAAATGGTCTTCAATGATGACATAATGTGACTTTCATCAGAATCTCTGTATCTTGTAAGCTGTCTGTCAGCATAGAGTGCGCATTTCAAATCAGAATAGTTATTTTTAATGTCATCATATACTAAAATAATCCATCTTTTCCTAGCAATTATTAAAAATCTATGGTCTTTGGTTAGATAACTGTCATCTAAATATTTAATCTATTGATACATTAAATAGATTTTTATTCCTATAACTTTGCCATGCTTTCATTTCAAGCCACTGAGTATCTCAGACTAGTCAAAGTATACCTAGGCCATTTTAGCTTCTATTTCTCGTTCCAATTTTATCCCTACTTAAACTGTTTCCATCAGTGACCGTGACTGCTGGAGTTTAAAAAAAAAAAAAAAAAAAAAAAAGTTGACATCATTAAGTAAGGATGTAGTAAATGCCCTACATATGTGTAGGTGTGAAGTAAGGCAAAATCTGAAAAATAGCAAGAGCCATTAATATCTCAGTCTGAGGTCTAAAAGTAATGGTTGGCTTTAGACTAACCAAAAGAAAACTGACAAAAAATAAAATGTCTTTAATTTAGAGTTTGGAAGCCTGAAATTGTAGCCCGTATTAAATTATTATAATAATATGATGGATTCATATAAATAGGAAAAGAGTTGGCAAAACAGCTAGGAGCTTCATCAGGATGAAAGGTAGCTAAGCTGTTTGTGAAGGACTCCACTCAATGAAGTTAGGAAGCAGTGACATTCAATAGTTTAAAATAGCCAGCAGGATTAGCTTTGAATTGATGAACTTTGAACTGGTGCAAGTAACAGAACACTGGCTAATGGGTACAGCACCTTTAATGAGAAAGTCTCTGCCATAAATCTGTGAGTGGGTGTCCAGGAGTAAATGAGATGTTCTTCATTCCACCAGTTCTATAGAGAGAAATGAGCCATACTGGGACGGTGCGGATAGGACACTGAGCTGACAGCTGCTGTCCCAGCAGACATTCCCTGGGAAAATCCACCCAGATGTGTGGGGTCCTTACTGCCTGCATATTCTTGAAGGAAATATTTAGGTAAATGTTTTCATGATAAGCATAGAAGACTCACATAATAGCAGATTATCTTGTATTGAAAGGGACACATGGGGATCACAGAGTCCAGCTCCTGACTCCACATAAGCCAACAAAAGAGTTATACCATTTATATAAGAGATTTATCCAAATGCTTCTTGAACACCTTATCAAACCCGATAATAATGGACTGGAGTAAACATAAGCAGCCCATCAGGAGTTTATGCCTTTCAACTATATCTTGAATTATCCAGATTTTCATATGTGCAGGCTACTGATAGCTTCAGGTGTACTGTATGGAGCAGGCAGTTCCTGGGGAAGAAGGAGCAAGCTCTGAGGTTTTGATGGGGGCAGAGGAACCAAGGTGCTGGGGAGGTGCAAGGGCAGGCTGAGGCTCCTTTCAGCTTGTTTCACAACAGCTCTTAGCAGCAGAGTGGCTTCGGGAACAGAGCCGAGTTTCCAGGAGTAGTGAGAGGGCAAGGGTGCCCTGACATGTTAGAGAGGAGATAACCATTCCGGGTCAGAGGTAGGAAGGGTATTAGAAAACAGGCACTTTTCCCATTTTTCCTTGTATTACCTGCATAGAGCATTAACATAAACTCTTGCTGAATATCAGAATCCACCTTACTCACCAGGGATCCATCTGGATGTGTCCAAAGCACAGGGACTGGAAACTGAAGTGACAAAGGGAGGTGCATGGTACATCTTCCATATTGGGTATATAATAGCTGCCCTACCATCTAGGAGAAACCTTACAGGAAGCCTATACAGTTCATTTCATTGTAAAGTAGTACGGGAGGCATTCATGGAAAAACATTTTCACACCAAAACATTATCCAAGATTTGTTATTTGATTCAGTACTTGAGAGGTGTGTATGGAGAGTAGGTGGGAAAGGCAGAAGTTGATGCAAACATCAAAAAATTGGATTTTGAAGTCTTGCAAAGGGTACGAAGCATAAAGGTTACAACTTAAACTTATACCTTAGGATAAGGTGTAGATGAGTCATGATCTTTGTATTTTATGTGTAGTAGTCCCTGAGCTTTTTTCAGACTGGAATCATGGAAATAGTAAATTCACAGCCTGACGTAAGGTGGAGGTAAATAATAAACAGTGGGAAAGGAGGATTCACTTTCCTCTTAAATCATCCAGAGCATGACATGCCTAAGTGGAGGTAATGAAAAAGCAAATTCAAAAATAAATAAATAAAAGAAAAGGCAAATGAAAATAATGAGAACTGCATTTTGTCTTTTAATAGCTGTTAAAATAGCTTCACACAGACTTCTGACAGCAGCTCAAACATCATAGCCACAGCAGTGAGTCAGATGAGATTAAAATTAAACAGTGAATGAGAATGAGAAACAGTAGCGCAGCAGTTTAACCTGACGCTAGGGCAACATTTGAAGAAATAACAGGCTTGAGTGGTCCAGCGAATAAGGTTATCTGCTGGCAGTCAGCTGTACTGTTCAATGTAGTTTGTGCTTTTGGTAATGAGTTTCCTTGGTGATTCATTGGCAGGTAATCCATGGAGGGAAATGTGAAAGAATAGCATAGAGCATCCTGAAGCCAGGTGGCATACTCCAGTGATAAACACTGCTTCAGGACTGTAATAATGTAGAAAACTGGCAGACATAAAAGCTCTTCTCAGCTCTAAAGGCATTGAAATATGCCAATTTTAGGAACAAAATTTCTTATGAGCCTTCAAGCCATATGGAGCATCAACATGTTTTCCATCATCTGCCTGTCAGTTTAAAGAGAAGTAGTAAATTTGTAAGACAAAGTAATTCAGCAAATTTTGCAGGAGCTGTGTGCAAGCAAAAAGAGACACCCTGTAATCCTTAGCATATTTACAAAGGGCAATTTTAACAGGCTTCATGCTTTAAACTGACAATAAAATAAGAGCTAAATAATTTTGAAATTTGCAATTGTCATGTTCTGAAGCCTGATTACACCTCGTGTGATAACTCTTACCAGCTCTGGTCAAGTGTTTAAGTGGAATCCAATTAACTTTCTTTCCTATGGAAATGATATGGTATTATTGCACTGTGTGTGTTTAATTGGATGCAAGCTTGCATTGTGTGGAGCCTGTCTGTGACTTGATAAGGTTTGAAAAAATCTAATTTCTTTCAGGTTTAAATGAGGGTAGATTGCTGCTGTATTACATTCCCACCTGCTTCATAAAGATATGTGACTGTGGGGAGGAAAGAAGCTTGTTAGTAGCCATGCAGAGGGAAAAGCCAGGATCAATAAATCTGAACCTGGGAGTGTTCAGACAGCTGTGAATTGCAAATGTAGCAAGCAGCGTATATTTTTAATTTTTTTGCTAAGTGCAGCTGCATTTGCCTTGATTAGTACATCTTTATTTACATTCCAGCTGAATGTAAATCCCTTAACTGAGAATGAATTGGGAGGTGACATTAGGACCACATCTGTGGAAGAGCAATCACATCACCCACTCTGTCCTCATGGATACAGAGAAAGGGACAGGTATATTCATATCTAACTACCCTGCAAGGTGCCTGTTTAGAGGGAAAGGTAACTAGTGGCAAAGTGCCAGTCACTGTAAGCATCTTAGCACTTTCTCAGCTCAGGAGTGCAGTCTGAGCAGCATGAATGTGGCTTTTGGCACTATGGTAGCTGTGGGTAGCAATGGGTGCTGATCAGTCTGAACATCCGCACAGAAATACGCATGTGTTTGGTTTGCAGCACCCTTATTAATTCATAACTGTAACTATCTTAGAATCTGCTGAAAGCAGGTGGATTCCAAGTCCATTGCTTTGTCCCCTTGGTGAGCTCTCACATTGCCAAGCAGTAGTTTTCTGCTTCTGTCATTAATTTATAAGTATAAATCAAATGGCAAATCAGCTGCATTGCATTATACCAGTTGCTAGATGACAGAACATAAGCAAGACTTTTGGTGAAAAATCATGCAAAGAGCAGTCAGTGTGTTCTAAGCTAAGGACTTAATAGCTCTCTGATGATGATGAAAGTTATTATTCAGAGAAGAAAGTGTTTCAAAGTGAAGTATGTGGAAATTAAAACACTAGGTGGTACTGCCATCTGATTTAATTTATAATCTCTTCATCGCAGTGAATGAGTGAATATTATATTTCCAATTCAGTAGGAGTAATCTAATGTGCTGTGAGATTGGCTAATGATTCTCAGATATTCCATATTCTCCAAAGCTTTTGTCTTTACATCTGCTCTATATATGAATTTACATTTTAATTAAAGGGTATAAATGAGTGATATTAAAGACTAGAATAGCGAACATAATTTTCATATCCTCTCAAGTGTGATTTTAAACACTGGATTAAATCTACTGAATAGCTTTAAAGATAAAATCAATTTATTATTTTTCAGCTTATTCAGCAGTTGTTCTATTTTAATTAAGAACTTAAAATTATTTGTTATAAAAGAATACAGTTTAAGCTACATTATTGTAACATAGCTACTACACTAAAATGTATGCATGACTTTCTGAATCTGTAAGAATTTGTGATCTTACAGTGTCACCAAAGATATTAAAGCTAAAACTTTGATTATGTCTAAGGGTCAAAAAGTACACCAAGTTTCACAAAAACTACTGCATGATAACTTTAATACATTTTTATTCTATCTCTTTCATAAATTTCTGACTGAACAGTAAAAGCATAAAATCATAACATTGATTAGATAGTAGAATAGCAGAGAAAGTTAACTATTGTTTAAGAGACCTCATCGCAGTCTACAACTTCCTCGTAAGGGGGTGTCGAGAGGCAGGAGACCTTTTCTCCATTAACACCAGTGACAGGACCTGCGGGAACGGGGTTAAGCTGAGGCAGGGGAAGTTTAGACCTGACATCAGGAGGGGGTTCTTCACAGAGAGAGTGGTTGCACACTGGAACAGGCACCCCAGGGAAGTGGTCACTGCACCGAGCCTGTCTGAATTTAAGAAGAGATTGGACTGTGCACTTAGTCACATGGTCTGAACTTTTGGGTAGACCTGTGCGGTGTCAAGAGTTGGACTTGATGATCCTTAAGGGTCCCTTCCAACTCAGGATATTCTATGATTCTATGAATATACAACTAATATATGTTTTCAGGGTTTCCGGATGGCCCCAGTGGAGTACTTTTAAGACCCCCACTTTAATTTTCTCTCATCCAAGGAAGTTCTGACCAGGATCTCCAGAAATTTTGGTAGAGGTCCATCAAGTTGGCCGCATCATATTCACTCTTTTGTTCCCATCTTAAAAACGTTTATTCTACACAACTTCTCCTTAAAGGCTTTTTCTTTATTTTCCTGTCAGTTTAAAAGAGATCTCTTATGTTCCAGTGATGGATTCTGTCTACAAAAATAGGGGATAAAAATCCCCTATTAATCATTCAAATAATGAAGGAAACTAGTAGCATCTAAGGCAACTCATCTGTGAAATTCTTTGTTTGTATTCCTTCTAAGATATAGACTTTCCTCCACAGCTGATGCTTCTAGGATGCGTGGTTTAGTTCCTCTTCCCAGAGAAGATCATTAGTGTTTCTTTGACTTGATCCAGATTAGAGTCTGTTTACCCCTATGATAATAGAATTTACTGACATGTGTCGGTAAGGCCTCTCTTTTCCCATCTCTTTAATACAAATCTCTTTAGTACAAACAGTTCCTTCCTCTGTTTCTCTAAACTTCTGGTATGACAATGTTTAATTTTTATCATGCAAAGTGGATTTTGACTGATGCACGATTTTTATTTCATTCAAAGTCATTCAAACAAAACGAGAGAACATCAAAATTATCCGACACTCATAGCATGTTTACCCATCATTTTATACTACCTGTGCCACCCATGTCTCTTGTTTAATTGATTAAACTTATTTTTTCATGTGTGTGCTGGGTACTCTTTACATGCGAAACTGGATTAAGAAAGCTGAATTCATTTTTTCATTGGAATACATCTGCTTTAAGTTTTTGGGAAATATGGATCAGACCTTCACTGTATTGTGTGTCCCATGAGTTGGCCAGAAAAAGTTCAAGAAGTTGCAGAATCCATGCTTTTGCATCAAATGCTGCTGTCTCAATCAAATCTTCAAAATGAGGTTTTATTAATAATAGAGAAAGCAATGGGTATGAATCAAATAGTGAAGATTTTCACTTTGAGGTTAAAAACAGCTTTTACAGTTAGTATTTACAGTATTCTTTTGCTCTGTGTCATTAACAAGTATGGGTTTTCATGGGATTAAAAAAAGGCAGATCAGTGAATCAGTGATTTTTGCCTTTCCTGAGAAAGGTTAGAAATGTTATTTAATCTGTTTTACTGCAGAAAGACATATTAAGAAATAAATGAGTGAGGAAGTAGAAACAGATTAAAAATTAACCGATATTATGATTATATATGCATATATATTGCAAAAATAACTTACTTGCATTTGTTTCTTTTGTCTCTTTTTTTTTTTTTTTTTTTTATCTTATGTAGTTTTTCTAACTCTGCCTTCCTCTAACTTGTAGTAGGTAATTTTAGAAAGGTTACGCTTATCATACAGTTTGAAAAGCTAAGAAACTTCTGGTTGGGAGTTCATTTTATATAATCAGAAAAATATTTATGTGAAAAAGAAAATAATGTCAAACCATAAACTGTTTCACACATCTTTTTGCTGAATATAATAAACTTCTTTTTATTCAGCTCTGCTGTTCTAGTAAAGTGCATAAGAGGGCAGCAAAGAAGCTCCTAGAAGTAAAAATGCTTTTATTAAGGAAGAAATATAAACTAATATCCATTTTCACTGGAAAGATTTAAATTATAAAGTGACTGAGAAATAATAATTATGAAGCTAGTAGAGAGAACATTCCTGGAAATTTGTTTTTCTACATTCAGAGTCATCTTCCTGCTACATATTTACATCACTGCTAATAGGATTATTGGAATACAGTCAAATAATACTTTTTGCATTATAGTCATACCCAGTGAAAAATAATGTGGCTTGGAGAGTCACTGAAGACTTGTTGAATAAAACACATAAATAATGCTGTGAAGAGAAATCCAACCCCCAAGTCATCTCTCCCTGGGAAGTCTGCCAGGTTCTTTTGGACATTGTGCTCTCTGCTCTTTGACACAGTGGCTCTTGCTGTCCTAAATCAGGGTATGTGTCAACATCTGGCAGCTGGAAAGCATCTTCAGTTTCTTCCCTTCCTGAATCACTGCTTGATCCACTCTGTCATGACGCAAAACCAAGCTGCCTCCTTTTCTTATCCCTTCATCCTTCTTTTGGAACATCAAGTGAAAGTGGGGTGAAAGTCCTTTGATGGGTGCTGACGTGGGCTGCGAGTGGGTCAGGGCTTCCCTGCACATCTCCGCACCATGGCTGCACCCACGGCTGGGGACCTCTGCAGTCCAAAATGAGAGATCCACTGGGTTAAAGTACCTCCTGGTTCAGGCAATCCAATTGATTTTTCATTTTTGGAAACATCTCATAAAATGCTGCACTACAGGAGAGTAACTTGTTAGCAGTGTGCACCCTCTGCTTCTGATCTCTTTCTGTGCTGACCTTACCAATACACCCTTGTTTCAGCTTCCTACTTGAGTAGCTCAAAATATCATGTTGTATCTTTCCTAAATTGTTGAATATATTCTTAAACTCACCAGGTAGATTGAATATACCATCATTGATTAGTCTAAAAGGCAGCTGTGGAGAATTAGCACTTACAGATTGATTGATTTATTTTATACATCCTGTATTTGCAACTTTAGGCAACACTTTAATGTATGCAATGAAATTAATCTCTGCTTTCCCTTCTGATGCTGGTCTATACCACCAGTTTTGAACTATCTGATGCTATATGTTTAGAAGGACTGTGCAGTAAAAATGACCTTGCTTTGCTTTTTACTGCAGCTACTGGAAACTTTTGTTCATATTAAATAACAGTGGGAAAGAAAAAGAAAAAAAAAAAAAGGAAGAAATTATAGAGGAAGAGACACTAATCAAAAGTAGTTGTTGGAAATCTTGGTTCATTAGTCTCTCTTTTACAACCATAATCTGGGAATTTATTGCAAAAAGTAAAAACAAACAAAAAACAAACAACAGAAATTTGAACTCACAGGTGGAGAACCAAAATTATTTGATGAGATGTATGAAAGAATCACTTTTCCTGGCCTATATTTTGTATCGCCTCAAAAAGTATAAATACTATGAATGAAATCTTGAATATGAGAAGTATCACACATCTGTTACACAAGTGCACCCTGTGGTAAATAATTGCTTCTAGTCCTATTGGCTTTAAAAGTTCTCTTTGTTGGTTGTTGGTTTGGGTCTTTTTTTTTTTTTTTTTTCAGCTGTGGGTTGCTGCCTTTTTTTTTTTTTTTTTCCTGAAAAAAAAATCAGAAGAAAAGTTACCTTACATCAAAGTTAAGAGAAAAATGATAAATGAGCCCATATGGATTACATTAAAATTCAGGAATAAAATGATTATATGTTCTTTCAGTTAAATTCACCAAGCAAAAGAAATTGTATGACAATATAATTTGAGTCCTTTTCTGTGTATGTGTTCCTGTAGAACTGTTTTTCATTTGAAAATGTGCTGTAAGTAAGTAATACAACAGGGGAGCAGTGTTTGTGTTCAATAAATGATTAAATGTCATTCTATTCCCTGTATTTTTCCAGCTGCAACATATCTGTTGACCAAGGGAGATAAGGTTGTTCCTTAACTTTGGGCTAGACTATGACAAGATGCTGAAGGAACATGCAGGAGAGGTGATAAGGTTGAAACAGAGATAGGCAGCTCAAGGTGGAATATATGCTCTTGCCTAAACCTATGTGAGAATAGTATTTGTACTTCTTGTAAAATGTAAAAATCTTCTTGAAGATGTTTACATACCCACCACCTACTTCACATGCCTGCAAGAAGGCAGCCTGGCAGCTTTACAGACAATTCCCCTTTTGTCCTACATGGAGGCAGGTTGCTGAATGTATTGCTCTGAAGGGGTGCTATTTTTCATCAGTGTTAGAATTAGAAACAAAATTAGTTTGATGAACAGCATAAATTGCATCCCATAATATTTAGTTATTTAGATTACCTTTATTTAGGTAATACCTGTTGTTTAATACAGCAAAACTATGGGTAGTTTAATGTAGCAATACTCTAGGTAGTATTTACTATCTATATATATACATTTAATAATAATAGCCTTACAAAATCACTGTAGTCTAATATATATACTATAAAATATTGCTTATCTAGTACTGATTCTGTTATTATTGTTCTTCTACATGTTCAGCCAGTTGGATTAGATTTTTCTCTAAGACTGAATATAATCAAAATTATTTTATTGTGACTGTGGTTAAACTTTTTTTTCTATGAAAAATCAAAGCATAGTCTTGTCCACATAACCAATCTTGTTTGCTCACTATGGTTTGAAAGATATAGATATCCTACAGTTATGAACCTATAAAGGTATTTGTCAAATAAATAAAAATAGGCTATTTTTCAGATACCAGGTATGTTAATAAAAAGTAATTATGTTGACTGAAAATAAGCAAAAGCTCTATCCAGCAGACATACATTTTTTTTCCATCATTCTCAGTAACAAATGCCTTTTAATACAGTGGAAAATTACTAGACAGGTCTGAAATAACTAAGCAATTACTGCAGGCTTTGTTTAAAATTCCTCAAGAGAATGTCACAAAGAAAATGATTACCATTATTTCAACAATGGGTACAGTATGACAGTTTCACATGAAAAATAAGCTCACATTTAACTATCAATTAGCAGCTTTTGATACTCTGAAATTGTTTCAGCATTAATGTATTGATTCATGTATCTGTCTAAATATACCTGCAGAAAAATGTGAAGAAACATAAGGTCTTAAATACTGCATTTTAAATGAGGATATTGCTATAGAACTTGATTCTTGTTTAATAATCAATGTACCAGCCTCATTTTTTATATAGCCTAAAAATGTGGCTTATTAGCAGGTTCTTTTTCTCCCAGAAATATTGTCATTCAAAGCAATAATTTAGGAATTGTAAAAAAGAAGTGATACACTAGGTGTCTCATTTTTTTGGTTGCAAATCAGATTTTGAGTTCAAAATTAGCATTTAAAAAGGGACAAGGAAGCTTTATTTTGGCCTTTTGTACCAAATATGCTTGGTACCAAATACATTGAGGCACCACTGAAAGTCTGTGCTCCATGCTGAAGGGGTCTTACAGTATGCATCGCTGGAATGCCAAAACCAGAACATTTAAATTTAGGGAGTTAAACCTCAGCTCCTTCCTTCATCTTCTGTAGCACGTGATTCAGTGTTGGGACATAACAGGAAGGATTAAAGGTTCCTGCACAGGATACACATGCCCAGCTTATCAAGGAGTTTCAACCTCAGAGTATTTCGGTTATTAAATAGAGGTAACTGGGAACAGGTGTGGGTTTTGTGCCACTTAGCACATCTCTAAATATACGGAGCTAACATGCACTGGGGTGGTGGGCACTAGCATTGACAGCAGTGCCACTCCACTGTGCAGGATAAGGTTAAATGTTTCTCCTTTCTTCTAGGTGAATTCTCCTGGCGTATTTCCTCAGTAAGTAGCCTACAATTTTAGTTTTCAGGAGAAAGACTGCCAAAACTCCCAGCTAAATAAAAAACAACCTTTGCTTCTTTGATTAAATCATCCCCTCTGCTCACTAAGGTGGGAATTGTGCATTGTTGTGATAGTTCCTCTCAAAATAATGCACATTGCACCGAAACTTTAAAAGATATGATTCCCACTTTCATCTACCACTTGTATATCCAATTTCTTGAACACCCTGCTGTGCCCTGAACACTCCCAGCTATTCAAAAGCTGCTGTAGTTGTTAAAAACAGTAACTATGAAAGCCAGTGGAGCAAGTGGGAGAATAACAAACTTATAAATTACAGAGTTTATATGTAGTGGTGACATACTGTCAACAGCAACTCACAACATGTTCCCTATGAAGATTTGACTTGCCCTGTGATTTTTATCTCAAGTGAACAATTCCTTAGGGCTGAAAATAAAAGTAATTCTGACTTGTCAACTGCTAACACCTAAAATCACCACAGTTTTTACTGTGACAGAGAAATGTTCTCCTGATGCTTGTGTCAGAAAGTTAACTAACATTAAGACCTAGATCCATAAAAGCACTGCCATGCAAGTGTTTAAGACCAGGCTGGATGGGGCTTTGAGTAACCTAGTGTAGCGCCAGGTGAAATTAGATGATCTTTAAAGTTCCTTCCAACCCAAGCTGTCCTATGATTCTAAGAAAATCTGTGTCTAAAAATGTACGTGGGACAATTATCAGGAAAGCATTCTAAATATTGTTTGAAGCTTTTGTATATGATTTGGTAGGTAGAAACAAGTCAGAGAGTTAGGCCCCTATGGTCTAGCATCAGTGCCACAAATCACACTATATATATAATAAATTCTAATTTAGACTTTCTAACCAAACAAGTGAGGCTTTGGATCCCTTCACAAAACAGATGATCCAAACAGAAGAGCAACTGAAAGGATGTGATTACAGGTCTATTGTGCTTTTTAAATTTTTCCCATCATCACCTCAAATAAGCATTTCCATACTCAGCCTTTTCCTCTCTGAGAAAAGAGAAAATAGGTTTTCAATTAATCTAATCAGTTCTATAATACTAATACCATGAAGTAGCATGTATGTATACTGTCATACTTTCAAAGTCTGCCTATTTATTTTGGAGTTGTATTGTTTGTAAGGGTGCTCTAACTGACAGGATAGGTATGAACAAGAGGTTTCTGGCCAAATGTTTAGGTTTTATATCTGGAAACAGATGTACATTCCTTTGTTTTTTCATATGCCATTTTCGTCATTTGTCAAGTGTATTAATAAAAAACACTTTGCAATCTCCTAAAAACATGTAATATATGGGGAGCAACTGTCTATCCCAAGGATTTCTGCCCATAGGTCGTCTCATATACATTTTACTGGGTACCTGCCAACAAGGGGTTGCTAACAAGGAGAAAAGAGATTTCTGTGCTTTGTATGTGGAAATTTTATTTAAACCATTATTTTGTTTATTCTCTGTTCTGTTGCTGTATGAAGGAACTGTGAACTCATATCAGTATTAAACAACTGTGCTTTAAAAAAAGAAAACACTCTGTAAGTCATGTACAACAAGCTGTTTTCACTCTCTTTATTGCTCTTTTGATATTGATGTGCTCTAGTTTGGCAAGGTCTTATAGTACCTCTTTCTTTGGTTCTTCATTGAAAAACCATTCCTGAGATTTAGAAAAAAAAAATCTTTTCTGAAAAATTTGTTTGCACGTTATTATAGATTAAACAGGGTTAGTTTTCCTGATCCTATTCTTTCAATTTGCTTTTTTTTTTTTTTTCAAACTCATACAGGTTTCTTTACTCCCTTTTCAAGGTTTAAATGATGGTTAACTATGAAGGAGACAAAAATAGACAAAGTAATTGCCACTGGTTCCTTTGTCTCATTGTGCCATGCTGTGCTATAAATGTATTTAATCTGGACAGAACCAAAGGGGTAAAACCCAATCTAATAGCTATCAATCAAAGGCAGGAAGCCTGCAAGACTGCAGCTCAGACTCAAATCTAGTGAAGGGGGAAAAAAATAAAAAAAGGCAGTATGACTAAGATCATGAGTTTTTAGGAACACAAGACTAGAAGAAACCGTTAGGGTCATCAAGTCTCTTTGTAGGTGCCAAAGCACAGAGATCCTTTCATAGACACACCTAGATTTTCCTTAAAAACAATTATGTCTTTTTGTTCTTACAACTCCAACTGAAATCTTATTATGGCTTCCAGTCAAAATTTATTCGTGGGCAGTTTAATCACTGATGCTTTCATCTTAAGCAGCTTGTATGTTCTCTTTGTATTTATACTTTTTCATTCAACGATATCCATGAATATTATCATTACCTATCATTTTGCTGTAACAAGTAATCAAACTTGTTTTCCCTTTTCCTAACCTCTCACAAAGGTCTGTAACATTCTTGGAAGACAGCAGGATTTTAAAGAACAGTGAAAATGATTTAATGCTTTTCTTTTCATCTATTCTGACTCAGTTTAAGTGTTTTTCAGTTCAAGTATCTTTGTCTGTTTGTTTGTTGTTGTTTTGTTTTGCTTTGTTTTACCTTCCTGGAACTGGATGGAATGGACAGAAATGCGTGCTGTTTTTCATATGGTAATTTGTTAACTTCTCATTCCATTATTACTTTCTTCTTGCCTGGGAGTCATTGTTCTTGCATATTCTGCAACCATGTATTTCTAATGCTTATTCTTTCACTATTATTTATTTCAGAAGTGTTACTTTTACGCATTTAATCTGATAGCAAGTAAACTGTCATAGCTTCTGAACCTTTAATCCTCAAAAATATCAGTTTAGAATTTTCTGAGAAACTTTCTACAGTATTAATTAACTGATCATAGCTAAAAAGTTGAGAAGGCCGTGTAGCTCTGACAACTTTACTATCCTCAGCTAAGAATCTTTGCAGATAAAATAATAAAAAAAAATATAATAATGAAATTCATGCTTTTCTTACAGTGGAACGTAACATCATTTTACTATGTATATTTTGATTATAACAATTAATTTAAAATGCCAATTTTTTACTGTTTCCGAGTATATGCTTAACCTTGCATATGCTATAGATCACCTAGATTGGGAATATCTCCACAAGATTTAATCTTGTATGGGTGTGAACATTAAAATTCAACTCTGAAGCAAAAAATATCTGAAAGAATCTCACTGTCTTGTTTATTCGTTAATAAACTTTCTGGACTTCAGTCAAAATTTAAATAAGGGATGCTAAATGCTTATGAGATAATCAGAAATAACAAATCTACACAAAGTTTGTAAAATCTAAAGCAGCTTCTGACTTTAATTCATTTGAACAAGTCAGAACACAAAGTTGGCAGGTCTGCAAAAGTATGGCAGTGTCTTAACTGCCTCAACTGTTACGTGGACACATTTCCTACACTATTTCTCTGTAGTGTATAGAGAAAGTGTCTCTTGCAGAATGGGGGTCTAAGGGACTGTTCATAAATTTATGAAACACAGCAAACTTGGTAAGTTTACTTCTACTATTGCATGTAAATTGGGAAGAGTATTGTGTTAGAATTTTTACCATTCTATTTTTCCATTGGTCCTTGATGCACAATTGCAAGGCTTCTTAAAATGTTCTCAGTCTGAATCTCCTGGTTTAAAACAGCCCCTGCCATTGTAGAGGGAAAGTGGAATAGCTTTTGACTGAGAAGAGCACTTTAGAGAAAAGAAAATCATGGCTGAAATTCTGACAGATTCTGAAAGAAAAAGAATGACTATCAATGTTTTATGGATGAAGTTAGCTGAAAGACGTGGCAGAGAGAAGAGGTTGAAAGTAGTGTTATAACTCTTTGATTATCAATAGCATTTTTGCTCTTTGTTCTATTTAGTGTTGCTTAGTTTAACAGTAAAAAAAAAAAAAAAAAAAAAAAAATTACCTCTCTAGCTAAGAGGAGTCCAAACTTAAGTACCAGATCAGTATTTATGGAATAAATAAAAAATAAAAATTATAAAATGCACTTATCCATCTTGTCACAACACAATTGCTTAGATCAGTGTTTGTCAATTAATGTTTATTAAACCAATAGACCTTTTAGCTTCCGAGAGTTTCCTTGACATTTGATGTGGCCTGGAGAGAGGGAAGCAAAGATTGCCATTAACCGAAGAAAGAATAAAGATGAAACAGAGGCAGTACCAATTGAGGACTGAAGAAAAGAACTAATTTGAAGAAGAAATTGATTCATTATCACCAGTTGTTTTCAAAGAGTTTTCCTTCCTGCTCTCAGAACAGCTGGCACAGATATTTTTTTTCTTGTTTAAACTGATTCAGTGTTAGGGAGGAGAGCTAAGGCTCCACTCTTTTGGATTTAATACATTCTGTGTGAAAAAGGGAGTTTTATAATTACATTTTTGAGAAGGTAGACCATATTTGGAGCAGGACACTTTGTCTCTACTGTGTTTGTTTTGATAGAACTTGATAAATAAATAATGGAAGAGAACAGAGTATCAGTCTTTCTCTACCCAGCAGAGCACAAGTCACATAGATGCGAAGAAACAGGATTCCGAACTGTAGAGCTCACTCCTTCCTTCAATTCAGACAGTAATTGAGAGACAGCAGGAGATACAGCCTGACATAATTTTTTAAGTCAGAGCCAACGGTAACTACATCTGTGGAGAAAGTGGGGAGGAAACGGGGCATTCAGATTTCATCCAACAATTTGATCTAAGAGTGAGGAAGCTTTTCACTCAGATCCCCGTATTTCTAAATGTGTGGTGCTAACAAACCTGCAAAGAGCCCCGAAATTGCCTGCAGCATGAATAATTGTATGCTCTTGTGCTGAAGTGCTGAGAGGGAGCAGAAATACTCAAGGGAGAGATGATTTCTTTGACGTCGGGTTATGATAATCCTTTGTATGAATTCTGGTATTTCAGCTATCCAGAGATGATTCAGTTTCCCAAGTCTATCAGCTAGTAAAAAAATCCTTTGATTTAAAGTCAGATTGGTTGTTGCTTTCAAGCATAGTCAGTGAAAGCTGGTATAACTTGGAACTGCTGCAATTGTGCCAGATGCCACTACTAGTCACTGTTGTCAAATGGAGCTCTCATGCCATGTTTTTCCTACCAGAATGAGTGTAAGGCAACAGTAATGATGTATTCACTTAAAATCCTGTTGCCAGTTCTTTGCTCAACAGTTTAACAACTGTGTGATATCCAGCTTTCAGAATAAAGATAGTATTTCTGGGTCTTCTACATAGGAGTTTCCTATGCTTTATCTGTGTTCTGTTTGTTGTGTTTTGTTTTGTAGGCTTGTTTTTTGCATGCCTCTGGATAGGTAAAATAAGAAATGAAATGGTAGCAATTTTTATTTCTAGACTTTCCAGACAGGAGTTGCAGTGTGGATCTCTGCTGGCATCAAGGCTGTAAGCCTACAGCATCATTCCAGGAGTGTTTGTCATTGAGCCCCCACAAAACACAGCTATTTCACTGGTCTCCAAAAAAAAAAAAAAAAAAAAAAAAAGATGAATTGTACCGTATTGTCCTCCAAGGGCTTCTCATTAAAAGCACAGATAATTGTACAGATAATTCAATAATTGTTTCCTCTGTTACTGTTATTTATATACCTCATTAAATACATGTATGCAGTGCAGGTCAAATTTGCTTAATAGAAAAAATTTTGAAGAGGTAGGAGTGGTGTTAAGTTTCCATATTGAGTTTGTCCATTATACGCGAACAGTGTCCTTGAAGGCTCCTTCTCATTGTCACATTACCGGTGCATGTGTTTTGCCCTGGTTTATAAGTAGAATTTACTTTAAGAGCTTTTTTTTTTTTTTTTTTCTTCCATATAAATTTAAAAGAAGAAACAGTGTGCAAATATCTCCATGTTGCTGCAAAAAATGCCATCATGTTCTCTCTGCAACAAGGAAAATTGGAGTACTGTCAGCAGACAGGTCAAGGAGTCTGGTCAAAGTGCAGTCCAAAAAGCCTGAGAAAGTGAAGTCACTTACTTCTGTCCTACAAAGGGAACATCAGCTATTAACATCTGCACATTTGTTTGTTTTTACTGGGTGAAGGCCAGAACCAAAGCCACAGTAATCTCTAGTGGCTAGCTGAATTTGTAGCACAAGGGGATGTCATGCTACCTGTGTGGTAAAAGGAAGTGTACAGAGAAAATGCCAAGATACTTGGAAAGGTATGCTGAACTGGGCAGTGAAAAACTAAGAAATCCAGAAAAGACATTTCTGAATGCTAAGCCCACTAGTTTTTCATTGTTTTGTTTTTCTCTGGTTGATTGGTTTCCTCTTTTTTCCCCATTTATGTATAGGAGATATAACGTGAAAACTTCTATCTTATTGGGAGATGAAATGAATTAGTCTTTGAAGTACTACAAGAACAGTGCTCAGGATTATATTACATAGATCATTATTAAAGAACAGTAGCTATCATTATTCATTGATGGACTTAATTTGTGCATGGGAGATGTGGTAACAGTGCTGTTTGGTAACTTCACAGGTAAGCTATGAGGAAGTCCATCCCTTCACAGGTCTCATCTGCAGAAAACCTGTTAATAATTTCTCAGCATACAAAGATGCAGAGTCTTATGTTTGAGAAGTCATTGGAAAGTGGGACCACTGCTTTTCAGAAGCTCATCCAAAGAAAAATTATCAGAATACTTACAGACCACCTGTGCCTCTCTGCTAGTTTTCAGAAATTAACATGCTGCATGTCCCAAAGCATGTAACTCAAAATAGTTGCAACACTTTAATTAGCACTGAGCAGCACTAACTGGAGTTAAATGACATTTTATTACCTCTTTGTGACTAATTTTTCAGCCTTTGGCTAATTTGAAATAATCTTGCGAATATTCAGTCAAAGAAGATTTTTGGCAAAAATTCTAGAAAACAGACTTTCCTAATGATCTGCCATTCACTTCTAACAATATGCCTTAGACTGAAGTCTGCATAATGATTAGCTAGTTTTAGGAAGTGGCTACTAATAATTCAGTTGCAAGGAGATCCTTCAGTTAGCATATTTTATTATTACAACAAATTTTATTCATTTTCATACACACACATATTTCAGCAACAGACCTAATTTAAAAATCAGAGTTTATGTAAGAAATGAACAGCAAACAAAAGTACCTTGCTGTGACTGATTGCATTAGTTATAGTATTGCTTCAGATGTAATCAGGACTATTTGTCTTTCTGACATTACCACAATGATATGAGATACAGTATGCTAATATGCCTATCTTGGTTTACAAACTATTATTAGTCCTTTCTTTCTTTGAGTCTCTTAATTATTGACCATTGTTTAAAGTCATCCATCTTTGATCACATTTATGCAAATATTCGAAATTATTAATGATAGCGTCAATAGGCTCATGTTTATCCATTTATATCAAGAAAATATTTTTCTAAAAGGCTCATATTACCACTCTTGTTCACATGGAAACTTTTTCTGTTAATAAATCTAGCTTTTTGGAGGAGCAAAGAACTACTTCCACATGTGAGTTGCAGGTAGATACGTTAGGGAATTTAAATTATACATATGTACTTTATCAATAATACATAAACGAACTCTTCCATCAATTGCACATCAGTATTTTCAGAGAATAATATGGAGTAACACACAAAACACACAGTGTTGGCAGAATAGCCAGAATGCAGCTGAATGGTTATATTTTATTTTTATTTTCTAATTACAAATGATGCAGAGAGGATGGAGCAAGGCTCTTTTGTATGGTCCCCAATGCCAGGGCAAGAGGCAGTGGGCACAAACTGGAACCCAGGAGGTGTCATCTAAACAGCAGGAAGCATTTCCTTACTGTACAGGTGACTGAGCACTGGCACAGCTTCCCCAGAGAAGCTGTGGAGTCTCCTCCTTGGAGATTTTCAAAGGCTGCCTGTATACGGTCCTGGGCAGCCTGCTTTGGGTGGCCATGTGTGAGCAACGGTTGGACCAGATGGCCTTTGGGGGGCCCTGCCCACCTCAACTGTTCTGTGATTCTGTGAGGGACCTTACTGGAGAGCAGGAGGGATCAGAGAGGTGAACAGGTCAGGATGACTATTCTCTCTTCCCTTGTGAGTAGCAGGACAGTTCTCTGTTCTCCTCTTTCCTCCTTTCATTCACTTTCTTCTCTTTATAGCTTTGACAGTGACAGTGAGAACAGCTAACCAAAATTTTGAGATGTTGTGCAATCAAAGCATCCGCTCAATGTAGCTTGACATACTCTAACAGGATTGCAGGGGTACTAATTTCTATTTGATTTTCTTCTTCATGAAATGGTGTTTCCTAGGAAACAGCCCTGTACGCCTGCCTGGATATGTGTGGAGGTGACTCTGATGTGTAAACTGGGTGCCTTATAACTATGGTGAAAGTGCTTCTGTCCTTGTTGACCCTATTGATGAACAGGAAGCTTATGCTGCTATGCCCTTATGTCACCTTAATAATCAGGGCCTGTGTGACTTTGCAAGACTGAAAAAAATGTAAACTTTTTAATGTGCTTTAAAAATTAATGCATGCTGGTGCCAAAGCAATATGTGGAATGACTGAGAAAAGAGTAATTCGACGTAGTTCTATTCATTTATATACTAAAGGAATGTTGTATTTGAAGGGGTGAATACACTTATGATTAACTTATAATTATCATTTAGCTAGATTCTTGTAGCGTATTCTATGATTTGTTTTGTGGAATTGTTTTGTTGTTGTTGTTTAATGCTTAACCAGAAGTTTATGGATTACTTTAATTAGTAAGTATATGCAACATCTCTCAGTTAAGTCAGCTGCAAATGAACCACTCTTGTGCAATGTCATTAGCATAATTCTAATACCAGTGCTCCACAGTAGCATGGAAGCAGAAATATTTTCTTAAATGCCCAAATGAACCTTGTGTGTAGCTGAGTAAGACTTCTTTTGTAGAAGAATTGGTGAGTGACTTTGATGTAATTTTCCTTGGTACTTCAGACATAATCAGTTCTGCATTTTCATCAATCCTTTAAAAAAAAAAAAAAAAAAAAAATAATATAAAAGTCAAATAATACCTCAATCATCAATATATATATTTTAATTTCTTTCTGGGAAGTTATATACGGAAAAGATAAAGAGACTATATATATTAAAAATTAGCTTTAGTCTGCTGTAAGTCAAGAATAATACATTAAAAGAGTAATTTACTGGTTGGAAGAAAAAGCTCTCTGCTGTCAAATAAATGGGCAGATTAGCAAACGAAATAGAGGAATTATAATAATAATATAGCTTTGATTTTTCAGAATATATTGTGCCAGCCAGGAAAACCATCTGAGAACTGCAGTTTCTTATCCTAGGTGTAATAAGTATATTGGTATATATGCACAAAAACATTTGAACACTAAAAGAAAATTGACTTCATTTAGAAAACAACAACAACAATAAATGCTTTCAAGTAAGAATAAGGTTCCAATAGTTTGGGGACTGATTACATCTTTAATTATCTACAGTCCCTTCTCCAAAGACCTTATTCTCCTTATTTTAAATCCTAAAAGTTAATAGGAATAAACAGTAGTTCAAAAGTAGTTGCTGATAACTTTCATTAACCTGTAAAATATTAAATGATTTTCTGTGTTTAGAAATAATGAAGCTACGTGTCTTCAGGAAATATGAAATAATTCAGCATGCCGGATTTGTATAAAAAAGTAGGTGTGGAAGTCTGTGAGATGTTTTGGAACCATGTCTAGAAGTCTAGCAAGTGATGCTGGAGCCAGTCAAACTAAACACAGAACGTTCAGAATGTGGATTTAAAATGAACAGAAAAAGAAATAAAAATGAAAAGAACATCTAATGAAAAGAGAGAAGCAGAATTATGAAGATTGCTGACACTGAGGTATTCCTATACTTCTCTGAGGCGTTATCAGTAGGCGCTGAAAGCATTTTAAGTTGCATTTTAAGTTGAATGTTTTATGTTAAGTTCCCGTGTCATAGTATGACATAGTATGATGCGACTTCTTCTGCTCCATTTGTGTATATATATTTTGCCTTTTTTTTTTTTTTGAACGCAGACACAGCAATGAATGTTACATTATAAGCAATTTCTGTTCATTGTCTGAGTATTGGGCATCCTGTATGAACAGAGCTGTCTCCCAGAAAAACGCATTATTAAAGATTCTGTGTTTGCAGTGGTCTTGTTTAAATACCAGCACGTATTTCTATTTAAAGCACAAAAAAGAAAGTACTTCAGTGTAGATGAGGCACTATATAAATGCTTCTCGCTTGAGAGTGAGTCTGCAGAGGTACTGGCCCTTTGGAACAATTCCTGTAATAGCTACAGATGTATTTGGTAATATTTGGCATAGATTTTGTTTGCTTTTACTTAGGCACAGGTTGCTGCTAAGAAAAGCAAAGGGCAGTTTGACCGAAACCTCCAGTCTGTCTTTACTGAAGGTCAGTACCTTTGTCATGGTGATTTACTCCAAAGCTCCAGCTTACATTTCAGATGGAAACAGCCCTTTCTGTGACCAGCAATAGCCCTCTGTGAGTAGGTATCATTTATCATTTTATTGGTAGCAGCTGAGGATGCTCTAAAAATAGATGTGTGAAATGATGGACAGTTCTTGATTTGTTGGCATGGAATCAAGATGTGACAGAAGGGACTGAGTGAGCCAATTGCATCCTCACTGCCAAGGTTACCATGGAAGCTTTAACTCTTCATACTCCCTTCATCTCTCTTGGTCACGTAACTTGTGCAGTACACTTTAATTGTTATGGATGAAGTGTATTTCATAGTGTAAAATCTACCTGCCCATATTAACTGAAGCTGTCAGACATAATTTAGGTAGCTGTGTATATTCCATAAATTCTAATAGGAGAATGCAGGTACATTTGCCAAGGCAAAAAAGCAGTAGATATGCAAACTTGAAATGTAAATAAGTGCTCATTTGTCTAAATTTTAATATCGTACTTACGAAATTAAGGGAATTAAGGGAAGGGTCCCCAGTGAGTAAAGAAAAAAAGAAAAAGGAAGGAAAAATTCAAGGCAGAGAAAATGAGGGGATGTGAAATCTCTTATTCAATCTCTTTAGCTTGTTTTCTTTGTGGTCTATAAGCACTCCATTTCTCACCCACCCTTCAGTTCAGCCAGTCCCTGTAGTATCCTTTTATCTCTAAACCTTTTCTCCTTTTCTGTCATTTCAGTATGATTTTCTCCCTCAGCTATATGCATAGAGAATTCAATTTAAATACCTTCTGGCTTAATGCAACCATCCCACAGCTTCTTCCACAAACTGCTCCTCACTTTTTTCCACATCTGAACATTGCATTCTATTTTTTCCTCTTCACAGATAGCAAGGGAGAGGGACAGAGGGCTTTTAAGGCTCCGTTTCATTTTGTCACCTGTTGACACACAGAGTGGATGTAGTGCTAGGAATCTTTCTCCTTTTTATCTTCCCATTTTCATAATCAAGTAACAGTTTGGCAAGGGCTATAGTCTCACTGTTCTCAGTGAGACTGTCTTCTTTCCAGTTCTTTTATTGCATTAGACTTAGATTAAGAACAAAAACACTATGTAAGTAAATAACACTATGTAAATAAATAGCAATATTCAAAGTGTCTGATTTCTGGAGCAAATAATTTCTCTCCTTTTCTCAATACTCAAGTCCCAATGGAGTGTTCCTTTTCTCTTCACTTTTGTTGACTGTAAACAAAATAGCAGAGGCGAAATTTTCAATCAGATTCCCTTAGACCTCTCTGATCGTATGCAGAGAAATCCATCACATTCTGTCTCTTTGCCTTGGAATTTCTTCTGCCATTTTCAGTCTCTTGCTCTCTAACACAATCACTAAAGATTTTCAAATAAATGCCTGGGGAAAGGGTGGGGAAGCAAATCTACTTAATTTTTCAATAGTTTCAGTCTCAGAAATGTCTTTTCCATTTTAATTTGGGCCTATGGAAAATTCACTTTTCTCAATGTTTTAATTTGGCATAGTTATTACTGCTCATCACTGTGCCATAATTTTAACTGAAGTATGACTACCAGATCCAGCTAGAATGGTCTTTTACTTCTCTAAATCAAATGGACTGTTGGAAGATGTGTTTCTTCCATGAATTAAGAAGTATGCCTTTTCCTGAAAACAGTTTCATAAATTTGTAATTTTTTTGGAACTCTTACAGAATGACACAGGTAATCTGGAAGTTTTAGAGATAATGAAAAAAGAAGATACAATTTATTATTATTATTATTTTTTTAAAGCTTCTAAACACAGGATAGCACATTTAAAGATGTAGCTCCAATCAAGAGCATCTGGATAAATGGCCACCAAACATGCTCAAGTCAGTTTTTTGGCAGCAAGTCCTCACTGTGTGATTGTGCTGTGGGTAGTTCAGTGCAAAAGCCCAAAGGGTTCCTTGTCATGGAAGTTACTGCACCTGTACAGATCAACTGCAGCACAGGCATGTGCTGATAGGACAAGTCCCAGCTCAGTGGATTCACTGTATATGTAGCAATGGGTCTGTTTTAGAATACAGCAAAATCCTTTTTTTTTTTTAATTTTTTTTTAATTAGTTATAAAAATTGTAGGGGATTGTACTATGCATTTTCCAGAAGGTGTTTCAACAGCTTGTACATTTCAAATCAAAACTCATCATACCTGTAGATTGTGTGCATGAATTTAAAAGCTTATCAGCCTGTTATTTCTAAGTGCTCCCAAGTTTTCTCACAGTCAATATCATTAGAGAACTAAACACTTAAATTTGAGTTTATCCTTCCCAAAATGTAGCAATCTGAAGTTTGTCGATTCCAATGCTTTATCTAGCCCAATAAATGCAGTGCAAAATGAGGAAAAAGGTAAGTAATAACAAACAATAAGTGGAATCATGTCCTTCCAGTTTTTCCTCATAGTGCTTGGATAACATTGGGAAGAGGTTGGAACTAAGGCAATGCTAAGTTGAGTTCTTGCATTCTTGATTACTTTTAACTGTCGAAATCTCTCTTCCAAGCCAAATCCCATGCCAGTTCAGCCAGAACATTTCCTTTAAGAGAGAAATGTTCTTCAATAAGAACTGGGAACTTAATAACCTGTTATTCTTTATCCTCTGTTTGACATGAAACAGTTCAAATGAAGGTGCAGATCTCATTTTCAGAGTAAAAAGAATTCATGGAAGATTTTTTTTTAAAACAAAATGTTGAATTATTTACATAGTTAATATTATGCTAGAGAACTCAGCAGGTAGAAATAAATGCACAATCATCAGTCTATGTAGTCAGTTTTTTTACACATTCAATTTTAAGGAGTTTGTGAGCTTCAACAGTTGATTAAGCCATTACAATTTGGACTCCTTATGAATAAACTTTTAGCTTTGCAGTGACAAATTTCAAAAAGTTTTGGAGTCTCTTTAATCCTAATTCCATTATTATATAAAGTAAGAGTCTGCTTCTGCCTCTTCCAGATTACATTTTTTTCCACAGCAAGAGCTGTACTCTACCTTCTCTGTTTCAACCTTTCACAGTAGATTAACACACTCAAAACAATTACAGACATTGCAGCAACAAAATTAGAGTGTTGTTACAGATAATTTAAGTTGTAGTATAGCAGACAGGCTGGATACCAGAAAGACAAATGGATATACAGGTCATACTTTTGGTTCTATAGCTGTGTTTTGAGAGGCAGCTCATTACCTTCTAGTTTGTTTGCCTTTCTAAAGGTGAACGAATATTCCTGCAAAACACTTATGAAAAATACTCTGAGATTTTGGGGTAGGTGTCAAGGCCTGTCTATTATTGGTTACAATATGTGAAGTGTGTAGAGAAATGAACCAGTTTTGAGAATACACCAAGAATGAGTTGGTGAAGTGAATTCATACCAGAAATTGATTTTTTTTTCTTTACATAGAACCCAGCTCATAGACAAAGATGTTTACCCAGAAAAGTGTTATTTGCCAATATTCCTCTCAAGATAAAATATCTGATCTCATTAGCTGATTCAAAAAATTAATTTGCAATGAGATCTATTACTATTACTTTTCACTGTGTAATTGTTGCTTTTATTCTGATCACATGAAGTGAGATTAACTATGTTCACAGAACTTTGATAAGGATAAAATAAAATGTACAAATATTGTCTTGTCCTAAATTAAAAAGAAGGGAACATAGAAAAGAAACATGACTGGCTGTGACTCATCTCACTTAAAAAATGGAGGTGCATATCTATTCATCTACCTTCTATTTTAAAATATGTAAAGGCACTCTAAGGCACTCCATCAGCCTGTGCTAAAGCAAGCAGCAATATAGAATTGAATTCTGTTTGTGAGTATCCTTCATTTGGTATTACCTGTCCCATTCAAATAGCCCAGTGTAAGCAAAGCACTGGCTTTCAGACAAAGTTGGTCTTTTCTTTTCTTTTCTTTTCTTTTCTTTTCTTTTCTTTTCTTTTCTTTTCTTTTCTTTTCTTTTCTTTTCTTTTCTTTTCTTTTCTTTTCTTTTCTTTTCTTTTCTTTTCTTTTCTTTTCTTTTCTTTTCTTTTCTTTTCTTTTCTTTTCTTTTCTTTTCTTTTCTTTTCTTTTCTTTTCTTTTCTTTTCTTTTCTTTTCTTTTCTTTTCTTTTCTTTTCTTTTCTTTTCTTTTCTTTTTCTTTGTTTCTTTCTCTCTCTCTCCTTTTTTTTTGTTTGTTTTATTTTAAGAATTGAATCATAATTGAAAAGAGTCTTTCTGACTACATTTATCCAAAATACTAGGTGCCTGTTTTCAGAGTGAATAATGGCCTACATGTAGGTTCCTTGCTTATCTGTTCATGTAGAAAAAGAAGTTATGTCATGCAGATACTGACAGAATGGTATTCTTTCCCCACTCATTACAAAAGCTGGGCCCAAGTCTACTGATGAGAGATGACATATGTGCCAATATGAGCAGAGAGTTCTGTCAGACAGCAGCATTTTATTTGCATTTGATGCAAGTGTGAAAGATTAAATTGGTTACAAGACAATGCAACTCTGGTAATTCTGGATAAGGGACTGGTATGACCCTTCACTATGGTAGTCAGCAGTACTGCTCACAGGAAGACAGGAACACACCCATGCAGGACATAGTTCTGTCCCCTGTGTGAGTTACTAACTAGTTGCATAATGAGGAATGTGTAGTAATTGTAACACAACCAAACAGTCCACCTTAAAGCTCCAGCAATGCAAGAGTGCTCCACAGAGAAAACTCTTGTGACCACAGGCTCCCCAAAAGCAGAGGCGGCATGCCACAAGGCCAGAATACATCTGGAGAGAAAAAGCATGGAGTACCTTATTCTGTCCTTTCACTTTAATTTTTGGTTAAATCTGAGGTTAAAGCTGTTTCCACCACCCTCAAATAATTTACTATCTGTTTCAAAAAGAGATGAGTCTTTCTCTGAAGCCTTCTGCTGACTCCAATCACCATCCTTCTCTTAGTGGCATGCTGGTATTTATTCTAGTGCTGAATAAATAATTTATCATTTCAAACTGCTAAAATTTTGCACCCATTTTGTACTTTTGGAAATGACTATGTATTACAAACCAATACTAAATTAGGTACAGCCCCTTTTGGTCCAGCAGTTTATAATAACAGGTCTTGTTGCAGATTATATAGGGTTTTTGTTACAGATTATATAGGGTTTTAATTTGTTTTTGCTTGTTTGTTTGTTTTTAGCTGAATTTCTTCCACTGGGAAAAGAAGGAGAGACATTATCTCACACATATTATTCCCCTGACCTCTATGAAATCTCAAGTTATGCTTTCTCAGCACTGAAAATGGGATTGGGTCTACAGTAAAGCAGAGGCGGAAGTGTTTCTTGATGATTCTTAGCCCACTTAAAAGGGGCATCTCTTTACCTATCTAATATGACAAGGTACAACCTCAGCCAAACTGTTTTATTTCCTGAAAACACACGCATTGGAAATGCATCTGTCTTTTTGGATGCTGTAACAGATGCTATTTTGCTTTCCAGTACCTCTATGAATTCTGCTCTTGGATGACCCATACTTCATTTGTACTTGATTTTCATTTAATTTATCTTGAACCTTGTAATAAAATTCTCTAGTGTTCTCTAAATTATGTGGAATTGAAATCCAGCCACATAAACTGTTAATGTGCAATGAGATGGTTATTTAGGGCTCGTTCTGCCCAGAAATAACACATTCAAGAGAGGAATGTTTTATATATATCATAGAATCATAGAATATCCCGAGTTGGAAGGGACCCCCAAGGATCACCAAGTCCAACTCCCGACACCGCACAGGTCTACCCAAAAGTTCAGACCATGTGACTAAGCGCACAGTCCAATCTCTTCTTAAATTCAGTCAGGCTCGGTGCAGTGACCACTTCCCTGGGGAGCCTGTTCCAGTGTGCAACCACTCTCTCTGTGAAGAACCCCCTCCTGATGTCAAGCCTAAACTTCCCCTGCCTCAGCTTAACCCCGTTCCCGCGGGTCCTGTCGCTGGTGTTAATGGAGAAAAGGTCTCCTGCCTCTCGACACCCCCTTACGAGGAAGTTGTAGACTGCGATGAGGTCTCCCCTCAGCCTCCTCTTCTCCAGGCTGAACAGGCCCAGTGCCCTCAGCCGTTCCTCGTACGTCTTCCCCTCCAGGCCTTTCACCATCTTCGTAGCCCTCCTCTGGACACTCTCCAACAATTTCATGTCCTTTTTATACTGTGGTGCCCAGAACTGCACACAGTACTCGAGGTGAGGCCTCACCAGCGCAGAGTAGAGCGGGACAATCACCTCCCTTGACCTACTAGCGATGCCGTGCTTGATGCAATGTTGAGTATCTCGCAGCAGCTCCCTCAACACAGAGCAGTTTCTCTGTTGGGGTACTGAGTTCCTACAGAAGAGTTCATGAGGTCAGAAATACATATTTCTGATCAAAATTCCCTGAATTTTGGTGTCCTGGTTTAGACATGTGTTACAGATTAAGGGGTCTGTCTACCCAAAACTGCTATATCAATACTAAATTGACTTCATAAAACAGACATTACATTTTCCTGAATAAATAATGTGTACAAGATATGTAATTGTTTTAGCAAGTCAGGAAATCTATGGCTACCCCTAACATCATTTATCTTTCAACTAATACAGAGGTCAAAATGCAAAATCACTGTGTACAGACATTCTCTGTATTTGCAGGGTTTCTAGTAGGACTTTCTTTTCCAGTGCAATGGGCAAACACAGTAAGAGTTTCCAAGTGCTAGTTTTGTTCTTTCTTTGTTGTTTTTTTTCTAGTGAACTTGGCCACAGTACAGACTTCTAAGTGTCATGCTGACCTCTGCTAAACACTGCATACCTAAAATAAATTTGCTGTTTGCAGCTGATCTCAATTTGAGGTCACAGGTCCATATAAGCCTATGTAAACAGTGGCTTTCAGTGACTTCCAAATGAAATAGAAAGCATGTCTCCATTGGACTTTCAGTTAGTCATGTTCCACTTAAAAAGAAAGCTCAGATTCCTTGTTTCATTTTATTGTCATTTATTATTTAGATTGAGATACATCTGGGATGATTTTCTGAATGTATACAACACAGTCAATGCCTAGGAAAACTTTTTATCTAAATGGGGAAAAATAGAGGAAAGATTACATGGTAAAAGTGAAGTAGCCAGTAATTCTGTTTTAATATTGGTTATGATTTCCACAGGCTATGAAATAATTTAGAATTTATTCTGAATGATTTAGAAATTTCTATACTTATAGGAAAAATGTGTTTTGCATTCTTATTTTCCCTTTTTTGAAAAACTTATTAAAATAGCTTGAATATTTCAGATATTAAATTTTCTGATTAAAAAATACACCAAAGGTCCATAAGTAATATGTATTTGTGAGAAGGACATATGAAAATTATGTTACTGCTTCATAGAATTTCAATTGCTTCAGTTCACTTTTGTAGACCAGACCTGCTTCTGTTGAGAGACAGATTTACAGAGCTGCATGAGTAAGAAGAGAAGAAATGGGTTCCGATAGCAGCAAAAGAGACTGGGGAATTTTGGGTAAATATAGGGTGAGGAACTGGATTCATTTTTTCCTATAGAGTGAAAAAATACTTCAGTACTTTGGCAGAGGCTCTAATTGTTTTAATATTTCTTTTTAAATGTCTGTTAGGAGTGATATAAGCATAATGCAAGAGACTAGACTAGGTGGCTTCGTGAATTCCCTTAAAATCACACTTTATCATTCTGAGTCTGCAGGATTATTTTAAAAAAAATAATAATATATTTATTAGGTGCTTCTCTCATAGCTGTTTTTTACAAGCTATATTTTAAGTCTTCTGGCATAGACTGTTTTCTAGGGGTTCATTCAACTTCAGGGATCCCATTTGAAACTTGAAATGTAAGGTCTATATACATTTAGCTATCAGCAGAGGTAGGTGCATCATTTCTGGTGATCACTAAAATATTGCTCTAGTTTCAGATAATTATTATATTAAATTTTTACCTTGACACTTTTACTACTTTTGCAACAATATGAAGTAGTGAATTGGGAATAGGACAGATTTCAAAGCTTCATGAGCAGAACAAGTTTCACCAATGTAAGTCATCAGAATGAGGAATGACTCTCTGTAAATTGTGCAGTTTTTCAAAATGTCTTCTGAATTTATTCTGGATCACTGAAAATTGTCCCCATGTGAGAGGAAAAAAAAGAAAAAAAGAGAGAAAGCCACAGTCTGCTAACCTTCCCTGCTTCTAGCATTTTTTGATTACAGGAGTATCTCAGAAGCTTTCACAGTTACTTAAGTATCATGTAGTAATATGCCATGTTTGTTTCTTTTACTAAACTCATTTATTAACATCTTATTGAGAAGATGGATCAGCTTTATTCTGACCTCACTAACTTAATACTGTTACAGCTGGCATGTTAATATTCAGTTTAGGAGCATATCATCGTACTCCTCGGCTCCATAGGCTTTGGTACCTTCAATTCATAGATTACCTGTTATAGGGACTATAACATGCTTGTAAAAAGCATTGTGGATACTCCATCAAATAGATTTTGTTATTTTCCCTGCATTTATCAGAATAAGGCATTCCATTATTTTTAGAGAGACTAGTAATTTCTAGTAGTTTGGTTAAATCTGCTAGTAAGCATGAAAACTACATTTCAGGTTTTCTTTTCTGGCTTTTTATTCTGTGCTTGCTAGATTATTAGTTAACTAATGTGCCACTTAAGGATAATTAAGCAAGGATACAATGTAAAAGGATCTGTGAAAAAAACATGTGATGGATGTGATGGAAGCACGTGCTGATCCCTGTAGTCTAAACTAGCATATTATATCAATATGTATGGTGTGTTTTTTTGTTTGTTTGTTTGTTTGTTTTTAATAGGAAGAAACTCCCTGTGTTGAAATGACAAAACTATCCAAAACATTATGGTGAAAAGGCACTGCAACGGTGTTTCTTAGGGTATCATTGGCAATATACTGAAGATGGTATATGCAGCTTTAATTGAGTGCAGACAGTAGAATAGAATGCTAACATTGAATGGGTAAAACATCACGTGCAGTTCATCCTAATATGTTATTTACAGAGGGAGGGTTGCATATATGGTTATGTATTTTGATAAATACAAAGAGGATGCTTTATCTTGAAGTACCAATGTCTGATGCATCTATTGCTTGGCACTTTGAAGGTGAGACACCAGATAGAAAGAGATGGTTAATGTGTACGTGGATAAAGAATTGGTCTGAGATCAGTATAATTTGGCACACAACTCAGTTGTCAAAATGTTGCTCAGCTGCAACAGGAACAGATTTGAACTCACAATTTTAAAACAATTCCTCAACATTTTAAAGGGCACTGTGGGTTTCCCTGGGCAGTCATGAAGCTATAGAAATTTGGCCACTGACTTTTTAACAGTGAGCTGTTCTAATTAAGAAAGTTAAATAATCCAGAACAGTAATTTTTGACCCAAGACCTGAACGTGGGAGTGACTAGACCATCTCTTTCACAAGAGGTAATGGAATTAAAGCATTAAATAAACTGTTCCAACAATTGAATTGTTCAACTGTTCAAAGGCCTCGTTTGTATATGAAATGGGCCAGCTTTCATTTCTACATGTAAAATCTAAACTGTTATTATAGCTGTATAAAGTAGAAAAGTTAAAAAAAAAAAAAAAGAAAAAAAGTAAGCCTCAAAGCCTAAGTTATGCAAAGCATCATCAAAGATGCAAAGAGAAGAATCTGGTTGCAGAGAGATTTATAGCTAATCTGAATAATTTAACAGAAAAATGATGATTCTGAATTATGAGATATACTCAAAGGTAGTCTCTATTGCAATAACAGTTTAGAATAGAACCTGGAAAAACTTTGCAGGCAAACTTTCACCTTTTAATTTCATGTTCATATTTCAAGTGATTAGTGCATAGTGCATAGGACAAATGATTAAAATAAGAATTTTGTCCAAAAGTGGAAGCTACGGGCTAACTCCTGCTGTTAGTGATCAAGTAAGCAGGACATTCTACAACGACACAAAAGAGTCAGAAAACTAGAAGAAAAATGATATAGAAATGAAAAGTGCTGCAACCAATTAAATGAAAATATTACTTCAGAATTAGTTACAGAAAAGTCATCAAGAATAGAAATAGCCAAGCCTACAGGCCATGCCAGGCAGAGAGCAAAACCACAGCCATCAAAAAGTCACTGCTTTATGGTTTGTAGGGTTTCTAGAAGTACAATTATGGGAAATTTCCTGAGCCTGCTTCTGTTTCTAGGATGTGGAAGATAAGCAGTATGCACTGTGGAAGGTGCTGAGTCTGGATGGATGTGTACCACAGCTTAGTTCCTCAGGATTATTTCACTGAAGAAACAATAGATCCTGTAGTGTGGAGAAGGTGCATATTGGGAAGGAGAAGCTACTAGCAAACTCATGTTTCTGTCTTCCTATGGGATATCTTCCTCATATGCAACAAGACCAACAGAAAGGTGTAGAACTGCTCCAGCCATGAGTTAGTTCTTTTGTATTGCATTTCTGTGGGAAAGCTGGTGACCATCTTCACTCCCATGGGCTCCCTCTGCTACAGCCTGCCATTATCTTCAAATACAGAGCTTGAGTTTCCTCTTCTGATGCAAAACCCTGCAACTCCTTCAGAGGGATATTCCTCGGGGAAAAAGTAAATAAATAAATAAATAATGGCTAAAGTTACGAATGAAGAATTTTACATTTGAAGCATATTGATAATGCTGAAGAATAATGTAAGATGTGAATTTCTGTTACCACCAGCCACTCCCATGTTGTGTACATAGGTATATATTTAATTTCACAGGTCTCTTGTACTCTGACTAGGCTATATTCATGGCTGAGTCTAAATTACGTTCTAAAATTAATTTTGAGAATAGCAACTCTCAGGATGCCATTTGAAACCTCTGTTCCTAGCTTGGGGAAAAAGAAAGTCTTTCAGAATCTCTTTTCTTTCCTCCATACTGCTCTTTATTTAGCTCTGTTCAATTTTAGACTTTATTGTTTTCATGTGAGCTCTGAAAATACTGATCTGAAGGTCTTTAAATGGCTTCTTTTTAACTTATCTAGCCCGATTTCAGTGTTAGTAATTCAAACAGGCACAGTCCACTTGCTTCAAATATGTTTTGATGTCCTCCCATGTGAAGGAAGCATTCAATCTTTTTCATTTGTTCTTCTCTGCAGAATATTTCAATCACCTGACAGTGTAAATTCTTTCTCTATCATATAAACTGATAGGCAGCCAGGTGAAAGGGTTTTACTAGGCCACCATGCACAGCATGCATCTTTTGATGCCTATCCTTACAGTGCTCAACTTTACTACTTGAGTAGGTTCTTTTTATATTTTCAATGAATGACAAAATATGGGCTCTGTTACTCACTGGTATCTGTAATGATAGCGGTGCTATTAATGGTAGCAAAAAGTTTCATGGAAAAATGCTTGATCTCTCTTTGTTTCATGCTAGTTCATACTTTAAATGTGGCAGAGCAGTGCTATTCAGAGCCCCATAGTGACCATACCATAAATATCCGTCTGCTCTCTGCTTTTATATCTGTCTCCCTTTCAGTTACTGGATATTTTGTTGTTGCTATTGGTAGTTTTTTGTTTGTTTGTTTGTTTGTTGGTTTGTTGTTGTTTGGCTTGTTTGTTTGTTGTTTTTTAATTCCTGATGAACAGACAACTTCTCACAATCTTCTCACACCTTATCTCTTCTCTTATGTACATTGCACAAAATAGATCTATGGTTGCCTATTGGTCTAGCTTATCCACAATGAAATAAAGAATTTGCATGGATGGTGTCATTTTCATGATTGAAGAGAATATGGGGATTGAACATCAATCAAAAAAACTCATCAGATATTCAGAGAAAGCGATAGAAATCACAAAATAAAATAATAAAAAATAATACCTAACACCAGCAAAGCTTTTCAGGCATCACATTGTTTTTTGTTTATTTTGACAAGTGAGGAGCATTAAATGTCATATTTCTTATTGTTTCACATTTCTGAGTTCCCTGGAACATTCTGAGCTCTCTTCATCATCCTATATTGCCAGTGAATATAAAAACAAAGCAAATGTTATCTGGCCTCTCTTCAAACTTCCTATAAGATATTAAAATGAAACAGCAACGCTCTTTTGACACTTTTAAAAGACTAATATGTAAACGAGTCTCAGTGTCCTCTGTGTTCTGTGGGTATCCACTGGATCTCTCTTTGCTCCTGAAATTTCTACACCCTTTTGGAAGTTTACCAGCTCACACAGAAACATGTTTGTATTCCAGAAACAAATGGAGAAGATATAAATCAAGACACGGTCTTTCCAGTGCAGGAAATCTGAATTTAAATAAAAGCAGCCTTCAAAAAGCATAAAGTGATGAGGACTAAAGAACCATGTGGAACTAATAATGTGTTAGAAAATGGAGTCATATTTCTGGTGTGTAAATGATTTTTATGAAGAAAAATATATCCACTGATAACAAAGAATGTAAGAAGAAGGAAGTGGTAATGTAGACCTTTATATTGCACAGAGACGGGAGGGAGGGAGAGAATTTAGATAACAAGAAGAATTTTCTGCCTGTTAGTTTAAACTCTGCCGAGTTTAGCACTATTGAAAGTCTCTAAGTCTCAGTGCTTTGTGCACAGAAATCTCCTTTGCATTGAAGTAGTAAATGTTAGTATTTTGTCTCTCTGTACTGTTGCAAACACATTCTTCAAACCTATGCTATAAAGACCACATATGCAACTTGACTAGGTAGGACTAGTTGTTCACATAGAATGGACAATTATTCTTGTCATCTGGTTTAAAACAACCTTGCTTCTTAATGATGACTGGGTAGCAATGAGATAAACCTTATTATTGAATATAGTGTTGATGTAAGTTATTTGTAAGTTGTTTTTTTTCACTGTGAGAAAATTGGCACAATACTTGATTCTTTAGAAAACATAACCCACCCTTCAGTGAATTTCTCTAATAAGATGACTTAGCATCACCCACCTACCAACACAAAACTCCTGAGAGCTTTAGGCTCTTACAGGGTAGAGGTGTGTAGGAACAAAAAAAAAAAAAAAAAAAAAAAGAGAGAGACTGTCAAAATGTTAAGAAGTCTTTGGGTATTCTTCATCTAAGTAGATTATTAATTGTTAGCTTTCGTACTTACTTAATGACATTATGTATGTTGGTTAGCTTTATATAACCAGCCTAGAAAAAAAAAAAAAAAAAAAAAAAGACATTCAACTTGTCTCTGTTTTGTTCTGTCATTTGTCTTAATAATAACTTCTGGAAAAAGTAGAAGCTCACATTTGGACTAGAAGAACACTCTAGCAGCACACTAGTGCTTAAGTCAGACTGTAAGGATCAGCAGACATTGGCTTTCTGATTTCCCTGGCTTTTCAGTTCTGTTTTGTTTTATGCTTTTTATTTTTTATTTTATTTTATTTTATTTTATTTTATTTTATTTTATTTTATTTTATTTTATTTTATTTTATTTTATTTTATTTTATTTTATTTTATTTTATTTTATTTTAACATAACTTTGAAAAATGCTGCCTTGTTGCAGTCTCTCAAGCTGTTTTCTATAGGCATGCAAGCTAGGCTTCCCTGTGACTTTTTACTGTTGATTGGCATAAAAGTCCCTTGTCGTCTGCAGTGAGCTACTAATGAACCAACAAGGGATTAGGAGGAAAAGCCTGGCAAACATCCACATGCTCCATCAGCTGAACTGAAGGAACCCTTCTGTCAGTCTTTTATTTTGAGACTGCAGATAAGTTTCCTAAACATATTTATGGTAAAGTTCACTTAACACAGCTAAAGCCCACAGGAAGCTTGACAGTTTTCCAATAATACACAGCAAAAGATATAGCAAAAAGGAGTGTTATCCTAATTATTAATGATACCTCTAATTATTAATGATGTATCTTCTATCTTTGTTATTTACATAAAAATGTTACCGCATTGTGTGATTCAATTCTCACCTTCTATCCGTAACTATAGGTTTAAAAATTTAGGTATCTACATGCTACATGCATAGAAAGTGATCAAACAGACTTACATAATACTTGTTTTTCATTGTAATCTCTTAATCTAGTTTCTTGATGGGATTACAATTGTGGACTAAGGTTTGAATACCTGTGTTTGGCATAGTTGTGATTTTAGAAAGCCCTAACATAGTTTTATTAAGATTTGTTAGCAAAACCAAGATATCTAGTTAGTTTATTGTGCATGGTTTTGCAAACGGAACAACTGAACATACTGTATGAATGCTTTCCTATTACATAGTGATGCTCTTTATCTTGCAGAGCTACATAGTTCCAGAGAAAAAATGGTTTGGTAATAGTTTCCAAGTTTGTGCGATTTTTCTGTTGATCATTGTGAAGGTCCTTTCCAGAATCATTGCACCTCTCAGAGGAACAAATGAAAACAAAAGTCCAGTTATGTGTAGAATGCTGTTCTGGAAGACAGAAAATAGTGATCTACAGCTCAGATGGATCCAGATATGTTGAGGAAGTGGTTTTGTGCATTTTGTGCAGTTTTCATTCAAGTCTGTTATTCCTAAATCTGCAGTTCCTAAAATGTCTTTGTCCTATGACAAAAGTAACTTTAATTTTTGAGAGAAAAAAAAAACACAACAACAACAAACAGAGAAAAGATCATATTTAAGAGTAATGAGACAATGCTAATTAGAAACAAAGAGGAATGTTGAAGTTTCATGATACAAGTTTGGAAGATAGCTCTAAAATGTTCCACCTCCCATACTTCCTATATGCAACTATCAAAGATAAGTATTGGCTTGTTTATTTTTGGGGAGAGGGGGAAAATCAATAGTTACATTAACAAAAAGCCCATGAGAGAAGACCTACAACTTTGAAAATTGCCAAGCTATTTGTCATTCTTTTGGGTTTTGAAACTACTTTCAGTTTACTAGAGCTTTATTTAACAAACATTTCCAGCTGTAAAAATATGTTCTGGGCAGCTTTTACAAACTCTTTATTCAGTTTAAAAGGTATTTTTCTTCCATTAGCGTTGTTGTCATCAAGCTGTCATGACCATGTAAAAAGAGTGTATGCTAAAACTGCAGAAGTAATTGAGTTCTTGAGGAATTGAGTAACAGTGTTCTGACAGTCATGAAAGCTACTGCCCCCATCCTTGCACTTCTGTGTGTTTTCTCACTTGCCGGAGATCTCTTGATAAATGTTTCAAAATTATCTCACTCAACGATAGGCCTCTTCAATTTTATTTTTCTGCAGTGTTTACTAAACTTGCTCACCATTGAGCTGTTGATGTCTCAATAAGTTAATAATGTTTTGAAGCACTGGTAGTCTTCCTAACATAGCAGTCTTTTGCAAGAGGTATGGCATTCTAGGTCTGCTTAGACCGCTCTACCTCACACCCAGTACTGTCACAAATACCCTGATACAAGGTGATTGACATGTTCAGAGAATTTTAACTTGGGAAAATTTAGGGAATCCCTCTAGCAAAATTTCAACAGAACTGTGGCCATTTAAAATACTGACTAGCTACTATTTTTAATTATTATTTATTTATTGTGAATTCATGCAAGTTTGTCTCAATTCTTAGATTTCCATGTTTTGTAACTTTTCAAGGTAACCCTGGCTACCCTTTTGAACCTATGTACTCAAAATCGGAGCAGGTTTTCTGGAAGTTGAAGATATTCTCTTTTTAATGTCAGCTCTCAAATTATTACACTGAATCACTTAAAATGCAGCTGATAAGTTTAGACTGTGTCTAGACTAGTTAATTAAACACTTCCAGGAAACATTCTTGCACATTGAGACACTGTCATCAACTCTATTAAAGTATTAGAAGAGTGCCTGTAATACTCTTGGCCTGTGCTAGCTAACACTCTGCTAAATAACCCCTATACATGGTTTAGGAGCTATCATAGGGCAGAAACTAATCCTAGCATTTCTATTTCAACTTTTTTTTCTATAGCCATACTGTTTTAGAGGAAAAGAGATGTGTATAGTATGGATGCAGGTTGTTCTATGGTAGTCAATAAAAGTAGCAGAGAATTATATATTTAATAATTTAGGCAGCTTTATTTTCTAGAGGTAGGTATTTTCAAAAAGACACAAGGGGGTCAGAAGCAGATATTCAACTGAGGTCTTTGGAGCTTTTATCATCTCTGCTTATGTTCACTTAGCCTTGTTCTGCAAAAACAAATGTCTTTCAGACACACGTAACAAACAGTAAGTGTGCAGATAGTTCCTTGCAGATGTTTCTCCTAGATATGAGTTTCATAGAAAGTGGCTTACTAAAATAATTCTCCTAATATGGGACAAAAAATTTACTGTGATAACTGACTTGGGAGCACAGTGAAGTATAGCAATGGATCAGTTTTTGTATCCTACATACAGGCTAAAATACTGTGGGTTTTTTTTTTTACAAGTCACTGACCATATTCCTATATCATCTAGATGCTGTTGGACTTGAGTAAGCAAAGTACTATGGTGTTTTGTAAAGTTAACAAAAATTGCTCCAAGACATCTAATATTTAAGTATAAAATAAGAGCTCAGGTAGAGTGATGGGAAAGCAAACAAACACAATTATGAATAGAAATTTTTATGGTGGACACAACACTATAACTTCTGAGGTTTTTACAGGACATTGCGGACTTCCTATTACCCCAGTTTAAGGAGAAACTCGAGGGAGAACAGATGTATTAATATTTCAGAATGTATTAAAGGGCTGTATTAGAGCCAGCAACATTTCTTATGAATAAAGTTTAATTTATGAATGAGTAAGGCTATCATTATTGATTGAGGGAGTTGACAGCTCAATATTCTTTGAAAGTCAGAAGTGTCCAAGTATGGCAGTAATATGTTAAGACTGGCCTTGAAGGTGATGGCAAATATATTTGTGTATGTTGAAATGGATCCATTAGGGAAATGTAAAGGGCTGAGAAAGTTGGAGTGACAACCCAGAATGATGATTTTAGCAGCAGTATCCTCAGTGGATAAAAAGAAAAGAAAGATAGCACTTGCTAAGGACAGCAAAGAGAAAATCATGATAGTTGAGAAGCAAAAACAGGAAAGTCTAAATTAAGATTTTAATTCTCTGACAGGAAAAACACTGAATCTTAGAGCAGTTGCACTGGTGGTATTATGTATACCCCTGATTCAAGAACACAAAGAGAGAAATAAATAAGAGATACCCAGGTTGAAGGGCTACAGGACTGACATGGCTAGAAAATTTTCAGTGAAATTACTTGTCTTACAAGCATTAGCTCAGACACACAGAATCTTTTCTAATAAGTAAGTAGCACAAACAAATCATGAGGAGAGTTGAGCTTCATCTTTGGAATTGCAACAGCCAAGAATTTTTCAGCTTCATTTTCCACAGAGCATTTGAAAATGTAGTTGTCTGACATTTTTGACATTGAACTTTTTTGATGATTTTTGCTTTTTAATGTGATTTAAGAATTTCCAGTAAAGATGGAGTTATCTGAATGGCATTTTTCAACATGCTGAGAAAATTTCTATCTTCAAATAACATACAATTCATGGCCACCGTTAGTACAATATCTGCATCAACTTCCAGAAAAATACACTAACAGATTCAGGGAGCCACATTTCCACAGTATGGATGGGGATAAACTTGAAATAGAATTCAATTTTAAGGATGAGAGAATATCCAAAGACTATTCAAATGACTACTTAGAATAACTGGCAAAATGACTGTATGCTGCTTCTGACTTTTTATAGCAGACTAGAACTCTCAAGAGCAGTGTTATGATATGAGAGCTTCAGGTATACTTTTCAACTGGGACTTCAAATCAGTTGGCTGGTGAGGATGTTTTACATCAAGAAGTCTTCAAAAAGCCTGTTTACCAATATTGTAGTATATAATGGTTTCTATTTTAGTCACTTCTGTAAAAGCACAAGATGTAATGTATTGCTATTTAAATACAATGCTGAGTGTGAAGAGCCAGAACTTCGGCTTCATGACTACACCTTGCCCAAGACTGAAGATTCTTTGGGTGAGTTACACATGCATGCTAGGCCATAAAATTATTGTTGCCTGCTGATATAGAGCTGGAATGCATGTTTAGGGCATCACTTTGCATATCAGTAATCTGACTTTTTGGATGGCACTAGGAAATTGTCTTCTGACATCATGTAAGCATCATCATGTCCAAACTGTGGTAACTCCTTGAGTAGTGACAAGTGAAAAAAGTTAGGCACAGTCTGGGATGTGAACATAGGTAAAAGTTGTAAAGAGGTAGAAATAATGTACTGTGATGTCATATTGTTGTGATTTATTTTTTTTTTTCCCCCAGTACTTAATCTGGGAAAGATCCTATGGAAGTCAAGCCATACTGGCTTACTGCCTAGAGGAAAGTTGCAAGGGGAAAGTTGCAAGGTGTGGTCCATTATAAGACTTAATGTAATGGCTGATAACATCATTGCATTTTGTATCTTTTGATTCATTAAATATTTACTGAGAAAGAGAATTACATTCAAAGGACTAAAGATAAAAGAATAGTTTGTATCCGTTTGCTGCGTACGCTCAGAGATTTGATGAACTAGAAGATTTGCTGTATATATATATAAATTCTTAGAATTCTAAAAATCCTAATTGGAGTCATGACAAAATCCTGAGAGTGGCTTAATGGCAACCCGGTGAATATGAGTGCATAAGAAGAGAAAATGTAAGGAAGAATATAAGCATTCCTGGGATTCCATCTGTAGACCCACTTATCCTTTCTCAGTCCAAATTGACTGGGTCTTTTTTTTAACATTAACATTTTGTGATATACAACATTAAGCAGTAGCAATATGATTCGTAGTACCCAGGATCATAGTCATAATAATGTAAACATATTCACTGTATTGTGGTTTAGACCTCCATCACAATATGAGAAGTGAGCATTTATATATGCCCTTAGCTTGAAATATGACCAGTGATGTCAATTTAATATATTTACTCGCATGATAAAAAGTAAGAATGTACTAAATGCTTTTTTGAATAGGTTACAGAATCTGTAACACCTTCTAGGCTGAAACTTTTTATCTGTAGTTACAAAATAAGAAAAAGACAACTACATGCAGTTCTTTATAAAACTTCTATATGTAATAATAGTTTATACATTAATGTCTTTTCCTCACATTCCTATTTCCTCCATTCCTAACTATCTTGTAGACCTTTTTGAAGTTTAATTCCACAATATACTAAGTTTTGGGTGGTTAGATGAGAGAGGAAATAGGGTTTCAGTATTTGCAGATGTGTTAGCTACATTCTTCCTCCTGTATTCTGACAAAACTGTATGGGTAAATAAGGATGACTTTTTTTTTTTTCTCCCTTAAATGTAAGGAAAAGAAGAAATCAACAGTTTCTTCATTATTTTTGGCAAACTATTTGGAGAGAGAAATAATTATTCCATGCAGTTTGTAACATTAGTTGTCAATACAGTCAACTCCATTTTTAAGCAGGTAGAAAAGTAAGGAGCAGAGAGCTCTGGGGGTATTTTGCCTTCCTACAAGAGAAATATATTTTTTGTAAAGTTTTGCTAATAAGCAATGACCTAATGAGGAAAAGAATCTTTAATTGTAATGAATACAAGAACAAAATATAGAGGAGATTGTCATGACTGATTCACAGAAAGAGAACTGTTGAGCTTAGAAGGAACCTCTAGAAGCTATCTGATCTAATCCCCCTGCTCAAGCAGGGCCACCCACAGCAGGATGACCAGGACCGTGTTCAGGTGGCTTTTGAAGATCTCCAAGGAGGGAGACTCCACAGCCTCTCTGGGCAGCCTGTGCCATGCTCAGTCACCCACACAGTATGTGTGGCAAGGAAGCATCAGAAGTGCTTCTTGATGTGCTCAGTTGGAATCTCTTATGTTTTAGATTGTCCCAATTTCTTGTCCTGTCACTGGACGCTGCTGAAACGAGCCTGGCTCCATTGTCTTTTGTATATAAATACCTTTCAGGTATTTATAGATATTGATGAGATCCCCACTGTGTCTCCTCCAGGATATGCTGAACAGACACAGTTCTCACAGTGTTTCCTTATAGCAGAGATGCTCCAGTCCCTTCATCATCTTTGTGGCCTTTTGTTGGACTTTCTCCAGTGCATCCATGTCTTTCTTGTACTCAGGAGCCCAGACCTGGATCCAGCACTCCAGGTGTGGCTTCAGCAGCAATGAGTAGAGGTGAAGGATCTCCTCCCTTGAGTTAGCGGCAATACTTTGCTTAATGCAGCTGAGGACACCATTGACCTTCTTTTGGCAAGGGCACACAGCTGGCTCTTGTTTAGTTTAGTGTCCACCAAGACCCAACTCTTGCCAAACTGCTTTCCAGCTGGATGGTCCTCAGCATGTCCTGGTGTCTGGGGTTGTTCCTCCCCAAATGTAGAACTTTGCACTTCTCTTCTTGTTGAACTTCATGATGTTCCTGTCAGACTACTTTTCCAGCCTGTTGAGGTACCTCCAGGGCACAACCCTCTGGAGTATCAGCCACGTCTCCAATTTTTGTGCCATCTGCAAACTTGCTCCCATCATCCAGATCATCAATGAAGATGCTAAAAAGAACTGGACTCAATACTGATCCCTGAGGTATGCTGCTATTCACTAGCCTCCAAATTGACTTTGTCACTGCTTATCACCTCTCTTTGGGAGTGACCACTCAGCCAATTTTACTGAGTTTGGTTACAGCTTTCTTGCCATCTCCTAGCCTGGAGATTATTATTCTTACTGCATTTTGGTATCCATCTGTAAAACTAGAGCAATAGTGCTTCCTTCTTTTCTTCTGTACATTCTATGCTATGTCTTGGAAAAATACTCAGCATTAGACATAGGTGCAGTGGACCTACACCTCTGGAAAAAAACTTTTTGCCCTACTCATAGTTGGTAAGGCAGACCCCAGACAGCAGATCCCCCACTGTGTACTACTTATTTACTCACTGTCAGCAATGGGAATCCAGGTTTGGGGAGCAATCACAGCTGCCTTCTTTGCAGAACCTCCACCACAACCTCTGCTTGCCATTTTTCTGTTCTTGACTCTGGCTTGAGCTCAGCCACTGTCAGCCTCAGGAGCAGTCCTAAGCCCGTTCTCTCCTATGGAGGTGGATGCTGCTGCTAGGATAGACGGAGAAGAGCTTCCTAATTCCTCTATCTCCTAGAATTTTTCTCCAAACCTCCAGACTTCTTTGTGCTTTTACCTTATATGTCCCAAGGTGGTTGTCTCACTGCCTACAGAAAGCTGCAGCTACATCCTTCCCTTCTCACACAGCACTTCACTGGATGAGGCTGGTGTGGCTTCCTTGACAGTAACAGAAACCGCTGTTGTCACAGAAGTAGTTAATACTGGGTCTTTTTAAAAAGCATTTACTTTTCTGTTCATGTCAACATTTGCAGCAGACAATTATCAAGGAAAGCTATTAATGCAATTGAATATGTCAGTTCAGGTGTCAATGTTACATGTACTGAGACACAGCTTGTATCAATCATTTGGTTAACATGCACACAGGTTGCAGAGGTTATGTTGCTGATAATGGTAAATTATACCAATTTAGTCCCACGTTACAGAAAGCTGGACCCATTGTCCTTGAAGTTATTGATAAGTTAGCTTAGAGGGGAGGGTATTTGACCTTGTTTGAAACAGGTTAAATAAGAGACAGAAGAATAGAAGGAGAAAGTTTGAAGTAAATAAAGGCATGGTTACCTAAGGAAAAGTGGCCTACAGAAATGAAATGAAAAAAAAACTTTGAGATTTGCAGTACGTCCTGAGCACAGACAGAGAAAGCCCATGTTAAGATGGAGCATTAAACTTTAGGTTTTCTGACAGAAGAAGCTTAAGTAGTTTCAGAGATTTCAACCCTGAGCAAACAAAGCATAGAATAGTGACATGCAAAGCACTAAGCTGTATGGATTTGCCTATTCACAGTAGAAAAAAAAATAAAAAATTCTTCTTTTCTATTTATTTTATCAGTCCTCATATTCCCACTTCTTTCAATTGTTTTCAGTAATGGTAACACCCATCATAATGTGAGTATACCTGGGGGATTTAGAAGTTGCTGCCAGTTCTTACATGACACAAAGACTGTTTTTCTTTGAATCTTATCCAAAGAAATAAATGGATGGTAATGGATTTCAACCATGTGGATGACAATACTCTACCAGAGAAGATTAAATTTCTTGCAATTGTTCCCGTGCCCATTTTTGCTGTAATAAAGGCGCTGTTTTTCTGCTGTAAATTCCTTCTTAGATGCTAAATTATTAAGGGATTTAAATAGTAATGCCTTAACTGTGAATAGCATTTTGTGCAGTGTGTGACAGAACTGCAAACCTCTGCAGGTAGGCCAGCAGTCCATACTGGTGGAAGGCACCATTTCAGACCTATGGTTAGTATTTGTGTTATTTTTCTGCTAATGTTTCACTGGGAAAATACTTTGGTCAACACATCCTACTGAAGTGAGAGACCATCAAAAACAACGAGGTTGCTTTTCCTTTTCCTTCTCAACCCATTCTTTTAAAATTTTCTTTTCCAAATCAGCCTAAACACTAAATAAACCTCAGTGAGTGTGAGACAGTTGAATCGAAGAAGTTTGTGACAGTTGAAGATGAGAGATGATTCTTGACGCGCAAAACTCAGTGTTACTAGCTCTACAAAACAGTTTCCTAGGCTGTTTTTTTGTAACCCGGGGAAACTAGGCAAGGGGCTGCCTGGACGCACCGGGCAAATCCCCGCGCGCTGCCCAGGCCGGCAGAGGGCCGATCCCTGCCGGCGCCGCGGTTCCCCCCCTCGGCTCCGTGCTTCGCCCTCAGGCCCTTCACGTCTCTCGGTGCCCGGCGCCGGGCCCGCTCCCCGCGTTTCCATGGCAGCGCGCTGCCCGCAACGACGCCGCCGCCTCCAGCTTTCGCCGGCCCCAGGCGTTTCGGCGTCGTTTTTCCCGCGGACATTTCCCGAGTGACCCGACCCGGGGTGGGGTGGGAGGACCCCTCAGCCCCCAGCTCCACGCCGGGCCGCCCGACAGAGGGAGTGCGCTCGGGGACCGGCTGCAGTGCCCGGCAGGCCGGAGTGGAGCCGCCCGCCGCTGCTGGCCCCAGCTCGAGTGGATGGGATGCCGCCCCCCCCGCTCCCTCCCTTCCCGCTCTCCCCCTTCCCTCGCAGGAGCCTTCTGCGCGTAGTTTAATGGCTTTGCAAAGAAAGCCGGGCAGGAGAGCACTTTCCTCAGTGGCTGTGGTCAGACCATGACCTAACTCATCATGAACTTGGAAGGGCTCGAAATGATAGCAGTTTTGATCGTGATTGTGCTTTTTGTTAAAGTGTTGGAACAGTTTGGGCTGATTGAAGCGGGTTTAGAAGGTAAGGGAGTGTTTTTTTGGTGGCTCGTCCGTCTTTATGTTCCGGCTCTGCTCCTGCAGCGAGGCCAGGGGCACCTGTAGGGTGGGCGTGCGGCGCTGCCTGGGTCACCTCCAGCCCTGGGGGCTGCGAGCGGGGCGGTCTTAGGGCTGCGGCGCTTTTCTTCCGCAAGAAAAATACACCGGTGTCCTGAATACCGCAAGTAGAAACTTAAGCGTTGAGCAGAGGTAACGTGAATAGAACGTGAATATCTTGTCCCTGTTGTAAATCTGCAGTTCTAAAACAGCAGGTGTCACAGGAGCTTTTGGGATGCTAGCGTGCAAATACTACTATATTGCCTTAAAATTTTCATCTAACCTATTCATGCAAGTATCGTCTAGATGGGAGCTGTTGTAAATTCAAGATATGTTTTTTTTTGTTTGTTTGTTTTTTTTTGTTTTTTTTTTTTTGTAGCATTAAAAAACCTGTTGAATACTTAATGTACTGTTAAAACTTAAAATTGTCCTTGAGGAAGAAGAACTGCAATGCTCAGATTCAAAATAAGCAACTTTAGCATTCACTTAGGGCAATTAAGTGCAAGTTTTTTTTGCTTGATGCTTTATCTCAGATCACCTCCTCCCTTCTTATCAATATGGTTTGTGTATTAAGCAGTAAAAATGAGAAATAAGAAACTTATGTTATTTTCAATGTGCTTCTTATTTGCAAAAGCTAGTGGAATATTGATTACTTTTTTTTTTTCTTTTTTCTTAAGGCACTGTTACTCTTACCATATGAGGAGTTAATCAAAAAAAAAAAAAAAAACAACAGTGCAGCATAGTTGATAATGTAGTGATATTCATTGCATCAGGTTTCAGACTTAAATGTTCTGTCTCAAATATTGAAGAAATGTGATGAAATATGTATGTTCAAATCTTCCTGTAAGATAGCATTTGAGTACAGTGTATATACTTATGCCTGTGAAAAGGGGAACTTTGTTGACTGAGAGATTGTGGTTTCATGTGTTAACGAATGAGAATATAAGCAAAATTTGCTCTTATGAAAAGGTCTGAAAATGCTATTTGTGTAACCCTTTCAAGAAATGCAGTCATTTCTTCAAGTGATTTGAAATAAGGAAGTTCACTCAAAGGTTTCTGTGTGTTGCTGTGTCAGATAGACTTGCTAGTGCTAATTACAGAATCCGAAAGCCCTGCAGGCACTCACAAAAAATGTGTTATCAAGTGCATTTTTACAAAGAATGTATATATGCATTGGAGTGTGTTAGGCTGAGTTGAAATGACAAGAGAAATTCCCTTTGAATGCATTAACTTCTGCTTTTCTTTTTGTTTTGTGTTCAGTTGTAAATAGAAGTGTCAATCAACTTGAGAAATGTAATAAGTTACCTGGTTACCTGCAGCATTAGAGGTTGTGGAGATTCTGCCCCCCCAAAAAAGGTATTTACTTCCTAGGTTGGTTGGCAGGTCTCTGTGTTCTTTTGAGCTTCACACGCAGTCCAGTTCCTTGGTAAAATTTAGCACTTGATTGTTGTCTATGCTTGTTTTTATGGCTGGGGAAGGTGATAATGGGAAGGCAATTAGAAATATAGTGGAGCTGCCTGTAAGTGATTGTTAGAGTTCTGTAAGAAATAAGTTTATCATGCAGCTGCCTATTTTGTCTGCCTCGGTATAATAATATTAATAAACCACAAAACTGTTAGTATACATGTATATGAAATCTTAAAGTTTATTTCTTCCTAGTGCAGTACAGTTTTCCATCATGTCAGCCAATGGAAATCACAAGAAGGTGTATATTCTTCTGTGATATTCAAATGGTATAAATGAGATAAAAGACGTGTGAAAATCCAGTAATAGATATAAACAATAATGTATGAAAGTGGGCATTAGATACCTAGCACAAACTTATGGGTTCATTTGCTCATAGTTCAGGAACAGTGCAGGTTTATTCCCCAGGTATTTCTTAACCTTGTGAATTAAAGATCTGAACTATTCACAATAAAAAAAAAATAAAAATAAATAGATTTATGCATTTTTCCTGGGGAAAAAAATTGTTTTAAGAATTCCATCCATAATGAAAAGTGCATGAATCATAAAACTGTGCAAATGTTATGCTTTTAAGTAAAATGTTAAGAAAAAACTGAATTTTACAAGTGTACTCAGAATATCTATATGCTTTTTTTTTCTTCTCTCAAAGGTTAGTGTGTCCCAATTAAATGTTTTTGCATGCTTCATACAAATACATACTTGTTTTACATACTTGTGGCATATGAAACATATGCTACATCTATCTAAAAATCATCTGTAGATTCAGTAATGATCTATAATTCACTGCACCCAAAACAGTATGCTGAACTCTCTAAAGTATACTGAAGCATAGGTAGAGATCTGAGTTTCAGAATTGTCCCTATCTAAATCCTTACCAAAAGCTTGAACCTAGCCTTTTTTTCTTTCCACATTGGTCTGTTGTGATTCTGAATGTTGTGAACCACCTCCACATATAATTTGAAAAACTCAAGTGCAATTTATGTAAATCAATAGCAAAACCACATTTTTCTCATTGTAGTCTTTTAATAACTACTATGTATAATATTCTGCTTTCTTCATAGTGTTTAATGTAAACTATATGTATAATAATAGTATGCAAAGACAATGATGAAAATAATATCTTCAGAATAAATATTATATATATTTGCTAATATTTATTTCCTAATGCACTGCACTCACTTAGGTAACAGCATGTTTTCCGTGGTTTTGCCCAGTTGCCTTCAAGCACCAAGTGATTCTGTTATTGTAGTAGAAGTATTTTGAAATAGATGCTTTTAATATTGTATGACAGCTTCTAAAGTGATAAGTAGCAGAACAGATTTATACACTTCTGTAGGTTCTGGGTTGCAGGGACTTTATCTGTAGATTAAGTATTATTTTATGATGTATTGCAATTACTTAGGTAACTGTGCTTTCTGTGTTTTTTCTCAGTTGCCTTTAGCTGCTGAGTGGTTCTGCTGTTATTATAAAAGTGTTTTCAAATAGATGTTTTTAATATTGTATGACAGCTTTTAAAGTGATAAGTAGCAGAAAAGATTTATTCACTCTCATTGGTTGTGGATTGTGCAGATGTTCTATTTAACTCTTAGCAAATTGTTATGTCTTCCTTAATAAAGTCTATATTGTTTTAAATGTAAACTTGTTAGATGCAATGAGGAAACTTAGCAAGAAGAGTTTGTAGATGGAAATTTAAAATCAATTACATTTCTTCTTGTATGAAAAGTTTTTCCAAAAATCATTCAAAATTAAAATTAGATTTGTCTTGTGCTGAGGGTCCCAGACCTGGCTGCAGTACTCCAAGTGGAAGCTCACAAGGGCAGATCAAAGGGGGTCAATCCTCTCCCTTGACCTGCTGCCCACTCTTCTGTTGATGTGGCTGGCTTTCTGGGCTGCAAACATCCACTGTTCGCTCATGTCATCCACCAGAAACTCCAAGTTCTTCTCTGCAGTACTGTTCTCAATGAGATCTCCCAGTCTGCTCATGTCTAGGATTGCCCTGAGCCAAGCCCCTTGCACTTGGCCTTGTTGAACCTCATTAGGTTTATATGGTCCCACTTTTCTAGCTTGTCCAGATCTTGTTGGATGGCATGCTTTCCTTCTGGTGTATTGACTGCACCACTCAGCTTGGAGTCATTTGCAAGCTTGCTGAGGGTGCACTCAATCCTATTGTCTATGTCACTGATATTAAACAGCACTGTTCCCAAGACAGATCCCTGAGGGACAGCCCTCATCATTGGCCACCACTGCAACCCTCTGGGTGTCGCCACACAGCCAATTCTTTATTCACCGAATAGTCCGCATTTCAAATTGGTCTTTTTGCGATCTGAAGATCATGTGGGACTGTGTGACCTTGCAAAAGGCCAAACAGACTGACTGATGTCATCTACCAAGCTACTCTTCCTCAATGTAAGCATTGAAACCAGTACCACTGGGGATAAGGTTCAGAGAAGAAATGTAAAGAATATAAGTGATTCAGAATATTTATATAAAAATATTGTTTGTTAAGAAATACTTTCATAGCAAGTAGTACCTCTAACAGGAAAAAAAAAGTCATAGTAGTAGTCATACATGCTTCTGTGAAATGTGTGTTCTGAGTGTCTGTTTTTCATATCTAATATGATAATATCAAGATTAGTGTCTAAAAAAGCTTTCTTAGGAGCCCCAAGGGTGGCATTAGTAGAACTTTTCAGATAAAATTGCTATAATTTAGTTAAATTACCGAAAAACTTGATTCCTCCAAAATGTCAAAGCAGCTTCTAATCCCATTTTTATTGTGATGGCTACTGACAACTTCCAGTTGAGCATCTGGGAAGCAGAGGAAAGCCACAGAGACACAAGGAGTTGCTTGTGATATTTACAACTGTTTTTGACAGACTGTAAGTGGAAATGACACTAGAGTTACTTGTGATTGTTCTGAAACTAGCACCCAGTTAAGTTGTTTTTGATCTAGTTTATGATCTGCTAGGAATTTCTGTGCTTCCACAGTGATGTCACCCTCCACAGTGATATCTGTGGATGGAAATGGAGGAATATTAATTTCAGAGCATTCATTATCACTAGCTTCATACAGAAACAGTTTGTAGTAAGTGTATGGGGTCAGGCAAAGATCTATGTGTGACTCTTTCTTCTTGATGTCAAAGAAAGTTATGTACAGAATTATGAAATTTGAAACCGACCATGGACCAATATGTGAAAAGATTAGACAGAGCTGACAGTGTGCAAAAGAAAAAAGATGATAAAAACTTTAATATTAGGAATTTCATCCATTCCTTAGAAGTAATCTGTTCAATTAAGTCTCCATATATAAAAAGATAAATTGAATCAAGACAGCTGTTAAAACAACTACTCAGATGTGGATGGGTGAATAGTAGATAGAAATCTTCAACATAGAACTCCAGTGAAGTTTTCCTTGATTAAATATTTCTGCTCAAATAGCACTACCATGTCATTTGTAGATGGTGGCAAGCTGTCTTCCATACTAGAAGCCTCAAGTTCTGGTTGCAGCATCAAAAAACAGAACTGTGCAAGCAAGCTTGCTAACCAAAGCAGTTTTAATAGGTGCCTTCTTTAAAGCAGTGTCTGCTTTAAAGCAGTCCAATGTCTCTGAATCATCTTCTGAAGGCTGATCCATTGTTGCTGAAAAGTGTTCTGAGTGTTCCCAGGTCAGTATCTGCTGAAGAGATGCTTTTCTTGGGACTAATTTTCACTCATGGGCTTGTTCAGTGCTTTACATCCACAGAGGTCAAAAGTAAGCAAATACTGTAACTGCAAGTGAAAGGCAGACGTCAAAGGAATTAGTGAATAAAGAATGCTATGCTCCACGTTACAATACAACACCTTTTACAAACTTATGAGTTTATAAATAACATTTTTTAAAATAATAATAATAATATAATAATAAAAGATCAGAAATACTAGACCCAAGCAAAGAGTTAATCAGAGGACTCTCAACTTTCCTGTGATGAATAGTTGTGATGCATTTTATGAACACAAGGGTCTCGCTTCTGTTTCAGTTTTGTTATTATTTATATCATATAGAATGGGATTTTGCAAAAGTGTAAGTTGCCTCATTTGCTATAGAATGGAAGACTACTAAAACCTTATTGCTCATTTTTACTCTTTTGCAACTTTAGATAATAACCCCACAGAATTTATGGGATTAACGTGGGTATGAGAAAGTCCTGTGATTTTGGTCTGCTTTTTCTCCCCCAGGGAGACAACTTCTGATATTTACTTTCCCTATTTCCTACTGGCTACTCAATATAGAATTTTTATTATGAAAGTATCTGTACTTCTTTTATTTATTTAATTTAAAATAGGTAAATTTGACATTCCTACTGTCAAAGATCCACCATAAGCAAAATAAAAGCATATACAGCACAGTGTTTGCCTATCACTATAAATGCCTTGATTTTTACTTATTCTCTACAAGGTTCAATTCCCTTTTAATGAAAATCTATAGATGCCCTCTAGAAACAGTTATTGACTCTCTCTCACTCTCCTTTTTTTTTTTTTTTTTTTTTTTTTTTTTTTTTTTTTTTCTGGCCTGTATATTAGCTAAGAGTGGGTGGTACAAATTGAAAAGTGCATACCATATCCATTCATCTGGGTCAATTATATTCTCAAATTAAGAGAGTTACAAGATTTTTCTAAGACTAGGTGGAATGAATCCAGAACCTAGATGTGCTCTGAGGATGACAAAAGACAACAGATAAATCACTTTGTTTCACAACTTCCCTTTTTTGACATTGTTAAAAACAGTGTCCAATGCCAGTTTTCCCCCTATCTTCACCCACTGATTTATACATATATATTTTTCTCTGAATCACTCACAGATTTACACTCCATTTTAAGTAAGTTATCTAAGTTTTCTAGCCATTAGCTCTGTGTCAGTCAGAAAGACCAACTAAACCTACTATGCCAACTAAACTTTTTCTTCGTTAAGTTACAAGCAATTGTATATCTTCTTAAGAGTACAAGGAAGATCTTGTGGTCATAGTGTTGTTTTTAATAGGAGAGCTTTTTCCTTTAGTTATCTGACCTATTTCTCTGGTAGCTGTCAATGAATTTTTCAGCACCTGGTAGGAAATTCTGTCCAGCCAGACTAAATGCTGCCTGAATCTAATGAAGCAGATGATTTAATCAGATAAAACACCTCTGGTTTTTGCCTTAAAATCATTGGTGGTGATGACCAAATATAAGGATAAGCATTTCTGTGCATGCATATGGTGCGAAGGGAGATGAAATATTCTGGAGCAAGTCCTAATGATCCAGAACCCGAACCTGTAGGATATTCTTTTAAAGAAGAAGAAAAAGAAGAGTTATTTGCAGTATGTAAGGAGTGTCACACCTCACAGTTAGTAGGACACTTGTAAAAAGAGATGCCTTTTGGACCACTAACAATATCCATACCACTGTCTCCCTGGTTTAGCACAAATGAATAATTGGTAATAAACTTCTTCTTGTAGAAATTATTCCTTCAAGAATGCATTTTTGTCTGCTTAACCTATCCAATTTACATATGTTCTTGTAAACAGTACCTACGCTTTTGGATACTTCATCTCACAGGTTCAGGTTGTGCCTATATTACAGGATTGTCAAAACCTTGTCATTACTGAGATTAGCATTTTCTTGAAAAACAGTCTGATTCCACTAATGCATTATAAGAGCACTTTATATTAAAACTTTCTTATTACCTAGTTTACAAATATTTCAAAGCTAATGTAATACATTTCAAGGTTAATTGCTACTATTATCTCCATTTAGAAAACCTTCTGCTCTCTCTTGTATAGAAGATTGATTATTATACAAATATGCATTTAAATCTGCTTTATGTATTAGGAATGTTGCAACATTTTTTTTCCAAAACTTTCTTTAGGATCTTGACTGGTAAGGGAGGATGGCATGGCACTGCAGTGTGGCCCAAAAGTGAACTCTTCTCTCCTCTCACCCTTCTTTTCAAAAAGTCTTTTCAGAAGATCAGTCATTCATCCTGCAGCTCATGTTATTTCTTGCTTACCAGGCCCATTTTCTTAGGGAATTTGTTAGGATTCCAAATGCAGAGAACAAGTCATCTACAGGCTGGTATGTTCTTTTAGCATCAGAAGCTCCTACTCAATCAGCCGTATTTATGACTTTGCCCTTATCAATTGATGGAGTGCCTGTAGGTCACCAGGAAAGGCAACTGCTGCTAGCAGAAGAAATCACCTACATGCAGGCACTTCTTGCCCATGTCTCAGAAGCTTTCAGGACTAACAGAACCAAGAAACAGCCTGCCTAAATTTCTCTGGTGGTGGAACTTAATGGCTATGCTTAAAAAGCAGGAAGAGATCAATCTTGTACTGCGTGTACAATGAGCCTGATATTTCTGGAAAGTCCAATTTGTGCAGATAAACCATAATGTCCATGTGTAATTCTGTTCATTTGTTGGATAAGACCAAATTCTGCCACTTCAAGAGGGTGTGTAGTGTGCCCACCTGGAAAAAAAAAATCTATAATCTGTATTAGGTCCTTGAGTATTTTCTTGTTAAAAGGAACTTTTTTCTCACTCTGTGTCAAATTGTATTTAGCTGTAGGTTATGCATGTTAAATATTTAAAATATATTAATGTGCCATCTGAGTTACCTCCTTTGAAGTCTGAGATTTAAACTTATGTTCATAAGACCATAAAAAAAAGTACATGGTCTCTCAGAAAAATGTCTGCCACTGACCACCTAGCAAGATCTCTTGCTAGGGATATAACAGCTGTATTGGAGGTCTGGCTTGCTTCATTTGTGACTTACAGCTGGTGGTAAAAGGCATTTTATACAGCTTGAATTTTCTATATTCTTAATATGTTTGAGTGAACAAAAGTAGTATGTTCATTATGTATATTTCATGCAATATCAATCTAGATTGTATAATTAATTTGGAGTTTAAGAATTCTAAAACTTCTTTTACAAATAAAAGTTCTACTGTTACCCAAATGTGGCAAAGAAAATGCCATGCCTATGATTTGGGATTTGAAGACAAGTTAGAACTCTTTCCCTTTTATTTATCATGACAAAGTTCAGAGTTCACATTCAGGTCAATTTTAAAGCCAGATAAGAGTTTTGAGTTGAATCAAGTTACCAGTATATTATTGTCTTCAACAGTAAAGAAGTAAACAGTAAAGAAGGCAGAATGTTGTGTTGAAATTGTTGTTTAGCAAGTTGAGATATAATCAAATGTAGTAAATTTCCCTACAATCAAAATTGTTCTAATAGCTCAATAACAATAAAAATGTCATTAAAACAGGAAGGAATTCTTAATCTGCTCAGGTGTTGATGTCACCTTTAAATTATCATTCCCCCCCAAAAAATGCAATATTCTGCTTAAATTCATACATTAAATGCTACTTATTTTTCTCTTTGCATGCTTACTGAATTCTATCAGGACAAATTATGTGCTATTCCATTCATGAATGTTAGAATTCTTTTGATTGAGCTAATAATTAATAGACCTAAAATATTTGAAAAGTAATCTCTCTACAAAAACATCTCAGTTAGATTTTTTGTTGTTGTTGTTGTTGGTGGTGGTGTTTTGTCTTTTTTTTTTTTAATGCCATTAGGTCATTATGACTTTTTTTGACAAGCTGGTCCAGTGTTTAATTACTTCAAATGCTGGAAATGATCTATCTGCTTTTGGCTTCTGTTGCTGTTCAGCTCAAGGTCTAGGTATGTAATATCTTTGCCTACTCTTTGGTAGATAGTATGTAGCATCAGATATCTTAATCTGTTTCTTTTAGAGACTAAGTAAGTAACTCTTTTAGCTCTTTAACTCTTTGTTTTCCAGATTCAAAATATTTTCTGTGGTTCTTATCTGAATATATTTCAGTTCTTATAAATTTCTTGGAGTTTATAAAGAACCAAAGAACATTGTTATAAAGTACAATCTTTGGATACAGGATTGACACATCTACTCTTGTCCTCCTTGCTCCTAAGCTCTCAAGAATCAAACTCTTATCAAATTTATTTATTTATTTATTTTCCCTGAAACTTTTGTGACATCTGGAAGCACCCTTAGTGATTCTATATCCACTTAGAATTTTCATTTGAATTTCAGAACAAGAAAGGCATTTGCAGTTGTACTTAAGGGTCACGTCCTCTGAACTTCACTTCTGCTATCTCTGTACAGATACTGGTGTCAAGAGCTGTATACAAAAGGATGTGTAAATACTATACAGTAAACAAACAACTGTTCTTTCTTTGGGTTCTTTCTCTTTTATTTTATTTTATTTTTTCCTGTTAAAGCTCAATGTCCTTTGGATATTGAAAGTATCCCCAAAATAGAACTGTCACAGTCAAAACAGACTCAGCTTGTGGAAGACTAATTTAATTTATTGCCAGATGATAACAGAGTATGATCATGTGAATGGAGGAGGGGAACAAACAAACACAAAGCCCTCCAGGTCTTCTTGTGTGTAACAAGTGATACACTTTGGAAAATTTCCCTTTTTATGTTTCTACCTCCTTAGAACCCTTTAGCTAATTAGCCAGTTTCTTTTAACATACTCAAAGGCATGGCTTTGCATTAAGCAAATGAATACATGTAGAGCACATCTGGAGATCCTAGGAAGAATGTCTGTGGAGTAGGGTGGTCTTAGGAACTGTCGATATCCAGAAACCCTATAGCTTACTACCACCAGTAAAATATAATAATAATGATGATAATAATAATAACACCAGGACTTCCCTTAAAATTTCATACCTTCTAAGTGGACTTTCTGAGAAACAGATCTCCACTGATGACCTGTTGCTGACAGGTCTATTTCAGAAAGAAAGAATGTGTACTGAAAATATGAAAAGGCTACCAAAAAAAAAAAAAGTAGCAATAACTAATTATACCAGTAATACTAGTATACCAGTATACTAGTAACTCTGGAGTTACTAGTTTAACTCCAAAATACAGCATTCTAACAAAATCTCAGGGCATGCAATTGTCTTATAAAGCTCATGCAATTTTCATAATATTTTATCATAAAGTTTGTTGTTTGTTTTTAATAAGAACTTCTAAGGGCTCCATTGTGTACAGCAGTAATTTATTTCCGGTATATCTATTTAGAAGTAACTGCCTAGTGTTTACAAGAAAAAAGATTATTTTTTTATTTTTATTTTTTTTCCTGGTGTGCCTGGTGTGCAAGTGATGTATAATGCATGATAAAAGTACTGCTTTATAAAGGAGTGTCCTTCATGTTAGAGCCTAACACATAATTATCCATTACAGTAATTGGAATGCAATTGCTGGACTTCATCTTACAGTCTTCCTCTGTTACATAACAATCACAATTTGGTTTTTAATTGCAATTTTCTTCTGTCTTCTTTCAGCACAATCATTGTATCTCTTGTTCCCATCATCTCATTTTGGGCTGTTTTTTTACCCTAAAGCACATATCTTTTTTTTCTCCAGCTTACTCTAACTGATAATTAGCTTCCCCCCACCAAGATTCAGAAAGCTTGCAGAATAAACCAGGTTGTAATCTGTCTCTTATTTTCATAGTCATTATAATTGTGAAAATACATCTCTGTCTTCCTAGCAAGTTTCTTCAGCTGCATTTGTCATGCAGAAAGGATCCTCCCATGGAGGTTTTCTAAAATGCAGCACAATTTTGGTTCTAAACAATACATGAGTATCTTCAGGAAAATAAAATTTAAAAAAATGACTTCAATACATGTGGTTAAAACAAGTATATTTTCTTCTTAAGCATTTCAGTTCTAGGCTGCAGAAAAAGTCACTCTGTTCTCTGTAGCAGTAATAGCAGCATTTTAAAACTGTAAATTATTTTAGTATTAGTTATTGTCAACCTGGAGTTTGTGTATTTGAAGATGACTGGATGGAGAGGGGAAAGTAACAACCAAAAAAGCAGACATTTTAGTATCTTGAATTTTCGGTGGATAAATGCATATTTTCTGTAATAAAAAGCAGTTTGGCTAAATCCTTTGGCAAATTTAGTCTGATATTCAGTACATCCTGTGATTATTTCCTTGCTGTGATTTATTGATGACTCTAAGTTTGAAACAAAGAGCTTTATACTCATCTCAAGTTTTAATGTGAAAGGAAAAAAACATGATTTAACGTGATGGTATGAAATATTGGAGTGGTAAAATGCGTACCAAAGTCATACTTTGATAAGCTCAAGTGTTTGTACCTGCATTGTCAGAACAGAACTCTGGAAAGTAGAGACTCATTCATATAAAGATTTGTGTGTATATGTATACACACAGATATAAAGATATATATGCACACATATAAAGATGTGTGTATGCACATATACACATACATAAAAAAAAATCCTACATTTTGAATTCATTCATGTTAACTCTTTGTATAGTTTGTTACTTTTCTGAGGATAGCAAAATTTCTAGATATTATGGATATTTTCTTCTGATTCTTGATCTTTTGCATTCAGTGGTGAACTATAGAATAACACATTTCTATGGGGGAGAGGGGGAGAATTCAATATGACCCTAAAGGATTTCTTCCGTTAAAGGTTTATAGATAAAGGTTTTCAATATTTGCATGAGGAAAAAAAATGGTATTTCAAACATTACAGGCATTTAAATTATTTGGTAGGAGGTATATAATGTTAAAAATGTTGAACAAAGTACTTGTCAAATTGAGATCTTCATACATCATTGTCTAATAATATGTTTAAAATGTATATTTACTATGCCAGTATTTGCTAAATGAAATATATTTATATAAAAGACAGAGTAAAAAATTATTATAGTTCGTGTCAGTTTGACATTTTGTGATTTGTTAACATAGAAACTATGCAAGTTGCTATTTTGGAGCTATAGTCTGAGGCTGAAACTGCTGTACTGAGTCTAGAAAAAAATAAGTCTCAGGGGCTTCTGAGTCATATATCAAGAAAAATAATAAAAAAAACCTTGTATCATTAATTGTTGTGGTGCAGTTCTCCATGGGCTTTTTATGTGGGGTATTGAATATAAAATGTATTCTGGAAATCAATCAGAAGGTGCATCTTAAATCTTAACCCAGTGTATCTTTCATATGGGTTTAGGAAAAGGCTGTAGGAAATTGTTGCTACAGATTGGGAACATCCAAATAAATAAATAAAAGGGAAGGATCATCTTTCATTTAAAGAAATCTGTTGCTTTGGAAAGGAAGCATCAATACCCTCATAAGGAGGGAAAAGGAGGAAAGGGAAAGGTGATTACAGAAACACGATGCTCATAGTGCCCTTTCAGAATAGAATAGAATAGTTCACCTAGGAGGGACCTTCAAAGATCATCTAGATCATTCCCAACTGCCAGGCATATACAAAAGTTAAAGCATATTAATGAGGTCTTTATCCAAATGCCTCTTGAACACTGACAGGCACGGGGCATCAGCCACCTCCCTAGGAGGTTTGACCACCCTGATGTTAAAGAAATTTCTCCTACTGTCTAGTCTGAACCTCCCCTGGCACAGTTTTGTGCCATTCCCTGGCATTTTCAATTAAAAAGTTACAAATTTAGAAATAAGTGAATAAGAGTTAAAAATGTCTTGCTGACAGGCTATCTGCTTTGCTATTAAGAATAGGAGAGAGCAGGGTAGTTCATCAGGAAGCTCTCAATGAATATGTACATAGATGTTTCCAACAAACGCAACCTTGTTACCATTGAAGGTGGGATGCCTTATTGTGTTTTCATGTATGTAATTTAGGGTAGTTTTTGCAGAAAAGAGAGATAAGAGCCAGCAGACCAAAAGTCAATAGATGGATCTTTTTTATTATTATCATTTATTTGTTTATATTTTTATAAATAATATCTGGGTCCAGTTAGCCAAGTATGAGATCTATAGTAAAGTGCAGCAGCAGAATGCATAATTATTTGTTAATAGCTTTTGGTCCTTTTCTTACAGAATTTCTGGTGGTGAAGTAAATTTTATGTAATTTTGTGCAGTGGGGGGTAATATAAAACAGAGAAAAAGCAGCGAAGTATTAAAAGAAAAACCTATGGAGTTTAGTTTCCTATATATGTTCACAATGAAGGCTTTTAAATAGCATCCTAATAATAAATGGCTTAGAATTCAGTTTATTCAAAAATATATTTTATCTTTGTTTTATCTTTGTTTTATCTTTTTTTTTTTCCCCTGTCTTTATGGAAAAGCATGTGAAATTGTGCATGCATGAGGGTAGGAAACAAATTCTTGAAAGAACTGGGAAAGAATCAGTTTTTATTCTCCCTGTGAGGCTAGCCATAGAATGGGAACATACCAAATGAGTGAATTATGTTTGTTTTGGTATGGTTTTTCTACAGTGTACCAATTTCTGAGGCACAGTTTTCCATTAAAGGCCTTTACACTAGTACCACTCATTTGAATGGTGAACTCACTTTACAGAAACAGCATCAGATGCATATGTATGCATTATTTATCAACTACAGCATTTGGTTTGTAACATCAGCTCTCCACATCCAGCTTTGGATGTGAGTTTTAATCAAGCATTTGTGCTGAAGGTTGATTATTTGTAAATCAGTGCCAATAAACCTGAGCCTGACACATGAAAATGGCTATTTTTAGAATCAGAGACTGTCAATGTTAAGGTAGAATTAGAATTCCCGAGCTCAACTGCTAGACGGTTGAACTGCAAAGACATTTCTACCTGTACAGGATTGATTTTGCTGTTTATGCAGAGCATCATTTTGCAGTCAGTAACAGCAAGTTTTTAATTTTTAATTTCTTTTACCTTTACTCATTACAGAAATCATGAAGTGCCTAGTGAAAGATGGAGTACCGGAGAAAATATAGTCAAATATGCCATAGTATGATGGACTAACTGAGATTATGTTATAAATCTGACACAAATTGCATGGGTGAATAGGATTTCCTTTTGCTCTTTTGTAAACTGAAGCTGGATCTCCCCCAGTTTCTCTCAAAACTGACAGGTTGTTAAACTTTTTTTCTCACTTTTGGGATAACTGTGAAAGTGATAATTATCACTGCACTGTACAATGGTTTTCATTTGAAATTCAAACTATATAACTAAAAACCATATTTTATAGGTCTGTTTAAAAAAAAAAAAAAAGAAAAAGAAAAGGTGAGTCTAGTTCTTTACTCCTTCTAAGAAAATTAGTATTTTGTAGGGGCAATGATACCTCTGCATTAGTGACATACAATAGTGAAAGCCTATAAAAACATAAAAGCCGCATATCTGAAACGTGGGCTAAACATTTATAGGATGAACAGGAAATTAAAAGCTATGCAAAAGAAAAATAAAGATTCTTTAGAAGATTAGACTGGAATAATGTTTCCTGCTGCTCTTTAACATCAACAACTAAATTTAAAAAGTCATCAAAAAACAAAAGAAAAAATCTCTATTTTCAGAAATCAGTGTGTTACCATGCTGGTAGCCCCCTCCTCAAATCCACCTGCTTACCTTTGATAGTGAAACTTCCTCATAGTGTATTTTTTCTAAAGGAAAACTGGGATTACAACATTTCTTGTAAATCATGGAATAATAGCATGCTTTGGATTGGAAGGGACTTTAAAGACCATCTAATTCCAACCCCACTGCCCTGAGCAGGGACATCTTCCAGTAGACTAGGCTGCTCAAAGCTCCATCCAACCTGGTCTTGAACACCTCCAGTGATGGGCAACCTGTTCCAGTGCCTCACCACCCTCATGGGAAAGAATGTCATCTGAATATTTAATATAAATCTACCCTTTTTTAGTTTAAAGCCCCCATCTCTTGTCTATCACTACCCTCTCTGACAAAGAGTCCCTCCCCAGCTTCCCTGTAAGTACTTCACTTTAAGTACTGGAAGGCCATTTTAAGGTCTCCCTTAAGCCTTCTCTTTTCCAGGCTGAGCAACCCCACATCCCTCAGCCTTTCTTCACAGGAGATGTGCTCCAGCCCCTTGATCATCCTTGCGGCCCTCCTCTGGACTCCTTCTAACAGGCCCACATCCTTCTTGTGCTGGGGGCCCCAGAGCTGAATGCAGCACTCCAGATGGGATCTCATGAGAGCAGAGCAGAGGGTCAGAATCACCTCCCTTGCCCTGTTTGTCATGCATTTGATGGATGAGTACTTTTGAAAATATAATGGTTTTGCATTGGGTTATGCTGCTATTTTACTTGTGCTTTTGTTTGTTCTTCATCAAGAATTTTGTTTAGTTTCCAAGTGAAAAGTAATGACAAAGCAAACCAAAACAAATAAAAAATCCAGAGCCGTGAACAGTGTCGGCACTGGTCCAGGTAATATTGCCAAATTGGCAGTACTTAAGCAGTGTGTTATCTGTCAAGCTGTTGCATTTGTTGACCAGCAATTCATTGCTAACCATCTGTTTAAAGGTTTTTCACATCCTGTGGTTATACTTGTTTCGTAGATAATTTTTAAATATGTTAGCAATATGTTACTGACCTGACATGCATTAGAATAAATGAATAGATGAAGCCATATGGTTCTAGCCTAGAAAGTCTTTACAACTGTGTCCCTCATCCATAGCATTTTTGGCGGTAGCTAATTAGGCAGAACTATTAGCCAGAGTCTCTTTAAAGAAAATCAATGGAGCTGAAGTGATTGTAGTGTATTTTCAGTGTATTTGGGCAAAATTCTCAAGAAATGCATAGGCTATATCTTCTTCACTGTCAACAACTTATTTCCATTCACAATATCTTCTAAAGCATCATCTCAGTTAGCTTTCATCTGAACCAAACTTTCTCAAAACTCAAAAGAATTTGCTTCTGTTGGGACTGTCTACCTAGTTAGTGTAATGAGGATGTTCAGAGGTTTGATCTGCTTTTGGAGATATGTTTATATTTCTAAGCTTCAATTTTAAGCAAGCATATCTTCTTGTAGGCAAGTTTAATTATAAAACAAAATTAATTTTGGAGAATATATTAATAAGTAATATTGCCTCCTCAGAGCTTCATCTGATCTGCACTATGACTAGTGGTCAGCTTTGCAGCATGTGTTTCCAGGGGCAACGGCTGAAGAAGCTCATATGAATAAAAGAAGACAACAAGCAAAATACAAAATCCTTTATGAAAATCAGACCACTGTCTTAAAACATATATTTGAAGTGTGCTTATTGACTATCAGAAAGATGAGGAAAAATGCTCATATTCATGACTTGCATTTCACCTTTGATTTTAAAATAAAAGCTTTTGGGGTCTTGGTTTCAATACGGTATTATACCAATTTTATTACCTTGTTTTTCATTTTTATATTTTATTTCAAAGATATGCAAAATATTAATAAATTCATTTTATTAATTTTATTATTAATATAACATACTATACTTATACTTCTACAATGTGTCCCTTACAGTATACAGGAAATAAAACTGTGGAGTCAAATACCAAAATGTGTGATAAATTGATGTCACATTTAAGAGCTAATTACCTTAATTCCAAGTAATCTGGAGATCCTATTACTGAAGCACATTCACAGTTTATGGATGTGAAACAAAAACATAGAAATTTAGAGATAATCTTGAGGTCACAGCAGTTATCTCAAATTGAATAAACAACTAATTGCATTGATTTATTTACTACAAGAATAGATTACAAATTGAGTATTTCACCATCTGGGGGGGATGACAGACATTATACAAGGTTAAGACCCATAACTTTTAGTTTGTGTTTAATATTTTGCTGCATATAGCCTATTTTAGCATTATTTATTCCTTAATTATTATTTTTTTCCTGTCTCATTTTTTTCTATGTCTTTTTTTTTTTTTTTTTTCCTATGTCTCAACTGCAAGCCAGACAGGGGTATATCGTGGCAACCTTAGTTTTGCATTTTGAAGACAGCTACTGCAGCCCAAAAACCCTCTAGGAATAGGGCACTGCTCTCCCATACTGCAGTCTCATATTTTTAACTGTAGAGTGTATGCTTCTTCCATTAATATAGTTTGTGAGAGGAAGATAACACTATTAAAAGCCCATAGTATTATCTCAGTTTTTCTTTAAAGAAAATGATGTGCTTTTTTTTTTTTTTAATCAGTGTTAGCATTAAACTGAATTGAAGATAAGGATTAATTGTAAATAGTAAATCTTCCCAAAGCGTTTGACTTAGGAATATAATTTTGTTCCCTGACCCATCCCTTGTCCGTCCTTATTTGTAGAATATTCTGCATTTCATTGGTCTGGATAAGGAATGTAGGGATGAGTAGTTTTGTCACCAGTGATTTTTCTTCTATAAGTAATTGCAGGCACACTAATCATTAAATTTGAGAAGCAGATACACCAGTGCTTATGGAATACATGTCTGCCTCCTCCAGAGCTGGTGGGAAGTCACACACCTGACATGTGACTCACCCTTCTGATGAGGCAGTCAGAAGAAGGAAAATCACACAGTGAGATAGCAGTTGATTATATTTATATAAATGAAGAAGACAGATACAGGTCTTGGCAGGTCTGATTAGCTAAGTGCAGCCAGGTTTTGTCCTGTTGTTTAAATGCCACATCCTCTCATGTGTGTGCTCTGAAGAAAGAAATCACACATTGAAACTTTGAGTTTCTCCTGCTTCATCTGAGTTATTTCTGTTGGTTGCTTCCCCAAATGTACTGGTATGGGAATCCACCCGTTAATCTGTCTGTATTTTGGGACACAGCTGGAAACAGAATGTGTTTCATTTCAGTCTCAGTTCATTCTTGTAATTTTACACGTGACATCTCTATGGATAACTGCCTTTTTTTAAAGAAGTGTAATTGGTATACTTTTTATCAGGTATTTTCCTGTTCTGTAACATCTGCTTGTATTGCAGCTATCTGCTTTGCTCATCTCATGTCTTCCTATATTCATAGTATTCTGTATTGCTCTTACTCCTTACAATTTTTGTTTCATGCTCCAAACTTTAAAATTGTCCGTGTGTTTGCAACAGCGAGTGTTTTCACTCCAAGCATTCTCTTTAATTTAGAGAATGTTAAAACTTTTAAATCCTTCCTGTTATATATACCTATTATCACAAGGCTCATCTTTATTATATTTACTTTATGGTATATCCAGCAGAAGAATGACTGGTCTCAGTGGAGGGAGGTTTTTCATTCCATGCAGTTCCTCCACCCAGATCCTCCACCTTTATCACTTTGGCTTTCAACTATCCTTATAATTATATCCTTATAATTGACATACATAAACATTTGCTTAAAGCATGTTAGATTTTGTAGAGACTTTATCTCAGTGGCAAAAATAGTTTAAAAAAATTAGCTATCTAGATGGCTGACCTACATTAGCGGAAGAATTGTTGATCAATCAAAACAGGTTGTGACTGAGGGTCTTTTCAATAAAGAGTCTAAATCAAGTATATTACTACATTTGTTCCGACATTGGCCTCTGTTTTGTCCTTTTATTTTTTTTTTTTTTATTCCTGGACTTTAATTACAGGTTAACATTCATTTCTCCTTCATATTGCTCAAGTATTCACTTTATTCTTGTGAAGTTTAGGTAAAATGTCCCCATTTACTTACAAGGAAAAAACACATATGCTCCTATGATCTGTATGAAGTGCATGTAGATGTCAGCAAATATCTGAGTGCTTTGAGATCCCTCCACTCTTCTATATCTATACTGACTTCACAGTATTAAAATGTGGCACCATAGTAATATGGCAGTTTCATACTGATGGCTGGCTAGATTCCACCATGCTCTCTCATCCCACCTCCTCAAAAGAGCAGGGGGAGAAAACATGATGGGGAAAAAAAAAGTCTCGCAGGATGAGATAAGGACAGAGAGATCACTCACTAATTACCATCATGGGCAAAATGGACTCAGAATGGGGAGATTAATGTAATTTATTACCAACTGCTAGTAACAGACTAGCACAGCTAAAGCATCCACCATCCACTACCTCCTCCCCCCAAAGAGGTTCAGGGGAGTGGGGGGTTGTGGTCAGTCCATAATTCATTGTCTCTGATACTCCTTAAATTTATATGGATGGAATGTTATGGTATTCTGGCACTCCTATTTTTGGCAGTTCAAACCCTGGGAGGGTAGTTTTGAGCACTGGTTAATTTACTTTTCACACATGATTGTTAGTGCTCTAAAAACAAAAAGGGAAGTGCTCTTGTAGTAGTATGCCCATTTATATATTTGATTTGTGACATGTTTGTGCAACATCAATAGGCCTGACATTAGATTTTAATATTCTTACCAAAATTATTCATAATAACTGATGGCACAGAACTCCTGTTGTACTAAATTTTGGTGCAGTTTTTGCACCAAAAACTTATTTGACCAAAGAGATCTGGACTTAATTTTGTAAACATCTTCCTGGATTGATTCACCTTTCCCTTCAGACTCTTTGCAATCATTTTATTACTACTTACTAGTTCTTTAATTTCGATCATATTTTCCATGCTCTCCAGAGATGATGATATATTGGTTGGTCAGTTCCAATTATGTTTTCACCCCTCTTGGCAGATCTGATATAGTATCCCAAAAGGAACGTGTAGAAAAATGTTAGTTAAGTGAAAGAACAAGGTCTACATTTCTTTCCAGAAATAACTTCACGTGCACGTTCTCTTTCATCCACATTATTATAAAAAACAAAAATAAAATATAAAGCACTGAACCGTTACAAGTTCTCTGCTGAGCTGACACAAGTCAATACAGTATGCAGGACTGTAATGTATCCAACAGACAAGTCAGGGACATTTTTTCTGCTCCAGCTAGCTTACTAGACTTTCCAAAACATAGGAAATACTGTACATAGAATTTCTGGTGAGAACAAAATCATAATATCCCGAGAAAACCAGCCACACAAATGTCCACCCACCCTTTCTGCTTCTCAGCAGAAAGAATCTTGTCAGCAGAAATTCAGAGAAAAATCTTAGCAAATAGAACAGGTTCAAAAGATTCTACATTCCGGGGGCATGTGAAAAACATTCCAAAACATCTTCTATCAGGAATCTGTAAAGGCAGCTTTTTGATCCTGGAGTGGTTACTGCTCACTAACGGCTCTTCTTTTTATCCTTCAGCTTGGCAAACTGTTTCTGACGATGGGATATAGCCCAGGCCCTTGTGCCTTTTTTTTTTACAGCATTATTCAGAGCCTTTTAGTCTGAATTAATACAGGTTTCAGATAAAATAAGTGCGGGACTGTCTTATACTGAAGAACCAAGATACTAAACTGTTGTGGTCACTTCAATAGAAGGTAAAAATGAGTAGCTGAGATCTTTTCTGTAGTATCACAGTACAACATTATTTCAACCCTCCAAGACGATCACATCCATCATTCATTTACACTGCTGCACATACTCTTGGTCCTTAAGAGGTCAGGGTCCACTTCATCTGGCAATTGAACTATCCAATGTCTTTAAGTAGATATGCTATACAGTTACCAGATGTTATTTTCCTCTTCCCATTATTCCCATGAGTGCATTGTGACAGCTGATTCTTTCAGATTTATTTTTTTTTAATTATTATTATTATTTATTAACTACTTCTTGTTTTCATCAGGTCTTTTGCTTGCCCCTACCAGACTTTGGCTTCTTCTATTTATTTATATTCGTTATTTACATTCTGTGCGAAGAAAGTGTGAATAATAAAAACAAGCTTTGAAAATGATCGCATTCTTTTGAATATTGAAATGGTTGGCCACATGTGCAGTGCTTCAGGAGCAGAACTCTCTGACCTACAATTTTAAAATAGAGGCTTTCTCCCAGATGAATTAAAAGCTTCACAAACTGAACTTTTGCATATGAATTTTTACACAGAAGGCACAACTGTGATTTAACTGAAGACAATATATCGTGGAAAAAAAACAAAAAGATTTTTTATATAACCTTTTGTCCTAGAAAAAATGGGTCTGTAGCTAGGCTGGCATTTCATAAAATCAGAGAATCATAGGATAACTTTGGTTGGAAGAAGCCTCTGGAGATCACCTAGTCCAATCTGCTACTCCAAACTGAGCCAAATTTCTAAGCAGTTCAGTCAAGGTCTGAGGGGTCTTCTGTCTCAGGGGTCTGACCAGCTGACATTTTTGACATTTTTTTCCTTAAATGTGAACATAATTTTCCCCTTCATTCTTTAGTGAGAAAAAGCAGCACTCTTTGGCTCAGCTTTGGAAATAATCCCACCCAGTTCCATGGACTGGAATGCAAGTGCACCTTGGCCATGGTGGCCAAGCTCATCCTCTGCCATGAGCTGTGCTTCCCTTTTGCACTGGCACTAGGGACCAGAGAGCCTACTGAGCAGACATGTCTGGGAAAGGACAGGACCAGGAAGGTGAGAGGACCTCAGACTTTCCAAGTTCTTTGACACTACGTTCTCCACCTCCTTTCATTCCCTCTGCTATAAAATAGCAGGTTTTCAATTTGAGAACTGCTGTTTTAGTGGTAGTATGCGTGAAGATCAAGAATGTGGAATAGGTGATGGGTATTACTGGTGATCCTGACTTCCTGTTGATTGGAAAGGAGGTGGTTTCACCTCTTACAACACTGAAAGAGCAGATTAAAAAGACAATTAGTATTATTCTTTGGTCTCTCAAAGAAACAAGGCACCATGATTTGCTGTTTTTTCTATGTGTGACAGACATTGCAGCCTTATGGAAGCTCAGAATGGATACAAGAACAAATAGCCATGTATGTAAGGTCCCAAACAATGGAGTTTGGCCTAGAAAAAGGTTGTGGTTTTGTTTTGTTTTATAACAGCAAATTTCATGGGAGAATACTTACATATTTATACAAATCCCGTAAGAGTGAAGAAACACAGGGTAAGCTTCTGTTGCTATGAAAAACAAAAAAACAGTAACAACAACAAAAAGCTGTAGAAAATTGAGAAACTGAAAAAAGGAGTCTGATTTGAAAAAGGAGAGGGACAGAACAGTAAGGCAGACCATTGTTGTGAAAAGTGAAAATGATAAGGAGTGAAAAAAAATATATATAGTCAGGTAACTAGTTGGGACTTTTGTTTGTTTTCTGAACACAAAAAAGCTTAAAAGTCTAGGACTGCCCCCATGCTTGTATGTGTTTCAGGAGTCTGATTGAGAGCATCTGAAGTCATTGCCTTCCAAGCTGCCAGTAACTTTGAGGTAGGTAATGCTACTCCCCTCTCCTTGCTGTATCTAAATTATCCATGAAAAAGAAAGGCTTACAGGTTTTCAGTCATGTGGATCATCTCAGAAGATTTCAGGATTACCATAAAGATCAATTTTATGCTTAAAATCAGTAATGATGTTATCAATTTATTTTATGGACATTAATTATGTGTTACAACACTTGTGAAGTGTATGTACAAATATTAATTTAGATCAGTACATAGAAAACACAGAGAAGTAAAATAATACAAATCAAGTTGCCAAAAGAAGATAATATTTAGAAAGCCATCCTTCTTTCTCAACAGTCTCGTTCATCAATACATTCCCATGTAGTTTAATGGAGGAAGAATCAGCGCTTAGATCAATTTCTCATGTATAGATTCATGAATCTTGACACAAGTAAAAATTCTAATGTCATACAGTGGTTTCAGAAATTCATGAAAAATGACATAGAACATTTTGTGTGTATTCACACACAGTTGTTGGTCATTTAGGCCTGCACTGCCAAAAGAGGGAAGGTCACGCAAATAAAAGAATGTTGCATTTTTTTTTTATTTTTTTTTTAAGCCAGTAATGATAGGATGAACCTGCACTGAGTAATCAGTTCCCAGTTACAACACTGGCCTGAAAATTCACATTTCCAACACGCTTTTATTTGTGGCAACTCTTTATGTCAACAGGTCCTGAATTAGTTGTTCCATCACAGCTTTTGTAAAGCACAGCTGAACTGATTTGTGCCATCTGACTATCATAACACTTGAGAGGATTTTTTTTTATTTCAAAAGGATTGCTTTAGCAACTAATGTTCTTTGACAAAATTATGTTAATCTCTTGCACTCAATTCTTTCTAGAGATATTATATATAATTCTACTGAATTATAACACTGAAGCTGCAGCAGGTATTGTCACTGTGGATGCTTGAATAGTTTTCTGGTATGAAATAATGACTAAATCCTCTAGCATTTGATCCCCACTCTGCCATTATCTGGCGTGTGTTGTCTTTGTGGTTTTGGGATGTTTTTCGTATATATCAACTACTGGCCTCAGGGATGCAGTTGCTGAGAACTGGCATTTTCAGCACTGGTGCTTTGCCTAAAGGCACCTGCTCACCGGGACAAACTAAAAGTAGGCACAAGTTGGTAGGATTCCAGAAAATTCAGTCTGCAGAATTATGGGCCTCTCTTAAAACTTCTAGACACCTGTTTTTTAAGAATATGTTGTTTAAACAAAATAATCAGAAAAATAAGAAACACATTCTGAATAGAGGTGATTTTGACAGTTAAAAATACTTACAATTGTCTTTGTGCTTAATTAAATATACTTCCCAAAACACAGTTCATTTTCCAACCATTTTAAAATAATTTAATACTTGCGTTATATAAAACTTCTAATTTGTCTGTGTGCTGTAGGAAAAAAAGGTTGCCTGACAGATTTTCAGGAGTGATTTTACTGTGTGTTTATAAAGCTGTATCTGCTCTGTGAAATCACACAGCTTATTACAGCTTATTATTACAGCTTCTTAAGCTGTACAGCACATGTTCAAATGTATATTCATCTTGAGATACACAGGCATGAAACATCTATTTTAAGGGTAAATGCTAACACAAAATGGCATGAGAGAAAAGGATATTTCCAAAATCTGTTCATTACTTGAAATACAATTATATGTTGCTAGAGATTGTTCCAGGGGCACTTGTTAAAAACTGTGATATGGATGTTCTAAAGAATCCCCATGACTTGTCCTGTTTCTTGACTATTTTCTTGGTTTGCCTTGCTGCTTTCAGACCAAAAGGTAATTTTGAAACCTAACAACCTTGACAAATTCTATTGCAGTCCCACTCTCATTGTCAAAATCTTCTAGTAATAAATTTGTAGTCTCACAGTTAACCTGTGAATCTGAAAGCATCTCTGTCCCCTGCCTTCCTCACTTTTACCTGTACTTCTTACTGCCTCATTGCCATCTATTGCTGCCTGTGTTGCTACACTAGTTATTACTGGAGTAAGCTATTCCTTACACTCCACTCTTTAAACAGTTTTCTGTTAATTAGTCCAGCTAGATGTTATTCAACAGCACACTCTGAACTACAGTAATGTGCTTTGGACCAGTTAAATATTAGTTGATGTTAACAAAAACCTCTAGTAAATCCAAAGCTCAGGTTGAACTGCTCCTTACTGAGCTACCTACTAAAATTTGTATGATTCTTTACACTGACTGAAGCTGTTATATATGCAATAATGTGGGTGAAATCATGCAAAAAAATGGACATCTTAGAAAGCTATCTTGTGTTACCAGCCAAATTATTAGCAGCTATTACATGTTAAACTGTTCTTCTCTTCTTGTCATATCCACTATGAAAACTAACCTGATGAAGTACTGTTTAGTATCATAAATCTTTTCATGGTGTTGAACATACCCAGTGTAGTTTTGAACAAGCAGATATCTGCAATGCACAGGACAGTGTTGTACAGGGATATTTAGTTGTGGAAAAATGGTGCAGTGGTAACTGTCATAGCCCAAAAAGAAAGCAACCAACAGTGAATGGTTGCACCTGTCAAAATGTAATCATCTACAAGAGTCATGATGGCTTCTCTTACTTCTTTAGTAGTCTTTGCCAAGCTGCACATTAAATACTACTTAGAGAAAATGCCATTCAAAGCCTACCACTGACAAAGTCATTAGATATTTAATGTAATGTTGTTTTGGAATTTCAGGACAACCTTTATTGGCTTGTGAATCCAGCTGTATTACACCCAAAAAGAGGGGGGGGGGAGGGGGAAAGGTTATTAAAACTATCTAAATTATCTAACAGCAAGCAATTAACAAATGGATTTATAAAGCAATTGGATTGCACTAGTATCAATATAAAAATTGAAAACTTTTTTTGTTGATGAACAGGAAATAATTTCTTTTCCTCCTTATATACATATACATATATATATACACATACCTGAAATAGATCTGTATTACTTTCTGGTGACTGGATTTGTTTGGCACAGATGAAACTTCCGCATGTTATGGTAGCAGACATTTTACTACTATTTTTATGCATATCTTCTACAGTACAAAATAGCATTTTATAAGGTTCTGGATTACAGCACACTGTGACAATACAGTAACTAGTATATATAAAGAATTCAGTTAACAGCGTGAACCATGACCATCACTATGAAATGTGGCTCCTTATTTTGTTTTGTTGTCTATAGTGTCTACAATCCAATCATAAGGTTTTTGTTTTGTTTTGTTTTTTCTTCAGTAGTTATGCTGTAGCATATACTGATGTTATCAACCTCATACTGTGAACAAGCTGCAATGCCTAGCTGAATTATGGTAAATTCTGTGTTATGTATGAATTCATGTATATTCTCACTCATTTTATGTAGGACCATATTTTACTACTTTCATCCCTGCTGAGGTGGAGAAACATGCCTAGTCATGTAACATCCCAGGGGAAAATAATAATAATAATAATAAAATATATGTATATATATATGATTATACTTTTGTTAATTTGAACCTCCTTGACAGTGACAACCATATAAGTTGTTTTATTATTTTTTTTAAAGCAAATATGGGCATAAAAGTTTTACACCAGCACCCTTCTTTTGCAGACTTCTGTTGACAATTAGGTATCATTTTTGAAAATTTGACTGCATATATATTTATCTGCAAAATACCAGAATTTCCGTAGTATCTGGAAAGTAGCCCTACTTGTAGTTGTACTCATATTTATTATTATGTAACAGAACAAGCTACATTATCTATTGAAAATAAAGGGAATGGCAGAGAAGTATATGTAATATTTATTTTAGGTTTAGAGGCTATTAGGAAAATTTGAAAGTGTTTGTGATTTAATAGAAAAGCAGACTGAAGAGAAACACAGTAAGAATTTCAAGCAAGTGAAATATTGCTGAAAAGTAGAAAAAGAGAAACTGTTCTAAGTGCCACCAGGGAAGGCTAGAGTAGAAAATGTGATAAAAAGAGATTTATTAGGTATAAAATTTGAAGATTAGGTATAAAATTTGAAGAAAATTCCTAGCAAAAGTACAAAGTCTTAGAAAAACAGGGCTGGAGGGAACTTCAAGAGTTTAGTCCATCTTGTTTTCCATAAAAGAGCCTGCTACTCCTTTTTTTTTTTTTTTTTTCCCTAAGAAATATTTGGGTAGAAATTTGACAGTTCTAGTGAGTCACTATATTTGACTTTTAAAAGATTTTCTTTGCATGAAAGCTGAGTATGTACACTTCCAGTTTTAGTTCAAGTATTTCCTGTCCTAGGTGCTATGGATCTAAGAGTGCTTCTGGTTCATACAGCATATTTTTGTCATGAAAATTGTTATCGTACCCAGCTTTCAGTCTCTTCAGGCTTTATCTATTTTAAATAACCCTGGTTCTTTCAATCTTTTCTTTAGGTCAAGCTTTCTAGTCCTCAGATCAGTTTTATATCTTCTTGCTGTCTTCCAATCTTCCTCCAAGTTTTCTGCAACTGTCTTAGAATTAATACTTCAGTTAAAGACTTATTAATGCTTATTAGAAAGACTGCTTCATGCATCTTGCACGTAAACAATGTGTTCCATTGCTTAATGTGGACTTTAAACAAAAAACAAAATAGACAAATATTTGTCAGCAATTACCAAAGTGTAAGTTGATTTATTTTTTTCATTAAGGGGAAAAGCTCTCTGACCCATCAAATTATTTTACAGCTATATTTTCTATGATTCTGTGAACCTATTTTGTTCCTTCATTAGCCAGTATTATCACAGTGTCACAATAACTGTAGCATTTATTTTCTCTAATTAGTAAATATATTAAAAATTCTTATTCAAGTTAGTGAATATACGTCCCTACACATATTGTGTAGGGACATTAAATAAAAGATCAGTGGAGCTGAAATAAAGAAATAATTTGCTTTCTTGGTCTATTAAACTGTTTTTCTTCTCTGAGAATTGTGGTAAAAATGAAGTGGTAGCTGAGTACTGTCTACACCCTTCCATGTTCCCCAAGCACCAAACCCACATTGACTGTACCTATTTCCAGTCTTTTCTTTCTATTGAGTGTTTCTTGTGAAACACAAGAAGGCTGTGACAATTAGATGAAATCTTTTCAGTATGAAGATCTGTCTTTCTGACATTCTCTGCTTCTTTGCTTGAAATCAAATGCCAAATTTGCATCAGTGTGAAAATGCATCTGTGACCTTCATTGTATGAAATCCGGCAATAAAAATAAGATATTTAACATGGAAACAAACACTTGTGGACCATGAATCCGACTGCACTGTTTTACACAGATGTAAAATGCCTCAGTTGTCCTAAGCACCTATGCTTATCCATGTCCATCTTCAATAGGAACCACTTTTCCTGTATCATATTTCTCTGTGATCCCTACTGAAGTGGAGGAATGGAGGAGATTTAGTGAGGAGCGAATATAAAGTTTTCAATTTGGAACATTTTAAATAAATTTTAAATTTTAAGCAATCAGTTGTTCTTTTGCCTTACAAAACCAGGCAGAGTTCAAGTCACAGTAACATAAACTAAAATTAAGCTCATCAACAAATAACTTGTCAATGTTCATACTCCCATATCAGTACACTATCATATATTTCTCTGTATATTATATCTTTCCAGTTGTTTTATAATGTTCCCTGTAGAGCAGTTTTGCATCTGAGTATACTAAATGACAAAGAGATGTGTGCAGGGATGACTTACGCTGGCAATCTTTGAAGATTGAATGACTGCATATTTTGTTATATTCATAAACCATGATTCTCATTTATGACAATATCTAATCTTCTTTCTGTCTAGGGAAGGATTTCTGGTGACAAAACCCCAACACTGCTTGTCTGAATATTTATTTTTTTCACTCACAGATCTTATATATAACATTTCAAACAAAGCTGAATTTAGTAGAAAAAAACACTGTATAATTACATTTTTAATTTGCATGGGATTAGTGTGGGTGGAAACGAATATAAATAAGTGTCTCCCTTGCTAAAAGCCATTGAGCTTCTTATTTTCAAAAGCACATAGAAAAAAAAAAAATCTACTTCCTGTGTTTTATTTTCAGATTCCACTGTGTGGACCTGTCTAATCTTTAAGAAAAAAAAAAAAAAAGAGAGAGAGAGAAAAAAAAAATCTTTGAATAATAAAAAATTATCTTAGTTATACACCAAATTCATCCTTAATAAAGCCCAACTACTGAGCAGCAGAATAATAAATGTATTAAGTATCTATACAGATCATGTGAATGAGGCATCATTTTTGTGTTTGTAACAGTTATAAGAAAGAGTTCATGGTAAGAAAACAATACGCAATATTCCTGATCACAGGAGAGTGTTATGATTCGCTTAAAGCTGAACTTAAAGTCAATAGCCTTGAATAAATGTGTATTTCTCATAGCAATTAAAAGTCTTTCAGAGTAATTTCTCTGGAACATGACTCTTCATATTCTTTTAAACCTTCTAGTGATTACGTAGCTTAGCTATTCTGTAGTGTATTTCTTTCCTGAGATAGACTTGGATTTAAAAACATTGAATGATAATAAACTTTTCACAAAACTTCACAAAACCTCAGTGTTTTGATGGAGAGTGAAATATTACTGAAATTTCTTGCTTTGTGGGTAAGATTGATTTTATGAGACTATGACTGACAGGGTATATTTTTGACTGTGACCTCAAGGTATATTTTTAAAATAATCTTGCTCATTTCTGTGTAATTAGAGTAGTGTTTAGTTCTTTAGATTACAAATTAATCCATATCACTCTTCATTAGGGACAAGACTTTGTAACCATGGCAATTTTATCTTTAATACTTTTTCTTCAGGAAAAATAAAATAAAATCATTTTATCTAGTTAGTATTGGACCTATTATCTCCATATAGTCTTGTGTTCAGTCTGATGTTTTAGGATTTTTTGAGATTTTTCTTTCTTTTAATTAGAAGGAAACCTTCATGGTCTGGCAGAATGTGATTTTAATATAGAATCATTAATTTATGGCACTGCAAGTGCTGTAATATAGAAAACATTTATAGATAGTATAGAAACAAGCATATAAACTGTAAGTATGCTTTTTATTGGTCTTGGCAGAGCTGTCCCTTGGAGCTTTACAAAATAAATGAGTTACTGTTTGCCATCTTGCAGAGAGGAAGCTGAAATAAAAGAAAATATTCGTAATGCCCTAAGCTAAACATATGGAGCCAAGGAGTGATATACCTCATAGTATGTTGTTTGGTTGATGCTCTTTTAAAAAGATTGTATGGTTTGTTATGATAGCACACCTTTCCTACTGACTTTCACACTTAGTTTAGGAACAATTACAAATGCCATTGAAATCTGAATGAACTTGAGCCCTTTACCTAGCTTGAAGGAAAAAAAAACAAAAAAAAAAAAACAGTGCTCTCTGTCTGTATTCTTTATTTTATTTATTTATTTATTTATATATATATATTTTATAGTGGAGTATGTTGATCTGCAATATAGATCCTGCCCTTCTTCCTTCAGGTGAATGCAAAGCAAGGGATTTGCATCAGTTTTTCCATTCCATTTAAAGTGTTTAAATAAAAACACATGAAATGTCATATGAAAATAGTTGGCATTATCAGTCCAACCTTAAATGGGTATCTGTCCCTAAATGGAAATCTTGTCATCTTCAGCAGAGTACCCAATAACTGAATGGAAATGAAAATCAAATACTTTAATTGTTCCAACTGATGAAGTAGCTTAAGATTAGTCCATTCTGTGAAATATACTCAGGATTCTGTTTCTAACATACTAATTTTTAGAATTTCTCCTGAATCATGTTTGTTTCATGTGTCCATTTTTACATCTGTTATGTTCAGGAAAACTCTTAAAGTCATTGCATTAAAAATTAGAAGAAAAAGAGAGAAAAAATAATTGGTGCTGAAAATATTAGTGCCTTACATTCATAACTAACAGTTTAAAAATTCAATATAAATTACTTCAGAAGTCTCAGAAGACCAGACAAAGGGCCTGGTCTTTGAAGTCAGAAGTCTATATGACTTCTGTTCATATTCATGAACCTAAAGACGACTGTAGAAGCCTAACCTAGAAAAAAAATCCTGAGATTCCAAGAAATTCTATGTAGAGTTCTTTTGACTCAAAACAATGGAATGAGTTGTGGGATCAATGACATCTTCAGAACTGATTTTGAAGAAACACGGTGAGTTGTCAATGATTTTTTTAAAGAAATATACATATTCAGTGATATGATTTCTATTTTAAAAATAATAATAATGCCATATTCAAAAGTATTTTCATTGGAAATTTAATCTTCTCAAACTAAACACAAATCTTCCTATATAATCAGCTTATTTTTTGAGTTTGATGATGTATTAAAGTGTATTTTATACCACTGTGCTCCCAGGATCTTCATGGATCCCCATGATGGAGGTTGTCTTCTCAGTGGGTACAAATGACAAATTTTCTCAATTTGTGGGATTGTGCTGAATTGAAGGATTCAGCTCTGGTTTATTTAGAGTCTTTCATGTGAACAATAATACCACAGTGTGACACACCTTTAGACTTAGGAGGCAGTACAAAACTGCTCTTAACTCCCTATGCACAGTTGTAGCAGATTTAAAAGACAAGGTATTAATACCTGGTAAGTTATGGCCTGTAGTGGAAAGCCTGATGGATCTCCAATTAAAGCGTTTTGACTGTGACTCTAATGAAACTTGACAATGGTAGTTGTAAACATTTCATTATAGGCCTAGTCATGATCTTTTGTTTCCTAATGAGTTTAGCATCTACAGGAGTGCTAGCTGATGGATAACGTCTTCCAGTTGGAACAATGTGTAAGAAAATAGGAAAACCTTTTCCACAGTGCAGGGACAAAACATCTCTTATATTTATGCATAAGCACGGGTCAAATGGCCCTTTGCACTTGCCTGAACATGCCCTTCAGTTAGGGTTGGTCCATTTCTCTTTTTTCAAGGGTACAGTCCCACTGCATCACTCTCCTGGACTGGCTGTGTGCTTGGCAGGCCCCTATTTTCCTAAGCAGTAGGGGGTGGTGGGGATCCCACACCTTCTTAGTGATTTTGCACTTCTTTTACTGGGAGGGGAGAAGGAATGGAAAAGCTCTATCTGACATAAGACTCTCAAGAGCATATCCTCAAACCAAAATAATAATCACACAAAGTTATGTAAAAACAGGCCTCTTTATAGATGGACGTGACCTCAGATCTTCTTATAATTACAAATCATGTGGAACAATGGAGAATGGTGTGGAAATGATTATCCATGTTTTAATGCACTTTTATTTTTTAAGGTGAATATTAAGAACCTGACGTATAGCAGAAGTTGGTACTCTTTAAAATACAGCTTGCTCAGTTTACAAGCACATGCTCTAACATGAATGCAAAGGAAGTAAACTACTGGAATAGATGTGTTTTAAGTTTTGTGTTGCTATACAATCAGATAAAAAGGGTTAAAAAAATGCTCTTGGGAAAGGCTTTCTCATTGTTTACGCCTTACAAAGTTGAAGACTTGGCAAACCTGCTGTGTAACTGTGCCTGTTGCCTGGAAAATAGCTTTTTCCTTTTTATTAGTCTAACTCAGGCACTGATTTATTGAGCAAGAGAAGGATAAGGCAGCTTTAGCTCTTCCATTAACACCAGCTGGGGCCTGCATCACATAATGTTGTGTGAATGCACAGCTTCATCCCATTACTTCGAAGCTGCAACAACCCCCAACCTTTGCCAGTAGTACCATAACTTTCTGGAAGTTATTTATGCCAGATGTCTCCTTAATCCTTTGTGTTATTGTTTGTTTCTCTACTCAGTGCCATTTTTGCTTTAATGTTACACCATAAAAGAGGTGAAATCAAGGAAACTGAAATTGTAGAAACAATACAAATAACCTCCTTATTATCTGTGATATGCTAAGAAGTTTCAAAGAAAAAAAATAAGGGAAAAGTGCTTCATTTGCTTCTCTGAATCTTACAAAACCCACTATGAAAAACATCAGTGATAAATAATTGAAAAAATAGTCTTATGGCAAATTTGGTTAATTATCCATTTGTATGTTGGAGTGAATACATGTAATTCAAGACTACTCTAGATACTTAACTTATTATAATCTATATTGATTTTTACACTAACAATATTTGTTAGCTTTTCAGATGATTATACACACAGCTGTTTAAAATATTCTCATTGACCTCACCTTCTAAGTACTGGCTCCAACACTACTTTTGCTGGTGAAAGTGAGACCACCTCCCGTGAGGTTTTAACACACCAATGTAACCCACCACCTGTCATACACCAACGGCTCTTAAATTTTCTCAGTCATCTCTGGGGCATTTTCTGTTAAAAGGAAAACAGTTTTCTGTCCCCTTCTATGAAGCAGATACTCATTTTCCTTCTCTTTCATCTTCAGGGCTTCTTTGGTGGTTCATTCATCACCAGCAGAATAAAGAAGAGATGTTACAGTCTGTTGTCAAAGTCTTTTTTTCTTAATGAAAGAGATGATGTGTAATTTGCGTTCTTGGTCTATATAATGCAGTGGGACAAAAAAACACCATTTCCAAATTATTCTTATTATTTTTTTACGTAACTGCAATGGTAGAAGTCCATGTTTATCAGGATATTAAGCAAAGAAACCTGTCTTCAAAGAGAAACTAGAGAAAATCTCCCAGTGTTAGCTCAAGGTGTTCAAAAGTTAAAATTTTTGAACATGTTGAGTCCAGCTAGCATTGAAAGATAGGAGATGTCTGAGAAAACTTAATGTCTGCACTGTAGTGAGGGCAGAAGTGGAGACCAAACTTGCAGCATGTCATTTCTTTGCTCTGGATAAGACTCATTAAAGAAAATTTGATGTAAAGTTACAGGGTGTTAGAGTACTTCCAGGTTTTCAGCCCAGGCCTGAAGGAGCTACATAGTTCTGTTTATTATGTTGCAAAGAAGCCAGAAACAAATGCAGACAAGAATAAAATGTCATTTTATTTGTGTTCATTTGATTGTTTATAGTGCCAGAGCATGAGGTAAAGCAAGCACTTTGGGAACTTATCTTGAGCCATATGATGTTTTGTTTTCTGCCAGGTTTATATGGCTCACATTATGTACTGTGAGCTATTCCGCTTTCTGCACTTTGGTTTCTTTAAGCAGAACACTTGACATTTAACTTATTGAATTGTTTATAGTTGTTAAGTTAGGCAAGGTAGGAAGTCCTGCTAATAATAACAGGATATGATAAAACAGTTCAGCAGTTTCATGCTATCTTTAGAGAGTCTTAATGGGTTCAGCAGAGAGGTTAAGTGATATGGTATGGCTTGTGTTCATATTTTTACAGCTTGTAAGAGACAATTTGCATTCACGTCTTTTATAGTCACAGGATTACTATTTTTAATAGCCATTTGATTAGTTTTTTGCAATTTACCTGCTTTTCTCCAGGGAATCTGTCTTCCTGTCTAAGGTTCATAAGGACTGGTGACATCAGTAGACTTGTAAGCATAGTGGACCTTGCTGCTTATGTTCATGCTTGGTCAGGAGGCAATCAAAATCCACACAGAGCCCTTGGTGGTTCCTGGCTGTGGGTTCTTTCATGACAGGTATTGAGTATAATAAGTTCACAGACACACTGTGGTCTACTGAGGCCTTCAAAACTTGTGCTTCAAAACTTACCTCAGCAGTGGTGCTGGGAGATTCCAGCTGCCTTTTCCCAGCATTACAGTGTGTGTTTTACCCTGGACAATTCCTTGGCTCCTAGAAATGTTTGAGGGAAGACCATCCTCAGTCAATGTCAATTAGTCTTAGGTGTGGAGGAACAGGCAGGATCTTGAAGGTGTCCAGGAACCCTTAGAACCCTTCCTCAAGTTTTAAGTTTTTGTGTTTGTAGGGATTGGATTTCCACTGTGAAGTCTGTGCTGTTATCACAAAGACATCATGAGCATATATGATAAATAACACTTAGCAGTATGACATTAAGTTTTCCCTCTTTTTTCATTTTCCTTTAGTTATATTTTTCTGGTTTGAGTGTACTCTCATTCTCTCCAGACAGAAGTTTGAAACAGTGTCCTGGTTTCAGTTAGCACAGAATTAATTTTCTTCCTAGTAGCTGGTGGAATGCTGTGTTTTGGCTTAGGATGAGAAGAGTGCTGATAACACCCCGATGCTTTAATTGTTGCAGAGCAGTGCTTATACTAAGCCAAGGACATCTCAGCCTTTTGCTCTGTCCTGCCAACGGGCAGGCTGGGGGTGCAGTAAGAGCTGGGAGGGGACAGACCCCGGACAGGTGACCCAAACTAGCCAAAGGGGTATTCCATACCATCTGACGTCATGCTAAACAATATATAGGGGTGGCTAGCCGGGGGAAGGGGGCCGGACTGCTCGGGGTTAGGCTGGGCATCGGTCAGCGAGTGGTGAGCAATTGCATTGTGCATCACTTGTTTGTACATATTATTATTATTTCCCTATTATCACCATATTATTATTATTGTTATTATTGTTATTATTATTTTGTTATTATTATTTTCCTGTCTTATTAAACTGTCTTTATCTCAACTCACGGGCTTCACTTTCCATTTCTCTCCCCCGTCCCAGAGAGGGAGGGGGGAGGGTGAGCGAACGGCTGCGTGGTGTTTAGCTGCCGGCCGGGTTAAACCACGACAAACAGTTACCATATCTCTTAATAAGATGGAGCTAATCAGTCATGACAGAAGTCATTATAGAAAATGATAATGGGAAAAGCACTCATTTGAGTTTTTTTCATTATGTCTCCTGGGGTATTCATTTAAAACCACTGAGTCTAACCCAGAGCACGGTGCAATTTGTGCCTCCTTCCGTTTCATGCTGAGCTCAGACATCAGTGACACAAAATGGTTTATCAAGATGAGGCAAAAGGCAGAATGTTAAATGTCACGAGGAGTAACGATTGGTAAGGTAATATTATCATGTTTAATAGTTGGATGTTAAGTTAAAATTATGTGTTGGTCGATGATGAGAGAGCGAACTGAATTAACCTGTCCCAACTCAGTTTCAGCAGTGAGGTTATAGAGATGGACACCGTCTCTCTGGATATAGGTCCCAGATTACTTATATCTTTAGAGACATCTTTAGAAAGTCTTTTTTTTTGTTTGTTTGTTTGTTTGTTTTTTTCAGTATCCTCCAGTGAAGAGGTAATAAGTATATTTAAAGATATGTACTATACCTTTTCAGTATACCATAATATACTAGTTCTGCCATGTCTACATGCTTCTCTTTTGCTATTGCCATGAACAAACATATCGTGGTAAAGACATCAACAGTCAAAAAAAAAATGTGGAGTGGATATGAAATCTCTTTGATCATGGCAGTGAAGAGGTGGTGAAACAGAAAGAAGGCAGATTTTCTGCCTTCTTTGGAAAGGCATTTGAAAGAATGCATTAGAAGAAAGAAAATCTCTGAATTTCATATAACAGCCTAAATTAGTTGCTAAGAATTTCTCCTAGGCTGAACCTGAGTTCTACATCTAAATGCATTCTTTAGTCAGACAGTGGGAGAGAGGTGAAGCAAGTGAATGTGAGTCACAGTATCTCCATTAATTATCCATCGCAAAACCATCCACAGAAGGTGAATCAAGGTTTAAGTACCTGATGCCCTATTCATATGATCTAACCAAACGCTACTTCTAGTGAGACAGAAGTGTCCAGCTGAACCTCATTTTCCAAATTTTAGCCCCATTTTCTCAATTGTAGCTAGAAAATGGCCAGATTCAACACAATGCTGCTTGTCATGATTAGAATTATGTCCAAATTATTTCAAAATATCACTAAACATTACTGAGCAGTTTTGAAAATTCTGACCACATTTTCTTCTTTCATTTCTTATTTTGCATGTGGACATCAGGATATTGATTATTGGGAATTCTTTGAAAGTACAGATTTCTTTGTGTTATACATTTTGCTATTCTTACTTGTCATTTGTTTTCAGCAGACTAGAATACAGAAAATGCCTTATAAGAAGCTATGCTCAGAGAAGAAAGGTGTAAAGCTTGAGTGACAAATAAGCTTTACACGTCAGCTTGGTTTAGAATTAGCTTGTTTTCACATAGCTGGCATAGAAACATTCCTTGGTTACACTACATGAGCCAAGAGAAAATTATCTGAAATTTTACAGAACCAGATGAAAAAGCATTCATGTTTAATACAGATGGATACCTGGCTATAAACCTTTGCATTTTTGATAAAGCTATGAATGATCTAAAGCTTTTTGTGTTTGAAAGAAATAAATTAAATTGGCCACAAAGTTTATACAAGTATGAGTCCTAGATTTTTAAACCACACATCTGTCATTAAAGAATACTGGTATGTGGATATTTTATTAAATTTTCCTATTAAAAATTTAAAAAGAAACAATTTCAAATAAATGTCTTAATAACTTGGAGTGACAACAGAAAAGTGAAAGAAAAATAATTAATATAATCTTTTATTTGTTCTAGTTATCTATGTTTTAATCCATTAGTAATGTTTGTAAAATAAATGTTTATTTATTATGCACTGATATTTATATTAAAAAATCCCAGAACATTCTTTTGATAGCGATGTATCGGATTGTTGCTTCACTATGGTTTTTAAGCTACTTAATCCAAAGTAGAGGTTTAGAAAACAGTCACAGAAATCACAAAATATTTTTACGCATCTAATTTATGTTGCCATAAAAAGAAGTACATTGACCTCAAGTAAAGCTCTTAGAGCCATTTGGGAATATATTCTTCAACTGGCAATTTCTTTTAATGTTCCATATTCAAAGCCAATTCATGTATCCAGACTAGGGCTAAATGTATCTACATGCAAGCGCTGAGATATTTCTTTGAGGAAAATATGAATTTGGAATAAAAATAAATTATATTGCTGTACTTATCTAAATAAATTGTTTGACTAACCAAAAAAAAAAAAAAAGCCACACAAAAAAATCTGAATTGTGTTTTCTGCTACATGCCAATAATACATTATTTAAAATGATTTGTGGAGTCTTACATTCTATATACTGATTGGATGTAATTTCCATCTTACAGTTTAGTGAATTTTAAAATTAGCTTAATCTGCCATGAAATACTTTATGAGAAGAGAAAATGATTTTTACATGATGGTATTTTGATGTTTATTTTGGAGGTGATTTTACTGAGCAATACTTACCCAGTGGGGCCACTTAATTAAGGGCTACCCAGCTCGGAGCTCTAAAAATGAGACTTCTATTCATATTAGAATTCAAATAGAAATTAAGGAGTCCAGTAAGATCTTAAAGATTTGTGAAACTAGAAACTGTAGGAAACATGTTTATTCTATATGATAGAATGTAGCTAAGGCAATGGTTCAAAGCAGGTTTTGACAATATAAGGTTGATCAAACACCTGCTCGTTTGTTAGGTACATGATGGATAATATATTTTATTAAATGGGCATGAACTTCTAGAGTAATGAGTAAAGGCAGGTTGGGGAAAGCGGATATTCACACAGCAGCCATCCTGTTAGTTTAAAGGGTACTACTTGCCAGGTAATTCATATTTACGAAAGTCTGAATGTTAACACTGGGAACATATAAATGAGATCTATTGAAATTTGTACTGCCCATGGTGGTACTAATATACAGCTTCAAGTATATCCTTTGAGGTGCTGTTAGAAAACCTTAATGGAACCAAAATTTGCTTTTGTCTGTATATTGGATATTATCTAAAACTACCTTCATCAACCCTCTCACTTTGCCTTACATCAAGTCCAAATTTCTTATATGTCAGTCGTGCAGAAGCACTACGTACCTCATTTTTCTCACCTCATTCTAACTTTACTCTTTCTGTGCCGTATGGTTTATCTATCATGAATAAATTGGAATGTTTTTCACACTCCTGCAAAACTGTGACTTACAACTTTAAATTCCAAATTTCTGGACTTTTACATTTCTGAATTTAGAACTGGAACAAGGATTCTCAGTCCCAGCTTGTCCCCGTTCGGGAACTGACAGGCATGACCCAAGGCAAATGAAGAAATGCACTGCTGTGTGTTTCACTGTGCAGTTCCATACTGAACAGTTGGTTAGTTATTGGTTGGTTATTTCTTTTATTATTATTTTGTAAATGCATGTTTGAAAATATAATAAATTTACATTGCAGAATGAAAAGAAAGTTTGACAGTGTGACTTGGCCACCTGGAAAAAAAAATGACACTGTGAAATGCACGTCCATCATACTATAACTACTGACAACAGAAAACACATCCACTTCAAAAATAATCATAGTAACTGTTGTTTTATATAATACAAAATAAAGAAGTAAAAGCTTTTACCATGGTAATTTCTGACAGGAACCTTTGCTAATTTATTACAGCTAAAAAAAAAATAAAAAAAGGTCTGTATTATTTTAATACATACAAACATATGTTATTTTCACACTTCTCACTTTGATGGATACTGTGAACTGCAGATAGAAGTTATTTTCTTTAATCTGTGAAATGATTTTAGTGATAGTATTGCACCGTCCCATCATGCTCATTGTGTACACCTATAAATTGGAATGTTATGGCCTGTGAAGATGAAATTTCACCTTTTGATTTCACCTCTAATATTTATTATTAATTTTGGTGCTCTGAGGAGTACAGAATTTCTACAGAAAATCTTTGTGGTGACTGAGATGGTGATTTAAAAGAACTATCTATTCAACTGATATTTAATATGCTTCTCACATTTTTTTCTGAGTATTCTCTGCAAGGTTTAAAATAAAGTAATAATCTCTTTGACCAGCAGAGAGCAGCAAAGAAATACTTTATAAAGACCTAACTGTGCAAATCACAGTGTAAAAACTATTGTAGTTTTACACTGGCATGAGAGTTGGGTAACACTGTGTATGATTATCTTCAACATGTATTTATGGGGAAAAAATGTGTTAAAATGAAAACAAAAGCAGGCAAAATATGCTCCTTTTTAATTGTATTAATTTATAGGACCTTTAAAATACTTTCTGTTTGACTTCTTTTGTCTGTGTAAAATGTAGAAATTATTTATTTATATTTAGCCTGAAGTATTTCTAAGTTGTACTTATCCTTAGTTAATGGTTGTGTTCATATTAATATGAAAACTTGCTGTGGAGTGACTGTTTTTATTGGACAGCATCTGTGTTTCAGTTGATAAAATAAAATTTCAGTCAATAATTTTTCTCCTGACTTACATAGAGCTGGGATTTCACTATTCTTATGTTGTTTATATTAAGAGTTCATTATAAGGAGACTGATAATTTGGGTGCCCTATATAAGATTCTGTTTTCAGATAACTTCATCATTTTAACCATTTGAGCTTAAGTGTCTCATGGTGAATGTCTGTCTTTGCATTTTGGTCAGGGCAAGGGGAGGGAGGAGGAAGACGATGTTGTTCTTTTGTTTTGAAGTTTAAACCCAAATGACCAAGTCATTTATGGTAGCCACAAAAACAAAATAAAACAAAACAAAAAAATCTTACACATTAAAAAAATAATAATTCTAGTAGTGCTTATTTTGTGTTTCTGCTCTTCAATCACAAGGATATTTCTGCAATGTTATAGGCTCTGCACAGGAAGGATAAATCACCTTGGTTTTGCCCCTTCTAGAGTATCCTAACTGATACGGATCTGTATTCCCTGTTCTTATCCTTTCTGACTCTGGCTCTTGCATGCTCGGTTGTGCAGTGGTCCTTTAGAATTGCTGAAAATCATTGTTTGTTCTCAGGCCTGTTGGTTAAACATGAAAGCTGAAAAAATTTTACATCCCACTTCCTAGTGGAACTTGTTTGCACCATAGAAAACAAATGTTAACAATGCCACTGTGTTGCCACTTTTGGAAAAAGTAAGATTATGGTATGTTGACCTATACTTTGTCATATGAGCATTATACTTTAAATCAGGACAGTGTTTCTGGGGTGAAACTTCTGTTCCTGATAGACCATTACAGCAGTCTCTGAATCTGCAAACTGAATTGTTTTCAGATGATATATAACCAATTCCTGACACTAATGCATATTTGGCCCAGGACTTCACGCAGTGCAAAGTAAAAACCCTTAGAAATATATGAATATTTGTGTATGCATGAACAGCTTGTCCTTGGAACCACGTATTCTGCCATTGAGATCTGCCCTTATTGCACTCAGGCCGCTCTGTGTAAAGGAGTCAGGCTGTCTCATGGTTACAAATTTCAAAAAGCTTGGGTGGAAACTAGAATTTATCTCCTTACACTGACACCCTTCTGTGTGAATGCCTGAACTGTGTAGGAAATGTCTGAGTGTGTAGGAAACTGAGGTCCAAACTAGAACTGTTGTTTGATTTTAGGTTACACTAGGCTTGAGCAATGCTGGAGTCTTATGAATTTCTTATATTCTAAATCCAACATGAATTGCACAAGCTCTCCTCTTTTTTTTTTTTTTTTTTTTTTTTCAGTGTTGACATAACTTGCATTTAGTTTGCTTTGTTTCAGTGTTTCTACTGTAAAATAGGAGCAATAGGAGATTTTACAGATCTAAACTTGCACATGTTTGTGAAGCACTGACATCCTCATGATGACCCCTGTAAAAAAGCTAATGAGGAAAATATACTCTCTTCCTTCAGTGCAGGGTGCAGGTCTTGAATAGCGCACAACAAATTAGCCATGAGACCACAAACTGGATAAACAGGAGGAATGTTTTTTTAAAATACCTCTTCATTAAATCAGTGCTATCCTTTTTTGCAAATGTAATGAAAAGGTCTAGAAGGAAAATAATGAGATAATGTAATTAAAGATTGTATCAGTATTCATACGTCCATAACCACCTGGCTTAGAGTTCTGTGAGAATTTTTTTTCCTGCATTTCATCACATGAATGATTGATACTGCAGCCTCACTAATATTCTTTTAACAAATTGCTTTACTGCAGTGCACTCAAATTAGGAAAGGAACAGATTTAATTTTGATTAAATAATAATTCTCACCCTTTAATTATTTAATTTGCTTCAATTATTTGGATGGTAATTAAAAAAACTACAAGATCCATTTCATGAATCAGTCATTCATTGATCTTAACTTATCATTTTATTCAGTATAAAGGTATTCTTGACTGTCACTTTCATTATTGTCACAGTAGTATTTGTATTGAAACAATATTAAATTCTTACTTTGCTAGGCATAATAGATTGACAGAATGAGATACAGTCACTAACTGGTAGAGGTTTTTGCCTTTACAAGTAGCAAAGAAAAATAGCAGAAATTGAGACATTCAATATGGAGTCTAAATGAAAATATGAGGTGCATGCAAATGTCATATTAATTTTGACATTGGTTTTCATCTTATTGAAGTATTTATATTTCTCATTGGAGCTTTGTGCAGATAGGCTTAGCTGTATAGAATTTAAAGAAGAAAAAAATTGTACAAAGATGTGAAAATTAAATGTCGGGTACAGGGAGAAGAGTATGGTGGAACACCAGACAGAGAATGAATGAGGGAATGGGAGCAGATTGCTCCAAACCCAAATAGAATTAGCGTTACAGGGGAAAGTTTTTTCTTCAGCATTTTATATAAATTTTCTATATAATCTTTGCATTAATTTCTTGATCCTTCAAGCTTTGATTCATGTTTGATTTCAAATTCATTAATAAAGAGTGTAAAAACAAAGTCCACTTAAAAAGAAAGATGAAATTAATATGCACACATTTGGTACAGTCATCTCATTCAAGATTCTGCCTGTAAATGTGTACACACAAGGAGATGAGGGAATGATTAAAATCATTCCTACTCCAAAGGCTCCTACTGTGCCTATGACTGGTTCCATAGACAGACACTCTGCTACCCTGTACACCCTGCAATGACAGTTGTCTCGTGGAGACCTCCCTGGTGTTTTTTTCATACTAATTTTAAAATCCACCACTCCACACCTTTAAGTCAGAGAAATTTTGAGGGTTATTTGTAGTGATTGTTATTTTGATAGAATGAGAATGGTGAGGAGATGAAAGGAAGAGCGGTGGGCACAAGCAGAGTGCAGCACTTCATGTGGTGACTTGTGGGTTAATCAGGATGGTTGAAATAAGAAATTGTACATGACTTAAAATAAACCTTCTCCTTTCCCCATGTCAAGGCCCTGACTGCACCCAACACTCCCATCTTTTACTTGTTTGTTTGCTTTTTCAACCAGATGTACACTTCTTGGTCCAGCCAGAGATGGAAATGTCAAGCTACCATGAGAGGGTGTGTGTAATCCCTGCTTGCAGATACTCTGAAGCAATTGAAACATATCACAGAGTTCTCTAACGAGATTTTCATACAATTTTTATTTTTTCTTTCCTGACCTGAGATGTCTTTGTGGTCCAAATACATATCTGATCTTGGTTTTAAAAAATATTCCTTGTCCAAATCTAGGTTCTGATAAATGAAGTTTGTGAATAAAGAGTCAGAAATCCTGTTGTTTTTGGTCAAGAATCAATATGCAAATCTAGATTTGGATTTTTCTTGTAAAGACTTTTTTTTTTTTTTTTTTTTGGTGTGTGTGTGTGTCTGTCTGTCTGTCTGTTTTATTTAACATGAAAAAGCACCAGTATCTCCATTATCCACACAGTGACACTGCATTACAGGAAAGGTCTCTGTAATGTTAATGAATAACCTTTACAAAGACATTATGCACATATGGTACCTTTTATTATATTGAATATATTGTATACAATTTTTAGATATAATTATTGATAGATTATATGCTTCTTATATATTATTAAATACAGATATAATACTGTAAGTAAACTGCTTGAAATTTTTGTGCTCTCCACGGGATAGCCCCAATAATACCATTCTTTTTAGATTTCATTTCACATATAACTGATGAGCAGTATATAAAAATAAATTAAAAAAAAAAAAAAAAGAATAAAATACTGTAATTTTCTTTTTAAATAGCTTCTAACCTACTCTTTTTTTATGCTTATGCTTTTTCTTAATCCGACTTCTGTTTTAAGTTCATGTTTTATTGCCTCCCTTCAGCTCTTCCTAACAAAAAGAATGAGAAAACCACAGTGATTTACTTTAATCTTTAGCCTATTAAATCTCTGACTTGAAGGTCAAATTTAAGCAGAGGCAAATCTATGCTTCTTTAATAAACATTAATTCTACAAATAAAATGTGATTGAAACTAAATTGTAACAGAATTTCATTTTAGAATTTCTTTCTTCTTCATCTGGTAAATATTGGTTGAAGGGAGGATAATGAGAATCTGAAGTTACTTGTTCCCCAGAGTACAGGCATCGTTTTCATATGGCTTTGTTAGAATGTTACAAGAAGATACCTGGTAAAAATAGTAAAACTATGATTTTATAGCAGGAAAAGAAAAAGTCAGCAAAGAGTAACAGAATGTATTAGCAATATGGCAATACAAAAGCAATAAGCTTTCAGTTTAAATGAGAGAAGGAACCCTTGTTTGCACTAATTAAATATCAAAAAAGGTGACAATGCCAAACTTAACTTTATAAATCAGTATTTTATTCCTTTCTAGAACAGTTAAATGGGAATTTTGAGTTTTAAAAATGATTGGATGCAATTATGCAGCCTGTAATACTTGTTAAAACAGACCACAAACTTCCAATCTATAGTTCTAAAAATAAAGACGTTAAAGCAATAATACTTTAAAAAACAAACAAACAACAACAACAACAACAAAAACTCCAAACCTCCATCTTACAGATAGCATAGAGGAGAAAAGACTACAGAAAAGTTCAGAGGATTTGAAAAGCTTTTACACGTTGCCCATATGATTATATAGGAATGCATTTCCCAAGAAAGAGGAAGGAAGCTGAAACAAAGTTTGTGAAGTTGTAACCTGTATAAACTAAGATGAAAAATGTTCTTGGCCTAACAATTCAATTCTTTAAGTTAAAGACACAAGTGAGAATCTATTAAACCAATGTTGAATACATATGGAAAAAGGTGCTGAAAACTAGAAATAACAATGCTACAAGAAATGGAACAAAAGAAGGAAAGATTTGTGCCTTTTTATTTCTCTCTATTCAGCTATTTTTTGCTCTTTTAATCTAATAATTCTTGTCTTATGAATGAATTTCTGGAAAAAAAATAATACATCTGTTACTTGAAAAATAATTTCTCCAGACTCTTTGAAACAAAAAACCTAGAGAATCAACTGGTATATTAATGGGCAGATCATAGGCACCTGCTTCCTAATTAGTTAAGATTTCTTTTCAGCTGCACCTGGGCTGTGTTGTAGCTTGCATGGTTTTGTTCTTATGTCTTCAGAGAGCCTGGATCTTTCTGTAGGAGAAATGTGGCATCAGTAGTGCAGTGTGGTGTCTTGAAGCAGAAAATTGGAAAATATTGTCAAAATGGAAGGGAAAGAATCCATTGTGGTTAGTGGTAAGTTTACCAGTCTGTAGCTGGTGAGTAGATTGGATAGAGGGGTTATTGATGGATACAGGTAGTGGTGAGTTGACTGGAGGTGAAAGAAGCTTGAATTTTCACCACCTAAGGAAGGGACAAGACTAAGTTTCTCAAATCTAGTTGCTGAGTTAACGTGCATTAGGTGGGTGTGGGAAAGACTGGATTCCTGTGGGAAAGAAAATAAGTGTCACCTGCCAAAGAAAAGGTGTGTTGCATATGGTTCAGCCATTTAGGCTGCAGTACTTAGTATGGGATCCCTCTAGCACCACAAGCTCTGAGGAAGGACAGGATTGGCAATATTTTTCTCTTCAGTGCTAGGTTTTGGACTCCTGAAGTAAATTCAGATTCAGCTTAGCATACCTAACATTTAAATGATTATTGTGATGCTTTTATTTTGTGTGAAGTTCAGAGGTGTCCTGGTGGATGCAATGACAACTGAGTTTGTCTTAGAAACCTTCCCTGGTGTCAAAGTAAAGTGGATGCTGAAGGGAAACATAAGCCTCAGGACACCAGGCTTGGAAAGAAATATTCTCACAAATTTAATCTAGGGAAGTAAGTTAGGCATAGAGAATGTTTGGGGAGAAGAAAGCAAAACTAGCAAATAAGAAGAAAGGCTGCACAGCGTATTGATGGTGGAGCTGCAAGAGGGGGAGGAGAAATAACTTAAGGTATTGCAGGAGGGAGAGAAGCACTAGAAACATTCTGAGAATTTCTGTCGACGTGACTTTTATGGGGAAGCTTTTTTATTGTTTACCATCTCTGGAGGGGAAAATTTAGTCTATTTAATGATATTTACAAATCTATATATGATGTTTCAATGTGGTAAAATGTCAGATATTATGTATAATCTTAGGCTGCTCTAATTAAATTTAAATCTGCTTAAAAGTGATTTAACCGGAGTGAAGCAAGCCTTCTGCAATATTTGAATATCTGTTTAAAATGGCTGTGTTCTACATAATCTGTTTATAGTTTAAGTAGAAATTTGTGTTTTGAAGTTGCCATTTCAGTGGAGACATTATCTGGAATTGTGTATTCTCTTGTTGTAACTAGCAAGCAAAACCTAGATGAACTGAAGATGATGCTTAAGAAGCGTTTTAAATGCCTTTCCTGTCCTTACAAACACCATGGGTGTTAATGTGACTGGTCAGTTAGGAAAGTCACTATACACTGGATTCGAACAATTTCTTGTCTGTTAGTGTTCACATACTTTATGGTAAAACTGCTTCAATCCTCTATACAAAACTGGATGTAGCCAAGAAACAAATTCTTAGAGATCTTATATCTTGTCTAATGAAGAAGTAAAACTCCTTAAACTCCTTTTGCCAGTACTATCAGATCAAACGGCTAATATTCCCCCCACCTACCTTTCATTTCCTTATTCTCAGCAAAAAAAAAAAAAATGTACAAAGTTGACTGTCAAGAGTATACCAAATTGTTGGCAGTGGATCTGAGATGGAGACCATCTGACTGAAAGAAACAGTCACACTATTCCCAACTTTGAATTTTTAACTATATATGAAGGTCTTTTCTAGTGGAAAAAGTATACTTTGTGAAGAACAAAAAAAAAAAAAAAAGGCTTTTTTTTTAATTTATATATGGAAGGGAAAAAAGAAAAAAAAATAAAAATCCCCAACATTGTCATCAGTCTATTATGTCATATGCTATTTATTTTGTACAGAGTCTTAAAACCCTTCAAATAGGTCTTGCTATAGTGGTAAGGTGCATCTAGCTGTCTGAAAATCTGCAGAGATGTTGCATGTTCATGGCAAAAAGTAAAAATAATTGCAGCGTGTTATGGACTATGCTGAATTCTATAGCATTTAACAGCTCAGGCTTGATTGTTAATTCACAGTAGGTTGTTGATTTTGAGTAAGTTTCGCTCCTCTTTCACAAAATAAAAGCCTCAAAAGTGCTTATTTTCTATTTTACTTGAAAATTACTTTAAGATTAGACATGCTTCTTTTTTTTTTTTTAAAAGAATTCTTTGATATTCTAGATATGCAGAGAAAAATAGAAAAAAAAAAAAAAGTATTCCAAAGTAATTCCAAACTAATAATCTCTCAGAATTTCAAAATTCACATCATGTGCTATCAATAAAAGGTGTTGTAGTTCTGTAATTCTGTGCTCAGGTGTGCAACTCTTCTCTCATTCTCCTTCACAGTTAATGATTTCTGTGTAATTCTTTTGTGTAATTATTTTGTTTGACTAAAATCCCCAAATTATCAGTGAGGAAAATAATGTGCAGCATCAGAACTTAATGTTAATTTTGGAGCTACATAGTGTCCTTAGGAAAAATTGAACAGTTACCCTGCTACATAATACTTAGAAAAATACAGATATTCTGTCAGAAATTGGAAGGATGAATATCCACTGGTAGACTTGTACATGAAGGTAATGACGCATGTAGATGGGAAGGAAAAATGGTGTGCTTTTTTCTGATCTCCCTCTCTTCCCATGGCTAAGCTGGTATCAGAGATACAGCTGTGTCTCGCTTCTGAATAAACCCATTTAATCTTCCTGGATGTCCACAGAGGGCTAAGAATAATCTTGCACTTTAGATATGACTTTTTTTTTTGTCAAATATTCACAGTCCATCAAATACACACAAATCCATCAGTCATTAAAAATTAACATCTACAGAAGCAGTATGGTATTTTAAACTTTAAGAATGTGGAAATAATTGAAGGAATAGTTGAAATAAGTAGTTACAGTTGCAGAGATCTTAAAACTTACTGATATTTATTTTAGCATTTAATGCATAGTTATAGACTGGATTACGGTGGAAAAAAAAAAAAAAGAGTCCTACAAAGATTTTGAGTTCTATAGAAATCATTCAGAATCTATAATGTGATGATGATTTTTTTTCTCTGAAAAAATGACTTTTTTTTTTTCAGAATAATTATTACACAAATTTGCTTCTGGTGAGATATATTGCCTTAAGGGTATATGGCTGAGGCCCTCCTATTGAGTCACAAGATTCAGAAAAGACCTCTTTGCTTTCTAAACTCCTCCTCAAAAAGGAGCTTAGGTGTAGCTGGAACCAGTCCCAGTCCACAGTTTATTTCTAAAGGATTATGCCTATTGCCGCTTACCAAATCTTGGCAGGGAGCTCAAACATGCAAACAGTGTTCACTGAGACAGTTTTGCAAAGATGTGTAATTTATTAAGGCAACAGATATAACAGATTTGGAATTGCCATTGGTAAATCTACTTACTGCAATGACTCACCTGGAGTTAACAGTTCAGTGCTTTAGTTATCTATGTTTTTCTGGGTAACATCCGACAGAGTCGAAGACAATAGTCTTACCAACAGACGTTCCTGCTTGAGAAGGAGAGAAGTCCAGACCCATTGACCCATCTGATAACTGGGGTTCTTGTTCTCAAAATAGAGGTTTCTGAACACCCTATTTATACTTCTGGCAGGACTCAGTCATTTATTGTGCACTGATAGGCCATGTTGAGAGCCAAACACATTGTTTGGTCAAAAAGAAAAGGGGAGTGGGGGATGACAGGGGAGACAGGTTGCTTTCCTGGCTTTACTTGAAACAACATAGGGCTGTGAGGCTTATGCCTCACCCCAGATATCCACCATTTTCTGTGGTGGACAGGCCTATTGTCCAACCCCCCTAACATCTGTTCCATACTTTGACCAGATGAGCAAGATGTGCATGTTAATCAACTCACATTGCTGCTCAAGCTCTTCTCAGCAGTTCTTTAAGTCTCTAATGGTCACTCAGTATTTTGACACCGACAAGCCTGGCAATATTCCACAAGGTGTGGATTGTTTTCCAAACTTTGATAATATACTCTGTGTAAAGAGTAACCTCTCTGTATACTTTCACAGTTTTACCTTTTTGTCTGTATTTGCTTACTCTTTGACTCCTACAGCAACACAAATTTCCAGGCTTCCTTGAAAATTGGCATGCTTTAGTCATTTGGAATCAAAATGTAACTTAATGAAACCTTATATTTCCTCCAAGCTGTGATTGAAAAAGGAAGAGTATGAGAAGAAAGTTTTTGTATGAAACCTTTTTTTTTTTTTTTGAAGAATCTGCTGCAAACTTCAGTTAGATAGAGTCCATAATACCTCCTTCATATAATTTTGTCCTATGACTTTTGTCATATATATTTATCACTCCCAATTGTAAGGCCTGATGGAAGAATTGACTTATTTTCTGACTCTTTATCTTCTCCCAGAGTGACAAGTTTGTGTAGTTCTGTAGACAATAAGAAGACAGCTATTTTCCATCACGACAACTCTTGCTCTGTTTAAAGAGTGGAGGTCGTTGCTGAACTTACTTACTCTCAGCATGACCATAGAATATATACTATTATTGTGGGCAATGTGAAGTTACAGAGATGTTTTTGTTTGTTCTTTCCTCAATCAAGGAAGTCTGCTTTGCTACTGAATTTGAAAAGGAGAGAATAGCAAACTGATGAACAGCATGATAAAGAATAATAATAATAATAATAAAGAAGTTGTATTTTGTTGATTCTCTTTTTGAGAGAGCAAAGACATCATATATTTTGAAAATATAGTACAAAAACTATTTCTCTCCATGCAGTATATAGACTACCTAGATTCCCACATAAGACCAGGAGAATCCAGACTTTTTTTGTTACTACCTAAGAATGCAATTTCTTTAATGTAGAGAACAACGTATATTTTTATTCTACTTTCCTCTTCATAATGTACGTTTTTCTGTATGAAACAGGTGGGATTTTTTTTTTTAATTTCTTCCAGCTTTCTTGCAACTCTAATTATTGCAGCTATAACTATACTTTGGTCTTCTTTAGAACATCAGAAATGTATAGTTGGAGACAGTGTCAAGAAAACCATATAGGACTCCTTTTTTTCATTTCAGTGCTGATGGACTGTGCTCATACAGATAACTGTTCTTCAGAACCTTCCATGTTCACAGTTGCTTATTATACACATCAGTATATGTGTTTTCCCTATGCTAGATTAACCAAATAGTTTACACTATGGGTTCTCAGTGCCTAAGTTTCCATTATTAAAATATAAGCCAATTACTTTTTATACTGCCTTTGACATGGAAACCTCATAATTTTTCATTCTTTCATATTTCACATATTTTAATACAGTTCCCACATATCTTTCCCCTGTTATTCTCCTTAAGTACAGCCCTTTCTCACAGATCTTAGTTTCTAAGTTTATTAGTTTTCTAAGCAGTGCTGCTGGTTAGATATTTTTTTCCTTTTTTTTTTTTTTTTTCCTGCCCTTAAATGCATGATCTGCTTTTGCAGGATTTCTGTTGACACTGCATTCAAAGTGCGAAGTATAAGTTTTTATAAAAGATCTGTAGGTGAAACACTAAAGATTGGAAGTAACAGATTTTAATAACATCTTTCTCTTAAAAAAAAAAAAGGCAATATTAAACATTTTATTCATATGTATAAAAATAAAAACACGTTAGAAGACTAAGATTCAATATCCCATTATCAAAGCTAAAAAGTCTGAGGAAAAAGTCATCCCAAATAACAGCAATATGCTCACCAAGTTAATAAGGAAATGGTTAGCTTTTAATTTATTTTAATAATTATTCTCTCATAGGTATTTGCAAAAAAAAAAAAATAAGAATATTGTTCAATATATCATAAAGGCATGTACTTACAATTCATTACATTTGTTTCCAGGAAATTATTTAGTTACTGATTATCCCAGTGACTGTACACTTTTCTCAGTGTATATATACCTAAGCTCCTCTGTCACTCATATATAAGCCCTCCTTTCTGAACCCAAGCAAAGCTACAAAACTTACTCTCTCTGCAGAATGTAATGCTCAAAATTCTGTAAAATGTGATCTACAGTGGATTAATCTTCAAAATATAGTTTAAAAAAGTTTTATAATAACTTACTTTAGCTGCTTTTTATGTATGTCATTTAAGATGATTTATATCCGAGGAGATCTTATATCTGTTGCCTATATTATGCTGTATGATCTAAAATGCATAGAGTAAACATGTTCCGACTACCAGAATCAGTGACAAACTTGAGCTTCTCAGTAACTTTTTTTTTTCTGTCAGCTGAAGAGCTAGGGAGAGACTGCTATGGATAAGGGTCCTATCTGTCCTCTGTTTCTGTGTTTTTTATGTGCTAGTTTTATTCCTTCTCTGACCATATGCTAAACAAATTCTGTTCAATAACCTGTAGAAAACTACCCTGGCATACAAAATGATTTTTCCCCCTTTATGTTGATAGTTAAATAAGTTTACTGTGCAATCAGGCAAGTAACAGGCCTAATAAAAGGGAACACACAGGGTCACAAGGTGAGAGGAGGAGGAGGAATGGAATTACCCTTTCTGCAGCAGTGAACCACTTAATCAGCTCTCTTTGCAATGCAAACAGACTCCAATTAGAGTATTGAATTTGGATGTCAAATTTGTCATGACAACTAAACTAGGCAGGCTTATAGCTACATGTATATAGTGTATTTTCATTCAATCTTATTTTTGACATGGCATATCTAGTGCTGTCTATAAGGACAGAGTCTTTTGTATTTCAAAAATTGCTTAAGCCCTATATATATATATATATATGGAATTATGAATTATATATGGAATTATATATTATAATATGGAATTATATTCATATATATATGTGTGTGTATATATATATATATATATATATATATTCCTAATTCCAAGGGAGAAGATCAGAGCAGAAAGATAAACCAAAGTGGGAACTGGCTATCTACTCACTGTTCTCTTTCATAAGGAGTTTGAAGCTGGTAGAGGAGACCACCAATATGCATATTTGGTGGCAACATAAAATTAAGAAGCACAAGGAAGCAATTAAAAACAAAGAGCGTAGACTGAGATTACAAAGTCTCATTACTGAGTCTGATATTACCAGACTGCAAGAATTATCTGTCTTTTTCCACAAGTGCATACTGGTTTTCACAGGAAACTAATTTGTCTTTTCTGCTTTTTCAAATTATTTTTTTAAGAATCTCAGAAATAACTTTTTGAACTTTTCTGTACTAGCAACGTGACAGAAAAAAGCTAGTAGGGATTTCAAATAAATGTTTTTTACTGCTTTCTTATGTTTTTTATATAAGAATAGAATGTTTAAAATCATAAAATGTTGATTCCATTACATGATACATAATGGAATGTTATAAATATGCTCACATTATAAAGAGTTCCCACACAGTGGTGAATGAGATTTTTTGCTTCACTTCAATAGATTTAGCACAGGTAATAAATTTGCAGAGAGAGAAAATTGCAAAGAAAAGAATTTACAACAGATGAACCTAAAAATATAACCAAAGTTGCATGTCAGCAGTTCAGGGCTTACCTAGGTTATGCAGGTTATTTCTTCTGCTTCCTTATATCAAGTTATACTTGAGCAGTCTACATTTGGCATAGCTCTTTGCTTTGGATGTGCATTATTATTATATTTAACAGTAGGATGAGTGTATCAAATTTGTGTCAATAATTCTTAAATTTCCAATTGACTACAACCTCTCAATGATACGCTCATTTCTTTTTCAGGGTAATCAATTGCAAGATTAGTAAAGGAAATTTCAATGGTTTTTTTGTTTGTTTGTTTTCCTCCAAGTTTCTCACCCACCCTATTGTGCACACATAATTAATACAAATGGTTGTTGAATAGAAAGCAGTCCTGGTTTTGGTTTTAACTTTGCTTTGATTAAAGAGTATGGGGGGGTATTGTAGGTATTAACATCAACAGTTCATCTCACTTCCAAACAATTCTCTGTGAGTGGCCTTTATAATGGTAAAAGCAGTTGTGAAGGAACATAAAGATTATGTTATTGATGCTTCCCCAGTGTTCTAGTCCCAAACGCTGTATATCTTCGGAACCTCAAAAGTGATTTCTCTGCTTTTTAACTTGTCTGGAGGGATTTTTTTCTTTTTGTTCTTTGTCTTGGAGATTTATTTTTTTTTAATCTGAAAAATTGTCATTTAGCAAGGATCTCCACATCATAACCATCTAATTAATGCACAAAGAAATAGAATTTTGTTTTAAACTTTTTACTACCGACTTAACACAGAAATCTTCATAACCAGTTTCAAAGGCTTCATTAGTCATCAAGCACACTGAGTGCTTAATTTCAGAAGTGTGTGAAAACAAATTAAAATTTGAGATGTTTTACTTGACAAAGTTCCACGTGAAACTGGTGGCTCTGTAGTTTTCCATGTTTTGTCACTTTTTCCATTTCTTAAAAAAGCAAAAAAAAAAAAAAAAAAAAAAGTACAATTTATTGCTGATGATGTATCTCTGATTCCCAAACCAACGTGTTTCCAGTGGGAAGGATGTTCATTTGAAAAAAATATCTAGAAGAAGCAATTGCACTATGAACTTGTTACAAACTACTTATTTGCACAAAGCCCACCCTATGTAACTGCCAGGAGTGTAAGTCCACCATCAATTTCTGACAAGTATTGTAATCACTATAATGAAACGTAAGTTTTAGGTATATATTATTCCTTAGAATGATGTATGTACGATCTGTTACCAGTATTGGAAACTAAGCTTGCTCACTAGGGGGTTACAAACTGCCAAGAAATTATTTCTTTAAAACTGTGCTTAGAAGTCTTTGTTCTGACAGTTCTTTATTTTTAATGAGCACAGAAGATTCTAGGGAAAAGCCAACAGTTTCAAACACTGCCTTTTGAGTCTCCAAGTGCTCTCCACAGTCTAGGTCATAAAGAAATAACGTATTTCATGTTCAGAGAAAATGTCTAGAATGTTTTTTTTGTTTGTTTGTTTTTTGTTTGTTTGTTTTGTTTTCCCTTAAAAGTCATAGGCATTGCAGACAGTGCAAACACACAATAGCTAACATGAGTATTTATAACACAACTTTTCTTGCAAACTGATGTAATGTCTATGAAAATAATTTTGTATGTATTCCCCAGTTTACTGGATATTTTAATTCCTGCTTTGAAGATGCCCTACACAATGTTTTCAAAGCTACCCTTTAGGAAGACACATCTTTTGCATAATGCTTGGGTAGCAAGTCTTATGTGACCTCTGCTATGGTCTGCTTTTGTAATCCTTTCTGTTTTCGTCTGCTTTCTACAATGCTTTTTGTCTACATACATATCTCACCATGACTAAGCTTTACAGGCATATGTCTGGTAAAGTTAGAAGTAGGTGACATTGACCTCCGCAGCTGTGCTGCTGAAGATTTTTACTGTGGACTCTGTTATGCTGGGGGCACGAGGGAGGGAAGAAAAAAAAAAAAGTGTTGTTTCACCTAGGAAGTAATCTGTGGCTGGGATTGCCTGCTCTGGCAAAACTGAAGATTTGGAGCTGGCTGTCTGTGGCTTGGTTAGCAGCACTTTGTCAGCACTGCTGCATGAGCAAAACTGATCAAGTCAAGCATCTAACTGTAAGTTCTGGACTGAAAACCATATCTATGTTGTTCTTTCCCTCTGCTTGCCTAAACATAGATTTATTATTATTATTTTCCCTCAGTTGTCCCTGTAAAATTTACCTCTCACTGCCATTAATGTTCCAGAGATCAAACACTGAGAATGTGAACTAGATGAAATGTCATCTTTTAATACACTCTCCTATTTAAACTACTACTTTTACTGGTGATGAATGGCAGAAGTCAAGACTCCAGTGAAAATGGGATCCTTCCACAGAGTAAACATATTCAACATTTCTGCAAAGTTAAATTTTGATGATGTCCTGTGGCTAGTTGTTTTTTTCTGACAGTACAAAAATGAGGCAGCCTTTGAGGAAACTACTGAGAAGTAAATGGTACTTGCTATGAGGTTAACCTTAGGCTTATTCAGAACTACTGTAACTCATATGTGTCAGGGCAGGGGGCCACCAAGCCTGACATGTGGATCATTTAGTGTTTTCTTATGGGTGAAATGTCTCCCCTGATACAGCAAAATCTGGAAAAACAGGAAAATAATTTATGTTGCACCTTGAATACCTCTCTGAAACCTCACTGGCAGACATCTGAAAGTCATTAATTGTTATGAAGGTTAAAGGAGGGTTATTGGATTCTGATGTATAGAACTGCAAGAGTAGTTCATTTGTCGCTCCAGGCAAGGTCCTTGTACATATTTTGTGTTACTGTGTACAAGGGGAAGCAAGAAGAAAATAATCACTCCTGAGCAGAAATTTGACAAGGAAGTGCTGTCGTACTGAGCTGGAATAGTTATTTTTTGGTGCTTTAGAACCAGCTAAATCAATTTGACTGCTTGTCCTGGGAAAGTTCTTGAGCAACAGAAATAGAAGAGTATTTGGGTTCTTCACCACTAGGTTGGGATTGCTGTTCCGGCTAGAGTATTATTTGAAATTTTAGTTCAAAGGAAAAAATATCCTTCAGCTTTCACATTAAGAATTAAGGTTATGTAATTTATTCTTCAGATAAGCCAAAGATTGATTTGATAATGTATTTTGTTAATTTGGGATGCAAAATGAATATTTTAATGTATTGATTTATCAAGTAATGTGACATTTGTGACATGAAATACTCAATTTTGATTAGTTTGTAATGATTTTTATAGTAGCTTTTTTAATGTTGATGCTCATTTATTAATTCTCAGAAAATGCATTAAGACTGATTTATTACTGCTGCTTGCACAATAGTTCAGTAACTTTAAGAATTTAACACAGTAAATTGAGGTCAATTAGAATTTTCTTCAAAAGGTTCAATTGAATTGTGTTTGGATTGGATTGTTTTAACAAGAAAATAACAGTGAAAGAACAACACCTCCCTTTAGCCTCTTTCCTCTTGTAAATAAGACATTTTAATTTAACTGATGTTAAGGATATAGTAAAATGAGATATACTCCTGAGCAAAATTTCTGTAGTGTTGTATGCAAAAATCTTGGACTTGAATCAAAGAGTAGAGAAGATTTCTCTATCATCGTCTAAAATCTTAGCCTCCATACAGCTGTGATTTGAGTTCAATGACCTTTTTTATGTCTCTGTGCAACTGTTTTATCGACTCATTCAAAGTATTCAAGAGATTAGTGGGGTATAATTTTTTACGTCACAGAAATATCCTAGTTTAACCTTATTCAGAGATGATTGTCTGACCTCCTTACTACTTTACACAGTCCACAAAATTTCTCTTGTAAGTCTTGCTTACTTTATCTTTGGGCTTAATGACTCTACAACAGTAAGAACTCCTGAAGGCAAAGGATTTTACTTGTCTTAATTTTTAACCTCACTAATTCATATTTTTTGCAGGTAAGTAACCAGTCTTTCTGAAAATGTTTGGATACTTAGCTATAACATTTTCCACTCTCCCTTTACTTTCCTATACTGTAGTTTCTATTATACTTTAATATTTTCTCCCTGGTGGTGAGCTGTTAGCTAACGGAAGCATATTTATGAGTGTGTTATGAGTCACTGTCAAGTTCATGCATAGTTGATGGTCTACGTTTTTTTTGGAATGTTGCAAACAGAGTAATACCTTAGACATAACTCATTTTACAAATATTCAGCTGTCTGAATCATGGTATATAATGATTATTAATGATAACACAGAGAGTAAAATCAAGGTGTTTCCCTTATCATAACCCATTTTTTTTCCTGATGTTTGAGTTGCTTCGGATTGTGTTTACTTACTGGAACTTGCTTCTGAATGGGATGCATCACCCTCCGATGTGTTTGGTTTTCTCCTTTCTCATCTGTTTTTTGTCATCCATTTTCATGTGCTATACTATGATGAGCATTAGTATTATGGGATGTCATAGTCTGTGTTTGTATGGTGACAAGACTTGTGCAGCATGACATATTAAAAATGTGGTGCCTGCAAATAATGTTTGACCTTAAAACTGGAAAATACAGTTAGAAAAAATAATGGGAGAGAGAGGGGCACAACTATGCTTTACTTTTAATAATGTTTTTTTTTTTTTTCTGATTTTTCTTTTTATAAGAGTTAGATTAGGTTCTGCCAGTTCATGCTTTCCAGTTTGCACAATGACAAATATATATATTTACAGGTTTTCATATAGATATATTCTTATTATTCTGCAATTTAAAAGCATGTAGCCACATCTGATTTTGTTCATGCATTTGATCACCAAACACACACACGCACATGCAAATAACCAGACTAGTTGAAATGCAAACATAAAATTCCTGTCAATACTATAGGGTTTAGAGAGGATTTAGTACTCTATACATTTTCTACCTATTCTTGCTATCTTGCCATTTTATTCTCTTCTGTGAATTTCTCTTGACTTTGGATCTGTTTCTGTTTTTTGTTTGTTTGTTTTTTTAATGATTCCCCTAAAATGTCCTATTCTGTTTTCCATTCTCTTGATATAACACTCCCCATTTACAAGTGCTTAATTTACTAATAAAAGTACTCATTCCTTCTCTAATGTATGTATTATTAGCTGTGATCATGCATAAAATATTTTTTCTTGGTTTTCCCATGAGTTCTTAGTGGCCACTTTCTTAGTCTCATATTTCATTTATCTGATTATTTGAAGTTCATTTACAGGACTGTTTTTTTTTTTGTTGTTGTTTTGTGTGGTTTTTTTTTGTTTTGTTTTTTTTTTTTTTTTTTTTTTCTCTTTCAAGGGAAAAGGTTTAATTTATGTTTTCTACATACTGAAATATATGAGTTGTTGTATTGCCATCAATCTAAAGAGTACCTACTGCATCCAAATCAGCTGTAGGAGCAGTAAATTTTGCAAAGTGATATTCCTTGGTTGCTTACTATTAAATGGTCCTTTTAATATCACTCTTTAAAAACTAATAATATATATATTTTTTTTACCTTATGTAATGAAAGTTTATTTTCTAATTATTGGGGAAAAAAAAAAACTTAAATACTCTAATGTTACTCTCTAAAGGATGGCAGCTTTCCATTAGTATCTGTAGCTATAATACATATATTAGTATCAGTCTGAGGGAAGATTAGATGGGGGACTATGAATCTTGCACTGACTGATGCCTGCCTGTTTTTCCTTAGCTTAATGGATGTTAAATGTCATTTGTGATTTTTTTTTTTCTTTCACCTGCTCAGAACTTGGAGGAAAATACCAAGAATATGCACAAATATCACCAGGCCTTAATGAGCTATTGTATATTTTAATGATTTGTAAAAAGGTAGGGAAAAATAACAATTAATAGTTCTAGCAAAACCACCTGCAATATAATATATATCTAAAAATCAGAACCAACACAAGACTAAGATCGATACAGATATTTACTGATTAATAGAACACACAAAACAAACAAACAAAACAGGTCCCCTTGAAGTGCTACCTCTCTTCTTTTTAAAATGTCTTAATTATTGATCCTAATAGATTTGCTTTTTTTGTTTCCTTTTATCATAAGGGAAACACCTTCCATTTTTGGAATCTGAGACAAAGCATTCATGTCTTCCTCTTGTGTTAGTTCACAAATACCTGCTGTTTAGTAATGTGAAAAAGTTTCTATTTGCCCTTCACAAGTCAATGAGCTGTAAACGCTGAAGTAATTGAGCCACCCACATTCTGGTCTGCAGATGATATGAATGATGTATTTTATTAGCATTTAATTAAGTTGCAAATGTTATGCTAAACTGAATTTCTGGCATAAATTGAATAACTGGATTAAACAACACTCTTGTTTAAAAGCAATAAATTTAAAGATTGTTGAGTAATCTGGAAAAATTCGCTCTTCAGCTCTCTTGAAGCTATTAACCTATATTCTGGTGCTTCAAAAAATACTAATAAAAAATCTTTATCCCTCAACAAATGCTGAAATTTGTGGCTTACGCAATATTAATTTCACACCTTCCTAGTTTAGGTTAATGGCATTTGATTATAACAATGAAGATTAAATGGATCTCATTCACTCTGTAGTAGTAAAGAGATAATATTCACTTGGAACAACAGCAAATGACTAAAATTTAAATTTGAGATTATTGCAATGAGATTCAAGAAGGTGTAATACTTTCAGGTTATTAAATAGTTGATTCTATTTCAGTTTGGGGAACACTGAAGGATTTGCCTTATTCCTATTTTCTTATTTGGATACATGCCTTGGGAAGTCTAGCAGTACAAGAGCTATTTTATATGACTATTTTATATAACTTTGTTTAAGAATGCCATGGCCAACTTGAAAGAGTATTCTAAAGGACAATGGGAGGCTGAAGGGCTCCAGCCTCACACTGTGTTGTTAGGCATGTAATGAAGAAATATGTGTTAGAAATGGCTCAATCTTCAAAATAGGATTAAATAAAAAAAATAGGATTCGTTAAAAGAATAGAAGTAAGCAAACAGCGCTGGGTGCACCGGGAGTCTCCGCTGCACCAGGACGCACACCAGTTATATCAAATAGCTGATTTTTATGCTCCTAGACTAATACATATTCATTACTACTCCTAAAAAAAAAAAAACAAAACAAAACAAAACAGGTTATTATAATTAGCTTCTGGGGTCCAGTCCCTCCTGCTGGAGCATGCGCATCAGTCTCCGGTGGTCCCTCTGGGGGTCTCTAGGGGTCTTTCATGCTGAAGGCTCGTAGTCTTCCTCTCCAAGTTTTTTTCTCGTCCTTCCCCTTTGTACTCCTTTGGCACCATATCAAGTTTATAGAACATCCCCTTCAGGTCTTGTCTCCCAGCCGTCCTTCAGCTTCTTTTTTTCTTCTTCTTAATCTCTTGGCCACCAGAGGCTTGCATAGTATCCCATAACAGTCACTAGTTGTTATCAGTTGTTCTGAAACCCCCAGACATCAAAGACTTCATACAAACACAAATAGCTTTCTTATTGACACTTCACGAGTAATTAAAACATTCTTCACCAGCCATTCACAGGGACAGTCACCTATAGCAGTGTTAAATTAATCTCGAAGAAGACAAAAAAAAAAAAAGGCTGTAACTGTTAGAAATAGAAGTCCGGAATAACAAAAGCAAACAGGTTCATAAATTTGAGGAGTATTTTCTGAGGACTTGATAAATTGACTAGAATGAGGGGGAGACTGGGACATACTGCATCTGTGGTTCAAGAATTAAATTGCCGGTGCAGGGCCCAGAGGCAGACAGGACTGTTCTTTATGGACACGAATTGTTAAAACATTCCTAACATATGGAAAAATGCAAGTTTTCTGGCTGAAGAACAGGGAAGAGTCAAAAGACGATGAGTGTGTGCATGTGTTTCCATCTAGACTTTTTTCTTGTGTAAGAATAGGAACCAAAACAAAACCAAAGTGTTTGCTTTGGGGAAGCAAACAACTTCAACTGCCTTCTTGCAGCTTTGCTAAACTGAAAACCTGTACTTGGTTTACCTTACTTTCTGTAAGTAAAAACCTTACTTTCTGTAAGTATTATTTCTAAAATGTTAAATATTTGTGGACTTTTTTTTTATCAGGATGAAGCCTTACTGAGTTTTTGCTCTGTTCGATTCTGTTCTATAGAAAGTGAATAGCTACAGAGTCAATACTCTATTTGAAATTGGCTCTGAAAATGAGGAAATTACAATTTCTCGTACTTAAGTGGTTCTAATTGTAGTGTTCAATTTCATGGTGAATTCTCTGGATAACTGGAGCAATTTTTTCATCAGAGTATTCATGAGTTGTACAGACACATGACTGGTATTAATGAGGACTACTAGATAGCCTGTACATGTGCAAAGGTCTAGTATTTTAAAGTGCTTTCCCTTTACTTATTCTAAAATGAAATCCCATTTAAACCAGTCTGATTGTTCAGACCTGAATGCTTAGCACTTCTGAGAACTAGCTCCTTAACGCTGCTTGTATTTGGTGAAGAAAATTTTTAGTAACTCCAAATACTTTTTAGAAATGAAGTTTGAAATCACAGTAGTGTGCAAATCTACATGGTAGATTTCTACTAGGGGGATATGAAGTGTGTTTTTTTGTTTGTTTGTTTTTCTTTTTTTTTTTTGTTTTCTCCAGTAAAGCTTTTGTAATTATTGTGTGCTTTCAGGCTCCAATCACAAGATTGCTGATTGTGCTTGGGAGTAGATCTAAAATTCCAGATTGCACTGTGGCAACCCAGTAACTGGTTTTAAATAAATACCAATATGTGAAAAAAGCACAATAAATGCTGGCAGAAGCTATGTTAATTTATTTTCAGCTTAGTTACATATTTGAGATTACCTCTTTCTAAGGAATCCAGGATCTAATTGAAATCTGTTCATTTTCTGAAAAGTTAAAATACAATAGGGGGGTGGTGTGAGGAAAAACACGTGTTTTTTTTCTCAGAACTTTCTAGAGCAGGCCAGCTCTGATATTAAGGAGCAATCATAATCTGATTCAACATCTGTTGAGGAGAAAGGAGAGATGCAAGACAGTTTAATGGACCCAGGGTTGGGTTGGAACAAGATGGCAATTATGGCTCCAGACTCATTCATCCTGATTTGATTAGTGTGGTTTTGTTGTTTGTGTTTAAAACTGGATGGTTATCAATTAATAACTACATTTATATCTGCTAGCTTCAAAAGGATTGTTGAAAAGCTATTAGAGAGTAATAGTTGTTAAGCTCTATTGTCATATAATTATGAAGGCCATTGCAAACTGAAAAACATTTTACTTTCTGAACAAATTTCTATAAGATTATATTTGCTGTTCTTGTGTGAGCAGTTGTTACAACTATTGCTAACTGTAGCTAGTTGTTAATGTTTTGTTTAGTTCAGTAGCCTGAAAATATGGGAATTCACGAAAATATTATTTACCTTAAATTCTATGTCCTATAATACATCATCTTGACTGCTTACTGCAGTAAGAGGTTTTCTCACTGTACAAAAAGATTTTTTCCTAGAAATGGCCATAAAGCTGAATATCACATGTAAACTCTCCTTCTTGGTGGTGCTAGATCATATTTTCAAGACAAATCAAGATAGAACATACCATGAAGCAACCAGTAAGTATTTAGAAACAAAATTGGCATCTGAACTTTAAAACCTAATACTTTCTTAGGTAGTTTGGTAACACTTTTTTCTATATACTCAGTCCCATTTTTTAAGTTGCTTTAAGGCTCAGAAGGAAAAGTATGTTAGCACTCAATCTTTTCAAGGAATTGTTATTTATGTGTTGATAGCAAGCTTTTTAGCACACCCCAGAGCTAGTGCTAAAAAGGTTTCAATATATTCAAACAGGCAGGGAACTTTGAAAATTACAAAATCCATTTTAACTATTGTGTTATAAAATGGGAATTATTACAACCAGTTACAACCAGCAATTTCTGTGCTTATAATTCTTTTCAAAGACTCAGGAATGTGACCTCAGCAAAACAGAAGAGAGGAGGAATATTTGGGAAATGCATTAGATGGAGGTCTTAAGTACCTGTTATTATTGCTGCTAAACAAAAGGGACAGAGTTCCATAAAAGGGATACAACACTGGGTACTAAAGTCTGCTCATCTACACAGAAATGGTTCTGAGTCATCTGGAGTAGTTTGATAAGTAAGAGATGTCACAAGATTTAGATCCTGTAGTATTGGAATAGGAATAAAGGAAGAGATGGGAGGAAAACATCAAAGCAACAGATGTCATTCTGCAAGTATACACTTTTCTAGTACTTTCAGTAAAGGGCAAAAAGAGATGGGCAGCTGTCACAGTTGTTTTGGATCTCCATATTTTAAGTTCCAAGAGAACTTAAGTCTTGGTGTATTCATGTGAAGTGACATCCAAGTTTATATTATTGATGAAAACCTAATCATGAAATACTTTTGAGGGAAGTATCTTGAAATCCACTCCATTAGTTAAAGAAAATGTTTATTTTACTTATACTTTTCTCTAGTGCTATCTTCTTTTGTGGCTCTAGCGTATATTTTTTTGTCTTATAAAGACCTTTCTACTTCAGCAACCTGTTTTCCATAGGCAAGCCAATCTGTCTTTTAATCTGCTCCACCAGGAACAGTTACAGAACTGCCAGAAGTGACAGCAGTTCTTTTAACTGTGGTTCTCAAATTATGTACTGTTTACCCTATACAGCTTCACAAAGTAGAAAACTCAATAAGGATAGGGGTTTGTTGAAATACTTCATCTAGTATGTGTTTACCTTCACACAACTATGTAGGAAAATGATATCTAGGTTACCTTTACAGATTACCATAAAATGCTATGTTGAAATTTGAGTGACCATAACTTACAAATTTCTCTATATGGAAATGTATTCTTCTCCTAACAGTGTCATCATTCTTATGCTTTTTATTGACTGTAACAAGGCTATTAAGAACATGCAATCAGACACAGTCAATAAGCTCTGCTTGAAGGTTTGCTGCTACGCAGTGGCAGAAAGCTGATTTATTTAGCTAAACTGTAAGTGCCACATGTGGCTGGATGTTTTTCTTGCATGGAAAACATAGAATTTGCACTGGGCCAGATGGTAAGTCATCAACCAGGTGCACCTATATAGAGTACTTGAGGGAAGAAGCACTTTCTCCTTTGTATAGCTCATTAAATTGCTATTTTATGCAGGAGATGAAACTGCTGGGAGTAAACTGCTAAGTTTCTACCAAAAAAAAAAAAAAAAGGAAGGTGAATGTGTATAGTCATGCCTCACAGCAAACTTTAGTGTACCATGAACAAGAAAGGAATCAGCAAAGTTCAGATGAACACTGTATTGCATGTCATTCCTTAAAATGATCTTTGAATAGAATGACTGTGTTGTACCTTACGTCTAAGCTGCTTGAAAAAGTCTTTGGTGTTCTCATAAGTAAATGACAGAAACTGAAATGCAAATGTTAAACAAAAGTGATTACTCTCTGCTATGGTTAACCAGCAATTTTAAAATAGTATTATGCTTTAAATGCGGTTCGTTGCTTTGCCTGCTGCTTTATTGCTTTAACATAAAAACATCCAAGAAGCAAAACTTCCAAATCAAATATCTGTGTTCATTACAACAACAGCAAATCTTCCAATAATTTTCTAAACCTCAATTGATATAATTCTACAGAAAAATAAGGATTTCTTTTAATGCTGGAGTCTTTTGTGTCTTGTCCTTTTGGTTTTGCCAGTAAATTAGGTTGTTTTTGTTGCTGTTATTGTTGTTTTTTTCCCCTTCATCAATGAAATATCATGTGTTCCAATTATGATGTTGTTCCAAAATATGGTTCAATAAGATCTGCTGAGGATTACTGAGGCTCCATCTGTTCTCAAGATAAGTAGGAGATACTACAGATGATAGTGAGCAGATGTATCCCAACTATTACAGTCATGCTCAAAAACAGTGAAATATTGTATTGAAAAAGCAAAAACATTTTAGTTTTACACAGCTTTCTCCTATATTTGCCAGACTCTATATCTGATTATCAGGTATTTGAAAATGATTTTACATCTTTAGCAGTCTCTGAAATCTATTTTTTCTTGAAATTAACATTGTGCACAGCCCAAGACAGAAGTCCAAATTTCACATCCGATCCAGTATGATACGTGATATCTTAGCCTATACCTATGAATTTATGCTCACACTTTCTTTTCTTCCGCCCTAATAAATTTTGACAGGCTTTCTGTATTTTGGATTGATTTTTATTTTTCAAGTGCAGAAAGAACCAACACACCAACCAGACAACCTAAAACTTCTTATTTGTCACTGCATTGGATGCTCTGAAGTTCCTTGAGTGCAGGAGGGGGTTCGAATGCAGGTCACTCTTAGGGGAATGTCTTCAGCTGTACCAGTACAGACTGAAAGGAGAGATAGGGTCCACTCTAGTTTTGAAAATGTAGCACCACAATCTTTATGAGAACAGATTATTTTTCAAAAATCAAAAAGTACCTTTAACATTTCAAATACATGTATGATATTTGTGTCAGGATTTTTTTTTTTTTTTTTTTTTTTTTTTTACATGTATTGAACATCTCAAAATTGAGGTGAATTTGAAACACATGCTGGCATGGCTGCAGTGTGAATGATCCAGTAGTTGTGAGCACAGGCATGCAAATCTTGGTGAGTCCTCTCCCCATGGTCCGAAGACAGGGAAGCCACAGTGCCCAGCATGCACACAGGACTGGTTTGTTTCCTGCTGGGTTTGCTGTTGAGAGATGAATTTAAAGTGGTGCAGGTGTAATGAATGATCTAGGGCCACAGGGGAAATAAAGCCTCTCATACAAGAGGACACTGAAAGAAGCTGATCCCTTTAGTATAGCAAAACAGAAAGCAGGACTGAGATATGTTCAAGAGGAAGAAAAAATAGTATGTAAAGTAAATGGTAAAGTTGGCATGAGTGACAGGTTAAGTTAAGAGTGAGACAGTTCTCCAGTAGGAGCAGGAAGAGGAAAAAATATTCCAATGTTTTAAGAAGATGTTTCATTAATTCATTAACAGGATTGTTGAAGATAGGGTGATGATACAGAACACAGCACTAAAAGCAAGCGTTTCTGTGGAAGTTGATCTCTTTGCAACTAGCTTTGAATCTTTTGATTCTGGGGGATTTAATGGCATAAAAATGATATGGAGCTCCTTAAATAGACTTCTTTATGGAGAATGCAGGACTCCTGTTCTCCCAATGATCTCTTTGTTTCTTTTTGAATTTCACTTCTCTCTTTAAAAAAAAAAAAAAAAATGCTTTGCCAAATATTTTTGAAAATTTTCATTTAATTTTACCTTAGTCAAGCTCCTTTGTATTTTCCCTGGTTTTCCAAAGATATATGGAAATACTGAATGGTTTTATATTAGATAAAGTTGATCTTTAGTGGTTGCTGGACAGTATAAAAATGTGATAATTGAAAAAAATAATGTCTTTAGGCTTCAACAATTCAATTATTTCTTCACAAGTATCATATTGCTAAGTTTGCAGAAAAAGTTAATCTAACAGGGATGAAAAAAAGGATTGCACCACAGGAAAATTTGGCAGCCATAATTCTAATGGTGCCACATGCTATTTCCTTGAGGCCATGGAAATTTACAGTATGATGATAATGGTGGGATAAAAATATGTATCTAGGTTGTATTCAGTACCTTCACTGCTACCCCAGTATTCCACATGCTGTAGTGTGGCACCACCCAGGTTGTTAATATGGCTGTATTACCTTGATTTCTCTTGTGAATGCTGATATAATGAAGTAATGATGCCTGATGAGTGGGATTTAATATAGTTTTTAATATTAATAAACTTCACATTAAGTATGATCATGTAATTAATTTTGACTTGTTTTCTGAAGCTCTATTCTGAAGTTCAGGATATAAATGTTCACCAAAAAAAAAAAAAAAAAATAGTAGCCTGATGGTTTACAAACCTTAACTTTGATTTTTACAAACTTTGATTGAACCACCTTTTCTTGAATGATGTATTTCTTATTGTTTACTCAACAGTGTTTAAGGTGAATGATAAAACTGCAGTATCAATACATTTTTTTTCTAAACTTGTAGAAGAAATGTTTTTTTGACATTAAAGGAATTTTTTTTTTTTTTTCCTAATAATTATATTAGAGCTAGGAACAGTTACAAATTCTAAACAGATGCTGTAGGTAATATCATATGGATAGTAAAGAAAATGTACTGGGACGTATTTTGAAACAGTGATTGCAAAGCATTATTACAACCTTCAGATGATATTTTGAAGGAGAAACATTTTTTCTTAGTTGAGATAAAGAAGACAAGTAAATGCAATTATTTTATACTGCTATTTAAAAAGTATTTAGTCATTAGGAGTTTTTATATAAGTGTATTTATCTTACAACTCTGATTGTTGTTCCTTTCTCAAAATTTGGATAAATTGTATTAAGGTGCTTTAATGTTTGGGTGTGTATGTATATACACACATAATATATGTATATATGTATATAGAAAGATTTGTCTTAACTGCAGTGTTTTAGATGCAAGATTACTTATCTTGCAGTCTTAGGAGAAAAAAGCCACTTGAAGAGTGTGAGTGTCCCATCATGTAAATAGTGCTCACAAGTAGATGGCATTTTGGGATCTCTAGATTTGATTCTTTTATGGTGTTATTTATAGTTTCAATGACCAGTTGAGCCACTTCTAAATGCAAATAATATTTTTGAATTTGTGACTGTATCCCATGCTTACACAAGCTATTAGTTAATAAATGAGGACAAGACCTGGAGCTCCAACCTTCTCTTGGGAAACACAGTGAAAATCAAAGAATTTATGTACGTTGTCAAAAAAAATGATTTTGCTTATTGGATTTATCACTGTCTGGAGAGACTTAAACTGATTAGAGAAATAGGCCAGCAGGAATCTTGTGAAATACAACACGGGTAAACAGCAAATCCTGTATATGGGAAGGAATACAGACTAGGAAGCAGCTTTGCTGAAAAGGATCTGGGGATCCTGATAGGCAACACCTTCACCTTGTTGTCTGGCATATTGCTAGTTTGAATAAGGTTAACAGCATCTTGGGGTTTATTAACAGGAGGGATCACAGACACTAGACTGAGGGAAGTGATTATTCACCTCATTAGCCTGCATCTAGGTATCCAGTTTTGGATGCTCTAATGTGAAGTATTGATAAAAGGAGGTGAGTTCACTGGAGGTCTGTACTGGATCTGGCTGGAATGTTAACTTTCCCTGCAGCAGCCCATACAGTGCTGTAAAACCGCCACAAGGTCCCCAAGCTGGCCAGGAGCTGGAGTACACATCCAGTGAGGAGGAGCTGGGAGGGAGGCTGAGGGAGCTGGGTTTGTTCATCCTGGAGAAGAGATGACCTCGGGTAGTGATGGAGGAAGTGCATAACAGCAGCCAACCAGCTTCTATATGATCACCTGAAAAACAGAGCCAGGCTCTTCATAGTAGTCCGTATCAGAAAGACAAGAAATAAGTCTCAAAGTGAAATGTGAGCTTCAGGCTTTTTACAAAGTCAAGTAGAGCTTGGCTTAAGTTGGACCTTCTTTAAAAGTTTACAGAATATGGGTGGGCCAATCCTTGAGTGTCCTGATCTTATCTCAAGGCTGGCCTGCCTTTGAGCAAGTGGTTGGACTAGGCACTTCTTGATAGTCCCTTTCTGTGATTTTTTAGCAGAAAAAAAAAAAAAAAAAGCACTCATGAAAGCCTGGTGTGAAATGAGACTGCAGAAACCATTTTAAATACCTCTTTCTTCTCTCAGGCAATGTAGTATGTACTTTGGAGCATGTGAATATGTATTCCTGCAACTTGAGTGCATACAGCTGTTAATGTGCTTTGATTTGATACTGAGTGTGAGTTAAGAACTGTGTGGGAGAAGAAGCAGAAGCAGCTTTGTCTTACTAGAAGAGCAGAAAGAATGGGATGTAGGGGGTGGAGAATATCAGTAAACTAAAGAGAAGAAAAGGTTGTGTTAACTGTCAGCCACCTATTTATAAATGGGATCGATTTTGTGTGCGTGTTCTAGTTTTTCTAGGTGTGCTAGTAGCCCTTGAAGGCAATTAATGACATTGACCGTGCAAGCATTAATTTCTGAGGCATAAATTCACAGCATAAAGAGGTTTGATGTGCAATTAATGCTGCTTTGTCTCACCCCTGTATAATGATCATAGAATATCCCTGGTTGGAAAGGACCTACGAGGGTCATGGAATTCAACTCCTGGCTCCATAAAAATCAGACCGTATACCTAAGAGCATTGTCCAAACACTTCTTGAACACCAGGAGCCATGAGGACCGCAAGGACCGCTTCCCTGGGGAGCCTCTCCTAGTGCCAACCACCTTCTGGATGAAGAACCTTTCCCTAACCCCCAGCCTGACCCTCCCCTGTCCCAGCTCCATGCCACTCCCTTGGGTCCTGTCACTTCCCCAGAGAGCAGAGCTCAGTGCCTGACCCTCCACTCCCCTTGTGAAGAAGCTGTAGGCTACCATGAGGCCTCCCCTCGGCCGGGCTGAACAAACCAAGGGACCTTAGCCACTCCTCACGCACATTGCCCTCCTTTGGACACTCTACAATGTTTTATTACCTTCTTGCATTGCAGAACCCTGAAGCTGCACACAGCAGTCAAGTTAAGGCTGCAGCAGCACAGAATAGAGCATGACAATCACATAACAGTATATCTAAGAAACAGCATGTGTGCTTTTAAGTCTCCTCTTTTTCAGCGCATTTTCAGAGATGTTTCAATGTGTCATATCCCTAACAGGAAACAAACAAAAAAGTTCTCTTGACTGCTGTGTGACTGCAGGAACTGTTGCCTTTCTACTAGTTATCAGTAGTGGACTTAAAAACAGATTTTTTCATTAGAGCACTTCCAATCAATAAGTAAATAATAAGAAGAAAGGAAAATTAGTTGTGGGAGTATGGGGAGGAAATGACCAATCAAATGTAAACACTATGATTTAAACACTCATCAAGGATGAGAATGGCAGGGGGATTGCATCAATAGAAGTGATAAGCCAGGAGCTGATGCTGACCTCAGCATAGTCAGTGAGTGCCCTTGCTGACCAGGGTGTGGTCCCACTGGGTCTGAGTAGGGCAGGAATGCTGATGGTAAGAGTTGTCAACCATCCAGATGTCATCAGAGACAGTTTTGTTCCTTTTTCTCTGTGTAGGAAATTTTTCCTTTTTCTCTGTGTAGATTATTTCAGCCTCAGTTCACAGCTTCACTGTTGTCTTTGCTGAGCGTCTTAGTTCTTGTAGTGTAGATCAGGTAGAATTTACAAATAAATAAATTGGTTGAGTTCTGCTACTCCAAAATCTCAGTAAGTTGCTTGGCTCCATAAAAATCAGACCAAGTTTTCATTGGGTGACTAAGGCAGTGTTTTAAACTTTCCAGGAGGATTTGTAATTTATGATTTCAATTAAAAACTACTTATATATATATATATATATATATATATAAATATGTCTCTCTCAACAAGGTACACATCAGAGGAAGAATTGCACTAGCTCTAGTTTCTACTTTCAGGCTTTAATAATGTGTCATAACCTCTTTGTTTCTCTCATACTTCTTTTAAGAAAAATCTCCCTCTTTTTCTCAAATGAAACATTTCACTTTGCATTTGAATTGTCAAGGGCCTTTCTTTTTCTCAGCGTCTTTTCTGTGATGTGTGTGAAGTTATTTGTTGTTTTTTGTGTGTGTGTGTGTGTTGTTTTGTTTTTTTTTTGAGGCTCTATGATTCAGTTCCCCATTAGCATATTAGAAATGTGATTTAGTATCATGTAACCCTTCATTAACTGAGCTAGTAAACATAGAAATAGCTGTAGAAAGCACTGAAGCAGTCAGAGTAACCACAGAATAGAGAGATTAAAAAGCATTTTTAAAGTCATGTTAGTAGGTGAAAAGCTTTTTGCAAAGTTATGATCTATTTTGTAACATCAGAGCAGACCAGCTGTGAGGGATTCTGTCACCTGCTAAAAACAACATACTGTGCTCCATTTTGACTTGATCACAGACCATTAGCATTATTTTTCCACATACATTTAAAAGTATCAGTGGCTGTCATTTGCTTCCCAGAGGTGAATGAGACTACATTTCAGGCTCAGGAATGCAGGCTCTTGAATCCCAAATGAATAGGTTCAAAAGAGCCTCTGAAGTGTAATCTTTCATCATAGCTAGAGAACTGCCTGTTTGTCTAACAAGCAAAAATTTCAGGGATATTCTGAAGTCGCTAATCTGGGTGAATATGTTTTTTTTTTTTTTTTCTTTCTATATTAAAACTATGGGAGGACAGGAATTTTGTTGTAGTTTTGATCCAGTGGGTGTGTGAAGAATGCATTGAATAACACTTTGTTACTGAATTAGAAGGAGCTTATTAAAACAAAATAAAAAAAAATGTAATTAATTGCAATTAATATGGTAAATGATTAATTTTAATGATTAATTTTAATGATTTTTAATGATTAATGATTAATTGCAATTAATATGGTAAATTTTTAACTTCTGGAATCTGAAGTTAAAAATAATCAAATTTCTACATAAAATATTACTGTCATTGAGCTATAGTTTTGTAATTGCCCTTTGCCAGTGAGATTTCAGCATTCTCTTTTTTGTAATAACACTTTTAAAATGGTGGATGTTCAAGGACACTTCAAATACTTTTTTTTTTTTTTTTTTTTTTTTTTTTTTTTGTTGGGACACTGGTGAAGCAAAGTCAAAGAACCTTTTCAGTGCCAAATCAGCATTATGTTCTACTGAGATAGTATTCCTGTGGAAAATATTTATAGAATGCAATTTTTTTTATTCTCCTAAGCTGCTTGAGATTTTTTTTTTTCTTTGCTCAGTGTTGTATAATCTAGGAGAAATCACCATTAATTCTCTTCAGTTTGGGGCTGTAATAAATTTACTTAACTTTATTTTTTTACTTTTTAATTTAAAACAAAAGTGACAGTGCACATCTGCTTCTTTTCCCACTTGTGAGTATTTTGTAGGTGAGATTTTTATGTTTGGTTGGTGGTGTTTTTGTTTTGGCACCTCCTACTACAGCAAGCGTAACAGGTACATTATTTTTTTTCTGGCATGTTGTATAGGTAGTTTATAATATCTGTAAATGAACCATATCAAAGTGCTGAATATCTATAACACTCTCAGGATTTAGTGAAAATATCTTTTTACTCTCAAATAAATTTGTGATAAGTGATGTGGTATAATATAACAGGAGTGATTATTTGTGGCAGACAGGAAAATACACTTGTCTCCTTGAAAATCTTTTATTTTATTTTATTTTTTTTTTTTTCAGATATATCCTCAAAACTGCATTGAACACCTTCACATTTGTGATATTTAGTTAAAAGCACTTTCTTGTTTCTAGAAATCTTGTTTTCAATGTAAGATGGAAATAATTTTTGGCATTTCTTGAGTTCATTTAAAAAGGTTTTGGTAAATATTATCTGACCATTTGTTTTTTTTGAGGAAAAAGGCAACAGGAAATTGCAAAACTTTTATTAGCGTTTGTTAAGAACAAGTGGAAGTTCAGTTTAAATATAATAGACAAATTCAAAATACACTGTTTTGAGAAATTAGCTAAAAAATCTCTCATCAGTTCCTAGTTCCTGGCTAGTATTGGTTGTGTAAATAATACATCCATCCTGGTTTGCATGAAATGTATTACTACAAGTTGTGTTGCATTGGGTGAAGAGGAACTTCATATTCTGCTCAGTCTTACTCATGACATTATTTGATGATGACACTTAACGATGGTTTATCTGGCCCTTTGTAAGCAGCATATACTACTTATCCTGCACTTGTAAATTAATACAGGTAATGCAGGGAGAAGATTTATGGCCCATTATATACTCTGTACTGAATGCTGACATGTAGGTATGTAATCTATTATCCAATGAAAAAGTGGGTCATTTTAGAGTATTTAGTATGTTGTTATATAGCTGTACATTAGACTGCTTGGTAACTTGTGTGAGTCATCCTTGTCCTAGCTTGACGTATGTAAGTTTTTTTTTTTTTTTTTTAAAAAAAAAGCTCATGCGAACATTAAACAATGCTATATTTGTTCCTATGTTAAAGCAAGGAACAAATGAAATTGTAGCAAATTTTGGTTTTGCTCTTCAGGCTCTGATAACTGATTTAGAATACATCATAGAGGCTTGAACAAGAGAAGAAATTAAAAAACATATTCAGGTTGATTTCTGATAAGTTTCCTTCTTGCATAGTTCGTGTTGCCAAATTATATCCAATGAATTACCTAGGTTTAGCTGGACAAAATACTTTTCTATAAAGCATATTCTTCCATGTCAGTTCTTTCTTGCTTGTGTTGGGAAACATGGGTAGGGAAATACCTGCTTCTATCTACTTCAAAAGCTTGATTTTTAAGGAGGGAAAAAAAAAATCTCCTGGTGCGCTGTGATAGATGAATCCTTAGGAAGAACAAAAGTTATTAATCGTTCAAATCATTCCCCTTTTGAAAGTGACTTCATCTGTGAAATTTTACTGGAAAACAGGTTAGCAATGCGAATGTTTTCTTCTCATCAAAAAAGAAGTCTTGAATAGTCAGTCAAATACTGCTTGCTTTCTTGTGATAAAGTCAGTCCTGCAAATCATTCCTTATTCTGGAAATTCTATAAATCACTAGGAATGGAAAAACTAGGTTTGTGATTAAAGTCCATGAAAGGAAAGAAGATCTGGTTGCTACTTACGGTTTTTCTATCGTTTCATTTTGTTATCTTAGTGTTCATGAGCCTGTGTTTGTGTCTCTGGACTCTACCTCACAATGGGTCTAAGACTTCAAGGCAACTTCTCTCATTTTTGCCTGTTGGTGGTGAATTTGATCCTTAACTTAATCCATAACCTGAAAACATGTAAACAGATTATACAATCTCGAATCCTATACTGTTATCTCTGCTAAGAAATAATCTTGGCTCTTAGATCTGACTATTGAGTACTGTAAAGATCATTTTCACGGAGAAGCCAGTGTTCATTTAGCATGCTATACATTTTTTCTTTTTTTGCTTGTTAATTAGTTAGTAGATGCTTTTTGAAAAGTCTAAGCAGCATATACAGTGTATTTTCATCATTTTAGCTAGACTGACTGACTACTATAGTGCACAGTAAAAAGAAAATTCTATTGATTTACTTTGGAAAAAGATCTGTATCTGCAGAATGCTGGCTCACTTTGACCTCTGCATCTTTACTGTTCAAGAGATTTATTAAAAAAGCTAACATGAAGTAGTTCATTTAGCACTTTTCCAAAATTAGTTTTACTCTTGGCTGTCATAGCTATAGCCTACCATGTTTGAAAAATTGTTTACAAACTTGGGAGAACAAAACCCACAGTAACTTACTAAAACTAGGTATTTATTTCTAGGAATATCATTGCTACTTCAGTGCCAATGTTTCTGCTAATTTCACTGTAACATTTTGGATGTGTATTTAATTGTGGGAAAGCTTAAGGTGTGCTCGTTTTTGACATCCTAGTAATAAGGAAGTAAAAACATTGATATTTTGGTTTTGCTTTGCCTGTTAACACACGAGTAGTAGGAAGAAAGCATCATTGTAGCAGCTGCTGTGTAAGCATTAGAAAAAAATGCTTCTGAGATGTGATCAAAATGTACAATAATATATATATATTTTACTGTACCTTCCTTACAATGATCATTAATTTCATGTTGGAAGGCACTAAGTAGATGTTACTAATATTAAAATTTATTTCAGATTTGTCCATATTTGGAGATGTATATCAGATTAGAGGGTTAAACTTACAAATTCATCGTATTTAAATGAACTAGACATCAAACTTCCACTGATATTCAAAAGCTGATTCACAACTCACAAGTACGCAATAAAACTTTTTCCTATTTCTTTTAAAGCTATGTTGCTTAGCAGGCAAAACATGAATTTAGTTGAAACAATGAAGTTATCATTGTTATCTCTGTGGCAAGGAAACCATCCACTTCAAAGATTTTCTTGAGATATTCAGAAAAGTGAAATAAGGAAACAAATGCTCTCAGAGATGGATTGTTCACACTTCCTGTGTTTTAAATTTAAATAACTTTTGGTCTTCATCTTGTGCCATTTAATGAAATTCTTATCTTAGTGCCCTCTTCAGTTTTGAGGAGTTGAGCAGATGAATCATGAAGTTGTAAATGAGATATTCACAATGAGAACACTGGAAAAGCCTTTGAGCAAAATGCCATGCTTGAAAACGTTGATTGTTCTAAAGATTAGTATGTCAAACATGCAATTCTTGCTTTCAAAACAGCTCTGCTAACAGTGGTCCTGCTTCTCTGCCTCTGTAGCCCAGCATGAAACTTAGTACAACAAGAATCATCCACACAGGCAGGATGTGTCGGAGATAGGAATAGAAGATATTTATTCTTTATGAATACATGTATGTCAGCTTACAGTGAGACACCAATCAACTCTCTTGGATCAAAGGAATTTAATGGTACAATGGAGCTAAACAGCTGCAAAAAGTTTTCAAACAATTTATTAAACCCTGTGATTTTTCTGATGATAAAATTTATTGTCTAGTATCAGGGATGTTTTGTTCATTGGTAATTGATTTTGATATCAAAGATATAATGTGTATGTATAGAATACATTATGAAAATATTCTTGTATAAATACATATTCATCTTAAGCTGCTTTTTTTTCAATTGCATATGACAGTTAAGACTATTTAGGAGTCTATTATTATTTGTAAGAAACATCTTTATTGTGTGGCAGCAGGAAAGCCTGTGATTGCATATGTAAAGAGATGCTGCTGCTAAAACAGCTGGAGTTACTGCACTCTAAATATATGTGATTTACTAATATTTGAATGTGCACTGTAATTATAATAGTAATAAGAATCTTGAGAAATGGAAATGGATACATGAAGCTTTGCACAGTTCCCAATCAGTTCAATATTTCTACAGTGGGTGGTCAGGGCAGGATTTTTCTCCACACCACTGTGATCAAGTTTCTGTTCTGCATTTGTTCAATTAAATGCCTCATGAAATTTAAGGCAGATTGGCAATATGGTCACTGGAATGCATGAAAGGGGTGGAGGGGAAAAAAAATGCAGCAAGTAATCTTTCCTACTATATTGATTGTGATGGTTTCTCTGCATAAATAACTGTACTAGAGAAAAGAAATAACAGCTTAATAAAACATGCCAGGATATTTTGTTTTTGTAAATGTGCTAGTAGATTGAATGATAATGACTCAAAATTCCAGCTGATTAGACAATTGTCTTCTGAATATGCTTTTGTACATCAGCAGCTGTTCCCAGACCTCAGCAAGAATGTTGCTGGTTGAAAGTCAAGAGTCTTTTTTAGTATTGAATCCAACTTTGTTTTAATCAGAGTAAAAGAGAGACTGTATCAATATTAGTAAGTAATGCAATCAAGAACAGCTTGGTTTTAAGTGTTCAGTGGTGCAGCCCTATCTTTACGTTATATGTTGTTCAGGGATTTCGACTTCAAAGTAAATTTAGCCTGGGTACCTGGCCTAAACAGCCCCACTGCAAATGGTTTGAAGATCTCTAAGTACCAAAGGTTCTTTTGGAGTTTAAGGACCTCCTTAGGGTTTGGATGGCATTTGTGTTGTGCCTGGAGAGAGCTTCCCAGGTTAAGTGGATTCCAGAAGGAATTTAGCTGACATAAGACAAAATTGTTGTATGTTTCTAGCCAACATGTAATATCTAGGGATAATCATGGGGTGCTGTGGTGGTTTAACCCGGCCGGCAGCTAAACACCACACAGCCATTCACTCGCCCTCCCCCCTCCCTCTCTGGGATGGGGGAGAGAAATGAGAAAGTGAAGCCCATGAGTTGAGATAAAGACAGTTTATTAAGACAGGAAAATAATAATAATAATAATAATGATAACAATAATGATGATAATAGTACTACTACTAATAATGTATACAAAAAAAGTGATGCACAATGCAATTGCTCACCACCCACTGACCGATGCCCAGCCTAACCCCGAGCAGTCTGGCCCTCCCTCCCTGGCTAGCCACCCCTATATATTGTTTAGCATGATGTCAGATGGTTATGGAATACCCCTTTGGCTAGTTTGGGTCTCCTGTCCTGGGTCTGTCCCCTCGCAGCTCTTGCTGCACCCCTAGCCTGCCCATTGGCAGGACAGAGCAAGAAGCTGAAATGTCCTTGGCTTGGTGTAAGCACTGCTCTGCAGCAATTAAAACATCAGCATGTTATCAGCACTCTTCTCATCCTAAACCAAAACATAGCATTCTACCAGCTACTAGGAAGAAAATTAACTGTCCTAACTGAAACCAGGACAGGTGTCTTTTAAAATTGTTCTTCCAGTCCAAATCAAAAGGCCAGCTTATTTGTAGCCAGAATTGCACCCTTGTGCAAGAACTCTGCAGTAACACTGCTGATAGCTGTAGAGGTCAGAAAACACTTCTACCTCCAAATGCAATGCATGTATATATGTATGTCTGTGCATATTCATATACAGTTTCCCAAAGGAAAATATGCTCCAAAATATGCTCCTCTTTCAGTATCTCTAAGATTTCTGCAGTATCTTTAATGCTGTGTGAGTTTTGTCCTCCCAGAGGAGCAGAACTGGTGAAAGTAAGGGAAGGGCAACAAGAACATCCAAGTGTGCTGTGTGTCTTCTTTTGAGTCTTGATCAAAAAGAATGTACTGCATACTCTGAAAAAGAGACAGCTAAGAGCTCTTGTTAGAGGTCTGTAGCAATATGGTTGTTTTGAAGAAGGTAAATAAAGAATAATTTACTGGGGACATCAAATCCGATTAATGCATTTAAATGAAAAGTAAAGACATGACTTTTAGAGCTAAGGTATCACATGTTACAATAACATACCATGCAATACTCATGTATGCAGTCCATAACCAAAAATAGGTGAGGTTTTCTTTTCCTCCAACCAGTTTAAGCACACTTGTACAAATAGCATGTCTGCATTTGAATGTATGCATACACACATGAGATAAAATTTGACACACAACATGAAAAGGTAGTATATATTTTTCTGCACTATTGTGTTTCTCTGGCACAATTGTATTAAGATGTTTTGTATGCTTAATTGTACAGTGAAAATGGGTGTGCTGCCACAGGGATCAATATTCTTCATGTAGTTTCTCCACTTGCTTTAATCACTAATTTGATGCTCTATTTAATATGATTAAACATACAGAGACAAATCTTTTAAATTAAATGCTAAGCTTTTATTTAATTTCTCTACACAGCAATGGGTTGAGCAGATTAAGATAGAAAAATATGAACTGAGATGAAAACAAGTAAAATTCTGTTGAAGTGGCATTAGATAATGGTGATGCAACTGTAAGCATTAGCAGATAGTAATGTAGATGACAATACAGCAGTAAATTACTGTTTAGTGGCTCTAATAAAAGGCTCGGAAATCATTTTTTTTTTTCAGATATTAACATAGTAAACCTTACAATTGAATGTTATTTCACACCTCAACACATAATGTTATTTTGGCAGAGGTAGGTTTTGGTTTCCTGAACACGAGAGGGTTCCTGCTCTCACTCCTGGGCCACACAGAATTTGAACAAGGGCTTAATGTGGGTTTCTAATGTACATGGAATCTCTGTAAACAGAAAATATTATTTGAACTGCATTAAAGTTTTCATACTTATGTTATCCCTATTGTGCTGCTGATTAAGTGTGGCCAGTCCAAAAATCCAAAAGTAAGAACAGAAGATGTACTATTTGAAACTCATTTTACAACAGCATTTATCTTTCAGTGCTTTACATTCTTTGTCTTGGAATGCTTATTGTATCATAAAATTCATAAAATAAAGGAACTATCCTGTATACAAGGAGGCTGCACCATTTTTGTCTGGTACCATACTCAGAGCTATTACAACCTGCTAAGAGTATTCTTCAACTCTTCTCTTTTTGTTATTGGAATGAAATTACTGTTGTTAATACATTTGAATAAAATAAAGTAGAATCTGCAACCAACAGAATTCCTGTCAACATGTGCAGCTTCTGTCTTTTCATTAGCAGTATCTTATAATGGATGTAGCTTAGTCCCAGATTCTGCTTCTGGGTGTATGTCATGTCACTTACACCAGTGAGTGTGGCTTTTTTGCACCTTAGGTTCCCATTCTATTAAAAACAAAACAAAACAAACAAAAAAAAAAAAAAAAAAAAAAAAAACCCTCTCAAACCTTCTGTGCTCTACGGTGGAATATAAAGTATTAATATTCACTAATTACTTTAATTTCTAATGATGACAAAAATGAGATCCATTTATTTTTTTCTTCTTTAAAACTTTCATTATGATTCTTAAAATATGCAGAAAATATCTATCAAGTTAATGTCACAGCTGGTGAGATTTGTTGTTGATTTTTCTTTCTGAATCAAGAAATCCTGCTCTTGTATGTCAAAAGAATGAAGCCCAGTTTTCCTCTTTTCCAAATCAATTAGCAGTGCCCTTTAATTCTACCTCCTTCTGTAATATCCACCCACTGCTTATGCAAGCAATGAATATGGAAATATAACTCATGGTAACTTTACGTGTATGTCCAATTTTCATTGTTTTTAGTGCATCTTGAGGACATGATGCTTCGGTGCATGATGATGTCCTGAAGCAGTTACTCTTATTCTCAGTAGAATGATGAATATTAAATACTCTAACCACAAAACAGTATGTGAACCTTTAGGTCTAGTAGTGTTAACACACTCAATAATTTCATTAATATAGTAGTAAATCAGTGGGGATGAGGGATTTATAGGGTACGTATTAATCACTCTTAGTATCACCTGTCTCTGCAGTTCTACTACTAAAACTACAGCAATATCACAAGGTTGAGTATCAGAAGCACTGAAGTCCATAATGTCTGAAAAAAATCAAAGTCCTAAACCAAACAAAGCACTCAAAGTAGAAGGACTTCCATCACCCAGCAATTTTTTAATTATTTACTTTTTTTTTTTTTTTTTTTTGAAGTAAGTGCAAATCTGCTTATTCTAGCTGTTACTGCTCAACATTTTGAATTGAGGAAATCACAGGAAAGGAATAGACATCAGTGCGCTCTACCTACCTGATTTACAGTGCATGATGTAAACTTGCATTTAAGTGTTTACATCAGAACTAAGGTAATGTGAGTTTCTGTGCACCAGTCAGCCGTGTACCTGATAGTGTTCTTGACCTAGCATATCCGTCTGGTTTGTATTACTTCACCAATAAAATCTTAACATTAAAATCTTAACATTAAAGACATTTACATGGATGTCCTGTCTGCCATCAGTAGAAATTTATTACTTTTGTATTTTAAATGTACAAAGATTTTAAAAGCATAATTAAAATCAAAAATACAATACACGATGAAAAGAGGTTTTTTTCCTTCACATTTCTTCATATTTTTCTTAACATATTTTGGGTTATATTTCATATTAATTTGGAGAACAGAAATAAAGTGAAAGAATAAGCTAAATAGGTTGAAAGCTAGAAACATCGGATCATAAACACCTGACACTGATACTGTTTGTCTTGGTAATTTTTATGAATAATACCTGGAAAATGAGCATGATTTTCAGTTATTCCGGTATGAATAACTTTGACTTGACATGATGTGGTGCCAGTTGTTACATTCATGAGTGCCACAAACATTTTTTCTCTGTGAATGGTATGCCCTTTGCTATCTCCCTCGACTGTGTATTGCTCTTGGCTCATTCATATAACATTATTTATTGCTGTATTGAGTGGTAACTGTTAGAGTGAGTATACTTGAACTTGAGTATACTCGTTATACTGATTAAGAGATAATTGACTTTAATATTCTATTTAAGCTACTTACAAGTTTGCAATGTCCAAATCATGCCAGAAGTCAGACAATTGCTCATACTGTTGCTGCATTTCTCTTTGTTCTTAGGACTTCATTTATTTTTTCCTCTTTTCTCTTCGTATTCTCTATCCGCCTTCAACCATCTCTTACTGACTGCTTGATTCACCCCGCTTCTCCCCCATGTTAGAATTGCAAACCCAAAGGTAGGATTTCCTAATTTGTATTTAATTCTCAAAACAGCAGTGCTTCAAACAATCCATTGGCTGTAACTTCGTGAAGATATTCTGCATGTAAGAATAAAAGAAAAAATAATAAATGTTCTTATTTTTCCTATCATTGATCTTGGTGATTATGAGCAGAAGTACTATTCTCAGCACCGGTGTTCAACACAACAGCTTTCTAGGTATAAAAGTAGCTTTCCTTATTAGCAGGTGGCGGTGCTGATCAAAACTAATTTGCAATTGCAGTACTTATCTAGCAGAATATGTGGAATGGAAACAGCATAATATTATGACACAATTATCATAATTACCTTACCAGAAATTAAGATGTACAGAGTAAGACGTAAAACCACACTTTGGTTTTACTTAGCTTGCCTTGTTAATTTGAAATACACTAGACCAGGACAAATCTGCTTAGAATTCTTTAACTTTTTAAAAGACATTCCAGCTTCCAAGCAAAGAAAAAGCTTACTTTATTCTACTTCATATGGAGATAATGCTATATGAGGTATAAATTTCAGGCTCTGTACTAGTGTTTTATGTTCACAGAGCTATGAACACAAATCATAGTGGTTACAGATAAGATATGGCTGAAAAACTAACAGATTTTTGATTTCTTTTTAGTCAGATTAATCTTTTTCAACCATTCTTTGATGCAAAGGCATCTTAAGAAAAAATCTGCTTAATGTTATGGGAGCATCAGGAGCATTGGCAAATGACACATTCTGAAGTCAGAGTTTATTAAGACAAAAAATGGCAGCATGGTATTTGGAGTGAAAGGGAGGAAAATGGGGAGGGTGGAGATGACCCTCCTTATAAAGGTTCTTATAAAAACTAAAGGTTTCACCCTTATGCAAGGGTCTGCACTGCTAGAAACATCATTGACTTGTTGGCTCTATATATGGTCACGTATATACCTCTGGAATTTAATTAGACTAATTAATTATTTGATTTAGGAGTGTTGTTGGGCTAGGTGCCTAGAGCAGGAACTGGTAACTTATAAGCAAGGTTTTCTTATCTCTGAATCTGGCTTTCTGCCTCACTTCTGTTGTTTTTCTTCCCTTCAGTTCAGTTTTGTAAAGGATCTTTGCTAAACAGCTTAATGGAACAATTGAATTAAACAAAGCACAAGCAGAACTGTTGACGGTGTCAGCAATGGCATCTGGTCGGACCAATGTGTCCACAGATGTGAGAATTGGAAACCAGAGTGGGTTTATGTGTTAGCAGAAAAACAAAACAACTTTGAGTGGAACATGATCTGCTAACAGATGAAAATATAGTGGCCGTGGAGGCAGTTGGAGGGAAGAAATAGCTGATCAGCCATCCATAACAATGATCTCCCTTCCATTGACTTCAGAAGAAGATTCGTACTTTCTTTATATTCCCTCCCGAGTGGCAAACCGATTTATAATGAATAGAGAGTTAACAGATGTAGCAAGTCACTCTTTTGGAGTGCTGGAGGCACAGCTACAATGATTACATCTGTATGAAGGAGGCTACTATTAGTTTTAAAGGAGAATGTAAATAGCAGATAAAAGATGGCAGACGTGAAAGTGGCATAATATTTTATGGGCCTAAATTCCTGAGATATTTCATTGTAATAACACTATAAATCTTCTTTGTTATTTATTCTGCAATTTGATAGCATTCCAAAAAAGAAAAATATATTAACTCCTGTCTGTTATGGTGCATACAAATGAGTCACCAGTGAAGCACAAGTATTTTTTTGTTTCTTTTATGTGTGCATAATTGTTAGTGAGCATGGTTTAGATATCTCTTCTAACATTCATGGCATATTTTTTATGTAGTAAAAAATAACGCTATTGTGAAATGGACTTTTATTAAATTTATCAATTTTATTAAATTTATTTTATTAAATATGCTGTATTCCTGTGGTTCTCATACTGTTTTCTCTTCTTCTTGCCCTTAGTCTCATTGCACCTTTCACCATCCTTGAACAACTCCCAGTCTTTCCTGCTCTCCTATTCCACACCTCTCTCCTCTTTGGATTTGCTGCTGTTTTATACTCCAAATCTCTTCTCAGAACCACTGTTGCCTTGCTATCTATCCAGCCTTGGATCACTGCTCTTTTGGATCACTGCATCTTCCCTCTTATTTGGCAGGTTCAAGTTGTTTCTTTGCTGTTATCACTTTACTCTTCTTTCTAGGATTCAGTCTCCTCCTTGTTTTCTTACTACTTTATGTATTCTTGCTACCATTGTAGTAAGATGATTTTTTTTCTGTGTTGATAAACACAGAAGATACTGCAAGTGCACTGTACTCTCAGGCAGCAGCAAGGATAAGTTTCCTTGTGAGGGAAGGATGGATGTCAAGCTGGGAAGTCTGCAAGCCAGGTTCAGAGTGTGGAGCAATGGGGTGGGTATGAGCCCAGAACCTCTATGACTGCAATATAGCCCAGGAAGGGAGCAAAAGCAAGAGCCTCAGAGTAAATGCAGCTCAAGAGAGAAATGGGGGAAATTTCTTCCTGCTCTTTCTCAAACAGCTTCATGGGCAATTGCAGCTTCTGAAACACCTCTTGCTTCCCAGGGAGCTGGCCTTGATCACAGACAGCTACACTCCAGGGGCAGGGGAAACACTTCAGCCTTTGACACTGCATGCTTGAACTGAAAGTATTATGTTAAGGGCCGAATCCAGCGTCATCTTCCACAGATTTTTAAGTGTCCAACTCAAGGCAAGTTTTTCCTAGCTTCTGCAACAGCTAAGTGGTTTGTCTGTTTGCTATGATATTGTTATTCAATATTAAATCTTTTTTTTTTTTTTTTTTTTTTTTTACAAGCTTTTGTTTATTTATTTTTAATGTACTGTAGCATAGGAGTACGAATTTTATAAATGTTCTTCCTGAACATCCAAAAGTGGGCTTTGGATACCAAGTGTATATTTACTGCTGTCAGGGTGCATCTTTAGTATGTGATTCCACTGGTATCTCCATTAAATAAATTATTGTTTATAAATATCCTGGATGGTTTCGGTTGAAGTATGGGATTACAGAAATGCATAAGAAATAAGAATTAAATAAGATAAAGAAATACAAAGGGCCAACAAAGGTTACCTAGTCTAAAGGGTCAAAAATAAAGATGCATTAACAGTTTGGGATTTTTTCTAAGTCTTAAGTATATTACATTTTGCAGTTTGTTTGTTTGCTTTTCTTTTTAAAGCAATAATAAAATTTGCATAGTCTTTCCTTCCACCTCTCTAAAGATAATACTTTCAAGCTTTAACTTCTAAATTCTAATACTCTAGTACAGTATTATTAAGATAAAAGTATTACAAATTTTGTCCAGGGGTGAGAGGCTGGTTTAGCTAAGTAGGCCTTAAAAATAATAAAAAAGAAGTAAAAGTAAATAAATATTCCTGTATCTTCTAACAAAATCACTGATTTTACCAATGAAATGCATGCCATAACTAGTCATATATATGGATGATTGATATTTCCATTCTGTCATTCTGGTAAGTTTTTGTGGAGAGTACAATTGAGTAGACCAAAAAAAACTATGTTAAAAAAAAAAAAAATCTGATACTTTAAGTTATTGAAACCTTAATTGATTACTGGGGCTGATTAGAATCAGTATTTGAAAAAAAAAATATATATATTTGTATGTTCTAAATTTGGTAAGGTTTTAAATGATGCTCTAACAGCATCTAATTTTCAATGATTTGTGAAACTACTTGTAGCCTTTTCCCCCAGTAATCTGCATCTTTTTAAAGGAAAACTGGTGTTCTGCTACACTGTTTGGAAGGAAATCCTGACGTTGCTGTAACAAAGCTATGGTTTTACTCCTCCCGGTGCTTTTAATCCTTTGCATTTCAAAGAGAGTCCAGGTACCTTGCTCCAGACAAAGGAGCAAGGTTTTCTTTTTTTTTCTTGGGCTTTCCTTTGCCCATATCCTGCAGAAAACAGAGCTGCTTCCCCTGGTGGCTGTCCCTGCTGGATGCCTGACCCCCTTCCCTCCTCTCTGCCGTACCATTTCTCAGAGCACCACCCCAGAGGATGCTTCTCTTTCCCTTTAGATCATCAGATGCCATGCAGTGAAAATGAGCAGACAGATGTAGGCAAATCACCTTGATTTTTCAACATTTCTGAAATATCATTAGTTTTGTGTGGAGGACAATGTTTAATACAGACCATTAAAACTTAGTGTGCAAAAGATACCCAGCCTAGTTTCTCCTGTCTTATGGCATCTCTCTGCATCTGAGTAAGAAGGCAGGATTTCTTTATCTGTCTTGATGCCTTCAGTTTCCTTAGGCATGCTTTGGGCCAGAATTCTGGTAAAGAGAGCATTTTGCTTAGCCATCACAGAGGCTTTCTTTCCCTCTCCTTTGACTTTCTTGTCCTTGGCTCATGTTGCTGCTGACACAGGCTACCCTGCAGCAAAAGTGTGCTCAGCCACTGATCCTTTCATCCCTATGTAAGTTTCCTGCGCATTTTGCCTGTCTCCCATTAGCACTTTTCAGTCACTGTCTTTCTGACATCTCATTGGAAATTCCCCTTCTTTCCCCCACTCTTTTATAGTTACCACTATACTTTATACCACTGTGCAGTTCTGGAGCAACAGAGAAATGTGTTTGTTGAATGTGTGTCAAAACCATTTAGATGAGAAAACAGGAGAAAATCATTGACAAAAACTTTAAAAACACATCTGTTTTCACAGGAACGACTAATAAATGAATAGCAACAATCATAATTCATAACATGTGCGGGATATTTCTCAGATCATCATACACTGACACTCCATGAAAATCTGTTTGGTGAAAAAATTGCTGCTAAACTCTTCATTAGACATTTTTCTTTGACCTTTGAATGTACAGTGTCTGAATTTCCTGAAGTACATTTAGTGATATATTTACGTATTGCCACAATGTATGTTTTAAGATCAATGTTTCTATGTTAAAATTCCTACACTTGCACAGCAATGTTATTTGTTTTGCACAGGTGAGAAAAGGATAAACAGAAGAACTTCAAATGTGAACAAAGAAACTAACACAGTCTCCTTTAAAAATAAATAAATAAATACATAAAATCTTAGCGTTAATATTTCTTTTACTGTTGGTTTTGTGTCTTTTTGCACATCAGGTCATGATTTCAGCTAAAAAAAAATGATTCTCAACATTTATTTTACTGCTGGGAGTTGATAGCTCAGGACACAAAATGAAAATAATGATAAGGTGAAAGTTTAACTCAAAATTGGTATGAGTCACTTTTGAACTAAAAAAGAATGTACTGCACTAAATGACTAAAGTCGCTGGTCACCAACTGCTTCAAAGGGCAGTGTGCAGCTCTTTGAAGCTAGGACCTAGGACCATGCCTAGGACCATGCATTCAGCTTCAGTCTCTTTATTCTCTGCAAAATAGCTCTGGTGTATTTTAAAATGCTGCAGCTACCCCCAGAACATTAAGCATTTATCATGTGTACTCAGTGCTCATACTTTCTTTTTCTTCTTTTTCTTCTGAAAAGCTGGATTGCCCAGAGCATTGAACCAATCATTAAGACTGTGGACAGGGGTGCAGTTGGGTCTGGCTGCTTGGTCTCATTCTCTGAGTGTCCAAAACCCTTTTCCTTATCCCACAAAGGGGCTGAAATTCCCCCTTCTGTCAAATAGTGTCTCAGAACTTCTCACCTTTACTGCTTCTCAGCACAGGACATAACTTTGCCAAATGCTAATTTAACTACCAGAAAGCCTGAAAATGCTTTTCAGCTGAACACCACTCCTACGTGCCTAGTATATATTCATTTTGTTTCCATTGGAGTATGGCAGTTCCAAAGAGGCTAAGGTAGTTGGAACTATTCCTTAACTTTTGAATCTGGCTTTTTTGAAACTTGCCTGTTGCTGATGCATATTCTTGAAGACCATAAAACCACCTTAGTTTTGTGTCAGTGCATCTTTTTTTGAAACTTGAAAAAAAAAAAAAAAAAAAGGAAAAGGGAAAAGAAAAAAAGAAAAAAAAAAAGGAAAATATTTTGATTAATTTATTCTTTACAATATTAAATCTTTAAGAAAAATCTAGATAGGTATTTTTGTTTGTTTTTGTTTTTTAATTTTACGATACATAGAGAATGTCTTCCTAAATATATCATGTTCAGAGGTTTGGGATGGGAGAAAAAATATCGTATTTGTTCAAACTGTTTATTTTTAACATTTTTCTGCGTCTATAATAAAATGTTTTGTGACTCTTCACTTATTAATATTTCTGAGAAGCTTCTTTGGGGATCAGAAATTCCCTCAGTCTGCAAAATGGGAGCATCTGTTCAACAAATAATGTAGCAAGTATTGCTTAACCTTTACTGCAGTTGCATTCCCTTTCCCCCAAAACAATTAAAATCAAAACAAAACAATCAGCAAAGGAGTGAGACAGCCATTTCATTCTGTTAGGTTGTATCTCTGAGCAGGTATCATATATATCTACTTTGGTATGCTAGACAGTGTAATTCATTAGGAAGAAAACATGTAGTAGACTTGAAATTATGAAAAGAATTCACCAGTTGGCTGGTGAATTCACCTTACAATATAGATTTAACTTCTTTCTCTAGCCAGGATCCAAATGAGAAACTTTTAAGGAATACATTTTCCTTAAATTCTATAGGTATGTCCTCTATACATATGTTAAAGTGTAAATAAGGATTAATACACAAAGCTGGACAAAACTTTATCTGTTACCACATGCTTGCATATGGGCTGTGTTGAGTCCTACACAGTAAGGAACACTTGGCTACTGCTTTTCTTCACATAGATCTGGTAGTACAGAAAATCTTGACATTGTACTGCAAAATTCTCGTGCAGGCAATGTTGGTCAAAACCTGTTGTTACACTGTTAGAGTCTGGCTTGTCTTCTCCTGAGCTTGCAGGGGATTACTAGTCTTGGACTGCAACCATGAGACAAGTACAAAGGGAGATGAGTTACTGTCTCCAAAGTGTCTTGAGGACACATCCTCAAGGCTCCATGTCTTTTTTTTCCTTTTTGTCAAATTATTTTTCTCCTGTTTTAACAATCTTCTGTTTTAACTTGCTTAGGCTGTCTTGGGAGAGCCTAATTATTCTCCAGTGTGTTTCAGAGCTGCTTCAGTAAGAGACAATGTGTGTTACTGTCATTGTTACCAAGAAATATCTCTAAGAATAAGTTCAAAAAGAAACATTATGAAAACAAACATCAGTTGCAGCAGGCTGCTGAATTTCTGGCACACTCTTAAGATACCTCTATTGGAATACAAGTTCCTAAAAACTTAGGGTATACATAGGCGTGTAATGTTAGGAGGTAGATTGCTGAGTTTTATTTGCTTTTAAGTAATAAGACAAAATGTTATTAAATATTTAATATTATTTTGGTCAGAGGGGGACATTAATGAATTGTAAAGGCTATGGCTGGCAGTCACATTGGACAATCTTGATCATGACTAATTTATTTACACCTAAAAACTAGTTAACTAATTTTTTTTTCTATATAACTGTTCCACCTAATTGGAGTGAGTTCAGAAAAGAGCAGCATGACTGGGAAGCTAGGGAAATTGCTTTTGAGGAGATTAGAGAAATTAAAATTCATAGCCTGGTCTGCTCATGAATATTGGAGGGAAATGAATCCCAGAGTATTAATGGCAGCAAAAATATTCTTGGCCTTAGAAATGGTTGAACATGGCTTAAGTATTCAGCAATCTCTGATCCATGTTTTAAATCTATTGGTGTAACAGAGAGGAAGGCATTGCAAGTGTCTCCTTTATGAGAGTGGGATACAGCCATTTGCATGTCAACAAGCACATGAAAATGAACTCATGATCCATAAGCCTGCTGTGCATAATGGAGTATCTGCTTATCCAAATTGTCAGCATGGAGTACAGAAGCTGTGATAAAACCTGAAAAACTACTGAAGAAGAAAAGAGCTAGTCCCTGCAGTGGCATAGCACAATCAAAAGTGCTATCAAAAGTCTAAGGTTTTGTTGGAAGTACAGAAAAGTGTGATTCTGTATTTTCTTGTTTCCCTTGTTTCAGTTTGTGCAAGAAGCTCATGATGCAGTCTGTTGGACATCATAATGCTTCCTCAGGGAAGAGCTGAAACCCTTCTTTTCCTTAATTGATAACAAGACATTACAAACTTATTGTTTCCTTCAAGGTTTTATACTGTTGCTGCTTTCCAGAGTGCTAGAACAGCAAAACTGCTGATGCAGATCGTTTTTCATTGTGCTGCATGGATCCTCAAATACCACTGTATGAAAAAGTGGGAGCCGAGAAAAAACTGCATTAGGAACTTAAAAACACCACCACGTAATGCTATTTCTTCCAACTCCTTCTTCATAATGATTTTTTTCTTCTCTCTTTGTGAATGAACAGGAGTCTAGTCACAAAACCTTTACATTTTCTGCAAAAGTACATTTCCTGAATCATTAGTACTATGCCAAAACACATACTTCTGATGGGGGAATTCAAAAGGCTCTGAGATTCCTAATAGAGAGAAAGTTCTGAATGAGAAAGAAAACAAACAAAAATGCAATACCCCCGCTCTTTTCAGTGTAGGTTTTACATGCACTTTTATCCCTATATTCTTGTTCATTTCCCTTTGTTACCACTACTATTTCACTGCAGTAAACACAATCACTTTTACATAGGGACCTGCACACAGAAAAAAGACCTTTAGTGGCTAAAAGCAAGAAAAGAACTTGCCCTAACAAGTTTACTTTCAGGTTTATTTTTACAGAATGTCTGAGGCTGGAAGGGACCTCTGGAGGCCATCTTGTTCAAACCCCCCGCTCAAGCAGGGACACCCAGAGCAGGCTGCCCAGAACCATGTCCAGGCAGTTTCTGAAGATATCCAGTGATGAAGACTCCACAATCTTTCTGACAACCTGTGCCATGCTCAGTCACCTGCACAGCACAGAAATGCTTCCTGATGTTCAGAGGGAACCTGATGTTTTCTAGTTTGTGCCTGTTTGGGCACCAGGACAAGAGGCACCACAGAAAGAACCTGGTTTCATCTTCCCTGCAAACTCCCTTCAGGTATTTATTGATATTTATTAGATTCCCCCTGAGCTTCCTCTTCTTCAGGCTGAACAGTCCCAGCTCTTTCAGCCACTCCTCATAGGAGAGGTGCTTGGTGGCCCTACATTGGACTCTGTCCAGTATTCCCATGTCTCTCTTGTACTGGGGCTCCAGAACTGAACACAACACTCAAAGTATGGCCTCATGGGCTGATGCACCTAAATGATGTTTTGTCACTGGCTGAAGAAAAAAAATAATAGACGTGTTTCAGAAGCTGTTAATAAATCAGACAGACAATAATGGATAAGTAAGTACCATAGACTAATTCTGAATATTGCATCATTCTGAATGGTTATCGCATGTTACAGATGTATGTGTGTGTAGTCAAATCTACACATACATAATCCAAGTCTTATACACACCTAGGGAACAAGATTGTGACTGTAGGCTGTTTGATTTAAATTTCTCGAAAGTGCTGCAGTTGTATAATATAGTTTTTTTTTTTCTTTTTTTTTTTTTTTTTTCATCTCATCTTTACAGGACAGATTCACTTATCTTTTAACAAGTACATTAAATGTAGAAATATGTCAGCCTCTTCAGACTTTTATAATACCTTCCTGTTGCTATGGGAAAATATAGTACTTCACCTTTCTAAAAGCCAATAAGAGAAACAGAACATTTACTTTACCTATATTTTAAATCAGAGAAAGACAGGTTCATCACAAGATAAGAGCTTCACTGTAATGACATACATATCATCATCTTTAATAATTTTTTTTTCTTAGTTTAGTTCCTGACCACACCTTGAACTATAAGGGGCCAGCCACACCAGTTTTGAAGTAAAGGTGTTGCATAAGATAGCTTCAGGATTTTAAAATTATAGACGGTTTTGAGGTTTGGGTGATGAATATTCCTGTTGATTACAAGAATATTAAGTTTTGAAACTAAAATACATGGATCATTTGTTTTCTTAATCATTACAGCAGAAAATGCCTGTAACTTTGTATAGGAACTCATCTGAAGTCATCTAACAGCTCCACAGACCATAAAAATGTAGCTTTTTAGGTGTATGGACAAGCATAAGTAGATATATTCCTAATTTGCCTAACAGAAAATGACTGAATGTGGAGCTGTGAAAGCTGCTACTCTGTCCTATCATTTCTACCAGCTTGATCTGAGGCCTCCCAGTAGGTCCTGTTTGCAGAAGTAAAATGGTTGGAAAAGGTGTCATCTGACCCAGTGTGTAATTGCAAAAGTATTAGTGAAAGAAGAAAATATGCAGGCGAGATACTGCTTTTAATATGTTCTTTCCAAATGTGCAAAGACTGAGGAGAAGGGTTGTGCAGGAAAGCAAACAAACAACAACAACAACAACAACAAAAAACCACCATTTTATTATATGCTGGGAAAGGACGTAAGGTAACTTGTAAGGTTAGTAAGGAAATTAAGTTAAGAGAAAGGAAGTTCAAAGAGGTATTCAGATAATATTGGGAACTGAAGATGAGACTTGCCTCAGGCTTGAACGTTTTTATAAATGTTGTTTGCATTCCCATTCAGGGATTCCAATGACCGACAAAGCAACAATCATTTAATTTTAGAACCAATATATATAGCAAGCTTTTTGTGGGGTAAGTTTTCCTTTACTGATTCTCTGTTGGGTGTGTTAACCCAGTCGGAGCCTTGCAATAACACTGCTGCATTACAGGTAATAAAGCAATTGGTTCCAACTGGCCATAAGTAGCTACATTATACTGCAGTTCTCCAGTATGGACATACATTTATGCTTACAAACTTGGTAGTGGCAATTGCTGCTGCTGCAACATCAAGTGAACATAAAAAGAAAAACAGGTCTGTTGGCTGAGGACATAGTCATACAATTTAGAGATAATTTAGTTTACTAAGCAAGCCAGTGGGCTTTGCAGTAAAACAAACCAGAATTTGATTACCTACTATTACTAAATGTGATTTAACCTTGTTTAGGAAAGAGAGAGTCTCTCTCTAGTGCTTTGCTAACGCTTTATAAATTAAAATGCTGCAGTTACTCCCATGGCCATTCTGTTTAATTTACAATCCACTTGCATACTAGCTATTTTAGGCATAATTGTATAACATGCTATGTCAATTACTTTTATAGAAAAAATGAAACCACCTGTAGCTGTTATGTCATGGGAGGGAGTTGGTAACGGTTGTCTTATGGGATTCTTTTTGGCTCTTGTTTTCAGAGCAGTAATGGCAGCAGTCCTTTGATTTAGATCAAAGTAAGAACAAAAGCTTCTAGGAGCAAGTGAGAGTTAGAAGGTGAAAACAAAGAAAAAAAATAAAAAGTAGTAAAATCCCATTCCATAGCCTAGAACCAGACTACTAAAATGAGGAAATCAACTTTAGATGTCTACAGCCACAATATTGCTTCAGTGTAATTTACTTCTAAGGATGAGACCAAATATTCAAAAGCTTGGATATCATATTTTCTCCCTTGATTACAAACCAATGAAATGTTAGCTTGCCTGTACAGGTGTTGATTTTTTTTTTTTCTTTTTTTTTTTTTCCCTCAGCCTATATCCACTTACAGTCATTAAAGATCTAGGACACTTAGTATAAATATTAAAGATGATATATGAAGTCTGACAAATTTCATCTTGGGTAATTACACTCTGCATAGTTCTTCTACCTAGAGAAAATTTTCCTGCGATTTTGGTAACGTAAGTATTCTGCTGGTGTGATATTGTGCTCTTTAGTAGCTGCAGAGATGAACAAAGCGATTTCATATATTAGTCTCACTTTTCTAAGCATTTTATGAAAATTGCACAGTATTGTGTGTTTATCTGTAGCAGCCTATGCAGGAGGTTTTACATTCAATAAATGTGAATTATTTTACCCAATAAAAAATATTTTAATCGTTCTGAAATGGATCTGTGGAAATTAATTACTCCTGGTGGTTCCCCAAATTGCCACAGCTTTTTTCTTTAACTCTGAGATATAAACTTTTTTGTGTAGGAAACTGAAGATTATTGCCTGTGAATAGATTTCTTACTGGCTAGATAGTAGGAGGATTAAATTCATAATCAGCCAGATAGTTTGCCTAATAAGCTCAGATCTGGCATCAACAAGAAATTGAAGAGTACAAGTTCAGCTAACCTGCACGTAGGTGCCCTTTCTGTGTTTATTTGACAGTTTCTTTCTCTTCTGGCTGACTGACATTTCCCTCTGGAAATAAGAGTACAGAAAGAAGGACAGCTAATTAATACCTCCAAATTTTGTTTCTATTTCTAGCTCAGCAGCCGTTTCCCTTTTCAGCCACTTTTAGGGAAAACCTCAAATAGTTTCTGATGAACTATTATTACTAGCCAATTAAAGTTGTTTTTTTTTTTTTGTATATATATATATATATATATATATATATATAGCACTGGGCAGATGTAATCATTTAACAAAACAGTAAAATTCAAGTCAATTAGCAAATAATGATATATCCTCACCTTGAAAAGTGTGTTCCTTTTTGGTCAGATCCATTCTACATTAGACAATAGCAGATAAAGAATGTCTGCATAGAAGAGAAATGGAAATCAAAGTATAAAGAGAGCCTTTATCTTTGAGAAAAGGCTGAGAAGACTGATGTTTCCAAGAAGATGTTAAAACCAAAATATAGTGGAAAGATAAATTACTTCAATGTATTTGGGATCAGATAGGCATTCTTATTTCTCTGCTGTCATGTGCAAAACTGAGAAGAAGTTGAAAAGAGGAAGAGTTTATAAATGACAATGAAAACTTATTGTAAGAACTAAAACAAAAGCTGTTATTAATAAATTTAAAATTTAAAACTATTAAAGGAAAAACATATACTTCCCATTTTTACTGTGTTAATTAGACTGACAGACTGTAGTTAAAAGATAAGATTTTACTGGAATTAAACTATGTTACCAATGTACGTAAGAGAAGTATGATAATGCCAAATAATTTTGGAGACCTTTGAAACCACATAAAATTATATACCTTAAATTAATTAAAATTAATTAAATTAAATTAAAAAATTATACCTTAATAAATAAACCACATTATTATTTGTCTATTTTTAGAATTTCAGAACAGTTTATTCCTTGTATGTTCTATTCATAGCATCCTGCATGTTATCCTGAAGCATTATGATGTGTTAAATTGGGTAGATTATTGTTTGTTTTGAAATGGCAGGTCTTATCTTCTTTTAGTCAACTTTGAAATTATTAAAGTTCAGTTCTAAGCTTTATAAATAATATCTTGGAGCATTTGTTTCTGCTTCCAAGAAGCAGGGAAAAATTTCAGGTACTGTATGAGTACACAGCAATCAAAATTTACTTCTATGTAATACACTGTGTTATTTCAGGCATCTATTTTATGTTCACTGCATTTCTTATGTAAATCATTCTATTTAAAATGGTTAGAGTAGCCAATAATTAATTGGGATTGTTTCTGGAAAAATTATGTAAGGACTCCAAAATATGTTTCTTCTAGTAGATCCTGCTAATTTTGGCATATCTGCACTCAGATATGTTCAGATATGTTCAGAACTCCCTGAGGATTTGTGCTTCCACAGAGAAGATACCTTCTACAGTGCTTCAGCACAGGTTTCTCTTCTATGCTTACTTAGAAGAGAAAAACTTAGGCTTGCACAGATAATCACCAAGGGTTCAGAAGGGGAGGCAGTAAGTCCATGGACATGATCTTCTTCAACATATCCACTGAGGAACACCATGCTTTGACATACCTGCTGCAGCATCATGCTGCAAGATATACACCCCTTATTTTGTGGAGTGGCAGATCAGCCTAACATTGTAGTTTTGTGTGTTTTGTTGTTAGTTTGGGAGTGCTCTGTATTGGAGTTTAGCTACTGATATGCTAATGCTTTCCCATAATTAATGGTTCGTTAAACCCACAGGGCAGTAGTGCCTGAATTTCAGGCAAAAGTTAAAGGTTCTGCTTCAAATATTTGTGGAGAAGAATATGCAGCCAGCAGAAGACGCAGTGTTTAGATGTGAAAGCTTTCAAACAATGTTGACATATACATATATATGTATATTTATATATTTTATACAAGTTATTGAAGAATCACAAGAACGTTTGTGCAAATGTATATGTTTTGCTAAGTGAGTACCATGATCCATTGCAATGCCCAAAATGAAAGAGGAAATTAAGACAAGACAATAAATCAGTGCAATGCTTGGATATTATAAGCCATCCACTGCCATTTCATTGGTTCATGTAAAGGATGGTGTTTTCTTTTGTAACCTGGATATGGCAGTGATGAAAAATTCCTTTCCTTTGAACAGCTTTTAAAATTTGCTTGTAGTGTCAATGTAGGCATTGCCATTACACTTCCTGTAATACACTATGCAACAGAAATAAGGGCCTGTCACAGAAATATTTATTTTTAAATACTCAAAATACGAAGTGAGAGAGAGAAATTACACTTCACTATGAATTTAGGAAGTAATCAGAATACAATGAGGTGTCTTATATTAACTGAATTTTATATCTTTGTTAAGATTGATTTAATTTTCAAATGTCTAGAGGTATGGATTTTTCTTTTTTCGATTGAATGATTTCCAGAAGAACTGAACTCTGTAAATTGCACTGTTGTTTGAATCTGTTGCATTTTAAAGGAAACATTTAATTAATCACTTTCTGTTCCTTTTTACGTAGTTTATTGGCCTTACTGCTTTACATGGAGTTACTACGTGTTTCTTCTGACTTAGAGAACTATCATGGGAAATCATAGGAAAATTCTGTCTCCCCCTCCCCTCCACCCTTTTTTTTAAGGAGGTAATCTTGGAAGTCAGTAATCAATCAATTAATATTAGTAAGCAAGTTTATATATTAGGAAACAAGCTGAAAAATTCTTCTGTCACTCACCTGCAGAACAGACAGAATGGACACCCAAAACTCGAAATGGTGATCTCTGGTCCTTTCATTTTTTTAGAAGAGATGCTGGCTTCTTTCCTTGTGTGAGGACAAAACAAAAGACTGGTTATGGCTGACACCATTTTTTTCTGGGTGCCTTTCTGCACATGGGTTGGCACATTCAGTGGTGGAATATATGGCCTCTCTTCTAGAGTGGAGAACTCAAGAACGTGAGGAAACCTAAACTACTGCAAAAATGTGGGCCAAATAAATTCTCCATTTTAGTAGTTTCCCTGATACTATTTATTAATAACTTCTGCCGTTATATTGTGATTGTTTGTATTCTATTAGGATTATTTCTTTTGCGTCTGTAAAAGAATATGGTTGAAAGTCTTCATCCTGGGATCACACTGATCCCTGAAATATTGTGTTTTAGTTGACTATGTTTTATCACTTGAGAAAAAAAGAAGAAATTTTTGGAAAAAAATACAAAAATAAATGTGAATAAATGAAAGGAGAATATAGAAATCAAAGGTGAGAACGAGGGAAGAGAAATACGTCAGAGCCTTAAAAGGGGAGGATTTAATGCAATAATGAAAAATTTCAAAGAGGAAACAAAATGTTACTTTTTTTTTTTTTTTAAAGGAACAGAACCTGACCGGAAAATTTATTGAATAACTATTTTACAATATAAGAAATGTACAGGTTGGGGATAGTGAATTTTGTTTGATTTATTTTTATTGTGCTTTCCTCCTAGATCATTAGCTCTATGGCTTAATAGAGAAAGGAATTGACATTCAGCTTGAGAGGACATATAACTAATATAGAACTCGTGATATTTTAGTATTGAATATCCAGAAGAATAAAATCAGAGAATATTGTTGCTTATATATTACATAGATATAACCTAAAACTAACTGAAGTCTATGGGATTTCCCAATGAGTAAAAATATACATCTCCTGGAGCCCTGTCTATGGGGAAAATTCTGTGATTTGTTATTGTAATTCAGTACAGATAGCCTTCAAAGAAAAACAAACAAAACCAAGATGATAGTCCCTATGAAATTATGTTTTTCTTTCTCTTCACCACAGTCTGTAAGCAACAGATTGTTAATGTTACAATTTGTTATTATCCATATTTAAAATAGTAATAGCTTCCTGATCAAAAACAAGAGTTTCTAAGCTTTTCAAAAAGTTAGTAAAAACTGTTCCTAATGGAAAGAGTTAAGTGACCTAAGATTAGTGGTCACTACCAGTCCTCATTTAAGAGACTGTTTTTAGCGTTAGATCATATGTGTTTCTTGATAATTTTTTTATTTTTATTTTTCTGAGAGTTCCTTTTACATTACTGCATTGGACACAAGAGCAGGATTTAGTTAAATTATTAGGATGGGCACAAAATTAGTGTTTAGTGTTAACCTTACACTTTTTATGCATGAGCTGCATAAATATCCTTCAGATCCTGTTTTTCACACTGCATACCCTCTTGGAAATCACATTAGTAAACACAGAGCAATTAATTTTATACAGACTGTCCCCTAAATCAACTGGGATCATAAGCTTCTTTTGTTTTTCCCCTGATGCACAGCCTAGGCAAGATCTTCCCAGTAGCTGTTGAAAATGCCTAATTGCCATTTATAAGATCAGGATTTGGGGCTCAACACTTCTAGGTTAATGTTCTGAGACCGAAAAGCAATGTTTTTTTTCTCAATCAATAAATAATACATTCTCTCTGGCTGCAGAATAGAGGTTTGGACACTGCATGTCTCCTTGACAGCACTATATTTTGCTAGCTGGAGGCACCAGTCATGCTGATGTGCATTTCTTTAATTTTCAGTCTCATTTCCACTAAAGATTTTAATTAGATGCTGGTGATGCTTAAGAAGAGGAAGGAACAGTGCTTCCCTGCATTATTTCTTGTAATGCAGAGGGCAGGGGTTTTCTGATGTGCAGCATTCAGCATGTGTAGAAACAGATGTCTGTCTTTAGCAAACTGTCATGTGTCACACTTAACAAAAATTGTACTAAAATAAGCTGGGGAAGGACTGTGAAGCTCAGGGAGAATCGCAAAGCCTGGGTCTGGAAGCACCGGAGTGCAGAGTGCTGACAGCAGCGTGCTCCCTCGTGCAAGTTTGCAGGGAGCATTTCTTCTTGGCACTGACACAGCAAAGTCTCCACTCCTGACACAGATGTTCCTCCAGCAGCTCTGAAGTAAGGCTGCTTGCCGGATACCATACCTGGGGGTTAGTGGTCCACCTCAGCCTTACAAGTTGACTCACTACTGATTATCCAGTGCTTAGAGAAGCATGAGATGCAGGGCTTTATCTAATAATTCTGTCTCAGCTAGGGTGGCTGGTGAATTGCCACAGCCCAGTGCAACGTCGCTTTGTACTACTGCAACTTTCTTCAAAGCAAACTATTGGTAAAATCCTCTCATTTCCCTCTGATCACGAGCTGGTGTGACGACTGGAATGATTTGCCTGTTGGAAGAATGTTGACTCTAGAGTGGGAGTCGGAGGGACTGCAAACAGTGGGTATTGTTGTGATTATATTTGCATCTCTGAAGCTGCTTCATTTGCTGGGACTGATTGATTTTTCTGAAGGTAAAGTGGTCACTTGCAGTTTGTGCTGTTTGTAGGTGTGGTATCTGATCTGCTAAAATAGACTTAGAAAGCATCAGGTATAAAAGCTGGGAAATGAAAATGCTTGGGAAATGAAAGTAGCATTCAGACTAAAAATCTGGGTTTGTTCCTGCTGGTTACTTTGCTATTGTAAAACAAAAGTATATGCTAGCATCAGGTTGGTATTTTACAAGGAATTAGAAAGGATGAAACCAGTGTACATAACATTTATCTGTCAGTTGCCTTTGAAAGCTGTTCACTGATAGAAAACTTGGTACATTTAGTGGATCTTAGTTCACATTTATAACACTTTGCTTTTCTGATTTATGATGCAGTTAGAGTGTTCTGCCTCAGTATCTGTGTTTTACAAATCAGTTTCATAGATAAATGCAAAACATTATTTTTATAGGATACATAATACAGGTGCAAGTTTAGAAACAAATCTGCTTTACGCCTTTCAGAAAAAACAAACAAACAACATAGATACCAACATTAAATATGGGTATTTTAAATATATAACAAATGTATGTTTTAAAACTCACTTGCTTGCTCAGATTCCTGTCTGCGCTGTACTATATGTCATATCACTTAGTCTACACTCAAAGAAGACATCACATTAATTTTAATAGGATTTTTACCTCTACATGAAGTGTTTGTTTAATATATACTTTATAGAAACAGGCTATTTCAGTTCAGTTATTAATGAGATCTTTGTCTGTCAAAGAAATTTGTGGACTGGTGTAGTAAGCAGAAGCTATTCACTCACAAAAATCTTTTCTCAAAAAATACTTTTTATTTATTTATTTATTTATTTTTCTCTGTATTTGTACATGTGAGACCAAACCTCTTTTGCTTTGTAACTGTTTCAGTGAGAAACACATAGCCAAGGAGAACACTCCAGTTTTCTCAAACATTAACTTTTCATCATGGAATAGGATTTTTGATGGATGTAGATTCACATCATCACCTCATAAAATCATTCAGTGTGCTGATAAAATGTGAAATCTTTAACATAGCACTTCTACAGCTACTGAACTATTGAAATAAATCATCCTTAAAACCATATGTGAAGAAAATATATACCATTTCTTATTTTTCTGTATAATACATTTATTATGGAATTGTAAAATTACTATTTGAATTCTAAACAGATGTGTATTTTTTCTCATAACAACCCTTTCTTTTTGTTTCTTTATCCTCTGGGTGTGTATAATTTTTAGCATTAAAAATCCTCTTAGTAGATATGTGTTAATTTTTATTACACATGCTAATATCGTTTATAGAAGAATAATTATATGTATATACACTTTCTTTAGCAGATGTGCACAGTTACATGTTTTTTCTTAACTTTTCACAGAATAATGTTGCTGTTAAGTCTGGGAAAGTGTTTCATGTAATTCCAATTCCTTTCAGAAAAAAAAAGGGGGGGGGGGTAAAAATTATACCAGTTTTAATATAAATAGTAAATTCAAGACAGAAGACAGTATAACAGCAGAAATCTAACTTTTTGTGTTAATATACTTATTAGTGCCATCCATGATAATACAATAATTTCACTCAGAAGTACTCAGTGACATAAAACCAGTCTCTAAATATAAAAAGTCTAAATATTATAAAGTAGAGTGTGTATATATAACATCTCCAGTGTGAATGGCTGCAATGACTTGGGGGATTTCTAGTTCCCTTAAGGCTGATGTAGCCTATTTTACTCATCCATGTTGGTGCACTGCCATTACCATTAAACAATAATTCTGCCCCAAATGATTAAGGAATATTTATAAGGTATTCAGAACTTATGGCTTGTCATCCTCACACTGAATGCAAGGCCGGGTTTATTGATATGCAAGGAGGATCATGACATGCAGGTCAATGTTGATCCTGAAACCAAAATGGGCAATAAACCCTCCCCATCTACCCCACAGAGGCAGGGTGTGAAGCACATGCTGAAATATTTTTTTTCTGTAGTTAGACTTTTGAAGCATTAACATGTTTGTCTTAATATCCGCAAAATATTGACTTATTTTGAAAATGTCACTGTTGCATAGGGCATGCTTATCCCATTGTTTGCCAATAAAGGGCACAGAAGACAGCTAAATAACAAATCCTTAGTTGCTAACATGTTAAAACGCCACTGATTTTTGCTGAAGCTGTGATAATGCAAAGCGTCAGTTTTTACCAGCAGAGTGAGTTGTCTAAGCCCAAACCAAGAGTAAACAGCAGAACTAGGACCAGAAGTGATCCACAAAAGCATTATTGTTTAAGTAATTGGAGTATTTCCATGCTAACCATTCACTTTTCCTGTCTACCAGGAAAAAGGTAGCCAGTGTAAAGGTAGCTTTAGCTTCCCTGCTTGTTAATCTGTTTGCAGGGTGAAAATGCAGCAGCTTGTTTATTATTTATTTTTATTATCATTTGCATCATGATACAAACTACCTTATATCTTGCATTCAAGCACTTTATAACTTATTTTTTTTTAAAAACAGAACAAAGATAAAAAAGTGTGCTCACAGAAACAAACAAGCAAACAAAAACCCCTCTTCTGTGATACAACTGAGTTTTTTTACCCAGTATGCTTTTTCCCCATAGACCTCTCACACAAAAGTATACTTTCAGCTGTCGCTTGATGTGCTGTCTATGGTGGACAACCACCTTCCCTTGCTTTACATGGTGAAGGGGTTATGGTGAAGAAGAACTTGATTGTCCACACTCCTCCATGGGAAAGTTAGAAGAATCCAGGCAATTTGATAGTTTTTTGTTTTGTTTTTGTTTTCAGTTTTGAGTACTTGACAGCACAGGGACCTGACTTGATTCTGTGTCCTAGTCTAGGAACTATGCTGTGCTGCTTCATCCTTCCTTCACTTTCCAGACAGCAGGAAAGAGAGACCAGAAGGGAACAAAAACTGGCTTCACCGGAGCTAGCAAAGACAGAATTAAATCAATACCACTTTTAATGTGAGAGAGTGAAAATCTCCTTTTCCTCGCCTTCCATTATTTTGTAAGTGGTTCGACACTGATCAATATTTTTCCTCCCGCTTACTTGATAGAAACTTTTGCTGCTGGGCAGCTTCCCTCAAAGCTTTTGTTTTGTTACACAGATGGAAGGGGAGCAGAAGAGGGAGTTCAGAACTGGAGCAAAGGATCAGAGAGCCACACATAAAGGGAATTCACCCACTAGAAACAGGGAGGGAAGATACTGGCAAAATGAAGGATTCACTTTACTTTTGTTTGCACAGAATATCTCTCATGTGGTAGCTAAATGCGATACTATATAAATATGTGTAAACAACATTACACTTCAGGGGACTGCATAAACCAAAGTCTTTAGTAGGACAAACTTCCTCCTTCATCATGCATTGATTATGTTGTATAACACCTCATGTAGAAATGTTTTTCTTTTGTCCGTATCAACCATGTAGAAATGTTTTTCTTTTGTCCGTATCAACCAATGATGCAATCTGTTCCACACCCTGCTATTCTCACTCTTTTCCTTCCATTAAACTCTGTTTTCTGAGCTTGCTATTATTTTTCAAATGCTTATTAAGATTTATATTTCATATTTGATGTATGAATGGCCAATTAACTCAAAATCTTTTGAGTAGTAGGACCCACTAGTCATGTCCTATAGGTCTTTCAACTGAATGGACCATCAAGACTATTTAATCCTCATTTTTTCTTACTGTGATGCAAAATAAACAGTAGTTTACTTACAGTTATCAATAAACATATATGTCTATAAAATCAGCTGTGAGAGTGAACAGAGTATTGCTGTTGTGGTAAGAATTTGGAAATTAGGAGAGGGGGCTATGTTCTTTAAATAAGAGTATTTTATCTGTCTTTGGACGGTAAAGTAGCAATTTTTCTTTCAAATCATCAAAACATTGAATGGACGGAAGTCTAGAAGCCATGTTAGTGCATTTGAACTGATTTGTTCTGTCACGCTAACATGCTGAAATGTGTCTTTTTTTTCTCCTAGCTATTCTGGACTCAAACACCTAAAAGCACATAGAGGATAAGCTTAGGTCTGTCTGCAACCATCTGTGTTAACATATTGTAAGTTACCCTTTTAGCTTAACAAAACCAGTGAGATTTAAAATATTGCCTCAAGTGCAGTATGACTCCTCCTTAGTAAATGAATGATATGGGGAAAGATACGCTGCTGACAAATTCTCCATTGCTTTGTACTCTTATAAGAAAAATGGCCCCCAAAAGCAAGGGAGTTTTCAGGAGAGATATTTTGTTTAGATGTAACTTATAAGAATTATCCAAATTTTAATGTCCTTATACCCATGAACTGGTGTTCAAAAAAAAAAAAAAGTTCAATTTCCATCAGATTCTCCTATCATGCTTCCTTCCATAAAATATCTCTCAGATAAATAGAATGCAATATAGCATCACTCCACAATAAACAGAAAGGGAAGGAATATACCACACAGAAGGAATATGCCATACATCCACAGCAGCTATGTGTAACACCTGATTGGGATCTCTTATCAGTAAGCTGTTCAGTTTACACATGATGAAATGTCCATTGCTTGCATGTATTTTTTTCTTCACTAGAGACACTTGTGGGACTCAGGGAACTATTTCATTCTGAGTAAGCCAGTATGATCTGCCTCAAAAAATTCTGTTCATGGATGCTGCTATCCTATTGCCAGTTCATGGCATCAAGGCACATAATGTTGTTATGTTTCCCGTGATCATCAGTGATGCTCTCACACCAGAAACAAGAACTAATAATTCCTTCAGCATCAAATATATTACCATTTGTGCACTCATACTTTTTTTTTTTCTCCTGAGTACAGCTAAATGGAAGATGTTAAGGTTCAAATATTAATGTAAGGTGTTAAGACTCAAATACTACCTTTCGAGAAGTATAACTCTCCACCTCAGGTGTGAACAAACTGCATACATAGTCTTTTCATTTTGGGTGCTACCCCAACCTTATTTGTAAATCCTGACAAAGATTCTGAATTCAAGGTCACTATGGGAAATTCTGTAATTATAGATGCATCTATGGATTGCACAGTAGAAAACATTTCAGACAAAACGCAAAACTGTATTAAGTTGCTGCTTTAAATCCAGTCTTGAATTGATTAAAATTTGAATGCAAATTTCAGCAAGTGTATGCTTATTCATAAAGACGTATCTTCTTGCACATGCCTATGTTTGGTGCAAAAGAGGTTGAAACTTTTTGAACCTTGTAACACACTGTTACATCTAACTCAGGGTTGTTGAAGATGTTCTATTTTCTCTTCAGCTTGCATCAGAAACTGTTTTCCTAGGTTTGCATTTGGGACATGACATCTTAAATAAGACCATCATCTTCTTATGTAACAGGAGAATAATCTTAACATAATTGTATCAAAACTGACGCTTTTTTGTTTTGCTTTTACTTTATTGGCTTTCCTACCTAGAACCAATGAAAAGATACTCAAACAGGGAAATCATGCATCAGGCTAAATGTTTGTTTTTACCAAACTATGAACTAAATGGGACAAATTGCATAAAAGTTTTGAGGAGAGCCTTATTATCTTATGGACATCTTTTCATCAACAATTTCCCATGGACTTCTTTAGTAAGGTTTGTGTGAGGATAGCAATGACAGCATCAGCTTCTCCAGAGAATTTAACACCCAGACACTCTGAATCAGTAAGGTCATTCTACATCCATAGCACTCTGAATTCAAAGTTTGGGTACTGGCTGTGCGAAAAGTAGGACTGTTTTAAGAAATGCTTGAACTACCTGGTATAAACCAGGAAGACTTCTGTAGGGACAACTTAGGTAGCTTTCACATGAGATTTTCCAGAAGGATCAGACATTATGAATTTTCTGGACTGATCAGATAAAACATTTCTTTTGCACTCACTCACTGGGCTAGAATTGCTCTCTGGTTCAGGATCACACTTTTGCATCCTGTCTTGGGAAAAGTACCTTCTGGCCACACTGCTGTGGGAGAGCCCTTCCCCTCAATCACTGGATGCTCCTTCTGAATGAGCATTCCTAGTCTTGATTATTCTTCAGGAAAAGTTTCTTAGCGATAGTCATTTTAGTCTGAGGAACTGACTATTTTCAAACAATTAGGGCAGTTTCTCCATGTATTCATCTTTGCAAAGACTTTGAGCCTTTTCTGAATTTCTTTCAAGGAATGCTGAGTATTCATCTTAAGTAGATCATACAAAGACATCTGTTTTTGTTGTTTTTTGGTTGGTTGCTTGCTTTTTTGTTTGTTTTGCCACCTTTTCTGCCATACTAGATCAGACACCCCTTTTCAAAAGGACTGGGTTTTATTAGGTTGTACTGTACACATGAACTGTGACCTACCTTTAATCTCACTGTTACAGGTTACTAAAACAAATAGATTCTTTATGAACAAATTATATCAAAAGATGAAGAAAAGACCACACCAAAAACATCCAGTATTCAAACATAACAGCTCGAAGAACCACTGATGGCTGAAATAATATGGAATTTGAAAAGGAAGGATGTATTTTCTTTCAGAATATAGAGAAAAACATAAAATAGAGGCAAGTTACATGTATTTGATACATGTAGCAAAGTCTGTATCTAACAGAGCACTAATACCAGAATCTTCCTAAAGAATGACCTGCATACACATTTTCCCTCTGCCTGCTGCCATTGCTTCAGGTTCAACCTGCTTTTAAAACGTAGCACCACATAAACTAATTCATTTTAAGATGACAGAGATTTACTATGACAAAGTATGCTTCTGAAACATAACTGCACTCAGTCAGATGAGTTAAGGTGAGGAGAGAAAAGCATTGCTAATCATGAATATACTTCAGCACTGAGAATGTGGAAGGCTTTACTGTTAGAAAATGATACTTGCAAGCATAACTAATAATTACCTAAAGTGGCATTATAGAACAAGATTAAAAATATGCAATAATGGAATGAGTTAATCCTTAATCATGCACTGATTAGTCACCTTTAGTCTCTTGGAATCTTAAATTATCTGTTCTATGTTTGATGCAGTTTTAAACAAGATTTTTTTTTAACTTTATTTTATTTTTTACCTTTGATATTAATGAGAACATGGGAGATACTAGATTTTTTTAGGGATCTATATCTCTGGATTATGTGTAGATCTATATGAAACATCAAAATTTTCAGAGCAGTTGAATCTGTTCCATGTAATGACAAAATGATAATATAATTTAAAGCAATTATACTATAATTTTATCGTCCGTTATGCATTTTAGCTCATAATAAAAATTCTCGTGAAATTATCTTTGAGAAAAATTGTAAAAGCAGCCATAAAGCTGAGCTTGCAGTGTCATCTGGACACTTAATGTTCTATAACTGCTTCATGCTACTGTAGCAGCATAAAGAAGCACACATATCGGGCTCTTCAAGTTATAGAAATGTAATATGCCCTTCTAAAGGTTGCAGTCTCTGAACTTTCAGAACTACCGTAACAGTAGATTGAGTGCATGGTTGTATGCATCTATGTACATTGGTTGAAGAGAAAAAAATAATTTAAAATTAAGATTTTGTGTACCAAATTTTGGCACTAAGTAACTTTTAATGGCTATGGTATCCCAAGAAAACAACTGTGTAGCGGAAGGTCTGACAAATTCTTAGGTGGTATTGGTAGAAGTTGGTCACCTTTTATTGAGAGAGAGAGAGAGAGAGAGAGAGAGAGAAAGAAAGAAAGAAAGAAAGAAAGAAAGAAAGAAAGAAAGAAAGAAAGAAAGAAAGAAAGAAAGAGAGGGAGGGAGGGAGGGGAAAGGGAAGGGAAGGGAAGGGAAGGGAAGGGAAGGGAAGGGAAGGGAAGGGAAGGGAAGGGAAGGGAAGGGAAGGGAAGGGAAGGGAAGGGAAGGGAAGGGAAGGGAAGGGAAGGGAAGGGAAGGGAAGAAGGGAAGGGAAGGGAAGGGAAGGGAAGGGAAGGGAAGGGAAGGGAAGGGAAGGGAAGGGAAGGGAAGGGAAGGGAAGGGAAGGGAAGGGAAGGGAAGGGAAGGGAAGGGAAGGGAAGGGAAGGGAAGGGAAGGGAAGGGAAAAAAGTCATTATTGATCAATTTGTTATTTGTCTGTAAAATATATTAGTGATGAATAGTCTATAAATATTAAAGTAGCAGGCTGCTGGGTAGATTTAATATTTTATATTTGCTTTTAAATGGATGGCTGAATTCCATACTTTCATTTGTCTGATTTTCAAATGTTTATTTAGATGAACTGATCTTGAATATTTTTGATAGGTATCTTCCCATATTTTAGGTATATTTTATATTCCACTAATCACTTAAGAAAGAATGAGTGATGTCATATAAAACAAACAATTGTTCAGACAACAGGGGTTTTGGAAGTTAGGAGGGATATTGATCACAGTTCACTGAAATGAGTTAAGCCAAGATGAAATGCAGCAGTTCAGTGCCTTTCATGATGCTCCCAAAGGTAGTTTGTTCCTTGCAGATAAAACTGCTGGGTTTGGAGTGGGAAAGTGGATTTAGAGAAGAGAAGGGATAGTTGAGAATTACAAGAAAAGTAAGGTCTAGTTTGCTCTGTGATCTATCACCAAGCAAATAGCAAGGCAAGGAGGGACTCAAAATTGAAAAAAAAAAAAAAAAAAAAAAAAAAGTAAATAATACCATTACATTAAAGCACGTACACCTATGTAAGAAGAGGAAATGTAACATTCCATGCTTTAAAAAAAAATAAAAAAAATAGAGGAGAATTATATTCCCTGATTATCTAATGGGGACACCACACTAAGTTGTGACCCTTCAGATATCACATCAGAAGTGCTGGTTCATCCTGACTATATCATCCTGACTATAATGTTCAATTTGAGCTCAGGTGAACTGGGTAGGCTGGCATTTGTATTGCAAGGTTGTGTTTTTGAAGAAGTAATCTGAATCTCTACCTCAGATGGCAATAGAAGAATATTCCACTTTATGTGAAATATCATTCTTGCTCCTGACAGTATCTTTCAACAAGTGGTAGGGCAGGGGTACTTCTTACACTGAAATAGTTACTGTTGAGTTTTTGACAAAACAGAGTATAAGTGATTATTATCCTTAGATAACCCACATTCAGTTTCTCCCTATATTTCTTCTATAGTTTGAGCTGCTTATAAGGTGCTTCATTATTTTTCTGTAAGATGGGTATCAATCATTAACAACTTCAGCTGCATAATTGTAAGAATCAAAATTAGATATTTAGAAAGCTGGGTTGGCATTTGGGAACCCTCATAATGATTCCCTTCCTTTTCACTAAAAAATAGTGAAAATTATACTAGTTAATTCAGTGACTGTAGTGAGGATAAAGAGATTGAAAGTTGTTTCAGAGGCTAGAGTAGTGAGGTCAGCCAAATGAGTATTGAGAGACACACATCAATAGAAGTATTGTTAATCACACTGTCAAAAACAGGAGTTCAGGTTTGAAACCTGATTGTTGTAAGTGATGGTTATGAGTAGGTTCAACCTATTGAGACTTTCTTAACCAAAAAGGCACTCTGAATCCAATCAGAAATGCATTGGCAATAACCAGTAGCCAAGACTTCATTCTTTATTATGAATTATATTTATTTTCTTGTTGAGAAAGTAGGATTCTAAAAAAAACGTGGTTCCAATATAAATTACAATAAGATTTTTACTGTAACATCGTAAGCATCTTCTGTTTTACTTCTATATACTTTCTTCAGCTATAAATGTTTTGTGTTGCCTATTTTTAAGCATTTACAAACCATTATCTTTCTTCATTACAAGTAATATATGATTCTCATGATTATATATAGAGTAATACAATAATTTATGAGATTTATAACATATGTAAGACATGCTATAGCACATATAGCATGTATGTTATTAAATATATGGCAAATAATTTTAGATAATTTTCTTTTTATGGTGTAATAAATGCAAGTAGGCAGATTGGTAGTATCTCACAGACTAAAAAAAAAAAAAAAAATCATTTTGTATTTCCTTTGAAATATCTCAAAATACAGGCCCTATTTCTTCATGTCTTACTCATATGATATTCTTTCAATACAATATATTTGTAAGATACACACACTTTTAATTTCAGCAAAAAATAATACTCTGATATTAAAATGTGGAGAATTTCTTTGGTATTCTAATATAAATATAATAAATATAATTCATTTTGATTTAAAACTTTAGCATAAATTATAAATAATAACTTGAAGGAGTATTTTATACTTTGACATTACAGACAGATTCTTTCTTGTTTTATTTCAATAATGACACACTGCAAATACATACTTTGTTATATTTCAATAATGAATAATAAGATTTACATTGCTGAATAGAAACAAACAAAAACCAGTTTCCAGTTATTTCTTCCTCCTGTGAGAAATTTTTATTCTCATTACTGGAGTCACTAAATGGAAACTAATCAATTAATTTCCAATAATTGTTTAAGGATTGGATTCAGCTCCTGGTCCTCAGATCTATCAGAAAACTTTAATGCATTTTTTTTTACTTGCTTTCTTTTCTCAGATGATCAAATCTAATGCGTTGAACTATACAAAATTCCAGTTGATTTCTTCAGAGTTTTTCCATGTCCACCACTTTATTCTCTTAACAGAGTATTATGTACAATATAGCACATTCCAAATATAGCAATCAACATAACAGTATATGCTGCTTTTTGTTATAAGTAGAGAACCTCAAAGTACTACCAATAAATGGATGCTTCACCATCTACCCATATATTACCATGAATTTGGGCTTCTGGCTTTTTTCCAAATGGAGATGAAATTGCTGAAAATAGTGTTATTAAAAGCTTTTATTCAGATCTCTCTACCTGTGCAAGGTTAAACAAATATCTCATGGATGAACACTTGAATAAAAGCACCTGAAAAGTCATAATTAAGTAAATTCCTTAATACTAAATCTTTTTTCTTTTATGAATTTTACTGAATTATGCAATTATGTGTCATTTGTATAACCGGAGACTATAGTCACATCCATTCTATCAGTTACTTTTAAAACATAGGAGTGTCTGCCCAAAGGCTTTACAGTTCAAGGATCATTTCTGTTTGTGAAGCTTTGGAAGCAGCCCGGCTGTTGAGTCAGGGAGCAGCAATCTCATTTCTAGTTCTCTGCTGCTGAGGAATAAGTAGTGACAGGTCAATATTTATGGCAGCTCACATTTTCCTCACTCTGTATAGCATCCTAATCATCAGCAGCTGATGGGAGGGGGGACTCAATTCCATGCTCACATGGATATAGAGCAGGTCAGAGCTGGTCCTTGGAGGCATTCTTACCTGAATATAAGTGGCAAATAGCCTAATATTTGCATGCAAAGGCAGGTGAAGATTTTCTGCCTGCTACATGGGTCTCAGCCAGTCCAAGAGGCTTTGAAATAGAGGCGTGTTTTGGGTGCAGTGTTGAACTAGATGTATTGTGATTTCAGATTTCAGACAAAACATTTCTGAAAATTAGGCCACATTTCTAGCTATTGATCTCTGCTACCTAGTTCAGATGCCTATATTTGAAAATTAAGCATTGGTGGTTCTTTGCATGATATTTATTCTCTGCAGAAAGTCTTTTTATTTTTTAATGCTTTTAGACCTTTTAAGCAGTGGTATATATGATTGGTCTCTTCAGTGAAATTAATCCAGGCAGGTCTAAAGCATGCCCTGGTACTTAATTTCTCCAGGTTTTGGTTGATTGAGGTAGCAGACTCAGATGGCCAGAAAACCACCTGGAAACTGCATCAAACTGTATAACACCAAGAAAACAGTTCAAAGAAAATGTATTTGAATACTCATGTTCATTTTTATTTCAAAAAACACAAGAATTACCCTGCAGAGAATAAAAAGCATTATTTAACACCAAGAGATTCACAATGTATTATTACTGTACTACACAGTTGAATATTTCTGAACAACAACAACAAAGTACCTTGTAATAGTTTCATTACTTTAATGCTAAGATAACTGAAGTCATAAATTAGAGCATTCCTTCTGCTTTAAAATTTATTTCATAATGCCTAAGAGAGTCTAGTTCTAAAAATGAATGAAAAATAAGCACTGGTTATTCTAAATAATATCGTTCACATTTTCTATTGCTTTATTTCTCTCAGTTGCAACCTTAGTTCAAAAAAAAAAATATCTATAGGATTACTGTAAGTCTTTCTGGATCATTATGAAAAGGAAGAAGGAAGAAAACATGTTAATGAGTTTGAATTATTTTATTATTATTATTATTATTATTATTTGTTTATTTTCCTTTAATTGTTATGGAGACAAACTCAAAATTCCAACCCTTCATGGAATTAAAACAGGAATTCAGAATGTGGCTTGGCAAAATATAGTCAGTTTTTACCTGATTTAGTGTTTTCTGATTATCTTATTTAATATTTGTTTTTAACGTTTGATAAATATTTCACCTGTAACTCTTTCCATTCCCCAAACTTGAATAAATAGCAGGGAAAAAAATAATATATTTAAAAAAAAAAAAAAAGGAAGAAATGAAAAGCATGCATCTGAAATGTCTAGATTCCTGTCCTAAACATATTCCTTTAATGTACATTTATCCTCTACTAGCATCACTACAGAGCAGTTTAAGACCTCAGAATAAGTCAAAAATTGAATTTCTGTACAGCATTCAGTTCATGTCTTTCTACATAGACGTTACTTGCACTTTTATTTTTCTTGCAGTTGTATATCCATTTGACTACTCTGTTGTTTTTTTTTGTTTTGTTTTTGTTTGTTTGTTTTGTTTTGTTTTGTTTTGTTTTTTTCCAAGTAATAAGCTTTCTATTTCTGAAACATTCTTTTATGATGACAACAGAGAGCAACCTGGGTAATTTATATGTATTGCAGTTTCATGACAATTAAAATGGGTTCCTGCTTTGAGTATGCTTTGGGGAAATCATTTATCTTCCTTGAATTACCATATTTTTAAATTTAATGTCCAGAAAATACGTGAAATGAATCATGTAAATTGATATTTTTAGCAAAGTAAGGGTGATATAGCCTGTGACTAATGAAGAATGGAAATGTACTGCATATTTACTTTCTGTAGTACTATGGTTACGCTCTTGCTATAGATACTAATATTTTCTAGGAAACTATCTATTTATGGAGATAACTTTTAATTTAAATTGCAAATTCCTCTTACTCCCAAAAATATCAGTTTGTGATCATAGTTTCTGATAGCAGTAATCTCCTGTAGCTTGTCTTGTGGAAGATCAACCAACATTAAATGCTCAAAAACTGAATTTGATTTAACGTCTGTCATTTCTTTATGTATTTGGCACCAATTGTGTATTTCTTATTCAACAACAGGATAGAAGATACAAAGTAATTCTGAAAGTGTTATTGTAAAATTAGAATTGAAAGCTTAAGTATTTTTTTCTTTGATTACTACAGCTGTCATCCTGCAGTTCTCAGAAAAGACATGTTTGTCAATTGTAAAGGAGAGGACAGGATCAACCTCTGAGCTGCCTTGTCCTTATTTCTTGTCTTTTAAGCAACATGCTGCTAAAGGCCAGGTTGTTTTACTACAGCTAAAATTAATTTACAACATTTCTTGATGTCACAATAGTAGTGTTTTAATTTAATAATTAAAGCATAAAAGTAGCATTTTGTCCCGGTTTCAGCAAATGTGTACTTTAATTTGTTTCTTTACCTCTTAAAAGTAGTAGGATATTAAAAAATAAATAGCAAAAATGAATTCACAAATTGGTGATGTGGAAGGACAGAAGTTGGATTCATGACAGAAGTTGGATTGGGATTAACTATGGTGATTCTCCTTCAATATATGAAATATATAGCTTCAATATATGCAATATATAGCTAAAGTACTGTATTATGAAGGTGTGAAGTTATGGTACTAAGTGAAAAGTACTGTATTATGAAGGTGTGAAGTTATGGTACTAAGTGAAAATGTACTAGGCTCAACGGAGGAAAGAAGGACACAATAAGGCAAAGGCACTGCATGATACTCCTATAGTTTATGAGCATACATATGCACAATATCAATCCACTTAAAAAGTAGAAGGCTAGAAATAAATTGAGCTAAATAAAAATGATCTAAATATTGCTTACAAAACCCTTTAATTGTGATTTATTCTGTTGTTGTACATAGTAATAAAGAACAAGAACTTCCTGGAGCATATATGATCTGGGAATCATAAATGTTAACAAGAAAGAAGATTCATCACCAAGATTATATTTGCCCACAAATTCCTGAAACACCACTGGGGACTTTAATTAAAAAGTAACACATTAAAAAAAAAAAAAAGAGGGAAAAAAAATGTGACTAATTATTAACCTCCATAACTGAACTAATTTAATTAATTGAATAATAAAGGTCACTGTCAAAGCTAACTGGAAAGGTACATTTTCTGTCAATATTTATTGAATTAGGCTTTTCTGTTTTCTCTAAGCATTATGTACTTCAGAGGGCTGTCTTATGTTCCTGTATATATTCAATACCTGCATCTATAGGGCATCATGGTACCCATTTAAAGCTATATCTTACCCCACTGTAACATTCAGTCTAATGCTGGCTCCATAGGATAAGCAGACAACCAAGCCACTGACTAGTGAGCTGGGGTGCGCTCCTATGACAATATCTATCCATGACATATATAGTATTTGGTCATTTTGAGACATTTTTGAGACATCACTCTTGCATTATTTAAAATGTTGCATGTATTTAAAATATGTGCAACAGCATATATCATTTCAACACCAGAGCAAATTTCAGATATCCCAGACTGTTAGGAATGATATTTACAGCGTAATTGAAATGAACTTCAGGTTAAAAAGCCTGTCTAATATTATTCCTTCTGCAACATTATTTTAAATTGGGTTAATACATGCTGAGGCATTTTACCAGTCATGTTCCAATTAATGCAGTGAACCAGATGCTGTTTTTTTTTTTGTTTGTTTGTTTGTTTGTTTTGCAGCTTTTTTGTTTGTTTTGTTTTATTTTGATCTATTTCATATTAAAGATATTTTTAAAAGAAACACAATTGTGATAGTTTAAAATATACATTCAAAACATGTAGCTACTTGGGACCTGTCTTGTACTTTCTCCCCATTCCCATTTCCCTGTGAAGAACCCTTGATGATAATTTTTGTTACTGAGTCTCCAGGAGTTCAGAATGCACAAGAAATGCAGAGTAAATCTTTCTTATTGTTATCATCAAAATAATAATCTTCAGATAATATGAATAAATTACTATTTTTCAAAGCTGCATAAAGGTCAGCTTCCACCCGTCTGTTTTTTAAAGAGAAAATTTCCACTTGCTGTTGTTAGTTTAATAGCTTCTATTAATAATGAAGAACTTTTCTGAGAGAAAAAGAAATTCAATGTCAAAGGATTTTCAGTCTCCTTTTCAGATGATGCACAAATTTATCTATTCACAAAATTGCATTCTGTAAATGAATTTGTTGTCATAAAGTATTAATTGCCTTTTTTAAAAATAAATAAATAAATGTTTGTTTACTAGCATATATACAGTAATCGAAAGACATCTTTGGTTTAAGCATATCTCTTAGGCAAACTGCTGTGTCACAGTGGATGACCATTTTAATAGCTGTGAAGAAATCTGCCTTTCTGAACAATTCATTTATAGGAAAATCACCTCTTGGCTTCCCCTGTAACCTTTAATCTGTTCTTGATCACAGGCTAGCAGAGAAAATAGCTTAGCAAAGGTAATTGGTTTTGCTAAGCTCCCACAGCTGGAATGTGGAGGCTGCCACCCAGGCATTCAGCCTATAGACCACCAAGCACTGCCTCCCAAGAGCAAGATGGGTGAAACCACCTCTGTCAGCTGTCCATTCCCCTTAATGACAACAGACCAGATGACATCCTGACCCTAAATTACAGTAGTCGAAGAGAGCAGAGAGCAACACAAGCAAATAGGCTCTATCCCCTGCATGCTGGTTTCTTTTCTCATAAGCTGGGCCATGGGGATCCTCTCTTTGCTGCAGTAAAGTATCATCTCTGCTCCCAGGGGAGGGATGGCCTGGGCAGCTGCCCTGTATGTCTCCTGAAAGCAGCCAGCCTGTCTGACAAATAATTGAATCTTACTCCCTGCCTCTAAGTGGAAAGCATTACTCATTTTTCCATCAGACCTGGTTGCAAATTCAAGCTGTTTCAAATAATTTCACTGCCATTGTCCCATTAAGCTCTTTTAATCATTTTCCATTCCACTCAGTTACATTGAGTTGTCTTCAATAAAGCAAATAGAACTTGGACTTTTACAATTCTTCCAGCATCATCTTCCTAAAATGTATGTGAATTAACATTAATAATTTCACACACCATCATATTTTTAGAATCAGACCTAAGGATGGAATATTAGTGTCAAATGTGGCTGTACACCAGCAAGCACTTCTTTACTTTGGAAGTGACCAAGCAGTGACACAGGTTGCCCCTAGAGGCTGTGGAGTCTCCCTTGTTGGAGATTTTCAAAAAGCACGTGGACATGTTCCTGAGCAGCCACCTCTGGGATGCCCTGCTGGAGCAAGGTGTTTGGACTAGCTGGCCTGCAGAGATCCCTTCCCACCTCAGCCATTCTGTGATTCTTTGAAATCCCACAGAATGGAGTATAGACAGTATACAAGATAGTATAATGGCAGTTCCTATTTCAGAGTACTGGAGAGGTAAACCTTATCAGACACTGAAATACAGGGAGGTAAAAAAGTTGCTAGGAACATCTGGTAAAAACTTCTCAAGAATCAGATTTTTGGATCCGTTACACTGTTACATACTTCGGAAGATTCTTGCCGATCTGCTTTCTCCAAAGTAGTTCCCCAAAACTGGTTAGTGATACTGATAAATTCTATGAATTAATTTGTTACTTTATGTAGTAGAGGCATTCCATGAAACTTAATGTGTAGGGAAAGTAAAGTGCAGTACTTCTGAGGTTCTTCACTGCAACAGCATCAATCATTTTGAAGGAATTGGCTTATAGTTTCTGCATGACAGTCCTGTTTCTATCAGGCTGTTCAGAAAAGGCTTCAGAAATTTCTGTATGTAATAGCTCTAACTATTGATTTGTGTCTTCTGGTCTAGGTTGTTATGACTCTTCATCTGTGCATTGTCTATAATAGTCCAAAAGCTAAGTAAAAATTACTCTGCTGTTACATTGCTGTTACACTGACAAATGCTCAGCTATAGTTATGGTTTTGTTCTACTGAAGCAAGCACCGTTTTTTTTTAGTATACCAAAACCTCTGCAGAAAATGCAGCACATAAGAGAATTAATTCTTCCAGTCAAAAAAAAAAAAAAAAAAAAATCACTTGAGTTGCCAAGCTTTCTCTTGACATTCTGAGTTTTATGGGTCACAACCTTTTAAAGGCCATGAAACTCAAGCTTTTCAAAAAAATGTATAAATCTTTGTCTTCATAGCTGTTGTGGGCATCTTCCTACAATGTCTGCAAAATCTATTAAAGAAAGAACCAGACATGGAATCATTAAACAAAAATAATAAGAATAATAAGAATTTTTAAAAATTAGTTTCAAAGCATCACTCCCCATCCCACCTCCCCCCCCCCCCTTTTTTTTTTTTTTTTTTTTTTTTTTTTTTTTAAGCTTAAATAAACTACTTATTTATAAAAGAACTTGTAATGAATAATCACTTGGGCAAGTTTTTTAAGACAGAAGTACTTTCAATTTTACCTTCCATGCACTTGTAACTTCCTTTATGTTAAATTTATTTCTCAGAACTTCTGAATATATTTTATTTTTATGGGTATGGCCTAATGAGTTTATTCTTTAAATTCTTAAATTTGGATTGAGATTTTAAATGTTAAAGGTGTTCCTTTCACTGTAATTGAAAAAAAGATAAAATATTAAAAAGAAAAATTTGAACTTTTTTCTCTGAAGGAAAGTGTTCTATATGGAGTATAGATCTCATAGGGAAACAGTCTTTCTGTCAGCTGGTCTGTTATTCAGATTTGTCTCTGTTGGGGATTTTTAACGGTCTGCAAATAAAGATAAGATAGGTGAAAAATAAGGCTTTGGCTTTCTGGCATATTTAAACCACACCAAATATTCAGTATTTGAGTGAAATATGAAATATCAGATGGCTCTTACATCCTTTAATATTTCCTAACACAAGGAATTAGAAAGCAAACTGTGAAGTAAGATCTAGTTTAAAACTTATTCTTTATTTAGTATTTATTTATTTTTGACTCTTTAGTTACACTGGTATGGAGACTGCAAAACATTTGTACAGTTTAGTTCACGTTTTATTCAGTCCATCTGGAATCAGGAAGTCAGTACAACCTCACAGTAAATTTTATTTGTGTTCAGGGACCACAAAAAAAAAAAAGATTTTCTTCATACTCAAAATATTTTCTCTCTCAACAGAGATACAAATAAGCACACACACATAAACACTGGCTTCATATATAATAACTCAGCTATCTGAATTATTGGTATAATCATGGTAGAATGTCAATTTTCATAATATTTCTTTTCAGTACAGAGGCTAAAACTGTTCTGGAGCTGAAATCTTATATCCTACAGATATAAGCTGAAACTTATGTCCTACAGATATATTTCTAGGCTTTCCTGCAGGATTTTTGTTTTATATTTTCTAGTTTCTTTTTGCTATTGATTATTAGTAGTATTTTCAATGTTTTTTCACTGTATTCTAACTTCAGATTTTCAAAGTACTACTCCAGCCAGTCCAGTTCTTGTCCCTGGAGCATTTAATCTGGGCAGACCTCTTCTTATTGGTGCCTAGGTTTCATTCCCCATTCTCGGTTCAGATTACCTCTGTGCAGCTTGCTACTTTGAAAATCCTTTAATCCTTGTGTTACTTACCTTCTGAACCTTTTGACAAAAGGAATTTAACTAATAAAATTGTCACAACTTCTGCTATTTTTCTCATTTTTTTTTGAACCACAATTTCAAAGATTTATAACAGTGGCCAAGTTTTACTAGGTTCTCAAAAGGAATCTAAAGGTTATTTTAAGTAATGGGCAACTACAAGCTACATTTAAAGTCCCTGTTACAATGTATTGCCATAGCTTGATAAAGGTCATAAGAAACAGTTTTAAGTCAGAAAAACAAAGTATATTTTCCTAGCAGGAGGAATGACAGCAGTTCTTCTCCACAAAGCAGGGGAAAGAATCTGAAATTTTAGTTCAAGCTACTTTGGATTTGTAAAATTATAGAAAGAACTGGAGAAAGGACACCAAAATGAGAATAACAGCTGGTAGCTTTGTCATCCATGAAAATGCAACTTAACTGGTCTGCTTTAACATATAAAACAATTGTACAATTAACTTGTGTACTTGAAAATTGACTTCTTTCTCAGCCATCTCCTATGTTCCAGTATGTCTAACATACTGGAAGAGACATCACGTAGTATATAGACTGTTTTATACTGTTTGTCATAACACCATTTCCAGATCTCTCAGTGCAATACAGCCCAAGGGAAATTAATATCTCAAAAAGACAGTTAAGTATAGTGCTTTGAAAGCACATAAAAGTATGATTTCCAGTGTTGTCTAAGAGGTTCTTGAGGTGTAACATTTTTCATTTAAACGATCCTTCTTTTTTGTTTGTTTGTTTGTAGTTGTTGCTTTTAAGAAACAGAAAAATGTTTTTAAGAAACAGCACAAACATAACCATAACTTAAAGTCACATTGGACCTTCTACTCATTTGAAAAATGTTGCCATCCAAAGCATAAACATCCAACCTTTAGAGTACTGATAGAGAGACTGTTGATGGAACAGATGGAATATATTTTCTAATTTATTTGTAAGTATTCCAAGTATTCCTCATTAAAAACAAAACAAAACAAAACAAAAACACCCATTCAAGTAATTCCACAATATGGTTATATGCAGTACAAAATCATCCATCTCCATAAATAACAAAGATAATGAATATATTATACAAACTATTTTCGTCTCAACACTTGTAACACAGAGAGTGGAAAATTGGAAAGTAATATAATTTCTGCATTGAGAAAGGCCAAACAGAATAGACTGATTTATCAAGAGGCAAACTTTTCCCTTTGAATCAATTGCTAGTGTTTGGTTTGTTTGTTTGTTTGTTTGTTTTTAAGATAGATGGTGAAAATGATGCACAAAGAGGTGAGAGGAAAAGGGATATTATGTCTTCTCCTGAAGCAGTCTGCAACTGCATTTTTCACAATTAGAGGTTTCTCTAGCTAAAACTGCCAAGGTAGAACTTATCTTGACTATCAGGCTTTCAGTTCTTTTCTAAAAAGAAGATATTATCAGTAATACTTGTCAGTGAGTCAGAGAAAGCTCATCATTTTGAGAGAGAAATCTGTTACCCTCAGTCAGGGACAACTAAACTTGGAAATATGCTTTCAGCCAAAGGTCCAAGCCTGATTTACTGATTTTTTATATTTTTTTTATCAAACATTAGAGTATGAGATCACAATAATTTCTTATATTTAGATCCCTTGTTGTAAACAAGTAGAAGATTGCTGCTGTGCAGCTTTTCCATGGCTATTCTATCTTTTTTGCTCATGATGTTCTTGCTTATAGTGAAAAGTGGGTACTTTAGTCATTTCTAAATATATTTGCATATATTACAGAAATCAGTCTAAATTAGAGTTATCACCTTGAAAAGGGTTTATGCCCACCTTGTGAACTTGGTCTGTTCTGCAAATGTCTGTTATGGTTGCAATGACTGGAGTTTAAAATGGAAAATTTGTTAGTAAAAGAGTGATAGAGAGATATATGGTCTTATTTTCCTGCCTACATCAAAAACATTGATCAAAGAGACAGATTGGATGTCTTAGACTGATATTTTCAGTTGGAACCACAGTAAACCAAACAAAAAAAAAAACATAGGATTTTCCAACCAATAATTATAAAAATGTTGTTCTTGAATTTTTACTGCCAAATAAGACTGTAGCATTGTCTGTCCTCAAAACCAATAATGTGTGCTTTCCCACAAAGTAAATATGAGTAATAACACGCCCCAAATGTGTCTTAGAACCCTTTTGTGGGCCTGAAACTCATTTATATTGTTCCTTAACTTTGTAAAGTGATTACTTACAAAGGAATTGGGTGTTGTAGGGTGCTAACCACATTTCTCCTCTCCAGTAAAAAAAATACATAAATTCCTAAATGAAAATGTAATTGTTTCCATTAAAGACACTTAAGAATCAGTTGAATGAACTGTGCTTTAACATTCTAAACTTAAAGTTAGAATATCATTAAAGTAATTAGAGCTTGGCAGGGTCAAATCTATGCTTAGCCCTTAGATCTAATTTATGATGTTGTGTTTATCTTGAGAATCATCAGTAATATGTTGATAGGTGTGAAGAGAACACCATTGAAAATCAACAGCTCCTAAAGTCTTCTTGTCACTAACATGTGGGGAAAAACTTAGGGAAGTTTGCAAGACATATTGATAATAAAAACCTCTTGTTTAAACTAGGTCTGATGTTGCTTCCAATATACCCAGAAATGTGCATTAGTTATCATTAGAAAATAAACTGTGTCCAACAATTACCACAGAGTGATACGTGGATAGTGCAGTTGTTTCATGGAAGCATGAAAGCCTTTGCTCTGCAAACTATACATTCTGTTGCTGAGTTGAAAAACATTACTGAATCCTGCAGACCTCTGAGCACTTTGGCTGTGTTAGGGATGAGGTAGTGGCTGGATTGCTGTGGAAATTTATGGCCCTCCAACAAACCATGTTGAAGTTGTGTTATATTAATATGCAGGGTTAGAGTCTCTCTGCTACAGTAAAAATCAAATTAGGCAATAGTATTATTGTAGGATGGCATTATACTGTTGCTGGTACAGAAATGGACTCGGACTCAGGGACAATTCCTCCCATTAGAGATAGTCATGAATTACACAGAATCACAGAATCACAGAATTTCTAGGTTGGAAGAGACCTCAAGATCATCGAGTCCAACCTCTAACCTAACACTAACAGTACCCACTAAACCATATCCCTAAGCTCTACATCTAAACGTCTTTTGAAGACTTCCAGGGATGGTGACTCCACCACCTCCCTGGGCAGCCCGTTCCAGTGCCTAACAACCCTTTCAGTAAAGAAATTCTTCCTAACATCTAACCTAAAACTCCCCTGGCGTAACTTTAGCCCATTCCCCCTCGTCCTGTCACCAGGCACATGGGAGAACAGGCCAACCCCCACCTCTCTACAGCCTCCTTTAATGTACTTATACAGAGCAATAAGGTCACCCCTGAGCCTCCTCTTCTCTAGGCTGAACAAGCCCAGCTCCTTCAGCCGCTCCTCATAGGACTTGCTCTCCAGGCCCCTCACCAGCTTCGTCGCCCTTCTTTGGACCCGCTCAAGCACCTCGATGTCCTTCTTGTAGCGAGGGGCCCAAAACTGAACACAGTACTCGAGGTGCGGCCTCACCAGAGCCGAGTACAGGGGGACGATCACCTCCCTAGCCCTGCTGGTCACAGTGTTTCTGATACAAGCCAGGATGCCGTTGGCCTTCTTGGCCACCTGAGCACACTGCTGGCTCATATTCAGCCGACTGTCCACCATCACTCCCAGGTCCTTCTCTGCCTGGCAGCTCTCCAACCATTCCTCTCCCAGCCTGTAGTTCTGCTTGGGGTTATTGCGCCCCAGGTAATTATTCAGAACCTGCACATCTGTGTTCTGTGGGATTAGGGAGCAGAGGAATTGATACTTACAGAATGGCTGGTGTCTTGTGAGCTACTCTGTAGCCTCAGAAATGCTTAGAAATAAGTACTGTCACCTCTGGAAAAGGCATGTGATATTAATAGGTATTTCTGAAGCAACAGAGCAATTATGTCATGAGCTCTGATGTTGTGTTTTTTGTTCTACTGTGCCTCTTTCTACTTCTAAATTTTCTGTTCTTGTGGAGAGTTGGTAGAAATCTCTCACCATAAAAATTATTTGCAGCATTTGTTTGCACTAAAAGGCTTAATGACAATGATCATGGCTAAATAAACAGAGATAAATAAAAGAATGGTTACAAATGTAAATATTCCAGTTTAGTAGAAGTTCACAGAAAATTATAGACACTTTTCATTCTGATCTATGAAAATATATGTCTAGTATTTGTCACTAACACTTTTCAATACCTCAGAAGTTTATGCTAGATATCATATCAATTTGTGACAATGGGATACGATGTCTAGATAAAGCTTTTCTCTTGGCAGACCAAAAATCAAGGTAAAAAAAAATATTTTTTTTTATCATGATTAAACACAATTCCATCTGGTGTGACTGCAAGAAGTCATGTGCACACCATTTCTTAGCTCTCAGCAGCTGAGGACAGTCGTTGGAATCAGATGCTGATAAACTCATATTTGGCAGACTCTTAAATATTTCTGGCATCTTCCACTACAGATTCTTCAACAAGTTTTATTTCCCTCATCATTTCTCTCTCTCTCTCTCTTTTTTATTTTTTATTTCTTATTTTTTATTTTTTATTTTTTCTTTCATTTAATTGCATCAGAATTGCTTTAGGAAGCTTGAACATCTTATTTTCCAACAATTTTCTTTTAAACGTGCAGTTTGTAAATCAAATCATGTTTATGTTACCTTCTGTTTCCTAACAGGAATTTGAGTTTTGGTGGTGGTGGTGGTGTGCATTTTTGTTGTTGTTTGTTTGTTTGTTTTGTTTTGATTTGATTTTTTTATTTTTTTTTCTTTTACTCATGCCATGAATGAGTAAACTTATAACCTTAATCTTAGAAGTCATTGAAAAAGACCTTCATTCTTTAAAAAAATGTGGTAATCTAAATTAACTTGGAATTTTATGTGGTGGAAGTATATTACTGAAAAAAATATATATATAATTTTAGGCTGAGTTTTAGATGAAAGGCAAAAACTCCCCAAAAATATGTAAACTTGCTATATAGTCATACTCCTTGGCTTCCCTTTTCTGTGTCAGGACATTGGCTCTGATCAGTAAATGCTGGCTTTTATTTCTGTTAAAAAAATAAAAAAATAAAAAAGATTGAAAAGAAAATATGGAGATGGGAATGCCTATGAGATCATTTCTCAGAACTATACATTCTGAATATTTCATTCAACCATCAGAAAAGTATTCTTTTTTCTATATAGGAGCTTTCTGTTCTGGTTAGAGAAATAGCCCTTCTGCAGAACCCCACAAAGCTCTCCAATATGTGCCAGACTTGCTGACTTTTTACTATGTTTGACTTTTTTAAAGGAAACCCTTTTGTTGCATCCTTTTCTGAACAAATGTCATTTCCTTAGATTCCATCCCAAACTTATCATAAACAATTTATACAAGTGTTAATTCCTGAGCATTTTCAGCATACCATGCTAAAATGGTATCCCATTACATTAGAACATTGCTTACATATTCCAAAAGTTATTACTAAAAATGTGACAGACCCTATCATATGTTTCTTATCATTTAAACAGGTCTTCTTGCATATAGCAATATGAACTTTTAAGAAGATAAAAATTGTGCTTTGATATCAATATTGTTAGTAGGCTTTTTTTTTTTTTGTAAACTGTTCAGCTGTGTGTCAGAGATATCATAATGATATATTCTTAGAAAATTTCAGACTGTTCTCTGAAAAGATTTGCAGGTAATATCCACTTTTCAGACTTGTTAAATCTCTTACCGAGCATCAGTTATATATCTTATTATATTTTGACAGTATAAAATATTTGCTGTATTTTGTCTGGTTCTCTGGACAATTTCTTTAAACTATCAGTTTGCTACAGAATTTTGTATTAATATTTTATTAGTTTCAGGTCTTCTTGATACTAGTACACAAAAAAAATGCAATAATATGGAATTTATCTCTTCTTGTGTAGGTTGTGTCACTTTCACTGTTGGGGTGAATTTACTGTATTTCTTCACACATTAACCCATACATTTAAACACCCATTTGTACTAAAATATTGACATGAAGCTCCCCTCTCATCTCCTTTGCCACAACTGGAGCTGAACATTCTGCTACCCCAGTGAACCTCAATGAGTTAAAATCTGATCTAAAGTCTGGTAAAGCCTCATCTCTCCCTCCATTTCTGGCAGATAAATTCTTCTACCAGAAACCCTTCTACCAGAAACTTCAGGCTTCTGTTTCCATCTAAAAATATTTTCCTAAGGCTCTCACTTCAGATCATCTTTTTTAAACTTGAAGATGTCCAGTGTCTTGACATCTCCTCATTCTGGCAACTGTGGTTCACATTATGGCTCTTTTATTTGATCTTGTGGAGAAGACTTTTGTAAATTCACAGCCTTCTCAGTATTGACTTTCTCCCTGGCCACTGAGAAACCTTAAGAAGCTGCACTTTAATTTCTTCACAAATTTCTGAGCTCTTCCTTTAAATTATCTCAGTCATTTCTTTCTATGTCTATGTGCGATTTCATTATTGTTCTATCTTGATTTGACATGAATAGTCATTTCCAATTTCCCTGCTTCATCTCTCCTGCCAGCATTGTTGTTTACTCTCATATCAGCAATGTTTTATTTGTTTGATGGTTTTTGATTATGGCTTGGTTTGACCAAACCAAAGTATTTTATAGTAGTACAGGAAGAAAAATAAATAGGACTCACATAAATGCTAATACACCACTGAGGATGTAGACTGGGTTCTAGGGCATGGTAGGAACAAAACAAGAAGGGGCAGGTTTCCATTGTCAGTTCTCTTCTCAAGAAGAAAATTGCAAACACTGTCTCTCTTGACTTTTTTGTGAAGCTATGTGTACAACTGTGTGTCATTTGTGACTGTAATACATTTAGAAAGTTAGTTGCATTTCTTTGCTTGTATTTTGTCTCCTTCTTCTGTCTTTCATTTTTAGATCATCACTGACTTTATTAATATTTCTATTGAGTGGCAGGTGCCTACTGACTTGATTTCCCAATGCACTTATTTCTGGAATCCCTGCTATTAAAAGGTTGGCAGAGCAGAAAAATGGAATGTGGTTTATAGTTCATGTGCATATATCATAGAATCATAGAATCATAGAATATCCTGAGTTGGAAGGGACCCTTAAGGATCATCAAGTCCAACTCTTGACACCGCACAGGTCTACCCAAGTTCAGACCATGTGACTAAGTGCACAGTCCAATCTCTTCTTAAATTCAGTCAGGCTCGGTGCAGTGACCACTTCCCTGGGGAGCCTGTTCCAGTGTGCAACCACTCTCTCTGTGAAGAACCCCTTCCTGATGTCCAGCCTAAACTTCCCCTGCCTCAGCTTAACTCCATTCCCGCGGGTCCTGTCGCTGGTGTTAATGGAGAAAAGGTCTCCTGCCTCTCGACACCCCCTTACGAGGAAGTTGTAGACTGTACTATATATTTTAAGACACGAGAAGTTATGATTCACCGTTCACCAAGATCACTTTCAAAGTCCAGGGAAATACAGGGAAATTAACCTTTTTTTTTTCTTTTTTTTTTTTTTTTTTGTTTCCCAGTGTTTTGGATACTGATTCTTACTCATCCAAGAAGCAATCAGTAACACTCTTTATTAGTGTGATTTCTGTTACATTTCTGTTACATCTATCACAATTATCTCCATATAAGAAGAAGATTTTTATTTTTTTATGTCTGTTTCATAGGTTTCCATGTCTTATGTGCAGACCCAGATTCCCTGTAGCTTGTATTGTGCTTTCCATTTGACTGATGAAGAGCAGAGTTACTCTGAGTATATGGTTTATTGGGAGAGTATTTTTGCAGTCAATGCCTGAAGCACACTGAATCTCTTAAACATCAAAGTAGGTGGTACAATAAAAACTGGGAGGAAACCTATGTCAGACTGGAATAGAAAGCCATGACAGTAGGAAGTTGATCTGAAAAACTAGGCAGCATTTTATGCATGCAGTATGAAGATGAGATTATGCACACAAGTAATGTTTTACTGTGAATCACTGGTTCTTTGGTAAATTACCATGTTTTAGTATGTTCTAGGAAATATGAGATGTTTCTCTCTTTTTCATAGTGTAAAGATTTAAACAGAAAGCCTACCTCATGGGAACACATCTGTCTTTGGTAGATATACATGTCATGTTTTATCACTAATATGAAAATTAGGGTGGGATGTTGACTTGCAAAAAAAAAAAAAAAAAAGCAAAAATTGAACTATAACTCTTGAAGACTTTTACTGTGGAGCTCACTTGTGTCTTAGAAAACTACTACGTTCTTATTAAATGCAGAAAACTAAACTCAATATTAGTTAAAGTTATATAAATACAAAGGGCATAGTCTTTAGTGTCTTTTCAACTGGTTTATGTTACCTGCTGTTTCCTAACAGGAACAGGAGTTTTGTTATTGTTGTTGTTGTTTTTTGTTTTGTTTTTTTTTTCCCTACATAAAAGGTAAAAGAGTTTAGATAAACAAACTGTCAATTGTAACAGGAAACCTACAGCTTCAAAGTCCAGTTTATGTCTAAAATAATAGCCAAGGAGTTCCTCTTAAAACATTAGTTCAGGTAATAAGCAAACAAAAAGCAAAAGCTAGAGTATAATGTATGCATTATTGAATGGCAGACAACTTCAGTAAACAGTCAGTTTAAAAGCGGTATGCAAAATTATTAAATCTAGATAAGAATAGTTACTAAAAAAGAATAATCAAATACTTTTTTTTTTTTTTTTTTTTTTTTTTTTTCTGGTGTTTCCGAAGAGGTTTAAATACCCACAGAAAAGTTTAAGTGGTAGCATTTCATGTGAATATTTTGACTTATAAAATTGAATTACGACCTAACCATAATCCAACCCTGTAATTTAGTGAAGTTCACTGAAAAGTGTTAAAGGATGTGTGGTGTGTTGCAAGGTGCTAGCTGGATAATAAACCCCAGGGACCAAAACTGAAGAAGGACTTCATTCCTGACACATTCTCACAAAGACTTCCCTCCAGAACTCTTCTGGAGCACCTGCATTGCACCAAAAATATGGTAAAGCTCTGCCCCAGTTTCTCTCCCAAACCTCTGCAATAAGCCAATGTCCATAATTAAAAATACTTTAAAATGTAGTTGTTCTAGGTCACAACAATTACTGTGTTAATTTAAGGAATTGCCTATGTCTAATTTCAGAATTCATTCTGAGAATGTGAACCCTGTACTTAGAAATGTGTCAGGCTGAAAACTTCTTTTTCAGTCTGGGTCCTCTCAGAAGTTTTTCCTCTCAGAAAACCTCTAGAGGTTTTCTCAAGTTGCATATATTATATACTACAACTCTTACTTGATCCTGAGGAGAGAAACCATAAACCATAGCATCGGTCAAACTTGTGCTCTGGTAAAGGATGCTTTTAAGTAGGATTTGGTAGAGCTTGGGGCCTCATGGGGCCTCAGAAGTTAGACTGTAGGCGATCTAACCTTTCACAATGGGATGCTGTCTGGAGAAACTTATAAGTCTCCAGACTGCATCTGGAGACTGAAAAGCAGTTTTATTTTTTAGCATGCTTAAACTTTGGGAACTCAAAAAATGTTGTCTTTGTAAGTAATCTCAAAACTCCAGCCTGGGAGTATTCAGCAAAGGAAGATTAACCGAATCTGTGATGATTGCTAGCTATAAAGATCAACAAACAAACAGACAAACAAACACACACACACATATATATGAATGTGAAACATTCTTTTAAATCAACGGGTATTTTGAGATATATGTTTACAGCGTTAACAGTTTCTAAAGGAACTTTTTTGTATGAAATAGAGTCTTCTGGGAGACTAGGAGAAAACAAGTGCCTTTAAGCGATTCTAACAAATTCTCAAGCAGTTACTGTAAGATTTGGTACTGGCTAGAAGCTTTTATCATCCATTAAGCATAGACCTGATAGAACTTGTACTAAAAGCCAGTGGAGGAATTTAGGAGGAATTCAGGAGAAATAATTGTCGTTTCCTTTCCAGGGGTCAAAGTTAAGGACTATGAAAGAGTTATTAAACTTTGACTGATAAATTATGGTACTCTTCTTTGCACATTTTTACATAGAAACAGATGGTTATCCTCTATAACTTCCAGATGGAATGTCCTGGATTCCTTCAGCAAATGTTTCCTCATACATCCTGCAAAAAGGAAAGAGTTTTTTAAAAACTCTATTTTACTGCAATGCTGCAACATGTTTTCATGCTGAAGGTGTTTCATCTCACACCCTATTATTTAAAACCTAATGTACAAATTTGTGCTCTTCTCTTTCTTACAAGTAAAATGGACTTCAAATAACATCACTCTCAGCTTATCTGATTTTTAATCAATGTTTCCCATTCCTTAGTTTCTCTGATTTTCCAGACACCTTTGGACAACACTGAGTTTTCAGCCTAAACTGTCGATTCATTGTTGCTGCATAATTACTGACATTTCAGACTTCAGCAGTAGTCTGTCAATGCAGCAATTAGTCAAAAAGAAGCAGTTGGTGAACAGCAGTTACTTTGTTACAGTAAACTAATGATGTGCCCTGGGAAATGATTAGCAATATCCAGAGTGATTTTGATACTTGTTAAAAAATTAAACAAACAAAAATCAAGTATCCCAATGATTTTTGGACAAAAACTCCTCTTTTCTATCTTTGATCTGGCTCACAAATACAGTATGTCCAGAGGTAAGTGAGAGAAGACATATAAAAGATTTTGAGAACCTATAGCTCAACCAAAAGGGGGAAATAGTTTGAAATAGAAACAGTATAGATAGAAATAGAAACAGTAGCATGATGGGTTGATATTGGCCAGCTGACAGAAGCCCACCCAACCACTCTCTCACTCCCCCTCCTCAACAGGACAGGGGAAGAAAATACAGTGGAAAATCACGTGTCAGGATAGAGGTAGAAAAATTACTTACCAGTTACCACCATGGGCAAAAAGGACTTGATTTTGAGAAAATCTTTTGTTAGTAACCACTTTAACACACTTGCAGTCATATCCATTCAAGCCAATATTATTCTTTACTTTAAACAGTATGATTTCCAATTTTCAAGTTTGCATTTCTGGTAAATTTGCAATGAAGAGTCATATCCTTTCTTGGCACCTCATTCACTAAGCTAAACAAGCTCCAGGAGGACAAACATCTCAGGATTGTCTTCATGTTCCAATTTCCATTGATCTTTCATAAACATGACTGACTAGAACTGTGTATGGTATGGGACTGTGTGTCCCTAATGCCAAAGACAGTGCGTCCTAAGAGTAAATGAAACACTTTCTTTGAAGGCCTTGAGATATCTTCTGTCTAGGCAACTTTGGATTAGTATTTGATGGTCATTTTATCATCAAATAATACACACAGGTCTTTATTATTCTCTGTCATTTCAAAATAAGGAGATCCTTTCTCAAGTTCACATTTCTGCTATTACTATATTTAGCCCATTGTTATTTATTGTAAGGACATATTTTATGAAAGCTTTATTTTGGTATTAATATTTGGTGCAAGTGTAAAAGTGATCTGAATATCTGTGAAAGAGCAAAATTTGACAGTTACAAGAAATGGACAATTAATATAGCAAACATTTTTGATGGGGAGATAAGAAGAGAAATAAATCTGTGGTAAGCATGTCTATCTATTAAACCGAAATAATCTCTGAGTAAGAAGAAAATTGTGGCAACTCAAACAGTACAGTGAACTGGTTGGATGGGTACATTATGAGTACATTATTTGTTAGTATGCTACAGTACTTTTTTCTGGCTGTATTAATACTGTAAACAAAAACAACAAAAACAAAGGGCCCACATTCCCCCTTCTTCAAATACAAATTTTGTCTTTTCTTGAACAACCTTTGTGGACTCCAATAAAACCGATATGTTCATCTTTCCCTCTTGACAAGAAGGAAGCCTTAAGAACAAAGAAAGAGAGGGTCTCTTCCTGCAGATCACAGAAATATTCTGGCCAATTATTATTATTCTAAACTTGACTGTAAACTCCCAAGAGTTGGCAGACTCCCACAGAGTGGCAGTCATGTACTCTGCTTTCATCTTTACCCCTCCGATTTTTTTCTGCTTTTCCAGGCCTCCATGGCAACAGCCATTAATGATGCTGCAGCAGGTGTTTTTATGCCAGAACTTCTTAGATCTGTTAGTTGACCAGATCCATGCACCTGTAGGTTTTTCATTAACACTTAAGTTATTCCTATTTTCTAGCCTGCTGGGAAAGCAACAGGCAATTGATTTGATATTTGAAACAAGTACATGGGCTGCCACCAAAATCTCAATGTACCTAACTGTGCTCAAGCCTTTTTTTAATTTGTGAGAATTCAGGGACTATTTATAATATGAAACTCATGAAAGACACTCTTTCACTCTTTCTTCCACTCAGTTAAGTTTTCCTATAAAATTTAGATTAATAATTTCTGATCTTCAGTTCTTTAAACTGTAAAATGAAGACAGCAATAATTTGTGAAACCTGTGTCAGAAAACAGCTCACATTCTGTGCATTTTGTTTCAATTGTAGATAAATATAGTACATTTGCTTTGCATGAAGAAAATCAGAGTCAATAGCTTCAGTGCTATTCAATTCTGAATGCTTCATCTTGTTTAGATGTTCATGTTGTTTAAAACACCAGAAGAGATTTTTTATAGTAAAGTTTTAAAGCACATCGTACAACTTCCACAGAAACTGTTTTGCAATACTGCTGTTGTATGGGGTTCTGTTGTTGTTTTAGCATATTTGCTGTCCAAAATGATTTATGATTTCTTAGATCACAAGGGCCATATTATGGAATTTTTTTTCTATATATATATATTATTACTTGAAAAGGAATAGAGAGTTGTAACTGCCTCAGAGCTCCAAAAAGCCTGAATTTGTAGACAGGTTGATTCAAAAAAATTATCACTTTCAGGCGTTGTCTGTAATAATGACTAGGAAGAGCTTTTTAACAGAAACAGTGATTATCCCACCTGGAAGTTTTTCTTGGCGTGTGAATTCTGGTAGTGTTAGATCAGATATCTTTGTTTCTTCTGTTATAATCCTTGGCTAGCTGTAGTAAAGAACAGTCTTTCCCTCACAGTAAGGTGAATGATCAGACTCGTCTTGGTGTATAGTAGATATCACTAGCATATGAATAAAAGCAAGTCATTTACACCTAATATAGCCTACAACTTTGTCATTAGTACTAAATGGTTATTACTACACTTAAAAGAATTCTTGGGGTGGTGTTTCACAACATGTTTCATGTGATCTAACTGCAAATCAGATATACCAAAATGCATATCCTGTTAGGTTTTCCAAATGTATCTCATTTGTCCTGTTTTTCTATTCTCTTCATGTTGAAAGCAGGGATTGTGTGAGCTCATGGTGAGTTCAGCTCACTGATCTAGTTAAACACTAACTCAGCAAAATAATCTGACTCAGTCATCATAATAAATGAATACAAAAGTCAGAGCAAAAGAAGCAGTGGAGAGAGCAGAAGTGTTACTTCAGAGCAGCATGTTATCAGAAGCATTTTGAATTTGATTGGGCATGAGAAAATGCCTTTGAAAAGCTGTTGTTCTGGTTCTCAGGAAAAGCACAAGAATCCCCAATGGGATTCAATCTAAGTGATTAGTGAATGGAGAAAAGTAGGTTTATCTTTATATATATATATATATATATATATAAAAGATAAAAGATAAAAAGATAAAAAGATAAATATATATATATATATATAAAAGATAAAAGATAAATCTACTTTTTTATATATATATATCTATATCGATGGTAGTTCTCCTTTTTGTTTTTTTTTCTGTAATAGCTTTTCTCTCAGCTCTGTCAGGAGAATGAAGTATGTATGATTACACTTACAAGGTAGAGGACTCCTAGACTCAGCCCACATATCAAAGGAGAAGAAATATTCACAGAACAAAAACCATTTTTCATTGTAGGGGGTCATTGATCAGTAGGTCATTGTAAAGGTCCATAGAGCAGTGAGGCACAGCAGCATGAGAAGGAAAGAAGTGTGACAGGGTGCTGTGTTGAACTGTGCACGATTCTCCTGGGGATGCCTTCAGCTATCAAGAAGCAACTCCCTTGTCTCAACACACCCAACACACTTATACCACCAGGCTTACCCTGGAAGCAAGAATGGATCTTTACAGCCTCTATCACTGTGTCTAATAATATGCTCTGTCATGTATCTGGGAGGAATTTTGCCCTCTTCCTCCCCAGAAAATCAGAATTTAGTAAGATTTCTCATTTATCTTCCCTTCTTACTCCATTACCATCTTATTCATGTCTTTCCCACTTCATAGAATCACTCTTCTCTCTTCTCTTCTCTCTTTGGTCATCCAAGATTTTAACATGATTGCATTGCAACACAAATCCCACTGCCATTAATGAAACATACATGTACTTTTTAGACTTGTGTTTTCCAGGGGTATTCTGGTTTCCTCATGTACTCCAATGCGAAACTGCATTTTGTTGCCTAAATAAAATGGGGAAACAAACAAACAAACAACAACAACAACAACAAAAACTGCTAAAAGCTGAACTGAACAAAGATGTTCACATGTCCACATGAAAGAAACCCCCTAAAATACAATGATCTAATTTTAAAGAAATCTCTAGTTCTCACTGTGTTTGCTTTTGTTAGTTAATTAGATAAGCTACTTTTTTTTCCCAGAAAACCAAATACACACAACAGATACATTGCAAAAAAATTAGAAGAAATAAAATTTTGTTTGTATGGGAATTCATTAGAATTGTTTATATTTTAATAAAAAATTCTGAAAGTAAGATTTTTTCATATTATATTTCTGCTCATCTGTGTTAGTCTTAAAAACCACCTGCAACCCTGACAGTGGTATGTTAGCTGGCTTATATATATAATTAATCAGGTATTTCAAGGTATTTTCAAATCTTACTGTTATATTATTAGGAACTACAAACTACTTATTTCTATAAGTAAGAAATTTCTTTTCTGAACTCTGTCCCTCCTAATCAACATGGGTTGATATAATACATCATTTCAATAGCCAACAGCTTCTACAGAATACTAATTAAGACTCCTGGAAAGTTGTCATCAGAAAGAAATTATATAAACATTGTGTTTTGTTTGTTTGTTTTTCATGAGGGATTTTTGTGGGTATAAGAATATATCCAAAGATATAAAATCCTGGAGATGGGTCTAGAAAATAACAATAAAATAACAAGAACCTTCTTTAAAGTTTGCCTTCTGTTAAATCATTAATCTTGTTTAGTAATTCACAGCACTTTCTAGAGTGCCACTGGATTAGAACAAATGTCATTTTCTGTGATAGCCATCAGGGCAAGCCCATATATCACACAGGAAGGAGTTTTCTGGTTCTTCACAGAGTTTAAAAAAGAAGGATTTAATACAGCTGTATTCAGTGAAAGCACATCTAATGGTCACCCCCATCATATTGCATTTGTGCTATACAGTAACATATAGTCTGAGAAGAAAATTATTTTCTGTTTCCATGTCAACTTGAGATGGAAGAATACAATTGATGCTTGTTTTTGACTTTGATGGGACAATTTTTTGGTATTACATTTGAAGGAGAGGAAAGATTCTGGTGTGGTAGTATGGTTTATGGTTTATCTGTCTATTTTGATTTCATTTATATATAAGTATCAAACAACAGCTTTAGATATATTCTTTGCTGTAAAAGCATGTAAGGGAACAGATATGAAATCTCTGTTTTTCTGTGACAGGATAAGTTTCACTACAATTTTCCTCCCTGGCACCATTCACATGCTCAAATTCTTGAGTTTGACTGCACAAACAATAAATGAAATAAATTTTAAAATAACATTTCTTCTGTGAGTCTGACCTCTGTACCACTTGTCACCATCTCCCCATCTGAAGCCTTTTTCAGTTTCGTTGAAAGAAAAGTCAGTAGTGCTTCAGACATTTGGGAAGGAACCACTGCCACTGACAGAGCTGATATGAATATTTACAAAGCTAGACTGTGTAGAGGAGACTATGAGGACACTTCATAAAAATAAATAAATAAATAAATAAAAATTAAGGGCTCAGCCATCCGGTCCAGAGCTTTGCTGAAATCACTGCAGATTTCAGCACAAGGTCCAGTCTCTAATCTGTTGATCTGTTGGTGGGAGTCTGACTCCCACCCAACAAAAAAATGCTGGAGAATAAGTAAGGAACGAATAAGAAAGTGACACGGTATGGTAGCCTGCATCCTGGAGGCTTTTTTTCTCCATTTCCTGTACTCATGAATCTTCATAAACCTTTTTTTTTTTTTAGTATCTCAGACATTTTCATGTATCAATTGCTACTGATAATAAGCATGCATTTTCTAAGTACAAAACCCAAACAAAACAGGAGGCATATCATGCCAATGTTTTAATGTGAGGTAAAAACTTACGTTACATATACCTACAGAAATATCCTGCCTCAAGCTTTCTCACTGGCCAGCTCCAAGAAGCTCTTTGCTTACAACACAGACCTGTCAGATCATTAATTTGAGTACTAAAAATTTATTTGAATACCTTTTTGATGCAATTAACTTGCTGTGTAACTTGGCTCAACTTCTAAAGTTAAACAGAACTCTCTGTATTTGTCTGCATTTTGCACTTACAGTTTTCATATTTCTCAGTTTTACTTGTGAACTTTTAATTATTTGGGGCACAGATCTCAGAATCTCAGTATCAAAATACCTGCTTTTGAGTTGCAAGAGATGTATAGTGAAATACTACTATCCTTGTCTACTTGACACATAAAGTACTGGAGCATGCCTTTCACTGTATGGCCTCCAAAATCAAATAACTGGGTAATTTTAGAATTCAATTGACAGTTGCTTTCATTCAGCTTTCAGTGTTGTTGAATTACTAGTAATGCAGTTTGGTGACAGCAGTAGGGCTATACTCCAGGAATACGACAAATTAGATAAAGCAGATATTTCATTAAAGTCAGAGAAGGAGAACTGAGAAGAGAAAGCTTGCTATTTGTTGCTGATGCTGTCCTAACAAATATTGTTTGACTAGTATCTGTTTTGATTTAAGTCCAAGCATCTGTTCTTAGATCAGACTACAGTCATCTTATAAGTCTGAGCTGTTATGAGCAGAATTAGTGAGGAGCCAGCACAAAAGGGATGTGATGGATGATAACACAAGCCCCATTCACAGGAAATTAGATTTTCTAAGTGCTGAAGAGAAACATTAGAAAATTCAAACACCGGTAAATAACTGCTATCTCCATTCTTTACCCTGGAAGAGGCTGCACTAATGTTCCTGTAAGCCACAAGGAATGTAATTTTAATAATTGAAACTGTGCACTTGATCTTGCACACATATCTCTCTCTTTTTTTTTTTTTTCATTAGACTTAAAGGCAATTTTGATTCCTAAGTAGTTATTCTTCACAGAGTTACAGAAATACATATGGAAGAAAACAGTATACAGACTTTTAAAATGTCTCTACCAAAATGCCTTTTTTTTTTTTTTTTTTTTGATCATGATTAGATACTTTTTTAATGCTGATTAGGAATCATAGAATCATTAAAGTTGGAAAAGACCTCCAAGATCATCTGGCCCAACCATCACCCTACTACCAACATCACCCACTAACCCATGTTCCTAAGCACCAGGTCCAACCTTTCCTTAATCACCCCCAGGGATGGTGATTCTACCTTGGGCAACCAGTTCCAATGCCTAACCACTCTTTCTGAGAAGAAACATCTTCTAATTTCCAATCTGAAACTCCCCTGGTGCAACTTGAGGCCATTCCCTCTAGTCCTATCACTAGTTACCTGTGAGAGGAGGCCAACCCCCAGTGCCCCACATCTTCCTTTCAAGTAGTCGTAGAGAGCAATAACATATCTCCTGAGCCTCCTCTTCTCTAGACTAAACAATCCCAGAAGACAATGACAAAGACATCCCAGAAAGACAAATGAGAAATAAAACCAGAAAGATTTTGATTTCAAGGGAGGCTGTTAGTGAACAGATCTTTAAGCAAACTAGTCAGATTATGTTCAGGTAATATATTATTGATGCAGGTGAAGTCTGACTTGATTCATGAGTTCTCAGTGTATGTAAGATTAGAGATCTTGGTATCTCCTTTAGACCTGTGTTATATCCCCCTGTATTCCTTTCCAAAATTGATAAAAAAACGTTGATAAATGTTTGCTAATGATTAATTTACCAGAATACTAGATATTCAGAACCATCCATTACCCAAGTATCAGGAGAGGAGGAAGGTAGAAGGAACTCATTGCTGAGAACTTGTCTTTGTGTATTTTTCTGATTGGAGAGTTTGCTGACAGCACTGTACTCTTCAGAAGCAGGGTTACCAGAATGATTTGTTAGTTTGTTTTTATTAACTACAGGATCAAGGAGATGCAAAATACCTACCTAAAAGAACTGACAATCTAAAGCCACATTTGATCCAACTGAAAATCCTTGATGGGTTTTACTTAGAGAAACAGACTTATAGTTTATGATGGGTCATTTGCCCTTCTTAGGACATTTTCATTTTTCAGAGAAACATAAAAACAAAGTTGGTAAAGTTGCCAAGTGGTCATTTAGCCTGTTGCCTAGTCCAAAAACTTAAACTATTTCTAACATGTTTTGAAACAGCTAAAGCAATGATAAGCCCACAACATGCCTCAGAAATTTGCCTGATTATATTAGGATGATTTTCCAAAAACTGTACTATAATATAAACTTTTTTTTTTTCTGAAACCTAAGCTTATTACTTATTGTCATTGCCTCTTACCCAACAAACAGAATATTTTTTTCCTTTTTGTGACAACCTTGTGAATATCATCATATTTCCCTTTAGTCTTCTCTTCCCTAGATCAAAACAAACAAACAAACAAACAAACAAAAAACAACAACAACTGTTTTTTCACTTTTATTTTAGAGTCCTTTTCATTTCTTATATTCATCTATGCACTCTCTGAAACTGGTCTGTGTCCTTGAAAAATGGTACCCTAGTACAGACATAAACCCATACTTGAGGCTTTACTAATTTTGCCAAGTCATTCTTTCTTCAGGGAGCACTTTGCACTTCTTTTGACTGAATTGTATTATTGAGGGTTTAGGATTTTTTTCTGAGTTGCCAAAAGCTCTCTGAATTTTAATCCTGCCTCCTGTTCTTCACAAACAACTTCTAGATCAGGTATTTTAATTGCATTGCCTGTACAGTTATTTCATGTAACCTAATTGATTATCTGGAGTAGATGTAATTTTGTACAGAAAAGCCTTCTTATCTTAGCAAAATAAACTGTTTATTTGTTTATTTCCTGGTTTCCAAAATTAGGCTTTGCACAAACTATTTACAATATTAGTGACTAGATGGGAATATTGGGCTTTTTTGTGGCTTTGTTTCATCAATGAAGCAATGCAAGAAAATGCCCAAACTATTATTTACATAAAAATGCAAATATTTTATATAATATTAAGTGAAGGTTTATACAAATATTTCTTATTAACATATATTAACAGCTAAGATAAAGTTTCTACTATGAAAACATTTTTTTAGGTGTCTTGGAAGGTGCTTTTTACCTCCTGGTTAAGAATGCTATCATACAAATCCAGTCCTGCATTTTAGCAAACAAAATCCAAACAACCATAGCCTTAGTGACTTCAGTATAACTACACTGTTTTATATCTGCCCAGTGTCTGCCTCTGTCATTTTTGTGCAAGTCCTATTGCACAATAGTTCCTATCATTTGTGTTACACGATGACATGCAGTATTGATACCCAACTGATGTAAATCCGTAATGCTAGTGAAGATACCTCATTCTCTACAAAAATATGTGTGTAGTACGATGTGATAGTAAATCATAATAAAGGTCACTTCCATGTGTTCTTCCATACAGTTTCTGTCTATATAATTGAATGTTAGGAATGACTTAAAATCCATCTGTTCTTGGGGGTATATTACTTGCTGGAAAATTATACAATTTCATCTGCCATCAGTATTATAAATTTATGATTACCAATGAATTATCATTGCTCAACATTATACGTTTAATCAAATGTTCCTTGGGGCACATTTTCATTTCAAAACATTAGCGTGATTCTTATTGGAGCACAGAAAGAGAGGTGATGGCAAATACCCAATAGTGATTTGGAAGACAAAAATTTTTATAGAGGTTTCAAAGACTATTACAGTCTCATTTTGACATTTTTTAATGAAATAATTTAGGCTAATTTGATATTCTCTCTGTGAAAAGAAGCCGCATTTTAGGTAGTCAGAGAAGGTCTTCCAAGAGTACATGAGCTTTTAAAATTTAGACAGTCTAGTGCTTCAAATATATGTACTTACAGAAATGCCTAAATCCCTATCTGAGTCTCTTCCATATGTATTTATCAGCTGGCTTTTCACTTAGTAATGTGAAAGATGAGTAGAAACTTTTCTAGCTGTGTTTCTTTTTACACAGTAGGTATTATGAACATAACACAGCTGCAAGCAGTTTTGAATACTACTGCAACCTTCATAAGGAAGAGGTAGATTGGAAATTTCCCTCTCATCACAAAATAGTGTATATTCCAAACAGCCAGCACAGAGGAGGAGAGGGTAACATGTTAGATATCTTAACAAATCTGACCCAGTATTTGGAATCTGGCAAGAAATAATGGTCCTTAAAGCTACCCTAACATGCTACTTCTATTTATTTAGTTAGAACTGGCAGAATTTCTTAGAACAGATCTTTGTATCTGCTTGTTGTTATTGTTTTGTTTGTTTGTTTGTTTGTTTTTGTTTGGTTTGTTTGTTTGAAACACTTCAAATAGAGTAAAGAACATTTGAATAAGGGCAGGATCTCTAGTAGTGGATTTTAGTATACAGATTAAGAAAAAAGAAAGCATTGATTGAGGAACAGTTTAGAAAATGCAATGTTTAACTGGCCTAGTTTTTTTGATTCAAGCCACTTCCATGAAGGGTTAAGACTGTGTACAGCTTGGTACTTTCTTTCTTGCCTAGGCAAAGTTCTGAAATTTTTCTGAAAATTCAGAATTTTTCAAATCTGAATTTTTCAAACAGATTTACTCTGAATTTTTCTAGGCAATTCTCGCTGTTTTGATTGAGTACAACCATGGCAACCTAGAGAAGAACACAGCACTATATTTGTGAGGAATGTGAACATACTCCACAGGGCCCTGGCACTAAAGAAAAACTAAAAACTAAAAACTATTTATCTTCATAAAGTAGGAAGCAACCGCCAAACTCTTTTATTCATTTTCCTACTGCTGTTGCTGCTGGTTTTATGCTCCTGGAATTACTGCTTTTGTGTGAGACATCATTAGGGATAGGATCTATGTGTGTTACTTTCAGGCTTTGATTTACTAAGTAACTTCAGTAAGGTCATAGTGTTGCTTTCTTTCAACCTTTATGCTGAGTGAAATTTCAACAAATTCTAAAAAAAATATTACAGAAGATTATCTTCAGGATCTTAGGCTTCTGATGTAACATGTCTCAAATAAGTTACCCAGGAGACATAATCCTGATCTCTAGGCTAAACTTGGACAGAATTAATAATCTCACATTAGTGTTTTGAAAGGATTTACTGACATTACTTCTAATTACAATATTGTCAGTTTGAATCCTTTCTTAAAGAAGCCCTTTAAGAATCAAGTGGAGCCTGTTTAAATACACATTTCATATGTAACATATTCGTCAGTATATAAGGTACAAGGATAAAGCTTTTACAAATCTGAAAGAGCTCATTGTCCAGAAGATATTAACAAGTAATCCAAGGGGACAAAATAACATATTTAGTGCTTTTGTTTGGTTGGTTGGTTGGTTTTGGTTTTGGTTTTGTTAGGAATGCAATTAGCGTGATTATATGCTAAAGACAATTTAGGAGAGATTTTGACAAAAACTGGTGGAGCACCTTCTCTGAGAGGATGACATGAAAATATAATTTGCCAAAAGAGATATGTTAGTCAAAGTCAGTCATGATTAAATACCCAGGTGAATATTCTTAATAGTGTCTTGAAGAATATCTTATAAAAATCACAGATAGAAAAGATAATGTTCCAATTTAGAAAGAAAAAAATAAAAATGGGAACAAAGGTTTCACTGAAAAATATGCTTCTTTTTCTTTGATATATCTTCCTTGCAACCATGATTAAAAGGCAAATTTGTCTTTGACATGGTGGTTTCAAACAGTGCTTGACTCAAAATTGAAGAGGAATGGATTTTCTGTATATAAATGTAAACACTTGCTTATTTCAGTGGGTGTGTTTTCTATCTGCTAATGATAGGTATTTGTTTTAATTTTATCAGATAGTTATCCTGTCTGACAACAGAGACTATAACAACTCTGACATCAGTAGGACCCTAAAGGCTTAATCACTTCCAGCTACGGTTTTGCCAGCAAGAGAGATTATTATCCTCTGCTTTCTCTCAGCAACTTGTCACTCTGGGGAGATTATTGTCCTCTCAGATCTATTAGCTGAGTCTCAAAAAAAAAAAAAACACATTAGTGTAAACAGTTTCAACAGCATTTTGTTAACATGTCTAAGGATATATTAGTTGAATAATGATTTATTTATTTTTTCCTGAATTAACTGCCTTAATGGTTGTGGCACTGGTTACTCAAGGAAAGAAAGAAAAATGGTGAATGTTAATTTAGGGTATATTATACCATGAAAAACAACCAGGCTTGATCTCAAGAACTCATTAAGCTATACAGTAATAAAGTGTTGTAGAAAATTGGTTATTGATTCTGAAACACTGACTGATGGGTGATCAGGATGCTGTCTTAATGTTCTTTATCCTGTTTCCCGTTTCCTCTTTTTTTTTTTTTTTTTAAATTAGCTAACAAATATGTAAAGCTAATCCAATACTAGTGTTAGAGATGGTAAAAACATTAGAGTTTTCAATCACAAGGCCTAAAGTGTGTAAAGAGCTTCAAAAAATCAGTAATTATAAATAAGAGCAACACTGAGTTAAAAAACTAAATTAATATTTTAAATCTCTCAATCAAAATTAACACCAAATACTTGCAGGATATTTTAACATAAGAACAAACAGCTTAATTAGTTAATACTAATATAACTATTACTGATTATTTGCTCCAGGCAGTTTCAGAATAAATAGTTACCAAAATATGTTTTATTAGGTAAATTTGTATTGTGTTCTGCAGCCACTCAAAACAGTTTGACTGCTCAGAGTGCTGATTCCCTGGGTTTTGTTTTCTGTAACCCTAAGTGATCTGGAAATAAAATGAAAGAGAGTACTTACTATTCTTCTTTTCTGAGCTGGCTAATAAGCTGCCTTGTGATACACCAGCAAAACAGGCATTTTTGTGGGGGAGATTTCTGTCCTACTCCCAGGATCAGAGTTTCATGTACACATTCCTGATGTAACACCCTACATTTAGAGTAACAACACAGATTTTAAAATCACACGTATTTGAAAAGTACTGTACATTTTGTTGAAAATAATATTTTAAGTGTTTCAGTATGTTTAATCTGTGTTGTTTTTTTTTTATTACTAGTTTTATTGTTTTTTTCCTTTGTTTCTGAGAACAACAGAACAGATTTTATTTCATAGTAAGAAAGCACATGTAAATCACAAAAGTTGTCATTGCAAACTATATCAGAAATAATGTCTGAAACAATCACTGCTCTTACTTAAATCTAATTTTGCCAGTGTCTCCAGTGTCCTAGTTCTATAGGTCACCAGCAACAGTTTGTTCTCTGTCTCCTACTAGACCTTTAAAAACCTTTGAATTATGCATTTTTTAGAAAATATCAGCTGCTGTTTTTATGTTTGTTCTAATATGATTTTCTTTCACTTCAAAATAAGTACTTAGGAGAGTCCTTTTCTTTAAAAGTAAAGAAAGCCAGCCAGATAGAAGAGCTGTACTATTGCAGCCCATTAAAAAAATAATAATGATTAAATAAAGGTCTGAACTGGGAGCATTGTGATGAGGAATTCTGATGAATCCTGGAATTACCTTTTAAATTTTTATGGTATGTAAGTAAATCGGGTATGCATAGACTTTTAAAAATGTATTAAAAGTGGACCCTTCCCTTACTATGGCTTCTTTCAGCACATACTGTGTCACTAGGCTGATATGTTTCCTCTTTTAATTCCTATTAGATAAAGTAATAATTACTTGTTCTCTTGTAAATATTTTTGGTTTCCTGTACCATGAATTCTGATAAATATAATTTCGTCAATATATGCCCAGGTCTGGAAATGCAAGATACTGTTTATGCAAATAAATTTCCAATATATTCTCTCTTATTGCTTTAACTCTGCTCCCCAACCTTCAACAACTGAAAGAGTAACTCTAGAAGCTCTCTTTCAAAGAGAGCTCTCTGTACCTTTGTACAAGTTCTACTTTGTACTACTCCACCCTTAGTACAGTTCCTTTCCTCTGTTTTGCAGAACCATTTCTTTCTCTTTTAATTAATTTCTAAAAAGCGTATATCATCCATTTTATCCCATTTACATACATCAAGAGTATCTGCTATTGTAGAATTTTATCTATTGCATTACACAGTAGAAGGGTAGAAGAGCCTCTGTGTTACAAAACTTTTACCCAAGAACTGGCATTCTTGTGCTCTGTGCTCTATAGTAACAGTAATTAACCATAGTTTGATTGATGACCATGTATCAGTACAGAACACCAAAGCAAATAGTTTATAATCATGTATCAATCTTGAATATGGATTTTTTCAACAGAATTAAGCATTTGTTCCACTGAGTTAAAATATCACTATATTTTGTGTAAAACAAGACATGTAATGAACTATTGATTATATTCAGATACTTCTTGGAGTTAAATTGCATGAGTGAAAAGGACTGCAAACTGAACAGCTTACTGTCACCCATACCTTGCTTCCATGGTTTTAAACAACAATCATGAGGTTTTCTCTGCCTATAGCCATTTGACATCTAGTAACCTTCTAAGAGATAAATTGCTTTTTGTTTTGTACATGAATAGTGAAGGGACATAATAAGAAAAAAGTACTTCTCCTACTTGGATTTACTTGACCAGAAAAAAAATTAGTGCTTTATTCAAATAAAGTGTGAATTACATGCCAAGTGTCAGATTTTTTTTAAATTATTTTGGCTTTTTAAGAAACTACTGTTTGTGTCTTAATTAGAAAGTGTGAAATTTAAAAATGTAAAAAACAAAAAGTATATGTAGTCATTCTAGATCTTTTAGTATGACATAAGTATTTTTATGAGAGTTTATAAGGCTAATATTTATCCATATATAGATATAGTTATATCTCTATCTGCTCACCTGGTTTTAAACTGATCAATAATAATAATAAATAAAATAATAATAATTTTTCAGATAACATTTTATAATGGTAGGCTCCTATCTCTAGCAGCTCACATTAAACAGCTGTGTTATTTGGCTTTGTGCAAGAACACATAAGATTCCATAAGGAGTTTGTTTGTTTGTTTCTCCTTTATTGTGTCTTCCCTATTTCCATGGTCTGGGAGTTACTGACATCTATGTATTTCACACTTTCAAGTGTTAACTGTGGCTTCTATTCTGAAAATATATATATATGTAAAGTATGTTGTGAGGATTCTGAAGAAACATAGTAAAATTACATCTTTCTTTAAAATGTGTCTCTTTGTATTCCAATTTTAAATAAAAATTTTAAGGAGACTTGAGGAACTCAAAATGAATTTCATTTTATCCCTGGCAAAAGTTTCAAGCTCTGCCCCAAATGGCTGAGATCTCTATGTGAATGAACCATCAGAAGATAAGACAGCAACATGAGGACAGTTGACATACTACAACAATAAAAAGATTCAAGCTGTTTTACTTATTTGGAGTTAACAGTGAAAGTGGTATGGAAAAGAGATAAAAATAAATCAGAGCTTTCTCTAAAAGAAAATAAGTGGATTAGTATGCTTTTAGGCCTGCTAAACAATTGCACCCACTAGGACAATTCATTGTGATAATGCAGGAGCATGGTTTGTCATGGAATCTCTGAAATTAATTGATTTGCCCTGGCAAGAACTCCCAAATCAAGGACCTTTGTTCTGATCTTGGTGCTTCCTACATGCTCACATTACAAGATAGCAATACCCAGCAATCCTCCTACATACTCTGCCTGTCTCACATTTATTCACTCATAAAATGTTGTTCCTTTGGTTGTTCTTTTTCAATGCAATATAAGCGTGGTGTGTATTAACACATATAGTTTCTGTACTGATTTAACTAAAATTTTTGAACACTAAATGGAAAAACATTTAGTAATACAGAACGAAAAAGGCATAAGAATTTTATGTATAGTAAATAAGTTACAACCAGTTTATACTAGGATGTCTGAAGTTTAGAAGTCAGATGTATTTCTTCTGATTGACACTAAGTAAGCAGGATTTCACTGGACTGCCACAGCTTCTCAAATATGATGGCCAGTGGCTTATCAACTTCATCTGCCAGTTCCCTCAGGACCTGCACATCGATGTGTCTCTTTAGGTCCAATGTACCTGAAGGCACCTGCTGGTTCCTTAGCTGGTGTCAAACTTGATCTTCCCCTACACAGGGCATTTCTTCATTCTCCCATTTCCTGCCTTTGCCTTCTGCAACTTGAATGGTGTGGCTAGAGCACTTGCCAGTGAAGACTGAGGCAAAAAAGTCATTGACTACTTCATATCCAGGGTAAACAGGCCACCTGATTCCTTCTGGAGTGGGTCCACATTTACGGTTTGTTTGGAAACAGCTGACTGAAAGCATGAGGATATGGACTGTAAGATCCTCAGCGCATATTCTTCCATCACAGTTAAAAGCTCCATCAGGCTGAAGATAAGCTTGCTCCACTTAGCCCGTAACAGAGCACTGCAAGGCTCTTCGAAGTTAAAATCAAACACTTCTTTCTGTTCAAAGCTTCACTATTCAGTTTTTGTACTTTCTGATAATTGTCTTGAGGAGATTTGTAATTTTTACCACTCTGTATTACCTCAGGATCAGGTCTAGCTTGGATTTATTGTAGTAGCTATCATGCGAAGCCACTGGTGAAAGTAGAAATAAAAGACTAACAAAATTAAAGGTAGCACATGTTTTAAATGTCTTTATTCATAATCACAGGTGTACATGTTTCTAAGTACAAATTCTATCCATTTACATGAATGGAAGAATTTTAAGGGATGGCTAAAAACCAACATGCAGGCAGTTCTCATTTCCTTGCACATACAGTTTTATGAGCAGAAAGAATGAAATTCTTAGCTCAAAATTCAAAGAAATGGGTAATGAAAAGCTGAGATCACCAAGAGAACAAAATAAGACATCAACCTTATATTAAGGTAACAAGACTAATGAATTAGTCGATCAAGGCAATCGGCTCCGGGGCAGACACGTTCTGCAGTGGAGCGGGGGATCGGACAGGCAGGGCTAATTTTTCAGGCACCGAGCCCACTCGAGGGAGCCGCCAGGACCTGGCAGCCCTTGCGAGGGAGGTGAACGAGGTGAGAATGAGGCATAGGCAGAACCAACAGCGCCCCGCCCCCCAAGGCTGTTCATAAGCTGCACCAGGAGCATGGTGAACAGGATGGGCAAACAGGGTGTGGCGCGTCAGAAGGGTGAGGCGTGGCAGTTAGCGTGGCAGTTTGCGCAGTCAGGGTGAGCAGGAAGGGCAGAGCGCTCACCCCCGCTCATACGAGCACCTCCTCTAATGACAGCCTCCCGTTAGCTAGGCTGCAATGGTCTCCACCAGGCACAGTGCTCTCCCCAGGAAGATGGTACACACCCAGACCAACTGCCCGTCCAAAAATGCAGCAGTTCAGGTCACTGGATGCGGGGAGTGTCTGAGCCTGTTGCTGCCATTGGCGGGAGGCAGAGAGACTGTGTGCGTGAGGTGCGAGCAGGTGAATGATATGGTCTGCCTTGTGGCAGAACTCAAGGAGGAGGTCGAGAGTTTGAGGGATATCAGGGAGCGTGAGCGGGAGATAGACTTGTGGAGCAACTCCCTGCACAGCCTGAAGGACAGGTGCTGGGGTGAGACACCCCAAATGGGGGTGGACCCCCTGCCCTGCTGCTTTTGGGCAGAGGCAGGGAACCTAGGAGTTGAGGAGGAATGGAAACAGGTCCCTGCTCGACATCGCAGGTGATGCCCCCCCCTACCAGCCCCACCTTCCCAGGTGCCCTTACACAACAGGTTTGAGGCCCTGGAGCTTGAGAGACCAGTAGCTGAGGACGAGGTGGAAAGTCTACCCAGGAGGATGCCTAGGGCGAGGAAGTTGACTCCACGCCTCAGGACTGCCTCCACCAGGACAGAAAGAAGGGTGATTGTTGTGGGCGACTCCCTTCTCAGGGGAACAGAGGGACCTATTTGTTGGCTTGACCCTACCCATAGGGAAGTCTGCTGCCTCCCTGGGGCCAGGGTCAGGGACATTGCCAGAAAGCTTCCCAACCTGGTTCACCCCTCTGACTATTGTCCTCTTTTAATAGTCCAGGCTGGCAGTGATGACATTGAAGAGAAAAATCTGAAGACCATCAAATGGGACTTTAGGGGACTGGGATGGTTAGTGGATGGAGCGAGAATAGAGGTGGTGTTTTCATCCATCCCTACAGTGGCAGGGAGGGGTACAGAGAGGACACAGAAAGTCCACCTGATAAATATGTGGCTCAGAGGCTGGTGCCAACACAGCAAATTTGTTTTTTTTTGACCATGGGGCGTTTTACTCAGCACCCTGCCTGATGGCTGCAGACGGGTCCCTATCTCTAAGGGGAAAACAGATCCTAGGCCAGGAGCTGGTGGGGCTCATTGGGAGCGCTTTAAACTAGGTAAGAAAGGGGACAGGACTGAAACAAGGCTTGTTAGAGCTGTGCCAGGGGGAACAATGGCAAGGCTGGGAGAGAAGGCAATGGCCCAACTGAAGTGCATCTACACTAGTGCACACAGCATGGGTAACAGACAGGAGGAGCTGGAAGCCATCATGCGGCTGGCAGGCTACGACTTGGTTGCCGTCACGGAAACGTGGTGGGACCACTCTCATGACTGGAGTGCTGCAATGACTGGCTATAGGCTCTTCAGAAGGGACAGGCAGCATGGAAGGGGTGGTAGTGTGGCTCTTTATATCAGAGAGAGATTTGATGTCATGGAATTTGAGGCATTTGAGGAATGATAAGGTTGAGTCCTTATGGGTTAGGATCAGCAGGAAGGCCAACAAGGGAAGCATCGTGGTGGGGGTCTGTTATAGACCGCTGAACCAGGATGAGGAGACTGATGAGTTGTTCTACAGGCAGCTGGCAAAAGTTGTGAAATCTTCAGCGCTTTTTCTCGTGGGGGACTTCAACTTCCCAGATATATATATCCTGGAAGCACAACACAGCCCAGAGAAAGCAGTCTAGGAGGTTTCTAGAGAGTGTGGAAGATAGCTTCCTGATGCAGCTGGTTAGTGAGCCTACCAGGGGAGGTGCCCCGCTAGACCTTCTCTTCACAAACAGAGAAGGACTGGTGGGAGATGTGGTGGTTGGAAACTGTCTTGGGCAGAGTGACTATGAAATGGTAGAGTTCTCCATTCTTAGAGAAGACAGGAAGGGGACCGGTAAAACTGCTATATTGGACTTCCGGAGGGCCGACTTTGAACTGCTCAGGACACTGGTTGGTAGAGTCCATTGGGAGGCGGTTCTGGAGGGCAGAGGAGTCCAGGAAGGCTGGGTGCTCTTCAAGAAGGAAATTTTAATGGCGCAGGAGCGGTCTGTCCCCATGTGCCCAAAGAGGAGCTGGTGGGGAAGAAGACCGGCCTGGCTGAACAGAGAATTGTAGCTTGAGCTTAGGATAGGAAAAAGAGGGTTTGCAGTCTTTGGAAAAGAGGGTGGGCCACTGAAGAGGACTATAAGGATGTTGCGAGGCAGCACAGGGACAAAATTAGAAAGACCAGAGCTCATCTGAGCTCAATTTGGCTGCTGCCGTCAAAGACAACAAAAAATGTTTTTATAAATACATCAATGCTAAACAGAGGACTAAGGAGAATCTCCAGCCTTTACTGGATGCAGGGGGAAACTTAGTTACAAAAGATGAGGAAAAGGCGGAGGTGCTTAATGCCTTCTTTGCTTCAGTCTTTAGCGGCAAAACCAGTTGCTCTCTGGATACCCTGTACCCTGAAGTGGTGGAAGGGGATGGGGAGCAGAATGTGGCCTTCACTATCCATGAGGAAATGGTTGGCAACCTGCTATGGCACTTGGGTGTATGCAAGTCGATGGGGCCAGATGGGATCCACCTGAGGGTACTGAGAGAACTGGCAGAGGAGCTGGCCAAGCCACTTACCATCATTTATCAACAGTCCTGGCTATTGTGGGAGGTCCCAGTTGACTGGTGGCTAGCAAACATGACACCCATCTACAAGAAGGGCCGGAGGGCAGACCTGGGAAACTATAGGCCCGTCAGTTTGACCTCAGTACCAGGGAAACTGGCCAGTACTGACTAAGAAGCCCTGCAAACGGGGAGAAAAAAAAAAATAATAATTATGTAGTTACAAAATCAGGAGGATGAAATCAAAAGCCCCACCTTCTGCAGTAGTTTATACCTCTTATCTTGCAGTCTGAATTGTAACCACAACCACAGGAAGTACTTGTAATCAAAATCAGAATGCTGTGGTTTGTAGAGTTTGTATGTGCCTATGTATGCAAGTGTTCATACTGAAAAGTGTCTTTAAAAAGCAGTCCAAAAATAAAGGTTTACACTTATTCACTAAGTGACCTTTCATATTTCAGTGTTACTACTCCCTTAGGTCCTTTGCAAAGGTTAGCAAAACATCAGGATGGAAAGACAGTGATCAGCTGAATTTTTTTCTAATGTTTTGTGTTATCTGGTGTCAAAGTTCCTTTATAACTCAGATTTCATATGCGTTTTTTCAAAGCAACTAATTTTATTTGGGGTTTTGTCCATGGAAAGGGAAAGGAATTTGCTCTAATTCTCCTGATAGTGCTCTGTAAATTAACCAGACTTTATATTTGTAATTCATATAAAAAATAGCAGAAATAGATTACTGGAATTTTTAATCATAGCTTTGCATGATTTAGATAAATCTCATTGTAATGATAGCATATAATCATCTAAAATTTTTTGGTCCATTGTTACATAATAATTTGATGTTTTTGTTATACATTATATCCCCCAGCTGAAATTAGATGCCTTTACAAACTCTCATGAACAAAGGTTGCAATAAAAGCAATTTGTAATCTCAGAAAGTATCTTGGAATACCTCTTTTTCTCTCTTTTGCTTAGATTAACAGGAAAATTCTAATAGCAAAGCAAGGGATGGAGTGATGTTCTTCTATTTCTATTTAATATCCTATGTTTTTTTGTTTGATTGTTTTTGTTTGTTTTTGTTTGTTTTTGTTTGTTTTTGTTTGTTTTTGTTTTTAAATGAGGTACATAATGAATGACACTGGATTTGGTTTCTTGAAATCTGTTTGCAAAAGAGAAGAGTGTATTCTTCATTACTTCATTGTGCCTCTTTTCTGCCTTGTTCAAATATGTTATTTTTACAGAAGCAGGATACAGATCATCAATGGAATGTAGAGCACTTTACCTCAAGTCTGTCAAGGCTTGGTGACCTCTGTAAAAAGTGGTACAATGTCACTACCATTTTAAATCAAAAATGAGCTTTACCCAAACCACTAAAATTTGCAGTCCTAAAATAAATATAAGACTTAAACTCTAGACACATCCTACTGATCTCTGTGGAACTACTGCTCTGCTGTTGACTTTGACAGTGGATTTGGAAGTGAACTTCATCAGAATGATCTAGGTCACAGCTGACTCACTTGGGGGTAGTTAAACAGAATTGAAAAGTGTGTGCTGTTTTCATTTCACTGTTTTGTGAAAGTTCTCTGAGCTCTTGGTGAGATGGCTTTCATAAGAACTAAATTCATATAAAGCATTAAAAAAATGCAATGATAGCCTAGAGCACTACAAGTTAATTATTTCCTCTCAGAATAATTGAATAATATTGTGAACACTATGAAGACACGCTCCAGAAATTATTCATTAAAAGTATCTGTTTCTGATCTTATCTAACTTTCCTAATGAGTGTAAAAACACTCTTCTCTGTAAAGTACAGTGCTGCTGTTAAGGGATGTTATAAGCAGCTGTTGCCTCCATCAGCTTGGGGAGCAGGGATTCTTCCTGATGTCCACTGGAGCCCAGCCTAGCCCTGCTCTAGCCACCAATGCAACCTGTCACCCACGCTGTTCTCCCCAGCTGGTTTTGGGGACACACACTGTTCTCAATCTCATGGCTGGGGCTGAGACACCCACCCAAGGCAGTTGCTGGCAGAGTTGTTGGCACATCTCCAATAGCTGACACCACTGGCCAAGGATGCCGACACCCCTGGTCTGACTGCATTTGCTGGACGCAAATCACATGGTGGATACATGGTGGTCCCCCAGTAGCTGGCACCTCATCCTTGCAGCACTCATGCACATGAGAAAGTGAGATTGCACAGAGAGACAGTTAAGAAAGTTAAGAAGAATAGGACAGGACAGAGACTGCAGTGATCAGGCACAGATAAGTGTGCTGATCAACAATGGTTTACACACAGCGGGTCTGTTTTATACCTCTTTCTGTCTATTCTTCCTTCTGTTCCTCCTCCAATCCCTTCTCCTAAAAACTCCTTTATAAATTTTGCATAGTCCCACAGGAATACCCCAAGTATCCCAAATCTTCATGTTCTGATTGTTTCCCCTTACTTGTCAGTTACAAAATCCGTGTTGACTCTCTCCAAATCTATCCTTGGAGTTTCTTGATGGCCCTTCAATGAGTAGCTGCAGAATTTTAGTCTTTGGTCAACCTTCACAAAACAGTTTTGTGTCTCTACATATTCTTATTTATCTCTTTTCCCTTAATGTTTTATCCCCTTTTGCATTGAAAAGGTCCTTGATCAGATAACCCTCATGAAGCAGACAATCCCACCTTATACATACCATTACAATCACGTCGTGGATTAGCTTGCCAGATCACATTACATACAATTATAATCTTCTGAAGTTATGGCCCAGAATAATGTCTCAAGACTATTAGCTGTAGAGTCACTTTAATTGAAATTATCAATCTCTGTGAAAAGCATACAACTGTCAAGGAAATTTTGATTTATATTTCCATAATCATTTCATGTTGTGTTCACCTAAGATCACTTGTATACTGTAATCCATAGGGAAAAATCATTGGGTTAAATTGTCTTCCATACAGTAACTTTTGCTTCCTTTTTACAGTGTCTCTAGTAAACAATAAGCAGAATTCTTAAATCATAAAGTAGGTCAGTAGCACTTGTTCGACCAATTTTCAGGGGCTCTCAAGAAATGAATACTCCTTGGAAAACATAAGCATATCTGCATTGGGCATTGAACATGTTCACATACACCATACACACTGTTAAGATAAGATAGATATATGGCGGGAGTAAATATCTGAAAGCTTTCTCACAAGTTTTCATATCTCCCTGTTTAGTTTTTCATTCTAATTCTTAACTCCTCTTTAACTTCTTTTTTTAATTTTTCTGTCTCTTTATTTTCTGAACCCTTCTTTTTTCATTGCAGCTCACTTAATATCATGCTTTTTATTCCTTTCCATCATCTGTCACTCACTTTGATAGATTCATCCTTTTTTCTACAGATGTTCTTTCTAGTCTTTTCCCAACAGTATTTCCCTCTCTTTGCTTTCTTATTCTTGAATATCACTCTTTTTTTGTAGTCCTTCATTTGTAACCAATCCTTAATTTTGATTGAAGCATTGGTTGGTTTTTCTCTATCACAAAACTCATTGAATCTTCACTAATCCAGATAAACTTATTTTGTTATTACTGTTTAATCACATTTACTCATTCAAACTCTTTAGAAAGTTTTCTTTACAAGTTCTTGCTGTCATGCTTGCCATGCATCCCATAAGAAAAGGAGTGCTTGGAAGTGCTTATCAGTGCTACCTATCACTGATACCAGGCCTGAGGTTCCTCACTGACCAGAGAGACTGCCATTGAGATATCCAGAGAGCCTAGTGGTAGCGCTTACTTTACTCCTACTGTAATGTCCACCTTGCTTAGACTATGATAAAATATATATACATATATATTTATTCTTATAAGACTCTTAAAAAGACTTAAAATCTCCAAAGTGAACAAAATGCAGATTTCAGCACTACTGGGAGCTTAGCTGTACTGCTGAAGCATGGGATGTGGCCAGTTTTTGCAAATACTGCTGAGTAAAAAGTGGAGAAAGTCTTAAACAGTGGAAGCTTATCAGCTGGCTTTGCCAAATAAAGTGGAGAAACTTTGTGAAATATAGAAAGTAAAGAGAAGTAAAAATCCACAAATGAAAGAATGTGAACAAAGAATTAGTTTTACAGGTGACTTTTCTCTTTCAGTGACACTGAGAAAGGATTTTGTTGTGGTAATTGTTCCTAGTTTTTGAACTTCCTGTTAAATAGGATGATTATCAATCCCAAAAGCTCTTTTAAGTACTCTGATGCGTGTGCCTTCTAGGTTGAAATTTATCACTCAGAAATCATTATAGAAAGTCAGCAATGAGTCAGGAGGCAAGGCAGGAGGGAACTGCTTTGAACAGAGGGAATTTGTTGTGGGCAAGAAAGGGCATGCAAGACTTTGAAGGAAGGGCAGCCACAGCAGTCACAGTCCACCTTGAGCACAGACCCTGTCTGTGGGTGCAAGACAGACAGAAGTCCCTTCTGCTGAGTAGAAATCTCTACCAACAAAAAGTGGCTACCTGCACTTGTTTTCATGCTGATGAAGTATTTGAAATGAAAACAATTGCATTTAGAAAAAGATATGTTTTGCCTCTGAAAACTCCTGAAAAGATCCCTTGGCTTGATATTCTTTCCTGGGGTAGTCTGACCTGTCTGTAACAGCAGGGTAGTATGCAGTATGTACTGCCTTTCTAAAGGAAAGATCATATGTATGAAGAAAATAAACATGGAAAGACTTAAGATAGGTCTAGTCTAGGCATAGATATATTGTGATTACAAATATATGGCAATTTATAAATCAGTCATAACTTATAATTCATCATTTTTATACCCTAGCACATCTTTTTTCCTTATCTTTTACACTCTTTTCTAACTAAACCAATTTTTTATATCAAGAGTAAACATTTCTCTGCTGCTTTGTGTATATATTTTTGTAACCAGCAGTGTCATATCTACATCAGCCTGTTAATGTTGTGATATTGGAGTGATGACATCACACACGAAACAATGATTTGGATGCTTTTGGCCAAGTATGATTTTTAAAGGTAGTGATTAATAAAGCAATTGTATTGGTTATGTGTATGCATGGTACTATCTGTATTATACTTTTCCTCATATAGTAGAACAGTTCTCTGGTTTACATCTCTGTAAATCAGAGTTTTGAAAAATAGCTTCATTATCTCTTGCAACTACAGATATAAATCATGCTAAATAGCAGTCACACTTAAAATATGTGTAGAATACCTAAAATCTATGTATATGCAGCACATACATCAATACAGCAGTGCCTAAATATGACAGCATGTAAGCCATGCTCTAGTCACAGAAGTTTATATGAAGTCTGAGCACCTCTTGGAACCACAAAAATAAATAAATAAATAAATAAATAAATAAATGAATAAATAAATAAATAAATAAATAATCCAGGTGGTGTGATATGGAGATGAGTTTTAGGACACTCCCACAGTGAATTCTAGGGAAAAATGTGTCTTGGGGTTTAACTTTCATTACAGAGAAACAAATTATTAAACCAAAGAGCAAGGAGCCCTAGTTAACTAACCTGAATAGAAGTGTCACAGAGCACAGAGGAGTTTGTGGCTGACTGGGCTAGGGATAACGGCTATGAAATCTCTAATCAACACATTATTAAACAAATGAAATCAAGAAAAAATTTGGAAAATTCAGTTTCTGAATATCTCTTCACAGGCTAAGAATTACTATTATTCTGTTAAGTATTAGTTAAAATGAAATAACATCAGCCTGTCATTATCAGTTCATTGGTGTTTAATGGCTCTCCACATCCTCATGAATATCCATTTTGAAGACTAATGATAAGATACAAATTTCTTACTACATAAACAGTAGATTTTAGTCTAGCTTAGAGTCTTAGTCATCACAGTTTTTCCACAGCCTATTTTAAGCTGAGCAAACTGATACAAAATTTACTGAAATTATTACAGTATGTCATCTTAATTAGCATTTTCTAGCGTCTCAGCATGTATTATACACCAACTCAGTACACATCCAGAGCCGACATACTTTCTCTGTGGCATGAGTCCTTTATTCATGAAAAATCACAGTAAGAGTTGTAGTACTGATTGGAAGGTCATGAAAGTGGACTGCAGTAGTTGCAGATTCGACTCGCTGTATTCACTGGAAGCAAAAAGCTATCACAGTGCTCCATTGTACCATGAGAAGATACACCACTTAGCCTCTGCTCTGTTCTTAATGTTAAGGTTTTAAAAGAGCTGCTAAAAACGAGTATAGAAGTTATATTGTTCTCCTTTGTTACTTCTCAGATATTACCTTCTCCCACGTTGTTTTATTTTTGACCTCGCTCATACCCCTGCAAAGCCCATATTCTTTCCATTAAGTTCTGTGATCTCTTGAGTGAGCATGAAAGTAGTAAAAAAATTTGCTTAATTAAGGCTCTGAGCTTCAAAACTTTTGGACATAACACATCCCTTTAGGTTTTGCAAAATGCTGAATACATCTTCAGTAATTACATAGGTTGTGGAGCTTTGTAATTAAGTAAGTAATACAAGGACAATAAAACTTTGCAAACCTGAACTCAAAAAGACAGAAGTAAACATTTCTAGACTATGTATATGCTTGGAGAATTCCCAAAGAAGAAAACAATCTTTAAGATAAACAAAGTGCCTTCTGGAGAGCAGCTCTGCAGAGAGGGACCTGGCAGTCCTGGTGGACAGGAGGCTGACCGTGGGTCAGCAATGTGCACTGGTGGCCAGGAATGCCAACGGTATCCTAGGGTGCATTTGGAAGAGTGCTGCCAGCAGCTCAAGGGAAGTGATCCTTCCATCTATTCAGACCTGGTGAGGCCACTCCTGGAGTATTGTGTCCAGTTCTGGGCTCCCCAGTACAAGAGGGACATGGAGATCCTGGAGCAAGTCCAGAGGAGGGCTACGAAGATGATTAGAGGACTGGAGCAACTGTCATATGAGGACAGGCTGAGAGAGCTGGGCCTGCTTAGCCTGGAAAAGAGAAGAGTGAGAGAAGACCTCATGAATAAATGTCTGAGGGGAGGGTGTCAAGAGGATGGAGCAACTCTCTTTTCAGTTGTGCCTAGGGGCAGGATGAGAGGCAACAGGCACAAACTGAAGCACAGGAGGTTCTGACTCAATATGAGGGGCACTTCACTGTGAGGGTGACAGAGCACTGGAACATGTTGCCCAGAGAGGTTGTGGAGTCTCCTTCCTTGGAGATATTCGAAACCTGCCTGGATGCCTTTCTGCACAGTGTGCTCTAGGTGATCCTGCTTGTTAGACTGTGTGATCTTCAGAGGTCCTTTCCAACCTTGACCATTCTGTGATTCTGTGATTCTCTGTATTCAAATCTGTACATTACAGACATAGTGTGATACTCCAGACACTGCCAGCTGAGATCAGGAAAAAAAAAAAAAAAAAAGAAAAAAAAAAGTGAAATTTAAGATACCCATCAGATCACAGAGTCTTTTATTTTATACTTTTATCTGCAGCATGATTCTCAGTTGAACTGACAGTTCACTGCTACAAATAATAAGTGTATTTATTCTTATTTTTTTGTAATAAATAGCTTTTACGTTTCCAGAGAAATTCATGAATTCATGTAGGTTCATTTGACCTTGTTCTAAGACCGGATTTTTCTTTCATTTGCCAGAGCTGGAGTTTTCTTGGAGGCAGAATATGTGTACTAACAATAGTGTGCTTGCAGTGCAGAGGGCCAGCTGCATCCTGGGCTGCATCAACAGAGGTTGGAATTAGATGATCTTTAACATCCCTTCCAACCCGAGCCAGTCTATGATTCTATGAATTTGTTGATTTCTTAGGGCTTTGTTTGAGTCTTTCCTGTTTTTTTCTGTTTTTTTTTTTTTTTGTTTGTTTGTTTGTTTTTTTTTTTTCTCTCTCTCTCTCTCTCTTTTTTTTTTTTCTTTCTTTTAATTTATTTTTCTCTAATATTTTACTTGTATACAAACTGACAAATATTTTTATTTCATTTACAACTTTCGGTATTTCTAAAGCCTTCTCACTCCTTCCTTCTGTTCCCAAATAAAGTACACACTTTTTCAAGACTGCCTGCAAGCTGAACTTGGTGTTAAGTGTGGGAGGTTCCTGCTTGGTCTAGTTTGGTAACAGAGAGGAAACTATTCCATGTAATGACATGAATACCAGTATTCAGCACAAGTGCAGCAACTGGAATAACCCAGTTTAATCCTGGTGACTGCACCACTAGCACAGGAACTCAGTCTTGTCTTCTGCTTCTTGCACCATCCGATTTGCATTCCATTCTAGCTGTTGTAGCAAGAGTCATTGCAGAACAGTGCTTATGTTTGACCACTTGCAGTTCAGATGAAAAGTACAGGAGTTGCCTAGTGTTCAAACTAAGCTTTACTTTTCCCAGGAACACAAATCACTTAGTCAGCTGTTCTGCAGATGTTAAGTCTGTCATTTACAGCAAATATCCAGCCAGAAGACGTTTGCTTGGATTAACCATTCTGTATGAAATGGTTAGTTAGATGTCACAGACATTTACTCTGACAATTTCCTTTGTAGTAAATAAGAATAATACTGTTTACCTACTTTATGGCACATGAACATTAACTATTCAGCCATGAATATTTGAAGATGAAAACCTAAATAATACTTGTAACTATATATATGCAGAATGACAAATATTAAAGAAAAGGAAGACTGGCTGTATGTCATGGTTGATACTTATATTCAATAAATATAAGATATTATAAATATAAATATTCAGAAAAGGCAAAAGTACCAGGCTGGTTATCACAATTGCTGAATGGATGATATGGGAAAATTCAGGCTTGGAAGTAGAAGACTGACAGAAAGGACAACAAAAGATATCTTTGAAGTTTTATTTATGTGTTTTGTTAGTTGTGTGTGTGTGTGGTTTTTTTGTTTTTTTGTTTTTTTTTTTTTTTTGGTTTTGGTTTGTTTGTTTGTTTTGTTTTGTTTTTCACTTTTTGGCTAAAAATTAAGTAATTAAATAGACTTAAAAGTCTTTAAACTATTTTGACGTTAAAATTTTTGCAAAGACTCTCCTTATGTTGTTTCAAATATATAATCTGATACCATAGTTAGATGTTTTAAAGTGGCCTATAACTTAAGGGGCTTATAAGAAGTTTTTTCAGAGATGTACATGTACAAAACATCCCCTATGCTGGAAAGATGCAAGCACAAAATGATTTTGTTGTCCTGTTCAAAAATTTTGGTTGCCTTTTGCAATTCAGGATGGCTGCTGTCTGTTTGGCCTTTTCCTATCAGGATACTGCTATAATGATAAACTCTTCAGCATGTACAGAAATTGTTCTCAAGACTATGTTAACGGTCCTGATAATATATTTTTTAGGTTTCCTCTACGCTCAGAACAGTACCAAACGCAGCATTAAAGAGCGACTTATGAAGCTCTTGCCCTGCTCGGCTGCCAAAACGACATCTCCTGTTACTCAAAGCAAGTTTTATTTTTCATTTGATTTTTTTTTTTTTTAGGTTTGCATGCATCAAAATTTATACTTTCATTAGCTGCTCATTTGAAAGTCATCTGCTGAAGTAACTGTATGCTCTATTGAGGTTTAAAAAGGATTGATGAACAGATTTGTGGGCTGGTAATAGATTTGTCTGTGCGGAGTATGCTGGCATACTAGTGCCAGGGTCTGCTGTGCACAAACTGCTGGGTTGGGACTTACGCTCGACAACCTAGCTGAAAAGTGGTTTACTGAAGTTAAAAGCCTGATCTCAATGCATTTACAAAGTGGTAGCTTTTTGTGTATGTGTGCGTATATTTATGTATGTACAGTCCGGTACATAGGATAATAACGGCATTACTGATCTGGAAGGAAGGGCTTGGTTCTGCAAGTTGACTGTGTAACATCAAACTGTAAAGGGAGTGACACCTAAAGTATATGTCTGGGGAAAAGAAAAAAAAAAGATCGAAAATAAAGTATGTCAATGTACTTAAAGGACAAGCACACTGACATTTCCTTTACTGTCCTGATCCTATGCTGTAAGAAAATAAGATCCTTCCTGGGTGGCTAACAGACAGATAAAAGGGAAGAGACAGACAGACAGACAGATAGACAGATCCATATGTCCATCCATCCATCCATAGACAGAGATAAATTAGCAATAGACAGAGATAAATTACAGCAATAATACTAACGTCTTCCTATATCATTTGGCCTCTGTAACTGATACTATAATATCCCTTTTTACCCAATTCAGTAAAGATTAATTTGTCTTAATTCTATGCACTAATTTGAGCACCTACAAATAGAAGCTGAATGGTCCTTATGCTTCCCATATCCTATTCTTGATAAAGCATATCAATCAATCTAAAGCAAGAAAAGCCTCCAAGAGCAGTTCCCTCTCTCCAGTGATCATGGGACAACCTGAGGCCACTAGGTTATAAACACGGGCCCTTTATTAAGTGCTAAGACTTCAGTGATGTGGATATAGGATTTCTTTCTGCTATTCCATTTCACTGCTTTTTTTTTTCACATGCTCTTCCTTCTTCTATGGAAGAGCATGTGAAAAGCAGTGAAATGGAATAGCAGAGTGAATAGACTGTGGTGTTTTCTTTCCTTTCTAACTATTTGAGATCTCAAAGATGAAAAACACTAAAGATTTGTATGCACAGTAACATTTTCATGGTTGCTTCAGCTGATGTGTTTTACTGGGAACTCAGGTAGCTTAAAAAGGGCAGTCACTGTAGTGACAGCTGATACTAATTCATTAAGTAGAAGCTGCTTTCACCTACATGACATGACATAGTCCTAGACTAAAAAGTAATGGATGGTTTGATCCCTTTGCTTGAAGGTATTCGAAGAACAACACATCTTTATTCATTGCACATCTCTATGCAACATTTTAGTCTGCACAGGTAACATGAAAATATTTAGAATCAGTCTTAATAGCCTTGACCATGCAAAATATGCATAATCAAGCTGTGAGTGTTTTGTAAGCCAGAAAAGAAGTCAAAGTAAAACTTGTATCAAATGTTTCATGTTTGAGAACCATATAGTAGAAAGATAAGATGCAGTCAGCATTTTCCTCAGTGCTCTTGTAAATAATGAAATGCTGTTTTAAATTAGACTATTATATTACATGAAAATATTATATTAAATTGTAGATGAACATTGTTATTGTCCCATTTTGACATAATGTGCTATTTGATTTCTGCTCATTTGGAAGAAACAAAATTCGAATGTACTAGGAATGAAGTCAGCACTGCCTACAATGACAACCTCACAATACAAATTCTTTATAAATTTTAAAGGGAATATTTTTAAAACAAGTATTTTGTTGAAAGAATGCAAACCCTGAATTTACAATTCTGTGCTTACTTTCTATGAATATATGCAGAGAAATATGATTTGAATAATAATGAAAAACTTATTTCAGGATTCCCATTCAACAAAACATCTCAAAGAGTACTATTCCTTATTTGTGTGTTTTACTTTGGTAAACCTAAAATTAAATCTATACTTCCTTAGCTAAATATTTAAATGTATATGCTAGAGAAAGGACCATTCTCAAGAATGGCTTTGAATGGTTTTGAAGTGCATGTGCATATAATTATTATATAAGTAGCGGACATATCATTTGGGGTTTGTGTAGGGAAATGCATGTAGACAAATTTACAGACATGAACTGAACCCTAAGATTGGACTTGCTTCTCCAGCAGTCATTATTTGAAGAGTATGTCTGGGTTTTGCATTGATTTTACCATTTTGTAATTTAATGAATGATGAAAGGTTCAAAGCATAGTTCCTGTGGCAAATACATTAAAAACTGTCTCTACTGGAAGAAAGACATTCATTAATGACATAAATAAGAATGTGTATTTAATATACAAAGAATTGAATATGAACTTGCTTCTCTTTCTCAATTGGCATATATGGATAAATATGCCTTTTATGGATGGATGGATAAATAAATAAATAAATAAGCCCTTAACTTTCTTAGGCTGAAGTAACTAGGGAACTGAAATAACTCTTTTATTATTATTATTAATGCCATATAAATTATGAAAGTCCTATGTAGAAACGCATATATTTTCACACACTTTCAGTGTGTATACATAACTATAAATATTTTTTATAAATTATTTTTTATAACTAGCCTAAAATATGAATAAATAAATAAATAAAGTGCAATTGACTCATGAATGCTATAGTATTTTAATCATCATAGTTGGCATGTTATAGGGAAATTCACAGTGATATTATGTTTAGATTATTTCTATCTACAAGGTGTCTACAGAAGTAGGGCATGATTAGACTGTTGAATATTTTCATTAACAGAAAACTAACATTAGCACCTTACTGCAGTCTTCTACATTTTTATCAAATCATTAAAACAAAGTATAAACATTCATCATTAAGGATATACCAGACTGTGCTCAGCCTGTTTCTGTGGCCTATGTATCTAGCCTTACAGTTATTACATCTACTGATCTAGCTTCATGAAGAGCTTATAGATGTCTGTCTAGGTAGTCAGATGATTCACAAATTGTGAACCATCTCGTTTCCAGTTAAGTCACTTTCTTTCTAAACAGTAGCCCATTTAAATTTCATATATCTTTTGTCATATAAAAAATAAGTGAATTTGAACAATATTTATTCTTGGGTTGACTCTTGTCAGTTTAGCACAGGCACCTAGTGTTGACTGATAGCTGACAAAAAATCTCAGCTGCATATCTAAAGCAGGACATTGTTACGGGGACTTTATAGTGAATATAAAAGATAGTTCCCTTTAAAACATGATGGAAAAGTTTAAAAACCTTACAAAATAAACCTTGATGTTCTCTGCCAGAATTAAAATGTAGCTCAAGAACTTTGCTAGACAATCCCCATATTGGGATGACAGCTTGTTAACCCTGGACCTACTTTATTAAAATTTTATCTATAAGGGTAGTGTTTTCAAAACTCACCCTTTGCACGGCAGCATGACAGAAACTTTCTTTTTAAAGGTGAAATCTGAAATTTTCTTATAATCTTGATCAAGACTATCATCAAGCATCATAAATTCAATGTAAAGTGAGAGTTGTTTGTTGTTGTTGTTTTTTATTATTGTTGTTGTTGATAACATTTACTGTGGAATTATTCATAAAGGTGGTGGTGGTTTCTGAGTCCTCTGAGACAACCTACAAATAAAAACAAAAGAGAACTATGATATAGCTTGCTCATAGGCCAATGCATAATGGACATTTTCAGATAAAATTATGGGTTACACTGATTTGGAAAATACTTTCTGTCAGATTAAATGAAAGATACCATGTTTCATTTCTCCTACAGATATTCTTCTCTGTAATGCTTACACTGATAATTAATGACTTGGGAAAAGCTAAAGTACAGAGTCAGACAAAACTATCGTGTCTCTCAGAAGAGTTATGAAATGCAGAGGGTTCTGTGAATTTGCAGTCTGGTTCAGTGAATGAATGAATTTAACATTATATTACGGCATTTGCAAACATGTCATTTAAACAGATTAGCACTGTACTTCTTATTCTAATAAATCTTTCTGCATTGAGTATAAGCTGAAAAGTGTTAACAGAGACAGCTTTAATGAATAAAATAAATGTACTCAAGGCACACTGTCAGGAGAAAATGATGTTCAAAGAATCAAGTTTGAGAAGCCATGAAGTATTAATGAGGCTCATTTTTCTATCTTACACCATGCCTTTCATCTTGCACTTGTAATTGCAACTATTAAATGATTCTTGCTAATTTGGTAAAGGCAGAAGCTATAGTTATCACTCATTTGTTGGTCATCTTGTCTGAAATATTTCACAGTTGATGAGCTTGAGGTGGACATCTAGTCTTGGGATTTAGGGTAGGAAGCCAATCACTGGAAGGCTCTCAGGCAGCAGGACATGCTTTTTTTAGTGTCTGTTTTCTTCCTTACCATACCTGGAATAATTCTTTAATCCTTACATTTCTGAGATGACTGCCAACAGCAAAGTCTCTTTGACAGGAAAAAAAAGACATGGTCCTACAATATTATTAATAATAATAATAATAATCCAAATAGTTTATATATTATGATTACAAGTTTTAAGTAACTTACTCTAATGGAAGGTGTCCCTGTTCATGGCAGGGTTACTGGAACTAGATCTTTAAAGGTCCCTTCAAACCATTCCATGATTCTCTGATTCTATTCCGAGGTTGCTCATTTTTTTGGTTTTGTTTGAACTATATCTCCAGATTTCTCCCAAGCAGATGAAAGTTATTATTACTGCATTGAAGCAGAACAAAAATAAGTGAAGATATAATCATAACACTATTTTAATGGTATATTTTCTTTGTAATCTTATGAAAATTGAACACAATAAAAGTTTAAGAATGCAGCATTCCACACTGATTAAATAAAATATATATTTTCATTGTTGTAGAATTGAAAAATTATACATGTTTTTGCTCAAGTTACATTTCTGTAGTTGGTATGACTCTTCAAACAGAAGGCAAAAGTGATTTGAACAAATTTGTCTGAAGTTTTGCATAACGTATGCTTAATACGTGCATAATGCTCAAATATTTGGTCAAGTGTATGCCTGGTACCCCCATATTAAAATAAATAAATAAATAAATAAAAATCTCTACTGTAAATTCCTGTATGACCTTAACTTTCCAATGACTAACTTTAACAGTTGATCTCTACTTGGAAAAAATGTGTTGCTTTCTCTCATCCTTATAGGGCCACATTTATTTAAGCCTTAAAGATGTATATTTTCATTCATATTCGCTTGATGATGAGGTCACTAAAATCCTCAAGTTCCCTGATAAGGCTGCTCCCCATGAATAATCATGTTTGTCCAAAAGGGCTTGTTACATGGTACTCAAAGCAAAGTCTACTGCTGAATGTGCAATATCCTTCTCACACACTTTGGAAAGTACAACTTTACAATAAAAGGAGAACACTAGGAATCCCAGTCTAATACAGTGAATTCACTTCCAGTAATAAAACAAGGAAAAATTGTCAGTATTGCTGTGACACTATTTTATAAGATTGTTTTCTTTGCTCAGAGTTGTAGAAACAGCAAATTCATACTGAATGTGTCATGCATGTCCTTGCAGAATGTCCACTTTCCAGTTTATTATTATTTATACATATGTTGTGATAATATCCAGACCAACGGATTATCACCACTGTTCCATATTCTGTGCAGCCACTGAAGCAGATAGATACTTTTTCCCCATGAGTTCAAAATTAACATATCTTAAAGGCTGTAAAAAATACATTCTTTAAATTAATGTCATTTAAGGATTTTTCTTTTCCTACAATGGATAGTCATTTCTACATTCTCTATTTCTTGTTGAGTCTTCCTTCTCTGTCTCTTGTATTCTGCAGACACTGTAGAAGATGAAATGGAAATGGCCACAGTACGACATAGACCTGAAGCTCTTGAGCTGCTGGAAGCACAGAGTAAATTCACAAAGAAGGAACTTCAGATCTTATATAGAGGTTTCAAGAATGTAAGCACTTCATTTTTCAATTAACATGATAGGCCAATGCAGTATCAGCAGTTTTAGAACAACTGGCAACAGAGATTGTAGGATTCAGTATTTAAACGCTGCATGCCTGATCAAGTGTGGAAACAATCAATCTGCAACAATTGGGCTGTTTAATGGCTGAAAGATACAGACAGAAATCATCCAGAAGATAATATTATAAGTTAGTAAAGTAGGACTATACAAGGACAGATTGTGTTGGGGCTGTTTGGCAAAAGCTGAAATAATGGGAGAGAAAATTAGTCATGAAACGTTCGGTCGTTTAGAGGAAAGATTTTGATTTTTTTTGTACTGGATAGTTATCACAGGATGCAATTGGCTAAAACTACACTAGAGGAATTTTTTGTTAGGTGGACAGCAGTGGATGACTTGTTTTTTTTCCTAGCTCTACCAGTCTATGAATTTGTCAGATCCCTTTATCGGGAGTCATTATTGGTGATTTATTGCTGATATGTGTCTTATCAACATTCCCTATATTTTCAACTGGGTAGGATCCCCACTGAGGGCTATAGTCCATGGATACAATCTGCCTCCTTTGCCAATGTGTATTTGCTGTCCTGTGCCTCTGGGCTTGATGCTAGCATGTGAGGTTCCCATAGCTAGAACTGCAAAGAAATATGGCATAAAAAGATTTATTAATAACTAAGTTTTATTAATTTCTATACTAAACATGACTCTTTACCAAAAGTGAGACATGCCCTGATGTCATATATATATAGTGATGAACACTGTACACAAGAAAAACTGCTTTATCAAAAAGAAAAAAAAGAAAAAAATATTCTGTTTTATTCTATTTTTCATCTGATTAACACTTTTATAAAATATTACATGCAATTAACATTACATAGAAAATATTTAATATTAAAAATTTTGAATAACAACAATTTTCCAAATCATCAGATTGTAATATTAGCCTATGAAGTCAGTTTTGAGTACTGCAACTGCGCAGTTACTAAGTCTCCTGCTGAGCTAGTAGGTAAATTGCATGATAATTGTCTTTATCACCTTTGGATTTAGTTTTTGTTTTGCCCTTGCATAAGGGCCTTCATCTTGCCCTTGGAATTTACTACTTAAATGAATTTGTGTAAAAAAGTATTATAAGGCTAAAGTACAGTGATACAGTGAAGCTTAACTATGGAATCAGAGAAAAGATTTTTAATAGCTTGTAGAAGAAGAAGTGTAAATTGTACAGAATTACAGATGATCTATTCTTAGACATCATGTATTTTGTAGTGAAAGCAAGCTGTGCAAAGGGATATTTTAAAACAACATTTTTATTGAAATCTCACAACGCAAGTAAAATATATAGTCACTTAATGTGTCCTGGCTATACATCATCCCCATTTCCAGAAGGTATATAATGTTGGCATGTTAGTGATTAACAGTGATTGCTCTTAAAAGCTTTTCATTTCCTCAGGGTACCAGAGAACATTCCCCTGTTAATGACAGCATTCTCAAGGTATTTCAAATCATGAGTTAATGTCCCTAATTATCTAAGGCAAAAAGGTAAAAGTATAGTGGATAAAATACACCTTCTGTCTGTTTCTCTGGAATCATTATTTTTGAGTGCCTCAGAAATAAAGGACCTTGATGTTTCTCTGCATAAAATGAGGGATGGAAAAAGAGAATATGTTATAAGGAAGTATTTTAATTGATTGCTGTTATACAGTTATATATTCCAGAAAGAATGCCAGCTCTTCATATGCTTCTGTGTTCTAGGATGTATTGCTTACATAAAAAGGTTTTGATAGTAATATATTTTATACAAGTGTTTCATTTTTTTATCAGCACGTGGTAATTCAAGACATGCAAATATAAATATCTGACTATTTAGAGCTAATGAACACAAAATTCAGATTTTTTGTTTAATGCAATTGCAAATTTATCAATTATTTTCAAAAATGTTGTAAAACATGTCCAGGGTTGGTGACTGTTATAAATCAGTTTAAAGCAGAAGTCTTACTTAACCCAAGCTTTAAACTTCAGAAATGAAGGGTTACAAATCTTTCAGATGAGTTGGGGTTTATTTTGTTTCTCATATTTGTCTGTTTCTACTGCAAAATTTGCAGTTTTCTATTTTTGCAGTTCCCTAATCTCTTCAGAGAGTGGTTAGGTCTTGTCTCCTCAGCTCTGTGAACAGCTTGTCTATGTAGGTTCATTTTCTTGTCACCTATCTAGGTTTTACCAAAAACAGTTTGGGCAATTTTGGTAGATACTGATATAGGATGGAATTACAGTGCCTCTCATGGCTGTGCTTAAATGATCTCCCCCCACAAAGATCATTGCCTCTGTCTGTCATAGGCTACCTCTCTTCTCACTCTCCTTCTTTTAATATCCATCTGAATGCTATCCTGCCAATATTTTCACCCCATGTGCTTTATCTTTGTTCTTCATGCATTGATATATGCTGAGGGTCATCCACCTGGAAAATAGCTTGGCAGACCTGGAGATGTTGGTGGAAAGGCTGAGAAAGATGATTTTCTCCCTATATTCAACACTGGTGAGACCACACCTGGATTGCTCTTTCCAGTTCAGGGCTGTTTCTCAGTTCAGCATGAGACAGAAACATACTGGAGAAAGTCCAGCGGAGGCCCACAAAGATGATGACAGGACTGGAGAATCTATCATGTGAGGAAAAGCTGAGAGATTTGGGACTGTTCTGAGAAGAGAAGGCTTGGAGAGGATTTAACAGTGTCTATAAGCACCTGAAGGGAAGTTGCAAAGAAGATAGAGACAGGCTCTTTTCACTGGTGCCCAGTGCTAGGGTGAGAGGCAGTGATCAGAAACTGGAACATAAGGGGCTGTGTCTGAACATTGGGAAGTGCTTCTCTACTGTGTGGGTAACTGAGCACTGGCACAGGTTGCCCAGAGTTGTTTGAAGAGTCTCCATCATTGGAGACTCCAGATGACCTCCAGAGGGGTCCCTGTCAACCTCAGCCACTCTGTGCTTTTTGATAATCTGCTTAACCATTCTTCTAGGGTAGAAAATCCATTGAAAGATTTAATGAAACATACAGGCATACATATTTAACATGATACTGTCAAAATGTGCAAATCCGACCTCTCCACTTTATGCTTTTCATTTGATGTTTGCCTGCCTTACCATCTCTTCAACAATATAACTATATAAAACAAAACAAAACAAAAAAGATATGAATGTAAGTTTAAATTAAGGCATGGATTTAAATAGTTGTAGCTCTATTGGTATTATGCTCTAAATAAATTAGACTAAATTTATATCCCATAGAACAGTAGAATCAGCATTTCATGGACAGTGGCTCAAGAGAGCTGTCATGCAGAGCTGGGGTCCTAAAGGCAGCATAGATAACATCACCTAGCATAGTTATTATATGTACTTTGATTAATTCAACAGAATTTTGCACTGGGTAATCCAATGCACACATTTTTTATGGTCCATAGTTGTATACCTCTAATAAATTATAAAATAATTATTGCTATTTCATCACTTAATACATGTATGTGGAATCATTGTGTAAGAGTAAAGATAGTTCTACTATTTCAGTTAAAGTAGTTACTACTTGTTATTTTACCAGTAAACATTACTATTTTCAGGCACTGATCTCCTCTCTATGAATTCTCAGATTACCTACCTCTTTACAGAATGAAAAGACAGCAACAATCTCCTTAGAGAGAGCCTAAAAACCACAAGACTTTAAATACCTAAGCTGTAATACTACCAGGAGATAGAGTATCTCAAATATTAATGATCAAAATGAAAATAAAAAATCAAGATACAGAAAGGATGAGACTCCCTAATACATACTATAGTGAGAGTAGATATAATTTCATAACGGACATTTCCTCCTGAAGAACTTTAATATCTCTATATTATAATGTTTAGTGCTGTAGATGTGTCAGCAAGTAAAGAATAAGAAAATTCACATCCCTTTCTGTGTATTTTCCACAGACTTTCTAGTATGCACATTTTTCCTCTGTCTTTATGCAAGCATGGCAGGAGGAAACAGGTCCCACTCATGATAAAATAAAACAACTGATGAAATACAGGAAAAGCAGCTCTACCTCTGCCTCAGTATACTGTTTTCAACAGTGACAAATAAAGGAAAGTGGAAGGATAAAGGAAGTTTAGAGTTATAAATCCCCTAAAATACTGTTCTGTCACCTGGCATTCTGCTACTAAAGTATTTCCTATGATGAAGGTTATAGCTGCATCTTTTTATTTTACATTCTTTAACCAAAATTAGGTCTATACCATAATTACGTTTTCTCTGAAAAATAATACACACATATTTCAAGCCTTTTGCTTTTATTTTAATAAGATATCTATAGCATTTCTGCTATGAAAACCATTGCTTTTAGATATTAATTATTTCACACATCTCAATCACATGTATTACTAAGTTTCTTCTATACTATCCTCAAAAATGATCTTAACGGAAGTCCTAAGCCCTCCCCAAGCTCAAAAGGTTGTCCTTCACACTCTGGTTTTACAATGTTCTTGCACTTTTGTTGATGAATTGTTTCTCAGCTGCCATCACAGTTGGACCTCTCCATTTTGTATTTGGCTTCCTGTCATCCCGTTTCATGTAAATTGAAATTGTGATTGCTGCAGTCATTAACCTTTCAAACCAGTGTCTCTGTGGCAGACCTAGTACAAGTGGTACTTCACAATAAATTGCACAGACTATCAAGAATGCACTCAACATGTGGTCCTTCTTTCTCTTTTGTCCATTGATAGGTCTCTCACAGTTTTAAAAATGTCCCTGAGCTATGGCACATTTCCATTTTAAAAATACTTAGGAAATGCTTTTGTTGCACAAAAGATGCTCCTGTTCTAAACCTAAATGTTAATGATCTTTTAATTTTAGTTGATTATTCTCATCAAAAATCTATAGAACATTGCGTTGGGAAACTATTAGGCTTTCCTGGATGTGAAAACATATTTTGATGAACATTTATCTTACCCATCTGTGTATTAGAGAAAGTATAAATCGTAATTTTGAATGTATAAAAATGTCCCTGAATACTTACTGTAGCTTTAAACAGGCAGCTTTATATTTGTGACATTCATTGGGAAAACAATATTTCTAAGATACTCTTCTTTCTTATTACTGTTAGTAAATGAGGCAAACGAGAATAACAAAATAGCTCTGATAATATTACACTCAAAGATGGGTTCTTCCCATCATGCTATGCATACATGTACACTTAAATGCATAACTCAAAATATGCTAATTTATTCAAAGATTTTCGGTTTCAATTAGCATTGTAATACTTTGTATTGCATTTGTGACTCTCAGGCAGCTTAATGACAGCTCATTTTTTAGGTTGTAACACTCATTTATTGATTGTGTAGAGCATTAAAGAGTTTGTGTGATAAGGTACAACTATTCTCATTGACCTTTTCAGAAAAATTCCTTCTCTTTTGTTTGTTCATCTGCTAGCATCTTAGAAAAAATAAGTGAGAAAAAGCACTTTTTTGTTGTTTGTTTTAATGTAAAAGAGTATATTTCCGATCTATTGAGGAGGAAATAAAAGCATAAGGTTCATGTCCGCTGAGGTTAACCACCTAAGGTTAACCATCTAATGTATATGTAAATACCCAACTGTAAAAATATTTATAGGATATTTTTTATATGTTTGACTAGGTGACCTTTAGAGGCCTCTTCAAGTGAACAATTCTATCAGTTTTTTATCTGAACTGTCCACATTCATGCTGGATGAGTAATTTAATGCATAAGATTAGCTAATAGTTTGAAACTAATTTCCATTTCTGCATTCTATATGTCAACCTAATTCCCTCAAAACCCCAATGCACGTACAGTGTGAATTTTGACATTCTTAGCAGGAAAAAGTCTCCCCAGTAAATAAAATCTGTATAAATACTTACTTTGGTGCTCATGTTTGATATTACTTTTTGTATCTATGTAGTGTTCGTATTCTGTCATTAAAAATCAATTTTAACATTGTTGAGATAGCATCTTTTATCATCATATTAGTAAAACATAAAATTCAAAGTTTTGATGCTGATCTTAAATCCCAAGCTCTAGACCTCATATGATTAGTGTTCATATTATGTATTTAAAGCCCTCTAAAAGGCACAAGGCCCAGTGGTATGGTCTAGAAAGGTTAAGTTTAACATCAGCTCCCACTACAGTCAGTTTTTTCAAAGGTAGAGCCCATGAACTGTATTTAAGAAAGCCTTCAGGCTGCCAAGGAAGTCATTTAGGTTGGCTGCTAAAAGATGTCAGATACAAATATTTATCTGAATTTATATCCTTCTCCAAAGCTTGTAAGTCAGATCAAGCACCTTCATGAGCTAAAGTAATGTGCTGAGACCAGGTGCCCAAAATAACAACGTAGTTTCATCTGCATCTCATATAACAACCTGATAATTAGAGCATCTTTCCATGTAGGAAGAGTTTAAAAAGTGAATGAAAAATTACACTTTTGTTAAAAGTAACTGAGATTTAAGAGAGAAAAATTAGTAATAACACTGAATAAAAATCATTTTAATCGAAAAATTATTCCTCTACTTTTTTTTTTTTTTTTTTTTTTTTTGTGTGTGTGTGTGTTAAATATTTGAGGATGAAGGTTGTATAGATATATGCTGTGTATTTTGCAGTATAAGTGTTATCTTGTGCAAAAACTGAAATACCTCAATGTAGTTTTGAAGGTACTGAAGTTAACATTTTCAGACTGGCTTAATCTTTCATATATACTTGACGTTCTGAGAACACTAAATGTATTTGTCTTGCTTGTCATAACTGGAACTCACTTGGTAAGAAAAGAAGTATGACAAAAGTGTCCAATGCAGAGATGACTTTTATCTTTATAGCTATTCTGTTTGCACATAGAGCTCTGCTCTATGACTAATGGAGAAGTACACTTCTGTCTTCCACTTTTGTCTTGCAGATTCCAAGATAATCAGTGTCTTGATTAGAATTTGTTTTGTGCAAATGAAAAAAGTGTCCTGTATTTGCCAGGCACTAAAAGCTGATAGGTGTTCTACTGTAAGAGAAAAGGGGGGAGGAGGGGGCAGGAAGGGAAGAGATGTATAAAGTTTGAATACCTGGATGATGAATCAAATAGATTTGGGATGTCTCTTCTATTTTTCTTGCTTCTTTAATTAGCATTAAATTAATTAGCACCTGTTCAAAGGCACAAGAAGGGGGAAAGGCAACATAATCTTCTTGTCATAGAATCACAAAATACTTTGGGTTCAAAGGGACCTTAAAGGTCATCTAATTCCAACCCTGCTTCCACAGGCAGGCATACCTTCCACAAGATCAAGCTGCCTAAAGCCCCATTCAACCTGGCCTTGAACACTGACACAGAAGGTTTCACAAAAGGTGTAACAGTTTAGCTTGGATCAGTTGTCTCTGAGTTATGATTTTCCCATCTCACAGAGGCAATAGGATGTCTTCATTTCATTGTGATCCCTTTCAGTTGTACACTGAATTCATGTGCTTGTACTGTAATGAATTAATGTGGATTCAAGACCAAAGCAGCCAAAGAGAGAGAGTGTGGAAAACAAAACAAAAACAAAAACAAAAAACAAACAAACAAACAAACAAACAAACAAAAAGAGCATGAGGGATGAGGACACTAGTACAAAAGAATATTGCCCCTCACGTTGGTTCTCAAGAGGTTGTTGCCCTTGAAGATGGCTTAGAGCTTAAACAGACTTTTCAGCCTCCCTCCACTGAGTCCTAGGAAAGGAATGATTTCATCTCACCACCAGCAGCCAGTGTACTTTCAGACAGGCGTCTTGTACAGTAGAAGGTAACTGCTGCAAACTTGTGCATTGTGCTGAAACTTTTTGTAGAGGTGCTGATGCCTTCACTAACAACAGCATTGTGGACATGAAGAGAGTGTATATGCAAAGGAACACCAACAACTCCTCTTTTCAAGTAGACTCAGTGATGACATCTGGAAGGTAGGTTTGTGTCTCATGCTTTTAACAAATTTAATAGCATTGTTAAATTTGTTATATAGGAACGCCAATAAAACATAATAAAATAAAGGAAGTTCTGAATCTTACTATAAAATCAGATAGTAATAATTCAAACTGAAAATTAATATCTACCCCTGCTAGAAAACTACCTTGTCTTGCTCAGCTGGAAGAATCTAAATAGTAGAAAAGAGCATAACGAAACTCCAAGGAAGTAAACCTACAAGCTGGATAGCATATCTGCTGTCACAAAACAGTTCTGTAAATTATCTTTTGCTATCCAGGGATAGTTATTGAAGATGTGTATAATGCTCATAGCCCTTTTTATTTATTTATTTATTTATTTATCTTTACTAACATTTTTATTTACCAGTTGTGGCTTCAGATCATTTGTTTTCTCAGTTTTAGATGACTGAAGAAAGACTTAACAAAATAAATAAATAATAACTTGCCAGGGTAGAAGTTTGCAACTATGTTTTGAAAGCACTCGTATTCATACTAGTGCTTTAGAGGGAACTTTTCTATATTTCAAACAAGGTTCTGTAAAAATCTTTTAACAAACTCAGCAATAAGTAATGCCTACATTCATTGTATATTTCCTTCAAGAGTTAGGAGAAACTTGAAACTCTTCAAATATGAGTAAAAATAATTTGGAGGTAGAGAGTTTGACAGACCAAGTGTATAGATGTCAGTCATCACAGATTTACAGACCTTAATGCGTTCAGTGGATATACTCATTTCAATTAGTCTCACAGTTGCTGGCAAAGAGTGAAATCTTCTTTTTGAAAGTTAATAATGAACTCAGTCCCTACACTTCTATTCATTTCATGACTTACTGCTGTTCATGGAGATACTTCATGTTGTGTTCACTAGGGAAAAACTGTCATCTAGCACACCAAAGACTGTCTTCATAATCGCGATTGCTTACTTCTGAGTTATCTCTGAAAATGTAGGTCCTAAGTCGGTAATAAACCATATAAAAAGAGCATGATTTTAAACACCCTATATCAATAGCAGTGCAGAATATGTGGAATGTGTGGAAAGTGCAGAATGTGTGGAATACCTCTAAAGTTCTTCTTTATTCCAAACAAGAGTCTTTTTTAATATATTTTTGTGAGATCGCATTGCTCTTTGTGCTTCACACACACACACACACCTCCTATTTGAAACTGGCAATACCCTTTCCTGTGGCTGAGTGCTCTGGTATTCTCAATGGAGCTCACCATAAGGCATAACATCGGTCATGCCAGGCTGACACTTTATGTGCAGTATATACCTTCTGCTCTGCTAGCCAGCTGCTTAACAAAAAGCAGCTACCAGCAAAGCTTTTTTCTGCCATAGAGCTTTCATGTGGATACAAAGAATATAAATGTTTATGTACTGGAATATGACTGGAAAAATATCTTTTGGCTACAGCTCACTGCAGCTATTTTTTGCTGCATCTGGACTGTGATACAAAGCTTGTTACTTGAGTTACACTAAATTATTGGATTAATGTTTCTGCATCATCACTAATATTAGAGATGTAAAATTTGGTGCAATGCACCAGTGAGAATGTTGTTATTTAAAAATGTAGCAAGGAGACATCTCTTATTCTTTTTTCTTCTACCTGCCCCCTTTTCTTCATGAATGGGGATGAGTCGTAACTGTAACATCTACAAACAAAGTTCTAGTGAACGAATTTTTCAGCTGAGAAAACAGTGTTCAAAAGCCTCTATTCAAATTTCTTGCTACTGGCTTTCTTCTTTCCAAATAGTTTTTTTTTTATATATATATATAAAACAAGATAATTCAGTATTAAATCCTGCACCAAGTTATCTCCCTGTTAAAATGCAATTCAGGGACTCTGATTGGACACAAATGTTTTTAAATGAGCACGCTAAGCCTGCAAAATAAGAGAACAGGGAAAAAACACATGTTCTGGATGGTGCAGTTCAACCATTTGGGCCCTGATTACTTCAAAACTTTACAGATAATTTATTTGTTTGTTTGTTTGTTTGTTGTGCTGAACTCATGGATCTGTTCTGTGTGCCAGAAATTTCCAAATAATTTTGAATCTTTATCATTTCTGTCTGTTTAAATTCCTCGTCAATTTTTACCAAACCAACAATGTCTAGTCTTTGCCAGAAAGCAATGAAACCTTCACAAGTCTTTTTTTTTTTTTTCACAGAAGTAATTTTTTATAAGAAATTAAAAAAATATATATTTGATCTACATCTGTCCTAAAAATAGACAGCAATAAATCTTCAAATAAAACAGTAAATCACAAATGCCAAAGCATCAGGGTCAAGTTTTGTAGTGCCATGGAAGAATATCACATGTCATGGACCAACCTGCCTCTACATTTGAGGAAAGTCTGAAATCCAGTTTCTAGCAGATCCAACATTCAGCTTGGATCAGCTGGACATTTGTGCGTATTATATTATCAGATTATGTGAATGATTCTCATGTTAACTTTCAAGAAAGGGAATTTATTCAACCCAATCAATTCCATTGTGAAATATAGTTGAAAAACTTTGGGTACAGTGAATGTAACAGAAGAAATAGAAACCAATAATGCAGAAGACAGAGTGATTCAGTAAACACAGCATGAAGCTACAAATCTAAAAACACTAGCATTTTGGCTCTCCAGCTGGCTTATTAACTGCCATGCACCTTTAAAACCCTAACTACCACACTAAAAAGCCTTCTGGGTTGCAAGAGCACATTATATTAGTACTTCACTGCCTGCATGGGCTCCACATTGACAACTGGCTAATTTAATGTCTCTGCTCTGACAGCCAAAACCTTTTAGTGTCCCTGGCTATCTGAGAGATTGCTTCTCAGCCTTTGATCAAAGCTTCCTCAAACACACCCTGGGAACAAAGTGGGGAGCAGCAGTAGGGAGGCTGTTGACTGTGGGAAACTGAACTTTCCCAGGAGCTGGAGACAGCAAAGTTCATCCTTAGAGGAGAGAAAAATGAAGGCAGAATTCCTCTGCACTAAGAGTGAAATGTGTGTTCTGTGGGCAGTATATTTGAGCAATGAACACGCTCCATGACCAAGCTCCATATCTATCAACTGGAAACAACAGTAACCTTATGTCTGAAAAACAAAACAAAAAAAACAAAACACACAACTGATCTAAAAAACACTCCACGTGGTATTTCTAATGGTGATTTACTTGCTCCATTTACCATTTCCAACATGCACCAGCATTACTGTGGCCTCACAAAAACCATGTGTCAAGAATAATTTTTATAAGTGAACCTGCAGTAGCTGGATATAACACTATTTGTCTTTGGTCAGCTATTTACCAGCAGTTGTAGATATCAACAGGCATGTGATTGTGCTTGAGATCATATTTATCAGCAGCAACCAATGGACCAAAGGTGAAGAGGAAATGTACTGTCCAGGCTACTGAGCTTTGGATCAATATTCAGCTTTTGCATATTTGGATCAATACGCAACTTTGGACCTTATTGCAGCTTTTCAATACTTAAAGGGGGCTTATAAAATAGAAGGAAAGCGAACTTTTGTTCAGCCAGACAATGGGGTAAAGGACAGGAGGTAATGAAGACAAGGAGTAATGATTTTAAACTTAAAGAAAGGAGATTTAGATTAGATAATAGGAGGAAATTCTTCACTCAGAAGGTTCTGAGGCACTGGCACAGGTTGCCCAGAGAAGCTGTGGATGCCCCCTCCCTGGAGGTGTTCAAAACCAGATTGGATGCGGCCCTGGGCAACCTGGTCTAGTGGTTGGCATCCTTGCCCATGGCAGGCAGGTTGGGTCCCTTCCTTTGGATCCCTTCCAACCCAAGCCATTCCATGATTCTATGAAATCCAGGTTCAATAACTAACTTCCATGGTATCCCATTGAACAATCCAGTTCACCTCACATTCTTTTTTTTATTTTTTTTTTCCCACCTCTTTCCAAAGTTTTTAGGACAAAAGCTCTTAGTATTTCTCCAGATCCAGAATAATGAATCATCAGTAAAAATCACAGCAAAGTGGGTGATTCATTACTATTAATGAATTTTTAAACCAGCAATGCTTGTTACTTTCCTCCTGAACAAGACAGAAAAGAGTGGCACAGCATAAAACAACAGAGATATTCAAGCAAATGCAAAATTAAATTCATCTTGACACCAAAGAGTAATGAAAGATTTGATTAGCTGTGTTTAACAACCCCTACAGATAATTCTGTATACTTGTAACATTTAGCTCCTGAATTTATAATTTTATTCTTCTAGAATAAAAAAACCTGCCTATTTTAAAGTCAATGGCAAATCTTCCTTGACTTTAGTGGAGTATGCCTAAGTGTGATGAAGATTTTTTTTTTTAATTTCTTCATGTGTTTTTCACTATAAGAATGTCTTCTCAGGGGACTCCAGAGCTGTAGATAGAAAAGTGGCTGTTACTCTTTTGTTGGGATGATTTGTCCTTCACTGCTTTATCTGTCTGTGATGAAAAGAACCCCACATTCTTTCAGTCTGTCAGACACCCATAATTTAGTGGTAATTGGCTCTAAAATCTTCCATTCTAGTCCCAGGGGAAGATATGCCCATGAGGCAACACCCACATGTAGTCTAATTCTATTTTTATTTTTTGTAACCATTAGATAAACAAGTACCTGTTCCTGTTGCCCCTTGCTGGAAAAAGTATGATCCTTGTACTGGTTTCTTTAGAATATTTATTTCTTTCATGACAGACTACACGTCAAGATATTGCCTCAGTTCAAGTGGGAGCAAGCTGGGCTTCTTCAGAGTTCTCAGTTATTAAACAGAAGACCTGCAAACAAGATGCCTTCTGCATTCAGATTGCCTTGGAGCAGCAGCTTTTGGGAAACCTCAGGGCCCTCTAGAAAGTTTTCCTCCATCTCCCAGCAAAGATGTAATTAGGATCCTAACACTGAAACCCATCTCTTTTCAATTAGCATTACTGTTTCACCACTAAACACACCAGGATATAAGCTTATGCTCAGGGATTAATTATTTTTTCTTTCTTATCTTTAAGAAGCATAGTTCTTCAGATTTGACTCTCATAATCATCCCTCAGACTTGATAAAATAACAACACTGAATTTAATTTCCAAAAAATCCATTGCATTTCCAGTACTGTTGAAAAAATGAAATCAAGTCATACAGCATCTGCTCCACTGCACCAAAGTTGTAGTACTATCGCTTGTAATGGAGTCCAAGCTGTAAAAGTATTTATTTATTTATTTATTTATTATTTTGTTCTGCAGAACAACTGTAGAAGCTGCAGCTATGGAAAGGAGGAAAGTTTTATGGTTTTATGTGCCTTAAACTTGGCAGGTTTTGCAAGAAGTTTTTATGCCAAACAATTTCATCCTCAATGAATCTCCTAAAAGACCGATACCAGTATGAGAAATGAAATCTCTCTTAGGCCTACCCTGTACAACACATAACTCTATTTCAGATATATCTGATTCTCTAGTTATCTTTTTCATTTTTCTGTTCTAACTGGGACATCTCCAGCTTCTTTTATATTTTTTCTAAGCTGTTTGTTTTCGCAAAAATATCCCAGCAAATATCCATCACCATTTATTTAGGTTTATCTCAGCATTCAATTCCAGTGATGTGACTTGACAAATTTTAGAAAGGCTACCAAAAAAAAAAATGTATCGAGCATCTAACTATGAGACAGTGGAGTCGTCAGAACAATCTAGGGGAGACTGATTTATGTAGCTTACTAAGATTTTTTGCTGTGTTAAAAATGTTATTAGTTTATATTTCTGACTAAACTTTAAATTGCATTCTGATGTTTTTCTCATGTCTTTTACTGAATTATAGAAACAATATCTCATCTGTAAGTAGCAATGCTACATCTTTCCCTGTCTTATGGAGCTGTTCATTCCTCTTTTTCAAAAGCATTTAGATTCATGTCCCAGAGCCTTGCCATGAAGCCTACTCTGGTTCTTCTATGATTACCATGAACAGCACCGCTCTACTAATCAGGTGTCTTCGTACCATGGACCTATGCTCTAGGGATGACCTCTTTGGGTAACAGAATAAAGGAAATGTAGGTGTGGTGTGCGGCAGGTTGGACAAGTGCACGTGATTATTGTGTGACATGGAACACATGGCAGACACTGAAAGCCAAAGCCTCCAGGACAAGGTACAATGCCCTCACATTGTGAATTGGGAAGAAGCATTTCTTCCTGTGGACCACATGCATCTCAAACACAGAAGCTTCACATATTTCACTGCCCTGTGATAGTGCCTGATTTTCACCACTCTACTTGGTGAAACAGGTCTTATTTATGCCAACTTCAAGACCAGTTTTGTAAACATTTATGTAGGTAAGCAATTCTGTTCTTATGTTTGTAATGCTGGGGCTCTTCTGCAAGAGATTGTTGGTAGCAGAGAAAGCAAAAACCTTTGTTAAAGGATAAATGTATTACTATATGTAATATAAATAATGAATACAATGTTTGATTTCCAGTTCCTAACTCCCCCTTGACTTTCATGCGCTTTGCCATTTCTGCAAGCTGACAGGATCCTGTAGGAACTGAAAATCCTCAGTGTTTTTCATCATAGCTAGCACTAACCAAATATTGATCTGTCTGCCTTTATCACTGCATGTCCTTAAAAGAAAAAAAGAACTACCACTCTGAAAAATACTGAAACAATTAATTTGGAGCCAAATGTCTTGCATGCAGATGTGTCACAGGAATGCAAAACCCAGTGTTCTTATTTCATGATTAAAATAGTGTCAGCACTTAGTATCAACCACTGACTCTAACAAAGGAACAACAACAGAAACAGAGTTTTAAACAAAATATAGTTCTAACCCCAGCATACTGAGGTTGCTTCATAAATATTTTGTGCTACAATCAGGCTCATTTTCAGTAATGATTATAAAATATTAGTAATCATGATAGATTGTGCCAGTCTGCCAACATGAGAGCTTCAGACCCTTTAGCAGAAAGTTGTTTGTACAGATTCATCCTCCATACATTTTCCAATCTCTAAGACTACAAGGAGCACCAACAAAAGCATCAACTGAGATCCTAAATTCTATCTAAATTCTATTCTTTCTCTCTCTCGTGTAAGACACATAAAATAATGGCCTCCATGGTTTCAAAGTAGGAAATTGGTCTATACTTTGACAAAGGGGCTGGTGACATCCTTCATCCCATTCAAGTATATTACTTGATGAGGTTTAAGGGAGTGCAACCTGGGTGACTAGCATTGGCTGGTGAGGTCCTATTTCTCCTGCTCTCACCTGAGAACTCAGCTGATTTGAAGGGACTTGATAAAACTGCTTACACAAGAATGAATGAAACGCAGCACCAGGCTAAATACAGCTTGTCCCAAGAGTGAAAGTACTTTGCCTTTGCCAGGTATTTACAACAAACTGCACCACTAAGTATATGAAGCATGGGTTCTGCTACATTTAATTTAATTATAGCTCCTGCCTATGTGTGAAGTCAGGATTGTAAAATGCCCTCCTGTAGTGACAAGCAAGGCCAGAAACAGTAAGCACCTTTCAGATGCCAGGGACTCATCTATAAAGTTTTTGTGTGTCAGGCTTTGGGGTGAGCTTTTAAGTTCAAAGCTTTAGTCATGTTGTTTACTGTTGTTTTACTGCCAGTGCTAATAATAGGAAACTAAAAATTACAGTGGTTAGCAGGCACCACTAAATAAAGAGCAGCACTGATTAAAAGCTCTGCTGGCATCTAGCCCACTGCATGGGAGAAGCAGCCAAAACGTTGATTGTTATTTACAGTGTGAAGTCACACATGCTGGATGTGAGCCAGTTCCTCCATTTCTGCTTGTTTTCCTCTGGAACTGCCGTAGTAAGCAGGGGGTGGGGAGAGGCCTGTGTTTGTTAAAGACACCTTCAGAGGGTGCTTCAGACCCTCGTACATCTTTACTGTGCCATTGGGAAGCATTATCATACTTCTTATGCAGATGGCTAAATTCAAACAAGAGGCATTGAGTTTCACCTGATGAGAACAGGTAAACAGAGTTCTTGAACAGAGTTCTTATATGTGTTTCATCAATGGATGTCAATGGGGACTGATTTGATCAGTCAGATCATATTGGGTGCTCTCAAGTCCACTGGTTTCCATGAGTTGTAGGGTGTTGCTACTGAGCAACAAAAAGTTTGCAGCATACATGAAAGAAAAGGTAATTCAACAACCCGTGATGTTATCCTAATGAGCCATTAGCTAAATTCTACTGCACTTTAGATCAGGGAGGAAAAATTGAAAGGAAGGATATCCCTTTAGACCCAATAATCAGGGCACTCCATTTGGGAATGACTCCTGGATTCCAGCTCCTCCTGCAAAAACGGCTTATGCTTTATACCTGTAACCATAAATAGGCAAATCCACAGAAAGGATTTAGAGCAGGGATCATGACAAAAGACTGAGATAATCATCCTTTATAATTTCACACACAAAAAAACACCCTTTTCAATTTCATCAACACATTTCAGCATTCATTGCTGTTTATCCATGATGTAGCATTTTTCTATATGGTTGCACTGAAGTTATTTTCAAAAATGTAAAACAAGAATTGTTTCAATAAAGAAAAGGATCTGTGAAGGCACTTTTTTTTTTCTTCTTTTTTATAACCTACATCTGAGAAAAATAAGATGAGAAATCTAATCAGAAAAAAAAAAAAATCAACCAAGAGCTAATTCAGTTTCAATAGGCAGGAGGTTAAATTAATAGCTGTCCTTTTCCTGATAACACAAAAAGTAGAAGTGATAATTGAAATTAAAAACACCAGTGGTTTTCAATGTAATTGAATTGAGCACAAGTTATTCATTAGAGAAAATGAGTGAAAATCCATCACACTAGAGAGAGGTCATTACAAACATACTCATTCATATATATACCATATTGTTGTACATACTGAGGATAATATTCCACAGATGAAAAGAATAATAATTCTGGCCATAGAAATATTTTTTTTCATAAGAGCAATTTCAGGAAGTGTAATAAAGAATGACTTGGAAACAAAAAAAAAAAAAAAAAAATAAAAAATAGTGTTTTAGACTTGTAAAATTCCTATTTTTTGAGAATATTCATTTGTATTGCACATATTAACATATCGGGTCTTTCAGCACTCCTACAAAGCAGGAAAGGCTTCAATTAATCTTCATTTTAATCCAGGAAGTATTTTGAGAACAAAAACTATATGAAATTCCTTCAGCTATAACAGTGTTTTAACTACACTTTGTCCTATACTTTGTTTTATTTTAAACAGACATAGTGCAATTAGGGAATGTGAATTATGTTCAGCCAGGAAAAAGTCCTTGGATGAGTCTGGTGTTTCTGGCATACCCAGATACACACTATCTTGACAGGTTTTTATTTATCAGTAATAATAACGTTAATAATTCATTTATTAAAATAAATAAAATTTTAAAATGTTAGAACACCTAGCAAAATATTTTCATTATTCAATGAAATATGAAAATTGATTAGAGTAAATATTCTGAGTTGTTTAAAGAATCATTTTCTCAGAAAATTAACTGATGCTCTCTTTATGGGTATGAATAAGAAGACACCTATCTGTTGGATTGAACAGCAGGTAGCCCAGCTGTTAAACCAGTGTAAGAGGATTGAAAACTACAGAGGGGACTCCTTTGTCTGGCAGAAGGAAGGAAATGACACTTTCTTATTTACACTGAGGGTCTTTTTTGTCTTTAGTATGAGATAAAACTATTTATACAACTTGCCAGTCTCAGCTGTATGGTTTCACCTGCACAGATCAGCCCCAGGAAACAAAACAAAACAAACAAACAAACAAAACAACAACAACAACAAAAAAAAACAACACAATTTCTTTGCACCTCTGTGGTTGCCACAACCAATTAGGAAGCCTCCAACACATGTTCATTCTCTGCTATGACCCCTTTTGCTGCAGCCTACCTCTGCTCATCTCTCCATGGCAATGACTTGGAAAGCAAACAGCCTTTTCTACCTTAGTATAGAAAAGCTTTTTCTGCAATAATAGATAGTACTTAAACAGTTTTGTGTGTAGGTTAGCAGCAAGTGCTGGAGTTCTGTGTTCCCTGGCGTATAAGTGTTGCCGGATGTCAGAAAAACACTTTTTTTAAAATTTTTCTTTCCCCTTGGTAGTTAACAGTATTTCCCTAAAAAACTTTTCAGAAGAAAGACATCTGAGGTCTGGACTTGGTCCATCATATCATAAACCTGACCAGACCCTAAAATCATAGCTGTAAAATAGAATAAAAACAATTCTCATCCTTTGTGAGGAATTTGAGATGTCATCCTGCCTATCACCCCCAGTCCTTTGACCATCTAGGTTTTATAGCAGGGAAATAGCAAAGCTCAAGAGGAACACAGAGGATGGGGGAAAAATATAATTGCCTGATCAAAAGAACCAAAGTAGGTATCTCTTCTACAGTCAGTGCAATTATCTCATACACATGTTGATTTCCTAAAATCTTCCTCAAAGCTCCCACTCGATGTGGAAGTGTTGAATGATAAATCAATACAAAGGAAATTAGATGTCATTCATCTAATTTCAAAAAGAGGAGCCAAAATACTGACAATACTGCACTTCAGAAGACTCTAGTTCAAAGAAGCTGTTTCAGAGAAATGATGCTCTATAATAGATAGGGTTTCTTTTAATCCATAGAAGTAACCCCTCGAAATGTTACTAACCCTTAATGCACAATACTTTGCTTATAGTTCAATCTCCATGAATTCATTTCTCTCTCTTAGAGGTATCTGACTGTGGCACGAAAACTGCTGCTCCCTTCACCCCACTTTATTTTTTTCTGTTACTGCTTCATCTAGAAGTAATTAGAAAAAAAAAAAAAAAAAAAGACATAAATATGATTGTCTGAGATATTTTAAATCTGTATTGATCAAAAAAGAAAAAGGTCTTCTGAACTATCTAACTATTCCCAGGTTAATTTTCACAGCTTTAATTTCTACTGGTTTATTCAGCCACATTTCAAATATTTCAAGAGAAGTTTTCTCTGAAATTACTTTTTTTTTTTTTTTTTTTTTTTTTTTTTTGAGGCTGCTTCACAGGCTAGTGCATAACAACACTTTAAAGCATATCTTTTGAGATATTTTTCAGACTTCATTTTCTTTTTCTTTAATGAAATCAAGCCCTTCTTTCCCCCCAAACCTCATTTTGTTTGTACCATCTGCTTTGAAGTCCTTCTAAAATCATTTCATTTATGTTAGATGCTGAAGTTTTTCTTCCTGCTCTTGGTGTTTCTCCTATGGTGCCCAATAATGTGGTGTGAACTCCAGTAATGCCTCCCAGCCCATTTGTCACAAAGATCACTTCTATGTTTGGCCTGTTTACTGAAAAAAAAAAAAAAAGGCATATATATAGGCACATATTTATGTACACTGCAGCAGCTGGGCTCCGACACTGCATTTGTGCTCCTTGTGCTCCTTTGTGAATGTGCTTTTGCAAACATAAGCTAACAAACTCAGCATACAGCCAGGAGCAAAATGCTTATAAAATATAAACAATTTTGTTAAGTATAAATATAAACAAGTTTAGACTAGTTTGTGTTTGTGTTTTCTACTCTGCTTGACATGCACTAAATTCCTGCAGACATGACTAAATCATTTTATGTCATATCAGCTGGATGTTAGCTAAATTTCAAATATGCAAGGAATAGTAAAACTGTAAAAATCCAGTTCCTGCAGGCCCTAGAGAAATAAGCTGCAGTGGACATTGAGTTCTCTTCTTCCTGTGTCAGCAGGCTATGGGTTTGCTTAGATTAGCTTAATATACATAAGCTTCTCCTAACTAACATCTACATGTATGTGCAACTTCACTGCCATTCATTATTTGCAATTAAACACCTAACATAAAAGCTAGTCAAAATAAAAAACTATCTTCGTTGGTAGCTTCATTCTTATTTAGACATTAAAGAAAACTATTCAAAGATGATAAGAATAACTATTTATTCTATATCGCATTTGCTTGCCAAATTAATATCAACCCTCTTTCATGGCCTACAACCATTGCAGTTACTGAGAGAGCACTGGGTTCTGTTTGCCACAGGAATTGGCCATACCAATGTAACATTCTGCTCTTGCTTGCATTCCCTCAGGCTGGCAATCCTGAATGCACCTGTTCTGCAGATTTTCTTGGTTTGTTTTGTTGTTATTTGGGTTTTGGTTTTACTTGTTTTGTTTTTCAGAAGAGGGTTCTCTCTCTGCATACTTTTCCTAAGTTATATTATAGAAACAGCACAAGGCAAGTCTTGACACAAATTGGGAGTACAGAATATTGCACAAGATATTCTTTAATGCTTTTCACAGAATGTGTTTGTTCTTAAGAGTGAGATGGGATTTTTGGTAGTTTGACCAAAAACTTGCATTTGACGCCTTCTCATTTTTATTTTTCATTGTTCCGTCTGATAAATAGGGTTATATTTGGTGAAAACATGCTTAAAGTCTATGAAGGACCTGGTGAAAGGGAAGAGAACGTGAGCTGGAGATTTTGAGATGTGGGGATTCAGAGATGACTTGATAGACCTCTCTTTCCAGGAACCAGAGAATATGTGAAAGAGGGCTTGGAATCCTATTGCAAGGGTAAAGAGAAAAGAGGAACTGAGAGACAGCAAGCCAGGAAAAACTCTCCCTGCAGATTGGAGGGCGATGAATGCAGAAATTAACAAGGACAGGTTCCATCATTTGACAGGGCTGAGTTGAATAGACCGGTGCATCTGGGGAAAAAACAAAAATCAAAACAACTCTGGTCACCTTGTGCACCCTGTTTTGGAGGTATACTGTGATATTATAGTAATCATCAGGCACTCAAAGGAGTCTTTTGAAATAAGCTGTAGTGTTTTGCAGCTGTAGGAAGGAAAATTAAACACCTCAGAAACTTTGACATTGAAATTACTATCTTGATGCCATTGCTGCTCTTTGGCTTTTATGTTGTTTCCAGTTTTTGTTTTTATTCTGCAACTTTAACTTTGTGCAGTAAAAATTTACCACCCCTGCTCAGCCAATTATCCCATCTAAACTTGAGATATATGCATTTTTAATGATCCAGCAGCTTAATCATTACAGCACTTAGAATCCCATTAATCATTTCAACAAACTCAAAATTTTTTATTTTTATTTATTTATTTATTTTTTTTAATGTGACACTGCTTGCTTGAGATAACTTTTTCTATTTTTCTTTGCTCTTTCCACCCTCACCCTTCTGCTTTGTAACCGCTCACCCTTCTGGCTGTTGGGTATTCAGCTTTATTTTTCACATGGGCCCATTGCTACTGAGCAGTTACCTAAATAGCAGCAGTCAGGAGTGAGACCACTATTAACTGAAGTGAGTTGGCAAAATACATAGAGGCTATTGAGGATCAGAGACTAAGATTAAGGTTTTGAAAGAGGCAGTGGTAAGATTTATAAGGCTCATTCTTTTTAGATCTAGCCTCATATCTGTGCTACAAATACCTGTTTGGCTCAACTGTCGAAGCATAATACCTGATACACAAAGCCATTCTAGCAAAAGTCTTTAATGTGGATTTAGTGTTAATAGCAATGTGTGTCAGGATGTGAAGAGGCCCTTCCAAAGTGAGATTTATCTGTTTTTTTTTTTTTTTTTTTTTTTTTTTTTTTTTTTTTTCTCTTAGTTCCAAGGCATAGTGAGACTATGTTAGGTGTCTTTCACCAAAGTCCCTATCATTTCAATCCTTGGAGGCACTCTTTGTAACCTTAGTTTCTCACGTGTGCTACTTTTGGCACACATTTTATTTCAGAGGAGGAACATGACAGGAGTAATTTGTGCATTGAGTATCAGTGGGCTTGTTCCAGATAATTTATATAGTACTAAATTCTCTAGTCAACGAATTTGCAGATCATTTGAGTTCTTTTGTGGTTAAATTTTCCATAAGCCTAGAAAAAAACACTGCAAATTTCAGGTATAAATTTGCTGATATAACATATGAGCATAGCAACATTAAGACAAAATGTTTCTATTAGATATGACACTAATGGTTTGCAGATAATTTTACCACATAGCTGTTGATGTCTTCCCATGGGAAGTCAAGTATACAACAATGGGTATAAACACCAAACAGATACATTTATTTTTTTTCTGAATACATATAGCTGTTTAATCCAAAAGCAAAATTGTATGTCTAAGTGGGAGAAATTAATTTAGTATTGCAACTCATGTGAATTGTATAGTTATCATATGGCCCAATTTTCTGCAAATATGAAAGACGTAAGAAGGCCTATGCTTCAATCACAACAAACATAAAAATACAGCAAATTTAAATGAACTTCAGGGATGCAGCTTTGGAAGCAGAGAGTGCACAGAAAAGCTCTGCCAAGGCTGTTCAACAGTACAAATTCTCGCTGAAATTAGGGGCTATCTCAAACATCACTACACTGCAGTGTACAAGAAGCATGAAAAAGTTTGTCCTAATGTCCAGTTAGGACAACAAAACTCATAAAACTCAGACTGTCACCACTGTTAAATTGTTCACCCCTACCACCTGTTTGGTTGTTTATCTGTTACTGCCCTTCAGGTAAGCTGCTACTAGCTCATCCTTTAGTGTTGACCTAGACTAAGCAAGCACAGCTCTATCAACTTCTTCTGGCCACATGCCCTCCATCCTGATAGCTTTTGTGACCTTCTGATAAGCCCTCTTCAGTTTCTCTACATCCGTGGGAGGGTCTGTGCTCCTTACTGTGCCAAGGTGCCAAGCAGAGACCCTAGCACCCTCAGCCTGCTAGCCATGGCCCATTGGTTGGTTTGTCATATTTGCAGTAAGAATATTTTCCTTGGCTTATACGCAACTTGACATCCACTGTAATGCCACATCCTTTTTGGCAGGGTTGACATTCAGCCAGTCACTTCACAGCTTGCACCAGTACAAGGGACTATTTCTTCCCATATGTAGAGCACTGCGATTCAGGTTGAATTTCATGAAGTGAATATTTGACTGGATTTCATTATTAATTTGGTCTACATTGTGTTTTTACATTTTCACGATGATTTGATCAATGTACTTGAATGCAAAATTCAGAACTGGTCTGAACTATGAAAAGCCACTGTGGGTTTGGGTTGTGGGGCTTTTGCTAGAATTAGCAATTAGCTTTAAAGCATATGCAGTATTTTATTTCAAAATTATATATATATGATTTTCCGTTATATTATGTGCTCGTGGTAAATTTAATTTTTCAGTCAGAATAGATGTACATGCAAAAAAGAGAAAATATTGTTAGTCAGAGATAATTAAATCAATAGACATGAACATTTATCTGAAATGAAACAGAACACAGACAGCAGATAAAGCATGGAATGCAGTAGTTGACATGCAATAACCTATAATAAAATATATGTAAAATTGCCAAAGCTCCTAATACAGCTTCATCCATTTTACATTGTTTATTTTACAGACAAAACTCCGAGCCTTTTCTTTTTTTCCCCTTCATTCTTGTTCCTACACTTTTCTGTTTCTCCTTTTTTTTTTGTCATTTCGGGTTTGCCTCTTGTCTAAAAAGGGTGTTGATTAGGTGGCAAAAATGAATCCACCCATTGCAGTATTCTTAGAAATGTTTTTTTTGAAAGACAGCTTAGACAGTATGAAGCCTGTAAATAATTTACAGGTTTTGGAGTAGTTCATAAGACCATGTACTGGAGGTGTAATTTCCCAGCAGTAAAATTGCAAGCAAGAGAGATCATCAAAAGGCAGAATCATATTTATTATTCTCTGTCTCTTCTTTCTGTCAGTTTATCTTATTTTCTCTTTAAAGAAGAGAGTACTGGACTCAGGAAAAAAGCAGTTCAAGATGAACTTATGCTCTTTTTTTTTTTTTTTTTTTTTTTTTTTTCTTTCTCCAGAAGGAATATAATGCATTTTTAATGCAATTTTAAAAGACTGTCAAACAGTTATTTTTCTGTAACAGAATAAATTACATACAACTGGAGGAAAATAAGAGCATAGGAAATGGTTTAAATGCCTTACATTTTTCTTTCAAACTATTTTTGAATTATTTTCCTTTCTTTTATAAGAGTTTAATGAAATCTTAGAAACATTTTTTAATTACAGTTGGAAGAAGTCAGCAATAACTTGACATAAAGACATGGCGCATATTTAACAATCACAATATTAAATATTCACAGAGAATCACAATATTAAATATTCACAGAGAATTCACAAGAGAAATATAGAGAACTAGAGAAATACTCTGTCTTGATAAATACAAAAAAGCCAGGAAAAGAACATTCTTGGACTCATATTATGTTGGCTACATATATATTTAGATTAAAATTACTTAAGAAGAGATCTGTTCACAGTGTTGTAGAATCTCAAAGGAAAGACTCAGGATAAAGAAAGAAAAGTTTGAACTAGGTATTTCTGATAAGAGTAATTGGCCAACGTTGCAGATTTTTAATGAAAGCCCTTAACATACCATTACAACAAATCTCCAGAGATTGAAAAATTAAGCTGTTACTGCTAATGCTGTGGTAAAGACAGGAGGCAAATACAGAGGGTCAGCCTAGATAAATTCAAGAGGTTGTATTTATCTACTCTACTGCCTCTACTAATATACAATTCTGTGAATGTATGTTGCCTTTTCAAGCAGTGTTCCTTTCAAACGGTGTGGTGAAACTGCAGTTAAGTGACAGAAAGAAGCACTGCCTTTAAACAAGATCTGTAAGTCGTTTACTTCTATAAAGACAGTCTTATTTTAAACTAGCCAAGAATAAATCAGACAATTTTTTCCACAATACCTCTAATTCTCCTCTAGCGTGTCATCACTTAAATGCAATCAGGAAAAGGGAGTCTCTTTGAAGCTTTAGACTAAGCACTGGCACCGTTGGCGGTGTTGGTATTTCCTGTTACTGTACAACTTAGTGCAAAAAAGAGGAGAGCTCTGTTTGCAGGATGAGCACATTTTGAATATGAGTATTTCCTTTCTCATCTAAAGAAAAGGTAGAAAAATAGCTTTGTGTGTTAATAATCCATGGAGTGGGATAAATACATGTTTTGTCATTCATTAAGTTTCTCAGAAAAAAATAATATTTTTATATTGCAGAATCTGAGTTGTACAAATTCAAATGTTCAGGGTTGTGTTTTTTCAGTTCATTCAAAATGTTCCTAGCTTTTTGTCTGAAAACAAAATACATGCAGAACAGAAAGAAGCTATGACTTCTTTTCCTAAATTTTAAAATATGGCAATGTCCTTTCACATTCCCATTTGTCTCAGAGAGAAGGTTGTGTTACTCTTGCTTGAGCGGGTCTGGTAATGATGTAAAATAAATATCGATGTATGCTTAGAAGAGGAACTTGTGAAATGCCTTTGTTATACTTCCTACATCGAATAAATATATTGTTATATCAATGAATATCTGAATGCTTCACTGATATTTTCAAGTAAATATACCAGTCTTTTGCTTTCATTTATACAACTCAAAAAGGCTTCACATCAGGAGACAAGCAGCATGTTAATCCTTGAGAGGGACTATAGATATTCTAGAGCACCAGAATATAGTGTTGTGTTTTTGTTTGTTTTTTTTGAAGCTGGGAAAGCAGAAATATTTTAGAAAACCGTCACACCCAAATACCTAATAGACAGGGAGTACCACCTCAATCAATGGATTGACAAAGTTACCCCTTACCTGACAAAGGGTAGGTGTGCTAGATTCATTTTACTGTTCCACAAAGGCTTTGGCTTAAAAGGCAGTGTGGCCCAGCAGACAGTATATATCTAGTCTTACCGATGCTCTGATTCTGCCTCCATCACTGACAGCCTCTGTGCCCAGGAATAAATAGTTTTGTACTTCTGTCTCCATGACTGCTCTGTTTGCCTGTTCTGATCAAACAGAATTGTTTCTTACCATGTGTTTGCACATTCTTAGTTATGGTGAAGGTCTGATTTTGGCTGAGAGTACGTGATATAAATCAAAATAATCCTAGATCTACAGATCTGACATGCGTGTTTTAGGCAGTGCATCATCTCTCAATTAGCAAGATTATGCTATTTGTTTCTTCACATAAGCTGTCAAAGCTATGAATGTTCCTTACTTGATCTAATAGAAATATCATTTGCTGTCACAGGAAAAGCTGTTATTATACTGGCAAATGATGTTACAGTGTTCTTTATCTTCACATGAAGCTATTTCCTTTCCCTATTGCTCCAGACTGGGAGCACATAAATTGGAGCCATCAGTCTGAATAGCATAGCAATGGACAAAGAAACTGAACTACGACTCTTCACTATTTCACTTTCCTTACTTTCCTTTTTTGTTTCTAGAAATACGTTTGTCTTATAGAGTTTGTCAGGCCTTTTTTTTTTTTTTTTTTTTTTTCTACCCACTGTATTAAGGAAGGAATTAATTCAAAAAGAAATTAAGTTCATTGCCTAAAGTCATCTGCTCAGCCTTGCAAATTTAGGACTAGACTCAGCAGTCTTGCCTTTGCTTTTTACTGCATGACTTAGTAACTGAAATCATATTCCTTCTGTTTTTCCTACCTCTTTACATACTTTCCATACATATTTTCTCTTCTGTTTCAATTTCTCTGAAATTGCCCTACTATGACACATTCTGCTCATTCTTGCTTACATACTTCAGTTTACGAACAAGATGTAAAAAGGCAAAAGTATCTGCAAGGCTTGAGTAAGACCTTCTGTGACAGGTCTAACTGCAAACGCAGTTTGCATTCCTGCTTGGTTTCTGTGCCACACAAGTGCTGTTTTCAGCTACAGGAGCCATTGCCCATGGCCTGCAGAGACCACCAACAGCACCATGCACTGCAGCACAGCAGTTGCTGCTCACACCCATCACTCAGTTCTCAGTACTGAAATTGAGAAGAAATGGCACTGAAGTAACTTTTGTCCATTTTTGTTGTCCCTTCTCTTTAATAAGACACTTCAAAGTGATGCACATTTGATGCTCTAATATTTGGTTTAAAGTGCAAAATCAGGCTCTTGCAGCATGTTAAACTCTCATGATCATGTACATGTTCTCTATGGTCTCCTGCACACAGGATTTGCCTGAACCAGATTCAACACTATTTATTTATTGTGTCTAACTTTTTCCAGGAATGTCCCAGTGGTGTTGTCAATGAAGAAACATTCAAAGAGATTTACTCTCAGTTCTTTCCACAGGGAGGTGAGTACTTGGCAAATGTAATTGGTATGACAATGTACAGAGAGTTATATTTGTTCACTCCTGAATCTAACAAAAGATCCTGTTCAAATTAACAAGATTGTTGATAGCTGGACACATTTAAAAGTATATGTTTCTGAATGAAGTGCAATGATATCTACAAGAGGTCAGTATCCTGTTCTGGTTACCCACCTGTATTTGAGTATCTTTGAAAACGAAGTATCTCTGAGTAGGTTATTTCCTTTCAAACTTTCTATGCAGTCAGCCCCATTATCTGTTATTCTACAGAACCTTTCACAGTAGGAGTGAAAACTGTAGGAGGCACTAGAGTTATGGATCAAATTAAAATCTTAATAGCAATGGGAGAACTCCCTTGACAGACTTCTATGGGCTTTCTCTACATAAACAAGGTCTTTTTTGCTACTCTTAATTTCAGTTAAGTAATTTTTAGGGCCTTCAATGACTTCTTTTTCTTGTCTTTTAGTACAATAAAGGTAACACACACACACATGTATATATATTATATTTTGTTTCAAACCTCAGATTTTCTTTTGGTTTGAATAGTTTTCCTCTTTTCTTCTGCTTACTTTTACCATTCAGTCCTGCCCCTAAAGCTCTTCAATCCTGGCTCTTCATCTTCTCCCACAACTCTTGAGATTTACATTTTTCCTTGTTACCGTTGATAGCTCTTTCTTTTCACTTGTGTGTAAAAACAAAAGATCCCCAAGCAAACAAAAAACTTAATTGGTAGGAACAAAACCTCTCCCCTTTCCCAATTAGTTTTATTTTAAATAAAAACCTACAAGGTAAAGAGCAGTATTCAGTGTGGATTACCATCACTGAAATCCTCAGCAACTAGACATAATCAATAAGGAAGAAAAAAAGGTTAGATGTGTTGGCCTGCCTACTGTTATTTCTTTTAAACCAGGCTAACAATCAGAGTTTCAGATACTGTAATTTGTAGCTACCCTGCCTGATGAAAATAAGTTCTCTGCATGTGATTTACTATACCTTTACTACTTTTAAAATTAGAATAATAAAAAATATGTATTTCCTATTGTTACTCTGAAAACTGCTTACAGGCAAAGAGAAAGCACACCTTTTATGCAAGTAGAGTTAAAATTTATTGTCAGAATAACTGAAACCTCAAAAGCCTAGTCTTTACTAATCCAGACCTATTTGTTACAGAATAGAAATAACAATGCAATTAAAATTGTTCTATAAACATTTCTTAGTTTCCATCCCTCTTCCTGGTCCTGTACACACCTGTCCACTGCTATTCTGGGCCTTTAGGGCAGTGGCATTATTTGGGAGAAGAGGGTTGTCAGCATCTGGAGTCCATCTCCAGCAGGAATACAATCTTCGTGTCAGTGCTTTCTTCTTCCTTGCTCTAGGATTTGCTTTTCTATGTATTTGCTACCACATTTTTGTGCTTTCTCTTTCTCAGTTGGTTTGCAGCTGTACATTACACCCAAATGTATTATATATGGCACCTTATACATGTGTTAGATACTATTTCTTTCTTTTCTTTGCTACCCCTGAAACCACTTTGCCCAGTTCCATGTCTGCATTTCCTCACCCAGCTGTGGGGACAGTGACAACCTGTGTCCCGTCCCTGCTCATCTCACCCACACCTGCATCCATTGCCTAGGATAATTGCTTGTTGCCTACATAAAACTAGAGTTGCACCTCAAAAGAAAAACCAAACAGCCTTAGAAACCTGGCCAAGAAATGGCTGTCACAGCTAGACTGGAGAAAAAGCTGCAGGCAAGTCACAAAGAGTCCATGCAGTGTGAGCCTGACAAGCCTCCACTCTGCAGCAAGCTCTCTACAAAACCTGTGGCTTGTTAGCAGCAGCTGCTATGTTGTCTTCAGGGCTGACATGCAAGATAAAATTCATGGAAAAATTTGCTTTTTCTTCTCTCTTCATTTAACTTTGGTAAAATTAAAAAAAATAATAATAATATTAATAGTTCTTTAGAAAATCAGGATCCCATGGACTTCTATAAACCCTTAGCTCTCTTTCAGTTTGGAGCCCAAGAAGTGACCTTCTTCCCCTTTAAACGAGAGTCAAAACTGTTTATTTCAGAGGTGTTAACACTGTAGTATTTCCTGTCACCTTTACAGCAATTTGAGCTTTAACGATGTGGGAATTCTTTTTTGAGAAAATATTTTTTTCTTGAAAAAAAAAAAAACTTTCGTTTTTTCTTAAAAAGAAGCTCCATGTGTTATACTTTAAGCATGCTAGGAAAGTATCAAACCAGATAATTAATTCATCAGCAGGAGACGCTGTGTACTACTAACAGCATTTTAGCTTCTTCAGTAAAGCTATTTCAGGGATCTCAGTGAGGCCCACTGAGAAGTGACCATCAGAAGCTAACTCCATTCATGGGCCCCACAACCTCCATACAAAGGCCTACTGACAAACGGTGCATAAAGGCAGCATAAACAAATGTGAAAGCGTTGTGTAGTTTTCCTCAAAATGTCAGGAAAAATGTTCAGAGGAAATAGTGGAAGAGCTGATTCTCCTCACAGGAGTAACAGCACACAGCAGTAATTATAAAGCTTCTGTGGGCCTGTGATGACCTCTGCCATTTTTTTGAGAGGTCTGGGGACCAAAGTCTATTCTTAGTTCCTCAGATTAGCTAAGCATCATTAATTGTCGGTATTTGCATGTTAAGTACTGGGTGAGATCTCCATATTTGAATATTTAGTTAGGCAGCTAGTCTGAATAGTTGCATCTGTGCATGTATTGCCAACATGCTGTGTATAACCAAGACCTTTGAATTTCAGTTGCAGTTAATATATTGCTTTTAGGTATGTGTGAATATTAAAAAGAAATGTTTGAAAACACAACAAAGACGACATATTAACATGTCCTCAAGTTAAAATGTCATACATGTAGATCTGTGCCCCAAATGTCCATATAATACAAAACCAGATAAAACACAGTGTATCATTATAACTTCATACAATTTAAGCAAACAGACTAATGTTGAGTAACATTTTAAGCTTTAGGGTGACCAAGCAATCATCAAAAAGCCATTTACCAATGGGAAAAACACAGTTATACCAGTGAATGAATAGGTCCCAGTAGCTCCCCTGCACTCATGCAACAAGTTGCCTGACATAAAACTTGGGATATCTTCTTCAGCCATGCAGATCACAGGTAAGAATCCACATAAGGAGCAATTATTGAGCTCTTCCACCCTCAGTTATGAAGAGAATAGGTTATGTTCACAGTTTGATAAGGCTTACTCTTGAATATATAATGACTATCCTTTTCTTCCTTTTTGGGGGGTCTGATATTTAAAATGTTTAAACAATGTATTTCAAAGGAATTCTGATTTAATATCTGTTCCTGCTTCAATCTGTCAAAACATCAATTTAACCAACTAGTTATGATATCAGATCCCTGAAACGAAGATATATCTTATTTAAGAATTAAAGCTCTGGTCTAACGTGGTTAATGTTCGAGATTTAGGGAATGGCAGAGGCATCACACTAAGAAGTAGCTGTCATGTAAACATCAGTCTACCTCACTCTGCAATGGATGTTTTGAAGGCAAAATTTCAGACCAGAATTGCCTGCACAAACAACCCTGAAAGAGACCTCTGAATTTTTTAGACTTTTTCAGAAGAGGTTAGTAGAGTTTATTATTACTACTATCCATATACTATCATACAAGAAGAGTATTAAGTTGTATCACATATGGAAAAGAGTAAAATACTTTGTGTTAATATTGTGATGTTTAATGTAAATCTACAGAAAAATGATTAGGGATGTTTCAAAAGATTTTTTTTGTTTGTTTGTTTTTTAAGAAGTAAGTACCAAGAGAATTGGAAGGTATTTAAAATTCAATTTACAGTCATTATGCCTCTGTAATGTGCTTTTTATTACAAGATGGCTTGCACACTGTTGTTGTACAATAGATGTCTCAGTAGAGGATAGAAAATATGAACTGAAGTCAACAAGTCTACGTTTTTCAGTTAAAATAAAATTTCCCGTTTAAAGTTAAAGGGGATTTGTCTACTAGATTATACTTAAGCAAATACATTAATCTGTGGCTACATGGATGGGTGAATGAATGTCTCAGTATTTGGGGGAAATTCTCTGAAAATGTGTTAACAGACACAGGCTTGATGGCTGCAGAGATTGTTCTTGTCACAATTACTTTACATCACTTTTAATAAACATATTGAAATAAGACCAGAGACTTCATTTACCAATGTCAGGTATGAACCTGTGAAGTGCAAAGTTTTGAGGTTTGGTATGTTTGGTTTCTTAGGGTCAAGGTGATATTTCAGATGACCCAAAATCATCGCACCTTTTAATTAAAAAAAAAAAAAAAAAAAGTTTGAGCTGTGGTGGATGCAGTTTTTCAGGTTTGACACGAAAGGTAAAAAAAGGTTTAGTGCCAAGAAATCAGAAACAGGCATCTCAGCACTGATTGATGAGGTTTTCCCACAATAACGGCAGTTTTCTTCTAAGGAAGGAACAGGAAAAAAAATCTACAAATTACTACTGTTCAGGACATGATGGTTTGCTATTATGAAAAGCATTTACTGCATATAATTGCTAAAAATACAGTGGAGCAGAAACAACCTCCCTTGTAACTGTTGTGGCCTAAGATGGTTCTACAGTCTTGGGAAGAATCACCTTAATATTTAGGGCAGCACTCAGGCTGTGTGTGCCTCCAAGGATTTGCAGTCATGGCTGTGGAGAAATTGTTCTTTACCCTAGTTTTTCACCTATAAAACGGGGCCATGACGCTTGTCACTTTACTAAAAGTTTGTGAGGTTAATGTTAATTAACCTAATATTAATGTAAATATATAAAATGGAAAGAACAAAACAATGAATATCAAAAGAAAACTGAGTTGATATGCTGTTGAATAGGCTTGAACAGTAAACAATTAGTGAAGGCATCACTTTCCTAAAGTTATCTTCCAGAGTCTTTTTGACCACTTCAGTTACTTTTCAGCCACTTTTTTTCAAGGTTTTTAAGCACCTAGCTCTCATAAGATGCTCACAGGAATCAACCAGCAATCCCATTTTAAGAATATGCTTCTCTGGACAGGATTTTATCTCACCTATAGCTGTCTACAGCTATACAGCAGCCTGGCTGGTGATGTATGCTGTTGAAGTGACATAGCATAAGTCTTGGCACTGGTGCCTGTCCCTGTGCCAGTTTGTTGTGTGGTGCATTGAGCCCGAAAAGCAGCAGCAGTTTTCTGACCAGCTCATCTTCAGCTGGGGCAACACGCCTGTCTCCAGAGTAAAAGTGATACGCCAGATGCACAGATGGTAGTGCCCGCTTTCCTCATTTACAGTGATGAATGCATTTTTCTTCTGTAACACAAGAGAGATCCACTATCACAGTCATTTAATTGGTAAAGTAGCATTCCCATTGACACAGATTGTTTCAGAGTACATTAACATGACTTCTTCACCATTCGTTAAGACATCAGTGATTAGTAGTTTGCATGCAGCAGTGGTAATGAAAATGAATAAAAATACTCGAGTCCAGATTTTCACAATTTCCTTCCCAGTTTAATTACTCACATACTTGTACTTGTAATTTGTCCCTCCTGCCCTGCCAAAAAAATAAGTTTAAGCTGACTGGAAAATTTAGCATTAGTTGTTATCAAAATATATCTTCCTGTAAAAATATGTCATGGTATAAAATTAAATGAAATAAAATGTGCTTACTATGAAAGAAGACATGCTTACTATGAAATATTCTTACTGTTTTAAATTATAGATTCCACAACTTATGCACATTTTCTGTTTAATGCATTTGACACTGATCACAATGGATCTGTAAGTTTTGAGGTAAGTGATGCTGTTACTTCCTTTATGTTTGCTTCAATGTTTTGACATTTTTTGTGATTAAGTGAAATTTGGTCAGTTTTACTATACGGACCACATAAAATTTAGTTTATGTGGCTAAAGTTTCAAGTTTTTCCAATGTGTTAACAAAAGTCATTATTATTACACAGTTATGTATCACAGAATTTTAACTCATATTGTGCTGCTATATTAACTTTTTTATAAATCTGCTAATTTAAAAGGTAACCTAACTTATTCACAAGTTACATAACAGAATCATTATCCTCCTGCCAATCTTCAAGATGAGGACTCTGATCCAAATAACATTACAACTCAGCCAAAATAGGGTTGCTCATACATACTATTGTTTTCCAGGAGAAGGTACTACCAAAAAGCAAAACAAAAACAAACAAACAAACAAACAAAAAACACCTTTATAGCAATATATTTAAAAGCACAAGAGTTTAAAATTCATTCTTCCTCAATTTATATGCCAAATCTTCAAACTTCTGCCTTTCCCTGCTGAGGGTGACGTCATTATCTGCAAAGGCTGACATCACCAGTACAAAAATCATGACAGAAAAGGCAACTCCCTGCAATAGTTAGATGAAAACAGGGCATACTGCAAAGGAGCCGTTACTTTAACATATAGAATTAAGAAATCTGCCAGTTCTTCTGCAAAACAATACTTACTTTGTCATATTGTGCTTTGTTTTGTTTTTCAATTGACAGATGGTATCCTTACAACTTGAGATTGGTTTAGGATTAAATATATCCACTGCAAATTTGTTTAAATGCCCTATATGTGTTTTTATGATTTACTTGATTGAATGATGTTGTGAGATCTGAGGGAAAATCTTTTAAAAGTATTTTCATTCTTTTATTATTGATGTAATATGGAAGGAGAAGTATTGCCAAGCAGATGCACTGTGATCATAAACCTAAACCTCACCTGGGAATATAACCAGAGCATTTTGTGGGACATTACTTGCATTTATTTAAAAAACATGAACCCCATCTGCCTTTTTCCAGGCAGCTGAAATCAATGGGCCTGGTGGAAGCAAAAAATGGAGCTTTTATTCACATCTTCTGTATGTAGACTAAGTCTACAAGGAATCCTTCTGGTCATATCAGCAACAGCAGAGACAATGCCAGAAGACATTTTCAGCATCAATATTTGAGAAGTATTTCTGCTGTTATCATTAGGAATAATGAGAACAAAAGAAGCTTTTGTAGCTTTCCTGAACAATTTGTTCACATTTGTATCTCAAAAAGAAAGAATTATGAAACGCAATAGATGTAAAGCGTTTTTTGAGGTATGTGAATATCTCAAAGTTAAGGTCTATGTTCGAAAGAGGCTTTGAAACAAAAGAAAATAGGAAAATAAAGCATTTTTTTATCACTGAGAGAACAGACATTTTCCAACTTGTTTTTGTCCACTATTGACTCAGAGTGACCCAGACCTTGATTTCATTTGCACTAGCTGTAAATCCAGCACAACTCTAGTGCTGTCAAAAGACTCCCATTTCTGTGTCCTCGTACCATGAAGCAGCTTCATATTTATAAACTACACAATAACCACTCTAAAACCATCTTGCTAACGTTAAAAATGTTTAGATTTTTTCTAATCGTGTGAAAGTAGTTCTGAATCATGGAAGTAGTAATTTTTTTCCTGATCATTTTTTATCTCAGATGCAACTGCCATACCTTGTCTAAACCAATCCACACTCCAGCTTTCTAATGCTTGTTAGGAAAAAAACAAAACAAAACAAAAAACCATTATCAACAACAACAACAAAAACAGCATAAAGGTGGGGAAAACGGGGTATGATTTATAAATAATCATTTATCACAGTGTAGAAGTAAATACAAATTAATATAACGATCTAAGAAGAAAAATGCTCTTTGGCTCTCTTCTGTGTGAAAAGGAAATTTTGAAATTAACTGGCAGAACTAGAAATATAACTTGTAAGAGTAAGAGTTTTTGTTGTTGTTTGTTACAATCTCCTTTTCCTAATGAAGCTGTGGTAGCCGGAATTGCAAAAAAAAAAAAAAAAAAAGAATTTGTTCTTTTTTTTTTCCCTCAAATTTTCAACCATTAGCAATGAAGTGTTAGGCTTTAGCACAATGTTGTACTTGTAAAACCCACGCCTTCATTAGATGAGATTGCTTAGTGAGATTGCTACGTATGTGAAATTTTGCACATCCCTAAATCTGTATACTCTCTCGTAAGAGTCAGACGAAGCATTTTATATAGCATAAGAACAGAACCACAGAATCATCTAGGTTGGAAGAGACCTCCAAGATCACCTAGTCCAACCTCTGACCTAGCATTAACAAGTCCTCCACTAAACCAGATCACTAAGCTCTACAAAAACACAAAGCTCTACAAAAACACAAATGCCATTCACATTTTGTTTATAAAGAACAAGAATATGTAGGTAACTGAGTAGGTGTTTTGAAGATTTCTGGTCATATGGTTTTAGGCCCTGTGTATCCAAAGGTGAAAATGACACAGGTATTTAGAAGCCTGTCTTCTAATGATTTTAATGGTGAAGTGGTATCCAAACTAGATTTATTTGATGGGTCTGGTACTTCTAGGCATAAGTCAGTAACAAGTTTGGGGATGTTAAGGTGTTTAAAAGGTGCGGGATGATAAATGGAAAAAAAAAGTTAGAAAATGAAAGCTATTTAACTTCAGACATGTAGTCAAAGATAAAGCACATTGCATCCACAAGCAAATATTCAAATTAATGCTCTTAGTCTGCTGTAGGTGCGGATTAATGCTACTCAAAATGTGATCTTGATGAAAGGAATTTCACTCAGTAATCCAAATTCTTAGTGCCTTAAAGTACAAAAGCTGTTCCAAATGCAACAGAGATATTCAAAGATTTTGGTCATTTTGAATCAAAAACAAACCTGTATTTGTTTCTCCAAAAATGATTAATTATCTCTAGCAAAATTGTTGGTGAGTTTCTGATAACTTTATTTCTCAGCTGTACCCTCAGAATTTTGCATTAATTAATGAATTAACAAGCTTGCTAATTCATTTCTATCAGAGAATCCAGAATTAACCTACCTAGTTATGTCTTCTTTTATGTCCTGAGATCAAACACATCTTTGGTATTTAATTAATAACAACAGTAATGAACAGTCATTGTCTCCAAGACAGTAACAAGGTGTTTACTGCTTTTAATGAATGTCTTCAAGTGTGATTCTCTGTGTTAAACATAGAAAAGCCTTGTTTATGTCAGATATGAAATAAGCTAGTGTTTCTCAGGGCAGCTGTGATTTCAAAGGCATTTTGATACCAGCTGGTGTAAAGTAGCTACAGAGAAATATAGTTCCGCTTAACAGCAGCTCCTCCATGTCATTGCTAACCTTCGTTGTCCTAAGAGCATCGGTGCCCCACCACTCCTGTGACTAACATTCACTGTGTGATTCCCTCCCAAAATCCTAAGGGCTAAACCCCAAAATGGATTTCGGTGCCTACCTACTTCTTCTGGCCTTGAACAAGACACAAAGGAACATGTGATCAGGTGGAATAATTTCAAGCTTTCCTATGAATCACACTATTCCCAGAGTGCACAGTAGTAAGCTTGATAATTAATTTATTGACTGGTTCTCCCCGAAGGTTTACTGAGGGATGAAGCAATCAGAAAGTCATTGACAACCGTGCTAAGAGATAATTTATCACTGCTGGGAAAAACAACAAATATAAGTTAATCACAGATCACAACCAGAGGCTCTGCACAGCTCTAGCTTGGCACTGGCAGCTGACCAGGTGGTAGCAGTGAGCATACAGAGGCTCTAACGCAGGTGCAAAGATGCTCTGCTTTACAGCCCTTCAGTGAGCCATCCCCCTTTCATGGAGAATAAATTATACACACGAGAGTTTGGCATTCGATCGAGGTCTTCACAAATACTTGCAGGCTCAGCAGGAAGCTAAAAAGTTGGAAATAAGGAGCTGTGGAAAAGAATATGGGCAAGTACCAAAGAGAATAGCTTCTGTGCTTCTGCCACAGACTGAAGAGAGACCCGACAAAGAGATGTGCCTGAGTCCAGCCCTTCTCTGGAGTTTCAGACTCTCTGCCCCTAGATCTGATGCACCTCTCCTGTGACTAGGTGCTCAGCTGGGCAGGCCTTCTGTCCCTCTCAGTGTACACTGTCGGCATCCTTAGGGGATATAAGTGTCCAAGCAGTACTATCTATCTTTTTTCAAAAATAAATAGGCTCTGAAAGTAGAAAACCTCTCTCTCTAGGAGCCAGATGCCTAAACCAGAAAAGAAAACACATCTGGGTACAGTAAATATTGTAATGGAGACTTGGGTTCATGCTAAATGGAGTGCCTGAGTCACGTGTCATTGAGGTGCTGGTAACAAGAGTGTAGACAGAGTCTCTCCAAGCTTCTCTGCTACACTAAGTACTGTTGCTCCACCATAGCATTCGGCACTGGATTACAAGTTTAACAGCTCACAGAACTTCACCACTCCTCTCATGTACAATGCCTTCCACCAGGCAGGGCCTTGTTCTGTTTGAGGATCTAGCATGAAATGCCCTGTGGATTCGGTCTGTCCACTGAATCAGATTTTCCATTTCTACATTGTTTTATTGTTATTTTCTTAAATCATATGAAATTAAATATGTAGAAATACATCCTGTCCTAGCTAGTCCTTATTCAGCTCATCACAACTTCCTCTTGTGGTAAATCCTTTTTACTATTCCTGAACTTGACTGCTGTACTGGGTGACCCCAGGGAGCATTCAGACAAAGGTGGTGCACCTGAACCAAATTCTGTATGATTCCCAAACACCTTCATGCAATATGGAAGGAGGTGATCTGTTCTTGCAAAGTTTAGAGCATACACCTGGATGGTTTTGAGCTGTTTCAGCTTTTACAAGGACATTCATTCCTACAAAGTCATATTTTCTGATGAATGTTTTTTAACGCTGATGATAGAAGGGATACCTTGACTATGGGGAGAAATAATCAGGAAAAGGCAAGTAGATATGACTTAACCATCAGAATAAATGCAAAGATGTTGCTGGTGCCAAATTAAAGTCAGAGCTCTGAAACATAATACTTTAAGAAAATAACATTATTGGAGACCCTTGCAGAGGAGTTCAGCAAATGCTACATCAAGAATGCAGTAAAACAGTGACTGAATTAAAAGTGAATTAAAAAGGTTAATTGCTAATGCTGTAATGTGATCAGATCTGTTCTGAATTTCTTGGACATTTTAATACTTAATATTACGTTGTTAAAGAACTGTTTGGAGATTTAACCTGGTGACCCTCAATTAGTCACTGAGATGTAGACAAGAGAAGTTGAGCAAAACTCTTTTCAAGATTCATGTATTAATTTACCCCAAAGGACACATGTACCAATAATAGAGAAATTTATGAGAGAAAACCCAGAACATAAGAAATTAAAACTAAGATTCAAACTAAGAAAACCCAGAACATACCACCTGAATTGTTAAAAAGACCAAAGCTGTCAAAAGAACTATGCTTACTAGACCACCTGGCACTGTGATATCTATGTATTCTCATCTGCATTGAGTATATTTATTTGACTATGTGGTACATTGGGACTTTTAATGTCTACTCTCCATGCATTCTTTTCCATTGTTCCTGTTTTAAGAAAATGTACAAACATTGCCAGTGGTGATTCGAAACCATTCAGCTTTTGTAATGTCTGCTTTAAGTGTTTCCCTAAGATTCCTTTGCCAATAATGTAAAAATACACATTTAAATATAAACTTTTGCAGGACAGTTTCACAGATTTATGGGTTTACAAACTTATCAAATAGAATTGGGTAGAGGAGAAGGGTAGAAACAAAAAAGCTATTATTTTAAAAAATACAGTTAGTGTGCTAAGAAATGCAAAAGACAGATGACAGCACATCCTGATTTATATTTTCTCCGATCTGGAAGATGTTTGTGCAATGTAAATAAGGTTTGTACTATTAAAAGAATATTAATTATGAAGCCAAACTATAGTTCTATCTCTAGTGTAATGTAAGTATGTCTACTTTTAAAATTGTTTGTCGGCTGATCAAGAGCATAGTATGACAAATCCCATTAGTTATAGCTAACCTTATGCTAATTTGTCAGTGATCTGTATCAAACACTTCATGTATATAATCTCAGTAGTCTTCTGGTTTACTTCTGTCGAGTAGTTCTGCAGCATTAGAGCATTGGTGGGTGACAAGACCATTAAGGCATCATGTGGACATAAAATTTGTATATTCCCTATCAGATTTCCAATAAAAGTTTTAAGTACTGAGGTGTATTGTAGCACACATGAAGTTTTAAAGTTGACTGCACAAGATTGATCCAAGAGGTCTGGGAACCACGTATTCCACTTCCAACAAGGTATATATATATATAACAAGAATGGAACATTCCTTAGCAGATAATTCTTCCAAAATTGGTCTCCTGTGCTAAGATTAATCTAACTCCCACTTAAGCTTTGTTCTGGACCATTAAACCATGGGGGTTGCTTTTCCTTGGTAGCAAGTTCAACAAGGACTTCTTATGCGAGGCATTTCAGAGGATGAATACACTAATAGAAAATGATGGCTTATTTTATAGAAAATTACTCAATTTACTTATTATTAGTATAGCACATAGTGCCTAGATTTGTAATTATTTAAATAACCAGCAATCTGTAACACTTGCTGTCAAGTGAAAGAAATAGAAACAACACACCTTTCAAGACTTCTGTGATTCTGATGAATGCATTAGTCTGCATTTCTGAGTGTTTGTGGAAAACTGTTTAATTCCAAACTGACCCACAGCTTTTGTCTATTTAGGATTTTGTTATGGGTCTCTCAATTTTACTCCGAGGGACGGTACAGGAGAAACTGAACTGGGCTTTCAATTTGTATGATATAAATAAGGATGGATATATAACTAAAGAGGTAAGATCTACTTTTTATATTAATCACTGAAACTAACCGTTGTATACACAAGGCCTGCTTTGAAAGAAGAATGGCTTCAGAGGCAGCCTTGTCAAATTAGATATGTCAACCAATAAACATACAACATATTATGAAACTAAACAAGCTAAAAATAATTTTCTCATTTTAAAGGCATATATAGAAATTGAAAAGGAAAAATTACCACAGAAATAAAGGATGGCCAAAATTCTTCAGGTACTGAGACATTTGGCTTCCACTTAAGCAATTTTTTTTCACTAGAATAAAGTAGTTTGGTAGGATATTTGGACCCAAGAAAATTAAATGGGCTTCAACCATAATTCATTTTTTCCAATCTATTTCTAAAATTTTTACTTGAAACAGAATACATATAAAAAGATTCTTAAATCATTTACACTGCAAAGATCCAACCATACCTGATGGTGGGACCAAACCTGTGGCTTCATAATTTTTTTTTCAACAGTAGGTCTTTATATAGATATTTTACACTTTTGGTTTTGCACTTTGAGAGATAACTTCATGATTACTACAGAAGGTCAATCTACAAAACAATCTCTTCATCATACTAGCAGATGATGTATTTATGATTATACTTACAGTTTTCATAACCCACGCTATTAAAAATATATATTTTTTTAAATAAAAAAGGAAAACTCTTTGCATGTGTGCAAGTGTATGTACAGGTATTTCTTCTGTCTTTTGAAAACTCAGTTGTATGAAAATTTGTGCTTTAACTCGCTTTTACAGAACTTTTTTTCCTGGTTATTTTTATTCACTAGGCCTCAGGAGACTCTTCCCACAATCAGTGAATTTGCACATACTCTAAATCATTTAAAAATTATTTAAAATCAGAAGCATTCTTCTGAATCTATGAAAGCTGAACTTATATGCTAGAATTCCTAGGAACATACAGTTCATTCTTGAAGCTATTCTATCACAAAATAGGCAAATCTCAATTTTTTGTTCTAAAACGTAAATCTTAGAAACCTGTTCTGAGCCAAAACAGTATCTACAATGCAGCTTACATTACACACATATTTTTTCTCTTCAGGAAATGCTTGATATCATGAAAGCAATATATGATATGATGGGAAAATGCACTTATCCTGTTCTCAAGGAGGACGCACCTAGACAACATGTGGAAACATTTTTCCAGGTGGGTGAGGTAACATAAGGAGCTAAAAAGACTGCTCTGTTAGCGGGTACGAATAGATTTTCTTTGTTGTAATAGTTTTGCACATCCTATCAATTTGGTTATCTTTTTTCCTTCTTTGTGGTTTCATCCCAAGTCACTTGTTTCTCAGATCTATTCATTACACCTTGCCTTTTCAACAAGCAGGTCTTTAAACTTCTTACATCTTTCCAGCATTTTGGCCTGCTTGTTCCCTAGGCTGACATATAACCCAAATGAATAATAAAAAGGACTTATTTTATGTACAATTATCAGGGTGATAATCATACATTTTTATTCTTTTTGAACAGAAAATGGACAAAAACAAAGATGGAGTAGTGACCATAGATGAATTCATTGAGAGCTGCCAGAAGGTAAGTGTCAAAACCCCACTGAAGTGTCAAACCCCTATCAGTTGGATAGTGCTATCATAGTGCTACAGTTTTTTGGTGTGACAGTGAGCAGAACAGCATTTTTTTTTCTCTAGTTCATAGCAAAAAAAGTTTCTTCACATACAGCTAAATGTCTATTTCTACTTTTTCCTACATTGCTTGAAAATTTATCATATATAGGAATGTTCCTCCAAGAGTGAGTTTTAGGGCTGAACATCTTAAGAAGGCTCAGTAGAAGGAGGTTGCAAAGTGTTAGATGGCAAGAGTTAACAGCAGGCAATTCTTTTTTCCATTGAAAAGGAGTAAGAACTGACTGTGATTACCAGTTGCAAGTGTTTACACTGCTCAGGTGGCTGTTAATTTTCCTCAGCTGCTGAAAGCAGCTCATTGCCTTTTGAGCCACGAATGAGAATAAATTTATGTAGCAGGGATTACAGGCTCTTTTTGCTCCTCTGCCCTTTGGGAACTGGCTAGTTTTTAGACTAGGAGCTGATATGAGAAAAGGTAAGTTGTGTTTTCAGAAATTTAAGGAACTACCATCAATTTGTTGGTTTAAAAAGTCAAGAAAAATAAACATGACATAATACAAAATAACTGTAAAGTGTTGCATTAGACCTAGTGATGAGATGAGATAAATAAAACCAGTGCTATTTATTGCAATGAAAAACATACAGAATTGTAGCAGTGTTCAGCTGGTAAGTCCACCTTGTCCAAGCTGACTGATTAATACGAAGCTGCCAGAGAGCAGCACTATAGACTGCGTGTATTGCTTTTTACCTCCTACACAAAGAAGCATACAGTAGGCAAGAGACACGATAGAACAAGACCAACAAGAACAATGCAGTTAGTGTGTGATAGATTTATAATCATTTGGAATACAGAAAGCTGACATAGCAAAGATGTTCTGCTATTTGTCTCTTGTTTTATGTGTCTGCAGTTATTCCTCGGAATTGCTTTCTTGATTTAAAAGCAGTAATATACAGAGGGGTCACAACCACTTATTAAGTGAGTCTTTGATCAGTTGTAATACACTGACTTTGGTGTATAATGGAAAGAAAACAGCTCTTCTAACTGGTTGTTCTGTGTACAACAGTAATGGGTACTGGATAGTGTCCTGTCAGCACTGCTACATTGACCATGGTTCTAGCTCATCGGTCTTGTTCAATATGAATGGAAGGTATTTGCTCTAATAAAGCTGAGGGATCATCTGAAATAGAGATGAGATTCATTTCCCATCTGAGGTCTGGTGAGTTCTGGAACTTAAATCAAAGTCCAACCTGAATGTGACATTGATTATGGTGATGGACTGCATGATTCATTTTCAAAGAAAATTAGTCCGTTCAGTAAGGAATTGCGTGTTCTCCTTTTCCAGCGTGATTCACACTTTCTCATTTCTGTTGGAAGATTTCGTATTTATCTCTTCTGATTATTCAGAATCTACATGACAGAGATCCTCTAAATCATTACATGATAGAGACACCATTCACTCTTCTTAATGGACAAATCATCTTGACACTTTTCTGCACTTTATTTTAATTTCAAAGGTAGCATACAAAAAGTTCCTTGCTGTCTGAATTTTTGTCTCTCTGCCTATGAAGACCTGTTCTCTTATTAAGAGCTCTGAGCTGCAGTGTTTAATTCATATTTACATCAGGATTTTGTTTCAGAAACGAGATCTGCATTTTGGATTCAACCTGAACCTTTCAAGAAACTTTGTTCAGAAAATGTGCTCTATTAATGCGGTTTCAGCATTTTCCAGATTATGTTTCTTCCAAAGGACAGTAGTGGCCTCTTCCTTTTAAAACACAGCTGTAGGAAAACCTTTTGCTAATATCTTAGTAGGTACAAGACTGATCTAGAAAGATAACGTTCAACTTCTTTTATTTTCTCAGCATGCAGTGATTTGCATCACTCCGGGACTAAGAATTCTCCTTGTTCATGAGTACTTATCTAAGCTTGCTCTAGGCATTGTTAATTCTGTGATCTGTCCTATAGTAAACTTGTCTGTGTTTTAGACATGATGAAACATTTTTATAGCCTTTCTGTGTGTTCTATGGAAATAACGGCGTTATCAGTATTGCTTTTTGTTCAGCATCTCTTTCCCAAGATACAAAATACTCATCTAATTCAATTTTTCCACCTAGGGAAAAAGTCCAAACCTTTAACCTGATCACTGTCTAGACCATTGCTATTTCTGCTATAAACTTTTGCTTACCCGAATCTTTTGCTACTGAATCTGTAAACTCAGGATGGGGCACAGCATACTTCCAGTTCCCCTAGACTTTTACATCTGTTGGTTTTCTCATCCGTGAATCCTCCTTTGGCTTTAAGGCTGACATCTGAACAAGTCTACTCAAAACCTTCCCTGCCAGTTTGCATAACAAATGACTCTACCTCAAACCCTGGAATGGGAATGCCCATTGATGAATGGTCTTCTCTCCTCACTGGGTATAAGGACCTATCTCTGACCATGACAAAGAGAGGACTGCAGAAGTATTTCGTTATCATCATAACTAATTTGTTCACTTCTGTCCTCTCACTGCTTGATGCTGGTAGGAAGTGGCCTGACTCAGGTATTACTGTTTCCTATCTACAGCAACACCATGAAGAACAAAGGTGAAGAAGTAAGGCATGCATGGTGCATAAGTGAATAACCTTCTGATAAAGAAAAAAGGGCTTCTGGGACAGATATTTTCAGCAAGAGTAATCCATTCTGTAAGGAGTCTTGATAGGTCTGGGCTAGTCAGAAGAGAGCAAAGGAGCTGTATCAGAGTTCAGGAAGAAAAACCTCGAAGTGAGCTTGCAGTTAAGTCAGGCCTGGCAAAGCCCAGTCATCTATATTTTGTAGTTTATATGGACTATGCAATCACCACCCTTAACGCCTTGAGTCAGGAATCTAAACAAAGCTATTATGAAACACTGTTTAGAAAAATGTACTGGGAGAAAAACGAGGCAAATAAGAAAGATTAAAGTATTTTAGAACTCTTTGCTAAGTGTAAATCAAGCATCTGCATTTTTCTGAAGATGGAAAAAACATACTGAAAGCCACCATGTTCCAAATATCATGACAAATCTATAATGTCTTCTGATGACCCTTCCCATCTGACTGAATAAAGGAGGGGCATTTAGAAGGTTTCTGTATTGAAGCAGCAAACTTCAGAAATATGGAGCTGATTTTAGAAAACAGCTAGTTTCATTAGTAATGATACGTGTATTAGGAAATGTCAAAACACTTTCTAAATGAAGAACATATTTGCTTAGCTAAACTTCGTTGCTGATGTATACACAAAACATTTGTAAATGATTAAACAACAAATGATTCTAGTCAAAGCAAACATTTTAACCTTACAGCAATGAACTTCAAAGGTGTATATTGATATTACAAAATAATGCAGAGAAAAGAACTTAAATTACTGTAAATTAAAATGAATTTAGTAAATTTCATATGCAAACTTTAAAAGCATTAATCTACATAGCATTAAAATTTTCAGTTAGGTATCATTGCTTTGATAAATTAGTTTGCTAGTGAAAAATAGTGTGTGGATCACTTCTTACAGCACCACCACTTGAGATGCCATATAGAATCAAAGACGAAAACCCTACTGTGCATGTGTCATAACAAAATGAGAAAATTACCCAGTTGTCATTTTTATGAAACAAATCAACCCTAGACTGAACAGAGAATAATTTAACTGTGATTTCATGCTTAATCATGTGTTAATATTGGAATATTAATGTACCTACAGACCTATCAGTTGTGGAAAACACTGACAATCCAAGAGGTGTTTTTGTCTGCACTTCTTTTATGAAATGTTCTAAAATAGTCAGTCTTATTTACTCATTTGAATTAAAGGTGGTTAGTTTATCTCTTGAGAAAGTGCTAATTGGTATTAATTCAGGTTAAAAAATAAAAATCATTAGTGGCATCAACAATTGCTCAATGAATATGTAACCTATTCTTGCAACTGTACTGGTGATGCAGAAGTGCCACCACCAAATACAGGCTATTAGAAATAAACTCTTTCTTCTATACAATGAAAGGTATAAGGTATATAAACAATTTCTTCTCACTGCTGTGCTGAGAGTTATTTACTAATAGAAACTGAAGTGCAGAGTGATGCATCAGTAAACACTGGGCATTACTTAGGCAACAAAACCTTCAAATTCTATCTAATGCAAAGCAGAAAGTAGAATTAGGAAGCTGTCTGCATCTTTCAGTGTGAACACACAAAAAAGAGGAGTAAAAGTGTTTGGTGGTTCTCTGGGGAATTGACTGATTCTTCCAATCAAAGATCCACATTTAAATCTATTTTATTTTAGTAATCCATAGCTATACAATAGGATGGGTGAGAATTGGGGAAAAAAAAAAAGCTTCTGTGTATGGTATGCAATGCATGTACTAGTAATTTCATGTACTATATGTTATGTAGTAATTCCTGATTCACACTACAGATATAGAAATTATTCCTTGAGTATTTATTGTCTATTTATACTTATATTAGACATAAACTTATAACCTCCAAAATACTGCAGACCATGTTTTCTTAACATGTTTATGCATTCTTGACAGACTAGTTTTGGTTTAATTAATGGACACAAATTAGGGGTAGATCCATTAATAGCCATTTTCTGTTAACACTTTCTCCAAGATGAAAAATAGACACATGTACAGTTAGTTCCACCCAATTTCACTATAGATATTTGCCAACTACATTTGTAATGGTGTATGACTTGTGTTTGTTTTACGTGTTGTTTTTTTTTTTTGTGTGTTACAGGATGAGAATATAATGCGATCCATGCAGCTCTTTGAAAATGTGATATAAAAAAGGCATTAGGTCAACATCTAATGGACAAACATGAGCTATTCTGCAATACTATCCAAAAGATGGATTTCCCACTTTACCATAAATAAAATTACTCAGCTTTATATTGAGATATGTATTATGCAAATAAGTTTTTTTTTTTTTTTTATTAGAAAGTTCCCCCCCAGATCTTTTCAAACTATTTAGCACCTCAAAAGTGGGTACTTAAGAATAATGTTCTGAAAAGTCTGGCTTTTATTTCAAAACCCCCAAGATAGGACCTGACTTTATGCAGCTTTATTACCATTCCAACCCCTAGATAAAATAGATTTAATCTCATAAGGAGATTAAATAAATACTCTTAGTTTTGCTACTCATTTGTACTGGATTCAGCTCCAGGTGTTTGAGTGTATTTATTAAATCTCAGCTTCTAATTTATACAGAGGCATTACCATGTATTTCCTTCCACGTTTGTATGGTGTAGTCCTCAGTTTTTTTAATAATAATTTAACTTAATGTGCTATGTGCAATGTGCAATGCACAGCTTGCTGCAATTGCCTTCCACCTTTGACTTGCTTCTCTCCTCTGAAAAAGAAGACCAAAACCTCAAACTTAACAAAATAAATAACTTGAGAGGAAGAGATGTTATGTAACACAAATTTAAGTGATAATTGCTTAGGTAGATTTATTCCCTAACAAATACTAGTAAACTTCTATTAATCATACTTATCTATTAAATCTGCATTTATTTTTTCATGCCATTAATATCAGGAGTCCTTATATACTATATTACTAATAATTCTTGGACATATATACGAAGATCTTTGCTTAAAATTAAAGAATCTTCTGACCTTGAATTTTTCATGAAGAAAACTTAACTGGATCCTAACACTGTGTTCATGGGTATGTGTCTTGTTGCCTTTAATGAAGAAGAAAACCACAACGTTCCTTTGAAACTTCTGTTCCTCTTCAGTGCACAGACTGAATATCACTACATAGTGACATCTATTAATAATGAATTCTAGACAGGATAACATCTGTGTAAGCTTTTTTGTAATATCTTTAATTATGAGAAAGGATTAGGAAAAAAAATGAAGCTTCAGCTATACAATATCATCTATATGTGATAAGTGCATTACATTTTTTTAGGATAATTTTTTAATTAAGACTGGAGCAAGCTTAATTCTGAATCTAGATTAAAAATGTATGCCCCCTCCAATACATGTAATTTTTAAGATATGTTGTCCAGAGATTTATGCCAATACTTCAAAATAGGTAAAATGCTATCAGAGATAAGCCAATCTTCATTGTGACATTGCTGCAGAAAATGTGAAATGGGATTAATGAAGTAGAAAGAATGTGGCAAACGTTCTTTCACAAAAATAAATAAATAAATAAATCAGGTATCTATTCTGGTGTAGAGATGGGATGTTAGAGGCATGTTGAAGGCTGCTCTGCTATCACCAGTGTAGGATAAGAGTAGTACAATACATGTACACCTGAAATTTGCTGTAGTGTGTTTGTGTAAACTAAATGTGCACATTTTGTAAAAAAATAAAATAAATAAAGTAAACAAAGAAAAACCAGCATGAACAATTTTTTGTGTTGTTAAATAACTGTATTTCTTCAGATTTAACATTTCTGCCAACAAAATTAAGTTATTTTAAAATGCTTAAATATATATACATGTATGTCTTGACTTTGCACAGAACTTAACCACAGTTCTGAATTAAATTAAATACCACTTTAGTCAGTTCTCCCCCATAGGGTGACTCAAACACAGAACAACAAACCTGAACAGTATTTATTTCAAGATCTGTTGGTCAATAGTTTGCAATCAAGCTCAAGTACGCTCATGGACCAATGCTGTTCCAGCTTCTGAAAACAACATGCCGAGTACTCAATGAGAAAATACAGCTTGCTTCCTGTATGGTAAGCTTCATACCTTCAAAAGCTCAAAAAGTCTAGGTGAGTTTTTTTAGTTCTATGTCTAATCCATTAAGTCCTGATGAACCCAAACTGCATCCATTGGGACAGAGTAAGTTAAATGTTTCAAAAGTGCATTGTAATTTAGCACTATGTGAATTCTCATTTTTTTTTGCATCAAAATTGTTTTGCATCATACAAATCTACATAACGTACTAGGCAAATCTATTAAAGGAAAATGCAATTTACAACAAAATATGAATCTATATTTACTCAGCCTTTGAAATAATAGCCAATTTGTCAGTGTCCTTGTAAGCATAATGCATACATAAATAGCAGCCAATAGAGAATTATTTTAAACAGTCTCTCATAATTATATATTCACAAACTGATGGGATGTTTCCCACTTTCCATTACACTGAAGAACTGTGATTAGTTTAAGAGAACATAGCATACCACAAAGAATTGTTGGTGACACTCACAGGCAGTTAATCTTCAAACTTGACCTCACAGTACAACTCACTACAGATTTTTTTTTGTTCAAGAGGATATAGAACAATAGGTTGGAATTTTAGATTTGATGATAGCCACAGTTGCCTGTTGATGAAAATACAATAAGTTTAAACACAACAATTAGACCTAGCACTACATAGGAGAAGATTTACTTAATAATTATAAATTGTATAATTTAAAACTTTTGCTTAGTTACCTTCTTCTAATGAAACAGTACAAAACTAAAATTTAATACTTACAAGAAATTTACTTTCAAAAGAGCCGAAAATAATGGACAAAAAAAAAGGAAACATTCTCAAAGGGATTTCCAATAGAAGTACTAATCATATTCATTGTAACATTTAAAAATAAGTGTATTAATTCATTAGTTGAACTATATAATGTTGCTGGCTATAATCACGTTTTAGGAGCTTGTTTCCACTTTTCTGCCTTATCTTCTGATAGAATTTTAAAGGACATACAGAAAGACCACTCACAAACCCAACATACTACAAGAAATTAGCGGACAGACATAAGATTATTCACTGGATTAGCTCCATTAGACATAAATTATCAGGACACCAAAATGAAATGTAATTTTCTTCTCATTCCACTACACACAAATAACAATTTTCATGCTGCTTTGTCAGGATGTTTTGAAGTCTGCAAGATAAACATTCCTATTGCCATTAAATGAATATGAGCACCCAAAAAAAAAAAAAAATGAAGCAGTGCCTGCAGATAATTTGGGTGCTTACTGACTATGGAAAACAAGTTCAGAAGCAGTAAGATATACACTGGTCCCTGCTCTTCAGGTGATTCCAATTCTTTGTCAGTGACCATATTAATACCTTACATTCAAGTGCCCATGGGGTCATTAGAGCAAGTACTTTCCATTCTAGATGGATGTCCAAGCCAATACTCAATTTTTCTGCTCTTGTCCTTGCAGCACAATGTACAGCAAGACAGAAGATGTCAACAGAATACTAGAGCACTATACTGTATTAGAATTATAACACAGAAGAATAGCCTATCATCTACTACTTAATGCATTTTTTTTTTTGATGTATAACAACTGTAGATCTAACCTCTGGGTTAACCACGGTGGGCTAGAATGTTAGTATCTGATTTCCTCAGTAAGTGACCTCACTAAGCTATTAAGGAACGGGCAAGCATTATCAATAACAGCAAAAACTATCCTTCAGCAAGAGTAAATGCTGCTGAGGAAAGCACTTAAGCTCAGAAAAATGAACACAAAGCCTTCATCTCAAGTGTACTGAAGCAAGGCAAATATTCAGTCTGTGGTGTCAGGTGTCAATACTCCAGAAGGGACCAAAATCTATTTACAGGTTAACATTTGGTGAATTCCTCAATCACTCGCTCTTCATGGGTATCTACCCTACCCTACAGCCTTTACAAGTAGCCCAAATGCTTTACTCAGCATGAAAATCTACATTTTAAGTGCTGCAGTGCCTAACTTGGAATAAAGACTTCATCCTGAATCTTACCGTACATAATCCACTCCACACACATTCTAAACCCTGGAAAAACTTCAAACTTTATAGAGAAATAGAAAATAATAAAAAACAATAATATTTTTTTAAATTATCTTATTTAGCCACTAAGGCTGCATGAGCTTCCCCTCAAGGACAATAAAATGTTCCAAGCAAATATCATGAGTAGGGATCCACATGGATGAACACTTGTTCCCAAAAAGAGTTCTCTTGAATTGATGTGCTATAGAAGTAGAGCCAAACAGTTTCTGATATAGGTATTGATCCCTTAGAATATTTTACTGAAATGTACTCCTGCATTCCTGCTCTGAGATTGTTGAAACAATGAATAACATATGAAAGTGGAAGTTAAAAAATGGAGGACAACAAAAGCTAGCTGGCAGAATACGGATCACACAGTGATTTAATGTCATTTCTATCATCATTCAATACCTCAAACTAAAACAACTATTTTAGCATGGACTGGAATTGCCACAGTGCAAAATCCAGTGTTTTATGCAATATGAATAGTTGTGACATGCAAAGCATTACTCAGAAAAGGGTTATTAATCTGAAAGCCAGAGATGAAAGCCGTCTTGGCGATGCTGCATTCATGCATGCAGATTACAGATTATTATCTGTTTAACTCACCTTTCCACCATATTGCTCCAACTTCTGTAAAGCAACAGTAATTTTTTCTTTAAATTTCTTGTCCATTAATCTTCTTGAAAGCTATTGAAAGAGTAAAATAAAAAGGTCTGTTGCCCAATATAGTACTATATGTGCAAAAAATCCAATATAATTCTATTTTACTACTTTATTTTATCTGTCTTTGGTAAGTGAGAGCTGAAAGAAACATCACTTTATAGCTCGTAGCTGATGTCAAAGTATAAAAGTTAGTCAAGGCAAAAGGTGTGAAGTATTAACTGATGAGAGAGTTAAAGCTCAACTGTTAGCCAAACAATTTTAAATTGTTGGTTTTTAGCAAGCAAGTTTTAAAGAGGTATCAATATTAAAGCAAAGTCAATCTTGAAGTATTGTCCACATGAAAAGTTGACACACTTTTCATGTGCACTGAAAGAGATTTATTATAGTGGAAATAATCTAAACAGGCAAACAAACAAAAAAGCTACTTTAGATTCTCTCTTCTGCACTGGGTGTCTAATAAGTCATTTTATTTTGCTGTAAAAATTCACTTTGGAGGCAGGTTAAATTAAACCATGAAAAGCCTATTCAATAGAGGAAGAAAATCTACAGAAGGACATCAATAGGAGGACTCAGTATAAAAATTACTTTCCACAGTTCAACTCAAGTTTATTGAATGAAAACTTCCTTGTGCAGAATTCCCATCTGAGAGAAGCAGAAATATTTCCCTATGTTAATTTATCAAGGCTTTCACAGATTTTTGAAAACATTCACACTCATTTACCAGTAAATATAAAAATTCCTTCAAAACATAGAATGTTTCACCTCAGGCTCAATGCTGGATCTTTTTTAAGTAATACAGAAAGCAAATCCATTTTTCTCCAATTTACCTTAACGTCAGTTTTTGGAGCCTGCTAGAACTTTATATGTCACCACATTATTAAAGAATAACAGATTTACACAGAGGAATATACAAAGCAATGCTTTTCATGAAACTGCTGAGTCTTCCAATATATCTGTGCAGATATTATAATAAACATCTTAACCATAAAAATACAGATGATCTGTTACTACAGCACTAAAAACTTACATTTGTGAGCAGATGCTTAAGATGATCATTAAGAGATGGGCCAACAACAGCACTCAGTTGAACTAAAGCATCCAATCCCCTTTCAAATACTTCATCATCTGAATGGGCCTTCAAAGGAAGGGGAAAATCCTGTCAGACTAATATTCAAACAAACACAGTTTCTTCAAAACTGCAATCTCTATATTATGATTGTATATAGTATTTTGATAAATTTAAAGTGCTGTGGAACTGCTAATTTTGTAACGTTACAAGCAGTTTAGAAATACAACATGACTGAATATAACTATCCAGATGTAATCCTTTAATGCAGAAGTATTAATATTTTTAAAGCAGAAAACAAAAGCATCCATGTCAATGAGACTATTGCACTTCCTCCAAAAAAAAAAAAAAAAAAAAGAAACTAATATTTGATTGATGAACAAATCAATAAATGTATTCATCAGGCAAAAAAGGCACTATATTGACAGTTTTGGAACATACCCTATACGCACTGCTTCACAGCATGTTAGAAAGAAACTTTAAGATGTGCATATATCAAAATTGAGGGACATTTTGGTTATAAACGTATTGAATACAGGGTAATTCCTAAGTAATTCATAACAATTGTCTTTGTTGGAGAAACCCACAAACAAATGACATTCTGGCTCAATGAATTTACTCCCCTGCCAACTACAGCTTTTTCATCTGCCAGCAATTATCACGCTGTTATCTACTTCTAAGGTGGCTTTGTCATTTCTATTGCTCCCATGGGAAAGTTCTTCTATACGAGTTCTCTACTGCTTTAGTTATCTCACTCTTCCCTGAGCAGAGAAATTGTTTCATGACCATTTTCCTTGTACTAATAGTGACCTTTATTTAAAGGGTCATTTTTCTATTCTGACATTTGGGCCCTGAATGTTTTGGTGTTTGTTTTTTTGTTTTTGTTTTTTTTGTTTGTTTGTTTAAGTAGAAGAAAGAAGTCATTGCTCAGTAGGTTTTGATATAAAGTCTTGTCTCGTTAAATAGTGCAACAATAAAAATTATCAGATAAATAAGTCATTGGAAGAACACACAATAATAATTTTTCTAATTATGTCTTCCAAAATAAACCAAAGATATTAATAATAAACAACACTGATCCTCTATTACACCTCTGAGTTTGTATCTCAAAGAATTTTCAATGTTTATCCATCTCTATAAAAATAGAACTGAAGCATAGCTAGAATAAATGACAGAAAATGGACAAACTAAAAAAGGGTTCTGAAAGAAATTAAAAAGATCCAAAAGAGTATTCCAGGCCAGTACTTTTAAAACACATTATTTTCTGAAGGAGTTGAAAAAATTACAAACATTTTAAAAATGAAGATTATGTCTTCAAACATTATAATAATATTCTTCCTTTTTCCTCATGGATGTATTCTATTTTATCTTTGTAGCATTTTTTTACATTTTTAAATGTAACGTGATTATTTATTCTGGAATCTCCATTTTATTTCATATCAAATATGTTTTGCATGTGGACATAAAAAACACCATGATTACTTATATTTTTTTCTGCTTATATTCATATCTTTAACAGAACATTTCTACAGAATTTGCCCATAGCTGCTATCACTCAACTATACAAGGAGTTGCTCATCTGATCATACTCTTAAAGACTCATTTATCTAAGTGAACCAAGGCATGGATAACATGAGAAAAAGACACTATACCCCTACACCTGTGAACCCCAAAATAAAAGCCTATCCAACAGATTTATCACATTAATGTTTTCCTTGTAGTCCTCACCAGCTTAAAAAGAAAAAAAAAATTATGAAAATCTCTGTAGGAAGAGTAAGACATACCAATGCAGCCTTTAACACTGGAACTAGACGAGGCAACAAGGGAATTGTTTTTTCAGCAGCACCTTCAACCATAAGTAATTCTTTAAAACCCTCCTTTGAAACAAATGTATAGGGATGCTTTGTCTCTCTCAGACCCTGTTGTAAATATAAAACGTTTTCTTAATAGTCTTTAAACAAAATCACTTTTAAAAAGTTCCATCTAGCACAAAGATTATGTTTAGATAAAAGATCAATTCAAAACATAAGATACACTAACTCCACCGTGTGGATCCATTGAGTACAACTCTGCTCACAGAATATTCCGATTCATTTTTCTTTTGGAATACTGAATATTAAGACTCACATTGTGAACATTGCTATTTCAATCAGTACTTGTACTTCTTTAGGTAGAGTGATTAAAGATAATGAATTTTTTCAACTATATATATATATGTATATATATATATAGTTGAAATATATATATATATGTATATATATATATACGTGTATATATATATACATATATATATATATATACACACTTATAACTAATTTCTGTACCCTGAAGGGAAAAAAAAAGAAAAAAAGAAAGTAAAATACCCCCCACAAATGCAAAAACTTTAAAATGGTACAAATAAGCATGTCTAGCCAAGATCTGAGCAGCAGAATTCAAAGATTTAAAGCCATATGGTAATATGAGCAATAGGAGCTGTAAGCTACTTTAGATATTTGACGTTTGATTTTTCAAAAAAAAAAAAAAAAAAGCTCACTCTATAGTATACACTTTATTCTACCTCCCAGACCGGATTCAACATTTATTTAGACTCCTGAAACATATTTGGTTGGCAGCGAGTTGAACATCAGCCAGCAGTGTGCCCTGACTGCCAGGAAGGCCAACCGGGGAACATCAGACACAGCACTGCTAGCTGGTGTGGCCTCAACTAGAGCACTGTGTGCATTTTGGGGCACCACAAGACAAAGAAGGACATAAAACTAGCAGAGTGTGTCCAAAGACATTTAGATGTAGAGCTCAGTGATATGGTTTAGTGGAGGACTTGTTAGCGTTAGGTCAAAGGTTGGACTCGATGATCTTGAGGTCTCTTCCAACCTAGAAATTCTGTGATTCTGTGAAAGGAGGGCTACAAAGATAGTGAAGGGTCTAAAGAGGAAGACACATTAGGAGTGGTTGAAGTCGCCTGGCTTATTCAGCCCAGAGTAGAGAAGCCTGAGGGGAGGCCTCATGACAGCCTGTTGTCTAGACTGACTCATTAAGCTCTAGGTCATCAAAGTACTTTGTACTTTTTGTACCCTGGTACCTCAGGAAGAAATCCCTGAAGACTTCTGGTCACTATTAAGATTATTTAAAAATAACATTCAGATGGCTGAAGTTGATGGACAACCTTTGGAAGAAATCTTCATGTTTACCTCTATGTGAGCAAGACATACTGGTTACAACAGCATTTTAGAACTACATTTCCCTTCCTTGTCCTAAGTACCAATTTGTAGTTTAACCAGGAACACATAATAAGCACTAAATATACCTCTATGTAGTTGTCAGTAAGCCATTAGACCCCTAATAATTCCTTTGCTGAACTTTCCACCTCTAATGAAGTCTGATTGACTCAGTCACTGGCAAAGTGTATGTCTACAAGTGCAAACACACACAGTTCAATGTAAAAGTGTAACTCATCTGTTACAGGAGTTCACGTCTAGTTACAAAATCTAGCTTCTCAACCAGCACAGGGCTCCAAAAAGGCCAGTGATTTAAATTGCTAAATATGAAGGAGTGTACATAGCACACACATACAAAGTAATGTAGCAGCAACAAGAGGCAATGGGCACACATTGGAACACAGGAGGTTGTCTGAACATCTAAAAGCACTTCTGTAATGTGTAGGTTGTTACAGGCATAGCTTGCCCAGAGAGTTTGCAGTCTCTCTCTCCTTGGAGAATTTCAAAAAACCACCTGGACATGGCCCTGGGCAAGCTGCTCTAGGATGACCTGCTTGAGAAGAAGGGTTGGACAAAATGACGTCTAGAGGTCCCTTCCAACCTGAGGCATTCTGTGATTCTGTGATTCTGTGTGGTATAACTGCATGATATAACTGTGTGGTAAAGCATCCTGGAAGAGACGACCTCACTGCTTGGTCCAGTAAAGCATCTACAACAAGCTGTTAGAATGTAAAGAGGAAAATATTTTACATAAGATTAAAGCAAAAGCAGATAAACAGTAGTGATTTCCATTTCTTCTCTGGTTTCTCACGAAAAGTCACATCTGTTTTTCACATCTAAAAAGTTGCTTGTATTTGTATTTGTCTTTAATGTCAGGGTTTTGGATGATTGTGTTTGTGTTGAAAGAGGCTAACATCAAAGCCTTCCTCCTCTTCAGGTGTAACAATTTGTAAAACAGCATAACTGAAATGCATAACACTTTACTCAGATGCCTCCAAAGAAAAAGGATATACCTCTAGCTAAACCACATCTATTTCAGAAATGGCATTATGAGGTCAAAAGAAGAAATAGCATTCTCCAGTGACCTAGAATAATAAGAAAAACTACGGAATATAGCAAAGTAGAGACAAATATATACAGACCGCAGCAGTCAGAAAGGAAAAACTACTTTTTATCCCTCATAAAAGAAAAGTTTTATAAACACATTTCTTTATATAGTATCTCATTTGGACAAAGCTTTTTTACCCTTTGCATTTAGTATCAGATAAACAGTGAATTATTCATTTGCAGTGAAAAAAAAAAAAACAACACAAAGAAATCCACCAGGTGGCTGTTACCAGAAAACAGGTAAGTGAAAAATCTAATACAGTTGGTTTTAAGTTACTCTTTATATTATCTACAGTAGGTATCAGTTGACACTAGCTTGGAGGTGGGCACTTCTTTTCACAGTTTGGGCACAGTCAGGACCTCCAAAGAAGTAGAAAGAGTCCATGACAGTTCAATGCATAAAGATCATTGCAGAGGCACACAAAGGCTAACAACAGTTTTTGATTGAAATTGAGCTGTGGAATTCAACTACACTGACTACTGAATGGTAGACTCCAATGCTTCCAAAAGGTATGAGCTAAAGAATCAATACTTCTTTGTGAACTCTGAAAATGCTTAGACCTTTTCAGTCCCAGGCAAATCCAGTCAGTGAACACATCCCCATGCATTTTTGGTGACTATATGATCAGTCTTTTACCTATAAAAGGTTTATGTTTTCACAATCCCTAGAGGACTTTTTTGGACCCCGGACTGTAATTAATACACGTGAAAGGTTTGTTCTGTGGAAAGAAAAATAAAAAAAAAAAAAAAAAGAACAAACAAACTCTTTGTAGGTATTTGGAAGAACTGAAATCCTACTTTTTTCCACAGGGTTCCCACATCCCAGCTAAATGCTCAGGTCAGAAAGGGATGAGTTTGCTTCTCATTTGTTATTTAACTTCATATTTGAAAGTGGGTCTGGAGACCGGCTGCACCTTAGCTCCTCCTACAACAATTTTAATTGAATCCTGAAAAAGCAGACTGGTATTACTTAGCTTTTAGGAGCATATAGCTCAGAGACACTTTAATTTATCTCCTGTTTCAATGAATAAACCACAAACCACAGCAGTCCAGCTATAGTAGCAACTAAATAACACAGTAGCTGACATAAAAACGTAGCTACTGTACATCTGCATAACGTTTCAGCACTATGTGAAAGAAATACTGTATGCTTAACTATGCAAGAGTTTACCTCTGCCAGTGTTACAAGAAGAGGATCAAAAGGAACAGTTTCAGGAAGGCATTCCCATTTCAGTCTGTGTTTTACTGAGCCATGCACTAACCTATATAAAGAAGTAAAGTTTGAACAAATTAACACACAACGATACACAATTTATTTCATAGTACTTACTACAGACAAAAAAAGACTGCAAGATACCTGCTTACTAAAATGGCACTGATTTTATTATTGTTGTTATTAGGGAGGAGAAAACATATGAAGAAATTTCATTTGTTTGCAAAAAAGGTTTAATACTTTACAAAAAAAAAAAAAAGCCATATCAAACATGTAAAATTGCTTCTTTCTTTGAAAAGAGCTAAGTACTAGAAATCTCTTCTGAAATGAATGGAATCAAACTGCTTAACTAAAAGAGCACGGAGTTTTGAACAAATGTTTTTCAACTTGCATAATTCTACCTAACCATAATACATATAAGAAAGAAAAGAAACAAAACTAACATACCTGCACGGAATGCCACCTTTAGCATATATAGCGGCAAATGCAGAAGGTGTTCTAGAAGGAGTACCAAACTGTGAGGACACCAACAACCAAAAATTATTTGGTTATAACGGTAATGTTTGAATATGTTAAAAATGCAGTTTATCAAGAACGGAACTTAATCACATGATTCTAAAAATAATCAAAAAAAGAAAGATCTTAGGATTTAGCACATACAATTTATCAAAAAAGTCCTTTTCAGAATTGTCAGGCTAGGAGGTTGCAAAAATGAATACATTCCTGGTGGAATGCTCTCATTTTTCTACTTTGTCATGTAAATCTTAACATCGAAGTCTTATGGGTTCTCTCTTAACAGACTAAGTACCTCTCACTAATGACCCTTATTGCCATATGCAATAAGGATGTAAAAAATTATATGCAGGTAACATGCAGAAGGTGGCTTTGCTCCAATTCCAGACTGATCTGAGTACAGACAAAAGTACAAGGTGGCAAGATGATAGAGAAACACCAAATGTTGGGCAAGATGCACTGGAAAGTGCACTGGAAATCAGTAGGGAGCTTCATGGCAGGAAAACTTGCACAAAGTTATTTTATATGCACGCTTCTTATCCATGTCAGCTATGGTATCATTTACTGACATGATCATTCAATACTACTTTCAAGATTAAATATCATATCACTAAGCATATAGCAGGAAATACTATGACATCTTTATTTCTATCTTTCTAGTGTTTGCGCCTACATTAAGATAGTTAAAATTGTGTGCATGATTTGACTTCTTAGCTTAATTGATTGTATTAATTACAAAAGGTTTCAAGAAAAAAAAATCACACATAGAAATTCCCATATGAAAGTATCATCTTCTGCATGTATTTCCTGAAGCATGGAAATTTCTTCCATCAAGAGAACTATTTTAAACAAATAGAAGTCCCATACCTATACATACCGGATCAATAGTTTTGGGATTCAGCTTGTCACTAGGCTTTGGCTGTGGTTTAGTTGCAGGTTCTGGAGAACATGGCAAAGGAGAGGATGTCTTGCTTTTCTGTACTGCAGTCTTTGGTTTTATTTGGACGCCTGATGACATTCTTAGAACATTACTACCTATAACCAAAAAAGATTAAAAATATGAGTTCCCATTCCTGTAAGACAGAATATCAAAGGTTAGAATCCTGACGTCTGAAGACTGATGTTAACAAACAGAGAAGAAAATCTAAATAAGTGTACGACAAAAGAAACGCTTATTCTTCCACAACCTGTGCAGTATAAGGGATCACTTAGACGGAGAAGTCTGTCACTTCATCTTTCAAGTGCATACATCTCATAATCTTGCACTGTTCTCCTTTACATTTTCAAGATACAGCCTGCCTTCAGTGACAATCTATTTAAAAGACAAGCTAATGTACCACAATTAAACAACTAAAAGTTTCTTTAGAACACACAAAAACATACATGACACAGAAACTATTATACTTGTAAAATGAAAATCGTTAAAGCCATTAATCCTGAAGCCCTAGAAGACTGACCATAACTGAGAAAGAAAATTTACTAATTTTTAAGTGTAACCTTATTACCACAAAACTCTAATCATTTCAGAACACACATAGTAAGAACTATCAGAAAAATTGGAATCAACATATTTTAATACTACAAAAACACTAAATAAAAAGTTCTTAGCGTTAGTATTATGTATCACAAAACAGTGCTATCAGTGTCAACTTTTGAAATGTACACTTGCTCATAATGCAATCGTCTTAATAATAATACAAACGTATTTCTGTATTTCTCAGAAAAGTATTTAGAATTAACTTGGAAGTATTCTTTTTTTTTTTTTTTTTCTCTCTTCCAGTAAGTAAGTAAAGATACACATCAAGGACTTTAACAGCGTTTTAACTAACATCAAAATCTAGATGCACTTCAAAAGCCACTGTTCACACCATCACAGAAAGTTAAATAAATGAATAAATAATACATGGCAACAGGCAGATCAGCCCTTTGGGACAAAAGTTAAGATGGAGGGTACAGATGGTGATAAAGGTTTTGTAAAAGCACAACTGCTACAGGGGGAGGTGGAAGGGAGTGGAAAAAGAACTTCCCATAGGGAGGCCTCGGCCCCCGAACAAGATGAAAGCCCTTGTGCAGTCAAGAGCTGGAAGAGGCACAGGCACGTACAGAGCTGAGGCAGCACGGGCACAGCTGGGAATCAAACAAGCGACACACCAGGCTTGATGTGGATGCGAACCGTCCCGCCAGCAGGTGACAGACTTCAAGCAAAGGACAGAAACATACAGACAAGAAGAAAGAGCACACCTGAAAGGTGCCTTTCACTGCAGAAAGGAAGGAGCCTGGGCTTGGCTCCTGAAGCCTCTGATCAGAGGCAGAACGACAGCAAGCAGGACTTCAAAGGCCACGCTGCTCACTTACCCTGCCCAGCGACAACCCTCCCGGAGCGCTGCTGGGACAGAGAACGAGAGAGACGAGGGGGACCCGAGCCCCGTAACCGCTAAGGGACTCAAACAGCCACCCTCTGCCGGCGGGCAACGACGATCCCCCGCTTCCTTCTTCCCTCCCTCCTCCTTCCCGAGAGGGCCCGGCGGGGCCCGACCCAGCGCTGCCGGCCCCGGCGTGCCGGGAGGACAGCCCCGCTTCCCCCGCTCCGCTCCGCGCTTCCTGCCGGTTGCCGGGGAAGCTACGGGCCGCCGGGAGCCCAATCTTCCTCGGGAGCATGCGTGGGGTGCGGAGGGGAGGGGGCGTCAGCGCCTCGGGGTGGTCGCATGGAGGCCGGGCTGCGAGGGCTGACTGAGGCCGGTGCTGCCTCAGGGAGTGGCGGCCGTGTGCTCGTCTTCAGTCACCACCTCACGGGGTACCGGCTACCAGCCCGCCTTTCCACCACGCTTTATGAGTGCTTCCAAGATCTCCTGTGGAGATGTTATGCAGAACCCCAAGAGAAGGACCACAACCTGGGGGAGAGTGGCAGCCCAACCACATGAAGCCCAAGCCGTATCACTGCCTCCCATCAGTGATTTCACTGGATCCAGTGCACTTTTAACACACACAAAAAAGTAATAATAAAGCTTACCTCCAGCAGCCTTTGTGTGGGTTTGTCCAGATGCCAGGGGATCACTCCACACATCATCCTGGTGCGCTGCTGGCTTTGGTTGTGTGGTCTGCTGTGCTGGCTTGGAAAGCACAGTGAAAAGTCAAGGAGCTGAGGCTGTGTCTTGAGTGAATCACTGCTTAAATACTTGATTTCAGGCTAACAGGAACAAGGAGGAAGACAGAGTAAAGTTTAGAAGTCAGATTTTTTCAACCTACCTCATCTATTTCTAATTAGAATGGAGATGGTAAATTTTAATATGAAATCGCCACTCCTTGATACCCGATTTCTTAGTATCTTCACAAGGAAAACAAGATTCATGAAATATTCATCTTGCCTTTTTACTTTCATGTGACAAAAGTTTAGCTTACAACCACGGGGTCATACTCCATTTGAAATTTATTTTTGTTTCAATTACAAAGACAGAAAATATGTTTCTTTTATCAGATAACCCGCTCTCAAACTATACTGAAATTTGCGTCATAAATACAGTATTTATTCTTATAAAACACATCTGAATGTAGTTAATGACCTTTTGAGTAAAAGGATACATGTTTCTCTTCTGTGAACCCTATTAATCATCAGAATGCTTTTTTGCTTTCTTCAATAAGTGTGTTTATTCTTTCACGCACTCAGCAGTAAATCTCCAAGCAAGACATTTTTTTGGTTTGCTGAAATTGTGTGGGATACAAACTTTCCACCGTCACACATTCTTTTTCACTTTTGTAATTTATAATGAGGAGCTGAATGTGTATGAGGCTATTCTACTATTTCCCACAAAAAAAAAAAATTAAAAAAAAATGCACTCACAATGTTGAAAAGTCGTTGTTGGCTCTTCGAAAACAGCCATATTTTCCTTAGATTTTGTCCAATGATAGCATGTCATAATTAGTTTTATCCAACATAAATTGTTTGTGTCTGGAAGTTGTAAGTGAGGGCACTTACAAAGTTAAAATAGGGCTGCATAACTTAATGCTTTTATATGAGTGCAAGAGACCTGCTGAAAACACAGAAGAAAAAATGTTAAATATAATGCTGGAGAAACAGAAGGGAAGAGAAGCTTTTTACTTCATATGTAAATCTTTTAACTTAAACCAACAGAAAATACAGTGCTTCCTCTTTTTTTGTTGTTTTGTTTTGTTTTGTTTTGTTTTGTTTTGTTTCACAGTACCAAAGGTAATAAAAGTATTGATGGCCTATTCATAAATTTTATAAACTGGCGAGGATCTCAGAACAATCCAGTATTTTTAAAGTATACCATGTAAGTCTTTAAAAAACACTTAAAAAAATGCAAACCAGTATGCTCATCTCCATAATGGCAAAAAATAACAGTTTTTCTGCATGAAGTTTAATTTTAGTTTAGTGTTTTAGTATCACGTTAGTCATATATCTGCTATAGTTGCTCTGTGAGTACAGAGCAAACTACAGCTACATTCAAGCATGGAAAAAAAGTAGTAGCATAATTCCAAAGTCAGTAGGAGGTATGAACTGCTGTGTTGTGTGAAGCAAAATACCACTGATCAGCTCTGTGGAGTCAGCAACTCCCACTGAGTTCCTGGAGGCACAGAAACTACTGGGTTGTAGCAGGGCAAGTCAGACTAGGTTTCTCTGCAAGAGCAGGTTTTAACTCAGTGTTAAAGCAATTTCCTGAAAAAAGGAAAATAAAGGAGTGTTACCATACAGTGATGTGTATGGTATGACAGGGAATCCTGCCATACTTCGAACATTGAATATACAGACTTCACTGCTCGCTTTCAGGGAAACAATATGTCAAATCAAGGACTGAGAGATAGCCACTGAACTGTGGATGTCTAGGGGGGTCATATGGTGGACAGTTCCTCTCTGGACCTGGGACAAATCATTACATCTGGCTCTCAGGAAACTGCCTTCATGTAAAGCTCTTTCAGGTATGAGGTAACAGAATCATAGCATGGCTAAGGTTGGCAGGGACCTCTGGAGTTTATGTGGTCCAACCCTCGTGTTCAAGCAGGGGCACCTAGAGCAGGTTATGCAAGGCCACGCACAGGCTACTTTTGAAGATCTCCAAGGAGGAACACTCCACAACCTGTGCCAGCATTCAGCAAACCTCCTGTGTTCAAGTTTGTGCCCTTTGCCTATTGTCTCATCACTGGGTACCACTGAGAAGAGACTGGCTCTGTCCTCTTTGCATGCTCTTACCCAAGTTCTACAGAGGGATGCTGGCCTGGTGGTGGTGCAGCACCAATACACGCTTCATGTGCCAGGGCTCCCAGTGCAAAGTATCACTGCATATGTGCAAAGGGAGATACAGCTTGGCCCTGCGCTGCACATCTGCAAGGCTCGGGTTCTTGAGTGCTGGAGACCTGCCCATCTTTGGTGGGCCCAGCCCCCTCCTGAAGGAGCCTCACTCTTTCTGCCATGGGAGGAGTATAGGCTAAAATGATCCTAAGTTCCTAGAATTCAGTAAGATGAAACCACACCCTCATGGATATCTTTTTCTAACTTGCATATTTTAAGAGTTAGGAAAAGAGAAGTCCTAAGGTTAAATACACATTCAATCCCTTCTGATTCCTACAGTACAATCTTAAATGTTTTCTGTTACACTTAGCCTAAGAACTTGCAGATCCCCAGCTCCTTCAGTAGCTTCTTCATTATTATGCCTGGCCTTGGGTATTGCTAGATATTGACATGGGGAATATGCATCAAAATACTTGTAATAAAATATCTTTGTTTAAAAGAAAATTCTTTTCATACTGTCTCATTATTAATAGCTGTAACAGAAGCTAGTCTGTGAAATCTTAAACATGTTTGGTGGATGGTCAATTTAAAAGGAAAAATAATGAAATATATTGTAAAAAAAAAAATAAATAAAATAAGATACTGTAATCAACAAAATGTTACATTTTTTTGCATTTTTCTCCATCAAAATGATATCACTTAATAGTCTTAAATATGGTGTTGGGAGCTACTATTACTGTTGTATACTTACATAGCATTAACACCAGTTGTTACAAACTTCTCTGTCACATATTTCTTAATTTTATTTAATTTAACTGTCATAAACTTTTCCAAATATTCAAAATAAATAAAAGAAAAAAATCTGAATAATTTGTGAGGAGTTTTTATCACCGAAAGAAATGGAGTCACATATGTATGTTACTGTGTTGAGGAAAGCATGTAAAATTCTGAAAATGAAAGCTTGATCTGGATTACTTGCTTTTTCATAATTATAAAATACATAACCAATTTAAATATAACTGATGATTAATGAATTAATTTTGTATCAATGCTGATAAAACCAATATGCACTTTGACTTTTTTTTTTCATTAGTCACGGTTAGATAGTTAATAACTGAGGGGGAGGAGAATTCACCAAAGTGAAATGTATTCTGAGGCTTATGAAATTAAAACTGAAGTTTGTAACTAAAGTAATTAAAAGAACATAACATAAAACAGTCACGTAATAGATCTTTTTGTCTGATCATACATGTACTTATACCTTTGCTAAACTAACTCTGTTTGTACAGTTTGGGTTTGGAATTCAACCAATACCATAAATTTTCTTCACAGGTACAAACTTTAAATGTGGAAAGTAGGGAGTTGGTGTTTGAATTTGTGTCCTCATTACTGACAATTCACATCATTAACATTTCCTTCTTTATTCACTGATACTTTTTTGTTATACAGTAGGTGTTCTATAATGTTTTGTTTGCTAATTTTTGCCAGATACAAGAAAGGGATAACCTTTACAAATTTAAAGACTGCTTCATCTTTCTATGTTCTTTAATATTCATCTAATAATGTATCAGGTGATGTATTTTCATTTGAAAATACTTTTAAAATAATTTTTCTTTCTAAGTCATGTGCAATTTTAACCTCAGTTGGGGCTAACAAATTTTACAACCTGGTAATATAAGAACAAAACATGTTTCCTCAACTAAACATATTAGCTAATTATTTTTATTTCTCATGTAATACTTAAAAGGTAGAAAATCTCACTGGCCTCTTGAAAAGCACACATTTCAGAGTGAAGTTGCTAGAAGTGTTTTCTGTAGATGGTGTTCAAATATCAGTCCCCAGAGCTTTTGTCCTGACTTAACCACTCTATTTGCTTTATAAAGAGTACTCTATAAAAAAGGGAGTTATTTTACAGGGTTTGGCAATAAATGTGAGCTACAGAACAGACTGTAGATACCTAATTGTAGTTTTTGGGTTCCTCTACAAAGGTTTAGACGCTCCAGGCACTTTCCATCAACAAGTTCTGTATCGGTTGATTAGTTCAGTGCCAAAAAAAAGTGCTGTCAAAAGTTGATGGACCTGTGAATATTCCATTGTATCCTCAGTGAAAATTGGTGTGAAACAGTGCCATTTCAGTTGAACAATTCCAGATAACAAACAGTCCATAGATGCTACTGGATTTCTTGCATTCTTCTGTAATACACCAGAAATGACTTGATTGCCTATTATTAAGTGCTAAATTGCTGGGAGGATTTTGGATTAGGAGATCAAAGTCCTGTGTAAAATTTGGAGGCAAGCTCCCAAGAAGCAGCCTGATACACAGGAACAATCGTGCTTTTTGATGTTATAAGGTAAAAAAAATACATACAGGTGTAACAGGCAAATTTAGGAACTGAAAGACTCTTAAAGTGTGTCATGGACTACACACGTCTCTAGCATTAGCCTGAAAGCATAGTGCTGTGGATGTTATTCTTGAACTAAGGTAGAAAGCTGAGCAAAGTCAAATGTTTGCATGGGAAACTAAAGTTTAATTGTGTTAAGATTCCATACCAGGCTTTTTGATTGCTCTCAAAGATACTGATCTGAAATAATTAGGGAATTCAGGTTTTTCATCAGTACTTGAGTGAAACAGGAAAAGCTTTGCCTGAATACGTACAGACATACTAACTTGTAATTGCTCCACTTTTCATTAATTATTTAGGTGTTTAAAGCAGCTCTGAAATAGTGTGATTACACTTGTATTCATCCTGCACACATGGCCATGGCCATCACCCACCCATGGAACCAGTGTTCCTGTCTAACAGAGTTAGTACTATCAGGAGCTGAAACAGACTAGTTATACCCATCAATCAATGAGCTATACTTCTTGAGAAATGAAATTAGAATTCAAAAGAGATATATCAGGAGATATATATATGTGTGTATATATATATATATATATATATATATATATATATGATTCTTCAAAATACTCATATTGTGACTTTGTGGCCATTGATTATTTATTCAGGTGATGCCAATTGCTCTGGAAGGACAATTCATACCATTGCCATCTTTCAGATCACAACTATCACTGTCTCTTGCAACCACAGCTACTTACATAAAAGTACTTTGCTTATTTATGTGGAGAGATCAATTTCCAAGAGCACAGTCAAAAAGTAAGACTTAGGAACCTGTATTTCCTTAAGTTACTGGACTCAATCTTAGTTTTATGATGCTTGCTTTCCTGCCTCTGTGCTGTTCACCAGAATCTCTGTCCCTAATTTAAGTTTCAGGAGTTCTTATCACAATGTGCGAACTGTTAAACATCTAAGAATTAAAATCACAGAAGGTACCAAAGTTAAGCAAGCAGTGAACAACACCAAGTCACAGAAAATGTTAAGGAGAAAGTTGTGGTTGCAGAGAAAGGTAGGAGCCAAACACTTGGGGAAGAAAAGGAGTTGGATTTGTATCTCTGATTTCCTTTGTGGAATTTGCAGCAGTTAGAGTATTCAAAGCTGTCAGTTTTGGAGGCAGGAGCCCCCAGGAGTTAGAAGACTCACTGTTCTGTGGAAAACAACAACAACAATAACAAACACTGGGATATGGAAAACTGAGGTTCAAAGTGTTCTTTTGCCTGATTTGAAGAATAGTCTCAAACCCAAGCTGTCCCACCTCACATACCTGATGAACACATGGTGATATACTGAGTTGTTATTCTTAACTGCTTTAGGACATTCTAATGCTTTTCTGAACTGAACCAATTTTTACTAATTGTGATTTGCAGTGGATTGGGTCAGAGACCTGTAAACTGAAATGAACTGATAGAATATATCAGTAAGCACAGTAAGCCTGAAAGTTGAAGGCACCCAGTGTCACAGAAACTAGTGACAGAACTAGCAACAGTATGTTCTCTGCATAAAACAAAACCAGCCTCTAGCAAACAGAGAGCATGTTCAAAGATCACTAATCGGTCACAATTTCAGTTCGGGGTTCATTCATAAATGTTCCCCACTATTCTATGTTGCGGGTAGTTTTATATAATATCACGGGTGCCACATGAAGCAAATGAAAAAAAAAAAAAAAAAAAAAAAAAGTAAAGTGGCATGGTTCCCTCTCCTTTCCCTGAAGAGAATTCAGTTCCTGCTGATTTCTGTGGAACTGGAATTTGGTTTTAGACATACAAAAAGTTTGCTTGGGGTGTTGTTCTTTAAAAGCAACAAAGACATGCACAAGCTTTAGCTATGCTCACCAAATGACTAACTATTATAACTATTTGAAAATCAAAACTAAGCACTAAATTTCCGAGGAAGGATAAATGTGATTTAAATTCTGCTATGGAAACAATTAAGCAAAAGTTGAAAAGTTGCAGCTGATTGTTAGGGTGATCCTGTGAGAGCTCTTTGACATGTTTTCCCTATCCGGTTTGCGTAGGAAAAGAGCAGATTCAGAGGCATGCCATGCAGTTTTTTATTTTCCCACTTGGTGGCAATCATCCCCTGTCTTTGCCACTTCTGCCCTGTCTTTGAGGAAGCTGCTGCTCTGCATTGGTCCGCAGCCTCTCTCAGTTTGGAGAAAGAATCAAGGGACAAGTCAAAATACAAAAGGCTGCAAAATAGAAGAGTTTGTTAGGTGGCAAGAAAAGTATTTCATAGTTGAATTGTCAGAGAAATTGTGTTCTTTGTTAGCAAAACTTTTACTGGTTTTATTCCACTGTTGGGCACAGATTGGTAGCGGTATACATGTATAAAGTATTGGTTAAGAGCAACTTATTTAGCCTTTCATAGAATGAGGCAAATAATAACAACCATGGAAAATATCCTCCACAAATTCACAACGCATCATCAGAGTATCTCTACTTTTCCTCTTGTCTGTGTGTGCGCACACGTATGTGTGTACCAACAGCAGCAGTAAATGCATGCAGTTAGGACTTCTTGGTCTAAAGAAGACATGCTGGGGCAGAGTTGTTGCTCTGGCTAGAGACAAGTATGTCTGCAGAAGCTGTATAGCTGGATACAGCTTTGTCTTTCATAACAATAGCAGATGTTTCGGCTTTTTTTCTCTCTCTGAGTCCAGGAGGTTCCCTTTACTCTGTCAGAAACAGGGGAGAGCTGCACTGAGAGAGCATCAGGCTGTGCTCTGAGGCACACACAGCTTGGATATGCTGCTTCACAAAAGCATTTAATGTCTCCCACATACCAGGCACAGCTGGCACTTGAGATAACAAGTAGGAACACTTCCTTTTTTTTATGATACAGAGAAGGTTTGAAAGACAGACTTATGGTCCACAGGACTCAATTCAAGTTGGTGGCTGAGAACTAGTGACAGCCTAGAAGTGTTGACTGTAGTGATGGTGATGAGGATAGGAGCTGTGGTAACAGTCATGACTAAAGGATGCAGTGATATAGATAGAACCAAAGATAGTGGTGGTAGTAGTAGTTTTTTCTTTCTCTCTTTCTCTTTTTTTTTTTTTTCTTTTTTTTTTCCAGAAAGTGGTGGAAGTGGGGAGCAGCAGCAATCCACAGGCCCTCTGTCCCTGCCCACACAGGAATAGCAAATGGGGGAGCAAGGCTGCCCTGTTGTCACTTGCTCTGCTGGATTTTGGAGGGGGAAGCATTAAAGCCCTTTTAGGGAAGGAGAGGGGGTCAGTGCCCTGTCATTCCAAGTAAAAGTAATGAGAAGGAATGCAAGAGGGTGTACCAGAGGGAAACTGCCAGCAGAGCACAGCTAAGGCTTCAAACCCATGATATTTAGACATTCAGACTTCTCTTCATGGATCATAGTTCCCATAATTCAGACATCACATTGGTTCTCCACAGTTCTAACTTCTGTTATGAGAGGAGACCTGAGAAGAGAAACTTGAAGATGGGAAAGAACTGAAGGAAAAAACTTCATAATGAATCAGAAAGGTGGGGATTAGAGAAGCTTTTGCTATAGTCTGCATCATACTGCACTTCTTTATTACTTATTAGAAATAGTAGAATACCAGCATGTGTATTTTTGAAGAGGAAAATGGAAAAGATGGGGAGGGCAAGGCTGGAGAATGAGTATGTAGTTGTGCTGCCCACTGCAGACTGCACTGCAACACAGGCAGTCCCACGTGTGGGTGGCTGGCAAATCCCTAGGCTGTGGAAGTGCTATAGAGCATGGGAGCAAGTTCTGGCAACAGGCAGCTAAAAGGCATAGGGAAACAAGCAGGTCTCTCAAGAGCAGGTTGAAAAGAGTTGCAGTGTTATCAAAAAAGCTGACAGTGAAGGAGTGTGGAAAGTTGGTAGTCCCTTGCAGGATAAACACTGATAGTTGAGCAGTATGGGATGCAAAAGAGGAAACATACTGACAGCCTGACAGGTCCAGGTATTAACCATGAGGTAAGGTACAAACAAGAGGCTAGTATGACATTTACAATCAGTTTTGAGTTACAAAAAGTAATTCAGTTCAGAAGAGGGTTGTGCATTTTAAAAATAGTGTGAACTTTCCATCTTACCAAAAATCATTTTAACAGTATTACAAATTCTGGCTAACAGAAAGAGTTTTGTTGAATTGAATGCTGGATCAGATCAAAGATTAATGTATCACAATGTCCTGTGGTTGTGTCCTATCTCAGGCAGCCAGAGAGGGTGCCTAGGGACGACTATGTGAACCAGGACAACTCTAGTTAATATTTCCCACAAGTATCCTCTCAGCCTTCAGACATTTGCCATTCAGAGACATCCTGAGCCAGGGATGATTGCTGCATATTCAGTAATCTTCAAAGGATTTCTCTTATGTGACTTCTAGTCTCCTGTTAAACCCCAGGGGACTTTTAGCATTCACAGTAGCCTGTGACAAAGAGTCTTGCGGCTCATCCTCACTTTTTTTTTTTTTTTTTTTTTTTTTTAGTTGTGAATTTGCTACTTGCATGATTTATTTCATACCAAATAATTCTTTTCAGTCTCCTTCAAGGTTGCAGAAAGAGAAGGACAAGTTTATGTCACCTCACAGTTATTTTTTGGACTAGATAATGAAAAATGTCGTGTCACTTCTCAGAATCCTAATACCATCTCATTGTTCCTAAAATCCCCAAATTCTTTAGATTTTAACTTGCCTAGATGTTCTGTAAAATTATGATTTGTTTAAATTATGACAGCTTTCCTAATCAGTAATGCGAAGCAGTTCAGTCTATGTAGTGGACCACCATGTGCTTTAAAATCTTCACAAATCTCACATATATAGAGATTTCACTACACACAAAAGACCCCAAGGTCTTTTCTACTCTTGTCTTCTTTCCTTTTCTATTTATTCTGTTTATTTACTTATTTCAGTCCACAAAACTGAAAATGACACCATTTTCATTACAAGCACAATATGTTAAGTGTAGTGTCCCACTGAAAATACTGGGAAAATATATTCTTGAGAGGAGTGAGGACTCAGTCCTTCAGTATTATTCCATTCTGTAAGCCTATCCATTTTATTTAGCATATACACCCTGAATGCATTTCTAAAATGATCACACAAGTTGTAGTATAGAATTCAGTCTTGCATACTGGTACTGTGTTATAAAGATGACTTCCACAAATAATGAATACATGTAGTACTATTATTCATGTGGAAAGTGAAGCAATCAATAGGGGCTGAATAGTAGTAAATACACTGGTGTCCTTGCACGAAAGGACTATCCCATCTATCTGATGGGATAGATCATGTGTACATTCCCTAAGCAGTGAAGAAAAGTTTGAGGGAGTAGGTTAGGTTGCCAGTTTTTCTTTTTTCTTTTTTTTTTTTCTGTTTAATTTTGTTTTGTTTTGTTTATTCTGACTAGCTACATTCTTGTTCGAATAATTATTTTAATACTCCATGGTTTTTACTGAATACTAATTATTTATCAAGGATGAGGAGCGCTGTATGGGTGTTTTTTCATCACTTACATTATTTCTTCAACTCTAAATAAATAATAGTATTATAATTTACATCATCCTTTTCCTCCAAAGTGTGATTTTTTACTCAGTTTTATGATATGGTTTAGAAGTAGTGGCAGTAACATCACAGTAGCAACTGGGAATTTATTTAATAGTTTTCTTTTTTAAATAGATGAAGCAATGACCATTTAAACCTACTCTTTATTTTCTGTTGTTTAGCCATTCTTTTACTTACAGCATTTCACATCTCCACCATGAATATTCTGTGGTTTTTTAGTACTTTGGGACACAGGAACTTGTCAAGTGGAAAAAACAAAAAGATAAGCCCACTGGTTTGACAAGTTCAATGTATGGTGCAGGTACTCTTGCAGCTCTGCTCCCAGAGCCCATGGTGGTCCAGCAGCACTGCGTGCCTAACCCATGCGGAGCAGGGGCTGTGGTGCCAATGAGGCCTGTGGAGTTGTGTCAGCCTGCTCCACTCTGTTCTCCTGGACCTGGAATGATGGGGAAAATGATGGCAAGAAAACTGCATAGCTCCATGAAGGCAGGAAGAAGCCATAAGAGTTCATTAGCTCACCTCAAGGTCTGTCTGGGCTTGTTAACTCCATCTCAGCAGCACATTTCTCCAAGTCTTGGTGTGGTGGCTGCAGGCAGGAGAAATGTTCTCTGCAATCTGAAAGCTCAATAGTTTTTATAGTAGGAGGTTGTTTTTTTAATTATTATTTATTTATTTATTTATTGTAAGACCCTGGGATATTTCAGACTTAAAATCACATTATGTGGTGATGAGGGATTCCCAAATTAGTTACAGCTGAGCTGATGTATCTATACAACATAACCTAGCTCTTTTCAGCGAGCTTGGGGCTTGTCCCCAAAGCAGTCTATTTGCATTAATACAGCTCTACCTCAGCACAATTCAGCACACTTCTCAGCTGGGCTTAGTTTGTGAAGTTTCTGAGTCTCTGCACAATGTCCTGCCTTTTTTTCCTAGGTGCTTTGTAGATGCAGAAAGAAAAAATGTGATGTATGAAGATACCATAATCACTCAACAAAGTGTGAAAGGTTCACCAGGCTGAAAAAGCCTAAGGTACAAAAAGCACATGCCTGTGCTTTTTTACTATGTAGGTGGCCACAGATTTATTATGAGAAATAGACCAGGTTAGATGAAGCCCTGAGCAACCTGATCTAGTGGGTGGCATCCTTGCCTATAGCAGGAGGTTGGAACTAGGTGATCTTTGAGGTCCCTTCCAACCTAAGCCATTCTATGATTCATTACTGATTCTATGATTCTATGATCAAATCCTGTATGGCAACCTATTGATAATAGCACATTGGAAACACGGTAGATCCACTAAAGATTTAGGAGAACAAAATAGGAAGTACGAGTTCCAGTGTTTTTTTTCTGTGCTGAAGAAGACCAATTTGGAGCATACAAATTTGGAGAATGGAACTTGAGAATAGAATAGAATTGTGAAAAATGCTCAGACTGGAAGTCTGACTATAAAAGTTTGCATGAGAACAAAAAAGTTCATGGCTAGAGGAAACCTTTGGATCTACCTCTCAACTACAAAATAGTTTACAATATTAAGACTGAACTTGATCAGCCTGAAAAATGGCATATGACAATTTTTACTGAAGTAATTGTTTCTGCACAGTAGAATACAATAAAACTGATTCTGCCAGGCCCAGTTCAGTGCTTTTATGTGCCCTCAAGGCACCATTTATACTCCAATAAAGGGAATTTGTGCATTGAAAATTATTATATCCTTAAATCACAACAATTCTCTGGCGCTTGTATTTACAAAATTATAAAATAACTAATTCAAGGTTCTTCCCCTAAAAGTCTAATAGTATTTTTCCCCATCCCAAAGATATGCTGCTGGGTTGGGATTGTGTTTTTTTTTTTAGGACCTTTTTGAAGGAAAAGGCTTTGCAGTAATGAAAGATCTTTTATGGAAACAAAAGACAATTCTATGAAGAGTTATTCTTTAGCTCCTTTATAAATGTAGTGGTTCCTATCCAGATCATTCAACTTCTCCATCAGCTTACAAAGAAACTTCCAAGAGGGCAATCCCAAATTCTGCCAAAACTCCATTTGTTTGTTTATTTTTTTTTTCTTAATTTGATTGCCAAGAGTTTGTGTTTGACTTGTTGCCATGAATAAAACTATTCCTTTTCAACAATGGGCTCTCCGGGAATGGTGTGGGAAAGCTAACCCCATTACACTGCTCAGAAGTTCCCATTCTGTGGTGACCCAGGAAAGGCAGCTTATCAGGCACTTAGCAGAGCTGTCAGCTGGTCAGCTCAAGATGGGTATTCTTCTTCCTGGAGCAAAGCAGGCCAGCAGGAGCAGTAGTAGGGTTTTGTTTGTTTTAAGTAAATAGAACAACAGGGAACTTTTACATCCTTGACCTGAATGTCATGTTCATGTAAATAGAGGACATTAATGGTAAAGCATACTACAGTGCCATCAACACAGTGGTCAGCTGTGTTAATTGATCTATAATCAACAGATGAGAGGGGTCTTCCCAAGTGGCTATGTCTTGTGACATTTTCTGTGACCGTCTATTTCTGTTTGCATTAGCTCATTTTGCTAGATACCTCTAAAAGAATAGCTTTGCCTTGAGGGAAGTTTCATTGAGACTTGATGCCTTTGTATTTTTGATCTAGGTGATGGGCCTCTTGTGATACCTCCTGTCATATGGCCAGGATCTCCTAATGATAACGTAACCTAGCCAAAGGAATCTCTTCCTTGCTTAGGCAGAAACTATGGCTTAGAGGAGGGGGGAAGAAGACAGACTTCACAGTAATGAGCTGAGAATTGGCTGGAGAGGGGCAAGAGCATCCATTGCAACATTAAAAAACACATGGAAAATGTGTAACAGCACTTTGGTTTTGATGAGAACTGGATTAATGCAAAGCAGGAAAAATATGTACTTTTTTTTTCTTTAATTTAATTTTGTGTTTGGCTTGTGAAGTCATTGCAGCATAAAAGGGGGATGGAGGTGCTGTAAGTACCTGGAATATTGTATTCCATAAGCCAAAGCACTGCAGTTATTAGTAGATTTGAGTGTCAGACTCAATCTTGCACCAGTCTTAGTCCTGGTGCCCTAGCTGATTGTCTTAATTAATCAAATAAAGCAAAATAACTGGTTGTGGGTACAAAATGCCATGCTAAATCGGGACTCAGAAAATTTTTGTTTCAGGTCCTGGTGCAGCTCCAGAAGTGTCACTGTATGAAGTTCTTTCCTTTCATTGTATAATATTCCCAGTACTTCTCTTTTGTCTCTGTATATGTATAACGCTCGTTTTCAGAAGACATAAACTAAACTGTACTCGTGAGAGTCTTGAATGACTCTAGTGATGACAGCCTAACCAGAAAGCATTGGTGTTTTAAAGTGCCATTTAGAGAATAGCCTTATTGAATTCTTCTTTAAGACTCAACGTATTAACACGTTTTTCCTTTCCTTCTTTCCTTTTTTTTTTTTTTTTTTTTTTTTTTTAATATTATTCCTTTATTGCAAACTTTAGGGCAGCTCCTGTTTCTTACTACAATTCTCAGAATGAGCCTGTAAAGTAAGGGGTATCATCAGTTCCCAGTGCCAGTGAAGATGTTTAAGGGAACTTGATTCCACAAACCAAGGAGTCTACAAAGAACTGCCCTTCAGCTGCTGTTTATTGTTTTTTTGCTTTCATGTGCTTTTAGCCAACTACATGGCATGCTGTGATTCTGAGGTGCTGTGCCTTTTTGCCTTTTTTTTTTCTCTTCAGGGCAGGGATAGGCAACAGTCAATTTTCTGTGCTCAGTATTTTGACTGTAGAGTGTAAAAGGATAACAAAATGCTACTTGTCTCGGTGCACTGGGGTGTGCCATCTATAACCTGCTAAAGGAAATAAGGATGCTGAACTAGATAAATATGATCTGTGTTTTAGTTTTGCATTTTTTTTTAATTGCCTGTTACTTCATTGCCCAAGGTCAGTCTTGTCAGGCAAGTGGACCGACAGTTCTCTAGAGTAACATAAAACCATTAAGTTGCTCTTTGATCTTGCACCTTCTTTAGAACCTTTTAATCAATTAACCATGAAGCTACTCAACTTGTCTTATTTCCTGCACATAAAACTACTTTGGTTGAGCTGACACATTACTACATTATAGATCAAAGATCGAAGGAAACTTCACATCCAGCCAGGATAATTATGTAGAATTTTTCTGAATCTGTTAGATAAATTTTCATCCCCCAGATAGAGGAAAACAACATTTTGATCTAGATTGAATTAAAGAATTCCTGTGTATTTTAAAGGGTGGCTAAATGGATTTTAGTGTGATTGACCTTACACAAGGTGTGGATAGATTTCATGGTTGGTTTGCTGAGCCTTAACTGTCTATATATCCTTTGAAAGTACCCACTTCTGATAATAATAGCAAGCGTGACCTCCTGGAACATGAACACTGATCTCTTGTTTAGGATGCCTTTAAAAAAGAAAGAAAATTTAAATACTGAGTGTACTATTATGTGAAGAAGATAAAAATCTTTTTAGCCCAGGAATTGTAGTTTGACAATGAACAAGCTGTAGTTTCAGGCTTGTAGAGCCACACTTCTGCAGTCTTATTGATACAGGCAAAACTTTTTATCAGAGATAAAGAAAAATCAGAGATACCTTCAGTTTTATGTTCTTTTAGATCTGAGATTGTTGAAATTACTATTTCCTAATTATATGGAAAATTAAAGTGTCTCAAGACTCCATTCCTGCTGGCCAAATATTGGACTACACAAACAGCTTACTTTGATCAGCTCCTTGTTTGAGCTTCCCCCTGAAGTGGGACAGACTGTCACCCACACTGGTCCAATGGAACAAACATCTGCTTACTCAGATTTAGCTCCAGGCATATTTTGCATGACTGTTTCTTGGGGGATTGGCCTGTTCTCTTTCTACATGCTGATGCTAAAAGCTAATCTGACCTGTCCCGGCCCTAAGACTGTCACCTGGTGTGTGCACTGGTAGCACCTAGAAATATCAAGAACCATCATGATTTCACAAGGAAAACCCATGCCCTATTGATTTCTTTGAACAAGTAAATAAGCATTTTTGAAAAAACATCCACTTTGTTGAATGGTAGTGGAAGATATTCTTCATAGACATACTCTTATTCCCTGAAGGCATATCTTGCATCTTGACTCACTACACTTAAAAGTAAATAGGAAATGGGAACCCTTGTTGCTGCTATAAATCACATTATTTTCATGCTAAGTTTAAGCCACACACTCTTTGCAAATCTGTATTGATTTTTCTGAATGTTACACTTCCTTTAACTAAACAGCTCCCTGCTGATGTTTATCTTCCTTTAAACCTGAATTAAAAGAGAATGAAGAAGTTTGTGGATGGCATGAATAAACTGCTCTTTGATAGATACACTCTTTTGAACAAAGAAGAGCACATTCAGCTCCTGGTACTAAGGAAGAATCTGTTTTCCCTAATCTCCCTCTGTACAAATTCCTCATTTAAGTCTAAATCGAAATTTCCAAGAAAAAAAAAAAAAAAAAGGATATTCATGGAATTTATTTTAAGATTTGCCTCTGCAGTACCTCTTTAGTGCTGGATTTAAGATTCAGTGGGGTGCCTTCCTTTCAGGATTTGAAAAGATACAAAAATCCAAAAGGAGTCAGGGGGAGGTTACGCTTATTTTGAGCCTAAAGCAGACCAAACTTTAGATTCTAGTGTTTGTTTTCTTTCTACCTCAAGCTATAAATCATCCAAGATTCATCAAACTGTTTGCAAATCTAATCCAAGCTGGACCAAGTTACAGACTGGTCCAAGATGTAGGTTTATAGTAATGCCTGAAAACAGGAAAGACTTTAGATCAGAAAGGAAAAACTATCTGGTTTCATTACAAGTGGCTTCAAGTTTCATTACAAAAGGGTTTACATGGCTTTGATCCCCTAATTTGGCTAAAAACAAAAACAACAAAGAAGAAAGATTGATCTCCATGAGCACACAGCTATTTCGGTGCATGCATGTGACTAAAATAGATATGCTGTACCCTCGTGAACCACAGCATGTTCCACACAGAAATGCTGCATTTAAAATGCATAGATTGCAAAGTCAAGATAGATTAGTTTAAAATGTCCTCGCTGCCAGCTACCTTGAATTCTTAATCATACCTGCTGTTGTTCAGAACTGCTCAGGAGAACTAAGAGCATAAGTTCACAGCCGGAAAAAGAAAGAGAGAAACAAAGAAAAAACTATGTGCTTTCTACCCTTATTTATGCATATATACGCACACACTAAAGAAAAGACTTTACAAGAAGAATCTGTTTTCCATAATCCTTTATTATGGAGCCACAATTAAGTGAGTCTTAAAAAGTGAGTACTAAAGAAATGACTTCACTAGAAGCAGTTTTACTACAATAGTACTCACTTTATTTTTTTTATTTGTATTTATTTATTTATTTATTTTTGGTTAAAGACCTCCTGTCTTTCATTTTTGACTGCCGCTGCTGAAGAGGAATTGCCAAATCTCTTCACTCCTCTGGAGCCTGAAAAGCAGTGATGAAAAGCGAGCCCCTTTCCCACAAACCCCAAGCAGTGCTTACATGGGGAAGAAGGGCAGAGCATCCATGTGCACAAAATAGCACAAAGGTTTTTTTTCTGAAATAATGCATGCTATGGCTTCTTTAGGCAACACAGTGGAGGACTTGGACCACTGTCCCCAAACCAGGTTTTGTGCACTGAAACCATTGATTCATTTTTCTAGCAGATAGAAGTTTTGGTGGCTTCAGGCCAGCTAAGTTGGGTTTACAGCTGCTTTGCATCACTGAAACAGCATGAAACAGCTTGAGCCTTCAGTGAATCTGGCCCTAGATTTCTTAAAACTCCAGTATTTTCTTCTCTATAGTCATACCCTTATTTTTCTGCATTTAACAAGCCTATTCAGGACCACGTGAAACACAAATGGACTGAGGCCACTGCTGCTAGAACTTATTCCTAAACAGAAGGACTTCCGACTGGCCACTACTGTCGGGGCTGTAATTGTCCTTTCTTCAAAATTTTGAGAGCATATGGCTGTATTTGTTTCCCAAAGAACAATTGCAGCAGTTAATTCCCTTGTGTGTTCAGTACCCAGCAATTTCATATTGAACCAGAGCTGGTTCCTTTTTATTATCCTTATGACATATCTTTCCCAGGCACTCATACCTTACCTATTTGATTGTTCTCTTGGTCAAAATAACTGGGTCCTTATTTTTTTTTTTTTTTAGTTTCTAGCTTTTGAGTACAATTGCTATGTAGGTTTTCAGTTAGGTCTAGGTCTCTTTCTCCTTGCTATCAATTAACCTGAAGTTATGCCCTCTTCCCAGGCTGAAAACAAGGCCTCATTCTTTGTGTCACATAACAAGCAAGAGTTTTACTACTTAAAGATTGTCAGCCACCATTGCTGCTGATTGCTAATAGCACATTGCTATAACAGTTAATAATACCTGTTTTTTAAATGCTCAAATATCCGAGTTCTTTCCATCACTAGGATGCCATTTTGCCTCTACCAGATGCTTCCAGTTTTCAGTGAGCATAGGTGCGGATCTTGACGCAGAGGGCAGGAAGAAGTGACTCCCTGTGGACCATGGGAATGGGAGGCACAGTCCTGTCCAGGAATCCTGTACAGGGATGGGAGAGCCTGGGCTAGGTGGAAAGGGGAGGGAAACAGAGAGCCCAGAGAAGGAGAGAACACCAAGGGCTGGTCTGTGGTTTGTGGCCGCAGATGATAAGCAGCATTTTGACCAACTGTGAGTTTACAAGCCTTGTTTTTCAAGGTGCTTTGCAGTTTCTCATTACTTTATATTTGTATCTGAAATAACATTGAATCTTTTATTTTGCATGAGCTATACTAGAATTGAGTAACTCTTGGTTCTTTCTCTAGCCCTGGGCACACAGAGTCTTCTTGAGGAAATTATCGGTTCTTCCATCTTCAGCTTTCCTCCAAGTCCCAGCAGCAATTCTTGGTCATAATCATTTGAACCCATCTTTACAAACCCATATACTATCAAGTCTGTCATTTCATAGTCTCTGCTTTTTAGAAATAAATTTACCACTCAGTGAATGATCAGTTGGTTCAGTTTTTTCATTATGGGTACACTGGCTAAAATTAATTCCTGCCTTCTTCTTACTGGAAAATCAAATTTTTACTTTTTTTTTTTTTTTTTTCTTTCCCCCCCCTCAGTGTCCAAGGAGGGAAAATGGTCATTGACTGACAGATTTGTAATGCTTGTATTTATCTTTTTACAGGATCATATTCTTTATTTGCTTTCTCATGTCTGCATTCATGGCAGCTGAAGTACTTCAGCTCAGCTTCCTCTCCTGTGCTCCACTGCTAATAATAGCAGTGCCACTTTTGCATTTCTACTTTTAACTTTAGAAAGAAAAAAATACAAAACAATAATTCCCCAAAGTACTTCTTTGCTGCATTAACTTATTTCAATGGGTGTACCTGTGAGGCTGCTTCTTAGCATTGTTCAATAATCATGTAACAGTTTGTGCAGCAAAAAAGAAGGCAACAACAAATGAATAACTACCTCCAATTCTTCTGTGAGGTTACAAATTTTTGTTGCTCTTTCGTTTTGTTTGATCAATGTGATTTCTGCCGGCAACTTTATTTACTGTTGACACTTACTCTTGTCCTTATCTTTCTTCTAGAAAATAACTGTAAAACTTCACAAAAATGGGTGAAGTGATAGGGAAGGAGATCCAGTCAAAAGTGAGAGAACAAGAGAGAACAGGAAAACTTCAAACTCTAAACTTGTTGTTTCAAAACAGTAAGCAACTTCTACAGCACAGGTCAGATGGTATTGCTCTTATTGCTGTTACCATAGCAGAAACACAGAAATGTGATTAAATAAATAAAGTTAATCAGAAGGAAAGAAAAAAAAAAGTTTGCAGTTCAACAAAACAGTTCAAGTTAACCTATTCTCAGAGGACTTTGAAAGAAAACATACTTCTAAAGATGTGCTGTGAGATATTTTAGGCACAGCTGCAGGGAAAAAAAAAAAAAAAAAAAAAGGTATCCTTTCCCTGTCTTCAGAAGGATTAAATCTGCTCTGGAAATTCACCAAAGTGGATAAATAGGCCATCATACAGAAACAACAGACTGAAGTCCAGAATGTGAAAAACTATGAGAAAGAAGAAAAAATGTGCAGGAATAAGGCTACTGGACCTTTTTACAGAATTTTAATGACAGAGTAAGAAACCCAGGCACATTAATTCTATCTCTACTTGTCTCTTGTGATATGGAAAGTATCCTAAAAGGAATTAAAAAAAAAAAAACATGTTCTAACAGACAAAAACAGATAACAATTCCCCTGTTCTGGGTCTATAAATCCATAAAACATGTAAGCTTATATCATTTGTGCATGTCAGACTGTTCCATGGGAGGCGATGTAATGTTTTCCAAATAAAAGACATGAATATGTCTGATCTCTGTGGCTAGATGTGTAACCTGTCTCCCTCCTTTAAGGCAAGTCTTCTGATCCCTCTACAAATGTTAACAAATACCTAAAAAAGGAACAAAACCTAACTCTTAATCTCCAGTATGTATGTAGTGTGGTATAGGGCAGCTATTGAGGGTACTGAGGCTTGATGTTTAGAGCCAAAGTGGTTTACCTCTGAATGGGAGTGAAATAAAAGCAAAGGGTTGTAAAGAGCAGAAAGCATTAGTAAGATCAACATTTTGAAATTAAGCTGTGGATATGGGAGGCAGTTTGAAAGTCTGTTCCCATGGCTGAGCAGAATTCCTGCAGCATGGGTGTCATGCTGCAGAGCTGGAGCATATTTGCTGGGACTGTGGATAGCCAGAAGTCTTGCTGTTCAGTGAGATGACTGTTTTTTCTCAGCTTGACAAATGACACGCAGCACTGACAGAGCACTTCTCCTTTGCTGGCCATCACCCCTACGGACACTGGCCAGAACAGCAGCAGCAGGAACATACCCTCCAACTCTGATTTAATCTCATGAAGCCCAGGAGACTAGTGAATAGAGCTGTTAACTCTCTGTTTGGTTTGCTTTTCCCATCTGTGTTTTATTAAGCTGAGAGCAAGATTTATTCACTTTTTTTTTCTTTTTTTTTTCTTTTTTTTTTTTCTTTTTTTTTTTTCTTCTTTTTTCTAAACATCAGGAGCTGTTGGTGTCCAAGATGATGGTTGATGTTAAGGTATACATACATAGTTTAACCTGGCTGAGAGCCAAAGAGGCCTGTAATTTCCAGCCTAGACCATTTATTTGCAAAAGGACACAAAATCCCTCTACTCTCAGACATTTCTGAAAGGATGAGCATGACTACTTTCCGCTCTCCCAGGAACACAATACATAAAGAGCACAGTAAAACAGTAGGCTCTCCAGGATGAGCCAGGCTCTCCAGGCATGCAGGCAAACACTTCACTTTTACTTTACTCCTGACAGCCCCTACATAGTCACAACTACCAGCAATTTTCTGATTTCCACTCCAGGAATCTTAAATAGATTGGAGATACCAGCTCAGTGCATAAATATTTCTTCTAAAAGCCAAGAATCCTGAATGGCTCAGCTGGGGAATTTCACTTTATGAGAACTGAAATTATGTGCCAGGCTCTTCACTGTAAGGTGGGGTAGCTGAAGCACAAGACATTTGCATGCCTGATGAGCTACTGAGAGGATAGTGCTGGCTTCTAAAGGAGAAAGAACCAAAAGATGTGATTTTGAATTGCTTCAAAAAGACGGTTTTCTTCAAACATGGTTAACTCAAGATAGAAAGAACACATATGAGCTTTTCACAACTGTAAAGAGGTTTCTTTTAAGCACATACGTTTCAAGCAGTGACAGATAAAGCCCCCCAAATCTAGAGCTTCAAAGCAAACAGCCTCTAACATCATTGATGCTTTTCCAAAACTTCTGCGCTTACTCTTCTCAACAAGAAGCTCCTTTCCAAAATGTGCCACTCTCCCCCTCATCTCTTAATCATCACTCTTCTCATCAAAATGGATCATCAGGTCTGTCAGATTTGTTGTCTTCTACAAAACCTCTGTATTCTGGTCTTTCCAGGCAAATATCATAACATCATATGAATGTCATACTGACGGTAGCACCTACATAGAGCCCCATCACTTTACAATGATTCTTGTAATAGTAAGCTTTATGGTCCCTCCATATAGCAATAAAAAGTACTTCTCAATACATGGCAAACTTGTTTCAGTACAGGCTAGAAAATAAATTCTCTCTCTTAAAAAGTTTATTCAGAGCTCACCACTGGTTTTCCTAAAACAGCATTACTATCACTCATATCTGTCTTCCCCAGCAACTTAAGTACAGGCTGCAGGATCTGCTTCTATGTATGACAGTTCCTATTCAGAACTGATTTCAACATCCTTAACAAAATAGCAATGTCTTTTGTTACTTTTTCATTCAAGGAGAATGGTCATTTTTCCATGTCCATTTTTATCATTTGAAATGACAATGGGAGCAGTGCATGAGCCAGTAATAATTAAGTAGTACCCACGTGCTTTTGCTTTTATGGCTTTTAAGAACATTGGCAGAAAAGGATGGAATCTGTAAGTTTATTTTATTTTATTTTATTTTATTTTATTTTATTTTATTTTATTTTTTATTTTTTGGTTTCTAATGCAAAAAAGAATTTGTATTAACTGACAGTGAGGAACTTGGTCACTGTACTGAGCCCTAGCCTTCAGATCCAATCCCATTTATTCAATACATTAAAAGCAGGATTTATGTGAGTAATTCCTGTGCCAGGCCACAGACTTTAGGAGGGAAACTTCACCCCTGAACACTGTGTTAAAAGCTCCGTATCTCCTCCCTTAGTTATGTGCTTACAGCTAAACTAAAATTGATTATCTATCTATTGAACTAAATTAATTTTCTACTGTGTTAGCTATGCCTAAAGCTCACACTCCCAGTTCCCTTTCAAGGAATATTAGTACAAGGCAGCCCAATTTTACAGCAATGTTACACAAAATCTGATTTAGGTATCAGGGGTCAGGATGACCCATTCCACTGAGAAATTATGAAGCTGTATTGTGTCGTACACAGCAGAACACCTTGTAGATTCTTAAGGACTTTCAGTGGTGTGAAAATGCAGGGATGCTCAGGTTTCTAAGGTGAACAGAGCCACAGTTGGATGTGCCTTAAATCCTCCAGAGGGGTACTGTTAGTTGCCAAAAGCTTTGGTTTGTTTTGAAATTAAATTTTAGGTTCTTGTTTGGTTCTGCTTAGGGTCTTGATGGACTTAGGATCAGCATCTGCTAGTATTGTTTGAAAATGAAAGTTCATTTCTCTGTATGAGGACAGAAAGCAGTTGGGCTCCATATACTTGGAATGTTGGCATATATACATGGTATATACTTGGTATATAAGGCATTTTAATTGTACCCAGAAAATATAATCCTGTTTATTCAAGAATGCTACGTAAGTAGTAGTTTGCAAAAGTGTCTACTTTTTCCTCAAAGCTTTTAAAAGTTACAGAAGACTATTTCGAATCTAAGGATCAAGAAAGAAGGTCTCATGCCAAAAGCTGTTTCATTAGAGACTGAGACAATTTCTAAGGTAGAATGAGTAAAATAAATACAGAAGTATATGCAAAAATTATATTACAGGAGTGAAATCTGTTTAGGCATCATCCCATCCAATTGCTGAAATTTAAAATATTTTGCCCAAGATTAGTGAACATGAAGCTCTCTGAAGAAGCAAGCTACTTGCTAAAACAACTCTCAAATTGCCATATGTATAACCATTAAAATGTTAGGATAGACTTAATTTGTCTTTTCATGCAGTGCACTTTATTTATGTCTTTTATTAATTTTGCTATGAGTTCAGCTGTGTTCATAAGGAACTGACATTCGCAGACATTCCTGCTTGTAGGTGTAATAATCCCAAAGTAATTCCTTCTTCAGATTTGAAGCAATGAGTACACTAGAAGTAGGGTTGGGTTTTATTCTTTTTTTTTTTTTTTTTTTCCTTTACCAAAGATTCATTGCAACTACAGGTGTTCAATTAAGGGCTGTTAGACAACTTAAACTTCTTAGAAGAATACAAATAAAAGCTGTTAGTGAAGTAAATATCTGTTTAATTTACAAACATCAGTAGCATTACTGATATCAGTCCAAATAAGACAAAGCACACTGCATTACACATGTACATCTAACTTTTTTTCTTTTTTTTTGTAAAAAAAGAAATAATAAAATAAAATAAAATTGAAAAAACATCTGCATTTTTACAGGGTACCCTGGGTTTTACTGAGAGAAGAACACAACCCACTATTAATGATTACCAAATCTACATTATAATTTAGCAGCAACATGTTAACATGGGGAACATTAGGGCAGTAAAGTAGTTTTTATTATTTGGGGAAAGTCACAGTTCTTGATCACACAGCCTTCTTTCTTTCTTTCTTTCTTTCTTTCTTTCTTTCTTTCTTTCTTTCTTTCTTTCTTTCTTTCTTTCTTTCTTTCTTTCTTTCTTTCTTTCTTATAAAAAAAGGTAAAGAGCTTCATGGGAATATTAATTTATAAAGGTCTACTTTCTAATGTAATTTTCTACACTCCATCTTATTTTCTGTAAGTACTGTATATAGGGAAAATTAACTTCTCTACAATTTCCATCTAGTGTAAAGACATTTTCTGTCGTACATTACAGGTTCTTGGAAGGTGTCCTGAATATCTGCGATACGTGAAAACTGCAGATTGTCATCACTTTCAGATTCAGTGACACCAAGTGGTCAGATTCTAAGGGAGAAAGAAAAAGGAAAGGGGAAAGGGAGGAAAAAGCAGACTGAAAACATTTACCCCAAGACGACATGCTAAGTTAGTTCTATTGCAAAAAATCCTGATTTTTAAGTCATTTTCTTTAAAAAAAAATACAAAAATACTGGGACAAATATAAATTAATATATATTAAAGCATTGAAAAACAGTAAAAGGGATGGCCTAAAAGGGTTAAGTACAATGTACTTTGATACAATAAATATTTCTCAATGAAACTGAATACTGTATAGAGCTGTTTTAGAACTCATAGAAACAGGAATCCATATTATTACTAATTTATCCATCAATAATCTATTTTTATCATCCCCCAAACATTTATATTACAAAAAATTAATACTGGAAAAGGGCAGATAAACACTTTTTGTATGCTTCTTTTGCTAACATGCTGACATAAAAGTATACATCATCAGGAGATTGCAGGATTATAGTATATTCTCGTATCTCCCATTTCCCATCCACTAAATGGGACCCCATCTTCTCAAGATGCTTAATAATACCAAAGATAAAATGTATTTCATACAATTGTTATTTCTGTATAATCTGATTCTTTTCACTCATAATGCATCCTCATCCATAGGTAAGTGATTGGTATGATTTGTCAAGACAAAATATACTGATACGAAAGTGAAAAAAAAAGCCTCATGTTCTGGCCAACATTTCATCTCTGAGCTGTTAAGTTGAAAGTCAATATGTATAGTGTCAGTGTATCTTCAGCATGTTATAAAGAAGAATCCGTGTTAAAAGCAGTTAAGTTTCCCATCACTGTTGCAACGTTACCAGGTCTTTTTATTTTTTTCCTTCAGAGATCCTCTTGGTTATGAGAAGTCTCAGTTCAAGCACTTGAATCTTTTTTCAAATGAAGAAAAAGTCTTTATTCTCATAATAAAAATAAGTCTGTTCTGTAATTTACAATATATTTCAAATATTTCCACTATGAAGCATTAATTAGTCCGACATGGTCAATAAGTATACAACATTTTCAAAAGACAAGTGTGACAGGGACACTTAGGAGGGACAATTTGTACAGCCACACTTCACCACTTTCTCAACCTCATCCACAAATGACGACCCATCAGTGCATTCAAAAGAGTATTTCCGTCTCTTGCTCCTTAGTGGTCCACAGCACTGCCCGGTTGAACATCCTCCTTTACATTCTAGTCTCGATACCTTCTTGGTCGTCTGGCACGCAGCATACCCTTGCTGCTTTTGGTAGTAATCTCGGATTCGTTCCCCTCGACAAGAGATTTCTGCAGAAAACAACATTTAAAATAAGAGATACACTTTTGAGATACAGGTCACAGAAGGGTTGGGATTGCTAAAGAAGATGCTGTGTTTCTAATTGTTGTTCGGATTGATATTTTAAAGTTTAACTCAGGCTTCATAATGGGAACTAGTGGTTCTATCAAACATAATTTGATTAATGCTGAGTTTTATTTTCTATACCTCCTATTTTCAGTAAAGTTTATATTATGTATATGTAAACCATAAATACAAAGCTATTACAATGACAAGAAAATTGGAAGCTTAAATCTTTTCCTCTTTTATAAAAATACACATCTTCTGTTCCTACATTGCTAGCAGCTGGTTCTATTTACCATAGGGAAATGTTTCAGAGAGCATGCAATTTAATTTATTAGACCTGGAGTTTAATATTATTCAATCTGTTATTTAATACAAGTTACATTCCACTAACTTCATAAATTACTGAGGTATAAAACCAGCTAAAAATGAGACATCTGTTTAAAGTTCTACAACCATATTCCTCTCTTCTATTCAGATCTATGTACAATACAAAATAAATGCCATCTGGGGTAAGGGAAAGAGGGAGAGGGAGAGCTTTGATAGACAAAGGAAAAAGAAAAAGGTAGGGGGAAAAGTCATCCTGTTTTCATCCATCTCACCTGCATAATTCGCTGTGATAAATCAGTTGAAGCTGAGAGGTCAAAAGTAGAGTTTGTGATAAAACTAGGAGCAGAATCATTGGATTTGGCTTCTCAGTTGCAGAAGGCAGAAAAACAATAAATACAGAAAGATACAGCAGGTAAAAGGTAGTAGTTAAATATAGTAAAAATGAGTTTCTGAATAAAGGCAAAAAAAAAAATGTTTTCACAGAAAAACATTTGATGAAAAATCTTCAAAATGTAAATAAATTCATGGGAAAAGTTTGATTTTTCTCTCACTGAGATAAAGTCTTATGGTCAAAAAAAAAGCAACAAATGTGTGCATTGTGGGGAAAAAAAAAGTTGGTAATGTTGTTGACTGTTCATGTTTTAATAAAACAAACCTTTTTTTCTAAGACCAGAACAATAACATGATTTTTAAATTATTATTATTTTTACCTTTATCACAGCTGTCCCCCGTGTATCCGCTGCTGCATTCGCAATATGGTTTCCCAAGTCCTGAAAGCCTGCATTTGCCATGTTTACACCTGATGGATTGGCAGGGGTTAAACAGCATTTCGTCTTCATCACAGAGGACTCCCCCATGTCCCTGCAGGCATTTACAACTGTATGAAAATGCATTGATTGGCAAGCAGGTACCATGCACACATCTACAGGGGAAACAAGCCCAAGAGAATAAAAATAAATTATTCATCAAAGTTCAGGCTAAGCAACATTAACTACAAATACTTTGGACTGTACTCAGAAGAAATTGCTTTTTTTTTTTTTTCTAATGGACTTTTTCAGTGAGATGCAGTGAAGTGGTTTATAAGCTTCTTATAATTGGTATGCAGGTTTACACAAAACAAGCTGCAGTACAGAACTCTGTCTCACCAGAAAACAACCGCTGTAGATGTGTTATGGAAGAATTTTATAGTCCACAGTTATTAAATTCAGCGTTTCCTGTCTACCTAAATTTGTAGCATGCTTTCAAGAACATGGCAAGATCAAGCCCAAATGTAATCCATTAGAATTAAGTAGAGAAAACAATACTCACCTGAAATTCTGTTATAATTTCTAAAAGCATATTGTCACTCATGAAACATGGGGCTCCCAGCACAAAGACAGGTCAGATACTTCCTAGCTAAAACTTTTCCAAGCAATGGCAATTTCAAAGCTGAACAAGTGTCCCAACCCACCCTCCCCCCCATCAAACGTATTAGTCTGCTTTGAAGACTGCCATTGGCATGGTCATGTAACGTATGAGCCAGGTCTTCACTAAAGGCTGTCAGTATTCATCTAGTACTTGTGTCAAAACTCACACTAGATGAGGTTGCATATTATCAGGTCTCACCCAAATGATTTAAACTAGCTACCCTCTCCGTTGGGCTGTTGTAAACATTTGTGGCAGGCTCAAATTTGTTGTTAGACAAAAAGGCTGTCAGTTAATCTGCACCTTTTAAGTTCTGATTGTACAGCATGGGAACACACAGCTAGTCTTACTTCTCTGAGAGAGGTGGTGTTTCCCAAAAGAAAGATGTCTAATTACCTGTTCCTAGGTGTAAGCTGAGGATTAGGGAAACTGATCTTCTGAAAACATCACCAAAGACTTGCAATAATAACACTTCCCTTTGTTCATTTCGTGGCTTAAGGTTGGTAACTTTCTTCCTAGAAATAATGTCATTTCCTTTAGCTGCTGCCTCACACAAGTTTTCTGCGTACTGTTTTGTAAGGAGACAGCAAAGATTCCTCTGCAGGAAGGAATGCAATCCTGATACTCAAGGTCATGGTCACTGTAATGTTTCTCTGTACTGTAAGATCCCAAGCCCAAAGACTCCTTACCAGTTTCTGGCAGCCACATAAATAAGTAAATAAATGAAAAGCTTTGGATGAAAAAAAAAAAAACAAAACCAAAACCAAACAAAAAAAATCAATCTAAAATAAAATACTTTGTTTTGGTTTGGAAGATAAAGAAAAATATATAAGATGTCATTTCATAGTAAAAGAAGAGTTCTGGTAAGAACATCTCATTTTCAAATTTTTTAGATAACAGTATTTCTGGAAGCTTTTTCCTTTGTACTCTACTCCTTTAGTACACTAGGAATTTTGGTAAAATTGAAAAGAATCCACAAAGCATTTTAAGTCAGACAAACTTCAATTAAAAAAGCTATTAAAAAGCTGTTTCAATTTATAAATGTCACCAAGTTCCAGTCATCAATGACAGTTATATTACAATTCTCTATCTGTACCCTTTATTCTGTCCAAGCACTTTAGCATGGTATTAACAAGAAGGAAAAAGAGTATGGGAAGACATTCTCAACACGAGGTATTCAAATGGCGCAACACACAGCCTCCATCTGCATATTGAGTTTGGGATTAAACACTGCAAATATGAAATTTAACTAGTAGTTTAAGCACCTCCAAGTTCCTCATTATGCAAGAGTGTAATTCTCAATGAATTATGCTCCCTAAAAAATTCCAAATTGTACCTGTGGCTGAGTTCTGATATTCCAAGACTCAGATAAGCAACTAAAAACTGAAGGCTTAGACAGCATCATAAAGCAGCTAGCTTTCATTTAGTTTTCCTCACGTTTAGCATTAGATCTGTTCACCACTTACAAAACAAGCACTTTCAGGACATCTGATTTATGAAGCTACTCAGGCAACACTGATATCATGTCATACTCTATGGAGGCTGTTTTATATATCAAAGCAATCTGTGTCAGGATCTTTGGTAAAATTCTTCTTGACTTAAAGATGATTAAATCTTAGCTAATGCCAGATCTTTTACTTTTGCTTCCACCTGTTCTTTGAAGAATTTCATTAAAAAAAAATTCATCTTCAGACTGTACTGCAAGGAACATCAAGCTAAGTGCAAACTCTCAGGCACAGTTTCAGCTTATCTAATTTTAGGTACCTATGTCAGGCACTCGTTAGATTTGTAATTGCCATAGGCTCTCCACACACTCATGAAGAAAAACAAGGTTATCCATAAGGTGATTAGACCACTTGAGTTCTAATTCACTCTTCAGAAATGTGTTTCTTCCTTTAGCAACTATCAAGCAAACTTTGGTCACTTTGTTCCGAACTCAAGAAACTTGATTTACGTAAAATAAATCAAAGTCCTAAGCTTTTTATGGTGTGCAAGGAGCTCTAAAAGATCTCCTACATTTTCAAAACAGAGATCATAGTAGTAACTTTGTTTCTCAGAAAAAGTGGAACATCATATTGTACTAAGCAGACAAAATACACCTATTCAATAGGCAGGACTTATAGGTGCATCAAGAAATCAAATTCTGCACAAGCTAAAGAACAGAAACCACCTTCATTCCAAATCAAGAATTGTGGTTTGGCTTTTTCTGCTAAAAGCTCACAGCACTATATACAACTGAAACAAAAACAATACTTTTGCAAGAGCTAACAAAATACTAATATTGTGCTCACTTAATTGCATCCGTGAAAGAAATTCCAAATTGTATGTTTCTGATACTTGCCAAGTTTTGTAATTCACAGCAAGAAGTATTCAGTTTGGGTATAGATGCACATGGTTGTAAGAATCTATATATAATCTAATATATATTATAATATATATATAATCTATATATACTCTAATATAATTAATCCGGTCACTAGTGGCATCCCCTAGGGCTCAGTACTGGGGCCAGTCCTCTAATTTCTTTATCGATGATCTGGATGAGGGGATTGACTGTACCCTCAGTAAGTTTGCAGATGACACCAAGTTAGGTGTGTGTGTCGATCTGCTTGAGGGTAAGAAGGCTCTGCAGGAGGATCTGGATAGGCTGGACTGATGGGCTGAGGTCAACTGCATGAAGTTCAACAAGGCCAAGTGCTGGACCCTGTACCTGGGGCACAACAACCCCAAGCAGAGCTACAGGCTGGGAGATGAGTGGTTGGAAAGCTGCCTGGCAGAGAAGGACCTGGGAGTATTGGTTGATAGTCAGCTGAATATGAGCCAGCAGTGTGCTCAGGTGGCCAAGAAGGCCAACAGCATCCTGGCTTGTATAAGAAGCAGTGTGGCCAGCAGGTCTAGGGAAGTGATTGTCCCCCTGTACTCAGCTCTGGTGAGGCCGCACCTTGAGGACTGTGTTCAGTTTTTGGCCCCTCGCTACAAGAAGGACATGGAGGTGCCCAAGAGAGTCCAGAGAAGGGCAACAAAGCTGGTGAGGGGTCTGGAGAACAAGTCTTACAAGGAGCAGCACAGGGAGCTGGGCATGTTCAGCCTGAAGAAAAGGAGGCTCAGGGGTGACCTTATTGCTCTCTACAGGTACCTTAAAGGAGGCTGTAGTGAGGTGGGGATTGGTCTATTCTCCCATGTACCTGGCAATAGGATGAGGGGGGATGGGCTAAAGTTGCGCCAGAGGAGTTTTAGGTTGGATGTTAGGAAGAACTTCTTTACCGAAAGGGTTGTTAGGCATTGCAATGGGCTGCCCAGGGAAGTGGTTGATTCACTATCCCTGGAGGTCTTTAAAAGACATTTAGATGTTGAGCTTAGTGATATGGTTTAGTGGAGGACTTGTTAGCGTTAGGTCAGAGGTTGGACTAAGTGATCTTGGAGGTCTCTTCCAACCTAGACGATTCTGTGATTCTGTAATTTTTCAAGGATACTTCAAAGAAATTACGTAAAATTTGATTCTCTTATTATAGAACTTAATGGTACAGATCCTTATTTTTGACTCCTAAGGTATAAAATAGATGTGATAGACACTGCATTTATATTTTTTAACCTGCTGTGACTTTCTTTCTTTCTTTAGCAACTGTAAAAGTGAACAGTGTAAGAAAGAAGATTCATAGACAATGAAGTGCTACAATGATATGCCTCAAAATTTCACTGCTATGGCTCTGGGAAGAGTTCAAAACTCAATAGTACTGAAATAGTCCATAACTAATGTAAACAAAGCATGCTAACTAGTGTATAAAGCTTTAAAAGGTCAGACTCTCAGCACACACTACGTCAAAAGATTACTTAAATGTAACTTTATATTGGAGTCAAAATTTGCCTTATTAGAATGTCCTAGCAAACTCATGGCACCGGTCCTCAAAAGCCAAAAACTATATATGCCAGAGCACTAAAAAAAGTCCAGGTCAGACTACTTTACCATTGGGAAAAAAGAAAAAAAAAAAAGCATTTGCCAAACTGCAGTAAGGACAGTGGGACAGTGGTAAGGGTAGACAGAATGGTATCTTTGCTGTGCATGACCAACACAACCTGAAGTACGCTGAACTTCTGAAGTTTCTGATCTTCTTGTGCTGGGAGATCATGAGCCAAGAAATTTTACTTGTCTCTGTAGCAAATTGATAAGATAAATACACATACATATAAATACTTTCATATCTCTATATAGATACACACACATATATACATGACCCTCTCTATAAACATAGATAAAATGTCCAACATAAAATGTTCTTTTAAGTCTACAAAAATAATTAGCACACACACACTTAAACAAAAGTTTACCACAAAGGTAGAAATCTATTTTTCAGCCAAAACATGTGGTATTGTGGAAATATGAAAACTGTTAGATACATCCATTGTATCAAGTTTTTACAACACTTTAATAATTTTTTTTTTCATTTGCAAATTCTTTAAAATTATTTTTGTGTTAAGTATCATACCAATAGTTGCACTTGCATCACAATAATTCATTACATAACAAGCCAGTACAGAAGTATGTTAGAGCACAGACTCCAATCATATCCCATGTTAAGGCTTTAGGCAGAACTACACTGTGAGGTGTGTATCTTCTCCCCTAAACAGGGAACTTTTTCATTAAGTTTATGGAAGGAATACACTATAATTTGGATGCTGTTTTCATTTTTACATGTTCAGTATATTTTGTTTCTTGTTGAAAGAAAGTGTGAACTTTTATGAAAAAATATACATAAGAGGATAATTATATGCATATTACACTATTGTTCTGTTTTGAGGAAGGACATACTTATTTCCGAGACATGGGTCATTAGTTTGTTGATCACAGAGGGGTCCAGTCCATCCTCCTTCACACTCACAGGAAAAGCCTGACTGGCTGGTAGCATGGCATGTTCCATGCACACAAACTTTCTTGTGACAAGGCTCACAACCTGGCAGAATTCCCACTTGCAGTGGCACGTTTCTGAAGTCCTGGAGTTCACTGTTGATATACAGATTACGGATGCAACCATGGAAACTTGTGCCATTCTGGCCTGGAGACTGGCGCAAAGCTGCAATGTTATTTTTCACAGGCATGCCTAGGAAATGAACAATAGCGAATAATCAATACATTTTTGGTACTGTTTTCTATACCATTTTCCCTATTTTTTAATACATTAAAAATATATATACTTATTCCTAATTAATTCTGTGCAGATATTCAGCCTACAACAATATGCAATGAGCTAGCATTTGGAAAATGTCCTTTGTCAAGCATGCATGAAAACCAACTCTAAAACTGTGTCTTTAGCTCCAACTGGATATAGGAGTTCATACAGGAAGCTCACAACTGTGAAAAGGTTTGGGTACACGACTGTTTTTGACGTAATGCAAGTAAGACTAAGATGGTACATAGTGTCTGAATCTTGAAATAAACAAAATTGTCAAAATTTAGCATTTTACAAAAATTATGCACCAACTGCTAAGATGCTCAAATCCAGAAGAATTTAGTAGGGCCAGGTCATCAATTTGGAGCTGGTATACACATTTTAAATGTGAAATTTTGCTAGTTAATATGCTTTAAAAGAAAAGCTCAAGTGGGGGAGGTTTCATTACTTTCAAAAATACTTCTGTTCATCATGCCCTGAAAGAAGATTAATAAAAAAGCCACTCATAGTTTGTTATTATCATTGCAATCAAAGATAGACAATAATAACAATAATTCAATATAAAAATACTTATTTGTAGATATTTCTAGGTAGTGCAAATACTCATTATTTTCAGAATATTTCCTTTGTTGTAGTCTATAATTGTAAGAGATGGAACTGGAGCAGGAGTCACACATATGTAATTTAGTTATCATTGCTTTGGGTTACTTTAATAATTTATGACAATTCAGACAAACACTACTCTTAAACATTGTTTCCTTTTAAAAATAAAGTTTTTTCTCCTCTTATTCTGCCTTTCTATTTTTTTAAACTTATTGCCAACATTTTGCCTTATATTAATTAGTCCTTAAGACATTAAATTCAAATAATTAATGCACAAATCTTCAGTGCCTCCCGAGACTAATAAGTAAAGGAAATCAAAGTGTATTGAGCACTAAAAAAAAATTTGGTTACCTGAAAACAAATATGTCTGTTAGCTGCAGATGTGAATTCATAGGCAAAATTAGCAGTTTTAATTCTGGTACTTAGTAAGATAACAACCAGAGAAAGATCTAATGTTCTGCATTGTTGCTCCTTAACCCTGTAAACTTCTAATGTTTTTATAAAGTTACTCAGAATGAACAGTTAAGAGTACTGTGGAATGGCTGTGCAACTGAATGAAGTAGACCTGCCTTTCATTTACATGTTATTATAATTTCATTGGGCTATTCTACAGTTATTATAGTATCTATATAATATATAATATATAATATTATATATTATATAGATACAATATTATAACATAGTATTGTATCTATACTGCTTAAGGCTTAATCTTCTCTGATCTTATCACCTAAGTAAAACAGGCTTAGGACTATTATATTAAAGGACTCAGACTGCAAACAACCATTAATATCAATTTCCTCAAAACTATTTGCTGTATTTCCAAAATTCAGAGTCAAGGCAAAGTCATCATGGACTCTTAACCCAAAAGTTTACCTTGAAAGTAATGCTCAGCAAACATTTAGGCATATGACTTGAGGTACCTAATAGGAGAATAGGTACACTGAATTTATCCATTGCAAACTAAGTACATTAACACAATGCTAAACTAGATATATTCAAGTATCAGGAATTTTAGATATGACTTCTGGGAGGCATATAAGAATATATCACACAATATAATATGAGGTATATGACTTACGTTTCAGAGAATTTTTTTCCTATGTTCTCTAATGCAGAAGACATTTTGAAACATATATGCAAGCTTTTAGCCTGTACAGTTTATACTTCTAGCAAGTTAGCAAGTGTTAGAAGACCAAAATGTGTGCAAATGCTTCTCCTTTTCTTTAGAAATATTTCTTTGACAATTTTTAGACAAAAGTTCTTTATCGTTTGGGAAAGAACTGCCATGGAAATGATGCAGACATATTTCAGCTGTATTTTCTGAAAGGTACGAAAGCAGCTTTGGCATTGCCCCTCCTTTCCACCCTCCTTTATGCTTTTGGTCACAGAACCTGCTACAGGTAAATTACCAAATCTACTGCCCAAGGAGGCAGACGGTAAGGGCTCTATTAAATAACAGGTATACAATAATACCGTCAAAATAAAGGACACACAGAAGGATACAGAGAAGGCAGAATTACTGAACACCTTCTTTGCTTCAATCTTCACTGCAAAGACCAGCCCTCAGGAATCTCTGACCTTAGAGACAAAGGAGGAAGTCTGGAGAAAGGAGACCTTTTCCTCGGTCAATGAGGATCAGGTCAGAGATCTCTCAGGCAAACTTGACACTCACAAATCCATGGGCCCAGACAGGAATGCATCCACAAGTGCTGAGGGAGCTCACAGATGTTATTGCTAGGCCGCTCTCCATCACCTTTGAAAGTTTGTGAATAACAGAAGAGGTGCCTGAGTACTAGAAGAAAACCCCTGTCACCCTAGTCTTCAAAAAGGGCAAGAAGGAGGACCCAGGAAACTACAAACCAGTCAGCCTCACCTCCATCCCTGGAAAGGTGATGGAGTCACTCATCCTGGTGGTCATCTCCAAGCATGTGAAGGATAAAAAAGAATAGCCAGCATGGGTTCACCAAGGGGGCATCATGCTTGACAAAACTGATAGCCTTCTATGATGGAATGACTAGCTGGGTGTATGGGGGGAGAGCAGTGGATATTGTCTACCTTGGTTTCAGTAAGGCTTTTGACATATAATATCCTCATAGGCAAGCTTGGGAACTGTGGGATGGATGAATGGACAGTGAGCTGGATTGATAATTGTCTGGATGGCAGAGCTCAGAAGGTTGTGATCAGTGGTACTGAGTTTACTTGGAGGCCTGTAGCTAGCAGTGTCCTGCAGGTGTCTGTACTTGGTCTAGTCCTGTTCAACTTACTCATCGCTGACCTGGACAATGGAACAGATTGCACCCTCAGCAAGTCTGTGGATGACACAAGGCTGGAAAGAGTGGCTGATACGCGAGAGGATGGTGCTGCCATTCAGAGAGACCTCAACAACTGGAGTTCTGGGCCATGAGGAACCTCAGGAACTTCATGAAGTTCAACAAAAGCAAATGGAGAGTCCTGCACCTAGGGAGGAATAACCCCATGAACCAGTACAGGTTGGGAGCTGACCTACTGGAAAGCAGCCCTGCAGAGAAGGACCTGGGAGTCCTGGTGGACAGCAGGTTAACCATCAGCCAGCGTTGTGACCTTGTGGCCAAGAGGACCAGTGGTATCCATGAGTGATTAGGAAGAGTATTGCCAGCAGGTTGAGGGAAGTGATCCTGCACCTCTACTCAGCCTGGTGAGGTCTCACCTGGAGTATTGTGTCCAGTTCTGGGCTCCCCAGTATAAGAGGGACATGGAGCTACTGGAGCAAGTCTGGCAGAGGGCTACAAAGATGATTATGGCTCTGGAGCATGTGTCATATGAGGAGAGGCTGAGGGAGCTGGGCCTGTTTAGCTTGGAGAAGACTGAGAGGGAAGCTTATCAATGTATTCAAATATCTGTAGTGCGGTTGTCAAGATAATGAGGCTGGACTCTTTTCAGTGGTGCCCAGTGACAGGAAAAGAGGCGACAGGCACAAACTGAAACAGAGGAAGATCCATCTGAATATGAGGAGACATTTCTTTACTGTAAGGGTGACAAAACACTGGAAAAGGTTGCCCAGAGAGGTTGTGGAGTCTCCGTTCTTTGGAGATATTCAAAACCTGCCTGGATGCAATCCTGTGCAACATGCACTAGGTGACCCTACTTGGCAGGGGGGTTGGACCAGATGATCTCCAGAGGTCCCTTCCAACCTCAACCTTTCTGTGTGATTCTGTGAAACTAAGCATCTCATTAAGAAGCTGTTAGAGCAGAGCAGCTGCAAATGAAAAGCAGCTGATGCCTTACCTGTGTCAGAAATAGCAACTTCTGTGAAACAAGATGTCACTCTCAACTAGTAAAATATGCTCTAATTTCTGAAAGTAGAATATGAATTATCAGTGAAGCCTGATGAAGAGAGAAGAAAGTTTCTCCTGTTAGACTTCTTACCGAAAGCCATAGGCTTTCAGGAAGATTTATTGTGATCTATTATAGAAAGACTGAAAAATATCTAGTGTGTGGTCTGACCTCAAAAGAGAGCCACAGAGTTGGAAAAAATGTCACACACACAAAGGTAAAAATTGATTACCCTCCTTTCTGTAAAAAATAGATTAAATTACCCCCTTCCCAACCAACCAAAATAATTGTGACTCAAGAATAACTTTGTCAGAAGACAGAGAGAGAGAGAGAGAAAGAGAGAGAGAGAGAGAGAGAGAGAGAGAGAGAGAGAGAGAGAGAAACATACAAGGACTTGCTGTCAAGTCTGAATTTCATTCATCCTGCCAGCTGAGGTGATGCTTACCAGAAATGCCATTTTAACAGAAAGGTGATAAGAGTAAGTGTAAGCTACACGATGATATAGGTGTCAAACTAAGACTTTGGCAAAGATAAGAATACTGCATAAAATTCTAGTGAGAATTTGAGTTCTTAACTGAAGGAAATGTGTGATCAAATTCTTTAAAAATTCTACATAGATTTGGGTACAAAAAAAAAATGAATGAATCTCAAAAAGATGAGTAACATAAAAATGCAAGGGTGAAACTTAACAACTTAACCATTTGGAAAACTTTAAGATGATAAATATGAAAACATAAGGAACATAAACGCTTTTTTTTTTTTTTTTTTCTTCATCTTGTAATAACACACTTCTAATAGTGGTTTTCATTCTGTTTTAGACCAACATTTTCTACAATAGCTGAAAGTATTTTTCTGCTTGGAGCCTGAATGTGAAGAACAGAAATAGAGGGAATGCAGGACATCTCTAAAGCATATGCTTCATGATGAAGAAAACTTCTGCTCTTAGGAATCAGACCACTGTAGGAAATGGTCATTTCTGAAAATAATTTCTTTTGATGCAGATTAATGTGATTCTTCTAATGGAGACACAGACCTGCAAGGTGAAGATGCAAGGAAGAGAACCATATGTCAGAAATCAACAAGTAAGTGTTACTACTAAATGTTTGTACTTGGCATTTCATTAAAAGTTGCCCACAACAGACAGGGAAATCATTCTGTACTAATCTTAATTTTCAAGAAGTTGTAAAATTGGTCTTAGCAGTCATTAAACAACAAATGGATGTTGACAATAAAGTAAGGAAGCACATAGTGTCTTCTGAGAATATAGGACCATCTCTCTTTCCAAAAAATTTGACACAGAACACTATGTAAATAACACTACAGAAATAATTCAGGTGAAAAAATAGATACACTTCCACAACACAATCCTCCTTTGAAGATGTGTGATACAAGGCAATTTTAAAGGCAACTCATATATTTCATTACATCAATTATTTTCTTTGCTGGTATGAGGAGCAATGAGTAATATTGAATTTTATCTTGTACTTCTTTTCATCTTAGACAGAAGGAGGCAATGACCAAATCCAAAAAGATGTGACAAAAAACCTTCAAAGAAACAGCGGTGATTTTTAGAGACAAAACTCATCCTTCATCACTTGCAACCGAGGCACTTGTTTCTCCGTTTTTATAGGAGAAACAGACTATTCTTGATCAGAATGAAAGTTTGTCTGTTTGTCTTTCCCATTACAAATAAATCTAAGAAGCTGCCTTGAGGTCTTCTGTATTTAGAATAATTGGAATATTTAGAAAGAAGATAAATTTGACAGAGAAAATAGGTGACTGATGAACATATTATTGGTATCATAACCTTTTTTTTTGCAGAGTGAACACGCTCAAGTCAAAAAAACTTAGACACACAAGAGTTCTTAAGAATTGGACAACAATAAAATGATAAAGACAAGGAAAGTATGTATTATTCTTACAGAAAGAACAGATCAGAAGGAGACTCCTTAGAAGTCTCCTGTAAGAGTGTGAGGTTAAACTAAGTAGAAGTTGAAGACTGGTAGAAGATTGACACTATTTAACAACTATGCTGAAGCTCTGATCATTAAGAATGACACCTGCTATCCAGGATGGTGAGAAGGCACAAAATGGTGGCTAAAGTTTTTGACTCAACCTAGGCTATGCAGGCCCATCAAAAATTTGGCAAAAACTGCTGTTTAAAAATGTGCTTGAATCCATAGTTCTATACAGTAAATTGCAGAAAATAATCAGTAATGTTCTGTGTTTATCTATAATACCAGTTTTACTGAAAGAATGATTTATTCTCAAACCAAACCAAACCAAAAAACTCCCCAAACAACCCTACTGTATGGCAACATTCCAGTCTCTTCCCTTCTTACCAAACCAAATAACCACTAATTCTTATCAGCCCTAAGAAATAAGATCTGAAGACAGAAATTATACTTCAAGACTTTATACTTTGCTATAATTTCCTGAAGATACTTGTACAGTGAAATAGAAATGTAAAACATGACCAAAACAGAGTGCTACTATTCTACACTTTCTGAATAGGTGTTATTGAATCTTCGGATAGCTAAATGATGTGCATTTCTTCATTACAATAAAAATGTTCATTACAATGAACAGTAGAAAATTACAGAATTTTGCAGTTGGCATCACATATCCATATTGATTAAATAGCAACATATACAGTTTATGGGGACATGCTTTATTTTTCAACTAAATTTAAAGTATAAGGGCATTTATTTTTAGAGTACTAGCCAATCTTCCACTACTATTTGTTAAAATTGAAACTATTTAGATCAACTGCTCAAAATTCATTTTAAGATGTTACCTCAATGAATAAGTCTCTTACTATGTATTTATTAATGTATATTACCAGACTAAATTAGCTGATTCTCTTACCTCCTACATACAGCGGAGAGTCAAAATTTAGAGTGGACTGCTTGGACAAATTGGTAATTATCTTGGGGCTTCCTCCATCAACAGACAAAGACAGAATCTGATCCATGGCTAGCAGCTCCACAATGTGGAAATTTCCATCATTAATAGTTTCCACACTGCAAAATAAATAATATACATTTAATTCTGGTTAGAACCATTCTGATTTTCTTTCACTTTAATTGTTAATACAACTTCAGAACAAAACTTCTCCAGGAGTACAGTTTCTGGAAAACTAGATTGTACTAGGACACACAGGCATGCGTAAGAGCCAATACAATGTTATACTCCTTCAATATCACTCTATTAGTAATATGTATTGTAGTTATTAATAGCCACTTTTCATTGTCATTCCTGTCCTCATCAAATCATGAACTGTGAAAATACAGATGATATTCTAAACATGAGTTGAAATACATTTACTAGGCAGAAAGCCAAACACAAAAACAGTTTGTATTTCCTATACAACAATGTGATTTTTCAATATATGTGTGTATGTATCCTACATGTTGCAAAGTAGTGAGTATATTATATTATATATATATACTTGCATATTCTGCAAGTATGAAGTCTTGAGTTGACTCCAGCGATATATAAACCTATAGTTTAATGGAATATGGAACAACATCTAACTTTAGGCCTGCCAGAGAAAATCACAGCATTGGTCTGGGCAGCTCTACCGATGCTAGCAATAAGATAATTTGTAGTGTTTATTAGGCCTGGTTATTTCTGAGTTCAGTTTCTGGCTTGTACTGTTAATGTTGTGGTGTTTTTGTTGTTGCTGTTGTTTTGCCTATGTATACCATTTCCTTCTGCTTACTAACAAGATACGAACCCACTATCAGGAGAATGCCTGAAATGTTTCATACAGAGAAGGCTTTCTTCAAGTGTGGTACTTATGCTGTGCAAGGACAAGCCTACACATTAATGTTACTAAGTACAAGAAATGGCTGTCTGTACTTATCAGTGTCAATAGTATATAGCAAATATTTAAGTGCCGGGTAGCTACTCTGCACTTGAGCACAGTTTAGGTACATCAAAGAAGTAAGTCTCTGAATTGAGTAATTCCAGGTCTGAATACATCATAATACTTGTTTTATTTCTAGCCCATTTTTAACTGAAGAGTTAAGAGCTGAATGTATGACTGTATGGAAGTTATGACAATGAGCTGTAGCCCAGAGATCAGACATAGCCATTCCCATGGCAGCATCAGATAGAATGCCATCAGATAGGTTAGCTTAAGCCTTTGAAATGTAAATTAAATGAACCAATTGCATGATGTTAGGCTGAGATGGACAATCATATAGACAGTGAGCTCTTCTTATTACAAAATCAGTATAGAGGAAAAGGATTATCTTGCTAAATCTCTGGGCAAAAATCATACAAATTACCTTATAACCTCTTTAATGAAGTTTTAATTAACCTAACTGCTTTTGCCCTGCAACAGATCAGATGCACTCTGATCTGAGTCGTATACAGCTGTGATACATTAAGCTGCTTCTTAGCTATTTATTACTAACTTCATCTATGTAGACAAGCCCAGACCCATATAGATATAAGATCTGCATAGCAGCATGCATGTTTTAGGTAAGCTGAGCTCTACATGAAAGGACAAACGCACAATGAAGACACAGGCAGAATAAGCAGTTTTTGAGAATGGGCAGGAGGGCGGACCGCCTGAGAGTTTCAATGTGGGGAAGAAAAAGGTGGAGTTTATCATTCCTAAAGAGTATGGTCTATTCAAATCATTAGAGGTTGCTTGCTGTGGTCGAGCAATAAGAAAAGTGCCGGGATAAATTTAACACGTTTTAATGAATCCAGTTAAAAAATAAAAAATTGTTACAAGAATTAAAATTGGATATGACTTTTTGGCTCAAGTAAACAAGAAGCCCAGATATAATGTTCTTATTCCAAGGCAACTTATGTTAGTTTACAACTTAGCAACCTTTCACACTACAGTATTTAAAAGGATGATAGCAACACAGAACATGTGTTTTTATAGAAAGAGGTCACTATTCCAGGGAAGTATAAAACATAATGTGTAAAGAGCATGTGTTTATTAAAAGCTTCTAGTTTTTAACTGTTTCACTGGTAAAATTTACTGCAGAAAGAGGAGCTCTCCTAGCTAAGAGTGGTTTAAATTAAAGGGGAAATAAACACAAAGTGTATCTGTGCAATATTTCCTGCCAATGCACTTACATTACTTCTAGCCCATTTCCCATTGGAGAATTAAGAGCTGAATGCATAGATCCTAATGAAAAGCTGAAAAAAAAACTGATTTAAAGCTTCTGGAACTCTGTAGAAGAATAATGATTTGTGAAGAAATATTCCCATATTTCCAATAAATATATGATGAAAACTGCTTTACAAAATGAATAGGTTTACATATATATATATATATATATATATATATATATATAAAAAACAAACAAAAACATTTATAATTTAAAAATGGATGTCCAGACCAAACAAAACCCAAGTGGATCAACTTTTCCAAATTAACCATATCCAATGAATTAATGTTCACTATTGATCTAGGCACTGCCATCATCTTATCTTTTTACTCATATTTACTTACGAGTGCTTTGGGAATGATGGCTCTTTCTGCAGTCAACTCCCATTGGTAAAGCAGTTCTCATTCACTCTACAAAGCTAGACTTCTGTTACTGCTCATTCTCCATATTTATCATGATTAAATCATCTGTTTGCAACTTTGTTTTATTGCTACTACAAGCACATCTGCAGGCTTTACAGCTGCCGCTTGACTCCTTCTCAATGCACCATTTCTTGACTGCCATTTATTTAATAAAACTTTATTTTAACTTGGTTTAATCTCTCTATTCTTTGTTGTTGTTTGTTTTTGACATCTGTTTCAGGCATCTCATCTTTGCTTAGTGAAGTACAGATTGCCTTATTCTTTTCTGCAATTTTAAATTTCTGTTAAATACTTAGATCCTCTGTAAAGTCAAATCCTATTTTTAATATATGACAATATATACAATTAAAATACATATAGTATTTCCAATGGTTAAACCATCTCATGGAACTGTAAACAACGTTTTAAATCATATATTGCACCAGAAAACAGAAGCAATCTTCAGACCCTTCTTGTAAAATGATATGATTTTATTAATCAACTTATTTACTTATTTATTTTTTTCCTGTAGAACACTACTAAAACCACAGTTCCCTTGCTGTTATTACCTAAGAAAGTTTAGCATTGTTTCCCTGCTACAGAGACTTAAGATTTTGATTTTATATTGCCATTTGGGTGCAATCGTTTCTAAAAGTCATTTACTTTCAATGTTATGTCAGAACAGTGTCAGCTACTAGAGTCTCCAGCAAGTGACTACTCACTAGATATAGTTTTACAATGCAAGATATGGAAATACAGAAAAAATAAGATCTGGGGAAAACTATATTAATACTCCCCAATTACTTCTGAATCTATTTGAAACAGCAGGCAGATCAATGACAAATTAATGCTTGTTATCTTTTTGTTCACTCTTGCAATGTCTGTATGCAAATCCTTGAAAAGAGTGACAAGAAAACCTGGGAAATTCAGTTAGTATTTTTTTCAGAAAATCAGAGAAATTTGACTTTAGAAACAGATGTGGATTCTATCTCTTGATGATTCTGGAAGCAAAAAATATGTATTTTTCAAGGGTAGTGCCTTTTTTAGAATTAAATTTTTAGCTTTCTCCTCCCTTGCCAGGGAAAAGTCCCACTTTTTAAGACTGCCTAACACAGAAGAGAAGACAAACTAAGCTGCCATTTCATTTCTGCTTATGCAGTATAGTTCTGCACTTTACCCTGCACACTAGGAAACTATTTGGCAGTAACATCATAGAAAAAAAAAACAAAAAAGCACTTTCACATGTGAGTTTTACACAAATGTATAAATATTCTGCTGTAAGGCTAACTCTTACTCAGTTTTAATGGATCAAATAATGTATTATCTTTTTGACATACATGCATTATTTTCCAAGCAAAATCATGTCTTTTGGCAATGTTTTAATTATAAAATATCTGACTATACATTAAATAGCATGTAGTAGTTCTTTTAACCATTTATTTAAAATATGTGATTTTGATATAAAAAATTAAGACATTTTTTGTTTCAGTTCCTTTTTTTTTTTTTTTTTTTTTAAATCCGTGTTCACCTGTAAATTGCAGAGGCTGGATAAGATCCTGTGTCATAACTAACCCTCACTCTACCACGGTACAGCTCTACTGCTATGTGATCTTTATCGCCTTTGTAGAGAAGGATCCCACTGTCTTCATCCGTGGCAATCTAATTAAAAGAAAGAAACACTTAGAAAGAACTAAAAATATTAAATCAAAATGCTGTAGTAAGTGAATTTCTGAATTTACTGCTATAGCCTATTACTTTACTGTAAAATTCTTCCTTCATTGACAACATGACAAAATTCTTTCTGTTCCAATCAATAAGCCCATCTACTTCAGTATGATAGAGTTATTCAAGTATTCTTATATATTTTTAGCTCAAACTGTGAAAAGCTGTTAAAGTGAGCCAATACATTTTGGGTATTTTTCCATACTATGAGAGATCATTTACACCATTTTCCAGATCAGAATCTGCAACAGAAATAATCTTACCTGCAAAGTGATATTGGTCTGGGGGCGTATCTTAGCTGAAGGAATTTGTAGATAGGATTCTTTGTTGACAAAATTTATACTGATCAGTTTTTCACATTTTTCACCCTGGTAGCCTGATAAACACTGGCAGATTGGTTCACTCTCTTTTATAATACACTGGGCTCCATTTTGGCATTCATAGTTATCGCAAGGACTGGTGCGAGGTAAAACCATTGGCGGTGAAAACTCACAAAACAAGCCACTAAATACAAATAGAAAAATCAGTATTTCAAAAAAATAAAATGTGACTTTTAGAAAGACATACATGTTTTTATTGTCTTCAGATCTTCCTCACCTGTATCCTTCTGGGCAAATACATGTATACCCATTAACTGCGTCAGTACACTGTGCTCCGTTTTTACATTTGTTGTCCTGGCAGTCATCAAAGTCAATATCGCAATGTTCACCTATGTATCCAGGTGTGCAGTCACATCTGTGAAACAGGAAAGCAAGTTGGATAACACAGTGCCTCTTAATAATAGTGTGTTTATGACAAAGATAAGGACCTACTGAATTGTTTAAAACTTGAGGAAAAAAAATCATTGCTGTGACTTTGTATATAAAAACTATGTAGCTTAATCATGTTGTTATTTGGAGAGTCTACAGTGCATGGAATCCAGGTTTGCCAGTTACACATGCTTACTCATTAACTGACATTATATCAAATAATTTGTGTCTCAAAATCTAGAGAGCCCTCATGAATCATTTTGACAGTTCTTGGAATTTATGAGTAATGCAGAAAGTTAAGGGATGTGGTAAGTGGCTGTGAACACTAAAAATAATCAATTATGTTTAGTTGCTGAAACTGAGAAAAATAATCCAAGGTTTCTATTATACTGATGGATATTTCCTTTGTCAACTGAGCAACTAGGATTGGGCCAATGATCCATTTATTCAGTTTATAGGTTATTCATAGCATTTCCCTCCCCCCCCCCCCCCCCCCCACTAGAAGCTCAACCAGACCGATAGCTGCATGGTTAGTGAACTAACGGTAAGTCTCAAAACACACCCTAACCCTTCCCTGAGACCCAAATCCCCACTGGACTGGAAATTTCACATTATCAAAAAAGTGTATAAATTTTTTTTGCTATTATTATTATTTTACTCATGCAACTCTCAATGTTAATGGCATTCCTGTAGGGAATTCTCATGTTAGATTGAGTGAGTGCTCAGAACTCTGTGAAAAATGAATGGAAAAGATTACTAATTCATACATTCACATGCTCTTCTTTTTATTAAGATGTATGTTAGATTGATTTCATTAGACTCTGTGATTCCCTTCTTGATGTTGTTTCTTCTTGTATCTAAGACTTGCTCTAAAGAGCGAAGAGTCATTTCAAATAGCTGTGTAAGGTTAAATTAAGTACTTCAATAAAATATGTCCCAATTTTTATTCAGCAAATATGAATAAGAAAATGGAATGAAGAATATAAGGCACACTATTAAAAAGCTAAGTGAGATACATGCTTGAAGTTAATGCATGTGTTAGCTTCTGATTTAAAATCTCAGAAGGAGAGATTTTAAAGATGGAAGATTAATGAACTGGGCAGTCAAGTATAACATACCAAACTAGGCTTATTGAAATGACATGAAGATAATAAACATAACATAGACAAATTTAAATCCTATAAGTTTTTTATTTTCCAGTTTAAAACTATCAACTTCATTTCATTTTCATATGAATATTTGATATAATTGAATATTTTTTGCCACATTTTAATAACACATTGTTTCATAAGTAGTAGGAATGATTATCAATCCTAGATAAGCTGATTCTGGGACAAGAACATAATGTGCATAAAACATGTGCGAAAGCTGCAGGTTTCCTAAATTTATTAACCTAAAGCCTATTAAAAACACTTTTAAGTATGTGTACTAATTAATTATAACGATATGGTATAATTACAGATTAGTTTTCTTGGGAATTAACTTTATACCTTTCAGTGTACCTTCCTAATAACCTCTTTCACAATTAATTCTCAGAAAACAGTATAATAAATCCACTTCAGTTAAATGTAATTATTTTCCTACTGGCTAAGCTATTACAAAGGTTTTGTATAGACAGTTACATAGACTAACCACACTATATTTTGTTCCTCTTTAAATTCTGACTGAAATTAGAACTGTTAAGGATCTTTTAATTCCATGAACATATTTAAGATAATAATGTAGATCTACCTGAAAATAAATGGGTCTATACTATCACAATATTTGATTATAATTGAAATCAGTATTTTGACAATAGAACTTATTTCCACTAAAAGAAAAGAAGTTGAACAGGATAAATAAATAGAAATTTAGACTCAGCTAGACCATGACAATATTTTAAACTTACTTGTAACCTTTGGGTGTCAATATACACTTTGAGTCATGTTGGCAAGGATTCAGGTTTTGAGCACAGAAATCTAGTTTCTCCTCACAGAGCTCACCTGAAATGTAATGTATGTTGTCAACTCAGTGAAAACACCACAATGACCTGAAAATAATTGTATTTTAAAAGTAACTGCTATGATTTTTTTTTTTTTGTTAACACTAAAAAAAATACATACCTCCTGATACAATGAATAAATTTCACACAGAAATATTGATTTGTACTGTAAGTAATGTATTCCCTGAAAAAACACCTGTTAATACAACTGTCTGACAATATAATTCCAATTACCCAGCAATGAAAACTTGCTTTCTACTTTTTCCTAATTGACACTCCAATAAATACAATTATCTGTTGTCATAATATGTCATAATATACACGTTCTGTGAAAAAAAAAAAAGAAAAATAATTCCCTGCTGTTAGAAGCTTAACATGGGCTGGATAATCTATACAATATTTTAATATGGTTAAAATAGGATCTCATTGCAACTTTTTGAAAAGTAAACACTTATAGGTACATAAACAGATAACTAATGTCTTGTTCCCTAACTAATCAGAAGACACCATGAATAATGTCCTCACAAATTTTATCACTGGTTTGTAGAAGAAGTATAATTATTCTAGCATCCATAAGAAGAATATTTTAAACCCTATACCTGATGAATTTAGAGACTCGTATTGGGACCTAAAACTATGGAAGGAGCAGAGTTGCTCCTTGTTATTTGCCAAGTGAGTAAAGAAATTGAACTGTGCACCAAAATGCGGAAGAAAAGAGCAGAAGATAGCAGATGTCTTCAGTGCTCAAGTCAAACTTTAATTCAGGAAGAAAAATACTTAGCAATCCTCAGTTTTACCCAGCTAAGTGGGGTGCTGGCCAGCAGCGTAGGTAGATCACAGCATGTTTAAGGCCGCCTGCCCCAACCCTCTGCTCAAGCACAGCCATCCATAGCAGGCTACCGAGCACCATGTTCAGGCAGCTTCTGAAGATCTCCAAGGAGGAGACTCCACAGCCTCTCTGGGCAACTTGTGCCAGTTCTCTGTCACCTGCACACCACAGAATTGCTGCCTGATGTTTAGACAGAAACTCCCATGTTCCAGTTCGTGCCCACTGACTCTTGTCTGGGCAGTGGCCACCAATGAAAAGTGCCTGAATGAGCAATCAATATCTGCTGGAAGACAGTACAGTACTGAGGATGAGGACAGCATCATCATGAGTGCAGTGTAGGAAAGAAGAAAGGCAGACCACTTAGGGACACATCTTGGATAGAATCACAAACAGGTGGATTGGAAAAAGGCAGAAAGGTATAGGATAATAACATCAAAATGGAGTTTTAGAGCAGGAATATGAATTAAGATATCTTCCAAAATACATATGTACGTATAAGTGTATGAACCAGCTCATCAGCTACTACTGTCATTAAGCAATAAGGTTTCTAACATCTTAAAGTGCTCCTTGTCAATTTCTCAGAGTGCTTAGCACAACACAAACTACCCTCTGTCTTACATGGGCTTCTCTGGCATCACAGAAGTACACGTAATAATAAACTGAAAGCAACAGTAGATGGTTAAATGTCTATTTTTCTTGTCTTTTTTTTTTTTTTTTTTTTTTCCTGGGGTTGGGGGGTGGGGAGGGGCAGCTTCAACAGATCCTCCCTAGAAAGCTGTCATTTCCACAGCAAGCATACTTACATACCATTGTTTAAGACTACATACTATCATGACTACTCAAGACCTCACATATTATTTCCAGAACTTACTTCTTAGGATATGTAAAATTTATTTCAAACGATAGAAAAATAAATAAAATTTAGAGTTGAGGAACAGTCCCTATTAGCAGCAATGACAGAGAAAAAGGCAAAACTGAACAAGAGCTAAGATGGTTAAACAAGAGTATAAAAATACATCGTTAATATATATATGTTAAAGTTTTATAAGGCATGGAACCTCACAATAACCTGGAACATGGATAAAAAAAGAAAAACTGCTAGAAAATTGCATCACAGCCCTCCAGCAGGGAAAAAAAAATACAAATAAATAAATAAGATCCAGACTGGTTCCACTGGTTCCATACAAAGGTTTAAAAAACAAGAACAACAACAAAAAACAATATAGCACCTTACCAATTTGCGAGTATTTTCCATACAAAACTAAATAAGCTTTGAATTAACATAAGACAATGGTGTTCAAGCACAGGCTATTTAGCAGACCTTGGGAAAGCTGTCAATGTGATAGTAAATATATTTAGGAAATTGAATGAAGATCAAATACAGGCCACTGAAGATGACTAATACACAGGATTTAAATTCTATCCTCAAAGCCTCTTCAAATTCTCTATGGACTTACTAGTCTTGAAGTGTGAAACTGTTATGGCTAGGTCAGCGCACAAAGAATCCTGAAATACCGGAGATTCTTAGCATCCCATGATATATCAAAAAAAACCAGATCCGTTTCTCTTTTCAAAGGGTTTTTTTGAATTAACTCTTCCACTTAAAGGCCACCAATATTTCAGAGTGAGATATTGTTGAATATGGGATAGAGAATTCATATTTTCAATAACATGCAGTGGAACAAGCAAAAAGCACTTTTTTATGTGCACACACACACATATACATATATATGACAACTCAATTACAAATAATAAAAAAGTATGTTTGTTCAGTACTTATAAGACTAGGACAAAAACCTTTCCAAACATTCCCAAGATTATTAATCCTAATAGTATATCACAGACCTTCCAATATGACACACTGAGCCCATCTTTCCAGAAGGGCTGTAGGTGTCCTGTCTCTGTAGGCACAATAAGAGGTCAGTGGAAAAAAAAAAAAAAAATACTTTTTCAGAAGGCAAATCAGGACTGGTGTTATAGAAGCAAGCGATCTACTGTCAACTTCACTGAATTGGCATTGATTTTGGTACAGAAGAGAAACTGGGCCATGGCTTAGACAACTATAGACTTCTGAAGTTTTTTGAAGACTTCTAAGTGAGCAGTGTCTAAGCATGTCCACTTTTTATTTTTTTATCCAGGTACTTATAACATAATTTCTTAGAGTACACTGCATTTTAGTAGTCATGAATTGATGGTGTTGATGTCTTCAGAACTACAGTGAAAGTTGAATTACCTCATGAAAAGTTCAGGGATGCTTGAAAAGTCTTAATTCCCAAGTCATAGCTGGGAATCCTGCGTATAGGTCGAGAGTTAAACTAGACATTTAGGATTTAAGAATGCTTACAGTTTTGAAAAGTATCCAATTCAAATTGTAAAATCAATGTTACACCACCAGACCTACTGCAGCCAAATAGTGTGAAAATATCATCAGATGTTTTTGAAATTATGGTCAGATTTTGATTTGAGTAGTTTGTGGAAACCTTCCACTATATAAAGGAGGATTAGAAAAACAAAACTTGTCTTAAAAAGACAGGGCTTTATGTGTTGTGATAGAGTAAAAGGAAGGAAAGTATCTCTGCATTTGGAAATTGTACATAGTGTGAAATAACTTAGAATAATATTGCAGGGAGCTTTCAATTAAACAGTTAGCAACCAGGCTAGGAAAGGAAACTGGAATCAATGAAAGGACATGGTAAACATGGCATTCCTTCCATGCGGTGAAGATGTAGTGAAAGGAGAATGTTCAAAGGCCTGTGAACAAAAAGGTCAATTTTACAGGAAGTACAAACTGTTTCATTATAAAGAAACAGTAGAATTCATGACAGACTTGCACAAAGAATCAATAAAATGAAAAAAAAACCACTAAGATGGAATCCAAAGAATTTACATCAGATACTGAACTTCTCCGTGAGAATATAAGTAAGAAGAGCACCCTCCCCCGCCCCCACCAAAAAAAAAAAAGAAAACACAAAAAAACAAAGAAACAAAAAACTAAAACGCCACTAGTTCTTAATTTATACCATTAATATATTTATCTTCTGAGTGGAGCTTTTCTGTAATGAAAACATAACTGTTTGAGGAAAAGTAAATAGAAAAAGTAAGTAGAAATACATGACATGGAATCTGAATCACTGAATAATAGCTTCCTCATAAAGTAACATCTCTTTTAGCATATTGAATAACCAATGTGTTATTCAGAATTTAACTGAGACAAGGGTGAAGGGGAGAAAATAATTTTGTTGAAATGAAGAGAGTGATGAAAGTGAAAAGCTCACTGAAGGAAATACCAGATTTATCTAGTTATGCTTCTTGGCTTTACTGGAAGGAAATGTCAGAGAGTTCTCTGATTTTAAAAAAAATGACATGTTTTTAAAACCATTCTACAAAATAATGTAAAACAATTGTGAAAAAAAGTCTCAGTTCAAGGAAGCTTACTACCAATGTTACACTCGTGACAATACCAAGCCTGTTGTAACTGAGCTTGGCTAAGTAACCATGTTTTTGAAGATGACGATGGGAACATTATTGTACACAGAAAAAAAAGCAACAGATAGTTTGTTTAAAAATAATCAGTACATAAAGTGTCAAAAAAAAAAAAAAAAAAGAAAAGTTCCAAAACTTAATTAGAAACAGTTGTAACTGTTTTCATGAGATATGTGAAAAGCTATGGAGTCTGCTTTCTGGTACGTAGTAGCACTAAAACCAGTGGAACTCTGTGTCATCGACACAGTGTGAATGAAGACCCTCCAACATCAAAACTGGAATATTTGCTGAGATTTTACCACTAGATATAGATGATGTTTCAGATTTAAACAGTCAGACAGCATTATTCAATATTGTTAATGTATTGTGTGCAACCAAAGATATAAGTTGCTAGATTCACAGGCTAGTTTTTGTTTCCTCTGTGTATGTTAATACACTTATGATTTGATGAGATTATAAATCATAGAAAAAAATAACTTTGGATTTTCCAATATATAAAGACATATAGTACAACAAATGATAAAGAACAATTCAATGATATGAAAAATGATTTACATCATTGCTATTTTGCTAATTGGGCAATAAATTTAAAATATAATTATATAAAGGAATGTGACCCAGTATATTTCTGGATGAAGAGAAGAGCTCTAAGACAAATGAACATGGGCTGCTGAATATTACAGCACATTGAAAATTACAGACAAGCTTACTGAAGAAACAAGCATAAAATCGCCAGTGTATTAGCAAAACTGAGTATGATATTATAATATAAATTAGAGAAATGATTCAAAAGAAAGAATGGTCAATTTTAATCATCATAATCAGTTTTTTTGCTAGAATACTTATTAATTGCTCCAAAACTAAAATACCAGATACATACTGTAGAATTATGGGTAATTACTAGCACAGCAGGATATTTACACAGTAAATATGTGTACATATTTATCTGTTCCAGCTTCTGAACTTGCCTGCCATAAATTGTGAGTTAACTTCTGCAGTCTGTTTTATAAGCTAGGTATTATAGTCCAAGTGTTTGATTTGGTGTCTCTGTTAATTACTTCTGACTGAAATAGTTAACAGACTGTGGGAATGGTTAGGAAACATTATTGCTACTTAACAAAATATATACAGAAATTGCTGCATTTTTATGAAGTCTTCAGTTTAGCAAACAGTAGACAACAAAGTATTTAAAGTACTGAGCTCACTATTCACAAAAGACAAAAATATCTACTCTACAAGGGATAATGTAGCTTATTTATTTTCACAGCTACAGAAGGATGAAGTTTATAATATATAACTTCTATTTTTTTTTTTTAATTGGAAACTATTTTTGGAACTTAATTTTAAAGTAAAATTCTAAATGTCATTCATTGCTAGACTTTTCCTGACTTTTACCATTGATCACCTCTGTTCAGCTAAGTCTCATGCTTGTAGATCTGCAAGATGGGGCTTACTTAGTTTAACATTTTAAATTATTTTGTATTTATGCTGTTTGGCAGAAAAAAAAAAAAAGAAAAAAAAAAAACTTTAGGCAGATAAGGTTTAAGACACTAAAGGAAAACAGAATGATGGATCATCTGCTCCAGCAAGGGGATTGGACTAGATGATCTTTCAAGGTCCCCTCCATTCCCTAGCATTCTGTGATTCTATGATCATAGACTAGAATCACTAATGGCAGTGATCAAACTAATAGCAAGTGGCTTAGATTGCCAAGGATATGTACTCCCTCTTCATGAAAATGCAGCCAAAATATTTTAATATACTTCAAATGACTGTACTATTGTATATTATGAGCTTGACTATTAATCTTCACGAAACAGAAAATTTTACATGTGATGAAAAGCAAGGGTTGCAAAGGTATTGTTTTATTCTTAGAAGTTGTAACGTTAATGTGCAATTCTTACAAGACTAAGGATTATGATCCTGATCTAATAAAATAATTAGAACTTTAATCAAGTTTTATATGGTATGATTTGCATTTTATTTGCATGTTTAAACTTTAGGCAGGTACTTATCTGGTTACCAACTCAATTGAAAATGGTAACTTAGCTCCTTTACTGTAGCAGCTAGAAGGCCATGTAATGAAGTTTTGAAAGATATGAAACTAGAATTTACATCCGTGTCTAGGGCTTGCCTAAACTGAGATGATTACTTAAAATAATCCTGTTTTCCTACAACTGTCACAATTCAAAAGATGTATGCCATGATAAAACTGAGTGATCCTTCAAGCAAGTTATAGACCGATAATTGACTTTCATGTTCAGCTGGCAAGAAAATACAAGCATTTATCACACACATCTGCTTAACTTTGATGCTGAACTTAGTTCATATCCCTGGGTCTTTGATAATTTGTTTGTGTGAAATGTATTCTTGATAAAATCAGTAATTTTAACATGTTATAGTTCACACTTGTGTCATACATTTACAATGACTACAGTTCTGTTTAGGACTCATTGCCTTTCTACCTTTTATCACATTGTAAAGACATGCAAAATACAAGCAAGCTAAATTATATGCAAATAACAGCTGTTTCAACTTGTAATTGGGACTTGAGTCTTTCCACAGTAGCATCTTCAGTTTACTTTCCATTTAAAAATCCATTTTTTCATGGACATAGGAAATAAGGTTGGGTTTTTGTTTGTTTCATTTACAAAAGAAAATCCTAACATGGTTCAGTTTACACTGCTGGAAATCAGTGACAAAGCAAATTTTATCCATAAGTCACTGATGTCGAACAAGTTATTGTAATCTGCTTGGCTGATTTACTATTAAGCATACAAATATATTTGCAAGGATAACAAAGAACTCAGTCCTTATATTTCTCTAAACTGAGCTTTCACTTTTTCTAGTTTTTCTCATGTTAAATACTTTTTATATAATCAAACAGTTTCAATACAGGGACGGTAACAGAACACTATAGACATAAAAACTTAGGAAGTGACAAGGGGGAAAAAAGAAGGGGGGGGGGGGGGGGGGGGGCTATGTTTCTTGTCCAAATAATAACAGTAAAAGGCAAATAGAGGAACATGTCTAAATTGAATACAACCTTAACCATGGAACACCTATAGTTGGAATTACTTTCTGGAAATATCTGTTTCACTCCATCAATTGCAGAGGGTGCTTAGATTCTGAATTTAAGTTGTAAGAATAATTCTCCAGATGTCTAAAATAACCAAAATTGATGGTATACTTGCAGACTTGCTCAACATGCTGTTTAGTGGTTAATGAGAAAGATTTTTCATTACTAGTGAAATATTATATTGTTTTATAGACAGCACAATAGGTTTATCAAATTAACTTGATAGCAAATACACTACAAGATGTACTCATTTGCTTTCAGAACTATACAGTTAGTTGTAGAACTATAAATAACTTTATATAACTTTATATACATATTGTTACTGATAATGTTATTTTTCAGATTGAATAAGCCAGCTTGTACAGAAGATACTTTAACTCTGTTAGTGAAATAGGCGTTAGGCAGAAACTTTTAAAACTAAAAAGATCATGAACATCCAAAGTTAGTGTCATAAATATTTCCACCATTACTTTTCCTATAGAATAGTCTGAGCTTAATGTGTTCATTTAAAATATTTTAGATATTTATGGTAAAAAAGTCACAGATATGATAAGAAAGGGGATTGCCATTTTATACTCCAGAAAAATTTCTAGTACCATCATCTAATGAAGAAATTACAGAAAAACAGTGCTATATAATACAGAATACATTAGAATGGAACCAAGGTATGTTTTAAAAATAATGAGACTAAAGATTTCAGAAGATCACCATGTAAACCTTTTTGTTAGTCCTATCAGGATGCACAAATTTCTAATATATCTGGAAGAAAAAAAAAAAAAAAAAGACAGTGAAAGTAGTATTAAAGTACTCCTGCACAGTGATCTGTAGCTTAAACAAGATTCTTTTGACATGTATTCACAGCTAGATCAAGGTGCCTGATTTGAGGATTTGCAGTGAGCTTTCTAAATGATACCTATATACGATTCATTTGATCTTATTTAAGAACTGAAATCCATGCACCTTTAAGGAAAGGAAAGTGAAAAAAACAAAGTAAGTGAAAATAGGCTTAAAAGACAACTGACCTTTTTCCACTTCATTCAGATTAGCAGCTTGCAGTGACAAAGACAGAAGAGACAAGAGACTTTTTACATTGTAATACAACAGCATAGCACATTAAGCTAATGCACAACTATAGCAGCAAGAGAGGTTGATATAGCAAAATGAAGCAAGCTTCAGAGTCTCACCTACAGCAGAGCAAAACAAACAGAAAAAGTAAGAAGTACATGCCACTGGTGGCATAGGAAAGGTTTTACTTTTGGATCAGTTAGATCTGTGATCTAATGACTGATGGCAATGAGCAAGAGAAATGATCATCTGTAATCTATAGAATGTACATAAAATGACCTGATGTTTACTAGACTGAGTTTAAAATAAAGAAGATGATAATGTTAAGAGAATAGCAGAGTTAAAGAGTGCAGGACATAGTGATGCATTTTAAATGTTTTATTTCTCAAGGTTTCATCAGGCAGTCTGAATGTCTGATGATTGCAATTATTTCCTGTTACTTTACAGTTCCAGTCTGTGATCTTAAGAAAGCTCACAGTATCATGCAAATACCTTTCTTGTCTTTCCACCTGTAATTGTGGATTCCCAGTTCTTAAGCAATAATATAAGCTAATAGGCTTTTATATATATATATATGTATATATATATATACACGTACTATATATATATACACATAGATATTAAAATCAACAATGCTTAATTGAGAAGTGTCAATTTTCATCAGATTTTTATAAAAGGCAAAAAGTGAATGTTTGGTTTTGCATTATAACATTCCCTATAACTTTTTTTTGTTTGTTTTGTATTTTTTTAATATGTATTTCCAGAGGTGAGATTCCAGTAATTCTTCTACATAAAATGAAAACTTTAAATAAGAATGATTTACAATTCATACCAACAGGTTCCAACTGACTTCTTTCTTATATTATGCTATGTGAAATATAAAACATGTTTGTAGATAACCATTTACTCAAAAAAAAAAAAAAAATAGTTCTGGGCTGGTGCACTTCCACATCCAGTGTATATGTTCTGTGACATCTTAAACATGAACAATTCAACGTATGGCCAATAAAATTAAAAGAGAACAGTCTATGGTGGTATTTTTCTGTTATATACACTGTCCAAGCCTCCAGCACCTTACAGCCCATGGACTTTCTGAGCTAGAGATACCTTTGTATTTAAAAATACAAATATTTTTTAATCTGCTGAATATATAGACAGTTTTCCTGATGTTTAGTTTATTTTTGCCCAGCTAGTACAGGAATTCATCAAGTGAAAAATACCTTCCATAAAAACAAAACAAAAAAACACACCACATTAGCAATATGCAAATCTGGCTTTAACCTGTTAGAACAGATACCAAGATCCAAATGCTTATAAAGTTCCTCATGAAAAATCATCGTATCTATACTTGTCAGGGATTTTGTTACTTATCTTTGAAATCAAGCTATTGGCCAGGTAAAAAAATGTTACAAATAATTTGGTATCGCATATACACTAGCGGCAACTGTAAGATTACTTTGTATTCTGAACACTACCATTTCTAGATCCCAATGTGTCCAGATACTGTCAGTTTAGCTCTTAACGCTTCAAGTTATTTAATTACTATGCAAAATCAGGGATGATAGGTGTAAAGACCAGCTTAATGTTTTACATTTTCTCCTTACAATATATCTGGATTAAAACTAACTTAAGATCTCACACCTTGTGACTATCTTCAGATGCTTTGTAAGACAGTGTACTGTAGAATTCTGCACTGTATCCTGTAGAATGAAAAAAATGAAATTTTGCTACAACTTATGTCCAATTTATCTATGAAATGAGGCTCTGGTCTTGCATGTGTGTCTGTTTTTGGTAAGGTGTTAGAAAAATATAATGAGATAGTGTAAAATCTCAACAGTTTTTGAGAACAAAACAGCTAAACTTACTGATTACCAATAGATTGTTTTGTTTTATTTTTGAGCTGGTGAGAAGATTCTCACCTATTCGCATGACTTACTGATTTCAGTAACAATTATGACTAGGCATCGAATCTCTAAAAGCAAATCTGTTTTTCTATAAGGATTACTGTTAGGAAACAAGAACACTTGCCATATAAACTCATAGCATTTTCCCTTTAGAGTTAGGCACAAACTGTTCTACAGCAACATCAGGCTCCTCAAAGAAAAGCAATCGCCACTTCCTCAGTGATGAGTCAAATTAAAAAATACACTTTCTTGTATTTTAACTAAAAACAAAACTGCAATACATCAAGTTAAATATCTTACAAATCCTTATGCTTCCCTTTTTGGTCTAACCATATACATATATATATATATATATATATGTATATATATATATACACACACACATATATATACATATATATATATATATAGAAATGTTACAATTGAAGTTTCAATTGTAAATGCAAAACATTTCAATTACAATACTACAGAAATACAAGAAGCGCACTTAATCAAAATTTTAGGCTAGTACACATAAACCACATAAACATAAATTTTGTATCCACTCCATGGGTATTTAAGGCAAAGCAGTCCTTCCCATGGAATATTGTGAATACAACAAGCTATTGGCCCTAGCAGTCCAAATGCACCTAGAGCGATGTCGAAAATGAAGAAACAGGTAACAGGCCAAAAAAACTGCGAAGCTGCTGAGGAGAAATGGACGTGCAAATAAACTGTCTGCTATTTAATAAGTACATGAAACCTCCTAGCATGAAATCACCAAACAGGAAGACTCAGCTGGTGTGACTGGTTTGCTCTCTACCATCCTACACAGCAGAGTATCCAATCCTTTTTAAAGGAGATGGTAACTGAATCTCGGGAATCTGAAGCTTGACTCAGACATGGCTAAAATATTAATAATCTGAGAAATAACAAACATCTAACAGTACTTATTGAAGCTGTTGCCTGTTATTTTTTTCTAAGGCTTGAATTGTCAGTTGCTTCTAGGTATTAAGGTAACAGTACCTGGCAAATGAGTATGGTTAAGCAGAAGGTTATGTCTAATTTTCCAGATGTGGACCACCCAGTTATTCTTATGTATCTTATTCTGTCGACTTAACCTTTTAACCTATATTAGTTTAGGTATTGTGGCTCATTCTGCATGAAGAAATTTTTTCCAAACATTTACTCAGAATAAGACTGCACATATATTACATTATGAAGTTGCATTTCTCTTACTGATGTTCTATCATTTTCACTCACTGTGGGTTTCCAAGATTTAAATACTGACTTTAAATTTGAATGCCCTAAATCATTTGGGTAATCCAGTAGGTTGCAGAACTAATGATGAAAATACCTTGGATTAAAAAGGTGCTAATTTTGTTTACAACAAATGAAATTACTTCATGAGTTCACCTCTCCTCACAGTCATCCAATGCTCAAATGTAGTGTTCCCTGAGGACATTAAAAAGCTTATCTGACAGCCAAAATAGGATTAATTATAGTTACCATATAGGATGACTAGCTATATCTAATTCCTAGGTTATGGAGGATTTTACCTTTCTTTGTCATGTATTTCAAATCATGGTTTTGTGAATGGAAGCTCTAAATTCTTCTAGTGGTTCACTAGCTGACAGAAAATAGATTTCTATTAAAACTGAACAACAGATCAACAGAAACAATAAATCCTAATTCTTGTTCTCCAGTGTTCCTGTTGTAATAGTTCCTAATTCTCACAGAGATTGTGAAAATAAGCAAGAGACCCCCTGTTTCAAAGAAAGAAAGGGTAATGTTTTGGCCTGGCTGCCAACTGATAGAAATGAACAATTTTGCACACTCTAATAATGCTATTTTCTTGTGTGCTAGAGCAGAAAGCATCACAATCTGCATTAATCGTTCTACAGGAGGGCAGGACAGCATCTAGGGATGCCAAATCCAGTTCCCTACTGGCACAGATGGATACTTTTTTGCCCTGGTAGCAGCTTGGACAATATAAAGCAAAAGAAGAATATTTTTCAGAGAGATTCTTCACTGGACTGGTTGGCTTAGGTAAACAGATGTAAGGGACACATTTTGAAAGAACTTTTAAATATCAAAATGTTGTAATTTTAAAACAGAGGAATTAATGAATGGGTGTAAAGTCTACTTTTGACCACAAGCCTTACTGAAGAAAAATATCGAGGGAAACTTGACTTCAAACCCTTTGTAGAATGACCACTAATTCATCTGCAAACTGAAAAACATGACTATTTCTCTATTAGGAATTCTTGAATTACCTGTATGTCTCTTTATACTCTTACCTGTATATTCAGGTGGACAGAGGCAAGTATAGTTATTGATTCCATCCACACAAGTAGAATTATTTTCGCAGTCATTGTCTTCACAGTCATCAACATTTATTTCACAGTTTTCACCTTCAAATCCATCTGCGCAAGTGCACCTATAATACAGAAAATAAAACCAACCACATGAACTTTTTAGCTGGGGAGACCAGACAAGAAATACTGTAATTAATAAGTACATTAATTCATAATCACTAACCTCTCTAAAGGAAAATGGATGATATAGTATAAAAAAAAAACACATATAACAAACATTACCAAAATATTTTAACATGTTAATTTACAGAAAAAAGCAACAATAACAATTTGTGCCTTTATTTTTAGTTAAAGGAGCTTAAATTTCATAACTGGGCACTCCTTTAGAAACACCTGTTATATTATAAAATGAGATTATATTTCTTTTATTTATTTTTGTTATTTTAAACACATGGAAAATTTAATTTAAACACATGGACAATTAAATGCACCATCATAAAGCTCTGTTTAAAGTTCCAAGTAAAATACATGTATTAATGTAAAAACAAAGACTATATAAACTCTTCAAAGCTGTAACTTTTATTTATGCAAAACAAATATATAAAAAGGTAGTAAATGTAAAAGGTCACTCAAATATGACCATGAATACATTTACATGCAATTTGTAGTATCTATAACTCCTGCAACTTTGATTATAAGATTGCTTTAATTTTCAAAATATGTAGTGTTTAAACAAGTAAATTAAAAAGGTCAAATTCTGAGATGTGATTATGTCACTTTAAATTCTAGAGGCGTAATATTGAGATGTATATGCTTAATTTTTAATAGAAAACTAATCTTTGGGCAGAATTTAGAATAAAAAATAAGAATAATGTCTTAATGAATTGCAGGATAATGAATTGTTTCTTTCTGAAGTGTCATTTTTAACAAGCTTGAGGTGTAGATTATTAAATGACTAATAATTTCACAGAAGAATGCTAAAGAACTTTATTTCATAATTCATGAAGTACATCTGGAGTAATTGTACTGTGTGATTAAATAACTCAAGATTAAAAACGCTCACAGCATGTTTATCTGCTGGCATAGTGAGTTTCAAATGAATCATTAATTTTCTGTTTCACTGGGATTTACATTTTATCATTTACATGCTGTCTGTTGAAATAATACACACAACAACAGATGAATTGCGAGATTTTTTTCAGCAGAGATCTAGCCAGCTATTAATTAGCATAATGGAGTCAATACTATGTTGTCTTGACCTGATAAGCCTCAACTAATCACAATCATTTGTTGTTTTTAACAGTTTCAGAGCTTTAGCTTTCCATGGACAGTAACATGTTCTGAAAACTTGAGAAGCACTGAAAACCTGACTTTGTGGTGCAATTAACAAAGAGAACCCAAAGATTAATACCAAAGTTATTTCATATACTATAAGAGTCAACAGATTTCCATTCTGATATTACAATTAAAAACAATTTACCAAAACCCATCTTTTTCTCCTTCTTTCAGATGACAAGTTCCACCATGGTTGCATGGGTTACTGATGCAGGCATGAATAGGAATATCACAATCTTGACCCTATGCAGGGAACAAGGACATCATTTAAGAAAATACAGACTCTAGTGGAGTAAATTAAAACTCCTTGTAAATGTTGAAAAGGAGAGGCTTACATTTCAGTAATATTTTTTTCCTCTTCATTCACCTACCTTGAAACCATATGGGCAAGTACATCTATAGAAGTCAACTGGATCATTGTTGCAGGTTCCATCATTTTTACATGGATTCGATAAACATGGGTTACACTTTGCAAGAATATTAACATCCACGGGCCCTTAAAAATACAAATGTGATAGTCATAAACGAACTAACACTGATTTATACTTGACAGGATATATTTTTGCATTGCTCTAATTTTTAAAACAATGTTTGTATTTTAGGCTGTGGTATTTCTACAAGAATTGACTGTCCATAATTCCTCTAACATGCCCAAATACATTTACAGTTTAATTTTGTTCGTTTGATTTTTAATTATCGTTTTTAAAAAAGTAAAAAGCTGACCTAAAAGTGATTCTTATATCCCCATTATCTGAAATCTGCACAGTTTTGATCCATGATAATTATCTTTCCTTTTTATTTAATGAAAAATACAATTTCAGCTTTATTTTTTATTTTTTTATTTTTTTATTTTATTTTTTTTTAATTGTTTGTTTCATGATCACATAGGACTAATGGCAAAAATGAACTGACAGAATTACCTGTAAATTGGTCTAATGTCTCTGAACTATAATGTTTTGAACTATAATGTGAACTATAACTATATCGTCCAAGCTATCTCACCATAAGTATGTCTGTATTGCAGCTTGCTCTGTTATGAAGTCAGCCCAGTTCTTTACATTGCTGCATTAGTTGAGCCTCAAAATAGCCACAGACTATACCATGAATCTATGTGCAAATGAGGACTGCCATCAATGCCTGGTCATGTTTCTGATATTAATGATTATAACAACAGAATTTAGAAATGAATAATGACAAAATCTAGTTTCACAAGCCAGACAGAGCTGTGACTAAGATCTTTAGCGTATGTAAATCTTATCCCTATAATAAAAATATTTATTATACATTTATTTTTCATTGCTTTACAATTGTAATTTTTTTCCCACATTGAATTTTCAAATTAAAAACCATCAAGTATTGTTTTTTTTTTTTTTTTTTTTTTTTTTTTTTTTTTTTGCCAGACAACCAAAGAAATTACTAGTTATTTGTCTAAATTTAGAAATCACCTGCTTATAATAATGCTTCATTTTCTTATGTTTTATGAAAATTGAAAGATTGATTACTGTAAAACAAAACAGGGTTGAATTGGCCAAATGCCTATTAAGAGAATGAACACACCTTCTCTACTACTTCCGGCTTTATTGCCTGATGACATTATTGCCTCCAGCTTATTTTCATATTTAACCAATGGAAAAAAATCTATACTTATCTACAGATAATTTGTAAATTTCAAAGAATAACCAGTGATTTCGCCAGTGACAGACACACAAACACACACACAAAAAAGACTTCTCAGACCTACTGGTGGTGGAACTGCCTGATTGCTCTCATCAAAATGAGCCAGACTGCAATGTTTTTCAAACCAACAGGCCACTGTTACTGAGGTATGGCAGGTTTTGTTTTGTTTTGTCTTTATTCTCTTAACTTTCTTATTTTTTTTCTTTGAAAAAGATAAGTCATTGAAAAGGAGCTGGCATGGAAGGAAGCCATATGATTACAAAGATACAGTAGGGATGCTGGGAATAGGCTGACAAATTTTTCTTTTTATCTGCAGTTGCTGGTATCCATCTGTGTCACAGTTTGCAAGCAAATGCAAGGAGATGAACATGGTAATTTGTGACAATTGCCAAAGTCACCATCTGTATGGATCATTGACTATTCTTGTCTTCATTACCTTATTTTGAAAGAAAAATCTATAGTTGATTATAGTTTGTTAAAGCAGCAAACAGTAAAGGTAGGTGAGTTGAAACAAACACCACAGAATTGACATACAGAAAGTCTTGCCTATTTACTGTAGACTATTTATGGTTATTGATAGATTGTATTAAAATGTTCAGTGAAAAATATATGGAGTGAGAAGCACATACGTAAAAGAAGATAAATTGTAACACTGTTCTGTAGCTTTAAAGTCTCTGCTTCCTTGTCTCAACTGATTAGGCTGAACATTATGGCCTCATTTCTACTTTTTATTAAATAAACTGACAATTATTTGGCATGAAATAAAAAAATATTCAGTAACTGAGGTTATTTTCCTATATGGATTAGCAATCTAAATTTCACTTCTGAAAAAGAGCCAGCAAATGCAAACACAATTCCCAGCAAGATAGTAAACAACACTGATCTGGTTTTGTGTCATAAGCATTTATTTCAAATTATTAAGTATGGAGGATCCAATGAAAATGAACATCAATTTGATTTATTATTTTTCAGCTACAAGATAAAAAAAAAAAAAGTTTTAGATTTTTTTTTTTTTTTTTTTACTTGAGTCTAATGAAAAGGAAGTTCTGGAACCTATTCTAATTTTCACTATATCATTCCTTCCCTTATCTGCTTGCATGTGTTAAAAGACCTGCATATGAAAAGAAAACATTCTGTATGAAATAGAATACCCTATTTTTAACTATTAACACTGCAGAAATATATATATATATCCTTGAATAAGCCATAACTGAAAAACAAACAAACAAACAAAAAAACGAAACTTAAAATAAAAGCAAAATAAACACTGTTCTTTCATAAAGAGTGAAAAACCAAATGCATATTATTTTATTGATAAATATATACACACACACTCATTTATTTGTCTAATATTTTTGAAGAAAAGCATAATATAAACTCTCCCAAGACCAGATTCTAGAGAAACCTTTGCAAGAAAAACTTGAAATCCTGACTTTTTATGACTCAGGAGCCCCTATTTGCTCTTGCAAATGGCCTCAAAATCAGTATCTGCAGAGTCACTTATATCACAACTGCTAATGAAGACACTGATTTCAGTACAATGCAGTGGCAACGATCATTTCAACTGCATTTTTCAGACCCTGAATCTATGCTTTTAAAATACAAACCTTTTCATATAACTGTATTAAATGATATATCATGAAGAGTCAGTTCTAAATTCATCAAAGGGAGAAACAAACAGTAAACATGCATGTCTTAGGAAAGAAGTCTGTCTGAGGTTCACAAAAGGAAGGTCAGAAGGTTTGTTCTTAAACATATCACCCATTCCATCACTTACAACCTTACCTGGTATCAGAAAACCACAAGGCCCTGGAATCTCTAGAAGCAGGGCATGGATGGTAAAGGAGTAAAAGATTGAGAATCTGTTAGAGGCCACATTAAAAAAAAATAAAATAAAAAAACCCATAAACCTAGAAAAAACATCTGCAAGAAGAAAACACTAAGATGGTTCCTGGAGGAAAGTAATTCATAAAGTTTCATAAATTAAATTTATGGAATTTTATAACTGAGACTTCATTTTAAAATGCTCATTTTCACAGGAAACTATTCTTATGTGATTCAAATTCAAGCACCAATTTCACTTTGAACTGAATCCAGAGGTACTGATAGGAGGGAATTACACATTTTGCCTGTTAGTCTGCACGCAATAGCAGAAAATAAACAGATATATCTGTAAAAAAAAAAAAAAAAAAAAAAAAAAAAAAAAAAAAAAAGTCAACTATTTCTTAATAGGAATATAGAATTTTTCTAATTCCTATTCAGCCAATTCTATAATGTTTTCATAAATTATTTGGACACAAGACCTGAAGGTATACTAAGTTTGCAGACAGCACTGAATTGGGAGGACCTGTTGGCTCTGTCAAGGGTAGAGATGCCTTGCAGAGAGATCTTGACAATTAGAGGGCTGGGCAATCACCAACGATATGAAGTTTAACAAGAGTTAAGTGCTGGATTCTACATCTGAGAAGGAGTAAACCTGGCTATACATACAAACTGGGGGACAAGAGGCTTGAGAGAGCCTCACAATCTGGGGATTTCGGTTAAGAGCAAGTTGATTATGAGTCAACAGTATGTCCTGGTAGCCAAAAGGGCCAACCGTATCCTGGTGTGGATCAGACATGGCATTGCTAGCTGTTTGAAGGAAGGGATTGTCCCACTCTGCTCTGGTGTGGGCTCACCTCAAATACAATGTGAATTTTAAGGCACAACAATATAAGAAAAACTAGCAGTAGGTCCAAAGGAGGGCTACAAAGATGAAGAGTTTAAAGGGGAAGATGTATAAGGAGTGGCTGAGGTTCCCTGGTTTGTTCAGCTCAGAGCAGAGCAGGCTGAGGAGAAGCCTCATGGCAGCCTGCAGCTCCCTCACGAGGGGAGTTGAGGGACAGGCTCTAAGCTCTGCTCTCTAGGGACAGCAACAGGACCCAACGGAATGGCATGGAGCTGTGACAGGGGAGGGTCAGGCTGAGTGTTAGGAAAAGGTTCTTCACTGGGAGGGTGGTCAGGCACTGGGACAGGCTCCCCAGGGCAGTGGTCACAGCACAGCCTGCCAGAGGTCAAGAAGCATTTGGACAACACTCTCAGACACATGGTCTGATTTTTGGGTAGTCCTGTGTGGAGTCAGGGGTTGGACTTGATGATCCTTGTGGGTCCCTTCCAATTCAGGAGATTCTATGTTTCTAAGCAAAATTAAAAATTACTTATCTTTGGATAACAGACATATAATGTCTTATAGGGACATCTTATCATTGAAAAGCTGCTGAGTGGCAATCTGTAATTATGACATCTTCACAGAAGAACAGTGGCAGGAAAATTATTTCTCTCAAAGGTACCCATAGTACCAGATTTCTATTCCTGGAAGTGAAAGAAATACAATACTTTCCCTGCATAAGGGGATATTTTCTGATGGGCAAAGGATATTTTCTGATGAGCAAGAGGAAGTAAGATGTACTATATGGAATGTCTGACAGAAAAATAATAATGATTGTAGGAAGGGGTGACTTTTTTTTTTTTTATGACATAGTTAGAAAATAACCAAAAAAGTCCTTCATTTCACTTATATACCTACAACAATGTGTAATAAAAGCGTAACTGCAATAATATTCTTCTGTGGATGCTTGTTGAGAAAATGATTGGACTGGCCACCAAATCTAAAATCATACTAAGGAACTTTGCAAAAGATGAGTGTCATATGCAATTAACACAGGTTAAAAGAAATATTATTGAAAAATTCTAAGAAGGATTTGGAAGGATAATTAATTAGCATCACATACAAAATAATGGGTTGGATTTCCTGTGTTTTTTGATTACAAAAACAATTTTTCACAGAAAGCCTAATGAGAGAAGAATGAACATAATGAATAGAACATTGTAAGGAACAACTTGGGATGATAGCTAACTCTGGTGACGTCCCAATGCTTTTTTAAGGAAGAATTTACACCTTTGATAATGCTTACCTTTGATAATTCATTAACAGATGAACACGTAAAAATAGCTTGATAACTACCTATACTGAGAATAAGTTACTTCTACGAAAATAAGATCATATTTATCTGATGCCTCAAAAATAACTATAAGCTTAGTGACAACTTACAAGCATAAGCCTGAATCTGAAAAAATGAAGCTACAGCAGAAGGCATGCATCCAAAATATTTAAAAGGGGAGAAATGGAGAGAATTGAGGAAGATTAAACAGCAAAACAAACTAAGTCTACTCTCACATATGAATAAAAAAGATACTGTTCTAAGACAAAAAATACTAAAGTTCAGAAAAAGAACCTGAGAATTAAACAGAAATAATGTAAGTTGTCATAAAAGGGCCAACAACATTGGTACCAACACAGAGATAAATACTTATTTCAATCCCCAAGAAAGCTACCTATATAATAACATCTAGAATGAGACTTCTAGAGGTAATCACATCTTTTATCTATTCTGTGTATTTTAGGCTTTCTTCTGAAACATCAAAGAAAACAGCATTCTGGGCATATTGATGCAATTACATACCACTGAGATAATGCAGACTGCAAGGATTACAGTTGTATTTACAGTTTTTACTGTAAACAGTCTGAAGGGAAAGGACATTCTTTAGTTAAGAGAAGTGTAGATGTTTAAATTTTAGTTCATTAAAGAGACAGTACCAGCTACCTATTTACATTTATATACTGATGAGTATTACACAGCAAATAAGAAATGACTTATTTTCTCCCTCTCTTGATTGAAAAGAAAAATAATTAAAAAAAAAAAAAAGCAAACAAAACAAAATGTCATAGAAGTTTTTAAAATAAATACAATTCTTGAAAGGAACCAATGGCTAGAGAAGTATGAGGAGAAATGATGACAAGAGTGAGTACTGAGAAGGACACAAATCAGTGAGGACTTCCAAACATTGTAGCTGGTTTTACAGATCTTGCCTGATTGTATTAATGTTTGAGCTGCAGTCATCTCTTGCTCCCTTCAACAAAGTTTTTGTGCATGGCTTATGCTAAGGATAATATGCACAACTGCAAATAAATGTAAAAAAAAAAAAAGAAAAAGTAAAAAAAAAAAGTATTATAAATCTAAATAACAAATAAGCAATCACCAACAGTACCTTGGCAAGTAAATTTTTTAGATGGAGTTGTGAGTAGAAGTTTATCTGCCATTTCTCCAGGGCCAGCACAACGCGCAATACCAGGTTCTTTATATTCTGATTTTACCCAGTCAGACAGCCACTGCATGTTACAATCACAATAAAGAGGATTTGCTCCAATAGCCCTTTGGAAAACAGATAAACAAAAAGGGAATACAATTTTAAATGTTTGTTTTTAGAAAGAGAACCCAGAAAACTGAGGTTGGCAAAAATCTCAAATCACAAACCGTACCTTCTTCTACCAAACTAACCCTAAGTGTAAGTGCCTTAAGTGTCTATATTTAGGTTTTAAATCAAGAAGTAACAGTTTTAACAATAAATTTGGTAAAGAACCTAGCCATTCTTACCTGCATTTCTGTAAACTTAACTCTGTGTCACTTTTGATATGTAATGGGCAATATCAACTGCATCATCGGAATGAAACTGATACTGATAAGTTAGGAAGAATAAAATATTTCTTCCAAAGCAGCCCCACAAAGTTCCACCCAGATATTTTCCTTTTCAGTTTACGGCTCTCAGGCTGGTAACAAACCATCTGTTTCTAAGATTCCAAATTTGATTTAATTATTTCCTCTTTCAAGATCTCCCACTGAATTCACAACTATGAGCAGAATTCTGTAAGAGATCTCTGCTGTATACATAAATAAAACTACACTACCCCTTACATAAGAGATGCCCTGTTGTGAAATTAAATCCTTTTCTTTAAAAAAATTTGATTGTTTCTTAATTAAAAAATAATTTAGCTAGGGATTTTGTGGATTAATTACTGTAAAGGTTTTTAAGCCCCTATTTAGTTTTTCTATAAATACATACCCATATTTATTTCAATAAAATAATCATAGAGCTTCTTTCAGATTGTTTCACAACTTTGGATTAGGGGATCTTCGAGAAAGGGAGTAAAATCCTTGTCAAGCAAAAGCAAAGGTGGTAGAAACTAATAGAGACACACTCTTTTCTGCCACACTGAGCCCTCTTAGTTATTGCTACAGGCTTCCAGATGAACAGAAGAAACGGAATACACATACATACATATACATGTTCATTCAAGCTTTAGTCAGAGCATTAACAAAAATCAGACCTGGTAATATGGTTGTGTAATAGCAAAATTCACATGTAAAGAGAAATACCTACAATTTGTCCAGGCCATATTCACAAGAGTGAACGTCAGCCTGATGTCAGCGTGAACTGAGCAGTTGGCTCTGCTAAAATCAGAATATTAGCAAGGATAATTGGTAACGTTAAGAAAAAAATATCAGCAAAGACAAGCAAATCTATGTAAACTTTACTGATTTTAATGTAGATGAGGTAGCAGCATTTGAATGACTGATCAATGACTTAAAGCTTGATTGGGCTCATCAAATTTCTGAGAAATGACAAATTAAATGTAAAAGTCCACTATTGAATTAGAAGCAGATTTTATTTTATTTTATTTTTTAACAACCACAGCTATCCAGAAACATCAAAAATGGGTACATCTAAAGGCACTAGTCAGCTTACTCCCTAAATGAAAAAAATAACTACCCATAAATACAGCTCTAATTTATGTTCCCATTGAAAATTAAGGACAGAAATAGTGCTTCAGATGATATTCTGAAATCGGACTACTCCATACATTTAACATCAACAAACACCAACACAGAAACATAGAATAATTTAGGCTGGAGGGGTTCTTTGGAGGTCATCTAGTCCCACCTCCTGAACAAAGTGGGGTTTACTTCAAAGTTAGAGCAGGGTTGCTCAGGGCTGTGTCCTGCTGAGTTCTGAAAATCTCCAGGGAGGGAAATTCTGCCATTTTTCCAGGCAACCTGTTCCAAAGCTAAACTACTGTCAAGGTGAAAAAATTTTCATGATGTCAATGAAACTTCCCTTATTATGGCTTGTGACTATTGACTCTTATCTTTCACTTTGCAACCTCTGAGAAAAACCTGTCTCCATCATTGCTATAATTCCCGTAAAGGTTTAAAAACTGCTGTTAGGTCCCTCCTTGACATCTCCATTTCCAGGCTAAATAAAACCAGTTCCTTTAACTTCTCGCAACTCACAGCACCCTCCCCACCTTACCTCCTTCTTTTGTGGACTTGCTCTGTTCCATATACATCTACTTTGTACTGGAGAAACTGAACACATATTCCAGATGTGTCCTTACTAGGGCCAAGCAGAAGTGAGTGACCACTCTCCTTAGTCGCCTTGCTGCTCACTTACTAATTCAGCCCAGATCATCTTTAGCTTTCGTTGCTTTGACATGCCTGACATTCAATTTGCTGCCCAGCAGAAGGTCCAGGATTTTTCTACTGAGCTGCTAGCTATCTGTTCCGTCCCCAGCCTCTGCTAGGGCTGTTCCAGAGCAGGCCTTTGCATTTGTCTTTGTTCAACTGTATGAAATTTGCTAAACATAACATAAAATTATTTATTTTTATCATTTGAATACTCACAGGTGTGATAATGCTGAGAGATCATTAAAAGCTCCTTCAGGAACAACAGAAATGTCATTGCCATGCAAAGACCTTAACAAGAAAAAAAAAAAAAGTATAAATCTCAGTAAATTAATTTCAGAAATTTCAGCTTTTGTAAACAGTTTGCATCTTTTCATATTTTTCAAGTTTCTCTGTGTTTCCAGCCTTGTTTACTTAAGCTTTAATCAGCAGCCTACTCATCACTTGATTTTTTTCATTTTATATTTTCATTTGATATGTTTTTTTTATATATATTTTTTTTTAATTCAAAGGTGTCTGCAAAGTACTTACTGGATTTAGGTATGGCCGAAGACATATTTCTGGCTTTTTTAGCAGTTCCCTGAAATTCCTGCTAATTTGGTTCATGCATTTTTTATCTTCCATCAATGCACAGAAAATACAGGTATTAACTGTTCATGAATATAATTACAAAGGTTGATAGAAAAAGTTTTTTATAAGGTTTTAAATAAGTTTTTAATAAATGTTTTTAATAAGGTTTTTATTATTTTAATATTTTATTTTATTTTTTTTACTATTATAGTTAAATAGTAAAATAGTTTTTACTATTTTAATAGTAAAAACCTTATTAAGTATCAATATTGTCTGCTGTAGCAAACCTGCACAGAAACATGTGTCCTGTTATTTAAATTCATTCATTTACATGTATATCTAGCACATACAGAATCATTGTTAAAACGTGATCCACATCTACATCAAAAAAATGAGTTTATGTATTGTTTTTTTTTTTTAAAAAATGAATGTGTAAACTAGAATGACCATTATTTAATTTTCCTTTGCTCCATTTTGCTGCTTCTCCCACTGCCCTTTCAAGTATGCTCTTTCTAGTGCTAAAGTGGAATGTTTTCTTGGAATCAAAACATCTTTTATTGGTTTTGAATAGTTGATCCTGATGGAAATATTAAATGAAACAATAAAGACAGATATTGTTGGAATAAAAATCTTCAAAATACAGCTGCAAAAATACTTATATATATGAAAATTCATGTATGACATTTTTGTTAGACTATAATTCTTATAAAAGGCAAGAATATAACTCAAAAAAGAGATACAGTCATGATTAAAAAGCAAAAAAATAAAGTGTAGGGTTCTGTGTATACATGTTGTCCAGGGTCGTATTATATATTGTGCAGCACTTTAATAATATACTTTCCCAGAATGAAAACACTAAAGAGTTTCAAGACTAAGTTATTATCACTTCTCAAATACTTGAGAGATTTTTAAATCCAGTAATTTCACACAGATTTGCTATCTGCTATATGCAAATAAAAATTCTGGAAAATGACAATGGTTAAAAAATAATACTTACAACAACCTAAGTGATTTCAACCCATCAAAAGTCCGTGCAGGGATACATCTCAGGCGATTGTAACTAAGAATTCTGAAAATATACAAAATCCTGTCAGCAGGTAAATGAGGCATTCAGTAAACAAAATGCAGAATAAGGCCATAACAGCTTTTGCGCACATAGGTCGTTAGGGAACAAGTTATTTTACAGCCTCCACAACAAGCAAGCTTTAATATCAACAAAATGCCCTTTCTTTCCAAGAAAACAAGACAAAACAAAACAAAAAACAAACAACTGTAATGCTTCCAAAGTGTCATTGTTACATGTTTAAACTTACAAGGTGAGCAGTTGAGTCATGTTGCTGAAGCTCTGATTAGAAAGAGTGCTGATTCTGTTGTTACTTAAATCTCTATAAAAAATAAATTCAGAAATTCAGACCTTAAAATGACTGCCCAAGTCCTGAAACACTGGAAGTTAAACTGGCAGACACATTACTTTTATTAGTAGAAGTAGTATCATAATTGGTATCAATATTTAAAGCAGCAAACATTTTTATTTTCACATGCCATATACAAGCCCAGCAAGTGTTTAGCTTGATCAATGAAAAGCATTTTCATTTCAACACAGATGAAAGAGCAGCGTGATGCATTCTTTTACAACAGCAATGTCCATCATGCTACTGAGTTAATAATGCAATCCTACATGAACCCAAGTATAGAAATAAAAGTGATGTTTTAAAGTGGAAATCATTTTAGTCATATAAGGATATGACTAAATGACACCTTAATGACACCTAAGTAAGTATCATATAGTAATCTCCTTAACACTTACAGGCTGAACACATCAAAGCCCAGAGCTATTATTATAAAGAACACTATCTAAGATTTATAGTCTTAACATCTTGTTGTTCAATATTCTAATGAATAAAATCTCAAGTGTAAGTATGATGGAAGCTGGAGTGGTATGCTGGCAGCTTCAAAGATGGTAGCTTCAAAGAAGATTTGAAAAAGCTGTACTAAATTTAAATAATGTCTGTTCTTTCTTTATTCTCATATTGTGCTTTAGTTTTCATTTTATGCTGGCTATTTCACTGCTGTTTACTGTATTTTGTGGTGAAATGTAATTCTAAATCTGTTTAAGCATTTGTTTCTGAGGGGACCTTGGCATTTTAACTTTGAGTACTGTTGAATAGCAGTGCAGTATACGTATTTCTCCACTTGAAACTTCATGAAAGCATGTAAGACAATTGACTCATAATAATAAACATACTAAACCACGTATAACAGTGCAATTTATTCATATGAGAAAGAAGTTAGAAAAAAATTTTCCATGTTAGTCTGGAACTCAAAAGACTCATATGTGATTCCAAGTTCAGCCACAGAACTATGCATAGTGTTTTGGTTTTCAAAACACAGCTGAGGAACATTCTTAAATTCCAAACAGCAGTATGAAGATACATTCAGAAGAGATGACAATAATGTACCCCCACAAGTCTGGTATGAAGAGACTGTTAATACTCATCTTCTTTGTACTTTATTTACTGTTCAGTTTATCAAATATTGTACTACAGCTGTCTGCTAAATAGTTTATGTATATTTTCTGATTAAGAGGTAAAATTATCCAATTTATGACTATGTTTGCCAAAAATAGAAAAGGAGTAGGTACAACCTCTGTGATGGAAGCCATGACAGTATTATTCTAATTAATTTAATATCCAGTCACATTACCAGTCTCCACTGACATTATTACTGCATGCAGTCCAATCTATGTTTGTTTCTTGTATGTACCAAGATTCCAAAGTTTATATTTTATGTGCTTCAAGTCAGATCTTGCATAATTTCCCTGAATAACTCACAGAGACTTCACTGTATACGTTTGAGAATATTGCAGGTTTCTCTCTCTCTCTCTCTCTCTCTCTCTTTCTTTCTCTCTTTCACTCTTTCTCTTTTTCTTTCTTTCTCTCTTTCTTTTTCTTTCTTTATTTTTCTCTTTCTCTTTTTCTCTCTCTTTCTCTTTCTCTCTCTCTTTCTCTTTCTCTCTCTCTCTTTCTTTTTATCTCTTTCTCTGTTTCTCTTTCTTTCTTTTATTTCTGATGCTATTGGCAAAATATGAAAAGTTTTGGAAGCATCTCTCTTCTAAATTTGTGACCATGACCACTTTTGTATAGCACAAGGTAAATAAAGGAAATCAAGTCCTTGTTTTTGAATGCCAAACTATTTTCAATTTTAGCATCAATGCTCTAAAAACACTCAAAAAGCAATTTAAGGGATTTTCTTATTCCCTGCTTTTGTTACTTGTTTTCTGATTATACTGAAACCACAAGTGATTTCAGAATGTTATGCAGTTCAACCTCAGCTGGTGCAAATTTTATGGTGCTAACAAAGGAATTACAGACATCTACATTGACAGTCTTCCTGTTTCTCCCTCTTTGCTATTCTAGGGTACGGAAATCATATTCAAATCTTTCATGAAGTGGATGAAATAAATTTTGGAGCAGGTTGTGATTTGCCTCAAAGCACAGAGTGCATCAGTAATAGTAAGGAGCTCTAAACGAGCTCTCCAGTCATTAAACCATATATTATTGGAGAAATAGTAGGGGTTATATTCAAGTGTTACAACTATAGCATGTGCTATTCCTGTATAAATACCACTGAATCTTTCTTTTATAAGTAAAATAATTCCAGTGCCTTTATGGAGCTGCATAACAGAATACTGTATTACCTTAACACATTTTGTAAGATATTACATCTCTTTTCAGGTTAACTACTTACTCTGTGGTGTAATCACTGGAATGAAATTGCCCAGCTTATAAAATGTGACCAAGTATGTCATATGTAGGATGTGATCCCATCATAAAATATGTTTGGGCATTATATTTACTAAAATACATAATATATTTCATGTTTTTTCTTACAACTAAAAACATATGATGAAGTAGGGGATTTTTTGTTTTTGTTTCCATAGCAGAAGAAAAGGATGACATAAAACTATAAAACTACTTACATAAGTGTTAAATGCTTGTAGTTGGAAAGCTCTTTTGGAACAAGGGTAAACTGATTTCCATCCAAATAACTAAAATAGAAAAATAAAATATAGAGTTGTTTTTTTCCTCATTACAACAGTAGCATCTCCATGCACTAATTTAATTTTAAAATCGAACAGTACAGAAAGTTTAGTATGAATATTCCCATTTTGTAAGAACCCTTGAGTAAAAATACTGTTTTTTAGAGACACAACTGAGGATCTGTAGCCTAAGATGCAAATACTCTTCTATCAGATATTATGATGTAATAGTATCAACAGCTAACCCTTACATAGTAATTTTTGTTATTCTTTAAAGCTTTGCAAACTGAGTTCTTTATTTGCTCTATTTTATACACACCTATTGGTGAAAGGAAAAGCAAAAATTTGACATATATGCCTTGTATTAAGTGTGGATTTTGAGCTATTGCAAGCAGGAACACAACCTTAAATTTAAGACGTAGTCCTTTAACGTAGAAAGAGCATGGGGCTGGTATCAGCTCTGAATATGAGCAAATTCATTTGTCATGCCTGTAATTCAGGTCATCTTCCATAATTTTTCCCTGTGTCTCCCATGGTGTGTCAGGAATGATATATCACAAGCCTGTTCCTCTGCAGTATGTTATGGACTAAAGACAGCAATCAATTACCCTTCACTAGAAAAGTTTGTTTTTTTTTCTTCCTCTTTGTAGGTTTACAGAGCCTGTATTACATTACTTGCTCATATTCCATGCTCATAACTCTCAATAACAAACTTGCTCATCCTTAGAGTTAGTTAACAGGTGCAGAGCCATCAAACCATATCAGAACCTGAATTACAGGAAAACGAAGGTTAACAGGTCATGCCTAAAAAGCTTTCCAGTGTGCAGCCAGACATTACAAAGTGCAAGTGGAGGAGCTCTTCGTGTAACCAGGGCAAGTAGTTTAGAGATTCTAGGAACTGCTGAATGCACCCGATTTTTTGATATGGGGCACACAGTGAGGGAAACAAACATAAAAGGCTGTTAGTTTCTCAAAAGGGCTAAACTTGCCAATGGTGGCATTAAGGTGGTATTACTTGTGTCTCCTGGAACCCAAGTTGAAAACTACGCCCTCATTATCTCTATACAAGGAAGATACTTTAGCAATCCAAATGATTGCAACACACTTGAGTTAATAGCAGTCTTGGCTACAGACATTCTTAGATGAATTTTGAGCTTAATGCCTTTAAGTATGCTGCAACATCTCTGGAAACTTTTACTTAACTAAATGGATGGGTCCAAACACAGTTAATGGATTGCCAGGCCAAAAAATAATAACCTACATCTAATCAAACTCTTTGCCCTCTCCTCCTGGACCCTGACTTCTTTCTGGATGCTTGCCAAATCCAAAATGTCTGCTTATGTTAATGGATTTACATAAATGGTGGTGAATGAACCACGGACATAATTTTTAAAATATAAAAACCAAACCAAAACCCACAACATTTAAACTTTTTCAAGAAATGAGTATTCAGAAGAAATTATTCTATCAGACAGATAAATTAAGATATATTGCTTTAGCTTCATTAGAACTGAAGTACTACAAGCATCCACTTGGCTGATAAAAACTCCTGCTTGTTCAAATGAAGCAACTATTAAGATATTTTACAAAATACATGAAGGGTACATCTTGGAAGGGTTATGCATGCTAATGAACAAGAATAATCAATTAGTATGCAACTCCTAACAGGAACCACCTTCATTATCCTTTTGAAAAATATGCTAAATTGCATGCTTAGACACTAATTAAAGCATACAAAATTGTACACAAATGAGTTTTCAGTCACAGTCAGGGTTCTACTTGCACTTCCAAAAGTATCTCTCTTCAGCCGCTTAATTTTACATTGCATTGATACCCTTACATTGTCAAATTGTGTTTACTATGCCAGACTATATTTAATTAAGTCATCTTCTATTAGAAAAAAAAAAAAAAAAAAGTTACAGGCTTATATAGCTGTATGCTAATTTGAATTCTTAGTGATTTCTCTTAATTTATGATCAATTCTTTTTGGATGCTTTTAAGCACCAAATTACTAGTGGACATTTCAGTATCTTATATATAATAACAAGTACTAAAAAAATAAAACTGTTACAGTGATTTAAAAGACAGTTATGATGTCTTCTGAAGAAAGCACCATGTTAATCAGTCATTATGAAGGATTAATAATTTAATACTAAACAATTGCAATTTGTATCTCAGGGTGATAATATGACCAAAATTTTTTTTCTTGTCAATAATTTCCAACTATTTCTTTCAGTTTTGCAACCATTTTTTCAAAGTAGATAATGAAACCAATTTTTTAGGTTTATACTTTCCCCTTGATAATGCATAAAAATTGACTCATTTAGTTTGGTGAGTATCTATTCAGTCATTATCTTCAAACAATACATGAGGTAACAAACTTGTTTTTATATCAGCTTTACTGTCCATCTGCATATCCAAATTATATATTTGCATAAAACATGCCATTTCATGCAAATAAACACACTAAATTATATATTTGCATACAATTTTTCTCATATAAAAACTAATCTTGAGTAATGAAATATTCCAGATTGCATGACTTCCTATATGAAAAATCTCACTTTATGTCTATTAAAACCAGTCTTTATAGAATATCACAAATCCCCATTTATTATGAAAATATACAAACACTTTAATGCACTGCTGTCTTTTTGCTTTTGAATTGCAGTTGAACTTCTTCATTCCTTCCCATTAAAAGAATGACTACAGAATAATCAAATTCATTTTTGCCTATAATTGAATGCATTTTAATATAATTACTATATTCAGTGACATGACAGTTCATAGTTGGGGTTATATATTCCGAAAGTGATTATGATTTTATATACACAGGTTTGTAAAGCTTTGCAGCAACAGAGGGTTCTTTAAGTGTTTTGAGACTTAGCATTGCTAATTCAAACATAACCTCAGAGTTCTCAAGAACTTCTCTTTGCAAGTCTTTACCTCTACAAAGCGTTACACTAATAAATTTCAACTGAACAAAGGAAGCCAATTCTTCACTTCTCCCCTCATTGATGAATCTGACACTATATATCTGACATTGATTTTTATAAAAGGGAAAAAACTGTGCCACTTACAGTTCAGTTACATCTTTTGGGATGCCTTTAGGCAAAGCTTTTAGGCCCTTGTTGCTGCAGCGAACTACTGTGTCTAGACAAGTACATTCTGCAGGACAGCGGGACAGTGGAGAACAGCTATTGTCATCATTTCCTGGTTAATAAAAACAAACAGATGCTAAGCTTGCCATGCAAATGACATTTCAGGATTAGCAATAATGTCCCACATGTAATTCCCATAAGTAAAAATGAGATTTTTGCATTATGATATCTCTAAGGATGGAAAATATTCTCATCTCTATAAACCATTGCTCCAATAATTTACATTTTAAGTAACGTTTTATTTAGTATGATTTGGTTTTACTAGATAAAAATGTTATTATTTGGAAAAAAGATCATTAAAGCAAAAACATAAATTAAAATGAAATATAATAAAGCAAAATATATGCTGATTTTCAAAATTAGCAAATAATTTAAAATAAACAGAGTCCCTTTACAGTAAAGTTGCAGCCTTGCATATTGACAAACTAATCATTTAAGAAATGGAAGTGTGTGTGAGAGAGATGCAAGACAGAAGCTGTTATTTCTTTAATCAGAAAGGGGAATTCTGACATTCTGGAATCACAAACTGAGCAAAATTGCATGTATTTGGTCAAGTAGCCTGAAAGAGTGTTTGATTCAAGCATCAACATTTGAAAATATTCTCATTTCAACTACAACATTTGATCAATTTATGTAATCTTTGTATTATCTCTAAGTTATAATTACAGTACAGAACATAGGCAAGAAAAACTTTTGAAAAGATATATACAGCAGTCATGTGCTTGCTAATAACCCAAAAATGGGTGAAAGGTTTTTAATCTGACATAGAAACAACGATGAAGTGATTTAAAGAATACCAGTTGTCACTTCAAAGAATATTGCTTTGAGATCTACAGGAATCATGAAACTATCCATACAAAAGCTGAAGTTATAAAATTTTAACTATTAAATTTCTTACCATCATCACATGTAAAGTCCTGAATTGCCACATCTTGGATAGGAATTTCTTTGAGGAAGTAAGGCTTTTGACAGCGAGGGTTTCCTGTCACAATGCGTTTCTTCCTTAGCCAATCTCCAAGCCACGCGAGATGGCAGTTGCAGTTGAAGGGATTGGCCAAGAGGTTTCTGAGAACAACATGAAAGTTCACTCCTGATGACAGATTTTTTTTTTCATTCTAAGCATGCTATTCCTATTTTCAAAAACCTGAGCTTAAATACAGTTCTTCGAATAATAGTATGTACAAACGATAAATGAAAGCTGTAATTTAGGCTCTGTGTAGTGAATCTTGATATAGCTCATTTAGAAATAATTTAAAACTGTCAAAGACTTGACTTGTTGTCAAGCCACTCTGTACTGATAATACAATAATTTCATATAGAGATGAAGTCTGATTACTTTACATTATTAGCTTTAACCTGACAACAGCTATTCCATTAATTTGTCATCTCAAGATTTCCATCTTTTATTTGCTCCAGAGAATAAGTTTTCTATCTAAAGTGACAGCTACGTTGATTACATGCCAGTTATAAAAATGAATTTACTTCTAGAAGTCTCAGTACTTTTGGCATCTTCTTACTTCAGCATAAACATATTGACAATTCCATTATTTATAAACATGCCATCCTTAATATGCACAAATTAGTCACTTGGCGCAAAGTGTCACTTTTTATGTAAAAAGGGGATAAAGTACTCTCCTGAATGATACTACCTACAGAAAGCGTTTCTTCAGTAAATTGACAGGCAGTTTCTCACCCCGTTTTCCCTCCCTTAAATTGCACTGCATTTAAATAAAAAGGTACACTTTTAAATAAATAAATAAATAAATAAATAAATAAATAAATAAATGAGACTGAAGCTTTATTATAAAACAGGTATGAATTAATATCTCTAGTAGTCCCACTGACTGAATTTAAAATAATGATCAGACAGCAGAGTGCAAAAGGAAAGACAACAAGGTGATTAGATCATCTGCAGTTGGTGTGAGGGGTACCCAAATGTGGCTTTCTCTGCTGGTTCAAATTAGTGGGTTTCTGTGAGCGTAGATAGCAGGACATTTTTCATGCTTGCTCAGGCACTTCTGTAAACCAGTCTAGAGCTGTGACAAAGGCCACCAGGAAAACATACTTTTCTTCATGGTCCAGAAACAACTTTTTCTGAAAAATCTGATTATGGAACTCATAATTTTCCCTTGACATCAGCTCCTACTATGAAACTATATGGTAAAATATTAGCACAAGTGCCCCAAAATGTTGATAAAGGTTTAAATTTGTGTTTGGTAAAAGATGAATGTGACTCACAACGTAGACAGTGAATGCAAGGTGTCAAAGGAGCCCGGTGCCACAGTGGTGATCTGGTTGTCATACAGTGAGAGCAGGCGGACGGAGCTCAGGCCTGTGAAACTGTCATTCCCCACACAGCTCACACGGTTGCTCCTCAGCATCCTGAGAAAATAAGGCTCAGCATTTCTCAGCTTCAGGACAGTCAAAGCGCTCAATAATATTTTGTGTTATTACTGCTCTATTACTGAAATATAAACAACATGGGCTAGCTGACATTTCATCTGTGCACTTTGGCAACCAAAGAAGTTAGCATTAAAAAACTATACCTGCAAATGTTTCATTTGTACTAGGTATAAATGTGAAGGGATGGCCTCTGTGAGGAGAGGCCCAGGGCTGCCTCATGGCCAGCCCCAGCCGCTGCTGCAATGGTCCCTGCATGCCAAAACCAAACCATTCAGGGGAATTTGTGGTGCCTCTTAACACATCAAATGAGTCTAGAGCACCTCTGAATTTAAGAAAGGGCAGCAAATGTAGGGGCAAAAAGGAGCAGCAAGGCCAGTGCAGGAGGAGAGAAGAGATCAAAAGTAGGGACCACCCTGAGCAGGAGGAGGGAGAGGAGCCGAGCAGCAGCTGGACAGGAGCCGTAGCAAAAGGAGCAGCTCCCCAGGCAGGGGCTCAAGCCAAAGTGGTGGTCTGTGTAGGGGCTGGAGCTGAACAGCTGCCCAAGCAGAGGCCAAGAGGTGTGACTTGAGGGACTGCTACTGCATGAGGATCCACAGTGACACCAAGGGAACTGAGTAGCGTGTTGGAGGGCACTGGAGAACAAAAAGGTGAATGGGTTTTGCAGAGGTAAGAGGTGATTTCCCCAACTGCTATTTTATTTTTTTCCAATAACAGAATCAGTAATTGACAATAAAATTAAACTGACTAAAATTTTCCAAATCAGATACACGTAGCAGTCCCTACTTCCCACTTCATGTTCCTGAGCTTAAATGAGTCCAGAACTGCTATTTATATTGAGTAGATAGCTGACCTCCCATGGTCCCTTCTGACCTGAATTTTCTTAGAATAAAAACAGAAAGCACTTCTACTATATTCTCAAGTCTTTCAAATGAATGAATTTAGGCTACCCAGGTTCCTTCTTAGCATGACTCTACGACTTAATAAAAATTTCAGAACATTAAGCAAGAAACACCTATTTTAAAATCTCGTGCATCTGTTAGTAAACCACAGGAGCTTTAAAGCTTTCTGTTTTTCTACCTGTCCTTCAATAAATGCGTATTTTTTTCCCACACTCCTGTCTAACTGCTTGATACAATTTTAGCAGCTTTAAATAAGAAGTTAGAAATGAGAGGTCTGATTTATTAAGAATGCCTGATGTCTTTGGACAAGTGAAGCCCCAAAGACCATCTTGGCTCTGGTCTGCTGATCAGAAGGACTGACTCCTGAAGAAGGCCAAGAAGCTGTGAATAGTATAAACATTTATTTTATTTTATTATATTATTATTATTTTGAATGGAAAGAGCTAAACTGCCTTCATGGAAAGAATGAAATGAGTTCAAGCTACAGTGCTTTTACTCCTCCCTTCACTGTTGAAATTACATTAAAATTAGTTAGGAGAGAACCATTTCCCACATTTCAATATCCACCAGAATCATTTTTTCCTCTAGCAAAATATCCAATAATGGTTGAGCTGGATTGAATCAGAGTCCATTACATAAAGTACATAATTTCCATGCAAAATTGTGTTAGTTTCAAGCAGATGATTATTCCCATTTCCGTTTCTACAGTTGGATATTTACCTATTCTCAACTGCTTCCTCATTTAAGAAGACCCATAATCTTTGTAGCCTAATAACCGCAATGCGAACTTCAGCTACGCTATATCAAAAATTAATAATTAACGAATGCTTATACTCTCTATTATAAGCTTTGTGTAAAATAGGGACAAAAAACAAGATATGCTTGAGTATAGCTAATTCAAAATCAAAGTTTTCAGGACAGATACATGTAGAATATTACTTAAAAAAATACCTGGCAGAAAGGAAGGCTAAGGACACTCAAACAATGACACTTACAGTGTTTTAAGACTTTCCAGTCCTTTGAACATTTTGTCTCGAACACTTTCCAAGCGATTGCTAGTGAGCAATAGTTCATTCACACCAGAGGCTCCATCAAATGCTCCTTCTTCGATATCTGTAATCTTGTTATTGCTCAGGTTTCTATTACACAGTAACAGAAGCAGAGAAAAGCTTGTCTGTTTGTTTGCTTTTACATACCTTAAATGGACTGCTAAATGATGCAGGCTGCATAGATTACAAGATAATTGAGCCACTGAGTAAAAGCAACAAATATATTCAACTTCAAACAAGAAAAAGCAAAAGTCAATGCCTTGCTAAACTACAGAAGTAAAGATTTTTAAAGCAAAATTTGGAAGTTGTTTGCAATTAGAGTACATGCTGCTGCCACACAAAAACATGTTTTCATAAATAATCTGAATCTTGTCAACGATTGTAGGTATATATATTTTGTCTCCAATCCTTGTAGCATTATTAGACAAATGAATAACAAAGTGGTACTGTATGAGTACTAGCACAACTAACTACTCTGATTTCTTTATTTCATCTCAGTAGACATAAGAAAACAGGATAAACAGCAACATATGTAAATCAAATGTGTGAATGTAAACAGTAAATGAAATGTTAATCATTTCTGACATTAGTAAAAAAAAAAAAAAAAAAAAAGAAGGGTTTATAAGCAAGAGTTCATTTATCTGCAATTTGCATGCAAAGCAGATCAAAAATGTGGGAAAATGTCCTATAATACTGCCAAAATATTTAGTGCTTGTGGGTTTTAGTTTAAATATGGAAATTACATCCTAAATGGAAAGTATGTGTACCATATATACCATAAGCATGCACACTCAACAACACACATTTTCTTAAAGATTTTTCATTGTATTCTTGCCTCCTTCTGTTGTTTTTTTTTTTTTTTTTTCTTTCCAAGTAAATCTATTTAATATCTTGTTGAGAACAGTTAAGAATGTATCTACACACTAAACAGTGTTATAATACACCAGTGATTTTTACAAAGCTCATAAGAATGTTCTGAGAAAATCTAAAATACAGTGAAGCTAAAAACTTTTTACTTAATCTAAGTAATGATGTTGGGAAGAAAAACAAACAGTATTTGATGCACCTTTTAGAAGAGCATTTTAATTGTTCATATCAAGAAACATTTATTAGAATAAAAAGTCATATGCTTGCCAATATGAATGGGTGTCATTATCTAAGACATAGAAAAGAAGGAGCTGTGACTTTGTCTTAGTGCTGACTAGCTATAATTTTATATACACCTTGCCTGTGATGAAGAATATGATCATCACTTTCATTTAGTTTCGCAGTGTTCAGTCTCCTGTAAGGTGCTGTACAAGACTGGAAGCAAGAAATACATTATTTCTCATCTCAACTGACTCGTGCACGTCAAACCCTTAGTTTCCTAAAATCTTACTTGTTCTTGACATAGCATGGATATTACTTCACCTACTTCACATTTTAAGGGACATTTAAAGTGATATTTTAAGGATTAATGTTGCATAACTAATCAATGACGCAGTGCATATACGTGCTTTATTGCTGATGAACCATCAAATCAATTAAACATTTAGGCCTCAATTTTTCAGTGTCATTTGTGCAGAACGACCTTTGCACATATTTGAGCCTCCAGAAGAAATATGAGCTCCATGCAAATACAGAATTCACTCATGCTATAGTCTCTGTAACATCGCTGTCCCACTACTTTCCAGTCATGCTTAACCAGTCTCTAAATTGAAGAATGTTTTAACAATCGATAACTATATTAGGAAGTTATGGAACACTAATATTAAAAATGTTAACTTTGCAATAAAATTTTCCCAATTTTGTTCTTCCTCAATTATACAACTCAAAGCTCTTGGGGGTTCCAGCAGACATCTGTGCTAAGACTGATTAATATTTTTACTTTATTTCTTTTGTCTTGAACACCTTCTCCTCAACTAAAAAGTAGCAGACAAACCAGCTTTAGACATGAAATGTCTATTAACCTAGCTTTATAGCTTGATACATAATTACTAGAAATATATTCTCTTTTATCTGTTCTTCTTAAATATGAAGAATAGACGTGTGTGTGTATTTGTATGCTACTTCAAGTATTTTATTTATTTCAAAGGCGTGTTGTAGCTCTAAAAAGTGCTAACCTGAAATGCTTAAGGAACAAAGAAAACAAGGTATCTACTGTACAACACACTGCTGTGCCATGCATTCCTGTATTCTTTCTCTAAGTATCTCAGCGCAGACCCAAATTATACCAAGAATACCTAATTGGATAAGTAAAAAAGTAAAATTTTTTAAATCTTTGGTCTTCTACCTCAAAAATCAGTGATAAGTATTTAACTGATTGTGATCATGACAGCTGCCAGACAGGATGTGGATAAGGCTAATAAGTAGATTACTACTTATTAGTAGTTGGTTCCTCTTGGAATTTTATTCACTAGTAGCATAGAGTGAATTTTTACAAGTGGTAGTAACTGGGTGACTACATTCAAAAAAGCAGTGCATCATTTCCATTAATCTGTTTTGTCTCACACCTTTCTTCATTTACTATTTATACTTGGATTTAATCCTGAAAAGATTGAGCACAGTACTAAGTAACTAAATTAACTAAGTTACTTAGTTACGCTAATTAAGTGTAACTAACTTAGTGTAACTAACACTAAGTAACTAAATGATCTGCTCTTGAATGGCTGCCATATACCTAAAGAAAAACTTTTCATAGGTTTATTGTTAATAACATCTGCAACTGGTAAGATTATAAACAGATCTTGGAACATCAGCTGTGGACATGGATTTACATGGATCACACCTTTTTTTCTTTTCTCCGTCATGTAATTTTGACATTCCCCTCTTCTAATGACAGTTTAATGAAGCACAGAATCAAATGCATGTCTTGAATGTGCTGAAAGAGGCAAAACTGCCTGGTTAGGGAGTAGTACAGGAAGTTACAAAAGATTACTGGAATCTTTTCTGAGCAGCTTATGCTCAGCTCCCTGCTGTGGCTGCATAACAGACCAACTGGCTGGACAACGCAGTGAAAGTGCTGGAGCTATACCATGAGAAGTTGTTACTGGAAATGTCTAGTCCTATAGAGAACTGCCATCTCTGATCTACCTCAGTGATTCATTTAAACCCATTCTTGATTTTTGACTAGAACATACAGAGTCATTCATAGATGAAAACTATCAAAGGAAACATAGCAGGTAGCTAACATGCTATCTGAATAGACAAGGTCAATGAAGTTGCACTTACATTTTACGCAGTTGAGGAAGCTTCTTAAATATTCCAGTAGCTTCCAGGACTGAAAATTCATTGTTATTGAGTCGCCTACAAGAAATGACATCAATTTCAGAAAAAAATATTTAGCCATTGGTACAGAATGTTCCACACTAAGGAAGCTCTTCAGAATGGTTTAACTTAATAGCTGGTATTCAACTGGTAGCTAAAGAACAATTCAGTATATACTGACACTTCTAATTCTGATAATTCCCATGAATGACATTAATGAGACATTCTCATTAGTTAAAATTAGAAATACATAAGACACATGGAATCAAAAACAGATCACAAAGTACCATACAACTAAAACTGCAGAGAAATCTAAGATGTTTTTAATTTTCCTTTTAAGGGAAGAAAAACAAAAATATAGCTAGGGAAGGGTTCCATGACAATTTATAAATAAAAATATTTAATAAATACATATAAGCCACTGAAGACTAGTTTACTGTTCTTTAAAGGATGTCAGGTCGGGTCTGCCAGACATCTGGAGGTGCTCACAGTACACTATTTACAAGAAGGAAATAATTACTGTATGCTCATTGCTTCTCTGGAATACAGACTGAAACATAGTGCATAGGTCTCCTGAAGAATTTAAAAACACTTCTCTGACCATGGTTTATCTTCTGACCACTAAATCGATGCAGAAATTGTGCAAGAAATTGTTTAAGTGTTGCTTTGTAACAAGAGGCTAAGCAACAGATACTTGCCTGAAAGATTATATGGATTTTTATCTTTCCTGCCCAGGTGTCAAGGTTGTTCTAGTATAGTGTACCTTTAGTGGCTGCTGGGTTAGAGGACCATCTATATTTCAAAAAATATGTGACCTGACCCAGTGTCCTTATAATTATAAGTCTTGGACACTATATGTTTTAATGGAGTCTTTTTATTAAGGAAGCATGTTTTTCTAGCTGTTATTTAGAGATCTTAAATAGGAAGGAAAAGAGATGACTGAAAAACAAACAAACAAACAAACAAACAAACCGTGAAATGGAATTTAGCATGATTCTTAAACCAGAATGCTTTTCAGAATTACCTTATTGCAAGAAAAGATTAAAAAAACAAAACAAAACAAAACAAAACTTAGAAAACAGGAGAAAGCTGCTTGTTCATCCTTTCTTCCTGCTCACATTCAGTGATAGCCAAAAGGGAAATTAAGATTGTAAATCTGAAGGTATGGCAGTACTATAGTTTCGGCACAGAACCAAACTGAGAGAAGACAGGAAGACGTTTTTGGATATACATAGAACATTTTTATACTATACTGAAGTACAACGGACATTAATAATAATAATAAAAATCCAGTTCTGAAAATGAATGCTGTATGACTTAATGTGATATTGGGACCATAGCAAATAAATCCTTGCACAGCAGCAATTAACAAAGTAAAATCATCATTGTAAATTGCCTCTTTTTTTTGTTTGTTTTCTGTGAAACAATGAACAACAGAAAAAACGAATGTTCTATAAAAGCTGACATTTTCAAATAATTTTCAAGTGCTATATCATCTGATAGAATGACTTGCTTGTGAAGACATCTATTAATTCTAATAATTCTTCCTTGCTGTACTCTACTGCAAATGATTCTAACCCCACTAGAAAAAGGCAATTTCTTCTTATTTCCAACAAACTTTTACATATTAAAAATAAGTTAGCATATCTGTCCCTAAAGTTTCTTTCACACAAGTGCATTCAATCCTTTCGTTCTTCATAGACCATAGAATCATAGAGTGGTTTGAGTTGGAAGGGACACATTAAAGACCATCTAATTCCAGCCCCCCTGCCATGGGCAGGGACATCTCCTACTGCACCAGGTTGCTCAGAGCCCCATCTATCCTCGCCTTGAACACTGCCAGGGATGGGGCATCCACAGCTTCTTGGGGCAACCTGTTCCAGTGCCTCACCACTCTCACAGTAAAGAATTTCTTCCTAATATCTAATCTGAATCTACCCCCTTTTAGTTTAAAGCCATTCCCCTTTGTCCTATCACTCCAACACCCAACAAGGAGTCCCTCCCCAGCTTTCCCATAGGCCCCCTCTAGGTTGCTATAAGGTCTCCCCAGAGCCTTCTCTTCTCAGGGCTGAACAACCCCAACATCCTCAGCCTGCCTTCATAGGAGAGGTGCTCCAGTCCTTTGATCATCCTTGTGACCCTCCTCTGGACTCATTTCCAATAGGTTAATGTCCTTCTTGTGCTGGGGTCCCCAGAGCTGAACATGGCACTCCAGGTGAGTACTTGTAAGAACAGGGTAGAGAGGGAGAGTCACCTCCCACATCCTGCTGGCCATACTGCTTTTGATGCAGCTCAGGATATGGTTGGCTTTCCGGGCTGCACGTGCACGTTGCTGACTTACATTGGTTTCTCATCAACCAACACCCCCAGGTCCCTCTCCTCAGGGCTGCTCTCAATCCATTCTCTGCCCAGCCTATATCTGTGCTTGGGATTGCCCTGGCCCAGATGAGAGTCCTTGCACTCAACCTTGTTGAACTTCATGAGGTTCACATGGGCCAACCTCTCAAGCTTTTTTTTTTTTTTTTCTTTGACTCCTTTATTTTTTTTCCACATGATCCGTACTGTGAAAACTGAAGTCTATAACACAGCAATCCAGATAATATTTTATTATTGTTATGTACTACAAAACAATTACTTCATATAACGTGCTACACGCCTACACATACATCCCCAAATGAAATGTGTAGCAGTGCCAAGCGGCACTCAGTCATCTTTAACATGTATGATAACATCACAATAGCCTTTTTTCTTGAACTACAGCCTACTTATTCCTCAATCTTATATTTGTGCTGCTAATTAGTCTTCCAAATGTAGTATCTAGGATTTGAATTTTTAATTTATTTAAACTAGTGTTAGTCTACTTTTGATATTAGAGAGCAAATTTAAGAATTGCCCATGTATATTGAAGATTCTGAGTATTTGAGAAGTTTCTCCATGCTTTCCTATAATGGAAAAGAAGCATTGGCTGATTCACTCCATTGTCTTTGGTTAAAACTGTAACACAAATAATATCTTCTCTCAGACTTTGTATCTATGGTGATACCACAATACATGCATCATCACTGAGGACAGATCCACAAAAAAGGGACATCAAGAGTTACAAACTATATGTTTGTGGTCAGAAAAATGACCACATGGATCACATGACATGTCTATAGCTAGAGATTGCTGGATTTAGATATGGAATTATTAAATACTTGTGCAAGAAGATTTCATTCTATTATTGTTGTAAGTGATACTGCATACACAGGAATCAAAATTATCACAGATGATTGGAAAACTACTACATGTGGTGGTATCTTCCTTTCTGGAGTCCATTGCTCTACTGATAAAGGTAATAATGACAGTTGCTATCTGCCAATTACCGGATCATGAAAATGATCTTAAAAATACTTATAAATGTGGAATTTCAGTACTTTTTTTTTGGGAATAAAATTCTCCAAACAGAAAAGCAAACAAAAAAGCATTTGAAGATGATGTCTAAATGTTCTGGCTTTCATTTTCATTTTATGCTTTTCACTGTTAGCTATTATACCAAAATCTTGTCTATAGTGTTAAGTCTTATTGGAAGGCTATGTACTGCATAGATATTCTGTAGGCTTCAAAACCTGAAGTATTATCTTGTTAGGATCTGGTTTTTCATTGGATATTGTACAATGATTTTTTAAAAAATGAATGAATAGGACTAAAATTACTTTTATTTAGAATTTCTCCTGGAGACTCTGGCTTGAGTAATTTATCAAATGCTTGCTTTCTCATATATTGGTATGCTGCCTGAAAAATAATTTCTGGGACTCATTTACAGACTTGTACTTTATCTCAAATACTTCAGTGGCAGATTTGCCAGGCTTTCTGGAAGACTATGAGCAAGCAACAAAATAGAAATGGTTAGCACTTGAATTGTTCAAATTGTTTTGAAAAAAATTTGAAAAATTGTTTTGAACTGTATTATTATTATTAAACAAACTAGTTTGAAGATACAGTTTTGTTTTTTTTTTTACTGTTGTTATCTATATAATCAATACTTTAGCCAGTTTATATGGCCAAATAAGCAGGTAGGAGAAACTGTGATGAGAAAAAAAAAAAAACAAAAACAAAAACAAAAACAAAAAAAACACCTTCAAACTCCTTCTCAGGAAACTTTCCTGTTGTTCCTTGAAATTTTTTGAGCTGAAACACCAAAGTTTGCCATTTGATGTGAGTACAGAAAGAAGAAATTATTTTAAATATATATAGCATTCTAAAAACAGATTTAAAAGAAGCATCACAAATTTTCCTGAGCTGTGGACCAGAGCAATACTTTTCACTACATCATCTCTAGAATGACAGAGATAAAAGTAGTTTGTCATCTTTAAATTGCATGTTCCATACCATATATTATGATAATGCCAAATGAAGATACTTTCTTATATCAGACTAAGAAAATATTTATTTTCTTCCTTATGTTATCTTCTACTGATTGAAAGCCATATTGTCTTAGAGGTTCCAGGATTCTTGTTACTTTCAAAATGTTGTGGGATAAGGGATGGAAAGAAACCTGGACTTCAGAGATCTCCAGACAATATATTTGAGAAAAACATGTTTGCCAGAGAAATCTAAAGAAATCTTGACATTTTAGATCTTTGTTTCCAAGCTATGGCAATTGGATTTTTAGAGGAAGTTGAAAAATGCAGAAATAATCTCACTGCCCTTCTAAAATACTTTCAAGACTGTTGAAAATTTTCTTGCATCAAAAGACTTGGAGAACAATCTCTATGGATTATCAAGAAAAAGGTTGAAAAGTGATTGTTAAATTTGAAGACCATCTTACTTTGATGAAGTACTGAATAGAAAAGAGCTCTTTCAGCAAAAAATGTAAAAGGAGCAATGATGGAAAATGAAGAGAGGCAGATTCCAGCTGAAAGTGATGTTTTCATTTTAAAAGATTTTAACATAGATGAAGGGAGACGATTAACTTCTGTACCATTCTCAGGGAGATAGTACATTTTTATCCTCTGATACCTTTAAACAAGACTGGATGCTTCTTTGAAAGAAGTGCTGTAACCAGATATGAATTATCTTTTAGTCAAACATATTTTTTTTGTTGTTGTTGTTGCCTGAAATTAGAGAGTTTAGGATATACAGCAGATGAGGGTTGATGATTTCATTGTTTCTTCTGAATTCAATATATATGGATCATAATTACAGAAAGAAAACACTCCAAAGTATATCTTCCATGTGTAAATAAATGAATAGGAAAATCAACGACTAAGACACTAAATTAAGGGTATTATTTCTTCATAGCAGAGAGAATTAAATGGGAATCCTGTTAAGAATCAAAACAATGCATGCCTGTCACTTCAGCAACTCCAACTCTCATTGCTTGGTTCAGTAACTATAATTTTTACATCCATTACTTTATGTACTCCTCCTACAGTCTGACCTGCTACCCATTTCATCAGTTTGTATTCTTGAATTAAAGAATAAAATGTCAAAATATTGTAGCACATTACATAATTTTGATGAGTATTTTTGTCTTCTTTTGAACTTTACAGTGAAATCAACAGTTTAAATGTGGCCAAAAACTACACTTTGGTTCTACCGCATATGCCGTTTTTTCTCTTGAATCTGCTATCATTCTAGGTACAATCAGAATTGCCATTCAGATCTGTAATTCTAACATCACCAAGTTCAACTCCTTCTCCTGGCTCAGTCAGACAAAAATCTCCATCTCTATTTATACAATATTTCAACTTAAAATTCCTTTTCCCATCCAGACATTCAAAATCCCTAACCATGGTCTCATTATTCATTGCTGTACAGTTGGCTTTGATGCCAGCTGCAGACTGTCTTTGAAGATATCGGCCATACTGTTTCTCATCTCACCCTTGTGGGTCACAACTTGATCACAGCACTTCTGTCTCCATCTCTCTGTGTGTCCCCCTCTACTACATCAAATCAAAGTACATCTTTTGCACCTTAACATTCTGCCTTCTTCTTTACATTAAATCTTCCAAGAAAAACAGCTATTTCCTCCTTTCTTTGCTCTGCCAGTGATGGCCACTTTCATCTCCTGCCTTTCTGTTGATTCTTCAAGCATCTCTCTGCATTCCCTTCACTGTGCTTTGCACATGGGAAAAGCTTGTAAAGCTGTCTTAATTTTATCTTTGAATCCCTCCTTGAACACTACTTCAGTTGTAATGCCTACAGATCATTCCCATATGGCACTTGTTAAGCAAGTAATAATCTGTGACATCTTTTCTGCTCATCTCTGTTCATTATATTATTATCTCATCTTAACCCAACTCTGTCTTGTCTGGTTTATCTTCCTCTGGTCTCCTGCCTGACACATAATGTGAGCTTTGCATAACAAGATTCAGCTCTGTTTTATTTAACACTTAGGTAGTGCTTTTTAAGATGGAACCCTGGTTGCTGGATGTCCTACCTGACATTGTAGTTAAAATAAAAAGCATAATAAATCCCACCACCTTTCCAAAAATTCCATGTGGGTAGTTTGTGTACTGGAGAATGGCACTGTAGAATAGTTAGTTACCTTATCATAATTTTTAAGGCTTAATGGTACAGAAATTGTGCATAACTCATTTTTATTAACATCTGAGGTTATTAACATAACCTTTGAAATTCAACACAGGTAAACTTTTGTTATTCAGAAAAGTAAAGCTGTGGTTTCATATTTGAAAATTTTAGATAGTCTTTCCTTAAGCAAATAATGCTTTATTATGGGTTCAACTTACAACTCTGCTGTGTACTGGGGGATGTGATCAGGTATTTTGTTGAGTTTCTGATTGGAGCAGTCCACTGTGGTCCCTTCACAGCGACATTTCTCAGGGCAAGCCAAATCTGCAAAGCAGTCTCCACTTAATTTGGATCTGTAATCTTCAGTGCCTGTGGAAGAGTCAAGTCAAAATACAAATACTGAGTCAATAAAGTAGGAGATTTGTTTCTTGTGAGAAGGTTGAAAAGATGTCTGCAATGCAGATAATGGGTGGGCAACTTGGGAAGTGTATGATAAACTTTGTGATACTGAACAGACACAGGGGCTTTAAGAGAGGGTTAAGTATAGGGGCTTGAGATATGCTGGAAAAAGAAACCGTGACTAATTTCACATAACAGGATAACATAACTTGAGCTTTTCACAGCTGTACTTTCTGCTGATTGTGTTGTCAGCCAATCTAGCCTTGTTTAGAGCTAATCACACAAATGCCACTGATTCTTTTAGAATTTATTTTCTTTCACAGTATCAAGAATAAATGCCACCTTTTCTCTTTCTTGTGTTACAAATTTGTATTGTTGACTGGACTTCATTAACCTCTGTGATTTTTATTTTTTTTTATTGTCCCAGCCCTCCACATCGTCTCAAACACATAAGATTGAAAGTCTTATCTTCAGCTTTAATTTAAAAAAAATGTGTGATCCTGACTTAAGCCTCAGCAGCATGCCATGCTGTAGAAAGCTGCGTGACGTTCCATGGTGCTTGACAGAACCATGTTTTACTCATACCTCACAACCACATGGTTAGATCAAGCACAACAGAAAATCTCGCTACATTATCATAACTGCATCCATTAGGCCAAGGATAAGAGCAAGGGAAAAGAGGAAGGAGTAGGTATAAGTTATAGAAGCATTTGAAGTTTAATACTTGCTTACATGACATGGCATTCTTTTCACTGAATGTCCAGTGCCACAGTAACAGTATTACTGTCACAGATTAAATTAATGTACAATTTAAAAAAAAAAAAAAAGAAAAAAAAAGAAAAAGGAAAAAGAACCACATTGAAAGTTTCCTCCACCATTTCCCAGTCAGTCAAAGAAAACATCCTAAACAGGTCAGGAGAAAACATTCAGTAAGGAACTGAGGGTAGGTGACAAAGAAAACAAAGAGAAGCTGAAAGGACCTGTGGGTTCTTCCTGGACAAAGGTGAAAAGACTAGTAGAAGGTGCATCAGGGCTGGGAGGTACATTGTGATTTAGCTCAGACACTGAACTCTACTTACAGCCAAAATGGTGAACTCCTGCAAAAGTAAAGATAGCCAAGAAGGAAAGAAAGACAGAGTAATCCCAATTAAGACAAAAACATGAACTAAGCTCTCATGTTCCCTACTTAACTTTAGTTTGATTAGGGGATGTTGCTAAGGGGTACCATCTTCAGCAGAGAGAAAAAATAATTAATTTTAAGTGGCATTAAAAAATGAAGAAAAGATTGGGGTTAATTACAAATTTCATATAGGAAAATTATGTCTCCCATGCACATCTCTTCATTATTTAAAATCTGTTTGTTAGAAGCTGTTCTGCTTCTTTGAATGTATATGCACACTATGCCACTTAAAATACTTAATAAACCAAAGAAACATGGGAGAAACAGATAGCTCAAGGGAAGAAAAAGCAGTCGTCATTTATTATTATGATTAGCATTTGCAAATATCTAAGTAACACATACAATATAGCTAGTTGGAATATTTCTATGAGCTAGCAGATAAACTACTTTTTTAAATTCATGATTTAATATTTGTTTAACATTTAGTCTTCCAAATTAATATGCTGAAATTCTATATGGAATTTCTAGTATCTACAGAGCAAGATCTCACTATAACGTATTTAAAAAAATATTTAAAATATATTTGACTTTTTAAAGAAATGTTAATACTTTTACTGTATTTACTGAAGTATAGAGAAGCATTTTTAGCATTTTGTAATGCTGATGAGCAAGGCTACAATTAATTTCTTTTTCTTCTGTGTCCAGAATAAATCACTATTAGTAGTTCAAAGTAAAAAACTAAAATATTCAGGGACAAGATCTTCAACAACTGAAAGAATTTCTTGCAGCATCTCCCTGATAACCTGATGGAAAGAGAAAGCATACGAGCTGTATTTCAAGAAGCAGCACTTTCAGAATGATATATATATATTTTTTTTTTTTTTTAAAGGAAAAGCATTTTTTAAAAGTGTACATAAACAAACCTAAACTGCATGTGTGGCCATGTTATAAACAAGCTGTGAAGACATTTGCTGGCAAGAAAACAGTTCTAACTCAGACACAAAAGTTGTGCTGGCAAGGTTGAGTAGAAGTCACTCTGTGGCAGGAATACAGCTGTTGTACTCATTAAGAAATTGAGTGGTAACTACAGGTTTGAGAAACTGTATCCCTCTCTGTTTTATGCTGCTTTAAAGCACATTTTTGCAGCTGCCAATCCTGACAAATTGCTGTCTTCTTTTGTATTTCAGTTTGTCTTTTCTTCATATTCTAACCAACATATTAGTATGAAGGCACGAAGAACTCACATAATTGCTGAAAATTTAAGTAACACATCACACAGCATTAGGAGAAGAGCTGTTAAACATGGCAGTTTAAAAGACAAAGACTAAGACCAATCAATAAATCAGTACTTCAGACACCGCACAATGACAATATACCTGTAGTACTTGAAAGAACAAGTGCACTGGTGTCATAATCAATTATTGTAGATATTTGTCTGGATATTAAACTATGGCAGAAAACCCTGCTTGCAGATCACATACTGTAATTCATCAATAGATTCATTATGCCCTTGTTTATTTTGCCAATAAATTATTTGTAATCTGTTAGAAAAATAATGCGTTTTTTTTTTTTTTTTTTTTTTTTTAATTAAGAAATCAGTGCACACACCTGACAAGCAAGATAAAATAAATAAAGAAACATATTTCAAAGAGCTAGGGCCAACATCAGTTAATCTTTTGTGAAAATATCATAGGCTTATTGTAGCTTTAATCAGCGTGTAAATTACTGTTTCACCCCAAATCTAAAGTAATATTTTCTTTAATGGAAAACATTTTTGATTAATTGTGACTCATGTGTCACCACAGAATGCCTTTAATGAATATTAGCTTTCCTTTATAAGCATTCCACTGTGATTTCACAAACACAAGGAGAGTGAGCAAGCAGTAGCTGCAGACAGTGTAGAGCATGAAAACAAGGCAAGAAAACATTAATTTGTAAAATTTATTTTAAGTTGTACTAGCTCTTTGACAGTAGTATGGATTCCTGTGTTTAAAAGCAGCTCAGGAGCTACATTTTAAAAACAGTAGCGGCAGAAAACGCAAGGTACAAGGTAAGTAAAGGTGTGAATTGAAATAGGAACTAGCAGGTGCAACCTTCTACATAATTTAAACAAGGGTATAATTTTGGTGAGTTGTGTGCAAATTTGTGAGAGAAACTGTAAATGGAGCTGCATGCTAAGCTCTCATATTCAGAAATCAGAACTACTAGTAATCTACAAATGAAAGCTATGTCTAGCTACAGGTATTTGCTATTGTTAATATACATGCACCAGTTTCCTAAAAACTATAGCAAACTTTGCTTTTGGGAGGAAAGGGAGAGAGTATCTGCAGTTAGTCAATCTTACTGCAGAGCCAAACCTACCTGGAATGAAATACTGTTCTTTAGCTAAATAAAGAGAAAAAAAAATAGAAGATGCACCTGAATGTCAGCAAGCAAAGAATGAGTTTTATTAGATTAAGTATGGACTACAGTTAACTACAGATAATTAAATGAAAAAATGTGTATTCACAACAAGAGCTGATAAACAACAAAGTGTGAATAGTCATAAATGTATCCGGAACATGGATAACAAACAGTTCTCATCTGGTATTTGCACTTGAGAGTGAATAAATTGTAGAATGTGAAATGCACCTGGAACAGCTGGATACCATATGACAAAAAGTTAAGGATTTAGAGAAATGTAAGTAGGAAATGGAATAAGATTAGAAAAAGAAAACAGTAAATTTCAGTATGAGGTAAGCTCCTTGTATAAAATGAATGTGTCATGTTTCCATATTTAGCTAGAAATTTTTAGATCTTTCACGTACTCCAGAGCCTTGTGGAAATTGTACAAAATGATTTATGTCAGTGATGCTTGTAGCGAATAACTTCAGCATTGCATTCTGAAGTATTATATATTGCATTTCTTTGTTAGATTTAATGCTACTCAGAAATAGTGCCAAATGTGTTAAGTGTAGTAATGTTCCGTGATCCAATAGGCTATGACTTCCATGACTTCCCCCCCTCTTCGGCTGAAGAACTAAAAAAGATTTTGTAACATTTAATAATTCTGTAGAGAGCCAGCTGCCTTCATTAGAACTTCTACAACCACTGGTTTTGCCAATAAAAGAAAAATAGCAGCTGAACTAAGAAAATTACCTGAGCAGCGGAATTTCTTGCTTTTGATCTGTCCAATCCTTTTGTTTGCCAGACGGCGGGGGCTGGTGCAGCGGGCACCACTGGTCTCAATGGGGTTTGTATGAAGATAATCCGCCAGCCACTTCAGATGGCAGTCACAGATAAATGGGTTCTGCGCCAAATGCCTTTCATGAAGAAAAAAATAATAATTTCACACATTATTTCCCTTTAGTCTCAGCAGTTTCTGATATTTTGAGTACACTGTAGAATATGAAGTCATACCAAAGATGACCATAAACAAAAGCATACATACAAGGTCTGAATTGCACGTAGAGGTGAGAAAGTGCCTTTTGCAATGGTCTGAAGCTTGTTGTCATACAAAGAAAGGAGATTCAGGTTGTGCAGATCTTGAAAAGCATCAACTCGCAGGCAATTTATCTTGTTGGCATTTAATAATCTGTTTAAAGAAAGACAATCAAATAAAAGATTTTTTCAGTGTCAATGAAGATTCAACATTTTTCACAGATAATTCTTTGTACTCATTTTATACAGAACAAGAAATGCAGGAACAAATATTGACAATGATATATGGCAGTTCAGTGAATTTAAATATCTTACTTAGGTGCTCTGAAATTATTTTGAAATTTTTGTGCCTTACAGTTGAAATGGGCAGGTATATTCAGCTACAATCACATTCATTGTATGTGCTGGCAGAACTTATGCATGTGGTATTTGTGCAAAGAAACAAGCTCAAAAAATCAAGTATATGCAAGGAAAATTAGTTCCTTTTGCCAAATAAACAAACAAACAAAAAAGGAACTGAACACTGTGTTCATTAGCTGGAAGAGATGTGCAGTGGCACTTTTAATTATATGTTACTAATCAGCATGCTGCCGCATTAACAGAGTTGTAGTAAAACTGGTGGCATGGAATATATCCAAATTTGTCTTGGATCCTTCATCTTCAAAGGGAACCTTTTCTTCCCTGTACACCCCAGACTTCTAAAGCTAAAACAAACAAGTCAATTTAAACCAACTCCTTCATACTTTTGAAAAGAAAATAATTTTGACATTCAATTAGTTGCATTTTTCTAACAAAATATTATTTTTCCCATTTGCATCCAGATGGAATGGTGGATTTGAAAATCAATGCTTTGATAAACAGTTTCATCATGCAAGCAGAAATTTAAAGTATTGTCTATGCAAAATATATCAAGCTATGGACTTTTTCTTAATATAGAATAAACAAAAGTTCAGATATGTCCCTTCCTTTTTCTTTCTTTCTTTTTTTTTTTTTTTTTAAATTTGAAATATGTTTTTGTAACTAAATTCTCTTTAAAGGCAAACAGAAACACATACCCCCCAACATTTAGTTTCTGACTAAAATAAATGTTAAACCTCTAGGTGGTGCTAAATATTGAATTTCTTTTTTTCTTCCCCCCCCCCCCCCCCATCCTCCCTCCCCCCCCATTCTCAATGAGTTATTAGTAAAAGCCAATCATCAGCTATAAACTCCGGACATTAAATGCTTCTAAACAAATGGGAAGAAGCCATTTACTAAATTCACCAGTCTTCAAATTAACAAGTCAGTGATTCTAGGATAATGTATTCCAAAAGCACTATTTGTTGTCTTATAGCCTATTTCACAAATCTGTGTCACACAATACAACCACCTTTTCTACTTAATCTCGACAATATTTGATAAAATTATCACCATGACATTCCTCTTTACTCCCATATTAAATCCAAATAGAAATGGTTTATAAGATTACACATGGGAGTTTCTGAACTGTTAAAATAAACAGCAGGTAGAGTTCATAGAGTCAAAGAATTGTACACTGAAGAGTCTCAAAAATATTAAAAGTCATCAATGAAACTTACTGTAACTCTGTTCTTACATGGGTACAACTAAAAACAACTACATAGTACTTCCACTACATGTTATCTGTATATAAAACATCCAAATATTTCTACTGTATCTCACCTACAATGTTATACACACTGTTTAGTATTTACATCACAAGACAGTGTCATTGTCATGTTATACACTTTACCATTATAAATTCCAAAGAAGATAATAGTTTCAATTGTATTTATTTTAGGCTGAGACATTAACTGAAATATCTGTGGATGAATGGCAATCTGGCCTACCACATCTCACTTAAACATAATTTGTTTTTATTATACTCTGATCTTACGCACAGGATTTCCTGCTAGTACTTTTCCAGGCATTATCTCTTACCAAGTGTGCCCTTCTGGGTTACCCCCAAATAGCGTAAATATTAAATAAATACTCACAGCAATTGCAGAGAAAAGAGTCCTTCAAATAAGCCTTTTGGAAGTTCTGTAATTTTATTGCCATAAAGGACACTGTATAACGAAATAAAAAAAGCAAACAAAGCTGTTATGAAGGTTATATACAATGCAATTTTGAATATAAAAATAATAATAATAATTTTTCAATTTTCGTGAAGGTAATTTAACAGCAGTGACTTAATACTTGCAAGATCCTTGTGCTCCTTTGAGATGGCAGGATCACATATTTTCCCAAAGACATGCCACACAAAGGATCTCTCAGCAGAACCAGCACCTCACTGTGTGCAGCCTTACCAAGGGATCTCTGTAAGTGGATTGCTGTTTTTAAGAATAAAAACTATCTGGGGGATAAACAAACTCTTTGATTTCCTTCAACTCTGCCATTAACATATTTAAAAGAAAATGTACTTTTTTTAATGTCCAGTTGTGATACAATATTCAATTATCACTCTAAAATTCTGAAACTATTTTTACAGCTTTCAATATTGATTGAATTTATATAAAAATCCTGCAGAGCTACAAATCTCAAATAAATTCACTATAAGAGTATGAGAAATTAGCTTCTGTTTCCACATGTCAAATAGATACCTACAGTGAATTGAGTGAACGTAAGCCCTGGAAAGCATCTGGAGCTGTTTCAGAGATCTGGTTATTGCTCAGGTCACTGAAATAAATGAAAGTTGCTTCAATTAATTCAAGCTATTTTAAAAATAGCAACCATTAAAATAATTCATAATTAGAATTAGCTGCGGAAGAGAGAGAAATTAAAATACTTATGTGAGACATCGCTGAAGAATTTGAATATAAAACCACCAAAATTAATAGTAAACTAAAACAAATGCATGATTAAAAATAGATTTTTCAAATGCTTGAAAAAAAAAAAAAAAGACTGAAAAATGTACTCTTCCTAATTGCTTACGTATCTTTTATAAACATTTTTTGTTTGAAATGATCACAGGACTATACAGTCTCAAAGATATTCCAAAATGACAGTGGAATATATCAAATGATTTTATCTTTTTATGTTGAGTACAGTAACATGTTGCTTTTACGTAAAACCATAATAATTTTAATGTTTGTTTTTTTTTTTTAAAAAAAAAAAGGAAAAAGATGCTATATGGTATAATTAATCACATTGTCATATTTGATAATCTTCCAGCAGTCAAACTTTCTTAAATACTCACACATTGATGGAAGTTCCTCTCTATGATCTTGAACTGATTTTTTATTTATATATATATATATCCACACATATATAATGTATTCATGTATACATATCTATATCTAAATCTGTTTAGATACATCTACATACCTATATCTCTATATAAAATAGATAAAATAATAAATCTAAAATATCAGGTACTTACATTCTTCGAAGCTTTTTGTATGGTGAGAAAGCTCCAGGAGGTATGACCTTGATTGAATTTTGTTCTAACCGTCTGCAAAACAATTGCATCAGCATAAAAATACACACACACAAAAATAATAATAATAATAATAATAATAATAATAATAATAATAATAATAATAATAAGCCAAAAGCAACCTAAAGCCATAACAAGCTAGAAAGCACTGTAATAAAAAACACTGATTTTGCTTACATTTTCAGTACAGCTTTTACCTTGAGAAACAAGGTCATTTAATTTTGATTTTAATTAAAAAGAAGTAATAGTTTTTCTCTGTTATTTTAACTTAAAGTTAACTTAACTTTTAACCTAATGTTAGAAATGAAAGCCCAATCTTCATCCTGAATATAAAGGAAGTTAATTTCAGAGCATACAAGTTTTTGTTTGTTGTTTGTTTTTTTTTTTTGGTAAAACGTAAGCTAGAAGTGTCATTAAAATATTCAAATTTGAGTTAGTATTATTTGACACCCAATTTATGATCCACATACAGCAATTTTTATAGTAAATTTTATCTAGAAATTTATTTATAAAGAGTTCTCTGAGTTAATCAGTCTAATATGTAAACCACAAAAAATGATGAAGACTGTTCCTACAGAACAAATAATATATGTTGCTACCTGCAGTAAGGTAAATGCCTTATTTTTCAACGTACACGTATTATTTCTTTACATACAGTATGTAATACCTTTTCTTTCAGCTACAATACTAGAATTGCACAGCTACACTTATAACTTCTTGAAACAATTTTTCTTATCTAAAATGTTAGTTTATCTTGCTGGCTATATTTGCTTTGTATGTATACTGAGTGTGACTGAAACATGACACACTGCAGAGTATGAACTGGCTGATGGAAGCAGTTTTCCAAGATTTTTTGAACATACAGAGCTTTGCTTATGGGAAATCTATGCTGATACAGACCTATGGTGCATTTGCTAACAAGTCAAACAGGCCCAGCAAAAATCATGCTTAAAATAGAAGCTAGTTCACATAATGCAGTATTTCATGCTTATCGCTGAAAACAAAAACAAATAAATAAATAAAACATTACATTATGTACACATAAAAGACTGAAAGTATTCTAAAAAAAAAAAAAAGAACATCAGGAAGAGGCAGTATTCAAACATACATATTATGGCTATCTAATAAGCTTGATATTTTCTTCTTTCATGGACAGGTATCAACTTACTGTAATCTATACATATAAGGACAATACCATTCTATTTCACAGAATGAATCATAATTGTAGAAATTACTGCTCTATTTGAAAATATCAGACATCCATTTAGGGTAAAGGGTTAAGGGTAAAATGCCTTTTTTAGTCTAGATGGAGGAATATTACGCTTTTGTGTTTGTTTTTGTTTTTTTTTTTTTTTTTTTCCCTTTTACTCTAGTCCTATTAATACTCTTCTGTTTCACTTTTCCTCTGATTAAGAGTCATATGAATCTGTATGTGCGAATAACTAATAAGCTCACACATGCATTTTGAGTAAGCCTTTACAAGTAACTATTCTTATAACATTTATTTTTATAATGTTCTCTGGATTATAGCTGGACAGAAGATTTTTTGCTGCTGTTATGAGATTTTGTTCAGATGGACGTATTCATATATTTAATACTCAAAATCTCTTATGTCTAAATATGCTTTGTTCTTGACTGGCGTATAAAGAAGCCAAGAAAAAAAAGAAAGAAAACCTCTAAAAAAACCCTAACACACAGAAAATCTCACTTCATCAATGCAATTTAAGACAGGGCTCATATTTTTAAAAGTCCTTAACTAGGAAAATATTGTCACCTTGCTACAGTTTTCAGATATATTTTAAACACTGCAGAGAATCCCATGGTACCAAACTGTTAACTTTTTCCATAAACAGGATGTTCTTTCACACGTTTTCCTCACCTTGGCTGAGCCTTTTGGACTTATGAAACACATTTTACATCAGATCAAGAGTACTGATGGGCTATGAGGGGACAAGGTCACTCTTTTCCAGTAGACTTGAGTAGATGTAGAAAGCAAACATCTGAATAAGTAAAAACCTGCTTAAATTGAAGGTCAACACGAGTTACACTAGAGCCAAGTATTTTCTATTCTTATGCTTCATTTTTAGCTGAGTTTCCTCAAGAAAAAAAAAAAAATTACACATGCTTTCTGTCTAGATAGTTTTCTACACAGCTCAGGTCACAGAGAGGTAAAAGCTCCAGATAATAAATTTCTAGACCTTTCCTTAAATTAGCATTGGGAGGGAGCTGAGAAACCAAACTAATCCAGCCATGAAGGGAGTAGCAACTATCCATCCATTCCCATTACACACACTATTTGGCAGCAAAAGATTGCACAACCACCAAGAATAACCTGGCTGGACGTTTGTCAGGTGTGCAGTGTTGAAAATCAGCCAAAGGACCTCTTGCACAGGAAAATGTGTAGGGCATACACAAAGGACTGGAAATGGGTGGCTAAAAAGGGACAGGAATGGATTAGGCCGTATTACAGAGGAGGACTTGAATTGCTGGAGAGACACTGGGGTATCACGCCTGTGTGTGTATGGCAAAGACAGATACTGCAGTGGCGGTAGTCCCGCATCAGTCTGCCACAAGCCTCATGTATGAATATTATTAGTCCGTAATGTACAGACTTATGCGCTAGTGCTGGAGGACTCCTGTCCACTTTCACTTGTGTTTAAACATAAAACACTCTTATTTAAACATGATATAGCATGTAACTTGAGAAAGACAGAGTCTAGTGTTAAGACACAAAGTATTTTCCAGTTTACTCTCTTAACCTAAAAGTACATTCATTCTATAAATGGAAGTAAACTTGCAGGATATATGTATGCCATTTGATATGAGAAGATGGAATAGCAGATTTCATTTATAGCTGCCCAATTTGTCTACAAATCATATGGGTCCAAAACCTGAAGAAGTCCTACTCCAATACATTTCTGAAAGCTAATTTTCTAGCAGTTCTAATAAAGGGAAATATCAATTCACTGGTGGATATATAAAATGAACTCTATGTCAACTTTGCCTAAGATTTCTTTTTAGTGAAAAAGCTACAGTCTAACAGATAGACTGTGTAGTACTAGGATAAATTTACACGCTCTTCTGGATAAATAATTTGTTATAGTAGGAGCATCTAACTATGTCTTTTATTAACTCATGCCAAAGTGTATGCACTGGAAGACATCATATTTTAGAAAATGAGATTAGCATAAGAAAGGAAAAATGAGATTATCTAAATACAGAAGAAAAATCTTTTATACTCTGTTTTGTCTGTAAAGAAAGTAAATCAAATTCACATTTTCAAGCTTTGTTATCCTCTAATCTTCTGCTTTATCTTCCTAGAATCAGCTGAATTTCACAGAGTGAAAATTTGCATCCACCATTGCAGAAGAAAATCTAATTAGATATATTCTAGGGTCACAAAGCACAGATAAAATAATATCTAAAGGAAATTTACATTCTACTGATAAAGCCCATAGTAATTAAAAACTCTCCTTTATATTAATTCCTCATATTAGATGAAACATTTTTAATTCTGGAATAGAATGGGTTGTAGTTATCTATTACTGAAAAAATCTGCTATTAAGTGCTCACAAATGACATGGCCCAAAGTACCATTATATTAGAGAAGAACAAAAAGCTAATATCAGTATTTTTCCATGAAACTTGTATTAAATTTTGTGCGTAGCATTGCCTTTCAAAGTCATCCCAGAAGTCATTCTTTTTTATAAATGATCATCCATGTATCATAAACAGTGCCTTGGTGGTTTCTTTTTCAAAAGCCACAGTCAATTTTAGTAGCATATTTAATAAGATAAGATAATGGAGGAAGACAGTTAAGTACATGCTTCATCAAAGCGTGCACTGCCTCATGTATAAGAAGTACTCTGCCCATCACCACTCAAATGCTAATTAATGCTCTTAGTATTGAGTCTCCTGCTCCTTTTAGTGTTTCACTTCAAAGAAGTCCTGCATCAATACATAAGTGTTTCAGTGTCTTTTAACATTGCCAAACTAGTTGAAACCTTTGAAACCTTTTTTGAAGACTATTCCCTAATCTCTCCTATTTAAGAAATGTACTGTATTTCTTTTTCTAAATCTTTCCCACTGGCTCCTCCCTGCAGACACCATAATGTACAACCACCTACTATTTTAAGAAACAAAGGTGGTTCTGCAGTTGTGATTTCCAACCTAATCAAATCAAATCAAAGTAGGTCCCCAGTGAGTAGACAGATTCTTCCCACCATGTCCCCAGACAGCCTTGTGATACATAAATCCCTTGACACTTTCCAGGAGGATGCTGTTCTCTGCTAGGAGCCTGCAGCACACCATTAGTGATTACTACTTCCGCACTTAGAGACAGACATGTTTATTTATACTGACACTTTCAAAACAGCTTATTTTACCACTGTAAGCAGTCATTTCTATGAAAGACTTCTGCTCATGAAAAGTGGCTGTAGAGAACACCCAGTTCTCTACGAAATTCTTTCTTCCTTTTATTATGCAGGTGGGGTACAATATACTAAGCCTGCTCAGTAGAGAAAGATACACAGTTTATACTGCATAGAGATGTGCTACGCCCATACAAACATCTTCCTTAAGAAAACATTAATTTGAATATGGAACAGCAAATTAACTACATATTTTATTATCAATCAGGACTTATTATCTTGTTTTAAGTAAATTTGGTCATGTTAGTCACTTTAGCATTTAATTGATCTAAACTCTTCATTCCAGCATCTACTCATTTACATAAAGCACGTAGGAAGATTGTCGAGAAACCCCAAAAGAATTTTTTACTACAGAGAAGAAAGTGTAAGCTGTGCAATGAGTCTGATGTATTGCACAGATGCTGATTATACATGGTAATAAAATTGACAGCTCTTCTTTGCATTTTCCCCATCTGCTTTTAAAGTAAATGGCAAAAACAGCTGTCAGAAAACAGAAAATAGATTTCAGCGATGGGATTCAGTGCAGCTTCTGAATCTGAAGAACTGCAATATGCAGCCAACACATCTCTCATCATATTTAACATCTGCCAGGTTTTTGGTTGTTGTTGTTTTTGCTTGTTTGTTTTCTTAAAATAAGGAAGGAGTAATGGTCTCCCTTTGCTAAAGAAATCCTTCAGGCTATCATACTAAGTACCTCTTTTTTTTTTTTTTTCTTTCCCCAACAACTGAACCTCCAGAGTGCTTTTATTCAGTAAATGTCTCTTCTGACTTCAGCAGCAAAAGAATTCTGTTGAAATCTGTAATATCATCTACGTCTAACAAAACAAAAGATGTATTTTGCATGACTATATTACTTGCACTTTAAAATTTCAGTCTCTAATTCTGTGTATTAATAAATCTGGTTGACAGTTTCCTAAATATTTGCATATAAAGAATCACTGTCAATGTTGCCCTAAAGCTTGCCAAAATGCGAACATCCAGTCTAATTGTTCTATCAAATATTTCCTCAGGGGACTGACTGCAAATGACAGACATCTCCATAGTCTGCATTACATCAAAAAAGTAACAAGGATTGCTGTACTAAAGCCATTAAAGAATTCATCACATTTAAAAGCAAGTCCCAAACCTGCATTTGCTAAATTTTTCATCACAGATAAGGCCATCTCATGCTCTGAACCCTACAGCACCATTAATGATGGTAGGCTTTACATTCCTTAATTGTTACAGATTTAGGTTGTAGGCAAAATGCACCAATTCTTAAAGAATTATTTGCTCGGTACTTTAGCATCTGTCAGTGTGCCTCCTGTGCAATTAGCCTGAGTCACCTAGAGTCAAGTTAAAGCCTCTCTAATTAGCCTATTTTTAATGAGAGCTGTTACAATACAAAAACTACTTGAGCTCTTCAGAATAACTGTATTAAGTTGACAAAAATAAATGTAATCTTGCTACACTCTTGGTTCATCATGAGTGATGACATGTCAACCTGCTTGGGAATCCCATTGCTTTGTGTGGCTGACAGTGTGGTAGTAGTTCTCACTACCTGTTAACACTACCTGAGCATGCACCATAAATTTACCACAAAAAATCTAAATATTTTTACTGAGAATACTTTCCACAGATGTTTGCTACTTATGGGACCATGTATTTACTAAAGTTTAAATAATGAAGGCAACATTTTTTTGAAGGTAAAACACAACGTCATAAGAAGTTGGTTGGACTTGATGATCTTGAAGGTCTTTTCCAACCAAAATGGTTCTATGATTCTAAGTTGGTATGTTCAGTTTCTTTTACAGTAACTTCATTCACATTACTGCTGAGGAAGAATCATATGTAAAAATAAAATATAGAGTAACGATGCTTCTGGAGTGTAGCACAGCTGTCAGAAAGCTATGAGGGTTTTTCTGGAAGAGCTAGATAGGCCTTCTCCAGCTTCTCTTCATGCTGTATAAAATATTCATTTATAGCATGCCTGACTTATTTTCTTTCTCTTGGCAGAAGTCCCTCAATGTACCCCAGTACCACCAGAACATGCACAAACCTCCCAGAAGTGGAACAATGTGGTGTTCATTCTGGCCAGTACCTACTTCCAAAGTTTCTGGAAACCAGCACTGGGGTTATTCCTCCATTTTGAAAACAAAACAAAACAAAACAAAAAAAAACAAGTTGGCTAAGGCTGAAAGAGGTGTTCTTCTATTTCCACCTTCAAGGAAGAATACCCTGCCACTGCACCGGTTCCACCACAGAGTGCCATACAATTTCAAGATTAAATTCTAGAGTGAATCATAATCTCTTCTGCTAAGTGTGCTGTGTGATACTTTACATAAGGTTTCACACAAAGACCTCCTCCTTTTTCTTTAGAGTAAGTTTCCTGTGCAGTTGCTGTGTTCTGTGTCTCTGCATCTTACTGACTGTTGAAATTACCCTTGTCCTGCAATTTTAATTAGTTTTTAAGGTAAGACACAAGAGTTTGAAGAAAGCCAAAGATCTGAACAATGGTAGCATAGAACACATGCTAATAAAGGACAGATTAAATATTCTACCTACAGAAAACACTGTGTCTGACAACTGAAATAAGAAATAAAAAAGAAACAAAACCATAAAGCCCCATGATTTACCAGTAATTGTCAGATTAAGGAGATATTTGAGTAAGAGCATGACAAATCATTTCTCTCGTGTGCTAAGTGGACAGGTTTAGCTGTCAATTTAGCAAAAGCCTAATCTATTAGCTTCAAAAACTTCAATCTCTTTCTGTCAAATGGAATATATTTTAAGTTTTCCCTGAAAAATATTAAGGTACGAATCCCAAACAGTTAACAGTAATTCACTTAAATCTGTGTTGCAAAATTAAATGCATTAAGGTAATGAAGTCAAGTACCTCACTAGATTCCTTTACATAATTTTAATTTTTCACATTTATTCAAGACATTGCCTTGAAGCGGATGCATTTTCCACTACTCGCATGCAATTGTTGGTTTATATGTATGTGTTACATAAAAGATGTTAAGATTTTAGCAAATTTCTTCATTTTTGATAAAGCAAACACTATTTGTTTTTATATATTGTAATGGACATAAACACTAGTTTTACTAATTAAAAAGACCAATGTTTTGATTTAAACTAGAAAGCAGAAACAAATACAGACTTTGAAAAACAGTCATTGCTAAAATGTCTTGTAACTTCTTGCATCCTCCCCTCAGCATTCAGACCCATTCTTTTCAAGACCTTGCATCTTCATGCAGGATCTGGTCTCATTTCTGTCAGGCTACCGTAGATAGCTGAATCACACTCTGAGCTGCTAAAAACAGAGCAAGCTGCTTTGTCTTGGATATTTCTGAGTTTTCTTCTTATGCAAGTCTTTGAACTTTTTCAGTAAATTTGCTTAAGACCAATAGAGACTTTTCTCTGTAAAGGGACATCCTTGGAATTGTCTTTGCATCTCAGTGTAAGAGTCTCCCTGGTCAATAGACATTTACTTAAGGCTGTACTTTGGACTTTCAGGTAAGGATAAATTTTAAGAAACAACAGAAATGTTGTAATTGTATAGATGCCGAGCTTAGCTTGGAATAGATTCATTCATACAGCTTCCAGTTCTCAGATAAAATTATGAATTTACACAAAGCACAGGTAGTGTGACCAGGTCACTCTTTACCTTATCTTGGTTAAACTCTGTCAAGTTCAGTTCTTTCAGACCTAATTTCGGAGAGCTTTCCTTTCCCCTCTTTCCTTCTTCTTTTTCCCAACTTCTCCTTTAAGATGAGTGTTTCTGTGAGAACTAATCTCAAGAGATTTTAATCCTGCTTAATATCACAGGGCTCACAAAGATGTAGTTGAGTGCTTGACATAATACACAATCTTTAATCAACAGACTTAAAAAGTATAGGAGATTGAGATGGAAGAAGATGAAAACATGAAGAAAAATAATAGAAACTAGGAAGATAAGATGAGACAAAACTGAGGGGACAAATTAGTAAACTGTCAAGGGAAATATAAATAAACTTATCATGAAACAGCCATAGAGTTTCTAGTTTTGGCATTCAAATGTTAGAAAGCTCCACTGAAAAGAGAAAGCAACTTTATCTTGAAGGCCACAGTAATTAAGAAGTCAGTGACTTTTCTCTACACTGAGTTTACAGAGGTGAATTGTTAAAATTCCTGATTAAAATTCCATATGTTTTTTCATTCTTACATTATATGGTTTAGGGTCTTTTCTGTCCGTTCCAAAGACTCGCATTATTTATACAACTGTTGTTTAGTTAACAGTGGCAATCCCCCACTCACCATCCCTTTCAACAAACCTTTCTCTTTGCAATATCACCATTGTAAGGACTCCTATCCTTCTATAATAATAATAATAATAATAAACAAACAAAACAATTTACTCTGATTAATTAAATGGTTTTCATATTAACAAAAATGAAGAGAAAAATCAACTTAATTCCATGCCTGATTGCTTAAATAGTCATTTATACAAAGCTGTGGTCATCAAAGCAGGTCATTCCTCTCCCCCACTAAATCAACACCCTCAGCAGCACTTATTGCAAATGTATTTATTTTCTTTTATTCATAACACTACTGTAAAGAAAGAGGTTTTAGAACCACTTTGACTGCTAGTTCAAGCCACAGAAGAGAAAAGAAAATCAGAAGAATGTAAGAAGAGCATTTTCACAAGGTAGGGTAGCTCATTAATGGCTTTTTGGCCTCTCTTTTTGAAATAAGAGCCTGTCACTCACTCACACCATTCTGAGAAAAGGTATCAGTACATTTAATAAAATTGCTGCTGGGTCACCATTTGTAAGGCTTCTGATAGTCTGTTTGAACATGTGCCAAAAAGTCTCAATTTGAAGGAAACCAGAATTATTTCTGCATACCTTTTAAAGAACTTGCATGCGGAAGGTGGATTCTAAAATGCAACCAAATGAAAAGAGATTAATGGTGCTGAAAAACTAAAATGTGTAAGGAATGCCTGCATAGAGGCTGATAAATGCTATCACTGTTAGGAAAGGCTATACTTTCTAAAACCAATTAAAGTAATAGTTTTGAACCTTAAGAATGACCTGTAATGTCTTTAATATAAGAGCTATATGGCAAAGGAGGAAAGTGCTAGGTATATTAGACCACTTGAATTGGTTGAACTCAACAGACTAAACATGACAATGAAAGAGCTTCCCACACAAATTTCTGTAAGAGGTATAAACAACAAATCTAAACCAAGTCATATTATGACTTATATTGGAGACGGATTCTTTATCAGGGACTGTGGTGATAGGACAAGGAGTAATAGCTTTAAACTAAGAAAGGGTAGATTTAGATTAGACATCAAGAAGAAATTCTTTCCTATGAGGGTGGTGAGGCACTGGCACAGGTTGCCCAGAGAAGCTCTGGATGTCCCATCCCTGAAGGTGTTCAGGGCTGGATGGGATGGGGCTCTGAGCAACCTGGTCTAGTGGGAGGTGTCCCTGCCCATGGCAGGGGTGGGTGGAACTAGGTGACCTTTAAGGTCCCTTCCAACCCAAAGCTGATTCTTTGATAATTCTTTGATGTTTCTAATGGATAAATACTATCTCATGATTTGAGATTGTCCATAAGACAAGACTTAAGCAAGGCGCACTAAATAGCAAAATCTTGAAGACTACTAATATATAATATTTTTTTAAGTGAATAGCTACTATATCATGCTTTGCTTAAGTGAAAAAAAGGCTTAAGTATGACGTATTATAAACCAAGTGTTTGAAAACTATTAATATGTAACATCTATTGTCAATGTATTTGGACTCACAACATTTACAGTTACAGGCATTAAAATAGTAGAACTACGGGAAGCATTCCCAAAATGTTTCCTGCAGGTCACTCATAATGTGAAACCTTTAAAGATGGCCTAGAGAGGTTATATTTTATTTCTGTGCTTCCTCTAGAATTAGTGGATACACTAAAACTAAGGGAGTCTTGGTGATCAAGTTATCTTTTACTACATGGAATGCGATATATTTTTCTCTCAAATAATATTGCATTGATTGGACTCACCATGAGAAGAAAAGCTTAGGTATTCTTATTTTTAGCTGTGTGAGAGTTTATTTAGATAATAAAGTGAAGAATTAATTTTGCAGAATAGGTATAGCTGGTACAGATACAATTGTACTAAGTCAATAAAGATTAAGAATTACATTTACTGAGATACAGAATTCTTAATTTTTCCTCTGAGCTTTATCACACCGAAAGGGAGAAAGAGAGGACCAACAAAGGCTTTATTCTCCTTCCATTTTCACTGGCAGCTACTTGGAGATAAGCAGTCCTGCTTCTGAAGGCATCTTCCCAAGAGGTACCAGGCAGACAATGCATTGGCTGATAACTGACTGCACACAATGGGAATTGCTACTGACTTTTGCAACAGTTGAGAAGCCAGACAGAGTGGTACAACAAAACCCTCTCACCAGCACCCTGATGCTCGCTAGGAAACCCACCTGCACTGGGCTAAAACATTGTTTCTGCAGCTAGCTCTGGCTCCTCCTTCTACCACCATCACAGAACACCTGCTCCCTCCTAAACCACTTCAGCTTCTCTTCCTCAGTGGCTTCAGCTATTACACCAAACTCAGAAACAGGGAGGCTGAAGAGCCATGCAAGCACATCGTCTGCCAACTCTGCTACAGTGCTACAGAGGCAATAGCCATCAGCAAAGAAGACAGCTCCTACTGTCTTAAAATGTCATCCCCAAAAGGCTATCCAGCAGAACTACCAAGACAATACAATGTCATAGTATCAGTATTATGCTCTAAACAGAAAGCCTTTTTCATTCTTTTTCCTCAAAGAGCTAACACAGAGCTTTGACATACAAACTTTTATTCAATTCAAACTGCAAATGTTCAACACTTAAGTAATTGAATATTTCATTTAAAGGGTTTTTGGCACATAAATTAACTTGTTACATAAATAATCAACTTCCAGAAAGTTAAAAAAAAAAAAAAAAGTAAATTTGTTGAAATGGAACATACACATTAAAACCTGAAGTTTATTTATGTAAACCAGGAGGACAGAGAACAATAAAATAATTAATACCACTTAGACTTTATGCAGCATTGTCTCACATGGACTGACAATGTAACAAATACGAAGTATTTTGGTGCAGACACACATTTTATGTAAAAGAAGCTTGTGCTGGGCAAAGAGCAAGAAATCAAAGCTTCATAAGGTACTGAGCTCAAGCTTCCCACTGAGAGAACAGATGGAAGAAATGGATGGAGAACACCACAAAACATCAACAAACATGAGTATTTTTTGCGGACAAACTTCACAAAAACAACAAGAAAAAAATAACTGGATTATGGACTTTTTGAAACCATATAAAGATTATATTCTTACTAACCTTCTGTACATGTAAGAACAAAGAAAGAAAAAGCAGAAATGGATGGAAATGTGATATCTGTCAAAAAACAGGTACCAAATTTTTAGTAAATGTATACATGAGGGCTGACAATAAAGTTTAATCTTACTCTAATAGGAGAAGTTTATTCACATGAGATAATTTAGGTAAAGACAAAATATAGGAAAGATGCAGACCCCGGAGGTGTTTGTGGACCATTGTGTTGGCTGAAGCATGACATGACAGCTTGGTAGTACTGAGCACTGGATTCTGCAAATACAGCCTATAAACAGGTGATAACTATTACAACTGTAGGACACAGAAAGTTGTCCAGACTAAGGGAACTTACAAGTACTATGGATTTTTCAAACGTTCCTGTCAATAAAGTACATTTATAAAATCAGAAGAGAATACTCAGTTAAAAATGCAGAAGATGACTGTGGAAAAAAATACTGAAAAGGTTGGAGAACATCTGGACCATGTGAAATGGTAGAATAATGCCAATTTTCTTATGTTGCGCACAGGAATCTAATGATGGTGGTATTATAAAATCACTGAATAAATAATAATTTGGCTGTTAATTCTGTACATCCTTCAAAAAACTCAACAGGGAACCAGCTCACTTCTCTTTCCCTCTCTCCCTGAGAACTGGGGAGCTCTTGCCAAAGCATATGCTCAAAACTGTGATTAAGATAATAAAGACATGTGTAATAAAGATTACAAAGAACTGTGTAATGGTGGTGGAAATACAGTGCTCACTATACACTTCAGGTCTCTCTTATCCTCCATGTTCCTTGGCATTCTTTAAAGCTACTGTGACAACATGGTCTCATCTCTTCAAGTGTTTCTTTTCAGTTACCACTTTGGCACAAATATAACAATTATATATATAGAAATAAGTGAAAAAAAGCATTCTTGTATGAGATACAATCATTATTTGTAATTTAATTATAAAGGGTTGTTATAAACAATAGTTGCAAAACACTTCTCTAAAAACAAAGGTTTTACACACTTTATTGTAGAATAGCTTTAAGACAGGATCATCCAAACCTTTCTGTATGTTCAAGTTAGATAAAAGAATAGGAGACCGAAGTCTTTCACAGAGCAGCTTTAAAAAGGAATACGCAACTGGATTCAGTGTTCAGAAACATAAGGTGATATGTGGATGGAATAATAAAATTACATCTGTAAAATTCTTGTTCCTGACAAAAACAGCTAAGAGGAAAAAAAAAAAAAAAAAAAGACCTAGGACTTTTCATGGTCTTCATGGTCATTTCAATGGCAGGTGTGTTGCAATGGATATTGGCAGTTAAGGAAAGAAAGTATTACAGTGCAGAAAGCAGAAAGGAAACTAAAATGCCACCATATAAAGTGATGTTTCACTGTCATCTGGAATATTTTATTCAACATTGGTCAATGTAGGTCAAAAAATTGAGAAAAGCAAGAGTTTTGAAAGAAAGGAGGAGATTAACTTAGAAATCAAAGGTTTTGGCATTCAAAAAGATTGAATGGACATGAAACATTTAGTTTAGATAAGAGAGGAATGAGAGTGACATGGAAAATAGAAGGTGGCAGGACAAATTATGGACCTTAACGCACAATCCTTCACAAAGACAAAGAAAATTAATGACATTTTAAAAGACTATATTTAAAGCTCGAAGCTTTGAACCCCCACCTCCCCTCCTTCAATTTATTAGCTTAAAATAACTTGACAATTAAGAACACAGTAAATTCTAACGCAGATTGGATATTTCAAAGAATAAACTTTTTTCTTTTTTTCTTTTTTTCTTTTTTTTCTTTTTTTTTAAAGCTATGCAAATTGTCAAGTTTCACTATTTTCCTCTGGTAGTGGTAGAGTGTAAAGCTTTCTCCATACAACCTTTAACACATGCTTATGTACTGAAATCTCAACTCATCTTCAGCCTATTGACATGGAAGCAGTAAAGATTAAGTGATTCTCATCAAATACTCACAAAATCCCTTACTCTAATTCTTACACTGAGTTTACCCCTGACTTTCAAAGTTTTTCATGTCCCTTATTTTTCTTCCTTCTTTGCCTGTACATTTCTCTCCTTACCTTCCACACAACTGGAAATTTTTGTTCTCACTGTGTGGTAAGTGCAGCCTATCACTGACTCAAATCGTATCTCTGTCCTCCTGTTTACTCAGAAACTAAGTCAATCACTGAAGTCCAGTTCTCTCATCACACTGGCATTCACTGGTACATACCTGTTTCATTTAAAATAAATACTAAATTTTGCCTTTGTAATGTCCTACCTTGCCTTGTACCAGATTTTGAATATGTATGTTTATTTGTGTATTATTTATGAATGGCATTAACTGTACAAAACACTGCAATCTGCTTTTTAATGTAAACTTTACTTATGTACCAGATACACAACAGAGATATCAGATAGTTTACAGTGTACGACTATGATCTATACATATAACACAGCACACATATTATACATATTTATATGAGCACCTAAGCATACATATTTAGTAATATTAATGGCTTATGGACCTCAGCATGTGAAAAGGCCTCACTCTGCGATGTGAACAATGTGCACATCGCAGGAAATATCCTAGCAGGAAATATCCAGCCTCAGTTTGCAATCTGTTAAATGCTTAACCAAATGCTGGACATCTGTTAAATGCTTAAAACACATCAGCATTTCTTACCTAGAACAACAGGTGAGCAGAAGACAGGATGATACACATCTCCATTCTGTAAATTCCCATTTGCTTCTGCCTCATGGTCATTTCTTTTGACAGTGAATTCAGGGTCAACTAGTAACTCCTATATCCTATAATTTCTTTGGGACTGATGACCCTTAAAATAAAGATTTAGGAACACGCTTGCAATCTCTAGTTGTGCCCATGTAAACTCACCTTTTGCTTTTGCTCCTCCCCTGCAACAACACAACAGCAGCCTTTCTATATACTCACACAACCTCTCAGCCACACTCCTATGACTCTGGTGGTAAGGATGCAGTTGCACATTTTGTAGACGTTGCTGTTGTTTGTGGCATGTCATGAAACCTTATCAGCATGCATGCTCTTCCAACCACGGCTATATAGTATTAACACAATGACTATATCACAGATTGCAATCAACCACCACACTTTTGCCTTCTTAAACTATCCTTCTGAGGAGGCAGCTTTAGCAGAATACTTAGTATGAACAATGCAAGTCTCTTGTCTTTGTTGCAAGATATGCTCCTCTGACTTGAATAAGGTGATGGAAAGTGAGCAACAGTGAAAGCAACAGAATTTATAGCCTGCATTGAGAAGCCACTTACTTGCAGAAAAGTAAGGATTCATGAATTAGTTTTAAACCAACTCAGAATACAGTTTTAACTGCGAGTTGTGAGTAATACACATAAAACTAACTCGTAAGAGAACATATATGTCTTAAATATTTTCATGTATCTATATATTCCTTTTATTTCTGAATGCAAATGTGCACTACAAAATTCTTACCCTGTATAATGCATATTTTACAAATAACAACAATGAATACATAAGACAAAACTGTTCTCTGCAAGTTCGTTGAAAGAATAAAAAAATCAGATTACGCACATTTCAGTAATGGTTTCTGGAAGATTTGTTGGGATTTCAGTAAGGCCTTTTCCACGACAATCCACAATGTTGTTACTACAGGTGCATGCAGTGGGACAATGCAAGACACTGCAGGATGGAGCCATAAAAGACTGGTGACCTGCAAAAGAAAAGAGTTTCTTCTAAAACTGTATAAACCTGTCAAGCACTAATCCAGTTTACCTCAAAAGTAAAACGTCACACTTTACACCTCCATGAAAAAATGGAAACAGAACTTAAAAGAATAAACATTGTTTCCTATCCATGATTTCAAATTGCATTATTTTAAATACCTAATTAATACCAACATGTTGACACAATAATGAGATTAAAGAAAAATGCTCAACTACTATGCTGGCTCTTTCATCATTTCTCAGTTACTTCATACACTTGTATTCAAAATCACTTTTTTAAAGAAGGCTAAGTGTAGTCCATTTTTAGGTATATTTTATTTATTCTGTGGTTTTAAAAACAATTATTGTTTTACTCAGTTTTCAGAATTATGTGTATTAAAAATGAATGTCAACAGAAATTAATGAACTTTGCCATGAACACTGAAGCTCTTCTCTTAGTTCAGTTCTGCAAATACTCATTAATGAGTATTATCCTTCAGTGTATGCACCAGTTACAGACAAGTTTGGAATTATGACCTTTCCATCCAATCACAGAGATAAATAAATAAGTTTGACTACATAGCTTATACTCTCACTCTGTATTAGCTCAGCAGACTTTCTCCCCCAGTTTAACAGTCTTTCTAACTAGTCAGGTAGCCATGAATTTACACAACTTTGTGTCATCCCCTAGGAGTTTTATGTTAAATTTGGCATTTATAATTACATGTAACCTTAATACTCACATATTTAGATATGTTTTAGGAAATAAATATCTTATTACATTTTCCTGCAAATAGGTTGCATATTTTATAATATATTAAGTAGAGCATGTCATTATTATAGTGATTTAAAGATATAAATTACTGTTTTGTAATGATATGGAAGGCATGAAGACATGAGAAAGGCATGAATCTCCCCCCTTCCCCCTTTTTTCCCTGTTTTCTTTCCTATTAAGGTAAAAAAGCTAGAGACTGTTTTGAAACACCTAGGGAAAACCAAACCAAAAAAAACCACTTCTGGGCTATGAAATCTGTCGTGTTGTATTTTATGTCATATATTAAGATAGAAAGGGTACACTGATAACGTATGACATGTCACTTTAACGTTGCAGCCAGTGCTGTTCCTATTTACAACTTCGAATGACTGTTCAAGTTTTATAATTACTCTGCTGGAAAGGCTGGTCTTTTGAGATAGTAGTTTGCAATATAATCATTTGTTTTAATGTTAAGGTATCTGTTACAAAAGTGCAAACAGCTGCCAAAACTAACAAACAGAAAATATTTCACCTATCTTACTTAAAAAGCAAACAAAAAACCAAACAGTGATCCAGAGATAAAACATGGTCATTCCCCATCTTCAAAATCAGCATTAGTGTCCAAGTTATAAAACTATGCAGTTTACGAACAAGATACATGAAGTAATTTTGTTAGGAGCTCTTTTAAGTATACATAAAAGGCTGAAGTATGGTAAGAATGTGGTTATCATTTGCCATGTTAGGATGTCATGGTGCTTTATACTGTGATGTTAGAAGCAGTTCAGTATGGATAGAAACTGCATAAAGCTGTTTAAAAACAAACAAACAAACAAAACCACAAACAGATCTGTGTAAATTTTGGCATATTTGGCAATAGCGATCTAGGGGTCTGCAGAAAATTAACTAGTAGAAGCAGTCCTGCTGAATGAATGAACAGACAGCTATTTTCCAGTTGTTTTTCAATATTTTGAGGAACCTTGAAACAGCAGGTAAAGTTTACAGAAATTTTTCAATCAATTTTAAAAATATCTAAATAAGAAAGATAAACTTGCCTTCTTCCTCATCTAGGAGACATGAATAAAGGAAAAAAAAATAAATAGAGAAAATGTGATTAGTATTGAATCATTTGTCATTTTGTCATTTCACATCAGAAAACAACCTGATGCACTAAAGAATCATAAGAATCACTTGGGTTGGAAGGGATCTTAAGGATCATCTAGTTCCAACCCCCTGCCATGGGATGCCACCCACAAGATCATAAAAGCATACCAGTAACATTCAGAAGTTTATTTAGGCTTCAGAAAACTGTTTAAACTGAAGTAGAAAAATAAAAAAGAAAAAACAACCTGTTTTTTTTTTTTTTTTTTATCCTTTTAACTAAAGTCTTTTTCCTTAGTACTAAAAGGCCTTATGTTCTCAGTCCGTGTATCTTTTACTTCATTTTCTGTTTCTCTCCCCACTCTTCATGATGGCTATGCAGCATTCACACAAAATTTGTAAGTACAGAAGCACCACGACAGAAGATACAAATACTGATAAAAATGATTAGCTTCATTAAATTAAAAAAAAAAAAAAAGACAAAAAAAATATGCAAAAGCTAGCAAGGTGTAGCATGAACAGTCCCTGCTGAGCTGTTGTCAGGCCGTGCAAATGTGCTGCCCTTACCACTACAGACGAACTCCCGTTTCTGGACCTCCGCCACGTTGTGCCCCCGCAAGTGGGCCGGGCCCATGCACTGGGTGTAGAGGCCGACGCGAGGCCGCTGCCGCAGCCAGTCGGACAGCCAGGCCAGGTGGCAGTCGCAGTAAAGGTTGTTGGAGTGAAGGCGACTGCATGAGAAGAAGCGTGACCATATGGTTAAATTGGGGAGAAGAAATAGAAGAGCAACCCATCCTTCCTGTTCCCCCCTGTAGCACCAAACTGTGCTGCTTTACTAACAAAAATCATGAATGAGTGATTAATGTTTTACGTCTTTCATTAAAAGTCTGGGAGTTACAGGCTAATAAACAAAGCTTATAAAAGCAGCAAAATGACCTTTTAATTGTGGTCTAAATCACAAAAAAGATGAAGACTTCTTAAGAAAGTAAACTACCTATAGTTTCTTTCCTCTTGTCTGAAGAAAAAAGTAAACACACAAGAGCTTGAAAGCTCAGAGGTCTTAGTCCAGATATGAACAAATGATGAATAACACAGAAATGTCCAAAGTAACACATCACTGTAGTGTCCTATAGTGATAATATACTGTCAAAAAGGAAGAGTTAATAAAAGATTTGGTTTCCAATTAGATACATCTAAGTCTGTCCTTTATCAGTCTCTATAGAAACAGCCTGAAAAATCCCTCTAACAGGTCATATTCATTTTCTGCAGAACAAGACAGAGTAATAACTCAATATAAAACACCTTCTTTCACATCCCTTTTCTGATTTCCTCTCTTTTTGTTTAATCGCAGAAAGGGGGATTAGCTACTTTTGGCTCCTAGGGAAATACAGCCTAAGCAATGCCTGAAATTTAAAGACCAAATGGCAGCAAGCAATGGAATTAAGGAAGTCGCCTCTTGGTTGGCAGAGACCGACACAAGACCACGGCTCCTTGCCAAGTGGCAGAAAGCACTTTACCATTGATAAAACATCAGACAAATGCATTCACTAAATTTGGTAAATTACTTTCCTCTGGCTCTAACTTTTCCCTGGCTCTTGCGTTTTTCTCAAACTACAGAAAAAGACATCCACGGTTATAAATCAAATCCTTACTCAGAACCATCCATAACAGAATAATGTCATTTTGGTCCCTTTTAGATAATGTGCTCAATCCTAACTAAATCACTGGAAAGAAAGTGCAAGAAAATGAGAATTTAAACAAGAAGTCTAATTAGTCCATAGAAAGTCCTTAAAGCAACATGAATTGTGCTATAAACCAACAAAACCAAAAGACTTTAACTCAGTGTTTTTTTTTTTGTTTTGTTTTGTTTTTTTTTTTTTTGTTTTTTTTTTTTTTTTTATTATTTACAAAAAATGACTAGAATTAAAGGCAATGCCTTTTCCTGCACTGATTCTTGTGCGGGTGCTTTGCAAACATAGCTCAGAATACAGCATACACATTCAGTACAATCTGTGGCCAGCTGTAGGCAAGAACACCATTGCGAATCTGAACTAATGCCGTTGAAATTAATACGGTTATACAAGCATATTCGGACTGCAAATGGGATATTACACCTATAATCTAGGACTATGTGCCTGTTTTCTTTTGCTTCTAAAATATTCAAAAAGATAAAATAACTCACAAAAAAATGTAAATGGTAACAAAACTTGCTAATTTGATTCACTGTAATCTGGAGTTCAGAATATAAACTGGATTTCAAAGTTTGAAAGAGGAACAGATGGATATTCAATTTTTCAAGTCTCAGACACAAAAGAATTAAATGAAATTCTATTCTCAAAATATAACTGAGGCCACCAAAAGCCCATGGTCAGTACAATTCAAGAGCTCTTGCATTTATCCAAATGAGAATAGTTACAAGTCTGTTATGAAGTCAACAGAACTACTCACCTGAGTGCAGTTTTTTCAGTTACTGATGTTATGCTAACTTAAGTCAATAGCACTAATGATTTAAAACATTTGTGCAAGTAAACATGCATAAAAGAAAATGGACAGGCTCTTTGCAAAATTAATTCTTTAACAACAAAAGCTACTCTTGAACTATGATGGGAACATCCCATTCATTTCTGATTACCACTTCAGTGGAAAGTCTGTTTGACAGTGTGTCAGAACTATACCTTGAGAGAGTCTGTTTTTGTTGATTAACACAGTGTACGTTTATTCTTAGTTCAGTATAAACAGAATAAATAACACCAAATTGTATCACTTGCATATACACTTTTATCACTGTGTTTTGTTTTAGTATTCTTCCAGTATAAGAAGTATTCTGCAAAAGTCATAACCTCTAAAAATGGGAACCTTATTGTAAATGCTGACACAACTTTAATTATAATAGCACTACTGGATGATCCTATAATTTTATGTTACAAAGAATGTTGGAGAGCCAGTTTAGTTTAATTAGGTCTGCTAGCAGTACAGTAATAAAAGCATAAAGATTTCCCATTTATCACATCTGACAGCCAATCAAAGATTCTTCCATGTTCCTAAATGAAATGTGACCTATTCAATAGCTCAAAGTAAAACAAATTTTTGACTTTCAAAAAACATCAATTTCTTACTCTATGCAACTGTAAAATATAAAAGAGAATCTCCCCTGCCCCCACCTTTTTTTTTTTTTTTTTGTAAGAACGTGAAGCTTTTCAGTGAACAAATGCAACACTATGGAACACCCAGTTGGGAAAAGGCCATGAAAACATTCCCATCACCCCATACCCTAAAGAAATGGGGTGAAAATAATACAAATGTTTCTAGATCTCCTGAGTTCAGATATTAGTCACTTGACAGTACCTTTTAGGGTTTTTTGGCACACACACACAAAGATCATGCTCACCAAACTCAATATTATTTTTGACTGAGAGTATGCCATCTCCTCCTGAATATGCATTTATAGGCCACTGACAAAACTTGATTGAGGAAAAAATGTTATACTGAACACACTGGGTTGATAATGATGGCAGCCAGCTTCCATGGGATTACTTACAAAGTTCTGAGTTTGGGCATATGATTGAAACTTGCAACAGACAGTCGGGTGATGTTGTTATTGTTGAGAGTGCTGTGAAGTAAAGAAGAAGCATGTTAACATGTTACACTTACATGTTACACTTATTTATGTCACACTGACTACACTTTTTTTTTACAAGGCATGGCTAATGAAGAACAAGGCGTACTGCTTTTAGACATGGCTATTGGGGAAATAAGACCATGCTTTGAGGTCCGCTTTGGCTCCCTTTTCAATCCCTGTTAAAACATTGTGATTTGACCATTCCATTAATAACCCTAAGTAAACAGAGACCCCAGTAACCTATGATCAACTCAGAGGACAGAAACAGAGCTTCTGCCACTGTTAAGACTGGTAATATTAAGAGTTAAGACTGGTAACATTAAGTTAAGAGCGTTAAAGCCAAGACTGCCATCTTGACGTAAAGAAGAGTTCCAGAGTATTTTTGGAGAAAAGTCCTAGGTTTTAGGATTCTGGTCTCCCTTTCTAGCTTCTGAGAGTTCAAGATCTGCCTTTTTTTTTTTTTTTTTCCCCATGAATCTTCTGAACTTTTCAGAACTGCAGTCAATTTTTATACAGAACAGTGTTGCTGCAGATGATCCAGAGCTGCATGAACAATAGGTGACCTTCTGCTATACAATGGAAGGAGGCGGGAATGTTAATTCTCTAACAGATAATTTACATTTTAGACAAGGTGCCCAGAACTTGAGACAAAAACTAGGAATAAATCTTAATCAATTGTTGGCTGGCACAGAACTGTCACACACAGTAAGTGTAGTTTGTAAAGATAATAGAACTGTATGAACGATCCTACAGTTAACTATTGTCTTTAGGCTGCAAATAAAATGCAAACAAGCTTGACTCCAGAACAAGGAAACAAGTACAGAATTTACAGTTTCAGCTTAGAGATTACTCATTTGAATACAATAGAGAATATGCTGTATGGTTGTAAACACAATTATGAGACTAATAAATAATAATTTGCACTACCCAAATCTTTTTATTTTTTCCTTTTTAAAACAAGAACTATTAAAAACAAACAGAACAGAATGTAATTTGTGCATGTTCTGAGTAAATTTTAACTACTCTGTGATCCCCAAACACATAAAGGTAAACTCACAGCACACTGAACAGCATTAAACTATATGCTTCCATATTAACCAAGCAATTAATTACTGGTGCAATGTGCTGCATTTTACCTTTGTGTGCTTACTCATTCAACATCCTAAATGTTTTCTTCACTATGCATAAGGCATCTCCCCTGTGTGCCCTCAGGACTACATAAACAAAGAGGAGATAAATCAATGGAAATAAATAAATAAATAAAAGGGGGGGGGGCGGGGGGGGGGAGTGGGTCAAAATCATAGAATCATAGAATCATAGAATATCCTGAGTTGGAAGGGACCCTTAAGGATCATCAAGTCCAACTCTTGACAAAATGGAATTAAAAAAAAAAAATGGCCAAGTGGGAAGTGGGTATATCTGCAAAAGGTGTCTTAGTAAACAAATGACAGCCTAGTAAACAAACGACAGAAGACTTTTCCAGGATTTTCTTAGTGTCCACATGCTAAATGACAGCTCCAATACTTCTTTCTGCACGACTTCTTAAAAGGTTTTTAAATCATCCTTTTTTCAATTAAGGGAATGGAAACAAGTACATATTTCCATAGCTGTTAACTGTTTAAAGAATGTACATCTATAAAAGGTTTTAATTTTAAATTTCAGATATTTTGTGTTTGACTTGCTGTTGTGTATACAAGAGCTATTAATTTATCTTTTTGCAAGGCACAGAAAGACATAAGAGTTGATGTAAGAGATAAATAAGAAATAAAACCATTTTTATAGCTACTGTAATCCAAAATGCTTGATTTCATTACAAATCTAAAATTAATTAAAAAAAAAAAAAAAAAAAAAGAATTTGCTCCATACTTATATCTAAAACTGTTACACACTATTGCAAAAAGTGTGATGACAGAAAACATTTCTTGAATTTCTTAGATACTTTATTATTTTAATATGGCAACACAATATATTTTCTCATAGTCAATGTTTGGCTAAAATCAGTATGGCTGATTTTCTCTTATATAAAGAAAGAGCAAAAGGAAGAACAAAAAAATAAAATTTCACAGAAACCTGCTAGCAAATTAACAAGTGGGCAGGTTTATATCTAAATTTGCTTCCATCTTTCCAAATTTCATGTTGATTTTGTATCTTTAACATTAATAGTCTCCAAGATTCTGCAGTTGTCTAACCAATTTATAAGACCTGTTACTTCAAAAAAAATTGAAAAAATTCAAATTGTAACTAAAGACTGTTTCAGGCCAAGTAACTTTAAAAATTTCTTAAAAGCTTCAACATATAGTTTGAAGTAATATACAAATTCTGTGCTAAGAATAATTAACTTCAAATGGAAAGAAAATACATAGTCTTTATACTACTCATTGTGTATATATTGTGGTGTGATTTGCATATCTCTAATGCTTTATTGGAAAGCATTAGTCATATTAGATGCATACTTTCAGTAAATGTTCAAAATATCTCTTTAAAATTTATTTTCTAAACTGTCATTGCTTATCACACAACATAAGTCAGGATATACAACTTGTAGTTGTATATTTGAATACTAATAGTTAAGGTATATTCACAAAATTCTAACTACCTACTTTTTAAGCAGATGATTATTTTTATATAGTTCTGTTCCCTTTTGCATTCATTGAAATCAATGTGAATTTCCTACCATTAACTTCTACTGGCAAGAATGACCTTTTTAGACTACTAAAAATCGTGAGCTTTAAAAACTACAAATATTCAGTTATATACACACACATGCATACACATTTAACGCTTCCAGATGTAAAGGCTCATATTAAAACACATGATAACCAGATTAAGTCACCACTGGAAAAAACATGAGATACAAAGATAAAAATCTCACAGAACATCAGATTTACTGATAGAAAATTAACAATTTATTTTATTGCTATACTGTAAAATAAATAAATAAATAAATAAATCAGCTGTCAGAACCATTCACTCATAAGTAAGATCAACTATTGCATATTAAAATAAAACTTTACTGCAGTAGCTCACACATTCTTAGTTTCTTGTACATATTATTGGACACTATCAGTAACTAATCAGTAAAGGTATTTTACTTCAGAATCTTACAAGAAAAAAAAGAAGCTTCCTCCCACCCCAAGGTGAGATTTACCAAGTGTTATTCAAACTAACATGAAGTAACTCACTGATTCACAAAGTCTTTCAGCTCCCTTAATAAAAAAAAAAAAAAAAAAAAAAAAAAAAGCACAGAAAAAAAAACGTGACATTTTGACTGTCAGAGAAAATATTTCAGGAATGTGTGCTGTGTCTCATATTCTTTGGGAATGGAGACACTTTGCTCATTACAGTCACTATTTTCAGGTCAGAGGTCACTGATGATAATTTTGTTACCTTTAACCTCACTGAGGGCAACTTTAAAACAGTAAGAAAAAAGTATGCAAAAGAGTATTTTGTTGTATTCTGAGTAGAGGGTATTCTGCACCTACAAACCTTCAATGACATAAAATGATATTTTCTGTATATGTTTTATACACATACCCACAGGAATTAAAATCAAAATTTCTGTTTAATATGGACAGGCTAAACATCTCACCACATAACAACAGTATTTTGCTAGGAAAGTGCCTCTTTGAAGACATCTAGATTGTCAGATACATTTAGTATATTGTTCCTTAAGTAGAGAGGCTAAAAGATCAAACTGATGTCAGACTGTACAACAAAGGCAATCCTGAAAACATTCAGCACTTCTACAGTGATGTATCATTTACAAAAAGAATTGGATTCATTAATGCTTCCCTTCCCTTTTAATAAGAAATATATTATTTTCTTACGGTATCTACATTATACTTTTTTTTTTTTTTTTAATTTTAATTGTGTAGTATGGTTGTCTTGCAGAGTAAAGGAGCATCTCTGTCTCCCCAGATAATTTTACCATTTTATAGCACATTGCAGTGGATTATTTTAAAGACATCTTTTCACTAGACCATTCTGACACCAGGCTGCAGCTCACAGATAAGCTTTTGCATTAGCACTCCCCAGATATCAAGCTCTTGCTAAAAGTCAGAGATACAAGAAATACTTACAGCACTTCCAGGTCGCGTAGAGCCCTAAATGCCCCATCTTCAATACAGCTGATCTGGTTGTAATCCAGTTGCCTGTTAAACAGATTAGGAAGGTATTTGTAAAAGAGATGAGCACTGGCAGTGCTGTGTGTGAAGCAAGCCTCCTGAAGGGTCTGCATGGCCAGGCCACACTAGCTGAAATGCTCTTGCAAATACACCCGTATGCTTAAGACTGTCATACACCATGCCGGCCTGGATGCTGCCACAGAAATCTCTTTTTGTTCTGAACTGTCTGCGCAAAACAGCAGCTCCAGGAGAGCTCCAGTAAATAATAACTGCACCTTATATTAAATGCCAAAGGAATGCAATTTCATTACATCAAGAAAAGCTATCCATTAAAAGCTCTCAGCGTCATCTTGCTGAAACAATTTCATTAAGGTAAAGGACGGTAAATCACTTAATGTCACACGCATCCCCTCGGTGACCTAACAGAATCCATTTATCAGAGCAGCCCAGCTGCATGTTAATTCCCTGCGCCCTGGCAGGAGCGAGCGAGGGACCACTTTTAGGGGTGCATTTGCCCCAGATGGGAGGTGTGGGGCTGAGGGTGGGGGTTTACAGTAATTGCCTTCTAGAATGTTTCCCAATGTAGAAATATTAATGTTCAAGGTATTTACATACCCAGTTAGCTATATCCTTTAATTCTGCTCCAAATGAAACTAGCATTTCTGCTGCAAGCCTCAGTGTGTGATTTTCTGCATAGTTTGTTCTCTCTGCAATTGTATGCAGATAGGATGTTGCCACAGAGCACTTGAATTCTGGACGTAAAACTCAGCAATCCAACCCATACATTATTAATCTTTAAGTATTAAGTTATGAAAAATTTACATTCATTTCTCTGAAGAATACTATTACTTTTTCATTTCATAACATTGATACAGTACATATTGCACAATTTTAAAAAGTCTGCTGAAATTAACCACCGTGCAAATACAAAATCCCAATTTCCCTTGTTATAAGCTTCTTCTATAAATATTGCCTATAAATATAATTCCTATAAATATGCATTTTGAGGCACAACTTGCAAGGAAATACAATCTCACTTTAAACAACCAGATCTTCAAGCCCGACACTTGTCAGTATCAGATAAGATGTATGAGTAAATATGTGTGAACATTGCTAAGAAAATGAACAAAATACAAATGAACTCTGCCCTCTCTGTCTGCAATTATAGATTAGCTACCAGGGCTAATGAAGCTTTTACTAAAGCATTTTCTGTGATTCTTCTGAATCTCTGATAACCTTTTACTTTATTAATAAATCATCACACCCACTGTTGAGTGTGAAGTCCAACTTTTATAAAGTTCTTATAGTTTCATCGATATTTTTCATCTGAATTACTACTATGTAGGAATAAAATATTATCATAACTATAGCGGTGTCTGTGTTTCTTTGTACTGAAAGCTATACTGAAATGCAAACTATAATTTCCTGAATATGATCTTTAATCATTTTGGTGCAATGTTACAGCACCAGTGCTGCAGTGTTGGAATATTAAAGCCTACTTTCTCAGGCTCTTTTCATTTTTACTAATTAATTTCATTTAACAATTAAGTTAATAGCCTTTTTATTTTAAAGAGGTAAAATATATATACAGTACAGTTCTTTAACCTCTTGAACAATTTATCAAAGCTATTTAAATTAGTACAATGGCATGAAATGCTACCCTTGACACGATACAAAAGAGAAATTGTTTCCAGACAAATTGGAAAAATCTTTTAATGCCATCGAATTTGCCTAATGCAGTCTGCAGGTTAATCTGTAAAAGGGTGAGCTGTATGTTTGCCCATATCTTATTATCCTTAGCTGTCAATGTATAAATCAGTGCTGACACAGCTTCTTCTAAATCATCCATATTATACACAAAGGAAAATCTTTTAACAGTAGAGTAAGCACTTGAGCAAATCTTGTCCTACACAAACTGAAAGGCAGATTTCTTCCACTGGACTGGCAGCAGTTGTGGTGCACCTGGAAACCTTTGGATGTCTTCCTTTAGTGAATCACCATTACCACTATGTTAGTGAATGGTGAGTTGTTTTCATTTAAATTTTCTTACCAGAAAGATTACTTTGTTTTTACTGAATTGGTTTAGGTTTGGGGGGAAGGGAGTTTTATGGATGGGGGAGGACAAATATTTCCTGTGTTTCTAAATTATCATTGAAAAATACTACTTTTTTCATGTTTTAGATGGTCTTCCACCATGATACATACATAAAAAAAAAAATACTATGAACAATTGGCATAACATTTTTTTTAAGCTATGAAAAGTAGCTTTGACTTTGAAGACTGTGTGTATGGCTTGAATAGTAACTTAGTAACTATCTGTTAAGGTAAAGATATATACTGCATATATAACGCAAACAAAATGTTAGACAAATGTTAGACATAATCAGTGTATCATTAATGTATAATTTCTCTCTAATGGACATACTGAAGCAGTCTGAATATTTGGGGTAAGGCTGTCTCCTGAGAGCAAAATGCGTGAGCACTGTGGCTTCAGACATAAGCAAGAGAGCAAAAAAGTACATGTCTCAAATTTAAATGTTTTATCATTTATTTTTTTTTAGCACGATGACTTTCAAAACCATATATTAAAATAACGCTATGTGCTAATAAAAGCTTTTCTCTCCACTAAGTTATTGACTATACAAATAATACTAACTTAATTTTAGAGCATGTTTTTTGGTTTTCATTTTTTTTTTTTCCATGAGAATTTCTTTTGTTCTTTACACATGATTGAAATGCCCTGAAAAACAGAAGCTGACCAGACATGGACCAGCACATATACCCATGGCCCATCTTCATCCTACCCCACTCCCCAGTCTCTCTTCATGTTTTTTTTTCCCCCACCATCTCTACAATGGGTCTTTTCTATGTGGGACCACTTCCTCTCTTCGAAAAGTTGCTCTGTTCCTCTACTTTTCTCCCTCCAACTTTCCACATAGTAGCTAATTATGTTGGGCAATGTGGTTCCTGGAAAGCTCATAAAATGCCAAGCAACAGCTGCTATACTCAAAATATTTCAGATGTCACAGAGAATTAATTATTTTTTGTACTTTCAGCATTACCCAGGTATTTCATATACTTACTATCTACTGCTATTTAAAATGTTACTGTTCATGGGTAGCAAAGACCATTCAACTGATAAAAAAATGTGTTTCTTAAAATATTGTTTACTTATTGGTTTTGCTGATACATCTTACCTTTCTTTTTTCTGTATTTTTTTTTAAATTTTTAGCATATGTTGTCTACCAGATGACAAATAAATAATGATAATTAAAAAAAACCCTTATGTCACAAGAAGAGTATTTCATGACTAACAGAATACGTAGCATACATTTGAAAACTTCTATTCTCATACAGAAAAAAAATAATTAATTTGTATCTGACTGACAGAGAAAACATTTTTTCCTCATGGAGGCTGAGTTTAAAGTTACAACATTTTCAGTCTATGTCTACTTTACTCTCCTGCTCTTCAGCACTTGAGGACACACTGTGGTCCAAGGCAAGAAAGGCACCATGCAGATTTAGCTTCTTTTTTGCTCACAAATAATTATATTCTACTAATGGATCAACTTAATGGTAAACATATTTAAGAAGTCATCAGCAAGAGTCAGAAACTTTTCTAGATCCCTGCTGTGTCTTCCTCAACAGTAAACATTTAGAAAAAGTTTCTAGTTTTAGCACACTGTATGCTGTACTTCATATATATATATATATATATATATATATATATATATATATATATATTTTTTTTTTTTTTTTCCTTGGGAAAAGAACAGAGTGCAGAATATTTATCATTGCAATAGAATTTTTGGAAACAGTCACTATTTTAATTTTTCCCTGTATTTTTTATAACAAAACTGGGTTATGCTTTCCTATTTCTCAATTCCCCTCTCAATTTCACTTTCAAGAGGGATCAATAATTTCAGAGGTATTAGCTGAGAAAGATGTAACATAATTGTGCAAAAATTTATTCTAAGTCTTTAATCAAACTTCAGAAAACTGTTTGTACCCTGTGTCTGTTTATTTCTATTATTCAGAGGTAAAGTATTTTTATCTACATGCACTTGCTAATGTAGTTCATTTTGTTCTATCCTAATACGTCTTGTAAAACATTTTGAATGCATAATATTCTAATATACATTATATACCAAATATATACTTTTTCTTTTAACCCAAAATTAATAAGCAAAGCTTACAAAAAACAAACAAACAAAAAACTCTAAATTAGGCATACATACTGAATAAACTATAAGAAAAAGGAGAAAAGATTTATAGATCCATCCTCTCAAAATTACTGAGCACTTCATTTATCTAAATCCACAAATACTCTCCAGGAAGAAAATGAAAAATAAAATAATAATGATAACAAGGAGAAATGGAAGACTTGTGTGAAAAGAAGCAAAACCACATAATGAAACATCTGTAATTAATGTAATGCAAAGATATTATGACATAAGTATGACTTCACAGAAATTATTTAATTTAGCCAGTTAGATGGCAAACAGCCTCAAGACTGTTACAAATGGGGGAGCAAATAGGTTCCTATTCTAGTGTGGAACACAGGGTAAGCACATATCACATGAAAGTTGTTAGAACGGTTTATTTAAATAATAATTATAGAATCTTTACTTGTAGAGCCATTTCTAGTTAGTTGCTCTACAAAAAAAAAAAAAAAAAAAAAAAAAAAAAGTCCTTGCAAGTCTCCTCTCAGCGTGAATATGTTTAGTAAAGCAAAGGCAGTCTTGCTTTCCAAAGTAGTGGAGATGTGTAAAGGCCTAAAGGCTCCCGAGAGTTCAGTCAAGTTCTGTGTGTATCTTAGAAGGTCAATAGAAGCATAAACTAATTTTCTCCAAGATTTAAGTCCTCAAACAGAATTTGCATTATTCTCAGGATTGTTTTATTCACTTATGTACTGTTATACAAATAAATACCAATTTTGGACAGATTTTTAAATTTTAACCACTTCAGACTTTTCATTGGTGTTTCAAGTGCCAGAAGAACACTTGCAAGAAAGTTTTCAATATGCTTTCAGAGAATTCTGATTTGAAACTCACCTTCAAAGCCTGATTTAAAAACACAATTAACAATGCATAAGTGATTTGTTTGTGACTAAAAGGAAACATTTTTCAGCAGGCTAATTTTTAGGTAAGTAGTCTTAATAATAGCATTTGGCTCCTGTGTTGAAATGGTCTTTTATTGAAACAGTCAGAAAGAAAACATTTTTGCCTCAAGATTATAAATTCTCTGATCTATTTGGCAACAACAGTTTTAGGCATCACTGGAAAAGTTTACCTATGCTTTCTGTTAGTCCTGCAGAGAATTTTTTTGACTTTACCAAAAATCTTAAACATGCATGGAATATATTAATATACAGTGAAAATTCTTCTTGATGTGTACCTGCAATATGGGTAGCTGTACAGACAAGTATTTGAATTAAGTTTCTGACTAGTAGTAGGGGTTAGAAATACGTCGATTCTAAATTATTATAGCATTTGGATTAGCACTTGTGCAGATGAGCAGACATACACTTTCAGTTGCAGTGGAATTTTGTGCATAATCTAAGAAGAAACCAGTAAGAGAACACCTCCAGCAGGACTCTCAGCAGGCCTTCAACTGTTAATAAAATTGAACTTCAAGAAGTCTAGTCATTGCCAATCAAGATAATTACAAAATTCAGTTATGCCTTTAGTGACAAGGCTAACTTTAAATATTTCACAATAGGCCCAAAAAGGCCTTGGAGAAACAGCAAGTATCATAATATTATTGAAGATTTTGGACAAAGATGTCACCTCAAAGATGAGGTGACAGCCATAGTATCCAACAGCATCCCTATGATCCACCACCATCATTACCTACATCATGACTGTCCGCTTCCCCTTTCTTTTCTGACCCAGGAGCCACTGTCCCCATAAGCTCTTTCTTTATGTTCTTTTACAGGGGGTAGAAGAACACAGTCCCTCTTTAGCAGCCTTTGCTGGAACAAAAATTCTCAAGAGGACACAACTGTCCCCAGTTGCTGGAAAAAAAAATGGAACCAAATGGACACAAAGACACTGAAAAACAGAGTAGTCTAAGATGAGACAAGACTAGGACAAGAAAAACAGGACACAATATACTGGCATGGAGATATGATCAAAGTGTTGCCTGTTCTTGGTATTATTTTGACATCGCGTATATTTACTATCACAATTCTGCCATAAGTACTGTATCACCATCATCATTAATGTGTATATTAAAAACATGTATTTAATTTCTAATTTATATGATAATTTCAACATATTAAAACAAACTAACAAAGAAACAAACACAGAAGGTTTCGCTGCATTCTCTGAAGTGGAAAACCTAACTTCCTGATGCAAATTTCTCTCCCAGAAGCACCAAGTCAGGAGCAGCTTTTTGAATTATACTTTTAGAATTTGAACAATCAATACTGGATACTGTGTTTTTAGTCAGAGAAAACTGTAGAAACTAAGATTCCCTCATTTGTTGGCATGTTTTTTGAAGAACTTGACTCATTAGCAACAATGGTGCTGCAGCTGTGAGAGTGAAGTCAGGGTGATGAGGGAAGTGATCCTCCCTATCTGTTTCTCATTTAGGAGATCACACCTCAGTACTGTGTCTGGTCTCAGCTTCAGCCTCCCCAGCAGAAGATGGACACTGGGTGAGTCTGACCAGGGCCACCAAGGTGATGTCTGAGGAGAGTCTGCAAGAGCTGTACCTGTTCAGCCTTAAGAAGAAAGGGCAAACGCAAGGTGAAGGAGGATGGGATCTTATAGCCTATAAGTGCCTAATGGGAGGGCACAGTTAGTATGTTTGTGGAGACTGACTTTATTGTTCTCGCTGTTCTTAACTATGATGGTGGGGCATGTCACTGGGGCTGTAATTCCTCAGAATGCCTTTCTCTATTTGTTTATCTTCTACAGAATCTATCCTGTAAATATTAAGATGCCCGTAAAGGAAATATATCCACATTTCATGGGAACTGGGCAGCTTCTTCTAAGAATCATCAAGAGGACTCTAGAATGAACATATTAGCAGGAAATCAAAAGATCCTAGTGGTATCATCAACTTTAAAGGAATCAATTTCCTTCAGATAATCTGAGTTAACATCTAATTCCTTTTGTTCTGTGAAGACTAGGACAGCATTCTTTGGCAACCACGGAATCTTTCCCAAAATGTTCCAACAAGGGGGGAAATATTTAGGGGAAGTGAAAGAAAGCTGAATGTCCATTTAGCAAAATAAAATATATAACCACTTCAATTTCTGTGAGCTTTAACTGTCTTTGAAATTGCTTACTAGAATTAATGTTTGGTTTGTTTGTCATGCATTGCGTTAAAAAAAAAAAAAAAAAAGCCCCTTCAATTTATATCCTAATTAATCTAACGTTAGACAAAGCAAAACTTGAGTTTACAGTGTTCTAATGCAGGTTTATTTGCTCCTTTTATTTCCACCTCTCTTCCACAAGCTTAGTTAGTATCTTTAACAGTATGCTTAACTACTAGGCAATTACAGAAGAAACAGTGAAATTAGAACAAATAATGAATTCTGTTTATGACAGTTCTCAGTAATATAGATATGTAGTTTCAGGACTTAAGTATAATCATTCCATAGATGCTATATTATTTCATTTCATGGTTTTCTTTGTTTGCAAAGTGATGCTTTCTACATCCATCACTCATCTATTGTCTCCTTACTTTTCTTGGACAATGAAATAAAAAAGTACAATTCTTACAATCACTGTTCTCTAAGTATAATATAAAAACCTAGGCTAGGGTTCACATCCCTCTTTCTCTTGACTAAGCTTGTGGAAATGCACAAATACCATTCATTTTCTGAATATGTGACCTAGTTACACAAATGATGTGCTAGACTCCATGTGGCTCACCCCAGGAACTCATGTTTCATTCTGATGCACCTATACCTCACACAACACTAGGTGTATGACCAAGAATATAGAGGGATGTGTTTCTTAGAGGTTTCAACTGATCATAAGTATTTCAGATTATATGTTTGTTTGTTTATTTATTTATTTATTTTCTGGGATCACCAATAAAGGATATTTCTGTAGTTTTCCTGCTGTCACAAAACTATAAACTATATGCCACATATCAGATTTGGACTTTGTAGCAATGCTACAGCCTTTATGTGAGTTTTGTTTGAATTCTCTTCCAAAACAGAAAGGCTTTAAAGAGCAGATCTACTGTTTTATGCACATTTTAGACATAATTCAGTTTCCTTACCATGAAAATATACACCAAGATATAAATACTATCTTAGCTAAAGGTTAGCATCCCAACTCATTTTCTGACTGGAGCTATCTCACTATATATAAGTATACTTATTATACTCTAAAATACTGCATTGCCATGAGAAAATTCTCAATGATGCTTTTATTTTTACTACCAAAGTTTCTTTCTTTAGCTGTATCAATTTTCAAATATAACAGAACATACACAAAAAAGTAGGCTTCTCCTTGTAGCCAATCCTCTCTTAACCCATGAATAATGCTGGCACCAGTTCTGAGTAGAAACTCGTAAAACATCATTTAAACAAAGTAACAAAACTACTTTGAACTGTGCTTACATGTTTTTAAGCATATTTGAACATAACAGATTTTCCAGTGAGATGGGGTAGGACTTTATTGTAGGGAAAGACAGTATCACAAATGTGTTTAAATTAAAAAACAAAAATACAACATATTTTTGTAGTTGTATTATAATATCTTATTAATTAAACATATTATCTTGTAGTTGTATTATAATCATGGAGCACTACATTTTCAAAGTTTAACTACAAAAGAATGTGTGTCCTCTGTTTTTGTTGGTTGCTTACAAGTGACGAGCCCCCAACTTACAGTTGCAGTTATAGCTTCTGGATGGATGACCTTAGGTTTCCTACTATGGAAGTTCATCACAGTCTCCAGGCCATTCAGCTCATTCAGTCCACTAAACTGACTCACTACTCTAAACACAAAGTCAAAAAGTCACTGCTTTCTTTTTTCTTGAAACTCTTGAAACATGTTCTCTCATTTGGAAGTCCTGAGAATTCAGAACTTGCCCATGAACTTCAGGGTCAGTATCTCCAGGAAAGCTAGAACCTAGCTTTCAGAAAACAGTTCCTTTGCCACAAAAGAAAACTGTGTAAGAAAAGTAATTACACAAGTAATAATAATAATAATAATAATAGAGACTAAAACTAGATAATAGCTTGATTTTTCTTTCTCTTATCCAAGTGAACAAAAGGCAAACTCCTAGACCAGGACAATTTTTTTTTTCTTCATGTGGAACAATGAAATGTTTAAACTAACCTGACATTCAAATATGAACTTCAGGTTAGGTTAAACAAATACTTACAATGCCTAGTTGTATTCAACTCAATTTCAATGTTTAAATTTTCATATTGGGTAATTTTAGTATGCTTAAGATGCATTAAAACATTTTGCCACCACAAGTGATATCTGTTGGTTTTACACAGAGATTCCATAAGCAGCTATAAAAGTATTTGGTAAAAAGATATCTGATAGAACAAAAGGACACTGTATTGACAAAGCATTATAAACAGAATGCATAAGAGAAGGAGGAAAATACTTACAGATTTTTTATGTCTACTGCCCCACGGAATGCCTTCCTTGGTATAGCTTGAATCTGATTTTCACTAAGATCACTAACAAAAAAAAATAAAAATTGAAACTTAAAATCTGCCATATATATTTTTTCTGCATGTAACAACAGCAACAAAAAGTAGGAAAATAATTTTAGCCATTACAGTTCAATCAATGCTTCTGATGAAGCTTATTTTATTACTTTAACTGATTTGTAATTGAAGAAAAAGCAGCAGCAGTAATACTCAAATTAGTTTATCCTTGTTGTACTAGATGGCTTCCTTACAAAGCAACAGTGAATATGCCAAAGAAAAAGTAGAAGCATTATATGATTTAACAATGAAGGCCAAACTGATTTCATTTTTAACTGATTGATTTCAATTTTCAACCCATTTCAAACACATGACATGTCCAATGTTCAGTTTTATGCATGGAAAAAAACATGCAAAAATAAGTAGCAGTAAGCTCTTGAGAAACAACAGCTATCAAACTGTTTAAATGTTTCAGATAAATATATTTTAGAATTTTGTTTCAAAATGCCAAGAACCATATATTTTAAAAATCATCTAGCAGCAGATAGAGAAGCACCATTGATGCTCTCCCAACCCTACCCCCAAAACCAAACAAAAAATCCTGCAACCAGCTTTATCAGGCTATCTGAAACTAGTATCTTTTCCAAAATGTTTTATTAAAATTCTTATTCATTTTTTTTCCATCAATATATATATATATATATACACACACACACAACCCTTTTTCCAAATTTTAGAAATATTTTTGTCTTTACCAGTTCCATATTAGAAACAAAATCTACAAAACTGAAGTAAAAACAAAACAAAACAAACAAACAAAAAGGAGAAAAAAAGAAAAAAAGTAGAATTCAGGGCTTTTCACTTATGGTGCAAGTGCTTATACCCCATTAAGAGTAGTTCAGTGCAACAGGATATGATCAACAGATTAAAGTATCTATATAAATTACTATATAAGTCATTGCTATATAAATTTCATATAGCATTGTATATAGTTTTGGAGGCTGTCAGATATGTGTATATCTACGGAAAATATGGAGAACACAAGAAGAGGCTTGCTTGAGTATCTGAATAGAATTCTGAAACAAATCTGATGCACATAGGTCGTGTCTGTGTGTTGGGTCTGTCTAGGATTTTAAGTCATTTTAAGATAATTTTTCTTGTGGCTGGCTAGATTTCATTTTGCTAAAATCAAAGCAGGAGCTTCATTCCACAAGCACACCAAGTACTCCAAATCACAATCTACATGCACTCCAGTCCCTAACAGTAATGTTTTTCAATGTCTTGTTTTCTAGAGACAACTTTTAGATGACTTAGAAGAGAGCTTTTAGGGGAAACATTGCAAAACAGTGCACAGAAATAAGACATGTAGCTGAGCTGAAATGATCAAGAAGGAATCGTTAGTTATAATTATACAGTCATGCTTTTAACATATTCTTTCCCTAAAATGTAATCTAGAATGAGCTCAGATTTCTAGTTGTTAGGAATCACTCCTGAAGATCTCTTTCAGATTTATGAACTCAAAAAATAGTTTGAGGACTTTATAAAAACCCACACTGCCTGACTTTAGTAAAATTTATGTAACATAATCCTTTTGAAAATAATTCTACCTACATGACAGCAATTTTATTTTATCCAAGTCATTGTCAGTTTTATTTACTAAATCTTTCATACCTTCAGCAACACTGTATACTGTACTGCAATACCTTGCAAAGTATATTTAAAACTAGACCAGATTTAGCTATTATTAACAGTGTGTGAAAAACAAGAGAATCTGTGAGCTGTGATTTAATTTTCAAGCCACCTAAGTAAGCTTGAAATAGGATATGACTGCATTTGCTCTGACAATAAATTCAATAGCAATGAGTGAAAGAGCAGCCTTCAGCATTTATGGTAACATGATTTAACAACCTACTTCCTTCAAAAAATTCTATTACAAATATAAACAGCAAATATCTTTACACTTACATACATACATACAGCAAATATACTTACATACAGCATATATATTTACACTTCTCTTTAATTAACTAATACATTTTACCAATATAGAAATTGTGTATAAAGTGGTTAACAATACAGATTTTTATCACGATCGATGATTACTTTATAATACAGATATATGTACATATCTGTGTAAACCACTGCCATATTCATAAATATATGCTGCAGGAGGTAATGGGTAATGATGCATTACACTTTTTATGATAGTTAATAGATTATCATCATTCACCATTTTTTAGAATTAAAAAGTGGAAGATGAGCAAAATTGAGACAATACATAAACTATTTTAAAAAACTAATAAAAATATAAATGGTCAGAATCTTTCTTTCTTTGGCTAAATACAAATCTTAGAGCAAGTGCAAGGACTTAAAAAGTAACAGGTATTAACAACCCAGGTTCCTTGATAACCCATACACTGAGATGTGTGTATATACACGTGTACACACATGTGAAAGAGCCAGCTGGATCCATGCAGTCAGCATTATTTACATGTAGCACAGGCTCATGCAGACTAAAGTGCAGTATTCTCTGCTAATTTTAGCACATCTGAAATATAAATTGCATCATTGCAAAGGTTCTCTAACTTTCTGTAAGAGGCACTGTTTAAAGCATCCCTCTAAATGCGGATAGCTAAGTAAGGTTGGCAAAAGTCTTTTCCAGGAATTTTTTTTTTATTATTTTTTTTTGCAGTGCATCTGCTGGCTTGTGAAATATTCTCATAATTGTTTAAGTAACAGAAGTTACTAAATAATTTTTTCATTGCAAAATTCCACCTCTCTTTTAAAGAAAATACAATTTTCAACATAAAATCTATACCTATTTGTAATAGGCAAGCTTTTAGTAATTATTTATTGATTGCTTAAAGTTTTCATCTGCTCATTCTAAAGAGGTTTCCTTATAAAAACCGTGAGTTAAACAAACATTTAACTTTTTATTCTTGCATAAACTACACCTACACTTCACACTGCAGACCAAGGACTCAGTAACCAGTTACTGTTTATTTATTTATTTATTTTATGATGTTTTAACTCATTCCACTGCAATTCTTAGATTGCTAACAAAACAAAACAAAACAAAAGCCACAAGCAGGACAAAGTGGGAATGGGGAAAAAAAAAATATTTTGTAGATAAAGCCAGACAGTTTTGCAGGTCATTCTGTTACAGTTACATTGCAGCCTATGTTTTGCAATAAAAACGCAAACCTCCTCCTTTTCAGCCCGCTGGGCATTATTTTCCTGCACTAACAACTGTGTTAGCTCCCTTCATTTCTCATTTCAAAAAGAGACAGCATTTGATTATGTCTGTACACTCAGTATCATTTATGATGACACTTGGAAACCCTAAAATAAAATGGGCTCTATGAATTTAAACAAAATTTAAGCCATTGAAGAACAGAGCATCCTGCTTTTACAAGAACAAATCTGTTTTTCTGAGAGGCGTGAACCTGCCTTCATATTTGAAACCAACAATCTGACCAAGATACTGTCATTAGAAGAAATTAGTCTTTGTAATTACAACAGTCCAAGACTTCACACAGAAAAAAAAAAAATAGTGTATCTGTGGAATAGCAGAATTGATTCAAAATATATTGTATAAAACTAGAGTGAAAAAGCCAAGAATATCCTACAGAGTTTTTGAAAGAAAGCACAATGACATAACACATTTTATCAAATTCATCTTAACACAGATCCTAGTTGTCCTACGGGCCTCTTTCAATTAATTGTTCTCAACTCTGTTAAGTCACTTCTAGAGAGATACATTCCAAATTATTAAGTCTGAAGTGGAGCATTTTAGCCATTGACCCTTTCAGAAAATTACTGAGTGCAACTTCGAGGGCTTCCATCATGTCATCTGCTGGCTTGCGTGGAGCCCTCAATCACCCAGCCTTCAATGTACTGCCCTGCTCATATATGAGCAAAAAAGTTTTCAGGGCCAGAACAGTTATATATAACTTCAGTATCTTTTAGTGTGGAATGTCCTTAAAGATTACTCTCAGGCTAGTTTCATGAAGCCAAAAGGTGACAAAGAGGTCTGAACTTTTGCCCAGCTGTATTGATTCTCCAGAAAGCTTGCTTACATTTTTGTTTTTCTGCACAGAAGGTCAGGTGTATATTTCTAAGTCAGAGACTAAATATGTTGCACCTAAATGACATTACTAAAATAATTTACTTAAATAAATAAATAAATAAAACCCAAGTGATAAAAGCACATACACATGCAATAGTGTCTCTCAGATCAGTAATGAAGGAAACTCAGGGATTATTACACTTACAGAAAATATAATTTCGTTTAAATTGCACATACCTCAGCTTTTAAACCTGTTTCCAAAGATTAAGGATTTCAATCTGATATTTGCAATGGCACAACAGTAGAATCTGACTAATTTGAAATTATGACAGATAATTAAATAATTATGCCAAATCTCTCTTTTTCAAAATCTGACAAAATACAAAAAAAAAAAATAAAAATTAAAATGATAATAATAAGCCTATTACCTCCAGCTTCCACAAAAAAAAAAAAAAAAAAAAAAAAAAAAAAAAAAAAATCAGCTTCATTTTTATGTATTTGGTTAATTTTTTAATTATTATTATTTATTTTTTTTTCCCGTGGAATACATTAGTAAACATGATACATAATGCTTTGATGAAATAGCAGAAAGACTTTGTAAAAACCTTGTTACTACTGAATCCTTTCTAAGAAACAGGATGGAAATAATATATTTCTATTTATCATATTTACTGGTTAGTAGGTAGAAGTATATCAGGGGAAAAAAAATAGAATCCTGTTAACATTTGAAATTTGTAACAATATAACATTGGTATGAATGTCACATACACATGAATCTCTTCTCACAGAAAAACTAGAAAAGTTATATATGCTATTGTTTCTTTATCTGAGGATAAAGCCCTCAGATAACCTGATATTAATGAGCCTGATAGAGTGCTTCAGCTCTTAAAAAATGCAGACAGTACTGCATTGCAGCTATTTTATTACTCACCATGTATAGTTCCCAGTTGAATATCCCATTCAACCTTAAAAGGAATGCTAAATTTTTAATCATATAAATTGAAACACCATGTATAATATCTATATCACGCACTGTGAAGGTATCACAGTTTTCTTATGTGGCTAAAACCATTGTTCGTTCTAAAACAATAAATCTTTTCAAGATGGCAAACCTGCTTGTAAATTTAATTACTTGTAATTTTATTTTCCTCTACGGTTTAACCTCCCTCAGTGTCTGACCAGGGATATCATAAATCTATACTGCCATTCTCTACTTTGTAAAAATACTGAGTACTGGGAATGAGTAATGTGTCTTGATTTTTTAAAGGAAAAGGCAGAAACATTGAGTCAAACAAAGTATTGAATACTTATCAGTTTATTTATGTTGGTTCATAAAAACAGTTCAAAAGGTCAGATTGTTCCATGATCAAGGACCTGAATAATTATTTAACTATTTCTGAAACAAATAAAGTAAACCTTGCTTAGTACTCCTCTCTTACTGGAAAAGAATATTTTCAACAATAGCTAATTATGTTCTGCATGAAACCCCACACAGGGCAGCAAACAGTCTCACATAATAAGACTACAGAGAAAAGAAAGAGCAAAGAATGAACAGAATGAGAATTGTTGTAAATTATTTAACTGAAAATCAAATATATGAGTTTGGATTTGGAGACTTTCACTTGCAATACAAAGATCGTGGTAAAACAAACAAACAAACAAACATGCATTTTGGCAGACATTTAACAGCTTTTCTTATGAACATAACTGTCAATTATAGTTTACCCTGAAATAAAACTAAATAACTGAACAACTCATTTATGAATATCAAATGGTTCATTCAATTTCAGTTGCTTTTACTGTGATTTGCTTCTTCCAGCTTATGATCCAGTGTCCCCACAATATCTTTCTATCTGTGTATACCTTAAAAAGTACAGAGATTCAGGTGGGGAAAAAACAGACACTACTTGTTCATTAAGCAATTCTTTTCAAACGGAGCATGTGAAACATATCAACATAGGATGCTCACTGATGAGCACCATTAAGATGATCATTAAGATATCTATAAGGACTTGCATGGCCTGAGACACTTTTCCAGCAATAGTGTCCTTAATGGGGCATCCCATCTAAAATATCTAATATACTCCAGAGCTAGGCCCAGGTTTGCACAAGCCCCTATTTATTCCCCTGGTTTTGATGTTAAGGAAAGAAGTAATCAGCCTCACTGGGAGGCACCAGAAGGAAAACCTAAGCTCCTGAAGGAAAGCAATAACATATTGTGACATGACAGCAGAGTAGAAGTGAGCCACAGCCACATGTTCCAATTGTGTCTTGAGAAATGGATGGAGAAATTATTTTATATTATCATTAAACTTTGAAAAAACTCTCACATCCAAAATAAATTTATTCTGAGGACCTTGAGAGAATGCTGACAACAGCCTGCATTTGCAAAAGCTACTGTAGCAGTGGGTTTTTACAATGTGAAGAGGACAGACTGAAAAGGCAAGGTAATTTTTCTTCTGTTTTGCTGGATCTCTGATTTGGATTTCACTCCTAAAATGTCAAACAGTTTTCTGTTTTCTAAATTTGAAATACAAATATGTATTTCTCTTCCATATTAGATGGCTTGTGCTATGATGGAAAACTTTTGATCAGATTTTCTCTTCACTCCTCTTATGAACCTTCATTTATTGTCACACTATCAGGAAAACTGTATTCCTCAACTGCAAGGTTTCAGCATGACCAGAACTTTAAGACCTTTTCTGAATGCTACAGAGGCATGTTTCAGCAACCTCCAGTTTTAGTGTACTAGGAAGCTTAAAAATTATTTTCAGAACTTCATAGAGGAAATCAAACCAATCAAATCAATCAAACAAATCTTCAGCAATAGAGATGCTGCTGAAGTATTACTTTATGGTCTAAATGCAGGGAAAGCATCATGCAGAGACAGTTCCTCTGTAAGTAAAATCTCAGGTGAACTGAACCTACTAAAGCCTGTTTGGAATTCAAATTTCCATGATGGTAGAAATATACCACAGCATAGCATGAGCTTACTAAACAAACACAAATGTTTTAATCTCTAACTCAACACTTTTTATCTCATATTCAGCAAATATATTAATATACCAAAACAAGTAAGTACATTTCCTATCAGCCAAATGGGGCTTATCCCTTTAATTGTTACAATACTGATGTATGTTAGGCTTTATAGAGTTACTGTATTACAAATTGCAGTACTCTATCATTTATTTATGAAGATAATTTTATACCTAAATGGGTTCTCATGTCCTTCTATCAAGGCCTGGCTTTTTGGCAGGTCTACAAATCAATTAAGACAAACAAAATAAAGAAATGTTTAAAAATTATATGCTTAACAATTCAGTCTAATATCTTGCTGTTAAAAAAAAAAAATACCAAAAACCTGCTGCAGCATTTTTGACTATGAAATAAACAACTTAGTCTCATATTTATTAAATTATTTTTGTTTCTACTCCTCAGTAAAGCATCCAGTGCAGCTATTCCTCTTGATAATTATGATACAAAAGGAGTCCAATACTATCAGCAGTAGCCAATATGTATCTAGGTGAATATTTATCTCCTTGTGATGACCAGAAACCTGAATTATAAATTCTAGCATTAGTTCTGTAAATCATTACCTCTAGTCATATCATTTCCACCTGATTCCCAGATGAGAAATGATATTTCAGATCTGAGAAAGGTACTATTAACCTTCTTTTACAGATGGTGAAGCCAATGTAGTATGTTATCAGTAGCAGTATGCATCAGTGCTATGCTGAGGAGCACAAAGCAGATGAGAAGAATTTAGATGACAGAACTGCAGGTTCTCTCTGCATTGTGTACTAATTTGCATTTGCTCTGTAGACTCCCCAGAGACCCAGATGCTGTAAACAGTAGACACAATCTATTCCCACGCTAAAGCAGGATCACTCCCTATGCCACAGTGTGCTACACTGTCCAGCTGAATATTTCATATTGCTCAACATAGGGCAATCACCACTGTAATATGGGCAGAATGATTTGAGTCACTGCAGTTCTCATGGTAAGGAACAAGACTTCCTCTTTTCTAAGAATAGTCAGATTAGGTTTCCCTGCTCACTTTGATCTCTCGTTTTTTAATGATATCACTGAAGTTCCTTTAATTCTTAATGCTTCAGGGTTTTTTAACATCTGTTATCCATTTATAAATCTATAATTGAATTAAAAAGTGCTTATTGTAGCTATTTGTATGCTATCATTTGTATTCCTTATGCAGCAGATATTTTTATCTGTTTTTTCTACTTATTTATTTAAAGCATTGATACAAGTCATTTATGCATACAGCATAGAATATACAGCAAAAGGAAACAACAACAACAAAAACTAATGAGCTACACTAGAAGTACTGATAGCCTGCTAACTCCAGTTTATAAGTACCTTCAACCTTAAGTTTTAGGACAAGTCATCAAAAATGGATTTGAGAAACAGGCTGACTCCACATACCTATCCAATACAATATGATATTGACTTGTTTATAATTTTGCATATTACTAATTGGTAATTTCCCCAGAATAGCACAGAGTCCATGTAACAGGCCTCCTTACTATTTAATAGGATCATATTTTGGGTTTAGAAAAAATGAAAGCCTCCTATTGCAGTCTTGGCATGGATGTTAATCTATAGGCCACAGAATCAATTCTACTGTACAGTGCCTCCAAAAGTGCACTTAAATCAATCTGTATATTCTGGTACCATTTGAAAATAATTGCTCATGGAGATTCACTATTTATTCTTTATTGTGCTAGAGTGTCCTAGTGTGACAAATGCTTATTGTAAAATAAAATAGGAGTATTAGGACCACACATGTATTTCACTGGAGTCTTAGAAAATTATTTTTGAAAAGGCAAGTAGTCTTTATTAGTCTGCTCCACTAAATTAATATATAATTCTCTTTGTTTAGGACTTTAAAAAATAGAAATAATTACATGTTTTAGCTCTTAAAGAGGAACAGACCACCCACAATTTCCAAGAGCGAGCATTGTAATGGTACTTCAAATTTGGCTTTAGTATAACCCTTTTGATAACCCTTTTGAAAGAAAAACTTGAAGCCCTTTAAGAACACCCCCACCAAAAAAAAAAAAAAAAAAAGAGAGAGAGAGAAAAACTCACTGATTCTTTATCTCCCATAAGCTCTCAAATTGGTCAAGCTGAAGAAAGGTACTAAGCCACAACTACTGATTGCCTCTTGTCCTGAATTTCTGTCAGTCCAGTTCCCCTACTGATGCCTGATACAGCAGCATTAGCTGTGAAGTGTGAGGGATCCTACAGCCCTACCTGGAGTTTGCATAGTGAGAGGTGACTTTTCTATGGGAGTTTATCTTGCATTTAACATCTCAAAGTTACAGTTTAGTCCAGCCAATAACTTCTAAAGCACATATATGTTTTGTTCCTGCATATTTTTCTCCTTTTTACTTACCCAGGTTGTAATTAAATACAAAATAAAAACTTATATTAACTCTTATGTGCTATTATTTAAGACCACAAAAGACCATTTCTTCGTAAGGAAAGAGTGAAGATTCTGCTATTTTAATTCCATCAGTCTCCAATAGGTGATTTGGTGAATTTTTAATCTATTATTACATTTGATAGACTAGAGAAGACTTTACAAATTAAGGTTTTAAAAATGGATAAAACAAGATACTGCCAGGTAGCATTCACTTCTGGGAAGTGACATGCCCAGCGTAGGCATGGCTGAAACATCCACTTGGCTTGGTTTAGGGATCTGCTCCCATTAAGAATAGATGAGATGGCACACTTGCCTTTCCAAAGGACTTCTCCAACAGTGTCTGAAAAATCTATCACTCCTGTTCCCTGTAACAAAACTTCTTTTTAGCAGGAGTTTGGAGCAGTCAACGTGTCTTTAATATTTAATATTGTTTCACCTGCTTTGGAATTGAAACAGTAAGCACTTTTAGGAACTGATTGAAAGGTTGTCTGGTATGTTGTCTAGTTTCACTCCACACTCTATAACCCTTGCGTATTCTCTTCTGAAATATCACTCAGTGAACCATGGCAATTCTTCTCTTTGCTAAAAACTGAGCAGAGCAGATTCCTGATCCAGCACCATTACTCATTGCTGCTATTGCAAAACAAGGAAGTAATAATTACATCCCTGAACACAAGCATTTTTCATCAAGTATAGGCTCAAACTGTTAAATCTAACAATAAACTGAGTACTCCAAGTGGTTCCTAACAGTAAACCTAACCTTGAACAGTTTGTCAAGGGGCAGCCAAAATTTGGAGAGTAAGCCAGAAATGATCTTGCAGGTTATTAATGTTGAATGGCACTGTGCTCACTCTTCCTTCACCTGAGTCGAACAATGCAATTTTTGAATTCTCTCTTGAGACAGGCTGATTGCTTAACAAGACAGATTTATTGCACAGCCCTAGCTTTACACAATATGTGTGCATTCACATAGTGTACATGTATACCTAAGGCTTTGATACTGTTGCCTGTCACTGCCAACAAGTACACTAAAAACTGAAAAAAAAAAAAAAAAAAAAGGAATACAAAACACAAATTATAAAAGGATTAGTAAGTATGATTAAAAAATTGACAACTAAGCTTCAATCATAATTACTGCTTATCAAGATGACCAATATTCTATCATCATTTTTCTGTGTTTCACCCATCTGCTTATAGCCATCTGTCATTTCTGATACTGTAAAGTATTTCTGTTGAAAAAAAATAAATCTTTTATTTATTTTTTTTTTATGCTGCATTTGTACAGTGACAATCACAGTTGGGTGTCTGGCCCAAGAAGTTGTACTTTACATTGTTACCTGAACAAACTATGATACCATGATAATGGTACATATGCTACCTTTAAACATTCTAGAAAAATTCATCTATGAAAAAAATATGCAAAACTTTTAATGCTATTTAAAAAAAAAAAAAATCATTGTATTTTCTTTTTGCCATATTTATCTGTTTTTCCCCCTCAAAGTTACAAAATTTCAGCTGCTTGCACTAGTAGTAATTTTCATTATGGCATTCACTTTTGAAGTCTCCAGAGCTCAGACTTTTTTTGTCCCAGGACTGCACTTTTCCACTGACACCACCAAAGAGTGACTATTCTTAATTGCACTTTAGAAGCTAATCTCGCCTTTTTCCTTCACATTTTTTCCTCTATCAGTAGGTTTTCCAGTCTTTTTTTTTTTTTTTCCCTGAATCACTTCCATGCCAAATTGTTTCCTTTCAAACATTTCTTCAACTTCCTCTAAGTTGCTGATGGAGTTCCTGGATATTTACCTGAGCAGAAAATTGTCCTGAGAAGCTTCAATAATTAGAGGAAAAAGTAAGTTTTCTGTGTGGTGTGGATTTATTCTTCTTCTTTTTTTTTTTTTTTTTCCTTCAGTTTCTTGGAAGAGGTTTTGCTTTGCTTATTTTTGGTCACAAAGGCAGTTGGATGGGATGGATATCATTTAGTTACAGATTAGTAGCTGTAATCAGATGAGAGTATAGTATACCCCATGATGATGGGTGATACTGATACTTATACTGTGGAACTCACAGAGCATTATACACACTGGCTGTGGGTAAATAGACAACTTCAGAATAGAGAGGTCTAAGTAACTATACGGAGATTGAGGAGAGTGATGGCAATGGGAATAAATATCTCAACTGCATGTGGTCTAATTCTGAAATATACCATGAAATATTTAAAGACTTATGTTAAAAAAGTGCAATCAAATAAAATTTTTACAAACTGAGTTTTAAGAAATGAACCTAAATTTTAAACCAAATGATGTTGTACTCATTTCAATAGCTGTTAAAAAGAACAACATATCTGTATTATACAACTATGCTTTCTGTTAAAGCAGTCAGCATAAATCCATTTGTACTTCTAAATAATTCAGTAAGTTTTACCAGCCCCAAAATTCTAGGATGTGTATCTTACAACTGCAAGCACAGGTATTTGCATGCACTCTTCTAGCTGAGAAAGAACAGATCTTCTCTTAGAACAGGATCAGCTCAGAACTTTGAGGTGATTGAATTTAAATGATATTTACACAGATAAATGAGAAGGTGTGAGGATTTGTTTCTACACAGGCTCTGCTGCACTTGCTATCTACTGCCATATGGCCAATTCCATCTCATGCTTATTCTTCTGTTGCAGTTCATATTACAGTATACTGTTTTACAGACCTGCAGCTTCCAACATCTGTAGAAGAGGTCCCAGAAATTGATTTAGAGGCTGAAACACAAGCATATCCAATCCTGCTTCTACAGAAGGCTATATATCTCTGTTGGAAGACTGACACATGGTCCCCATATGCACTAGTGATAACACAAGCCTGCCAGGCACAGATGTACTTATAGCTCCAGAGAGGTGCAAACTAATGATGGATAGGAATAACCCAATCATACTAACATTTGTATTTGCAAACCTAACACCTAGTACCACCGACATTATGTCTACATTTCACTGCTGCATTTCTTCAAGGATATCAAGATGTTCCTAAGGTATGACAAGCACATGATGAAACTTAATGGTATCTAAGATACAGAGACGGCTTCCTGAAGCACATCTTAATAGTTGGAAATTTTAAAAATTAATTGCTCTTCTGGCAAACCCAAAGAAAATTAAATTAAATTAGATACTGGAACTTTTTCATTAGAAGGCTCTGGCAAAATAAAGGTAATAGATGGAAAGCTTTCTGCAATTAAAAGTGACAGGTACATTGCTTTCTCTAAGCTTTTAAATCACATCTGTCAAAAGGCCTACTAAAATGCATTTTTTTGAAAACCCTTTCCAATCTACTCAACTTTTATGAATCAAAATACTGTAAAATTATTGAGGATACATCATTTATGAAAGTTACAGTTTTATGGCAGTTAAGAGATAAAGTTTCTATCAAGTTATACATCCAGCATACTTAGGAAAATGTATTAAATCACAAAGTAACCTTGTATCCCATTCCATTCATTTATCAGAATGATTTCTTGCTTTAATTCTTAACCAATGCATGAGATATACACAGATAAATGAGAAGGTGTGAGGATTTGTTTCTACACAGGCTCTGCTGCACTTGCTATCTACTGCCATATGGCCAATACACAGCTTGATTTACCTAATTTAAAACCAACACGTAAATACAGGTCAGTCACAATCTAGCTATGGAATTACCTATTCTTGTTTTTAAGGTGATTTGGAAGAGAGATGACCATAATAAATAGTTTTTATGCACACCTATTATAAACCAGTACTTATATATACTTTGAAGAAACTTTTCAAAATAGAAACGTATCTGTCTTGAAAACAGGCAGACAAGTGTAGTGAGTTCAGCACCGGCTCTGCTGCTTATAGAGTTAAAAAAAAAAAAAAATGGTTTCAGTGAACACTAATTCCAACAAGCTCAGCAAAATCAAACTTCTTTCACATAATGCTTGACCCTATCCTTTTCCTCTCATCCCTGACTTGCAAAAATAGACTGCATTTGAATAAACAGTGCTACTATCTCTTGGCCTAAAAAAAAATAAAATAATAAACTAACAATCTTTTATGTTTTATTTTATTTTATTTATTTTCTGCTAATCAATAATCCTAAATTCAATACGTTAGGATTGAAGTGCATTTATGGGAATTCTTGTTATCCTCGCCAGTTCTGAAAACAAAAGCATTACTCTTTAAAGCTCATCAACTAAATGAAAATCTAATATACTCTTGTAAGATGTGACAACATGAAGCATATAGGTTATGGTACAACACCTTCAGCGATGTAGTTTGGAAAATTACACTAACTCAGTTAAATGTATCTCTCAAACTGAGAGCATACAAGTAATGTCATCCCATCTGAGGAAAGCACAGAAGCAGCTACAATTTAATGTGCTTAAATCCCACTGAATTCACTGTAACTACTCACATGCTTAGTGTTAAACATGTGATCAAATATTTTTCTGAATCACAAACTTCTTACTGAAAAACAGTATTGAGCAAATTTTAAATTATAAGTTCTCTTAATTGAAGGATATATGAACAAAGACAAAACTTTCCTCAGATATAGAGAAAGAATAGGAAAATAAGAAAATAATTTTCCTTTCCATACCTACTTTATACATTTTCTTAGCCTGTGAGAAACAATTATATATCATGCACAATTACCAAAAATAATATTCAAGGAAACTGGACCATATCTAAGTCCTTTTCAAAATTATCTTTTATATTTAATAAAACTCAGCTAAATTTTTCTGTGCTGCTTTTTGGACTTTGTTTGAGGTGTGAGAATGGATCTTGACAAACTCTCAGATACCTCCTGTAAAAAAAAAAAATAAAATAAAATAGTGATTTTTGTTTTGAAATTGGAACGTCCTCACCGAGTTCTTAGCACTCCTCATGACAATGTTTAAAGGATTTTTCTCAATATCAGATATAGAAATATCCACTGGGTCCTGGCCAGGGAGAGGAAAGTTTCAGCATTAGAAAGTCAGCATTTTGGAAGAATTGCCTTCAAAGAATATACTTCAAAGCATTGTGTCAGGTCTGCATCCCTGCAAAATAATACAGGAACTGTGATACCAGGGACAGCATAGTAGATTGCAGGTCTTCTGGGAAGAATGAAAAATTTTTAAAAAGCACACTGGAGGAGCTAAAGTAAATGCAAATAAGGATTCATCCCTGATTTACTAGAGACGGACTGCAATGGTACTGAGCACTGTTGCCAAATTCCACTGAAATTAAAGGAAACCTTTTGATTAAATTTGGTGGGATATGGATAGGACATTTATTTCCAAAGAAGACACCATTTTTCTTTGTATTTATATTAAAAACAAAAAACAAAACAACAACAAAAAAATAAAACACTACCAAAGAACTAAAAATACAAAAAGGAAACCAAGGAGTCATGAGGATATGTCTATAAGTGTTTGCTCCAGACTGAGAAAATTATTCAAGTATTTTCCCTTAGTATCAATTTTAACTAGACTGTGGGTGAGAATGAGAGGTCTGCAATCTGTGAAAATGAAAAGATCAAATTCAGCATTCAGCAGGGATACAGAATATCTAATTAAGTACTGGATCTGCAGAATACAATTTTTTGCAGTTTTTTCTTCCGTATCTCCTTTTGCCCTCTGTTAACCATCCTCCCATCCACATGTATAAATATTGAAAATAAGCCAAATTTTCCTCTCAGATATCATGCATTATATAAGCATCTGAATGGAAAATGTGTCCCAAAGTGTTTTGATGAGCTCTACTAATTGAAAAGTCTACCCAAACAAACATACATATCATACAAATACAAATATATTACATAGACACTACATAGATGCTTGAAAAGAGATTAGACTATCCTATCCCTAAATAAAAATTAAAGTCCTGACATCACAAAGAAAATGACTTACTGGAGTCAAACACAATGCTCAAAAAAACAAGGCCATAGAAAATAAACCCTAAGTTTGTGTGTCAGTCATATTGGCTTTATTCAGGAGTTAAGTCTACACTTAAAATTAAATGCTCTCATCAACTCTCATTTATATTTAAATATTCTCTTAAATTTCTGTTTTAATTGTCCTTTTCCTTTAGCGTAGCTGAAATTTCATTTTATATATACATACTATTTATAATACTGATCAGTGTCTCTTTCTATGTAGAAGAAGAATTTTACACAGACATGCATCCTTACATCCATTTGTGCCTATACTGTTTATAGTGGTTGTTGTGTTGTCTTTTTTCTTTTTCTTTTTCTTTTGTTTTCTTTTGTTTCTTGCTTGGTTGATTGATTTAGTTAGGGGCACATTTCACTGCCACTGTGAAATTACCCTCCATATACATAAATATCTGTGTGCTATGACTCCTGACCTGAAACACCAGAAAGTATCTTGTAGGGTAAGTTTTCCATGGCATTTTCAGTATTCATGATTCCCCTCTCCATCCATGCAGTAATAAGCAACATGAAAAGGAGATTCCCAGCTGAGGCAGAGACAACACTTTTGTTTGCAGTTGTAGAGGGAATTGCAGAAAAAGTATTTAAACAGTGAAGGGAGAACCACTGGATTTTTTAACACATAAAAATAGCATAAAAATCTGGTGGTATATGCATTTAATAGAAAAAAAATCACAACAGCTAGGATTATAATATAAGGATTTACATTACAAACAGGTATGTACATTTATGAGCAGATAAAAATAACAGTAATAAACCTCCATGGGGAAATTAAAAAAGACTAATTTTAAGATTAGTAACCTACCCCTCACCAGAAATAAAAGGTATAGTTATTTAAATTGAATTGCAGATCAATGCACTACAGGTAACATAACACTATCTTGTACATAATGCATACTACTGCACTACTATAAAGTATTTAAAACTGACAAGCTTGCACAAAAAGCAGCAGATTGAAAGGTGAATTTCATTAAAAGAAAACAGCAAATCTCAGCAACCATCTCTGACTTCAAGTTGAATTTTGGCCCTACAACTCACTGGTATTTTTTGTTTTGCTTTCTTAACTAGTTCCCCTATGGATTAACCTCTTCTCACCTCTGGCTGCATACACACACTGCACGCTGACTTCCACGGAGCTGCTGGACGGTTCATTAGAGCAGCTCCCGCTGTTTCTTCCACCGAAGAGGAGGCACCTCTAAGTCACCACACAGGCAAGCCCAGGCTAACATGTCTCCTAACAACTTCTGGCAGCTTTGATCAGGCTGGTGGTTCATACAAGTTTCACGGGCAAAAAATAAAAAATAGGGGCAGGAACTTTGAAGTATTTCCTGCTGCTCTTTTGGAAAGCTAGTATCATTACTTGGTAATTCACATAGTATACTGGTATCAATGCGAGGGCATAGTGCAGGACTTGATTGTGTTTTTTGTTTTTTTTTTCTTTGAAGCATTTCTTAAAATAAAAGAAGATGCATTTAGGTGGATCATTTCAACCTGTTGCTAGATTTATGATTAAAATAACTCTGCTAGACAAATATTCAAACAGAATATGAAACACAAAGTAGGTTTCCTGATTCAACATTTTAGAGTTGCCTGTCTCTTCCTGAGCACGCGATTTACAATTGGGTTTACAGGAGGAGGCCTTGTTTGTCTGGTGGGCCCCCATCTTTGTAAGGAGCTGCTTTCTTTGATTTTTCAGCATTGCTCTATGTTACATAGTGTGGTAGTAAAGAACTTGAAACTGCATTTAAGTACTTGAAACAGAGTTCTTAGTATCCAGAAACACATCCAGTCTCTCAGCTAAGTCTCCCTCCTCGACACCTCTGGTGGCCAAGTCAAAGAAGTCAACAGTCTGCAGCAGTGAATGAATGCTCCAGGAGCCTTTCATAATAGTACAGCTGACTGAGGCCGTGTTTGAGAGGCCTTACCTCATTTCCCACACATTTTCTGACCCATTTTGTCTTCCTTTTCTCAGAGGGGTTTTGCCTGTTACATTGTGGTCTAAGCAGTAAACTAATTATCTTGTTCAAATCCCTTTGCAACGCCTCTAATCCCATTAGTTATAAGAATGTGTGAATAGTGATTGCACAACTTAGAAAAGAGGGAAAAAGAAAAAGAGAAAGAGACAGAGGGAAAAAGCCAAACAGCATGATCCAGGAGGATCTGCTGGCTACTTCATCCTCTGGAGACTTGACAGGACATTCAAGATTCCTGTCCTTCAGAAGACAGGACACTAAATGGGAAAACTTGTAAGTTCTGCATTTACATCTCCTGTTTGTCTGCCGTATCTGCCCCAAAGCCACTGTTTCATCCGAGGAAGCTCTAAGCCCTTTGCTCACAGCAGAACTTGCTGACCCTTGACTCCAGTTAACAGTTACATTTTCTCTCTCTCCCCTTTCATTATGAACATTTTAATGAAGAGGATGACAATATTACAATGTGTCAAAGAAGCCATATGAAGTACAGGAAATGAACGCATGTTAGTGTAGGCATCTATAGGCCCTATGAGTCCTGTTTCTTTTCTTCAAAGAAGCCTCACAAGTCTTATTAAAGAGCCCTCTCACCCTCTCCCTCAGCTGAAGATACCAGAGCGGTTGCCTCCTGCTGTCCAGGACTGAGTGAACTTTAATCGCTTTTCCTATTTTGTTCACACTGAGGAAGGAGCCAGGCTTCAGTGAAAAGCCTGCCGTCACAGTCGATGTTAAAGAGCATGAAATTTATCTGACTTCCATAAAAGATGAGTTCTGCCCTTCCATTCCTGCTTTTGCTAAGCTGGCTGCTCCGGGGACAGCCATTCTCTCTTCCAAAAACAAATATTTGCTTTTAGCGTGGATGGATGCTGCTGCCTAGGAGCGCCTTTTCCCTTGCTTTTTAAACTGTAAACTTAGTTGTTTCCACCTACAAAGAACACTTGTGGTCTTGGGAAAGAAATTTAACTTTATCATTTAGACATGCTGTTTTGCAAATGAAGGTTTTAAAAATGCAAACAGTTCCTGTTTTACATGAATAATAAGCTCTGGCTAATTGGTTACCATAGAAGCAAATTCACCAGAATTCTCAGAGAGCAACAAAAGATTTACCTTTTTCTTCTTTCCCCTCCCTCACGGCAGAAATATCCATGAATGAAAACCTAAATATCAGTGTAAAATAAAAAGTTTGCTTTCTTACATATTGTACCCAGACAATTGAGACATAATCTATTTGATGAAGATTGAAAAAAAAAAATAGTATCACACTGCACTACAGTATTCAGTTTAAAACCTTAACATTTGGAACTAGCTCTACAATCTTTGTAAATCCTACTTCCATTATTTGCACAATGCTCACTTCCATTACACTGGAAGATCAACAACACATTTCTGTAGAAGCTGCAAGTTCTAAAGATCAGTGATTTATGAATGAGCATTTTCTGAACAGACTGTGCAACTTTAGAAATGGTACCAATTCTGTCATTTCACTGCTTACATATTTCAAATACAATGGAGAATACAAAGAACTCAAAAGCGACTCTGGAGTCGAATAATCTCTAAAACTTTTTACGTATATAACAGAGTGAAAAGCAGTAACGAAATTCTATCAATGGGCTTGATAATAAAAAGACTGTGTTAAAATGGAATGAAAAGTGGTACTTATTCACTGACCATCCGCTCTGCATGCCATAACCCAGTCTAATCCCCAATTGATACTGACAACTGCAATGACAAGGGCTAAATTGGAGCCATAAGTGGGAGTAATGATAGACTGCCGCTTCAGTATGTCAGCAATTTCCAGATTAAAATTAATACCACACAAATGCTCTTCTGTAAAGTAGAGATTTCTCAAAGCAAGAGAAGCACTTGTTCAATAGCTATGCCTCCCAAAAATGTGCCACCGAGCCCAAGAGCAGTGCCCAATGCCCAGCAGAGGTTGTCTGTCCATCAGCAGGAATGAGATAAACAGGGGAAAAACTGTTTCTGCTGTACTTTTAGTTGTGACCACCTAGGGGCACTCAGCGTCCTAGAAATGCATAGCAACGCTCCGGTTTTGATCCAGCACCATTCTGAAGCAAAGCACAAAACATATTCCTGTCAAGCATCCTGCCTTATACTCTACTTGAACAACAATGACGAGTATTGTTTAGTGATACTTGATTATTGGCAGATAACCAACCAGACAGCCTTGTTCCCTATAAATGCTTCTGAACAGCTTTTTTTTTTCTGATAAAGGCTTTAATATACCATGAAGGTTTTCAACCAATAGGCGAAAATATACAGACCATATCATTTGAGAAAGTGATTTCACATTTTAAGTCTGGACTTCTTCCAAACAGCAAAGCAACTACAAACTGCATGGAAAGCTGTCTCAAGTGAATTCTCTTAATTATAATTCACTACAGCTTTGAACATGGCAAAATGGAAATGAATATAAAACTCAGAAAGCAGCACAAGGTCAAGAGAATGGCATTTTTTTCTTCTTCACATGCATTCTTCTCTTTCTACTTCATATTTTAGAAACACAAAATGTAGACAAACAGAACTGTACTCCTATGTTTCAGGATTCTCTGAATTCTTTCAAAAAAAAAAAAAAAAAAAAAAAAGACTCAGTGTAATAGCCTTCCAATCCTATCCTCACCCCCCATCCCCAAACTAGAACTAGATACGTTCACTGAAGCAATTAGCAAAATAAAATTTTAGTTTGAAGCAAATGGTTCATGAATGCTCAAATGCAGCAGCCTACTAGCCAATCATATCTGATATTTTATGGCAAGTTTTATAGTATGAATATTCTGACTTTCTGCCACTTTTTTTTTTTTTTTTCTCCCCAAATAGGGTTCACTTAACAAGCAGAATGCAGACCTGCTGCTTTCCCTTGTGGCTAACTTCACTTGTTCAAAGTCTTGAGAATCTTGGAACATGGCAATAGCTCTTAAAGGAACTTTGGCCTGCAGCTGTTATTAACTAGCTTTGGCCGTATGGACCTCCGTTGACAAGCACCTCATGTAGAGAGGTTAAAAAATTGCTACCATATGCTTTCAGCTTTTTTAACCTACAATGTAAAGGCTCAAAAAAGAAGAAAAAAGGCAAAAAACCTTTCACTACTTTAATAGTACAAAACAATTTACACATAAACCAGCACTTCTTTCTATCCTAACAGTTATGAAATACATAGTTCATTTTTACATTGGTACTGTAGCATTACAAAGTCAGGAGCTAATTTCAGTGAAAGGAACAACTGGTTATAGGTATAAAGATCTCAACAGGCTTTATTACTGGACACAAATTAAAAACAACCATGCTGTTAAAACCAGCATTAAATAACAATATAAAAATAAAAATCTGTGCCATGAGAATATTTCTATTATACAGAAAAGCATTCTCTCCTTAATGAAAGCTAAGTTTAAGCTGCTTATTACACTTTTACTTAGACCTTGCATGCATATATACACATTATGTTTGCAGTACATGATCCAGTTCAGACCTGAAGGAGGATCTGTATGCCCAACAAATTGTTGCTTTCTTCCAGATGTATCAGCTGGTTTGGTGACAGGTATTACCTCTCTGGACAAACACAGCTTCGTCATGTGTGTAATACTTTCCAGAGAACCTTTCTTAGTCACTCACCAAAGTGCTTGTACCAGTCCTTGTACCACATGTAGCCTGAAATGGATATTCAATATTTTTAACCTTGTTGAAATGAAGAAAACCAGTCATTTGCTGAACATGCCTCTGTTCTACAGATTCCCATGTGATTTTCTAAAAATACCTTAATGGTGTTCTATGAAGATCTTAGTGAGTCTCAGTTCAGTGTATATCAGAATCGAGTTCACAGATTTCAGATTTTACAACTACTGTAGCTATTTCTTTAGTTACTGGAGGAATACCACTGATTATCAACAGAAATTTAATTTTTAAATTGAAGTTATCAGTGGGTTAAAATTATTATCCTGACTGGCAGATTGGAAAAAAAAAAAAAAAAAGTATTATCAAGTAGTCAATCACCTTATGAAACACAGTTCCATTCATGGACTGAAAGAAAGTCATATTCAAGTCGTGGCCAAATATTCTAAGCAATAATCAAAAATAAACCAGAAACATGTTTATAAAACCAAGGTACTATTTTAGTGAATGACAAGAAAAACCCAGGAGACTTAATTTCTTTTTTACCATAATGAGATTTACATCTACTTATTTAAATCCAGGCCAGTTTTCTCAACATCCAGGGATATACTGCATGTAAGATATCATATTTCCCAGATAACAGCATTTGCATTAGTAATAGTAAGAGAGACTAATACTAGTAAGAGAGACTAATACTAGATAGACAAATGAGCAGAAGTGCTGTCCAACTCAAGCAAATTGTAGATCTAAAAAGAATACAGCTACTAAAGGATAATTTATCTATCTCAAGCAACCGTAGAATTCCTTTTTCAAGTTGCCTAAATACTATACATATTTAATACCTTTGAAATAACAGAAATAAACTTTAATCAAGCAAAGTAAATAAATGCAGCATAATCTCATTTTAAGATAGGGAAAAAAGCAATCACTACCAAGAGACGAGCAATGGGGTCACTTTTGCTTCCATCTTCAAATTTGAGAATATGAGAAGTTCTGAAAGTGAGCTTGGACTCAGCATTTCAAGTCTAGGAACTTCAGGCTAGAAATGCACACAGACTGATCCTGCCTAACCATTTTCACAAAAACAGGCCACAGTGGTCATGTACTGAACTGATGTCTCCCAAATACAAGGATATTTGTAAATATAATATAAATAGTTGTATGTCATATGGCATTCTCTAATGAGGTTGTTTAATGCAGGATTTTTCTGGTTAGCAAAAACAAACTAGAATGCTGCCCTTCTCCAACAAATGTCATCTAAACTCTACAAACTGCTTTAAAATACATGTATGACAGAAGGGCGGTCTTTATTAAAAGCAAACAAACAAACAAAAACAACAACAAAAAATGTTTAAAGCTATAGACCTTGACTACTACCGCACAATTTTACTCCTCCTTCTCCCAAGAGGAGGCAGGGATTAGCATCTTGTAGCATTTGACAGTCTTTCCCACTCAGAGCTGCTCTTAAGTCACCAGGTATTATAGCCAAATTTGTTTAGATTGCCACCTGGGTTAACAGTTAATATTTGAACTTGCAAATCTGTTTACCGCTTCAGGTCTAAAAACATTCCTTCTCTATATATGAATGGTATTTATATAATAACATGACAACAAGTTGAGAAAACTCCAAATAGAAAATGCAATTGCATGTAAACATGAAGTTTCACCTGAGGTTAGCCAAAGAGACTTCTTAATAAATAGAATCTGTTAGCATCATTCGTATTACAGCACTTGTCAACTTATAGAAACATTTCCTTCTGATGAAATTGTGCTAAAATATAGGGGTGGTTCGTGAAGGTGCTCCATCTCCAGGAATACAATATTCTGGAATACACAGCCAGGAGCCTAACAGCTCCAGCCTGCAGAAAGCTCTGGGCATGCTCTCCCAGAGCCCTCCCTGCCTCTGAGAAAAATAAATAAATAAATAATATATATATATAAAATTTCAAAATACAAGAATATTCATTATCATAAAAAATCCTGAAGTAAACATTCAAAATAACCACAAAGTAATACTCTATTTCTAACAAACTTTTCCCCTCACTTTGGTTCTGTGGACAACTAGCCCATTTAAAAATTAAAAACACATAATCAAGGTAAATATCAAATAAATGATGTATTTTTATTTAAAAGAATAAAAGTAATCCTTTGGGTATAGAAAATTTTAACAGAAACCAGAGAGAGACTTTCCAAAGCTTAAAATAAATCTTATGTCACTTCACCAAAGCTGTATCAGCCAACTAAAACAGCCAATCAGAGTAGTGATCTACCCTCCTATGCTAACACATGCAGGTTACATTATCAGCAAAAACAGTAATGGGTATGAAATCAGAGTATATATAGGATGGATATTCTGATTGGCATTCCTTCCCACATCCTGTGAGGAATGAGCCAGTAGTACACAGTCTTTAACTGAATTGGTTATTGGAGGTTTACTGCTTTTAGAATTGGGAACTTTGTTTTAACAAAAACAAAAATAAAATAATAAAAAAATAATTCTATAATACCATTGTCATTTGTTTCTCTTTGTAACACTACTGAGGGGTTAATTATTCTAGTCTAAAAAGTTGTCAGCATCCACAGTAAATCCTTTATAATTTCTTCAGTGTAAGTAAACCATGGATTTTAGTTAAGCATAGTAAAAATATTCTACAACTCTCTACAAAAAAATTCAAAGCATTTTGCCACTGGTAATCAGGGGGAGAGCCACAGAAAGCCAAAAACCATTTTGACTATATTCATAATGTTTTTATTTAAGCAAAAGTAGGTTTTAATTCTGTAATAGAAGTTTCAATGATAGAAGCATTCTAGGTCTTCAACACACCTACAGGCATGAAAAAGAGTATTTCATAATTATATTGTACATCAAATATAAGATGTAATAAGTAAACAAGTCAGTCAGCTTCTTTAGAGAACAGACTTTTTTTTTAATGTGATACCAGATGTCATGTATTTCCCATATATTATGGTAAAATGTGCATCTGAATTGGAATAGAGATAAAATAGGGGAAATTTTTGCTTTAGGAGAAGCACTTGCTTCGTCTAAGGTTAATAATGACACCATGGCCTAGATACAGCTCTCTTTTCATCACTGAAATCCATAGCAAGTTGCAGTTCAGTTACTGTAATTTTAATAAATTTAATAAACCTGTTGCATTACCTTAAAATACAGTATTCTTTACAAAAGCAAGCATGTTATAATTTATAAAGTTATTTTGGCTATATTTACTAACTATCATAGTCTGGTTGAGGGGTCCAATTCCCCAGTTTTGAGCTTCCCCAGCTCAAAACATTATAGTTTTGATTAAACTGAATAAAAAAAGATAATGAAGAAATTTCCTCAGACCAACGGGATTGACAACCTATGGCAATATGCTTAAACTCCTGTCTTTCCACTCATGTTTTGAAGTACTAGCATTGCAGGGAATATGTACTATTTCTAATGAACATACAGAAAAATATTTTAATTCAATTGTGATTTAACGTCAAGACAAAGTATAGTTAGACAAATAAACAGTTCTTGAATGAGAGGAGAAAATATCGTTCTTTAAAGAATCGACATTCTTTAATGGATTATTCCTCTGCGTTGCTTCCTGGGTTTATGTTTAAATCAGGGCAACTATTGTAGCAGGGACCTCCACTACCCCAGGATGCTAATTCCATCTCGTGCAGCTCACCACCGTGCAGGCTTAGCCTATTTATCCGAATGTCAATAGCATCGTACAGTGTCACACAACTGACTAAGCAAAGATTGAAAATCCACTATACAACAATCATGTCTTCATGGTCACTTGCACAAGTATTATGTCTCATGCCACAGATATTATAAAACAATCATGTGGCTATACTTTATGGGTAACCAACAGCTTTTTTAGAGTGAATGCAGCCCAATTTCCTGTTACAACCAGCATTAGGAAGTTATTTCACAGAGAGGTGATGAGTAAATATCATTAAGGAAATTTATGAGTGTTATGTCAATAATTGTTGTTTTCCCATGTATAATTCTTTTGTTACTTATTCCATGTTAGCAATCAACTTTTCAGGGATCCTGGCATGAAAGCTCTTCGGAGATTTCAGCAGTACTGCAAGGCATAATTATCCCTTGTATCTGCACAATGTTAAACTAATTGCCCTCACATTTAAAATGAAATATCAGAAACCATGTGATGGTTAAAAACTGAGCTCTGCCTAGTGACCGGAGCTCTATCCCAAGATGTTGGCAGCAGTGTGCCTACATCTTATTCCTTGAAACTTGCTTTCATAGCTCCATAATGAAGCATATGGATTGACTGCTTATGAAAGGAAAGGAAAAAGAAAGTAACAGCCAGTGTCATACTAGTACCTTCAACAAACTGTCTGTGATATTCTACTTCATAATTAGACTTGCTCTAGCAAGTCTAATTTTGCTATGTATGTCCACAGTTATTTCTAGGGAAAACCAAAATATTGTTTTAGAGAAGTTATCATTCTGAAGAGAAATATGAACAACAAATATGCACACATAAAAATAATGAAACTCCAAATTCTGACCATCTTTTAGTATGTTCTTTTGATAGCAGCAAGCTTTGATGGTATACCAATAACAAAAATCTAAAACCAATTCCTGTTGGATTCTGATAAGAGGGATACATCCTGCATCTGAAAAGCAAAGCAATCATGACTTTTGAAATGAGAGCAAAGATGTGTCTTACATGCCGTGAGGGCATGCACAAATTCTACAAAAGCAGCAAAAGAAAAAGGAAACTACACCAAAGGGAGTTTCAGATCACTTCATATCAAATTTTGTCTGTGGCAGATTTGATACACTATGTTATTGAATCACAAGACATTTATCAGCTTGAGCCAGATTTTCCCTTTCCTGTCCGCAATAGTAGAATAACCTATTTATCACTTATTTTTGAAATATTTGAAAAAAATATACAACTGGAGAGACATGGAAAGCTAGATGATAAATTGAAAATTAACGTTTCTTCTTATTTCTGTTCTTAGCATGTCTCTTTCAAAGTTTCAGAATATTGGGTCACAAGCATTCCTTTAGATTAACATCATTATAACCTTTTCACATGCAGGGACCTAGAGACAAACTGCAATCAGTACCAAGTTTTCTTATCTCACCTTTCTGTCTACTCAGTTACAACCCTGATTCTCACATACTTCAACTCTGTGAAGAGAATTCCTGCTAAAATATTTTCAACTTAAAACTTAGTTCAGATTTGAGCAGCAAAAGCAGCTAGACTAATAGAAAGCACTGACCTAAAGAATCCAATTTATAATCAAGTTAAATAAAGTTTCAACCACTAGACATTAAGAAAAAAACAAACTCATTGAAGTTAGGTTTGAGACTTGACAATGTTTCCAAGGACAGCATGTAAGCATATATAGAGAATTAAAGGTTTTGAAAAAATACTAAGTTTTTTGAAGTTGCAGGGGGAGGAAGGAATAACATGTTTCTGCTTCTCTGAAAAAGGAATTTCCACTCAAGAATTTCAGTCTAAAGCCTCTGAAACTTAACACAGTGGAAACAGGATTTGCATGGGAATTTTTTCTTATATAATTTTGTGCTTTATTTCTAATTATCAGGTACTATTTTAGTGATCTACAACTTCAAAAAAAAAAAAAGCAAAACAAACAAACAAACAACACCTCTGCTATAAATCCATTGATAATTAGCCTAATTACTTATGAAGGACCTTTGTTTGAATTATAGTCATGGCTTATGGCAGCGTATGGATTTGCCTAATATTGACTGAACTTTGATGCTTTCCTCAGCTTCATAAAAACTGTCTCAGAGACAGAAAATAGTTACACTGTAAAATATATATTTTAAATTAGCAAGATATAATCCACCAGCTCTAACAATTAAGACCACATGCAAGAAAACAGAGTTGAATAGTGTTTTCAGAAGTCTTTAGCGTTTCAGTAACTGTTGTACAAATTCTCAAATAATTGAGATTTCTCTCTCATAGGCTATAAAGGCTGAGAAAAAAACTTGGAAAGAAAAACAGAACACTCAGGAGAATTATGTTTTTGGCATGTACTATCAAAGTGTGCCTACTATGCAATATTTAGAAGAACATCTGTCCCTCAACTCCGAGTCTACTTGTTCTAGTGGCAAGTCTCTTTTACCTGGGAAACAATCTTGAATGGAAAACAGCTGAACCGTCTGCCACCACATAACTCTTAAAAGCACTGAGTATCTAAATCAGAATCGTATGGGCTCTTGGTGTTGCTCGGAAAGTAAGCTGTTCCTGAACCTGCTACCCAAAATGGCAAAGAGATTAGACAATTATTGACCAGCTCAGAGAGACTGAGAAAAACATTAAACAAAGTATGATTATGTGTCAACACATGACTATAGTTAAACTGCCTACATGTGGAATCAACAGAGAACATATACATCTTATTTGCATCAACTATAAAACAGAGACTTGCCAAAACTAGAGCTCTTAATGAGATGCTGTTGTATTACTCGTACCATGTAAGAGTTACTTAAAGCACCAAGACATCAGAAGACTGTCATTGTCCAATTAACTTCTGGGAAACAACCCAATGCCAGTATTTTTACGTGGATGGAATCAAGGTTATTCATCAACAATTCATTTTGGAAGAGCTTTCTCTATTGATACTTTCTGCCGGAACCCAAAGGCTACTAGGAAGGGGCAAGTCTACCATGTTTCAGTATTTTCTCCCTGGAGTCTAGATTACATATACTGGAAGTGCCTGATGAAGTAATTGACTGAAAGCAAATTCAAGATTCTTGTATTTGTCTAAATGAACCTAAAGGGTAAGCACAGGGAACAAATTCAGAAGTATCTAAAAACAAACAAACAACCAACAACAACAAAATGTCAAAGGGAGAGAGGTATTGACTTATCCTGCAAGGACTTCTGCCACTGCGGACCATGAAATATAAAGGGAAAAAAAGAGTGATGGCCTTTTAGCAGGGCTGTGGTGTTTAAGGCCATCAGAAAACTTCTCTTAGGCAAGAGATAGAAAACACTATGGGTACCAGGTCCTCAGAAGTAAAAACTGGTTGGAAGATGCTTACAAGCCCTTATCACTCTCTTCAAAAGGCTGATGGTCTGATAAATGAAGAAAGTTTTGCAGAATTTATATTGTCTCCTACTACTTCAAATTTCAAGTCTTCACCATGCTGTTGAGATTTCTTGTCTTGAGGGTGAATGAGGAGGAAGGAAAAATGAGGAAAAATCTATACGTCCCTTTGCAAAACTTTCCATGGAAATCATTCAAGTGTAACTGTCAAAATGGCTCTCCGAGCAGTCAGGAAGCCTCCTCATATATCAAAGTGGGAATGAAAGCAGGTAGCAAGGAAATCTGTAACAAATTCCTACTGAGTCAAACTATAAATTTCCATACTAAATTACACAACATTTTTTGTATTATTTTCCCTATTACAAAGAGTTGTCCCTAAAAATAACCTTAAGAATTTCAAAGTCCTTTCCCGGCCATTATTAACAACTTTCACAGTTATTCTCCAAAAATAATATTCCACATGGAATTATTTTACTATTTAAAAGCAAGATTTTAATTCAGGAAGAGAATACTCATCAAATCTTACCTTCACTTAAATAAAATATAAAGAAATTAATGCCAGTGCAGAATGGAAATGAGGATTAATTTCCTCTTGGGAAATACTTAACATACATAAGATAGTTAATGGAAACAGAACTGTACTAATGTATTTTACAGTATGAATACACATACATATGTTATTACTTCACACTTACATAGTGCCCCTTATCTGATAATACTCAAACGTGTTTAAAACATTAATGACTTTATCCTCACAGAAGCTCTACAACATCAGAAATATTTTCCTGTTGGTTTAGTTTTCCTCGTAAGCTTGCTGGGCACAAAGCACTGCATTGTCTCAACAGTCCCTATTGATACCACGGAGAGACAAATACATTAATAAATTCACAATAATTAATAAGCCACCCTGAAACACTGGAATTGTGCACTGTGTACTACTGTGCAAAAGACATATGGCTACTGTCTCAGAGAAGTTACAGTTGAGTTTGAAGCAAAAAGAGAAGGCAACATCAAGAATGTTATTATATAGTCATGGGTTAGAGATATTTAAAATTAAAGCTATTAAGACATTTGAAAGTTCTCTGCCCTTCTTACAAAAAACAGTTTTGTTTGAAAGCCACTTGACTTGACCAGAACTGACAACTAACAAAAGTTTGAAAAAGATAACAAAACTCACTCCTTTTGGCAGAAAATACATGCATTGGAATTACATAAATTGTTTGTATAACATGCATTCATATTTGTATACATGCACAAATACGGTCTATTTATAGTATTATATATATTCAAAAAGGGTTAAAATATTAAAAGAAATACAGGTTTCCAGCCTTTTAAAAAAAAAAAAAAAAAAAAGTTTTCTATAAATGATTAGTGGGTTTAAATTTACATTATTCCATATAGGGTATCTACATAGGTATAAGGCACTGGAAAAGTATGAATATAAAATTATATTTGTATGAAAAACCTTGGACTGTCAGAAGTTAAAATATCAAGACAAGATTCATGCACCTCTATAAAGAGAGGAAAATGTTGCCTATGGATACATATACTGGTGAACTCACAAAACAGCTGCTTCTCTTTTCCCCACCAGTGAGATACATGCTTTGAGATCTAAATAAATTCACTTTTAAGATGCTGCTAGTTGACTTGTTCTATAGGTTAAGACAAAATTCTTATCTCACTAGGCAACTCTACTGAAATATTGCATGTCTTACTTATAAAAATAGATTGTCAAGTAGCTGTAAAGCTCTCAATCCTTCAGCTACCTGAGTAAAAAAGGTCACATGCATTCTATTTCATTTTGGTTTTGTACAATATGCACACATCTTTATCTCTACCAGTGCATATACCAAATGATGAATAGCTATTTTATCATCCCCTAAAATATCAATCTGGCAGGTTATCTAACATCTGGCTTTCAGTGTTCTTCTTGGAATCTGGAAATGTTTGGAAGGCTTTGGTTGAACAGCAGTTCTGATCAGGCTTTGAAAATAAAACTTCATCCTTGACTTCCAGAATCAGAGCATTCATCATCTGAACCCAGTTGCCAAAAATTAGAAGGCTGAGAATCCTCGGATTCTGATAGGTTTGCTTTACCACAGTTACCAAATACTGCTACACCTTCAAAGAACAGCAAATAGTATTATGCCAAGTACTCAAAGCACGCACTTCATTGCCAATCCCTGAAAGCCATAGCAGAGTTATTTCTCTGGCTCAGCAAACTTACATCAGTTATGCAAACATGAATTAACAGGAGTAGTGCAAATCTAAATAAAATAATGAGCACACAACATTTATTGGACTTAAAAAATAACATATCTATCTTACTAGTCAAAGAATAGGTAAGTAGTTTCTAAATAGAAAATTCTTAATACTTTCTAATGCCTGGGTTGTGTATTGCCTTTGTGCTTCTGTAGTAATTACTGCACTAAATGAAAGAAACCTTCACTTTTGATTTCAAAATTTGTTTTTGAAGGAAGTTTTTGAAAGGAAGTTACTTTGGGGAAGAAAATACAGAACTTCATTAAAAATAATGATTTTGCACTGTAAAATGCAGCTTTAAAGTTCTGGTACACTTTACACAAAATACCCAAAGGTCTATATGGACAACAACTTACAGACTGTGTCAATTGTAACAGTATGTTTTTCATAAAGCATCACATATGCTAAGTTAATGCAGAAGGCAAAAGACTAAAGTGCTGTACCACAGAAGTAGACCCATGACAAACTACACCACCTAATCATCCAGAAGATTTTGTGATATATGCAGATGCATTACTAAGACATAGGCCAACAATTTGTGACCAAAGTCATAACAAATGTGGTATCTCTGTATTATGAAGATACTGGAAAAATATTCCTTTAAAGAGGAACAACATGGGCAAGGATATGACCACATGAGTTTTTAGTAATCATCTATATAAAACGAGAGTAGTTTTGGAAAAAATGTGACCTAATGCTTAAGTGTCTTGTTATCCGTACATAGGAAGAAGTTCTGACATAACACAAATAGGTTTTACTCCAGAATTTGTTATTTTAAATGAGTCAAGAGAAGTCCTCACCTGGCAGTGAAATGAGTTAGATGACAATGCATTTTCTTAACCACTGTAATTTGTTTGTTTATTATAATTTTAGCTTATAAAACTATAGAATAATTTGGTTTGGAAAGGATATTAAGAGATTTCAAGTCCAATCCCCTGCTCAGAGCAGTTTTAATCAGATCAGGTTGCTCATGAACATGCCCAGTTGAGTCTTGAACACCTCCAGGGAAAATGACCCCACAATCAGTCTGTGCATGCTCCAGCGTTACACCACCCTCATGGTGTTTATTTTTTCCTAATACCTACACAGAATTTCCTGTATTCCAACTTTTCTGTCACCTCTTGTCCTATCACTGGACACCTCTGTGAAGAGCATGGCTCCCTCTTCTCTGCATCCTCTGATAAGCTTGTTGCAGTTTGCAACATCTCTTCATTTGCTCTTCTCTAGGTTGAAGAGACCCAATTTGTTCTGCTTTATGTGTTCTGGCTTCTAATGAGGAGCCCCAGACTGGACGTGATTTTTATATACAGGATTTGAAAAGACTGATAATGGAAGTAGAGCTTTAAATTGTACCCTAAGAGGAAGATAGCATTAGTATCTTTCAATATTTTTTTTTTATTTTTTATTTTTTACAATCTCTATTATCTTTTTTTTTTTTTAATTAAATTTCTTAATGTTTCAAAAATAAAAAATAAAAAAATAAATTACTGATCAGAGTTTTTGAATAAATTATTATTTATTGACTCAAAGAATACAATTCCAAACAATACTATAGATGTTAAAATGCCTGCAGAATTTAAATAAATGCTAATTATGCATCTCTTACAGGCTAGCTAAGTAAGACATTAGGAAGACCATTCCACAAGATATTATTAATGGCAAATAAAATCTCTATGGAGATAACTTCAAAGGCCAGTTTACTGCATCCATAAAAGCTGAAAGTATTTTCTGCATGGGTCTTTTATTAGTGGAACTGTTATCATGAACAGTGAGATCCCATTACTGATCTACGAGCCATTGTTTTCCATTTTTTATGAGTGAAAAAAAATGCTTTTAAAATATATATATTTTTTGATTTTATAATATTAACACTCACAGATCATAGAATCATAGAATGGGCAGGGTTGGAAGGGACCTCTGAAGATCAGCTGGAAAGGACCAACAGAGCATTTTATGCATATTTATCTCACCTCAGACTTGTGAGTTTAATCCTGGTACACACAAAACTTCCTTGATGTAACTCATCATTTTGTCTATGAAACAAAAAATGCAGAATCTAATCTATTTTACAATTCTCTGCATTTTTTTTTCATGCTCTACACAGACTCATGACTGTGATAAATTTACTTAAAGGTGAATAGTAAAAGCAACATATCTGAGATGTCTCTTCCTGGCTTAAATCAGCTTAAATATTAACAGAAAACAAATGAAACTTATTTCACTAACATCTCATTAGAATAAGAACAATGTGGTGCTCAAGACTAATTATTTGTACATTTGGGGATTTGTTTTTAACTGTTTACCTATTACTCATCATAGGTCAACTTAAATGGAATTAACTTCTCAGACCACATCTACCAATGATACCACACAGAAAAACAGAAAGCATGTGGGACTCGGGACTCGCAAGGCCTTTCAGTACATTTCTGTTTTTCTTAAAGGCTTCCCTGGAGAAAATCAGGACTGACAAGCTATTTGAAGGAATTTACACTATGAACTTCCAATAATTGTCAAATCTTGTAGCCCTTAATATTTCTTTTACAACAAATGATAAAAATCAAAACACTTAACCCCTTCCATCTTCAATGGCAATTGGCACGGGATTAAAATATCTCGTGTTTGCAGCAGGATAAACTGCACAATTTCTCTAAAGGGAGATGGGAAGAACTCTTTGCAATGAAGCATTTCCAATGAGTCTGGAAAAAAGACTGGTACAGAGACCAGACCTGCTTGCCTACTCTTAGGCTTGTCAGACTGGAGCCACAGGTTCCATGTGACTCTTAAGTGCATTTGCACTTAGGTTTGACAAATAAGAAAATCTTTACTTCCTTTGTTTTTAATTGAATTTTCTTAGCACACATATCCAGGCATCATTTAAGAGTTCAGTGAACGACTGTGGAAATCCTGTATATGAAGTACTGTAGAAAATTAATAACATTTTTCATGAAAGTGAATTGTTTCTTTTAACTCTAGTAACTCCAGTAATTGTAAAAGATTTTGCCCTTCAGGGGGAAAGAAAGTGTTGTGGAAAAAGAGATTTAATGTGACTTGTTAGCTAGATTATTTCTTTACAAATGTCTACTCAAGGGAATGCTGGACATACAGGTGCCCAACTATGGCATTCAATCACTTACTGAGTGTCTGGGACCTGCAGCTTTCTCCTCAGAACTCAATAGGAGCAGGTAGTGCTCTGAAAATTATTATTTTTTTAATCATTATGCTTGATTGCTTTAAAAACATCTGATAGATGACAGATATATACAACCCAATTTATAGCATCTTCTCACTACCCTCCTTCCCCTCCTTTTTTTTTTTAGCAGTACTATTTCTTTTCTCTCTCAAATTCCCCATCATCCTATATCCTTCCACAGTATACAACAGTGAACAGAAAATTGTTAACTTCATCATGGTTCTGTGCTACATATAAACGACAGCAGATGAAGCAGACCTTGTTATAGCAAACAAACAAAACATATCTATAATGTGAAGCTCAGTAGGTGTGATCACATGGAACCTTGTAGGTTTGATTTTCTAAATATTTTCTGAGTGTCCTAATCCTGGAAATAATTAATTGTATGCACTTAACAGGGCTTCTATTATTGACTCCAATGGAACCAAGATTTCGTCCTCCTGTTTGCAGCAGCCATACAGTAGCTAATTTTAAGCACCTACACAACTTTGCAAGAACAATATACTCTATTTATTAATGCACGTTTTTCTCCAAAAGTGTTTTATTTTTTTTAATTTTTTTTAGTTTTAATAGCAGAAGAATAAGGAGGCAAAACATTCAGTCTCTTGCTTCCTCATTCTGCTGCTGTTTTAGCAACAGGAATGAACAGCAATACTTGTGTGACTGGATTTGTGCAGGTGTAACAGGACATGACTTGCCAAATCTCTATTACTGGAAAGGATGAAAGAAGAATATTTACAACATCTCTTTTGAAAACCAATTTAAATTTTCTAATCCTTATGTTTTCAGAAACTATTCTAAAACATAAAAACATAAGCACATAGACTTTACAGACACTTCAAAACTAATGGAGTAGATTGCCTTTCCACTCAACTGAGTTCTTTTCATCAAATCGTGCTGGCTGCCTCTTCCTCCTTTCCATCTTCCCCCCCCCCCCCCCCCCCCCCCTCCAGAAGAATGTTACTATTTTGTAGCACTATATTGGCTAATGTGTTCAGCTTAGTAACTCTTAAAATGCAAGCACTTCTTTTTCAAATCTTATTTTCAGTCTTTTCAATGACTGCTGTTCAGTGCAAACTTTAATATTTGCAAAATTCTTATTCCCTGAAATCTAATAACCTTACAGTGTTAGTATTCTCCTAGCCAATACTTTTCAATGCCAAATTTTCAGCTACTGGACCCACTTTCCCATTCTCACATTCTCAAGTTTTAGTAGTATGCAAAACTAGAAACTAACTTTACGTTGCTATAGATCGTCTCACCAAGTTTATGCGGAAGACAGCCTCTCAGTGGGCAACACTACTGAAGTTTTTGACTTGAAAAAATACGGATTCTAAGTATTATTTCAATTGTAAAGTTGTTAATTTTGACACAGGTGGGTTATTCCAGGGCCAGCGTTTGTGGTCATCTCTTTTGGTGTCATCTGCAGGGCTTCTTGCACAAGGTGTAAACTTGCTTGCTCAACATATTCTTTCATGTCCTCCCCAAGTGCTTGCAGCACTATTCTATCCAATATCATTTTCAGGGCCAATTTTTTCACCCTACTAATACAACCACCTATGACATCTTGCTGATACTTTCCTTTACCATCTACATATGCATGTAGACCTCAAACTGCTACTGTACTCATTATGTGTCAAAATCTACATTTTACATGAACTTTCCAGAATCTTCCTCCTGATCCTGTCTCCATCTCCAGCTGCAGGTTAAATTAACTTCTTCAGTATTAATGTCAATTTCAGGAAAGAAGTTAGCAGTAAGCAATTCTTTGAAAATCCACATGAATTGGAGTGTTATTTCCACCTATCTTCACAAATGCTAAACAAATGAAATTTCTAAAATGCATTGGTAGTTTTCCTCTTTCTTGCACACACAATGATCTATATGGTTATATTCTCCTGAAGTCACACTACATGCGCATTTACATGCATCTAATTATTTTAAATATTTTTTTTTCCATTTTCCTATGTTTGTGGTTTTTTTTTTTTTTTTTTTCCTATTGGATAAAGTTTCCTGTTCATTCTGTCCGTTGAGTTCATTAGCATTCTTATTTACAAGGAAACAGTACGTTGTATTACCATGAAAAGATGATTACTTTGGTGAAATATCAAACAGAATAGATTTGTAAAAATGTAAATAATTTTTCTAAAAATAACATTGGCTATGTTTATTTTGGATATGGCTAAAAGCTTAAATGGACATTAAATTAACATTCTCTGAAGAGTTATACAAATGTTGAAATTTCTTTCAACTCCTGTGGGAAGCAAGAAAATAAGCACTGTTATTTCTATTTTATGGCTAAAGAAATAGAGACAGAAGTTAAGTGACTTGCCCATAGCTATACTTTGAATCAACATCAGCGCCAGGATGAAAATTTATGAATTCTTTTTTCCTACCCAGAATGCTAGGACACACACTGCTTTTTAAAACACATACTATTTAACATTTATTACTACAAAAATATGCAATGTGCACCTGGAATTGGATTGGATATGAGTTAATGGTTTATAGATCTTTGTTGTTATATGAGTTTGTAGATGATTGGCTACTGAATTACAGCTTTAAAATTATGCATTTGAAGCCAAATTAGTATCCTGATAATCATTTGCCTTCCCTTAAAGCTCTTCCTCCCTTAGTTGGAGGCCCAGTGACAATTATTGGCATTTGAAAATCACAGCACTGGGTGGTCTTGTTCCCCAGTGTTGCAATACCTACATTGTATATTTCAAGTGCAGTGCTAAAAATGCTCACTTCTAGCTAAGATTGATTTTACCATTTATAAATAATATTTTTATTTGTTCCACCTGTAGCCAGTAGCATCTGGAGCAACAACTGAAAGGCAGGCATGACAGCCTTGCAATATCTAATGAAACAAGGACGAAAGAAACTGAAACAGTTTTTGCCAGAAGTCTCAAAGATGATCAGTATTTAAACCTTCCTTTCCATTGCCACTACCACAGCTTTGCTCCTCAGCTGGCACACACTTCTCTCCAAGGCCCAGGTACCAAATACTCCCTCCACCTAAGCTGACTCTCTCCATACGGTAAAATGAATAAGAACAAAATGCAGTTGGCTGCATTGAAGCTGTGCCTGTATAACTCTCCAGTGCTAACTCAAATATATGTGCAGTTTAACACATGTACAAGGAAAACTGGGCACAGAAGAACTTTGCCAAAAACTGAAAAAGAAAAATGCAAATCCATGTTAAGGTGCAAAGGGGCAGCTGAAATTCCACCGTTACAGAAAGAGGTAGTATGGATTGATACTTGCCTCAGACACACTCTTAAAACAAACTAATTTCAAACACAGAATTATTTCACATAGCAACTGGCAGTAAATCATCTGTGAAAATATAATTCGGAATTTAAATTAAATCTTGTTAAAATGCTTATCTGAGTAACTTATCCAAACAGTTTGAAACACCAGTTAATTGATGACATAGACATAGCATGGTTTGAGAAGTACAGAGCAGTCTCACAAACATATAGGAGTTACAAAACAGCACAATCTGTAGCACTACCTGTGTGAGCAGTGTATTTATCTGCAGGAACTTTATCTCCTACAGGGGATATTGCACATGACAGGTACTATCTTCGCATCGATCAGCCAGCCAGAATCTTCTGGGTACTGACTAGCTGTGAGACAGAATGAAGGGGAACAGGAGCTGCCTAAGGGTGGCCAGAGGAAGAGGCAGCAAAGAAAACTGTTCAGTTCAAGCCAAAGCTTGCAGGACAACTGCAACAAGCAAACATTTCAAACAAAATTAGACACACACAGAGTCACCAATTTCTTTCTCACAGTTTAAAACACATTTGAGCAGTTCTGTCTGTCCATACTGCTTTGCATGAACTACGGACTATTTCCTGCTGAAGCACTATGCTTTCTTACATACCACAAATCAAGTAATGACAGCAGTAATATCTTTGTACTTCCAACAATGAAAGGTAAATTGCTGCTATTTTAGTGAAACATGAATTTAAACTCCTTTTGCATTTGTATATCTCCCCTCTACTTCCGAAACTACTCTTATTTCAACCCTGACCCAAAATCAATAGAAACCAACTTAATATACTAACTTTATTACATCAACAATGCCATTTAGATTATTTGTTTATGACCAAAGTGTCTATACAGTAAGCATTTAAGTGCTAATGGAAAATAATAAAATACCTCTGGGGTTTGGTATCTCAGGTTTGACGAAGTACCATGTTCATAGAAGTGAATAAAAATTAGCAGAAGATTGTTATAACTGAAAGGTTCAAAGATGTCTACCCATTTTGCCTAGATTCAGGTACACTCCATTTAATGATCAAGTAATGTTAAAGAAGCACCTATACAAATTTTATTTATGAAGATTGCAATCCCCAGTGTGGGATTTGGTACCTTCTTTGGTCAAAGGCCTCCCAATCTATACCAGCAATAGCCCTGAGAAAAAAATTCTTAGACTGAGTACATCTGAATGGAGACAATGCAGTGGAGTTATTCTGACAAATAAAAAATTTCACAACTTCCCCAAGTTCTGTAACCTCACAACATTGCTTCCCATGCCACTCATGCTGGTGGCCAGCCACAAGGCGCTGCTTCCTACCTGATGCCAAAAGCCCTGGGGAAGCAGGCTGGCCCCCTGGCCAGAAGGCAGGGTGTATCATGCAGCCAGAAAAACAAACAAGCAAGCCAAGTCATAAAAATCCAGCAAAACTGAACTTGCAGTTTTATCGAATTGAGAAAAACAGATGGGTGACAACTAAGTAAAATCTTACTCCAAATGATGCCTGCCTTCCATATGAAACCATGGCTATTTCCAAAAATATTTCCAAAATTTACAATAAGAAAATGCCTCATTGAGGTAGAAGAGAGGAAGGCAATTCTAACTGAGAAATAATTTGCAATTAATAAGGAGAGGGCAATTATTTGGGAATTCCCCTAGCTTGAAATGTTCTCTTATCTCTCGTATCAAACACGGGATGAAGCAATTATAGGAACTCAGCTAGCGCTGCATACAGATGACTCACTTCAGAATCACACAAATACAGCATCAGGATGCAAGTTACTATTAATGCTCTCTATGCAAATATTTAAAAATTTCCTGAGGCAGAATGCTATAAAAAGCAGAACCCAGTAATGACAAGCTACATTGTACAGATGGCTACGTAGTGTGTTAAAAGTCCTCTCAGACACAATATCACTCACACAAAAAATATTAAAAAAAAAAAAGTTACATCATAGCTTTCTTTTAGCAGGAAGGCAATCCTATTTTACAGATGAGTTGGTGAGGAATGTAAAATTACATTAACATGACTTTATAAGAAAGGACGCTGCAACTTCTAATACATTCTTCTATGCATTATAAAGGAACTTCTCATTTAACCTCTTTTTCAAATGATCAGCATAGCAATCCACAACAATGCTGCTATAAAAATAGAGAAAGGAAACATTAAAGATCCGAATCAAAAAAAAAAAGAGTTGGCAATGTTCATTATTACTAACGTTGACCTTAGAGGAACACAAATACCTGCCACAGAAGGCAGAGCAGGTATCCCATGAACACGCATACATAACTCACTTCCCAGCACCACTTGAATATGGTTCTTCACCTCATTATGAGTACTTCAAATTTAATTACTTCACATTTTACATTATTTTTGTTGTTATAAGATAAAAAGCTATTTGGCAAGCTGCCTGCTTTGATCAAAGTATCTGATGTAAGAGGAAAAGAACATGAAAATTGAATATGAAATTCTTTGGCAACAAAACCTCTTGTGTGCATAAGTATACTGGATTTCTTAATAGCATTATTTATATTAATGTCTGTTCTTATACAATAGCAAGTATTTGCCTTTACTTTTCTTTTGTAATGTTTTACGCTCCTCTTATCCTGGCACCTGAAAATAACTGGCATAAATTAAAAAACAATTATATCAGAACTTCAACAGAAGATTTCTTCTGAGGCATACAAAACAAAAAGTAATAGCAACAAAAAGATTTTGGAAAATGCAACAATATTAATGGCTATCAAAATGCTCTACATTAAAGATTTCTTCTATTTTATTTTGTTTTTAATATATTTTTTTGCACACCTGTATAACCCAGCCATGCTGGATGCAGCGTGAACTGAACTAATTAACAAAAAGGGAGGTCTCTATGGCTCAATCAGGGTATCATAGAAGTGACATACAAGATCCTAATTAGAAACAGTGCAGCACTGCTAGCCAGATTCTCAGTCTCAGTTAAGATTTTCCAGCATACACAGATATATTTAGAAAATAACTACTTGGGATAGAGGCACAGCCAAGGTAACTTTAAACAACACAATGGGTTCCCTTAATTTTACCAAGATCAGTCATACCAGGAGCATCCAGGATAAAGGATAAGATACTATGCTTTAAAGACATCGTTCTTCATTCAAATCTGTAATGGTTCTCTAGTGGCCTAAGCCTGAGGAACTGCAGATCTCAAAGGAGTATTTTGGATTGCTAATCTATTTGCATGGAAACTGTGATCATTACTTTTATTTTGCAGTACAGAACCTAGAGATAATGAAGCTTTTTATAGAACTGATAAATAAATGAATATAGTCAAAAAGTCTTCCTCCACATGTTAAAAAATGTGCATACATGTTTTATATACATGTACACGTATATCTGTGTATACACACACACACACACACAATCTCCTCTTCAATAGTATAGCAGGTAATCTTAGTGAATAAAAATTACCAACCTTCATAAAACGAAAAAGAAAATTATTTGATATAAATTATTGATATAAATTTTCCAACTGATCCTTTCCCCAGCATAGCTGTTCATAGCTGTTGGTATGCTGCACTTCACCCTTATGCCAATGGACAAGTTAAGTGTCCTCAGAAGGTATTTCAGTATTTTTTGTGTTTGTTCACATCTAACATTTATATAGATCTGTAAATAGATTTCTAGAAATGCTCACTCACCTTGCCTGAAATTAAGGTCTTAGAACACATTGAATGAGTTGATCAACAGAAGACTTAGCTTGTACAGTTTGTGAAAAGGTAATGACAACTAGGTACCAATTTATAAGAGTGGAAAACTCTACTAATATTAACAGAAGTAAGGCAAATTTCCTAAAACCAGAGGTCCACTGGTTACATTGGTTGCACTTATCAGTAAAATTTTGTATAAGCATAATCTCTGAAAGGTCTATACCTTATATGGAAGCCAGAGAAATGGAATCTTTTATGTAATTTCCATTCAAACATTTAAAAAAGCTAGTAAAATATTTAAGTAAAAAACATGATTAATGGTGTATATATAATTTCATGAAAATCAAGCACAGAACTCTTTCAATATGACTAAATATTAACTTCTTCAGATGTTTGCATCATTTGAAAAGAATGATTTCCAGTAGGTTGTATTCACAGATCTTCATATATAACACAAATTGGAATAAAAATACATTTATCAAAATGCTCCAAATACAGAGGAACCACTGGAGCACTAAAAGCTGTGCACTGCATTGTTGGACGGTGTTTAGAGCGGCACAGAAACAGAGCAGCATAGACACACCCATTTGCAATCATAAGCAATAAAAAAGGAAAAAAAAAACCCACACCATACACAACAGCCATTGCTAATTAAACTCGAGAAAATGTTTATCTCGTCTTCTGCACTACAAGCAGCTTTCCTGCTTTTTCAACCAAAGAAATTTTCTGATATATCTCTGCTTTGAAGTACCTGCGTATCTTATGGAGGAAACACAGGAATTCAAAGAAAAGAGAATTAGCATGAAACCAACAGAATGACTATCTACAAATTTCTGTTAATGGTATTCCCTTAAGCTGTAACATCCAAATAAACACTTTTGATTTTCAGTCATGATCAATATGCATGGCAAAATAAAAACATATTCCAGAAGCTAACCTGTATTTTTATTCTTTGTCTTTGAAGATAGTTGTGTTTTCTCTTCTCCACGAGTGTTCAAAATATAGGATCCTTCCAGAAATGAAGGTGAGGCTGGCCTTGCTCACCATCTCGGCTCAGACCCATGGTGCTGCATTGCCCCCATTTACCTGCTCCTTTCCCCAGCACAGCTGTTGGTATGCTGCACTTCACCCTTATGCCAATGGACAAGTTAAGTGTCCTCAGAAGGTATTTCAGTATTTTTTGTGTTTGTTCACATCTAACATTCAGAATTCACGTTGGAAGACTATAAAATTGCATAGGGAGAGTGAATAGTGAAAGGAAGGGGAGTTTAGAGATACCACCTCGGCTTCATATTTTTGTGACCAAAATGAAAACATCATTTCACTTCTGAGCTTAATATAACATTAGCAAAGACCAAACTCACACACAGAAGTAAAACACATAAATAAATAAAGATAGCTGCTGCTGTCTTTCTATTTTTTGAGGTAGGTACTGTCTTCCATGATGGAAGAGCTTTCCTTCAATAAACTGCAAGGGGTATGAACATAAAATTTGAATCTTCCCTGTGACTTTCATTTTATTGCAAATACAGATTTGCATATGATGGGTAAAGTTCCTCTAAAGCCATCTTTGTGAGCCTTAAGCATCCTACAGTAAATATACAGCTGTAATTTCAAATTTATTATTATTTCAAAATACTAAATTTTACAACTGAGAATACAGAGAACATTTACGCTGAAGAAACTGCTTCCCCGCCAAGAGAGAGCTTCCTGCATTATTATTTTTCCTAGACCTTTTCTTTTGTATTGTGGTACCCTGAGAAAGCTTGTCAGCATTAAACTTTCAAAAAGGAGAACTTATTCACCTGTTTCCTTAAGAAAAACATAGAAATGGTTCCTTTTAGTGAACAGTTACAATATTCACTCCTTTTTACCTGCACACAAAAGGGAACTTCAAAAGGCTGGGGAAAAATAATTATAGTAACGCAAAATTAAAATTTAAACATTTATTTTTAGTGTTTTTTATCCAAATATTACCAAGGAATATGATAAATAAGAGAAGTATATGTGTCCTGCTAATAAAAAACTCCAGGCACCATTTTTAATCCTAACATCACTATCTTACAACGTCGTGGCACTGAAAACCCAAAAGCCTCTCTATTTTCACAGATAACTACAAACAGCTTTGAGCAATTAACATTAATTAACATTACTAATTGAAAGTCTAGACAAGACAGACCTCTCACTCTGGAATGTTTTTGCTAAACAGCTAATACCTGCCGACTTCAGGCTTGGTGATGGCCCAATAACACTTGACAAGTTCTCCTGAATGAAGCACTTAGAGCTTGTTGAAGCTTTGTGTTAACTTTGCACCTGCACAGGGCCCCCAGACTCCAGGAGGCCATGTGGATCAAGTGCTTCTATAACTGTGGTTAGTCATCTGTATCAGAATCACAGCAGACTCCCTCATAACAAAGTCTCCTTTTTGTTGTTAATTAAGACAGTACCAAAAAAAAAAAAATAAAATAAAGTTACTTATTCAGTCATGAGGACTGAATGCTCCCAGTAGGTAGTCTTTTCACAATTCAATTTCCCTGATGGGACTCGAAGAGGAAATGAAACAACAAATTGTACTCCTGATGATCTAAGCAGAAGCTGCAATTCCACAGGGAGTCCTGCTAGGTCAATTAGTTCATCATGCTAACAGAATAGCAATCCAGAAACCAGTGTCCCACCAACAAAGGTTTGAAAAAGTGAAGTTCAATGCCCGGTTGTAAGACAGCCTCCAGTAGATATTATTGTTAGGTTCAGTAAATGCACATTTACTGAGTATAAAAATAGGGCAGCAACACTAAAAGCTAGGGGGATATTCCTGTCCTGATAGATTCACTGTGAATGCAGTAGAAGCAGTCCACCTTTGTAAGATCTCTAATGAACACTGCCTGTATAAAAGAAGTTCATCTCATCACGTTTCCTTCTTAAACTAGATATGTAAAAGGTGAGTACTTTTAAGCAAGCATTTCTCTGAAAAGTCAAAGTACAATGCTGCACTTGTTTGTTTGTGTATTTGTTTATTTTATTTGTTTATTTTAAATTGTTTCAGTATTCTGTATTTCAGTATTTCATGGTCTGTGCTTATTGCATGTTACTTTTCTACAAACACAATTAACAGTACTTTTTTCTTAGGATGCCATCCAATAATACTGTAATGTAATAGCCAACATTCAAATTTCATTTTCAAAGCAGTAGTTAAAACAAATATATGCACCTGTGCTAAGTTTTTTCATTTATTTTTTTCATTGTATTTGGAATAAAACCATGATAATTCAACAATGATTTTATAAACGTAATCCATTGTTTTCGATGCCAGAAGAAAACATTTCAAAAGCAAGGATGGTCTAGTAGACTGCTTAAACTCCAAATTTTCACTAAGGGTCCCGTGAACATCACCAAAATATTCAAGCACCCATTTTGTTTTCTTCACCTATAGAATCTGAATTACAAATCTAATTTATACCAACCTTGCAGTGGGACTCTGGGATTAACAATTCTTTCATGTTTGGGAACAGAAAGGACTATATATTCCATGCAGCTGTACTCTTTCCAACTGCATATACTGATGCAAAATAGTTGTTTAACTCAAACAGGTCAAACATAGGGTAGTTAAAGCAGCAAATCATAAACATAAAAGGTTTGACAAATAACTGCTCTGTTTCCTTCCACAGAGCCTCTTTAAATATTCCAAGGTTTTGCAAAAATAACAAAAGACTTCTATACTTCTTTTTTAATTATTTTTTTTTCACAGTTGTAAACTAAAAAAAAAAAAAGGATTACTCTGTTCTAGTTTACTTTACTGCTGTCAGCTACTGCAATATTAGACCTTGGTGCTTTATTTACAGAACTCCCCACTGACAAAAGATAGCACTGCATAATGAGTACACAAATGCATTTCAAGAGCACATCTTGAAAGCTGTTTTTGTAAAGCGCCTTCTGGCTGCAATATTTGAATGTACTGTATGCTGAGAGTCAGTAGGGACAACAACACAGATGTGCTTTGTTTGGCTCCTAATGGATTCAATCCCGAAGAGCATTAAAAGGAGAGAGACTGAAGAAAATTTAAGCTTTACCTTTTTATGAAACTCTGATTGTGCACTCTCTTTCTCTCTGGCCATGTGAGTTGAAATAGGACAGAACAACAGTACAGTCTATATATGACAGAATGCATTTTTGTTTCTTTTGAAAGAATGATTGAAGTTAATTTCTAGTTTATTTTTATTTTTTAGATTATCATATTTAATTTTCTGTCTTTAGAAAGAAATTGTATTCAATTTCAATTTAAAAGTATGCACAGAGATTTTTAAGTGAAGGCTATGTGGTGCCTGTTAAGAAATAGCACTTTCCTTGTTTATCAGTCCTGTGGAGGTTTCAGAATTTCTGTTTTACTTAATTAGCTTATTAGTATTTAAAAAGCCATTATTTACTTGCAGTATCCTGAAATAATTTGAACATTTCCACAGAATAAATATGTGACTTTAAAGAAAGTCACAGAAAATGATACGTCTTAAACTCTGCACTAGCAGTTAGATAGTTAATTGTAATGCTGTTCTCAGTACACCTGCCGTTGAGAAGATATCAAAGCATCACCTTCAGACCTGAGAGTCTCATTTTACATGGGAAATCTGTATTTTGATCCAAACACCACCAGAATATCACCGCACAGATCTGATCAATTACATGGCTGCTCTGATATAAGACTGGAAAGTAGAAATTAAGATAACTTAATGGGAACAACTGCTAATGATCATGCTCCATGAAAAGCTAGGTTCTGTGAAGACATTTGCTGTTCAGCACAACTCTTACCTTGTGAAGAGGAAATTATGCTGACTTCAATCCCTTTGTAGGGTGCTCCAGCAGGAGGACCGGGGACCGGTGTGACAAGATGATGAGCAGAATGTAAAATTAAGCTAGACTACAAGGTTAGTGCATAAACTTACATGTCGTAACGATTTCTTTTACATTTCTAGGCACCATGCTTTGCTGTCAGCTGTAAGAAACTGTGTCAGGAGGGACTGAAAATACGAGCCAGTATACGGATCAAGAGAGAGTATGTAAATATAATACAAACATAGTAATCACAGTCCTAAGGTTTTCCAGATGCCAGCAAGGAAGCAGAAATAATGTCATTGCAACTTGTGTGAAAAATCTTATTAATAGCAGGTTATACCAATAATTTGTATCAAGATGACAGTTTGGTTTACACATGTAAATACTAATATTCATTCTTTTTTCATACACCATAGTTGAAAGGATGTAAAGAGGTGTAGTAACTTTAGTTTGATTGCATTCATCCTGATCGAATCTATTATTCTCTCTACTAAAAAAAAATAAATATACACAACCACAAATTCTTTTCTTTACTAATCCTCATAAATTTTCTTGCAAGGAGGAGGAGAGATTCCAGGAACCATAGAAAGCCTGCTGTCATTATTGGAGGAACATGCAAGTGTCCTTTACAACTGATGATACTTCCATATGACAGCTGTCAGGGGCACTAATTATTGCCTTACAGTCTTCACATTTGTGTCCCTATTAACAATTATTAGCTCACCAAACTTTGGATGATTGCTTTATTTATATCTACAATGGATTCCACACTCAAAAACTTGGTCTGAGAACCCCTTAAACAATGGTTTGAAAACATCTCTCTCAAATTTCAGACCATCATTCAATTGCATTTGGCATCATTTTAAAAGACAGTTAAACCATGCAAGTGGATAGATGCTCTAAATAATGAGATAGTTGTGTGATGTTGGCTACTTAATTAGAAAAAGCTTTAGGTCCTAGATTCTCTTCGTAATTTCACCTGATTGTGGATTTCAAGTTCACTCTAACTTGCAGAGAAATAGCAATTAAAGAATGCAAACATGATGAACACTATCAATGGACACATATGGAAAATGGGTTTTGCCAAACAGCCTGTTTGATGGACATATAGATCAGTTGACAAAGCTAACAGCATCAATAAAACTGAGTCTGTAAACTGTGTAACACAGGCATGTGATATTATTTTATGTGATATTATTACCTGGAGCATGAAAGTAATTCTGCAAATACACTTTTTTTTTCTCTCTCTCTCTTTTTTTTTTTTTTTTTTTTTTTTCTGATTCCAACATTACTAAATACCATGATGAAAAACTGGAAAAGTGAACATAAAGTGAGATCTAGAAAGCTGGCTCTGTGGTGACAATACTTCAGATGTTCAAACTGTGTACTCGGCAGTTCAAGAAAATTTAAAAGAAGATAATACACTTGAAACCTGAAGATAGATAACCCATACAAAGCATGTTACATTAACAGAAAGGAATAAATAGAAATTGGAAAAGTCTACTGGGGGAAAAGCATTTCAAGAAGTCTTTCATAAAAAATGCTTCCCTTTTTACAAAATTTCCTTTTCACCATCCCTTTTGAAAACATGTTGGCAACTACTTAGGTTCCCTAAGGTTAAGAACAGTAAGGTTAAAAACAGTACTACCTGATGCTGAAATTTTATGATTCTTGCTTGAAATGTCCAGTAAAATTGTCTTCTATAAACAACCAGCAGCTGACATATAATAAAAAAAATTCATTTGACTTCTTCAGAAAAGTAAGCATTATGCCAAAATGTATTATTTGTCATGTTTATTAATTTTTGGAAGAATGAGGCTAGTGGGATTTCACTAGGTGGTCTCAGCTCCTCTCTATTTTCCTGTCTGCTACATGGCCATATCACACAGTGTTCCCATTGTTCACAGAAGTTGTTTCATGCATCAAGAATATTGTGATGGTTCTTGGATGAGTCAGTACATTATACTGATTTACTTTAAGAAACTGAAACGTTGACATAAATGACAGCTTGGAATACAGATATGATCTCATAATATTATAGAATATACAGAACTGTCTTTGTTACTAGGCAGTTTCAAATTACCTGATTATCATGTTATTTATGTTTGCAAAATAAATCAGATTTGACTTTTTTTACTTTTTCTTGTATTTATATTTTCAATTTTGAGTCAAATGTAACCTCAAAAAAATTAGATATGTCAGAGTAGAAGCAAAACCAGCAATTTACATAGAACAATGTAAAACCTCAATAATACTATAAATTCTTCAGCTATCAATGAAGCACAGAAACAACTGACTTTCTTTTTTTACTATTTCAATGCAAATAATATGGGCTACAGGATAGGCCACGTCCAAATCCCGTAGTTCTTCCTCATGGCAGTGTCAAACTGGACTTATACAAAGTCTGTCTACTCAATGACAGAAATACACAGTCCCACGAGACAGCCATGTAATTCTGTTCCTTTCAGTCTCAAAACAGCTTTACTATATGGAGTTTCCCTACAAAATAATCAGAATTCTGTTAAAGACTGCAGAAGATGAATATGTTTCAGAAGCATGTACACTGCCTTTTGGTCACACTGCCTTCCAGGAGTGGAACCAGAGAATTTACCTAAAACTTTTCACATGATATTTGTAAAGAAGCAGAAGAAAAAGGAAATAAATCTATACTAAGTGCTTGACTTTGATTTTGCTTTAAAAAAGATAGACCAAAATGTTAACACTAAACAACACTAAGTAGTGTTTTAACATAGAAGTGTCAAAATACTTTTAGAATTCAGAACTGTTTGTTGGTGAAGAACTGCTGAACAGAACACTACACTAGTTCTTTTATTCTATGCATAAGTATCCCCTGCAGTGCCATAGCAACTTTTTGATGTATTTTTCAAAAGGTTTTTCAACTCAACCTACCAGGTGGTTTTAGGAACTCAAATTCATGTGCTGAAGCCGTGTGCCAGCAGTTATCAAAGAATGCGTGGCATGCATCCTAATATTCTTACTGTGCGATCAGTCTGTTTCTGTGTTTGTGTGCATATGTATGTGTATTTTCACATTCATGGTCCAAATCTTGCGACACTGCAAATAAAAGAGTGTAGTATTTTACTACATTTGTGTACATAGCAGTGTCTCACTGACTGAAGCTTTTCAAGGAAAAACATGAACTGAATTCATTAGAACAGTTTGAAAAGCCAACTTTCCAGTTTCTACTGTTCTAATAATATATGCTTTCTCCAAAAGAGATATAAAGTTTGGTTTAACGATAAAACAATCCGTTTATATGGTTAAACAGAATAATTGTCTCAGGTTTCCTTTTCCACCACAGGGGGTTTGACTAAGTTAAATATTTATTTACTTCAGGTATGTGATTTATTAAGTAAAGTGCCAGCAGCCATGAATATTTGTGTACAGAAATTACAGGAGGTTCTCTAATGCTGGCTGGCTTTTCTTTCTGTCGAGGAATGGAAAAGGGAGCAAGAAAAAATCCTAAACTGCTCTCCTCCTGCATGGGAAGTGGCTGAAGGATTCCCTCTGCTCTTGCTTTAGATATTCTGTTCTTAAACAGAAGAAAGAAAGAGACGAAGAGAGAGAGAGAGAGAGAGAGAGAGAGAGAGAGAGAGAGAGAGAGAAAGAAAGAAAGAAAGAAAGAAAGAAAGAAAGAAAGAAAGAAAGAAAGAAAGAAAGAAAGAAAGAAAGAAAGAAAGAAAGAAAGAAAGAAAGAAAGAAAGAAAGAAAGAAAAGAAAGAAAGAAAGAAAGAAAGAAAAAGAAAGCAAGCTTGATCTTTTCATTCTTTCTATCTAAAGTAGTCTTTGTAGCAAATGGCTACTGAGTGCTCTTTGTTTAAAAGAAAAAAATCCTAGTATTTATTTGAATCGGATGGTCATTACATACAGTCACAGAAGGGTAGTGTGAGAGCCAAAACACTGCTCCATATGAGAAGATGTCTTGAGATATACGGAAAATGGGTCTAACCTGAGCTTAGTGAGAATCCCCAAACAGAAATTTCCCCAAATTCAAAACAGAATATACTTATCAGCAAAATTCATATATAGTATAAAACAAGTTATAACATATAGTAAGAGAAACATATATTTAATAAACTAAGCCTTCAGTGTATCCTTATTAATTATATGAAAACCATCATATAATCCAGCACTCTATTCTTGAGTTCAAGAGGTTACTTTAGCTTTCTTCAATATATTAAATATTTTTTTTTCAAATAAATGCATTTACTAAACTAAACATTGAAAGAAATCCTGGTCTCTCTATGCTCTCCCATGGGATACTCCCATGGGATACAGATCAAGTTACAGACAGTAATTACTATATCCTACTTGTAACGGGTTGCAATATCCAGTTACAGCCAACAATCAAATCTCCAACAACTACTCAACTCTGCTCAATTTCAATCTCAATAGAAATGGGGCTGGGGAAAAGCTTCATGATGTCACACCACGGTAGTGCAGGTTGTGAAGATTCTTCTTGCTACTCTACACAGAGTCAAGAAATTGAAAACCTTTGGTTAAATCTCATAATACTGAAACCTGTGGTAGAGCACAGTGCTTCTACAAGAGGCAACAGGTAGACCAGGCAGCCTTCTGGAGTCTTTCTCCAGCACAAAGGTAAACTCAACTCAAAGGTAAACTCTGAACTTCTTAGAGAACACAACTCTTAGTGAAGAAAGTTCTAGAGCACTGAGAAATGACCAACACACTGCTAACGAAAGCTCACCCTGCCTTAGCTTCAGCAGTACTCTGTTATGCAGTGATGTATTTGAAAATGACTGTTACACAACTACTGTGTAATACCTGTGTGCTTGCACCTGAAGTTTTAATTGTTGACAACTATGGTTAAGCATCTGGGATTAACATTTACTCCAAGCTCCAAGAGGTGACAGGGCAGAGGGTTCAGAATCCAAACCACTTTCAATAAAACACCTTAAAGTCTACATGTATTTTTCTTTGTAGAGCTACTTTACAAGGTTTTATCAATAAATACAATATTAGAAAGCTAGTTCTCTGCATTTTAATGCAAGTAGAAGTTTTATTAGAGGTCTTACATTCAGATATATACTACTAGTTAATGTTTACAGAGTTAACATATCATTTTTGACAAAATATGTGAAAGAGTAAAAATTAAATTCAATACTTAATTTCCAGTCAACAGGTTTGAACAACTACCAGGAAGTGGTTTGAAAGGAGATAGACATAGAACACATGATAGAGAATAAAGCCTATACTTATCAATGTGAAATAACACCTCTCAATCCCATTCATCTGTCAGTTGGACCTTCTGCTCTTTCTGGCAATTGCCAATATGTACTATACCTCTTTCCAAAGTTCACTATTTATCTCCAGGGATTTTATTCCACCACTGTACAATACATTGTAATTCCACACTAATGACAAAAACTTCGTGAAAATTGTTTGCGAGTTGCTGGAGGTACCTGTGACTGACAGGGGAACCCCTACTTTGAGCACATACAGAAATTCTCCTTGCACTATCAATGTTTTTGTTTGTTTGTTTCTTTATGTTTTTGTTTTCTGCCTGTAATCAGCTCATAAAAGCTGCAAATTTGAGGCCATACTTAGTGTAAGAGTTAAGGTTTCTAATAAATAAAAATAGCAGGTACATGAGTGTGCACTCCAGAGCCAGAATGGATAATTAGACCCCCCAAAATAATCTCCTTTATCTGTACACAATCATTGTGGCTTATAAAGCAGCATCAAACAGAAAAATTGAAAAAATCTAATTCAAGCCTTTACTAATACAATTTTTAAGAAATAAAATTTTAACTATGGTTAGTTGAAAGCACTCCAAAACTTCATGGGGAAATGTAGGGAGAAATACAAAATCAAAATTCGTGTGTAAGATTGCCTGGACTAGTGAGTATCTCAAAGTATTACAGCACATTTGTTTTACAAAACCGCTCAAATAGGATTAAGTCAGAAATGATACAGGTTAATTTCAATTTATAATGGTACAGAAGCAGGAAGATTTTTTCTTAATTTTTAGCAGCAAATTTATTTGAGAAGTATACAACTATAAACCTATATGCCACAGGCTACAAAAGTGAACTCAATATGAGTCTTCAAGAGGGAGACACCATATAATTAAGCAAGCTTTCTGGAACAGGAATGGACTTTTTGATGTTCCTTCTTCATGAAAGCAATCATATGCCCCACACTAATTCAGAAGTGCAGCTGTATAGTAGCTATGACACTACTGCAGCCTCTCCACTTTACAGTTCCACGTAGCTTAACACCAACTGATGGGCACTTCCCCAAGAATCTATTTAGCTTCAATACTACAGTATACTCTGTGGGATGAATGATTTGAAATAATCCCACAAAAATTAAAAATAACACAAAAGGCAGCACACTTACACACATCTAATCTGCTGTAAAACTAGAGGTGGAAAATGATGCATCATACTCCTCTTTGCTAATCCATCAGCCTATAAATATGCAATACTAATTAACATTCAGATCCAATTAGAAGTGGTTCAAGAGCATCTCCTTCCAAACGTATAATGCTCTTTACATTGCTCTTTGGGCAGCCTTAAGAACAAAATAGGCAAATTAAATATTCTTATTGTAGAAAGAAAGTTGTTGAAAAAACAATCTTTCAATATTTATGTTTCACTATTAAGCCAGAACAGATTGCAGAAATCCACATACACCTACAACGAAAAGTGTAGTATGCAGAATAATACTGGCAGAATTATATTCCCCTCTCGTCCAAGAGACAGCAAAAGACCCTAAGATCATTTTTAGACTTGTGCTTATACCAGATTTTGATTTTTATTTTTAAAAAGTCATGCTTACTTGGATTCTCTGTATAGGACAAATTTCATAGCTATGCAGTTTTATTATCAATCTTGAAACCATATTCTTACCTCAATCAACAGAAATATATAGATATGGCCTAGATTTACAGCTGTTTATATAGGTTTCCACAGTCACTATCAGTTAAGGTTTTATATCATTAGTGTAAAACCACAGAAAGAGACACGGGTACACAAAAATAGCTTATCTGTATGTTTACAGAATACTAATAGATATAGTAATTGTTACACTGGGATCTAATCATTTGCAGGTTTTGTTTAATAACAAACAGAGAGTGAAGTTTCATTCTGGACTTAATCCAGTCTCACTGTGGATTGCCAAAAGGAGACTTTCCCTGGAGTGACCACCCATGTCCATCTGTATAACCATCTCCCCTGTGCCAGAACTAGCAAGCATAGATCTAGCAGATCAGGCTGCTGACCCAGAGAAAATTTAACCATGTTTTCTTTTTGGACTGTCTGTAGATCCAGCTCAGTCTGTGCCGCAGGCTGGGGAAGGGAGAAGAGTACCACCTTTTTGAAGTAAGGTACCTTTAGTTCAGATCTACCACCACAAAAAACTACAGCCCGAGCAAGCCAAATCTCACCACAGTAAAACATGGAAGTAAATCACACAAACACAGGAACAGCTACAATGATGTGCTACTGCATACGGTGCTAATAACATTATCGACTGAAATGTTGCTCATATACACAGTCATTACAGTGTCATCCTCTCTGCTTCAGGACCACACAAACATACATCCTTCCCTTTCTGACATCTACTCTAAAACATCTATTCAGTTAATAGGAGTAGAATCAATTCTCCACTGACTGCCTAACTTCATCCAGCTCTTCCCCTGATTATGCCTTACTGCCAGAATAGTTTTTAGCATTTCATTTAATTATTTATTTTCCATGAGTACCTAAAATATATGCTGTGAACTGTTACTATCAATAAGCTAGAACAAAATACCACATTATCTTCGACCCCTGAGTGTCTGGATTTAAGCCAGTATACTCATGGGGAAGACTTTATGGAATAATCAATATAGGAGTAAAAGACAGCACAGCATCTCCTCCAGAGGAAAAAGAGAGGGCACAGAACAATTTAAAAACCATGCCAATAACAAGAAAGGAAAAACTAAAGTGTAAAAGGAAACCAAAAACACATCCTCTCAACAGATCTCCCAGTGGGGTTGAAGACAAATCTACAAAGCCTAACTTTTGGTATCCAGCTGAGGTGCAGTAAAAAGCTCACTTCTAGTGCTCCACACTGCCCATCAGCCTCATACAGAACAAACCCAGCTGGTCAAAACAAGCCCAGGGACACCAAATGGGTAGTAACCAAGCATCCAGCAGCCTGTAATTTGGTCACTTAACCAGCCTGTTCTGTGGAAGGAGGGATCAGGATATTCCTGACCTAAAAGCAAAATACTGCTTTTGCCCCTCTTGACAAATTGCATAGTAATTAAATTTTCTCTCTCACAAACTGTTCTTAAAAGTGGCTGTTCCCAGCTCTAACTGCTGCCCACACTGACGATATCTGCACAGGAAGACAATTATGTTACCACCACTACCTTAGATCTCAAAAATAAGTCATGAAGCTACTCATGTCATGTGCACACAAAACAAACTGGCAGAATGACACTAAAGCTTACCAAATTATTCTGATTACAGAAATACACAAAGATGGTAATAGTCATTAAAGAATTCTAAATATACAGAGGATCACACTGCAGTGAAATAACTAACTTAAGAACGTTAGGCTTGTTAACACATACTGTAGCAAGCTTATTCTGTTTTGCACTTGCAGAGTTGAAAAAAGGAAAATCGTGATGAAGCTGTCAGACCTAACACCACATAGGCACTGAAGTATGGCAACAGAAGCCTCATCAGTTCTCTAATTAAGTAGTGACACCACAACATTGATTTTTAGGGGCTCAGGATGGGCTCCTGGTAAGAGTTTCTGTCACCAGTGACCCAAATCAGAACACAGTTGTTTTGATTGAAGCAAAAAGCTGATGTCCTCTTCACTAATGCCAGAAGTCCTCCACCCCACAGTAATGAAATTTTTTGAGACATCTTCTATGTATATATACATCTACTCTTCAAGGTGTACTCCTCTTGAGAAGTCTCTACAAAGATCAAGAAACTTTCTGTATACACACAATGATAATTTCCCTATGCATTTTTTTTAAATGAAAGTCTTACATACCGAAAATATTCTGCAGTATTTAAACCTACATCAGACATTATTCAAGGAGAACCCAACGCTAAATATAAATGCAACAACAAGACATTGCAGTCCATGTATACTTCAATATAGTTTCTCTACAGTTTAGCTTTCAGTGCATGCAACACCTACACAAGTCTTGTGAACTAAGTAAAAAAAAAAACAAAAAAACCTTACTTTTCTGGCCATATGTTTAAATAATTATTACCAATTTTAGTCACTTAAAGATCTAAAGTTCTGAGGAGGTACAATGGAAATACCCAGTATTCAAATGTAATCATCACTCAAATAAGTATTTAACAAACTGTATTTCAATGATTTGAGGTCCCAGTACAATGAACAAACAAAATGACATTATTAACGGAGTTTTTCACAGTTATTTGCTAATTAATCATTGTATTCAGAGATGAAAACTAGTGCCACAGGACATTACCAGAACACTATATCTGATGCATATGCATCATTTTTTTCATAGATTCCATGTGGCAGTGCTACCTTTTCAAATCCTGCTCATGTTTCATATCACTGCACACCAATGCACAACCACAATTGTGCTATTCATTGTACATAGTAAAGGACATAGATAGAGTCTATACAGTAATCTTCTGGTATTTTTTAATATTACAAATTGTAGAAGGAAAAACCCTACTGTGATCATTGAACCGTGTCATGATCTTTCCTAGGAAATCTCTGCAGAGATAAAGATAACACAAACTAACCTTTAGAAATCAGATGAGGGACACAGCTATCATAACAATGGTAGCTGAGTTCAAATGCTCAGTCTGCAGGGAACAGGAGTATAGCATACACCACAAATAATTTTTATTCTTTTCTTTATTTAATTCAAGTGGAAATGGTCTTTTCATGGCTTCATTTGAAAGCCCCATGTTAGAACAAAAAAATAAATAAAATAAAATAAAAAATAGAGATGTCCAATGGCTTTACTAATCTTTGTATTTTCTGATTTTTCAAAAAGATCAATCGAAAGATAGTTCTAATGCACAACAGGCTTCATGACTGTCAACAGCAACTCAGGAGCAACTTGTCCTAAAGAAACATCACTATGCTGGAGATTTGCAGCTTGCAGCAGAAGCCTTCTACATACTTCGGGAGACCAGACAACACATCAGCATGTGTAGTAGCTCTGTCGGGCTGCTTTTTGAAGCAAATGGGGGAATGGAAAAAGCAGTCAACTGATTCTTATCTCCATAAAGTGTTTTCTCCACAAGCTTATGCCCTGAAAATGCAAGACTGTCAGAGTGAATATATAAAACTGGCAATCTGAAACATTTTTATATGAAATGCCCAGGGGTGAGGTATTAAGCAACCGTATAAATGTGTACGTTACAGACAGACAAAATAAGCGTATTTCTAAACATAAATTGTTCTATCTCCACTACTTGACTTTGAGCTTTGTTGTGTATGTGTGTGCCAAATGGAGGCATAGATGATGCAATATGAGAAATAATATTTTGGTATTGAAATAACTTATTTGGCATAAAATGCCTGAAAAAAAAAAAATATATATATATATATATATTATTATGCTGTACATATGCAAAAGTGTCTAATAATTTCAATCTGTTTTTTGTTTACATATGTTACCACAAATTACAAATGCTTCACCTTGTCTTAGCCATGATTATTCTTGTGGTTTTCTCTGATTAAAATCCTAAAGCTGTACAAAAACCTGTTTAAATACCCACTCTAGTATCTTAATATTTTACATTTATTAATATGGAATTTTAGCTTGTCGTGGCGAAGGATGTTTTGTTTGGGTCCATCGGCATATTTATAGGTTCCTAAATATAAGCGGCTTGAGGGTTTTTTCCACAGTGCCAGGAAATTCCTTTGCCAGCAGCAAGAATTGAGTCCTTAATAAATAAATAAAACCTGAATTTGCATTTGGAAATAACTTTCATATTGAAAAAAATGCATTATGGAAACATGCATTTAGTTTTCAATTTGCTAACTGAAATGCTTCCCCTTCCCAATGTTCTCCTAGTACAGGATATAGATAGACCAAATGTGAGGTGCCTATAATGTGCCTGCCAGTGACTCCTACTGACTCATGAATGACTATCTAAAGGGACCCTCTTTAGAGATGGACAAGAAATTGCTTTCTTGAAGGAAAAACAAAAAACAAAACAAAACAACAACAACAACAAACAACAAAAAACAGAGAAGTTAGTTAGTACAAGTTTCACGAACCTTTGGCAAGAAGGGTGTGTTTATATAGCACATGTGAATGCCTTCAGGAGAAAAGATAAAGAAAAAACATCTCAAATTATATTCTGCAAGGTCTTTTGATTAAGATTCTCTGTTGTAATTCTGCCCTCTTTCCTGAAATTGTGGTGGCATGGGTTTGAAAATTGTAATAAAAGTGAAAGTGACTTATGAAATGGAGCAGCAAGGGGTAAAACAAAATGATGCATGTATTTTCTTAATTTACGAACTCCCTTGCATCATTATAAAGGAGCTTATAAGTGTTTCACAATGCTCCATAGTGTTTATGAATACATAAATGATATATGTAAGGTAGCAGATGATCTGAGGAGAGCTAAAGCAAAACATGAGGCAGGAAACAACCAAATTGCATCTCATGTTACCATGATGCTGAAGAAGCCTCTTGGCTATCTGAGGCATTCTGCACATTATTAAATTTGAGGATGTTTTGTCAATACAGTTTGTTGATAACATAAAGGCAGTAGATGCTAGGTGAAGAGGACTTGTATTATGTTTTAAACAATTTAACTGCTGTTGCTCTCAGGTGTATTGCAGCTAATGAAATTTTCATGGGTGAAAATGTGGGTGTTTTTTTTGTTTTTGTTTTTGTTTTTTTTCCCCCTTAGGTCAGGCAAGAAGCTCAGCTCCTACAGTAAGAATTGTCTTCATCTCAGAGATGTTGCTATGGCTATGTCAATTCATGCAATCTAATGATCTGCTTTTTATTTATTTATTTTTTTTCCTGTGGTGAAAGAGTTTTCGATACAAAATTGCTTTTAACTCAAAATGTTATTTTTTGGGGTAGAACTTATCTCTTCTGCCAAACTTTTCATCACATTGTTATAATGTTTTGTAAGTCTGCCAGATTCTCACAAAGATGCAGATCAGACAACCTTCAGACAATTAAGCATTCTTTGAAATATCATTAAATAAATTAACTTTAATTGACTTTGAGATAACTATAGGACCAAGATTCACGAATTATTAGCAAGATAGTTTCAGGTATCATACACAGACCCTTTTTAATTCTCCTGTTCACTTTTGATCAAAATGAAAGAAGTTAATAATTAGTTTTAGTGCCTTTATTAAAAGAGAAGTCTTCCATGTTCATTCTGTGATCCTGAAACACAGCTTCTCAGATTATAAAGACAGAAGGTCCACTCTTCTCATCTCTCACTCCTTTCTCCAGGACTTATTTGCAGCCTTAAGGAGAATGCCTCTTCAAGACTGATCTGAAGTGCAAATCCATTTATCGTTTTAAAAATTAGTTCACTTACTGCAATCTACCCAAAAGCAACAGAGCTCCTCAGCAAAGTACTAGAAAACTCAGAGACAAGTATTATGCACTTGCAGATTAAAAAAGCCTACTTTTAGCAGCTCACTGCCATCCCCAGTTATCAATGGAATAAATACCAAGATGTGATCATCACTTTCTTTTTGGTGTTTAATGAAAAGGGAAGCTGTCCTCAGTTGTGATTTGGTAGGTGGTGGTAACCTTTGGCCACTGTCTAACATTACACATAACTGTTTAAAGCATAGATTCTTACACTTTTGTGATCATTTGCTTCTGAACAGTCAGTGACCTGTAAACACACAATGACATTTTAGACATGCAAAACCACTTGCTGTCTCATTGGCTGACTCTATTCTGTGTCTTTTTGAAGCATGAACATTGAGTTTTGCCAGAACAGAAAGATCATCTAGAAAAGAGTGGGATGGGGGAAAGAGGTCATCTTCCCTTTTTGGTTCTTCCCAGACCAGTCTTCAAAAGCAGTAGGAGTCAAAAACTCTGGCAGAGCAAGCTCCTGTGAAATAGACTTCTGGTCGTGTTATAGTGTTAGAAGTGTGAAAGGATTAAATGAACGTGTCTAGCATCTGTAAGCTCTTTATCGACAGCATCGACCTACTCACTGTGAAACAGGTCGATGATGACTAGGTAAAGATATAACAAAAAGTCAATCATCACTCCAAAACCTGCCACCCTCCACAGAATTTCTGTCAAAGGGTTTTGCTACTTAACAGGCATCAATCTCCTAATAAAGCTGTTTTTGAAAATATAAGTAAGAAAATGTAACATACAATGGCCATAAGATAAAACAGAAATGACATAATGGTTAAGTAAAACTGGATTTTGCTGGTGCTACGTATAGAATACAGAACTAAGAGCTGATTAAGTAAATTAATCACTTATGCAACCAAGTGGAACTTCAACTATAGAGCAATAAAAACACATATAAAGGCAAAGGCATTTGGGATATCCACTAATTCAAAAGACTGTTAATCTTCAAACTTGATAGTTAGAATGAACCTCCCCTCTTTAAACCCTAGGGGTTAGATATAGCTCATATGAACTGCTGAAATGAGAAAACGCAAGGCATGTATTAAATATCCCAGAGGCAGCAGTACTTAGTCCCCTAGTAGGCATTCAACCCAGCTCTTTATACCTGAATGCTCCAGTAAGCTCTTTGTATATGCCATACTAGATGGCATTTTTACCATGACATCAACAACTATATATCATCCCTCCTTTTCTCTTCCTAGGTGGACTCTCATTTTCTGTACTCAATACAGATTAATCTGTGAGCCCTTTTTTTTTTTTCTTTTTTTTTTTATTCTCTTCACAAAGTAAAACAAGGAAGTATTAAGGTTGTACACTTTTTCTACATTCCAAAGAGAAAAGTTTAAAACAAAACAAAACAAAAAACTTTAATACTGAAACTGAAAAACTGAAAAGTTGCCTGTCAGATGAGAAAAAAAAATAAAAAATCTACAAACAACAACCAACAAATATTTGTAGAGACAAATATGACATCAAAGTTCAATAGGATATTAAATTACAAAAACATAGGTGTGGCAAAGCTAGATTCATCTCACTAAGCTTCTGAAGTCTATAAGGCAGACTTGCGCAGGGGAACTAATCTATGCTCCCTTTAGTTAGAGACATTTATAGGATGCAAATAATCAAAACAATTTAAGATTTTCTCTGTATTAAGCAACTCACACCCATTATTCATTTATACCTTTGACTTGCTTTTCTCCAAATTGACTTAAAGGGGGCTTGGATGAATAGCTCTAAATCAGATGTCTTCATTGTGGAGAACAACTCTTTTCCTTCGTCTTCATGGGAGCTTGCCTTTCCAATCCAGCAATGAAATTCATTTGCAAAGCACAAAAACCACTTAGTTATGGCACTTTTCTTCTATTTCAATAGGACTTTGACATCTATAGGTTTTAGTGCAACTGCACTTCATTACCACTGACTTTATCAGCTCCAGGATCTGTTCAGGGCCTTACACATACAGACAGTGCTTATTCAGCTAGAGAACAAGTGGTATTAAAGAAAAAAAAAAAAAAAAAAAAGAAAATAAAAGAAAAGGAAAAAAAAGACATCTTTATATCAGGTGTTATCTACTCTGTTTATCTGGACTAAACATATAATTATACTATACAGCTTCTCCTAAGGGTAAATAAAGGGATATACCTATACTACATTCATTTCCAGAGTTCTTGTTTATAACCTGCAGATACAGAAATTCCTTAAATATTCCTCTTCTGATGCACTAATCCTACTGAAATCCCAAAGAAGTTTAACAGACATAACCTAAAGGAAATTTATTGCTGTCATTTTTTAAATCAATAAAGAAAGTTAGGTCTTATTGCAGTAAATTCTCACAGATGTTTTAGCATCAGCCAAATCTGAGAAGAAGCCAGAGAATTTAAAAAACACAAAATGCCCTAAAACTCTCTCAATAGGTGTTTTCTGTTATGTCCCATGTGGAAAAATAAATTACAAATGCAAAAAAATATATATATATATACACAAAAAATACAGGAACATACACATACACCCTCCCCAAATATATTACCATAATAATTCTCTCAAACAAACACAGTTAAGAAGCAAGTTTTACAATAGGAAATCTGCCTACCAAAACAGTTTCTAAGACAGTAGAAGCACAAACCTTAGTAGATTTCAAGAGTGGAGAGAGACACTCCTACATAATTTCTTAGTTAAAGTTAACTCCAGTTCATATAAAAATCAGTATAACTGACAAAGCAGGACATTACCTCCCTCATTATCTTCACAGGAGGTACATAATTTCCTGTCATGCACAACCTTTGGTAAAAATAATAATTTATTGCCCAACAGTAGATAAAGATGTTTCATTGTCTAAATACAGTATGGCACAAGTAACTGTATCTCATCCTGCAAGTGTTACCTCAAATAATTCTGTGAAATCTGTCTGGAAATTCATCAGAACAGTTGAGGAAAACTGTGGGAAGTGACAATATTTCACTGAGAAACTCAAGAATTTCTAGTCACCAGCCACACATCTGTAAGGATTAGTGAAAGTAGAAACCCCTCTTTACCAATGCTATGCAAATTCCTTGCAACCCACAGACTAATCCACAACATAAATAGACCAATTCTACCCATCAGAACAAACAAAAATCCACCTCCATGTCAAATTAAAACTCAAGTAAAGCCATAAACAAAATTTTCAGCAAAATAGTGTTATCACAAGCATCAGTAAAAAAAAAAAAAAAAAAAAATACCAATTTTTAACATTCACGCAGGCCACTAATTTTTAAATGTTATTTAAATATATTACCCCAAATAAGAATTAGTGTGCATAACTATAAGATTTTAAAGATGGCTTCTTTTTTTTTTTTTTTTTTCATATTACACTGTCATTTTCAAATGCAAAAATATATCTAAAAGAAAAACTATTGGAACAGTGATGTAAAAAACAGAACAAAAATAAAGTTTTCTATGTTATGAATAATTCTGACATTTCAACGTGCTTTATACCTTCACATTCATGTTTAGATAGAATTTCAGAGTAAAAAAAAATATTTACAAGTATTCTGAGTGATTGATCATTTTCATAGTCCGTATTTCAACATGAAGAACTGCATTTCTTCCCATTTTGTGATTTATTTTTTTTTTTCTACAAATGGATAATTGCAACATCCAGTGCTGAGGGGAAAAATCTTTTAATCTTTTCTTTCAACAGTTTACTCATGGACTGTAAAAAAGGTACTATCATTTGACTGAAGCTGGTACCTTGGAAATGCCTATCAGCTAGGTTGCAGATATTAAAATGCCCTATGTCTCTTCTGATCAAGAGGAAATTTCTACAGTGTTATAGAAATTATGATCTTCCAGAAAATAATAACTGCAGGAGAGAATGACAACAAAACCTGAAAAAAAATAAATAAAATAAACAATATATGGCAGTTTGAATTTACAAATTTAAGTAATGTTTTATTATAGAGCTGAACCAATATTTTCAGTTGAAACAAATAGAATATTATTTTAATACTGAAACAGCTTTATGTTAAATAACATTTAATTGAATGTTTTTGAAAAATCAGATTTTCAGTGAATTATTTTTTTTTCACAAATTTCTTTGTGAAGAGTCTTTATTTTGCTTTCAGAAGAAAGTTGGAAAATAATGATGTAAAACATTATTTCTAGCTATTCTTCCTCCAGCAGTGACCTGGAGACTCTTGCCCAGCACTACAATGACTGGGATGTTGCATTGTGTACCAGGTATGAATGTAAACAAAGATCCAGATCCTGTCAGCATACCTGGTTTACAGATCTACTTTTTCTCTCTACAAAATGGTGGTGAGCACTGTGAGAAAAGTGGTGAGCCTTGGAGAAGAGTCCCTTCCTGAGAAAAAAATCTGCCTTCCATAATTCTTTTCAGTACCTACAGGGTGGACAGAAGAGACGCCACTTTGGCATGTTCCTAGTAAATGTGTATTCTCTCAGGTAGAAAACAAGCATATATAGATAAGTCTATCTTATACCATTTCTATTAGACCAAGGAAGACTTCCCAAAATGCCTGACTTCAGGGAACACAGCACTGACTGAACAGTCTGAGATAGCAAAGTTGTGCTTATTACTTACAATCTACATGTAACTGCTGTAATGAAATGGAGGAAAGTTTATAGTACTGCTGATACACTTTAAAGTTCTGTTTTGTATGTAGTATGATTATCAACCTTTCTCTTTCTAAGCACAGTAAGAACATTTTGCAAATGGCATTATTCTTCAAAACATTCTCTCTCAATACATAAGTGTCTTTTTTCTACTTTATACTCTTCCTCCCTGCACCCCCATGCTGGTCAGGTTCCACATGGCTCTTTGAGCTTCTTACTTTCATTTGAAAATGATGTTCAAAATATAGAACTCCTTCCTTCCCACCAAAACCAAAGCAAGAGACATATATGCAGTTAACTTGAGATATAGATTATTTCTCTCATAAACACTGCATGGACATAATACCTTTCTTTTATTTCTTCAAGAGAAAGTATTTCTTCAAGAGAAAGTCTGAAAGTGTTTCAGACTACCACAAGTGTTTTGATTTATACATCCTTACATTTTTCAGTAAAGGTTTGTCCCATGCAAATTCTTACATAGGTCATCTTGACCAGAAGCAGATCAAGTTCTTCCTTTTCACAAGCAATTTTGTAGTAGATGGCCTTTTATTTACAGACACTTTGGGAGACAAGAAGGTTGTTTCTTCAGTGGGTTTGACAGGAGAAGTGTACTCCCTCATTCTGCAGAGGACCGAGGAAAGCCTTCTGCACCCATTGCAGCTCAGATGGATCAGAACTAACCCTGTGGACAGGAAACACTAAAACTGCCACAGGACACATGAGAAATCCTTTCAATCTTTTATCCAGCTCAACAAGATTATATACAGTCCAGCTATTTCTCCCCGGTGTCACCCCAAAATATACCCCATTGTCTTCAGCAACTCAAATATCCATTGTGAGGCATTGGATGGGGGACTATAGTTTGTGTGTTTATAGTGTATATATTGTGTGTATGTATTGTGTGTTTTTAAAACACAAATCTTTTATATGCCACTGAACAAGTTCACTGGTTTCCACCACAAAGCAGCCATTTCATGTTTTCTTTACCATTTAGAAAGAACAGCAGTTTGTTATTTTATTTATTTGATTTTTATTAATTCACAACAGATTTCCCAAACAACTCTGATAGGAATACTCGCATGTTATATTACAAACTTACAAAAAGTAAAAAAGGCCCAGTGGAAAACAGGTGGCCCCAATTTTACTCATCACAATGGGACACAACTAAAACTCAGGAGAAAACAAAACAAAACAAAATTAAGAAAAGCAGATATGATTTTTTCCCAAGTTTATTTTCTTTGCTAGTATAAAATATAAAACAATGATGATACATATCATGTCCCCAATTCTTTGCTCATTTTCTTTTTACAGATGGGTATATTACATATTTCCACACCCCCGCCCTCTATTTTTTAAATCTACAGAGTATGCTATACATTATGCAAGTGTTTCACATTATAAAAAAATTACCACACATATTGGATTCTGTTTTATAGTATCATGATTGTTTAGTCTGTACAGCTAATAGTTCTCTAATATTTCTCTCTCACTTAATAAAAAACTTAATCCTAAAGATTTCCCTTTATTTTTAAGCAGAACATTTCATATTCATATGAGACATCTGAGCACTGGCAATCCACAAAGTTTCACTTCCTTTCAGTGTTCATAATATCAATCTTCTAGTTGTCTTACATTCACATAGATTTAAAGATTTTTATTTCAGCAAATCTACACTGCTTGTATTAATCTCCATTGGAAAGCTTCATCACCACACCACAGCTGACAATAAAAACAGAAGTATGAGATTAAAAATAAAAATAAAAATAAAAATAGGCTCCAGCTAATGGAATCTAAATCCAAGAGCAAAATCCATGGCTTGGTTTTTATTCATTACTATTTAAAACTATATGAATGTATTTTTTTTCCTTACATCTTACTATTGCTAAGAAACTTGCTTCCCACTGTTTCAGACAATGAAGGCTTAGAGAGCAGAAACAGTTTCAAGGGGTGGTGCACATTAAATACTACTTCCCAGACCTAAAAGTACACACTGGCTTTTCTCTTCATTTGGACAAAAAGACAAGGAGGCTAACTGAAAATGCTTATCTTGACTCATTTCTACTGCTTTATCTCAGTTAATTATAAAACAGTGTTTAATGCAGGAATCACTTCATAAATTTCTGTGTACAGTTAGACTTAATGATAATTCTTTGATCTGGCCTTCACCATCTATTGCAAATGTTGAAAACCTTTTAACTAGAACTACAATGAATCACTAACTGCAGCCGTGTTTTTAAAATGGAGCTGTAACATAACTTCATACATATACACACAGAGTTGTTAGCAGCTTTCTTAAACTCCACTCACAACAGTTCAGAAACTCCAGTTTTGGGGTTTGGACTGTCTAATTTTTTCTTGTGCAAAGATGTAAAATTCATAATAAACAACCAACATGGTTTAGCAGGTTTGATTTCTGAAGTGAGATCCATATATTATTCTATTCAATTTCTTTTCATTGGGATAGTTTGATACCTTCATAGGTCACTTTGTTTCCACTGATGAAGATGCTTATACAAAATAGATTCTATTTATCCAAGGATGTGAACTGTATCCCTTTGTAATTGAAACTACTAGTGCTGGTCAAGCTCACTAGTAAGTTCAAACGCAAAGAAAAACAGAGGCGTTCTCTCCTTCCCTTGTCAGAGTCAAATACTTCCAAGGATGTGTGTGTATGAGAGGAAAAAAATGCACTAGCCACAGTTCTCTACTTTTAGAGCTAAAATATACCCACCTTTCCTTCTAACTGATAAAGCTTTGCTCATTTTTGTCAAATGTACAATCAGTGATTTCACTTGCATTTTACTATTCCAGTTTTGAAAATTACTAAATGCTTTCTGCGAAGTATTTGTGTATTTATTCTTGTCATTATTTTTTTTTTTTCAATTTTATTTTATTCTGGGTAATATCTTGGCATGCTCAGGTAATCCTAGAGGAATAAGACATTGTGCAACATCAGTGCAACAGCACATTCACTGAAATGTTAGATTCCCACTGACAGACCTTTCCGTGCTCGGGGCTGTGACTCTGATGCTTGTTTCAATCTTTGCTAAAGGACTGAAATCTGCTCATGTCTACTTGTACTTCTTTAACTGAAAAGCATTACATACCTATTCCTGTTGGACTTCAAGCATCTCTGCGGATGCCATGAAGCACATACCACATGAGAAATTCGCAAGTGTTAATAAAGTGCGATTGAAGCCTCCTTGCACATTGTTAAAACTTTCCCACTGTGTCTTGATAGATGATCAGAAATAAAGGTGGCTTGTATATATTTGATTACAGTAACTTAAAGGTTGTATTTGACAATAAAAGTAAATTCATCTAGGGACTATATGTCATTTAAAACCTAATGCCAGAGAACATTAGAACCTTTATGACAGGAAATTCTTAAGGAAACTCAGGAACACACATATATATAATCATACAATACATTACACACTACCGTGAGAATTATAGAAGCAAATTTTTAGAATAAGACCTAATGCATATGAGATCATAGTTGAAAACAAATCACTCTATGCCAAGATGTTTTTAGGGTTATTACAAAGAAGTTACGACTGAAAATGACCACTTTAAAATACTGTTTCATTGTGTAAACAGGACTTCATTCATATGCCACGCAGTGGGGCAAAGGACAGATTTTCCTGTATTTTTATACAGATGTGCTGCTTTATTCTTTTCCATTTATATGTATGCATACAAAGCAATAAAGAAATAATGTTGAATGTTCAAAGTGTGAGTCTGGGCACTGGAAACTATAGTTTCCTTCTTTGGGAAGTCACAATGAGTGACTCACCTCCCCATACAGAAATGGAGCAGAACTCACAGGGTCAGCTATATTACCTCCTTTTTGTAATCCACCCAGTTCATTAATATCCTTCCTCTTATTATCCTTCCTCATTGCTATTCTTTTTAGCACTCGGACTTCTTCATGATGTTCTCCTATATTTATATATACAAATTTCCTTGTCAGCTTTCCTCCTGCGCCATCCCTCTCTGTTGCACCCTGGTTTCACTGCCCTGTGCTGCCTCTCTGGTGAGTGCACAGGGAATCCTATTTTCTCACTTCAGGGCATCGCTGAACTTATCATTTATATCACAACAAATATCTATTGCAAGAAATTGAAAAATATTTTCTACTTCTGCTTTTCCCTAAAATCTCTCAACTCCCCCAAATATAGAGACATATTTAGCTATGTTTTGAGATCAGTAAGTCTTTATCAGCTTCCTTACTGAATCATGTAATGCTCTGCAGTGATTTCCCCTAGTTTCACATCTTCTGTGTAGATTTATGTTAAAGCATTATGTCACTTCAGTAGTGTAAACACTCCACATGCATTATCTTCACTGTTCCTTGACAGTCTTTCCAAACTCCTTGTTCATTCTCCACTCAGTTTTCAAGGCAACTAATGTTCCAACCTCTGTAACTTCACTGAACAACTACTCCTATAGGACTGATAGGATTATGCTACAGTCTTAAGACTATATTATAGTCACTACACTCCTTCACTGCATGGACTCCAAGACAAGGATAGAAATACAGCAAATGGAGCTACCATAAGGTAGCCTGCAACTCATATTTCACACTCCCAATAAGCCCTGCTGTGTCTACATTTCATGTGTGGTTTTCTTTTTCTACTCAAGTGTAAGCCCCTAATTCCCAGTAATGGAGTGGATTTTTCCCCCATTTAGCCCATGATGGTTTCTGGGACCCTAGAACTACTTTTTTATGTTTTCCAAATTAAACCACAGTTGGCATCCATGGGCCCATGAATATGGAGTGACTGAATCCTTCTGAGTTTGCTCACACTGTTCCTCACTATTTTCCTGCACTGAAAACATTATTCAATTAATTAAAGGGAATAAAAATAAATAAATAAATAAAAAGAGGTTAGTTTAGATACTTAGGTAGACTAAATCCTGTAAATAAAGAAAACAAAGAAATAGGTGACTAACAGACACTTCAACAAAGAGGTCCTAAGTTTTATTATGTGATAGTTGTTCTTTCCAGCTGTGCATAACTTGCTCTATTCCCAAAGTCTTTTTGCTACCCTGATAAGTTATTATTTTCACAGTGCCTAAAACAGCAGTGTAAGGATTTAAAAAAAAAAAAAAAACAAAACTTGAGGATTTTTTTTAACTATAGTTTTATCTATAACAAAGCAAGGTACTGCAATTATGAACTTACACCATTAAAATCTACAAAGTTAGCAGGAAAAAAAAAAAAAAAAAAAAGAGTAGCATTACATCCATATACATTTACAGAAATTGCTGGTTATCCCAGTAACCTGGAGCTATGCTCTAGGCAATCTCCCAGGCAGTAGATAACAAAATCACTTTGGGATTCTTATTGACGCAAAAGATGTTCTCATAACACAGACTTTTGATTTGAGAAGTTAGAAGTTATTTGCTGCAATAACTGTGAACCTCATTCTGTAGCAAGACTGAAGTCTGCTCTGCTTATGGATGCCCATGTATTAAATTGCATTGATGAGAGCTGCAGGACAGTTTCAGAATGCTAGCAGCAGGACAGGTAGTTACAGTTTATCTATTTTATCTAAGAATTTTTCTGTTGTTGTTGTTTCTTTGTCATAGTTATTGGCTTAATTATAACTAGACTTTACATATGAGCACATAAAGTACCAGTTAGTAACCCCAAGTCACAGCCAATTATCTCAACTTCTATTAGGGATGAGGGAAAAAAAGAAGCATGTTATTATAAAATTGTGTGTCTCTTCCACATCACATAGTGATTACAACAAGGCTAGCAAAATTCAAAGTCACTGTGTTCTCTCTTCTATTATATTCTAGATGAGTCTTACTCTTTCAATCCAACTTGCTATTTTATATCCATAACTGGACCTAGTTTATTTTGGGAAAAGGACCTACTCCCTTTGCTTCTGTGGACTAATTAAAACATTTGGGTGCAGGAGAAGAGAGGCAATATGTGTAATTTATCCTTTAGTTCCAACCCTTCCAGTGTTATTTAGTCATCTTTTCATAATTTCAGAACTCAATGCAGGAGCAGAACACACACAGTACAACTAGGCCACAAACCAGATGGTATCACACAGTGTTCTTCAAATACTAAGAGTAGGGATACGCAATAAAGGTGTATTTGACAGTTAGTTCAGTATAGATTTAGCCTTAACAGGGAAGGAGAAGGTTGGGTAAAAGCAAAAGGCAAAGGGTAAATAATAAAAAGAAGGGGGGGGGGGGGGGGGGAGGAGGATGGTGGGAATCTGGGGATGTCCTTAGTGGTCTGTGTCAGCATGAATCAACTCCTGAAGCCTCACATGACCAAGTCAGCAGTGACATCCTGATCCACAGCATAATGTGTATTTATAACCTAATACTTAAATCACTAACTCAAAATAGTGGCAGAAGACAATTGAAAACCACGAGAATAGAAGACTGATTAAGTTATCATGAAGCAGTATCTGTTTCCACAGATCTGTGGCTTGTGCTACTTGGGGAAGTGATGGCAGTATTCGGTTCTCCAGGAAGAAGATAATGTTTCACCTATATTTCAGTCAATGTTTCTCCTAACAGTCTTATAACAGACTGTTTTGACTGTATTCTTTATATTAAAGGGATATCTACTACCAAGAAATCATGTGGTCCATATTCAGACAGCATGCCTCGGCATTTATCATACGTATAAATAACATGTTGTAAACCAATTGAAAACACCTAGAGTACTTGCTGCTTGAAATAGTCATTGGTTTAACGTAGCAGGTGATCAGCAAGTAACATTATTTAGATTTTTATGTAGAAAGATGTATTAAAAATAAATGTGAGAAATTAGCATTGGATTTTATTTGTCCTGTTGTCCTTTCTCAAAATAATAAGTAACAAATCACTCAAATTCTGTTTCAAGTAAAATATGATTTCTGCAACCCAAGAAAAAGAAACAGCATGATAAAGGGAAGTGCATGCTAGGGAAAACATAGGTATATTGAGCTTTGGGGCCAGACTACATTGTTTTAGTATTAATTACAGACCATGTAAGACAAACTGTCTCAACACAAATTAAAGGTAATTTTCTCTATGGTATCTAAAGCAGAGGGTACCAGTTATGTTTGTTTTTTTTTTTTTTTTTCCTTAAATCACCAGCTAATGGACTTTGAGGGCACCCAATGTCATTCCCTCCTGGCTGGCATGGTGTTTGTTTTTTAGCTAGATCTTCACACACGCTACAATATGGGGCTACACTGCTGCATTTAAGAGGTCATTGGTTTAGCATCAAAAAGGTCATAAAAAGCAACCACATTGACTGTGATCCTCTTCTGAATCCCTAAGCACTCAAATGGTATGACTTGGGAGGTAAAGGAGAGTGACTGGAAGGTTTTACTCAGTTGAAGGTTTCCAGGCAACCTTGCACAGTTGAACAGCCTCAAGCAATGGGAACAATGACTATCTTTGGCTAGGAGCCATTAAAGGGAAGCCTGCAGCAACACCATTGTATTCCCACCATGAGTGGCTATAAATACAGGCTACATTAAATAGAATAAGAAATAAAAGAAAAACAAACCTGAGGATGGGAGTGAGCAGAGGCATCTGCAAATGGAATAATTTTGGCATTGTTTTAACTCCCCTTCTTGCAGAATATAGCAAAAGGATTAAAAAAATACTTAAAACACAAAAATTGTACTGCAATATTTTAAATACATTTGGAATTTTGATCTAAGCCCAGTCCTGACTTACAACAAAGATAAGTAGGTGTTGTGAAATTGCCAGTTACTCTCATAACCAGTTACCAGCTCAGCCCCTTAAAACTATAATTTGGATCCTTGCTAGACATTTGAGTGTGGTCAGGCTTGGACTTTTCACACTCTTATTTAATGCTTACAGAGGATTTGGCAAAATCTAAGAAATCCAGGCCACACATTTGAGCGAATCGGTGGTGGTTTGGAAGAGATGTAACTCAGATGCCAGATAGCTACTTAGTGGTATTAGACTGCAAGTGAAAAGATAGGTAGAAGAATAAAATATATGGTGAAATAACATTTCTATTTTGTTTTGGTTTCATTTTCCTTATTTTTACAGCGTGTTTTTAATGAAGCTGTTTAAAAACCATTTCCTTTTAATCAAAGCATTCCAATTATTTATGTTACATGGGGCAACCTGATATGAAATCCTGGTTTTCTACCAATAACATCTATGATAAATTTGCATAAGCCTTAAAGCTTGTTTCTTTTTAAAAAGTAGCCTGATGTTTTAATTGAAATGTTTATAAAGGAAATTCAGAATGCAAACAAATAATTTAGAAGATTTCACTAAATAACTTAATCTAGTCAGACTTTCTTTGAACTCTTGCAGATTCTGTGCAATGGTTTTCTTTTCAGCAAATACTCAAACATATTTAAGGATTTTTTGAGCTTTGTAAAAACACAGAATCTTGTACTATCTAATACCTGAACATTTGCAATATGTTAGGTGCTACCATTGGTTTTGAATTGGTCTTTAAACAGTGTCGTTTATTTTCTGAAACGTCAGTGGAATTACATTTGCTAGAATAAATCACAACGTATATTTCAGCTGATATTTCTGTGGTACATCTTACTTGAGTGCTAAAATACCATGGAAGACAAGAAAGAGTTGGGAAAGGCAGAGGCTATAAAACTAAAACTATCACTGGCTCTTCTTTCAAAATAAAATACTGGACTGTCATGCTCTGATAGACTTAGAAAAAATATAAAGGAACAAATTATTCAGTTGCTGTGCAGTAAAAATAATCTATAGATAAGTGAGACCATTTACAAGCCATGGTTGAAGCATTGTTCTTGTACCAGGAGAGGTGTTGAGGAGTACAACTTAGCAGGCATTCAGCCAAAACAAATAAATTACCTTTAAAATGTGGAATGCTGAATAATTACACCTGTTGCCATAGAATTTTCTGAAAGTTTATTATTGTTCTTATAATTTCAGGAGATTAAAAAAAAAAGTCACAGTCATCCATACATTCTTATTTTAATCAAATCAAAATAATATTTTATCAAATATTTGTCTTAAATATTTATAACCACACTGAACAAAAAAAAGCATAATTTCTGATGAGTTTGCGATTAAGCAAATGAATTCTTCTTTCATAATAAAAGTAAAATAGTGATCTTTTTTGTCCTATTCCAAACAAAGGTAGAGTATATCTTTCCACATCTTTCTAATACCCTATTACAGCAGATGGTGACAACGCATAATTAGATTTAAGGGTCTCATTCAGATCAATTTCTGTATTTTCTATTATCATTTAACCATTTAGATTGTTTGCAAACTGTCTTTAATATACAGAAAAGACATTTCTATCAAGCTGTGCTCATTCAGGCACACACAGAAAAGCTTTACACAAAGTGAAATTATTGTACGGAGTTAGTTAATTATTATATCTGAAAACTTAACTTACATAAGTTTGCATTGTATGCATATTAATCTTTAGACTAAACTTAGGATACAAGACTTTCCTTTTTGTTTCCTTTTTTTTTTTTTGGGGGGGGGGGGGGGCGGGAGGGGGGAGAGTGTCTTTAATGGTAAATGGTTACTGCACAGTTGGATTTTTTTTTTTTTTTCTTTTTTTCCTTTGAGCTCATAGCCACCTAATCAGCCCAGAACCCAGATTAGGACTGTCATGTTGCGTCAAGAGTTTATAGTGAGTGCTCACTAGAGTGCCTTTAATCCTCCAAGGTTTACTCAAATGTCACAGCCATCTGGAGGAAAAGGAGGCTCCTTGCTGAGTTGCACTGACCACAAATTATTTGTATGGTGAAAATGACAACTGAAAGAAAAGCCAATGCTAAGTATTTTCTCCCCTTTACACCCCCTAAAAGCACCAAAACACCCCCAGAACTACTTTTGATAACTTGAACAAAATCAGGTGCAACTCCATAACTTCACTGTAACTACTAAAACTTAATAGAAGGCCAACTCAACAACTGAAAGGTCCTTTTTGTTACTACAGGCAAGAACAGATAAGGTATTATATCAAGAATACTGCAATAAAGACTCATCTTAAGTGTTTGTAATTATGTTTACAATACATAAACGTCTTGTTTGGACTAGAGACCCATGATATGTGTTCTTTGACAAATATCTGAAAGATACATCCCATGTTTGGAAGAAATTATAGCTTGTTTACTCCAGATTTTATTCCTTTTTAACTCAGAGACACTCATACACTCACTGTAACAGACTTAAAATGACATAAATATGTGTTAAGTAACAGGTAGCTCATATTTACTTAATCAGATTACAATATTATAATAATATAATAGCAACTTTTTCGCAGCTTTTATTAGAAAGTGGAAATCTGGCAAAGAATAAAACCATGCAGCATTATAGCTTTGCTCAGAACTTTCACTTCAGAACAGTGAGAGGCTCATTTGTTTGTTTGGCTTTGTTTTTTATACCCAGTGCAAGATCTTCCTACCTTTCAGAAAGAAATCTGGATCTATTATTCCTTTCTTTTTTAGGAGACACATTCCTAATCCTCTTCTCCAAGGAAAGCCACTTCCTAATCTGGCATGGACAAGACTGGGAAGCCAGCTGCATCCCATTCTTTAAATAACTCCATCTGCAGCTGTACTTACTTTATACTCAGTACTTAGAAGTGTTTACCTGTACTTGCTTTTTAAAATGGAAGGAAAAAGAAAAATATGAAAGAAATAGATACTGTAGAGATTTCTGCTCAAAATACAATTTTTTGTTAAACTTGTGAGAATGTCTTGCATTCCTGTCATTGGTTCCTGCTTCCAAATATGGTTCTACACCATATTTCATGGTTCAAAATTTAAGAGTATGAAAACACTTCAGAGAAGTGGGGAACTCCCCATAATCATCATCAGAGATGGAAGAGCTTTTTTCCAGTTAACAAGTCTCCCTCCAGATTTTGACTTTTCAGCCCATTAATTAGTTACTTTAAAAGAAATTATTTTCAGAAGTAAACACTATTGCTTACAAAATGTATGTTAACAGCATCCTTAACCAGCTCATTTTCATGATTGCTCACTTAGATGCCATGGTATTGTTTAAACTCCAGAATGAATTGGTCAAATAGTAGGGCTGATTACTTAAGGTGTCACTGGGATTACCTGTAACTGCAGTGGAGAGTCCTTGTTTGCTATTAAGATATCTATTTACCAAAATTTCAGTCACTTCCAAATTGTATGTCTATTTTTCATCTAGGCTTATTTTTTTTTTTTAAGTGGAATCCTTGATCTCCAGTGTTTGTATTCTTGAGCTCCTAAGTATCTCATTGAAAGCTACAGCAAAAATAACACTCATTTCACAAATAGTGACAGCTAACTCATACTAACTCTGTATCTGCTTCTTCTTTGCAGGCTATAGACACTACTTGCAATAAATTTCTGATACTGCCTGACAAACAATCTTTATGTGCTCTGTGGGGCAGAATGAGCTATTTCTTTTCTCACAGAATCTACACTAAGTAGATGCTAAAAGCACACATCTTAATATTTAGGATAATTAACACATATAATTACATAATACATCTTAAGTGAAAATCAATGAACATATCAATATGAAGATATTTCTACAGTTGCCTTTAAGAAGACAGGAAATGTTTAAAAACAAACAAGACAAATGAGAATAAGCATGCTTACAACTATATGGACACAGAAATAAAACAAAAATAGTGCACAAATGTACCAATAGATCAAATACCACATGCTATAATCAGCACCTCAAAGAAAGAAAAATGGTTTTCCGTATTTATACAACTCTTTATTGTAACCCTCTGCACATCGCTTATATGTACATTTTTTGTTTATCAGAGCTGTAAAATGTGAGGGAAAAAAACTCATGGTCCAGGAAAGACTGGAAAATTTCCCATCCAACAAAAAAACTTCCGAATTATCTTTATCCACCATCTTTTAACCAGATTATCATTGGTTACTTTTGACATGCATTGGCACTCAAACACAAAAAAGGATGTTTTACCTTATGATTTCTGAGCTAGAGATAAGTCTGTGAATAAAAGGATATATATAAAGTTATTTTCTTCTAAATGCAATTTCTCTGACTGAATTCACATATCTATGCACAAAAAGCTTCTTTTGTAATCTAGAGAGCATTCCATCTTTGTATGAATTTCTGCCTATTTTCTAGTAAAATAATCAAACTTTCACAGAACAGACAAGGACCCTTCAACATAAATAATTTTCCTCATAGACTGAAAAAGGAAAATACAAAAAAAAAAGAATTGTATAGAGAAAATGCTTTTAACTTTATGAGAAGAATGAAGCTTTGTTTCTTTAGGTGTGCTAAACAGAGTGGATCTTGGTTCCTTTCAATTACTCCTACTATTAAATGGTTGTGTTTGATTTTAAGCATTACTTTATTGCAACAAGAACAAGAGTAAGTAATGGATTCACTGATGTTACCTCCTTCTGGAATCACTTCACAGGTGCTAAATTCCTTGTGCATTTTGATTTCAGGAAACAGAGACAGACAGCACAGAGCAAACTGGCCAAAAGACACATTACGCTGGGCTAAAATTAAGACAGCCCAGATGGGTAAACACTATCAACACAAAAGACTATAACAGGTACTCATAAATCATACAACAGAAACCAAATACTGGTTGGAAAAGTGAGAGGGAACAGAGTAATGACACAGTTGGTTTTGATTAAAATGGAAAAAAAAGACTAAAAATTCTGGGTGTTCGACACACGGGCATAATTTCAGAAATCTATGTGACATCAGTTGCTATAAAGTGTAACAGTTGCCTAGAGAGTATTAGATTCCACTAGGAACTTCAATCTTATTTTTAGAATATTACAATACAAAGAGGGCCCAATTGTTGCAACAACAATCAACAAACCTTTATTTTATGGCAGCGTGGAAGAAAAAAACAATATGCATTCCCTAAGTATAATTACTAACCCTGTCAAGTGAATACAATCAGCAGTGTTCCGCAAGATTAAACTTTCGGCTAGATGAAAACAGCTCATTTTATCCGCTTGCTATTCTACTGAAGTTAATTTCTGTCTGAATAAAGAACGACAAACAGCAAGACCACTGCTTATTTTTCACACTCATGAAAACAAGCATATTCAAATACAAAGAAATCCATGGAAGGGAAGGTCATAATCAATTGCACCAAAGTTAACAAAGTTAAATCTGAAGGTAAATAATGAATTTTAATTGGTGATATATTGATGGGAGTGGGGGAGAGTTCAACATTTGGAACTAGGAAAAAGATGCAAGATCATGAACCATAGAGACAGCTATAACCAGATTTTGATTGTGTTGCTTTGTGAGTATAAACTATAAATACGATATTAAAATGTTGGAAAATCTAAATATAGTGTCAACTGCAGGGTGACAATAATGAGAAGGGCTGAGAGAGATCTCTCTGCCACTTATTTACATCTGATACATTATTTGTACCTGCCAAATTATGTTGATGCATCTACTTCTTGTCCTACATCTCTATAGAAGTTAGTATCAAAGTACAACAGTTCTGAGACCAGTAATACTACAACTTGCTACGTGAGTGCAAATGGCTGACAGAAAACCTTCAGCGAAAACAATTTTTAAAATGTTCTGTGAAATACAGAATTGAAGTCCACCTGTGCAAAAGAAATCAAGACACAGCTTTATTAAGTTACAAAAGTTAAGAGTTTCCATAGGAGGCAGAAGACTGCATGCCTGGCAGCCTTTTGGAAAGAATCCATAAGATGTTTAAAACAATATTTGAAAAGGGAAGCTGTTGAAAACAATTCATCAAGAACATTCTGAATTAGTGTAGTTGCCAAAACTAGCCCATGTCCTTCCAGTTCCATCACCAAGTCACTACAATGCAATTATTTGACTTATTTATATTATTTATTGCATTTTTATACCTTTATTGATTTTCTTATATTTAAAAGGCAAAGATAAGCTTCATAAGGTGGAAGTGTGTTCAAGCCATGAACCCCAGTACTATTTACCCCATGCAATTCCCAAGGAGCTCATATTGTAGATATAGCTCTGCTATCCTTTAAACTGGACTTATAAAACACCCATGTCAGAAGCTGAGGAATGTTTGAAAACATGAACTTGTACAAGAAACAGGACTATCAGCTGAGCTGAACAAGCTATTAATTTTTCTCATTTTCCATGAAGCTTTTCCCAGGAAATGGGATAGGGAATATGAAATCAGACAGATTGAAAACTCCATTTAATTCCTTGCCCAATGGCCAACACCAAGGATAGCATGCACAATTTCTGCATTTCATAGAATGCTCTAAGCTAATTAACCAGAAGATGCTTTGTTAAAATATATAATATGCATATATATACACATTTATATAAAATATAAACATACATATTTTAATATATTTTTACATTTTATAACAAGTATAAATATTTTTATTTATATTTTATATTATATATATATATATATTATTTTTTTCTGTAACACTGAAAGCTTATTTCACCTCAGTAAACCAAAACTTCTTTGGATTGTTTTAAGACTCAACGTGAACATCAGCCTTAAATGGGTATTAAAGGTTAACAAGTTTTAAGTGTCAGACAGAGAAATATGACTGTTTCAGAGACACATGAAATTATAGTAATTATCATCAGTAATGTTCTATATTAGCATTTTCCAACTTGCACTGACAAGACCACTGGTATAACCAAGCCTATTCTTTAGTTCCTTAGAAGATCCTGTAAATTTTTTGTCCAGATCATAAGTACCATGGGAAATTGGGTTAGTTTAAATTATTTCCTGAATAAATTTGCTAGGAGTTAGATCCAAGCAGATAATCAGGAAGAAGACAGAAAATCAGTTTCCTCTTGCCACACAAGAAAGCACTAACACAAAGAGCAGATGGTCAATATGTATGATAAAAGTAAAGATTTAAAAAAACAAACAAACAAACAAACAAACAAAAAAAAAAAAACAGACAGGTCAGTGAATCAGGATAAAAGATTCAAAATAAGAATGGAGTTGAAGACTAGAAGTCATATCCCTCACCTGCAGAGATGGGATAAAAATAAATAAATAAATAAAGCATGATCATAAAGAAAATAATTAAGAAGAAGAAAGAAATATATGCATTAAATATATGCATTAAGTGTTAACAAAATCCACATTCCACAAACTCAGTCACTGAGATTTTATCAGCTGTGGGAGCCTAAAATTAGGCCCCTGTAAAATTATGCGATTAGAATGCAAAGATTTCAAACATGCCAAACATCTAGAAAATCCCACTGATCTAGGTGGTTTTGGTTGCTTGCTTTTACTCAATTTTCCTTAACCTACATACTTGGTACATCCAAATCTTTATTACTGTTAGCTCAGGATATGGTCCTAAATGTATTTTTGACAAACATCAGACAAACTTGACAAATGTTTTGTCTTGCTGCAAGTCAGTGGCTTTTCTTCAAGTTGCAATAAAGATCACTTCCAACAGATGCTGCTGTTACTACTAGTTCACAAAACATGCCTGAACATAAAGCATGCAAAAGGACAGATAACAATCTCAAAACACCATAATATTCCAATATTTCCAGAGAAAGATTAAAATTATGATTATAATCAAAGAACAAATATATATATACATACATAATATACATATATATACAATATATATATATATATTTAATATATATATATTTATACATTTTTAATGCATTTTAGTCTTTACAGAGAGTATGAAACAAGATCATCCAGGTGTCTTGAAAAATTACAAATTCCCAACTCCTAAAACATCTCCTTGAAGAGAATGTAGTCCTTCAAATTTTTGAATTACACACAAATAAACTGCATAGTGTTACTGTTTCAGTTTCCAATTTATCTTTTACTTTTTTTAAATCTGTGAAGTTTCACTGTGTCAGAAGAGCTAGACTTAGGTTTAAGTTCAAGTAAATTGTTTTCAGCCTGAAAACCTGATGACACAGCAGACTGGTCAGGGTGCTCAGGGTGCTAAACTGCAGAACATGAGTTCTTCTGACCAGCATTGAATGAGCAGTATGAAATTGAAAAAATAAAAAATAAAAAAAATCAACACATTTCCTTGTGCTTTTACTTCACCCATGCATCCCTTGAGATCCTGGACTGTCTTACTCTATGTTTGCCAAGTGCTCAGAAAAGTGGATTTATCTGAAAACCCACTGGAGTCCCTAGTGTAATACAAATAATATAATAATGACTCGTGCTTAGAAGAGGGAAGAAATGGTTTGCATTCTTGCAATGCAAGGGAGATTTTTTCCCAGTATCTCCAGATAAATTGCATCTGACAAAGCAGTACTCATTCAAATGCAGGTCACTGACACACTGGTATGCCATTAAGACAGAAACATTTTGGGGTGGTGTCCAGATTATCCAGCTATTACAGTTACAGTGGTGTCACAGCTGAGTTTCCTTTGGAAGACTGCTAGCTAGTGGGACAAGTCACCAGCTTTACAAATTCACCTCTGTTTTGAGACAGTAGAGTTTAAAACTGAAGATTACAGAAACTGTCTAGCAATTCATAGCTGAAAGTCTTCATATACTTCATAGATTAACTAGTCTTCACAGACTAGTCTTCAGTCTTCATACACTAACTTCCTAGCAAACTGGCCTATATTATGAAAGAGCATTACAACATTGCTTTGAAAATGGCCTTATGAAAATAATGTTCTTAGACTTTTCACCACAACTACATCATTATTTATGTTTACTGCCAAAGGTAGGCCAGTGAACTAGATCAAAGAAATAAAACAGACCAAATAGAATACTGCCTAACAGATCTATACTTTCTAATAAACACTCCCAATGTAGATTCAGTGTCAATATATATAAACATCTTGTTTATAAGCAAACAAGATGTCCTTTTTAGGGCTCAGATATGCGATTATGCCTGTAAATGCACCCACACCCCTAGCAGGTGCAAGAACTCATGTGCACATTTAAGAGAATCATTCTCTCATCCATTTCTCTGAAATATCTTTAGTAGACAGAATTAATTTTTTGTTTAAAAGCATTAACAGGGAAATCAGTTTTGGCAAGCCTTTGATGGTTATGCCTGTTTCTTCACTGTACATCAGGTACATATGACACACATCTGATAAGGCACTCATTTGTGTGCTCAGAAAATAATCTTGACATTTCTAACATAAAAATGATTAATTAAGAATAAGGGATACTAGGAGAAACTGCAGAAACATGTTAGTCTGTAGTTTACTAATATTTATTTAGTAAACTAAAAAAAATATATATTTAGGAAAAATCATAACGTACATCACCTGACATTGAATTTTATCATGGTATTTTTTTCTTACTGAATACTTAACTCTTTTTTGTATTCATCCTCTGAATAATAACTGCTGATACAGACTTATTCATTCTGCTGTAAGTGTCTGCTACATTATATCACTGCTTTATCAGCTGCACTGATTCTTTGTCTAAAATTAGCAAGCTTGGTTTGGACGGAGATTAGAAAAGTGATCAAACACTGTTCCTGTTGGATGAAAAATGAATTCCAAGCAATTTGGGACTCCTCCAAAAAGGTTCAATTTCCAATAAACAAAAAGTGTTGAGTAGGCACATGACATTACTGGAAACAATCACACTGATCCAGAAGAAAGAGTTGCAATTAATTTAATGTTTTAAAGCATAAATCAATATGATGCCATTTTCCTTTGTTGAATTTATGCCACCTGAAGGAACTAATCTACCCCGCTATCATAAAAAAGGCCTTTTCAACTTTATTAGGAGTTTGCTGTGATACTTTTTGTTCAGGAAATATGAATCAAAAGGATAATCATCCTTCCCTAACTGGCTTCTGGTTAAGTATGGGAACTCCATTTTATTGATTCAATTACATTTGTCATATTTCAACATATTAATATCACTATCACATGATATTTCAGCACAGCAGGTACAAAGAAAAACATATTTTTTAAATCTTGACTGATATTACATGTATTTTTGTCAGTGTATACATATACACCTACATATATGCATACATATATACCTACATACATAGTACATACATATACACCTACAAAACAAGAGTGATCAGAAAAGGACTTCTTCAATATATTGACACTTTCTACAAACTAAGGAATACCGCAAGACTTCTCACTATAATGCCTTACCAAAAATCAGCTGCCTCTCCCCCATGCCCGTTCCTTTCCACTCATACCTAGCTCGTGATAAAGAAAATCAAGTGAAAAAAAAAGTGTCTTGCCAGCTTTTGACAAAGAACATGTATGTCCTTCAAGCACTGAGTAAGCTATATGGTATGTATATGTATAAAACATTTTTTTACAAATAAATTTTTAACTGATGCAATCTTATTTGGTCCATTTGTTATTTAACTTTGTATGACCGCATTGGGTATACAATCATGTATGTTCACACAAAGCAGCACATCAATACTTCCAACCAACCTATCAGTAGCATACTATGATGGGCAAATATTTTGAACTGATGCAGTTCTCTATCCTGTCTACTGGAATATTGATCTCTACAGCATGTGAAGAAAAAAATCTATAGTCAGTTAATGAACAGAGTAGCACCACAGAATAAACAGGACTTAAACAGATTTATGGCATCTGAACTCCAAAATAAAACTTGAAAAGAAGCAGGGGGATAGAAGATAGGATCTGATGGTAGCCAAAGACTGAAGCAACAACACGAAAGGGAGAAATATTTTAAAAGCTGAAGGGATCAAGAGGCATTTGAGAGGACAATGAATGAGAAGTTTCTAAATTCTAAGGCCAAATCAACCAGCCCATTACTTGTCCTGATGATTCCTATTCACTCAAATAGATTTAAACATCATCACACGGCTTCACAAGCTTTCAGTCTCCATCTATTCTTTGAGGTGACAGCATTCTTCCACTTCTTATTTGTAGTGCTTCATTCAGCAAAAAAGAAAGGGCACTGCAGACCAGCAGACACTTCCAACCAGTCTGCCGACCTCTGGATCATGCGAGGGGGAGCAGTTCAAGGTAAGTATGTCAAGCTCCCAGCTGGACAAACACAAGGCATGTTGAATCCATATGTTCTGTAGCAGAGAGCTTTACAAATGTTTCTAATATCATAATTCTTCACTGTTAGCTAACAGGGCCTCTTTCAAATTTTCTCTGAAAACTCTCAGATTCTTTCTACGCTATATCTTTTAAGTTCAATCTTTCCTACGTAAGCACATCATATATATTCTCAGAATTAAAATTCATAATCTGAAAACATTACTGTAACAGCATCCTTCTGTATGACTCCAAGTTAAAATACAATGTGAAAAATACACAAATAAAGGTCTTAAAAGGAACTCAAAAGCATTCCGGTATATCTTACCCATTCTAGGACTCACGATCTCCTAATTTCTCTTCTAAGCTCATTTCAGCTGGGCTGCAGCCACATTCAGCAGTCCTGAGTAGGTGCTCCCCAGAAGCAGCTTTTTGGTGATCAGGTGCCACCTACTTCAGCAGCTCTTCTCTTTAACTCAAATATCCTTCCTACTTCCTCTCCTAATTGAAGGACCAGTCTTCCCTCAAGCATTCATATTTGAATACTGCTATATAACCACTGAATCTTCTCTTTTCTAAATGAAACAAAGCTATTTCATTCCAACTCACCTCATACACTGTGTTTACTGAACCTACAGCTTATTTTGTTCTGCATCAGGCCCTCTTTTAATCTGGTCACATCTTTCTGCAAGAGTGGTGCCCTGAATCTGGCTGCAGTATTCTGACTGACACGTCCCCACTATCAGCTTGATGGGAATAATCACCTACTGTCTCTGCTATATGTCTGAAATGCACATACAGTACAGTCTTAAAATGTAGTTTATATAAAAATCATTGCATTGGTGAATAATATTCTGGCTGAATACTGAGCAAATATTCAGCAATGCCCTAATATCCTGGATTCTGGTGCAGCATAGGCTGTTATCTCTTATTTAAAATGCATTTGACATTTTCCTCTTATACATAGTACCTTGTGTTGGATGCAGTTCTTAACAGTGCTATTTTTGCCCTTTTACAAACAGTTTTGATACTTTCAATTTAATTAGATCATTTTGAGTGTAAGTATTGTCTTCTGAAGAATTTTAAACAGCAGAAGAAACAGAGGTCTTTATTAAACAGCATAGTAATTTTTTAGCTCTCTGACTCCTATCAAATCTTACTTTTTGTAATGCTTTGAGACAAATTTCTCAGATACCAGCATTTTGCTTCTTATATTACCCCTCCTTTATATGGATTCAACTGAAAACACATCTCCTGCAGCTAGATCACTCTTCCTGGCCTCTTCTAAAATGGCCAGTTATCATCCCTTTCTTTTAAAATTCCCATTAATTTTGACAATATGCAACATCACAACATCATTTTCAGGTAATCAAGTTTTCTCAATGAGTAATCCTTTGTTTGTGTGGGATGACAACTAATAATCCATCCAGGCAGTAACTAGCAAATCACACAAGGTCGAATCCATGTAGCTAAGACCATCAAGGTTTAAATATTTATATTATTAGTTCTAGATGACTTCTCTGGGGAATTACAGTATAAGATGGAGGTTAAACAAGGCAGAGAAACATCATATTCATTTGTAGTCTCCTTAGCACACAGGGTTTCTGACATACATACAAAATCAGAAATGATTCACAACTCTTCACCCCCTGGCTATAATTTTCAGATGTATTCCTATCATCTCAATCCTTCACCAAAGGTAGAAGCAGCCTGTGAGAGTACATGGACTAAAATCCATTTGGAGAGGCACTCCATAAATCTTTATCCAGAATTAGCAGACTTCACTGACACAGAATGGAGCATCAAGAGACAAAGCATGCACAATACCCAAATTTAAGGGGATAGTTAAAACCAAAATACAAATTTGTCATACAAATTCATACAGATCCACAAATTCCAAGTGTCAGTCTTTCTTAGATTGAAGCTGCTATGGACCAATGCCTCTCAACTCTGAAGTTCCACAGTTATTCTTCCAGCTACTGACAAGGTTTCCATAGTCTATGTCCCTGTAGGTTGCATTATAAAACAGATGTGGCACCTCTATCTTAAACTGTTATTCATATAAAATCTTCTCTAGTTCAGAAATTAGCTTTTTAAGAAAAAAGTTTTAAGCATCAAAAATGAACACTAGAAGAATGTTTAGAGTACCCTCTTGTTTTCTGAAGTTAAATTATGAGATTCAAGCAATTCAGAACTTTAAAAGAACATTTTAATGGTTATATTGAACTACTTTGATTTTGTTTTGTGCCTATTTTGTTCCATTTAATTTTTTTTTCTTCTCAATTTTGGAATATACTAGCATTATTGCTCATTATACAATAACAAAAAAGTAGGTAACAGAATTTTCAAAATATCCTATGCTTTAGTAGCAACATTTTTTTAAAGAGAATTCCTCAGCTCACTATTTTGTTTCTGAAATTGAGTTACAAAACATTATGGAGAATTATGTACAATATTGCCATAGATACTAAGACTTAACATGATTTAGAAATTAAATTTATGATACAAAATGCTTTCATAATGTTTAATTTCTCACTCAGAAAAAAAAATTCAAAACATTTAAGCAAGGCTAAAAAAAAAATCACCATTCAATTATTTAATGCACATAGGTAAAAAAAAGATTTCCTTTTAAAATGAATATTGTACATTGGCCCTCAAACTCATTTGTAGACAGACTAACAAGACCAGAACGTATAACCAACCTATTCCCACAGAGCATATTCTCAGTATTTTTTTTTTTTATTTTTTTTTTAATTAAAGGCTAAACTGTAACAGAACTTGAATTTTTTATAACTGAAAGTAGTAAATGATCAACTCACTTTGTGTAGACATGGCTATTGGAGGACAAGAAATTTCTTGTCCCCTAGGCAGCAATCCCCAACTGGTGAGTGCTCCTGTAATAAGTACAGAGCAGTTTTATAACCTTCCCTGTTTCAGCCTTCAGCTCTTCCATTTACATTGGCTGTAAATCAAGCCTATTAGTTAACTGTGTTGTATACTCCTTAATTGTTTGATTGTTCCAAGGTGACTGTCCTTTCAGTGCAATCCAGGAGGCAGGGGCTAGGGGGAAGAGTTTTATTTTGTGCATATCTTTTGTATCTTATCTGTTGTCTTCTTCTTTTCAGGTACAGTAAGACTGTAGCTGCTTGGGCTGGCACTGTCCTTGCTAAGAAACTATGCTCATTTCTAAAATGCTATTTATGGTAATTTAATATTTTTTCTTAGAAAGTTGAATTTATGGTCTTTGACGATTTAGTCTTTGCTCCTGCACAGTACTGGCCCTAATCTCTTGCCCATACCTTCTAAAACACACAAACAAACAAAATTACTACTTATTTGAGATATTCATCAAAGCCAGGTGGCTTTTTTTTGGTTATGTGACAACTCAGCTCACAAAACTGAGTTAATAATTTTGTAGTGAGGATGTAAGCTACGTTATTGAGGCAGTTAATAGTCCTTCAATTATTCCTCATAAAACCCAGGTCTCAGGAAACACAGAGTAGTTTTCCCACAGTGCACTGAATCAGAAGAGAGCTCTCCATTCTGCTGCATCACAGAAGAGGTACCCAAAATACTCCAAGGGGAGGCAGTAAACACAGGTTAACTTGGATAGGTCTTTGCAGTGGGACTATTGATACCCAGGGCAGTAATTCTGGGTGCTGAGACACAAAATCCAATCATCCATCCTCTTTTCACAATAAAGGTCATATCTATAATCAATGATTTTTGCATTTTGCTGACCTGCTTTCACATACAAGAACTGAGGTAGGTAGGTAGGGAGAACAGTCAACAGGTAGGATTGAAAAAACATAGTAAGATGTTATAAAAAAAAAAATAATCACGCTAATAAGCATCAAGAAAATGTGTGATGTTCGGCTACGAAGATGTCACAGGACCAATTAAAAGGAAAAAAGACTCATTCTCAAATAGCTTGACAAATAACATTACTGAATACATCTTGCATATCTTTGTTCAGCAGCTATTTAAGCATATGTAGTTTAAAGAAAGAACAAGCATTTTGAAAAACAGTACACCACTGGCTTAGTTAAATAGTGAACAAAAGCAAAGGACAGAAGAGTCTTCAAGTAGCATTTAATTATTCAGGACCTTTTAAGGAATTTTTCATATTCCCAAAGAAATCTCCTGCAAAGTTGTTATTTCAGCATCAACTTCACAACCAACTATTTTATATTGAATACAGTACCAATCAAGTTCAACATCAGTTCTGCAATTCATTGTGACTGGACTAAGGAATGCAAATGCCGCTAAGTGTCCTTCAAGTCTTATGTTAAGCTTGAGCACCAAATTCCTTTGTAGTTCTTCTAGGGTATTACCATTAGTATAGAAGGGTTAATAGCAAAGGCTGATGATTGTTTAAAAATTCACATTACTAAAGTGGATTACATTGCATCTACTGAGGGGATCAACAATGTAAGCCTACACTAAGCCATTATTGCAGAAACAAAGCTTGCATTTTAAGCCTTTGGAAACAAGCATAAAATAGACAAAAGAAAAAATTCTTCTGATGTAAGAACAAGGCAAACACTACATGCTTTTCATACAGACTCACATTTTCAGAGCCATACAGAATACATGAAAATGTACAAATAGCCTCCCCAAAAAGCTCATCATGAACTCCTGACAATATCAGCAAACTTGAAGAAAAGGGCAAAACAGATAGATAACTGTAAGTGATCGAATGCTATGAAGGAGGTCTTGTCTTCTCCTTTATTCTAGACACAACCAATAATTATCTTGAATTTAGGAATGAAGACTGAGTCAAATGTGATTGTAAAAGTTGGGTTTTTACATCCTCAATGAAGTGTTTGATGTTCAAAGCTGCTAAATGCTTCAAATTTCTTTTAAAGTCAGTGGAATCTGAAGTTTCACATCTCTATTTATCTGGCCATTTACAACTCAAACCTCATTAATTCAAGTTTGATAATATTAACAGAATCCTTTGTGATTACTTCAGCACTTGCTCTTATGCTCCCTGAATCCATCACTAAAATTTGTCTTGTACAAAATTAAAAAACAATGAACACCTCTTCCCCCATTCCCTCCCCCCCAAAAAAATAAAAATAATGCCAACAACAAAACAAACAACAACAACAACAACGACAACAACAACAGCAACAACTCCAGCATGTCTGCTTTGTGATTTGAACTGCAATTGCAGACCATTTTTAAGTACCTCTTCCTAAACAGTTTCCTATACATGAAGTTGCTTATTTCTATTTCCAATTGCAAATATAAGAGTTCAGGTCTCCTCACAAACTACTTGGCACAGTGGAATGTTTTGATATTATGAAATTAAATGAATATAGCTGTACTCAACTTAGTACTAATTCATGAATAAATCATCTCACTTGATAGCTAAATTACAAGAAAATATCTTAACCTTCTTCAGAAATCCCATCCTTCAGCAGTGAGGAATATTTTATACTAAAAGTACAACCATAATATTTTAAGCACCATGCTAAGCTTCTCTAACAACTAGACAGGAAAGTATCATTTAACAATTTATGTTTCTAAACTGAACTTGCTTTTCTTTCTCTCCTGATTAATTTAAATTGGAACAGCGACTGAAAAGTAAAAGTCTAAGAGTTAATCCTAATCATAGATGAAGTGAGCTATTGCAGACAGACTGTTTTTCTGAAGTGTTTCAAAACTGTTAACAAAAGCAGGCTTTAAGACATTTGTCATCTGTGTTCACTTTGAAATGAGCATCATTATCTAAATTATGCTTTTATGATAGCACAAGTAATGAAGTTCACACACGGAACAGTAATTTTCATGCACAGGAAAAATGAATTCAGTGATTTATTTATTTATTTTTTACTTTTTGGAGATTGGTTTTGCAAGAATCTGAGATTGAGTACAGAGAACTTGCTGCATTTTTGCAAATTGGGCAATTCATTTAAACAAGTAGATTTTTATACCTACTTCGATTCTCAAACTCTCAAAATTAAGATCCTTTTAGTATCTCCCATAACATTTTGTATTTCAGACTTTGGATCCTCTGAAAGGTGGATTGGATGGGGCAGAATAGATTAACTCATTCCACACTTTCTCCCAACTCATACATTTTAGCAAATCAGAAAGGATTCTAAAGTCCCCTTCCCATCCCTGATAATGTGGCATGGCCTGATTTTCTCCTACCCTCAGTCCAAAAGCTGCTGCAACGTACTTGGTGTTTCCAGACATATAACAAGGTTTCTCCTTTTTCTGCCTGAGTTTTTCCTTTCCTTAGGGGAGGGGAAGGGATACCATTGCATTTATAAGCCTAACTTTTTCTTGTTAAGGATGTTCCAGGCTTTTCTTAAAATATGTTATCTTTTGCAATTTAAAAAAAAAAAAAAGTACTTATCAGCACAGCCAAAAAAAAAAAAAAAGTTGCACAGAATGATTATAAGTATTTCAATTTCTTTTAAATTGCATCAATATTTGACAAATAAATTATGTGGTTAGCTACCCTATCATCTACTGATGAGATAAATATTAACTATGAGAATAATCTACTTACAAAAATTAGAAAGACAAAACATTACCCCTTCAATCTGGCTTCATCTCAGTGGCTTGAATTGCATGTCTCAGAACACAGTCTTCTTGCTTGCATTTCAAGTATAAATTAAGCAACATTGACAACAGAAGTTTAAAAATGTTAAAAAAATAAAGGAAAAAGTGCCAAAAAGAAAAAAAAAGGTTTTGACAAATAGTATGAAAAATTTGTCTAGTTTCCTTTATTCTTGCTTTATCTTCTCAAAATGGCAGATTGGTAAACTTGTTGCAGTAGCCAAAAGCATTTAAACTGACATGTAATCAATTCTTTGCCCTATGCATCACCGACATCTCATATGCAGTACACATAAACAGGCCAAGATATGTCACTATCACTGACCTAATACCCTCGTTTTTCTGATTATAGACCTGTATATAGATTCTGTAGTGGAGCTACAAGCAGTTTTTGCAGGTAAGCAACTCAGAAGAATAATAAGGCAATAGGAATTAGAAGACATCTATGTTGCAGAAAGTAGGAGTTGAGAAGCAGAAATACAATATTACTTTAGCAGAAGAGTACCTAAACCTAGTTTTCAAGGGCACTTTTTGGATACAACTTAGCATCAGAAATAAGAGATAATAACATTATTTTATATTTTTCAGACTTACATTAGTAATCAACAAGACCACAATAACAAAAATTTTCCCAGGTAACTTATGAAGCTCACAAGCTGATACCCAGAGATCTTCAGCTGTCCCCAGGGTTTTGCTGCAGCATCTCTGTGAAAGAAAGAGCTAAGACAGATGGGAGGGAAATATTCTGCAAAGAGGTACGGCTTGCCTCAGAGCTATTCCTCTTTGTGAGGTTCCTTCTCAATATACCTAAGTGCTCCTGTTCTTTTGTTATTAAGGAAAGGGGCCAAAATAAATGAACCAATAAAAGTCTTTCTAGGAATTTTTGGAATTATTTCTCAATTTACTAACCCTTCACCTCCTTGCCTCAACTGCAGTACATTTCCTAATCTTTTAGGCCCATTAAGTTTATTCACATCTACAAAAGAATAATCGTTACCTAAAAATAAAAGTAAATATTAAAAAGGGAATTCTATACTAGAGCAATTTTAATTCGCCTGACTTTAAAACACAATTGTAATAAGATGCATCTTTTCCTCTAAGTGACCCCTTCACTCTTTTATTTTTTTCCTTCAATACTTACGTGAATAAATGTACTTCTCTTTCCTGATCTTTTTCAGTAAGAAATAAAACTGGGATGCAACAGAGGTACAGTTCCCTCTCTCCACCTCAACAGAATCATTAATTGCTTGCAATGGTAGGAAGAAAAGAGAGAATTTGAACAATTTCAAAATGAAAGAAAATAAAACTGGCCAATTCATTTTAGCATTTAGTGAAGTGCGACCTCAATTTAACGTTCTGATCTCAGAGGGAGTACCCTCAACTTACGTGCTACACAGGGATATAAGAAAAATGATTCTGTTGGAAAATGCATAACTGCCTGTTATCTTACATATCTATCAAATATTAATGGTATTAATTCTTTGAATGAGAGAAAATTCTGTCCACTGAACAGGAAGCAACATGAAAAGGAACCTACTGGGCTTTGTTAAATTCCCGGTACAACAACTCACTTCTGACAAAAGGAACGCAACAAGCTCCTCCATGGTCTTGGCATAAAGAAATACAAGAAGTTATAGATGAGCAAAGTGTCTTTGAAATGAAATACTGAACTGAGAAGAGAACAAATAATAGAGGCACAAATCAATCGAGACACATTACAGAGCAGAAAAGCAAAAAATGCCTGTAGCCCTGACATATCCCTTTGGCACTAGCCACCAAACTAGCTCAGTAAAGATACTGAACAGAAACAACTACTACATGATTCTTCCTGGTACCCATGGAGCAAAGTGACAAATTGTTACAAGAAAGAATAGGATGGAAATAATCACAGTATCCCAAAGTCCATGGAGTTGGACCTGCTGGTGCCAATTGGCACCTGACCATGAGTACAAGCTGGAACATACACCATCCACTTGGATGAGGGGGAATCAGGGACCACATCAACAAAGGATGTCTCTTCTGCTTTACGCTCAGAATTTTTTTAATGATGACTGCAGTCGCACCCTGGCTCTTCTCAAAAAACAAATCAACATGAAGACAGTATTCATAAAGTTTTCTATACTGCCTCATCTCAGATTTGGCCTATACATGCATGAGTTTAGGATCTTGGTTCATAGCGCATACTCATGTATAATTATATGTTGACATGCACCACAGCAAACAGTGCAATAAATATAATTCAGTGATCGATTCTTTAATGAAGAAAATAGAAGCAACAATAGCACATTTAATCACAGATAAGGAACCCAGTCATGTTTGTGGTGAATTTGAATTACTTTATTTCAACATGCAATATAAAACAAACAAAAAATACATATTAAGATAAATGCATCAAGTCTTCCTAGCTCATAAAAACCTTGAACTTTATATGAGTAGTCAAGTAACAGTCAATGAACAAAGGAGCGATGCCATGCAGGTCCATACCAAGGAATAAGAAACATAGCAGGAGAAAAAATTCTGAATGGATTTCCTCCTCCTTGGTTCAGCTTTATTAAACTCTCCAGTATTTCAAAATGAGAGATATATTGATCAATAAATATAAAATTCTTGAATAGTGACATACTGCTACTACAGGGGATGAAACAGGTTGACTAGGCATGGTGTAGCAATTCATTGACTGAATTATTATAAGTTGAAACAGAAATTTCAATAGCTGGGAGGATGAAAGTAGGGCATATCTTAAATGGGGTATGTCACTCATGCACTATGACTTTCAATGAATAAACAAATTCTTTAAAATCCTGTGGTAGAGTCTTTTCAGTTTTACCTAATTCTTCCTTCCTACAGTAGATGCTACTGTGCAAATATTTATTTTCCCCACTCTTCTCTCACAGTCTCCGCATTCTGATGCAGTATAGGCTGCCACATGATTACAAGAAACAGAATTATCATAGAATCATAGAATCATAGAATATCCTGAGTTGGAAGGGACCCTTAAGGATCATCAAGTCCAACTCTTGACACCGCACAGTTCTACCCAAAAGTACAGACCATGTGACTAAGTGCACAGTCCAATCTCTTCTTAAATTCAGTCAGGCTCGGTGCAGTGACCACTTCCCTGGGGAGCCTGTTCCAGTGTGCAACCACCCTCTCTGTGAAGAACCCCCTCCTGATGTCAAGCCTAAATTTCCCCTGCCTCAGCTTAACCCCGTTCCCGCGGGTCCTGTCGCTGGTGTTAATGGAGAAAAGGTCTCCTGCCTCTCGACACCCCCTTACGAGGAAGTTGTAGACTGCGATGAGGTCTCCCCTCAGCCTCCTCCTTCTTTAACAGTTAAATGAAAAATCCTACCATAAAGCAGGGACTGATTTCCAGCAGTAGAAAGCCTCTGGGGCCAAGGCTGGTTAAGCACCAGCAAAAGCCACCCCAAGGTGCTGCAGGATCACCAGCCACAGAGGCCCTTGGGACGTGCCTGGACAAAGCTCTGAGCAAGCTGCTTTAAATTTATAGTTCACTCTGCTTTGGGTAAAGGCCTGACTGAGCTACTCCACATTCTGTGATTGCTTTAGCTATAGGCAGGATCTACACAACAGTTAATAAACCTAAACTCACTTGTTTGAATTGGATTTTATATTCAGATATTACTTGGAACTTCTTTTGAAGAGCAGCAAAAGGCCTAACACAGATTAAGAACAAAAATTTAAGAGAAAAAAGTACTTTATTACAACAAAATTTAGTAAATTCCAATTTACTTCACTATAACGGTATCTTTATTCCAATTATTATGTTGTTCACTTCCTTCCTAAGTTGGTATAATATCAAAATAAGATTATATTTCCTTTCCTTCAATGATAAAATGCTTGAGGAAAATGTTTTCCTATAAAATAACTCAAAGCATTTCTCCCTAAAAGTGTCTCTTGTCTGAATAACTAATGGTACTTACAGTACTCCACAATGATGGTAAAGAAATAGTTATTCTGCTTGTAACACTGCCTTCATAAAGCAAGTCTTTATTACAAACATACTTTATAATGGCATTGTATAACCCACAAATGAAATGTGGTTTAGCTTGATAAAAATGTAAACATTTAATTAAAATAGATAATGAGTTAATCACAAAACAAGTTTGCTTATCATGTAATGTAAAAAAGATAAAGTAAATCATTTCTCTATAAATAAATGTGCATAAATTCACACACATGTTTTATTTCCAGTGATTTCCATTTTAATGTTCATGTGCTAGGACTGACTCAATAAAAAATTGAAATTGTTCCATCTTCAGCATTTACTGCTTTGAGACATTACACAAAGTAAAGCAAATAGCTTAACATTTTAAAGTTTCCTCTTTGCTTACACTGAAACTTCTCTATTTCTAAACCCTTCTAATTAGGCACTCACTATTTAATACAAAAGAATCTCTGAACCTCAAATGGAGGCATCTGCCAAGAAAATCTGATGTTGTTTAAAAGATCAAACTGCCTTCAACTATTAGGGTTTCTGGAGCACTCCTTAGATGGTTTTAATCAAAATGCTCACGTACCAGACTGAAAATATCTATTTTTTCATATGTATATACTAGAATTAACTATTTTTTTCTTTTCTTCTGATCATTTATTATATTTCCTAATTGTTTTTGAGCTGCTCTGAACTTGAAGCATGTCCTCATAACCTTCCTCTTCCCATTTGTGTGTTCTCTTCAATTTTATGCTATATTCACTAAATACAAATTGACTTATGGCAATATATACAAGTCACCAGTGCTCCTGACAACTATGCAGAAATTGTGCACTATATTATAAAAATCTAATATTTGGAGATTAGAAGACAAAATACAATACCTCAGATTAGGTGGAACAATAACAGCAGAAGAATTTAAAAGTTGGATGCTCAATACCTACTAAAATCAGTCCCTGAGAGGACACCTGAGGTTGGAGACACCAAAGAAATCCGTAGTCTTTTTATTTTTTCAATGTCTTGGTCATAATGAAAAACTCTAGTTAAATTATTATTTACATCACTCATAACATTTCTACTTAAACAGTCTTTATAACACCTATTTCCTTGAGAAATAATAATTAAAAAAAAGTTACATCTGTCACTTAAAAATAGTAACTGCTACTCTCATATTAGCTTGTACTATTAAACATAAAGGTTTTTGTGAGTCCTTATGCCATAATTCTTAATTAACATCAGTGTCCTGCACACAGAATATTACAGTAGATTATATATTTATATTGTTTATTTTAATAACTCTATTATTTTATATCCAAACACCACTTTACAGTTAAAATACCCTTGACTATAACATTTGCACTAATAAATAACCCAAGTCAATCCTGAATAAGAATTCTGGTAAGAAACATTACAACGTCATCTATTTCTTTTATCATACCACTGTCCTCCCTAGGAACTGTGATCTGTAAAACTTGTCTCTCAAGATACCACACTTATCTCAGTGATACTGGATTCTTTTCTAAGGGACTTCAACAGTGTAGTATGCAACAAAAGAACACAGAGTAAATAGGTGTTTTTTAACATGGGAAGAGATCAATAGGATCAGTGTCCATGACTCGGTAGTAACCACCTATGTCAAAGGAATTCCTTTTCAGACTCAATGTAGTGCATAAGAAAAAAAACTTTCCAGCATTTTCAATGGGAGAAAGTAAAGACAGTGCTGGGTACTAACAGCACTCAGGAATCTAATACTGGGTTTTAAGAACAACTACAGTCTACATTCAAAACCCAGTTAGCCCTCTTTATTATTATTTTATCTTTGCATTTGCTCAGAGTTTGGTTTCTATATTAATAACCAATATCAACATTTTCAGGACACAAATATTTTTAAAACAGTAAGGAGCAACATTATCTAAGATGTTATAAGCTTTAAGAGAAAAATTAACCACAAATATGTTCCAGTTTGAAATGTTCTTACATGGAAGCAACAGTATATCAGATAGTTCTTCTGCCTGCTGGGAAACAGTATATTAGGTAAAAGCTCAGAAGAAACGTTCAGAGATGGTGCAGACTTTCTAATACAACAATACCAGGGTTTACCACAGGGATTTAGATGCCTGTACACTAGTTTTTAGACTGAAATCAAAGCTAAAATCACGTTTTTCTAATTTGGATCTTCAGCTTTGTCATCTACTTTCTTTGATGTGAAGAACAGTGGTTCACATAAGATTTAATAGTTTTGGTCACACGCTGACTGACTCAAATGTGAAAAAGGCACACAAAAATATACTTGCTGTTAAGAGACGCTGTGTTTCCCAGAATACAATGGATGTTATGTGTGGATACAAACATGTATATGCACACGATTGCTAAGATGATTTTAATTGTGAAAGTAATTTTAGTCATGCAATGAACACTGCAATTAACTTTTTAAATTGTCAACCTAATAACAAAAATTACCTGACTCAAATAATAACGCATTTCAACTGAGTCAATGCATTATCTGGCCGTTGGCCAGAGAGGCCAAGAGAAAGATTCTTATCCTAGAGTTAGAGCAATTACTACATATCTCTCAGTCTTCCACTGCATCTGCATATGTACAGAGTGTACAACAGCCAGAGCCAAAAGAAAAGATTCAAGCCACATACTTCCAAAAAGAATCTGATTCTGAAATGCCAATAATAAACTGCACTCATGTTCTTTGCATGCAAATCAGTGCAGCATGCAAATGGTCAAAGGAAAACTTCTGCATTGCAACTCCACAAGAATTCCATTTTATAAGCCAAATCTGACAAAGTAAGGCATCCTCCTTCTGTTCTGGTGTGCCCAGCGTCCAGAGAGCTCTTCAGTATTTATAAGCATACAATTAAAAATCACTACAAATAACTAATCACAGGAATAGTCTGTTGAAGCAAGAACGATCAGAGTAAATTACATGAATCACATACTGCTTATCTAGACAGTATTTACAGTCATCTTATTAATTTGCCACACAATACTGCATGGCACAAAGATATTTATCCATTTACAAGATTCAACATTAAAATGACAAAACATCTACAGCTGAACAAAGAAACAGAATCAGCTTCAGTGTAGTACCATCTAAAAACCTCTGCCCTATCCATATATCATTTCAATTTGTTCCTACTAAAGAAAAGCACTTTTTTTTTTCTCCCAAATTAAGATGTGAAGACAAACACTTCAAAGACAACTATCAAATAACACTTTAAGATCCCTACCTGGAACATGCAAAAAGCTTTCCTCAACCTTCCTATCTCCCGATGTCTTTTTCTACACTCACATGAGTTTAAGAAGCATCAGACTGCATTGTGGAGTACTGAACCATGAGCCATACATAGCACTGAACAATCTAATCTGCATTCTGATGGCACCGAGGGGGATGTCAGTAAGTGTGACTCTGCTGGCATACGGATATCCAAACAGTAGCAGAATGTACACCCACATTATTTATATGACACCTATAAAATTTCTATTAAGATACCAAAATACATTCAGCTCAATTCGATGCAACATATCCAGAAATATCTACTATGAAACACTATAATTTAAACTTAAGTTAAATAAATCACTGAACTAAATTAATGTTGAATTTTCAGGAATGCCAGTAACCACCATAGGAAAATCTTTTTTTCTTAACAGGCACCAATCCAGAGAATCAATATTACAACAAAATACCATTTGTCAAGTCCTGATAGGAGATGCATCTATTTTCTAGGCAGAAAACCACTGGGACTTCTTGTTAGAGGTGACAGCTCTGGTGGTCTAAACAGGCAACAGTCAACTGGCTTACTTCTTAAATGGGTTACTATTAAAAAAAAAAAAAAAAAAAAAAAAAAAACAACAACCAAATAACCAAAAACACACCACAGACAAAATCAAATCACCAGTGATTTTTCTCACCCCTGGAAGCTGAAGTGACCAAAGCTGCATTTTCAGCACCTAAGAAGAATATACCTAAAATTTGTTTTGGAACATGGAAGATCAATTCAGACAACTTCTGAAAGCAACCAAATCCTTCTCAGAGAGCACAAATTTTATTATATTACACAGATAGGGCCTGAAAATAAAGTCTCTGATTGCAGTTCTTGATCAGATGCGTACATAGTTGCCTTGGATAAGCCCATTTACCTACTTTACTAAAAAAAAAAAAAAAAAAAAAAAGTAAACCAAACCTCAGAATGATTTATTACTGTTACCTACATCAATGACATGGATGCTGCAAGGCTAATGTTTTTTCTATGCTTGAAAATCGCAGGATGAAAGGCATAGTGTAAGTCCAAAGCAGTAGCAATATAATTAACTGTTCAGTGTAAAAACTATCATGGGCTTTGAAAAGCTATCTTTTGCTTTGAAACGTGTGAATATCAACCCATTCATGGATTAACGGGCTCTGCACAGTTATCCCACACCACCATAAAAATTCCAGAGGTGATACAGTACTTACATTCAGAAACATTATCCTTCATCAAGAGAATGGTCTTTCCAATTTTGGGAGGAAAAATTACATTGATACAACATTGGCTAGGACTGCCTGCAGCAATAAAGTTATGTATGAAGGTGGGCACGTATAGACCAACACATATAGGTGGAAGAAACTGCAGTTTAAACATAAAACTTCAAATGGAGAGCTATGCCAAGAAAGTAATGTTGAGTGAGGTTGGGAGTTGCTGCCTACTTTAGAAGTCCCTCCAGACTAGGCTGCCTGTGAAACACACAAATCAAGGGCCAGGATTGATCCCTGTTTTCTTGATGTCTTTTTAGTGATGCTTTTTAAAAGCACTTACAAGTTGTGAGGGGGAATGATAGGGGGAAACCTTTATGCCTTTTCTGTAAGTCCTCAGACATTGTTAAGACTTCAGACACTTAATTGTATACATAATGTCAGATACTTTAAGTTATTTCTAATATATGATTTTTTTAAAAAATGCTTTCAATTCCTAAAAATTACTCTGTCTCTAAGACACCCTTACTACTGGTTCTATTTCTAACACTGCATCACAGATATTATATCTTGGCTCAACTGTAACAAATTTCTCCTCATAAAATTCAAAATGGCTTTCTTCCAAACCTAGTCTTCAAAAAAGGGGGGGGAGAAAAAAAAAAAAAGGTCTTAATAAATCTAACACCTGAAAGCTCTTTGTCAAATACCAGCATTTTATTAGTAGTATAAAAACATACTGTGAACTGTTATTATAAATAAATTCTATATATTTTCTTTGCGAGGTGTTCTTATTAAATATAGGGCGGGAGGGGGGGAAACAAACACCAAACACCTTATTCCAGTACAACTGAACTAGCTCCAAATTATTACTTTCTGGGATTTTTCTTTTTAAGCACATTGTTCATTGTTTCAAGAACTGATTTGCAAGAACATTTTAAGAAGTTATAAACTCCATAGATAACAATGGCAATCCGTCTCAACAAATGAACACGAGTTCAATGGGAATCTGGGTAACCTAAAATGATCTTATATTAAGGCAGCATCATGTTTCAGGTTAACCACTTAAAGCTTCTAACATGACAAACTGCAAAAGCTCTTTTAATGTTAATAACTGAATAACAAAGATTCCTACATACAAAAGGACTGTACCTGCTGGTCTTTAATGAGTAACACCAACCAGCAGGAAACACCAAGAACTAAATCCACAAAATGCCTTAGTTGCAGGTACCAATATTCAGAAATCACTGATGTTCTCAAATTTCCTGCTCAGCTGCAACCTAACCCTCTACATAACTAAAAACTCTATGACAGGGGCATTTATGCTATTTAGGCAGTACGTACAAGACCACCTACGTTCGAACATTCAGACACTTGCAGCCTCCCTAATGCCATAACCCTGACAAAATTAAGCAACTCCATCCCCAAACTACAGATTTTGCTGGGCATAAGCAGATCACTGTTTCAAGTAACAGGCTGATTTTAGTGTCCAGAGAGCCCGTGCAGTTGTTCTCACATCACCATTTTTGAAAAGTGTTGAAACTTGGATGTTCTACATCTCAGGCGATTACTCTAACCACCAGGCTGCAGCATTCTTCCAACACTGTTTTACTCTGCAAGAGCAACCAAATATTCAGTAAAAGGCTTGGGGAAAAGGAGAGAGGAGTTACCAGTGATAATGCAATGTCAGAGAGAAGGATTAAAACCAATTTTCATTTTCACTGTGCAGTGGAATGTTTTCAAAACAAAAAAATTAAGAGAACTAAGTTCCAAAACATTCAGTACCTGAGCACAACCTTCTCCTGGGCCCTTGGGTGCATCTCTTCAAAGCATGGGTGCAGACGAAAATCAGCCTTCAATGGGAAAGTTCTATTTGTCTAGCTTGATAAATCACAGCAGTCACCTTTCTCATTCAGATAACTTGTGTTTAGCTTTCTCTTGTTTCTTGTGAGAAAAGTTTAGCTAGCCCAACGTCAAGAGAAAGTACACCAGCAACGATGCAAAGGAGACTCACCCAACAGGTATGGAGGAAGAACTCTTAAGCCACACATCTGCCCTCAGCATTTCCTACTGTTTTTCTTAAATCATTCCTTGCCAGCTTGCAAGTTCCCAATAAACCTGTTTTTTGACACCTAAAAGGGGACCTGGGCACCAATTCAAGACTTACAAGAAGTTACTATAAAAGTGAGGAATTTCAAGACGAGTAAAGGCACGTGGGTGCAAACTGCAAACCTAAATCACTCTCAGTTGGCACTTCGACTTTGGAGGAGGTTACCTGCAATATAGCATGTAACTACACTGCTGCCTTTGTTCATGCCAAGCATCATCCCAGTCTTAAAAAAGTTGAGAAGCATGGACCCAATTTGTGGACTGCACACTGAAACATTGCGTTACAGTTTCTTTCTTTGATTCAGTTGGCTTTAGATCCATTAAGCAGTGAAACATCTCAGAAAATCACGCATCTTGACCATTATAGACTGCCTCCAGAAAGTTAAGAAATACGTAGTCTCCTTGCCTTAGGAACAACTTAAGGATATTCATTCCACTTCTAAAAAAATCCCAGAGGGTAGCATATAAACAGTGACTTCTTCCCTGGCTATTTTAGACATATGACTCCAGCTTAGTATATTTTGCTTTAGTCCTGCTGCATCACCTCTGATCTATTTACTCAGCATCAAAGATGAGCACAAATTCTCCCACACCTCTACACGTTTCAGGAAAACATAACTGACATCCCAGATGTATACTGTAAATATGTAAATATGGCAATAGTCAACTACTTGATTACTCACAAAAACAAACACAAACATCATTGTTAAAACAAGGTGCCGGGGGGATTACTTTCCTATCTTTTCAGATATTCTGTAGATGAAAAGCAAAGGCCACATCCCCAATTAATTAATAAGAATTGAAAACAGGATGATTTTATACTCATATAGAAAATATACTCGAAATTAAGATGAATCGAAATGCAAGAAAAACACCACAAACAGAGCTTTAATTTATATTATGACTGCTGTAAAAAGATGGTAGTTGAACCCCACTTAAGACAGTTATTGTCTCTGTTTCAGCATCCTAAAATGCTTAAAATCAAGGCACAGAAAATAAAACCAATCAGAAGCTAGGGAAAAAAGAAAAACAAAAAAAAGTTGTAGAAGTGCTACAGAAAAAAAAAAAAAAAGGAAATGAGTGCATTTGTAAGAAAACAGATGAAATTAATGGGAGAACAGAGAGGTCTCTGCTCTTCTGAAAACAGCCCTACATGTTGATCCTTAAATAATATGAAGCAGATAACCAGTGATATGAAATACTTCAAACCTAGTTTGGGAGGAACATAATACATTTGCATGTCTCACAATGAAATATACTGAAGGACAGAAATAGAATGCTCCGGGCATAAATGATGTGTTCTGTTTTTTCCCCCCTGTTAGATAAACTGCCAGATTCTTCAGCTAACTAGAAACAGCCTGAAAACTATCTGCAAGTATTCAACAAGACACACTGCACTACATAGAAGTGAGATTTTAAGAATAAAAGGGCAATAGATATCATTATATATATATATATATATTTTTTAAATTTCTAATTCCAACTTAAATAATCCTTTTTTTTTTCAGTCATAATAATAAATCAGAATAGTCAATAGTGGGGAAAAAACAGCAGAGAGAGCTGAGGAATTTCAGGAAAAAAATCTAAGCCACTCTTTTTTTAAAGCCTTTCTTTCCACCTTCACCCTCTTTTACACTATCAAAGTATATCAGAAGGTTTGCATTTTCTGCACTACTGTGAATACAAATGCATTTTTCTTTGTAAATGGTTGTTTCTCTGTCAAAAGCAGGACCTTGATGAATGCATTGAAAGGCCACCTAACTTCACTGTTGCTGCTGGAACACTACCTTTAGCTTTTGTTAAAAGCCATTCTGTAGCTTTTCACAGTAATAATCAATGAAAGAAATGTTCCACCTACTAAAGCAATTACTACTTCAGGAGGGTAGTAGTTCATGTATTCAACAACAGAATTAAAATACAGCAGATCAGAGCACCTAATACACTGATGCTGTAACTTATATGCAGATCAACAGAACAGTCCACTGAGCAGGAAAAAAAGGGCTAGTTAAGACTCTTTCTTTAACAGCTCAAGAACTAATTTTGTTCTGTTGCATTATTAACAGCAGCAATAGGAATGAAGTTGTAAGAGTGCAAATTTACTTTATTTTATAACCTAGTTTGTGTCTTTGCAAGAAGACACTAACAATACAGAAAATAATTTATCTAAAAGATTTTGTCTGTGAATCAATCAAGTTAAGATGATGGGAAGTATTTAATATGGTGACATCAATGATTATTAAAATGACTACTGTTTTCTTACTGTTACAGAAACAGGTTGGAAAGAACTCTCCCAATCATTTTCTTGGGAAAGTTTCAGTTATCATAGAATCATAAAATTGTTTGGGTTGGAAGCAACCTTACAGACCATCTAATTCTAACCCCCCACCATGGGCAGGGACACCTCCCACCAGACCAGGTTGCTCAAAACCCCATCCAGCCTGGCCTTGAACACTTCCAAGGATGAGGAACTCACAACTTCTCTGGGGAACTCAGTTCCAGTGCCTCACCACTGTCATAGGAAAGAATTTCTTCCTTATACCTAATCTAAATCTACCCTCTTTTAGCTTAAAGTCATTACACCTTGTCCTATCACTAATCTCCCTGACAGAGTCCCTCCCCAGCTTTCCTGTAGCCCCCTTTAGGTACTGGAAAGCTACTCTAAGGTTGTGTCCCGACAGGACAACCCCAACTCCTTCAGCCTGTCTTCATAGGAGAGGTGTTCCAGCCCCTTGATCATCGTTGTGGCCTTCCTCTGGACTTGCTCTAATAGGTCTATGTCCTCTTGCTGGGGTCTAAGAGGTGAATGCAGCACTCCAGGTGAGGTCTTATGAGAGCAGAGCAGGGGGGAGAATCACCTTCCTCACCCTGCTGGCCATGTTGCTTTTGATGCAGCCCAGGATACGGTTGGGCTCTCAGTTTACTGGAGTATAACATTGCCTTATGCTGTTAAGGCATATAAACATATGAAAAACACTACGCTACATCTCAGTGAGATAAAAACAGAGCAACAACATAGCTTCTCAGCAGCCTTAAAATCATTCCAACTGCACTGAGCGTTAAGCAGGCATGCATACTTTCATAAACACAAGCTGACTTGGAGCTACCAAGCTCACTTGAAGCAAGTATTTGAGTTCTATGGTTCGTTTGAAAAATATGCCACTTTGATAGACGACAGTGAATATAAGTTTGATCAAATTAATGTACTGTAGGGAATAGCCTGTTGGTCTCAGCTTTCACCTCCTTAGATTCATTTAGGGAGTCAGAAATAAGTTTTTGTTTGTTTGTTTGTTTGTTTTTTCCACAGCCTTACCCTTTTCATCTGGATCTCTGGGAACAAATTGCTTCCAGATAGGACCAGATTCTGCAAATACATTTAAAAAATAGCTAAGTTAACTCCAAACAAAAGACAGGGAGAACATACCAGTGCTGGATGAGGAGGACAAGGGTCAGGAAGTCTAAGTGTAGGGGGAGAACATCTGCAAAGACAGCTTTTGCTGTCAGGAAACCCCTAGATATTTCTAGGAACACAGCAGGTACATCAACTTCTGGAAGCGAAGGATCCTGAAGGTTGAAGGAAATCACAGAATCATTAAGGTTGGAAGAGACCTTCAAGATCATCTGGTCCAACTATCACCCTACTACCAATATCACCCACTAAACCATGTCCCTAAGAGCCAAGTCCAACCTTTCCTTGAACACTCCCACAAACTGTGACTCCACCACTTCCCTGGGCAACCCATTCCAATGTCTGAGTGCTCTTTCTGAGAAGAAACATCTCCTAATTTCTAACCTAAACTCCCCTGGTGCAACTTGAGGCCATTCCCTTTAGTCCTATCACTAGTTATCTGTGAGGCTGACCTCCAGCTCCCCACAGCTTTCTTCCAGGTAGTTGTAGAGAGCAGTAAGATCTCCCCTGAGCCTCCTCTTCTCCAGACTAAACAACCCCAGTTCCCTCAGCTGCTTGTGTTCCAGGCTCTTCACCAACTTTGTAGCCATTCTCTGGACATATTCCTGGGCCTCAATGTAGTGAGGCTCCTCCTGGTAGTGAGGAGCCCAAAACTGAACACAGGACTTGAGGTGTGGCCTCACCAGAGCAGAGTACAGGGAAACAATCACCTCCCTGGTCCTGCTGGCTATACTATTCCTGATGCAAGCCAGAATGCGAGCAGGCTGGCAAGTGCAAGGTATTGACCTTAGTTTAAGGGAAAGAGAATGACAGTAAGCATGTAAAAGCCAAACAAGGAAGAGAAAAAAAAAAAAGTATTTCACTGTTTTTGTCATTCTTTCACCTGGGCCAAACTAATAATTTTATTCTCCCTCTTCTACATCAGCCATATCCAGGTTCCAGACAAACAAGACTTTGCTAAGAAATAGGTGGTGTTTGTCTTACTCGTATTGCAAAAATCACAAGATTGTATCTGCATTTCTGTAACCAAAGCTATTCCTTCAGTGGCAGTTACAATTGTTTGCTTTAACTTCTAATCTTATTATCCACCTCTATTTAAAGTTTGGGACATCTTCCCGCAAAACTATGACCCACAAAAGAGTCTTAGTGTGCTCCAATGGAAAAAAAAAAATGCAGTGTTACTTAAGTCACATTTTATTAAAGGTATTACAGAAATAGGACCAAAGAGTATGAGAACCAGTCCTCATACTTTTTAGCTTATAAACTCTAACATTAAAATATTCTTCAATTTAGAAGATTAATGCAGATGGCTTCACCTAGACAACAACTCGTGGTGACAAGATATCAGACAACCTGATTCCACCAACTCAGATAAAATAGTTTCTTAATGAAGTGTTTTTATACATAAATTTGTGAATTCTGAATTAATTTTCAATGTAGACATCCATTAGTGAAATCAGAATCAAATAGAAAGTATTTTCAACACCATTCTGAAGTGCAAGAAATTAATCATATTAATTCTACGTTCTGTGTTCATATATATATTTTTTAGATGTTGATAGTTTCTAAGTTTCTTTATTGCAGGTTTCAGGTAGCTTTGAGGACACAGCCTTCTGAAAATTCAATTGTCTTCATATTAAGTATGCTAGAGATTAAGTATGCTACTGAATGCTAGAGACACTAATGCAATGTTACGAAAGGTTTAGGTATAACAATGCTTGAAGAAAAATTCTCCCATACCTACTGCCAAAGTAAAACCTATTTAAGATGCTGAAATGTTTGGCAAAGCATTAAAAAAACAAACAAAAAAAAAAAAAAAACAAACAACACTACAACACATAAGTCACTCAACTCTCAATTTCTCAATTTAATAATTTCTTACTTTTATTTATAGATGAAGTTTTATTGGTCTCTGTTCTGCTTTACCCCTCTCGTGAAAAGTCTCTTACCCTAACAATGAATTTATTCAGTCACCCTCTGTAAAACCAAGAAGGTTTTACAACTAATGCAGGAGGATTAGTTTTATCTGAAGTATCTGAAGGAGTAGGAACATTGGATCATAAACATTTGGAGAAAAGACACAACATGTCCAAAAGGCAACAAATTAAAAAGCTAGTTTTCTACAACAATGACCTTTAGGAAGAGAGTCAGTATTTCTTTTCAGCACCCTCCAGAAAGATCTTCTCAAAAATCTGAGAGCTCATTAATTATTTCTCATCAATTATTTATATTTTCTATAAAAGAGTGTTTGTGTTCCTCTTCTCAGTTGCATTCTTGCTTCTTCAGAAGTGGAAGGGGCACGAATGCTCTTCCTTCAGCTTCTACTCGGGACCCCCATCCTCCTGAGCAGCTCCAGTCACTCAGCAGTTTCCTAAGAGGCAACAGAATGAGCTCAGGCCCATGCTGCCTCTGTTCTGCAGGTTTTGAAGCTACTTGCCAAAGCACTGGGGAAGGAAATGGACAGGTCCAGGTAGTAGCATGTACAGTATAAAGAAATAGCTTTGATTTCATTCCCAAAATCCACTTTCCATTTCCCTTTCACAACATTTTCAGCTATTTCTTCTCCACGACACTCAGCAGAACACGCTAGCATATGCCAGCTCTTTTAATACTTACAGCCACAAAAGGTGTATTTTTAGGGAAACGTCTACTACATAGTTCACTAACTAATCATTCACAATCAAAATCTCTTAAGTTACATGGCAAGGTTAGAGCACCACATTGACATTTTAGGAAGATGCAAAGTGAAAATGCTCATTAAATTTAGCAGAGAGATGGCTAAGGGTAAAGCCTAAAGACATTGCTTTAAAAAACAAATGAACGACAAAAAATACCACAGTAGAACCCTGAGAAGTCTTTCTTCACTTAACATCTAGACTTCTCTGTACTAACAAAGGTGAAGAGGAGTTTTGAGCCTGACTTTACAATATTTCTTAACACGGTTAAACACTTGGCCATGACCCATTCAGAAGGAAATGAAAAGCAAGTTGTCAAACTGTGTGAAACCTCTAGGCAACATGGAAAAGATAGCTACTTACATGAAATGAGGGTCCAGTTTGAGAACACATCTGAAGTCTGGTTCAGACAGACTTCAAAACAGCAAAAGATCCGGTTAGCAGTTAACATTGCCAGCCCCCTGTAGTGGGTTTATATGGCAAGGTTTTGATAGTGGGGCACTGCAGGGGTGGCCCCTGTGAGAAGAATCCAGAAGCTGTCCCATGTTAGATAAGGGCCAGTTTCAGTCAGCTCCAAAAGGGACCCACCACTGCCCAGAGACGAGACAATAAGTGATGTTGTTTGTGCCTCTGTGAAAGCATATTTAAGAAAGTGGGAAAAAATGCTAAACAACAGCAGCAGGGAGAGAGGAGTGAGAAACAGCCATGCAGACCCCACAGTCAGTGCAGAAGGAGGGTGAGAAGTGTTCCAGGCACAGAGCAGAAGTTCCCCTGTGGCCTGTGGAGAGGCCCCTGGTGGAGCAGGCTGTCCCCCTGCAGCTAATGGGTCCCACATGGAGCACATCCCCACGCTGTGGCATGAGGAGCCCCCGGTGTAGCAGGTGGATGTGGCCTGCAGGAGGCGCATGGAGAGTCCCCGCAGGAGCAGACTCCAGGCCAGAGCTGCAGCCCATGGAGAGGAGCCCACAAGGAGTAGGGGGTCTGAGGAGAGCTGCCACCCATGGGGAACCCGTGCTGGACCAGTTTGCTCCTGATGGACGGATCCCATGGTATGGGCCCATACTTGAGAAGTTCTCCAAGAGCTGCTGCCAGTGGGATGCCCACACAGGATCAGCTGGGGAAGGACGGTATCCCATGGGAAGATCCCACATTGGGGCAGAGGCAGAGAGTGACCATGAAGGAGCAGTGGAGATGACATGCCATTCCCTGTTCCCCTGTGCCGCCTGGGTTGAGGAGGTGGCAGAGGGTGGATGGGGGAAGGTAGTTTTAGTTTGTTTTCTTTGTTTCTCACTTCTCAAGCTTGTTAGTAATAGGCAATAAATTTCTTTAATCTCCCTATACTGAGTCTGTTTTGCCTGTGCGATAATTGAGTGATCTCCATGTCTTTATCTCAGCCCTTGGGCACTTTTCATCGTACTTTCTCCCGTTTCCCTTTGAGAAGGGGGAGTGAGAGAGCAGTTGCGGTGGAGCTCAGCTGCCCAGCTGAGTAAAACCACCACACCCCCTTAACCTTACGTGTCAGGCATACATCTCTCTGATCCACATGTGACTCTTTAAGATTAAGTTCTAACACTGCATAAAAGTTACACTGGCTGCCTTTTGGCTCCCTAGAAGAAATGTAGTTAAGTTATAACTGCAAAACCTTAAAAATGAGTGAATTACTTTCTTCACTCAAGAGTCAATAAACATCCTCAGACTTACTGTTTTTTACAAAGCAAAGACCTTCACAGTAAACCAACAAATGCATTTCTGCTTTTAGAGGTTTGTTTTTCTTGTGTTAGTTTGTGGGGTTTTGTGTGTGTGTGTGTGTGTGTTTTTTTGTTTTTTTGTTTTTTTTTTTTTTGTGGTGCTGTTTTGTTTTGTTTTGTTTTTCCCCTTCATGAAGGTGGGGTGAAGGAGTGAAGGAGAGGGTAAGAGGAAGGTAAAACTGTACTTTTTTTTTTTTTTTTTTCAAAAAATTAAGGGCTTCATAGACTTGATAGTTACTGTTCTGAAGGCAGATTAGGACAATCAGTGTTAGTCTACAGTTATTACATGGCTTTTTTCGTATGATTTTTTCCACAGATGAACATACCACTATTAAGTTATATCATACTAGCATGTTATAGGACTGCAAAATAACAGTGAAGCTCTCTAAGTAGAAGAATTAAAAATAGTGGTACACTTATTTTGCTAATTAACAATAATGTCAAGATACATTGGTACTAAGAATTTAATAAAAATTGGATTGCAGCTACTTCCTGAGGCTTATGTCGTGTCTGTAGCATTGCACCACAGCATGGGATATCAGAACACAGTGGGACTATTTACCCTGTCAATCACTTGTCAATCTATCCAGCTTTCTACAAATACCTCTTGTATTTGGAAGCACTTTCACAAACCTCAGTAATTAAAATTTTTAACACAATGACAGACACATTTAACAAATCTACTAAATTAAAGCTACTAACATGCACAAGGAACAAAAAGCAATGTCATGGTTACCCTTGTGCAATTGGAAGTTACATGTAAAATCCCTTATAGTCATTTATTTAAAATAGATATTTATTTTTCAGGTATGATTTTTTTTTTTTTTAAGAAAAAAAAGGTAAATGTGTTAATAATAGGGGCAGTGCCTTCTAAGTCAAGCACATAATTTTTATTCACCTCCACACGATGTTTCCCATAGAAAGTAAAAAAGAAAATATGTATTTTTATACAAAGTGTCTTGGAAATCATTTATAATAAAGCTAGACTAACCAGACTTTCCATTAAGAATGCAGAAAAGGAAATTGTTCAGGAGGAAAAAAGTCATCTTCTCCAACAAAGACAAAAGTCTAGATATCACTGTGTCTATCAATGGAGATCACAGTGAAAGTCACCAATAATTAAGGTCACATCAAAGTTCAGGACACTACAGCAAAGGAGAAAGGATAAAAATATTAGAAATATTATGCTGAAGAAATTGAGAAGACAAAAAGCTTTCACTGTACCCAAGAATCTGATAAAGGTGATAACTGAAAAATGGAAGAAGCATGACTAAACATGATATGCCCTGAGCTCTGACAAGAAAGTGTCATCAGAAATTATTGCTACCTTATCCATTAAATGATCTTCTATTTCATTGCACCTAATTTTTTCTTTCATTGATCCATGATATTTAAAAAGGAGATTTGACTAGCATAAAGTTCCTCCTGACTGCCCAGGAAACTTAAGCTGGAACACTGTCAAATTACAGGTTTAAGTGCATTATATACTGTCAGAGCTTGTGTTGGTGAGGAAATACAAATTTTGACATGGAAATATTCCCTGTCCTGTGACTCTTTGTTCAGAATTGACAAGCCTGTGTTTCATTAAGAAAAAGAAAACCCTGAAACTCTAAGATCTAAGAGCTGGAGGGAAAACAACAACAACAACAACAACAAAGTCCATAACCCAAAATATCCATCCACAAATATAGGAGAAACCATAGCATCTTTCTCTAAATATAAACTGGATGATGACTCAGGAATTAATACCTGTCATAATTTAGGCATGCAAGAGAGATGAATGCATGGAGATATTCTTTATTTCTGAAATGCCTTACAGATATTTTACAGCTAAACAACATCCCCGGGAACTATCATCAGCATTTTCAAGTGACCATCTGCAAGATAGGAAGTTATATCATTTGCAATGTTTCTTGGTTCTGGCTCAATGTGCAGGCTACATCACGTGGTGGTATCGTCTGCCACTACGTTCTTACAGTCATCTTACCCATTTCACACTGAAAAAAAAAATGTATGAAAAGAGCAGCCAAAAAACTTGGGTAATGAGAACAAATCGAGAATAATGGAGAGATATAGAGTTTAGCTCCCTCAGCCAGAATCCTGTACATGTAGATTACAGAAGTACTGGCTAGTAGTGTCAGAGAAAAAAAAAAAAAAAAAAAAGAGAATCTGGAAGAACCAGAAGGATTCTGAATTTCAAGAGGTAAGCATGTTACCCCCAGATAGTTATTCACTTTAGAGACTATGTCCAAATACTAGAAAATTGTGTTGATTGATTTATCAGCCCAATTAACTGTAGGCATTAAAGACAGGGCTGGAAGCTGGCACTGATGGAAATGGAAGTGGGGAAGATTAATTTTCTTGTCATTATGAAAAATGCACAGCATCTTTCATCTACAGACACATCACTATTTCTTAAGATTCACATGCAATTTACTGTATTGTTTCCTACATTTTCATATGCTTGCCTTGGCACCAGCTTTCATTAAGATGCTGGCAGTGCCATCTGCAGCTCTGAAAGCATCTCCTCTGTCAACAGCTTGATCTCAGATGACTCACTCAGCTTGGGCTAGCGGGCAAAGAGAAAAGCCTCTTAAGCTGTTGTAAATAAGTCACTCACTGAGCTGCATCGAACACCTCACAAGGAGGAGTCAGCCAAGTGAAGAGACTGGAAAAACTACCTTTAACAATTTTAAATTCTTCCACTGAAATTCAAAATTTTAATTTCTGAGATTCTAAATTCTGCCATAGCCCAGATTCCATTGCAGAATCGTGCATCATAATTCAAAACAGAGGACAGACAACCTCATCTTACCCAAAGCAATACAGCTCTCCCTAACCTTTGGCACAGAATCCCAGAGAACCCGACATGAAATAATCTGCCAGCCACAAGGGCTGATACTCACCACAGGTATCAGCACCATATGGTAGACATCCACCCTACAGGACACAAGCCTATTTAGCAGAGAAGCTAGGCAGAACATTAAGAAAAAGCCAATGTATTGAGTTTATACAAGTATAGTTTACATCAAAAAGAAGGAAAAGGGGTTGCAACACAAATAGGAAAAATCTTTGTGTTCTGTCAGTATTTTTCCCATTCTATAAATCTGCTTTCTGAGTTAGTTTTCAGGTCAGTCTGCTGTGATAGCTACTTGAGGACACAAAAAATTACTTTGGAATTATATAAAGATATTAACTTTAAAAAAAAAAAAAGTTTAGGTTAAATTCATGCAGCACCAGGGAGCTCATGAAAGGCTGGCAAGTAACCAGCTCTGTACCCACAAGGGGGAGCCTGCCCTTGTGAATAATCTTGCACTTCGGTAGATAGTTTGTGGTATCGGACAGCCCGCTGGCCTGCAATACAGAACAGAAAACTTCCAGCAAGCTTTAGGCTTTAATCAGGGATGTTTGCATAAGAGGAGAGTCATAGGAGGTGAAGAACAGGAAGGAAGTTGGAAGAAATTAAGAAACTATCATGCAACTTTCACAAAGAATGCATCTATCTGTCTAAATATATTGATTTTAAAAGGAAAGACCAAGCCCAGAGAAGCAGGAATGGAACACACGTACTCAGAAGATATGTTTCCTTTTCTTATTTATCTTGGTTCTTTTAGTATGCCTCTTCACTTATAATCTGCTTGGAAGTGACCAAATATTTGTTAGTATTTCCACTTTGGAAATATTTATCTTCATAGCCATGGTAATACATTCACATAAAGGCACCAGAGCTGCCAAATTCCTTCATTACAATTTGGATCATAGTGTAGAGGCTGGGGTGTTGGCACTTGTATCTCACTGGACCCGTAACAGCAGACACTCATCATCATCAAGTCATTATCACATTTTCCCTTTGTGGATGTGTTTATTTTAAGAAATTCCCATGTGTTCAAACACTACCTAGGCTTACTTTGGAGTACCAATTCTATATAAAACTTCAATGTAGATATTGCCTTACTTTCCCCTTATGGTTCATACATTCTGGAGCGGTTTCTTCTGATTCACATCTCCAACTTCACATCCAAGAACAAAACAAAAAGAATAAAACAAAGACCAAACAAAACCATATTTTTCAAACGTTCTTTAAGCCCTCTCCTTCCCACCCTCAAAAAAAAAAAAAAAAAAAAAAAAAAGCTCACCATTATTCCTTTCAAAACTAGTTAATTCACACCACATTTCTTAAAAAAAAAAAATAAAATAAAAATAATAAAATAAATAAAATGACACTCCTATCTGGAAAGTTTTACATAGTGTAATCCTCTTTAACCATTACACAATCTCAAAGCACTGCTGATAAAACTACACCCAGCAGGATATTCTAATTAAGGATAAAGCAAAACAAAGCATCAATTAAAATGTGATTTCTGGTTATACAGTATTTTCCACTGGTAAGGAACTGACACCAAAGTCAGAACATCCTTTCAATCTTCCGGACCACCCAACTTAAACTGAAACATTTTTTCCTTTTTTTTTTTTTTTTTAATTTAATTTTATTCATTTAGCTTTTAATTACTGGTCATAACTTTGTTTCTGTATTCCATTTCTTTTCCTAACCAATTTTACAGGAAATAGACTCAGGATTTTCCACATCTGACATTAAAGTGAAAGAGATTACTAGCAGATCCAAGCAAATTCATTAACCTTAGAGTATCAAAATAATTATGAACACATACTTGAGCAGTAGGGATACATTGATCATTTTGTCTATAACTTCTTTGGAAGATACAAAACTACTCTTACCTTTTGCTTAAATACTTGCCAAAATTCATGAGACCTGGCACTAGTATTGAGCAGGGTGAGATGTTACACCACTAAAACGTTTTCTGCAACATTTGCATTTAGCAAAGTAATTGGAAAGTCATTCTGAGTTCAGAAGCCAAAATAAAACACAATGGACAATACGAAGTCATATGACCATAATTAAAAAATGCAAGTAAAATGAACAAAAAGGCAGATTAAGAACAGCAGACTTTCTTACAAAACAAGCTCACCCACAGCTAGATCATGGGGAAAAAAACAAAAAAACAAACAAAAAAAAAAAAAAAGAGGCAATGAATACTGTTACAAAAAACAAGTCTAAGGTTCCAATTTCAACCAAGTGCACAGTCAAATAATGTTACATTGCTAAGGAACCATGAACTAGAACTCTGGAACTATAGCATCCTTTATCACATTCTTATTCTATGAAGGCATTAAGTTCCAAACACATACATCTAATTCAACAAATAACAATGCAAGATTAATACAGGTAATGTAATTGACAGATAATATTTATCTTGATTAGTTTCCTTTGGACAAGCTCAAAAATGTTTTTAAGAGAGGCATCTCCAGCTGCAATATATCTTTCCCCTGACTACTTCAAAGGCTGTGGATTTTTGTATTTATTTTTTTTTGTTGTTGTTGTTCATATGTTATCATCATACAAGGCCAGGCTAGATGAAGCTTTGAGCAACCTGGTATAGTGGGAAGTGTCCCTCCCTACCCAAGGTAGGGAGGTAGGAACTGGATGATCTTTAAAGTCCCTTCCAACCTAAACCATTCTATGATTCTATGTTCTTAAACACCATCATGAAAGCCCAAACAATTACCCATGCTAATATATTTGCACACCGACATATCACACACTAAGGCCTTGCTGCATACATAAAAGGCGTGAACACTCAAATTCCTCTTCCATGGAATACATGAAGGCAAGTTGTGTTGATGCTAACAGTATTTCACTTCCGTAAACAAACCTTCAAGTCTGTTAGAGGAACAGTAGCATAACCTTGTGATTTTATTTAGATACATTTAGATACAAAATTCTTTCTACTTTTGTTTCTTAAAACATGCAACAATCCTTGTGTACTCTAATCTGAATTTATTTAGAAGAAAGCATTTGAAATAATACACTAATAACACTTCAACACTTTTCTGCCAGTGTTGGCAGGCTCTTTAGACTGATAGATTCCTTTGTTAAAAGCTATCATGATGACCTGCAGCTCTTGTAAGACAAGTATAACAGCCGTCATCTGATTTCTAATCTACACTGTCAAATACAATATTCACCACTTTCAGGTAAAAATTTTAGCTTCCCAATGTTTTTATAAGTTTGTTCCTATTACCAACTCACTGTCTAGAGCCTATCTAGTAATAAAATGTACAATTTGTTAGCAATGCTTGCTCCTTCTGACTATTTCACCATCCTAGTCAAATACATTACATAAAACATAACAGTGCAAGCTGTCATACTGTAAAATAGAATTAGGCCATTCTCCCCACTTGTCTCCTTTGTGAATAAATTCACTATGAAGACAGATTATAACAGACACCTGCAGTGAATAAAATTCATGGCAAAGAAAGCTTTGATTTCCTGCTCTTGCAATGTGAATCCAATACCCATTCTTACTCCTAAATGTTAAATTTTGTGAATTTATAATTCCAGCAGACTGTCAAGTTCCACTTCTCTAATAAGAATTAATTGACTTTGGAAGCATTACTAGTATTTTAACCAGGGTACCGACTGTATGCCAAATGATCATTCTTAGGTCACCCATCTCAAAGACTTGCAACTCATCACAGAGATCTTTTCTTGACCAACCAACCTCTTAATTCAATTACATTTCTCTAGTTTTGCTCTTTGTTCTCACTCTGTATATGCACACACACAATGCTTCTATTCTGCTTCTATTCGTTACATAACTAAGCTAACAGCACATATTTATTTTAAAGCCTTCCCCATAATTTAAATCCCATTCATTTTTATTTCATTTGGATGAGGAAAAAAAAAAAAAAAGGCTTTTGCAACCTGATTACAAGAACAAACAAAAACTCAATTTAGCCAAAATCATGGTGAAATGATTTTAAGCATTGCAATAAAAAATACAATAATATACAATACAATAAAATACAATACAATAAAATAAAATACAATAAAAGTGCATATTCCACAACATTAGCCAGAAGAAAACAACCCAACCTCTCCATTGGTTTTGCAGAGCTACATAGTGTAGTTCAATTTTTTTTGGAATTTTCCATTTCCTGTAGTGTCTGTTATACATATGCACAAAACCGCACAATCTTATTGCTCCATGCTGCACTGTACATTTATGTCTAATTATCACTAAGTGTCGCAAAATACCTGTGTCTCCTGTGATCAGTCTTGATTTTGACCTAAGTATTTCACATTTTCCACATACCCCAGCCCATCCACACAGGATAAACAATTCTGGCATACTTCATTTATTTCATGTTTAAATCCCTTATTATTGTTTCTTTTTTTTTTTTTTTTTTTTTTTTAAATTATCCCTACTAACAAGTTTTATCAGTATGCTGTTTACACAGTCTAGATCAGTCATCAACAGGATAGAAAGACAATGGACCCAATATTTCAGCTCAGCACCTTATCTAAAACTTTAACAGTCCGTAGCACAACTGGCCATACCTCATCAGCTTTGAACTTAATTGTAAATTAATATGTAAAATTACAAAGTAAAGGTAGCAGTACAATGCATGTTGCAGAATTCACTTTCACGTTCATATGGTACTCTAGGTGAACAAATTTTACTAACAGTACTCTTTATTTTAGACCCCAACATAGCTGTAACAATTTTCTGATTATTTCCTGTCCCAGGAAGTGTTGTAATATGGTGTAAGACTATGTTCTTTTGCACAAATAAAGCCACTGTTATCAGCCAGAATGGTGACAATGATCTGCTTTGGCAGTTAGACCCTCAAATCTGGCTACTCTCAGTTACGATTTTTTTTTTCTCTATGAAATTTAAATGATATATCTACCAAACCTACATAAAAAAGCAAATTCAGACAGGATATACCATCTTTGCACTTTGTGTCAGCTGAAAACTTTTGGCTTCTCCACCTCTGCTATAGACAGTGTACCTGGTAAGAAGCAGCAGTCACTCCTATTTAGATTTGGTAGGCTCTCCACTTTGTAAGAGTTCTGTTTTTTCATTTCTATAAAATCACTCTGATATAAGGAGCTTTTTTGGGTGGTATTATTTTGTCCTTTTGTCTTGTAGACATAAGTGATGGAAGAGGTATAAATGATGATAACAAAGAACAACGTAGGAAAAGTTTTGTAAAATTTGACAAACGAAAAAAACAAAAGCATTTCTTCTATTGAATTTACAAACTCATTACTACAATTAAGGAGGGAAGCCAGATTCTTCTTTTTTTACAAAGGATGCACAATTCATAAAAAACAGAACATGATAAAACCAACTAATCATACAATACATTTAACACTAATGTAGAAGTATTAAGGACCAAACAGGAATTTTCTCTAATTTCAGAAAATATCACTGCTTTCATGAAGCATCTGCGTGTGTTTGGGTGTGTCTTATTTGTAGTCCACTTTGATTACTCTCTCTAGTACTGCTAAGCTTTTCAGATTTTTCCCCCCATGTTGAGATACACATTTACACTCTTTTTTTTTCTCTCCATTTAGCCTTTCATATCTTTATACTCTTAGAAGCAGCTACTACAAATACCCTTTCATTACATTAGCTGTTATCCTATCTTTGCAACCCTTCCCTGTGGGCCTTATCGAACTTACAAGATACAACCTTTTCAGTTTTGAGGTCAAACAGCTACCTAAATCCCTTCCAGCTATCCAGAATTCCTACGAAAAATCCACAGAAGAAGAAAAAAAAGAGGCTTGATGTTTCCTCTATCTCCCTTGTATTAAAGTACTAATAAAAGCATTGAACCACAGCCACGAAACCTCCCCTCACGCACACTCTGAAGTGCTACCTTATAAAGTGCAAGCAGCCCTTCTGTACAACTCTATGGATTAGACATTCACAATAAAAATAAAAATGTCATTGAACTGTCTGGACAGAAGGGGAAACAAAAAAGAAAGAGGCGAGGATTTTGTCTCTTGTATGCATTACCCTGCAAATCCTCAAGGAGTACTTAACCAAAGATTTACCCCCCATTTCAGCCCCTTCTTTCTCTCCCTTAAAGATTAAGGGCCATGGAAAGAAGCCTTCAGAGCATGGTCCTGTAAACACCCTTGAGCCAGGAAGGGCCTGCACCTGGGCCTGGCTGTAAAGATGAAAAGAGTTCAGCAAGTCCCAGCTTTATTCCCCATGAGGTGGGCCTGAACAGCCGCTAGCAGAGCCGGCCCCTCAAGTGTCTGCAGGAGAGAATAAACTCCGCTCTGTATTCATAAGCAGCCTTTCCCAAATAACACCACCAGCCTAGGCTCCAATAGTCTTACAAGGTTTGAGACAACAGGCTCGGTTGTCCCTTGCAGCAGCCTTTCCTTCAGCTCTCCTCTCTGAGGCCAAACACTGCACTTTGTCTATTTGCGCTTTTCCTTATCCTTACCCTTTAATTGCTGCTTAGATAATCGATGTGGCCTACACACTGGGACTCTGCATCCCACACAGTGCACCATGGTTTCAGCCGAAGTCTGTCTGTGGAAAGTTAAGTCTGCATCTTCCCGCACACACACATACTTACCTTAACTATTCACTAGTTCAATAAATCTAAAATCTATTGCAGGACTGTATTGTAAAGAGAAGGTAATGTAAGTATGGGGCAGGGCAAGGCTCTCTTTTATCCCAAGTACTCTTTCACCTGATGTCACAATTTAGAGGAATAAATATTGCAGAAACTCCCATTAAACACGATGAAAAAACGTACTAGCTGAATGCGAATACACTGCTTTAACTGCAAACGGTCAAATATTTTCAAGAAAAGCAATTGCAAATACATCTGACAAGCCTGTATCTGACTATTAGGTTTCAATTTAATAAATATATTTAGGGGTTGTGCAAAATATCTCACTGGCAGATAGAACTCACACTGCAGCTGTAATATCTCATCAAGTGTTGGATGTTTTATGTCATTTGTGTGGAGAAAAGAAACATCTACTGTATCAGCAGATTCCTAAGTTTTCTTGCTCACTTATTGACATGTGTAAAGGATATGATCATCAGAAAGAGTATACCAAAAAATTGTGTCATCAATAATTGAATTAATCTGTTCTGTGTTTTTATTATTAATCTACTAACATGCTTTAAAGTTGGGGTTTTAAAGCCTGTCAGTCTGATTAAAAACACACCTCTAAAAAAAGAACTCCAAAAAATACAATGTTTCAACCTAGCTTTAATTTCAGTTTTTACTACAGAATATTTATGGAAAAAAAAATCAGTTGAAGAGCAGCTGCTCTTTAACAAAGAACATTTCATCTAGCCTTAGCTCTAGGATGCAAAAAAACTATTCAAACATGCTTTGTAGCAACATTATTGCAAAAAGCATTTGTAGATCGTCATTACAACAAAGAGCATTATTAAGGACCAAGAGCAAATTAAAGCTTTTAGATAGCCTTGACTTTCTTTGATACAATGGAACATATGAAAGTAGATCAGTGCTGCCTAAAGTGGATATGCATTTTTGTAGTAATGTTGCTTCCCTTGCCAATTTACTACTCCTTTTGAAAAATTCAGACGGTAGCTACTACAACCAATGTACGATATACTGTTTCATAACCCTTCTTCTCATAAAATTTCACATTCCTATTACGATCATACAGACAAATCTTGAAAAAAAAAATCTTAATATTAAGTTATTGTAAATTTTTTGTTAATACATTCTATTTTTGTAAGTACTTTTATATGAAAAATATGAATTCTAGTTCATATACATTCTCTTTCATGTACATTCTCTTTACAAGAATGTACAGTTAGGGACATACTTTAAAAGGAAAAACACATCTCTTGTTTGAATGTTATGTGAGTAACTTTAGAGAAGCTTTAAAACAAATTCAATGCATTTAAAATGCTATATAAATCAACATTCAGAATGAAGGGTCAACAGGGGTTAAACTGTCTGTCCTTCTTGACTACATTCATAAATGTCTTTTCTAGCTGTACTTATAGAAGCAATTGCAGAGTAACTTGGATATTAAAACCTCCAAGGAAACCAACAACCAACAATAAAAGCTGCTAAGAATTTCACAAGGTTTTTTTTTTTTTTTTTTTCCTTAGGTGTTAATTAAATGATCATTTAACACTGAAATGTAAACACAACATTTTCATCTACTGACAGCATAGCCTATTATAAATCCAGGGTAATAAACGTCCTGGTGTTAATACTCTGAACCAAGTTCCCACAACACGCTAAGATGCCTTGTCGTGTCTAAGGTTAAGCATCTAGACACAAAACAAAGATTGTGCCTACTCGACTTCCAGTTCAATTTTCCCATCGCCCAGTGACCTAGGTAACACTTCGAGCAATAAAGAATAAATTTAATTTCTCCAGCATTTTGTGAGGATTAGGAACAATTGTTGGCCTGCAATGACTTTTTATCCTTGGATTCTTTCTCTTCCAGAGCATTCCCCCAGTTCTAAAAGAAAATTCTGATGGTTTAAGACACAGAACAAACAGAACTTTAAATTAGGCTTTTTTCAATCAATTGGAACTGTTGGAGGGGAAGCAATCAACCTTTCTTTGGACTTTCCTGAGCTATTCAGTTACGTCAGGCTTTAATCTTCCACTTGCAGAAGAAACCTACCAGCATAGGGACAAGTCTCTGTACTTTCACATTTTCCCTTGGCCTGATTTATTCCTCTTTTCTATTCTTTTTTTTTTTTTTTTTTTTTTTTTTAATCAAGATGACATGGCTGCACTTAAACGTCCATTCTGTGCAAGCTGAGACTTACAGATGTCCCCTTTATAACATTTCACACCATGTTTCTGCACCACATAATAATGGCATTTCCTCTGACATGCCTTTTTACTTTTCATTACTTCCTTCACTGAGATTCAGTTTCCTACTTAACTCTTGCCTAAAAGGTTTCCTATATCACAATTTACCAAAGCTTTCATGGTTAACCCTCCATGAACAACCCAGAGACTGATTCCAACTGGACATTAATATGATTACAGGTGATCCAAAACCAGTTACTTTAATTTTCACATTAAGAAAGCAGTTATCTCAATTCTCCACTTCTTTAATTACTATCATATCATCAAAAATACAGAGGATAATTATTTTTGCTTGAGGCCAAGGAGGTCGAGGTAACAAGGCCATAATTACTAAAGTAGACTTAATTAATTTGAATACCACCATGTTATTTAAAAGTGCTATGGGTTAAATAAGTAATTATTAATGATTCATGTTTTTACACTAGATATATTTAAATGCTAACAGCAATAAAAGATTATGACTACCACAGACACTTGTGTTGGTCCAGAAGAATCGCTGTAAGCCATATTTGTGTTTCCTTGGTGTTTAACATGATTTTCAAATTAAGGTTAAAAGCAACTATAAACAGTTTTGGAATGTTTGTTATAATAAAAAGTCAATAGAAGTATCCCTACAGATGCTTGTTTCTGAAAATAGTAAACTATAGCTTTGGTAATGCAGATTATGTAAAGATTTAATGATATGTCATTTTATCACACAGCAAATGAAATATCACCATTAAAACAATATATGAGATTGTACTTTTTTTGCAAGAAATAAAGACAAATTTAACTGCAATTTAAAGATGCTTCCCAATTATCTCCAAAATTAAAACCAAACATCTATCTTAAGAGAAACAAGAAAAAAAAAAAAAAAGTTTCCAATTTAAAAAATACCATACTATTCAACTAGCAATGTTTAATCTGAATTTTGTATGTTTTATGTTTGGTACACCTTTTTTCCCCTCCCTGCACTGCATCATATTCTGTGCTGTGGAAAGAAAGAAAAAAAAAAAAAAAAGCATAGCTGATGAAAAGCCTATAGATTAAGAGACTCTAAAACACTAAAGGGCAGGAAGAGTTATTTAATGTGAAGTTTAAGTAATAATTGCCACAGTGATAATACATTTTACTCTTTTTTTTTTTTTCTCCCAACTACATTTCAAAAGTTCATCCTTGTTCCACCAACACTTTTACTCAACTAAACCTAAGGCTGAATGCTTCCTGTTGCTAGGATATAACTACTGCAAGTTGCACATGAAATGCATATATATAATTCTAATTTCTCTGTTCAAAAAATAAATCACCTGCTGCACTGTACAAGTTTTTGCAGTACTTTCGAAATCTCGATAGCCATCTTGCCATCTGTTACCTTACACAAGTAGGCCTTATGTCTGAAACAAAGCTGTAGTAATATTTGTTTTGCTTGCTAGGTTGTAAACTGAGTTCTCAGTTTTGAAACGTTGTAACAGAGAAGGAGAACTGAAGGTAGAGGCAAGTAATAGGACAAGAGGAAAAAGCACACACACACACAAGCTAAGCTGCATAAAGCATTCAAGCAAAGCATTCAAGCTCCTGATTTATGTTTCTCCCTAGATTAAAGAATGAACAGGTGACAGAGAAGCAAAAAATAATTAATTAATTTTTTAAAAAATCAGTTTATAATGTCTTACAGAATTTTTCCTCCTAGATTTTCCATACCAGGAATGAATGCCAAAGAAGAGAGACAACAAACCTAGCATGGTAGGCGACTGATTCTTAGTTACTCAGCTCCTTCATATAGGTAATGAACCTTAACATTGATATATTTTATATCGCATTGATATATTTAATATATATCGATTGTTGTATTCTTATAGTCCTGTCTTTACTCATGAACTGAAATTACAGCAAAAATAAAACTCACAGAACTGACAGCAGACTTACAGCAAGCATAGGGGATCAAATTCACTCTGAAAACATTTTAGACTAGGGCATTTAGACTTCAAATTAGTGACAATGCACTGAGTTAGCACCGCTATGATAATGGCACATCCACACTGCAAGCAATAGTAATTAGCCTTGTGTGTTAAATTAGGGATTTCCTTTTAATTACTGGCTTATAATACAACAAAGCCGAAATTGTACATTTTTTATACATATATGATATTTAGCATCTCTTTGTTAATAAAAATTATTTTGAAAGATATTTATTTTCTAAGAACTATACTTACTGTTCAAAAATGATGCTAATAAAATAATGCTGGTAATTAAAAGTTCATCAGTATTAAAACTGCTAAGTTCTTACTGACTTTACTGGTTGGGAACCTATTATTTGTTTAGAGAAAACAATTTAAGCATTCTTGTATTTGAAATTAATCACTGCAGTAGAAAAAAAAAGTCATTAATACTGGTGTGATGAAAGACTTGTTTTCATTTATTCTTAAAAGGATAAAATTCAAATCTGTCACACAAAAAAATAAAAATCAAGTAGTATTGTACAGACTGCTAAAATGGCCCATAACAAACCATAAAAACTGAAACCAATGGCTAAGAAACTCTTTATCAGGAAGGATCTAACAAAAAGGTCAACTATTAATTCATGGAGAGGTTAAAAAAAAATCCCCTCCCGCAATATTTTTTTTTGGTTATACATCCAGCACACTTCTGCAATAAGGCACAGCACACTAATGTCACTGCAGCACACGCACCAGTGGGAACCTACCCAGTACTCTTATCTAGCAGCAGATCCAATACCAATCCGCTTGCAGAAGAGGGATTCACCAGTAGTGCTTTCTGAGAAGGGAAAACTTGCTCCTCAATGGATTTTTAACATCCAGAGCCACCTGTCTGCAGTTGGAGTAAGATTTTGGAGGCTTTGGGATAATGAACATTTTTTAATGAGCAATTTCTCTGCTCATTAAGGCATTCCAGATTAAAGATAAATGTCTTATTGATAAAATTACAACTGCAGTTTCACTTGCCATGGTTATGATTAAAAAGGATGGGATGTGACAAATCCATGAATTAAGCCTCAAATACAGCTACCTTAACAATGAGACTGGCATCTTAAAAACATTTTAGAAGTCACTGCTTTAGTTGCTTAACATACACCATTTTTTTTAATTATTATTATTATTATTATTATTATTTATTTTCCATTCTGATTGCATTTTCCACTCTGACTGCTTTTTACCTTTACCAAGGGAACAAAACCACCCACCACTCAGCAAACACCTAAAGAAGGTATAACCGCAAATGATGCAAATCGCAGGTTCCCCTGCAGCAGCTGGAAAAACAGAGCTGAAAGCCGCCCAGAGAACTTTCCTCCTCTTTGCATCAGCCGTCCACAGCCTTCTCTGCAACAGAAGCGGGCAGCAGCGCTCGCTCGGGGTAGCTGGCTGGATGAGTAATGATGTCGGTCCGGCTGGACAACGGTAACCCTGGCAACTGTAACCTGCAATTCCTGCCTAACCATTGTGGGATTTATTGTGGCAGGGGCCAAAGAGGCCAAGAGTAAAATGAAGCAGAGAACTATGGTGTCTGACACATCTAGTACCACACACTTTAATCATAGCTGGCAGAAATTAATTCAGGAGGAATTTTTGCAAGGGCCCCCCATGCAGCGTGGTTTGTTGTTGTTGCTGCTGTTGCTGTTCTGGCTGAAGATTTTTTTCCAATTTTCTTTTCTTATGTTTAGATTTTTTTTTTTCTTCTTGTATTATCTGATAGGGGTTTTTTGTTTTGTTTTAAGTCACTAACAGATACCTCAGAACCAAGGGTTTATTAATCAGACTATATTAAGATTTTTCCTTTAGAGGAGAAATATCTTATTCACAATGTGTTTCTTTTCAAGCACACTGTATCAGATACCTTTTCTTTCTGATATGTATTTAATATCAGACCACATCCACTAGAAATATTGTTTTCTTTTTCAAAGCCAATATTGTCATTATTACTCATATAGAAAATATCGGTCAGTAAGGGAGCTTAACCTCATTCCAAGTGCAAGCAATGTAGATCAAAAGGGACAAGCTTTGTGCATGGCATTTAAAATCCTTTATATGCAACTAATTAATAAAGTTATCTTTTAAAACCAAATTATCAAACAGCTTGGGCCCAGCCCTCAGTATCCTGCAGCAAACAGCAATCAATGAGCTGTGATCTAACCAGCCAAAGTAAGCAGTCAAAATCCATTTGCCTCAGCCAAGCACACACTAGCTCCCTGCACTAAAGCACCATTGCTGATGCTGTACAAGTTAGCTTGAGTGAGCACACAGGTCACTGAAAACAACGCATCCCGCTCCTGCAAGAAAAATACTTGTTGAACAAGGACTTGTGTTACCCCCTGGGATTTACAACAGCACCTATATTTTAACAGTATCGCGTCAAAACAGAGGTTCATGTACATTTTCCTTTGAAAGGGATCTTGCAAGGTAAGATTCATATACCCTGCAGCGCTAGTCATACTATTTTTAGCATACTTCTTCCTATTGAAATGTATGTGTCAAAACACCTTTGCAGATAACTCTTAATGAGAGAATCCGTTTCTGCTTTGACTAAAATTATCCATTTTAACTGGTTCCAAGAGAGATTTCTTGGAAGGCTGCTAAACGTGAGAGTAACATGAAAAATAATTCATTTAATTACCTTTGAATCAAGAGTCTCCAGACATAGGAAATAATGCACTGTCTCTTTTAAACTCTCAACCTATCGCTTTCCTTTACTTACACTTCCCATCTGTCAACAAGTGCTTGTAATTTTATTACAGTGTCCTGTAGTTTATGCAGAGTTGGTATTATTTTACAGAGTTCTGTTAATGGACTGGATAAATGGTAATGCTATTTAAACTAGTCTCCTGCTCCAGCAAACACAGCTGCAACTGTACTACTATTTCTAGGCAAACATCTTGACCTGAACATGCAGTGCTCTCTCAACCCGTCCAAAGAGAAATTGGAGCAGACAGCAAAGGGAAAGCATAGCCGGCCGCTGGCGGCAACCAACTGTGTCTAATCATAATTCATATACAGTGTACCCTCTTTCTTTTATATTGCATTTAGACTACACAACAAGCATATGTGCTTCTTCACCTGGCATCTCATTTACAGCCAAGGGTCAAATGGTAATTATTATTCACAGAAGCTCAATAGTATGTTGAAAACTTGCATTGCACACACTGTTTGATTAGCTGTTAAATGCCAAAAATAAATACTAAACCCAAAGAATATTATACATTTTATTGATCATTGAAGAACTTTAATTGTCCTTAAAAATGTATTTATTTGGATATAAATATGTATAAGCACATACAACAAAAGTTAAGGAAAGATTTAATATTCTTCATAGTGGTCAAACTATATATAATCTGGAAGTTGACCAAGAGCATTTAACTAGCATCAGTACTTTTGTTGGACTGATATTTTTTTAATTACAAATTTAGTGTTAAGTGACCACAGATTTTTAGTATCACTCGTATTTTCTTTTAAACATGAATACATTATAACCAGACATTCATTTTCATGGTCTGATCAACAATAACCCTTAGGCAGAGGAAATTTAATACTGCGAAGCTAGTGATCTCTTACTTTCTACCATATACACTATGAGCAGTTGTGTGCTTTATGTCAAAAGATATTATAGATTTAAGACTAACATTTATCAAATATACAATTCTGAATTAAATGCATTCAAGTATGATTTTGCATGAAGTCTGCATCCATTTCTTTCCTGCAAATTATGGCTCATTTCAATTTTTTACAAATTTAGGTAAGAACCTTTACACTACAGTTGGAATAATAAAATGATCATAAATCCCTTTCATTTTCCTTCCTGATGGAAGTAATATCTCCATGATTGCTGATAGAAATTACAGAAGAGACTGAATTGTTAATACATAAAACCACATATAAATATGTTATAATATTATAGCAGTGTAAAAATATTTCTGTCAGAACAAAAGCCTTCAGGAGCTTTCTGGCCTAGTAATTTAACAACTCATTGCATCTACAGGGAAGTTTGGGAAACAAAACATGCATCCAAAGCAGAGGGAAGAAACAGAAATACAAAGAACTAAATGTTTACAATAATAGAGTCATTTTCAGTTTCCATTTCAAATTACTTCAAGAAGGGAAAAAAAGAACTATTTTGCAATATTAGAACAGAAATAAATGCCTAAAAATCAAAGCTGCATTATAACATTTGTTCTCACAAACATTTCCATATACTAAAGTGAAAATATAAATAAGAGAAACCCCACTTTCCTTCACCTACACTCATTTTTTTCCAAGCACACAAGTCATGAAACTCAACAACAATTTCAACAGCAGAAATCTCACCTAAAGCCTAAAGAAATGTGTCAAATACACATCTTCAATTAAAAGATGGCTAATTTTTTCAAAGCCTATTTAAGCATGTCATGTTGTATTCCATTCACACCACATACTGCAAAGTTACCTTGAAATTTATTTAATAATAATAAGTGATTGCGTAGATAAATACAGGAATCAGTATCTGAACTTCATTCCATGTTTACACTACAACATAAATCAGTAGATTCTTACAAATTGCCAATGGGTCAAAACATTAATTTAAAAATCTTGCCAAGAGTAAAACATTATCAAACCAAATAAGAGAATCAAAACAACAACTCATTACCCAATTTGATATATTTTTTTATTTATCACAAAGGACTTCATAGTTTTGTTTTTTTTTTGTTTTTTTTTTTTTTTTCCCTGAGTTTATGTTGCCACCTGTGTTTTCTTTGGGAGAGACATCTCCACAGGCTACAGTTTACCAACACTGATTGTCTTGGTTGATCGAGTGTGTACAGCCACAACAGAAACATCACAAAGTGCTTGTACAGTGCTATGTCACTGGGTGAGAATCTCCATAGACATGCAGCTCATTTAACAAAGGAAATAGAAAGAAAGAAGAGAAGAGAAGAGAAGAGAAGAGAAGAGAAGAGAAGAGAAGAGAAGAGAAGAGAAGAGAAGAGAAGAGAAGAGAAGAGAAGAGAAGAGAAGAGAAGAGAAGAGAAGAGAAGAGAAGAGAAGAGAAGAGAAGAGAAGAGAAGAGAAGAGAAGAGAAGAGAAGAGAAGAGAAGAGAAGAGAAGAGAAGAGAAGAGAAGAGAAGAGAAGAGAAGAGAAGAGAAGAGAAGAGAAGAGAAGAGAAGAGAAGAGAAGAGAAGAGAAGAGAAGAGAAGAGAAGAGAAGAGAAGAGAGAAAAAAAGAAAAGAGAAAAAAAGAGAAAAAAAAAAAAAAAAAACAAAGCATTCTTTCAACAAGACTTGTTAACAGATAGGGGCATGGATGAAGCAGTATTTTGTTTCATGCAAGTATCTGCATCTAACAGATTCTAAAAAAATAAAATAAAATTTTGCAAAGTAGTCAAAGGAAGTACCCAAAAGATCATTGTTCCTAAATGCATTTTAGCCCTGTCTGAGGCAAAAGACAAAACCTTAATGCATAACAGAGTAACAGATCAACTCCAAATTTTCAAGAATAGTTATTGGGTTGTGCCTACTTACAGCCTGTATAACTTCGGTGTCCCCAGAAAGAGCAGTTCAGAAAGCAACTGGAGGTTATTTCTGTTTAGGCGCCTTTTGAAAGAAAAAGAAAAGGTTGTGTTAGATTACAAATAAAGTGCTACAGCAATGCAATGCATATACTTTGAGCAGATTCCTGTGCTATAACAAGCTGATTTTAAAGACCAGAAAGACTATGTAATGCTGGTCCATTAGCGGAGACATGGTCCAGCAGTAAATTCACCATGGACTAATTACATTTTCTGGTTTCCCCAACAGACTGTATTACCTATTTCATTTTATGAAAGATTATTTTGAATTTCTGTAATCAACCACTAATTCAGGACTCTATCCCACATAAATGAGAAAACTAAAAAAATACAAAATCTTCAGAGTAACTTCAGTCCTCCGCCAACTGTGTTCCTCTTAGTATAATGAAGCAAACGAACATTTTGTGACCTTGAAATACTGTTGAAGGGAAAACATAGCAAACGCATGAACTTAGTTAAGTAATAAGAGAATAGATCTATATAACCTATTTCAACAACAACAAAAACTGTTACACCCTGATCAAGTGAAAGCCAAAAAAATCAGAAAGTCACGACTTACATTTGGCATTACAGGTTTTATTTATTTGTTTTTGGCATATGGTTTTGTCTATAGCTGTAAAATACTCAAAAATTAAAAAAAAAAAATTAAAAAAAAAGTTGTACAGAAGATACATAAAACACTACAAAAGAAGAATTGGAAATTGGAATTTGAAGATACCTATTTGTCTATTCAGTTTCTCACTGAACATCCTGACCAGGGTTTAAACCTATACAGATTGATGTGACAAGTTCCAAGTCCACTGTAATATAACAATAGGTAACAAAACAACCCCTCTCCAAAACAAATACGTTCCATCTTCATGATTTTTTTTAAACACACAGTGCAGATTATTCTTTCTAACATGTATAAATGACAGCCCTGGAGCATACAGTCATACCATTCAAGAATTCAAACTCAAAACAGGTTTTTGTTTTTAAGCAATGCAACACACGTCACCTACCATTCAAGCGAGGCAACATACTGAAAAAACTGTTTCCTCCTAACGACCTCATCACAATCCAAGTTCACAATGCACAGTGCTTTTCAATCCACTACTTCTAGGGCATTCCTGGCCACCAGACCGCACACTGTAGTCTGATATTTATTTTATCCCTTAAGCATTACTTATGTCAATATGTATTTATCAAGACATTCCACAAGGTTAAAAAAAGCTACTGGACAGAAATTATGCAAAATTAAGTTTTAGAATTTCATAAAGTTTCAGAACTTCTTGCTTCTTAGTCTTAGGGATGAATTCAAACAATTAAGCCAGTCTCTCAGGGCTGATTTTTCATACTATAACCATTGTTCCACATAAGGGCCCTTCCAATTTAAAGGTTTTCCTATATATTCCCTAATGTAGATAGATACACACTCAAGACCACACTCAAGACTCAGTTTTATTTAGCCACTTGATTTAGTTCACTTAACTGTTGTTCCCTTAAACTTCAATGTGACTACTGGTGAGACCAAAATAACCTGAGAAAGACTCTTACATACCCACAGGCTTGCTCCCACATTTCAAACGGTGAGAGAGCAATCAGGTTTTTGAGGTCTAGATATTGACAGCAATACAATTTTAATGTCATGTTCCTTTTTGTTAGTCAAGCACCAGAAGTCCTAGTATCTTTAAGCAGAAGAAATTTTAGTCACACACTTTGAAGACTAGAAGAGACTTTTGAGTGAGAGAAACATCCTGAAAAGAAAAGATTATACCACTGGGATAAAGTGAGGTGAGTGAAGATGCATTTTAATAAGAAATAGAAAAAAAGCTTAATCCAACAGCAACAAAAATGTGATCCCACAAATCATATTCCCAAATCAGTAGAAGGAAAGTTTTCAGTATAAAAGAAATATACAACTGTAAAAAGAAGTTAATAAATGCTGGAAAACTTTTGATTTGAACACTGCCTCAGAAAACTGTACCTACGTTAAAAAAAAAATAAATAGTATTTTATTATTTGTAGATCTATTGCATTTTCAAAATAAGGCAATTAAAAAACCAGACACTTTCTTACCTTTAGTAAGTTTTTGTAGAACAGAATTAAAGACAACAAAACTGAAGTAGTAGGAAGAAAACTGTTTCAAAGAAATGATTACATTTCTGATCAGAAAGGAGTATTGAGAACATGACGGAATTCTGACATATTGAACATGAGCAAATGGTTAAATAAAAAGAGAAGTAAAATTCATTCACCCTTTCTCCTTGTTAGATAGTTCAGACTTAATCCTCTAAGGATATGATTGCAGATCAATAAATAAATAAATAATAAAATGGGAAAACTTGTAAAGACTGGGAGGTTAGTCTCTAATCAGAAACTATTAAGGACAAAAAACTGTTCATATTTTTGTAAGGACTATTTGCTTCAGATACTAAGCAATAATCACTAGCTCTAACTAAAGGTGCAATGAAATCACACATTGTCTGTATGCCCAACATAATACAAAATGGTGATACCATACAATGATGTAACATTAATTGATGGTGTAGTTCTTCAGACAGGCTTGTCTTTCCCTAAATGGCAACAGCAATCTTAAAAGGATACACTCAGCATCACTTGATAAGTATACTTCACAGGCCAAATAGTTGTACTAGTACATAACTTTCCATACAAGCAGTTAATACCTTAGATCATGAGTTTCTATTGCTACCTGTAGTTCACACAGCCCACGCAACTGAGTATACATAGTTTAACAAAGGATGCACATGCTGCTGTACAGACATTAAAAATCTAAATTATAGGTAGTAAATCAAACTCATGAATTAACCTAACAATAATAGCAGTACATTCATGACTCAAGAGTTTCTACTAACAGAGCTTGGCACTTTGAATTAGTTTCAGCCTACATTTTTACTTTGCCTTTCATAAAATTAAAACATTTGTTCTTCGAGCACTAAGTGAATTAAGGGGACATGAGTTAAATAAACTACTGACCACTCAGTATTTTGTAGTTTCTACTTTGAATGATCTCATCCCTCTCATTGTAGCTCCTTTTAGGAGCTCAGCTTTCTCTACCAAAAATCTGGATATCCTTTATTACCTGTGCCCAAGAGTACCAAATATTGTTAATTTTTGTGAAGGAGATGAGAGACATTTCATTTGCAGTATGACTTCACGAAAGAGGCTTCAGCTAAGCCTAACAAGTTATATAAATATATATAAAATATTATATACTAAAAAAAATGCTTTCAACAGAGTGAATTTGTTTTTCTTAAATTTCTTGTAAGTAAATTTTATGACTTTACTGAAACAATTTTTTCAAGACTACAATAGATGTATTAAAAAATAAATCAATCTATGAATTCAAACATAAGTGAATGAAAAGGATGTGCAGTGAACCTGGCACACATACACCAGTATGCCGGAACACAGCAGCTTTCATGTATACAGTCAACTATGAAGAGTCTGCAATCTTTGAAATAGAGCCACATACAAAAAGTCCAGAAAATACATTCCTACTTTAAAACAGATATTGGTTCTCTGATACTGACATTGCCACCTTTTCCTGTGGCACCTTTGGCTCATGCAGACAAATTTAATTTTGTCTGAAATAACAGTACCTGTCCTCAACATGCAGACATGGAATAAGTGTGAGACAGACATGATTGTCTTTGTCCCCAGAAGTTGAAAACTGAGGTAACCATAGATTTAGCAGAGAGAAGAAAAAAAAAAAAACACAAAACAAAACAAAACCACAGAACATACAAACAGCCATTACAATCTGCAAGAACTACAGGTACTGCAAAGTAAAAACAACCAGAAAATAAAAAATAATCACTTTTTCTTTCAGTGTGTCAGCACAGACCTCACTGCAGCTTGCTAGCAGACAGCATTTCCCCTGGGACAATGTGAAAAGAGAAATTTCAGTTGCATCAACTGAACTGCTCTCCCAGAACTGGCATTAAGTTCAAGGTATACCACTGAAAAAAGAGTGATGAAATATTCCATACTGTTCCCTTTCAGTTTCCCAACCAAGCCAGAAAAAAATGGCATTTCTCTAGCAAAGGAGGAGAGTTCAGAAGAGATGAAGTGTTAGTGGCATTAGCAACAGAAAATGTACTGGAGAATCTCTTCTAATATTGCAATACCTTGAACTGTAAAGTCCTTGGGTAGTGTCCAGAAATAAATGGATGAGGGTCTGACATCACATAATTCTTTCAATGTAACAAAACTAAGCCACAGTTGCAATTAAAATAAATATAATTTCTGTTTCTTCCATTACTGAATCCAGCTTTGAGATGGGGCAAACTGACAGACTGACTCAGACAAATTTTTGAGCTTTTCATGATAAATTCAAGCAAGGTCCACATAATACATAAATTACACAAAATGTTTTAAATACTTCAGTTTAGAGTTTCTAGAGCTCGGTCTTCTAAATATAGTAAGGGCTAGAAAAACCAACTTTGAAGTGAAGTGATGGAAAAAGTGTATGAATATACTCAAAGATATTACAGCTTTCAGAGGAATCAGTTTGAGGACACAGAAGGGGAATCTTTGACAGATGGGCAGGCAAAAATAGTCCTTAAAGAAAGCTTGATACCAATAGGCAGATAAGATGTAGGTACAGACAAGCAACAGGTTACATAGCGAAGCAAACAGTGCAGAAAAAATAAATACACATATATATAAATGGCTTGATTTAAGGGATGCATGCAGAGCTGTGATTATTATCACTGCCCGTAAGGAAATGATTTACATTTGTTATGAGTTCTAGAGAACAAGCTATCCTTGCAGAAATGGCAGCATAACTGGGTTTTACTTGTCTTCTGCATGGAGCCAGAGGACGTGTCAGTAGATGACAGAGTTAGAGGCAGAGGAAGTTTTGGGGAGAACATTTTAAGCTCCCAGTGACAGCATCCCAACCCAGCGTAGTCTGGCCATCCCACCCATCCATTCTGTTGTCACTCTAAGTTTTCTTGCCACAGTAACCAATCTACTATTAATCACGCAGAGGTAGGGAGGAAGAGGTAGGGAAAAAAAACTTATTTCACCGTTTGCAGTTTAATTTTCTGCAATTACTACAATTCACAAGCATGTCTGTATTTGTTTTTGAGACTTGTTAGTACTTTACAGTGGATTCACTGCAAGTTGCAATGAATTGACTTCATACAGTCAGAGAAGCCCTCATCTTTTCCGATGTAGCCTCATCCTTATTCTATTCCATTCTTGTTCCAAGATGACCTTCATAACAGGGGACCTCAGGAGGTCCCAACCTCCTGCTTAAAGCAGGGTCAGTTATGAGATCAAGACAAGTTGCTTAGGGCTTCATCCAGTACAGTCTGAAAAGCCTTCAAGGACAGATGGCACAGCCTCTCTGGGCAACTGATTTGTTCCAGAACATAACCGCCCTTACAGTGAAAAAGTCTTCCCCTTCTATCTAGTCATAATCTCACATTTAAGTTTATGCTTGTCTCACCACATTGATGAGCCTGGCTCCAGCTTATTGATAACTTTCCTCACAGGTACTTGAAAGCTGCTATTTTGTCCCCTACAAGTTGTCTTCTTCAGCCTAGATAAGCCCAGCTAAAATACTTCCAGCTGGTTTTAGTTCCAGTAAATGCTGTTCTAACTGTAGGCCCCAAAGAAAGCAGAAGCCTTCAAAGCTAACTTAAGAACTGATCTAAGTTAAGAGCAGTTCCAAGTAAATTATAATTCAACTGTACTCTTTAATTAGAAACAGTCGGTCCCACTGGGTGCATAGATGCTGAGAGCCCTCTGAAACTCCACATATAAGGCACAAATACATTTTATTCTACACCCATTGCTTCAGGAATGATAGAAGGCTTCCAACTCACACAAAGTTAATGATAGCAGAAGCCATTATTCTTCATTCCTCCTCTGAAGTTCGCTGAGAAGTAAATAATGCTTTCTGTGCATAGTAACACACAGTACTGTATAGCTTAGAAACTCAAAGAAGCACATCCACACCTATTGTTTGATTGTCATTCATTGTTTGATAGCAGTGTTTGAAGACATTATCATCACACCACTTAAAAATAACACATAACACCTTTTTGTTGAAGCTCATTTGCAAAATATTCATATCCTTTAAAAACACACAGACAAAATTTTCATTAAAGATCAATTTAATATGAAATGACATGTCAAAAAAATTGCTGTCAAAATATATCCCATTAAAGTGTGAAAAAGCATGATCCAGGGAACTACAGGCTGATCAGCCTCACCTGGAGGCTGGAAAACTGAGCAGAGAGGAACTTCATGAAGCTCAACAAAAGGGAAATGCAGAGTCCTACAACTGAGGAGGAATAACCCTATGCAATAGCAAACACTGGAGAAATACTACTTGGAACACAGCTTTATAGAGAAAGGTCCAGGGTGAACGGGAAATCAAAGGAGCCAGCAGTGTGCCATCATGACAAAGGAGGCCATGAGCATCCTGTACTGTACAAGGAATAATTCTGCCAGTAGGTCAAGACAGGATTCTTCCCCTCTGCTCAGCTCTGGTTAGACAGCTAGAGTACTGTGCCCAGTTCTGGACTCACTGTTACAAGAGATATGGACATACTGGAGCAAGTCTTGCAAAGGGCTGCAAAGATAAGTATTCAGGGTGAAGGTTTCCCACCTGTCACAAGGGGAAAGGTTGAAAGAGGTGGGGTTGTTTAGCCTAGGGAGAACAAGGTTCAAAGGGATCTTAATGTGTATAAATACAATATGTATATGTACCTCATGCACTTCCTTCCCAAGTATGGAAGACCGAATGAAACTCTTCTCAGTGGTGCCCAGTGAAAGGGCAACAGACAATAGACACAAATCAAAACAGGAAGTTACATTTAAACATAAGACAAATCTGTCTAAGAGCATGGTTAAACACTAGAATAGATTTCCCAGTGATGTTGAAGATTATCCATCATTGGAGATATTTGAAACCCAACTGGGGACAGCCGTCAGCTACCTGCTCTGGCGGACTTTGCTTTATGTGGTGTCATTGGACTTGATAAGCTCCCATAAAATTTTCAATTTTGTGATTCTTTGAGACCCATTGGATTTTATTCTACTTTGACAAATAGTGATTTTCCATTCTCAATTTTGACATACAAATTAATGTATGATAATTAAAGGACAGATAAATGATGCTGAGTAAGTCAACTCTATGGGAGAGTAAGAATAAAGGTACCAAAGGTCCGTACCATGTTTCAGGCTTGTTCCCCTATCTCCGATAGGGAAAGCAGTTTCCTATAATAACCAGTTGCTGGGAGGTCACAACAGTCCATCAGAGATGGCTGTAGCCATTGCCAAACTGCTTCTCACTCTGCATCCAGATCTGTCCTGACCATTATCATCCTGACTGATTAAGCAGAAATGGCGGTGCAGCAAGAATATCAGAGTGACTGGCAAGATATATCTGAAGACTCATTATTTAGACCAGAACTGCTTGTTACTCCAGAAGATTTAGTCTTGATAGAGGGAAAAAATCTCCTTAACAACTAGGGCACAAATCCTACCCCAGACATGACTGTTCTCATCTGGGAAATGGGGAAAAAAATCAAGCACATTTATTATAACAACACTTCACTGTAGTAAAGACCCAGGGAAGCATGCAAAATAACTCTAGCACTGACTGGACCATATCAATTGATTGAATTGTCTCTTATTTTAAAGTTTGTAAAACACCTTACCAAACCTCAGCATTTGGGGCTACTCAGATACTACAGAAAATTTTTCCAAAGCCAAGAAATTTTTCTAAAGTTATTTTGTAATGGACATATACTCAACAGAAGGAAACAAGTTAGAAGACTTCCATAAAGTAATATGGGATCAAGTATCAGATGAAGCAAGGATGATCAGACAACAGAAAGGGTATCCAAGAGGGGGAAAAAAAAAAAAAGAGGAATGGTGTTGGATTGGGGGATATGATCTATTTTGGGCAGACTGTTTAGAAAGCAGACAAGAAGTGCCTACAAATGGTCTAGAAGGGCTTGTAACTGTCTTTCTGATACCAAGTCAGCACAGTAAGTTTTCATTCAAGTATTCTTGTGTAGCACCTGTACAGGCATCCTGCCAAACTAAACTCAGACAGCCTGGTGTGTTTTAATTAAGAGAAGAGTTGCTACATTGTATCTGATTAGGCTATTGTTAAAAACAAGCCACCCCAATACGCTACAAACTATCAAGGAAAATAACACCATTTTTATGATTTAGTTTTCATCCAGCCTCTTCAGATTAAATGAGGTAATATAACAGTATGAGTCACTGAAGTAACAGTCCTGCAGCCAAATTCCTCATGCCTTTTGGAGTTTAACTGTAAAATTCCAGGTGAAACTGTGGCTTCCACAATTAAAGTAAGGAGCATTTTAGATGCCCTCCAAAATATACTATATTAAAAGGTAATGCACTGTTAAAAGTTATTTTTTACCCGTTGCCATCTACTATTAAATCTGTTTTTGTAGTTATTTAACTTGATCTGGGAAGTGAAATGTATCATTTTTAGTTTAATAACAGCACTTCTGTAGCATCAGTTTAAAATATATTATGACCACAAAACACTATTTCAAAGAAAAACATTGATAAAACAGTTCTATAGAATCAGGTTCGGTTTCAACATTTTGCAACAGTGCAAATTACTCATTTCAGAAGAAGCAAGAAAGAAGAGCATCCAGCAAACAATGTGACAAAGGATGAGCACAAAACAGATGTGGGAAAAATAAACAGCCTTCCTGCCCTGGAATTTGTAAAAAGGTCTGCAAAGAGCAAACAGGACTTCTCACTGCAATTTGACTTCTAGACCTATAAAAGGAGTCCCATGAGAAACTACACTCAAATGAGTAAAATATACTAAAAATAATAATGAAAGTTTACCAGGCTTTCAAAAGAAGAACATGGCTCTTGGACTGAAAAGTTTTATCAGATATTTTGTGTTATATAGCTGCATTTTGATTGCAGAATAAGCTGATTTTCAAAACACTATTAGAACCGTGCTTTTCTTTTAAAGTATCATCTTCAAATATAGCCTTTGCCTATTTTCTGATTTACCAGAAGTTTTTCTAGAAAAGATATTTGAAGTTGTTTTGACAAAAGTCTGCTAATACATTATAATTACTGTAGTGTTTTTTTTTTAAACTATAAATACAGGTGCCCCAGTATAATTCTTGTAAGACGGTCTCACATTCCTTTGGTAAGTGATTAGCACCGCAGGCTTCACAGCCTCCTCCCTGTTCTAAAATGAGGAATGCACTATGCATTGCCCTTAAACTATGTAGGATTAACAAAGAGAAGGATTTTTCACATCCGTGATTAACAAGGAATAACTGTTCACCCCCTTCAGGGCTGTTCAAAAACATATTCTCTACCTGAACTCATTATTCTTCCGCTACCTATACCTTTAGGTGTGTATTATTAACCCTTTCAATGCTCATATTTCCAGAACAAAGTCAGACAGGTGCTTAAGTATCAATGGTTCAAAGGGGAGAAAATCATAACAACAGACTTCAAAACAAGTTTATGTATAAACTTCCCAAGTTTCAGGCAGCACAACACAGACCTTCCCAACGGTGGCTGTCAGATTCTGTTCGCAATGTACCTCAAATGAAAAAATTATTCTCAGGCTTCAGGAATGAACTTGCACGCTAACATGAAGAACAGGGATCAATGAGAAAAACTGGAGACACCTTTACAGGTTCTGCTAAGAACCCATTCTAACAGCTCAGTACAACATCAATTCAGATGACAACTCTGCTGCTTATACAAAATAAGGTCTTTGTGCCAAAAAAGCTGCTTTTCTTGAGACTACATATATAGTCATGCACAAAAAAAGATGAAGTAATTCATTAATTGGCTATTCTTTTACCAATGGTAGTAATGAACAGTAGCAGTGACTCAACTGCTAAAAACACTTTTCGTGGTGGATCCCAAATTCCACATAAACTTTTAAACTTCACATCTAAACCTACGTAAATTAGAAAAAAAATACAATTTTGCTTCATGGTTAAAAACTAAGTATTTTTTTTATTACGTTGTTTTGCAATGTTTGGCATTTTTTCCAGAAGTCCCAGCTCCTGAGCTTTGATCATATAGATACAGAAGTATAGAAGTGATCTTTTTTTTTTGGGTGGGGGAGTAGAGGGTTGAGGGGTGTAACATTTCTGTTCTGCAACTGAAAGGGTTGAAACTGCTATACTCTAGCGGTTCACTCCCCTCCAAATAAAAGTTCAAAACAAGATTAAATATTCTACGATTAATTTCTTGACAGAGATCACATTTCAAGAAAATTAAAAATCATTCTTTTAAGAGTTACTGGCTTTCCTACTTGGAACTCAAGTCTTATGGATGGAGCTTCTCAAATACTTGGAATAAAAACACAATCTCATGCCACACCAATAGATAATAAAAAGTTAGTACACAGGTTTATTTTAAGCTCAAGAGAGCATGTTTTATTTCATTAGTGAATTCCATACAGTCAATCTTTTGTTTAAGAAACATCAGCAGTGCTATAAGAGGTCACAATAGTTAGTTTCATGTCATGCAGTATTATCGAGTGTTGGTGGAACAGTATTATTCCTGCTTCCTAAGAAAGAACATACATGAAATAGACTCCTAGACTAGACAAAAGGAAGAGTACTAGTTTATCCAGTCCATTTTGAAGCAGCTGCTAATTCTCTTCATAGTTTTCTAGGTCTGGTGGGCTATGTTGCCCAAGACAAACTGTATTTGTTTTTATTCTAGATGAAAAAAGAGTTATTTCTTAGTTCATCCTGATACACATGCCTTTGTAAGATGAGATGCTCTGTAAAACACCTCATGTTTCAGAGATCATAAAAACTCAAAAGTGAGTTTTTCATTTAAAATTTCAAAAACTGCTAATACAGCATACATTTAACACATTTATCAGAGACTAAGGTAAAGCCCAGATAACTCTAACCACATAATATATAAAAAAAGCTAAATATCCTTTAATATACTGAGCCCCATATGACTGGCAAGATGGATTTCTGTGTATGATCCAGAAGCTTCAAACAGCAGTTTAATACATAGATTTGAATATGGAAAAAGAAATCTGAATAGTACTTCACTTTGTTTACTAAGTGGAAAATATTTCAAATCATTCACCCTTAGATGAACAAAACTAAGAGCTTTCAATACTACTGACTCAAGTACTCAGGCATACACTCCTCAGTTAATTCTCCCCTTCAGAAGTTTTAATAGCTTGCTTTAATGCATTTGTCAAGATGTGGCCCCCAATATGTAACAAGTACAGGCAATTCCTCAGTTCTGCTGTTTTAGAATTGTGCTGTAAAAAGTTCAAAAAAGTATGAACTATAACAAAGTATTTAATTCTTGAAATATCTCTTTCTCCATCATTCAGTGATACATTTTAAGAAGCATGAAAATAGACAATATAGATGGCTTTCAGTTTAAAAGCTATTTCAAGTATCAACATGAATTCAACCCTTACAGCATTCTTGTCTTCAGCTAAGGATTTCAGCTGAGTCACACCATAAAACTCAGGGGGGCTGGTTTTCTTGGGGAAATAAGTATTTAGCTCAGGTACTAGACCAGAGACTGCAGTTCTACAACCTCTGAGTAACATTTTGCCTCTCTACACTAGCTTTCAGCAGAAGTAGGTGAATTTTAGCGTTGGTTTAGTTTTTTGTTTGTTTTTGCTTGGATGGGTATTGTTGTTTTTAATTCTGAAGAATAGAATTTGTAGATTTATTAAGACAAAAAATGGATTTTAGAAGTTCTATTAATTCAAGTATCAGAAGTGTGATGGCTTCGCCTGGAAACATTTTAGGCCACACAAGCAACCTTTCTCAGAAGAGTTATCGGCAGGACTACTCATGCAAACCAAGCTATTCATGTGGTAAATGTCTGCAGAATCAGACTCCAAATTAGCATTTTAGGGACATACTTCTTCCTCAACGGATTATTCTCAAGTACAGGAAGAAAAATCACGGTAGTTTTCAAACTATTGCTGTAAACTCTTCCTGTTCTGACACCTTTTGTATGTTCAGCATAACCTTACAGTGATCATAAAATTTTTACCTAGCATTTGAGACATCAGTTATTAGAAAAAGCTTACAATTAAAAATAATTTTCTTATCAGCCAAAAAACTTGCCCCTAAATGAAAAGCTCTGCTATAGAATCAAGTAAATAGTCCATTTACCCTCATAATCTGTCTATATTAAATTCTTTTTACTCCAGAAATACAAGTAAATTTTAGACAAGCAGTTCTTAACAAAACCAGTTCATAGCCTATAGCAACTGTCTTCAAGCTTTTATTTCCCTCCAGGTGACAATAGCTTGTAAAAACACTGGGATACTACAAGAGTAGCTGCTACACCACAGAAGGTGGTGTTCTTGGCAGTAAATGATAAGTTTTTAAAAAGTCAGTTTAAAGTCGTGTTCAGTGGTGGCATTAGACTGAAAATTACCTAAAAACTATCTTCATTGTTCAAACTATTATAAACATCACACAAAATGACACGTTTGAAAAGAAAGAAGAAATAAGTGTTTAACTTAAGCATTAACAACATTCTCATAAGAATGATTGTGAAGAGATTGTCTCCCATAAAAATCAGTAGTCTCTAGACTTTCTTAAACAATATAAAAAATCTCCAGACTGTGTCCATTGTGCCTTCCTTCCACAAAACATAAAATGAAACCTAACACATGGTGGTGGTCTATCTAAGATTGGTTCAGGCAACATAAGGGATCAGACCCTGAGCCTTTATGAGACCTATCATGTACTGAACTATTTAAGGACCATTGAAAAGTGACCCTACTCATATGAACACAAGCACATAATCACAGAATGGCTTGGGTTAGAAGAAACGTTAAAGACCGTCTATTTCCAATCCCCCTGCCACAGGCAGGGACACCACCCACTAGGTCAGGTTGCTCTGACTCAGGGACTCATCTAACCTGGTCTTGAACACTTCCAGGGATGGGGCATCCACAGCATCTCTGGGCAACCTGTTCCAGTGCCTCACCACCCTCTGAGAAGAATTTCTTCCTAAATAATAATACAGGTTGGTGGTTGATAGAGAAAGTTTTGCAAATGCTAAATACATAAACTTGATAGTAATTAATCCAATAGTTTTTGACACTGCTTCAGGATGTACAGAAAGGTACGTGCTATCCCATTCATTGGGAAATAGGTTATCTATATAGAAGCTTAAAGAGTCTTGTTTCAACAGATGCTGAGAACATCTACACAACACAATAGACCATTCAAGGAACAGGCTGCAAAGAGACATATTCAGGGCAGACATGCTAGCTCAGACCTCAAGCAGTGTTGTACCAAATTGGTTGGGAGAAAAGCTAGTAGCCCTTAAGCACTGAGATAATACTGCCAGAGATTATACTTAAGGGAATACTGCAAAGTATACACATCTGACTGAAGAGTTTTTAGAGAGCATCCAACTGAAAGGCTTATAGCAAGATTACATTAATCTTAACCTAGGTCTCTTCAAAACTCAAATTTCCACAGACCAAAGAACTAGCTGATCAAGTTGCTAGTTTCCATCTTTTACTCCCTCCCAGTCCTTATGTAGCAGGCACTACTACATGATCATTTATTGCTAACTGAAAATAACAGCAGTGCTGCTGTAGTAACAATCACCTGTCACAGAAGTATTTATTGTGGTTGTAGTTTCCATTACACTTCTACAACCACAGTGGTGTGACATTGTTGTTACAGAGCATACTAGGTCTAAATAGCTTTGTGTACATATTATTACAGATCTAGTATACTACAGATTTATTGTTTCTCCTGTAGTTTGAGTAACATTTCTAACCACCTAAGAGGTATACATAGCTTCAAACGAATTGTATCTTCAGTAGCTTCCTTTTGAAGAAAAGGATTAGAGTTTCTTCTCCTAGGGATATAATTTTACAGAGTGTTCCAGGTCTCCAATTCCCACTTCAGTTAAAAGATTAAGTTATTCAGCATTTTGCAGGAGAGCTTCAAATGGGTATTCACAGCAAGTGAATTACTGACCAACCTAACGGTTCTTTGACATTCAGAGTAACAAATGATTTTGTCACTGAAATTACAGTAAAAAATACCAAAAACACACAAGTAGCACCACTTAATCTAGAGATAAATATATTCTAACATAAGAAATGCATTACTTGTAAACAGTTTTATAAATTAAATCAAATTCATGTAAGAACCAGTAAAATTCTTACACTGTCCATTGGCACACCAAAAGAACTTCATCAGGTATTACTTGACAGTAGCTTGGCAGATTACACTTAGAGTGGAAATGTGGCATCCTACACCTACACATACATAAACAACTTCAGAGTGCTTGCAATTTACTGTATCAAAGAAAATAATTGAAGTATCCGCAAGCTCACTGAGAAATCCTTCTGAATTTCAGAATCCCAAGGAGATGAATTGGCTGTCAGATAACATTGTGTCTTCATCAGATGGACTTGGCAGTTGTAAACAAGAGGAATTTTCTCAGCTTTTCCTCACAAATATGAAATATTTGCTCTTAGCCAACAGCTGGGATGGTTTAAAGACATCCTGCATATATATTCAAGCTACAAGTCACCCACACACCTAACACTGACTGAATTTCAGCAAATTAAAAAACACGAAAACTGACAATTACTGGAGCACAAAATCCTGAAGACAAAGCAGAATCTAACTTCCTAGGTCTAAAATTGACTGAACTTCCAAATGTCAGTTTGCTTGCTGAAGTGTGAATGAAAATAACCCAAAAGAATAACTGTAGTTATTAGAATTTTTCTTCTAAACTAGTATCACATAACTGTAAGTTATCTATTGTTTTCCAAATATTTTACATACTTATCAAGAAAATGCAACAAAAAATATCTAATAGCAAGATGTGAACACTTCAGACAAGCAAGTTTTAATTAATGAAGTTCAATTTTTTTTTAGTATTGCAGTTCTGTACTCAACAGCAGAAATCTTATAATTAAATGAATTTTAACACATCATATTATGAAGATTTCTTAGAAGTATTCATAATTATGTAACAAGAACTTGCTTCAAAATAAAGTTGATTATTTACTGTTTTAAAACTCAGCAAACATTTTGTATCTCAGTATCAAACCACATTCGTAGTGAAAGCACAATTTTTTTAGTGTTTATTAATGTTTCATGTATGTGTACTTACTCTTGCAATATGAACTACACTGCTGTTTAATTATTTAGTTAGACCTTATAAACTAAATTTAGGAATGTGTATATATTATTCCAATATACATCTCAGCAGGAAAAGCTGCACTAAATCCCTATGCTTTGTACTAAGTTTAAAACACATTGTAAAAAACATTGCATTAAGTCTGTTTTAATATAGCTTTGAAAATTCTGACTATGCATTTCTCAGAGCAGTCTCATTTAAGATTATTAAAAAAAAAAAAAAGGCTTCAGTACATAACAGCACTTTCAATTTCTAGGTCAAAAGTTAGTTTATTTAAAAAAGATTTCAGAAATATAATTATACAGCGGTGGTTACTAAATTTCTTGAAAAGCTTTGTCTATATTTACATGAAACAATTTTTTTTGTTTGTTTGTTTTAAACATACAGCAACTGTAGATCCAGAGCACAACTATAATTAGACAGAGAATGTTTAGGCCAGTGCTGCTTTTCAATGGAGTCAAGTAGAAATACCTTTCTGAAGTTAAGGCACCAGTGATTGAGAGGCTGAACAAGACCTCAGAGGCATGCGTAAAGGAAAGGTGACATAATGAAAACGGAGCAACAAAGATGCCTGATAATGAAGACACCACTCTCACGTTCTACACGAATATACATTAATAAAGTAGTTCCCATAGATTTTCCTAGCTCAAACTATATTCAACTACCAGCATCTGGCTTTTAATGAGATGGATTTTGTAATACAAGTCATACAGTATATTTTCAAAAAGACTTTCATTTGAGAAAACATGGCAAAATAAGAAAACACATACTGAAAACTAATTCCCAAACCTGCTCAGCTTTCTTTACTAGTCTCTTATTCATTTGCTATTTATATGTCCCACTGCAACAAAGCGGGTGTTTACACTTCAGCTTCACTAGCCAAAACCCTTGTCTTCCCAGCTCCATCCTCTTTCCCCACAGGACTTTTTTTTTTTTAAAAAAAAAATAAGGACAAATCCAATTCACTTCAGAAAGTTCACAGTCCACATTTTTTTTTTTTTTTTTTTTTTTTAAGTCTTTGTAAAAGCTTAATTCAAAAAACAGCATAGATTTCAACTGTTGCTTTCATACTGCATGTATTAAGACTAACCTTCACACCTAGCATTAACTTCCAACAGGACATCATATAAAACACTCAGCATCTTCAAGACAAGTATCTCGTGTGATATACAAGGAAACAGGCTTTTGTAGGTGTATTCACATTTGAAAAACTCCTTTGTGTTCAAGGGAAAAACATTTCATAGCATTCAAACTCTTCCCTGAATGACAATTGCAGTTTACACTTCAAATCTGAACTACTCATCCAAGCTCCCCCCCACACACAGTCTGAGAATTTTTTTACTGCTCTCATGTCTTGATAAGGTTAGATGTCTCAAGTTAGAAAAAACAAACAGGAAACCATAGGCCTGAGTGCATTAACACATAACTGATTTGACAGGAAGTTATTTTCCTCATACATTTAGAATTAAAAATACTTACAGCCTCTCCAGTTCTTTTAAATCCTGGAATGCTCCTCTCTCGATAGTGCTAATCTTGTTCTCCATGAGCTGACTGAAACGTAGAAGTTTTTGTATGTAAATTTCAATAATGCAACAAGTGATGTTGGAGCTAAGAGTAGCTATTAAAAGACAACCTCATCTTCATTAAAACACTACAACAGTTATTCTGAAGTGACATCCAATTTAACCTCCTGGACTCCTGTCATCCAACACTTTGGATGACATCATATACCCAAAAAGACAAAAAATCTTAATTAAAATAGACAGAAATAGATATTACATTTACTCAAAGAGTCCCAGGTTAAAAGGTTACACATCTTGCATATATGCTGTGCTCATACACGCACATACATTATCATTCTTCAGCAAGCTTTAAGATTCCAGTTGAATAGTATGAAAGCAAAACTAGTCTCACATGAGAACAACACAAAAATACAGAACAGTGGTGTTTAGAAAAAATATCAGTGAAAGACTGCACTGAAACTGTAACCATAACAATAGTTTAACAAAACATTAAAAGTTACTACAGCATGATATTCTGTTTAAGAAGGAAAAAGTATACAACTACTTGGTCAAATAAAATAGTCTTAACAAATATGCTATGTAAATCATGTAGTATTTTAAATGTGATATTAGTTAAACTACCTCCCCCAAAACACACAGATTTTGAAAAGCTTCATAATGCTTACAAAAGCATTTACAAAAAGAATCCAAATTATTTCTTGATCAAATTTACTGTTAAAGTGTTTTCTTTTTGCCCAGAAACTAAGAAGTAATAGTCAACAGCTAAGACTTGCTTTTTATCAATTAAATGAATAACTTTTCACATCTTTAATGAATTCTCTTACACTTCAGCTTGAGCATTCCTATTTTCAATGTGAACTATAAATTTACTAAGCTTAAACTGAAGTCATTCCAACAGTTACTTAGGAAGTTTTAACAACTCTTTTTTGTAATCTACATGCCAAATTAAAATCTCCATTTATTTTACAACCTTAGGTAGAGATTTAAAAGAAATATAAACAAGATGACACTAAAGTCATTTGCTAACTTATTTATATTGGTCTATAACATAGAGGAGAGGATGTAAATTCAGATGCAGTAGCATTAAAGTTAAAGCAATAGATAAGCTAGCCAACTTATAAACTGAAATATTTAATATTTTTAAATATTATTTTAAACTGAAAGATTCAATATTTTTATAACATAATCTGAAGCTGCATGTCCTAAAATGGATCAGTGACAGAACGGGAAAACTTACAGAACTCGAAGGTGCCTTAGACCAGCAAAGTCGGTCTTGGTGATTCTGGTGATGTTATTTCCATTAAGATCCCTAAGAAGAATAATTCAGAAGTAGCAAAATTAAAACATTAAGAAATTGTTTTCTTTTAAGTTTTATTGTTTGCTTTCACAGGCACAGCATTTTTTGGAACTGCAAGATGTAAGCAATCCCCGTGAACCAATCGTTCCTGCAACTACCACTGTGCGAGTTCCAGATTTCCAAGTGCCTGAACGAAGGTTTATCTCAAAAGTAGTAGTTTCAAACTTTGTAATAAGAAACCCTCACAAAGTCAGTTCTGCCTGCCATTATATAGCTCACATTTATCTTTAACAACATAGAACAGCCAAAAATTGTCTGAACATCGGTTATGACTGCAGTTGGAAAACCACTAAGGCTACTATAGAGACACGACTGTACGTTAGGTTGGCTGATAAGAGTTACAAGAACTGAACAAGTGACAGAAATCAAGACCATTTTCTATGTTTTAAACAACTTTCAGCTTTCACAGTATTCCTACAGAGGCAGAAGAGGTCTTTACTTTCTGTAGCAAACATTAGCTTTCAAACAAGCACAAGATTGTTGCAGGGTAAATACTTGGAAAGATGATTTTACAAAAACTGAACTCCTCACTTGTAGCATAGGAAGCTGTATTAACTGCAGAACATAAGGCATGGCAACAGAAAACTGCATTTAGGCCCTAGCATTTCTGTTCACATTTCAGCACTACTTTCTTCTGTAGAGTTATTTGAGTGTCCATCTTCCCCCTCTTTTTTTTTTTTTTTTTTAATATTTTAGGTCAAGATATAAACTTCCCTCAATTGCAATCACTGCAAGTAAAACCGACTTTAATTCTTGAGGTAAGCCATTAGGAAGTGGTATCAGATGGAAACTACCCTAACAATTACAGCTCATTTCCAATGCATTTGTGGAAAAAGTCACTTTTTTTGGTGTTTATATCACACGCGGCCAGAACGCCGTAGGGAAACCACACCAGTCCCAGCAGAAAGCAGTGGCCCTGGTGCTCTCCCGGTGTGGAATTCATCACTTGAGATGTGTTCATACTCCAACATTTAAATGACTTAGAGGTTAATAATGTGCTCATCTCTTCTCCTCCTCAGCCCCTCCTGATACCAGAGAGCACCGCCTGCATGCCTGCTCTCCCTCACGCATGGAAAATACCCTCATCGGAGGACACTGAGCGGTCTCAAAAAGGGGTCGGGAGGACTGAGGGGGTCGCAGCTGAAGCTCAGCTCGACGCTGTGCGAGGGAAAGTGGGGCTACAGCACCCAAACACCCCCTCGCCCACTTGCAGAGCACCGCCGGGTTTCGGCTCTGCGACCCCCCCCGGGGCCCGCCCGCGCCCGCGGAGCGCCGAGGCCCGGCCTCGGGGTAAAAAAGCCCCAAGAGCCCAGCTGGACGGGAAACAGGGGCCCTCAGGATATGGGGAGATGTTCAAGAGGGGGTGTAAGGGTGGTCGTTCCCCCCAGGATGAAAGGCGGCGTGCCGGGAGCCGCGTCCACCTCCCTCCCGTCCCCGCGCATCGCGGCGAAAGAGGCGGTGGAAGGGGACGGAGCCGCCACCCCCCCGCACCCAGGGCGGCCGGCGGGACCCCGAAGCGGCCCCGGGGGCCACCTCTGCCCCCGTGGTCTCGGGGGACCCGCGGAGGAGGGCTGGCTCGGATTACTTACAGCCTCTCGGTGTTGCGGGGGATGTTCCTCGGGACGCCGCGCAGCGCCAGCCCGTGACAGTCCACGGTACTCCCCGAGCAGGAGCACTGCGCCGGGCACGGCTGCGGCGCCACATCGCCCGCCATGGCCAGCAGCAGCCCCAGGGCCAGGGTGAGCTTCCCCCAGCCGCACATCATCACCGCCCGCTGCCGCCCGGCCGGGGCCCGCCGGCCTCGGCCCCGGGGAGGCGCGGGGCGCGCCGCCCTCCTCCTCCTCCTCTTCTTCCTCCTCCTCCTCGCCGCGGGGAGCGCTCGGGCAACTTTCAGGGTGCGGAGAAAGCGGAGTCCTCTCTATCCAAAGCTAAGCCAAGAAAACAAGCCCGGCAAAGTGCGGTGGGTGGCAGCGATCCGCTGCTGAAGGCAACTTGGCTAGGAGGGGGCCGGAGCGGGGCCCTCCCTCGCTGGCCCGTCGGGTGGCGGGGAGAGGTGAGGCGGCGCTCGGAGCTCCTCTTCACACGCTCCCGGCGAAGGCGAAGCAAAGCCACGGGCTGGGGCTACGGCGGACTTGGGCTGGCTCCTTCTCGTCCCTTGCAAAGCCGTGACTCCCCCCCGAGCCCCCGGCTAGAGGCCGCGGAGCCCGGTCGGCGCAAGGGGCGCGCTCCCTGCGCTCCGCTCGGCTCCCACGCGTGTCCCCCCACAGCCCCACGGGGGGCGGCGGCGGGGCTAACACGGCGCACACACCGCCTTGCCAGAGGCGCCTCAGCAAATCATACCCCTCTCGCAGGCATTCATCAAACTGTCTCACGGAAGGAGGAGGGAGGGAAAAAAAAAAAAAAAAGTCAAACACACGAGATGATGTCGGGCTTGGCTTTCCACCCCCCGCGCCCCCCTCCTGCCGTAAGCTCCCAAGCCAAGTTTAGCAGGAAAGGGCTGGTCCTAGAGCACGATAATAATAAGCAGCTCGAGAAGTGATTCGTTGCCCTGCTGGAAGGGAGTTCATCCACGACCTCCTTCTCCTCGGTGACAGATCACAGCGGTAGATCCTCCTGTGATCCCGGGAGCACGGCAGACGGCCCGGCGGCGCGGCACTCCGCTCCCCGCGGTCTCCCGGATACCGCGGCTCGGCTGCGGCAAAGGCACCTGATGGGAAAGGTGGGAACCGCTCGGTCCTTCCAGGTGAGGCCGCTTCAGCAGCTCCCGGGCTGGCCGCAGGCTAAGGAGCAACTTTCCTCCTCTCCCCGAGCGCCTCAGGAAGGCTTCGCTCCCCTTCCTTTCCCCGCCGCACCTGAGCTGGGGGGTGCTGGTACCGAGCAGCCCGGCCCCTCGGCTCTCTGGCACCGGGGAAAACGGCGGAGAAACCGGAGCAGGGAGGCGGCACGCCGGCTCCTTCCCTCACACCCCGAGCCTCGCCGCTGGAACAATAGGATGGCACCGCCGCCCGCAGGCCGGCTCTCCTCCTCGCCGCAAGGTGCCCGCCGAAAGTGCTCCGGAGCAGCGGCACCTCGCCGAGAGCTTCCCCCCCCCGTCTGCCTCCTCCTCCTCCGCCTCGCCCCGCTCCCACGGAGCCGGGAGCGCCCCACGCGCCGCCCTATATAGGGGCTGTGGGGCCGCGCCTCCCCGGCCCCGCCCGCAGCGCCCCGCGCCGCGCTCACTGGCTGCGCCGCCGCCCGCCCCGGCCCGGCGAGAGATGGAGGTGGGGGGGAGAAAATAACAAGGGGGGGGCCTCCGGGCGACGCCAACAATGAATGAAAGTTGGGCGAGCGAGAGGGAGGCGGCGGCGCGGGGGGAGGCAGCACCCCCCTGGGGAGCGCGGTGCTTTCCCCCCCCCCCCCCCCGCCGCCCCGGAGCTCCAGAGTTGGTGTGCAGAGTTTCGCCCCGGCCTCCGGGGGGGGAAGAGGAGGGAGCAGGCTGGGGGCCGCCGCGATGCTCGCCTGGGTTTTGCCCCGAAAGGGAAGCCGGGGGGAGAAGGTGGGGGCAGGCTGCGACGTCGCCTGCTGCACTTGTAAATATCCCCGGCGGCTCGCCGAGGGTCTCGTTTTAACTGTGTTGTGCAGCAGTCGCTAAAGAGGGAGAGGGAGAGAGGGGGGTTTCTTGGCGTTTTCTTCAGTTGCAGGCTTAGTGTGAAACACAGCAGAATCTCCCGCAAATTATTTTCGAAAATAAAATGGGCAAGTGTCACTCCATACATTAAAATATGTCGAGTAGCGACATCAACACTGCTGTGCTCGTTTAAAAAACACCTTCCATCTCAAAAAGTTGTATTATAAATACACCCAGCGTTCCTGCTAAATTCTCCTGGAGCGTTGTTTATTGTCATTGCATCTTCAGCATCCTTAGGAAAATATTAAATGAAGCAGACTCCTAAGTAAATTCTATTTGTTTTCAGTTTTCCCTGCTTGTGAATGCGGTTCTATGCGATTTATAACAGCTCCTGAGACCCCAGTAATAGGTGAAAGTGATTTGTCTTTCATAGATGGCAACCCCCAGCAGCGATGACTAAGCCTTCAGCAAGGTGTAGTTTGTAAATGCTCAAGGGAGCCCACAGCTTCTTCCATATGGCTGGGTCCAGCTGAGTCTCTTCATCCCTGGGGTCTCTGCTGCACAAGAGGCTTACTCTTGCTTTTTGCTTGTTACCAAGAGGACAAATTCTCTTCCCAGAAACACTATCCTAGGTCCAAGTTAATCTGCTGAAATGGTAGTCAGCAAAGTTACTCCTGACTTCTCTTGCTATAGAATGTGCACCAAAATGAAAATTGTTAAAAACATATGTATCTACTAAAAACTGCTTATTTTTCCATCTATTTGCTGAGATATGTCCGATAAATATGATTGTTGTAGTTTTCACATGGTAATAATAGCATCTTACATCTCACAGAGATGCAGAAATACACCAGGTTTAGGTTGATGCAGGAATGAGAATTCGGTGACTGTAAGGGGAAGATACCAGCTTCTATGAAGGCTTTTTACTCTTTTCAACTGGTTGTTTTAGGTCTTTGCAAAGGATCTAGAAAGGACTTTCTAACAAGCAACAGGAAAAAAAAAAAAAAAAAAAGAAAAGAAAAAAAAACCTTTCTCTAACATATTGCTTTCATGCCTCTACTAAAATCCTTTATCTTGTAACTCCAGGCAGAGAAAATACTAACATAACCATTTGGTATTATTCATTATTTCTTTCAAGTACCAACAACTTACTGAGGGCTGCAGAAGACACAAGGAGAAGAAATAATAAACCTTTTTAAAATTAGCATTTTTCAGAAAATCCAAATCAATTTTTAAAGTGTTAAAAGTTGCTAAACTACTCTACACACAGCTGATTCAAAATCTAAATTGGTCTTAATTTAATATACTTTGTTTTCAAAGAGAAGTATACTAAAGTACACGCAAGATCAATTTTTATTCTTGTTTGGGGGGGAGGTGTCATTGATTTTTAACATACCTACCTTTGAAGCATACCTTTCGTTCATTCAGATTGATTTTTCTGAGTGTCTTGCCTGCCAGCACATTGCAACTTTCTTTTTGTAATCCAAACTCTTTAACGGGAATACTCCCTAAGTCCTCAGACGGTCTGAGGGCAAGGCCTTTGGTCAGCCACAGTACCGTGTCACTGCTGGACCACAGACCTCACCCTGAAGAGTGCCCCATGGCTGCCTATGTTGCCTGCAGAAACCTCTGTCAAAGTCATAAAGGAAAATATACCCACGGAGGTGGAAGAAGGGGAAAAAACAACAACAAGGCACGTTAAAAAAAAAGCAATTACAGGCATTCATCAGTGGAAGAGTAAAAATTCTTTTGCAGCCATTTCAGAAAACACTGACATCAGCTAAAGGAAGTTTTCTGTTCTCCAGATTTCGTTGTACAGCATTCCCCCCTTTGGAAGACAGACATCCTCAAAAAAAGGGAGATACTAAAGGGAGAGTTTAAAGGAGAAAGAGAGCTAGAAACAGAGAGTAAGACCAGAACTATTAGCATAAAGAGATCAAAGTCAACACTGAGAGGTAACATCTTCAGAACAGGATCCAGAGCACTAAAATACAAAAATCTGAGTTGGTTAACAGTGACTAAGGCTGAGCACACGTCTGAGTGAACTCTGTGAACAAGCATCATCTCTGTGAGCATCTGTATAGCTTTATAAGGACAGCATGCCTGAAAGGTACTGAAACAAATGACTCATCTATTTGTAAATAACAAGGTCAATAAGGAGATAGAAAAATGGCCAGTAGGGGTGTTTCAAGAATAAACGGTATAAACTTATCTAGTTTTCTTTTTTTGACAAAGTAACTAGCTTTGTGGATAAGGGAAAAGTATGGTACATTAGCAAGTTATTTGCCACCATACACATTAACATTCTTCCAAGTAATTTGCTTAAATATAGTCAAAATCTAACTGCTGGAACGTGAGCACTTAACAAACCCTATATTCAGAGTATGGTTGATAGTCAATCTGGGAATGTATAGACTCCTTTAAAAAGCTATTAAAACTACTATGTCACTGAATGATTCCATCAGTGACTGAAAATTAAGTACAACTATTAACAGATGATACCAGAATGGAAAGGGATACGGAGTTTGCAAGGCAGAATTACAATTCTAAATTATCTTGATAAACTGGAGAAAACACATGAATTAGTAAACCTTAAGGAAGACATGAACATAATCTTGCATTCCCAAAAGAAATTCAAATGCATAAATAACAAAATAACTAGCTGGGCAGCAGCACTCCAGAGGTGTGTATGGAGGTGACTGCAGTCTAAAGAGCAACTTGGAAACTATAAGCATAACAATACAATATTTTAGGTTGATGAAGATCATATTTAGTTGCTAGTTATCTTTTCTGGCTGTTAGCCAGCCAAGTTTAGAACAGGTCTGAAATACCTCCAAATTAAATACAAGATTAAAGCAAACTCTTGCTGGCAGGAAGGGGGCATCGGACCATGTCTGTGTTTGTACAACTTCTCCAAGGGAGCTAAGGATCAAACTTCTTGACTTCTCTGAAACAACACCCATAATAAACATTACAACTGGTAGTAAATATTTCAGAAATGTATCCTTAATGTAAAGCTGAGTGACCTGAGGTTTATCCAATATCAAAGGGACACTATCAAATTTTTAAGGTCACAGATTTCACACACGTAAAACCTTTAGGCTCCTGTGGAGCCTTACAGTGTCTCAAAATGCTTTATCACAAAGTATGATAGGGAAATTATTTGAACAATTTCCTGGTTTTAGCAGTAGAAAAGTAAAACTCTGAAGGACTCCATTGTTACTCTAATGTAATAGAGTGGTTTTATTCTAGTTTATCAAATAAGCAGAACTTCAGGTACTCCATGCAAATCTGTTGAACAGCAAGATTCTCATTAGAAGCTACCCCTTTATGAAAAATATTTACCATACCTCATGGCTAGGTCTAAAATATTGTAGTGAGGGAGGAAATGGAAGTGTCAGAGATGAGTAAACGCACTCATTGTTACATGACCCAGACTAACACATGACATTATTCAGGTACTCTTTGCTTCATTTATGCTTAGATTTCACATGGCATCATGGGATTATTTTGAGAAAGCTAGACTAATTTTTGCTTATGCCTTCTAGTAGATTAAGGAGCTATGTGAAAGGCTCCCAGCCAACAATAGTCATGTGACACTTTATATATATTGATAAATCTATCAAATCTATATTAAGATGAATGTCCAAAGAATAAAAATTTGGTATACTGAAACTTTAAGGGAGAACACCAGAAGTGTTTTAGTAGGAATAATAACAACAACAACAATAACAATATAAACAGGTCTAACATTACAAATCTTTTCACCACATTCTTATTTAAAAGGTAAAACAATTATTTTCATTATTTACATGTAGCATAGATGTAATTGTTTTATGGTTAGTATTTAACATGTGGAATCTTCATCCACCAGGAAAATCTTGCAATTTGTGCTGGCAACATCTTTAACCCTCACCAGTGACCTCACAGGTGCTATCAAATTTAGAAAATCTGACAACTGTTGTATGTTCAATATGGCATAGATTAATACACACACTATATTACTCATCTTCCATGGGATGGCACAAAGGACCTGATCCATCTCATGCAGCGTAAGAACTTTACCAACTATAAAAAATAAATTAAAAAATTATAATTTATGAGGAATTTGTATTTGAGTATCCTAACACTCAGTTTCATCTCCTTGACCTCTTAGGAATTCATTACTAAAAGACGTCATTCAAATCATCTAGTCTGACGTTCTGCATGAGGCAGAAGACTAAAGCTGCTATTTCTGCATCCAGGCTGATAATTCGTGCTAATCATGCCCTTGTGGGGTGGAGGATCTAGTCTCTTACCACGAAAAGTTACCAGAAAAGCTCCATCTTTGAGCAATTCCATTTGGGCTTCTTTTTGGTAATTTGCTAATGGAAGCCTAATTTTCACCGTAGGCATAGTCATGCCACTTTATACTCATTTGTTTCGATGTTGATGCCTGGCCTTTAAGTTAAATTGTTATTTTCTTTCCCTGGGGATTATTACCCTGATGTAGTACTAAACAAAGAGCATATCCTTTCTCAGAACCTTTATTTTGTCAGGCTTCCTCTGTTGTAACTGAATCTGTGGATAAAATGGCATTACTTCTTGAGATTAACTGTTGCCTATTCCATCAAAACAACTCACAATTTACTTTCACTCTCATGTAACAACGGAATTAGAACACTTGTTCCTGGCACAAAGAAATATGCAACAACCAATTTTATTTATTTATTTATTTATTTATTTATTTATTTATTTTTGTAATGAACTTACCAAGCCTTTCTTCTTACCTCCTCAGGTGTAGAAACACATCTGTCCCAACCTAATTAGAAAAGATTTCTACAGGTTCAATGCCTGATTGCTAATCACAGAATCACAGGATGGCCGAGGTCAGAAGGGACCTCTGAAGATCATCTAGTCTAACACCTCTGCCAGACAGGATCACCTAGACCCATGTATGCCATTGCAGGATAGCATCCAGGCGGGGTTTTGAATATTGAATATCTCCAGAGAAGGAGACTTCAACAGCCTCTCTGGGCAACAAGTTCCAGTGCTCTGTCACCCTCACAGTAAAGAAGGGTCCCCTCATATTCAGCCAGAATTTCCTGTGCTTCAGATTGTGTCTGTTGCCTCTCATCCTGTCACAGGGCACAGCTGAAAAGAGACCATCTCCATCCTCCCCTCAGTCTCCTCTTGCTACACATGACCATGGCTCTCAGCCTGTCCTTGTATGACAGGTGTGGTCCAGTCCTCTAATCATCTTTTTAGCCCTCCTCTGGACTCGCTCCCATAGTTTTATGCCCTTGTACTGGGGAGCCCAGAACTGGACACAATACTCCAGGTGTGGCCTCAGCAGGGCTGAGTGGATGGCAAGAAAATACTATTAGCAGAGGATCGTTTTGATCCATCAAACTCTGGGTTATGGATACAGCACGCTTCTGCTGCACCACTCTGCTCCTTTATGCAAGCTGCAGCAGCAGTGACCTAAAAGGCCTGCATGTATCAAACTGACTTCAATTTCCAAGGTTCTATACTTAAAAAAAAAAAAAAAAAAGACAAAACAAAACAACAACAAAAAAACACTTCTTACATTTATTTTAGGCATGCAGAAAATAAGGGCCATTGTCCTAATGTGGGAAAATGGCAAATGGATATAAACCTCCTCAAGTAATTGACATGCTTAAGGGTAGAAGTGCCCAGCACTGCTGTAGGAAAAAAAGTCTGGTGTAACAGCTACTTCACAGCAACTGCTGACATAAACATGCTTACCCCACAATAAATACAAAGTGATCTCAGGCTTGAATTAAAGCATATAATATCATTGAGTGTTTAGAACAGAAGACAAAGCAAAGTAAAAACAACATTTATTTTGGGTCCTATGGTCAAAGGACTTTGAAGAGAGGGTTGCATGTCTGCTATAGAGGATGCCAAAAATTAAGCAAGTTTTATTATGTCACACCTGAAGTGCTGAGTCCAGTTCTGGGCTTCCCAGTTCAAGAAAAACCTGGTGCTGCTGGAGCAGTGACCCCGGAGAGGGGCCACAAAGATGATGACAGGACTGGAGCACCTCTCCTATGAGAAGAGACTGAGAGGGCAGGGGCTGTTCAGCCTGGAGAAGATAAAGCTCAGAAGGATCTTTTTAGTGTCTATAAATACCTGAAGGGACGATTCAGAGAGGATGGAGCTAGGCTCTATTCTGTGGTGCCCAGGGCCAGGACAAGAGGCAAAGGGTACAAACCGGAGCACAAAAGGTGGCTTCTGAACAGCAGGAAGCACTTTTTTTGATTGTAAGCACTGGCACAGGTTGCCCAAAGATGTTGAATATCTCATTGAAGATATTCAAAAGCCTCCTGGACGTGGTAAACAGCTCTCAGTGGTCCTGCTTGAGCAGGGAGGTTGGAACAGATGATCTCCAGAAGTTCCTTCCAACATCTGCTATTCTATGATACTGAATACTACTGAAGACCTAGAAAACAACAGATTTGAGATTTTGTATAATTTTTCTGTCTTTTAAAGGTCCATATCAAATGTATGAATTTGATGGTAAAACAGTTTTATTTTTTGGTTTTTAATTTTTCAATTGAAATGGTTGGTTCTGTTCCAAAAATGTAAAAAAGTGGAAAATTTTGTGAACAAGCACATGCCATCTTTGTGTCATTCCCCTTTGCCCCTCTGTAAGGGAAAATGGAGTCAGTTAACTATTTATCTGCTGGCTATGCCAAGCAAATCAAAGCTGCAATGCTTTCTGTCATGTCTCTGAAGACTCTATTCTAATAAATAAAGAAATAAATGGATAGATAAATAAGTCTGCTTTTAAATCTTCTAGTATATTTTTCACTTGGAATAGCTCCAAGTGAAGCTCCACTGGTCTTTCTGTTTCCTAACATACAGTGGACATTTCTGCATTTCTATAGGGTTCTGCAGAGTATCTTGTGAGAGGGGAGAAGGCTGGGTTTGCGAGTTTTTTGTCAAAGAGAGGTTGTAAAGGCTTATTGTAAGATGTCTGATTTAACAAGGATACTTTGAGTGCTAAGGTCTCCCAGATTTTTCTGGCAGTTTTCAAGGAAGAAAAAGTTGTTATAACCTGCTTTTGTCTAAGCATACAAAAACTTTTAAGCACATACTAATTTGATTGCATATGTGTACTTTATTTTTGCCCATTTATTTATCACCCCATAGGATGAGATAATGTATTTCAATTGTATTTGATGAAGATTGAAACTGCATTATTCCTAGAGAAGACATTGCTGAATCTTTGCTTTCCACTTATTGCTTAAGTGGAAGTATGTGAGACATACTTAAGTGGAGTATGTGAGACATATTTTTCCTGAAAGGAAGTGGTTTCTTTCTTTAGAGATAACTTATAAAGCATTTTCTAGAGAAATAATATTTAGCTAGAAAGTTGGTAGGTATTTTCAGCTGAGCAAAATGTATTCATGAACAAATTTTGACTCATTAGCCACAATGTGTTCGTTGAAGAACAATGGCTTAACAGGAACATGAAATATATTCATCCTAGTAATGTGGTGACTTAGTGTTCACCAAAATATTTTTGCCTCTCACCCTCACAGGTTTTGTATACCTGACACTTTGCTCTATTGTCTGAAAACAGCGCACAAACAATGGGGAAGATATTACTACAGAAGCAGTTCCACTAAGGAAAGGTTCTAGGAAGGAAAAGATTCTCTAAACAGAGCAAGAGGGTGACCTACAAATATTTACTTTAAATCAACTAGTGTTAAGGATGCGTGCCCTTTAAAAATTCCATTTTGGATTATTGAACAGCTCGTACTCAAGCAGAATGAAACAGACTCAAACGTCCTGTAAAGGACAGTACAAAGCTCAAGAAGAAGGACTGCCAGCTCTCCTGAACAAATTGTGTGAGTATAACAAAGGATTTTTCTTTCACCTTTTCTTTCACCTTTCCCACTCCATTATACTTGCTGCATGGAAGTGAAGACACTAGAGGACGAAGAGAACAAGGTAGAAGAAAGGGAGAAATATATGCCTTTGTTTCCCCATAGAAAGGATTGAAATTATGATTTGTATTTCTAAATTGCAGATTTTTTTTCACTACCCAAATCCATTGTGAACAGTGTGTATTAAGGGTATGGACTTCAAGGTTCACTGCAGACCTTTCAAATAATACATACTGAAAAATACTTACTCTGTGCATATTGTGTGCATTTTTCCACAGCTGAAGCAAGACTCCTGGAGCTAATTCTAAGAAAACATAGTAGTATGAAGATGAAGAGAGACAAGAAAGTTCCTCAGATGAACAGTCCTCTCACCAAAAAAATGCATTTTCTGATCAACAAATGATATTTGGAAATTCAATATTCTATGAGCAGTGTTGATTAAGATTAAAATGTTTTGTTTTGTTTTGCTTTTAGCTGAAAATTTTATTTTGACATGCTTGAATCTAATTTCATTTTATTTTCATTTGAAATGGTGATTTGATGCCCTTTTATTTTTATTTATTTATTTATTTATTTTTTTAAGAGAGAGGGAATCAAAAAGCAAAACCCTCATACTGACTCAAATTTTCATTTGGTATATCTTCCAAAATTTTGGTACAATCATTGATCTGGAAATGAATTAGTCACATAAATCCAGTCTCATTTCCTGAGGCATTTCTAAGCAGAAGCTTTGGATATGACCTGAGGAGAGTATGAAAAGATGGAAGTTTTTACTGCATTAATGATGGGGGCTTTCTGTAGTCCCCTAGGAATGAAGACAGAAATGGATAAAGATCTTCAGCATTATGAGAAAGATTATTAGTATTGAGAATTGTGTGATTCTACTAGTAGAGATTACTGCTAATACTGGGACAAAACGGATAGCCCTAAATGTAACAGGCAGCAGATTTAATAGTCAAACAATTCCTGAAAAAAAACAGGAACAGATTTTACTTGTTAAGAGTTATATATATATATATATATATATATATATATATATATATATATTTATTTATCTAGAAAAAATGGTCATATGAATTGAATTATCAATTCTTATAAACTTAGATGATATATTGATTATATAAGGGTTAACTTTAATAAATTCAGGAACCCAGTTGATCTGGGAACTCTGATTCCTTAAAGAGAAGAAGGCTTGGAATTGCTTTAAGTGATCAGCTTGATTTTCAGTTGTATTCCAAGGACATACAAATGGAAAAAGATAACTGTTTCAGATGCAAATTTATGAATAAGCACCTGAAAAAAAAGCATGTGATGAAAGCAGAGATGTAAGAGTTTAATATGTTTTATAGTTTTTCACTAAGAGCAAAGTGTTTATAGCAATAAAAATAAAGAAAAAAAAGTAATGGGGCTCTACTGAGAGTGAGGTGAAATTGGATGTACTCTAGATACACTTGAAAAAGGACATCATCTGTGCTTGTATAAACTTGATCATAGAGAAAAGGTTAACACAGGTATGAAGTTCCACATTTAGGTACACATAAAAATTTAGGATATAAGAAGAAGAACCGGAATGATTATAGAATCACAATTCACTGTGATGAAAACAAAACAAAACAAAACAAAACAAACAAACAAAAAAAAACCACAGATAAGATCAAAACATTCCTTCAAAAAGGTCATTTGAAAAAATTCTTATGCTGCTTGGCTGCACAGAAATATCAAACTATTTTTTACACGTAAACTTACTTTCAAGCATAACTTGCAGATACACCTAAAGAATAATTAATGTATTCCAAAGTGGATTACAAACAGTTTTGGCAGTTTAGAATAAGAAAATGAAGATTGTTTCATCCAGTTGTGATTGAACTTTTTTTTTTTTTTTTAATGTAAGAACAGAAGTTTTAAACAGACTTTCTTTGGTCTTTCAAAGACTACGATACTTGTATATACTCTAAGCATAGGAATACTTTTATTGAAATTACAGAAATACTAACTGTAAACTTTTTTTTTTTTTTTTTTTTTTTTTTTTCTGAAACTACAGACAGATCTGGTTTCAGTATTAGAGATCACAGAATAATTTAACTCATAATTTGAATTACTCCAGTGTCCTGATAACATAAGTACTATTTGCCAGAATTTAGTTATGCAAAACAATGTGTCTCATCTGAGATATATCACTTCCACCAGCCCAGCGGACATGATATTAAGCCAGAATATTAATTCAATTCTGAGTAAGAGGCTCCTCTGCTGGCTTTCCTGCTAACATCTACAGAATCATAAATATTGGGCAGTTTTCTTTCTAACAAATCTGAACATAACTACATGTGAAGTACAAAACAGGAGTTTAACAACTTGAAAGGAAATACTTCAGGTTTCTTTTGGTACGTGTATAAAGATCATACAATCAAATGCAAACAGGTGCAGTTTAACCATGCAATTAGTTTGAACGAAATTCACATTGTCCATGGCATCAGTGCAGAATACTTCTTTGTCACATCAGAGAAATGTTTAGCTCTCTATTAACACAGAGATTATGAATGCAAAGAACTTCACACCCACATTTGAAACAGGAAGAAAGTTCCATGAAATAGAAGACATTTTTACTATTATTTGTTTTACAGTGTATAAACAGCAAATAAAAACAATACAGAGTATTTGTTCCCTAATAGCATTTTTAATCATTTTTGTCAATGCTGACTTCCCTAGAACCAGTCTTTCGACATCTACTAAACAAATAATCCCTTTGATCAGGATTATTTTATTAGAAGAGTGAGACAGACCTGAAAAATTATTTTCAAACTGTTAAGACTCCTGGATTATTTCAGCATGGAAATTCCATGTTACTACATCTCTCACTGTCATTTTGTAACCTCAGTCATCCCAAATAATTTCTCTAAGCTAATAAACGCTGAATTTATATGGTAGTCTTCACCTTAATCCTCTTCTCTGTGCTGTAACTTCTGGTCATGCACAGGCCTGCTGGGTTGTTGTGGTTTCTCTACCCTACTGTGGTCTTTATGTATTTAAACATGCTGGTTTCTTGCATTATAGTTTCTCATTGGGGCAATATTATTTTACAGGAGTGTTGATTTAAAGAAAAGCCTTTATGAACACACAAATTTGCTGTCAATAGCCAGCAGAAGGCAGAACAAAATACTCAATGCTTTGTAGTCCATTTGAATGTAATACTCCAATATTTTATCTAGATCTGAAAACCTCAACGGGACCCATGAATTATAGATCACAAGTACAGCTGTTAACAGCTGGAAAAAAAATACATACTTGCCTTCAGTTCTACCTGATTCATCACATACATTTCTTGTTCGAAGCATAGGCAAAATCTGCAGTGTCTCTGTTACTTAAGTCCTTGGGGTACATGTGTTATGATAATAAAAGCAAAGACATTCTCCACAGGGCTCCACTTCTTTCAGTACACAAAATAAGCTGTATTTTTTAGATAAACACTATTTTGCTTTTCCCACATTGTTCATTGTGTGGTCAATGGAATTTCTCAGCCCCCATGTTGTTTTTGCATGTATGCTAATAATATCCTACACTGAAAGCAAAATGAATTTCATCCTGAGTTTTTGCATGTTGCTTGTCGCTATAGCATCTCATGCACTTCATAAATATTTACAGCGACTATATGAGAAGGTATTGTTTAATCACCATTCTATATGCACAAAGAAATTAAGGTCTAAAGTTTTCACTAAATCATAGTTGCCCAATTTGAGATGCCTATGACCCAGAGTATTATACACAGAGTATTATTTTCTTAGTATTATACAGAGTCCATTCCACGCTGTCTGTACCTGGCTGTAGTATCACACAAGACATCAGCCCAGCCTATCTTTCAGTTTAGGGCTTCAGAATCTCATTGGACAAAGTTTGCAGCAATCTAGTGCTGTTTGAAGAATAGAAAGCAACTTTTCAATGATTTATCACATCTGATTCCCATCCATATTCAGAAAGAAGAATATATAAATATTTGGCTTGCTTCTGATGAAGACTACTCCAACCATAGCTAAAATTCAAGACTCTTCTTCAATTCATGGAAGGGTAAAGTTTTTCAAAAAGATCAAGCCTAACTGCTCTCCCCCCATAAACAAACAAACAAGCAACCCCAGAAAACAAACAAACAAACAAAAGTACTTATAAGGAATGAAAAAAGGCCACAACTAAAAATCCTGAATCACTTTTTAACTGCTCCTAAAAATGAAGTGTGAAATAGTCCCATAGGATTTCTGTTTAGTGGCAAAGTGCATAAGACAGTATAAAGAAGACCTTGTACTGACAGATGGTGCCACCAGCCCTGCCTAGAATATAAAAAGTACAGTCAGTTTTCACTCCTCCATATATAGACAGCTCTTATTCTTTTCTAGAAACTTCAACCTGACTAGTTCCTCAACTAATCATGGTACCCAGCTCAGTCTCATTCCTGTTGTGAAGTGACCTACCTTATTTTCTCTTCACCCACTCTTTTGGTTTCCTTTTGCAAGATGTCCTTCCTGGCAACTGAGAGGGCAGAAAGGATATGAAATTGCTGAAGAGAAGTAAGTAATTAAACTTCAGATGACAGGTCACTGAATTTGATAATAATAACAATAAACTATTTTTCCTGTAGATTCAAAAACAATGAGTATAACATTAAGCCTCTGTATTGCGTTTATGTGACAGGAGTTCATAGTAGGGGGGCTGCAGAGGTGACCTCTAAGCAGAGCCCAGCAGCTGCCCCATTTCAGACCAGAGTCATGTCCAGACAGCTCCAAAGGGACCCACTGCTGGCCAGAGCAACACTGGCTGGGCCTCTGGGAGAGCAGATTGAAGAAAGGGGGGAAAAAAAATACTTTGCAACAGCAGCAGGGAGAAAGAAGAGTGAGGAAATGTGAGAGAAACAGTCCTGCCAATGCCATGGTCTGTGCAGAAGGAGGTGTGCCATGTGCCAGAACAGAAGTTCCCCTTCATGCTTGCGGGGAGGCCCCTGGTGGAGCATGCTGTCCTCCTGCAGCCCATGGGTCCCACATGGAGCAGATCTCCATGCTGCAACTCGTGGAGGAGCCCTTGGTGGAGCAGGTGGATGTGGCCTGGAGGAGGCTGCAGCCCATGGAGAGCCCCCGCAGGAGCAGACCCCATGCCGGAGCTTCAGCCTGTGGAGAGGAGCCCACCCAGGAGCAGGGGTTCTGGGGGAAGCTGCCTCCCATGGGGGACCCGTGCTGGAGAAGTTTTCTCCTGGGGGATCATAGAATCACAGAGTCACAGAATTGTAGAGGTTGGAAGGGACCTCCAGATATCATCGGGTTCAACCCCCCTGCCAAAGCATGTTTCCTAGAGCAGATTGCCCAGGTAGGCAACCAGATGGGCCTTGAATATCTCCAGAGAAGGGGACTCCATAACCTCCCTGGGCAGCCTGTTCCAGTGCTCCGTCACCCTTATTGTGAAGTCCTTCTGCATGTTGGCGTGGAATTTCCTGTGATACATTTTGTGGCCATTGCCCCTTGTCTTGTCTCTACAAACCACTGAAAAGAGGTTGGGCAAATCCCTCTGTCCCACACTTAAGATATTTGTAAACACTGATAAGATCCTCTCTTAGTCTTCTCCAGGCTGAATAGACCCAGGTCTCTCAGCCATTCCTCATAGGGAAGATGCTCCAGGCCCCATATCATCTTTGTGGCCCTCCTCTGGATTCTTTCCAGAAGATTCATGTCTTTCTTGTACCGGGGAGCCCAGAACTGGACACAGGTGGAGCCTGACCAGGGCAGAGTAGAGGGGGAAGATCGCCTCCCTTGACATGCTGGCCACGCTCCTTTTAACTCACGCCAGGATGCCATTGGCCTTCTTGGCCACTGGGGCACACTGCTGGGACCCTCAGGTCCTTCTCTGCAGAGCTTTTCCCCAGCAGGATGGACCCAGTAGTACAGTCCTGTACAGGAGCAGTTCTTGTAGAGCTGCTGCCTGTGGGAAGCCCATACAGGATCAGTTCAGGAAGGACGGCATCCTGTGGGAGGGACCCCGTGTTGGGGCAGAGGCAGAGAGTGATCATGAAGGAGCAGCAGAAATGAAGTATCATGGGCTGACCGCAGCCCCCATTCCCCCTTCCCCTGCAGAATTCAGGGGGAGGAGGTGGCAGAGGGTGGATGGGGGGAAGGTCGTTTTAGCTTGCTTTTATTTTCTCACTGAGCTAATCCACTTGTGATAGGCAATAAATTATTTTAATCTCCCTATGCTGAGTCTGTTTTGCCCGTGATGATAATTGGTGAGTGATCTCCCTGACCTTATCTCAGCCCTTGAGACCCTCCCATCATATTTTCTCCCTTTTTTTCTTTGAGGAGGGGGAGTGAGAGAGCAGTTGTCGTGGAGTTCATCTGCCCAGCATGGTCAAACCCCCGAAGTCTCATGAATACAGGACCTCATCTGTCATAACTGTTAAGCAAGGAGTGGCATTAGAAGGACACAGGAACAACAACAACAACAAACAGGACTAAATAACTGGTAGACTGTAAGGAAGAGAGAGCAAAGCTAGAAGGGGAGATGTGGATTTATTTATTTATTTATTTATTTATTTTGAATGGGGATTTTCATCAGGAAAACATAGAAACTGATTGCTTAGCTGAGGAACTCGCTAGTATGAGTGAAGAAGAGAGCTGAGCCCAGTGCTCTGCAGTGATATGAAGTGCACTGGATTGGTTGCTCTCCTCCATTATCTCTCTCTTTTGGGCCTTTGAAAGCTGTTCCTGTTATAATTAATACCACTCATTTCAAACAAGCCAAAGTCAGCAAACTCTCTAAGCAAGTGCTTAAGTTCATTTTTATTCTTCACTTAATAAAGATTACAAAATATTGAATAAATTTTATGCAACATACTTCTATTTCTCATATTTAAATGTTGTTCTTATCTTTGCTTACTAGAAGCGTTTCAGGCTTGTATTGCAGAAGGACGTAAACTCATGATGGGGTGAATTCTATGTCTTACCAAAGCCAGTGGTAAAACTGTTGTCTTTCATGAGACTGGGGCTTCATCAGAGTATTTAGCTTAATTTCCAGCTGCTGTTTACATTTATGTGCATTTAAGACATTACACTGGTATAAGAATGTCCTATGAAACAATTCCATAGTAGTGCTCCACATTCCAAATCTTTTTTTTAAATGAAAACTTGATAAGAATCTACAATAATGACATAAAATAAAATGAAATGGAAAATTATAGATAAAAAGTAATATTAAAATATGGAAAAATGCTAAGATGTTTTATTAATTTCAAAACCCCATAAAGACCACAGCATAATTTTCAGCCAAAATATTTCTAAAACTGGCAACCCACAAGAACCCAGGAACACCCATGTGGAAACATGTTTTTAATTTTGGAGTAAATATTTTTTTCTCATATACAGAAGTGTTTTCTTTAAATAGTATAAGACAGTCTAAAATAGGGAGGAAGTTAGGCATTCTTGTTGTGCAATTAAAAATGAATTATACAGAGCTATAATATATATTTCTATGCTACATTTGAAAAGTTTAGAAAAATATTTCAGAAATTGCAAAGCATAAAGTGAGTCCTGTAGATCTCCTAAAGTAGGTTTATTTTCCAAGCGTTGTTCACCTGATCATTGTATGTTTGGGTAACTGTAGGTGTGAACCTACTGATTGTGGACCTTCAGACTCCATGAATATGAAATCACAGCAATAAAATGTACCGTCTTGTCAGTGTTCTGTGTCATGAGGAATATCATCAAGAGCAAAGCCTCAGAGCACTACTAAGGAGGTCTTGCTCAAGCTACAGAAGCATTTTTAGAAGAAGAGTAATTGTAATTATAAATTCTAAGCTGTTCCTAATCTGTGTTGCCCCACTGAATCTTTAGCAAAATCTCAGACTGGCTGTCAGTACTTTGTGTATATTATGTGGTTGATGAGGACAAAGTCATAAAGACCAGTTAAATTTTGTTTTCAGAAATGCATTGCAGCATCAGAACAATTAAAAGCTAGTGAGTAATAGTCTCTTCTCATCTTGTTCACTTCAAACACATAAAAGAACAACACCTATTTCACACATCCTTCCTGTCATTAACCTTTTGTACTCTGCATATCTTGGAATATGAAAAGCATGTCTCTTGTGTTCTCATAGCCAATGAAAACTGGCATTTTCCTTCCATGAAACAAGTACAGCAAATCAATTAATAATATTAATTATACCACCAAAGAACAATACCAATTGCTGAATCTTATTTTTCATCTTTCAAAATATCTGATTTCTATACCATGTTTTTCCTAGAGAGAAAAAAACAAAACAAAACAAAACAAAACTAAACTAAACTAAACTAAACTAAACTTCTATTTTGTATGTTCCCTCTGATCAGTTGCAAGAGGGACACATTGGCTTATAGGATATGAATGTTTGGTCACAAATTTGCCAACTATATGCCAGAAAAGGTTCAGACAAAGCCAACAGTAGTGATTAAGAGTAAGGAAAAATGTACATGAGGAATGGTTGAAAAGATTGCCTACATAGAAAATCATGTATATAAAGGCTGTAATAAAGCAAAAAAAGTAATGAGCAGTGTGAAGAAAGGCATACTGGGAGTTTCTTTTCTAGTATAAGAAAATAGCATATTGAACTGAAGTTAAAGTTGTCAGATTAAAAATCAATGAGATGTATTTTTGTATAGTACGTAATTATTCACCAGCACTGTAAGTCACAGAAAGTTCCAAGGACATGCAAAGATGGAAAACTCTTCATGTATTTACATATATATTTCAAGATTGTCCTGGATAGCATTTAACATAGTGATTTTGGAAGACGTTTCAAATTATTGGCTTAAAATCTCTAACTATAAACCACATCTATTTCACAAGGAAGGCTCTCTCACATTTACCTTCAGTAGAATTTTGCTGAGTATTTTTTGTCAGTAAATAAAACTGGGCAGTGATGAAGACAAAATAGGGGTCTAAACTCTCATTTGGTCTAATCCAGCATGGCTTTTTTTTTTTTTTTTTCCTCAACAGTTCCACGTTGTTGGGTTATGTGATAGAAAGCTGAAGGAGTGATGGGATGGGGGGGCAGGGGATAGGGCTGGACAACTCCAACTGTTTTCCTGGGTGGAGAACCAACTTACATTCGTATGTGGGGTGGGAGTGAGTGCCAGCACCCAGAGTGGGGACCATGGGTCACAGGGGCCCCTGCACAAATGGAGTGCACACATGTTGCATGGGTGAATGTATCAGTGTGCAATTGCTAGCCAGTATCAGGCCAGACAAATTGGTGGATGAAATAAGAGGCTTGGAAGCCTGATATTGGAGTTGCCACAAGTCAAAGCTGGGATACTGGATCTGAGAGTTGGGTAGAGGAGGGCCTAGGAGGTCTAAGCCAGCTGGAGAGACTGTGGGGCTTGGGGTCAGCTCCTGGTGAGTCCTTAGGTCTAGACCAGCTATCAGGAAGACCCATAGGTATGTGTGTGCTTGTGGGTGAGGCAACTGTGAAGCAGCCTTTCTACTGACCAGAGTGGGGCATGTGGAGCTGGGGCAGCTTTGCCTGTGTTGAGCTATGGGATTTGGCATCCACTAGCGGGTTCCACAAAGATTTCACAAGAGCAGGAGAAAATACAATATAAATATAGCTTTCTCCCATGGTTTTCTTGGACAAATTTATTAACACTGACAAGCAAGTAAAACATGTTGTTTGCCTCAATTATTGCATTCTGCTTTTACTGTCTTTTTTTTCTGCTACTAAATTTTCATATTCTTACACTGAATTTTGCTTTGGATGTTACTACTTTTTAACGTCTTTAGTTTCATAATACTTTACCAGCATGTAAAATACTATAGTTGTTTCTGAAGAGAAACCTGTATTTACCTTTTAATGTTGCTTTTATTTATGATCACTGTACCTGCCTCTGATATTCTGAATCTCTTCATGGCATAAATTAGCAATATAATTTTAAAAACTGAAAGCTGCTCTGGAGCCTTTCAGAGGAGATCACATTTACTTTACAGTTGCTTGTTAATTGCTTTAGTGCCTAAGGATGTACAACATATGTCCTGCAAAGAGACACCCATATGGTTGTACAGTGTATGTCCTGGCACTCTGTTGCCACAGACTAGAAAACAGACTTCTGTTTAAAATGCATGGCCCAGTGCATGATTGAAGGTGTGACATATAAAGGATTATAACTGACAACATTGAAGCCCTACACCTGTCACAGTGCTGTGTTAGGAGGATACGTTCTCTGCTCTGCTGAGAAGGGTAGAGGAGAGAAGATTGCCTTCAGTGAAGAAACAATTAAAAGATACATTATAATGTAGAGTACAGGAGAGAGTTGTTTCCCAACTGCCTGTTTTACTTCTATAAGCGTGACTCAACTATAGCTCAATTTGGATTTGAAGGTTATAAAGGTAAAGAATTAGTAGAGGAAAAAGTGTAGGGGTATTAACTGGCCACACAGAAGCAGATTTTGAAAGGTAATGAAGCTTTTAAGGCAGCAGAGTAGTGACTAAAGATATTTTGTTAAAGTATCAACAATTTAAGAGGCCTCAAAAACATTAAATAGTCTAGCTTTTAGGCTCTCTGTTTTCTGTTGAGTATTTTGGATGTATTTGATTATTCAGAAAAATGCAAGAGTATGCACAACCCTCAGAAACTCAGCAGTCATTGTAAATGATGTCTTAAACTAAAGCCAACCTACTCCAACAAAATCATTGTACTCTATGGCTCATATTATATTCCAGGTTCATCCTGCTTAGCTTTGCCTTTCTCATTGACATGCTTAAGTAATGAACGGATCTAAAGAAAGGATTAGTCTCACCTAACTTCAGCTATTTAAAGTATAATATTACTAGAGCCTAAGCTAGTCATCTAGGCTTTCACTACAACACTGCAGATAGATAAGAATCTCTAGAACATGAAACTTCCCACACATTGTAGAGATCTCTCTTAGGGTAGAAGGAATCACCCTCTAGAGATGCGCATCTCTTTTCAATGACTCTGACTAGGCACTTCTGTAAGGGATTTCTCTCATCTAAATTTAGACTGTCAATTTAAAATCCTGGTGTTTCTAAATAGTTAATAAAAAGTGAAAGACACCTCTCCAGAGTGAGTCATCCTATCTGAAACCTGAGTCATGCTCCAAGGGTGTCTTTCTCTCTTCATTGACTATAGAGAAAGTGTAGGAGTGTAGGAATACTCCTACGCTGGAATCATCTCTTAGTTCAGGTATTTCATTTAAATGCATAGGTTATATGAAATTAATTAAAGTTTACGTGTCATTTGACAGCATGCTGATTACTCTCCTAAAGTACCTCTTTCTCTTCCAGGTTATAGTGTCTTCCACACCACCATTCTTTCTTACATTTTGCTCGCAAAAAGAATGAGGGAACATGACAGAATGAATTTCTTCTGTTTAATTTTCTCTACTGCTGTAAATTTCCTGAGGTAGCTTATGTAACAAATTATCCTACCATGCTCCATTTGAATTGGGGCTGGATGGCTAAAAATCATGAACAATGTTACAATAGCTCAGGGTGTAATAGTGAAGCAAGCTATTTCCAAATTCTCATGTTCACCAGGAAAACTATATGTGTGTGTATATATATATTTGTATTGTCCTGATGGGTACAGTAATTTGCTAATTGAAGACTTGGAGAACAGTGGAATTAGAAAGGTTTCTTGTAAATGGTTATTTTAAAATTCCTTGTAGAAAACTGAATTGCTCCAAAACATTTTTATCTTCAGTGTCCAGAATTTTAAAAATAACAGTTCTAATAGACTTCAGAGAACTGTATCAGAACAGTCAAATCAAGCAAGAGGCATTTTAGACATCAGCAAATTCAGCCATCAAATGAATGTCTTCTTTTGCAGTTTGTCTACATAAATATTTCTTAGAACAAACACTCTTCAGCTTTATTCAAATGCTGCAAAATGCTTTTTTCTTTTTTTTCCTTTAAAAAATAATTTCATATGTAATGATAAGTTTTATAAATATTTTAATAGTCATATGTAGAATAATGTCATGGTCACTCTACTATGTAGGCATAAGAATTTTTCCTCCTTCAGAAATAACTCGGACAAAAGAATCCTTCCTACTGTATTGTTTATTGCTGTTACACAACACCTCTCTTTCAGTTTTCTCTGCTGCATATAAAAGAATCATTTCTATCCTCAGGAAGCCTCATTTGTTTCTAGGTACAGTCATTTACTGATGTAATACCTACTTTTGTTCTTATATTTTTTCCACTTCACATAATTTGTGAACCCTTTGCCAGATGGTATCACAAAAATCAGTTATTTAGCAGAAATTCATAGGAACAGGTACCAAGAACACCCTCTTGTAAATGCTCAGAGGAAGCTTCTCGTACAAGCAGATTATTCCATCACTGCATTACTGAATTTTTGCACCTCTCTCTGAGCCATATGGTAATACCTACTGCTAGACATAAGGTTTCTAGGAATCTCAACTAGCTCAGTAAGGATGCTAGAAGCACATGGGGTTCAGTATTTGTTGGTTCAACACTTAGCCAGTGCAAAGCAAACTATCCTTCTATCCTTCCTGCTGAAGAACTCGTTATCACCCAAGAACCTTTGCTGGGCATGGTGGGGAACCCTTATGCCTTCTCTTTATCCTAAGAGCCTCCTGCAGAAGGAATCAAAAGAATAGGCGGACACCTTAAAATGAGTGTTCCATTGGTATTTTTCTTCTCACAAATTACTTGATTTACAAATAGACCCTCTGTAACTTGTTTTCAGAACCAGTGCTGCTTTGATCCCTGCAATATCATGATTTCATTTTTAAAACCTCGGAATGATGATTTATGTTTTTAATAAAAACAAACAAAGAAACAAGCAAACAAAAACCACACATTTTTCAGTTCATCTGCTCCAAAAGTGCACTCTCCTGGCACTATTACAGACTAACATTTTTGAAAATGTTTTCTGTAAAGAGCAAAGCAGGTTTTCACAACTACTGGCCTGAAGGAAAACCAGTAGAAAACAAAACAAATATTACTCAGTCACTGAACTTTTTTTTAATGATTTCAAAAATGATTCAAAACCAATGAAATACAGATATGACAAAGTTTATATGTGACAATAATATGAGATCTATGCCAACTTATTATCTAAGTATATGCATTCAGAACGATTAAGTTTTACCTTGAGTGCCACTAACAGGTGGCCAGTTTACTTGAGAATAAATGTAATGTTATTTAGTTCAGGTCAGAGATTCGGTTTCAAAGCTGGTCTCATGCAGTTTTGAGCAGGGAAATTATGCATAAAAGTGACTTCAGTGCAAGAGAAACGTAGTAGGGGAACCTTTCTTCAGACAAAGTTGTTTTGACTGATTACAAATACATACACACATACAGGCATATATTGGTAGCTTAGAATTGGCTGGTTAAGTCATAAAGGTCAGTACAGAAATTTGTCACTCATAATATTTTCCATTCATTTAATTTCTTCTTTTTTTTTTTTTTCTTTTTATTCATACAGCCCAAGATGGTTTAGACTATCTATATGTTAATCACATTTCTCTATACACTTTATCTGTGTTGTTTACTATATTTGTGGTTGTACTGGGTCTGGCTGGAATGTTAACTTTCCCAGCAGCATTATTAATAGATTACAATCTACTACTTAAGTTAAAAAAAGATGCCCAGCTTAATTAGCTGCTAAACCTGACTGAAGAAAAGATCTAAAATTATTTATGGTGCTTTTAGAAATTTAAATTCTGTTGTATTCTAATATAAAAATATTTTATTGACAATGAGCATATTAAAATTGTTTAAGCCTTCACAATTTGTCTGGTATTTGCTTTTGCACAAAAAAGAATAACACTTGTTACTGTAGTTTTGAGCTCTATTCTTCTATGGAGCTGAAAGTTCTATACAGTATTCTTATTTTAGAGCACATTACAAGGAGGTAAGGGAAATAATCAGCTGCAACAACAAAATCTTAAATAATTGAGACGGAATTTTTAATTAAAAGCCTACCTTTTTGAAGTTAGATGCATTGTATTTAAAATCAGCATGCATATGTGAATAAAATCTGTTTGGAATGACTTATTAAACATCTAGTAGTGAATTTTTTAATTATTAGTAGCAAGATGTTGTTTTGATAGGAGAAGCAGTAAAGCATCAAGACATAAAGTTGAAGGTTTTACATTTGTGACTTTGAACAAGTTTCAGTTTATAAATATGCCTGGAATTAAGTAGACCAATATAAGCCAATGGAACTACTGCTCCTCCTTTAAATTATGCAGGTACTTAATCTCTGACTACAGTCTCCTAGGAATAAGTAATGTTTTGGTTGTGAAACAAAGCTAGATCCTTGCTTTATTTATATGTTGGGACATAGCCTCAAGTCATTCATAGTAACCCACATTTTGCTTTTGTGAAAAGACACTAAAGCCTTCTAATTTTTACTGTCTAGCTGCAATTGACACATTGTGTTTTAGTTTATAATTTCACAACTTTTTCAATAAAGATTTTATTTCCATTTTATGCTTTTTTTTTTTTTTTTTTTTCTTCTGGAAAATCAAATATAATTTTTAGCAAATTAACCTCAGATCATGGCCTTGCAAAATAAACCAAAAAGGAAAACATATTTTCCCATGTTCCACAAAGGACTGATTTCACAAAGTCACTGAAAGGCTGATTGTGAAATGTACCACTGGAGATTTATATCCATGGCCTCTAGTCCATCCACTGGCTGCCTCTAATCCCCAAACAAATTAAATTTCCTCTTTATAAAGAAATAAATTAATAATAAATAAATATATATATGTAATCAGTAGCTACATATATCTAAATCTAGGCTATAAACATCATACTGACTAGAGTTTTATTCTGATGCTATTTGCCTTTTCTTCTGAGATCCTCTGAAAAGTGGTCTACTGTTCCTTGGAGGACCTTGTAAGTGTAATGCATTGCAATGCATTTATACTGAAATATTGTCTGATCTGTAGTTTTCATTTTCTGTTTTATTCTAAAAGTCATAATCTTGCTCAGTTATAGCATTTAAGGTTTGTTGTTGTTGTTCTTTTTTATTATTATTATTTTCCTCATAGATAGAGGAGTTAAGAGATCTAAAAGTGCTGACAGCATATTCACAAGAATTAAATGAAACATGAAAATTACAAACCTACATTTTAACCAAACAAATCCTGTTGTACACTCAAGGAAAAAGTCATGTCCTCCAGATGTAAACATTTGTTCAAAAGTCAATGCCTTATGCTAACAGATTTATTGAAAATACATTGCTTTTCCTTGTAGTGTAAATAAGAGGTAGCCATATTACTTTTTCAGGAATTCTTATATTCCTAAAAGCTTAACTCAAGCTGGGGAACTTGAAGTCTCTTTCTGCCTGTTAATCTAACACCAGACTGCATATCAAAACAAAAGTTTCTGAGAAGAAAGAATCGGTATAAAGCCATTTTCATTCTTTATGGTCAAAACCTTTCCTTACTGATTAATATTACTCATGTCAATAAGCAGAAGTGGAAGATCTTTGTGAAACATAGAATTTTTGTTGTGATCATCAGCCAGAGAAATAAATAAAAAATTAGAAAGTATCATTGTGTTTATTCAATACAATTGCATGCCCATAAGTATGGTTAAGCATGGTTTGGACTGCATACAACTTTTACAGAGCATTGGTCCAGGGGACTTTATTGCAAATCTGAACTGATTACCAAAGAAAGATTTTGCCACACAGTAAACAGGTGACAAGTAAAAGAAAAAGATTTGGGGTTAGGCAAGCAGATGGTATACCATTCAGAGAATGTAATTTCATTAGAAAGGGAAAATTTCCCAAGTAATTTAGTAACAAGTGCTTGTTCCTGTAAACCTCTGAAGACATGAAATTAAAAATTAGCTCAGAATAAAAAAGATAAATTAGTAGAAAATCAAATGAAAACAATATATATATTAAAAAGTAAAAAATAAATAAAAATAAAAATAAAAATAAAAATAAAAATAAAAATAAAAATAAAAATAAAAATAAAAATAAAAATAAAAATAAAAATGAAAATAAAAAAGAGTTTTCCTGAAGTCAGGGGACTAACTCACTAACCCTACGGGAAAATAATAAAATAAATAAAAAAATTAATTTTATTTCTTTAGATCTAAAAGCCATGTTAAAGACTAAACATTCCTCTCATCATCTAACAGAAAGTTTATTGATAAATCACTGCAAAAATGTGGAAAAATCTCTTATGGTCTAGATAAAATTAGTTTACTCAATTCAAATGTGAACCCTGCTGCATGGAAAGAACAAGCAAAAAAGAAGTCAATCTAATGGAATTCCACTGCTTACATAGTATATAGAAATAACATATATATAAATATAAATCTGATAAAGTTGAAGCTACCAACATCTAGGCAAATGTCTAGGATGAATCAAACAATTTTGTATAAAACAATCAGACAAAAGTACCAGGAGCTATTATATTGTGAACTTGCAGCAAAGGCCAGTAATGGATAACATGACCAATTATCCAAAGTAGTAATCACTCCCATCTAAACATTCTGAAAGTACTTTATAATCACTTACATAACATACCACTCAAATACAAACCCTTTAAACAAAGGCCGATACAATACACCATTTGAGAAGAAAAGCTTGAAGTTAGTCCAAAAGTTTATTTTTAGAAATAGGCCAAAGAACAGATCCAGACATGCATTGAAATGTTATTGCACCTTGAAAGGAGAATTTAAAAAATCAGTTTATTATTCCCAATATGCAAATACATTGTTTTGAACTCATTTTAAGTACTTTTTAAGGGCAGAAGAATCAACACTACTGAGAAATGGAGCTTAATACTGTAATTGCTAAGTCCATTGTTGTACAAATGAGCAAACAGCTGAAGGTGGTCTTGTCTAAGTGTCAAGCCTTCACAGGTAATATTGATGGATGAAGAATCCAGTTTGGCTTTTCCAGCCTGCCACAATTTGCCCTGAGGTACCAATTAAATGAAATTCTTGTTTTTCATGAAAATTTAACCTATATTTCAGGGAAGTGGCAAGCTCTAATAAATATTAAACCACACAATGGCATTTTAAAATTCATAATATACATTTAAATCCTCCTGTGAAAAAGACCCTCAGACCAAATGTCCAACCATTCTCAAAGATGTAATTTAAGTTTACACAGAATAGAGCAGCAGTGAGTAACACAGATGCTCAAGCTGTTCATCCCAATGCTGTCTGAGCCCTAGAAAAAGCAGAGACAATTTAAGACATTACTCAAGCCAGGGAGTGAAGAAGGCTTTAAAAAATGAAAGGTTGTGATAGTAGAGGGAATGACTTAGTTATTAGCTGAAAAAGAAGACAATAAAATACCTTTGAAAATAAAATATCTTTGGCTAGAAAATCCCCTAATAGTCATGTGCCTACAGAAATGTAATTGAAATCCTCAAACGCGAACCATTAATAATGTATTCACAAATGTAATGCCTATGTCAAATAAAATAATATGTACATAGACTGTGAGCAGGCTACTTTAGAAACAGTAATGGTCCCATTTTTTTCAACATTTTCACTGGATGGTCACTCAGAATGAGTCCTACAAATGATTTTCATTTGGGACAGCACCTAACGTGAGAACTCTATAAGCCTCAATCCAGAGGTTGTCTGAGAAATCTGAGGACTGCACTTATGGAAACCTCTTGAAGTTCAAAAATATGTTCAAAGTCCTGTGTCTAGCCCTGAACAAACCCCTGATTCTGTGCATATGTATTGAGTTTACATGGCAAGAGTTTGGTAGCAGGGGGCTGCAGGGGTAGCCTCTGTGAGCATAGCCCAGCAGCTGCTCCATGTCAGACAAGAGCCACCTCCAGCCGGATCCAAAAGGGACCTGTTGCTGGCCAGAGCAAAGTCAGAGAGTAACACTGGGTGGGCCTCTGGGAGAGCAAACTGAAGAAACGGAAAAAAATCTGCTGCTCAACAGCAGTTGGGAGAGCAGAGTGAGGAAATGTGAGAGAACCAGCCCGTCAGACACCAAAGTTAGTGCAGCAGGAGGGCAGGAGGTGCTCCAGGCATGCAGCAGCAGTTCCCCTGCAGCCTGTGGGTCCCACAACAGAGCAGATCACTCTGCAGACTGATGCCCCCTGATGTGGCCTGAAGGAGGCCACAGTCCTTGTAGAGCCATGATGGGGCAGTCTGTTCCTGAAGGATGGACCCTCTGGTACAGACCCATATGGAAGCTGTCTGTGGGAAGCTCTTGAGTCCTTTTCCATTGTATTTTCTCCCCCTTGTCCTTTCTGAAGGGGAAGTGAGAAAGCTGTTGTGGTGGAGTTTAGCTGTCCATCAGGATGAAACCACCACAACAGCATGTTTGAGAAGTGACTAGATGAAAAGCAACTTGCTCAAAAAGACTTGGGGGATTAAGATTGCCTCCACGTTGAAGATCATAAGATAAGGCTCTCATTGCAAATGAGGCAAATGACATAGCGGGCTATATTAAGAGGTGCATGGCCAATGGATTGAGGAAAGTTATAGTCCAGACTTGGCACTGGTAAAGCTCCATCTGGAAAAATGAGCCTAGTGTGCCCCCAGTCCTTTGCTCCAGAGCATGTCAGGAAACTGGAGAGCTCCTGCAGAGGGCCACAAAGATTGTTAGAGACTTAGACCGCATAGGCAAATTTGTGGAGCTGCTGGGGAAGCTGGACTTAGCCTAGCGAAGGAGGTGTGGGTGACCTAGTATCTGTCTAGAACTACTTATAAGACAGTTATTAACATGAGGGAACCAAATTCATTATAGTAATGTGTAACAATGTTTGTTATAACAATGGGAAAAATTCACATATCGAACCTTGGAAATTCAGATGAGGTATTAGGAAAAAATTATTTTCTTTAGTACAGCTTCAGAAAGACATCTGGGGCATATTCTTGATTTGAAAATGGGAAAGGGTTACAAAATAAGGCTGAAAGGAAGAAAATACAAACCATACCCGAAATTAGTATTTTCTTCAAGTTATAATTTACTGTTTCGAAGCTCCGCTTAAATATATTTAACCTTCAGGTTAAAAGCTCTGTCCCAGAGATATCCTTCAAATTACTTAGAAGCTCACAATCCTTATTAATATATTTTTTTATTTAAGTAGTTTTCAGATCTTTTCCGATGAAGTTTTTGTTGTTGTTGCTTGCTTGTTTTGGTCTTAGCCTTAGTTTTCAGAGGAGTTGCTTGCCTATAGTCAAGTTAGGTTCTGACCTCAGGCTTAGAGCTGCTCACCAGTATGTACTCTCTCTTTCTGACACAGCTGTTCAGGGATTCAAGTTAAGCAGTGCTTTCAGAAGAGAATATCTAAACCTTTCTCTTACAAAAATATACAAAAATCTGTAAAGCTGGACTTAATATGAACATAGCTTGCACATTGAACTTAGCATAGAGAAAATGCTATGTAAGACAAAGTAGAAACAAAAGGATTTGTACCCAAGTTTCCCATACTTACTCTATCCTTTTCAGAAGATATATCATTCTAGAAACCTTTTCATTGGTTTCCAAGTTGTAACAAATTACAGAGTCCTCTCTGGGCTCCTAGAAGAAGTTTTTATATTCAGTTTGTGAATATATACTCCCCACTCTTTCATTTTGCCAGCTTGCATGACACTAGGCTTTGCAAATTTCTGTACTCCATAATAATATTCTATGCTCATTAGCTCTCAACAGAGGATTAATCCCAGTCTTCCGTTCAGGGGGTTCTATACTCCATTCTATCCTCCAGAGTGTTATAGAGTACAACATCCAAAAAATTCAACAGGCAACTTTCTTATTTGCTTCACAGGTGCTGTCTTTAAACATATCAGATTTTACAAGCAGAATGAGTATCATCCATCACAATATCTGAAAAATTAAGTCAGATCTGTCAGTCAAAAATTCAGAAAGCTTATATATAAATAATGCAAAGGGTCTTGCCTATTATTCATGCATACTTAAGCAAATGAGTGTACCTAGACGCTCACAGGTGTGTACGTCACAAACCAGTATGGATAGTTTATCTGGATTGCAGATTAATGTCTCCATATGTACAGAAATTGCTCTGAAAGGACTAACTCCATGCAAAACCTTGCCATATCCATTGAGGCTTATTAGCTCAACTACAAGACTGTGCAAATAACCAGAGCTATCTCAGATACTCTTCACTGGATGTTGAGTTTGAGATTGAGGTCAAACACACTGAAGCATTGCCATTAACTCCACAAACTGATGTCCCAGTTGAGTTCAATACCTGATTACCAAAAGAACACTCCTCTTCCCCATCTGTTTCTGGGCTCTAGTTTAAGCTACTCAGCAGTGACTAACAGCTGAAAGGCAGTTAGGAACAGATGCAACTTTCTGACCATTAAAATTCATGATAAAAACAAGCCAACCCAATGCACCAAGGTCTGGCTCTATGTCCAATGAGTACTTCAAGATTACTGTTTGAGGTAAAATAAGGAAAAACATAGCACGCTCTGAATCAGGCTTAATGTGTGATATAGCACTGTATACAGATTTAAGGAGCCAGGTCTAGTCTGATGAGTCTAACATTGAGACAGAGCTAATATGCTGAATATATTAAACCAGTTAAGAAGTTTGGGAACATAATGAACGTGTATGTTGCAACACATTCATTCTTGTCTCTCTAGTTGTAACAAAGCTATAATCAGATTATAAACAGTTCCAGAGACTGAATTTATTTGGTTTCTTGGGGGAATTACTGGATTTCCTGTGTTATAAGCTGTATCTAAATCTAAGAGTGCTATCGTTTTCATGAGAAAAATAAGAATTCTTCAGCATATTATAATGGTTAGTATGTATTATTCTACTGGATCTACCTGTTTTAGTGTTGAAGATCATAGCCTTAAGCCACATCTGTCATTTGGATAAATATAGCCACTTGAGCTGCTACTGTAAAATATTATTTCTGTTATCATTTGATGATACTATTATACAAACACTTCTGTAGAATGTCTTATTCTACAGTTTTCCTTCCTAAATATTAGCTTGTCTTTCAAGAGAAAACTAAAAGTCTACTAAACCAGAGTAGTTTACCAGAAAGAAAGAAAAAAGAAAAAAGAAAACACATATTTTAGCAACATGAGTTTGATACAGACCATCATATTTCACAATATTATAGTAAAAGATTGATGCCTCCAGGTATGTGTAATTTGAGTCATGGTGGACTAATTTTGTCAATGTTTGATAAAAGTTTCTTTGATCTACTTTCTGACAGGTCCACAGATTTGGACCAGCTGCATTTTAATGGTGTTTTTATGGATGCTTCTCCCATTGCTTCTTTTCATTCAAGAGCTTTGTGCCACCAGTAATCGAGTCTACATATACAGAGCAAACTTTCAACTATGAAATTAGGTTTTGCTTGCATATTTGCACTCCTTTTTAAACATGTCTTTACTATTTGAATTTAGAAAGATCAATGACATCTTACAAAGCAATCCTGAAGAAAAAATAAATACGAAGTAATTATTCTCCCTCAGAGGAGATGAGCTCAGAGTCCTTCAAATCCTTTTTTTCCTTAATTGTGTTGTTAATGGGACTTTGCCATGTAATGGAATGAATAAGGATGAAAGGATTCTGAAAAAGTTTGAAATGATTAGTTGGTGTAAGATGCTCAAACTTTGTGTGTGCTGGCAAGCTGCATAGACACTACATATGCTTCATTATTGCTAATACTGAATGAGAAAGCTTCATATAAAGCTTTCGCATAGCTTTCACATAAAGCACAAGAATACCATGGATCCACGTCTTTAATGCATGAAGTTAATATTCAAGAAATTAGAAAGATGAACAACTTTGTACATATTAAGCTACATTTTGTTTTACTGTGTTGTTGTGTATTTATTAAAAAAAAATAAATGTTTGAAAAAGAACCTTACTTCCTTGAAGGGTTATGAAATACATAGATTGCACAGTTAGTAAAAAGTGATAAGACAATTCTTACCTTGTACAATAAAGACTCTAGGTGAAGGAGAAGAAACAAGAACCAGCCTTTTCTTCTTGTGTTTCAGATTCTTTGATCCAAGTGGTGAAAAGCTGTAAATTAGAGAAGAAAAAAACAATACTGACATTTAGGAAACAGCACTTTTTCACGGCATCATTTTTTCCTGAGGTCTCCACAGATTTTTTATTTGCACTGAATGTCTAGAACATGACACACTATTGCTACTGCCAAGGCCACATTAGGCCATTCACATTCACAGATCAGCATCCTTTAGCGGCATACCTGGCCATACATATAGCAAAATAATTGTTTATTATGGACCCAGTCCAGCTCTGACTTAAATAACTGGAAAGACTCATGTGTACTTCAGTAAAAGCTGGTTCTGACCCTTTGTGAACACTAAGATTTATTACATCTTTAACATTTCATTTCCTCAATTTTAAGCACTTGGGTTTTGTAAATGATGTGCTGGATAAATACACTGCTGTCGGTTAGCAGGCTTAACTGGTGTGTGAAAAGATGTCTTTTACTTTCAGATAAACTGAGGCACAGGGGAATTAAAGCCAGTTCCTCAACTGGCATAAATTTGCATAGCTCCATGAATTTCAACTGTCCTTCCAGTATTTGATACATCTACAAATGGAATTTGAGAAGGAACTTTATGTGAAGAGGATGTGTGTTCAGGCTGAATGTTAGGAAAATTATTACCGAGAGGGTGGTCAGGCACTAGGACAGGCTTCCCAGGGAAGTGGTTACAGCACCGTGCCTGTCAGAGTTCAAGAAACATTTGGACAATGCTCTCAGACAAATGACTTGATTTTTGGGTGGTCCCATGTTTAGGATTTGGACTTGATGATCCTTGTGGGTCCGTTTCAAATCAGGACAGGGTTTTCAGCAACCTGGTTTGGTGGGAGGTGTCCCTGCTCATGGCAGAGGGGTTGGAACTGGGTGATCTTTAAGGTCCCTTCCAAACCAAACCATTCTATGATTCCATAAAAACATTCTAATTAAATGTTAGGGCATTATTGAAGTACTTTCTGTGAAAGATCTCACAGAGAGACAAGTACTTTCTGTGTTGTTTTTTGCTTCATTACAGAGAGACATCGTTCTGTTCTATTCTATTCTATTCTATTCTATTCTATTCTATTCTATTCTATTCTATTCTATTCTATTCTATTCTATTCTATTCTATTCTATTCTATTCTAATTCCATTCCATCCTATCCTATCCTATCCTATCCTATCCTATCCTATCCTACAGCAGCAGCAACAACAAAAGAAGTCATGTAATCACTTTTACTCTAAACTTTAAAAACTAAAGTTTTTTAAAATGTTGAAGAAAATCATATATAAAATGTCATTATCAATTCTGGAAAAAAAAAAATCTGAAAAAAGTTTTCAGCGTAGTAGTTTCATTGGCTTTTTGAGTTATAGGTCATTAAGAAGACACAAAGCATTTGCTTTATTGCATTTTTTTTCTATAAAAGCTGATTTTAAAAGAAAAGTAGATGTTACATGCTGCTGTTTCTCAGTCTTGATGAGGACCCCTTATTACTAGAAATAATTTGAAAAAAGAACACGGACTTGAGTAATCTAACACAGTGATTTCCTTCTTCCATTATTCTTCAAAGGAATTTTTTCATCACCTGCCTTTCTTGCTAGCTTCACAACAGAAAAGAAATAAAGAAGCCAATCTGACCTTTCATGCAGTATTATAAAGTTACTGGTTTAGCTCAGTCATTGAACCAGCACAACATCGTTACAAAATCAGACAATATTAAAGCACTTTTTTTAGGTATAAACTGTTTGAATAATGTTAACACAGAACTGGTGATCTGGTGGTCAGATAAATGTCTTTTATTATTTTTTTTATGTTTGTTTGTTGTTTTTTGTTTGTTTTTTTTTTTGTTTTTGTTTTGTTTTGTTTTGTTTTTCCAAGTGTGATGCCTATACTGTTTGGGTATAATTAAATTAAATTAAACTAACTATATGTTCTTAAAAATACTTAGGCTGTAATTTTTTACTTCATTGCAATTACTTAGCACAAGTCATTTGCAAGAATTGGCCAACATTGTGTGCACATTTCAGAATCTAGGATCAGAAACTTTCCATTTAAAACAGTTCTTTCTGTACTTTGTTCTCTCCCTCCTTTCTTAGAGACAGGTTAATCAATACAGAACCATGACTAATAATAATTAAAATGGGTAAAATTAAGGGCTTTTGTCTGCTTCTCCAGAAGCTGCAGAAGTTTCTCCACCAACTTCAACAGAGGCAGGGACAGATACTGGGATTGCTACATACATCAGTTTAATTTTTCATAAGGACACATGCAATGCTTATTGATTTGAGATGAAGTCTGCCAAACTCTTCTCAAGTCATTGGGCAGAAAGTTATCAAAATAATTCTATATGACTTTTCACCCAAAGTTTTGTTACCTGTACAGTTTGATACAGCAAAGTGAGGCTCTACACTCAGCTTGGTATTATTTCTCTTTTTATCTTGAAGTAATGTGGAGTATTTTGAAAATGAGCAAATCAATTTTAAAGCTGCAGGGGATGCTCTAGACAGTGGAGAGAAAATCTAGGCAATTTTGGTGTAAACAGAAATGGAGGAGAAAATAGGAACTTATGCAGCTCTTTCACATGATTAGCACAGCCATCTGTTTCACTTACCCACGTAATTGTCAACTAATCAATTGTTAATTGTAAATGTCCAGTTGCTTAACAGCATTTTACCTGCTATTGCAATTCATTATCCCAAACACTCTACAGATCTTCAATATCTGAATTATTCATTTCCAGGAGAGAAGAATGAGAGAAACATGGCAAAGGGAAACAAAGAATGGAGTCACAGGGAAAAGGGGAGGAGTGTAAGGAATCCAGATGTGTATAAGATGTGTGAGGATAAATAAAGGACAATGGCTTAGGCATTAGTATGATGCATTCATTGATGGAATAAGGATCTGAGAGAAAAAGTGACAGATGGAAACTGGCAGAGAGAAGGACATCTAATAGAAGGAAAACAAGCTTCTAGCAAGGATAGGCAAAAAAAAAAAAAAAAAAAAAAAAAAAAAAAAAGAGCTGAGGAATTAGTAAAAGTGAAATTGGGAGCCCTGGCACACAGGGAAAAGATCGAGAAAATGCAATAATTTCGTTGGTGCTGGCCAGAGTGCCAATACAATTATCACAACAACTTCAATAGTTATTTCTTCAGAATCCTAATTCATTGAATTGGTTTCTCAGTCTATTTAGTAGATAGTATAGTTTACTAGATAGTATAACATACATGACATAACAATATATTTCACTGGTATTATAAGTAAAATGACCTTTGTGCCCACATCAAATATGTTCTAGATAGATGCCATTTTTTCACCAATCTGTTATAAAGAGCTTCTGAAATCTGTTAAAAGATTTATATATATATATATTTTTCACTTCTAAAGACAGAAGAAAATAGAAGTGGAAATAATAAAAAAGGAATTTAATCTCTACTTCAATATTGCATGATTATATTTGGAAATAAAGCTTAGAAGAGAATGATGCTTCCATTATTATCTGATAGAACACATTTGTGTATTTCAAGGATTTTCATTTTCTTTATCCTACCTCTTTTCTCTCATGAGTTTGCTTGCAATTATAGCAGCATGGACAAAACAAAGAGAAAGTAAAGGGTAAATACTTGTTAAGTTTATCAGAAAGATGCTGGATGACTACCTAAAAGAAAGATGGAAGCCCATAAAGAAAGGGCTATTTTATACATATATTGGAAGAAGACAAACTGATTCAACTGTTTGAATACAAAGAAAAACTTAATCAAATGCTAGTAAGAGAGCAATGAAAACTAATCTCATTTTATTATCTCTTTATCAAATATTTTTAAATTTTCTTCAATTTAGAGATAGCCCATGAACTACTCTTTGATGCATAATTTATTTGTACTTATTTGTATAGACAGTATGCTACAGATCTAATTCCATGGTGCAGGGAATGAAATAGTTGTATAATCTAGACAGTCCTTTCATTGGCCAGTTTAAGCCTAAAACAAGAGATAGTAAACTCAACAAACTGTCAGAAAATTGTAATATGGTGACATTCATATGATACGAAAAAGCCCTACCATGAAAGATACCTAGCATTTGTTGAAACAGAAGTAGTTGTTTCTGTATACCATTTCATATAAGATACATAAATTGAAGGTATGAATATAGGTATCTTTATATAATTTATTAAATTTACTAAACTTCTTGGTCTTAATCACCTTTTTGAATTAGAATTATCTGAATGTCTTACATAACCATGGCTGACTTCTAAAAAACCTGCATCAGAGATAAAGTATCTATGCAAGAATTCAGTTTCCATGCCTCAGGTGAAGTATATTCTGGTTTCATATAAGTACAGTATGAAATTAGTCTTTTCTGAACAATGTTGGACATGGCAAACACCTTGCTTTATCTTAGTTTTCACGTGTGATATATTGCACTTAATTTTGTAAAATGATATGTGATTTCTTGAAGCTTATTTTGGTTTAGGAACAGAGAATTCATATTTAAAATTTTGTTTGGAGATAAAATGGCTAAGTAAATTTTGCCTCCTGCTCCCATTCTACTTTTCTAGAATTTTTGACAAGCTATTGTCAAGACTAGAAAATATGAGTGTATATTTCTCAACAGCTCTCTTACTTCTAGAAACATGCACATAAATACACAAAATTAAAGAACTGTGAGTTTTTAAAGTTGTACAATACATGAAAGTAATTCTTGCAAGACTTAAACCCCAACAATAAACAGAAAATCTTTATGATGTTCATTACTAAAGTGACCTTATGGTGGCACTAAAATGTGTCAGAGAATCTTTCTTTTCTGAAACTAGTATCTTTCCACAGATCATTCTTCTGAGCATTTCTACATTAACAGTAGACATGAGACAACTAAACACTGTCAGGCTTTAAATACAAAGAGCTATGGGAGGTGTTAATAAGATTTGCATTACAGAATGTTTTTCATTGCCCTTTATGTTGAAGGCAGGTTTTAAAAGGATTTTATCTCTAAAATCATTAAAAGAAAGGAAGATATCCATGTATCAATGTAAATATCAGTGTAAAAGGAGATCTTACACAAGGAAGAAAAGATGCGAAGGTATTTCTGAACCAGTGGTTCTCCTACACATCATTTACTGAGATCTCAAGTGAATCTTCTACACAACATTCACTGAGAGCACAAGGGCGAATGGCTTTAAACTAGAGGGGAGATTTAGATTAGAAATTAGGAGGAAATTCTTTACTTGGAGGTTGGTGAAGCCCTGGCACAGGTTACCCAGAGAAACTGTGGATGCCCCATCCCTGGAGGTTTTCAAGGCCAGGTTGGACGAGGTCCTGGGCAACCTGGTTTAGTGGGAGGTGTCCCTGTCCATGGCAGGGGGGGTTGGTACTAGATGATCTTTAAGGTTCCTTCCAATCCAAGTCATTCTATGATTCCGTGATCTTCAGCAGACATGAACTGCCATCCCATGAGCTTGAAGACTTTACAACAAGGTTACCATCCCTCAGTCAGGTCAGTCTCTTGTCTCTCTTGGATTCACAATTTCAGGGACAGGGACAGAAATTGCTGTGAGTTACTTTTGCCTTCCTGGATTTCAGGGGTCCTTGAAACAACCTCCCCAGTCTACATCAGAGCAGTCAGTTATGTTGATTTTTAACAGTCTCTGAGGCACTATTTTGTCATCTGAAGTCAATGTAACAAAGCAATCTGACCACATAATCTTATATACAGACATTCCTCTTTTAGATATGTATATGTAGCAAGAGATTATATTGGGGCCATTTGCCTTGACTACATTAATAACCTACTCAATGAGAAGTACTCCATAAAAACAATTGTAATTATGTATAAGAGACCATTAACATTCATTCCTCCATAATCTATTAGTAAGCTGCTGTGATTACTCCATAATTAGCTCTTGATTTTGTTGCTATGTCTGTATCTCATTTTTTTCTTTCTCTAGCTTCACTTATACCAATAACTTTGCTAGATGTTTATTAAAAAGTTTTAAGTGCTGCATAGATAATAAATAGATTAATGTCTACCATTATAAATGTGAATGCTTTTATATTCATCAAACTTTAGGAGCTCTCCAGACGAACTGAGAAGAGCTTTTATTATTATTATTATTACTATTACTATTACTATTACTATTATTATTATTATTATTATTATTATTATTATTATTATTATTATTATTATTATTATTATTATTATTATTATTATTATTATTATTTCAGGATAACTGTGATGATGCAAGGACTGCCTTCTAAATATAAAATGTCAGAAAAAGAAAATAAGCTTGGCCTAATCCTTGGCCTACCGCTTGAGAGTTATGTATTTATCTTTGATCAATGAAGCAACAAAATCAACAAAGCAGATGCAGAAGCCACTGCTATGGTTACAGCTAGAATGTTGCATTTTGTACAAGTTCAGTGTGAAATGGCAACCCTAGGGTTAAAAAAAAAAAACAAAAACAAAAACAAAAGCATTTCCCTTCTATTTTGTAGAAGTATGATCTGTTATTTTCTCATTAGAAATACTGAAAGTCATTTAGCAAGACCAGTGAAACAGACAAGTCCGTGTGTATTAAATATGGATATTATAATGAGATTAGATCAATGGCAAAGTGTTTTTGTTTGTTTGTTTGTTTGTTTGTTTTTACAAATTAGGTGAAAACACAAGAGAATCTGGCTCTCTGAAGGTGTAATACATAACTAGAACTTATGTCTCCAAAATGAGTGAATCAAGTTAAATTCATTAGACCAAATTTAGCCACAATGTCTGGCCTGATCTTCAAAGGACCCATCTCCGTACCTTCTACTGACTTCTGACTGATATTGAAAAATCAAGTCATTTGTTTAAGAGCATGTATATTAATATTGGCAACTAAAATGATAAAGGAAAAATGAGGAGGTTTATAAGGAAAATATGAGAAGGAAAGGTTAAAGGATAAGTTTATGAGGTGGGCTGATAACAATGTAAAAATATTTCATGGGGAAAACAAATCAGAGTGTTCTTTATCAGAAAAATGCATAACAAAATACTATGGCTAATAATTTAAAACAGACAGGTTTATACTAGAAAAAAAAATTAATAGTAGTGACAGTAATTAACAGTTGGAACAGTTTATGTATGTGCATCTCAGACACACATTTAAAACAAAAAAAATTGAATCTTTTCCTTCTAAAAAACATACAGTTAAAACAGTAATTAATTAAAAATAAATAAATAAACAAATCTTCCAGCTCTTGTCAAGCATTCAAGTTGATACCAGACTGGGTAAAAACAAAGTTATTTTCTAGCTTTGGAATCTGTGACAAAAGTTGGACTCTGATTTTTCTTTATACAAAACCTTCTCTACCCCTTTTCCAAATTAAAATATTTAGGAAGAAATAAATTGATGTAAGTAGTCTGCAAAGTTGTATTTTTACATTGTCTTCATTACTGTTTAAATGTTATTTTCAGGTCAAACATTATACAAATTCCGAAAGTATACATATATATTAAAAGGTAATTAAAATGAGAGTAAGTCAGAGAGGATAAAAATGACAAAATGGCTGGGATTATGCCAAACCTATGGCACTGGTAGTGTGAACCTCTTTCTATAAATTGAATATTTTGATTATAGTTTTCAGGGAGGGAAAAGAAGATGAATGGTAAAGAAGTGATCAGAACTGAAGTGAAAGAGGAAAACATTAAGAAAACGAGCAAGGTTTGGGAATGTCATATGAAACTGAGAAAAGCAGAGAGAGAAGGTGGTCTGTGATGATAATAGAGGGCTAGTCACCAGTGGAAACAGAGATTCATAAAAAATGTCAAGTGATTAGTAAAAAATACAAGAGATGGATTCTGCTGACGAGATTAAGAGACTACAGGCACTTATTGTCTTCTGTTTTCCTCTGTAAGGAGACAACATCAAGCTAATGGCCAGCTACTAAGCAAGAGGCAGTAGTGTCAATACTTGAAAGTTTAAATTGCCAGTGTCATCCTTTGCGCATTTTCAAAATTTGAGTGCCTCAGTATTCTTTCAGCAAATATTTCCTCCATCTGGTTGCCATACATGCCATTTCAATCCCATATGATATTAATTTCAAACCCAGGCATTGGAGTAAGCTTTTCTGTTAACTTCATAGCCTGACTGAGCATGGTGTCTGAGTATAAAACCCAAGGGCCGCTCCTCGTTACTTCCTCTGGCATGTCAGCCACCAAGACCCTCCCCTCATTGCAGGCATCTCCATCCAAGTATGTACATCATCAGCATGTAAACATCTCCTCCAGTCATCTCCAACATAAAACAGACCTCACACAAATTTGGTGTGGAATTGACTTCCATTGCTTGTTTTGTTCCTGTAGGTTGATTCCTTGGATCGAAACCCTTCAGCTTGGTCTAAACCCTCCACTATATCTATATTACCTGTAATGAAGCTCACCTCCTTTACAGTATCATTATGGCTTTTGATGTGTTTTCTTAGTTAGGGCAACTAATTAACTAACTAGTTAATTTATCACTGTAAGTTTTTGGGCACTATAACATATTTTCATAGCAAATAGTAGATTGAACATTATATTTTATTGTTTTTTCAAGAATATGTTAAAACTTTTTTCTCTTCCTCTTCCTTTCTTTTTCTTTCTTTTTCTTTTTCTTTTTCTTTTTCTTTTTCTTTTTCTTTTTCTTTTTCTTTTTCTTTTTCTTTTTCTTTTTCTTTCTCTTTCTCTTTCTCTTTCTCTTTCTCTTTCTCTTTCTTTTTCTTTTTCTTTTTCTCTTTCTCTTTCTCTTTCTCTTTCTCTTTCTCTTTCTCTTTCTCTTTCTCTTTCTCTTTCTCTTTCTCTTTCTCTTTTTCTCTTTCTCTTTCTCTTTCTTTTTCCTTTTCCTTTTCTTTTTCTTTTTCTTTTTCTTTTTCTTTTTCTTTTTCTTTTTCTTTTTCTTTTTCTTTTTCTTTTTCTTTTTCTTTTTCTTTTTCTTTTTCTTTTTCTTTTTCTTTTTCTTTTTCTTTTTCTTTTTCTTTTTCTTTTTCTTTTTCTTTTTCTCTTTCTCTTTCTTTTTCTTTTTCTTTTTCTTTTTCTCTTTCTTTTTCTTTTTCTTTTTCTTTTTCTTTTCTCTCTCTCTCTTTTTTTTTTTTTGTTTTTGTTTTTGGTGCATGTGATGTAACTATAACCCCTCTGCCTTTCTTTTAAAGAATGTGAAACACTTTTAATCCCCTTTTGACACACAACACTACACTTATCCATTATTCTTTCTAGTGCTGAAAAATCTGCATATTTATGAAAAATGGATCAATGATTAAGATCAAAGCATCTTTCTATGGATCATAGGACACTCTTCTATTAGACTAATTAAATTAAATAATGTCAAAATATTTTTAAAATAGCTCTTGCCAAAAGCAAATAAGCATGCCTCTGGTATTGACTTTGATATACAAATATATCCTAAGGGCACACTGTTATCAGCTGGTATAGAATATTTCTCATATGTAAATAGGTGGACTTATGCTCTAGCACCTAAAAAGTAATGAAAATGCATGAAAAAGTAATTGATATAGCCAGAAGATAATTGAAGAAAAAAGTTACAAGTGCATTACACTGTCATTCTAAGGGTCTTGGGGATTGATATGAGCTCAGTATGAATTCAAGGGCTGAATATTTTGTGTGATGTCAACACAAATGCATCAGAAAAATCAATCTGTTTTTCAATAAGGAAATACAAAGCTATTTAATATATATAAAGAAAATAACACACGAAATGCATGGGAAATTTTTCTGCAGGGCAGGCCTGGGACAGGTGAGATTTCCGATGTGGAATGAGAATCCATAAAAGAAGGAAGTCATAAAGTTCCTCTTTCTACTTCATGTTCATATGGTATGTAATTAGGCAGCATTCTGTAGGCAGACAAATACCAGATCTATGGCTGAGCTAATGAATACTCACATTCTTTAAGTCATTTAAATACAACTATTGGGACCCTTACTGAATCATTTTTAAGAAAAAGGATCCCAAAGTCCTTATATCTACTTTCAGGTAGTCCTCTGTCAGCAACATCTATCCTGTCAGGACTGCATAATGTATATATTTGAACTGTTCAAATTTAATACTTCCTAGCTGTCTTGAAAAACAAAGGCTAAACTAGTGCTTGAAGTCTCACATCTGAAATACCTGGAAGTACTCCATCTGATTTCAGGAGAATTTGGCCTGGACTACAAGGGAGGCTGTACCTACATGGTGCTGTGAGATCACTCTTGGCCTCTTGGCACCTCTTTACTATTGTTTCCCCATCCACGCTGTCAAGCTACAATATTTCATTCTTCCCAATGATTAGGAAAGATTTTCAAGGAAAGGAAGAAGGGAAGAAACCCTAAAGGCACCCAATCCTGGAGGAGCCCTTGGTGACACAAGTGAACAATACAAATATTACATTTCACAGTGCCTGCTCTCTGATGTGCCTGGAATTTACCAGAGCTTCTGTTACAGGATCCCAGCACAGCCTCCACCTCCATTTCCTGTCACCATCACCTCCATTTCCGGTCACCATCTTACCTTCATAACCCAGGAACCTCTTCAGAAACTCTATAACGTCAACAATGCACTAATTCTTACATGTCCACCCCTCATTCCTCCAGGAATGAGTACCTCCAGGTTTTATATTACCACTGCAATGACAAGTGGAGAATAGCCTAGAAGGATTGGCATAGCCACTAGATCTGTCCTCCTTTTAGCTCAGCATGCTCTGCTGTTCAGGGCATGCTTCTCAGGACCCTTACTCCAAATTCATAAAAAGCTCCAGCAGAGTTGTCACATGAACAAAATCTGTTTAGCAACTACTTGTCTAAGATGAAAGCAGTCAACCACAGTATGTCTTTCTGCCCAATGTTATTAGCAGCTTTTGTCATGTTTGACTCTAACCTCTTGCATAAATGATAACAGTTGTTACCTACCTGACCTTGCTCCCTGCTCCCACTTGTTTACATGGATGAGCCCTGTCACCAGGATCACTTTGAACAAGGTAACAGCTCTGCTTTATCCAGCATCCAAAGGCATAGAGGAACACTGATAAAGGAGAGGACTAATAAATAATTCATTGACATTGATTTAGAGGGTCCCTCTGCTGCCACACATTTTCAGTCCATCCTAACAGGCTTTACTACTTCATAGTTTTTCATTCAGTTTGAAATGGGGTGACCGTGAAAGAAGCAAGATGGTCTTCACAGTTACACGCAGCGTTGAGAGCTTTGCTGTTCCCAACTGGCCTGGTCTGTGACTTACGTTAGAAACATAGTTCAAAGCAATATCAGTCATCATAACTTGGTATAGTTATTTTTTTCCAGACTAGACAAGACACTTGTTTCACAGAATCACTGACTCATGGAATGGTTGCAGTTGGAAAGCACCTCTGGGATCTTGCTTAAGCCCTCTGCTCAAGCAGGACCACTTTGAACAGGTAACCTAGGACATTAATATCTTTCTGGTTCAACAAGCTTCTGACTGAATCACATCTCTCTCACTGTTTCTGGCTTCTCTGCAGGCCTAGCCTGATTTCAGCCATTTTTGTCAGTTCACTCATGTTCCATTACTAATCCTAGAAAAGTAGACTTCTCAGAGACTAAGTCTGAGCTGTCAGAAACCTTCTGGGAAGCTGGCCAAGATGCAGTTTGATAAGCTTGGTACTGACTTTACATTGGGAATGACTTTGTACTTATAGTCACAGTTGTATGACAATGTTTGGTATCCCTGTCAGAAGTGTATTTACTGAGCCTAATGAAACATTTATTCACCTCTGGAGTGGTTTACTAATAATATCCCCAAGCAGCAGGTAAGCCTACCTGGAAGTTTATCTTTGCCACAGGCACTCTGTCATCCTTTCAGAGATTAGCCAGGTAGAAAGGGAAAGCATCTCTAGCAGAAGTTCCACAAATGTATTTGTCACTGCATCACTCATGGTGAGCTAGGTCACATTTCATCTTAGGCAGCTTTTGAATTAGCACATTGTCTCAGCAACACATTTCCAAGCCAAATGGGTCAAAAAATCCCCCAGAAATAGCATCACATAAAATACTGTCTTATTTCCTGGGAGTTTGCTGGGGTTAGTTCCAGGTATAATCTGTCTCACAACTAAGGTCTTTTCACTTTTATTTTTTCCCACCCCTTTCTTTCCCTGTACAATTTGGTTTGTTGGGAAAAATACATATTGCTGACTACAAGCCAGCAATTCTATCTCCTGAAAGTCCTTTACCTTACCACATTTGTCTAGTCATCATGGTCAGAATGTTCTTAATATAGGAGAACCAAAAAAAAATCATTTATTTGTTCTTGGCAGTTAAAATGAAATAAAGACAATATTGCTTCAGATGGCTTTCAGAAAAGTTCAGAGAATAAAATGGTCGTTGCTTTGCTTTTTGTATTTGTACTCCCCAGATTCCTCTCTTGGCATCAGCATCTCTCCAAATCTTCTTTGATCCATCTCCAAGGCAGTCTGTCTATGCTGGTCCTTGCAGAATACACTTGGAAGCATCCTGAATCCTAAGCAAAGTCCTATACACACTTGCAATCACTAGCATTGCTGTCATAGACATCTAGATTGGATGAAGATTGCCTACCAACCTCATCTGATGATATTAGGATCTTAGAAAGTCACCAGAAGACTAATAAAAACCAACCAACCAACCAGCCAAACAGACAAAAACAACAACAACAACAACAACAACACTTTGTATTGTCCCAATTCCTTCTACCCAAGCAGGCTGAAGAAAGTTGAATTAAGCCTTGAGGCTCTGTGGTGGGTTAAGTTTGCCAAACAGACACTCACTTACTCCTCCTCCTTATTGTGGTGGTGGAGAAAATAATTTGAGAAAACTTATAGGAAAATAGGTTGAGAAAGCTCATAAAAGCAAGGAGATTGCTCACCATTTCTTATTGCAGGCAAAATGGACTTGACTTGGGAAAATTTAATTTAAAATCTATTGCTTCTAAAAATAGATATAAGTAGTGTGAAATGAAAACAAAAATTAAAACGACAACTTTCCTCCCTCTTCTCCTGGGCTCAACTTCTCTCTCTTTCACTTCTGTTTTCTTTACCTGCTACCCAAGCATTCAGGAGGGGTGAGGAGTATGGTCACTACATATTGGTTCTTCTCTGCAGCTTCTTCATTCTCACGTTTTCCCTCTTCTCCATTCTGGGCTTTCCACAGGCTGCATTTCCTTCAGGATATGTCCACTTGCTCTGGGGTGGTGTTCTCCATGTGGGGTCCACAGTGTGGGTATGCGCTGTGGTTCTTTCCATTAGCTGCAGAGAAATACCTGCTCCAGTGCCTGGAGCTCCTCCTTTCCTCACCTTGGGGTTCCCATCATTGTCTTCTCAGAGATATGACCACTGCAGCTCCCATGCTGCCAACACCTTGACAGCTACACCCAGTTCAGACTGTGATATAGGACACTACATCACAAAGTACCTGTAGCTAGGAACTCACTTAGGAGAAGACATGAGTCAAGTAAAGGGATGTTTGAAGATGATAATTTATCTTCATATAGAATTTTAAATAGTAATAACTTAAATGAGTACCCACATGAGTACTTAAATGAGTACCTATATATATTTAACCAGTATAGTAATATTAATAACTATTGTTGCTGTTGTGGTGCTGTGTAGGCCTGTGGGGGAGCTCAGCTCCTTTTCTTCGCTGGTCCTTACATGGGGTCATGAGTAGTGTGTGGTGCAGATAAGCTACACACACTGCTGATGTTAAAGGCCATATGAGGTATGTCATATGAGGTATGTCAAAGGCCATATGTCATGCAATTTGTAGGATAGCTGTCTTCACAGAGAAGCCTAACTCAGAGAAGCCTGCTGAACTGCAAATGCAACTGGAGGGCTCCAATACCACTGAAGTGGGGACACAGCTGAGGTAGTTCAGCCCAAGACACTTCATAGGAATGACTACTGAGGGAGCAGGAAGACAAAGCTCAAGTGCTGGGCATTCTCATATGGAAATTGGAAGTATTTTCCAGCTGATTTCAATGGGAAAAGGAGAAAACCATTAGTTTAGATGCAGGCTTTATGAAAAAAAATATTCAGAATGAACCATCAAAGAACATTTAAAAAAGTCTCCAGTTTTTCTTAGTTCACTGTCACTTTTTCCAAAACCAAAATGGATATGAACTAAAGTTAATACAAGTTTGTACAATGTGCAGTATTTAGGGAGGGATATTAGGAAAAGAAAAGAAAAGAAAAGAAAAGAAAAGAAAAGAAAAGAAAAGAAAAGAAAAGAAAAGAAAAGAAAAGAAAAGAAAAGAAAAGAAAAGAAAAGAAAGAAAAGAGGAGAAGAGAAGAGAAGAGAAGAGAAGAGAAGAGAAGAGAAGAGAAGAGAAGAGAAGAGAAGAGAAGAGAAGAGAAGAGAAGAGAAGAGAAGAGAAGAGAAGAGAAGAGAAGAGAAGAGAAGAGAAGAGAAAATCTAATTATATATATTTTAATAACTGAATATAGGCAAATAAAATTTCCACGGTAATCCATTTATAAGCAAGGTACCTTATCTGACATGTTTAATCATTAGTGGAATGGTTAAAGAAATTTGTAATACCTTCCATTACCATTTTTCCCCTGAGATGGTATGAATTCTTAATCAGATAAGGGTGGAGGATGGAGGATGCATCTAGAATCAAACTGATAGTGATGTATGCATAATGAATGGGAAAGAAAGAAAGTGCATGACATGCAATAACATAATATGTATTTATATATGTATTTATATATATGTATATATTTTTGTGTGTATGTATATATATATATATATATATATATAATCTACCACAGATATCAGGGAGTTGCCTTTAAACTGAACTCTCAGAATTTCAGAAGTTGTATTCCCCAGAGATTTGCTTTGGCATTTTTTTAAGAGATCATTCTGGTTGCAGCTGAAGGACACAGCATTTAAAAATGTAACAAACTTGAAAATAAACTTAGTTATAAAGAGGTGTAAATCTCTTTTCCACAGGTTTCCTGTTTGATCATTAATGTTTGTTTGAGTTTCAGGAGAGACAGGCCTGTAGAAAAGTACTGAGTATGTTAACAGTGTCAAGTAGAGAACAGAGCAAATGAAGTGCTTGCAGTATTTTCAGGCTCAGGGCTTATCTGAATTGACTAAAATTAATAAGATTTTAAAGTATACATTAAGAAGAGCATAGTTACTCTTCAGTCTCAGTAAATGCTTATTCCTATGCATACTTCCTAAAGCTATTGTCTTATATTGTCTTATTGTCTTATTGTATTGAAGACAGATGGAACTTTTTCTTTTATTTGTTTATCCTTTTTTTTTTTTTTTTTTTTTTGGTCTAACCCTAAGGAGCTATTCTCCTTGCCATTGTAATTGACTAAATCTGTATTTTTTCTTTGTTTCCTAATACCTCAGATTACTCTGCAAACTATTTACACAGACTAAAATGTGCACTCCAAATGAAAGTATATATGTTTGTGCATGTTGAACTTTTTTAGATGTTTGATCTTAAGTTAAGAATGGATGACAGAAAAATGAGTCATTATTATTACTGGACACTTTATCTCATCCAGGGTCTTTGTTCGATTAATGCATATGAAAGGAAAACCTTTCAGTAAATATCACTGTTTCAATAGTTCCAACACAATCAACGGGACAATGGTGGTTTAGAGATGCTGAGGATTATTAAAATTGGCTCATAGAAGTTCTGGTAAAAGTAACCAAGTATCATTTTTTTTTTCCCTCTCTGTTGAGGCAGTGTATCCAGGTCCCCATTATGAGTGCTATTGCCTCTATCAATCCCACCGTAACTCTGCATTTAATACAAATATGGTTCTGAAGGCTTAATTCATGCTTGAAGATTTGAATGAAAAATAAAAACATTTTTAAGGTGTCCACTAAAAAATTAGTATATTATTTTATTTTATTTTATTTTATTTTATTTTATTTTATTTTATTTTATTTTATTTTATTTTATTTTATTTTATTTTATTTTATTTTATTATTTTTTCCCCAGGAACACTTCCCCCTAGATTTCATGACTGAATAGGTGTTGGAGTTCCCTGAAGTTCTACTGAAGTCAATAAAGCAAAGCTCATCCAACTCCACATTAAGAAGGAAACTAGGTAGAGGTTGTCTCAACAGGTAAGATGCCTTGTAGTAGAAGATTGCTACCATTTCTAGTAGTATTTAGTTTTTCTCCATCTTGTCTGCTGTTATATTCCATCCCTGTTTAACATGCAAGATACCATTAACTTAACATTTTTTTATTGGGATTTGGGCACACATAAAAGAAACCAAAGCAACATCTAAGCTAACAAAATTTATCATAATCTATTTTTGCAGTTTGCACAGTTTTATATGGCTGCAAGAGTATTAGGTTCAGACTGTCACAGAAAGCTGATTTTCTGTACTTTGCAAATGCTGGAGTTCACCTAGAAAAGATGACTCTGGGGGCATTTGGAGTTTAAAATCATTTTTATTATGGAAAATTAGTAGAAGGAATTCTAGCCTAGCCTATTGACACTTTTCAGGCCCAGTAGTGGCCAGTGTCTTCGATGTTGCATCTTGCTGCTTTGAGGTCTTGTAGACAATTCTTGTAAGACCTTTGGTCGTGGTTCTGCTCTCATTCATATTTGTGTAAACCAAGAGTAACCTCAAGTTATCCCTGCTTTACAGCAGGTTCAAAGAGAGCAGAGATAAGCCCATGTATATCACTTACCAGGGATCTTAAAAGCAAAGAGATTGTTTGGTGGTATGAAGTTGTTGTGATATTATGCATACCAATCTCAGGCTATTTCAAGATGACTAATTAGGGAAAAGTTGAATAGTAAAGAAATTCTCTAGGCTCTCCTAATCTAAAATAATAGCTGTGTTTATCAGCTCACGGGGCCTGTTTGTGAACATTGTATGCAGTCTCTTAACTACTTCGGAGACAGAGCTTACCCAGAGTGGGTTCATCATGCTGGGAGGATAACATTTTGTGTATTCCTTTCCGAGCTACACTATGTGCTTTTTGGGTGAGCTGATTCAGATTTCTATAATACGAAATTTTAAAATCTATTTTTATATAAATACAAGGAGAAACATAGTCTGTCAAAGTATCTGTTCCATCCTTTTAGTATTTATTTTTTGTTTCTGTTCCAGCTCTGTGGGAATTTCAGATTCTTACATATGATTTGTTAATTGTCTGAATAAGTGTAAGCATTAAAAAAAGGTTAATATTACATATGCTGTCTAGCTTTCTTATCCTTCCACTTCTCACATGTGAAATGACAGTCTTGTTTTAAAGAGCCTGTAGACTTGACTAATCTGATATTGGAATTAATGTAGAGGAGTCTTTGAAATGTAGTATTTTAAGCATGGAACACATTCATATTACTTTGCTAACCTACTAAAGACAAGACTTGCTCTGGGTTTTATTTGCATTCTGCAAAGTCTCACAAGGTGCAATCAGAGAGTACTCTGTTGGAGGACACCCACATTCAAAAAACATACGCTATTCTGAGATAAGTTCTCTGTTTCCCTATCCTTACCCTTTAAAGCTGTGATGTAAATGAGAAATACATTGTCATTCAGGGCTGCCTTAGCCCAACCACAAGTTCTATGACTGACATTTATGCAAAATGTTGATAGACAAATTCCTTAGTTATTTATCAACACTAAGCAGTCCCCACAGACATCACTCAACAACCATATCCCATCACTCAAACATTTATATTTCCTTTCAAATCATTCATCTGTGTATGTGAGCTATTTAAACAAATAAGCTAACCTAAATATGAAAATACTTGCTATGTTTATATAAAAAAGGAATATTTATTTTAATAGAAGACTTTTATTTAGATATATGAGAAGCCTGTGAGGAACCAGAAAGCCAAAATTTCCTCCTTGCCTTATACATCCCTTGATAGATACAGAACACTAGGCTTAAAGTTCAAAATTTTAGAACTTATTAACCTGTGCACATACAGCTTTATCTAGGTGTAAGATGTAGACATAAGAAAAGTGCCTAACAACTTGTGTCACTTATTGCTTTTAAGAAAAACCTTTCATTATTACCACAAATAAAGTTTTAAAGCCAAAACACTGTATTCTTTGTCTAAAAAACATCCCATTATTCTTCCTATAAAGCAGTTGAAGATCAAGTTTTTACAGGAACAGATTTTATTTTATTTATTTATTTTTTTCCTCCTTTGAAGAGTGGATAAGGGTTTCAGGTTTTAGACTAATTTGGACATATTGGATTATTTAGGACTGAGCACCACTGCATTGTGTGTCCCTTCTATTTATAAAATACAGAATAATATATTTTATGCAATGTCTTTCAGTACCATGAAACAGCACTTAGATTTGGAAAATGTTCATTTCATAGTTATACATGGACACCAAATGAAAATAAATAAAATAATACTAATACTAATACTAATACTAATACTAATAATAATAATAATAATAATAATAATAATAATAAAAAGCTTTCCTGATCAATTACTTGCTGGCAAGCTGGACTTCTGCTTATATCAGTATACTTCAAGAGCAGATTTTAATGTTTCTGGATGATAATTTTGTTCATCTATTTTTTATGAGATAATTCAATTCACGATACATAAGACTTTTGTTCATTTGTTACTTTTAAGACTCAGAAAATGCTGACCTCAGTATGAATCAGAGACACACATATCCAGGGGCAGAATTTGTCCCAGACAGCTGCATCAAGGGCCACTTCTTGCAGTTTTGCACTGTTCGAACAGCAATGAGAAGTAGCTTCTCAGAAGAACTCTGTATTATTCTTTTTATAAGCAAGTGTGAAGGAGTGTCAGGTTCTGTAATCATTTACAGGGGACATGTTACAAGACCTGCTTTATATCAGCTCAGGCAGAACAGTAGGTGCTTGTTTGCTCCTCTAATGTGGTTTAAATGGCAACTCTGATGATAAATCAGAGAAAATGATTTATCATTTCAGTTGTCCCTAAATCCCTATGTGGCTACCTGCAGCTATGCAGCTAACTTGCCTCTGGTAGTCAGCCCTGCTATCAATTTTTTCATGGAGGGCATTTTTGGCCATTAAGCTCAGATGCCTGAAGTACAAAAATGAAGCCATGACCAGATTTTGGAGAACTGTGAGAAGGAAATCTAATCCTGTTGACCCTGAGGTGAACAAGAGAATTCTAAAGAACCTTTTTAAAGAAAAAAAAAAAACTATTTAAAACTGGTTAGTTCAAAAGAAATTTTCTATGATCTTGAACAAGGAAAATAACAACCTAAGAGCAATAAGACACAAATAATGTTTAAAGAATAAATACACTACAGTAATTGTAACTTAACATGGAGAAACAAACCTTAACATCTATAAATCTAACTCCTAATGTCCTATAAATTTCAGATGATCAGACTGCTAAGAAAAGGCAAGCTTCAAAGTAATAATAAATAAACCATTTCATGATGCTTGCAAATAGGAACATATGTAAACAAAGACCAGAGAAACACAGTTTCCAGAGAACTAATCTTTTGGTTCTACTTCATGGTTAAAACTGGGTGCACTTAGTCTCACTTCTATATTTCTATATTGTCTTTTCATAACAGCATTTCTCTTGCTTATGTTTCTCTTTCTTGCCTTATGATAAAAGCCTGAAGTTGTATGTGGAAAGTCTGTACTTAGCCTAGCAGTCCTGTTGTTGAGGGCACAACATGATCATATGACATATGATTATATATATATGTCACGTTAGTACTAGAACAAGGAACTCAAACTGGAACACTGGTGCTTTATAATCTCTAACTACCCTAAAAAGTGTTGGTGTAATATTTCTGTGTAAATTTATTAACAAAAAGAATTCAGCAAGTCAGCTATTTTGGTTAGATTGTCTAAAAAGAAAGACATAATGACACATTATGTATTCCACATGATGTATACGATGTATGTGAGTGAGAACTGGCATGACTCACATATATGTGTTGTATTAGAAAATATGAAGAGGGGGTCCCCTGAAAAATCAGAAAACAGACTAATTAATAATAATATTTATTACTAAAATTTGTGAACTGTGAATGCAGTGATTTTTTGAAGCCTGTCTTATAGTTTTCAATTTTGGGGCTGTCAATACACAAATGTTTATTACATTGGTTAGCAAGATGGTGTTGTGATAGGCTTCCATCATAACAAACTAATCTTCACTTTTCACTTTGTCTGGCAAAATTGCTAGCTTTCAGATTGTGAATGATACTCTCTGCTTTGGATCATCTACTAATGCAAAAACTACTGCTCCTTCTTTGTTGGTTCACCTTTGAAATAAAACTTACAGCAAGTCTGCAAATATATTGTCTCTCTGTGCCTGATAAACTGGGTTCTGCTCCAAGGAGAGGAATTGCTGGAATGCTACAATTGGGAAAGTGTGATCTAGAAGGTAAATTTCCAAAGGTAAGCTAATTCTTAGCAGCACTACCTTAGCAGCACATGATTTAAGTTACCCAAGGCAGTGTCAATCTTATGACAGCACATTCAGATACAAAATTCCCTGGAAAACCCTTTCTACCATGCACTTAGATTCATCAACCCAACTTTTTGAGCAACTAGAACTTAAGAAGTCTAATTTTCTTATACATCTTATACATTCAATTATATATTCTAAAATGTAATGGTATGTGAAGTTATTTTCTTTCTCTACCTAAACTTCCCACATTTCAGATAAAATCAAGTATAATAATTATAACCATATATACTTATGCTGCTGGAAAATAGCTGATTCTCTCACGTGTAAGAAATATGTATTCATTCAAATCTCGTCAGTTCATTAGAGTGCAAGTGAATTTCACCCAGAGGGCAACAAATGATACGTTGATAAATCCAATTATCATAATTTTGTTAGATTGACTGCCACAATGGGAAAATACCTTGCTAAAAATACAAGACTTTAAAAGAGAAATATAAAGCAAGCCTACTATAACGAGGCTATAAAATATGTATGTGCGTTTTAAGAACCATTCATTGCCCCTGTGCAGACATGCAGTGTACTTGTTATTTCAGGAAGTTAGTGATGCATACATATGTCAGAGAAGCATGTCGTGCCATCTTCTCATTTCAGTCCACAAGAGACAAAAACAATTCATCACTAAGTGAAGAAAATGACATATTTGCAGGGAATGGATTTTATATCTGGATAGTACTGCAGAGTATGGTGGGTGTCTGAAGCTCACAACTCTGCCATCTCATAGGTAACAATAATTCGCACAGCAAGGTTGCTCACAGATACTACTCTTAAGTAATGTGCATTCTTCAGGATAAAGTTGGGTAATTGCTGCAAGTGGAAGTTGGCTATTTGTTAGCACAGCTGTCTAAACCCCAGCCATTCACTTTGGGGAATGGGACAAGCAGAGCCCTAAAGCAACCACAGTGTTCATTCTTCACCTCTATAACCTACACTGCCTGCATAGCCTAAATTTTCCTGGTGCATTGAAAAGACTCTGCCTATCTTTGAATGATGGAGAGAAGAAGTTTGACTCTAAACTAGTGTTTTCCTCATCCTCAGCCAAGCTGAGACAATAGCCAAAAAAATAACTTAAGAGTTGCTTGGCACTCATTCAGATTCCTGTTCAGTTAGAGTCATGTATTCATAGACTCTTACAGAGTAACGATTTGATTGGTGTGGTTGGTGGCTTCACACTGGCAGGTAGCTAAAATCCACCATATCACCCTCTCACTAACCCTTCTCAGAAGGACACAGGGAAAAGATACAGTGAGAAACAAAAACAAAAACAAGAAAACACCTCGTATTAAGATAAGAATAGGTAGATCACTCCTTAGTTACTGTTATGGGCAGGAGACGCTCAGCATGTAATTTATAGCCTATTGGTAAAAGAATAGAGCAGTGAGAAAATTAAGCAAAACACCTTCCCTCCATTCACCCTCTTCCACCTCCTATCCCTGACTGGTGCAGGGGAATGGGGAATGGGGGTCATGGTTGGTCCCTAATGCTTTATCTCCACCACTCCTTCACAGTCAACCTCTGCCCCTGCTCCACGTGGGGTCCCTCCCATGGGATGCTATCCTTCCCAAACTAATACTGTGGGAGCTGCCCACAAGCAGCAGCTCTTCAAGAACTGCTCCCATATGGGTCCATACCATGGGGTCCATTCCCCAGGAGCAAACTGCTCCTCACGTTTTCTCACCCCGTCTCCCAGCTGCTGTGTCACATCATTTTTTTGCCTTTTTTCAATCTGCTCTCCCCAAGGCCCAACCAATGTTGTTCCCTGGGCTGGCAAGCAGCAGGGCCCTTTTTGGAGCTGGCTGGAGTTGGCTCTGCTCTGAGAAGGGGCAGCTGATGAGCTCTGCTCACAGAGGCCCTCCTGCAGCCCCTGCCCACCTTGCCTCTACTAAAACCTGGACTTGTAAACCCAATACAGCTGGAAAGGTATGGTCCAAATTCAATGGTCAGAAACAGTGTAAGAACAGTCTTAGTAAGCTTCATTATTTTAATATTTTCATTTTATTTGTATTTTAGTATTTTCTTTGCATTTTGATAAGGAAAGAGACTTTCTCAACTTGTTCAGAAATAAGTAGGAATGTTTGCATGCCAGTATGTCTCATGCATCTGCATGGAATGTGGCATACTGTGGTTTACATCCCTGTTACAGATCACAAAGAGGTTAGACTGGTGTCCCCGTTACTCACTGCAAATTTCTGAATCAACAGGTTTTTTGTTATTCTAAGGTTGTCTCATCCTATACTTGAGAAGCCTTCCTAAGAAAAGCAAGGGACCTCTAATAAATGCATGGGCTTTGACCAACTGACATTTGCAATAAAACCAAAACAAAGCAAACAAAACAAAACAAAACAAACTTACAAAAAACAAAACAGGTGTTTCACTGGAAAATTTCTAGCTAACTTTAGACAGAAATTGAAGAAAGGCAAACTGTGACTAAGTTCCTTTGTATGGGATTCTCTCTCTCTCCCAGTTTTAAATTAGCAATGAAGAATATTAACATTTGGACTAAATTTATCTTAGGAGTGCTGGATTCTCCATCCTCTGAAGTCTGCTGGCCACAAGAGGAGGTTGTTTTGAAAAAATGTTATATATCAGAACATGATAGCAGGAACCAGAGTCTGGTGTTGAACAAGAACTGGGGCTGTAATCAAAATATTTCCTTCTGACTTTAATATATTTGAAGAAATCTTAAAATTTATTTTGCTAAGTCTATGAAAATTTTTGTTAAAAAAAAAAAAAAAAAAAAAAGATAGAAAGAAAAGGTTGCTCAGAAACTTCTGATTTTACCAAAATTGAGGCCAATAAGTAATATATTTCATATTTATGGAAATAGCTGAATTTCACAGTTCTCAGCTTGACCATATAACATTATAATAAGTATTTGTCCTTTCTGCAGCCTCGTTGTTCACCCAATAACAAATTAAAGCCATGTTAAAAATGTTGTGATCCTCATTAATGTTGATTACCATGAACACTACTGCTCTATTCTCTGCTTGTTGTACTGGCTGTTATGGTAACAGGTTCATGATCTTGAGGCATGGTTTATGGTTGAGCTCCAGAGATCATAACACCATCAGAAACAGTGTAGGAAAAGCCATAGAGAAGCAATAGAAGAATGGTGAATGCCAACTCAAGTCCCCTGTCACAATGAGATTGTCCAACACATGCACAAAGATAATTTATTGAGAACCCATGAAGGATTATAGAAAGAAGTTCTGCAATATCTCAACCTACTATATGTTTCATTCTTTGCTACTCCAAAGGGAGTGCTACTTTGACCTATGTCCCCCTGCCTCCCACATCCTGGGTAAATATATTTTCATCTGATTTCTTTTTTTTCTCTGTAGAGAGAGAAGGGGGGGGGGGGGGGGAGGGAAGACAATATATGACCAATGAATAAGTTTTAATTTCTATTGCTGGAAAATGTCTCTGTAACATGTTGATGAGCAGAAGAACAGGAGTAGCGCAGAAAAAGTAAGTCAACAAAAAGCCAAAGAAAAATCAAGCATGCAAATCTGACAGCTATAATGTAGTGCTGGAAAACAGATTCCAAGGTGAATCATTTAACTCCTGCAGTTTCTAAGCCTGTCCAGTGAATGGTCACAGTGATTGATTTTACTGATAAAAGAGTCAAAGGAAAAACCATATACCTTACTGAGGAAACCAGACTCTCATTTGTTCATGCTCAGTGGCATTTCAGTATTAATAAGCTTGTCATGTTCATGATGTCTGGAAGTATTCTTCATATCTATTAAAGGAATAAGTGTCTTATAATTTACAGGTGGAGATACTGTTGATAGTTTGCCTTATTGCATTGCTGTAATATTCACCTATCTGGACTTTTTCTGGTTCAACTGCTCTGTGAATATCAATGCCCTTACCAGAACATGTTTTCTAACTGTCCAAATCCCCAATAGTTTCAAGCAGTTTTAACAAATAATCAGTCTGCCACAGAGCCTCATATCTCCTTGGTGTCCCATTAGGTACTGATCTGGGTTAGTGGGAATTTTTTGAACATTATGGCTGTATCATTTTGAAGTCCCATACTAGTTGCCCATGCTGAGTTTAAAATTACCTTCCAGTCTGATCATAGAATCATAGAATCACAGAATATCCTGAGTTGGAAGGGACCCATAAGGATCATCAAGCCCAACTCCTGGCACCACACAGGTCTGCCCAAAAGTTTAGACCATGTGACTAAGTGCACAGTCCAATCGCTTTTTAAATTCAGACAGGCTTGGTGCAGTGACTACGTCCCTGGGGAACCTGTTCTAGTGTGCAACCACCCTCTTGGTGAAGAACCTCTTCCTGATGTCCAGCCTAAACTTCCCCTGCCTCAGCTTAACACCATTCCTGCGGGTCCTATCACTGGTGTTTACAGAGAATAGGTCACCTGCCTCTCCACTCCCCCTCGCGAGGAAGCTGTAGATCGCGATGAGGTCCCCCCTCAGCCTCCTCTTCTCCAGGCTGAACAGGCCCAGTGACCTCAGCCTCTCCTCATATGTCTTCCCCTCTAGGCCCTTCACCATCTTCGTCACCCTCCTCTGGACACTCTTCCAACAGTTTCATGTCCTTCTTGTACTGTGGTGCCCAGAACTGCACACAGTACTCGAGGTGATGCCAGACCAGTGCAGAGTAGAGTGGGACAATCACCTCCCTCAACCGACTAGCGATGCTGTGCTTGATGCATCCCAGGATATGGTTGGCCTTCCTGGCTGCCAGGGCACACTTCTGGCTCATATTCAACTTGCTGTCAACCACAACCCCCAGATCCCTCTCCGCTCTCTAGTGTCTCATCACCCAGTCTGTATGTATAGCCAGGGTTGCCCCGTCCCAGGTGCAACAGGTTTTTTGTTATGATTAGGTTTGATCAGGTTTGATCAGGTTTGATCAGGTTTTCAGTTTTGAATTTAAACTCAGGAAGAAAATAGCTACTTTAGATCAATTAAAGATGTTTTATGTGTCCTTTGAGCCCTGTACAATTTGGATTCATGTTAACAATTATTACAGTGGGATTTACAGGCTGGAATTGTTATTCTTATCTTTCTTTTAGCATTTTAAAAACCTTATAAAACATTTGTCATCATCCTTCTGGAACATAAATGGTTGTATTGCACATATGGAATACAAAATGGTCTATTCCTATGTTGCAACTCTGACGTTGCTTTGGCATTCCTGTTTAGCTTTTTACTGTTGTTGTTCTTAACCTTTCTCGAGACAAAGACACCACAATCAGGTGTTCATACATATGGTGACACTGTGTTCAGTTATACATACACACATATTCATGACATTTCTTCTATTATGAATGTTAGCATTCAAAACCTCAATGCATCCAGTTTGCTCACTCCTGTCAGCTATAGTCATACTCCAGAGACTTCCAAAACTTTAGAAAAGTCAGGAAAAAAACAAAACACACACGCACACAAAACAAAACAAAACAAAACAAAAAAAACATTAAGTCCATTAGAAATGAAATGCAAATCAATTAGATAGGTTATGAATGTAATGAGCATGGATAGGAAGAAAAAAAAAAAAGGTAGATACTTCTATATATATTAACTATATATTTTGTTTTAAAGATTCTCTCAATTTAGTATGTATTGCCCATAACTGCTAAAAACAGCTGCTGTAATCACTAAGGTGAATTATAATGAAAACCATAGCTGGCCTATTAATATTTCTCTCCCCCTTCCCCAGGTATTGTACTGTGGTTGACCTGAGAAATCCTACTCTATGCAACGTGATCTTGTTCTATTCAAGAAGAAGATAGTTTCCAGGAATTTAAATAGCATGTTTGACAGGATTTCTCTATAAAATGAAACTTCATAGCAATACTACCTTATCTGAGGTACACCAGAGAAAACAGTATGAAGGGCATAGAACATCTATCTCCAGTAAAACGGAAAACTGACCTTTCAAACAGGGAAACTCTGGAGGCCATCTGGTCCAGTCCTCCTGCTCAGGCAGGGCCTCTGAGAGCTGCTTTCCCAGGACCATTCCCAGACAGCTGGGAATTGATTGATTGATTAACTTCAGAGTAAGGTAAGACAACTGGGAATTGATTGATTGCCGTCAGAGTGGAAAAAAAAGTATGTCCTTATGTCTAAGCAGAATTCCCACAGTGCAACTTGTGACTGCTGCCACATGTCTTATCTCTGAGGAGAGGCAGGCTGTGCCTTCCCTGCCTTCCCTGCACCTTCTCATCATTAGGTGGCTGAAGTTCACCCAGCCTCTCCTTGCACATTGTGTGCCAGTCCTTGAACCATCCTGGGAGCCCTTGCCTGCACTGACTGTGGTATGTCAGGGCCCAGCTGGTACTGTGGAACCCAGAACTAGTCACAGGGCTCCAGGTCCTCTCTCACAAGTGCCAAATTGAGGGGAGGGATCACTTCCCTCAGCATGCTGGCTGCTCTCTTGCCAGTACAGAGCAGGATGCTGCTGTTCTTCTCCACAGCAAAGGCAAGCTGCTGACTTTGAAATTGTTGAACCCAGAATACCAGGTCAACATATGTCAATAAACACTATACTCAATATACTTAGCCAATATGTAATTAGGTCAGTCAGCAACTGATTGGTTTAATGCAGCACTTTTGCTCCAAAAGAGTACAAAGTGTCTGAATTGCCCAGGTTGTTTCCCCATCTAATCTTGACACAGTAAGCTGCTCTTGGGCTTCTGCAGTCTCCCTGCCTTTGTGCCCTTGAGTAGGATATGAATTTAAGGCTACCCTGAAAGAAAAAAACTCTCCTGCTCCTTAGTTTTAAGGATAACAGAACCGGTTTTAATTTCTTTCAAGTCTGCAGGAGTCTTTCCATTGGCTTGAGATCAAGATCTACAGAATTAATAGGCATTTACCACAGATCCCCAGGCACAACCTGATATTAGGCTGTTACTAAATCAAACTGTTCACTGTACAAAACTTTGGAAGAAATATGAATGAAAAAATTGTTCATTTTCTCAAAAAAACAAAGGAGTTATGTGCTGCTTTGCTACTTGCCTTTAGTTTCCAAAATAGCCTTTATTATGCCCATTCTTTTGTCTGAAATAAGTAAAACAGGAAGGTTTAAAAGTATCTTTAGGAATAAGTATTAATGAAGCACTAATACGTAGAAAGGGTATTTTACAGAAGATATAATAGATGGAAAACTGTGTCTAGTGATTTTCAGAAGCTGTTAAAACTAGGCATTTTTTTTAAACTCTTACCAAGGTTTTAAAATATTATCAAATTAGGAAAAATACTAAGGAGCTTTTAAAATTCTAAAGTAAAATACAAACCAAGAAAATATTTTGTTCCCTTGGTTAGCATAATTTCATTAGAATGTTGCTAAAGTGAACAATATCAATAGTAATACAGCTCTGTAATTATACAGTACCAAAATATTTCCCTCTTATTTTATACATGGTAAACAGCAAAGTCAATATCAGATGCATAATAGCAATAGAATCTTGATATTTCCATTTTTTGTAGAGGTGTTTTGATAAGTAAACTGTTCTGAAAAGAAGTACTCTTTTATAAATGATTACCGGTACATCTTTGATGCAGAACCTCCTTCCTGGCTTGTTTTTTCAAATGTGCAACCCACCTTAATGCCATGATTAAGAGCAAAAAAACAGTACAAGAATGGGAATTTGTCATCAAGATGCCACATTTCAAAACCCCTCACCAGTTACAGGAAAGTTTCAGAATGAAAAATGTTTTTTAGATGAATCAATCTACCTGCCTACCTAACAATGACAGAGTGAGTAAGGTGAAGCTGCCATTAATAAAAATCCATCAGATCATTTAATGTTAAACAGAAATTAAAGCTATTTTGATTTGAAGATATACTTTATCTGCATAATTAGTGTAATATTTTCTGTGAGCTTACCATCCCAGGATACTAGGCATCAAAATTATCTAGGCTGCAAAATGATCTTATAGTTTTGAGAGCACAGAGAAAATCATGAGATCTATCCTTTTCATGATAGACAGAGGCTTTGACATCTGGCAATCCTGTTTCAGCTTCTGAGTATTTAAAAATCTTGCATCCTTCCTATTTGGAAAATACACCAAATCACCAGCATATTATAATATTCAGTTCTTTTCTATGCCAGACAAATATACAAAAAGATAGAGTAAAAGACCAGCTGGACAATGGGTGGACCAGAAGTTCCTAGCTTATAAAAAAAAAAAAGGTATTGGTATACAGACCCTGTTCAAGAACTATATATCTATTTCACATGAATTAGTTGCTGGGCAAATTATAGAATAAATTCTTATACTATGAATGGTGTAAGAGCCAAAATGGTTCTTTCCTCTTTCTGTGCTACCTAAAGGACCTTCATCACTTAGTTAGACTAATGCATCCTCTAGCCAGGGATCCTTGTCTCCTTTGCTACATGGCACAATTTTAACAGGAAGCATAAAATTCCTCAAAGTAGTCTGTAGCCAGGTACCTGCTGGATTCATCCCTGAGAAATATTTGACTTTTGACACACTTAGTTTCTGACACAGACATTCCCAAGACCAAATCCCAAACTGTGATTCTGAAATTCTGGAACAGTTACTATCTCAGTTTGATTTTAGTCTCCCAAGCTGTACTTCTGAACTTAATTTCTATTGCTGGGAACTGGTAGATTATTCACCTTTGAAGATCTGACGTTAAATAGTTTGCTGAAGTTCAACCATTTACATGGAAAGGAATTCTAAAAATCCCTCCCAAATCCCTCATGTTTCAAACCCCTTAATCTAATTTCCTCTGATCATCAAAAGTTTATGGATAAATGTATGGATAGGGATAAATGGATAAAGCAACTGCATGGCATATTGGCATATGCTTTTAAATCTGTCAGAATATACATTATGTGAATAAACCAGACCAGCTTCAGTTTAGAGCTTGTGTATTTCACAGCACACAAACTTTATTAAACATCATTACAAAGATCAATTACTTTAAAAGTTAGTTTGTTGTTCCCATCTTGCCATACTATTCAATAGGCTTAGATTTAAAATATATTCAGATTATTTTTGTTGTGATAAGGTGTGATACTGTTGTGACATTAAAAGTATCTTGCTTTTCTTTTTAAGCTGCATATTACCTTAACAATAATACTGTAAATTTTATCTAGAGTAAAATTCTAGAATAGAAAGAAATCACAAGCAAGAAAAAGCCTGCAAAAGAGTGTCATCTGAAAGATTTTATGACGTATGATTCACTGTATCTTTACCAAAAGGATCAGCATCAACAGGGATTTCTGGTGTTCATGGGGAAAAAATGAAACTATGTTTTACGAGGGATGAGGTAAAGTATTTATTTATTTATTTATTTATTTGTCAATCTGTCAAAGCAACAGTAATAGCAAAAGGGTCAGGTTGTAATCACATATATATTCTTTCATCATCACTTATCCAGTAACTTCTGCAGGGTTCATATGCACAAAACCCCTTTCAAATATAAATGGCAAAATGTCTCACCTGTAATTAAGGTCATGCACAGCATCATGCTCTGCAAATGATTACCAGAAAAGTACTAAGGAAGGTCAAAGAAAAAGATTTGATTCTCAAAATATCTTACTCTATCTCAGAACTAAGCCATCAGGTCGTTCCATATTTGTAGATGCGGTTCTACAGTAATACAAAAACTGGCACCCTTGCATTGCTTACACTGAAGATGTGAGGTGTAAGACCTCATATGACTCACCATGAATCTGGACAATAGCAGTATCTTCTTCTACAGTTAAATCAAAATCACTTCAATAAACAGAGATGGAGCAGTTGAAACAAAAACAAAACAAAACAAAACAAAAAACAACCAACCAAACAGAAAAACTTGTTATTCAAAGAAGAGAAAAATTGAATTTTTATTGTTTATTTAGATGAATAATGAGATGTTTATATTTAAGTGGAAGTATTCAAAGGAAAGTTTATACAACCTATTTCTAAGGATAGGTTAAAAAGTATCAACAAAATTATAGGCAGTACATAAGCTAAAAATGATTTTAGAGATGTGCAGACTCTTTCCTGGGTCTGAGAATATCAAAGACCAAGAAAGAGTGTAAATAATTTTTTTTGAGACTGTCCTGGAGAAACACATATCTTCTCCTCTTTTTTAGTTTGATTTTTTCTTCACTGCCTTTTCTTCATCTTCCTCTCCCCCCTCCCAACACACACAACCTCCACCCTCAAAGCAAAAGAGAAATAGTCGTTTCCTCCTCAACCTCCACCAATTTTCCTGACGTTGTAATTAAAGAGCTGACAGGGAAAGTGCAGTACTCACTGTGAAATGAAATTGTTGCACTAAAGAGAGTCGTAGACAGCTCAGTGATAAGATAATTTAGATGGCAAGGGAAGGCAGCTAATGTATATGTGGGTATAAATGACAAAGAGCGGAGATTCAAGCTTTTGAAAACGTGGTTCAGACATCTCCTCTTGAGACTGTGAGGAAGAAGGTGCAGAGCTGTACTTTAGCTTTCCTGCCAGTCATAGGTAGAATCTGAGAGCTATTGAACAGGAGCTTCATCTGAATAAGAAAGGAAGAGACAGAAGGAAACTGATGGCAGGTAAGTGTCGTTAAAGCAGAATGGTGTAATGAGGGAAAAAGTAACAAATAGAAAGAAAAACATGGTGGTTTCCTAAAGAAAAGAGCCAAAGCATTTTGAAATATTGTTTCTTTTCAATACAGGAAGGGATAATGAGAACACAGTAGCTGAACTGCAGGTATAAAGTAAACGTTTTCTTTCTTTTTCTTTTTCTTTTTTTTTTTTTTTTCTTTTTCCTTTTTCTTTTTTTTTCTTTTTCTTTTTTCTTTTTCTTTTTTCTTTTTCTTTTTTCCTTTTTTCTTTTTCTTTTTCTTTTTTCTTTTCCTTTTTTCTTTTTTTTTCTTTTTCTTTTTCTTTTTCTTTTTCTTTTTCTTTTTCTTTTTCTTTTTCTTTTTCTTTTTCTTTTTCTTTCTTTCTCTCTTTTTCTGTCTGTCTGACTGTCTCTCTCTCTCTTTCTTTCTTTATCTCTCTCTGAAGCAAACCATGATGAATTACGTAGGAATGACTTTTGCCTTAGTCTGAAAAAAGACCTAAAATATAACGATATAAAGCCTATTAAAAAGGGTGATTCAGGAGGACTGGAACATGTGGTATAATATATAAAAAAGGAGAATATCAGAAGAAAAGAATGACATTTGCAAATTTCCTGCCAACATAAACCATTTGGACTGAAGTGAAAGATAGAAATGCCAAGAAAATAATTACAGGAAACTTTTGAAGAGTGTAGGTCTGAATGATGATCTAAAGCAGGAAGTATGAGCACCACAATGTCCATAATAAAGGATCTCCACTACCTTGACATTTCAAAATATGAAAACCATAAAGTGTTCATGAAAGGAGCTAAGTTGAGAGCTTATGTACTACTTGAGCAGACAGAGAGACCCACAGCTTTATTTGTTTACTTCAAAGAAAGGAGACATAGAGATAAGTTGTTGGTATGTGAATAGTCAATGGTGAGGAAAAAATAGATTTAGATACCCTAAAAAGTTACTGTGGAAAACTAAATATTTGAAGTGAAATATTAAGAATGTTTAAAATACTTGAAAGATTATCATTAAAAAATGTACAGAGGTGAATGATATGGATAAAAAGGAGCAACACTTTAAAACAAGCCTGAAAAAATTGAGAACTTTTGCTTATCTTTTTTTTTTTTTTTTTTTTTTTTAGTCAATAGTTTAGTTTCACATCTTTGCATGACCAGAATGCTAGATCATTAGCTCTAGAATCAAATTATGGTCTCGAGGAATGGATTTTTATGTTATAGCCAAAGTAAGGACACACGCATCTTGTAAGAAGCCTTACACCAATTTTATAATACTGGTTTTGAATAAAAATCAAAATCAGTTCTGAGAATTTAGGTCTATACACAGATTTGTTAAAACTGACTTTAATGAAAGATATTTACAAAAATCATAGTTGACTCATGGCCTCCTTATCAAACATAGCTAAATCTCTCATTGTTATACAAAAGACAGGGCAGTAAGTGTGGATGAATGCAAACTGTAAAGTCAAGGCAATATCTGCTGAACAATCATGAACACCACTGGAAAATGCAAAGAGTACTAATGAATTTATATGCAGGGAATGTTAGCCTAATACCTATAAACTAAACTAATGAACAGTAAAATGTTGAAGAAACCTGTGTATAAAGCATAAGTGAATTTCACCAAACCATTTTTTCTTGTGATGCTTGAAGACAGAATCACTGTTTCTTACATTAGGTATCTATCATTTGATAATGGTTTCTATGTAGAATTTACTGAAATATACTCAAAAGTGCAGGCAGTGCAGAACATCTTTGCTTTTTCATCCATTTTCTTTTCTTTTTCTTTTCTTTTTTTTTTTTTTTTTGTAGTTTTAACTCCCCATTGTATTTCTTTTCATTTGACTGTTGGAATTCATTGTACTTATTTGTTTAGAGTCTCTGCATTATTCTTTCGCTAATGTAGTGCAATAATCCTGAAATATTCACTCATTATAGTTGATGGCATCAAATCAGATTACCTTACATAGCAACCGTTGCCAAGAAAGTCAACATCTCAAGCTATATAATCTGTGTTAACACTGTTAAATGCTTTATTTTCTTTTATTTTAAAAGCCTCATCTAACCTTCATTGTTCAGTGGAAAGTTTTTCCCATACAGTTATTTATGATCTCTTTGCAGTAAAAAGAAATACAATCTTGATAAGTGAAAGACTCAACAGTTCTCATGGTCCAAAACAAGTCTGAACAGCAGTCAAAGAGAGAGCACAAGCATATTTTATTGCTAGGATCATTTGTTTGTTATCTCACAGAATTATAGGCAAAACTAATTTGTTAAGTGTTTACCTTGCTTATAAACAAATTTAGATAGATGTCTGGCATGGACAATTTTGCACCTATCAAATAACACCCATAGAGCAGACCAAAGAAAAAGAAATTGATTATCTAAAAACGTATCCTTTATGCCCATCCCTGTAAAGACTCCTGAAAGATGCTTGACTAATAAGGATGGAAACAGACAGGAAAGAGGTAGTGACAAAGCTTCCTGACACTAGTCTGTGGGAGCACCTAATTGGCATCTCAAAATGAGAGTTAACTACAGTCTTTGTCTGGTTAGGCTTTGGTCTGCCTACTGCAAGTTCCTCCCATAGGTTCAGCTAGTTATGATGTCAGTTTTGAGACATTGCTTGATTTATGTATAAATTCTACTTTTTTTTTTTTTTTTTTTTTCCTCAATAAGGCTGCCCTGTCTCATTTCTTTGAGAGCCTTTGAGCCTTTGTTCCCTTCATGATGTTTGTATAGTAAAATATATAATTTTCACTATGGTTCCTGTCACCTAAAGCATATTTTTTCTGTGGTCTTGATCAGCGTAGGTACTTAACATTGTTAATTCAATCAAAAGGCAAAGTAAGCAAACCAAATTTCTTTAAACCTTTCTTGATTATAGTTAGAAACTCACTTTATTTAACACTGTGTTACATTTACTAAGCTTGTGATGATGATCTTGAGGCACAGTTTTACTCAAAAATAGCCACCTTTCTCACACACCTCTCATCTGTCAATCCATGTAATTCCTTTAAAATGTTGGTATTTATTGATGGTTCTATGTGACTATTTTATTCTGTAATAAGCAGAGCCAGTATCTGTTAAAATTGTTTTATTGTGATCTCATTTTTTTTTCCCAATGAATAAAAACCTTAGTTGAGTGGAGTGAAATATAATGCATCATGAGCAAATTTTTATCAAGAACAAGAGAACTGTGGAAAAAGAGAGCTGGATTCACCAGCTTATTTCAGTATCATTCACAAAAAGTCAGAGGGTGGCTACTTCCACCCACACCCTGTAGTTAAGTTGCTGTGCTGAGACCTAAACTTTCTTTACACATCGCTTACAGAAAAGACTTGAACTTGATGCTTCAACATCTCAAGAAAATATAATAAATATTGGCTTGTAGGATACTCTGGTATGAGTAAATATCAATCTCCTTTTGAAGAGGCTCTACTTAGTGTAACTAAATATTAATTCAACCAAAGAGTAAGAATGACATTGCATAGCGTGATGATTAGAGTACTTAACTGGATGGAAAGACAGATAGATTCCAGCCCCTGTTTTAGTGGGTGGTGTCTCCTGGCCATTACATAGTTTAATATTCTATTTTGTATTTAAGAAATAATGCCTGAATCCCCTTACCTCTTCAGAAAAACATATCAATCAATCAACCAACCAACCAAAAAACAAACAAAAACAACCCCCCAAAATATAAAAAAATATTTATCAGTCTGAAAAGAAATGTTTTGACATTGCTGCATTTTTTTAAATGTTTTATTTTGCTAAAAATATGACATAATATTAATTTTTTTTCCAAAAAAAATATTAATGTTGTAGAGTGAAGAATAATACAGGCAAAACTTTTAAAAGAAATTAAGGAATTGACGACAAATCCTGGTGGACGACAGGTTGACTATGAGTCAGCACTGTGCCCTTGTGGCCAAGAGGGCTAATGGGATCCTGGCGTGCATTAAAAGGAACATGGCCAGCAGGTCAAGGGAGGTGATCCTCCCCCTCTACTCTGCCCTGGTCAGGCCTTAGCTGGAGTACTGTGTCCAGTTCTGGGCTCCCCGGTACAAGAAAGTCATGAATCTTCTGGAAAGAATCCAGCAGAGGGCCACAAAGATGATACGGGGCCTGGAGCATCTTCCCTATGAAGAAAGGCTGAGAGACCTGGGTCTGTTCAACGTGGAGAAGAGAAGACAGAGGGGATCTCCTCAGTGTATATAAATATCTGAGGTGTGGGGGACAGAAGGATGTAGCCAACCTCTTCTCAGTGGTTGGTGGGGATAGGACAAGGGGCAATGGCTGCAAGTTAGAGCACAGAAAGTTCTACACTGAAATGTGAAAAAAATTCTTCATGGTGAGGGTGATGGAGCATTGGAACAGACTGCCTAGGGAGGCTGTGGAGTCTCCTTCTCTGGAGATATTCAAGGCCTGTCTGGACACCTACCTGGGCAGCCTGCTCTGAGGAACCTGCTTTGGCAGGGGGATTGGACCAATGATCCTTCGAGGTCCCTTGCAATCCCTACAGTTCTGTGATTCTGTGATTCTGTGAATTTCAGTGACTGCAGTAGGATTTAAATAAAATAGCAATATTATTGACTGCCAAAGTTTACTTTGGCAATGATAACTTCCCAATGTTAAGTCAGGACCTAACCCAAAAGAGAGGATAAAGGTGGTCTTCCTCAACTCTGAAGTGATATTTCTGCTCTGGTCTCGTGAGACTTCACACGGAGTACTGTGTTCAGCTCTGGGGCTTGCCGCATAAGAAAGACATGAAACTGCTAGAGCAGGTCCAGAGGAGGGTCACAAAAATAGTACAAGGAGTAATGATTTTAAACTAAAAAAAGGGTAGATTTAGATTAGATTTTAGGAAGAAATTCTTTCTTATGAGGCTGCTGAGGATCAGGAACAAGTTGCCCAGAGAAACTGTGGATTCCCCATCCCTGGAAATGTTTAAGGCCAGACTGGATGGGGATTTGAGCAACCTGGTCTAGTGAAAGGTGTCCCAGCCCATGCCAGGGGGGAGGGGGGAGGGTGGTGGAATTAGTTGATCTTTAAGGTCCCTTCCAATCCAAACCATTCTATGATTCCATGATTCTACATGATTCTATGACTCTATGATAAACTAGGAGGTGCTGTTGACTCTCTGGAAGGACAAGATCCCTTGCACAGGGATCAGAGCATTTGGCAATCATCAATGGCATAAAGTTCAATTAAGGTAAATGCTGTGTTCTGCACCTGGGATGAAGTAATGCCAGATGCATGTAGAATCTGGCAGATGAGTAGCTAGAGAGCAGTTCAGTGGTGCTGGTTGACAGCAGGCTCAGCATGAGCCAGCAGTGTGCCCTGGCAGCCAGGAACTGCCTTTTAGGATGCATTAAACACAGCATAGACAGCTGGTCAAAAGAGACAATTCTCATGCTATATTTAGCATTGGTGCAGCTTCACCTTAAACGCTGTGTGCAGTTCTGGTTTCCACAGTATACAAAGGATGCTAAGATCTTTGAAAGCATCCAGAGGAAGGAAACAAAGGTGGTGAAAGGGCTGGAAGGCATGTTCTGTGAGGAGAGGGCAAGGACACTTGGGTTGCTTGGTCTGGAGAAAAGAAGGGTTAGAGGTGATTTCATTGCTCTCTACAACTTCCTGAGGAGGAGAAGGGGAGAATGATGTGCCGATCTCTTCTCCCTAGTAACCGATGTCAGTACATGCAGGAACAGCACAAAGCTATGCCTGGGGAGGTTCAGACTAGATATAAGGGAATATGTCTTTACTGTGAGGGTGGTCAAACACCGGAGCAGGCTTCATAGAGTGGTGGTTGATGTCCCATGCCTGTCAGTGCTCAAGAGACATTTGGACAATGCCCTCAATAACATGCTTTAATTTTTGGATAGACCTGAAGAAGTCAAGCAGTTGGACTAGATGATCTTTGAAGTCCACTACAGCTGAACTATGCTATCCTAATCCTAATCCTAATCCCAGAAATTTATCTATTCTTGGATTAATGGTTATTTCAATCAAACGCATTCATGAATAAAATTAAAAAAAAAAAAAAAAAAAAGAGCTTATTTTAATGTTACATGTTAACAACATGAACACTGTGTAGTTATGGAAACTTTTAATCCTTTTCTGCTCCACATAAACTCCCATCAAGTAGGAACTGCTTGCAAGTTGAAGGAGGCAGAATCACAAAACAAATGCAATTCTAGTGGAAGGTGTCCATTCCATCAGAAGCTGTTGGAATCTGAAAATCTTTAAGGTCTCTCCCAACCCAAACCATTCTATGATTCTTTAAGATTTAGACACACACAGAGTTTCTGCAGGCTTCGAAGATAATACCTAATTTAAAGTGCACTAAAGTTAGAGACTCCACTTGACTTCAGAAATCTTTGATTCCTTTTATATTTTCTAAGTCATTTTGGCAATCTTTACTGGTGATAAAAACAAGGTTCTCATCTCTTAACCAGAGATAATTGTAAATGGTCATGCTGTAGTCTCACTTTTCACTACATCTGTTATAATGAAATAGAAGGAAAAATGGAGGTATTCAGTAACTTGTCTTTGTCTAAAAATAGGGTTCTCTTCAGAGTTAGATTTATGGTTCTGATTTTGAGAGAATTACTTGTATATGTCTCCCTCTGTCTAAGAGGCTTACCCTTGCTCTTCTGCTGTCACAAATGTTTCTGAACTTTCTCATGGTCCTTCTAGAGAAATTTCATTATGGTTTAGCCAGGTAGTAATATTAACCTTTGATATGCATTTTCAAACCTGTGAATCAACCAGTTTTTAACTTTGGGTTCTTTTCCTCTCAATGTTTCCTTCTCTAAAACCATTTTCCGTGGGTTTAGAGCACTGTTGCTGAGAAAGAGGACTATTCAAGGTATTTATTTTAATATAAAGTTTTCTAATATCTCTAGATATTTTAATATTGTTTTCCCCTCAAATTATATGTTTTGTGTTAATGTCAAAACTTCTTAAAGCATTACTGGGTTCAGAAAAACATTTCCTGGGAAACATATTCATTTATAAGGTAAAAACAAACAAACAAACAAACAAAAAAAACAACCCTTCCGCACCAATCCTGTTAAGATATTTCAACTTCTGCGTGCTATTACAAAAAGCAATGAAAACAAGGATTTCATCACTGTGTGACCAGACTCTTCAAAATGTTGTTTCTCATTTCCACTAATTAAGAATGTTGAAGAATTAATTTTATCATCATTAAAATGAACAGTATTTTTACTGTCAAATTTACGAGGGGAACAAGAGAAATTTAAAAAGGGTATTTTAGCTTACCAGCTCAATAGAAAACAAAAAGTTCAAGACAATCCTAAAGCTTTTTGGAAATTTGTGGGAAAGGATAGGTGAATATTTTTCTTCATACATTAGGTTATGTGAATCTCTCTCTCTTTCTCTCTTTTTTTTTTTTCTCACAATATATGTTGCTCTTCAACTAAAGTAAAATACTAAAAATAAAAAAAGAAAAAGGAAAAAATAGATTTTAAATTGCTATAGGTTTTACATGAATGGGTGAGGTCATGATAATCTAATGAGATAGCTTAATTGCCTAATGCTGTGATGTATGCTGAAAAATTATAAGTGAAAGCTGATCTTCACTGAAACAAGAACAGCACAGAGAGGGTCCTTGGAAAAATGACAAAAGATTTGCTAATTTTCATGATACTTTGCAAATGTTACGGCTGCAGCTGGACCCATTTGTTCAGATCTGTATGTAGAAGGCAAACAGACTCAACCCTACACTCCTTTTTTGACAGACACTTTGGGAAAAATAACTTCCTTCAATGCACTCACAGTTTTCCTTCCATTTGGTGTGAGAAGACACAATCATTATCTAGATTAAAAAGACTAATAGTCTTAGTAAAACATATATATACATATAAAACAATGTTGTTATGAAACTACTGCTTTTTTTTTTTTTTTTTTTTCAAGTATTCTATCCTTCAAATTACATTAGATTTCTGTTATTTCTGTGTTATTTGCAGGAAATAATATGATACACAGGAACACAGAATTGCAGTCTTATTTATTAAAAAATATATATAAATCATTAAGCATTATTTTGGGCAGTGACAACTGGATGTATCACCTTGAACAACAGACAGTTTTTAAACTAGCTGTAAGGAAAAAAATATATAAAAAAAAAAAGAAGACAACTTTTCTTAATATTTTTAGAACCGTAATATTTTGGTTTGTTGCTTTTTCTTTCAAGGATAAAGACATTTAGATATCAAAATATTTATATATTTATGAATATTATTATTCATGTTATATTATTATTCATATTATATTATAATATGAATATTAAGTTCAGTAGGACTCATTAAATATTAAAAAACACCATATGGTTTGGTGATTCAGTAAGTTGATCCCTGAATACTGGAAGGGTAGGTGAAGAACAGGTAATTTAAGATCTTGTGAAACTTAACCAGCTAACATGCTCCCAAGAATAGATGAACTCTATAGGAATAGGTGTGAAGATGCTGTTCTTCAGCATCTTCATATATGGAGATAAGGGAAAGGAAGTATTTCTAAAATTACATGTCTGTCAGGGAAAGGTGCTTATACAAACTACATCGAGACAGACGCAAAAGTGGACAGTGGTGACAAAGCAATCTCCATAGTTTTCTTTAAAATTGTTTTTTATTTTTATTTTTCAGACAGTTACAAATTATATGATATACAACAAATCAAAAGACTTCTTTTATACCCTCAAACTGTTAAAGAACTAACAAGTAAAAACAAATGGCAAGCATTTAAGTCTAGGAATAAAATTAGAAAAAAAAAAAAAAGGATATATGGCATAACTTGCTTAGGTGATTCTCAGCTTCATTTTCTATCTCAATTTTTATGCCTTTACAAACTTACTAGTATTTCTTTATGCTCATTCTATATATTTCTTTATATTGACAATACACGCTCAATATTTCTTGATATTCCTTAATAGTAGATCCAACTAAAAAAAATATTGTAAGTTTTGTTACATTATTTATTTTTTCCAGTATTTATTCCAAAGATAGACATATAATCTATATATTTTTCAGTTAATTTGCATTTGAATCGAATAAATATTCAGATAGGTATACATATTTTTTTGTGGGCTGTCTTCCCAAAAGAAGTGATAGAAATTCCATCAGTAATATAACCCAGAACATACTATATCACTTATTATATCACGTACACCTTTTAACTGGCAGAATATTTGACATAAGACTATACTTTCTATAGGGAAACATTTCAAGAGATTTTGGAGCACATTGACTTTCTGTGAAAACTGTTTCCCTGAAACCTCAAGATGCTAGAAAGCTTTCTTTGCAATTTTAATGTGAAAACAGTCATGCAATAGATTCACTACTTTTTTTTTTTTTTAAGATTAAGATTAATCTTTGTAAAGATTAAGGTCAGATTGTGAACTATTCCTCTCTGAGCAGGTTTTCTTTCCCATGTTTCCGTGTTGATGAGTTTCTTATTAGTCATGTTTCCTACATGAGAAATCATTTACGTCCAATGATTTGCTAAGTTTCTCCACTTTCTTTAGTGAAATAATCTGCTTCTATCAGCTTCAAATATTTGGATATTTTTCATATTTCAGCCTCATATTTGGTTAGGAGTAGAACTGGTTAATAAAACTTTGGTAAAATTATACACTGGGAATTTGCTTTTCAACTTGTTTATGAGGAAAAAATACAAACTAAAATATGGTTTTGCTGTTTGTTGTTGTTGCTGTTGTTTTTTCTTCCCCACAGCATTGTACAATGTAGAAGGCATGCTATTTTAAGTAAGAACTATTAAAGGACTATTATTTATTTATGAGGAATCTTTTTTCTTGTAAAACAAATGGTATTTCCCTATAGTTACCATACAACATCATCTAAAATACCACACATCTTCCTCAGTACTCAGAAAAGGAAATGGAGATTTTGTCTCAAATATCTTTGTATAGTAACTATCAGCAATATGGACATAGAAAGATAAACTGTTCCACTCTCACATTTTGGTTATTCATTTAAGCTTCTGAGAGATATATTATTAATAACATAAATTTTAGTGGACAAAATTGGATAAAATAATGTTTCTGTCCTTTATTTTCTCCCATCTTTTCTGTTTCCTCTCTCAGCTTTGCCAGAGGAATATATGCAGGATATCACTGCCTTAACAGTTAATCAATTTTTTTAGACTAATGGTTTTCATGTCCTTTTGTTACAAGTTCTCCCTCCTTTTCCTTGAGCAGCTGCTGTTTTCTCTGAACCATAGCAACCAGTCAAGCAAGCAGAGTAAGTAGCTCCCTCAGAAAGCAACACCAGCTCTGCTCCATACATGATCTAGCAAGGACTGCTTCATAGCAACCACTCCCATCCTCCATTGCTAAATAAAAGCTTATAAATATTATTTCTCATGAATGAGGACCACTATCAAGAAGGGCAGTGGTGTCAATAGCCCTACCAGCACTTCTCTATTCTCTAGAATCAGAAGCAGCTGGAAAGTTCTTTCATTGGTGCTCAATGAAGTCTGGATCCTAACACTGAGAACAGTTCTTTTTGAAAGAAAGAGGTCAACTTGTATTAACAAGGAACTTTTGAAAAGACCATAGAGCCGGAAATAAGTAATCTAGCAGGACTCCTCTTCTTTGGTAGCTTCTGGTTGGTATTGCAGCAGCCTAGAAGAAATAGGAGCAGTAGGAAGCAATTAGTAAGAGTTCACTTGTCTTGGCTCCAGCACAAATTTACATACTTTTTCAGCAGTCTGTTGAAGCTTACCTGTCCCACCTGCAGAAGACATTGCTTAACTTTCACACTTTCCATCAAAGGCTACATCAAGAAATACCAGTAAGTTTCAGATTTTCCTGCCTTGTAAGGGCATGTTGATGTGTCAGAACATTAGAAAAATCTGAAGAATGTTTTTGGAAGAGAAGGAAGTAAAGATAAGTCTGTTACGTTGTTACTATTCTTGTAGTATATCTCTTCCTTAAGTAATTGATTTAAGAGGAAAAGCCTTTAGAACATACAAGAATAGTAAAGTATACCATAAATTCAGGATAAAAAGTTAGGTAAAACAAGAATGATGGTTTACACATGTTTATAGACTGGTTAATGGCTAAAACAAAATTCTGATTACTCTTTTATTGTAGATCATGACTTCTTTTTGTAATTCCTGACATGATTAATGATACTGAAAAAGACAGGTACACATTTCTAGGATTTGGAATGAAATCAAGTAACTGCCTCAACAGAACAAGGATTGCTCTTTTGAATTTCTATCTAAACTATGATTTAAAATTTATAAGAATATTTATACAGTTAATTTATAATGTTGTTAATGAAATTCATTAATGAATGTCACTCCTCCATGGCAAGGCCTATAAGCCTTATTACCTAATTTGCATTTGTAGATCATTGGGAGAATAACAAAAATGCCTATCTGACTTCAAGGAATTCCATCATTAAAAATTAAAAACACTATCTGATTTAAGGTAGGAGAGAGCTCATTTTGCAAACATAAAAGAAAATCACCCTCACATTAAAACTTGTTATTACGACCAATGAGCATCAAGTGAAATTATCGAATTACCAAAAATGCTGCAAATACATTCTGGCCAAATAAATTGATGGGATTATATTGAGAAGTTTTGCCAACAATTCATTGAGGGAGCATTAATAGTTCATCAAACTCAACATTAAGGTCTAGAACAGTTCAAAAGATGTTTGTATTTGTACATATATATTTGTACATACTTTCCAACCTTCGTTTTCTCAGGTTGAAATATATTATACACTGAATAAAATACATTTTGTTTTCTTCAAATACTCCATTTAGATGCATTGTTGTACTCTGTCATTTTCAATGCAAGAGACTAATGAACCTTGGAGCAGAATCTTTATTCTTCCTGTGTTTTTATTTCTTTTCTTTTTTTTCTTTTTTTTTTCTTAAAAACAAGAGAGCTTTGAGACCAGTACCACCATGCTAATAAAACTAAAGTTCAGACTCCTAAAAATTTCTTTTGCTGCCAAATCTCTCTAAAGAGACCTACCTGATCTGGGTATCTTTGCACAGCCTGACGTATTCAAAGCACCTTGCAAAGAATAATTGATTATGGCAATTGCCAGTGAGGTGTATCTTTGCTCTTCAGTGAGCTGTTTGTGAAAATGTTATTCCACTATCTGAAGAAAAACAAGAAAATAGTCTCCCTGGGTTACTGCAGCTGAGAAAGATACAGTCATTCACCGAGGAGCATTGTTATAGGAAGTTTCAACAGAGTGCAGGCATACTTTCAAAGCTGTAGTGAAACTACATGACCTTTCAATTAATACATAAGAGGATAGCTGGAATGTGAGATAATAAGAACAAACATTGAACCAAAGTATGTTATTCACACATGCAACTTTTCTTTTTTTTTTTTTTTCCTTGCAATTACCTTAATTTTCAGATTAACAAAAAAAAAAAAAAAAAAGTAACTCTTGCTTTTTAGTTTTCCTCCAAAGTTGTTTTTTTTTTTTTTTAATTTTTTTTTTTTTTCATTGACACTTGCTTCTCAAGTTTAATTAAGTTTTATGAATTCCTGTAAGACTTGAAGACTTAGCAGAGGCTTAGATATGCTTGCCTGGCAAGAACATAGTTATTTTCAGAGTAGAGCTGGTTTTAATTGGATGGTGGAAAAACAAAACAAAACAAAACAAAACAAAACAAAACAAACAAACAAACAAAAATATTACAATAAGTGAATCAAATTCATGTTAGAGGCTACTAAAATATTTACAGCCTAAAGAAGAAATAAATGATCTGGCCAGATGTTATGGCACTTGATGTGGATGGGAGTTTTAATATGAGGAACCATGGTTCCATGGTTCAAAATAAAAAATAAAAAATAAAAAATAAAAAATAAAAAATAAAAAATAAAAAATAAAAAATAAAAAAGTAGAATAATTGACTAAACCTTAGAATAGCTCTTAGACTATCTATACTGTGCTGCATTTACTTAGTCAGTTAGACATACCACCATGATTACATCACTTCAAGGACCTCAATTAATCTACGCCTTTTTATGATCTTTCACACCTTTCGTTGTGGTCAAGAACCTTGTGAAGGATGAAGTGGATGCTAATATTTATACAGCACTTAATGTAATTGGGTGCTGACCTGGCTAGGCACTACAGTTATATAAATATATATAAAAAAGAGGATTTCTTCAGGGCTTAGCATGCACTAGTTCCTAGACCTGAGTTTTTGCTAGTCCTCTGGGCACAGGAAATATCAGATATATTATGACACACTCAGTGTGGTCTGTCAATAAATTAATATTTAACAATCAAGAAAGATTAGGAGTTGAATGTTAGCTTTAGAAAAACACTCCAAAATTCCAAACTAAGCTGCTTCCCTGAAAACAATAGGCAAAGCCTAACAGAAACCAATTAACTTGAAGGGTTAAATAGACATTTGCAGAAGTACTATACTTAAGGTTTGAAAAATACAGGTTTAGGAAGAATAGTGACCTAATATAGAAATGTTAAACATACATTAGAAAAAAAACTCAGCAGTTGAATGGACAAGGTGTAGGAGGGGACACTTTTTTTCTCTCTAGATAGTCTCTCAAGACTTGGTTTTTCTTGGGGAAAAAAAAATAATAATAATAATAAACACAAACAAACAACAACAAAAAACACCAAAGTTAAAATGTAGGTTAAAGACCAAGTGTAGGTTAAACAGGTATGTAGGTCTCTCTTTAGAAAATTGTCATTCTCTTCCTAAAATAGCCTATCTTAAGGAAAAGTGCACCTCTTTGGCTGTTTCAAAAATGTTGTTCCCTCTGAAGATGAACCTGAAACACAACTGTAGAAATACATATGTGTCATGAATTTACAAAAACCCATTCTACTCTGCTTTACTCAAAAGACTAAGAGTTTTGGTGTCCGTCAGGGGGGCATATTTATTTATTTATTTATTTTAAAAAAGCTGCAGCTAGCAAATACATGGAAAGACTGAAATGTACAGGTCAAAGTGTAGACAGACAAATATCTCAAATACAGTAGCTGAGGTGATTAAACCTTTTTTTTTTTTTTTTGTGATCATCCAACCATCTTTCCATTTTCTGTTTAAGAAATTTATCTTCTAGCTGTTGCTTTGACCTTTTGTTTATATATGTTTATAAACCTAAGACTGAGTGAATACAGAATCAAATATGAATTATTGAAAGTGATAAGACTGCTGAATGTTTTACCTGTTTTGTTTGTTTGTTTGTTTGTTTGTTTCTTATAGTGTCTGTGGAATGTGCTGTAAATGTTTACTAGTGCAATGAAACTTTATATATTGTGTTATCTGGATGCCTGTGGAATGCATTTTATTTTTTTACTGTTCAACGTGTAAATACATCAGTCTGCACTGGAAAATGAAGACCATTTTAACCTTGCAAGGCAAAATTCAGCTTTTTTTTTTTTTCCCTGTGATTTAATTAATTAATTTATTTATTTTTTACTTGAGATTATCTTACACTGTTGCCAGAATATTGGCTTAGGTTTGTCAACAGAAGCAGATGCTACTAGCTTCTCTTTTAATAAACACATTTTTCCTAGGGAATAATGCTCCATGTTTTTGTGACTTTAAAGATTGATTATTCTACATCCATTTTAATCAGAAGTATTGAAATATGCAGCCATTATACCATCCTGTCCCAATTCTGTCTTTCTTCCTTGATCTTATTAGGTCATAAGACTTTCTGGAGAGTACCTCAGGTTTAACTGGATGCTCATCAGTTGGTCCACTCAAAACTCACCTTTGCAGGGCCTGCTCATTGCCCATTGACTGTAAGCAGAGTGCAGTCTTTGGGGCTGCATTTCCCCCATTGCCTTCCATCCCCATGCCTCTCTTGGCTGGCAAGCAAAATAGAGGGAACCCAGGGGAGAGTGAAATGTGGCTGAGAGGCTGCAAAAACCTCTACTGCATGCAGCATGGCAGGATTCAGACATGGTACACTTTACGGTTTATCTCATTTCAACTTCGGTGAAGGGCCATGAGGTGAAACTTTCAGATTCTTTTGTTATATTAAAGGTAGGCACACAGGGAGGCAAGAAATAAAGATTTCTGATTAGAAAAATCATAAATCCCAATACTAAGAAGCATTTCAGAGTCAATAAGTCATTTAGATATAGGTTTGTTTGTCTAGGTTATTTTTGTTCCTGAATATCTGTAAAATTGATTTCAATAGGCCTTGTCACTTTGGTCTTCAGCTTAATTGGAAAAAAAATCCAAGGACTGCTTGCAAGAACATTAGTACTGCTAGTATACCACTCCAAACAGAATTCATATTAAAAGGAAAAAAAAAGAAACAAAGAAACAAAGCGGCATGATTTTAGGAAAGACTCAATCCTAGAAGTGCTGAGATATACTTTTAATGCTACACTAGGCTATATTTGGCTTTATAGTTAACAAGAATATCAAGCTGTCTGAAATGCTGCAAGTGTATGTACAAAGGCACATACAGCATGGGAAACAAATAGTTCCTCCTATTTGTGGACCTAGAAGTCCACAGAACTGGAATGTTGTTGAATTAACAGATGTGGAGGTTCAGCCCATGATTGGAGTTCTGCAGTGGATGCTCAAGGATGGGTTCCAGGTACCATTTTTACCTTCTACATCAATGGCTTGTTTTTCATAGCTATTAATGTACATAAATAGTGAGAGTTTTAAGAGCTAGAGAACACGAATACCACCCCACCTTAGCTTCAACCTTAAGCTAAATCAATTATGTAAATTGTCTGATCCAGACTGGAAAACTGTTTTAAGGACCAGGTGGTGCCAGGTACATCGAACAGATCAACTCTCATTGCCCTGAGTTCAGTGCTTTGCATCCCTACACAAAGAGCAAAACAAAAATCTGCTGAGAGAACACTTTGGAAAAAACCTCTGCAAAAGAACTTGTGAGAAAATTTATTTTTCCCAAGTTCCTCTTGCAACAGCTTTTGCACTGCTGGGGTATTTATTCTGGTACACAGCATGGAAAAGTTCAAGGGAAGATGGAATGCTATAGTCAAGAAATAAAATTTCTTGTATTTAAATTCCCAGTCTCTGTATAGGAATATTTGTAGTGGAAGGAGTTTGGAGATTTCGCAAATTCTGCAGTGTAGGTTTACCCACGCCTCCTTCATGTTAAGGCCCCAGACATTCCAGTCCGATTTTTCACTCAAGCATGTTAGGTTGGCTAGATATCTTCCTTTTGTAAAGACAAATTAAGAGGAGATGCGGAACAAAGAAGGAGAGCTGTGCTACTTGACAGATGAATTTTCTGTGCTGAAATCTATGAGTGAAGGCAACCAACCTTATCCATTCTTTGTCCCTGCTGCTCAGGAGGAAGGTAACCATCTGGAAAAAGAAGAGGGAAATTGTGCTGGCAGTGGAACTCTTATTTTTTTCTAAAAGAATATTAGATCTGCAGTGGGCTACTTTGAGACTCACAGAGGAGTCTAAGCTTTGGTAAACAATCATATTTATATAAAATCTGCCTGTGAAAGTATTGCAGGGCTTAAAAATCCCTAGAACAATAAATCTTCTTGTTCTTCCTGATGGAGATAGATTCTAAGGTCATCAACTATAAGGATCAGATGAGTCTCACATGAATGCTTTGGCCCAGAGCTGCACTGGTAATAAACAGGATTTTTATTACATCTCTAAGTGCTCTATGACATGTGTTAAATTACTGTAGGCTTCACAAACTGCAGATCAGAAGTGTTGTACAATTGGATAGTTCAAATTTGTCCCCTTTGCTCCATTTCAACACAGTGCCCTAGCTTCTTTTGCAGAAAAAAAAAGATTTTTGTTTCCTTTATTCACTGTCTGATTAGACCTGTTCACCTTTTATGTGATTATGGTAAAGGAGCTTAAGAATTTTTCACATTGTCATAGAGGGAAATACTTCCTTACTACACTACTATTTTTTATCTGTGATGGACCCTTCCATTTTACATCAGTTTGTCTATTATTAATCTAAAGCTGCATATAAAGTGCAGGACCTGGATGCCCTTCTCTGCACATGACGGCTAGATACATCTTCAGCTTCCTATCAGCCAGGATGAGGTCATGCACCCACCTCCTCCTGGGTGTTCTGTCTGTGCTAGGTAGGGCTCAGTGTACCAAACTGCACATCTGCATCTACAGTATACCCCACTGTTAAATGAGAACTTTATTCAATAGGAACAGCAATAAATTCAGGGATACGAATCCAAAGATCCTTATTCTTTTAGTTTTTAATTTAGATTAAACTTTTGTTAAAATCTGTGGGTCTTTATCTTTCACAGGACATCATTCTGGGGGATATGCTTCAAAGACTATTGAATCAATGCACATATTTGAGTCAACTTTTGGTCAGAATGTTAATTCCACTTCTGTGATCAACCCAGTTCACTCTATTGCAAAACCCAAGACTGACAAAATTATTATGATACACTGTGAATCAGAGCTCCTACCTCTCAAACAAGCCTCTCAGGGAAAAGACACACAACAAGAAAGTATTGTGGACAAAGTCAGAGCAAAACTAAAGTACCTGAGTCATTACATTTTTGCTTTATTCCTGCAGGGAAAGCTAGGGACATATTTAAGCTTCTGCTTTTAATGAAACAAGTACTTCTGAGTTTCCTAAGCAAAGCTGATTGCCTAGCTTATTCTTCCATTTGATTTTGTACTTGAGATGAATAATAATAAAAAATCAAAATCAAATCCTATATGTTTGCATTTGAAGTCAGGTCTCTAAATGTTACAGTGGCAATACTACAGGGTGAATATTTTGCAAGTGGATTTTCTACCTGCAAAGAGAGAAGAAACTTAAAGTACAGAATGGTAGCCAGTCAGCACCACTCCTTGTTACTGAAATACTGAGAAATCTTCAAGGATATTTATTTTTCTTCATATATTCAGATACAGATAGAAATCTTCCTCCACAGCCTTGTAGAAAGAATCCCAAAAGATAATCTGACCTTGAGGTAGGTGGTGCCTAAGTTATTCTTGTATCACACACATGAATATGGACTTTACTAGATTCATCTTTTAAGAATTTTGGAAACAATTGCAGAGGAAACAACTTCTGTAATTTTTATTCAGAATAGTTACTCAGTAATTGAAGGTTAACAATTTGGGTCAATTAAAAAAAAAAAAAGAGGACATTGGAAAATAGTTAGTTAATGAAAAATGACTAAGAGGAAGATTTAAAGTAGAATAGATATCTATTGCTGTTTTAGTCCATTCTCCCCTGCCCCCCTCCCCCTCTTTTTTTTTTTTTTTTTCCTGGAAGCAGGCTTTTAATCTTATCTGGCATCACAGTAAGTCAGTTAATTTGGTGTTATTTATATCTGAAAATCTGTAATGTTATTTTTCATTTAAATCTGACAGAATTCCAGAGTGGGGTTTTTTTTTTTTTTAATTATTATTAATTTATTTATTTTTTTAAATTAGTTTTATTTCAATATAGAAAAAGTCAAGGTGAAAAGTACAAAATACTATTGTCATATAACTTATATTAGCTGCTTCATTTTTGGCATTATATCCTAATTTTGTCATTTATTTTGTTTAAGCTAAACTATTATTTAGAATTAGATCAATTTGAATACCATGTCTGCATATAAATATTTTTCAGGAATAAAGAAGCAGTATATGTGGTCAACACATGGTTGAATGTGTTTTGTTTAGCATTCTGTTCATTTGTTTTAAGTTAAGACTCACAAAGCTGTCATAGCTTTTCCTGAGAATCACAATACCATCAAGGATACTTCTGTGATAGCGTCCTAGTACAAATTTATATTTCTTTCCACCAGACCTTCTCTTTCATATATTGCCAATTGACAGGCAGTTTAGCTTCCATGGCAGCCTTCCCTTGCAACCATATTTTGGTCATGGCTCATATTGTTTCAGCTATTTGTTTTCATTAAAGAGTTCAATATCTCTTTACATTTATTCTAAGAAGCAGCCATTATGCTTACCTGCTTCAAAGAGATTTAACCCAACTATTAACACAAAGGGGTTTCATAACTACAGAATTATGTTTCATTAGTCCTATCCATCAAAACATGCTTGTCAGCATCATGAGAAAGTTAAAGCACTCGACATATCAAGTTCTAAGGTCATGCAAATAGATTCTATGCCTGCAGCTTGTCAAGTGCATCCAGCTGGAACACCCAAGGGTCAGGGACAGAACTATGTCTATTATAAGTTGGAAAGAATTATCTCCTTGTGTATGGAGCAGAAGCATATATTTAAAAAAAACAACACCTATTTTTGGAAAATAAAAAAAAAAGGAGAACCAACTTGTAAGGAAGTCCAAACATTCTACATATTTATACCAGTCAAAAACATTCACCTGCGGATGGACCAAGAAGCCAATAGGATACATTATGTTATTTATGATAAAATTCAGTCCCATATTCTAAGGAAAAAATCATATCTTTTTGTTTGTTTGTTTGTTTGTTTGTTTGTTTTTCTTTGTGATGATACATATTATGCAGCAGTTTTATAACCCTGTGATAGATTCATTTAATCACATGTATGATTAAGAAGATTATAATTCATACAATAATTCTCACATTGTTTTCTTGTTAATGTTAAGAAAGAAAAAAAAAAAATCAGGGTCACCTGAAACAAGATGTAGCCAAATGTAAAGGGTATAAATAAGATACTTCAAGCAGAAAATGTACACCTACAGACTAAATTTTCACAGACAGGCCATTAAATTGGCCTCTTGCATCCTTTTATATATAATGTTAACTCAAAAAATCTCCACAAAAGAGTATATAGGAGGATTAAGCATGATTGAACCAAACCAGAATTGCACTTCCTTTACTGGGGAGGCTTAGGAAAACATGTTTTATATATTTTTTTCCCAACTTCAAAAATATTTGTGGGCTTTCAAAACAAGTAAGACTATTTCATTTCTAGTTGCCTGCTGGGAAGAAGCAGCCTATAATTGGTAGATGCACCATATTACTCTTTAGGCTTTAGTTTAAAAAGCAGGTGAATGCCATCTTGGAAGGATATTTTTCATCAGTGTGTTTGGAGTCAGATGTTTGATATGAGCACTTTTCAGCTGGAAACAACACAAAAATGGTTAATAATTGCCTGTATACAGTCCTCACAGTACCAGTACAGTGCCTTTTAATCTGTGCTACACAGACAGAGGAAATCCTCCACAAAATGAGACTTTTTTCTAACATCAGTTGTGGTTGTGCAGAAATTGTTCTGAAAGGCCAGTGCCCAGTTGCTAAGTATTGCAAATGTTAATCATTGCACCACCACAGTCAGAATTAGCACCACACAGAAAAGTCCAAAAGCTGTTACTGCAAAGTGTATCATTTAGTCTGGAAGTGTATCTGTATTTACTGAAACCAAAATAAATACACATTTTTCTTCATCTTTATTGTTAGAAATGTCTTGTTTTTGAAGGAAACTTGGCTGACAGCTTCAGATGTCAATTTTAAGCATTACACCATTATGATGTGATGGCTGAAGTTTTTCCCTCCTTTTCTTTCCATAAATGTTTGAAGTCAAATTTGCAACTAGACACATCTTTCCAGTTGTTTTCACACTTAGATAGCTATTACATCATCCCATGAAAATGACTTTGTCAGGAGCATATAACTTTCATTTTACCAAGCAACATGTTTTTAAGGGTACTAAATACCACTTTGCAGATCTTTTTTCAGAACTCACAACTTTTTTCTTATAGTTTGCATTATTAAGGCTAACTAAGGCAGTGTAGTCTTGAAGTAGTTAATGACATCTATACAAGCAAATAAAAATTGTTCCCCAAACCTCTATTTGTATAGCAAACCCAGATTCTTCTAAATATAGCCAGTTTAGAAACAGCTCCTTTAGTTTTTCTCCACCCAAGATCAAAGACTGATATATGAAGTTTCTGTTCCAAACATCAGTGCATGATTTTCAGGGGAATTTTTCAGAAAGGCTAAGTCATTGCATAATAAAAGCCATTCAAATCCATGCATTTTTAAATGCTACCTTACGTATGAAATAAAGACAGGCACTGTAATATGAAAATCTGGGATTATAAATTTGAATGATCCCCCGTTAAAGACCTACATGTAAAGAATAATTAAACGTATTTATCAAATATTAGTGGAAAATCAGTCTTTGATGGTTTGTATATTCTGATTTCTTTGAATTTGAATATTATAAGGTTTCATGTTAAGTTTTGTTTCTGAAATGGAACAAAATTATTCTAAGATCCATGCCAGACTCTCTTCCCATAGGACTGTTGTGAGTAGGTTTTCTGAAGAAACATGGTAATTATGCTATACTTATCATTTTAACTCTTTATACTGTTGCTGGTGGGTTGGTGTCAGGGGAACAGCTCCTTGTGATATTTTTTATATACAGCTTGTTGCTGTAGGAAGGCATCTCTTCAATATAAGAAGGCATTAAAATCATAATCTGCCAGTATACATTAAGTATCTGCACCACTAGCTGTGAGTCAGCAGCTGAATTTGCTCGGGAAGCTCATACCCCTCTAGGTCTCTGGTGAGGGCATCAGCCATCCCATGAAACACTGCTTATCTCCAAGCATATCTGTGCATAGGCTTTGAGGAGGATTCATTTCCCTCTCTGAGAGAAGACTGAATTTAACAGTTATTTTGTACTACATATTACAGAATCTATTGCTGCTGAACACAGAGCAAAAGCTGAAAAGAAGATGGTGTCTGTGTTCCTACAGTAGCCCACAATCCTGCTGGGGTGATGAGATAATTTGCCTGGCTAAATTATTTTAACTTGCTAGCCAAAGCAAACTTTACTCTTCTAAAATTAAGAAAAAAAAAAAAAACAAAAAAAACAAACAAACAAACAAAAAACATAATGCTCTATACATAATGCCCTATCTTCTGAGGCTTCTTCATCCCCTGGTCACAGTGTTAATGATCTTTTTGCCAGCTCTACCTGGCACAGGCAAAAACTGAGGGAGTCTGGATACTCTCTCTATTCCAGGCCTGAAGCAGAAGAGCAGCTATTCATTAGGACCCCAGACTTCTGATCCTCTGCTCCCCTGAGGATACATACTCCAGTATGTATCTCTTGTCTTTTTCATTGAATCTTGAGTTTTCTCACTTCATTGAACTTCAATGAGCCTTTCATATTCCTTCTACTAAATGATCTCTAGTTACATGACCCCTTTCTGTTAAATCCCAGGATGAGTTAAAAAATAACAAATAGACCTGTGCTCTTAAAGACCACACAGATATTATCAACAAATTAAGCACACTTTTTTATGTATTTATGCTATTTCTGTTAATTAAAATTGTAGCTACTTTCCCTAGGAATTCTACAATCTGTGCATTTTTTCCCCTAAATTTGAAGTCACATTAAATTGAAAGCAGAAAACAGATGAACAGCTGTCTGTAATAATAGGTTTTTAAGTGTTTTACCAGACACTTCCATAGTTTTTGGTATACAGATAGGGAAATGGGACATATGGCAATGATGAAGAGCAATTATGAGATTTTTTTGAACATGCTAATAACACATACATGTAATCACAGTCACTTTAAAGTGTCTTTTATTTGAACCTCTTCAAGTTTTCTACAATTACATCCTAGCAATAGTGCAAATATTACCATGCAAACTGAGAATACTATTGTACCTCTTAAATGTCTATCAGAGGCAATGCTTTAATAACATAAAATATCTCAGGATTGAAAGCATATTTTGCAATCAATCTGTCTAGCTGTCAAAACCTTACTACTACACATTAAAAATAATGGAATTATGTTTGCAAGACCATGGCACTTATGAAGCCTTTGTAGTATGTTCATTAAATTTTCTGCATCGAATATTCATTTTATTATCAATTCTTACCTTATTTTCTGCCAATGTTGTTCCTTTAAAGCTAACCATGTTAGATTTTCTGTCTTCCTTTATACTTCAGATTTCTGTACATCTTGACTAAAAGTACGGTAGGAAAGTATTGTGTACATTTCTGATTCCTGAATACTTTTAGTCAGAGTGCATTTTTTCTTGTGATTATCCTTATAATGATTCCTTTTTGTTACTGCTGTACAAAAGCTTGATCACAGTTCAGAAGAGGCAGGTGAAAGAGTGATGACCTGAGTTGCCTGCACATGAATTGTGACCATTCTTGTCTCTGGGAAAACTAGATAGATGGTAAGCAGAAAACACTCTTGTACTTGACAGTATGACACTCTGAGTGAAGGCATTATCATATTAGCAAAGGTGATTAATTTAAGATATAATTTGTAGTGCCATATGGTTTCTGGCTGATATCCCCTTTGAAAGCCATTTTCTTTGTTGTGATCTCAGGAAGAATGATAATGAAACCATTATTTTTTACAAGTTTGTACTTATATCTCTAAACCTAGTATGAACACTGATGTTATTTCAGTGATAATCTGTGATAATGATCTATTACAATAGGTTGTATTCATCTTTGGCAGGGGGCCCTGCAAACAGATGAACTTCTTGCTGTTTTGTACACTGATTTAAAGAGCTGACACATTAAATACACAAGACAGACAAGAAAAGGAGAGAAATATCCTTTCTACTTAAAAAAATTTTTTAATTTCCTGAAGTTTCATGTAGATTAATGAATTGGTGTCTAGGTGTCAATGAAGCTTCTTCATTTAATTCATATCTACCTATGATCTGGGTTCATGTACAAGTAATCTTATTTGATGCAGTTTCCAGAAGGCCAGTTGTTTGGTAAACATTACCAAATGCTGTAGGAAATTCTTTTGCCTGCAAGCTATAAAATCTGTTCTATTCTTTATTGTGAACCTATGAACTTTTTACCAATTATGCTAAGACGTGATACAAAGAACATTCTTCAGTTGTAGCTGTTGGTGCTCATAACTTTTGCAAATTAGACTGTAAAATTTGTCAGGCATGTTTCTGAACATATCTGAACTCCCTTGTTAAGCATTTTTATCAGAATCATATCGGAATTGTGGCAACAACAGAGAAAAGTCTAGTTTCTCAGAACTACACTGTTACAGAGCTGTTTCAACAGCTTGTTCCTCCTTACAATGGAAAACAGAATATGAAGCTAGAGAGAGGAAATGTCACTTTCTTTTCATTCAAAGATGTCTTGGGAAAAGGTGAAGAGGGGAAATAAAGGCATTTTTTTCCTGTACATTTATGTGGTTTTCATATGATATTAAAACTAGTATACAAGTTAAAAAAAAAAAAAAAAGAAATAAAATTTGGTCTGAAGGGACACCTGTAGCAGGTAAAAAACACAGTGTTACCAAAAATACCAATGAAAGAGCTTTGCTGGTGCTCTGAACGCTTCACATATATCTACTGCATTAAAAAAGTTGGAATTAGTCACAAATTTTATTTTTTTTTTTTTGTAAAATGTGGTAAAATTTGGAGAATGCAGAATTAAATCACCAGATCACAATGTCTTTGTTAGAAATGGTGTTTTAAAATCCTACAATGCAATGTATTACCAGTTTTCCTGAGGTCTTTTGTGTTTGCTTTGAGCTTCTCTTAGCTACTACTTAGGTAGCTAGAATAATAGGCGAAAAGCAGTTATTTTTCCTGCATAAAAAAAAGTTCACAATATTTTTAGTATTAAAAACAGGTTCTTGGAGGAATATATATATATATGTGTGTGTGTGTGTAATATACATATATATAAAGAGTAAGGTATCAGGTGGTTTGATTTAATGCCATTTGGGATATAGCATATTTGTATTTATTTTAACAAAGTAGACTAACTAAGATTGTAGTTATCTGTGAAAGTCTCTGTGTGAAAGAATTAATTTGTAAACACTCATGGCATCATGGACTTAAATAACTGGAAAAAAAATACTTTTTTCACACCCTTATTTTAAGAAGCTAAGAAGAAAACCCACAAATAGGTGTATGTTAGAAATTCAAGCATTTCTAACATCATTCAAAAACAAATTATCTAGTGAGTATTAAAAATGAAGGTGTCCAGTTTCTGAATGAGAATATTGGCCAATAGGAGATGGTTGTATTTAGCACCTCAAAGAGTTGTTTAATAGCCAGTGTAGAAATACTAAGTTAATAAGAAAGACCATAGTTCATGTAGTTATTTGCATTCTTGCAGTACAAATACAGAAGCTTTTATTAATGTTTCATCTGGAAAATATATATAAATAAAATGCTTTGTACTTTTTCTTGTGCATCTCTAGTATTTGTAAACCTTTTATTATTATTATTTTTTTTTTTTTTTTCCTGTTTGGAGACAGTAACACGTAAGTAAATAGATGACACACAATGAGTTGATTTTTCTCCAGCTATGAATATGGCATTAGCTGTGCAAATGAAGAAATAGAAAATGAAGCTTCTCTTTCCTAAAATTGTTCTGTATATATTGCTGAAAATATTTTTTCTGAATTCTTAGGCCATCTGGATTTTGCCTTCACTCTCTACATTTTCTACTCCAAATGACTATATTTGTAATCTCAGATCATGCAGAGCAGCTATTATTTATGTCATATAGATCCATATATTTGTTTATAATTAATAAACATGGTAATTTGAAATTCAAATAAATTCATGTGGTTTCCTTACATTGTAAGTGTTGTATGCATCACAGATAGAGAAGGTGAGAATCTATTCTAGGAAGACAGCAGAAAAAAAAATGCAGAAGTGTAGGGATTGAATTTATAAAACCGTGGTATGTAACACTTGAACACTCAGTAAAAAGTTTTAAATGTTTTCAGTGGAGAAGCACCGAATTATTGACATCTGAGTGAAATACTTGTCCGTTTCTAATGAGAGGTTTGAACAAAAACAGCTAATGAAATTAGTAATGATATAAAAATGGGCTTAAAACCTGTGATCAACTTCACAGTTTAATGACTAAAGCAACAAAGCAGAATATTTTCAGAGCTTGCAGGAGTCTTACAAAACGTCCTGTCCGAAACTACTAATGCCTGCACAGCTTTGTCATTTTTACAGATAGAAGGGAGGAAAATTAAACTTATAGGGTTTAGGGTATAGGGTTTGATTTCAGAAAGTAAAAAAGTCAAGTCCATGACATTTTAAAGCACAGTACAGACAAAAATGGGGTTTTAAATGAATCAATTAAAAAATAGGCATTGGTGATTGAGACTGGTTTGACTCTATACCAAGCATGAGAGGATCACTTTTGACTAAATATGTCAGATGCAACAGTGCCATGGAGTATCTGCAAGAAAAATATTACCAGCATTTACCAGCATAATAACTCCACTCCTTTGAGTGGAAAACACTCACTGACAGCATAGTTTTACATCAGGCATGGTTTCATAATGTATACAACTCAATAGTTAAAAATTATGATATACGGTAAATACACAACTTTCTGCAAAATATGGCTGTTCCCCCTTGAGAATGATTTTAGAAATTTTCAGATTCATCTATTTGCAAATGACAATATAGAGGCCCCTGAGAATAGTATAGTCTAAACACTGGTGGGGCTGCTAGCAACATCAAGAGCTAGCCCTTATATATCTCCATATTGTTAATAAAACAGTATTTGGAATCCAGTTATTTCAGCTTGGTTTCCTCACCCTCTTACTATTATATGCAAAGTAAATATGCACTGTTACAACAGTATTTTACACATCATTTTTCATTCACTGGGAATATGTATTATTGGTGATCAAATTCCTACACTCTGTCTACTAAAAGCCATAAGAAATACTAATTGCAGAGAATATTTCCCATATTTATATGTCATAAATCTTATCTTTCTAATAACGTCTCCATTTTCCCTAGGAAATGTTTTTGGGTTTGCAGATAAAAGATTATTGAAAATCATTTTTGAATGTATTCCTGAATCCATCACTGCTGTTTCCCTTAGGAAAGTGCAATGATCAGATACTATTAAATACACTGAAATATGCCTTTTTTTCAAAAAGTCATTAGATATATTTTCACATTAATTTCATGACTCTAAGGCCAGCCACAGATCAGTTACTTACTTTTTAAGCAACTTTTCTCTAGCTCCTAGACACACACCCATATTCTACCACTGTTCCAATCTCAGTTCCCCAAGTTTTGGTTGTTTTTTACAGAAACCCTCTCTTCCAAAATATTCAACCTGAAAGGAGCTGCCAATTCTTAATCTTTGCTTTTGCTTTTCCTTGTAGGCTTTTTTGATTCCAAGCCGAAGCATCATTTCTAAGCAGATAGTCACTGATTGGAAGGAATAGTTTGGCTTCTCTATTGCCTTTAGGTAGTTGTACTCAAGGTCACACTCAATCTTGCTACCTTCAAGACAGATCTGGACTGTGAGCTAATACCACTGTGTCTGAGTTGGTTTGCCTTAAGAAAGAGATGACTTGCTCCATTCTACAGGCAGAATTTGAGCCAGTCAGTAAGCAGCACGAACAGTTACGGACATTTGGTACAAGTCCCATCATGTTGGTACAGACATACATGTGATGTATGGGCAGATTGCATTCCATCACTAAAAGTGGTCAGTAACCTACTTTACATCTGGCTATGTATTGGCTTTACATGCCAAGGGTTTGTTAGCAGGAGGTCTGCAGGGGTGGCCTTTGTGAGCAGAGCCCAGCAGCTGTCCCATGTCGAAGAGCCAGCTCCAGCCAGCTCCAAAAGGGACCTGCCACTGGCCGGAGCTAAGCCAGTGAGTGACACTGGGTGGGCCTCAGGGAGAGTAGATTGAAGAAAGGGAAAAAACGTGCTGTGCAACAGCAACAGGGAGAGAGAAGAGTGAGAAAATGTGAGAGAACCAGCCCTATCAACACCATGGCCAGTGCAAAAGGAGGTGCTCCAGGCACGCAGTAGAAGTTCCCCTGAGGTCTTTGGAGAGGCCCCTGGTGGAGCAGGCTGTCCCCCTGCAGCCCATGGGTCCCACATGGAGCAGATCTCCATGCTGCAGCCCATGGAGGAGCCCCTGGTGGAGCAGGTGGATGTGGCCTGCAGGAGGCTGCGGCCCATGGAGAGGAGCCCACGCAAGAGCAGGGGTTCTGGGGGAAGCTGCCACCTTGGGGGGACCGGTGTTGGAGCAGTTTGCTCCTGGGGTTTGGATCCTGTGGTACAGACCCATGTTGGAGCAGTTCTTGAAGAACTGCGGCCTGTGGGCAGCTCTTTCAATCATATTTTCTCCCCCCTTTCCTTTGAGGTGGGGGAGTGAGAGAACAGTTGGGGTGAAGTTCAGCTGCCTACCAGGGTAAAACCACCACAGGCTGTAACCTTTAGCTCCACCTTGTTATTTATGAAGCCTTTCAAATACAATATTCCCAGCATGAATGATCTCCATTCCTTTCCTGCCCATGGAAGAAAAATATGTCATTGCTTGCCTTACCACATACAGTTGGATCTTGTATTCCAGAAGCTCTCTGGGAGGACCTTATTCTCAGGTAAGAATTCTGACCCCCTTGTCTGAGGAGGGCTTTAAGATTACAGTGTGTGTACAAGAGGGAATTGATTTTTTGTCTGGAACTTAGATAATCATATATTCACATTTTTACTTTCTTGAGAACACAGTATCAGTGAAATCCAGCAACATTTGGTTTCCTGCAATCTGCTTATCCTCAGCCCTCTAAGCCATTGATTTCAGTAAGAAGTGAAAGCAGAGCACTGCAGAACGCTCACTGTACTAGAGGAGGATTTCTTCAGGACTGCAGATAGAAAGCATGCACACCAGGCTGTCACTGTTTTATCTATTGCTTTCAATAACATGATCACATGTGATAGCAGATGGAGACTGTTTAGAATGGAAGAAATTAATTCATCATTTCTTTATTCATTAGTTTGGTAGTTACTCTTTGCCAAATCTTTGCTATATCCTAAGTTTTGATCAGGAATTGACCAGAAGGTTGTCTGACAGTGCACCTTTGTGCATAACTGAGATATTTTGCAGATATACTAACGCATATCTAAGCAAAAATTCTAGATGAAATTTAATTTCTGTCTATATATGATGAAGGGCATGCATGTGGCATTCTGACTTCAGAGTCCAGTTTTACTACAGTGACTGAACATGCCTGTGTTTCTGTGTTCTGCATCCAGAAGTTTTTCAGATTTTTTTGCTGTTTAGAGTTGGTGTGGCTGTGTATAGGTGAGGATGAACATAATCACATGATCTGAGCATCACACAGACTGGTTCTTTCTAATGACCCCCTATGATATTAAAAGGAATTATTTAACAAAATACCTTGCTGAACAAGAAGCATGAATATAAGTATAATCTAAAAATTAGGTATATACAGATTAGAACCTTAATCTTTTTTATCTTTTTTTTTTTTTTCCCCTTCCAAATCATAGTTTTGCAAACTGTCATATGACATTCTTTACAAGGCATAAGTTGCTACTTGATGAGAAAATGTATCTCCCCGTCTTACTTTTAGACAGATACCTGCAGTCAAATTCTTGTTTTGTATCAAAACTCTTAAAACTAATTGATGACAATTGATGTATATTTTAGTCTGATTTTATCAGATTTGGTTTCAGTATACTTCATTCACTGAACTTCTTTTTAGACTATCCTGTTAAAACCAAATATGACCTTAAACATAGTGTTAAAGAAATCACAAAGTAGGATGCAATTCTTAATCTTATGAGTATTTTCACTGTCATCCTACATCTTTGAATTTGTTATCATGTATTTTGTAGATTTTAGAGAACAGTTCGGTTTTGTGTTGTCCATGAAGAGAGCAAAAGTCAATGTGCAATGAGGGTGGCTTTCAGTGACCACTAACAATTAGGCTAAATTATATATTCCTGCTATAAAAATACAGCAAAGACTAGTATTTGAAAAAATCATTTTCTAAAAATCAAATTAAATCTTAGCATACATTCCTGTAATGCTTTCATCTGTCTCTGTTTCATCAATTAGGCCAGTTAGACAAATCCAGAAGGAAAAAAAAAAAAAGGAAGAAAAAAAAGGAAGAAAAGTCACTACAGTCTTCCTGTTCTGATGTGTAGATAGAATATCTCTGGAAAAAAACCTTCTGGACTGTTCTGTGTTTCCCATCCCAGTTCATTAAAGTTAAATTTCTTGGATTATATAAAAATCCATGTCAGCTTGTCCTTCATGCTAGGTGTTCTGATCAGCGTAAAGGTATTTATGGACCATAAACTTCTATAGTGGAGAATATTATTCAAGCTGTAATACAGAAGAAAATAAAATATTTTATTCCTCAGCTTTATTTTTTTTCAACTTTTGACTGTTTATTGATTAAGGTGCTGTACTGACAGTCCTGAGGGAAAATCCTTCTTTATTCCTCACAGCTTTATCAATTTTTCCATATTGTTTAAGGCAGAAACTAAATCTAGGAAATCACTTTAAAGTTGTGAGTAGTCTCATTTCAAATAGATTATGCATGTGCATAAATCTCAGCAGTATAACAAGTTTGAGGCCTCAGTTGTAACAATGTAAGGATACCAGGCATGGAAATTGAAAAAGTTTAATTTCAAATTCCTTTCAGCACTGTTCAGCAATGTGTCTGGGGTTTGATTGTAGCTGCACTCATCTATTAGACCAGCAGCACTAGCATAAGTTCCAAGGGCCACTGTGCCCTTAATGTCATCTTCTTACTTGTATACAATAATTATGAAAATAGTAAAGGAATGTGTAAAAGAACTAAGTACACACTGTAAAACCAAACAATCTTAGGATTTTCTTTCTCTGTCTTTTTCTTTCTCTATTGTTATTTACTACAGATCTTTCAAGGGTTTGGTAAGAACTTTGAAGACCTAAAGGTCTTCAAAAGCAAATTAGCAATCAAGGTTGTGATGCAGCTACTTTGAGACCAATTTGATATCATTCCTTAATATCAAATACATATTAACATTTCTCATTTGTGACCACATTGGTCATTACGGTTTCTATAACGTAAGTAGGAGAGGTGCTGCAGACTTTTACGACAGCCTTTGAGATATCCTGTTCTCTTTTGTTTCATATTCTATTCAAAGCATAGCTTACAGAGTGTCTCACCCTTGTATCTACTTCATATATACATACATTTATACATAATAAACGTTTATTGTGTTTATACATAACAAATATACATATTTATACAGAGGTGTGTGTGAATATTTACATATATTTTTCTGTTGAAGCATATATTGGGGGGTGCACTTCACTTTCAGTTGACTAAAGGACATCGGAACTGGCCCAGTGTTTGGTTACTTTCTCTTTAATTCAAACTATTTCCTAGAAGTCACAAGCCATAACAAGCACAGGGGAAGCATATGGAGTTTGCAAATCTTTTCCTTCCTTTTCCACCCTCTTTTGTGAAAAGATTCTTTTTTTTTCTTTCCACATTAAGTGACTGTTTTCTAATCTGAAGAAAAAGAACTGCCTTTAGGGAACATTAAAGCCTTTTGAAACAAATTCACATGGTCAACAACTAAAAATATATTTACTACTCATAACAGAGCTACAGAGTTCGACATGTGAGCTTTGTTATTGTGTCTTACTGGAAAGTCTTGCTTAGTTTTAGTCTGGTATTCTGACCTAATATATTGTGAGGAGAGTAAATATATTGTCAGTGAAGTGACTGATTCAAATACTAATAGAAAATTTTCGGAATACAGAAAAGATATATTTACAAAAAGGTGTAGTAATTATATATATTAAAAAACAAACAAACAAACAAACAAACAACAACTTAAAAAGCTGAACAAACACTGAACAATAGTTTTTGAGTGAGAGGCAAAGAAAACAGCCACACTTGAAATATGACGATCCTTTTCCTCTTTCTTGTTTTTCACTCACAGAGTGAATATTATACATTTTTGCAGAAACAACTAAATGCTCACTTACCATATCATTTTGATTCAGGACTCATATACCCAGCTTATGTTCATGCTGCTGTATAAATAAATATAGAACTACAACACATTTGTTTTTGATTGCCACTTCAGTATCCCTTTCACTCGAAAGCTAATCCAGGTTTACCAAGAAACTCTAATTTTGGTTAGGCTGGGCTAACATTAGCATACCAGTAAATACCACGTGAACTGTGCTTGCATGTCTTTTTCTTAGCTTTCAGAATTTACTACTGTGGTTTCTATTATTTCCAGATGACAGGACATGGTGCTGAAAAGTATGGGAAAATATGGTTAAATTAATGGGCTTCCTGCAAACTAAATCACTCTAAATCATAGAACATGGCTTCTGCATTATCACATTGTTGCTTAAAAGCAAAAAGGCAAATTACAGTGCTGGAATTTCCTTAAACAGATTATCTGATGAACCGATTCCTGCAGAGGTGGAGAAATGTCATATATTCTTATGCTTGATGTACTTGCCTTCTCCAGAAGATCTTTATATCTGTGACAAAGTCATGGGCAGTGAATTTATATTCCCACTGGTTATGTTACCATTATCACAACACAAGTATAAAGATTCTATCTAGACTGAATATTGTTGTTCAGCTTTCTTCATTTAAAAGAGCTCAGATGTTCTTCAATAGATTAAAGCTCAAAATCAGAATACCTGTGGAAAGAGAGGTTGATTTTCTTCACACAGGAAATTAAGACTGGCTGTTATTAATTTTCAGATATCAGAGGGAGGCAAGAAAAAGACATACTGGGGCTTGTTAATTACTAGATCTTAAAAATGTACCCACACTAAATGGCAGCCTGTTGCAGATTTAACACACACAAAAAAAATAATCTTTAAAATATATATTTTTTTATCATTAGAATGCTTTTTTGAGGAATAAATCTCTCCTAATTGTGATAGATGAGTGAGTCTCATGTTAGTTTTGGCATAAAAATCTTTTTTTTTTTTTTTGTCAAAGAAATGCTAACGTGCTCCCATATTTTTTTCCTTCTAATATTACTGGAGATTCTAAAATATACTGATGTTCTAATAGCTTTAAAATGTGTTTTGAAGGTTATTAAGGTGCCAAGGAAAACTCATGCTCTGCCTATGGGAATATTCCATCTATTTCTGGTTTGACTGAGAAAGCTCTGCATTTACTCTGTTTTTCCTATCTCTTTTATTACTATATTTTTCTGTCTTCAATTTTTCTATGGACCATAGTATTTATGTGAACTTACCTAGTCATGTTGCTGTATTTGATGCTTGCAGATACATTACTGAATCCCAAATGTAAAGCCAAATTACAAGCAAGTACTGCAGGCATCATCTGCTAAAACCTATTGGCACTAGCTGTAGGGTGTCTCCTTATCAGCATTCTCCCTGTGCATATGGTTTATACAGAAGGAATGAAATATACTTTAGAGCTGGCAGGAAGGAACTGTTGTCAATACTACTGTGAGAGAGTGGAGCATATGGTGATCCTGTCATGCATTCCTGCATCTCAGCTGGATTCTCACGTAGGAAAGCAGTATGCATTTGCCTCTTAGCTGCTGAAGGTGGCTGCAATAACTTCAGGGTAGACAGAATCATAAAAAAGAGAAGTAACCCCAAGACATCATTCAGCCCATTGATTTGTCCAAGGCAGAATTATATAGGTCAATGATGATGGACATTTGTCAGACATTGAAGACACTGATAATGAAGTTAAAATGACACAAACTTCTCAGACAAATTTAATTTCAGTGCTTTACTCTTCATATTTCTGTCCTAAATCTCCCTTACATTAAGTCCTTTCCTAGTTGTGATGAACACAGAGGAACATCAACTCTGCTCCTCCTTACAGCAAACTTCGGTATATCTGAAAACTCCTATGTCTTCCCCATTCTCACTCCCTACCGACCTCCTCTTCTTACAGTCCTATAGTCATTCAGCCTTAATGAGGAAGCAATGTTTCTCAGCATCTGTTTTTTCTTTTCTCATCTCCTCCATTGGAAAAACATTCCTGAAAAGAGCTTGTCAAAACCTGCACACAGAGCTCCGGAAGGAAGAATGTTGTTGATAACAGAGAATTAAGATGCATCTTCCAGAGCATATTTCATTGTGATGATTTTTTTTTCCCTTGTAATAGTACATCAGTTTTTGAATTTAATTCAGTCTGTGTGTTCCACACTGAATTCCAAATCATTTTCAGCTGGACTTCCTAATTAGATGTTTCAGCTAGCTGTTGTAACAGGAATGTTGTAAACATTTATTTGCTGTTACTGCCTAGCTGATGTTTCCCACTTGCACAAATTGCACAAATACTTTTCACTTTTCACTATTAAATGCCTCAGTTTTCTATCTGATGGCACCTCCAATGTTTCTTGACTCTTTTGAGTTCCCACCCTCATTCAATCTAATCATTTAGTAATACCACATAAATAATGAGGACACTGACTCGAGACAGATGTCAGCAGATTTTCACTAATTACATGCTTCTGTTTTGACACTGTAATTACTTTCAGAGTGTGATACAACTAGATTTATATCTTCTGATATTTTTATTGAGGCCATGCTTTGCTTGTGAGGAATATACTACAAGTGCTGAAAACTTGATGAAATCAAACAATATATCAGCTCTTTCTCCTCTAGCCATGTCATTTGCTCTTCTGCAGGATAAACTGAAATGATTTGACGTAATTTTGTGTTGATAGCATGACAGTGGTTATTCATTTTCTGTTTATTTCTATAAAAAAATATAAACAAATATGAATAGTTCTCCTTATGTTTTCCTTGAAGCTGATGTTAAGCTTATTGGTTATTGTTATTTTCTGGCTTCACCTTATTATCACTGTACTTCTTCAAAACTGCATGTTTGCCTGTCTTCCCATTCTTGCCAATTTCTCAGAGATAACAATTAATGATACTGTGATTTCATCAGCCAGCTCTTTAATTACACTGCAGTGAAGAACAGCAGTTTCAACATGAGAACATCTAACATTTAGTTATTGTTTGACCTGTTCCTTCCTTAGAAGGAGGTCTTACCCTCTGTGACTGGTATTAATTATGACATTCTCAGTAATAACTTGCAAAAAAAAAAAAAAAAAAAATTGAACTCTTCACTTTTCCTGGAGCAGTCTGTAAGAGCTCATCCACTACAATAAGAGGTGAACTAACCCCCTTCCTTGATACTCCTCTTACAGAAAGATTTCTTGTTATAATTATCTGTTCTTGTTAAAGAGCTTTGGTTTTGTATTTTCTCTTCTTACTATCTTCCTATGCACTCATACTACTTTTTATATTTGACCTTAGTAACCAGACCTAGTTTCCACTTTTTTATGTTTGAAATACACAAACAGCTCATGATTTCATCAAACTCATTTCTTATTGCACCTTTAATCTTTCCTCAGCAAAATGGTATATTTTGCACTTCTGTCCTTAATATTGTTTCTTTATGGAACTGACAGTTCAATTTAATTTCTTTTTTCTCTCCTAGGACTCCTTGTTCACCAGTTTTATGAATTTACTGAGGCCTACCTTCTTTAAATGCCTTGTTTTTGTTTTGTCCTCATTCTTATCCTAAGGATCATGAACTCCATCATTTCACTCTCTCACAAGATATTTTCAATTGAGGTGGTTTTTAACCATTTCCCGCTTTTTGAGTCATTTTCACTGTATAGATGTCTCCAATTTTTATATTTAAAAGTTGTTACTGATGAAAATGAAGTAACCAAGAGTCGATGTTTCACAGTCACATGGAAGCTTAGTGTTTTGGATGTCTTCCATTGATTCCTCAGAAAACAAACTTAATTTGCTTCCTACTCTCTCTGGTGCTGTGTGGTGGATGAATTCTTTTATAGCAACACAGTGCTTTCACTTTTGCTATCACTCATGATTTCCTCTCACCTGAAGAGGCAACATGCTCTTAACAGAGAATAGATATTTCTACGCCCCTACTTCTTCCTTTTACCCTATCTGTCTTTGCAAGACAAACTCCTCCCTTTTATATTACTATTCCAGTTACTCCTACTACTACTCCTACTACTACTACACCAGCTCTCTATTAAACCAAAATTCTCAGGCCCTATTTATTTCTGCCTTACATGTTGGCTCATGGAAGGCTTGAACTGTATGGCTTGAACTGTGGTTTAAGGGACAGGACGAAGAAGCAGCACAAGTTTCTGTACTTTCATATTTAATTTCTTCCTCCCTGTTGATAAGTGGCCTGGATACTAGGCACAAAAGCCCAGCTTGCAAGTGAGCCAAGCTGATGTAACGTCATTTCCCTTTCATCAGGAGACCCATACCTTATATGACAGTTGTCTCTTTTAGTAGCTTTCTGCCACATATTTCCAAGCTCTTGCTTGCTCATTAAATGTGTTAACCTGCTCCTCAGTAATCCTTTTCTTGCCTAATCCTTGCCTTCCACTGACATAATTCACTGATGTGACTCAAGCTGCTGATTTTGTTGCTGACCTTGAATGGTTGAATATATACCTTAATTATTGTCAATGTTGTGGTCCTTCTGGAGAGAGAATATTGATCACAATCTTAAAAAAAATGGTCATATGCAAATTAGCTCATTATCTTTGATTTTGATCCTTATATATTATATGTCTGGGTCAATGGCTCCAGGGTAGCTACTTGCACCTTATGACATGAATCCCTTGATTTTTCTTATCACATAGTTCTTGCTTATTTTCCTTGCAAATATTTTTTTCTTTTTGCCTTCTTTTCTCAGATCTTATTCTGGTTGGTGGTGTTGGCACTGTGTTCTTCAAGTCAGCCACCTCCTTATAATAACAGCAGAACAAACAACAAGTCTACTGCTTGGTGGATTCATCATGTTTTATTATATTACTTGACAGAACAATTCAAATTCTTTCTCTCTTAGCCACCAGAAATAGCATTCTATTTTATAGATTTTTTAAATATAAAATACCAAGTATTTTATTAAATAAAATAAATATAAAATTGAATATATATATGTATAAATGAATAAGGGACAGTACTGTCTCTGGCAAATGTATAAAAGCAAATCTATATATGAAAGCGACATCAGCCCCATGTGATGTGATCTTACTAGTTTGCACTGGAGTCAAGAGGTTCTGTAAAAAAACAAATTTGACAACATTTATATACTTTTATGAAGCACATTCTTATTTAAAATATTTAAAAGTAAACCAAGGAATTGAAATATATTAAATTGTGTGGCAAGAGAGTGGCTTTTAGTAGGGTAGCCATAAAATGTTCCATCCCCTATGGGTTTTGTTTTTCTACCATCCATTACAGATTTTCTAAGCACATACTGCTTGGAGCCCTTTTTTGTTTCTAGTGAGTTTGAATGGACATGCTTTTCTCATAGACACTTCAGCAGCAATGGCATAGGAATCCTCTGTATCCCAGAGACTGACTTTTTGAAGGATATGGTTTGGGCAGAAAAGACCTTTGTTGCTTCCCCACTGGGAAAAATCAAAGTGGGAGAGCTAAGTCCTATATCCTGCTTTTTCTCTTCAAACTCTCTGTTGTTAGATTATACTGAAACTTAAGACATTGCACATACGGGCAGATACTATACTGGTAGAGAAATAGAAACCTTAGTGCCTGAGCTCTTTGAAAGAACAGACTGAGTCCATAAAAATCTGAGTTTGCACTTTGCAGTTTTATACAGTAGAACTGTAAACGTGGCTAAGGGATGAAGAAAAGACAAATGCTAGGGAAGTTTTAAAGTGAGGGGTATCATTGAACATCTTGAGTGTGTCATTAATGACACTTTACTTATGTTTGTGTGGCTAAGGGTTAAGTGCACCTGTTCTGTGTTGCAAAATACTGTTTCAGAAATGAATGTGGATGGTACTCTTATACCTGAACTGGTTAACCAAGATTAACCGCTCAAGAACTGAATATATCATAGAATATAGAAACTGGGACAAATGGCAGTAATATATAGTTATTGTTTTCCAAACATGATTTTGAAAGTGAGAATTTCAAAAGACAAAAACTTGGTTTCTGATTCTTTCTGCAATTCTGGTGTTGTGGGTACAGTAAATCTCAGCAGCTCTGTAGGGATTCAAAGTTGTTTCTGCAACGTGTCCATATGTTAGCTCTACTGAGCATTCCAGGTTTCATGGACAAAGCCACAAAGTCATTTCTCTGATTTTGCATTAATCTTCATATTCCAAAGAACAGTTCAATGACAGCTCAAAGCCATTGACAATTCCAAGAAGGAGTCTTCCGCTACAAACCAGAAAGAAGGCAGTGTAGCAGAACAGTGTGTCAGGGAATCTTTTCCACTGCTCCTCTACTTAAAAAACCCTCAAGGCAACATTATTAATTAATAAATATCCTATAGATTAAGGTTCTTTAGCTTGTAATGATGCACAATCCTACTTTGCAGAGTAGCATGAAAGGATAGTCGTCCAAGATTCTTTACGGGAATTTGTAAGATTGGCAGCAAGGCCAGTTGGAAGATATACTAATACCAGGAAACTAGCTGTATATTATAACAAAATTTAAAACGAAAAAATATAAAGATTACCTACACAATTGTTACAGGTCTTTCTAGAAGTGCTTTTTTTTTTTTTTTTTTTTTTTTTCCCCCCCACTTTTCCCTTGTAGCAGTAGCTATGGTTTTCCAGCTTCCCCAGGGATCTGAGATCTGCTCTGTCTCTCATCAGGAGCTGTGTTGCAATCTGCAGCAATGAAACTAGGTAAATCAGCATATGGAAATAGTTTAGTTAACATGTTCTCAACAACAAAAAAGCATGGTCTGTGTTACTAAGACCTACTTACAAGTTAAAACAATTGATTCCCTTACTACCTTCCCTTCAGTTAAAATATATCACTCTTATGGACTGGATTCACATATTTTTTGTATGAAACAACATATTATAGTTTATGAAGATGACAGCACCACTATCTGTAGTATTGCTGCATACAAAACTGGCCACTTCAGGCCTATACCAAATATGTTACATCCTTTTTCCTATTCATGAGTCTGCTGTTTAGAAACCCCACACCTGTGAGTGTTTAACTTTCATGATATTAATTTCCGTTTTTTTCTTTAAGGCTAAGACAGTCTACTAATAGGATAGGTACCATTACAAAATTTATAGTAAAGAATTTATACCTCACATGGCTGAAGAATAATATGATCTGGTCTTCAATCATATGATCTGGTCTTCAATCATATCATCTTCATGAACTAGTTGTTAATATATCACTACAAAAAGGAAGAAAAAAGACAAGGCTATAGTCTGGAAACACTATTACTAATTATTTTGATATATATGCTTGAAACAAGGTGACAAACATTTAATGCAACACTGTTGTAATTTTTTTAGAACCACTTTAACATTTTGAAAAAGTTTTCTTTTTCTAGTGAAGTCTAAAATCTTTATTTTTATTTCTGTGGAACTGATCATTAGACTGTCTCATAATTCTAAATGAAAATATGGAATGGCCAAGCCAAGCATGTAAAAGCCACAAAATTGGCTTAACGTATTTCAAAGATTATTATTATTGTTGTTGTTGTTGTTGTTCTTCTTATTCTGATTTGGGAGACTGGAGACTGGTTAGATTTAATCAACTGATTACAGCTGAACCATGACTTCAAGCTATGATGTAAACTTTTTTTTTTGAGTTAGCAGTGCTGATTCTTGTTACATCACATGACTACATAAATTGAAGCTTTAAAACCCTGGTCTTCTAATTTTAATTTTTAAATATATTTTAAAATAAATGGTAAATATTAAATGCATACTATAAAGCTGCACAGTCCTCAGAATGAAGAACACTGCTCATTAAAAAGATGCTTATACCTTTGTCATAAGTGTCTGCAAATCATCCCTTTCCTATGAACACCATGATAGGTTTAAGCCATCTTTAATTTGCACTTGTTAGGAAGAAAAGTCACTAGCATAGTTTCTTGTTTGAAACTTGGACAGCAGCCCCACCTCTGCATGTAGTCAAGCAGATTCCTTTTATCCTATCTTTATATTCCTTGACCCCTCCAAAGCTGCAGCCTGTGCATGCCTTGGTAACCTTTTAAAATACATTCACCCCAGAAATCACTGTCATTTTTTATCTAATCTGAATACAATTTCTTTGGCTTGCCATTTTTCACCAGTGAAAAATGATAGTACACACACACACAAAATGAATAGCAAGAAGCAATGACAAAAATCTTACAGTTATGTATTATAGTATGTCATTTTTTTCTTGAGGAAAGAGATTGAGAAAAAAAAAAAAAAAAAAAAGGAAAAAAGAAAAAAAAAGCTCAGATTACTGTAAGTACCCCAAGAGACCAGACCAAGCCCACATGGTGAAAAATTTCCATTATGTCATTCATGTTACATGTTGCATGAGAATTTACACTGCAAATAATATATGAGTCTTTTGTTCTTTTAAGCTGAGGGTAGTTTGGGAATCTATAGTGTTTGCTGAACCTTGTGAGCCACATTAACTGTTCTGGTAAGGGGCAGAGACCACTTCCAACTGACCTCATGCAGATGGAAACGAGCTCCAGGGAACAGACTACTATAAAACAGACAGAAGATTTTCTTTTCAAGCAGAGTGATCTTAAATGGCCTGACAGAAAGCGTCAAAACCAGGGTCCCTCTGTCTCCTTCATAAAGAAAATATTTTCTTCAAATTATTAATTTATTTTTGTACCAGATCTTTTTCCAAGGGCTTTGACAGCTCAGTCACTAGAGACAGAGCCATTTTAGCCAGTCTGAGAGCACAGCCTCTGGTGTTAGTGTGCCAGTGCCAGAAGGAGTATGTTATTTACCAATGCCCTCTTGAAGTCCATGTAAGGTGGCAGAAAAATCTGGTTCTGCTAATTGTTTTTTATTTCACTTTTTGTATCAAATGCACAGCTTGTTAACTGCTACTGAGGCATGCTGACTGAAGCATAAGCAGTGCAAAACCAGTGAAGTAAATGAAGAAAACAAACAAACAAACAAACAAAAAGAGGCACCTAGAGAAACATATCAGCTACATCTACACAAGATGGCTTTGACCTGTGGCCTTGACTCTAGGTGTGCCAAACTATCACTACTTACCTGCAGGATTACCTGTTTTTGCCACTATGTTGTACCCTTGGCAAAAAATTCATTTTCTTCCAGTCTGTCTTTACAGCAGCCAACTGTGTCTTTCTGGACGTACAAACTTTAAATAGTCTGTTCTAGATGTCTAGGAACATCTCCTCTCTTTCCACATCTAAGTTCATTGGAGGCTCTCCTGCAAGCAAGTGTACTACCTTGCTGTATGTATTCATACTAATGAATTCTGAATTGTGTCCTTTCAGACATCCTGTTTAGCAGATCTGTCTGCCTCCTTCTCAAATTCAGCAGCTCCAACCTAAGCCCATTGATTTGTTCTTGGTTAGAAGCAATCTGCCTCCCTCCCAGAAAGGTTGGCTTTAACCAAAGCGTAGCAGCCCAGGTCACATAAATAGTAATATTTTCTTACTAAAAAAAAAAAAAAAAAAAAAAAGTCTGAAATGACCACTCATCTTTGCTCTCATCCTGGTTTGGAATTTTTGTGCGTGAGAGCAAGGTAAAATGATGGTCTTTTATTGCTTTCAGAGAGCTACTCGACTCCAGGTATAACATTTGTGCATCTTGTATACATAGAGAAAATCCAAACAATTATATGTGTGTGTTACTCTGCTCTTACTACCTTCCTGTAAATCCTTGCTTCTCCTAAGCTACCAGTGAGATGCTCCCATGAACCATGGCTATACTTCAATACTTCTCCGTCAGTGGAAACACCACATCCAGACAGTCTAAATTATTACATGTTCCGAAGGGTCTTCCCATGACAGAGGGGACAGAAAACCCTGTGTTTGTCTCACAGTGTACCTGTCTGGTACTCAGACTGTAACCACTACTGCATAACAGTGGGTGCGTGAAGGTGGCCTTTGCAGCAGGCTCTTCAAAGGGCTTTGGAGAAGTAGACCTTGGCTGGAATAGACAAACTACAACTCAAATTCCATTTCAAAATGAGGATGTCAGTAAAGCATTCATACAGAAGAAATACCAAGCAGACGCTTAGAATTTGTTAATGTCCATATGGCAGCATAACTCTGAAAAAACAGTGTGGATGTGCTCATCTCTGCTCCAGTGTGCTCACCTTTATCCAGAATTCAAGGAGGCACATTTGTCTGTGTGCTGAGGTCACTGAGACTGACTCTAATCAATTTAACGTGTGTAGGAATAAACACATTCTTCTCACCTTTATTTGCTTCTTTTGTCAGGATGTCAACAGTGCCAGTGGATATATGATTCTTATGAAACTTGCAAATTAATGCCAATGGAGGAAGAAATCTGATAAAAGTTCCACACTGTGGTCTATTAATTCTACAGAATTAATTGCTGTAGGATGATTGTCTTTTGACCTCAGATTCACAACTCAATTATTGTAAAGTCGATTCAAAATTTAAAACCATAATATTGTCTGTTTAAAAATCTAAAGCATTTTTATTACTAAGAATAAGCATGTAATGGAAATATCTATTAAAATATTTTCATATAGAAGGAAAATAACTTTAATTGGAAGTTTAGCCTCAATGGAATCAATATTTAGTAGGTTTCTGCAATCTCACCAAGTCTATTTATACAAGGAACATATGTATGTATGTGTATTTACTATATATATTCCACTGCTGCATTTGTGGCAGCAGTGAATATAATAAATATCACAACTTTTAAGGTATTGAGAGAACATTTCTATCATTAAGCTGCTGAAGCATACACATATACCTCCTTAAATCTTTCATGCCATGATATTCTTCAAACATTCTGTGTTCAAATTTTTGACAAGTTTCAACCCTTCTCTAATATTTATTATTACTTGAAGTCACAATTTTGTGCAGAGGAAGTGGCTAAATCAGGTAAAGATATTTTGCTGTTTGAGAAATCCTTATCTTATATCAAAAAAAAAATATTTCTAATAGCTGGAAAAGATTTTAGGATCCTTTAATCTGTAGGTTATGGAGACATTCCTCAGCATTTCCATACAGGCCTGACAAACCACAATATAATTATGAAACTTTTTTAGCATTTGAAACAAAGAGAGGAAAATTGTTTTCCTCAGTTTTCAGATCAAATAATGATACATCTATAGAATATTTTCCTATATTATGCTTTTTAAGGAGCTTTTTGTACTTTGATATATTTCTAAAACCATTGCGTTGCTCTCATGAAGATCACCATAGGTTATCCTCCAATAGATTATTCTCCTCTCAATAGTCCTGTGATGAATAGCTAGTGAAAATATTTTTATTTCCATGATGTGAGAACTTGGTGGTCACAGAAAAGAGTTTGTCATATTTGTCTAGGGGATATTCTGTCTCTGATAATGGTCAGTTGGGAATACTTGGGAAAAGAGTTTAATAACAGGGCAAATGCACAGTAATACAGGGAAATATGCAGTTTCTGCCAATGTATGTTTTGGCTAAAGGAGTCAGTGAACCAGCACCATTGTGTTTACTAAATTGACCCTTGATAGGCCACTTCTCCATGGATTTCTGTATTCTGTGCTGTTGTGTTTTGTTTTGTTTCATTTTGTTTTGTTTAGTTTTGTGGGTTTTTTTTGTTTGTTTGTTTGTTTGTTTGTTTTTCCTTCTGATATCCATAAAATCTATTAGCAATGAGCTTCACTGTTTAATTATGAGAATAGCACTTGTTTCATTATTAAATTCTGGTCTCATGATATTTACGCATTGCCTGTTCTTTCTTTTTCTTTTTTTTTGGCTAGTGGCAAGGCACATCCAGGCTGATGACACTGAAAGAATTGATGAATGTACAATGAAGTTGGGCATACTGATGCACATCAGCATGTGAGTTGCTGGCAACCAGGGGCTGCCCTGAAAGACAGAAGGACCTCATCATAGAATTATAGAATGTCTTGGGTTGGAAGAGGCCTTAAAGATCACATAGTTCCAACCCCCCTGCCATGGGCAGTGTTGCAGTCCACTAGATCAGGTCGGCCAGAGCCCCATCCAGCCTGGCCTTGAACATCTCCAGGGATGGGGCATCTACAACTTCTTTTGGCAACCTGTTCCAGTGCCTCTCTGTGAGAAATAAAGTTGTGTTTTTGCAGTAGAAGGTGTTTATGCAGTGGAAAATTCCACTAACCTTGCATATTCAAAAGTGATTGTGCAGGCATGACAGTGGGGAGCATGTTAGGCAGATCATAGGAAGGTCCCACTGTCCCAAAATAAGTAAGATAGCTAAGAAAAATAGGACTAGCAGTAAGAAATCAGTAAAAACAAAAATCACGGGCCCTCTAGTCATGAGAGAAGAAGGAAAAAAAAAGGGGCGTGGGAGAAGTTAACAGTTGGTCAAATAAAATTGTACATATATGGTATAGTAGTAAGCATCAAGTAGTTTGTGAACCTGTACTACTCAGCCAATGAGAAAACAGGGGAGAAATCAAACATCAGGTAATAGGGAATGTAAGGTTATGATATATATTTACTGTGCACTCCTGCTTGCAGGACAACTGCCATTGCAATTGCGAATAAAAGCTTCACAGAAGATCCTGTCTGAAAAAATTATTGAGATGTTTTTCTCACATCTCACATCTTCCCTTACAGTGAAGAATTTCCTACTAATGTCTAGTCTAAATCTATCCTCTTTTAGTTTAAGAGCATTCTCCCTTGTCCTATCATTATCTACCTGAGTAAAGAATCCTTCTCCTTCTCCATCTTTTTTATAAGACCCCTTTAAATATTGACAGGTTACAATGAGATCTCCTCAGAGCCTTCTCTTCTCCTGACTGAAGAACCCCAGTTCTCTCAGTCTTTGTTCATAGGAGAGCTGCTCCAGCCCACTGATCATCTTTGTAGCACTCCTCTGGATTCACTCTAACAGGTCCACATCTTTCTTGTGCTGGGGGCCCCACACCTGGATGCAGCACTCCAGGTGGGGCCTCATGAGGGCAGAGTAGAGGGAGACAATCACCTCCCTCAACCTGCTGGTCGCACCTCTTTTGATGTAGCCCAGGATGCAGTTCGCCTTCTGGTTGCAAGCACGCACTGCTGGCTCATGTTGAGCCTTTCATCTACCAGAACCCCCAAGTCCTTCTTCATAAGGCTGCTCTCAGCGAGTTCCTTTCCCAGTCTGTGCTTATGTCCTGGATTGCCCTGACCCAGGTGCAGCACATTGCACTTTGACTTGTTAAACATCATGCAGTTCACGTGGGTACATTTCTCCAGCCTGTCCAGGTCCCTTTGAAAGGCATCTCTTCCTTTGTTGGTATCAACCACAACATTCAGCTTGGTGAGTGGTGGGCAGCAAGAACTGTAGAATCCCTGTGCCCCTAAAGTTTGTGCTCTTTTGAAGTATAAGCATAAAAAAATTGCAAAGAAATATGTGCTATTAGTTGGGAAATGGAAACTATGAGATAGATTAACATCATCCTGCAATAAATTAATGAATGCGCAGTTGAAGTTGAATACCTTTTGGGTGGTCATGCTTACTGAATGACTCCAGAAGACCCTCCACATGGGTATCAAAATGGAGCATCAATGTCATTAGTTTGTACCATGCTAGGGTAGACACAACATCTTACACATGCTTTTGTTGAACGGTTTTGAACGATCAGCTATCTGTCCAAAAGATGGTCAGTGATGCTGAATACTTTCATAAGGAGTCAAAAAGCTGGATCCTAATTTGTTCCCGTCTATAAGCTTCTATGAAGAGGATGACATCATTCAGATAATAGTATGACTTTAGTGATATAGTCTCCCCCCAAATAAAAAGCAGTTTAGTATAGAGAGATATTTTGGGGGGGCATAGATTTTCCCCAGGCTACTCTGCACTATGGCAACAATAAAAAGCTAAAACTTTTCCAGTCCCATTCTCTAAGTTTTATTGTGACTACATTCAATACATTTTACTGTCTTTGTCTATTTTAAAAATAATTTCTCTATATTAATGACTCTCTTAAAATAAAATATAAATGTAGGAAAAAGAAAACAAAGGAGCCCTGCCCTGTCCCTATGCTTAATATTGTATTCCAAAAGTATGTAATGAAAATAAATATAAGAACTGACAGTGTTCTGATTAAGGGGAATGTTTTTCATGTGTTTAGATATATGATTAAATTATCATCAGAAATGATAACATATCCATGTAGAGCTTTTAAAATATAAAATTCTACAAAATTTCTCATGATTAGTGAAAAGGCCATCAGATGAATTAAGTAAGAGTGATTATGACGGAGTCATTTTCATGTTTCTTCGGAAGCCCACATATTTTTGATTGTAATGATTCTATAATGAGCTCCTTTCCCTTCTCTTTTCTCCTGCCATTGCCATTGCTGTTGCCATTGCTGTTGCCATTGCCTTCAACAGTAAAATACTAAACTGGATATGTATGAATATGACTGATAACTATGTAATCACTGAAGGAAAATGGTGAATTAGTACCATATTTATCAGATCCACAGGCACTGAGTTTTTGTTCATAAAAATCTACCATTTACACAACTAATGAATGTAGAAAGAGCATAATTTCCCAGACTCTTATTCTTATAGAAATCGCAACAATTTTCAAAATCTAGATCTAGATATATGCAACAATGTAAATGAAATTATGACTTGAATCTAGAAGTCCTAAGACTTTTAATGAAATCAGGATGAAAAAAAAAACCAAAAAACAAACAAACAAACAAACAAAAAAAAAAACCAGTGATTGGAAATATCCTTCTTTATGGTTCAGGACTATCAGCTGAGAAAACATACATCCACCCTATATCTAGAAACTAGAAAAATATCCACTCTTGTCCTTCTTTTTGTAAAAGAAAAAATCTCAATAGTAGCCAGAATGAGGCTGCAAATCCTCAGCTGCAAGGAGCTTCTTGCTGTACCTTTATGGTACTGTGAATTCATATTTCTCATGAAAATTTCCCTGTGGTTACTATTTTTTCTGACCTTCCCATTACTTAAACTTTTTTCTGCTCTACTTGGTGACTTATGGCTAATGTTTAAGAAATGTCAGTAAGATATCATTAACATCCATTTATTTTATTTTTTTCTCTTGGCAAAAATTTCAGGTAACCTCATGGTGGACTATGGTGCTAAACCAGACATTATAGCCCTGAAATATTATATTTGCATGGAATGGAAGATGTATAAATAAAAAATTAATTGCATAAACTCTAACATTTAATTTGCTGCTATTTTTATCTTATTGAGCATTCTGAGATGAATTTGGAACATACAATCAGTTTAAAACATTTTATACTTCAGCTGATTAGGATATGTTTCATTGCCTTGATTGCAAGTCAATCTATAAAAGTATTCTTTAATATTTTTCTTAAATTTACTCATTGGATTTTTTTTTTTTTTGGATGCTGAAAAGGCGTTAAGTTCATATTTAAATCTCTAAATTACTTGATGGAAAACTGAACCATTGTACAAACCATTTATGTAACATATTTTAATCATTTTAGCTTTCTTGTATCAAACAATATAAAAACTTAGTGACTTGCTAGAGATCAGGTTCAGTTCACTGTGTCTCAAAAGTACGAATATGAGAGTGGGTAGTATCAAAAACAGCACACTGTCTTTGGACTGACAGAGAACTTTGCTTTGATTTAGGTTTTAAACAGTATTATTTTCCAGAAAACACACATCAGTCCACTTTTCTGACAAGTTTTATTATTAGAATATTTTGTTGTTGTTTCATTTTAGCTCTTGGGAGAGAGAGGAAGTGGTCTGAATGAATTTGAAATAAAACAGAATATGTGCTTGTGAAACTTACACTTTCAAAAGCAATGATATATATAAATATTTGTTATGTTAATCTACAAAATTACTTTTATTATTTGACCCATATGGCTATGTGAATACCAGTGTATATAATTCAATCATATATCCCAGTATTAGAAAAAATGCAGCCTTAGAACTAAACACATTTTTCTCCTGTGTCAGAGGTGAATCATTTCCTTATGTCTGAGATATCAGGATATGAAGGAAGATTACTTTCACAGACAAACAAGAGACAGCTGCCCTTGATAATGTAAGATTTATTCTTAACATTCTTTTCAAAGGATCCTTTTCTGTCCAAATTTTCATAATGCAACAAGACTTTTCAAAACATTGTGTGAATAAGAGAGGCAAGGCAAGGCAAGAATATAATTTTTCTGCTCTCACTTTTGATGAACAGAAATTCGCTCATCACAAACGGGATTCAGATATAGCCAACTATAATACAGAATTTTGAAAGGTGACATCAACCTTTCCAGTTTAGGGCCAGAAAATTTGTCTGTTGGATAAGTGCTAAAGTTGCATGTATATGCTAGCTCAATTTTGCAAGAGCTTGATTGGAGTGTGTTGGCTGATAAAGTCTGCAGCAGATTTGGTCAAGTGCACACAAAATCTATAGAAGAATTATTTATATGGATATATTTCCCCTCTAATGTGGAATATATGGTGGAAATTCAAATTCTCTAAGTCACACATAATAACATTGAAGTTTTACATATTTTGTCTTGTTTTTCAAATATATTGAATGAGCTGTAGATATACATGTATAGATATACATGAGTCCTTACATCTCAACATTGCATTATGATGAAATCAATCCTGAATCAGACCTGACTGGCTTATGTCTCACGTAAACTTTTATATGAGTAATGAAAAAATTAAAAATTTGTAATATCCCTCTAATAGAAAGTAGAGGGTGGACAATCACAGGATACCTATGAATTAATTTATGTGCTAACTCCGTATGATTGGTCTGTGGTCAGTTTATATATAACTAATTAACAATGTATAACTAAATTGGCATTGTTTATGTTAATATTCTTATTAAATAAATAATTGAAATTGTCTTCTAACTTTCTCTTAATTTTTATTGTTATCCGAGAATCACAGATTGTGTCTGGCTCTGGAGAGCTGTGCATTGTCCCGAAGAGATTGACACACACTGTATTCCATGGAGCTCTAGTAATTTTCTTCTTAGCGATGTTCTAAACAAATTTATTCTAAGCACCTTCCATGTCATGAATGTAGGCAAAAGGGGTTTTTTTTTGTTTGTTTGTTTGTTTGTTTTGGTATTGCATGAAATGCAAGTACAGTACCTGAAGTAAAATATCCTGCCACTCCCCTCAATGATTAAGGTTACCAGAGGAGTTTTTGTTCTCCTTTTAACATCCATACCATTATTAATGATTTTTTCACACTTTCATGCTACAGCAGACCAAATTCTGAACATGTTTTGTTATCTGGATGCTGGCATCATGATAATATTAGTAATATGTTTCACATATAAATTTGGTTGATAATTATACCTGGATTAAACAAAATAAAATAATTAACCATGTGTTTTACCTTTTGGTCAGGATATTTCAGAAAGTAATCTGCCTTGGGATGAGAGAGAAGGTAATATCAAAAAAAAAAAAAAAAGCTGCTTAAAGTGTAGGAAATAAGGGGTAGAAATAAAAGAGCAGTTTTTACAGAGGAGAGAATGAAATCCCACAGGAATCTGTGCAGGGGTATATGCTTTTCAACATCTGGAAAAATGGATGAGCAATAAGTTAAAAACTTTTCAGCAATACCAAGTTATCAGAGTAATAAATTGAGGGATCACCAAAAAATTACAGAAGAACCACACAGCTTTGAATGAGTTAAGAAATGGAAGAAAATATAATGCATAATTGTTAATTAAAAAAATACACAAATTAAAATACTTAATAGTAGGCTCTTAACTGATTGCTACCATTCAGGAATTAAATCTTTGATTTATAATATAATATTTCTGTGAAAAAATTGGGCAATGACAAATATATATAATGCAAATATAATGCAAAATAAATAATAATTACAAAAAAAGTAAAACAACAACAACAACAAAACAAACAGGAAACATGGAAACACTTTACTTTTAGTATGTGCATATCTTCCATATTATGCACAAAGGTCATCCCACATTTCAAAAGAGTATGTAAGAGAATTGAAAAAGTATGGACAAACAAAATAGGAATGATGAGAGAGAATAGCTAAATGGACCAGGTCTATGTTTAGATTGCCTGTATGTTCTTAGATCTTTATTTTAAAAAGAAATGACCAAAGAAGAATTTAATACACGTATAAAAAACAAAAGTGTCATGGAGAAAATGCGTAGGGAAGAACTGTTCCTTCTGGCCTCCACGACAGGAGCTAGCAGACATCAAAAGAAATCAGTAAATGGTGATTTAAGCCCAAAGAAAATTATTTTTTCACACTGTATATCTTCACTGCAGGACAAGGAATGCTAAGAAGTTTGTATGTATCCAAAAGTCACCCAAAATTTTATTGAAGAAATATTCTTTGGCATTCCCTTTGGGTCTGCAGTTTGCTAGAGCTTGGGAGAAAACTCTTGAATCTTGTTCTTACACTCTTCCCTACATATCCCTTACCACTCACCTGCTACAGATGTGCTTTGGTTTTGGTGTGACTCACAAATGTTGCAATAATTTTCCCAGACAGGATATATCAGTAAGCAACCATCCAATTTTAAAAATAAAGAATATAAGTGAGTAGATTTGGCTAAAGTCTCCAGGCTACGGCTGCAGGCTTGGAGTAAAAGATCACCTGACATCAAACTGCTCATTTTCAGTTAGATATCATCAGTTTGTTTACCTATAATATCACCCTACGTATGTTCTCAGATATACTTCTGTCTATAATTTCAAGGTTTAATATTAAGTCATTTATGTTTTGACTGTGGTCATGTCTGCTCTGGAGACTGCAGTGTAGGTTAAAGAGACAAGAAATGCTTTAGCCAAAGCGGCGATGAGCTCAGTGTAGGCTAATTTATTCTGCTTCTCACGTGGGCTGGGCATCTTATTTTGAAGTCCGTGTTGCCTCAGTAATCCTGCTTCTGGTGTCTCAACTACCTAATTTGAAGCTGGCTTGGCAGTATCCCTGCATCACAGTCAGCAGCACAGATGTAGCATGTGTGTCTACTTTTATCCATATCTTCTATCCAAACTCCAGAAGGACAAGTTTTCACTTCACTGGCTTGCACATCTATTTGCTTTAAGAAGGAACACAACTGCTTCACTGGGACTGTAGTTTTAGCTGCAGTCATGCCTACACCCACTGTTTCGTCCTGATGAGCCATAAACCTGTGTTCTGGGATTCCGACAAACCAAATGAGCTTAAGCTTTTGTTTTCACAAAACACTCAGTGCCGGTGAAGTTAGATTAATTTGAATTCAGAACCTTTCCTGCCTTTTATGATAGGTTTTAGATTTTACTGTGAAAGCAGGGAAAGTATTAGAAGAGAGAAGAAAATGACCACCTGCAGCTTTTCTGTATCTTAAAAAGTACTTTAAAAGAGTAACTCCACTGTGGGGAAATCAAGGTGACCCTGTGAGCAGCAGGAGGGAGCTTGAGGGCAAAAGATCTGGTGACTGTTTTGGCTAGATATTTCCCTGCATCCCCTGTATTACTCACCTCTGTCAGCAAAAATAAATAAATAAGTAAATAAATTCAAGAGAATGAGTTTTTTATACAGTATGTATACTTGTTTTAGAATTCTACTACACTGGATTTTCAAACTAGCCAGAAAACCAACCTGTACCTCTGTCTTTAGTGATGTAGATATTTCCTATACTGGTTGTCTGACTTCACAACATGCAACATTAGTTCTATGGCTGAGTAAAGGATTCTACTGCAGTGCATCTCATGCCTTCTATGAAGTGAAAATATGATTCATATTTCTAATTAAAATTGTTTTCCAATTGTTTTACTCTGTAAGGACCAGTGAAACGTAACTAAAACTTGTTTCTTCCTTTTTCATGTTGTGTTCTGCCATCCTTTCTCATCTATAAGTCTTTCTCACTCTGTTAGTTTTATTGACAAAAGCACATGAAAATCATAAATAAAGAATTCAGCCTGGTTTAACAGCTCAGGAAGGTTCTCACTTTTTTTTTTTTTTCTTTTTTTTCTTTTTTTTTTCCATAAGTACATTTAGATGATAAATTATTCAGTGAATGACATGATGAAAAGATAAGTCAATATGGTAACTTTTTCTGGATACCTCATTCCACCCTCAAATGTCCTCTAATGAAAGGGAGGTAGAAAATAGTTGGTATATTAAGTTATTGAATCCAATCCACTGCCAGTACAAGAACTATTTTACAGTTGTTATCTTCTTGTTATTCAATCTAGACTGAAAGTGCCAGGTAATAAAGACAGTTTAGTGAATTATTCTATGAGAGAATTAATATAACTGTCAGCAGTTTCTTTCTGATATATTCTATTTTTTAAAATATTTTTTAATTATACATTATTTTTCTTATATATATAATACTTGCACACATCATTTAAACAAAGTAAATAATTTCTCACTCTACAGAGTTTGCAAATGTAAAATAATTGTATATTCCTTAATATATTGCTAAATTTTCCTATGCCTATTAATTCCATGCTGTAGATTGTCTATCTGCCTGCAGAAAACTCCTTATTCATTTTGAATAAGGATGTCAGAATTTGGCCTTTTTAATCTTCCTTACATTATATTTTAATGGCAAGTAAAGTTTTGCAAATCGAATTGGTATAATACGCAATATAAATAACATACTTGTCTACAAAACCTTGTCATGCTTTTTAATATTTTGTTCTCTGACAGATTTAATTAATCAATTTAACCTGCTTATACTTCTTATTCTTTAATACATCTGTCTGATAATTAGGGCTGCAGTGAAGGGGACATAGTTAATATTTGTAAATGTTGATGTTCATACAAAGCACAGAATAGTAGCTTTCAGTTTCAGTGTACAACTTGTTTGATTTTTTAATCTAAAAATTAAGACTTTTCAATGTGTGATTTGTTGTTGTTGTTGTTGTTGCAAAGAAACAACACAGATACAGTAAATGGTGTTCTAGAGAATCATAGAGAATCATAGAGAATGACACTTTCACCTGTTTCATCTGTTCAGGTAAACTGAAAAACAAACCATTAGTTTCTCTGTGACCACAATTTCATATTCATATTCACAAATTATGTCTTCAATAAAAACTAAGAAAACTGTCTCTGTGTTGTACTTGTAATGTATGTAAATTTTAGATCTACAAGATGCCACAGTAAAATCTGGTACATTTGAAGAAATGTTCTTCCCTAGTCTTAATAAGATTTCAGTCATTTGAATGGTGGAAATAGATGTCACCTTTTCTATGGAATAGAAAGAGCTCTTTTTTTTTTTTTTTTTTTTTTTTTTTTTAATGAAAATGCGCTGTATGTTAATAGTTTATAACATGGTGACTTTGAGTACCTTCTGTGATCTGTTTTTTATCTTCTAGGAATTGCAGAGAATAAGCATAATAAATATTTTGCACAATGATATTCTGCAGTCCAACAAAATTTTAATAAAATGGCTTTAATTATAAAAAAAGTGATTATTTTAACAAATGTTTGATTTTTTTTACTAGGCAGAGATGAAATGATAGAGTATGATTATGTTTCTGTTTGCTGTTGTCTGAAATCCTGAGCTCAATGAGCAATGTTCAACATTTCATGTTTTGTCATTAAGAAATTTTTTTTTTCACCCTAATGCTTAAAACTTCCATTTAATTTTCAAAGAAGTCTCAAAACTCTTCTATAGTCAGATAGAAATGTTAGATTTAAATTTAACTGTCTCTTAATAATAGCAAAGACAGGAGATGAGAGTTTCATCAAGTGTAACATCAAATGGCACTGTAAATACACATTCATTCAGTGGCAACACATGAAGGAAAAATGTCAGAGTATGATGGATGATACTTAAAGGCATTGACCTATTATTTTTCAGTATTCTGAATAATAGCCATCTGATTAAAAACACTACAGGTCAGAAGTGATGTCAAATGTGTTAGTTAAATTATGATTACCTAATTTGCATTTAATTTCCATTAATGTTTTTTAAAAAGAAAAAGGTTTTGTAACTATCTTTAAAAAAAAAAAGTTCCTGATAGACTCTGGAAAAAAAAAAAAACAGACATGTTTAGAAAGAATTCTTCTTTCACATGCTTTCCAGTGGCAGAAAGAAGCTGATGATGTGTCTGTTAAAATGAGATTTCCACCATAATCATGATTATGGTGGAAAATAAGATTAAGCAGCCATCTTTCTGGGGAATGAAGTGTTTTAATCTCATTCTTTCCCTAGATGGGAAATTACCATAGTAGGGCAAATTTCTTACACAAATACATGAAGCAGGTTATAATGTAGATGGTCCAGAATGGGAAGATTCATTGTTTGTTTTTGCCACATTATAGGATAAATCAACCCTTCTGTCTTTTAAAGATTTGCTCCCTAATTTACATCAACATATGAAAGGGTGGGAAGACTCATTACATTTCTTTACTCATGTGACTATTAGGATGTAATAAGGAATTACACAAACTAGGGACATGAAGGGGTCATGAAAGAATGGGCAAAGTTGCTTCCTCTTTTTCAACAAGTAACCTGTGTTTCAGAGCTGTTAGTGGAAAAAGCAGTTACCTTCTTCATGAACGAGTGAGCTTCTGAAGTTTTGCTCCACATGCTAAATAATGTACCACATTTTATTTTGTCATTTTTGTTATTTTTATGAAAGTTTGTACACTGAATCCAGAAGCAAAATCTCCATTTATTTCAATACAATAGGTCCAGAAAACCATCATCTACCATCCATTTCCTTGTTTTCTGTTTTCATCTTTTTAACTAACATATAATTTGTTCACAAGGAGAATATAAGAAATATTCTGATTATCCCATCAGGCAATGATGACCCTAGGACCTGGGGAATGTTACCAGTTGTTTTAAGTGAGCTCAGTCTGTGTTGGGTCTATCTGAGCTGGAGTCACCTTTTCCCTGCAGCAGCCCGCACAGTGCTGTGCTCTGCACTCGTAGCTGGAACAGCACTGATATCACTCCAGTGTTGTGTCTATTGCTGCATAGTGCTGGCACAGCATCAGGACTCCTTCCAAGTCCCCAAAAGCCAGCAGGCTGGGGGTGGGCAAGTGATGGGGAGGGGACAGCACCAGGGCAGCTGACCTAAACCAACCAAAGAGATATTCCATAACACCTGATGTCACACTCAGCAATAAAAAGGGGGGCTCTTGTGGGGGAGGGGACTGTTCCTCCTGAACAACCACTACGTGTTTTGAGGCCCTGCTTCCCAGGATGTGGCCAAACATCGCTTGTTGATGGGAAGTAGAGAATAATTTTTTCCCTTCTCTCTGTGCTTCCGTGCTGACTTACTGTTTCTGTGGTTTCTTTTTCTCCCCATCCCCTTTCCCTTTAATTAAACCTTTCTCATCTCAAACCTCGAGTTCTCTGTGTTGTATTTTCTCCCCCTTCCTCTTTGAGGAGAGGGGGAGTGAGAGAGCAGTTGTGGTGGAGTTCAGCTGCCCACCCAAGTAAAACCACCACATAGTCTAAGACTGAAGGTGTACTTAAACAACCCTGCAAAAAAAAAGTTTGTTTTGTTTTGTTTTGTTTTGTTTTGTTTTGTTTTGTTTTGTTTTGTTTTGTTTTTTTTCCACATCCTATCGCATTCCTAATCCAGTGTCAGGAAGAACATCTTCTTACACTCTATTTCTTGATAAATTTTCAAGTCTGAAGAACTTTCTGTGGGAAAATCTGACATCTATCTGTCTTCTTATTTTAATCCAATTTTGTGAAGAAACAGCAACTAGCAAATGAATCCAGTGTTTTTGCTTCTTCCCACATGAGTGGAGCAAAAAGTTGTTTGTACTGTATATGAAAATTTAACAGCTCGGCCATGCAGCAGCCCAGTACTTCTGAAGGAAAAAGCCTCACCTCTGCACTTCCACTCAAATTCCCTGGCATAAAGTAACTTTATACATAGGTTACTGAAAGAAACTGAGGTACAAAGAGGCACAATACCACATCCAAACAGATATCTTCTGTGAAATGCATATCTTGATTTGGACTTCAAGCTTAGGTCTACCCCTATAGTTAGACTGTAGACTACTAGTCTTACTGCAATCGTAAGAGAATTCCTTTCTGAAACTGGTAACCTTCAAGTTTAAAAACAGGTCTGAACAGTGGCTAGGTTACAGCCCTGCTGTGTGACACCATGCAAATGCTTACTTCTTCTATCTATTGCATATTTTTTTGACTGCAATAGATTTGTTTCTTTATCCAGTTTTTTACTGTCTTACTGTTTTTTCAGTTGTTGCAGTTTTGGGTTGCCGTAACAGTGAAGAGGAATTTATACAAAGACTTTTTTTCTAGGAACACTTTAACAAAGAACCCAATGCCCTGGTTATTTTTAAAATTAATGCAAAGAAAGAAAAAAAAATAAAAACCACAACAACAAAAAAAACACATTAAAACAGAAAGGATGCTTTGGATGAGGTATTTAGTTTCCAGAGGTTGTAAGTTTTGAATTATCCATGGGCAGTTTGAGTCACTGAATAATTCACTAGCCACACAACTGCATTAAAAAATCAGCAAATTCTTGTGCTATTATTCTGGCAAGCTTCTTACAGGTAAATTCCACTGGTTGAGGAGACCATGTGAATGGTTGTTTCCTCTCCAAAGCCAAATATGTGTAAATTCATGTTCTTCCAAGTGCATTTATTAGAACTGTGCATATATTAGAATTATTTTAATATACTATACCATATACCTAAAATTTTTTTTTTTTTGCATCAGTTTCTTCAGATCTGATTTAATCTGGTTTAATAAGAAACTAGTATGAATATTGAATCTATTCAACATAATTATTTATTCACATTTTTTTAAATTATTATTTTTTCTTTTTTTAGAAATAGTGATATATATATTTATGTTCATATTATCTTCAAATTGCTCAGAGCATTAATTGTAAAAACTAGAAGTTGATGTAAATATATTTTGGTTTACTTTTTCACTGACTGAACTTTAGAAACATTGTTTTCATTATAAGAACAATATCCAGAGAAAGTAATTCAAGCTTAGGAACTGCTTTCACTGGATATTTTGATTCTTGGGAATCTACAGAGACCAAGTAGTATTCAAAACCAAATTCTTCTTTTGTCTTCCCCTATCAAGCTGTGAAGTTGCAGTTCTTAGAGCTGGGCATGCCTCAGTAGGATTAAGAGTGTAAAATCAAAGAAAAATTCAAGGTAATGAAGACAGCAGTGTTTTGATGCTTTTGTTGTAGTTCTCTTTTTTGTTGTTGTTATTTGTTTGTTTTGTATTTTTTTTTTAACAAAACGTATGTAAACAACTTTGAAGAACTAACATCTGTTAACTCACAGAAAACTTTTGTTTACTTTTGTGCTTTTGGTCAGAACAGAGGATACATGACTATGACTACTACAATGGGGCAGGTTTTGTATGACACAGTGAACTAAGAAATGCTTTGTTTTCTACATGAAAATCTTACCCAGCTACAAACACTTCATGGATGTAACTTTGGTCCTTAATGAACACTTGGACTTTTTGCTTGGTATTGTTCTCTTTAGTAAGAGATGCCTGTTAGTGAAACATTTGCTTGAAACTTTCTTTTTCTCTGAGGTATAACTGGAATCCATCATCTTGCTGTATTTTGTTTGTGTGTGTGTGTGTGTGTCTTTGTGAGATGTTTCAAGTGCTAACTTTTATTTCAGAGCTGAGTGCTGCATCCAGGCTGGTGAGTAATGGAAAGCATGCCATGCATGCTTCCCATTGCTGCCTGTTTGCAATCTGCATAAATCTGGAATCTCAGGTAAGGGAGTTGGACTCTGTGAGGTGACTACAGGGTAGGTCCAGTGACATTTTGCTTGCATATAAACTACAAGCCATAGTGCAAGTTAACTGCATACTGAAATCTCTGTATTTGGCAGAAAGTTCTAGAGATGAAAAAGCTTGGGAAGGGTCTTGTAGGATTTTCAGTTAATTGACTACAGAGAAGCCGACAGCAGAGCCATGGCATTGGAGGATCAATGACTTTAAAGTACCAATGATTTTTTATAAAGGAACATGACATATTTGAGTTTTCAACAATTAATAAAGAAATGTAAGAAAAGCTATGGATCCTGCTATGAAACTTTTACCCCTACTGCTGTCAGTACTACTGTCAGTTTGTCTTCCTTCCTATTTTTTGTCATTTGCATTACTGTTTGGAAGAAAAAGCCTGAATTTCTTTGACCTCTTGCCGCATGACTTCTTTTGCCTTTAGCAGGCTTATTTTCCCTTTCTTGTCCCTTTTACTCCAGCCATTTATGGTTCACCTTCAGGCAAGAAATGAAGATCAAGTCCTTACAGGGAACATTGCAGCAATCATCTGATCACTTCTGAAGCTTTTGTTCATAAGCCAATTTGCTTATTTGGCACACTGCTCTCTACAGGTCCAGCACAAACTCTTTGGACAGTATCAGTCAGTGCAGTCTGTTGGGTTATGAACAATAATGTCACATTGAATTATGTCAGATGTGACACATGACCCCAAAAAATATGACTGATAGTGATGAGCAGAAAAGGACACTTCAAAAACTTTTGTCAAAGTAAAGTTTAAAAGTTAACCTTGAAAAGAATGATCTTTAGAAAATAAAATTTAAAAAGAGGGCAAGCATTGCCTCCACAGAGTAATTTTTAACATCTAATCAAACAAATTTATTAGTGGAGTATTTCTCCACTAACAGAGTAGAGCATTTTCCACTGTAAAATATATTCCATCCACAAATAGCAGCATTTATATGACTATACCTCTCCAGCTGTGCTGTCTTCTAGAGAAAACCAACTTCCCTTCAGTCTGATGTGTGGGTTTTTTTAACAAATCTGGGGAGATTATGCTAGATATATATCATATGCTCCCTCTAGTTTAGATTGTATTATACATGTACGTGTACTGCTTTTTCTTAAGTTCCCTTCTTCAAATTGATGGCTCCCTAGTGGGCTTTTTAACACTTATGTGGTGTTTATCATCTTTACAAGATCTCTTAAATATGTGCGATTGTACTTAGCTTCATGAGGTGAGAGTGAACTGAATGGACAACAGATCTGTCAATGGTGTTTAAGGTTAGTTTTACAGGTCTCAATTTCTGATTATGCAGTGAAACTTCCTACATGTTAACATCTGATATAAATCCCATGACACGTGTTTCAGGGTCAGGCTGTTGGATGATATAAATGCTGTATATGGAACCAATGACTCCGAGAGAGGTACAGTTGTTGCTCATAATGTCAAAGACGGAAAGGAGATTCATGGTGTTATAAGCATTTTAAACTGTATTTACCATTATGAAAATAAACTTACCACAGCTTGTATAAATGATTACACTTTTAAAATAGGAGTTAGAGACCTTTCAGCTCTAGGCTTTTCACTATAAGGTTTATAACACTATAGTTGTAGACAGGGCACATTCCATGTGAGCATCTTGTTTCATCAGAAGATGTGAAAGATCTGAAGTGGATTAAAAAAATGGTAATAGGTAGGAGCTCTGGAGGAGCTATGTAAGGAAAACAATTGTCTGTCACAGGGAATATATGGCTTTTGTAAGAATAAAAGATACTATCACCAGAATACATCATGGTTTTGCCTTCTGACGGAATTAACCTACATATAATGCAAACCTAACAGTTTCATAAATTCATTTTGTCCACTGGCAAGTAGGTCACATTTCCTATCCAGTTTATCTCTATTTCCAATACATCAATTTCTTCAGGAAAGGAGATTTTTATAGAAAGTCTTAATGGTCTTGGTGGAACATCTATGGTTTAAGATGTTTAATGGTTTTGGAAGTCTGATGCTGAATTTACTTAAACATTTATGTTAGTTTTTGTTAGAAATAGCTGATGAAAGATAAGTCAGAGAACAATGCAGTATGCAAAAGGGTTGGTTGCTTTCTTCATAAGCAAGCATAGTAAGTCAGCAGTGAGTAGCAGGAGAAAAAAAAAAAAAAGCTGCTTTCAAGTTATCAAATTATTCCTATAGAAATATAAACACTATGTTTAAGTTCAATGAGCTTCATCTCACATTAAAACATCTTAAGTCTTTATCTGTTAATAAAAATATAAGTCTGTAATTTTATGGGGAGGTAGGGATTGTATTTTCAGACACTGTTTTATTATGAAGGGAGAACATTTTTAAAAAACTTAGAGTTGTCAGTATCCTAAAACCAGTAATGTCCTCTGATTTAATTTTGGCAAATAGTACATACACTGTGGATATATTTTCCTCCTGGAAGGGAGGTCAAGAATCCACGCATAACTTGATTGACATCTGTAGTGAAATTGACTTTGCTCATTCTAGTTCTTGGGTTAAAAAACTTGAGTTTGGGGAAACAAATTTTGTGCTTTGGGTTTAAATATCCTCAAAGGAATTCTCACTATTTGAATCTGAAATAATTTGTCAAATTAGCACATGACTGACATTGCATGAAACACATTCTGACATTCTGCAATGTGGAATACAACAGAGTCATTGAATTGAATTACTACTGCTAGGTGAGGCATGAAAAGGCTTGAACAATATTGCATGAGTGTGAAGTTGCTAACCCAATGGTAAAACATGAAAAAATTGTTTCAAGTCTTTTTTTTTTTTTTTTTTTTTTTAACAAGAGAGGGGATTTAATTTGCATATTCCTCTTGATGTAATAGAGTTTACAAAGTATTGTTTTCATGTGTACATTTAAAAGATCCACAAACTCATGAAAAATATAAAGGTTGTTTTTTAATACACTGTTTCCTTTTTGAGACTACAAATGCAGTACTGGTTTAGTTTGCACAGAAAAATAAATCAGGTGTCTTTAGTGTTATAATGGATCTACTACTTGCACTAACAGATCTAGTACTCAAAATAACTTCACAGTTTGGTCTGACTGTTATTGATGACACACAGTGTGCTTATTTATTTATTTATTTATTTTTATTATTATTCGGTGAAGAATACATGTGACTAATTTCTTTCCATGCCTTTTTACTTGGTCAGGTACTGAGATTATAAAAAAAAAAAGGCTTCTTTCTCAAGAGAGAGAATAATATTAGTAACAAAGATAGGTCTAAGGTCTCAGATAGAATGACTGCTCTAAAGTGAACAATGATTTAGTAGTCAAGTCACCTTCCACATATGCTCTAAGTGATACAATAAAGCATCATATTTAAACAATTTTAGGTGAAAGGTGTTGATACATGTGGAAGTATCCAAGGCTCCAAGTATGAAAAAATGAACTAAAGAGTTGCTAATTAGCAAGAATGTTAATGCTTCCTGCAGTGGACAGAATGAAATTCTGGGTCTTTTGGCCTCAGGGAGACAGAATGTTTCATCATAGGAGATATATGGAAGCTTCATTACTTCTCCCTGGTCTAATTCTAGATATTGTGTTCTGAATGACTAATAAGTCTTCACCTGTTTTGAAAGGTATTTCTCAACCACCTGGCAGCACCACAGAATGGCAAAATCTCTGGCAAATTCAAAGCTAAAAACAAAAACATAAACAACTCCCCTGCCCTCCCCCTCCCCCCCAAAAAAAAAAGAAAAAAAAAGTAACAAAGCCAACCAACCAAATAAATAAAACAAAACAAAACAAAATAAAAGCTGTGATAATGAAGTGGGAGGTGAATCTGGCAATATCTTGGAAACAGGGGAACTGAGTTTCTCCTTGAAGATGATGACCTCCAGATTTTTATACTCCTAACTTCCTATGCTATCTAAACAGGTAGTCTGATTCACATCTTCCACTTTAGATTATGATCCATCTGTCAAATGACAGAAAACATCACTGTGGCTCTGTGAAGTGGTTTAAGATCTTTTGGACCTAGCGTACTGAACAATGAAAGCTGCCTCTCTAAAGTAAAGTTGTTTTTCTGTCAAACTGAATGATGCCTATAAGTAAGTGATGCAACAAAACCATGTCCATAAGGATGGGTTCTGGTCAATAGAGATTGCTAGCTAGCTTTTACTGGCCTAAATAAAAGAAGCCTGATAAATTAAACACACAAATTAAAATTCACATCCATAATGTATTAAAAATTTAAGCCAGATTAAACTCAGGCACAGGATCCTGGAGAAACCATTATTCCATATGCCCCAGTGTGGAAGTACAAAATTAGTCACGTTTTGGGTTCATCTCCTGACTTTCAAAACTTCTTAGGAAATGCTTTCAAAGCTCCAACTTCAGATGACCCAATACCCATTTCAAATTCAAACAAGGCAGTCTGACTGTCAAAAGAGCTCATAACTTCAGGTACTGATTTTCCAAAAAACTGGCCTCAGGTTTTTTGGCCTCAATATATACTGGGCACAGTACATATTTAAAACTATCCTTCAGTGGTACAGAACTGTGAATTATCTTGAAACTGTACACTGTTGAAATTGAGAACAATTTGTTATCTTCCAGGTAACCAGGACACATATATGCTCTGGAGGCAAGCATCTGGAAATGTTTGCAAAATCACTAATTTGTTATAAATTTTATACAAAATACTCCCTTTGAGTGAATGTATTAGCATTTAAGCTGTAAAGAGCAAAATTTGAACAGACAGGTTAAAACATCTTATTCACATTGATGAATAGTTACCAGCATAAGCAGCTGCATTAGAAATCAAAATAGATGTCTAAATACATAAAATATCTCATGATGCCTCTGCACATATTATTAGCTAACAGCTATACTGAAATTGGTCTACAACCTTCATTTTCAAAGGCAGTCTGTGAGACTGGATGTCATCTTTGCCATTTTTAAATCAACTTTTTGTGTGTGTTTGTTTGACATGTACTAGATTACATCATTTCTGAATAAATGTTTAATTTAGGTGTCCTCCTTAGTCTTGTAATCTTTCTGGTCCATTTGGTCTTGAATGTTTCATATATGTACTTCAGATCCTCACACAGGTCCCTAGTGAATGTAAAAACAGAAACAAGTTGAAAATGGATGTTCTTGAAATACCTAAATATGCAACTAACACAGAAAAAAATCCATATTTGACAGAATTGTGAAAGGCATCATGCTGAAACTTTAATGTGTTTATCAAGCATCTTCCAAAATAAATTGTTCTACTTTAATGCTGGTTTCTTAAAATATACATTAGGAGTTTTAGTGATTAAATGGACATTGTCAGTTAGGTAGCTATGTGGTTTGCAATACTTTTTTTTTTTTTTTTTTTGGTTCCAATTGCATTTTGCTTTTTCTTGGAGTGCGTTTTCACTACATTTAGTACATGAAAGCCCTAACCAGGTAAATTGCTCTTCTAATAGTACTGCGGGATACTGTGAGGGAAATGGTTACATACATATAGCAAGAATATAATCTGAATTGGATGACCACCCTCACGAGTCTCCAAGTATTGGTAAAAAAGTCTTTACAGAGGCTTATAAACTTCATGGGGCCATACCTATGCTGATGCTGATTATTCAATGAGTTAACAGCCAAATTAGACCGATGTATTAGACCTGCCAAATGAATAACATACCAAGTCCTGCAGGTTCTACTCAAGATAGACTGACTTGGCTATTGATCTTTGCCATATATCTACTGCAGACACAGAAGGATTGCACCAGACATGGTTATGACCCAGTAGATTGAACCTTAATCCTTAGTAATTTGTTGATATCAGTGACAACTGGATAGCAGGAACTGCTACTGCAGTAATCAAGTAATAAAACAAAGCAACAATTTTATGATTTTCAGGCATGATGATTTGAGGAACTTATCCCACACTGTTTTATTTCAGGCCTCTAACTGTGATTCCCAAGCCTTATGGTACAGTTCTTCACAAAATAAAGATTCAGACAGATAAGCTTTCAGGTTGGGAGCAAAGGTATAAATCTCTAATGTTAGTGTGATTTCTTTTCACCATATGTTCTTTAAGAGATGAAACTGAGAAAAATTGCTAGATTTGCTAAATGTTAGCAAAGGATTTAAGTAAGCTAGTAATTTACTATCATTATGCAAGTAGGATTCATCAGAGAAAATCTTTAATACTTTAAAATACTGGTTACTCTGTTGGCTTTTTTTTTTTTTTTTTTTTTTTTTTTTCCTTCCTTAGACAGTTTAGCTAACATAAAACTGCCTTAATAGTCATTATTCTTTGCTTGCCTTCCTCAGGGGTAATTTCTTGAGATACAAAATACATGTCCTGAGGTCAACAAAAGAAGTGGTTTTGGTCCTATTGTTTCTTCCTCTTTAGCCAGAACTTTCTCCAGTGAGGACTAAGAAGCTCTTATTACCCCTTTTGCCATGGCTGTCTTCTAAATCTTCAAGGATAACAAAATATTTGTGAAAGCTGTGAATTTATTTATTTATTTATTTATTTATTTTTGCAGGTGGAAAGTAGAATAAGACAAGTGCTGTTGTGAAAGAGGAATGACAAAAAAGTAGTTGGGCATGCTGTTTGACAAATGACTAACAGACAGTCAAACAAAAAGATGGAGATAATGAATGTGCATGAGTTCGACACACAGACTTGGTACAGTACTTTAGGATAAGTAGGAGAAAACTGAAGTCTAGTGGGACTGGGGAAAAATGAGAGCTCAGATCAGTTTGACCCATAGAGCAGTTCATGCAAAGAAATACTGGTAAAATTACACAGAACAGCTTACCTAAAATTTCCTATGTAGTCACCTGATCAATATGTGATAGTATCTATCAATATTGACAAATAACTGTCTCCCTTATTTTTTTACATGTAGTGCATTTTTGCATGTAGTGTTTGTTTTTTGTTTGTTTGTTTGTTTGTTTGTTTGTTCTAATAGTTCTAGAGCACGAAATACTTGGAACGTAAATCAAACCATGGATTTCCTTGTATCACAGTCACAGTTTACAGCAAAGCAGCAAAAGCTGTCTATGCTGTAATGTATCTTAAGGCTTGAAAAACTGATAATTCCTCTTCCTCATTTCCTCACCACTACATCAAAGATATTCTAAAGTGCCTAGAGGATTATGCACCTAACTCCCATCAACTTCGTCTTGAATTTTATAATTCTATCTGAGTCATGAAACCCAATTTCAGGGTTATTGTAACACAAATAAGACATTATAAGATACGTGACACCTCGTTAATTTGGTGAATATGGTCCACCAAGAAATGTATAAAAAATATCATGGACACACTTTAATCCATTGATAGACCTCTTTCAAAGACGGGTCAGTGGCCCAGGAAACTTTATCTCCTCACTATGTATAAATAGTAGAAAGGAGAGCAGATTGATAGGTAAAGCTGCACTGTTCACATTAGAGACCATAATGAGAGGGCATACCTCTTCTTCAGAAGAGGTATGTCCACTTCACTTTTTGTGCCCTGTATTTACCTTCCCAGGAAACAGCAGTGGTGTTTCCGCAGACTGGCTTTGTCTGGGCTCTGCATAATGGGGTTTGACAAACTTCATATTGCAACAAGAAGTACTGCTCTTCTTTTCCTCCCTCTTCCCCAAGCCTGGCTGCTTCCACATATCTGTGCGCCATCACTCCCTTGCACCAGCAACGTTATCTGTGCAGCTGCACAGGGAGCCAGCCTGGGCAGCTGACTACAGAAAAATTCTCCTGAAAAGGACAGTGGGGGAGTAGTAGCAGGGAGGGAACAAGCATCATGATACTGACTAGGAGAAGACTTGCTCAAGCTGCTGCTACTGCTGACATCCGTTTGATGCCGTCTGGTTATCATTGACAGTACATGCAAAACAAAAGTGTTTGAGAAGGACAAAACCATCTGCTAAAAAGACAAGACTTCTCTGCAGGACTGGGCAAAGCAAATTCTCCCTTTGGGAAACTTAGAGATCAGGGCTAATCGAATCCCATTTTTTGTCAGTTTCTGGTAGATGTGCTTCTTTCTGCCAATCCTTTTTTATTTCTGTCCCCTCCCCCTGCTGACTAATTTAGCTTTCTAGCATGGGAAGAAATGGGCAAACATGATTACCGCATACATGGAAAAGGTATGGACATCATCAGGTCATGACCCACATTTAGGAATTTCAGTCTAAATTTAACAGAATTGTCCCTTAAAAAATAATAGGAATATGTATTGGTTTTCAGTGAAGGAAAGCTGTATTACAGTCCTTATGTGTTACTGAACACAAAGGCAAAAGGGTCACTTATTTCTGAGATTTCATTGCAGTAAAATCTAGTCAAATGGGGAAAAAAATCAACAAAAATATTGCTGTTACACTGGGTTAATTTTGGAAAGGAAAACAAGAGGACACAGGGGACCACAGACCTGTAAATCGTATTGTTGTGTGGAGCAAGCTGAGTGATTAATACAGTGGTAGCTGTCAGTCTGTAAGTAATTAGAAGAGAGTAAGTTCATCAGTGTGGATTTATGAAAAACAAATATGATACATAAATATCCCTCTCCCAACTTGATATGTTTTAAGAATTGAATAAGCATATCTCGCTAAAAAATGATCACTTGGAAACAAAATAGGTTGAAAGTTCAAATTCTCATACTCATTTTAAAAAGTAGGATTTAGGCTTACATAAAAATAATCATATTTTATCTCAAATGACTACTGGATGTGGGAAAACTATCACTATGTTGAATACTTGATGTGGGAAAACTATCACTATGTTGAATACTTGAAAAGTTCATTTATGTCACATGCCCAGAAGGTAAAAATTTGTCGACGGAAACCTAAAGGGGTCAAATTAATTCATCTTGATTTAAATTTTTATCAGATTAAATTTTCACTGCTTATTGGGTCAAATTCACAGCATTTACTATGGAATTTTCCTGGAGTCACACTGTTAATTGTTTTAGTATCTACTGATATATTATAAAACACTGAAGATACAACAACACAGTTTTTAGACCCTTTTCCATATTAAAAAAAAAACAACAACAACAAAAAAAAAACAACAAAAAAAACACAACTCTGTTTCTTTTACCCTTCTTATTGCCTACAAGAGACCATGGACTGTTTCTCTTTCCGTGTTCCTCATTTATGAGAGTAGTTTTCTCTTTTACCCACTCCTGTCTGTAGGATAGCTAAACGAACTCTGATTCTAATCTGCTTCTCATTGTACAGTCTGTAAAATCTGCTCTTTTATGTATATCATGAAACATGGGAAATTTTTGCCGCAAACAGCTCTTTACTTAGTCTGCTCTCAGTGCCAACTATTCTCAGTTTGGTTTGCTGTTCCCAGTTCTTCTGACTTGCCTGTGACATTTATCTCTTTCTGTAAGGTTTGGAAATGCACTGGGTCTGAATTTCACAATCTGATCTGGTGTATCTTAGTGGCATTGTTCTTAATATGGTTAAGTACTGTTATGTATTATTGGCATTATTAGCATAATACAAAGATCTTTTTTTAGTCAAAAGAAATATAGCTGGACACATTAAAAATCTATATGATTGGATGGTTTAGAATATTATTTTACATCATACAGGATGATTTAGAATATTATTTTCCTGTTTAATTGCAGTCATAAAATCAACCAGTGCAGGCTGGATTTATCACATATCATTGCTAATTTATTTTTGGTATGTATTGGATCACTGAACCTTAAAATTTATTTTTGCCAGTAAATTCTGTCACAAAAAAAAAATAAAGGAAAGAGAATAGGAGAAGTCTGAACATGAACAAGTTCAATGGTTTTGAAATTTAAATATGTATTCATAGAAAATGTTTATTTCTATTTTTCTGTTGCAGAGTTCTGACAAACTACATGGTGGAAAAAGGAGGCATCATTTTCTATAGAAAAACCTACAGTGTAGATATTGAAAATAGCACTGGAAAAAAAATATGAGCAATGCTGTTCTGAGTCAGAGCCATTCTTAATATAAACATTATCAGCATAGTCCTATGCACTTCAGAGAACTTCGGCAGGGATTCATAATGGAGTGAGTGAGCCTGTGGGGATTTCTTCTGATCTAAAATGTTCTGTGAATGTTCTTGAGAAACAGCTCACACTTCTGTTAAGTCCCTCTCTAATGGCAAACATCCTGTCAGAGCAAACTAGTTCAACGTTCATTGTTTGTCATAATTTAAATGGAAAGGTGAGGTTTGTTTAGAGGCTTTAGTACAAGTGGTAGAGGTTGCCAGGCTCACATAAACATTTACCTTTATTTAGTGATAAGCCCATAGCTGAGAAGCTTATGAGTATTTATAGTTTGCTGTGGCAGACTTGTAATTATTTAATAAGGCACATTGAAGATAAGGTTATCATGATATAAGTGCCTGTAATTCCTCAGGGGTGTAATTGCCTCATGATAACCTCATCCCTTGAAGTTGTCTCAATTGCTAATATGAAAGATGTTTGTTTTCAGTGGGAACATATATTTTGTGATGGAACAGCATTAAACTGTCAGATCAAAATGTTAAACAGCAGTTGGAATGAGCAGAAGGGTTCCGATGGATTAACTCAGCCCTCATAGACGGTTCACCAGACGAACTGAAATGATCCAAAGCCATTTTATAATGAGTCAGGTTTTAAGTCTGGAAGTATCTGAAAAGAAATAGCTGTTTGCCCAGAAACGTGCTTTAGTTTTTTTGGACTGTACTAGTGAAGCTTGAGATTCATGAGAATGAAGAAATATGTTTCAAAAGGCAAGGATTTTGTCATGGTAACATCTGTGCCTTTTCTTTGGAATTCAGCATTTTGACTAGCAGATCACCCATCCGGTACCACAGCATTTTGTATTGCATTGTAAATCATGAGATAATCATTAATAAAATGCACATGTTTCAAAAATAGGACCAGGAGGGCATCATTATCCTTGTTACATGCATTAACTCACTGGAAACATACCACTTTAAAGTTAGGCGGGTCTGCCATTAGCATTGCAAAATATATAAATAGCTTTTTCCTTAAAATCAGAAAAGCACATTAGCAAGAATGCTCTTCAGAGGGAATAATAGTAATGACAATAATGTTCCTGAAAAAACACAAGGTTTTCAGCTTCCAGCTGGAACTCCAGCTTCCTCTTGCTTCTTGCATCATCTGACATAAATTTGCACCTCTAGACAGTTACTCAGAGTATACAACAGACAGTATACAATAGGCATGCATGTTTGTGTCCCAGTTCACTTTAGTGGGAAATCCTGTGGCCTGCTTCTGCAAACTACCATGTCCAATCTCATAATGAAGTCAATGTGCAGTCCAGCAGACAGATACAGCAGCTGAGGTAACAGGAGGGACTGCACAAGGAAGACTTTCCTATCACTTGAAGGGTGTTACAAATGGGAGGTCAGCATGGCAGACTTAATGTTTAGGTTTCCACACTTTTTATAGGCTCTGGCTAGCTGTGTGCCTGAAGATGGAAAATATTTGGAAGTAAACCAAAAATTTCAAAACTAACCTTATATTTCCTTAGGATTTTTGGCATTGCTGTCTCTTCTGGCTGTGCCTGAGTGGAATAAGCTGTGTCTTTTGAGTATAGTACATTATACAGTAACATATTACACCTCTATTTTTTGTGCCTGGGAATTTCACCTCATTCATCTTTCACAAAGTTCAGCAGAGACTTTTAAAAATCCCTGAGCCAGCTTTACAGAATTAACTGGAGACAGGGCCAAACCCTAGATCCTGGTTTCAAACCTAAATCTTTGTTCAGCTTGGATCTGATGCTATGCTGGGCTTAAATCAAACACAGAATCAAAACACTCAACATTTAAGATTTGAATTTAAATCTGTCTTATATGGCTGAGACTATACATCCTTAGTGTAAATTCAGGTCATTCGACACCTGCCCCTGATAAGAATCTTAAACTCAATACTAGTAGAATTAGTGGGAAAAGATGGCACTTTAATTAATCACTAATTAACTTTAAAATATTTTAAATTATATCTCATTTATAGGTATAAGTAAAAAAAACTTTAATAATATATTCCATTTAAAGGCACGTCTCAATCACTAATGTGCTTTGGTTCTTAGTTTAAAACTTTTCAAATATCTCATTTTAATAATATCTTAAATTTAAATTTAAATATCTTAATTCCCATTTTCCCTCTTTCCAGCTGTTGAGGAGCAAGGACTACAGCACAGCTATTTGTTAGTCCCTTAGAAGAATGGGACAGCTTCTGTATAAACAGAAATTTATAGCTCAAGAAGATATATGGGAATAATTGTTTTCATATTTTTATTATGAATGTTGTTTTTATATATTATTCATGTATTTGTATTATTTATACATATTGTATATAATTATGTATATTTCAAAACAAAAAAAAATCACACTTTTTTCTTTTTATTCTCTTATTTATTTTATTTTATTTTATTTTATTTTATTTTATTTTATTTTATTTTATTTTATTTTATTTTATTTTCCATTTTAATTGTATGCTTCTAAGTCAAAATACTAACAACTTATGTTAGGTCACAGCTTCATCTTTCCATTTTAGTGTAGAACACATTCAAGTCTTTGACAGGGTTCAGAAGGGCATGAACTATTTAATTATTCACTAATTAACTGTTTCTCAGAGTGGGACAGTGATATTTGGGCAGTTTCCCTGGAGTACTAGTGTTGCTTTGGAGCCCTCTCCTGGAAACTGTATTTGTGGATTATATCTTGGGAAGCACTTCATGAGTTGTGCTTCACTTGGATTTTTCTTAGAGAGAGCAAACTGCAAAGTTTACAGCTGTGTGAATATTATAATAAAGGATTGTTTTCTCCCTCTTTTTTTTTTTTTTTTTTTTTTGGTTGTTGTTGTTGTTTTGTTGTTTTGTTTTGTTTTGTTTTTTTCCTGATTAGAATTGTGAACCCAGTGATAAAACCATGCTTGTTAATGATGTTGACTAGATCCTTTTCTGATGCCTGGTCTACTTTCAAGTTTCCTGATCTGCCATCAGAGACTCCAGGGATGCCAATTTTGATAGGTGCTATTGTTTCAGGCATTTCATCTCTACCTTTGACATTCCAAGTTCCAATACAAGTATTGGAAAGGAAAAAAGCTCAGCTTCTAACATTTTCCATCTAGTATTTCTAGTATTTCCTTTACGCGTTTCATCCTACTTGATTATTTCTGTAACTGATCAGGTATAGGCTTAAGATTCATTGTGTATACATCAGATTTATTACTGGTATCACTTTACTCAGTTTTTCACTGCCTGTTCCCTGATTGCATATTTTCCCACACGTGAAGACAACAATGATTTTGAAAGATGGAACATTTTTAAAAATAGAAAAAGCTGTGTTATATTTCAGTGATAGCTAAAGAATTTGCGTTTTATTTTTTCAAACTAAAGCAGGAAAAACAGCAAAAATCACTGAATATTTAGATATCAAATTACCAATTCTTTAGGTTTACAGAATGAGAAGATTCATGAGTTCATGCAGAGAGGATATAATTAATCCTGCCATCTTGCTCTGTGCCATTGCCATACACAGTGTAGTCATTGTGCTGCCTGCATGTCTCATCTCTTAATGTCTGTTCAAGCTATGTCACTATATCTCTTTCTGGCCTCATGAAAAGCAGTGGAGGGTTAATTATTTTGTCCATTTTCTTACTTTCTTTGGGTCAAAATTCAGCAGAAATGTAGCTCTCATCAGGAAAATATGAACTGATTAGTGTCCCATCTGTGGCACGCCTTGACTGCCAATGAATTTTTTAATTATATTAAAATTATGTACTTTGTACTTTGATATGAGAAGTGAAATAGGAAGCTAATTTCTAATAATTGCTTTAAAATGTGCTTTGGAGGAAATATGGAGATATTAGCATTACCAGTAATACAATCTGAATGAGCTAAATGGGAGGTGTAATGAGAAGTTCAGGGCAGGAGAGAGCAGGCAGAAAGGTTGAAAATGTCATTGTATGCTGGCTGAGGTATCATTCCCAAATGATAGTTCAGCCTGCCCCTGCTGTATCTGAATACCAAATGAATACCTTAGCAGTGAGTCTATGGTAATACTAATTTACTCGTTATCCTTGCACTTATACAAATATATCTTTGGTATGGATTTACAGAGAACAACCACACTCTAATTATGTTAATATCTAAAGTTATATTCATATTTCTTTGGTTGTCTACCTTAAGGAGTATTCTTTGCTCCTAGCTTTACTGCTTGTGCTCCATTGAGATGTATAGTGGCCTATGCTATATTACTCAAAACAGCCAGACACACTACAAAAGTACAACTTAGCATTTTTGACAAAATATAGCAAGAAAAGTTAGAGCGGGTTGTTAATCCTTGGGATTAAGTCCCCCAGTCTCAGGACAATGTTGTTCATTTGAGATCCATAGGAGATTGCCTTGGCTGTTCCTTCAAGCAGAGTTCTTCCCAGCGTTTTACTTTTCTAATTTTGCTTTTTACTTTAATATACATCTGAGAAAGTCTAGAAACACCATTTATTTATTTTCCTTCAAATTCCATTTCTATGATCCTAACTCTAAACAAAATACTGCAATTAGTTAGAATTATTTTAGCTGCTTAAAGAATGTTAATCAATGTACAGCTGTATAGCTGATTTGGAGAATCCAAAAGAGACTGACATAATTACAAAACAGCACAATGAATTAAAATTGGGGTTAGACATTTAGAGAAGAAATGTTTCTGATTACATGTAACGGTTCTAAGTTGTTAAAGAATTGTCACTTAGGAGATTTCTGGTGTGTGTGTCTGTGTGTGTGTAGGATTAAGTTCATGAAAATACCATATATTACATGAACTCAAGTACTTATCAGACACAAGAAATCTGTGTGAGAGAAAACTATTGTGAACACTCAAACTTTGTGAGACAGAGGATAAACAAGCCATGAGAGATAAAGCCACAGGAAATCTGTTTTTGCTAGTTTTGTTGCTCACAGAAATGCTTGTAATTGTTATAAATTCTTTAAGCTCATAATCTTATTTACTGTTTCTAGCTGTATTTGTGACAGCTAGTTCTGATTTTTAACTTTCTGAAAAGTCACTGATTCCACTAAAAGCCAGGTTCAAAACAAAAGCAAGGCTCTGAAATGGAATATAAGAAATATCTACGTGAAAAAAATATCAATGTACTTAAAACTTTTTTTTTTTTTTTTTTTTTTTTTTGCATTTGTACCACCTGAATTCTGAATTCTTATTACGTTGGATAACAAAACACATCTCAAAGAACCTACTTTCATTTGATTTATTAATCATCTTCATTGAAATCCCAGACCCAAATTTTCTTGCAAATTCTATATTAACTTTCAGAGTTACTGACATCTTTAATATAGGCTTATTTTAGTTAGCCTATCAATTAAAAATCCCTGACTTTTTTAGATCAGGTTTTAGAATTTTGATGGCCTCTACAATTTCTGGTACAAAGAATAAAAATTTTGGAATTGAAATAACTGATTGGCACAAAACCAAGACACAAATGCCATCTTTGTTCATATGTCAGGAGGAAACTTCAACACACCATAGCTGTCCCCAAATATTCTGATCGTTTTCTAAAACTGGGTAGTAATCACTGCAGAACATAGAAGAGTTTGTAGGGTTATTAGACTTTGAATCCCTATAGTCCTGACTGGCTCATAGCCAATTTGAAGCCCCAATTAGCCAAGCACAGCATTCCTTTCATGTTTAAAATTCATAAAACTTACAGTACATATGTTGAAACTTAACAAAAATAGTGTGCCTTACTTTTATTATACCCTAATCTCTCATTTTCTACTTGCTATTGCTGTCACTTACAACCTTTATGGATAAGTGACTTAATGACACTTTATCTGCAAACAGTTCTCTTGTGTCTTATTTTATTTTTACTAACAAAATCTTTCTGTTACTGTGCCTTTCTGTTTTAGTGAATACAATCCCACAGAACTGTCTGCAAACAAGGATTATATGACCTCATAATGCTGAAAAACTTTAGGGAAGAAGATTGACTGCAAAGAGACCATGAGGGCTCTGTTTTATTGCATGAACACAACAAACCTCACAAGTTAGTGACATCCCTATTATATTGCTCACATTAGTATCTATGTCATCACTGACATTAGCAATAAATGTGATCTGGATACTTCCATAGGTTTTGTATTCCCTTAAATGATGCTAAAATATGTAGAAACAGCACAGGTCCTTAAAAATTTGATTACATGTTGCACAACAGACAAAATTATAGCATTGGGCATTTTCAGTGAGGGAGTCAAAAATATATGTTGAGAGTAAACAGTCAGGGATGTTGTTTCATTCTTCATCTAGGATTTTCCCTTAAGGATGTATCTCAGACTTCCATCAGGCACTCCAGAAATGCATGGGTATCCTGAGGGGCCCATGCCCAGGATATCTGCCAGCTCCTTGCAGATATCCTGGATACCTTAGGGGGTAAAAATGGCATGAGATGTCTGCATTGAGGCAACTGAATATGGCCCATTAACATGATTTGATCTTGGGTCAACATTCCCTAAACAAAATTACCTGAGTCAATGCCAGAAAAGTGGCAACATGAAACAAGAAGCCAAGAATACAAAAAAGAAAGAAACTCTCACACTGACAAATCGCAGAAGCAGTCAATGGAAAGGACAAATTATGTGTAATGAATCTTTTGCAGAACTAGCGCGAAAGGATACAATTAAAATATGCTTTTCAAATGTTGGTCTCAACATTTGAGTGTTGAGACTTTCAATCTATGCAGAAATTCTCTATGGAGTTAGCAAATTGATACCTTCTGAAAGAAAGCATTAGTCAAAGGAACCCTTTTTCATCTATTACATGTTACCGATAGAACAGCTTATGTTAAGAAAAGTCAAGAGAAAAAAAAAAAGATAAAGGATTCAAGCTGCAAAACCATGGAAACAATACAAGATTTATCTGTACCGTACAGGAATAAATAAATACATAAATAAATTATATTGAGTCAACAAATATGCATAAATTTCCCTGGTGAAACAAATACAAATACATTTGAGGCATAACAAACTGAAATTTGTTTCAGCTTTTAACCCTTTTGAAAATTAGCTGAAGGCAACCTTGCCAGTGAAAATGCTACTTTAAAATGAAACGGCAAAATGACATTTTTATGAGAGGTGTTCATTTTTTAGCCTGATATGTGATAATATTTATTTGTATTTACTAGTAATTTCAGCTGACTCAAACCTGCAGTTTTCAGCAAATAAATTACCTGCTAATAAATTGCATTAACTCAGATGCAATTGAGTTAGCATTTCTTTGGAAATCATAAAAAGGGAGTACTATTTTATAAGGCCAGTAGCCATTTTGCAGCCAATCATACAATGTAAACATTTTTTCCAACTCATTAACATGTCCTGGGGAACTAGATGAACATTTGTAAATAATTATTTCTACAGAAATTAATGAGTTCACTGTGGCATATCTTTGTATATATTGCCTCACCAAATTAATTACATATATTAATAATGTTTTTCTCTGGGGAGACTTATACCAACCAGTGAAGTGATTTAGACTATCTTTAGGCAGTAAATGTTTCATGATGTATAAAATATTATTCCATATTTTAAGATCTTAGCTAATAAAGGTAACTACAGCTGTGACAATCTTTGGAGATGGAGATGAGGAAGTTTTGTAATCTTAAAACTGCCCAAATCATCCATATTCTATGTTAATGATCTCATAGTTGGCACCAAAAAAATACAGACGAGATTCTTGAAAAAAGGAGTATCATACAGAGAGATTTCTAGGTACTCATCTTACATCATAGATTATTGTGTAAGAAATGTGTTTGTGGGGCAAAGTAAATTAATTTCCAATTGATTAAATAACTCTGTATTTATAGCAAAATCAGTAAGAAAGCCAGGATAGGTAATCCTAAGGTTTTCCACTTTTCATTACTAGATGAAATTAGATCTTTTTATATGTATAGCTAGAAATGTAACTATTCTATGTGTATGTGTGATAGAAAGCATGAGTATGCATGTGTGAATGTGGGATGCTGATTGCAAAGCTGAATATGAGCTGAATGCTGAACAAATTTGTAAAATCAATGAATTACTATAGGAAGTATTAGCCTAAGAAAGGGCTATTACAAAGAACATAAACATGAGAGTTGTTCATGAGACTGTGATTGTAACCCTTATGCACTATAAACCAGGATTCCTCAGTTCCTGGTCTGAGGAGCTGGAAGAGAAGTTTGTTTCCTGAAATACAAGGTTGCTGAAAGGGCACAAACCCACTGCTGTGCCTAACAACTGAAAAACATCAAAGATTTTAGGAGATAATCAACATCACATTTTGTACCAGTAGTGCCAATAATAAATAGTGAAAACAAACTGAATAATTTATTTACCTAAGTTGTATGCCTGTCTTATTCTAGTCCTGTGCCCTAAGTGTACTATTGAAAGATAAAATAATGCCACTGCTTTGCCTTGCCCCGAAATGACCATCTTTAAACATCATTTCATAAAGAGGAAAACTTAATTATAGAGAGGTCTAAGGACTGTTTCTTAGAAATGGTGAGCAACCACCTCCCAGGTGAAGTCACTGGGATCCCTGGGCACTCACCTTTCAGGAGCTGTAAGTTATCCATGGCCACTGAAGAAGTCAGCGCCTGAACCAAGAATAGAAACCACTTTTTCTGTGTTCTGGGTCTGAGTTTCAACCACAAGTCCCTTCCTTTTCCTTATCTGCCAAACCACTACTGTAGTGATTTTTGGCTATAATGTCTTAAATTACAGAGCAAGCCAGAACTGAATCATTTTGGTTTTGCTAAATGGTTTTTATATAGATTGTCAGATTGGCCAGACAATTCATGTCTTCTCTAGATGGAACCTGCTTTTTACGGAGTTCCTGTGGTGCTACATTTAAGGTTGATAATTGACCCAAAGGACACCTACTTTGAACAAAAATACATTTGAGATCAATCATTCTTTATTGTTGCTATTTCATTTGTTTATACAGCAAGGGGGTTATTTTAGGTTAAAAATTAGCCTGAAATATATTTCTTTCAACAAGTTCAGAGATTCTGGCTAAGAAAATACTGCTGCCTTGGCTAAAACAATAGCTTGGGGTAAACATCGTTGAGATTCAAATAGAGACAAATGAGCTTAAAATATGTAAAGTGGTGGCAGATTTATTACAGTTTTAGTAGTTATTCAAAAGTATTGTCATCTTTGTATGCAATCCACTGTACATCTCTCAATGAATGTGCCACCCACCTACTCTTGAGAATATTCATGACACTGCTGCTAGACTTCATAAAGTCACTGTCACTAAACTACGCTGGGGAACAAAGGTTGACATTCTCACATGCAACTCTGCAAATCAAATTGTATTTGACATAGACTTCAGGTGACGTAATCATTTACACTTTGAGTCCAACACAGTGTTTAACTCTTGCCTTTCTTGATAATTCTTTTTACACCAACTTATCTTTTGCAGATTTTAAGAAATGTCTACTTAGCCTTAAGCAACATAAAATGAGTGATCTGAAATCTCATACAGAGCCAGAAGAATGTCAAAAGCAGTCCAAGAAGTAGTAGAGGGGAAGAGCAAGGAGTAACCTTTTATTTTGAAATTAGAATCATGATACATGGTGAGTCATGATCATGATGTTGTAAGATTCTAAAATCGTGATACATTTTAATATACATTCTAATAATACAGAGTATAACCTTTTCTTAGTATCACTATAATTAGTTTGTTCTAGGCAGACCTCAGAAGTCCTTGCGCTAAACAGGTTCTTGCTGGAGTGGGCAGAACAGTGCAGAATCTCCCCTGATACAGAAGTAACAGCACAGAGCGAGGAGAGGAAGGGGACAAGGTATGACCGAAGCTCCTTTGCTAATGGGCACCCTGTAAATCCTCACTACTGCGAACAATTTCAGTAAGCTGTTGCTCTCAACCAAAACCTAAACATTTTTTTTCTTCTACTTTTTGGTTCTGTTTTAATTAAAGTTCAATAATAGCATCATATACAGACTTGGGATTAGTTATAGTTTGGAACAAATTCTGTGTTTTTGAGCAGGTTTCCAGGCAGCGTTTAGGTCCAGTGTGATTCACTGTAGTTCTGTATTTAATGGGAAATGTATGTCTCCTTTGAAAATTTCCACTGAGTTTTCAGTTTGACTTTGCATACAATTTGGGGTACTGGTAATAACTAAAACAACCCTTACCCTCTAAAACAACAATCCCTGGTCTGGAATGCTGCTGATACTCGGTGAATTTATTCTTTTGCCATGCCGCATTTTGAGGAACTAAAACTGTCTTGCAATATCATGCCATCTGTATCTGAAATTTAACTTCAGAATTACCAGTAGGGCAACTAATGGATATCTCTTCTTTTTGAAACTCAAAAAGGGTTTGTCAAAACATAGCACATGCATTAGATTGTAAATAGTAAATTTACATTTGCTAGTAACCCTTGTGAAAATGGAATAAAAAAAGGTCTGAATGAAGCAATACTATTATGTTCTTAAAATAATTATGTATTGCTAAACTTTCATGCAAAGGCAAAAAAAAGTAATAAAAGTTAATACATAACAAAACAGAATTACTGGAAAGAATGTGAATCCCCAGGCTGTGGAGTTGTGAGAGAAACAGACCTCTTTGAAAAGCCAGAGAGAAACTGAGGAAGTAGGAAAAAAGGTGATTCATACAGTCTTGTCTAGAATGCAGAATAAGCTTGTAGCTTAGTTTATGTTCCTGTGAAATCTTACCAGAAACTGTTTTTTTTTTTTTTTCCATATTACTGACCAAAGTACCACAGTCAGTAGCAAAAAAATTGGATTGCTAGTGACAGAAGATTTGAAACCAATATTCTATTATTCTAAACATCAACTGAGGCATAGCACAATTTGTAGAGTTCCAGAGAACATTACCTTCTTGTTTTAAAACTTTGTGTACATTAAAAAAAAAAAAAAAGGAAGGGGGAGGTAAATCATTATCTGAAAAATAATAGGAGAAAGTTGCTAATATAATTTATTACTGAGAAATAACAATCCAAGATATGTCTATATTTCTAACAGCAAATGAGTGAAACTTCAGATACATAAGTTGTTCTTTGAAGTCTCAGGAAGTCTTTATGCCCTGTTAATCAGAAATCCTAACATGTTTGCCAAACTGTTATTGATAAAATATAGTTCCAATGAAGAACAAGGGAGAAAGACTTTATTATATAGCTATATTGAAAGAATCCTTGAAAAATACCCATATTCCAATAGTAGACTTAGGACAGGAGCGGGTTTCATCTCATTTAACTCTTGAGCATTTAACAGAAGTAGCTGGATTTGCTTCCAGTTATCCAAGGCTCCTTGAAAGAGGTAGGCCTCTACAAGTTTGAATTCAATTGATTTGGGGGTCTCTGTCTATAGTTCCATTGTTATTATAATGTTTTTAAACATTGTATGATATTTATATATATTTACATATAGAATCCAAATTGTTCTTTGTAGAGTTGAGTACCAAGATTTCTTCCTTATGAAGTGGTCTGAAGTCACAGACTATGAAAAACACAATGAATATTGATGACTTCTCAGAGTTTTTGGAGGAAATGAGCTATGATTTCTTAAAAGAAACTAACCAAAAAAACCCATATATATTAGGAAGACTGAGAGTTTTTAAAATATAGGATCTTTTAGACTGCAAGGAAGAGACTCTTGCTTGAGAGGCCCTGTCTTATTTATTTGTTACAGTGATGCCATAGGCTGAAAAAAAGATCATGTATGACAATAAGGTTGTCATATTTTTCTTTTCATTTCCCCCTACTTTTTCATCGAAATAAACTGGAGAACAAAAAATGCAGAAAGTCTGAGGATTTAGTTGTATTCACATACATTTTGCACACCATTCATAAAAAAAAAAAAAAAAAAAAAAAAAAAAGTCAGACTTTCTGCTTCTGGTAAAGCAACTGGTTTGTTTGAGCATTCTGTCCTTCCTGTTCACTTTGCTTCCTCATATATTTTTGTCAATATTCTGGAAATAATTAAGAGGCCTTGGAACCCTTGGGATGCCAGGTTAAAGTCCCTGGGACATCATCTTCCCAGTAAGCAGTGTAAGTAAATTACAGGGCTCAGTAGGTGGTTTATGGTTAAAGATTCCCATAAAACAGCCTGCAGCTTCTTGCTTCAGAAATAGTCAGCTTTTTTTTTTTTTTTTTTTTTTTTTTTTAATTTTGCCTTCCAAACCATAAGAAGAGTACTGGAATCATGACTAAAGGCTGCTTTATTTTGTTTTGATTTGTTTTATTTTATTTATTTTATTTTATTGCAGCAGATCTTGCTTGTCAGTTAATTGGTAGTGTGCAGTCAAAATCACCTCTTTCTGTATTTATGCTCTGATGGTGCGAATGCATATCAATCCCAGTCATGATGTTTAGGTCAGAGTGACAACTCAGTCACATATCAAAGAAGGATAAAAGTAGTTTCATAAAAAAATAATGCTAAATCTTCAAAATAAAATATAAGATAATATATCTTAGCTAAGTTTACAAAACAACAGAGTTTTGCCATGTATCTTTGGGGAAAAGACACCTGACAACAATTGTTATTTAAATTACAAAGTGAAAGTGAGCAAGAAATATGCATGCCTTATGAGAAAAAAGAGCCATTGCTGATGATAATCTTAATTATTTGCAGTGTGTACTGTTGACCTGGGCACCACAGCAGGAAGATCCATTTTCCAGGCATAAGCAACATATCAAGATACAATGTAGCACAAGCTTTTCAAGGGGCAAATACCCATAAAGTATAAATTTTTTGTTTGTTTGTTTTTTATATTGATAGCTCAGACTGATCTGTTTGAGTAATGAGAGGTGTGAGGATAGATACTGAATGTGAGCTACTAACTGCTGTGTAAAGAGGAGGGAAAAGAAAACTTAGCAAAGCCCAGTGGGACTCCAACCAGTCCTTGGGGTGTTACTGTAGTTCTCAATGTGCATCTGCAGTTTGCTGAGGCTAATCTGATGTTAGAGAGGCATCTGCAGTTGACTGGGAACTCCTGGATGCAGAGTGGAGCCTATTTCCTCAGGCTTGTTCCTAACCTAACATTTGTATGTTGGAGTGTTGAACATGATTTCCTAATAAAACTAGTCTTGGGACACCATCATGGCTGCGTGTTTGAAACTACTGACAGATTTAAACAAAATTTGACAAAAATAACCATTTTAGATAGATTGTTGCCCCAAGTTTCATAAAAAAAAACTAGGTTAGATGGAGAAGGAAAACTCTTTAGGCATGATTTACTTGCCTGAACATGAGCTGTAGGAACATTTATGCTGTCCTGGAGTTTACTGCCTGGCCTCCAGGTATCATAACAGAAAAGCCATCTCTGTATCAGACACAACAATGATACCACAGAAATTGTTAGATGTCTATTTAAGTCATATTCTCTAAATCTCCAACCAAAATTTCCAAACTGATGTAAAAACAGCACCACAGCTCTTATTCTATTAGACAATACAATTCCACACAGAACTAGGTTCCTCAGACATTCTTCAACTAGTAAGAAAATTTCTAGTTAGGGTTTGCAGCTATCCTGAAGAAAAGTCTACAGGAAAAACTGTTTTATGCTTCACATAGAAATGTTGGTTTGCCAATGAGCTGAATAAATTTAAAGATATTCTCTAGTTTACAAAAAAAGGATCATCAAATATGAAATTTCTAAGTTAACAAATACATATTGCTTTCTGGAATGGTTGATTCTCATAAAGTGCTTAAATTCATGTATTTTTGATTCAGTGCATAAAATGTCTCATAAAACTATTTTATGCTTCTCAGTTTCACTACTTGAAAACAGTCCCTAGCTAGATTTCTCTTATGCAAGCTCTTTTTTTTTTTTTTTTTTTTTTTTTTTTTTGTGTGTGCGCTTTAATTTGTGACTGACAGGCAGCAAGCTACTTTTATGTTTTTATCTGAGTTGAGACTGCTTTGTTTAAGCACTTCTCCAGTTTGCCTGATTCTGTTGCACACAGTTCTCAGCAAGGACTGTCTGGACATATAAAAATTAACACAACTACTTTTTTTTCATTGTTCTATATATACACACGTATAAGAATATACACATATATATGTGATATGTACATGCATATACATGTATATAAACACATAAAGTGAAGATCTCTGGGGAGACTGACAACATGGATTCATTCCAAAGGAAGTCCAGTTTTCTCCACAACACCCATAGTTAAGACTTCATAGTCAAATCCTCCTATACCAAATTGAATTAAGAACAACTAAGGCAAAACTTACCAGTACTACTCTTTAAAAAGCTTTCTGAATTTTTTCAATGTTCTGTAAGGTGTGTTTCTTTAATGAAACAGAAAGATGAAATACTCAAGAGTAAGGTTTAGTGAAAATGTTTCTTACATTATCTTGTTACTGCAATAGTTCTGTGGAGACACTTCAGCATCTTTTTGGGACACGGCACAGGCATTCAGTAGTTTTTAGTACAGTTTTTACCTTGATGCCAGAGGAGACCTTTGTTGGTGTTACCACCTTAAAGAAAATGCAACAAAATTTGGCTGCAATGCATTCCCCTGGGAAATCTCAGGTTACACTTAGCAAGAGAAGTTTTCTTCCATCGATGTTTTCGTCCACCCTTGACTTTCCTCAGTTGGGTATTTGCACTTCATATTCTCTGCTGTGACCAACCCTATGCAGCAGTCAGTCTGTAAAGGTTTTCTTCACTCTGGGAAATTTAGTGTGCCCTGTAACAGAAATGAAGGGTTTTTTCATGACTTTCACTGTAATTATTTTCTTGCCTTCTGAAGGCTTCTGTGTTTCTGGGTACAAGAAAGACTTTTTCCTCCCATGTCACAGTGTTCATGATGCTGCCTCTAGGGAAACTGGGAAAGAATAGAATGTATCCTACCTGGGATACAAGAAAAGAACAGGCAAGGATGGGAACCTAGAGCAGGCTCATGGAAATGACAGATTTAAGGTTAACAGACAACCTACTCACTATTTATTGCTTCGAAGTTCCTCAGATATGTAGATCACATTGACACCTATGCTGACACAACACTGGGTTTCAAGAAAAGGTTGCTTTCAGTATTCAATACGTTTTTTGCTCACAGCAACAACATAGACAGAGGAGAGGGCAGTGTGTCACACTTGCAAACCAGATGAAGGTGGTAGATTTAATTTTAGGCTTACCAGTCTTAACAGTGCTCCTTCAATATTTATGAGGCAAGTACAAGTTATGGCAAGTTAGAGAAAAAGAGATAGGGTGGAAATTTGTTTATCACGCTGAGCTGGAAAAAGTCTTTTTGTGTAATCCATATCTTTAGGGAGAGAGAACAAATTCTTAGTACAGTCATATCCTGGAATTCTTGCAGAGTGATAATGTTGTGACATGAAGCAAGAATTATTAACAGGACCCATGAAAGCTGTATCTTTCCAGCTCTCTCTACTTTAATCTTCTGTCTATTAACTGCTGCAAATGATACCTTGGCATATATTACAGCCACATATTAATTTCTCATTTTCTCTCTAGTAGCACCTCCCATGGGATATACTACAATATTGCTGTTTTGCCTGACTATGGCATATGACAAGGTAGATCATACCCTTCAGTTACCTAGAAATCGTAAAATAATGAGCAAAAGAACATCTATAATTCGTTGCTAAAGTATCCATGAAGAGGAAGCAGATTGGCTTGTTACACTGGATTACTTCTAGTTTAGTGCAGAACAAAACAACGTTCCTCAAGGATTCAGATTCGGTCTCTTTTCTTCTGCTTTTTGCACAACGTTTCCTCTGTTGCTGGCAAATGATACACCATTACTGGAAGAAATCACATGCTCTACAACTTGATCTTAATGAAGCACAAATTTGTGGTCAAGCAGTGAATTGTTCAGTTAAAAACTCAAACCAATACAAGTTTCTTGGATCACCTAAAGAGCTAGATCTTTCTTCAGCTATGTATTTACAGATCAAGATAAAGCCCAAACTCAATTAAATTATTTGTACCTTGGTAACTTTAAACAATAAAGCAATTGGATTGATTTTTGATCTAAGTCATTCCTTGCATTGAATGAAACTTACAGGTCATATTGGTAAAAACTCAGCATTTCACTCAGCTGAGTTTTTAAGCATTCCTTCCTTGTAACATGTTACATTATAGACAGGCATTTCTTGGATATTTTCTAACTGCACTGTGCTAATGAAAATAAACTTAGGAGACTGTTGTACATTCACCCAAGGAAAAGGTGCTTGGTGTACTTAGACCATTCACATTTGTATTTTGAAGGTCTACCAATATCCATAACCAAAATTAGGATAATGCTGTCTAATTATGCAGTATAATGAAATCGTTTGAGTGAGGTTTTGTCTCATACTGGTGTTCAATGACTTTAGGCAGAGATTATTGAGACTTCACAGTGAAAAAGGAAACAAAATTGGTGTCTAGAGACCATAGATGAATATCATAATTCTTCTGAGAAACTGTGAAATATGTTGTCATATGTTCATACATAAGTGTGTATACCATATGTATGCATACGTTTTCTTGCTAGCCATAGCTGATAGCAATTATGTGGACATAATATGCCAAGCAATCTTATCTTACAATATAGAAAAATACTATTGATATAGTATACTTATGATCTATAAAGTGGCTGATAGACTAGTCTGTTATTAAAACCCCATAATTCTGTGGGTCTCCTGAGTGACATAAGTAATACTTTAAATATGTTATTATGAATGCTGTCAAAGCTAAGTTATGAATACACTGGAGCTGGAGAGTGGAATATTCCTGCACACTACTGTGAAAGTTAAGGTATTCTAATCCCATTGAAGGTTTTAGTTGTAAAAACTGCATTCTTATTGGATCCAATTTAGGATGATATTTCAAATGAACAGATGAGGGCGTAGCAGGGAAGAATGAAGACATGAAAAAAATCAGCAGAATTGTATGTACCTACACAAGATAGTGAGTGGTTCAAGATTTATAAACAAAATCTAATAGATTAATGGCTTAATGTCAGTATTGCTATCCTTTTCCCTTGTAATACAATCATTAAACTGGAAGAGTAGAGTGTTTTTTTTTTTCTTTTTTTTTTTTTTTCTTCATTCTAAGAGTTCCATTTCAATAAGAAATTCATAGAAGTCGAACTTTAGGAATGTCTTCCAGTTGGGATCATCAGCTTTATTTAAATTTAAATTGAGCACTTATTTCAGTGTGAGGAACTTTTTAAGCAGTTCTTCCAAAAACTAACTTCTGTGCTCTAATGTGGCTGGCCCATTTTTGTTTTCATCCAACATTTAAGTTCTGGGAGCAAATACCGTATTTCTTGCTAGATGTTCTTTACCTCAAACACAAGTAGATTCATTAGAGAATACATGAAAAACAATAATAACAATAATGATAATAAAATTATAACTCTGTTTCAGGACCTTGGCAGAGAGAAAAAAAAAAAAAAGATTTATAAATACAAAGTGAAATATTCTTGTTTAGGGCTATTTGCATTGTTTTGAAAGCCATTAAACATCTATTACACTAAAATTAATAAATTAATAATTAGCATTTCAGTCAAAAGGAGAGAACAAACAAATTAATTCCATGAAGGTAAATTATTACATTTTGCTTTCAATAGCCTCAAGGAAGCCTTTTAACCACATGATTTTTTATTTTATTTTATTTTATTTTATTTTTTTTCTATTACATTGGAACATTTGATAATGAGCATTTATGTCTCTGCAGCCAGCACTGTTCACTGTTCAACACTGAAAAAAAGCGACACTGGTCACTGTTGCTTTTTCCAAGTTAGTAATTAAAGACACAGATGTGTTTTACAGACCACTGATGTGTCACTCAACTGATGTGGCTTACATTAGGTTTGGCCTGAGTGGACAAAGCCTGCTGATGTGCTGGTGCAACCCCCAGTTACTTAGCATTCAGAGAATGGCAGAATGCCCTAGGGAAGGCAGGAGGCATGTCATTCCTGCTTGCCATGGTTAGGAGCACAGCAGCTGTTTGCCCCTGTAATTCTTTACACTGGTTCTGTCAGGCTTTTCAGGACTGAAAATTAAGATTTGCTTTTGCATTCTGTGCATATATAGAAATAAAGAATGCTCCAGGAATGGTGCTCAGCACAGGAGTGTTTCTGAAGTCTCCATATGGTCTTGAGGTTCAAATGTCAAGGCCAAGTTTCAATCTGTATTTCCCCCAGTACTCAATGCTCAGGACAATCTCCATATTGTGCATTAGAACATTAAATATAAAGAAGAAGAAGAAGAAGAAGAAGAAGAAGAAGAAGAAGAAGAAGAAGAAGAAGAAGAAGAAGAAGAAGAAGAAGAAGAAGCTGTGTTTTTTTTCTTTGTTTGTTTGTTTTTGTGTGTGTGTGTGTTGTTAAAATTACTATTTTCCCATTTTCTTCCTGTCTTCCTTTCTTTTGTTAATGGTTTTCTTTTTTCATCCTACTCCTCCACCTTCCCTTCAGGGCAGTTTGAGGAAAATTATACAAATAAGACTTTTCAATAAGATACAGCACCAAATATAGTGAACTGTAAACTTTCTAAGAATTTTTGGAATTGCTCCAGGATACAGAAAATTTTTTGGTGGCTACAAAGATTAAGAAGAGGAAGGCAGCAAAGAAATTAACAGAAGTGCTGAGCTCCAAAAACTCAGAATAATGGAGGCTTCCCAGGATTTGTTCTACATACATGTATTTGTCTAGTATCTGAAGCCCAGAAGAAACTGAAAGATCAGATGAAAAGATTAGAATTTTTTTGCAGATTTTAATTGTTATTCTGATTAGATAAAGACTAATGCAGTGCATTGGAATATATTGTTTTTGCTGCCAAGCCATAATTGAACTAGAAACATTCTCACAGATCATCCCGTTATTCTGGTGTTGTGCTTTTAATATTCCAATTATTCTACTTCGTTTTCTGAGGACATACCTTCTGGCTTCCTTGCAAGTTATTAATATCGTGCTGGGAATGGAAAAAATAAATGAGATATGGAAGCAAAAGCTGAAATGAAGAGGGTCAAACCACCACATGGGAGTCATTGCTGCTGTTATTTCTGAGAAAACTGTGCTCAAACAAAAGCTGTTTCCTGAGTGTTTAGGTAACGAATATTCAAAACATTATTTTCTCAGTTATAACAACTTTCATTTGGAATGAATATGATGACACAAATAAGAAATTATGTATTTTGAAAGTAGATTTCGCTTCACTGCAGGTTGTGAAAAATAAAAATCTATTTGCCTAACAAAAGAAAAGTATTAAAGTAACACAGTTCTCAGGATTTCTTACGCTTTGTTACTGAGCATTATTTTTTCCTTTTTACCTCACCCTATCTTCATTTAGTCTCTTGTCAAGTAAGTCACAGCATTACAGGTGTTATATATGGAGTGGTAATTTGTGTCGAGAAAATAGTTGATATTAATAAAGAAGGGGGAGATGTGGGAGTTTGGCCATGGGGGTTGGAAAGCCCTGTGGTTGATGATAAGATTAGACTCTTAACGATGAGGCCACCAGCAATGTAAAAGAGGGAACAAAGAAGGGTGATTCAGGAGACTCCATGCAGTCTCGGGTTGCTTGTGCTCCAGCTGTTAAGGCATGGAAGTTTCTGGGTGTTGGCTGTTGTTGTTATATGGAAAGTTGTTTGACCAATGAAAAGTTGCTTTGAAAAGAACTGCTGTGGGGAGAAGGGTATAAGAGGGGAGCCTGTCCTCAAGATAAAAAAAAAGGCAACGCAATGAAGTTATGTCATCAATAAAGAAGTAGAAAGAAGGAATGAAAAGGAACAGGCAAACAGGACGGAGACCAGGACGGAAACAGGCACATTGATCACCTCATGAAGATAGCTTCAGCCAAACTCAGCAAACCGCTCAGAGAAGCTCATACTGAAAGTCACTGGAAATGGGAGCACCAGAGCTGGAGAGAAGCTCAAGCTGAGAGAAGCGGCCCCGCGCACACAACTGCCTCTTGCTGGTAAGCAGCTGCACATTATGGGGAATCATACGTCCTTAGAAACAAAGACTGTCCTGGTAACCTTCTTATTCTCCTTATTAACAGACAGCTTATGATCCTGAAATATGGGACCAAATTGATGCCAAGGTGTGGGATTCTGCAACGAAAAACGTTGCAGTGGAGTTGTTCGGCACCTGACAAGCAATCTCTGAGGTCTTAAAGAGCCATGTGGGACCACAGTCAGAAACGTGTGGTTTGCCAGACAGTGAGGGAGCTGTGGGCTCCTTTACTGATCTGATTGCTACTCCATCAGCCCCTCTGCTGCTACAGCCATCGAAGGCTTTTACTGTTAATGCCCCCTGCTGACCTGGACGTGCCTTTTGACCCAGGCCCTATTGGTCTTGAAAAGGAGATGGATATGCTTTTCTTCGATCTGGAAAGAACGGGATACATAAGGCCCAAAGACCGAGTAGCTTGACAACTTAAAGCCAGACATATTGTTCAAAAGGAATGGAAAATGAAGACTTGTTTGTAATTAAGAAAAGGAATGGAAAAAAGGATTGTTTGTTACCTTTTCTGATTGTACATATGTATAGGTGTACTCGAGTTTAGTATGTAAAAACAATGTTCTGTATATTTAGAATGTTTGATGTTCATGTGTGCGTGTTGGTGGAGCGTAGACTCCCCGCAGACCCAGCGCTGTTTACTTGCCTTTTATACCTTTTATAAATATTTCTTTTATAAATATTACTAAATTCAGATTGAGTTGAGACTTCATTTATAACACAGATAAGAAGGCAATTTATCCTTTTTAAGGAATAAACTGTGGTCAATGAAGACGATTTTTTTAATTAAGATGTCTAGGTGTTATGTATAGGTGTTAATGCATATTTTTAATGTTATGCTTCATTTATAAGCACCTTGTTTTCAGGGTCTACTGGGCACAAACCAAAATTAAATTTACCCTCAGACACTTGCAGATTTGGGCGTAAATGGTTATCTAGCTAAATAAACAAAAGGTCTTCAAGTTACTTCAATGAACCGAATGGTCTGACTGCCATTAAAAATGATCTTTGATTACGAAGTTGATTTTTTTTTTTTTTCCTCTCCTAAGAGTCATAAAGTCCTTTAGTTCTATTTAAATACAGATTTACATTGCTTTAGGTTACATCAGGATTTTTTGTAATACACACATACATTTGCAGGTTCATTTTCATTCTACTAGGAGAATAATTTCTTACTTTAGAATGATTAAGACAATCAATATCAGCATGTCTATTATGTCACCCTTAAATCACCCTGTTGATTTAATGTTCTGTCTGCATAGGCTTCAGTACCTTTAAGGGGAACCTTCTCCTGTGTTGGCTTCATAACAGCTTCCTTCAGGGCATGCGCACATGACCTGGCGTGGGGTCCTCCAGGGGCTGCAGTGTGGATACCTTCTATGATGTGGACCTCTCTTCTGACTCATACCTGCTCTGCCATGGTCCTCTCCATGGGATGTAGGGAATTCTTTGGTGCCTGGAGTACTTTGCTCCTTTTTCTTCACTCACCTTAATGTTCCCTCAATTGTTTTTCACACAGTATTTTTCCTCACTCTTCATCCTGTTCTGCAGCATTTTGCCCTTTCTTAAATATGTGAACCTGTGGACGCTGGGTGCCCTCAACTTGGCTTATGGTGTTTGTTGTGCTCTGCAGTGGGATGGTTGGAGCTGGCTGGAACTAGCTGTGAGCAGCACTGGACAGTCCCTGGCAGTTCCTCACAGAGGACACCCAGCACCCTGTCCGCTGGCAAGACCTTGCCACATAAATCCAATGCAAAATTCTCCAAGAAATGTGAGAAACCTAATGAGATTGGTGCAATTGATTCAGTAGCATCATATGTAGCCAATGCAAGCCCAGTGTCCCAGAAAGTGTTTTCGTGTTAGCCAAGCTGTGAAATCAAAGAACTTCAACCTTGGTGCTTATTGATGAGCCCATATTGTGTTAAGAATACTTCAGTCAAATTATTGCATTCACTGTTACATGGTACTAACAATTTCCTGCCCTGTTTAAGTAGGATACTAAGTCTGTCCTGCCATTACTTTGTGCTCTGCTTTTACCATAGAATTGACTCTTTACCATTACTTATGCTTGCTAGACATCAGGCAAGTTGGGAATTTCATGTCAGAAGCTAGACTGGAAGGCAGATAATCTGTCTTCCGAAGTACAGATCTATAGCACTGGTCTCAGAGAATTTCAAACTATTGACAAGCCTGAGACTCACACTTAAGGAGTCCTGCGAGCAGTGATGCATATGCTTACAAATTTAGTAATTTCTCTATAGCTACTCAAGTATTTCTCCTAGATAGTAAATGTCTGGGACAGCTTTTATGTGAGCCCCCAAATCCATCCTATCTTTGTGTTTACAAACAAATATTTGTGAAAGGCTCTAAAAATTTACATAATTGATAACATTTTTTGTTGTTGTTTTTGAGATTGGCATTAGTATTTAAAGGAGTATACATTTTAATTACCTTTTTTACTTGTGCAAAAAGGAATACTGTGGGAATAGCAAAGAAATCCAGAAACCCAGAAAGTAAAGCTTTTAGCATTTCTGCAATGCACAACAAGAGAAATTTACTTCACTTCTCTAGCAATGAGGATACAGATTTACTTTTCTTTTCTTTTTTTTTTTTTTTTTTTTCCCCTCTTCAGTAGAGATTGTGACTTCACCGTTAAGTTCAAGACAAACATATTTCAATACCCACATGCAGATTTCCAGGTCAGACAGAAGTTCTCAATAGAATTAATAGGTTCTACATATCAGAGATTATTTACTTATATGTATTTATTTATGTGACAATTCTGAGGGATTAAAATACTTTCAAAATTGTTTAGACTATGAGTACAGTCATTGTAATGCTCCAAAATCTACTTGTCTATCAGGCAACAGTTCAGTAAGGATTTCCAAAACTGCATATATTCTCTAAAACATAAATTAAAACAAAGTTGAACTAGACAATATCTGAGTGCCACTTCTTCAACAGCTTGTGTTTACATTTTATTTTTTTAATTTTTTGAAGAGATACTGTTTTTTTTAGTCTTACACAACATATAGTAAAAAAAAAATAAAATAAAAAAATAAAAAATCCTTACTCTCATTTTCTATGTACCAAAACACAAATAATAAATAATGTCAATAATGTATTATATTTATGAGTATTTCAACTCCTCAGGCTGCTCCTGGCTGTATGAATGGTGCACATGTAAAACAATAGCTGTGGGTAATAGTAGACTATATGAAGCTTGGAAGTCTGTTGGTGACATCCCTCATATGAGCTCCCGGTAAGCAGCACACTACTCTGAAGAATGGATCAGGTCAACAAATAGGTCCCTCCGTATACCTCTCAGAAAGGAGTCACCTATTACTATCACCCATCATGTTTTCTTAGTTACACTGGTTAAAAGACCAAAGTCACAAGTCTAATGTAACATGGGAAGACAGAATAGATTGTATTTATCATTAAATTCTAAGTCCCCACAGATGTGAAGACTTCGCTATCAAATCTCCTAGACTGAGGAAGTAGTCTAGGAGACACTCTATGCTCAAGGGAGATTAATACCTTCTTCCAATATTTTTTGACTGTAGTATCACTGCCCTAGTCTAAATCAAGCATCTAGATTTAGATTTACCTATTTTCACTCCTTTCATAAACATATCAAACATCATGTGAAATCATTCAGATTTCTTTTGTCTCATTGGAATGCTTCCAGAATATCACTTTTCACATGCTTAGAATGTCTTCTAATTTGCATCAAAATATATTCATGACTAATTTATAACTTTTTTGATCTTGCGCTGGTGTTATTTTGTAACTTAAGTAGCTCATCTGTATCTTGATGTTTATCCTCTTAAAGTGTTTGAAATGCTGTCTTCTTAAAGTCTTTGCTTTAAGAAATGAAGATATAAAAAGCCTGTAAATCTCTCTCCTCACAGTATAGAAAATGAATGACTTTTCACTTTGCACTATTAAATTCCATTCTATTTTACACCAGTCAGCACTGCCATTTAATTCTTCCTACATAATAATCCTGCCATCTTCTGTATTGGTCGAGACTCCCAGCTACTGTAGTCCACAAATTAAAAAAATCTCTCACTTGTCTCCCTCGTCAATTATCTTCCCTGTTTTGTAGCACACATTAATTCTAACATTTCTGCTTGAAATAATAATCTCCTGTGGGGCAGTATTTAATTTCTGTACCTAAATGTAAATAGATTAACTCTGCAGCATTTTCATCTAATAATTCTTACCATAAAATAAAGATAATATTTGATACAACATAGCCTTCATAAAATCAGACTGAAAATGCATCATACTCTCCATACTCTCCATTTACTGTCATGTTATGAATTTTCCTTTCCTTCAAAATTTATTGTATGATGTTAAACAGCAATGAAGTCAAGCTACAGGCTAATATTTGCCTAGAAAAGTTTTTGAAAATTTTTTTTTCTTCTCCTGCCTCCTTTTTTTTTTTTTTTTTTTTTTCTGTTTATGAATAAAGGTATCAGTATTCTCCAGTTGCAGAATATTTTATGTATTAGTTAAAAATCATGCCACTCTGTAAGGTTGATCCCGGCCAACACCCAACAAGTCTCTTGTTTACTCTTCTCTCCCACAGGATTGGAAGAAAACTGTAGAAAAGGAGAAGATTTACAGATTGAGATAAGGATGCTGTTGCTCTCACCAGTGTCATTTGGAAGAATATTCATTATTATCTTTTCTATTTTGGATTCTATTGACTTTTGTTAAATTAAAATGTATTCATTCACATTTAGAATTGTTTACTACTTATTACTGACACTTAGTTTGCTTCAGCTTCTTTAAGTTTTCATCTGTGTTCCTGGTTTGCAAAGAGGTGTTAATGCTTCAGTTCCTTTAGTTTAATGTGTAAATAGGTCTGAAAACCGGGAAAAAGAAACCTGCATTCCTGTGTCAATTATCCAGAAGGGACTTTCTCAAGTAGGTGTCCCAGACTACAACTTAAAATAAGAACAGTACTTTAAGCTTGGTCCTTTATTTCTAAAATAGGTTACAAATACAGAATTCTGGATTTTCTTCTAGGTGAAATAGCTTCTCCCACAAAGTACATGTGCTGGGGGGAAATGAAAAGAAGTGAAGCACATTAGTACAACTAAGAACATTTCAAAGTTCATTTGCAGAAATTCTTCCTGATGGTGTTTCTTTTATTTTTTACATACATGATTAGAGACAGGAATGGAAATTACATATAGACTAATGAATGGCAAACTAATATAGTGATGGCAGATTATGATTGTATATATTTTCAGTACTTTCTTCCATAAACATATTTATACTTTCTTACATTCCACTTCCTCAGCCTAGATTTGCTTAGATAGGTTTTTCGATAGATAGAAAATGCTTTCTGGCCTACTGTCCCTCTGAACAGAGAGGAGGCAGTGGATCTCCAAAATCTCACCTCCCTGAGATATTGGAGTGATCACGAAGGAGTGTACAAGAAAAAGTATCCAAATCTGAATACTAGAGTTAAGTGACTGAAACTAGGGTAGAACAATCTGAGCATAATCAAAGTCTCTTCCCTTTTGTAGACTACTTTTCAGACAACCTTTTGATGATGGAAAGTTTGAAAAATATTCAGAAGATTTCTTCATTATTTTAGGCTTTACTCAAGCTCTAAATACTAAGAATTGCATTACCTATTTAGAAGTAGGATTTAAGTTTTTCAGCAAAAAAATTAATCTTCAACTCTATAACACCAATGCAGAAATGAAATCTTTTGTCTGTTTGTGTTGCATTAAAACCCATGAATGTTATTTATTTTCTTCATAACTTTTATGACACATCTTAGGGAATAATATACATGTAATTCATTTTATATTTAAATACATTTCTGTCTCTAGGTTTTTGAAGTCTAATTTTTTTAAATCAAGTACCCCACTCTTGCTCTTTCTATAACTATTCTTTGAACCAAAAAGTTCTGAGCCTTGTATTAGAAATATTATATTGCAAGTGAATATGACAGTAGCAGATCAACACAATGTCTATTTGACAATAAAGTTTCTAAGGTAGATTATCATGAATAATACATATTTAATTTATTTAACATAGTCTGAAAAGTTATGCAAATCACACTAGCAAATTGCCTACATTTTTAGTTGTTTTGACAGAGAAGGTAAACTGTCTTAGCTGATGCCACAAAAAAGTGACATGCAGGTTACCCACAGTAAATCCTTAGGATTATTCTTAATAAATAGATCTGGATTAAAAGCTGTTATTCATACAAAATGTTCACACAGTTGGAAACTCTAGCAGTATGTCAACACAGTACCAGAAAATTAGTGAGCCAAACAATGTAAGCCTTCTGTTATATGTAAATCAGAATGATAGCTGGGATGGGAAACATGGACTTAAAATGTGGACATCTGTGGTGGGTTGACTCCAGCCAGCAGCTGAGCACTGCTGCTTACTTAGTCCCCTCAGCCACAGTGGGACAGGGGAGAGAATAGGAAGAGCAAAAGCAAGAAAACTCTTAGGTCAAAATAAAGATAGTTTTGTAAGTTGAGGAAAGAGGAAGGAAAACAAACAAACAAACGTCAAAAAAACAAGCACATAACAACAAATAAAAATAAACAAACAAGTGATACAAAATTACTTACCACCTCCCATAGACTGATGCCCAGTCTGCAAGAAATGACTACCTTATCCTCCCCACCCCTTTTGTTCAGTTTAGGTCATCTGTCCAGGTTGTCTCCCCTCCCAGCTTCATGTCTAACCCTGGTGTACTCATCAGGGGGTCAGAATGGGAAAAAGAGGAAACCTTGAAGCTGTATAAGAACTGCTCAGCCATAGCCAAAACACTGATGTTCTACCAACATTGTTTTAGTCACATCTCCAAAACACAGCACAGTAGGGGCTATGAAGAAATTTTAACTCCATCCCAGCCAGTGCCAGTACAACATCCTTACAAACTGTCTTCTGTCTACTCACTTTCTACCTGTAAACAAGATGTACCTATACTTTTTCAGACTTCTATCTTAGATTGTGCTGAAAAGTGTGACCCAAGGAAAATGAGGCAGCTTGTAGATATGTATCTTTCAAAGGCCATGTGGACAAGTCAACCACGAGCCTGCAATGCACCCTTTCAGAAAAAATGGCTAATGCCTTCTGCACAGCATTGTGCCAGTGGCACAGTGCCAGCAGGTTGAGGGAATTGATTGTTCTACTCAAACACTGGTAAGAGACACCTAGAATTCCGTGTCCAGCTCTAGGCTCCCCATTGCAGGAAAGATATGGATTTACTGGGGTGAGTCTGGTGCAGAGACACAAAGAGGATTAAGGAACTGAATCATCTGTTATGAGGAAAGGCTGAGAGAGCTTGGACTGTCCAGCTTGGACTCACCTCAGTAGTGTCCACTGACACAGGACAAGAAACAACAAGTACACATTAAAACACATGAAATTCTGTCAGAAAACAAAGAAACACTATTTCCTTGTGGATGTGGCATGTGTTACAAACACAGGTCATGGGGTCTCAATCTCTGGAAATAATCAAAATCCTACTGGACTTGGCCCTGGACAAACTGCTGTGGCAGATCTTTCTTGAGCAGGGGTATTAGACTAGAAAATCTTGAGAGGTACCTTATAATGTAAATGAATCTGTGATTCAGTAGATTCAGATATCACCATGAATTCAAATAGGCATATAATTGTTGCTCTTAACACCAAGATATTGCTAGTAGTTAACTGGAGAACATCAACATATTATTTTTTTCATAAATTAATATTCAAATGCAATGTTTATGTAATGTTATTCCTGTTGTTCTCTAAAATCATGTAAACGTATTAAAAAAAAAAGTAAAAACAAAAAAAATGTAAAATTATATTGTGGTTGTATTAGAAGAAATTTAAGATCCCTTCCAACACAAACCATTCTGATTCTATGATTGTATGTCTGATGTGCAAGAAAGCTTGATTTAACTTTGAAATATATTGTGTGTATGAAAGATTTCAGTTACAATAATCTGAAGTTTATTCCAGCTACCAGAATAAAAATAACTTCAAACCTCCCCCCAAAAGAGAAAAAAGAGAAGAAAAGAAAAGAGAATAGAAGAGAAGAGAAGAGAAGAGAAGAGAAGAGAAGAGAAGAGAAGAGAAGAGAAGAGAAGAGAAGAGAAGAGAAGAGAAGAGAAGAGAAGAGAAGAGAAGAAAAGAAAAGAAAAGAAAAGAAAAGAAAAGAAAAGAAAAGAAAAGAAAAGAAAAGAAAAGAAAAGAAAAGAAAAGAAGAGAAAAGAAGAGAAAAGAGAAAAGAAGAGAAAAGAAAAGAAAAGAAAAGAAAAGAAAAGAAAAGAAAAGAAAAGAAAAGAAAAGAAAAGAAAAGAAAAGAAAAGAAAAGAGAAAAAAATAAAAAAATGAAAGAAAAAAAAGAAAAAGACAAAAAAAAAGTTTACTTTTGTTGAAAGAGGAAAAAGTGACCATAACAAATTACAAAACATATCATCAGAAATAACTCCTGCTGCAACTCATTTAATGCTATTGCATGTGGAAAAAAAGAACCATAGACTGAAATCACCTTTATTCTTGCTTACATAAAGAACTAGCTATTTTAAGTGGTGCTGAAATAAGCATAACCAATTGCAGTGCCAAGTATTACAGCAGTGAATTTGGCATATAGAGTTATTGCGTGTGATACATAATCTAACAAATTTCCAAACAAACATTCTGGAAACAATTACAAGTAAGCAAGCAACCCTGACCAAATACCATTGAAGTTTTAAATTGCATTTTGGTCACCCACAACCATTTAAAAAAAATGTTCTGCAGAATTTCTATGCCTAGAGCAAAATAAATAAATAAATAAATTAATAAGAGTTTTTGCTGTCCTGCCAAGTGAGAGTTTAATGTTGTGAATCATTAGGAAGCATACACATTAGTTTAAAAAAAAATAATTGTTTAGTTTATAGTCACTTGAGGCTACAGTCTCAATCAGACCTCAGCTGTGGTGGGCTAGCAGAACATACAATGTAGTATAAATGCAGTTTGTTGATATATCACTGACAGAAGCATATGTTACTCTATTAACCTCAAAAAAAAAACATATGAAAAATGTTACCAAAAAAGGAAAAATGCTTTAACATTTAAAAATAAGATTTCAGGTTACTTTAGGAAAAAAAAAAAAAAAAAAAGAAAAAAAAAGAAAAAAAAGATACATTTGTAGATGTAAATTTTATTCTTTGTAACTTAAAACTTTGTAACTTTTATTCTATGTAACTTAAAAAAATAACAAAGTACAGTAACAATAAATAATGATTTTCATAGAGCATAACCTAATAAATTTTAGGGATTGGGCGTGTTCCTGGGAAGTCTAGAAAGATGTCTATCCCTATTTATTAAATATGCAACTCTTTGAATATATAGAAGTTTATTAGTAAATAAAAACATTAAATTCATGATTTTGTAGTTGCTTTGAGTAGGAATATACTCTTTGCTGTTTAGAAAGAGCTTGCCTCTTTTTTAAGTCACTAGGCTCAGAAGACTCTTTCATCATAAGAGAGTCTGTGAAGCCATGAGCACCAAGAACCTTAAAGTTAACCACATGGTATAAGGAAGATTCATTAATCAGTGCATAAGCTGAACAATGAATTACCAAAGGCTTGTTAACTTTTATCTTCATCAATATAGTTAAACTGTTCTGAAATAAGCCATTTTGCCAGACTAAGGATTATCAATATCTTAATATTAGCCATAAATACACTAAGCAGTTCAACAAAAGAAAAGGTAGAGATCAAAAGATGATAGTGTCAAAGCCATGCTTGTAGAATGATTCTCTAATATAAATCCACTATTGTTGCTATTGTAACAATTGGAAAATTGTTTGTAACAATTATTGTAACAATTCAGTGGGAATAAGACAGGGTAGTCAATTCTGCTATTGTGTTTTCTAATCGTGAGAATATGTCTCTGAATTAAGAAAATGTCAATGTTTGTGCAGTGTATCAGTAGTAATCAGTGTACCTGTATCGGTATCAGTGTAGCTGTAGCTGTTATGTGGAAGGAAGAAGTTATCTCCTTGATGTAGATATTTTTACTCTGGTAAAGTATGTAATTGATTTTGGTCTTCACAATAAACTGATTGTTGATTTCCATCAGAGGAACTTTTTAAACCTCTCTGTCAATGCCCACAATGGAAGCAAAAAATTAATACCAACCAAATTAACAAATTATGGTCCAACAAAGTATTTAAATACCTTACAAATTAATTTGTTTTTAGTCTATATTAGTTTGAACAAGAAATGTAATGTTTTCCCTCTGAGACATGCATTAACAAATGAATTACTCTGTTCTGCTGACATTACACTTCTGTAAACGTTTCACCTGTATTAATGGGCTGAAACATTGAACAGAGAAACATAGCAATGAAGAAACATAGCAAGACTGTAGAAATATCATACCTGGTTCCTTCACAGCTGGAGGCAATCTTGTAGTAACCACATTTAGTCTATTATGCGAGTCTATTGTATTATATTAATACTTCACAGTGATTCAAATGGTAACCATTTCATGTTTCATGCCTTATAGGCCATAGAATGTAACCTAATAGTCTATAGCAAAGTGAAGTATATTAAAAGATATAACCACTAATAAACACAGCTGTTAAGTCCACAGTTCCATCAATATTTAATATTCTGTTGTGCGTATAAACTAACTGCAAGCAATACAAAGTACAATACACTATAAACAGGTGGCATTAATTTGCTTGTTGTAAACTTCACCTTTGTATAGGAAAGAATAGGCATAATATATTTTCCCTTAAGTTTATGAAAGTGTCTTGTGGAGGTATCTGGAAGTCAGAGCTGGTACCTATTGTTAATGCAACAGATGTGTTTATATCTAAAATGCTCCCTTAAAACTATACTTTATTAGTAACAAACATGACTGGAGCAGAAAACTGTAATGCCAACAAGGTTCTTCATAGTTCTCCACTTTCCCTTTCATCCTGTTTACATGTTCTTATTCCCATATAATAAAGACAAGGTTTTTGTCCCTGAATCTTATCATTAAGTGAGGAAAGGAGATGCATATGGAACATTTAAATTATTTCCCCCTCCACCATTGTCATCTGATGAACACATCCTTTTATTGCTCTACTGCTCTTTATTTCAACTGTTTAATATTACACTTCTGGATAATCTGAATCTCTTCACAAACTCATGGAGAATTTGTATAAAAGGAGTAAACTGACAAAGACAAACAAGAATGGGATTGCTAAAGTGAAATGTTTTTGTTAAAATATGAGGCTTTTTATCTGCACTTGCTGTATTCTAACCACTGAAAAGAGAAGATATTGGAAAAAAGTCTGGGAAGCTGTATGGCCCTTGTAGGAAGATGCACCAACCTGTTTAACACAGATTCCTCACTGGCAGTGGTCGAACATTTGTCTTTATCATTCTGAATGAGCTTTACTGCTGACCCAAAGTTGACACACTCCCTCTTTGAAGCAGAAATCTCTTCTGTTCAACTCAGTAAGCATATTGGTACAGAGGGCAGGTGAGGAGAGGATATTGTTTTTGTTTGTTTGTTTGTTTTTGTGAGCTCTTTAAAGCGTATAGAAGTTCCTTCTTTCTTCCATTCATTCAGCATAGTAGAAAAAAGTCTTCTAGCACTTAAATATTTAGAATCCAATAATGCTGCGGTAAATCCTCTGTGTTATTTTTAGCTGAAGGGAAGTCCCATTCAATCTCCTTTTCCTTGTCAATCTTCCTCCTAACTCTGTGAGATGTGCAGGGTGAGGGTATACTGAAGAACACAGCTTCAGGGTGCTTATTTTTCAGCAGCTGCTGGAAGCTCTTTGATGTAATGTTACTGCTTTTCTCTCATAATTTCTCTGGCATACATTAGACCTTTTTATCAAGCAACACTTTTTACATCTAAGACTGTTTAAAAAGTAACAGTTTTTCTTAGTCATGTTGTAGTTTAACCCCATTTAAGAAACCTAACCCTCAAGGCTTCTTACAATTACAACAGAAACACTTGCAACAAATATTTCCTGTTAATTCAGCAATCACATGCCAATGGCAATAATCTACCTTGCCAGATTTTTATTTTTTTTTTTATTTTTTCCCAGTTTATAATGTTGGGAAGAGGAGGAAGCACACTGTAAATGAAAGTTTCCTAGAGTACAGAGTCATTGATGAATCCTAAGTATTCAAAGTATCAATTTTTCCTACTTCCTTTTTAAACAAAGAATCTGGAGTAAAAATGACCACAGAAGATTAAAATTAAATTAAAAGTCCTCCAGGAGACTGAGGTGCTGTCTGAAATTTCATGAGCATATACTCAATCTTGAACTCAACATTTTTTTAGATTATGAATAGACAAAAGGGAGGTCTAAATTAAATGCAGCATCCTGCCACTGTTGTTCAAGCTTGACCCAGAAAGCCGTAGCATTGTGCAATGCCTTGCTCAAAAAAGTAAGCCTCACCTCTGCTTCCAAAAAAAACCAACTCCAGATATATCTTAGAAGATGGATGTCCATCACCAGTAGACAATTTCCCCAGCCAAATAAAGGAAAGTGGCATCCTTCCTGATGCACAGAAGTTAGAACATACATGTAGTTTTAAGAATATTATTCAAATGTTTATGAAGACTTCACTAATGCTGAAGCACAATTGCCTGAATTCCTTAATCAGGATGTCAATGTTCCCACAAAGGCAACCTGGATTCAAGTGGCTGAACGTCTATACTGCTGGTAACTTCAAAAGACCTGGACGATCATGCAAGGGAGCTATGAGCACATGGCTGTTGCACAAGGAGCCAATGAGCTGGGAGCCAGTGGTGGCCATAGATGTTGCCCTCACTGAGCAGGGCCTGACCACAATGGGTAGAGAAGGGTGCTAGTGACAGAGTCCCACAGCAGACATGGCAAACGAGGGAACCAGACACATTTTATTTTATTTTATTTTATTTTATTTTATTTTATTTTATTTTATTTTATTTTATTTTATTTTATTTTATTTTATTTTATTTTATTTTATTTTGTTTTGTTTTGTTTTGTTTTGTTTTGTTTTGTTTTGTTTTGTTCTGTTTTCAGGAGTGGCAGAAGACACGTACATGTATAAGAGATGACACACCTATGGTATCACTGGGGCAGGGACTGATGACCCCAGCCAGGCTGAAATGGTGCTCCCTGGCCACTGGTCAGGTTGGAGAAGCCCAGCTGAGTCTGGGCAGGCACAGTCAGTGCCGCAAGTACCCTCAGAATCATGACACAGTGGATACTTTGGCCCCAAGGGTTTAAACAGGATTTGAGGACTACGCTAAGGTGGTGTTGATTCTGATGAACTCCGTCCCTGAGCAAGTGGAGTGTTCATTTTGTGCTTCATCCAACTATTTTTAAATTAATTGCTTTTCTTCTAAATGTAGTGATTCTTTAATGTAAATGATCTTTTAAGCTTGGTCTTACATATGAATACATAGAATAATTAATTTGAACTAGACTACATAAATATCAGTTAAGGCTTTGCCACAAGTCTCAAAAAGGAGATCTTATATCCCTTAATTAAACTGTTGCTACTTTCATTTGCACACAGATATGAGGTATATATATTGCAACCCTATTTCAAAAACTCCTATTTGATGTAACTTTGCTAACTTGTATTCTTTGTGATGTGGCTTGCTAGTCCATTATCTTCTGTTTTCAGCCACATTATGTGGGTTAAATGCTACCGTGTGTATCATGAATAAAAGATTTGTCTCTGGTTGCAATTTTACACCTTAGAAGTGCATGCTAGCTGAATGACTTAGGAGAATAGGAGCCTTTTGTTTACTGCTGTACAAATCTGTATTGGTTTACCGTGTCATCTCCTTGGATCAGGGATTGCTGGGACAAAGATTGTTATAGCCTCTCGGTTCAAGAGGTGGGAGGGAAATTCATTCAGCTTGATCTTCATAAAACTGATGTGATCAAAACAGTCTGGGGACACCCTGAGGAAGATGTTAGGCAGAATATCAATCATTTTACTGAACGTGTTGTGGGTAGTTAGGGTCTGGCGGCTGGAAGATGTGGCGCTGTACGGAAAGGTGGAGCCCCTCCCTTGATGGACAGTAGTGTGTGGCCTGTGATGTAAGCAAGTGGAAGTGATGCTATGGGCCTTGGGTATATAACCCCATGTGACTCGACAATAAACGCCATTTGCCATCCACCACATTGGTGTCTGTGAGCCGATGGACCGAGCGGCCTGGGGTTGGTCACCGTGCCGTTCCTGAACCAGGTCGCCACTGCCCCCTGAAGGCAACAACGTGTCTTCTTCTTTATCACTTTAAATAATTGAATCCCTGGACAGATCTTAACCTTTGCTACTTTCAGTGAAAGCACATTGCTGTCCACGTAACTAGCTTTTGGAGCTTCTATCTGGAAGTTATAATCTGCCAGATAACTTTGCCATATTATCTATGCCTTTCTTATTACACAATTAGAAAATATCTACATGGAGATACAGGTTTACAGCATTACCAACTTTATGCTCTTACATAATGCAGCATCTCAAAGTTTGAATTAAGCATTGCTATGTGAGCATATAACACTATGTCTTGGTATCCAAACTGGATTTTTTTTTGTCATCAGCTCTTTGGGTTAAGATCCATAGAGTATATGACCTGACTATCTAAGAATTAATCTTTCCCCTGTTGCCATACTACTATAACTGTATATAGCCTGAGCAATCAGGCTACATGTATATACCTTCCCTCTGAAGATGCATGTATTTGTGAGCTTCTTCCCTTACCTATTATAAATGGGCCCTATTAGATATAGTGCAAAACATGTGTTGCCTGTGAGTCTGGAAATGGCTGAGGGTAATATTCCCATTAAATTTGGGGGGGGCTGTTTTTGTTTGTTTGCTTGTTTGCATGTAGTTTACTTAGCTGAGTTTATTTTTAAATAATTGCTTAACTTCTACTAGGTGCCTCAGTCTTGTGCAGATTTTTTTTTTTTTAAACATTATTTATATGGAGATAAATGTTTTATTATAAATGTTACTTGACTAGCCTAGTTATCTTGAAAGAGAGGAAGATATATATATGAAAGATACTCCAGGAAAATATCTACTAAATAGTAGTTACGAGTTTCTCAAAATGCATTCAGTCACTATTTGCTGAAATTTGACAGTGATGTTTGCCATAGAATTTCTTTTTAGCTTGGCTTTTTTATAACATGACATTATAATACACTATTAAACTACTTTCTCCTTTACATGCTTAATCCTAGATTCTGATTATCATAATAGTGTTGTGTGACTCAAATTATTTCAAAATGACACACACCAAGGTAGATCACGACCTTTTTTTTAGAGGAAGTAGAGAACAGCTGGACATCAAAAGTCCAAGATCAGAGTCTGCTACCAAAACAGTACGACATAGTTGTATGTTGATATTACCAAAGGAAATTAAATTTGGACACTATGCTACAAGACAATATTTTCTCAGGTCTAAGTCTTTTATTTGGCTTTACTTATACAAAGTTAAATCAGACCTGTGACAGCAAAAAGGAGAAAAAAAGTGGAAATAATATTTGTGAGTTTGTATAGTGAAATGAGATAAAATCAAGGCAAACTATGGCCTATAATTTTACTATCCATATAGCAGAATTATATGATTTGCAACTATTGCACTCACAAGGTCATGAATCATTCCAGCTGTTTCCTGGAAATTACAATATAACTTCTGAAGATTTTTGTATTTTCAGAAAACTTCCCTTGCTTAATTTTCAGATACTAAGGCTTGTCCTGAAAATTAAGAAACACAGGTTCAATTAGTCTGCTCAGTTACTCTATAAAGATGCAAAGTGGTGCCAGATGTCAATTGCATTAGTCATCATTATTATCATCATTGATTTTCTAATGCTATTTTATTTTTCTATTTAATTATGTTCTTACATGTTTTTATTATCTTTACTGGCAATTACCATGACATCTTGATTCCAGGCCTGCAGGGAGAACAAGTGAGTGTGGCTCTCTTGATCTCTCATTTCTTTTTCTGGGAGCAGTGTATGTCCCTTGTGAATCCCCTTACAGAAACAATGTAGTGCAATACAAGAAATGAGGGCCTATTGCATGTCTCCTTTCTTTTCCCCAGTCATCTTGGGTCTCAAAACTGTGAAACAGGAATGAGACAACAGCATTTTAGCTTCCTTTGGCCTAGTACCTAAAAAGTCCACATCCATATTCTCTTCTAGACATTTTTTCATTATGAACACTGCTTATACATTTGCAAATTGTTTCAGAGATTTGTTGTGATCCAACGTATGATATCTTTTAAGTACAAACTATGTAAAATGTAAAATATTGATTTTTAAAGAGATAGATGATATATGGAAGAATGCTTAGATAGATAGACTATATTCCTAAAAAGCTGACGCCATGGCCTTTTGGTCTTTCAATTCATTTTATATAAGTATTTACAAGACTAACTGATTTCATTAGTGGTCTATCAGGACAAAGCTATTCAGTCTAATAATTAAAGTGGAAGATTAGAGGCTCTATTTCTAAAAAGTTTTTACATTAATAAAACCATCCCCAAACGATCCCCAGTTGAAAACCTCCTACATGCTTATTTGCATACCCTGCGTATGAATACATACCTTTTTATTTAAAAAAAAAAAAAAAACAAAAAACAAAAAACAAACATGTTCTCTGCACTTTCTACTCTTTTGTGAAATTTTGGAATTCTCTCTTAATGTGAATGTGTCCACTCTGACAGATTCAGGACATTTCCATGGATGCATATTTTTGTAATTTTATTATTGCTGTTTGTGGTTTGTCATAACAAAACCCTAAGTAGGATCTCTCCTATGTGTCTTTCCACCTTTTTCAGTGGTCTGTCTGGATTTTTACTTTATTTATTTATTTTTTTTGCCATCAGTAAAACCTGATAGTTCTTCTATTCTGTAATGAGGGCATCACTCTAAGAATCTGTTTTTTTGCTTACCAGCAAAAGACAGAAAAAACAAACAAACAAACAAAAAACAACAACAACAACAACAACAAAAAAAAACCACAGGTGTTCATGCTAATTACTGCTAACTGTAAAGTTTTGTAACCAATTCATTAGACTCCTTTAGACATTTTAATGTAATGGGCTGTCATCAAACAAATTACATGAGATAAAACAGTCACAAGGTTTATAACTGAGTAATCTGAAAAATGTTCAAAATGATTGAATGCCTTATATCAAATGTCTGACATAGTGATATAGATAGAGGTATAAGATCTATCAACAGGAAAAAAGAGATTAATTCATGACCAGTCAAATTACTGAGTGTTATTTAATATCCTATTAATCAAAGCTGTATGCTGGCACCTCAGTCAAATCTTGCCACCTTCTCCTCACGGTAGGTTGGTTTTCACAAGTCTGTTGGATGTGGTTTAAACAAAATTTTGCATGGACATTTCTAAGCATATTACAGAGAAATTCACATCATTCACTTTTATCAGTCTTATATACTATCTTGGAAATATGCAATGTTAAAAAAAAAGTGCAATGACTAAATACACTTCGTCTATGTTTGTATGTTTGACAGTTTAGGTGACTCTAGAAAGAATTGTTTTTTCATTATTTTTTTTTTTTCATTTCCCCTCTCATGCAGACAGTTGCAAAAGACCTTTATATGTGTCTGGACTCTAAATTACTTTGGATCTAGTTTCTCTTTCTTTTATTGTGTATTGGCCATCTTTTCTGGTTATGTGTCATACACATTTTAACCTGCTTATTAAAACATATGCCTATGCTACTTCATTCTATGCTTTTCTCCTTGTTTCTGCACAACTACCTATATTATGTACCTATACTAGGTACATAAACAGGTACATTCTGTATGGCTGCATAGGTGTTCAATTACTTTGTTTTTTTTTTTCTTCTTTCTTACTCCTCATTTTATTTTATTTTATTTTATTTTATTTTATTTTATTTTATTTTATTTTATTTTATTTTATTTACCTATGCCTGTTCAAAACTACTCTTTGTTCTTATTTTCAATTGAATTTTAAAATCTTTACTCAGGTGGACTGCTTTCCACAACTGATAAAACATGTCATACTTGTATATTTACCAGACATTCAGGGAAAAAAAAACAAACAAACAGTTTTTTTCTTTTTTTCTTTTTTTTTTTCTCATTGTGGAAAATGGTTCTGGACACCATCCACTACCATCAGGAAGATATTTCTGACATGTCTTGAACAGCGTAGCTCATGGATTCCCTTGACTGCCAACATTGACCTGTTTTCAAAAACTAAATGCAGAAATAGCTGGATAATGTTTAGTAGAGAAATTCCTATCTACTCTGGCTTTTAATTCAAAACTGCTTTGTCTTTGAGCAGCCTCAGTAGAATACCTCTCTTTCTTTTTACTTTTCAGTCAAAATAATTTCAAGTACTTCTTTTGTTTTTGGTTGATTCCATTCATTCCTAGCTGTTTTATTATTCTGTTCACAGTTTCCTTTTTTTTTTTTTTTTTTCTTCTGAATGTCATTTATTTTCATTTATAGACTTTACCTCAGTATTTCTTCTCTTTGTGGAGAAAATTTGGCATATGTAAAACAATTTAAATATTTAAATTTGTTTAATATAATTTCTATTTTTAAAAAATATAATACAGTTTTATATTTCTTACTGGTGCTGATTTGTTCATGTAATGCAAATTTCTCTTCCCTGTGACATGTTATTATTCTACCTTTTCTTTACACCTTTATCTCACAAATTCCTATCCCCTACAAACACATGCATTTAAGATCAAAGTGCAAAAACATAGAGTCCCACACAGACAGTCACACAGAGTGGTTGAGGTTGGAAGGGATCTGTGGAGATCATCTAGTCCAGCCCCCCTGCTCAAGCAGGGTCATCTCTAACATGTTGCACAGGATCACACACAGGTGGGTTTTGAATATTTCCACAAAAGGAGACTCCACAGCCTCACTGGGCAATTTGTGCCAGTTCTCTGTCACACTCATGGAAAATAAGTTTTTCCTCATATTCAGATGAATCTTCCTGGTTTTTGGTTTGAACCAATTGCCTCTTGTCCTGTCTCTGGACATCACTGAAAAGAGTCCAGCCTCATTCTCTTGATGCTGTCCCTTCAGATATCTGTATACATTGATAAGATCCCCTCTCAGTCTTCTCTTCTCTAGGCTAAACAGGCCCAGCTCTCACAGCCTCTCCTCATATGAAAGATGCTCCTGTCCCCTAATCATCTTCACAGTCCTCCATAAGACTTGCTCCAGGAGCTCCATGACCCTCTTATACTGGGGAGCCCAGAACTGGACACAATACTCCGGGTGAGGCCTTGCTAAGGCTGAGTAGAGGGAGAGAATTGCCTCTCTTGACCTGCTGGCGACACTCTTCCTATAGCAGCCCAGGTTAATATTGACCTTCTTGGCTGCAAGGGCACATTGCTGACTCCCAAGTCCTTCTCCAAAGAGCTGCATACCAGCAGGTCAGCTCTCAATGTGTACTGGTGCATGGGGTTATTCTTCCCTAGGTACAGGACCCTGCACTTGCCTTGGTTGAACTTCATGAGGTTCCTCACTGCCCAATGCTCCAGCCTGTCCAGGTCACTCTGAATGGCAACACAGGTCTTTGGTGTATGGGCCACTCCTCCCAGTTTTGTGTCAACAGCAAATTTACTAAGGATACACTCTGTCCCTTAATCCAGGTCACTGATGAATAAATTGAACAAGACTGGACCCAGTACTGACCCCTGGGGGATACTGCTAGCTGCAAGCTTTCAACTAGATTATGACACTGATGGCTCTGCCATCCAGCCAGTTTTCAATCCACCTCACTGTCCACTCATCTACTCCACAATTTCAGCTTGCCTGTGAGTATGATTTGGGAGACAGTGTCAAAAGCCTTGCCTACCTACCTTGTCAATATAGACAGCAATTACTACTCTTCCCTCATTGACCCAGTCAGTCATTCCATCATAGAAGGCTATCAGATTGGGTAAGCACGATTTCTCCTTGGTGAATCCATGCTGACTACTTCTGATCACCTTTTTATCCTCTGCATGCTTAGAGATGATTCACTGAAAGGTCAGTATCATAATGTACTTCTGCAATGGAAATGTTTACCATGGTAGAAGCAAGTCCTTGGCATGTTCCATATCCTCACACCTTCCTCACCACCTCCCTTCCTCTCATGTTGTGAGCTGCACTGTGAAAGTGATGGGAGATGTACCCAAGGACCAGCAACTCAGCCTGCTCTGAGGGGCTGCATAGGAGCAGTGAGTTTAAAGGCTTCAATGAAATAGAGAGGTGAGTCTGACACTCAGTGTACTTGCAACTGTACTTTGTGGACAATATAGAAGCAGAGAATGGTAGATTTTCCTCACAACATAAAGGGAAAAGAAAGATAACATATTATTTTAAATTCCGTAATTCTGTCTCTATTTTTTTCTCTCTCCCTTCTCCACAACCCCCCCCCCCCCCCCCCCCCCCAAATGTGAGAATTCAGAAATCATCTTAGAAGGTATTTGCATGCTCTGACACTGGGTACTTAATCTTCTCCTTATGATGAGAATTGCAGAGATTCCTATGGTTTAATGTTATTTCTGAAAGACAATTTTGTCAGTTCATAGCACTGACAGAGAGGAAGGTTTTAAGAATGAAAGATATACCAGACAATGAAGATATACCAGACAATATCAATGAAGCTGCACACTCTTCTACTCTTCTCTTTCTTAGCATTGCTATTGCTGTATTAGATGGGCTTTCAAGCATATATCTCTGTAGAAGTAGCCACTACTTTTTTTTTATATACATGTAAATTGCATAAACCTGCTTCCTACTGATTTTATTATCATAATCTAAACTCTAGGAGATATACTGGAAATGTATAAGCTGAAAAATCTGCATCCACTTTACCCACTCTGTTTGAAATAAAGCAAGTCCTAAATGAGTTACAGAAATCTGAAAACCTAAGAAAACATGCAGTGAAGCAAGCACTACTGAAATGCTTGAAAGACTCTGACCAGCAAAAGAGAAAAAAATGCAGTCATGCAAATAAGCAGAAGATAAGAAAGACAGATGTTTTATTGACCTCCCACTCACTGGAACTAGGTTGCCAGTTTTGTTACTCCTCTGCAGCTGTTTGCAATGGTCAGGTGGGAAGTCAGTGCCTGACAGACATCACAGTAGGTATGTCCATAAATCAGATAACATCTTTATGGAAAAAGTCCAATTCTGATCTGAAAATGTAGGGAATATCACCCTAGTGATATAGGGAGACAATTTCAGTTTCAGTCATTCCACAAAAGGCAAATATGTTGAGTATCTGGCAGAGAAAAATATATGCTGGTAGCATTTCATGTTTCACGATATAAAAGAAAAATCAAAGGCATATTTTACCAGGTTCTGACAGTGGCTACTGAAAGACAACTTTTCTGATAAGCAGTTCATGAGTAAGCATCCTGTCTTTCTGTTCACTTCCACATTCTCATCCTTACCATGCCCCCTGCACTCCCATAACCGTAAGTCAGAAACACACAAAGTATGTAGCAGGGTAATAGATCTTCTAATGCAGAATACAAGTAATGCTTTGCACGGAGATATACACTAAACCATATAGCAGTGTGGCTCTCAGACACTGAGTTTGTTTTCCCCCTCCATGACAGAAAATCTTTAAAAGTTTTTTTTTCTTTTATTTTCTTTTTGTGTCTGAGGTATTTAAATTGGTTATACCTTAGTGATCTTAGTGATATGGTTTAGTGGAGGACTTGTTAGTGTTAGGTCAGAGGTTGGACTCAATGATCTTGAGGTCTCTTCCAACCTAGAAATTCTGTGATTCTGTGATTAGTGACAATAGTTTTACTCATTTAAGATACTGTGCAAGATTTTTGACTTAAGTAAAATAGACTTATTCTTCTGTGCAGGAGAGGTCAGTTGGTAACCATAGGTTTGTTGTCTACAAAGAGCCCACATATTCTAGAGCACAAAGAATATTCTTGGAACATCCTTATTAATCTCACAGCTATTGTTGTGCTTACTGTGACATTTAAACAGAATTAAACTGAGAGCTCCCTTTAAGCTCCCTTTAAGCTCCACGAAGACCTAACTACACATTTAACAATATGAGGAAGTCAAAAGTAAAACTAAGACTTGGAATATCATGAAAAATAATGAGCATAAAGAAAAGGATGTTCTTCAGCTTCCATATACTAGGAATGTGAGTAACAAATGAGACAAACCAGAAATTCTTGTTAGCAAAAAAATTTTATGTAGATGGAAATAGTGAAACCAGTTTCGATAATTTACACAATGTAATAAATCTAATCTCAGTGTAATAATCTAAAATCACAGGTTTTAGATTATATACAAAAGATAGAAAAGATAGAGGGCAAAAATGGTGATATCCTTTATGACAGACGTTACCTATTGTAAAGCTCTTAATCATTTGGATGGTTGGTACTAGCATCAATTAAGTATGTTCACAAATGTTGCACAGAAATTTGTAGGACTTCGTGACAGACCGCAGACTTGCACAAAAGCATGATGTGTTCATTTTCTGTCACTACTGTGAAGAAAGAATAAACACGGGGACCTGCATTGGAAGAAATGTTTAAAATTTCAGGCAGACAACCGTATTACATTAATACATAAATGCAACATTAAAGAATCTGTGAACCCTAACACAAAAGTTACTGTAATTTGCATGAATCAAAATATTTTGAATTTCATGACGAGAAATAAAGACAATATAATAATTACTTGCCTAGACATTGATGTTTGGCTACTGGTCATAGCTTATATTTAATGTAAGTAAGTAAAAGCAAATCAGCACTAATAACAGAAATAAGACATGATTCAAAAGAAGAAGTCATTCACATGTGATGAATACTAGGAATATAATTGATACAGAGGAACACCAAAATAAAAAAGCATTAATGAAAAGTAGGACTTTTTGTAGAATGTATCATATTAATGAAAAGCTATACATCCATAATAAAGAAACAGGAAAACTTTGGTTATACAAACAGAATTAATGAGGAATGAGGAATGCAACCCTACCTGCAGCTATACAGAATATTAATTATAAAGAACATTTCCCAGCAGACCAAGGGCTCTTGGTATGCTTGTGACAATAAGGGATAATACAAACCTTGGAAGAACGATCAGGGAAAAAGGAGTAGGAAACAGCTCATTTTACAGTAAGACATGTATGGAACTTAGATTTGAAAATAAAATTGGCACCCAAACATTTGGGGAATATGTAGAAAAAAGTGCTTGGAATTATTAGTACTTCTGAAGAAGAAATTTTCAAAGGAAACGGTGGATTATGCACTGGACTTTATTGTCTTCAGATCAAGGCAAGATGTGTTTCTGGAGGAGAACACAGTAAACACATTTAAACTTTAGTGAAAGAGGAGTTGCAGGCTTCAAAATTGGGTAACTATATGAAAGATAATAGTTTATGATATAAAGCAGATTAGAAAAGATATCTTTTGATTCTTACTAATACCTTTATGAATCTATGAAGAAAAAAAAAAAAAAGAGAGAGAGAAATATTATAATGATTCAAAGTATTATAACATCTCTCTGATATAGAGAAGCACGAGTTGCCAAAGGGAAAATAAATCGGAACTGGTGTCAATGCTACTGCAAACCTTGACAGTTAAAGCTGACATGGGAGAGAGGAATTTTAATTGCTGAAGTGCTTCCATAAAGTCTGCTTTTTTCTTTTCTTCTCTTTTTTCTTTTCTTTTCTTTTCTTTTCTTTTCTTTTCTTTTCTTTTCTTTTCTTTTCTTTTCTTTTCTTTTCTTTTCTTTTCTTTTCTTTTCTTTTCTTTTCTTTTCTTTTCTTTTCTTTTCTTTTCTTTTCTTTTCCTTTTCTTTTTTCTTTTCTTTTTTCTCTTCTCTTCTCTTCTCTTCTCTTCTCTTCTCTTCTCTTCTCTTCTCTTCTCTTCTCTTCTCTTCTCTTCTCTTCTCTTCTCTTCTCTTCTCTTCTCTTCTCTTCTCTTCTCTTCTCTTCTCTTCTCTTCTCTTCTCTTCTCTTCTCTTCTCTTCTCTTCTCTTCTCTTCTCTTCTCTTCTCTTCTCTTCTCTTCTTTTCTTTCCTTTTCTTTCCTTTTCTTTCCTTTTCCTTTCCTTCATAAATGTAAAAGCAAAACTTAGAAGAACATTGTATCTACAGTGGAATAACATGAAATACTTAAGCACTCTGGTAAGTACTTAAGTACTCTTGTTTCATTTTCCTCCCTGCTATATTTCCTTGACATCAGAGTAATTTGTGTTTTGCTTAATAAATAAGACCAAAAGTGAAATTCTGAAGTGACTTGCAACAGAAACGATGAAAACACTTCATGCTTTTGATTCATTTTCTTTCCAATCCTTCTTAACCCATGAATAATAATAATAAAATTTTCTTGCCTTGATATGGAATTCATCAGCCTAAGACAGTAAAAAAGAAATAAAATTTTTATTTTAGTTCTGGATTGGAGGTACTGATTACTTGTTATTAATTGATTAATTAACTGATTATTAACTTTTTATTTAAGGTACTGTATTGAGAGCTCTGAATAGTGGAGTTCTCTATTTGATCAGAGATTAAAATTAATGTTTAGTCATAAAAAAATTGCAGGTCTGTTATTAGTACTAAATGCTCGTATCATGATAGTGACAGAGGTCTGAAGTGACAACTAGTAAGCTTTAGAGTAGGATGATGGAAGAATAGATTAAAAGTCCCTTGCCATGTGAAGTAGGAAGATCAGAAGATATCAAAGAAATAAAAGGTGGAGAATAAGAGTATAAAGAAGAAAAAAGAAATGAGAAAGAACAGGAATATTTCCATGGATACTTAATGTTTTGCTTATATATTTTATTTATCTATTATACACATTATGTTTTGGGATTTGAAGAAGATTTGTGAGAGTTAATAATTGTAAGAGAAAGAACAATAAATGAGACTGAAACACAGCAAAGGGAGATTGACATCTGATACATACCAGTTGTTGAGTAACAATCAATATGTAGGTTAATCTTAAAGAAAACTCTTTAGGAGATATTTGAAGGAGAGTATAAAAGAGTGGGATACTTTTCCATACTTTTGGGGTATGTGAGAAAAAATATGAAGATGCATAATGTTAAAAGCAGTACTTGTTAACTAAGTAATGGAAGCAATGATGAAAGAAAAGCAGAAATCATTGGTAATTATGTAATAAAGTTGATAAGTATATAACTACTAACTTCATAATTACAATTAGGAAATTAAGCTTTAAGGAGCTTTACAAGAAAAATCAAACTTTGAACTGCATGAAGTAAAGGAAGAATCAGGGCAGTAACCAGGGGAAAAGGGAATTTCAGGGAATTAAGGGACCTACGAATTGGGGAAATAGCTCAGAAAAAAGGGTATTGCAATATGAATGGCAGTTAGAAAGTGGAACGTGAGATTTGTATCTTAGAATTTTGGTTCATAAATATTTGATTTAGAGGAAACAACATCGTTTAGAAGAATGCTGTTGGAATGAGGTTCATCACTCAGGAAAAAAAATATTTATTAATAAAACAAAATCCCCAGAAAAGGGGCTTTTTTATGCTGTAAGATATGAAATAATAGATATATGTACTTATACATATAAATATATATATAGCAAATCATTGTATTTTCCATTTGTCTTGGAGTGAAATCATCCTTAAACAAACTAAAGTCTTGTTATACTTTGATATAAAAAGATTTTCCTGAAATCCTACCTACCTTTCCTCCTACCTTTACATATTAGTTTTAATCTCCTACTATCAATACCCTTTTTCAGTTTAAACCATTTGTAGTCTATCTACCATATCTTATTACAAAAATCATTACTTGAGTTTTCTAACTACATGCATTCCTATGTCTACTCTCCATTTTGTTCTTGTTTCCAAGGCTCTGCATATCTACCTTAAAATGCTTTCAGTAAATACTTAGGTATTAGTAGATATTAAAAATTGTATTTTTCAGTTTTCTATTTCAAACTGTTAATTAGTTAATAATTCACTGCTACCAACAAACACGGACACATTACTGTGATTTTGTGGAGTCACAACACATTCTTATGGTGGAAATGGTTTTAGTTCAAAAGAGGAAGCCTTTGCCCCACAAAGATGTAACACAGACTACAATGCAAATGACAATATTGGGTGCAACAAACACTGGAAACACAAGAGATATAACACTGTTACTGTAGCTTGTCTACCAGTCCGTTTCATTTACATTTGTATTTTGACAATACAAGTCCAATAAAACTCATAATTTTGTAGTGTCAGCAGTTTTGTACTAGAAAATAGACTTAAAATAGAATATTATGAGCACTTTGAGAACAATTTAAAGAGCGACCTGGAAATTTAGCAAAGCATTCTTTGCCTTCTTTGAGTCACCTTGGTTGCTTGAAAGTATTGTTTGCTAATCAAGGAGTGATATCTTCTCTCCTCAAAATCAAGACAAAAGAAATAGTGAGTGTTTCATCTTAAGTCTCTACATGGTACATATGAACTATACAACCTCAGCTCACTTTGCAGTCAGAAAGGAGAATCAGGTCATTAAGAGAATCAGGTCATTAAGGAGAATCAGGTCATTCCATAAATATCTGAGGAAAAAAAATAAAATTGAAAGTTATAGATACTAGAAGAATAGAACAGTGCCTACTCCATTCTGAAAATACCTTGTCTTTCTACAACATTTTATATGAATATATATTGGCATGTGTTGTGGTTTAACCGCAGCAGGCAGCTAAGTACCACACAGTCACTCACTCACTCTCCACAGGTGGGGTGCCAGAGAGAATCAGAAAAGTGCAAGAACTTGTGGGTTGAGATAAAGACCAAGATTAAGTAAGGCAAAAGCCATGAATTCAAAACAAAACAAGGAATTTATTTGCTGCTTCCCCTTGGCAGGCAGGTGTTCAGCCACTTTCAGTAAAGCAGGACTCATCATGCATAATAATTTATTGGGAAGACAAATGCCATCATTACAAATTATGTGCTTCTTTACCCCAGCTTTTATTGCTGATCATGATGCCATATGGTATGGAATATCTCTTTTACCACTCTGGATCAGCTGTCTTGGCTGCATCCCCTCCCAGTTCCTTGTACATGCCCTGCCTCCGCTCTGGCAGGGCAGAACAAGAGGTATAAAAATCCTTGACTCTATGTAAGCACTGCTCAGCAACAACTGAAAAAATTGGTGTGTTATCAACACTTTTTTAATCAAAAATCCAAAACACAGCATCATACAAGCCTCTATGAAGAAAATTAACTTTATCCTAACCAAATCCATGAAATCATGGAAATAATCCAATATATCTCCTGCAAGCACTAAGAGAGAACTTTTCTACAGGAAAATAAATTTAATTATATCTCAATGTATGGTTTTAGCTAACTGAAAACCACTGTTGTATTGACTGAGAAGGTAGATGGACCTTTTAGGTAAATCAATGAAGGAAAATTTCTTTGTTTCAAATTATTCAACATGGTATAGAAATTCTAAGATACTCTTCTGTAAATCTTTTTGAAATGTTATTATTCGTTCAACTGTGGAGAAGACTAAAGTAGGGAAAAGTTGAACAGAATCAAACATGATGTGAAGAGAATATATTTTCTATATATTTTCTATTTGTTAAGATATTCTAATATTCTAACAAGAAGCGAGGACTGGAATGAAGAATGTTTGACTAAAAAGAGTGGCTCTGTTACTACTGTGCAAATCTGATATTATTCCAATACAGTCAGAAGCATCAGTTTCATGAGTCCACCAGCCTAGGTCTTTTCTTCCTCTTTTCGTAGCTTAGTCCTCAGGACTGAATGTCTATGGAGAGGGTGATTTTCTTTAAGAAATTTCTAGGTTTCTTCCTCACTGTCTTTCATCATCATCATCTTGGGAGGGCTACTGGGGGCCCATCAGAGGCAGAATCAAAGAAAACTCCTGGAGTTCTTTTTAGCTGGAAAGAAATACTTGAACCTCGAGCCAGACATCTCTCTAACAATGCTTTGGGTAGTGATGAAGAGAAATTTGGCATCTCTTTCTAAAGCCCCCTTGTTAATATCTTCAGGCTGTGTGGACAACTGCCAAATGGAACTTTCACCTATAGTCATTATCTTCAATGTGTGCATTTGTGTTCCTTCTGCTAGAGAAATTCTGGATGTTTGTATGCAGCACTTTTTGAGTAGCAACTATAAAGAGCCACATGTATAAATAAACATTTCTTATTCTCTCTATGCATAGATAAAGACAAGGCTCCAATTGAAAAGCAACTTAAGGAACAGCCTTTCCTTTGTTACATTGCAGTGATTTGTTTGATACACAAGGAAAAGACAGACGGGAATGGGAGTTACCCTTGTAAAATGTTTATATCTGTGGTCTGTGGATATATGTTTTTGTTATATTTGTAATGTATTTTGTTAGGCAAGTATGCAGGACCTCTTTGAGAAAAAAAAAAAAAAAAACACGTTAATTCACATTTCAACCTTTCTCAGTGCATGCAATGAACTGCAACGAACAATCTCTACAATCTCTACTAAACTGATAGAAATCCACAAGACACATTAATCCTTTTGTATGAAAATGTGCATTTGTAGAATTGTAATTACAGGTTCCTTAAAGTAAACAAAGAAAAAAAAAGTAACATTGCAATTGAGACAAGAAATTCTCTTTATAATAATGTAAATACTTGGTGCTCTAAGAATGGAATTTACTCATGTATTTATTTATCAGTATATCATTGTTCACAGAAATGCTGTGAAGAATACTACATTTTTTTGAACTGCATTCATTTCACTTTGTAGTTTTATGTCATACAATTTTTGAAGGAGACATAATTAATGTATGTTTTAATGATATGTATGACTGCAGTAAAAATCTTTACAAAGCATTTTTGAAAAAAATTTTAATTTTAGGAGTTTTATAACCATCAACCAAGAGAACGCCATGTAAGATGAGTAAACAAAACACCTTAATGAAGTTGGAAAACCACATTTTGAAAGTAATTGCTATAAATAAAAATAATTTATATGTGTAAAGTTGCACATACAGTAAGCACTTGCAGATCTATGTATATAGAAAATGGTCTGTTTGGATTTACAGCCTGAGATAGATTTGAACTAAAACCAAGAAAACGTGATGTCTGTTTAGGGAGAATTAATAAACAGAAAATAAGTTTTTTACATTTTTGACACTCATCTTAGTCTTAGAACTAGTGTCAAGTCAGTGCCTAAAAAAATGTCTGTATAAGAAATTATAATGGGCAGTCACTATTTCAAGATCATCTTTTCTACAGAGAATGAAAAAGAAAATTCAAGAGTAAGGAGTACATTTCTAGAGAAGAATGCATTTGACAGGGCCCAGCTCCCAAGTCATGACTTCATGTTCCTTAATCTTGGCAGTAGAATAAAGTCCTTAGCATAAGAACATTTTAAAGTCCAGATACATGACACTTTAGCGTTCTTATCATAACTTTTCTTTTTATGTCTACAGGATTTACAATGTTTGCAGATGGAAGTAATTTAATACCATGGTGATCTTCCATCTAGCCTGTTTTCTTTCAGTGACCTTATATTTACTATAAGAAAACACCAACAAGGTGTATGATTTCTCATGGAAAAAATAGTAACTATTTTAAACAAACAAAACAAAACAAAACAAGAACAAAAACAACAGATTTTATCCAACAGAATCATAATTTTTCCACTATCCCCATGCTTTAAAAAAAATGCTCATTTGTTCTGGGGGAGTGGTTTAGTAGGAGACAGAGCCAGTTTGGCTTTACTGCAAAGGATGCATTTAAAATAAAAGAAAAAATAAAGCAATAGTAGAAACCACAGGTTTTATGTTTTAAATGGAAAGAGATCTAGCTGGAAAAGAGTTGATTACATATATTTCATATCATGACCTCACATTCAACCAACCCTTCCTCACATGCACCCTAAAAACATCCTGCTGTGGTTCCTGGCATCTATGAAAGGTTGGTAGAAAATTGCAAACTAAGCATATGTCCTGAGAGCTTGGACAGAGAAAAATTGAAATAAGATCTCAGAATCCTTTTACCCATCCTGCAGCTGCAGTCCGTAGGAACAACCGCAGGAACCAAACAGAACCAATCTAAACTAAAGGGAACCAATCACAATATTATATTATGCAATTTTAGTAACAAGGTAAGTGTTTTCAGGATATCTCCAGCTTTATTGTTGATAAATAAGAGAGTGCAATACTTTAGAAAAAGGTTTGTCAGCCCCCCCCCCCCTTTTTTTTTTAACTAAATGCCATCACATTCCCACATTTAACATAAAGGCTTTGTGAATGAGACAGGTTGAATACCTACTAATTTTTGTGCATTCAATTACAGGAATTATGCTCAGAAATCCATACTATCAGAGTGGATTGCATTATTGGACAGAGACCTAACTTTATGGCAACCAGGCTGTAAGTATTTCTGATACTACATAGGTCTCTGTAAAATTCAGAAGGTAATTCACTCACAACTTTATAACAAGTTATATTAATGGCAGTATATCATCTTACATCGGCTTCAGTTCTTCCCTGTGGTTTAATTGCTAATAAATTATGAGAGTATTATTATTAATAATAATATATATTATATATATATTATATATGATATATCATGTCATATACACAATATTATATATTATTATATATCATTAATAATAGCATATATATTATTAACAATAATACTAATATTAATAATATTATATTATTACAATATATGTATAGTATAGATTTATAATATATTATTATAATATATTTATTAAATATATATTTAATGTTATATAATATTAATAATATTATTTTTAGGGAAAAGTAAGCTAGATATCACAATTATAAAAAGTAAAGTATTTATGAAAGTATATTGTTCTTTAAAACTCGATTTTCTTCAGAAATATCTATCTCTTTTTTCTCGGTCTTTATTGGCATTGCCTGAAAATGTTCCTGAGGTTTCTGTAGCTTCTGCATCATAAGGCTGAAGCTGATCATGATTCAAATAAGTATACTTCCTTTCTTTCTATTTTTAAAGCCAAATTAAAGATTAGTTTCCACTTACTAAATGCAGTGACATCCATGGATACATTCCCTTTTAAGTCAAGTAGAGAATCAAAGAAGAAATGGTATCCAAACTCAACGTGTTTGCGAAAACATTTGCTATTTCGGGAGAGCTTTCCTTTGAGTAAAATAGTTCAAACTATTAAAAAAAAAAAAAGAAAAAAAAAAAAAAGATATTTTCATATTTAGGGTATTAATAGTTTTTGACTGTTTTAATTTGTATAGGTCCAGACAGATAGAGAATGTAAATTTAAAATGTCAGAGGAAGAAAAAACAAAACAAAAACAAAACAAAAACAAAAACAAAGCATTCATAGTAGTATAAATAAGAATGAAGAGTACTCAGTGAACTCCAGAAATGTTCTTTTTTAGGAGGTTATGCTAGCTTCCAACTTATTCCACATATCTCCAATGTGGCTTTAAGCACAATGAAAGAATTAGATGGTTTTAACTACCTTTCTCTTCTTTTAACCCCAAAGAGAAGTACAAGCCATGAAAGAACAGGAATCATTAAGACAATGGGATTTCATGGATCTCTTCCCCTAAACAGCATATGAAAGCATAGAAATGGCCCCTGTCCAAGTCCAAGTTGTTTTACTTTTTTTTTTTTTTTTTTTTTTTAACAGCAATAATTGTATGTTCCAACAGGCAGGCAAGTAAAGTATATACTTAATGAGTCTAATTAGTGGAGAATAAATACTGAACTGAGGAGGGACCTGCTCTGAAGCAGATGTTCTTCATTCCAATGACCTTTGAAAGAGTATCCACTTAGACCCAGCATGGAATTTCTATTTTCCTCACAATGTAGAGAAATCATGTGTAGTTTTTTTTTTTTTTTTTTTTTTTTTAACAATTATTAGGATGCTTCCCTGTGTTATATATGGAGTGGTAATTCGTGTCGAGAAAATGGTTGATATTAATAAAGAAGGGGGAGATTTGGGAATGTGGCCATGGGGGTTGGAAAGCCCCATGGTTGAGATAGCATTAGACTCTTAACGATGTGGCCATCAGGAATGTAAAAGAGCTTAGAGGGAACAAAGAAAGGTGATTCAGGAGACTCCATGCAGTCTCGGGTTGCTTGTGCTCCAGCCTTTAAGGCATGGAAGTTTCTGGGTGTTTGCTGTTGCCAGACAAAGTTGTTTGACCAATGAAAAGTTGGTTTTGAAAAGGACTGCTGTGGGGAGAAGGGTAGAAGAGGGGAGGCTGCCCTCAAAATAAAAAAAAAAGGCAGCACGATATAATGAAGTTATGTCATCAATAAAGAAGTAGAAAGAAGGAATGAAAAGGAACAGGCTAGCAGAACAGGGACCAGGACGGGAACAGGGACATTGATCGCCTCATGAAGATAGCTTCAGCCAAAGTCAGCAAACCGCTCGGAGAAGCTTGCACAGAAAGTCGCTGGAAATGGGAGCACCGGTGCTCGGAAGAAGCTCAAGCTGAGAGAAGCGGCCCCGCGCACACAGCTGCCCCTCGCTGGTAAGCAGCTGCACATTGTGGGGAATCATACATGTACGTCCTTAGGAACAAAGACTGTCCTGGTCACCTTGCAACTTATTCTCCTTATTGACAATCGGACAGTTTAGGAGCCCGAAATATGGGACCAAACTGAGGTCAAGGTGTGGGACTCTGCTACTAAAAACGACAAGGTTGCGGTGGGACTGCTCAGCACCTGGCGAGCAATCTCTGAGGCCTTACAGAGCCCTGTGGGACCACAGTCAGAAATGTGTGGTTTGCCAGACAGTGAGGGAGCTGCGGGCTCCTTTACTGATCCTTCTGCTACGCCATGGGCCCCTCTGCTGCTACAGCCATCCAAGGCTTTTGCTGTTACACCCCCTGCTGACCTGGACGTGCCTTTTGACCCAGGCCTTTGACCTATTGGCCTTGAGAAGGAGATGGATATGCTTTTCTTCGATCTGGGAAGAACGACGGGATACAGAAGGCCCAAAGACCGAGTTGCTTGACAACTTAAAGCCAGACATATTGTTCAAAAGGAATGGAAAATGGAGACTTGCATGTAATCAAGAAAAGGAATGGAAGATGGAGACTGTTAAGGCATGGAACTTCAAGGATTCTTTGTTACCTTTCCTGGTTGTGCGTATGTATAGGCATCGTCGGGTTTAGTATGTAAAGCAATGTGCTGTATATTTAGAAAATTGATGTTTGTGTGTGCGTGTTGGTGGAGCGTAGGCTCCCCGCACACCCAGCGCTGTTTACTTGCCTTTTATACCTTTTATAGCTTTTATACCTTTTAGAAATATTTGTTTTATAAACATTACAAAATTCAGATTGAGGTGAGACCTCATTTATAAAACTTTAGAGACTTGGGAGTTGGCCTCAGCGATCCTTGTGGGTCCCTTCCAGCTCAGGACGTTCTGTGATTCTATGACCCCAGGGGAGAAGTGGTGAAAGGTGACAACCAGACCAAGATACGGTAGGTTTGCCAGGATGGATTTCAGTGCCGAAGTTTCCTCCTCAAGTCTACTTCAGTCATGAGCTAGGGACGGCCCTCTGTGTGGTAACAGGCCCTGGTGCTGAGGTCACAGTGTATCCCTCCTACATCCCTCTGCCGTGTGTGCCAGCTGTGGCCCAGTTGCTTGTAGGGCCGGTAGGAGGAGGACCCAGAGAGAGCATTGTGTCTATCTGGGGACATCCTGCTGCGATGGAGAGGCTGAGAGCCCTTAGCGGTGAGGGGCAGCGGGAGGGAGGTTGGGGGCTGAAGCAGGACCCTTCCCAGCAGGCTGCTCGGGGCTGCGTCTCCTGCGGAGATTTCTCTCCCAGCTGGCCAAGATCCTCGTCCCTACCAGCTCCAGCCCCCTGCAGCCAGCAGCACCGATGCCACCTGCTCCGTTCTTTCCTTCCTTCCAGGTGTGGGCTGCTGGCCCAGACGGAGCCGTCGCCAGGGCAGAGGCAGGGTGCCAGGGCCTGTCCCTGAAGCGGCCCCGACCTCTGCCAGTGTTGCGACTTTGCTAGAGCGCCTGCAAGACGAGGAGGTGAGCTGGGGGCTCCCCACCATGATGCAGGGGGGGGAGCAGGGGGAGCCTGTGCCTGGCGGCACCTCTGCCCTCCTGGTTTTCTCATCCAGAAGCCCCGGCACAGGGCAGTGCCCAGCCTGGAGCTTCTCAAGGAGCAGTCATTTGCCCGGGCCCCATCCCAAGGTCCCCTGGCTGCCCAATCCCAGAGGCCAGGGGCTTTGTGTCCCTCTTGCAGCTTCCCAGCCCCAGCAGCACATCCCTAGGCTCTGCAGAGCGAGGGCGGGCAGCTGGCGGCGCGCTGGCAAGAGGAGCAAAGCAAGTGCAACTGATCCCTATGGTGCTCTGTCCCCAGGGCGACAGAGCGCAGACGTACTGCGAGCTGGAGAGCGTCTTGTGGGGTGATGACAGCTGCCTGCAGTGCGGTGTCGTCAACCGGCTGCTAGCAGAGGTGTCCTGGGACCTGACAGCTGCCCAGGTGAGATGGTGCTCTTGGAAGGCGAGGGGAGCAGCCTGCCAGGCATTGGAGGGCAATGCGGAGCACACAGACAGGTTTTGCTGGCCTTGGGGCCCCACAGAGGCTCTTGAGCCAACCTGAGCCTCTTTTTCAGGGCGTGACGGAAGACACGAAGGTGGCTGCCAGTGACGTCTTGGTGGCTCTGGCCCGCTCCCACTTCAGCTTCGTGCTAGCCGAGCTCCTGGCCCAGCTGAATGCCCCAGGGCAGATCTCCAAGGAGTTCGTGCTCATCACTGTGGGCAAACTCCTCAGCACCAACGGTACGGTCCAGCACCGCCATCCTCCCTCCCTCCCTCCCCTCCCGCTTTGGGCCAGGCTGGGAGAGCTGGGATAGAAAGGGATCCTTCCCCTCTCCACGCAAGCTGTGCTGAGCTGGGGGGCACCATGGCTGCAGCGCCTCCTCCCTCGCTGCCAGTGCCGGCTGGGGGCTCTGACCGTGGCCACTCTCCGTTCTCTTCGCAGCCCTGCAGTGCATCCCCTTCATGCGCGTGGTGCTGTTGGGGCTGCGCACCGTGGTGGGCCAGTTAGGGAGCGGCCGGATCCTGCGTGCTGCCTGCGGTGGTGAGTGGACCCTGGGGAGGGGCAGGGGCAGGGGCAGGGCAGCCCCTGGCACCTCGCTCTGCTCTCAGAGCGGGCATGGCGGGCCTGAGCCCACGCTGCTGCCATCCCAAAGCGTTGGGGGCGCCTGGAAAGGGTGGGTGAAGGTTTCTGTGGGCTGGAGGTGAAGGTGCCCGGGAACCCCTGGGTCCCCTTCCTGGACTTTCCTACCGGGTTCATGTGCCCTGATGGCCAAAAATTGGGGAAGGGAAGGGCAGGGGAAGGCTGCAGAGGAAAATGCTGGAGCCTGTGAGGAGAAGGTGTCATGTGGAGGACAGAAACGGTGTGGCGTTGTCCTTGAGACACTTTGAGCACACAACTTGCCCTCGAACCTAGATCTGCTCCTGAGCTGAATGAACTGTGCTTCCAGCAGGCTGGCGGGGGGTGCCGCTCCCTTCCCTGCTCCAGGCTCCTTTTTCTCTTCTCTTGCTGCAGCTCTGGAGCAGTGCGCCAAAGTGGTCAACGTTTACATCTGCACCTGGAAAGGATGCTCCTTGCCTGCTCCGGAGAAGGAGCAGCTCTACGAAAGCCTTTCCCAGGTGTTCTGCTCTGTGGCAAGCACCTTGCTGGACTGCCAGGAGGAAGAGGTGAGAAGTGCTGCTTTCCCAGCTGGGGACGGCAGCAGGGATGTCCCCTGTGCCTGTGCCTCTGTCTGTGCCCAGCGGGCTGGCTGCAGAAGGCCCCAGCCTGGCTCTGTGCCTGGGGCTGGGGGCTCCCTGCGGGGAAGCAGCTGAAGCCCAGGGCATTTGGGCAGGCAGGGCGGGGGGTGAGGGGTGGGGAAAACCTCTCTGCCCTCCAGAGCAAGCCCATCTCCTGCAGGGCAGAAGGGCGAGGGCGAGGGAGAGGAAGGGAAAAAGGGCAAGGGGAAGGCCTCTCTGTGGGCAGGGCAGACCTTCAGCCTTTGACGCTGGGTCTCCCCGCTTCCTCTCCAGGACAAGCAAGCTGTCATCGGGGCCATGACTCCCTTGATGCGTGTCCTCCTGCACAAGGAGGAGCACCGGGAGCATGTCTGGGAGCAGCTCCTCTGGCTCCTGCACCAGTACCGGACGGTCCAAGACGCCTCCAGGGTGACCAAGGTGAGGTGTGGCGCAGGGCCTGGCACGGCCGTGGGGTCTGTGCAAGTGGCACGAGGGCTCAGGGAGCTGTGGCATGCAGGGAGGAGCCAGGGAGCTCCCCTTAGAGAAACGTGCAACAGGGAGGTCCGTGGAGATGCGAGGCTCCCTCGGCTCTTCAGGCAAGGGAAGAGCAACCGTGATGGGGCCAGGAGGGAGCCAAGAGGCAGTGGGGCCCACCTCTGGGAGATGGGAGGCTTTGCCCCCACCTCCCTGGGGGCTGTTTGCACGGGGAGCTGTGTTGCTGTGCACAGTCGCTCCATTCGCAAGTGGCTTGACATGGCTTCGGCCCTTTCTTCCTCTCCTGTTCTCTTGCAGAACCTCCTTTCTTTCCTGGAGGCCCTGGAGCAAGCTCAGATCCCCGTCCCCAAGGGCAAGTGTCTTGCCATCAGCAGTGTCGTGTACAGCGAGGTAAGGGGAGCCTGCAGCCACACAGCCACAGCAATTCCCTCTTGGCTGAGTCTCGGGAGGACTCCAGAGCCCCGAGTCTTTGAATGCTGCTCAGCCGTGGCTCCTGGGTGGCTCCTGGGTGCTCCAGACCTGTGCGTGTGTCCCTGGGGATGCTGTGGGGTGGGCTGGGTTTTGACTGGGGGTCCTCTTGCCACCAGTGCCCAGGGAGATGAGAGCTGGCAGCGCCGTTTCTTTTCGGGCCCTCTCAATGCTGCTGGGACTTGCTCCACCATGTTCCCACCTTGTTCCCACAGCTCACTGCCGACACCACAGAGCACAGCCAGGAGCAGAAGGCAGAGCTGAGCCAGTGCATCCTGCTGCAAGGTAAGGAGAGGAGCTGTGGCGCTGCCCCGTGGTGTCCCGGCAGCTCTCTCCCAAAGCTGCTTGCTAATGCAGGATGGGATTTCTTCCCCACAGCTCGCATCTGCCCAGAGGAGACGATCCCGTTCCTGGAGTCCCAGCTGGGCCACGAGAGGGAGGCCGTGCGCGTGGCAGCCCTGGGTCTGCTCGGTGCTCTGGCACGCTGTGACGGTCAGTACTGCGGGGTCAGGGCTTGGAGGGCTCTCTTCCACCCTCTGGGCTGTGCCTCCACGCATGCCTCACTGGATCTCTTGCAGAGCCCGCGATGGCAGAGAAGCTGCCCCAGGTGGTGGGGGCTGTCAAGCATGTGTGCAGGGACCCCAGCATCCGGGTGAGCTGCTTTGGGAAGGGACTGTGCCGTCGGGGTCGGGGTCGGGGTCGGGGTCGGGGTCGGGGTGGGAGAGAAACCTTTTCCCTCAGGGCAGAGGCAGAGCCTGGCAAGGCTGGACTAGAAGGGCTCGGACCTAGCCAGCCATTTCCCTGCTCCTTCGTGTTTACCGGAGGGAGGGCTGACAGCCAGAGGTGATGCCGCTGCCAGCGTGGGCAGGTCCCCGTGGCCCTGTGCTAAGCACACTTGACCCCTGGCAGGTGAGGAGGGCAGTTCTGCACTTCATCAGGGAGCTGCTCAGTGCCAATGCCCAGAGCTGCTCAGCGTGGGACGTTGTGGGCTACATCTTCAGCGAGTTCAGCCGGAGCTCGAACAGAAGGGTAAGGACAGCGTGCAACATCTTCCCTGGGGAGATCTGCTGCCAGGAGGCTGGCATGGGAGCCTGCTGGGGCCACACCTGAGCCTTCTGGGGTAGGACCTGAGAGCAAGCGGGGCGGGGGGTTCCCAATGTTGTCTTGCAGGCTGCGGGACTCCTGTCTGCCCGGGAAGCCCAGGAAGAAGGAGCTCTCCAAGGGCTGTGCATGGACGTCCTGGGGTCCCTGGACATCTCTGTGAGAGGGATGGCCAAAGTAAGTCCTCCTCTGTCCTGCTGCTGCTGCTCCTCTCCTCTCCTCTCTTCAGGCCATTTGTTCCTTTGCACACCTGAAAGCTCGCCCCCAGCATGCTCGGAAGTGCTCAGGGAGATGCACACCATCCTCCCCATCTCTGAGCTGAGGCAGAAATGCTGACGGGCTGAATTGTCTCATTGCCTACAGCTCCTGTGGCCGAGGCTGCTGATCTATGTGATGCCAGCCAAGTACACGGGCATGCTGATCCCCCTCTCGCGCTGTCTCCGCGCCCTGGCTGAGAGCAATGAGCTGACAGCAGGGCACGAGCATCACGAACTGGATCCCGATGTCCTCAACGCCCTGTTGCAAGGTAGGAGTAGCAACTCCCCCATGGAGCTCTGCTGATCTCTTTGTCTGTGCCCTGCATGGACGGCAGCGTGGCAGGGCACGGTGTGGCTCGGCATCTCGCCCAGCATTTCTTTCTCCCCGCAGACATGACGCTGACTCCGCACAACTTGCTGGCTCGCCTGCTGGTGGTGGCGGGGTCTCCTTTTGCGGGCAGTGAACTCCAAGCTGCTGCCTTGCTGGTGATGCAGAGCCTCCACAGCAGGATCCACGCAGCTGTGGGGGCCACGTGGAACACCGAGATTCCCCTGCTGCTGCAGTACCTCCAAGGTAAAGTGCTGCTGGGGAGGGGGAGAGGGAGGAAGGGCATGGCAAGTCAGCTTCCCAGCATGGCTAAGGGGAATCCCCGCCTGGTGCCCAGAGCTTGTTCTGCTGCCGTTTCGTTTCCCTGCCCGGGAGCCAGCACTGAAGCTGGGGTCCCACAGCGATCCATTCGTCCCGGCGCATGGATGGGGCCCTTCCCGTCCCCTTGGACAGCGTGCTGGTCCTGGTGGCACCTCCATGGCCCTGCTGGGGCGGTGCTTGTGGGGAGGGACGGATGGCCGCCTCTGGAGCGGGTGCAGCCACCAGCTTCCCTGGGCCAGGCCAGCTTGGCAGCAGCTCTTCGTCTGTGGCTTGGTCCCAAGCAAGGTTTTTTGTCTTCTTCCTACTTTCTAGGAGGAAAGGGGAACATCCCAGACGCTGCCGAGTGGGAGCGCCGTCTGCTTCAGGTACTGCAGCCCTGGGAGGCATAGCATAGAGAGGTGGCAGGGGTGTTTCCCAGGCACCCCACTCCTCCTCCTCCTCCTGCATCTCTCTCTCTCCCTTCTCCCACGGGCCACAGCTCTCGTGGAAGGCCACTCTGGAGTGGCCGCGTACCTTGGCACTGCCTCTTCCTGCTTGTCAAAGGCCAAGAAGCATTCGCTTCCTCTCCTGTTCTCTCCTGCAGTTCCTGAGGGCATCCCTGGAAACCATCGGGGACGACGCCTGGATCAAGCGCCTGAGCTGTGTGCTGAGCCAGCGGCTGGACAGCTCTCCCAGCAGCTCTGGGGAGAAGGTCGGTTCCCTGCCCGGCTCTCCCCTGGCAGCGCAGCCACGGGGCCCCCGCCCACGTGCAGGGCTGGGGCTGGGGTTGCAGGCGGTGCTCTGCCCACGAGGGCTGTCTGCGCTGCTTCCCTGGCCCTTGCCCCCCGCGGCCTTTCCCTCCTCTCGTGCTGAGCGGGGCTGGCGAAAGCCCATCCCTGCGTCCGGGCTCGGCTGCTCCCCGTGCGCTGGCCCCGTTGCAGCACGCCAGGCTGTTGCTGCATCTCGGGCTCGGCTTGTTCCCTTGCAGGCTTTCCTATACAAGGCTCTTGGGACGACGCTGGCAGCTTGTCAGGAACTCCCACACGTCCAAGAGAACCTGCTGCAGCATCTGACGAGAGCACAACCTGAGGAGCCATCTGAGGCCCAGGTGAGCTTCCCTGCTCTGTCCCCGGGCCCTGCTCCAGGCCTTTTCCAGCTCCTCATCGCTGCCCACCACTGTGGCTGGCCATGACTGAACGGCTGGGCCCGTGCCGACTGTCCCTCGGTCTCTTGTTGCAGGGAATCATTTCTCTCGTCTGCCAAGCCGCCGACAGCCACTTCGGCCTGGTCTTGGAGACTTTAACAACATTTGCTGCCACCTCGTGCAGTGGCCGGGGCTTGAGGGTTTCCAGACGCAGGAAGGTGAGGTGTTTGGGGTTTCCCTCCCTGGCTGTCTTCCACCTGCTTTTCATCGTGGGCTGTGGGGGGCCATGGGGCGGACGTCTCACAGCATCTCTTGCAACGCAGACGACCCAGGCCAGCAGGAGAGCTGAGGCCACTTGCAGGGCTGTCATGCTCGCCCACAGCAGCATGGCACTGCGTGCCTCCAAGGAACAACTGCTCGCCCACGTGGAGGCAGACATCGCGGGCAACATCCTGCTGCTCTCCATCTCCAGCAGCCAGGTGAGAGCTCGGGGCGTGTAGGGGCAGGGCTGCTGGGTGCAGTCCCAGCTCCAAGCCCTCCGTGCTAGGGCATCCTGAGAGGGGCCGTCTCTTTCCAAAGGTCCCCCGAGGAATGGTTTGTCCCAGCAGGAAGATCCAAGCCCTTCCCCTAGATTTCCCCCGCGTGCACATGTTCCTCTTGCAGTCTGTGGCCCTTCCTCCAGTTCAAAGGGTTTTCTTCTCTCTTGGGCCCCAGAACTTGCAGACCAATCTTGCCGTGGCACAGAGCATCCTTGAGGTCGGCTGTGCCGTTCAAGCTGTGGGGAACTTGGGCAGCTTCCATCCTGTCCTGAAGCACAAGCTGCTGCTGATCCTGCAGGTGAGTGCCCAGAGCCAGGGCTGTCTTGCAGGGGAGTTTGGGGCCGTGCCAGGAGGCAGGAAGGTCTCCCTCAGCCGCGTGGGAGCTCCTGAGCTCCTGGAGCCGTGTCCCCAGCTGGTGGGGGGGCCCTTGAGTGCTGGCAGGCAGTGGCCATGGCTGGGCAGCCGCTGGGGAGCTGCTCCATCCTGCAGCGCCCCTGTGGGAGCTGCGGGAGCGCTGCAGCCAGTGTCTGGCAGGAGTGCCCGTCCCCGGGCAGGGTGCGAGAGCTCTCCTGTGCCCAATGCCCACTTGGCAACTTTCTCTTGCAGAACTTGGTGAAGACGACTCTCTGGGACTTCCCGGCAGCGTCCCTGCACCTGAAGGTGATTCTGGCCCTGGAGCAGTGGAGGTAAGAGCGAGGAGCTGCGGGGGCTGTGAGGCGGGATGATGTTCCTCCTGTCGGGGAGCTCCCAAAGAGCAGCACTCCCTGCCATAGCCTAGGCTGGCTGGATTTGGGGCTGTCAATGAGGACAAGCCCAGATGCCATGTGACCCCCTCTGCAGAGCGCTAGGAACTCCTCTTATATTTTTTTTCCCTCGTCTTCTTTTTTCCCCTTGCCAGCAAGCTGGAGATCTCGTTCAGCAGCGAGGAAATTTTCAGCCTGCTGTCTGACTGCTGCCAGGCCATCCTGCCACTTCCCTCAGCGGCTGAGCAGATTGGGAAGATCAGGAACGCAGAGCAGGCAGTGCTGCAGCTCCAGGTAACTTGCTGTCCCTTCCCAGCACAAGCTGTGTGCTGGCAGCAGCCGTGATCCTGCATCTCCGTCCCTCTCCTCCGCTTTCAGTCCCTGCACATGGCCACGAAGGCTCTGGGCCGGCTCATGGCAGTCCTGCTGAAGACAAAGCCAAGCCCTGTCGACTTTGTAGACATCGCCGGGGTGAGTATCCATGGGGTGCTGGAGGCCAAGAAGTGGGCCCTGCAGGGGGGAAAGCCAAGAGGCAGCCCCTGGCTGGCTGCAGCAAGGAGCTGGCTGCAGGGAAAAGCTCCTGGGTGGGAGCAGGTGCGTCTGAAGAGAGTGGGGCAGTGCCGCAGGGCAGGCCCTCAGGGCAAGTGCCAGGAAGGGAGGGGAGGGAAATGGAGAGGGATGGCGGGAAGGGAAAGATGCCCCTTGGCAGACAGAGCTGCTCTGCCCCAGGTCCTGTGGTTCTGGCTCTCCTCGGACAAGCCGTGGGTGTGCAAGAGGGCCCTGCAGGTCTGCGCCCAGCTGCTGGAGGACTGCAGAGATGGAGTGGCTTTTCAGGTGAGGAAGGATGCCCAGTGTGTGCCCCCAGCTGCAAGGGGGCCTGGCAGGGCAGCTCTGCCCAGCTGTGCACGGGCTGTGGGGTCCCCCAGCGCCCAGCCCCCCTCTGCCCAGTCCTGGCCTGAGCAGGGCGCGGCTGGGAGAAGCAAGGGAGTGCTGGGGCCAGTTCCAGCCCTTGTTCTTCCTCTCGCCCCTGCAGACAAGAGGTGCCTACCTGCCGTTTGGCGCCTTGGCGGGATTGCTGGGGCCTCTGACCTGTGAGCCCATGAGCAGCTCCCGCCAGCTGGCCGCTGCCTGCCTCAGCTCCCTTCTCCACATCCAAGGTGAGTGTGAGTAGAGCAGGCGCCTGCCGGCCCTCTGCCCCGCCTGGCCCTAGCGGGATCCCCCGCGGGGGCTGGGCCCTGCCGCCAGGAGGGAAAGGAGAGGCACGGTGCTCGGCTGCTGTCCTGTCCCCAGCCTGTTCGTCCTCCACCTCCCCAGCCAGCTGGGGAGGGATCCTGGCAGAGGGCCACCCAGTGCCACCTGCCACCAGCGTTTCCTGCAGCCGGGGGCACTCAGAACCTGGCAAGGGCCATCCCGCTGCAGCGAGTTCAAGACTGACTCCCCTGGCCTTCAGCAAAGGCTGGGAAGGGAAGTTCAGTTGCCCTAAGTGGGACTTCCCTTTTCTCTCCGTGCTCGTTCCAGCCAAGGCCACGAACAGGCTGTTGGAGACAGACGACCCTGCGAGCTTGTGTGAGGGGCTGAGTGCTCGCAGCGACGCCTCTCAGCAGCTCCGGACCTCCATCCAAATCGCAGAGGTAAGGAGTGCCCTCAAGCTTGCCTTATGTTCTGAAGAGCTGGAGCGGAGCCGTGACGGGATCTCGATCTCTCCTGGTTCTTGCATCTTTCCAGGTCGTTTGCAAAAACGTCCCCAAAAAACAGGTTGCAGACTTCATGAATACCATCCAGGAGCCCTTCCGGCGTGCCAGAGGAAGCCGCGTGTGTGCTGCAGGCCACTGGATGATCACCTTTCTGGAAACCTGGGGAAAGGACATTGGTCCAGACGTAAGAGACCTTTTTCCATGCCTTGGACTTTCTCGCTTTGGCTGTCGCACCACACATCTTGCCGGTTGTGTGCTAAAGAAGCTCTCGGGGCAGAGTCAGGGCTCGGGCAGGGTGCTAGGGGTGAAATTTCGCCTTCGAGCGTGAAAGAGTGGCAAGGGAGCAGGCGTGGCTCATGGGCTGAACGTCCATGTTCCCGTGCCAAGACGTTCTTTCTCCCCTGCTTCTTTCAGGTGCGAGGAATCCTCTCCACCCTGCACAGCCGCACAGAGTCCATGCTGGAGCCCTCGTGCATGTACTTCGTGCACCATGCGGTGCTGATCCTGGCCCGCCATCACGAGAGGCTCACGATGAACGTCATCCTCAAGAAGTTTGTGCCTCTGGACAGGTACATGCGCTCCTCCCTTTCCTGCTGGGCTCAGAGAGCCGTAGCTTGCCTCCCCTCCCCTAGGGCGATCCAAGGGAAGCAGCAGCTCCTTGTCCTCCACCCAAATGTAGGAGGTGTGCTTGTAGCACTGGGAACAGAGCAGACGGGCTCATGGTTGCACATCTCTTGGCAGAAACACACTGGAGCTGTGGAGGACTCTGGGGAGAGACAGCATTGGCCTCAGTGTGCTGAAGCGCTTAGCGAGGAAGCTGAGGAGAGTGGGAGACGACAGCTGCCAGCCCAGCTCGTCCAGTGGCAGGCTGCACGCCCACCAGCCTTCTGCGGAGTCCTTGACTGTACGTTCAGAGGCTTTGTGCCTGCTCCCCCACTCCCAGTCCGAGGGCGAGGCGTTGGGTGCCCTTTGCAAGCGTCTCTGGACACTGCCAGGACACTGCTGCAGTGTCTCAGCGGTAGCAGTTCGGGACGGCCGGCACAGCCGCTGCGCCCAGGCTGCAAGGCTGTCCCGGAGACGGGGCGTGCAGGCAGTAGAAGTGCCCCAGGCAGCCAGCGGGCCGGGGCTGGCAAAGCTCTTGTTTAACGGGTGCTTGTCGGGTGCTCTCATTTCCCTGCAGGTCACCCGTGCCATCTCCGAAATGGTGTCCGTGCAGTCCAAGGAGGGGGTCCAGAGCTTGCTTCCCTCCCTCCTCCCTGGGCTCCTGCTGCAGCTCAGCAAGGCACTGGGGAAAGAGATTCTGTTTGCGCCCCTCAGCCCCTGGAGAGGGCACGCTGAGGATCAGCGGCAAGAGGGCAACGTGTGCAGGTCAGGAGCAGGAGGGGCAGGGCAAGGGGGGCTTGAATGGCCTAGCCAAGCATGCTTGTGTGTTCCCTGTCCTGCTTTGTGGCCCAGCTCTGGCCACGGGCAGCTGTGCTTTCTTGCCGTGGAGGCTCTGCCAGTGTAATTCCCGGCCTGTCAGGGTGCACCAAGCATTGCACTCAGGCGGTGCTGCCTCCCTGGGGAGCTTTGAGTGCTCAGATCAGTCCCCCCACAACACAACACAACACAACACAACACAACAGGGCACCTTGCCGCAGGGCGCTCTCTCCTCCCTGCCATCGACTGATCCTGGGGGCCCTGGCTTTTGTCCTTCTGTAAGCGGCTTGGGGCATTGCCAGGGCTAAAAAAGACAGTTGCTTTTCTGGCCAGCTTTTGCCACAGACTTGGTGGCTACAGAGCGTTGCCTCTGCGCTTCTTTGCCTCTCCCTCCCTCGCTGGAGCTTGGGATGAGCGAAGAAGCGGCTCGGCTCGTAAAGCTGCTGAGCATTCTTGCTCTGCTAAGTCCCTGTAAGTTCTGTAAGTTCCCTGCGGAACACTGCTCTGATCTGAGACTTCTCTGGCTCTTGCTCTTTCCCAGGCCTTTCTGTGAAACTCTCCTGTCAGTGCTGAGCAAATGCGCTGAGAAGAGCTGGCTGACGCCGTTCTGGAGGCAGAAAATGTCGGCGCTGCTGGAGAGCCCCCGCACTTATGCCGAGGGCATGTGCCTCCTGACGAGGTGAGAGCCCCAGGGCAGCATCTCGCCTTCCTCTCGGTGGCTGCGCCCAGGGGAACGGCTGCCGGGGCCCGTTCCTGCGTGCTCGGGGAGCTCTGTGCAGGGCAGAGCAGCGCCTGTGCTGGAGGAGGGGAAGTCCGCGGTGGCAGCCTGCAGCCTTCCCACTTGACCGGGCGTTGCCCCTTGTGCTCTTTGTGCAGTGTCCTGCTCCGTGCCCAGCTCATCTCCCAGGAGCTGATTGAGATCTTCTCCCAGTGGCTGCGCCACCCATCAGCAAACCTGCTGCTGACGGCCATGGCTTTCTTTGCTGAGGTGAGGCAGTAGGAGGGCAGGGGGGCTCCCCAGGGCTTTTCTGAAAGAGATTGCTGCTTGGGCTGCCTCTTGCTGTGGGGAGAGATGAGAAGCAAGCGTCCCCATCGAGACTCCTTTGTGCGAAGCCTGCTTGTGTGCTGTGCCTGGGCTGAGGTTGTGTCCTGACTCTCGTGGCTGTGTTGCTCTGTTGCAGCTGATGAAGGAGCCGCCTCTTGAGAAGAGGAACGTCCTGAAGACTCTGCGTGTCTTGGCTGAGAAAGCACAGCACCGAAGCAGCACCATAAGGCAGCTGGCAGCGAGAGCTCTGGGCAACGCAGCCGGCAGCATGCCCGTGGAGGTGAGACGGATTTCCCTGCGCTCTGACTGCAGGGATATTCCCCTCCCTAGCAAGACCCCGGGGGAGAGCTGCTTCAAGGGTCTGGACAGAGCGGCAAAGGCAAAAGCAGGGCTCCTTTCTCTCATTCCGCGCTCCTTTCCCTGATGCCAGCAGGGCTGCCGAGGGCAAATTGGGTGCCAAATGTCAGAGGAACAGTGCTTTGGAGCAGAGCTGTCAGCCACGGAAAGAAAGAGCAGCCCTTGGAGGCAGGGAGAGCCCTAAGTCTGTGCACGTCTTTGCCTTTGCAGGTGCGGAAGCACGGGAGACAAGTTGTCCAGGTGCTGCAACAGAGCCTGGCGGACACTGCCTGTCCCGAGGTGGTTGCAGAAAGCATGCTGGCGCTAGCTGAGCTCGTGAGGGTGCTGCAGGCGGTGAACTTGGGATCGGCCTTTGAAGACATCGCCAGGTCCACCAAGATGTTCTTCGAGTCTGTGAGTGAAGCCAGCTCTTGCTGCCGCTGCTCTGAGAAGCGTGGGGTGGGCAGGGGCCTGCACGCGCCGCCTGGATGGCCTCTGCTGGCTGAGTGCCTGCTTCGGCCTCGTTACCCAGCTGACAAACGGCTTTCTGCTTGCAGGAAGAAGAGTACCTTCGCTACTCGGCCTTGCGCCTCTATTCAGTCCTGGCCTCCTCAGCCTCGAGCAAGTGGTCGTTCTTTGCCGGAGAAGTGGCGGAAACATGGGTCAGCCTTTTCCTGCACCTCCGGGATCCCGACTTTGCAGTTGCCAGCGTAAGTGCCCTTGGAGCTTGCTCCCAAAGCCCCAGAAAGCTGCGTGGCCACGGCCGAGGCATGGCTGGCTGAGCTCCCTGGGCAGGTCCCACACACGCTGCTGGAGGAGGAATGACGGCACAACTCTCTTCTTCAGATGTGCAAGATCACCTTCAGGCTCTGTGTTCCATTTATGGGGCTGAGGCGGCCACGGGAGATCATCTCTCTCTGCAAGAGGCTGGGTGCACAAGAGCTGCAGGATGCGCTCTGCACTCACCTGGTAAGTAAGCTGTGCTCCAGCGAGACGTCAGGGCCCTGCCCTGGCTCCCTCAGGGGAGTGCGCGGTGCTGCATGTGGGGCTGGCCGGGACTGGGCCATGGCCATCCCTCCTGGCCACCCACTGCCTCTCCCCTTCCCCCTGTGGCCCACCCAGCCAGCTGGCTGAGGGGCAACAGAAGGCATCTTTTTGGACCCCCGTGAACTTGTGCCTTCCTGTCTTGCCCTAGGCCAGATACGCCCCGCCAGAGTTGGAGAGGCTCCATACCGTAGCCAGGAGAGGCTGCCTAGAGAACGGGCAGAGGCTGCACCCATCGACCTTCGAAATCCCTGGTGAGAGCCCGCACTGGAACTTACCGCTCCCTTTCCTGACCAGAGAGCTGTAGGGGCCTCTGCTTTCTCTTTCCTCCGGGCCCTGCCTTTGCAGAACAGGGCAGACACCATGCTGTGTCCCATGGCTGAAGATGGGGTAGACAGGGACGCAGGGCTTTTCCTTGCAACCTGCCTCCGAGTTCCTTCAAAAGCTTGAGCAACCATCAAGGAGTGATCTGGAGAATCTGGAGAGCAGCTCCAGGGTGTCAGGGGGCACAGCTGCCTGGGCTGGCTGCTCACAGCTCTGTCTGTCTTGTTGCAGCTTTCCAGGGCCGGAGCAGCACTGAGGACACCGGAGTGAGGAGAAGGCAGACAAGGCCCTCTGTGTCTGTGGTACCCTGTGGGCAATAAAACTCTGTACATGTACGTGGTCTCACCGCTCGCTGTGTCCTTGGGGAAATCCAACTCAACGTGGCCTCCCCTCTGTGGACAAAGGGTCTTTTTCGTAGGGCCAGGGGGGCACGTTGGGGCCTGTGGGGAAAAGCCTGGCAGGATGCACAAATGGGTTCTGCAGGAGCTGGTGGACCTAACCGTGAGGCCTCCCAGGGTTATCCAGCAAACGTCACCGCGATCAGGAGAGGCTGCTGGCAAACGGGAGAAAGCACACGTCGCCCCTCCAAATTTGTTTCTCTAAAACTTCCCTTAAAAAGAAACTGCTTGCCACTCCTATTCCCAACGTGTCCATTTCGTGAGGAGCGCAGAGAACGTATACTACTGTAACCTGGATCTTAACTTTTTCCCCCAGGTTTCACTAAAGCACCCTTTGCACCCTTTGCACCTTCCAGGAACTCATCTTGGGCATCTTTGGAAAACTGCTCTCCAAAGCAGTTCTCAACATGCGCTTCTGGGATGGTTTTACTCGGGTGGGCAGCTGAGCTCCACCACAACCGCTCTCTCACTCCCCCTCCTCCAAGAGGAACAGGGAGAAAAGAGGATGCAAAGGGCTTGAGGGTTGAGATAAGGACGTGGAGATTGCTCAACAATGATCGTGACAGGCCAAACAGAGTAGGGAGACAGTAACATTCATTGCCTATTCCTAACAAGCTAGAGAAGCAAGAAACAAAGGAAAGAAACCCAAAATGCCATCCACCCTCTTCCACCTCCTCCTCCCAAGCAGCGCAGGGGAATGGGGGCTGTGGTCAGTCTATGGCACTTCACTGCTCCTTCTTGGTCACTCTTGTCCTCTGTGCTGTGGAGTCGCTCCCATGGGATGCCATCCTTCCCAAACTGATCCTGCGGGGGCTTCCCACAGGCAGCAGCTCTTCCAGAACTGCTCCAGGTATGGGTCTGTACCACAGGGTCCATCCCTCAGGAGCAAACTGCTCTAACCTGGGTCTCCCACGGGCAGCAGCTCCTGCCAGACCCCTTGCTCCTTCCTGCATGGGCTCCTCTCCACGGTCTACAGGTCTAGCCCGGGATCTGCTCCGGCAGGGGTCTTCCACAGGCCACAGCCTCTGTCGGTGCAGGGCCACCTGCTCCACTGGGGAATCCTCCACGGGCTGCGGCGTGGAACCCTGCTCCACCGTGGTACTCCACGGGCTGCAGGGGGGCAGCCTGCTTCACCATGGTCCTCACCACAAACTGCATCTGGGACATATGTGCGTTTCTCAACACTGTTTTTCATCAAACAGCATCAAGCAGACCCAGAGGTTTTTCAAACGCATGAGGGGCAGGCGTTGAGCTCTGCTCTCTGGGGACAGCGACAGGACCTGAGGGAACAGCATGGAGCTGAGCACTGGAACAGGCTGCCCAGGGAGCTTGTAGAGTCTCTTCCTTTGGAGATATTCCAAAGCTGCCTGGATGCAATCTAATCCTCTGTGACATGCTCTAGGTGACCCAGCTTGAGCAGGGGCATTGGACTAGAGGATCTCTGGAGGTCCTTTCCAGCCTCAGCTGTTCTGTGATTCTGGGATTCTGGGACAGGGGTGGCTCAGGCTGGCTGTGAGGAAAAGGTGCTGCACCGAGAGGGTGGTCGGGCTCTGGAAAAGGCTCCCCAGGGCAGTGCTCACAGCACCAAACCTGTTGGAGTTCAAGAAGTGTTTGGACAACGCTCTTGGACACAGGCTCTGATTTTTTGGGTGGTCCTTTTGTTATATATGGAGTGGTAATTCGTGTTGAGAAAATGGTTGATATTAATAAAGAAGGGGGAGATCTGGGAATGTGGCCATGGGGGTCAGAAAGCCCCATGGTTGATGATAACATCAGACTCTTAACGATGTGGCCATCAGGAATGTAAAAGAGTTTAGAGGGAACAAAGAAGGGTGATTCAGGAGACTCCATGCAGTCTTGGGTTCCTTCTTCTCCAGCCATTAAGGCATGGAAGTTTCTGGGTGTTTGCTGTTGCTGTTATATGCAAAGTTGTTTCTTGTTCCCCGGCTGGTTCTCTTGTTCTCCAGCCATTAAGGCATAGATGTTTTTGAGTGTTTGCTGTTGTTGTTATATTCAAAGTTGTCTGACCAATGAAAAGTTGTTTGGAAAAGAACTGCTGTGGAGAGAAGGGTATAAGAGGGGAGCCTGCCCTCAAGATAAAAAAAGAGGCAGCATGATGAAGTTACATCAATAAAGAAGCAGGAAAAAGAAGTGAAGAGGAACAGGCTGGGAGAATGGAGACCAGGACGGGAACAGGCACTTTGATTGCCTCATGAAGATAGGTTCGGACAAACTCAGCAAACCGCTCAGAGAAGCTCGTCGCTGGAAATAGGTGACACTAGAGCTGGAGAGAAGCTTGACCTGAGAGAAGCGGACCTGCACACACAACTGCCTCTCCCTGGTAAGCAGTTGTGCATTGTGGGGAATCATACGTCCTTAGGAACAAAGACTGTCCTGGTAACCTTACAGTTTATTCTCCTTATTAACAATCAGAGAGTTTATGAGCCTGAAATATGGGACCAAACTGAGGTCAAGGTGTGGGAGTCTGAAACTAGAAACAACAAGGTTGCAGTGGGATTGCTTGGCACCTGGCGAGCAGTCTCTGAGGCCTTACAGAGCCGTGTGGGGCCACAGTTAGAAATGTTGCCTCACTGTTTGCCAGACAGTGAGGGAGCTGTGGGCTCCTTTATTGATCCTTCTGCTACGCCATGGGCCCCGCTGCTGCTACAGCCATCGCAGGTCTTTGCTGCTACACCCCTGGTGACCTGGACGTGCCTTTTGACCCAGGCCTATCGGCCTTGAAAAGGAGATGGATATGCTTTTCTTCAATCTAGGAAGAACGACGGGATACATAAGGCCTGAAGACTGAGTTGCTTGACAACTTAAAGCAAGACATATTGTTCAAAAGGAATGGAAAATGGAGACTGTTAAGTTATGGAACTTAAAGGATTGTTTGTTACCTATCCTGATTGTATGTATGTATAAGCATACTCGGGTTATTATGTAAAGCAATGTTCTGAATACATGTATTTAGAATGTTTGATGTTTGTGTGTGCGTGTTGGTGGAGCGTAGACTCCCTGCACACCCAGCGCTGTTTACTTGCCTTTTATACCTTTTAGAAATATTTGTTTTATAAATATTACAAAATTCAGATTGAATTGAGACCTCATTTATAACACCTGGAAAGGAGTTCTTTCTTTGGGTATTCAGGATTTTAGCTACACTGACAAAGGCAGTTTCAAGCTTTTTCTCATGAACATGCTCACCGATTGTTCAGTCAGTAAACTCTGGGCTTATTTCAAAATCACCTTACTGAAGTTCAACTGTTCTCTAGGGGGAGTAGTAACTCATTGCAGGACACTAAAACTGTCTGGCTAGACTGGGCAGACGTGTGAATCAAACTAAGTGTTTTGTAATCCAGTCATTTGTGGAAATCCAGAGTTTAGGGACCTTCATGCCTGAGCTACATCTCATCTATGAGAGTGACAAGGACAGAGAGTTCAGAAAAATCCAGTGTAGACTTAGGATAACAAAACTAGATGTTCGCATAACTAAAGGTTGTGAAATACAAAAGAAAAACATCACTTGCTGTATCAAAGGTCATAATTTCCACAGATGATAAAATCATGTTAAAAAATAAAATAAAATAAAAATAAAATCCTTTTTTTTCTGAAAGGTAAAAAGAAAAGAGTAAGTATACTTTTTTTTTTTTTTTTTTTATTGTGGGGGAGTGAAAGGGGTGAGGAAGTAGAGAGGGTATAGGGGGAGATAAAATCCTTCCAGTTTACTTTTCCTATTTTTCATTTGTGTTCCTCTCCACAATTTTAAATCAACACCATCATTCTTACAAGAAGAAAAATATGTTGTCTAAATAAGATGATAAGGCTCTCATAATTCACTTGTAGCCTTTTCTCTGAGATTTATTGGGTTTTCTATTACATGCTGAGATAAAAACCACATTCCACTTCTTGCTCTTTGCATGATACACTACAAGATGTATGCTGATAATAGTGTGGATCCTATATTTTGACAGAGGACCAAGAAAATAATGACAAATGTTTTCATGTGACTTCTATAAACTGCTTGACCATTTTCTTCTGCCATTTTGCTATGTGCAATTTTCAGTGGTCATTCCCATGTTACTTATGTTTATTTTAGACATTTCTGGCCTAGAAATTTGTTGGTTTAAGTAAATTTATTTATTTATTTATTTTCTGGAACTCATCTCTCCTGTACTCTGCTTCTTGAGAAATGTTCCTCACCTACCTGGTCTTTTGGAAACAGCACATTTAGGAACTGGAAAGTTACTAATTTTCATAGTTTCTAGTTTCAGTTTGTTATATATGGAGTGATAATTCGTGTCGAGAAAGTAGTTGATATTAATAAAGAAGGGGGAGATGTGGGAGTTTGGCCATGGGGGTTGGAAAGCCCTGTGGTTGATGATAAGATTAGACTCTTAACATGAGGCCACCAGCAATGTAAAAGAGTTTAGAGGGAACAAAGAAGGGTGATTCAGGAGACTCCATGCAGTCTCGGGTTGCTTGTGCTCCAGCTGTTAAGGCATGGAAGTTTCTGGGTGTTTGCTGTTGCTGTTATATGCAAAGTTGTTTGACCAATGAAAAGTTGTTTTGAAAAGCCGTGGGGAGAAGGGTATAAGAGGGGAGCCTGTCCTCAAGATAAAAAAAAAAAAAAAAAGGCAACACAATGAAGTTATGTCATCAATAAAGAAGTAGAAAGAAGGAATGAAAAGGAACAGGCAAGCAGGACGGAGACCAGGACGGAAACAGGCACATTGATCACCTCATGAAGATAGCTTCAGCCAAACTGAGCAAACCGCTCAGAGAAGCTCATACTGAAAGTCACTGGAAATGGGAGCACCAGAGCTGGAGAGAAGCTCAAGCTGAGAGAAGTGGACCTGCGCACACAACTGCCTCTTGCTGGTAAGCAGCTGCACATTATGGGGAATCATACGTCCTTAGAAACAAAGACTGTCCTGGTAACCTTCTTATTCTCCTTATTAACAGACAGCTTATGATCCTGAAATATGGGACCAAATTGATGCCAAGGTGTGGGACTCTGCAATGAAAAACGTTGCAGTGGAGTTGTTTGGCACCTGACAAGCAATCTCTGAGGCCTTAAAGAGCCATGTGGGACCACAGTTAGAAACGTGTGGTTTGCCAGACAGTGAGGGAGCTGTGGGCTCCTTTACTGATCTGATTGCTACTCCATCAGCCCCTCTGCTGCTACAGCCATCGAAGGCTTTTGCTGTTAATGCCCCCTGCTGACCTGGACGTGCCTTTTGACCCAGGCCCTATTGGTCTTGAAAAGGAGATGGATATGCTTTTCTTTGGTTTGGGAAGAACGGGATACATAAGGCCCAAAGACCGAGTAGCTTGACAACTCAAAGCAAGACATATTGTTCAAAAGGAATGGAAAATGAAGACTTGTTTGTAATTAAGAAAAGGAATGGAAAAAAGGATTGTTTGTTACCTTTTCTGATTGTACATATGTATAGGTGTACTCGAGTTTAGTATGTAAAAGCCATGTTCTGTATATTTAGAATGTTTGATGTTCATGTGTGCGTGTTGGTGGAGCGTAGACTGCCCGCAGACCCAGCGCTGTTTACTTGTCTTTTATACCTTTTATAAATATTTCTTTTATAAATATTACTAAATTCAGATTGAGTTGAGACTTCATTTATAACAAGTTTATTTGTTTATAATGTTTTTGATTCCATGGACTTTGGCAGACTTAAAAGAAACATTGAAGGTCTTACTTAGGAAAATCAAAGAGTTTTAGTATTAGGTAAAAATGAGCTTAACACAAATTCCCAGATACAAATACTCTAAATAAATTCAGATATAATTTTGTCATAAGATGAGTTTTTCCCAGTTACAGCTCTAGGAATGTTCAGATTCAGAAGTATGGCATAGGGTTGGAGCACCTCTTCTATGAAGACAGGCTGAGGGAGTTGGGGTTGTTCATCCCAGAGAAGAGAAGGTTCTGGGGAGACCTTAAAGTAGCCTTCCAGTACCTAAAGGAGGCCTATAGGAAAGCTGGGTAAGGACTCTTTGTCAGGAGTGTAGTGAGAGGACAAGGAGTAGCGGTTTTAAACTAAAAAAAAAAAAAAAAATTAGATTTAGAATAGATCTTAGGAAGAACTTTCCTCAAAGAGTGTTGAGCCAGTGTAACTGGTTGCCCAGAGAAGCTGTGGATGCCCCACCCCTGGAAGTGTTCAAGACCAGGTTGGATGAGGCCATTGGCAACATGACCTAGAGGGTGGCAACCCTGCCTATGGCAAGGGGGTTGGAATTAAGTGATCTTTAAGGCCCTTTCCAACCCAGACCATTCCGTGATTCTATGATTCTATGATGCATTAACACAGAGACAGGTTTTTACCAGTTAGTACAGAGTATTAATGAATGATGTAATGTCTATATACATATTTGCTCTTTTTCCTACACTGTCTGCTTTAATCAGAAACAAACAGCATATGTTCAGATACACATATTGTAGTGTTTCCCTACAGATCTTATCAGTGCTTATCTCCCAGAGGAATGGGCCATAACAAGGCAAAGTATTTATATCTTTATCTTCCCATTAGTTGAAGCCACACACTAGTTAAGGTGAAGCCACACACATTTCATATGACCTCTGCTATGCTTCATGATATTTTTGTGACTTGTGAAATTCTTATATGAAAGGATTTAAGAAGGACAGGTAGATAAATTAACCTAAATCAACAGTGATAATTTGTGTTTTATAGGGTCTATATTGCATCAGATTGTATTTGTTGAATCCAAAGCAAATAGTGCTCTCGTATATAAATATATACAGAAATACATGGAGGAAGGAAATACTTCCTTGTAACACTTTCTTGATATTTTATAAACTTGCAAATAGGTATCTTAATGAAAGTACTTTATTATTTTCAGTGGTATTGGCATGACTCCAGCTTTGCATTAAATTTGTCTACTTTGCATAATAGTCAGAAACAGAAAACCTCTCTTGAAAATCTGACTTTCTATTGATGCTGCTGGAATGGGAACTTCATGTGCTGAGCCCTGTTGGAATGCACTCATATATCTGGTTATTTTTAGACTTCTTTGAAATAATTGATGTTACATAACTAATAAATATAAATAATTCTTCAAAAATTATTTTCAGTATAAAATTTAATGTCTTTTATTTGACATTTATCTGACAATTTATTTAAATTAAAACAATCTAATAATCTAAACATATTTTCTTTACTATAATATTTCATTTTGTCTCCAGAGATAGAAGCAATTAAATCTGTGCAGTTGCAAATTAAAAACAAAAAACAAACAAACAAACAAACAAACAAACAAACGACAAACATTCTATGAACTAGCTACCAGCTAGTCCTTGGAGGAGACTAACATTTATTTGGAGTGGGAGAGCTTCCAAGAAGCCTTTGCTACAGCCTTCCATTTTTCTATTTTTTCTAGGTTCATTGTGTCTTGCCAGTTTCAAAAAGAGTCCTCCTAAGAATAGGTAAAAACAGACAACTCACCCTAGTCATTTGGAAGAATTCCATGGACTTAGTCAGATCAAGAGACATTCAATTTCGATACAGCTGAACCAGACTACATCACCATTATGGTGACTTCGTGAGACTTACAGTGATTACATCACCACTCCTGTTACCATCACAATGAAGTTCAGAAACCACTGGAAGGAAGCGTGCAAAAATGAAATAATGTAGAAAAGTATTCCGGTCAAATGTCTCTGACAGAATTCTTATTTTGTCCTTCTGTCAGCACCATTCTTCTCAAAGATTCCTGAATATAAGTATTAACACGCAAAATATTCTGATGCAATTTACATGAGATTCATAACATTTCTTCCTGCTCTGAGTCAAAATGAGGAGGAAATCCATTACAGATAATTTTCTTACAATTTTCTGGTAGAATCTTTGGGGTTTTTCAACACAGATCAGATTAGCACATCAGTATGCACAGTGACCTACAACTGCACAGTTTGCTGCTGATAGTTTTTAACAAGCTCTCTCTTGTTCCATAGTTTTGGTCAAAACAAAGGCATATAGGTTTTTCTCAATATAATCCAGTGAATAAACTCAAAATGGAAGCTGCAATGATCAATATTAAGAAAATAATGGGGCAGAACAATGTGAAACCAAAATCATCTATAATGAGAAACAAATGTTTCCAATAAAACAATTTTTTTAATATGCATCCTTAATTATAATTACTTTGTTTAGGATGAGAATTTGATCCAATAGCTTATAACCTTAATAAAAACTTCATGTTGCAAAGAATTCCCACCAGAAAGCAGTGAGTCTATGGTATCTGGAACACACTCAGAGGTCAGGTTTGGCTCGCAACAGAAAGTATTTGACTCCCAGAGGCAATATTTTTACTTTGAACTTTTTACTTTGAATTAAGTTGTTCAAATTTTGTTAATAAATCTGAACTAAAAATATGTGTCTTAAGTAAGAAATGTCTGTATTGGTTAGAAGTTTAAAATGTCTCATAATTTCTAGTGGAGTTTTTGGAAGCTGAGATATTTACATTTTCCTATAGTACTGGACACATAAGGTCATGCAATTCTTTTCTGTGACTAGTTAGGCAAAACTCCAGCTGGTCAAATAGACAGTTCCGCTTAAAAGCTTGTCCTTCAGAACTGTCAAAAAGAGGAAATACATCTCATTTTTAAAGTCATATCTAATTAAGAAATGTGCAGTCACTATTAAAAGGATAGTTTATTTGATTTTGGAGTAGAAACGATGAAAAAGAAATATGATATACAGCTACAACTGCACTTATACTGTGGAGGAGACTGTAAAAGTTTTGATTTAGATGTAGAAGAAAAACCGTGATTTGTATCTGTGTCCATTGAGTATTAACTTGGAAATTCTGGGCAGACTTTTCAGAAAGTTCTTCACTTGCTGTATTCCCACTGGACTGAAAACCTGGACTCCTTACAGCTCAGGTCCAGTTCCTTCCACCCTCCTCATCAGGAAGTGAGGCTTTGAGCCAACACCCAGCTGTGACCATTTCAAGGTGTGAGAAGATCTAGATATCCAGCTGCGTTTGAAATGTAAAGAGGGCAATGCAGATGCTTACACAGAGGCATCTAGTGCCATTTGAGCTGGCAGGTGTGACAAAGAGCCCACACAAAATCCGTGCCCTGCACCAATAGTTAGAAACAAGGCAGGATGCACCGGACTATCTCAGCTGCCACAAACAGACAGAAGTCTTTAAATAGTTTTTCTTCTCTACTCACCCTTGTACTTCTGCCTTGCTGCACTGCAAATATCTTTGGTTATCAAACTAACTATCAGACTATCTTTCAGGAAGCTGATTCTTCTCTCCTCTGCATACATGAACTCAACATTAAACTGAACTGTGTCACTACTCAAAACTGCCCAGTAAAATTACAAGCTTATTCATTTCAACATTGTGGTGATTTTATATGTGTGTTTACATACTTTTATACAAAATAGTTAAACAAGTTTTCCCACATATACATTATGCCAGTTTAAAACATGGTATTGGCTTTTTTTTCTCATTTGTATTAACACATTAAAATGTACATTTTTAGTGCAACCTTATTCCTAGAATTAAATAAGTGCTACTTTATTGCTATCTAATATATGAAAATATATTCTAATATATTGCAATTAAAACATATACATTTATTTGTACACACTTACAAGTAGATCATTGTACTAAGCTGTCCTCCCCCACAATTCCACCACAAATCTAAGTAGGAGTGAAAGAGACTCTGATACAATAAATGCTTCCTCTAGAAATTAGTAAGACAGAGCTTCTCTCATACAAAACTCATTTGTGCAAAGCTTTCTTCCAAGCAAAGGAGAACCACCAGGACACCAGCTCTAACCATTTATCTGCATGTTTATATGTCATACTAAGCTTGTTGACATTTCTATATTAAAGAAACCCTGCTATCAACACTGAGTTTTGGTCATGCTTTTGTGTGTTTAAGTGGTTTTATGTAGCTTTTTTTTTTTTTTCTTTTTCTATAACGTGCTAATTTGCTGTGATGATGAATTCATGAAGAATATTAATTTACAGCTAAACCCATAGGCACTCACTGGAATAAAGAATATTCTTTATGATGGTGAATTAGGGATTGAAGAGAAGAGCTTTTCACTTTTTCAGTGCACAAGTCAGATGCACAAACTTGTTGATATGTTACTTGACAGATTCAGGAGTGTAAGATCAGCTACATCCTTCCTGTGTTGGTTCTAACTCACTGGTGAATGTTTATTACAGGCCACCATCTGTGCCTGCTCTCCACAGGATGTGATTGTACTAATCCAAACCAGAAAGCTTGGTTACAAGCTTCTGCAGATTTTGTTCTGAGGGCTGGAGCTCCTGCTCCAGATCTACATATGACAAGTGGGAAAGCAGCTGTCACAATCAGCATGTAGTCTCAGCAGACCTCCACAGACCAGCTAACACTTCTGAAAAAAATACTAGTGGCACCGGTTTCTCAAGTGTGTGTCCTTACCAGAGCTGAGTAAAGCCTGAGTGGTCAAAGCTTGGAGTTTCTCTGTGCACAACCCTACATCTCTTTTAATGTCTCTCCCCTCACTTTTAATATTTCCTTGAACTCTAGGCAATTCAGACTTCAGAGAACTAATGGTAAGTTTCTTCATTTGGGACTAGATTATACTGAAGTGTAGTTCATGGAATATTTTGTGGTGACCATCTCCTGCTTACAAATGTGGGAATAAAATGTGTAATCTTGTTACTGAATAGTAACTTAGGCAACTCAAAATTTGTATGTCAAGTGCTACACATGATACCCCATCCTTGTGAGATTTCTTCTTCAAATATTCAGATCTGTTAGGCCTACCTGCATTCAGAGTGATTTTCCTGTTATACTTTAAGTCTCAATGGTTTTGAAATTCTTTTCATATGTGAGGTAGAAATAACAGATGATTCCATATCATATTGCATTTCCTTCTGAAAAAAAAAAAATATATACTTTTTGTTAATAGTATCAGAATAGTTATTCTCATATTTATTGTGTCTAATTGTGCTAGAGCGAGTATATTATTCTGAAGTACTAAGCTAAATGTTACAAAGAAATAAATTGTTTATATATATTCTCGACAGTGTCTGGATAATTGCTACAGTATTAGCACACTGGATCCACTATAAATTAGAAATGAAAAAAAAAATATTTTTTCTCTGTTGAAGATAAGAAAAAGTGACATTAAATTACTAATTTGGTGCCATGGTTACTTCTAGTTACTCAGATTGTTTTAATGAACAAACATGTTGATTTTGCTTTAACCTCTTCCTACTCTGCTACCACTGTACCTAAGGATTTAGGGGGAAGGTGGGAATTGGGGTTTTGTGTTTTCCTTTTTTTTTTTCTTTTTTTTTTTTTTTCTAGTTTTAGTTCTTATATTGAGATCATTTACATGGTTCACAAAGCAAGTCAGCATTACAGAGATTATAGCAAGAATAGTTTACCAACTATGTAACAGTTGGGTATATATTAGATATGTTCAGAAAACAAACAAATAAAACAAACAAAACAAACCTATTTAAACGTAGTGATCAGGGGCTATAAACTAAGGTCAATGTAATTTATTTTGATTTTCAGAAAGCTTTTTGTGAAGTCCTCCAGAATAAAAAGCTATTCACTATAATTCCATTGGTATAAAACTGATAAATGAAGAGAAGAATCAAATTCACAGACTAAGAATGTATTATTAATTTCCAGTATGGAAAATGGACAACAGTGGAAAATCTCATGTTCCTCTCTTAAGTACAATGATTTTGTTACATTGAGCAATCATCAGGGGAAGATAGTAAATATTATAACAGAAAATATCTCAATACTATTTAAACCTTAAGAAAAACTGCACGGTTACTGAGCATTTTGGCAATGGTCCAGTAAAGCTCTTAGCACTTGTTTAATTTTAAGCTCCTAAGTGGTCTTATTGCAGAAATACTGGATATGCTGCATTCTGTTGTGTACTTGTTAGATGTTCTTAAAACTAAGTTTTTGTTGCTGTTGTTGTGTGTTTTTTGTTTTGTTTTTATTTCTTTGTCAAAATTCACTAGGAATTTTTTCATGTTAAAATGAAACAGTTGTCTGTATTCATATAATGTTTTTTATTTCTTTGAAGTTCCCTCTTTAAGATCGTAACTAACCTTAATATTTCCTCAAATATTCATAGCATCTTAGTTATAAGAATTGATTCCAAATCCCCTATTTTGGGAAGGAAAGAATGCTGATTAAATTATCAGCAAAAGCCACAGTGTGAAACTATTTCTGGCAGTAAATTCTAGGAATTTTTAGGAATTTGTAATGCAAACAGTATCATTGTTCATCTGGAGGACTCTGCAGCACTGTTCTGTTACAGAACTAATTCTGGTCTCATTTACAGTAGCATTACTTCATTGACGTCAATGCAAACAGCACCACTGGCATTACCAAGGAGATTGTTTGTGACTGAAAACAGTAAAAAGACAAACATAGAGAAGATTTTAAAAACAAAAGACATATCAGTTATTACCTTATGAACAATATTGATCCTGGAGGATAACCTTCATTTGTAATTGGTGATTACATAAAAAGAATCAGACTCCCTGAAAAGGTCCTATTTTCTCAAATACTGCTTAGTCCAAGTGGTAATATTTGTGTATTTGGAAGCCTTAAATATTTTGCATATTCACTTCCTTTGTCACTTTAACTAAGTAAATAAAATTACATATTCTGTATCCTGCCACAAATATTGGGTTTTGCCTCATGCATTGGCATTAGTTTCATTTGGAAATGTCTACTGTCGTTTATTTTTATACTTTTTTATTTTATTCCGTTTATCCACAGTGCAAATGCCTGAAGGGAAGTGAGGGCAAACACACAGAGCTTAATCTCCTACACAGTCTTATCAAGAAGTCTTTTTCTGTTCCATTTCTGCATATGACAACAGTAGAAGACCTAGATCAATTATCAGGAACTATTGTCCTTATAATTACTGAGTGTGCTGTGTAGGTATAACAAAGGATGCTGGAGTTGCTGACATTCACCCATGCATTGCCATGGAGTTCTTTGTGCATATTGAACCAGCTTTGCATAGCAATATTCAGACTGTGCTAATTATAATGATGGTGGTACGCTCTGGGTTTCCTAATAGGAAAGAGTGTGTGTGTAATTTTGCAAGTAGAAATGTTGTAACACAATATGTCTCTCAGTATGTATCAGTACTATGATAACATTTGAAACAAATGGGTACTAAACTTGGAAAACTCAGAAGCCAGGTTCCGTACACATAGGAAAGAATACTCTAAAAAGAAACTTGCTCTCCAGGAGATCCAGTTATTCTTCTGCAAAGTTTTACTCAAGGTTAGCTTGGAAGTCCAATTTTTTGGTTAATCTGTTTCAGAAGGAGTCAAGTCGGTATTATCATTCAAATTTAAAGGATCTGATGATCTTATGAAAAAAAAAAAAAAAAAGCAAAAAAAAAAAAAAAAGCAAAAAGCTGGGGAACATTATTCATTCTCATTTTCCAGTAAAATTTTCAGAGCTCACATACCTCTGTGTTAAATGCCATAACTTTTCACGTATTTCACTACTGTGAAATGAGATCTGAGATAGCTATAATTTTCTGCTGCCGCAGATTCATTTCTTGCATGAGATCCTTTGAATGCTACAGCTTTCTCATAACACTAAGAACTTTACATATCAGTTGAGGCCTATTATTTTCATCAAATAGTCAGGTGCATTGCCATATAGCATGTATTTTGTGTCTGCTGATAAGGACTTATGAATTACAATACTTTAGACCTTTCTCTACCTCAATATTCATAGTACAGTGTTACCTTGTTGTTTATGATCATTCATTTTGTTTTGTTGATCATTCATTGTTGTTTATGATCATACCTGCAGCAATTTACTTAAAAAAACTCTTTCTATTGGCATGTGCCTCTATTTCTTATATTAATAAATAAGCTTTCAGTCGATTATAAAGATATGTATATATATATACATATAAAGATATACAAGTGATTCTGGAGGTAGAAATAAAGTCTTATCTAGCACCACTCCAGTATGAGGAAAAATGACAGATAGACATAGAAAACAGAACTACAGAATGATTCTTCCTTAACTGTATTTTTCTCTAACATTGAAATGCCTGAATCGTGATTATGGTCCAATTATAATAGGAGTTCTGGGGTATACGTTTCTTAAAATGAGGTCTGGAGACATTCCTCATATCCACATGGCTACTTAGTGATGTCCTTGCTTTCCAAAGAGCAAATAAATTGAAGCAGTCTGTTTAAATATCTGCATATGTTCATCTTGGGGTTTTATTCACTTGTATAAATCTGTTTTAGAATAACAAAGTATACAGTTGTCTTTTTGGTATATAGAACAAATATATCATTCCCAAAATTACATAAGTACAAAAAAGTACAAAATTCCCCAAACCAAACAAACAACAAGTACAAATCAACAACAAAAAGTGGATGGAAACCAGTGAAGGTGACTGCTTGTAATCATGATTTTATCATTTCATATATGGCCTACTATTAAGTTAAAAGAGTAGACTCACGGCAGCTGAACTAAACCTTCCAAACTTTTTGAGACTGTATACAAATAATGCTAGAAATTTGTTACCATTTAAAGAATTGGGGTAAATTTCAAGAACAGTGTGACAAATGTTGAAATTTTACTGGAGGAAGTTCATATGTAAAATAAATATTAATTTCAAATTTTTGGTGTTTTATTTATTTATTTATTTATTGCTTATCTGATGTTTGGCAAATTGGAATTTACATTTTATCTATTTCTAGTTGATTATTTTTTTAAACACAAATAGAAAAAAAATAATGTCTTGCCTTCTTTTTCTGCTTAAACAGCTTCATGTAACAAATAGGTTAGTGTTCCTTAGTTGGAATATAATTCTAGAATTTTCCTCCTTTACTTCTGACTGAAGTGTGAAAAGTCTTAAATCCATTAAACAACAAACAGACAAACAAACAAAAACCCTCAGTTTAACAGTATAAATTTCAAAAAATCTTTTTTTTTGCAGCAGGTGGCTGAATACTGGTAGTTTAGAAAATAATATTCAATTATTACCTTTATATTCCAAGTAACACATAATATTATGCATACCTTTTAACTGTTTCTTGATGTAATGCATTTAAATTTTGGTGTAACGTTGATGCAGTGAAAAGAATTTTATCAGATATTCCATCAACAATTCTTTTTTTTTTTTTATTTTATTTGTATCTCTGTAACACTTGAGAATGACCATACAACCATAACAAGAGTAACATCAGAATTATCACAAGAATGTATTAATGTATTTGATGTTTACCTCTTAGTCTTCTCTTTTCACTTCTTTCTACAAGAATGAAATTAATTTTATGTGATTTCCTGACCTGCAAACTGCTATGAGAGTCTGGAATCAAATCTTCAATGCTTAGCTACTAGTGTTAACAAGTAACATGACAAAACGATGTAATGTGCCCAAAGATGATCTGGCGGGGAAGAAGACCAGCCTGGCTCAACAGAGAATTGTGGCTTGATCTTAGGAGAAAAAAGAGGGTTTATAATCTTTGGAAAAGTGGGCAGCCCACTAGGGAGGACTATAAGGATGTTGCGAGGCTGTGCAGGGACAAAATTAGGAAAGCCAAAGCTCATCTGGAGCTCAATCTGGCTACTGCCGTTAAAGATAACAAAAAACGTTTTTATAAATACATCAACACAAAAAGGAGGACTAAGGAGGATCTCCATCCTTTACTGGATGCGGGGGGAAACCTAGTTACAAGAGATGAGGAAAAGGCGGAGGTGCTTAATGCCTTCTTTGCCTCAGTCTTTAGTGGCAATACCGGCTGTTCTCTGGATACCCAGTACCCTGAGCTGGTGGAAGGGGATGGGGAGCAGAATGCAGCCCTCACTATCCGCGAAGAACTGGTTGGTGACCTGCTACGGCACTTGGATGTGCACAAGTCGATGGGGTCAGATGGGATCCCCCCAAGGGTACTGAGAGAACTGGCAGAGGAGCTGGCCAAGCCATTATCCATCATTTATCAACAGTCCTGGCTATTGGGGGAGGTCCCAGTTGACTGGCGGCTAGCAAACGTGACGCCCATCTACAAGAAGGGCCGGAGGGCAGACCCGGGAAACTACAGGCCTGTCAGTTTGACCTCAGTACCAGGGAAGCTCATGGAGCAGATCCTCTTGAGAGTCATCATGCAGCACTTGCAGGGCAAGCAGGCGATCAGGCCCACTCAGCATGGGTTTATGAAAGGCAGATCCTGCTTGATGAACCTGATCTCCTTCTGTGACAAAGTGACACATGTGATGGATGAAGGAAAGGCTGTGGATGTGGTCTACCTTGACTTCAGCAAGGCCTTTGACACCATCTCCCACAGCATTCTCCTCAAGAAACTGGCTGCTCTTGGCTTGGACTGGCGCACGCTTCGTTGGCTTAGAAACTGGCTGGATAGCCAAGCCCAAAGAGTCGTGGTAAATGGAGTCAAGTCCAGTTGGAGGCAGGTCACTAGTGGCATTCCCCAGGGCTTGGTGCTGTGGCCGGTCCTCTTTAATATCTTCATTGATGATCTGGACGAGGGCATCGAGTGCACCCTCAGTAAGTTTGCAGATGACACCAAGATAGGTGTGTGTGTTGATCTGCTTGAGGGTAGGAAGGGTCTGCAGGAGGATCTGGATAGGCTGCACCGATGGGCTGAGGTCAACTGCATGAAGATTAACAAGGCCAAGTGCCGGGTCCTGCACCTGGGGCGCAATAACCCCAAGCAGAGCTACAGGCTGGGAGATGAGTGGTTGGAGAGCTGCCAGGCAGAGAAGGACTGGGGAGTATTGGTTGATAGTCGGCTGAATATGAGCCAGCAGTGTGCTCAGGTGGCCAAGAAGGCCAACAGCATCCTGGTTTGTATCAGAAACAGTGTGACCAGCAGGGCTAGGGAAGTGATCGTCTCCCTGTACTTGGCTCTGGTGAGGCCGCACCTCGAGTACTGTGTTCAGTTTTGGGCCCCTCTCTACAAGAAGGATATTGAGGTGCTTGAGCGAGTCCAGAGAAGGGCGATGAAGCTGGTGAGGGGCCTGGAGAACAAGTCCTACGAGGAGCCGCTGAGGGAGCTGGGCTTGTTCAGCCTGGAGAAAAGAAGGCTCAGGGGTGACCTTATTGCTCTTTACAAATACCTTAAAGGAGGCTGTAGTGAGGTGGGGGTTGGTCTATTCTCCCACGTGCCTCGTGACAGGACAAGGGGGAATGGGCTTAAGTTGCGCCAGGGGAGTTTTAGGCTGGATGTTAGGAAGAACTTTACCGAAAGGGTTGTTAGACGTTGGAACAGGCTGCCCAGGGAACTGGTGGAGTCACCATCCCTGGAAGTCTTTAAAAGATGTTTAGATGTAGAGCTTAGGTATATGGTTTAGTGGGAACTGTTAGCTGTGAGGTTGGACTCGATGATCTTGAGGTCTCTTCCAACCTAGAAATTCTGTGATTCTGTGATTCTGTGAGGAATAAATGAAATTTATTTTTGAATTTTGCTTGCTACTCTAGCAGAGACAGCATAAGTATGAGCCAAAATCCCTGCTAGTCTTTCTTGGTGACTTTCTCTTTCTCCCCTGATTTTATTTTGTTTATTATTCTTGGGTACTTCTATCCACTGTTGTATGGAGTTACAGTTGCGTAACTATGTGAAAGGTCTCATTCTAGTAATAGCGAACACAAACTGTCTTTTAGCCTTACTTCTGAAAGACATTTTTATGCTATTTTCTATCAATAGCAGAAAAACAACCCATGAAACAGTAGAAATCTGCAATATATTTTAATGGTTTTTTTTGTTGTTGTTTGTTTGTTTTCTTTTTTGTTTTGTTTTGTTTTGTTGTGGTTTGGTTTGGTTTGGTTTTGCTTTTTTGTTTGTTTGTTTGTTTTCCTGGTCATCTGAAACTTTCTTTAATATTTTCAGAATAACTTCAGCAACCACTTTACACAGAATAGTAGGTCTTACTAGGGTGATTTATATGTGTGATATATGTGATTTATATGTGGCAATCACATAAAAGTACATAGCATCACTAAACTCAGCCACACTATTCTGATTTATGGCAACTGAGCATCTACTTCAAAACAAGGGAAAAAAAAAAAAAGATAGGAAGAAAAAAAGAATTGAAAAATTTTATTGAAAACATTTTTGCTGTTGTTGTTTTCAGTTAAAATTAGAAGCCATGTGCAATGTTAAGAGTCCTAAATGACATGTTCGTATCTTCAGTATGGACAGAAGATAAACATCATAACAGAGATTAATGGATAGATGTGGTTAGAATACCACCTTCACTCAGAGGGTGCTGAGGCATTAACTGGAACAGGTTGCCCAGATAAGCTTTGGATGCTCCATACCTGGAGGTGTTCAAGACCAGGTAAGATGAGGGCCTGAGAAACCTTAGTCTAGTGGGTGGCATCCCTGCCCATGGCAGGTGGGTTGGAACCAGATGATCTTTGAAGTCCCTTCCAACTTGAGCCGTTCTATGATTCTATGATTAAAGTACATGTGTACATTTGAGAACGTTTTGGTGTTTGCTCAGTTTAAGAACAGCAGAACAGCAATGAAAAAAAAAAAAAAAAACAGAAAAAAAAAAAGAAAGAAAAAAAGAATGATGGTGTATCAACCACTGAGCATTAAAAAAAATAATAAAAAAAAATCATTATCTATGAGATAACTAGTGACTTCCAACAATACATATCTCCCATAGGTTTACACAATTGGTTAGATATATTTAATTAACTTATTTGAAAATCACTGTGCAGAAAAATACATTCACAAAATAAAATACTCTAAATCCATTAACCAACACTGATCAATACAGTACCTCATTTTTACAAATATCCTTTTTTTTTTTTTTTTTTTTTTTTTTTTGTCAGGGAAAGCCAATAGCTTATGAGGGATATAAATCAGTATGGATCTCCCCCTGCACTATGACAATGTGCACCTTTAATAGAAAATGTTAAAATAACATATTTACTGTCAGTGAAAGCAGATGCTTGCCATGGTGTATATGATCAGTATCCTTACTTTCACATTTGCTTTGCTGTTATCTTAAAGAAATCAATAATTTGCAATACATTTTTAAACAAGATCATCTACTGCATTTTTTTTTTATTTGCTATCTAGTAAAGTACTATCACAAAAAATACCATTGTAAATAGGTGTATTCCTGGCAAAGACCTATTCTTAGCAGCTATATGTCTTAATTTTTAGTGTAATGGATTTCATTGTGACCTCTCATTTCAAGTAAATTGGATTTAAATTATTACAGATGCAGAATCTTAAGGATAGAAAGAGAGAAAGAGAGAAAGAGAGAGAGAGAGAAAGAAAGAGAGAAAGAAAGAGAGAAAGAGAGAAAGAGAGAAAGAGAGAAAGAGAGAAAGAGAGAAAGAGAGAAAGAGAGAAAGAAAGAAAGAAAGAAAGAAAGAAAGAAAGAAAGAAAGAAAGAAAAGAAAGAAAGAAAGAAGGCATTCTGCCACTGTAACACAAACATCTCAGTCACTCAGCCAGATTTACAGAGTACTGTTGAGAACGTACCCTATGGCACTCTTTCATCACTGCAAGAGCTCATAAGACAACAAATTAAAAAACAATGGATAAAATTCTGAGGCCCTTAGTATTTTCTTCAGTTTTTAGTTAAGCACTCTCCCATTACCATAAGGAGATTATCCAAGAAAAGTATGAGAATAATTACTTGATAGAAAGCCTATTCCTTCTCATAGACGATGTAATGCGGAATAGGAAGACCTTGAAAATCTTCTGGTTTCTGTGAAAGAGTAAGCTATTATGTAGATGACAAACCAAATCAGACCTAAGTAATTTCATTATCTCTAAACATATCTGCCCTGAAGTATACCCAAGCCAAGGAAATGTTTGAATCCCATGTAGCAATCTTGTCTTGGAGGGCCATATGAAGTTTTCATATCTGTTGAAATACTCAGCTATTCTCTGTACTTCTGATACTCAAGCATTTTTAAAACTCACTCAGGTTTGTCTTCAAGATACAAAGGGCTTCTGGGCTGCAGGAGAAGCAGAAAGGCAGTTAAATAATGGAACATCTGTCCAAAGTAAGAGTAGAAGCAGACATTTCTAATCAATCTCAGGGCATGCTTATACTGTCAGACTGTACCATGATGGAGAGACTGAAAGATTCTCTAATTATAATAGTAATGACACGCAAGAGCAACTACCTGGATGCTAGATGCTAAATGCATCCATGTAGTAACATTTAATTCATGTTTTTAACATGATGCTAGTTTGATTTTTCTGTGGATGATAAGTCAGGAAAAAATACTCTAGTGGGAACAGTTTTAATTGCAGTAAAAAGTCAATGTACGAGGAGCAAACTACACTTGGGAAAACAAGAATCTGAATGAAGGAGAATTTAGGCCAAGAAACAGCTGGGGCCTAGTGCCTTAAAAAGATTCTGGACTCTCTACTGTTGAAGAAGCCTAAAAATGTTTTGCAAAACAGGCTTTATGGAGAAGTGGGATGAAGAAATAAATGGGCAGGCAGGAAAAAAAGGAATACCATACAACCTTTTACTGACTACTATAGTCTTTGTCACCCCTCCCATCACTTCTACGGTTATTGGGTAACTCTGGTCCACAGAGAAGTAACTTGATGACACTAATAATGTACTGACAGCTTCCCCTAGAGTATTTATCTGGCTCTGTCCTGAAAAACTTTCCATTGGAGAGCTGCCCTTTAGACATTTTGAGAACTTTGAGCTACTTTCAGTTTTACAATTCAAAATGATTTAAGTTTCTTGATTTAATGAATTCAAAGCATTTAGTGACATCCTGTAGACTGAGGGTATTGTTTCTGAAATATTCTTCCTCTGAAGCTCTGGAAATTCAGTCACATAACTAGTGTAGTCAGGGGTTTTGTGAGGTCCTGATAATCACTGTAGGCAGCTTAGAACTTGCTTTTGATAGTTTCTGAATTGTTAATAAATCCTACTGGTGCTCCAGGATCAGTGCAGATTCAGGGCAGAGAACAAATAGAGAATTATTCAGGCAATTTCCACCATACATGCAGCAAATAATTTCCTTTTGAATAACCATGAAAACTGCTCGAATGCTATCATTCTGAGGATTTTATTTTTGTAACTTTGAAAGAATAAATGACTAAATTAATTAAATACACACACACAGACACACACACATATATATAGCAAATCATGAATGTTGTGCTTCAAATCAACCTTAACTTCTACTGCAGTCACTAGCTCCTTTCTGATTGTGTTCATGAGAAAGCAGAACATACTTTGACCAGAAATCCCATGAGATTTTAAGTGGCCTAAAAGTGTCAGGAGGAGATTCTAAACCACCACAAGTCAGATTATTTGAAAATAATTTCATGCTTCTTGTCCGAACATATTTGGCAAGAGCAATTAGAGAAGAAAAACCTCTATCCTCTAAGCTCCAGTCTTACACAAACCAATGGCATGGGACAAAACCCATCTGTGAGAATATTCATTTGTATGTGCTTAGAAGATTAAAGGCACCAACTTCCAAGTTCCAGGGACACTGTTTAGCCCTACTCAGCCCAAGGTATTTCATCTGGAGGAACTGCCACAAAACTATGTCAAAAAATAAGACAAGGAGCCAAAAAGCTTAAAGTTTAATCCATGTCTTTGGTTTTATCTAAATGTACCATTTTATTATTTCCAAATAATTTTACAGATGGGCAAACCATTTGTCTTGTCAGGCATTGAAGTATTTTCAACTGTGGGTTCAGGAGAAATCATACTTCAAGGATATCACTGAAGTAACCTTGAAGTAAACTTTTAATGGAACCATAGAATATTCTGAGTTGGAAGGGACCTGTAAGGATCATTAAATCCAACTCATGAGTCCACACAAGAGCACCCAAAAATCAGACCATGTATCTGAAAGAATTGTCCAAACACTTCTTGAACCCCAACAGGCTTTGTGCCATGACCTGGGGAACCTGTTCCAGTGCCCAACCACCCTCTCAGTGAAAAACCTTTCATAATATCCAGCCTGAACCACATCTACCACAGCTTCATGCTGTTTTGAATGAAGAAAGAAAACAAAAAGAAATTGTAAATGTTGTTTTAGATTTCTGTTTCTTCTGTCTTAGAATTGTTCTTAGGTTTCCTCTGCTAGGTCTGCCTGCATCATTATTTGATTTATTTTTACTGGTAAGACTTTGCTGTCTTTGTGAGTTTACTTCAATCCAGAACTGCTACTTACACCTTCTTATTTTCATTTAAACCTTCTTATTTTCATTTCTTCTGCTACAGATCTTTAAAAAAATGATCAATTATTTTACTAAGTTAGCCACATTTTAAGAGATTCTGTTGAATGCTGCTTGTTAACTGGGCTAAAGAAAATGCACAAAGAAAATATTGTTCAGAAAACTGGGCCAGTTTTGTTTTTGCATGCATTTGTAGGTATAGATTGGCTAGAACATGGGTGATGTGGCAATCTAAGCTTTCCCTTTTTTTTTTTTTATTATTAAAAAGTAATTTTTCCAGACATTCTTCAAAATATTTCTAAAATCCCAAGTGTTTGTACACAGCTGAGATGTCTCAGGCATTTGTGACTGGAAAACAGAAGTGGTAAGGGCAAAGGCCCAAGCCAGTATTCCCTCAGGAGTGTTTGCTGGACTTCTGGCCATACATGCTCAACACTGATTGATTTGAAAGTTAATCTGGACTGTTGAAGAAGCTCATGACATTTCTGAGATTACTGTTCATAGGTGTCAAAAGCTGTTGTCTAAACAGAAGGTTTCATTTGGTGCAGAAAGTCTTGATATTGCCTCCCTACCATTGCATAGATTGCCTAAGACTGACTTTATTTCAGAACTCTGCTGATAAAATACTCCAGAGCTATGAAGGAGATGGCATACTCTCTATCAAACCTCTGGTGTAGCTTCTCCAGGACCAACAGGCAAAGATCATGTCAGAGCACACTTTCATAATGACTGTGTCTGGTTGTTCTTGCCAGAAACCAAGTGGTGGGTAACTGATGTTTTCCTCCCTTTAGAATAAATGTTTTTTTTTTGTTTTTTTTGTTTTTTTTTTTCCGTCTTTCTTAGATGCAAGAATGATCATTATCCATCACACCCGTAGTACTTGTCACTGGGTGATTTGAGGACATGAAGAAGGCCTCTGAGACCTAGGCTGAATGCTAAGGAGAGGACTACAATGGAGCACAGGATCTTGTTTGCATGTATTGTGACTGTGGACATTCCTGGGACAAAGAACAGTCTTATGTCCTTCTTGTTATCTGTCCTTAGTCTGACATTAAAAGTAATGAAGCAAACTGACTTGGCTACATGGGACAGTGAAAAATCTGAGGCATGGAATGCCTTCTTTGCCTCAGTCTTTACCAGAAGACATGCCTTCAGGATTCTCAGGCTGAAAGGTTGGAACAAGTAAGATGTACCTTTGGTAGAAGAGAATAAGATCAGGGAATACTTGAGCAAACTGAACATTCACATGTCCATTGGCTCTGATGGGATGCACTCACAAGTGCTGAGGGAACTGGCCAATGTGATTGCAAAGCCACTCTCTATAATATTTGCTCAACTGTGCCAACTGGGAGAAGTGTCCAGAGACCAGAGGAAAGCAAATGTCACTCCTGTCTTTAGCAAGGGCAAGAAGGAAGACATGAGGAACTACAGGCCTGTCAGCCTCACCTGGGAACGTGACAAAACAGCTAAGCCTGGAAACCATTTCCAGGCACATGAAAGAGATGAAAATAATCAAGAGCAGTTAGCATGGGTTCACCAAGGAGAAGTCATGCTTAACCAACCTGATAAGCTTTGATAAAGAAATGACCTGTCTAATGGATGAGTGGGGAGCAGTGGATATTGTTTTCCTGGACTTCTTTAACGCCTTTTATAATGTCTCCAATAAGATCCCCCTAGAGCAGCTACTGAAATATGGGTTGGATCAATAGACAGCAAAGATGGAGCCAGACTGTACTGAGTGGTGCCCAGTGCCAGGACAAGAGGCAGTGGGCACAAACTGGAATACAGGTTTTGTCTAAACATCAGGAAGCACTTCTGTACTGTACCAGTGATGGAGCAGTGGCACAGGTTGACAGAGAGGTTGTGGAATCTCCTCCTAGGAGATCTTCAAAAGCTGCCTGGACATGGTCCTGGGCAGCCTGCTCTGGATGTTCCTGCTTGTGGGATTGGAACAGATGGCTTCCAGAGTTCCTCAGCCATTTTGTGATTCTGTCATTCTGAGTATAACCTTACTTCTTCCTGTATCCTGGACTGCACAATGAATGCTCTTATCTGCAACATGTGTCACTTTCTGAATGACTGAAAGGTATAACCAGCTTAGGAAAGTTTCACATATGATGAGAGGTTTTCATCTTTTTCCAAATGAGAAGGTATCTCATGCTTTAACAATTTGGCCATAATTAATTACAAGAGTTCTTATGGCAGTAACACTTAAGGTAATGTGATGTCAATGATGGACAATACTATCAATAGAGATAATGTTGTTTAGAAACTTAATGCAATCTAACCTGAAAGGTAGTCAGTTATAATGTCAGTTATAACTGTTTCAAAATGTCAAACATAAGTAAAGAAAAACCAAGCAGAACAATTATCATTCTTTAAAACTACATGGCATTTTTAGGAAACCTATTGTATTTTTAAGTTTCAGCTGTATTAAAGTCCAGAACAGCTACTCAAACACAAAGTATGCTGTTTTCTGATTATTCTTGATGGTTTTGAACTGTGGAGGTGTTTGTCTGTCTAGATGGAGCATATCATAAAACATATTTCTCCAGTTAGGTCCTCTATGCTGTATTTTGGAAGCATAGTCTGAAAGTGAACTCAATAGAAGTAATTACCACCTGTATTTTCACTTTGTTTTAACTGAAAAAAAAAAAAAAGTTTCATGTTGCAATTAAAATCATTCAGTGGTTTTACATAGTAATGGATCCCTCTTATACTTGTTTCTTCCTCTGCAACCTATTACTTTACTCAAATCAGAATCTACTGAAAAACAAAATGCTAATTCACTTTATGTGAAACTGTTGTTTCTGAAAGTGATGCAGTTAGTCAGCTTCTCATTTTCAGGCATTTTGACACAAAGCAGACAAACACAACATACATGTATAGCTGATAATTCATCTGAAGGTACACACTGGCAATACCTGTTACCAATACTGTGCTGTGCTTTGCAGGATACAAATTTGTAGCCAGTTTACAAAAGTAGGTGACACAAGAATGAGATTAGTATTAATGAAATGAGCCCCTGGCTTCTTGTAACATGTCAACTAAAAGTTGCAAAGAAGGTGTGATGAAATGGACAGTTTTCTTCCCATTAACATAAATGCTTTGCTTCTAAGGAGCATGTAAATATCAAATAACATTACAGGAGAATAAAGATTGTTTCTGATGAGACCTGGAGCTTATAAAGGTCTAAAAAGAAAGCAGGTAGCTAAACTGGAACTTGCACTGAACTTCTGTATCTTAGCCAAAAAACAAAGTCTGAAAATCATAGCTTAACATGCCTTACTTTTAAGGTTTTAAAGTTCCCAGGCTTCCTGGTCCTGTCAGAGGCAAGCAGCATGATGTTTGTCTCATACACAGATTGCTCTGGTTCTGATCTGGATCTCTCCTCCAGCTCCTTCTTTTGAGAAGTTCATTGCAGCAGGTAATCTATTTAAGCTACTGTTTTCTGGTTTTAGTCCAAGAATGCAGTTTTCATATGCTGTTAGATTCAGCACTTACACAGATGTGGAAGATCTAGGTCACGTCTCCTTTTATTACCTTAAAGGATTAAACCCCAAGCAACATTTCCCTAAGGAAAGCCCTACTCATCATGCAACAGTCCCTTCTAGGAATGTAGTTTTCCAGCTCTGTTTTTAAAGCCATGTTCAGTGCAGAAAGGAGTTGAAAATGTGTTGATTGAGAGGAAAGGACAAGAATACACTTTTACTCAGCCTTCAGGTTACTGTATGCTGCTATGCTGAAGTAGGGAATTTTAAAGACTGCTTGAGGACCAGCCATGTAGTCATGTATTTTTCCCTCAGTTCCAGAGGCTTGATTTGCCTACTAAGTTGCCTGCAAAGACTCTGTTAGTGCTGTTTCCGATGGACTGCATTTGTATATGCTTTACCAGAATGGGAGAGCTGCAGCATAATAAAAAATTGCTTTCATATTGACCAATAGATGTTACTAAGGCAATATCATCCAGAACATGACAGAGATTATTCTGAAAGCTTCAGGCAGAAAGGGGAATAAATTTCAACAGGAGCCAGATGAAGCTGCTCTGAAAAGTAAACAGAAACAATTGTGCCATCCTAAAAATAGTAAGTTTATACTCTTTGCTTCCCAGTGACGTCCTTTATCCTACCAGCAACAGAATGTTACAAAATTTATACATAATTTTTAAACTGTTGTGTGCTGGAAGTAGCATGAATCTGGGAGGATCCAGGGAAATTTCAACAACCAGTAGAGATAGGAAAGTTAGATCAGGGAGGTTTTAGGGGACAGTGAATCTCTGTTACTTAGCTATCTTGTTCTTCTGTTGTCAGTTTGATCCTATTTGGTGGTCACTTTCATTGGAGTTACCACACAAGTGGCAATATTGATGGATGTGTGGCTGGAACATGAAAGAGTTGAACCTGAGTAAGGATGGGGAACTCTTCTCTCAGGTAACGTCATTCTAAGACTTTCACCATGCTTATTTTTTGGAAATGTAACTCATCCACCTATTGGCACATCCAGACCTCCACCAAATCTGTTCACTTGCATAGTCTAACCCAATCCTACCTCTGCGTATACCCTCTTATTTAGAGAAGCAGACAAGCAGGCAAGGATTTAAAAACAAGCAAACAAACAAAGAAAAAAAAAAAAAAAAAAAAACACAACACTAAATATATTGCCTTTAGATCCAGTTCTTCATCTGTTAACACTCCTTTCTTGCACTCCAGGTTTCACTGTGGCAAAGGACAGAAGCAGACACCTGCAGGATGGACATTTTTGCCTTAGCCCAAAGAGTCACCCACCCTAAACAGTCACTTATGCTTCTAACATTTAGAAACAGTCTTTATGTTGTCCATAGTTTGGGTTAAAAGTGTAGCCACTGAACTTCTGCCCACAGAAGGGGAAGAAGTATCACCATATTGCTGTGCTTTACAAAAGTAGCCCTGCTCTATTTTTAGGATAGTAGAGGTCCTACCTGTAGCATTAAGTTCCAGGCTTCCAGGAAAAACTGAATAAAACTATTCCTCTATAACTCTCAGCAAATCATGTGAATCCCACAGAGAAGTGGATTTAAGACACACTTGACTTCTCAGCACTTAACATCATGTTGTTCTCCTGCTTACTTACTATTTTAGAACCTGTTTCTGAACTGATTAATTCTTAACATGCATCGTGGATGGAAGGTTATACTAGATTCTGTTGCAGACCCAAGGCTCAAATATCCTTTCAGTGTATCCCTTACATATACAGTATATACAGTGTATATAAATATTTATATATATACAGTATATACTATCCCATACAGTGTATGCTATAGTATTTTAAAGGAAAATACTTTTATGGTGTACAGGAGTTCCTTTGCTCAGCTATCTATGAAGATCATCTGAAGAAGATGATGAAGGGCATAAATTCCATAACTCTCGATAATCCACACACTCACACACTTTCAGTAATTTACACATGCTAATAGCAGAATAAAATTTTCTAAACAGAACTGCTATCTGCCAGTGCCAATTTATTTTCATCATTTCAAAAGATTCATATTCTTAACATATCTGTGATCCCAGGAAAAAGAAATCAGCAGAATAACACCTATTAGGAGTAAGAAAACCAGGCAAAAAATAAGAGACAAAACATTTCTCTCCACTCTATCTTTAAAAGGAAAGAGAACTCCCTCATAAAGAATGGAAAACTCCTTGCTAGAGTTTTTGACTGATTTCCTCTTTGGTCTTTTATGGAGAGAAAGCAACAGCAAAAAGTGTAAACTTTAAGGGTCCCTATGGACCCTTTTTACACATTGTTCTTTAGAAAGTTCAAACTTTGCACTAAGGTAAATTGCCTTCCTGTTATCCAACCAGCTGAAATCAACATACATTCTCATTCTCCAGTCAAAATGGAAGATCTGACTAACATTTACAGTGCAAATCACCAGTGTGGCATTGTTTCTGCACAGCTAATATAGGTTTTATTGAATTACAATGCCTCTGGTAGCCATCTAGGAGAGCACAAATAAATCTATACATGCAAAAATAAATATATACATATTTATTAAATGTAAGATGTCTAAAGATGCATGTTTGACATTTAAAGGCCAACTTGATCCTTGGGTATGAATCCAATAGCATGAACCATGTCTGGGATACAAATGATCCAGACAACTTGTATTTTTTTTTTTTCTTAATTGCAGCTGATAAGGAGCTAAAGAAGTTAATAAATTTTATCATTCTAATGGTCTCCTGTGACCCAATCACCTATCTAGTCTAACAGTCACATAACACAACTACAGATTTTATCTAGCAATCCTTTCCTCAACAGGAAAGGATTTACAAGAAATATTCACTAATCTCAGGCTTTGAGATTTAGGTTGTTCACAAAACACTGATTAAATAAAGGGATTTTACTTATTAAACACAAGAAACAGATTTTTAATAAAAATGTAAGCTTTTTTATTTATTTATTTATTATTATTATTATTCCCTCTGTGTAAAATCAGGATAAATGGGACATGTTCCCAACCAAAATCATGTTGTGTGGAATCCTATTATAAAATCATGACTTCATTTTTAATAAATATTTAATTAAAAGATGCATAACAAGGAAAAAGTCATAAGGAATTAAAAATAGGAAGGACAAGAGAGGGCAGGCTAGCTTACAGATTTATACTGCCATAGACTGTTTCTGGAAACCAAGGTAGATTTTTTAAAGCAAGCACAGTAATACACTCTTCAGTAATCAGAATCTGAACAGGGCACAACTAATACGGGGGATGGTGAATGAGTGGAAATGAATGGTCATTACATTGTGGAATCTGTTGCTGTGAGATGCTACAAAGAGCACGATGCCAATGAATTTAAAAAGATGTTAGAGAAAACTATGGTAGATAAGTACCATAGAGATATTAAAAACCATGGCCTGGATGCAAATTCTAACTCAGGAAGTTCTTAAATGGGAGATTGCCTGAAATTCTAGTAGCAGTCATGGGGAATAGTTTTATTTCCTGCTTCTAATATTTTTTTCCTTACCATTTTGCTACTGGCTACTGTAAGAGAAAGGATACTAGGCTAAACGGATCTTTGACTGACTTAATATGACAGCTCTCATGTTTTCTGATAATTATTACCTTCAAATAAGGGAGCTTCCTGGTTAAACTAGTTCTGATTTCATGTTCTTTTGTGAATGTATCTGCAGATATCTTTCAAGTCACATGTATCACAATATATTAATATAGTCAATGCAATATAGTCTGCTTATTATGAGGTGGCATGAAAATTATCCTTCCTCAAAAGAGCAGAATGAGTAGAAGGGGAAAAGATTAACTTTTTTTAACTTTTTTTTTTTAACTTTTTTTGAAAAAAGATTTTCAAATTATTTTAATATATTTTGCTATCATTTACCCTTAGTTTCAATTTCTAATTCATAAGCTAAAGATTTATAGGTATACAAAATGATAACATTAAGTAAGCCCTAACTGAACTTAGTGGTTCAGAATCAAAGCTCTTTACTAAATGAAGTGTGATCTCAGAGCTTGTTCTGCAACAGATTTTGGAAAAGAAGGAATTACCAGTATATTTGGTGGTAAAGATGCAATACTGCAAGGTTTTGGGTATTGTTTCAGTCTTTGTGGCAACATGTAATTTAAACTTTCCTCTATAGTTATACAATCTCTCCAGGCTCAGCCACTTTTTTTTTTTTTTTTTTTTTCCTTTCTGGTTATAATTTCACCATATGTATTTAGAGCTGTAACTTGAAATTCCATGAAATTTCAGCCCTATGTTTAGGAGAAAAAGTGAGCTGTAATTCTAACTAGATTCTGTAGAGACATTTGCTTGGAAAAACCTCCTACAACATTTACTCTTAAATTTAGTCTTAATTCATTACAGAGCAACCATAGAAAACAATTAATTAAAAGACATTACAAAAATAGCATGTAAGGCACATGTAAGCAGGCACCTCCCACCTAATCAATCCCTAAGTACTAAAGCAGTCAGAGCAGTTGATGGCACATTGATCATCTCTGGTTTTGCCTGAGGAATACACTCCTCTAAGCTTCCAAGGGCTGGAAAGGGAAATGTAAGAGTTTGTGGCAAAAAAAAAAAAAAAATGGTTCCTCGATCCACACAACTGTGTTTTGGGGAAGAGCTTTTTGTCTGCTTGTACTCCATCTCAGATACTTTACACACACACAAAGTTGTTGTTTTGAGGTAGGTAAGAGAGAAACAGAGCTGTGGTGCACCTGAAGTGTCAGCGAGTAAAATCCTTCTGTTTATTGTGCAGATGGAGGTGTATACTTTTAACTATTTGACATTTTCCATTCTGGATCTGAGAGTTTGATAAACAGTCGTCATAAGAACAAAGTGCCTCTGAGAGCACATGGTTAAAACCATTGGTGAGACACAATATATTTATTTAATCATCATGGCTTATATTGGATATTTGGGCTGGAAACCATATCCTGAAGAAATGCAAAAGGAAAGAAGTATAATTATTTAAAATATTTATATATATGCCTGAGGTCCACTGCAGGCATGAGATTCTTCTGTGGGAGGGGAAGAGCAACCTATAAATTAAGTATTCTAATCCTGTCACTATGAAAAAATGTAACCTAGCTCTACTGCCTTAGAATAAAGCATCAATGTGGTCAAAGTATCCTGTGAAGATGACACTGTCATATTATACAATGTGACAGGAATGTTGCCGATCAGACAAATCTGTATAATCTCTGACTACTGAAAATGTCCAAAATACAGAAATTAAATGGAAAATTGTTGGTGTTTAGGATTTTGTTTCAGTGTAATTTGGAAGTGCACCTGTTTTTTTGTTTTGTTTTGTTTTGTTTTTTGTTTTGTTTTGTTTTGTTTTTATCCTATTTTTTTTCCCCTAAGGCTTGCAACAGTTTGAAGCAAAAATAACACTAATTTCCTGAGAGTAAAAATTCATTTTCAAATAAAAACACATCAAATTTTGAGAAAAAATAATCCCTGTTTTGGAGAAAAAATGGCTTGACAACTAAAAATAATAAAAGTTGCTAATTTACCTGTTCCTACAGTAAAGAAATTATAACAAAATTCAGAAAGTTTGCAAATCACATAATGTTACTTGATACATTTTGTACGACAACCTTCATTAAAAAAAAAAATAAAATGTACAGCTTGATTCATTCTCATATAAATGACATCTGAAATCCAATAGACAATATCTGTTAACCTATACAAAAAATAAAGAATGACTGGCGTTTCATTTTATCTATTCAAAAATCCAAAATGTACATTTATATTTATTACCTGAAAATTAATCTATTCCACATTAAAATAAGTATTTCATATCTTATATTAAAACAAGATTGTGTGTTCCACAGTTTTGTTCTTCAACATTATTTCTGAATGTACCATGTAAACAACCATGTACCATTCACAACACAGTTTACATTTTGAAATGCTGTATTGTCAGTACTCTTGCTTGGTTCCCATGGGCTTAATTGTATGCATAGTAAGAATGCTTTTTTTTATTATTATTTTTTTTTATTTTCTTTGTGGAGATGAGGCAAGAGATTGTATGTTACTTGTGGAATGCTTTTTGCATCTTTTAAACAATGGTGATATGCATTACTGGAAGAGTTGTCATTTCCAGTTATAATTGATTTGCACGGCTGCCATGGTATAACATGTAAAATCACGGCAGCAGGGAAATATGGGAACAGGCAAGTCACCCCTGTGCTTAATCTGGGATTGTTCAACATATTTTGAAGTTAAGTTGCATTTTTCAGTTGGGATCATAGACTGTCTGGTCCTTTAACTACCCCCGACTCCTTCCCCTTCTAGAGGCTGTTCACTTTGATGCAGTACAGTGAATTTACTGGAGGACATTGTTGTCCTTCAGGGTTATGAGGACTACAGGAAACCCTCTCTTAGTCATTCTTGCTGGGGGTTAAAGAAAGATGTTCCAGTGTATTTTAAATACCTTATTAGAAGTGTGGGTGTGGATTGGCAACTTTCGCACTGCTGACATGTCAGTCACTCCAGAATTTCCTGACATGTTCTACAACCCACCCTATTTCCCAGACATTCTTAAATACCTAATGTGATCCTGCACTTTTCAGTACTGAGTCAGCCTGACCCAGTTTTTACGAAATATGCAGTCCTAATCTGTTTGACTCCCTGCTACATTAAATATCATTCTTGCATGTTAGCAAGAGTCAGTAATATCAGTCTTCTTGGAGTGGGTCAAAGTGTCACTGGTTGGTTCTATTTGTGGGGATGTATGACTAGCAATAGCATTGGTAACAGCAAGCTCTACAAGCAAGGCAGATTATAGAAGATGTAATCTATTTATACGTATTTTCTGTAGTGGTATGGTTTCTTACAAGGGAGATCAGGAAGCTTCCCAGACATAACTCAGACACTCCCAATAATTCGGCAGGAAAAAAAAAAAAAAAAAAAAAAAAAAGACAGATAAGTATTGTGAAACATTTTATTTCATTTATTTCACTTAAAAATAAATAAATAAATAAATAATAATCTCTGAAGGACTAAAAGGGATAATCATTAAAATAGGCTATCCAAACAGTGCTGTGTGGGTAGTTAGGGTCTAGCAGCTGGAAGATGTGGCGCTGTACGGAAAGGTGGAGCCCCTCCCTCAATGGGCAGTAACGCGTGGTCTGTGATGTAAGCAAGCAGAAGTGACGTTATGGGCCTCAGGTATATAACCCCATGTGACTCGACAATAAACGCCATTTGCCATCCACCACATTGGTGTCTGTGAGCCGATGGACCGAGCGGCCTGGGGTTGGTCGCCGTGCTGTTCCTGAACCAGGTCTCCGCTGTCCCCTGAAGGCAACAGTGCTGCAATGTTTACAAGTTATTTATGTCTTTAAATAACGTTTTAGACAGCTCCCATGTCCTGTGGTAATGGACTTAATGGAAATAAATACATAGATCACATAACTTCAGCCAAGCACGTTTTCATTGCCAGGTAGCACTGACTTTTGTCCCTCCCTAAGCTCTAATGTCTCACACTAAGCTCTCATGTTATTTGATATTCTGTACCACAGTTGAAATCTATTGATGGGACTACGTTGTTGGCTATTCAGACTGACCATAGAATTGGCCAAGAAGACCCTGGGCAGCCACTAGCCCATACATCACAGCTGAAACCTGAGCACTGACCTCTGGGAGGAGAAGGGAAGAGACTAGGAGAAAGTCAGAGCTGACTTGGAGGTGACCAAGGCAGAAAGAAGTGTCAATATATGGTGGCTGATTTCCTAGCACTGGGAGGTTGTCCTTCCAAAACATTAAACACAATAAATGGAAATTAAAGGAAAACTCAAGAACTGTGCAGTCCCAGTGTGTTCACAATCGTATGAGTCCCTTTACTTGTGTCTTACTTTGTGTCTGCTTATAAAAAGAAAAAAATGCAGGGCATAAGGCAATTCTTTATGTAGTAATGCAAAATGACATTTTATTATCAGAAACTGATAGTTTAAATGTAGATAAATGACAACTGAGTTGGTCATGACATTCTTACTAGAGAAAGAGTACAAATTCAGAAGCATAGAGATAAAATAGGAAATGTCCTTCAGCATAGTAGTCAAGGAAGGGAAGAAAAATGCAAATAAATAAAAAAATACTGTTTGTTACAAATGGAAGAAAAAAACTAAAATTTGAAAAGGTTTTATCTTGTTTATTTCAATTTATTAAAATTTTTAACAATTACATTTAGTGCTTTAAAATATTAGGCATAAATATTAAAAAATAAAGCAAATTTTAAACGACAATTGGTTGATTCATTAAACAAAGACTTACACTGTGCTCAAGTACAGTCATTACTGCAAGAATAAAATCCCTGCATTTTGCAAACTCATCCATTGCTCATGTCTCATCCCCCCCCCCAGACATCACCCATCACAGCAGGATCAAGGCTACGAAGCATGTGGATACTATCAGTTACAGCAGGCATTGTAATGACACTCAGAAACTATTTAAAATAAATTGAAAGAAAGAAAAATAAAGGAATAAAGGAGGAAGGGAGGAAAGAAGGAAAGGAGGAAAGAAAGAGAGAAAGAGAGAGAGAGAGAGAGAGAAAGAAAGGAAGGAAGGAAGGAAGGAAGAAAGGAAGGAAGGAAGGAAGAAAGGAAGGAAGGAAGGAAGGAAGGAAGGAAGGAAGGAAGGAAGGAAGGAAGGAAGGAAGGAAGGAAGGAAGGAAGGAAGGAAGGAAGGAAGGAAGGAAGGAAGGAAGGAAGGAAGGAAGGAAGGAAGGAAGGAAGGAAGGAGGGAGAGCAGTTTAAATGTGAGAGATGAATAAACACAATAAATATATACAAAAATCTAAACTCTAGTTTCTAGTGTCTAGTTTCAACATGACCCCGTCTTTCCCTCTGTCTTTTCTTCTTCCTCCAGTTGCAGCATATTGTGAAGAAATAATAAATAAATAAATAAATGAAAATAATAAAAAAAGCAGTTCTAGTTATAATTGCTTTAAATCCTACCTTTTTAATCTATGTCTGCTTCCTGGCTATTTGGTCTCTGTCAGATGCAGAGGTGACAACCAGGCAGAGAATAGAACAGACTTTTTAATTAAGATTTGATACCAGTTTCCTTTGAATTTGTTTGGATTCAGTATTTTGTAAAACATGTCTAACAATAAATTAGCTCAGGAAATAAACATTATCTAATTCTTCCTAATATGTCTTTATACTTATAAGCTCACAATGATCTTCTAGAAGATCGCAATACAAAGTATCGTGAGGGCAACAAGACGGTCAAATGATACTTACCATACTTGTTCTCTATCAGATTTTTTCAAATCTTAATTCCAGGTTTACCTCTATTTGCAACAATATTAAAAAGTCAGAAGGGATAAGAGAATTTAAAGCCACACATACAGTCTTCCAGTAAGAGCTTAGAGATAATGAAACAAATTAGATTGTTCTGTGCCAGAAAAACACAACGTATAGTGGATCGCATACATGTAGGTAATGGATAGTTGGTTTGACATTCTGCTATGAACTGATCTCCCTTTTCTGCATGAATAATACTGGTGAAAGGATCATAGATGTTTTTCAAAGTATTTAATAGCCGAGATTATTCTCAAAACTATTAAGCTCTTCAATTAAACTTCTTTGAAACTTGCTTTTCTGACTGCATTGCATAACTAAGAATGGTTCTAAAAGTTCCATGTTGTTTCTTGAGTAATTATGAATACATTTTCCAAAATGGTTTTGAAAATCAATCAAAGTAGGTGGTGATAGAAAGTGACCACATGAAATTCAACATATTTGTGCCTAAAATTTTAATTGTATAACCATCTTTTGGACTCAGATATTACAAGACAAAACAAAACAAAAATGAATGTTATAAATGCCCAAGAAAAACAGATGTATTATGAAAGTGAGGTATTTTTGTTTTGTTTTTGTTTTGTTGAGAATAAATTGGTTGAGACTTAACTCTGAATAATTTTGAGTTGACACTGGAATTTTCATAATCTAACGACACAGAAGAACTGGTAACTGCTTTCAAGGTTGGTAGTATTTGCCAACAGTTTGTCAATACATGTCATTTTTTTTTATTACTCTTCATATACTCCTTCCCCCAGTTTCTCCTTGATGCTGGTGTCTCCCCGTTACATGCATGAGTAAAATCACCACCCTGCATTTGCATTTGATGGTTATAATTAGGTCTCTGGTGTGCACCATTCCAAAGTTATCCTTGCCTTTGTAACCTCCAGATTCTGTTACTGTAATTCACTCAGTGTGGGATTACACTTGAAGGCCTTTCAGAAGCTACAGCTGGTGTGCTATGCAGAGGCCAGGTTGCTTGGTGATGATAACTGTAGAGAGAATATTAAACATCATTGGCTCCAGATTTGCTTTCAAGATGTTGCTGTGGTCTATAAATAGCTTCTTGGTTTGAGTATGAAGTGTCTAAGAACCTTCACTCTCCCTTTGTGCTGCTGTCACAATTAAGAACAGCTGCCTGTGTTCAGGGACATAGTTTCATGCAACTATCCTTTAGCAGCAACCACACACATCTTTGTACACGTTCTTTTATAGGGGTACAAGCATACATGCTGTCTAAACCCTACTTCACTGGATGATTTAGGGAAGCTTTATTTATAGGACTTCCAAATTTTATTAGTACAAGTTCAAATTATTTCTTGTGCTCATAGGAATCAATTCATCTACATTTTATTTTTAATACCTGTGATTGTTAAACAATGTCCTACTGTTGTTGATATAATGTGCTGAAGTGTACACTTGATGAGCCTTATAAATAGGGAATACCATGTTAATATTGTTAATTTCAGTGAACTTTGAACTCCACCTAATCTTAAGCATGGTGCTCTTAATCTTCTTGACAAGGGTTAAGGGAAGCCTCAGTTACTGATGCAGACAAATTTCTATTTGGATATTATACTTGGCAACATTGTATTATACTGATAATTAAAAATAGTCCTCGAAACTTTAAAATGATCAGGCAAGACATAAACTTTAAAATCACATGTGGGTATTGATTTCAAGTTTCAAACCAATCCATGTTTTGAGACTAATTTAGGAACTATTACACTTGAAAAACAACAAATTGGGTAAAAGTAACCCTAAGTCCCAATCTGCTTATTTAACTAGGCACTCATGCATTCCTGCTAAATCTGGTTTTCATGAAAGTCAATTTATTTGTTCATTATGTGACATTTGAAACCATTCAAGCAATAGTGAGATGGGATTAAAGTCTCTGCTGAAATGTTTCACTGATTGGAATATTTTGACCATTTTTGGAGGCAACTTTAGACATGCTAATAAGGTGTGAAAATGCACTGAAATATTAAAGTCACTGATAACATTTTTATTTTGTTGTGTTCATACATTATGAGGATTATTTGTTTATTTGTTTATTATTTTTAGGGAGAATGGTCTTGACTTATTTAGAACCTGTGGATCCAGAAGACTGAAATTTAAACCGTTTTCAAAAGAAAATTATCTGATAACATTAGCTCTGTTCCCCTGCCAAACAAAATTCCATTAACCAGCTGAAATAGGACTTAATAACAATCACGTAAACCAATTAGTCTCAATTTATAACTCCATTAGCAGCGTTATTCATCACCACATGGCTTTATAGAACCGTGCTTCCTTCTGACATTAGGCAGATTAAATAACAAATACGGCCTGAGGTGCTAAACAAAAATGTGAATGCAGTTGCCTAAGAAAGATTTACATCTCTGAAAAGAAATACATTTGAAATCTCATACTTGCACATTCCAAAGAGATATTCTAGACTTGAAAACCTGAAAACCAAAATATGCCTATCTCTAAAAGCATAGACTGTAGCTGGATTTCACACTGTTTTTGTTTGTTTCTTTGTTTGTTTGTTTGTTTTTCTCCACATTTTTCACGATGTTCAAGATCACAGAGAAAACTAAATCATCTGAACCTTGTCTAAACTACAGGCCACTTACTCCACTACCACTATATTGATCCTATCATTAGTAAGAACAAAACATTCCAGTCTTCACTAGAATATATATATATATAAGTATATATTTTGCTTTGTACAGCAACTACTAAGACAGCAACTACTATTGCCCCTGGGAACTGATTAGATGTCTTATTCTGGGGTGATTCTACTTAATGATTAGTGATCTATGATGTGTTAGAAGGTAAAAAAGTATGCTTTATGTATTTCTGCCAAACTAAGTTAAGGACCTGGTTTGATCTAATGGTCAGTTGGATTATAACCAAATGACTTCGATAGCTAAAACAAGTTAGATTCTGACCATATGACTTAGGTTGCTGGAATTAGATATATTGGTTTTGATTCCATTCAATTTTCTATCTGTAGCCAAGTTCCAATGCTCCACAGTAGAAAAATAGAAAGAAATAAAGAGACTAAGTGAAGGGTTCTTCTTGGGCAGTCAGTTGCTGCCCCGAAACATAACAGTTATTTGCAGTTATTTTCTAAATGCAAACATTAATAGTATTTTGAATATAAATCAGAAAATTATATCCCTTTCCTCCTTAACTGTTTTTAGTTAGTTAGTTAGTTATTATTTTTAACATGGCTAGTGAATACAGAACATATTTAGTCATATATTCTGGTAAGAACTTCCAGAAAGTCCAGCTCAAGAATAGCATGAGCTGAGTAATTTCTTTCTCTGACTGTAAAGTCAAGAAATTTTGTATAATCCGTTGTTTTTTAAGGAAGGGTACATGTACACCTCTCAGGTGCTACCTTTAAGTGAAAAAGGGGCGTAATGTCCTTTGAGTGTAGACATTAGCAATAGTGGATCAGAGCCTCAGAAGGCCTAGGCTTGGGACTGGGCCAAATTTACAGTTGAATGCTGAGACTCTTAAGCTCACATCCTGAAGAATTTTCCAGGCTAGTGATAATTTCTGTGATGCTCTTCGTTATATATTTTTATCTTTCATTGAATTATAGACACAAGTACTGTGCACAGAGGTTCTGAACTGAGTTGTTTTCATGTGGAATAACTGAAGGCCGTGGAATTTTTTTACTATGATTTTCCACTGGAATTAATTGATAGATTTTGTGGTATCAAGATTAGTGCTAATTCCACAAATAAAAGTTACTTCTGCAAACAAAAAAACTCTTATGGACAAAAGTGAAACTAAGAACTAGTATGGTGAGCATTTTTCAAACTGAAGGTTTGAAAAAGTGGAAGTTGACTAAAGATAAGTATTTCATACAAAATTGTCTTTCATTGTTATGTATTAGAGTGACATATGAAACAAACAACTTAGAGCTTGTGAACTTTATTTAACCTTGAGGCAAGCAAGGTTTAATAGTTTTTTACTTATGTTGATATAATACAGCAGAAGTTTCTTTGACCTATTCCCACCAGGTGACCAAAAACTCTTGCTGAAATTGTGTAGTCTTCGGGTCTCTTCTTACATGGTATTCCTCAAATAGAGACAAATATGCATTTCTGCTATGAAAAATGCTGAAATTTTTTAAAGTAATACAGATGAGAACGATGGACCGTTTCATTAGGAGTTACAATTTTATACAAAGTTCTCAGAGCATCCCTTTTTGGTTCACCCTGCGGTGAATGAAATGGAATGGAATGAAAATTCAGTGACAGTAATTTTCAATAAAATGTATATAAGCAGGAGAACACACAAAATGCTTTATGACCACCATGGCTGAAACAAGAGGAGAACATGATGGCAGGATGGAAGGTAACAGGAAATGTGGGCACAGCTAACTGAGAGAACTGAGAGTTCTCTGACTGGGAGAACTGAGCCATTGCATGCATCCTGGAGCATATAAAGGCCTGACAGAGACTTTAAGGGAGAAAATTCCTTCAGAATAATTTGGATTTTGAGCTAAAATGTAGCCTTAAGAAAAACAAAAACAAAACAACAACAACAAAAAGCACCAAAGACAAACAAAGAAAAACAACAACAACAAAAATTTCAGTGAGAACGATATCCTTCAAGGTCTTGATAATGAAAAATAAATAAAGATTTCACTAAGGTTGAATAACTACTTTAACAGAACTGTGACCATGGACTGCTTATTCTGTGATAGATGCCATTAACATGCTTTATCAGTATTCCTCCAGGTTTCTCATTTTAGTTTCCACCTATAACTCAGCAATCTGTTGAACTGAGGTAGTGTCAGATACTCTTCAAGCAAAGGCCTTGACATCAACATAACTAATATGAAATAGTTGGCTTTGCCATTTGCAAGTGTGGGAAACTGATAGGAAATGTGAATGAATGCTTTCATAATAATTATGAAATTCTTCCTTGCATCCACTGTTCTCGTTTCCTCATAGATAATTGCAATATTTTTATTAGTAAAATCATACTTATTATCAAGTGTAAATGTAAAACATAAGTCCACTGTCCTGCTTATCAAGATGTGTGAGAATTTATTTATTTGAATAGAATCACCATAGACAAGTAAAATGACAGCTTTTACCATGTTTCAAAGTCATGACGTACTGACAGTTGAAGAAGATCTCACAGATCTATAAACATAGCTACTTAATTTAGAGTACAATATTATTGTATCTTATGAAAAGACAACTAGATGTATACATCTAATTTATATAAAATTAAAACATATTTAAATTAGACATATATTCCCATTTGGGCTGTGCAAGAGTCAGAAAAATGATGAGCCAATACCAGACACTGAAAGTATCCAAAATTATTGTATTCTAAATTTATGTTCGTACCAGAGTTGGTATGATAGGACATGACTGTCTGGTGTCTGTCAGCTTAATCATCCTCTCATGTGTTCCCCTATAAACAACCAAAACTTTTTCAGACAAATTATATAATTTTACTGTTGAGATCTATTAATGAGATCATAAAACTGCTTTGTTTATAATGATTTTAGTACCTTAAATCTGATTTTTAAGGACAAATAGGTACTGATAAGAGATAGTGACAGATTTTTTCAGATTTACAATAAAACTGCACATGTAGAAGAACTGGATGCATTCATCTTCAATTTATTTCTTGTCTGGTGGGGAACAAATATTCAAACTTACCCATCCCCTTCTCCTCACAGGTCCTATTCATTTCTCATCTTAGAATATAATGAATTGATGCCATAGTTGCATTTATGTGTAAACGTGGGATTTCTGAAAGTGAATCCAGGAATATCATCATATTACTACTCAGATCTGAACTATTCAATTTATTTTTGTCTGCTTTCTGCAATATTACCTTTAAAGAGTAATCGCTATACTTCTGAAGTAATGTAAAGTTGCCACCTTAATTAGCACTCTTCCTGGACTTCATCAAGAAAAGCTAAGGCAGTTCTGGAAAACCAGTAATCAATAACAGCTTGAACAGAATAAACTGCAACCACAATACATATATATATTTATTTATTTTCTGATATTATCTAGATTGCACATATGAATAATGATATACTTGAAGTGAAAACTGCAATTCACTCTTTGGACTTGATCCCAAAGTGAATGACAACAATTAAAAGTCTCTTTTGCTTTATATTATACCTTGGAGCAGGCCTAATGATATCAATTAAGAGACTCATTTCCCTTATATTATCCTTTTGAGCAAGTCTTAAATTTTAAAAATGTAATTACCTCGGTTTAAATTTGACAATATTGAGATTAAAATCAGACCTAATATGTTATTGAGCATTCTGCATTTCTGGATATCAGTAATGGGTAGGCACAACCCAGATATTTAACACTTCTGTAAAAGAGGTAAGTAGTCTGTTCATTTTTTATTTATATTTCCCACAGGAAAATGAAGAAAATAAAGGGAGTTTATGTAGGGTGACAATTATTAAATGCTGTTTTACAGATAAATCAGAAGTCATATAAAGCAATGAATTTTAGTTTGATTGGGTAGTTAAATGGACTGAGGACAAAACCTGCATAGTTTATTTTAGGTGGACTTGTCACTCAGTAAGACTTTATTGCTTAACAGTGATCAGTAGTCTCATAGAAACATAGAATATCCAAGTTGGAAGGGATCCAAAAGAATCATCAAGTCTAACTCCTGGGTCCCCAGAAGACCAACCAATAAGTCATACCATGTGTCTGAGAGCTTTGTCCAAATGCTTCTTGATCTCTGGTAGGTTCATGGAGGGCTATGACCTCTTCCCTAGTGTCTAGGAGGATGTATGAACCACCTTGTCCCAGCTTCATGCTCTTTCAACCACCCTGCCCTGAATAATGTGGGGTCCTTGGGTCTTTTATGGACTTCAGTAATTGCCTCTCCCTAGCAGAAGGAAGCAACTGTTTCCCCACACCACTTGGCAGCCTTCCTTGCAGCCACCTGAACTCAATGTTTTGCAAGCTGCCGGTGTGCAGTTGGTACTTCTACTTGTTCCATAAGTGTCTTTTTCCTTGAAAATCTGAAATTGGTAGCACAGGCCCAGGTGAAAACAGCCCCAAAAGAAAAAAAGGAGTGAGTGTGGGGCTCCTAATGCACGGAATAATGTCAAATATGAATGGTGAGAAAGAAATGGGAAAGACAGCAACAATTTGGGACAGGTAGCACAGAAGGGGTGGTGGTGTGGCTCTCTATATTAGAGAATCTTTCGATGTTGTGGAACTCGAGGTTGGTAATGACAAGGTTGAGTCCCTTTGGGTTAGGATCAGCAGGAAGGTCAACAAGGCTAGCGTCCTGGTCGAGGTCTGTTATAGACCGCTGAACCAGGATGAGGAGACAGATGAGGAGTTCTACAGGCAGCTGACAGAAGTTGCGAAATCATCGGCGCTTGTTCTCATGGGGAACTTCAACTTCCCAGATATATCCTGGAAGCACAACACAGCCCAGACAAAGCAGTCTAGGAGGTTTCTGGAGAGTGTGGAAGATAGCTTCCTGACGCAGCTGGTTAGTGAGCCTACCAGGGGAGGTGCCCCGCTAGACCTTCTCTTCACAAACAGAGAAGGACTGGTGGGAGATGTGGTGGTCGGAAGCTGTCTTGGGCAGAGTGACCACGAAATGGTGGAGTTCTCTTTTCTAGGCGAGGTCAGGAAGAGGACCAGTAAAACCGCTATATTGGACTTCTGGAGGGATGACTTTGAGCTGCTCAGGACACTGGTTAGTAGAGTCCCTTGAGAGGAAGTTCTGAATAGCAGAGGAGTCCAGGAAGGCTGGGCTCTCTTCAAGAAGGAAATCTTAATGGCGCAGGAGTGGTCTGTACCCACGTGCCCAAAGACGAGCCAGCGTGGAAGAAGACCGGCCTGGCTCAACAGAGAGTTGCAGCTTGAGCTTAGGAGAAAAAAGAGGGTTTATAATCTTTGGAAAAAAGGGCGGGCCACAGGACTATAAGGATGTTATGAGGCTATGCAGGGACAAAATTAGAAAGGCCAAAGCTCATCTGGAGCTCAATCTGGCTACTGCCGCTAAAAACAACAAAAAATCTTATTACAAATACATCAGTGCAAAACGGAGGACTAAGGAGAATCTCCATCCTTTACTGGATGCGGGGGGAAACTTAGTTACAAAAGATGAGGAAAAGGCAGAGGTGCTTAATGCCTTCTTTGCCTCAGTCTTTAGTGGCAATACCGGCTGTTCTCTGGATACCCAGTACCCTGAGCTGGTGGAAGGGGATGGGGAGCAGAATGTGGCCCTCATAATCCATGAAGAAATGGTTGGTGAACTGCCACGGCACTTGGATGTGTGCAAGTTGATGGGGCCGGATGGGATCCACCCGAGGGTACTGAGAGAACTGGCAGAGGAGCTGGCCAAGCCTCTTTCCATCATTTATCAGCAGTCCTGGCTATTGGGGGAGGTCCCAGTTGACTGGCGGCTAGCAAACGTGACGCCCACCTACAAGAAAGGCAGGAGGGCAGACCCGGGGAACTATAGGCCTGCCAGTTTGACCTCAGTGCCAGAGAAGCTCATGGAGCAGATTATCTTGAGTGTTATCACGCAGCACTTGCAGGGCAAGCAGGCGATCAGGCCCACTCAGCATGGGTTTATGAAAGGCAGATCCTGCTTGACGAACCTGATCTCCTTCTATGATAAAGTGACGCGCTGGGTGGATGAAGGAAAGGTTGTGGATGTGGTCTACTTGACTTCAGTAAGGCTTTTGACACCGTCTTCCACAGTATTATCCTCAAGAAATTAGCTGTTCTTGGCTTGGACTGGCGTACGCTTCGTTGGCTTAGAAACTAGCTGGATAGCCGGGCCCGAAGAGTCGTGGTGAATGGAGTCAAATCCAGTTGGAGGGCGGTCACTAGCGGCGTTCCCCAGGGCTTGGTGCTAGGGCCAGTCCTCTTTAATATCTTTATTGATGATCTGGATGAGTGGATTGTGTGCACCCTCAGTAAGTTTGCAGATGACACCAAGATAGGTGAGTGTGTCGATCTGCTTGAGGGTAGGAAGGCTCTGCAGGAGGATCTGGATAGGCTAGACCGATGGGCTGAGGTCAACTGTATAAGGTTCAACAAGGCCAAGTGCTGGGTCCTGCACCTGGGGCACAATAACCCCAAGCAGAGCTACAGGCTGGGAGAGGAATGGTTGGAAAGCTGCCTGGTGGAGAAGAACCTGGGAGTATTGGTTGATAGTCGGCTGAATATGAGCCAGCAGTGTGCTCAGGTGGCCAAGAAGGCCAACGGCATCCTGGCTTGCATAAGAAACAGTGTGACCAGCAGGGCTAGGGAAGTGATCGTCTCCCTGTACTTGGCTCTGGCGAGGCACCTCGAGTACTGTGTTCAGTTTTGGGCCCCTCTCTATAAGAAGGATATTGAGGTGCTTGAGCGAGTCCAGAGAAGGGCGACGAAGCTGGTGAGGGGCCTGAAGAACAAGTCCTACGAGGAGCCGCTGAGGGAGCTGGGCTTGTTCAGCCTGCAGAAGAGGAGGTTCAGGGGCGACCTTATTGTTCTCTACAAGTACCTTAAAGGAGGCTGTAGCGAGGTGGGGGTCGGTCTATTCTCCCACGTGCCTGGTGACAGGATGAGGGGGAATGTGCTAAAGTTGCACCAGGGGAGTTTTAGGTTGGACCTTAGGAAGAACTTCTTTACCGAAAGGGTTTTTAAACGTTGGAACAGGCTGCCCAGGGAAGTGGTTGATTCACCATCCCTGGGGGTCTTTAAAAGATGTTTAGATGTAAAGCTTAGGGATATGGTTTAGTGGAGGACTTGTTAGTGTTAGATCAGAGGTTGGACTCGATGATGATCTTGAGGTCTCTTCCAACCTAGAAATTCTGTGATTCTGTAATTATGGAGATCAGCTATGGAGGAACAGGTGTTGATGTGATTTCAGCAGCCTGTGGAAATCTTATTCTCATGCCTTGATTCTTAACTTTCTTTCTGTGCATCCAGGAATATGATTCATCTTGATGACCAATAAAGCCACATATGACCTGGCCCATGCACTGAAATTTAAATTTAGAAAGACCACTTGTCAAAAATAGCATGTCTGCAAAGCAAATGTTTATTGTTGTGCTTAGTTATTTTCAAATGATAAAGCAAGTGTAGAATTACTAACATAAGAATGTTTCCTTATTCTCGAGGTGAATATCCTCTGGTTACTCTGAACCAGCATGCTCCCAGACTCTGAGCCAGCAGCCACTGAAACGTGGACTGTCTTAACTGGAAGTTATTTTTCTGGGCTCTTGGAATGTTCCTACATCCTGTGGATGTAGATGTAAATTATTCAGCAACAGCCACTGGGAAATTGAGACAGCACTGAAATAGTTTCTAGAGGTGGCAGCAATAAAGGCTTATATGATATATCCAGCTTAGTCTGACAAATGCTTGGAAAAATATTAGTAAACACTTTTGGAAACACTAGTTTGCAGCAATGCTTTTTCTTGGCACTTACACAGCTAGAAATAGAAAGGAGCAGTTCAACCCAAGGAACAGCACATAACGTGTTTGTTTGTGGTGAGGCTGGATTTTTAGCAACGAAGTTTAAAACATTTGTTTAGCTTGGAAATGAGCACCTTAAATCCCTTAAGCAAGTTCTCATGAAAATCTTTATTTACCCAATGTTTTTAACTTGTGAGTGACAATATTGTATATATCGTTGATTAAAGGTACATTGCTCTTCTTGTTAGCTTCAGTTTTACCTTTTTAGTTTCCTCTATATGCAACAAAAGTCAGAGGATGTGGTGATTATTGATATGAAGGACTAAAACCTCAGTGGCTACTGCAGATATTGCAGTAAGGAGAACTGCAGATCTGACACTGATTCTAACTGGCAGATCTTACTGTTGGTTTCTTTTTAGGGTTGTCCTGGTTTCAGTTAGGACAGAGTTAATTTTCTTCCTAGTAGCTGGTAGAATGCTGAAACCAGGACAAAGGTACAACTGTATGGTGTACAAAATGGGTGTTGCTGAAACTCAGGTACAAATATTTTAGATGATTTTCACCTGGTTTTACCAGTAATCTTGAATACTGTATATATATATATAGTATATATAATATATGTAATATAATTATATAATTATATATTACATATTACATATTACATATTACATATTACATATTACATATATTATATTATATTATATTATATTATATTATATTATATTATATTATATTATATTATATTATATTATATTATATTATATTATATTATATATAGTTATTATATTATATAATTATAAAATATAATTATATACTATATATAATATATATATAAATACACAATATATATAAATATATATATAAATATATGTATAAATATATATTTTTTTTTACTTTGAAGAGCTAATATGTGAAGTCATTTGCTTACTTATCTAAATCTGGCAAAATCATTCTATAGTCATTTCATTTATTTGTGATTTACTCTAGATAAAAACAGAAACTAAAGATGATAACAGAGAAAGCCACAATTGTTGGGACTAATTCAAAATAAATTTATTTTACAGACAGTTAATTATTTATCTCCAACAAATTAAGGAAAAACAATCTTTCTCTATATAAGTCAAATTAGAGGGTGACAAATGAATAAAACTGATTTTGGTCAGGAAAGACAAGAAAGGAGTTTACATAACTTACAATGAGAATCAAATGTGTCTATTGTTATTTGATAGTCTAGAATGTATATAATATTAATACAATATAACCACTACCATGTTATCCTTATTAAAAGTGTATGAGCTTGTGTAATATTGCTGCAATTTTCATTCCACTCTTTCTGAACTTGGACTGGTTCATATAGGTATGTCTGTGATTTTTGTATTTATTGCAAAGAGCTAAAATAAGAAACGGAAAAAATATGATGGATTATCCTTGTGTATTGGTAAAATATGACATCATGATTGAAAATGCAGCTGAAGAGAGACAGACAAAGGTAGAGCAAAGAGATGAGAGAAAACTAAACAAACAAACAAACAAAAAAAAAAAGAAAAAAAAAAGAAACAACTAAAGAAGTAAAAGAAAAACCTAAAAGAACCAAAACCAAAGAAAAAGCAAAAGAAAATGAAAACAAGTAAAAAATTACAAAAATGAAAAAAAGAAAAAAATGGTGTAAGAAGTTTTAACTGGAGGATCCATGTAAATTAGCATTTTAATATTATTCTCCTAAAATATATCATTATTTAAAAATAATACTTAAAGTATAACTGTAAGAAATATATTGTATTAATATATTTGTTTTAATATATTTATATGTATTATATAATATAATATATAATACATATATTATATTATATTATATTATATTATATTATATTATATTATATTATATTATATTATATTATATTATATTATATTATATTATATTATTATATTATATTATATTATATTATATTATATTATATTATATTATATTATATTATATATTATATATGTATATATATATTATATGTGTTAATATATCTGTTTTGATCAAGCACTGGATTTTGGCTTCTGCTCAGTTACTTAGAGAGAACAAACCTTCATAACCTTTTCACAGGGATGTGGAGACAGCAAAATATTGCCAGGCAGTCTGTGTCTGTAAATGCAATCTAGTATCTTTGCTAATTGCTGGCCAGACTGCACTAGGGTAAATTTTACTGTGCTGTTCAAAGGAGCATATGTGTTTCTTTTTCAGATGTCATACTGGGACTTCAGAGGAGCAGTCAGGTCCTACTAAGATCTGTTACTGTTGGGATGTTTCCTCACACTTGCAAGCACAAATAAACATTATGCATTCTTAAATCTAAACTAAGCTAAAAAATATATTCTGTGATTGGAAAACCTGAAACACTTTTCATTTTGACTATGTAAACTGAAATATTTTCAACCAAACAGATCTATTATGAACTTGGTATTCAGCCAAGGGTAATACCCATGGAGGTCTGAGCAAGTCTGCAAGGTATTTACCATTTTAAAATCCAGACTTTGTGGCTACCTAATTTTCTATTGTTTTGACTTAAAAGCAGTTAGAGCTTTCTAATTGTTAGTGATTTTGATAAAACCACCAAACTCAAACACATAAACTGAGCCTGAATATTTTTTTAGAAGAATTAATTCAATAGACTCTAAAGGTAATTTTTATTTAAAAGGGTTTAAAAAGGTTTGGCAAAGGGAGAGCACCTTCATAACTAAAGCAAGCACAAAACCTGTAATATATGTCCTTAAAGACACACATTTAATTGACTATGTTTTATAAATTCTTCCACTTCTTCCTTGGAGAATTATAAATGTTTTCTTAGTCAAAAAAACATTCTGCTCTCTTATTTTGTGCCTAGTGATGCTTCACACACCAAAATACAGATTTATACAATAATTTATCTGATGGCAGTCCTGCCAGTCTAAAACCAATATTAATCTATTTATGACATAAACACAGGAGTTAATGTCTAGTTTATTTATTTTTCCTGCATAAAATATGAGTATAATAATACTTATAATGTATACAACAACAAAAAAAAGTTTTTTTGCTCTTTTTTTAAAAATAATTTTAAACAACTTGTCTCAAAAATACTGTTAAATCCACTTTTGCAAATAAAATGCACAAGGAAAATAAATTTGATTGATTAGATAAATGTATTTGAAATTTTTATTCTATTAAACCTCTTATTTGGGGGAGGGGGGGATTGGAAAGGGGGGAGGGAAGAAGGGAGAAAGTAAAATAGCACTGTGCAATAGATACTCTTATCTACAGTAATTAAGTAATTATTTCATGTCATTACTATTTAGCTCAATACTACTCTTTATAATAATTTCTTCATGTGGCTCTCATTCTACATATCTAGCCTTATCTAGCCTTTTTAAATGATATGCTTGTTTTTTCCTAGTTATCTTTTTTGTATAACTTAAATTTGATATTTTCTATTTTTCCCATGTTTTGTGGCTTTTTACACTTTTTTTTTTTTTCACAGAATCACAGAATCAGTGCTTTAAGACAACTTTTCACTGAGCTGTCCATAAAGAATCTTATTCTTTACTAGTTTCAAATTTAATCAAATTCAATTTAGTCTTTATCAATGTCAGAGCAGCTCAGAATTTCCTTCAGTGAACACTGATGACATTAACTTCATCTTCCTTAGTTCTGCTAATTGAGTAATTTAGCAAAATTATCTGATTTTTTCATTCCTTCTTGCCTTAATTACTGTACGTCAGCTCTGACTTTTGCTAATTCATCTCTCTGCTTATGCAGATAAATGCATAATTACTCTAGTACCTGCCCATTGGCACCTTTATATAAAGATATATAAAGTCACATTGAAACTTGGTCGTTTATCCTCACATTATTTATTTATCTTAATGTTTCTAAAGCATTGCTAGTTTATCTCTCCTTTTCTGAAAACTAGCTAGAAACATAGCTGTTGAGTAACTTTGACAGGAGAATTTAAAGCATCTTAACACATCACTGCTACTTAGTCTAATTACCCACTATATTTTTTATTTCCTTAAAAGAGCTCATTGAAGACAAATGATTTTCCTTCACAGTTTTTATACTTCTTTTGGTATTCTGTGATTTTTCCTCTGAACAGTAAGTTTTCCTCAATAGTTTTTTCATTATGAAATAAAAATTGTCACTGAATAAGTTACTAATCTTCGCACAACTTTTCAGAGCTTCATGCAGTGAAGAGGGATTCTCACCTTCTAACAGAGCACTTAATTTTAGGAGCATAGAAAAGTTCGGGACTTTCAGATGGGTATCAGGGAGTCCTGATGATTTATTGCAAGAACTCACAGCTTGTTTTTTTACAATATCATCCCTTATATCATATATGCTCATGCATAATGACACCATAAATTTAATATCCTAAAATGAGCATATAGTATAAAAATATCCAAGGATGTAGTGATGTAGTACCAAAAGATGTGTGAGGTCAAGGCTTTCCATACGGTACAGCACTTTACAGAGGCACAGTTGGGTGAATGGTGTAGTAGAGGCATTTCAGACAAAGGAAGGTGCCTACATTTGTCTTAGAGTTTGGCATTATCATATACGTCTGGCTTTGCATGTTTTAATGCTGGTATAAAAGATTATTCTAAAGCATTCATTCTGAGTATCAATCCAAAATTAAAATAAACAAAAGACTATTTGTCTTTGTGAAAGACATTCCTAACAATTAACTATGAAAAAAAAAATAAAATGCTAACAAGAAACCTGTTAGCACTCAATGCAAATAGTATGTTAGTAAGCTAAAAAATGACATGCCTCCAAAATGACAACAAACAGTAAACATATTAAGGGTGAAGGAGTGTCTTCAAGAGGTAAACTTAAGGTTGATTTAACAGTTTATAGAAGATTCAACCATGAAAACACTGGAACTATCGAAAAAATAACTAAACTCCCATATTATTATGAATGTTAAATCTGGAAATAAAAAATCAGAGTGAACAAACTCAGAATGAATAAGACCTGGAAAAAATAAAATATAATGAATAGTAACAATGAAAAATTAATGTAGCAGAGTTCAGCAGTTCCTGTTTGCATTTTTATTCTGAGAAGATAAGGGACACATCAGGAATATTTGTTGGGGGGGGGGGGGACGACACATAAATAAATAAAATAAGTATATCTTTCAGGAGTGAATATGACCAGATTAAAAAAAAAAAAGTGACTGAAAACTGTCAGCCAAAGGGATTCTTAGGCAAGTCATGATTTACAGCAGCTCTGACAACATGCATGTTGCAGACTGGGATCTGGGATACACCAAGCCTTGGCATTTACAACGTAAAATAATGTATGAAGGATTCAGGCTCACCCTGTTCTCATCAACCCTGAAGCATCAGCATACTTAATAAAACTGTTGTAACTGCAGTGTTCCCATCCTTTATCTCTGACAATGTCTCACTCTAAATACTTGCAAAAATTGCTCAAGGATTAATTAACAGCTCATCATCTTCTTGATAAAGGCTGACATGAAAAAATAATCTTGTCACTTAAATATGTCCTCATATCCCTTGAACAAGCCAACCTACACACTGCTCAATTTTGTCTTAGGCCTCCTATTGCTGATACAATTATTTTTAAAGTCTATCTGAGTATTTTCTCTGGGTTTTTATTTCACTCACTTTCATAGCTTTATCCGTAGCTTCTTGTTCTACTTGCTGTAACATATTCCTTTCATTGGCTTCTGTGTCCTTTGCTACTCTGCTCCTCACCACCCAATGTTCTACTAATATTTGTTTAATTTCTTCTTCAATACTATATTAACTGATATATTTTTCTAGCTTTAAGTGTAAAGAGTTTTAGAAATTTGACTAAACTCTAAAGAGTTTTAGAAATTTGAATTAGATGTTAATATTTAGTAACATTCCTTGGGAATGTAATCTGTTTGTCATTCACTTTTCCTTTCTCCAAAGATGTAAGTCACAGCCATTTGACAAATCACTGAGACATATTAGCCTCAGGTTATTGAAAAGTATCAAACTGTTCCTTTTGCCACTTTTGCCAACTAGTTGCAATATACTGTCTGCAGCCTGACTGAACACAGCTTTTCACTAAGGAGATTAGCAAAATAATAATAATTAAAAAAAAAAAAAAAAAAAAAAAACCAATAAAAATTGAATTAGAATTTTTATTCATAATCCATGTGACAAAATATTTTTCAAATACCATGTTTTGTTGATCATTTTCATGCCACCCAGATGCCTGCACAAACAAACAAACAAACAAAAAAGGGGTCATATAAACCAAGAAATTCATGAAAACACTAGAAGAGGACAAATGAGAACATTTAGTCACAGTTAATATCAGAACCTGTTACAGGAAGCAACAGCAGGTAGTTGGAACATCCATCAAAGAAGTGACTTCATGATCCATATTGAATGTGCAGAGATGGGAAACAGAACCTCACAGATTTGTGAGGCTTCCAAGAAAAGCCTTGCAAGTTTTAATAATAGGGACTATATTAAACTCCCTAAGGCACTATAATGAAATAACCTCATTAGAAGATAAAGCTTTTAAATGTTCTGTGAAAACTCAGCTGGTCTTCAATGAGGAACTGAAAATTTGGCTCATCAAACACCCAGATTTTCGTTTATACTAATCTGGCTACTCCGTATTATTATTGCTCACTGATGGTGACTAGGAAATAGAAATCCCATCTGTAAATAATAAGAAATTACTTGAATCTTTCCTCAAGTTCAAGATTTTTAGTTGTTTTTGTCAATTTTCATGAATTATAAGGTTTTGGCAGGGATTGCATCAGAAATACCACAAAATATATCTGTTCCCAGAATATTGCCAGACTACTTTACAAGCCAAAGAGGTTTGGCAAAGTTCAAATAAATTTTGCATGACTGTTCTGATTTATGGATGTGATGGGTGTGATGAATGAACAATATTGCTTAAAATTCTCAGATTCATCTACCCTGTGTATTTTAATTACAGCTTGTTTCTTGATATTGTAGGATACTAGAAAACATGGTAAGTAGGGCTGCTGTGAGAGTTAGGTAGTATTTTACCATTTAAACCTGACTTTGCAAAACTATATGTAGATTGATGATACTCTGGAATATGCAGCCCTACAGGAATATATAAGAGGAGCAATAACTTTCCCTTGCTGTAGTTCTCTTGCTGATGCGTGGGAATAATGAACTGATAAGCATTACAGTGTTGTATGCAATACATGTGGGCAATGGTGAATAGGGTGATGAAGTACAGTCCTGACTTCACCTTAATATTTCTTTAATATTATGACACAATGTTCAACAACAATAAAAATATGCTTTCTCCTCAGCATCAAGAACAACAACTTTAAGCATACTGTTTTCTTAAAAAGTGCGTAGGATGACAAAGATTTTAGTTGCTGGATGGAATGGATCTGTTGCCAAACCTACTGCGGCTTTTAGATGCAGAAAATAGGAAGTAATCTTTTGGTCCTTGTACACAAGCATTCTGCCTATATAAGCAAAAACTTCCAATGTAATTGGAGATATCTGGTCAAATACTTGCAATCACCAACCGTGGTAGATATTTCTAACTTAGCAAGACAATCCTTTTCCAAATAAAGCCCCAAGATTGTGCAAAAGTATTAACTTTGCAAATTCTGGATATGGGGCTTAAGTTTTGTGCTACCTCAGGATTCCACTTAAGCAAGAAGAATGCTCAAATAGCTATGAAAACTGCCAGGTGGGTACAAACAATCATGGATGTGTCAAGCCAAGAAACTCAAAAAGGAGCAGAGGGAGACCTATTCTCCACTGTTTGGCTGCTGAATGTTAATATCGGCTTAAGGCAGATGACTCATGCCCTTCAACAGACCACCACGGACTCTTCTAATTCTAAAATTGCATCTGCATCACACCAAGAAAAAGGTCCCCTTTGTCTCGTCTGTGAACCATACTTCATGTTCCTGTAACAGTACCCCCAGTCACCACTGTTTCCACCTCTAGGTTAACCATGCTGGCCATAGTGCCAAGTGAACTTGAGGTGATCCAATTCCCATCATATTTTCAACCCAGGCACTCTGTTCCTACACCACCACTTGGACTTTTCAAAATTATAGATAGGAAGGAATCACAGGGTGTATTTGCTAGTCTTATAAAAATGTTCATTGTGGTTCTATTTTAGTGTGTTTACTTCTTACATAAAAAAATTGGAAAATTAAAACAAAAGTGAATTTATATTCAAATGATAAGCCAGTTTAATTATTAACAATATAGGAAAATGCCAAAATAAAAGTAAGTAAACAAGCAACAACAACAACGACAACAACAAACTTTTAATGTGGTTCCATGGCTCAGACAGGAGACAGGGAGTTGTTCTTGGCACTGTTATGCTTTTTTTTGAGCTTTTGGTTGGGAAACTTATATCTTAACTATGCATTTAAGTCACAGCATATTGTAGAGTGTGCGGGGACAAGTCATTTCTTCAGCTTCAGTCCTGGATTAAAGCAACCGCATATGCTTGGTTTATGAGGTCAATTTCAATTTTCTTCTCATATCTCAGTGTCTCAGGAATGCCTGAAAACATCTTGTTTTTCATTTCCTCAGCAAAAGCATTTGGATTTTGCTAAAAAACAAACAATTTACTTAAAATGTATTGCTACTTTGAGAATTTTCTTCAGCCAAGATTACCCCAAACTGGCTAGTGAAGTCAGCCTCCAGTTTTTATAGGGCCTTTTTTCTTCTTTTTCCAAAGCATATTTAGGTCCCTCTAAAGGATCTGAAGTAGAAAACCAAAGATCATTAGCCAGTTTCCAAGATCTTAGGATTATTTTTGCCAACTGCAACCATCTCTGAGGTATAAATAGTGAATAATTCCTGTCCTGGAAAGAAAAAATGTTGAATGTATAAGGATCTTTTTATATGTGTTCTTTTTGTTGGTTAGTTTTGTTTCTTTGCTGTTGTTTTTTCCACACACAGTGAATGCATGAATGACCCAATTATTCAGTGTATCTTGAAAATCTCATTGTTATTATTTGGAGTATTATTTATTTCTTATCGCAGGAGTGTCTAGAGGCTCTAATCAGGAATCCACATGGGGTATAACAGGTGGCTACTAACAGACGGGGAAAATACTAAGTAATAGTGAGACAATTAAGCTTGATGTAGTAAGTTTCAGTCACAGTACAATCGACTATTGCTACCCAGAAATACAATAAATTGCCATAGTCCTTTTCTTTCTAAATTGAAGGTTTCCTATCTAAAATATAATTTACGGTAAGTTAAGCATGTGCTCAATGCTAAAATGGTTTAAAGCAATTAGGAATTAATGGAAACCAAGTTAAGGATGTGTCAGTGTGGTTTTCTGATCTGCACATACTGAGGATTGGCCCCACTTCCTCTCTGTGAGTGTCTGTAGAGCATGCAAGAGCTAACATGAGTGCTAAGACATGTGCAAAATTTATCATGGCTTAATCAATAACAACACTTTGGCTGAGCCATGGGAACTGCCTGTGTGCACTGCTTTCAACTGGGGCAAAGGCAGAATAATATGACTTTTTTTTTTTTTTTTTTTTTTCTCCCTGAAGTTTATTATTTTAGAGTTGTTGACTAACAGAGCAAACACACAAATTACCAAGAATGCTTAATGCATAGAAATTTGGTAAACAACAGAAACGTAACCTTTGATTTTAAACTCATTACTATGAATTAATTTTAGTTCAAATGAGTTCAGAAAAGATTGGCAAGATTGGCTTAATATTCCTTTTTGTGTGCTTGTACCTTTATTTTTAACTGATAAACATCAGCTGTTAACTTGCTTATCTCGTCCTACTCAGCCTATTCTGTTTTTTCTCACTTTACTCTGAGCCTCTTCTACCCAAACCACTCCTTGTAACATGATCAAAGTCAGTCTTTTTTTATTCTCTGCCTGATATGTGGTCTAGGTGATCTTCAGCCCACCCCTCAGCAGATCAGAAGGTTGATTCTAATAGAAGACTTCATATGAAGTTAAGAAGGCAAGCAAGACAGGGAAAATTATACCAGACCTGAGAGTGTATACTGTTAGATTTGCCTCTGGAGAAGGGAAAGTGAGTATTTCCAAATGGACACATTAAAAGCAGAAGGCTGATTTAAATTACTTTGAAATGATTACCAGTGATAAATATCGTCAGTTAAAATGTTTACTTTCATTGAAAGTAAACTTCCAAGTAAACATACTCATATTTAGAAAGGAAAAAAAAAAAAAAAAAAAAAGCTAATTTTCCAAGGTATTCTGAAAATTTGACAAATATATTTTGAAGTTCTGATACAAGAGACTTTGGGGAAACTCTGTGAATTAATTCAAGACTTCTGGGTCAAATCTAGAGTTATTATAGGAGTTCATCTATGTAGAAATGACTAGGAACTCAAGTACAGAGCAAGATACTTAAATTATTATTTCTTTATTTTGTTTACACATGATCTTTTTCTTGTCATTTCCCTGCATATAAACTGATTGGAAATCTTAAATTATGTTATATAGTGTTTTCCTCTATTTAAAAAAAATGGTAGGGAGATGGTACGTTCCATTATATTTACAACAGTATTTTGGACGTCAGTCACAGCACCAAATGTCAAACTGTGGAAGATATTTTTGCAGCAGCATCTGGTTCTTCACAGATCTCCAGATGCTGCTATATTGGTGGTTTTGGAGTTGTTTCTGGGTCAGTTATTTTGGGACACAAATTGTCTGGCTGTTTTGTCCTCTCAGAAGCTGTTTTCTTTTAAGCTTTAATACTTGAGATTTAGACATACGACTCCATATAAAATTGTTTTATAATATAAAAGGAATTGAGGAAGGTATACAAAGCAATGTATTATTCATAATTCATGCAGAAGTCTTTTTAAGCATTTTATTTAGAGAGATGGGCCACTGTGCTCCTGGAACACTTCAGAAAACAGGGATCTGTAACTATTAGCAGCAGCAATGTGCTAAAACAGGAATAAAACTTAAGCAGGAATTAGTGTAAAAGCCATTGTGGTCATGATACTGGCAAAAACATTTTATTCTTAGTAATGGGAAAACAGATGATCTTTTAAAATTTAAACCACATACACACACACACACAATAAATATACATTAAAAAAAAAAAAAAAAAAAAGGTGTTTGGATTAATCTGTGGATTTAGACCTCAGCAAGGGATGGTGAGCAGTTGCATTTTCTAAGGAAGAGGACAGGAACACTTAGAGCAGAACTCATAGACAAGAAAGGCAGCCTTACAACCAGAGCTAGCATAAGATTTTGTTGTTTGTGATGCCATGATAATGCCAACATTAATATGACTTTTGGTGCATAGGATGTTTAACACAATGGCACACTTTCTTTTTCAAATACATTTCAGAAGGACCACATTCTGTTCACATTTTTCATTTCACAGCTCATCAGTAAGGTTATAAAATGTGCCACATATGTTACACAAAAACTATCTTAGAGTGTTTGAAAGTCTTTAAAAAGTATGGGGATTGTTAGATGTATTTTTCTGCCTGCAAAGTCACATCACACACATTACAGTAAAGCCAATGGAGGAAGAATAAACATGCTTCATGACTTAAAAGTTCTCACAAATTACCCTGAACTATTTTGTTGTTGCTTCTACTAATAGTGTAATTAAAATACTCAGTGTCCTGGATCTTCAGAGTTTAAACACAATCAGTGGTTCACTTAAGGAAGCTTATCTTCTGCTGTTTCCCACAAAATCTCATTTTCTGCTAGCATGTCAGTGTTTTAAGTTTTTTGATCTAAAATAAGATTTTTTCAAAAGAATGCATTTGCATATGACTTTTCAGCCATCAGCTAGCATAGTGCTATGGTGAAAATTCTGCATTTGGTGAAAAGGAAAAAAAAAAATATTTGGAGTGTTAACTGGAAGAAACAGTAATTGTTAGCAATTTCATTGCTAACAGCAATAGTTAGGAATCCAAAATACTAGAATTCTCTCAAAGATGTGCTCACAGAAAAGTTACTTCAGCCAAAGTTATATGATGAAATCTACAAATGTTACCACATGAGCTTCTAATTCACAAATTTAAATAATCAAATGATCTGGCAGCTCAACAAAGTGATGGTCAGCAGAGCTCCATTTTTGTATTTGCAACTATTTTAAACTATTGGTTCAAGCCTTTGGCATGTACGTGCATGCATGTGCTTCCACATATATATGTAGATGCCACTTGATTATACTCATTGCTATTTACTTCAAGGTCATTTTTTTTTTTCTTCACTGATGATTGCAGGTGTAAGGAGATGTTGGTTTATGGCAATTAGTGTGAGAATGTCCAAATTATGCAGCAACAGAGCAACCTGGATTTAAAAAATAGACTTAGTTCTCCCTAGCCTTTAACCACACAAAAGTGGTTAAATTGAATTCAAATCACAATCTCGAATGTGCCAATCACATACTATTTCCCAAGAAGGAAAAATTTTTGGGAGAATGTAATGAGAAAGATATTTTCAGATTACTAGACAGAAGCAGTACTGCAAAACACTTCTACTCAAGGTTTAATCAATAGCCATTAAAGTTACTGGACAGACTCTTCTAATGGGTTTTGGATAAGGACATCAGTGACAACCCAGGAACTGTACTGTAACTTATATTTTTAACAGATGTCAAGATTATAATCAGCTTATATATATATATATATATATATAATTTCATATCAAAATACAAAATAAGTAACAGCTTTTTTTCCTTCTCCCTCCCACAGCCTATCACCCAACATCATGTACATAACACCATCATCACACAAAGTACAGACAGGAATATTTAAGATAATGTTTCATATTAGGCAGATTATTTCATTCCAAAGAGTAAAGCAGCTGCCTATCTTGTGATGGATTAAAATTCATACTTAACAAAAATGTAGTGGAAACAAACATGGAAGCCAAAAAACAGTTCAGAAGAAACGATAAAATATATGTGAGAAAAGTGTTATACTTAGAAAGTAGTTTGATGACTATTAACATTATTATCTTAATTTATATTAGATGTCCCAAACTTTTATGATGCCACAAATTGAAATTTAGTAAAAAAAAATAAATAATTCCTAATATCGGAAAGCAGCAGACTATGGACTCAGCAATTATTCAGAAATAATATGTAAATGCATTCAGACACAGCTTTAGTCTGGAAGGGTATTAAGTTGGTAGTTTTACTGCTGGAATATGTTTACAGGAAGAATCTGAAAGGAGAAAGTAGGGGTAAAATTATTACTTCCCTGCAGGAGGCTAACCTATATGTAAACATCAAATGGACAGCACTGTTGTATATTCTAGAAAACCACTTATATATAGGTGATTTCAAGAATATGTATTTAAAACATCTATGCTCATTGAAGCATGGGTTCCTATTTACTGTCTTTGCTGGACTGGAAGAAACAAAATAAAACTAAAAGTTATGTCACAGATATAAGAAAGCTATGGAACTAATGGCAGTTATACAGAATTTCTAAGTACAGTAAAACAAACAAAAAAAGTGTAAATGTACATTGAGAAAAAATAGAAAAAGATGTAGCAACACCTTTGTTCTATTATGTACATATAAATTCTGATTTACACACATACACATTAGAATAATCATAGGAATAAGAGATGTTGGTATTTCATTTTGTTTTCTAAAGCAGGCAAGAAGAAGATTTGTGCAAGGAAAAAAGAGAGGTCAGTTTGAGTCCTATCTATCCGATGCATAAGGAAACTATCAGTTACGATACTTAAAAAAAGAAAAAGAGTTTTATTTTTAGTTGCACAAAACCAAAACAAAACTTTAATTTTAAACAAAAAAATTTAATACAGCCTGGTAGTAGGGATGATCTAAGAGAAGGTTGAAGCAATTATACAGGTATTTAAAACACCTAAATTAAAACACATTATTATTAAATTTTTGTTGGTGGTGGGTTTTTTTGTTTGTTTGGTTTGTTTTGTTTTTTCCTACTGTTACTTAACACTAACCTAACAAGTGAGATATTCATATTCATATTTCTTTGCCTCAGTTTCCCCATCTGACAATGAGACCTGTGGTATTTATAACCCTGGAAAGTCCTTTACAATCAGCTGATGACAAGATGTTAGTTGCTAGACATTCTCAGTATGGTTTCCTGCTATGTGATACTCACTATGGAGAACATCTGTAGTCTTAATCATAATGATAAATGCAGCATTTCAAGTTGCTGAGCAAAAGTTCTATATACAGTAGAGTTGGTGTCATTGACATTCCAATGACACCCACAATGTGCTAGCCACTTTTCCTACACACACACACGTACAGTCAGACAGGCTCTGAAGACTGTGTTTCCAGAAAGTGATAGCAGTACTTTAATGACACATCTGTAATTTACAACATCAGTGACAACAGATACATGCTATTAGGCATAATATATTGTAAGCATGTTACATCTACTTAGAGATGAGTCTAGAAAAACATTTCATTTATGGAGATGCAAAAGGACTGTGTTTAATTGTAAGTACTTGTAAATACACAATTGTAAAGACTAATAAAATCTAATTAATAATGCCGATTCCTGAAAAACAAACAAACAAACTAACAAAAAACTAACCAGATCCAGTCTGCATTATATGAAACACCATATAAACATAATAGAAGACAATCAGAATTTTAAAAATTCACCAGGTAAATGAGGCTAATGAAGATGCAGAAATAGGGGTATAGTGACACAACCTTTTTTTTTTTCATGTTTTCTCATTTTAGATGAGCTGTGTGACTAGTTTGTACAGATGTTTTGCTAAGGAAGGCAAAAAGAGAGATTGATAGTGTTATCTAAATTATTGTCAGCTTAGAGTGTTTTGTGCATGTTTCAGTTCTAGTGATTTTTATAGAGGACTATAAAGGCTTCTTGTTAAAGTTTACTTTCTATTGCTCATAGTTATTCTGTCTTTAAATCAAGGGCATGTTCTGCCTAAGGGGAAAACAGGCCTTGCATATATACTGGCTAACATCCTCTCCATTGCTAATTAGAGATTTGATTCTGTCCAAACCATACTGAGTAAAGTACAACTGCCAAACACAGGAAGGGTTGCTGGTTTTGTTGTTGTTAGTGGTGGTGGTAGTGGTAGTGGTACCAAATGGTACCAAAACCATTTTTTGGTTTGGTTTGGTTTGCTTTTTAATGAAACGTTAATGGTTCCTGGGGGGGGGGGGGGACGGGGACGGGGGGGGGACGGGGGGGACATTTTCTATATCACAACAAAGCAATCAAAATGACACAGGAACTCCTGTTTCTCAAAATTGTAAAAAAACCAACATGATAGATGCATGAGGCATTGAAGAGGTAGTAGGATTCTTAATGCTGGAAAACTAAGCAGAATCAGAACAGGATCTGGAGGGAAAACAAGTTGTCAAAAAGTATGAATGACCCATCTTTGAAAATATACTTAAAAAAGAAAATAAGGAGGAAAAACAGACATTCAGTAAAGTAGTTTGTTTTGTAGGAGAAAAGAATGGTATGGAGATTTGTAAACTCTTTCTTAATCCTGTTTTGTATGTAATTCCTCTATCAGGAATTTTGCTGTCTTGCAGGTAGAGACTCTCTTACAAAATGGCAAGTAGGCTGTTAACGGTATATTTTCTAAAATATTGCAACTTCACATACTTTGCTGTTGTTTCTAATGTAACGCTTCCTTTTCTCTCTTTCTACCTTCCATTTTTATGGCACACTGAGATTTTCCCTTTCCATTAGGCTTAATCTGGACCTTGGGATGCACTATTTGTTGAAAAAATTGCCTTTTAAAACTGGTTTATTATTTATATATTTTAAATCTGACTATATTTAGATTAAGAATATAGCAGATCTTCATTTTTTTAAACCTTAAAATATGAAATATAAAAATTTGACTTTATTGTTATTATTATTATTACTACTATTACTATTGTTGCTGTTGTTGTAATTGAAATTTTCTGTGGGATCGGAAGCTTTCTACTCCCCTATTCCTACTAATACATTTAACAATGAGTTATTGCATGGGAAACTTGCAGTGCTTTACCACTGACCCTGAAGTAAATGGATTTTACTATTGTAGTAGTAACTGAAGTTATTACTACTGAAGTAATAAGTGAAGTCAGCTCTAACCTTTATATTTAAACTATTACACACTCTCAATGGGTAATTTATCCTCCTTTGTGCTTATTAAGGTGTGGTTTTGCTACATTTCTATGGAGAGGAGTGAGTTTTAACTTTGGAAGTGTCCACTTAAACCTTAATCATGAATAAAGTAGTAGATATCACATAAAATTATTTGTAATAATGATCTCTTTTTCTCTGTTTGTAAAAGAAGAATGGAAGAGTCCTGATCATGACTTGATACTAATAATTTAAAGTATAGTGAACTGCAATGTACCTCATATTTTTAATCAACAATCATATTTCCTATGAAGAAAGACTGAGAGAACTGGGGATGTTCAGCCTGAGGAAGAGAAGGCTCCAGACCTTATTGCAACCTTTCAGTACCTAAGGAGAGCTTAAAAAAAAAAAAAAAAAAAAGATGGCAAGCAACTTTTAATTTGGAGAGATAATGATAGGATGAGGGGGATTGGTTTTAAACTAAAAAACTAAAAGTGGGGAGATTTCTGTTAGAGATTAAGAGGAAATTCTTCACTCAGAGGGAGGCACTGGAACAGGTTCCCCAGAGAAGCTGTGTATGCCCCATCCCTGGACATGTTCAAGACCAGATTGAATGAGGCTGTGGGTAACCTGATCTAGTGGGTGGCATCCATGCCCAAGGTAGGGGGGGTGAAATTAAATGAATTTTAAGGTCCTTTCCAACCCAGGCCATTCTATGATAAATTGATTTTTTTTTCTTATGTTTGTATTATGAAATATCCTTAAATCCTTGAATATACAGTAAAAACAATTTTTAGTCACTGAAATGGTAGTTGTAAAATATTTATCTGTGCTAACTAAGTATGTTTTCCAGAAAACAAAAACTTGGGCTGTTTTCCTGTTAAAGAACTGAGGATATTTAGAAAGAAAATGGTATAGCATGTCTTTAATTGATTATGCATATGTACAGAGAGCAAGGGAGGAAGGGGAAAGAGACTTTTAAGACTTAATTGTGTTGGTTTTGAGTACACAATTTTATTCCTCCTTTGATATATATATATATATATATTACCAAAGCACTAACATTCCTTATTTCTTCATATTTTTGATGAAAATTATAAATGTGACTCTTCACTTGGGTGTTGTCCAGAGTCCACTAGAAAAGGAACTCATCCACTGAATTGTGTAGGTGTTATCCTGGATCGAGCCATAGTAACACATTTGTATTAAGTTTTCCTCAGATTTTGGACTGCCAGATGGAAAATTATATACACCCTTGATGAGGAAAAAAACCCAGAGCACTTCTGACATATGTAAGGAATCAAATCAAAACAGGAAGAAGAGAAAAAATTCTCTGGAAACCACCAATTTCTTATTGCCAAACATAAAATTCCAATCCTGATTTATTTATTCATCTATTTTGTGGTCCAAAGTAAAAGACCTAAGTACCTGTCACTATATCCTAAGCAGAAGACTTTTTCTAATCTCCTGTCAATTCCACCATTTGGTCTAATATTTTCCGCATGTTTTGTCACCTTTGAAGAAAAGTTGCTATATACAGACAGAGGCTTATCAGCACACCGAACCTGAAAGCAGTGGTGCTTATGCATCGCCTGTAAGCAAAATTAAATCATCTTTTTGATCTGTTCACATTGAGTCTAGAATGTTCAAGCCATCTTTGGCTATATACATTGCTTACGTTGATTTGTATATGTTATGATTGTTTTCTGTAGCTTCTGAGAAACCAAAGGGAAGGGTGATAGACTACACCTTAAATGAGTAGTTAGTTTTATTGTTATTAATATGAATAAAAATTAAATAAAATAAAAATTAATAAAAATTGTCTAATAAAAATTGTAATATTTGCTTCCTGATGTGTACGGATGAAAACCAATTACTGGAGTGAAAGAAGTGCAAGTATTTTAACACCTGGCACATGTATAAGGCCCATTCAAAGCTTCTCTTAACACCATATTGCATTTGCTTGTGAGAAGCTACCATAAGTGAATCATTAAGTTGGAATCAATTTGCTAAAACAAGATGAACACACATACAAATATTAAAAACTGTAGAAGAATTCCTAGAGCAAATGGTGCCTTTTCATCATCTTTCCTGCTGGGGATGAATCAGTGGCCAAAGAAGATTTGAATATAATTTTATATTATATAAACTACTTAAAACTAAAGATCAAGGCATAAGTTTCTTTTACACCTTAGCAATCTGACTTAGTGCTATTCTGTAAACTGCTGACACAGTGTTGGTGGAAGAATATCCCTAGCCCCAGATCGCCATTACCAGGAGAACTGAGGTTTTGTCATCTTTTACGCTCTGTACAAACTCTGGAGCACATTGTGACTTTGAACGTTTTTCCATTTTCTTTTCCTTATTTCTTCACCACGCATACATCAAATTAAGAATTGTTTTCACCTCATTTTCTCAAAAGGCTTCAATTAGATTTTCATTTTAATGTAAATTTAGTTCCCTTTGTACTTTGATAAAGCAAAACTCTGCCTGAAACTTCTCTTTATTATATTTAAATTATGGCTGTGGACTCAATGGTCCCTGTCCTGTAATATCACCAGGTTTCCAGCTAAATTCCTGCCCTGTTGATCCTGTCTGTAACGTAATCTAAAGTGTTTGTCAGTATAGGTACTTAATATTTGCAATAAAAAATTTAAATCCTTCCATGAAAAGCACTATGAAGTTATAAAGAATATAAATAATAATAGTTTGTGACCCGTGTTTTCAACTAAGTGTCTGAAGATGACAGATTAAACATCCCTTTTCCTTTTCCTTCACTACTTTATCCAAGTCTCTTCATCTATCCAGAGACTGATTTATGCTGTATGCAAATATAAAAAAAGGCTCATTGTAGAATTTTCTCAAGAATCTTGACAAAAGAAAAAAAAACCACGTTATGTCTACTGACCAAGAAATATTTCACCTCTAAATAGCGTACAGATATTTTCACCTGCAAATAAGGAAAAATATAGGGAATATATAGGGTTTATCTTTAACGCAAGACAAAAATAAAGATAAAAACAGCAGCAATTCATTGGACATGATCTATAATCCTTTGTAAACTTTGCATGTATGCCAACGTCTAAGTTAAGTGTGTCATTAGGAACCATATTATAATAGATTTTCCATGTATTATTTATTATTATTATTAATTAATAATAATTTTCAGTAGCAATTTATGTTCCTGTCTCAATTCCTATTAATCAAGTAAGGAAGAATATTTAAGACAATCCCATGAAAAAGGACCTGAAATTTTTGAGATAAAGGACCAAACATACTGTAATCGGTAATTCTGCTATGCTATGTTATGAGATGTCCCTAATTCCTACAGCTTTATATATATATGTTAATAATATATATGTTAATATATGTTTATAAAATATATATTTTATAAACATATATTAATATATTTTTATAATTAATATTGTTAATATATTATATATTGATATATTAATATAATAAATATATAAAAATAAATATATATAAAATAAATATATATATATATATAAAGCTGCAGGAATTAGGGACATAGCATAGCAGAATTACCCATTACAGTATACTTTACAATACGGACTCATTTAAATTGGATTCTTTATTGAAACTGGATCCAAGAATAAGAGGAGAGAAATTCTTTCTACTTACTTCAGTGGATAATATTCTTGCAAAAAATATAAGATTCACACATCAGAATAAGATAACACTGCCTGATCCATTATAAAAAATAAATTATATATATTATATGTTTATTATATATATATACATAATATATATATATAAAGCTGAAGGAATTAGGGACACATATATGTAATAAGATTCATATGCACAAAGTGTTTTTTTATCCGTTTTTCATAAAAAATTCATAAAATATTTTTTTCATAAAAAATATTACAGAATCAATTGTTAAACAAAGTTTACCTTAAAGTAAAACTGTCTGTAAGATTTTCTGCATAATTCAGCAGTAATTTATGGAGTGACAGCTGTAAGGTAGTCCCCTAAGAAGAAAAAACTTTAGAAGAAATAAAAGTTTTCAGGAAAAAAAAAAAAAAGTTATGCACTGGTGTGTATTATATTGTAAGATGGTCTTGTTAATAATAAACATAGCCATATTTCACACTGTGTTGGAATGTTGCTTTTTAGCCTGAGTCATTAAAAGAAAAATGATTAACAGACATGAAACTAACCTTTTTGGAAAACGTCTTAAAAAGACATTGCAGCATAGATTAAAAAAAAAAAAAAAACCAGCAAAAACAAAACAAAACCACAGACCTCACAAATCTGAAATGCTGGAAAGCCTGATCATTCAAGAGGAAGTTTCTACTTAAGTAAACAAATGTTGGAAGGCAAGGAAATATAAAATTAATGGCATGCAGACAACATACATCTGCTGTCATAGGCCTTCCACAGCCAAAGAGAAGTTGAGACAGCTTGGCACCCTTTTCAACAGAGTTTGATTTTATTTAACTTTGCAGATAGGAAAAAAAAAAAAAAAAAAAAAAAAAAAAAGGATTTTGACTTGTTTTCCAGGTTAAATGCTGAATTTAGACTATCTTTCATCTTGGCTGCACACTAAGTTAGGACGAAACTCCAAAATAGCATAACACAAGGAGATTTGTAATCAGCGTAAGGGTCTAATATATTCTGTGCTCTCGAGAAGATAGGTAACTGAACAATGTTCAAGCTTGACTTCACTTATTTGTTACTGACTCTTTTGCCTCCTTGTTCCACCCCAAATGGCAAAAAATGATGTGGGTTTGTGGTCATTTGTTTACAGTTTGTCTTCACTGCTCCTTCCTCACATTTTTCCTCAGCTCAAGTCCCTCCTATGGGATATAGTCCCTCATGAGCTGCTCCAATGTGGGTCCTTCCCACGGGCTGCAGTTCTTCAAGAACTGATACAACATGGGTCCATGCCAGGGGGTGCAATCCTTCAGGAATGAACTGCTCCAGCATGGGTCCCCCATGGACCAGAGTTCCTTTCAGATAGCCTGCTCCTGTGTAGACTCTCCACAGGCTTCAGCTTCTTTAAGGGAAAGTCCACCTGCTCCAGCATGGGATCCTCCACAGGCTGCAGTGTTGACATTTACTCCCAAGTTGTCCTCCATGGGCTGCATGGGGACAGCCTGATTCACCATGGTCCTCACCACAGGCTGCAGGGGAACTTCTGCTCTGGCCTCTGGAGCACCTCCTGCCCTTCTTCTTCACTGATCTTAGTGTTGGCAGGGTTATTTCTGTTGCGTCTTCCTCAGCCCTGTCTCTCATAGCTGCTGCCTAGTGTTTTTTTATTATTTCTTAAATATGTTATCTCAGAGATGCAACCAGCATCAGCTTTGGCCAATGGCAGGACTGTTTTGGACCTGTCTGTAACTGCCTCTGTCCCACATTGGGGTAGTGCCCGATCTCTTCTCACAGAGGCCACCAGTATAGAACCCGTCTGTCAATACCTTGCAATGTAAATCCAATACAACAAGGCAGAGTAAAAAACAAAAACAAACAAACAAACAAACAAAAAAAAAACAAACAGGACAAATAGAAGTTAGTGTCTAGTTGTACACTGATATCATTATCACAAAAAAATGATCTAAGATCCAGAATTCTGACAAATAAATTTGGAGTAACTTAACACCCACAGCCTAGGAGATAAAAACCTAGGTAACAGTTGTGCATTTCTCATATAATTTTAAAAACAACATTGTTCAAAATGAGGAAAATTAATTGATAGCATACTGTCTGTCTTAGCCTCAAAATTGTACAGTTTGTTCGATTGAGTTTATGATACAAATTATACTTGAAAACATTTGTAATGAAGAACACTTATGTCATTTGTGTTTTATTTACTGTTCATCTATAGTCCCAAGTGGAAATTTGTGATTTTGGAATAGTCTATAACTAATGGTTTTGGATACCATTTGAATAAATGAAGTTTCTCACTTTTACAAAAGTAAGCACTGAAGAAGATAGAGCAATTTTCCTTATTTTTCCATTAAAAATCAAAAGACTACAGTTCTGTCTACATATGATGCTGCTAACAGCATCCTAGGGTTGCAATACTTTAGACTGCTGTTAAGAATGGTGAATACAGGCAGCATGTTTTACTGTGGGCAATGAATATCTCTAATTCTTCATTTCAAAGAGATGTAGATTTTCTGAGTGTGTTATCACTACTATAATGAGATTCATATGGACATTTAGAATTAAGTAGTGAAGTGCTTTTTATGTGTACTTGTTCACATTCTCTCCATTTTGCTCCATGTGGGACACTGCTTTTTTCAACATGACTCTAAAATCTTTATAGACATAGTCAGCAATACTGTTAAGTCAGGCCCATGTACCTTGGTCACACTTCACCTTAATCCCTTTGAATTCAACATGGAAGAAACGTGCACATGCAACCTCCTTTTAATCCTAATAAAACCTCCTTTTAATCCTACTAACATCCTTTTAATCCCACTGAGATACTCTCTGTGTAAGAACACCTCTCTACAAAAACAAAATGAAAGATGGAAGCCAACTGGAAGAAAAAATGTGCAGTTACACAGTAAAAGTGGAGATTAGTGTTCAAAATGTTTGAAGTGAGTTGTTTATAGAAATCATTCGCAAGCTATAACCATTCAGATCAAAAATTTATTCTGCTTTGCTTATGGCAATGACCTAGAAAGGGTAAGGTCCTGCAGCCACTGGGAAGCAAACGCATCAGCATAAATTATTCCATAGAGTCTACCAATTGTTTTACAGAATCACAGAATTTCTAGATTGCAAGAGACCTCAAGATCATCGAGTCCAACCTCTGACCTAACGCTAACAGTCCCCACTAAACCATATCACTAAGCTCTACATCTTAATGTCTTTTAAAGACTTCTAGGGATGGTGAATCAACCACTTCCCTGGGCAGCCTGTTCCAACGTTTAAAAACCCTTTCGGTAAAGAAGTTCTTCCTAAGGTCCAACCTAAAACTCCCCTGGCGCAATTTAAGCCCATTCCCCCTCATCCTGTCACCAGGCACGTGGGAGAATAGACCAACCCCCACCTCGCTACAGCCTCCTTTAAGGTACTTGTAGAGAACAATAAGGTTGCCCCTGAACCTCCTCTTCTGCAGGCTGAACAAGCCCAGCTCCCTCAGCGGCTCCTCGCAGGACTTGTTCTTCAGGCCCCTCACCAGCTTCGTCGCCCTTCTCTGGACTCGCTCAAGCACCTCAATATCCTTCTTGTAGAGAGGGGCCCAAAACTGAACACAGTACTCGAGGTGCCTCGCCAGAGCCAAGTACAGGGGGACGATCACTTCCCTAGCCCTGCTGGCCGCACTGTTTCTTATGCAAGCCAGGATGCCGTTGGCCTTCTTGGCCACCTGAGCACACTGCTGGCTCATATTCAGCCAACTATCAACCAATACTCCCAGGTCCTTCTCTGCCTGGCAGATCTCCAACCATTCCTCTCCCAGCCTGTAGCTCTGCTTGGGGTTATTGTGCCCCAGGTGCAGGACCCGGCACTTGGCCTTGTTGAACTTCATGCAGTTGACCTCAGCCCATCGGTCCAGCATGCAAGAAAGGCCCTTGTGTCACTAAGTAAGTAGTCAAAAGATAAGAACCTACTACCTAGAAAAGATCACCTACTAATATCTATCCTAAGGTAATTAATCTTCCATGTTCATTAGTGCAAAGACTTGTATTGTTGCAAGAAAATTTTGCCCAGGAGTAGAAGAAAATGTCCTAACTAAATAGTAGCTAGATTTAAATTAATCTGAAGTCTAATGTAGTAGATTGCCTTTGTGTTTGTATGCTTTCAGGCCAAAGAAGGATCTTGTTCAATAGACTGCCTACTTTTTATTAAAACTTCTGTTAAAACTATCAGATTTTCTTCTTGTTCTACCAAGGACCTTCATTAGATTTCTTATTTATTTATTTATTTATTTGTTTATTTTCTAGCACTCATTAGTGTTCATAGATCAGTAACAGTTGTTAACTGCCGAAGAAATAGTTTATCCATTAAAGTAGTTTTCCATACTACTGTTAGCATTAGTATTGGTATTACTACTACTGCTGCTGCTGGTGCTGCTGCTGCTGCTGCTATTTTTAGATTTTGTGTAACCACTACTAGAAACAGCTTTCTAATACTCATTTTGTGCTAGCTGCAGACAAAATTTTAATTCTAAATCTAAGCAGGAAAAAAAAATAAGAATAGAAAGACCTTCTGGTTAAACAGAATTTGTGAATTTAGACAGCTTTTGGAATCAATTAGAATACAAAGTGCCTAACATGATCCTTAAGACATCATCTTGGTGGGCTTTTTTCAGTTTCTGCCACAACAAAAACAAGTAAAGAACAGCAGTTATAATGGTATTGTGACAATGTTTTTCTTTATATACTTAACTCTGTTTATAAAAACTCATTATTAAATTTACTTTGTAAGATATCCTAAGATTTAAGGGAATGTCCCTTATTTACAAACCATATAACAGTCTCAGTCCTAGAAATTTACAGGTTTGGGTTACAGAACAATATTTACTTATACAAATAGAAATATAATATGAAATACCAGTAAATTTTTAAGGAAGGTCAAATAACCAGAAGTGAATATTCACTCATATTGCTTTGAAAATTTTGATTTTTTTTTATTATTATTATTATTTTTAAGGACATTATTAACTGTATTAAACATGAAAATCTCTTTTTATTTTACAAATTTTAATATATGAAAACACAGGGAAGCTCAGCAAACAAAGCCTTTGAAGCCATAAGCAGAGGAAATCTATAAAACGTCCATGGGAAAATGACAAAATTTACTGTGAGCAGTATTGCTCAAAGTTGCATTATTTTTACAGGCCAGAAGGCAACAGTAATCTTTTAAAGCTCTTGTTGCAGTAGCAGAACATGCTTGAGCTTCCTTTCTCAGGTGGTTGCCACATGTTTGGCTTCTGTGCAAAGGTATATTGTTTCATCACTTACCTCTCTGGCATACAGTTTGTTTTAGAATGTGGAGATTTCTTTTAGAATTAGAATGTTAAACCATTCTGCAAAATAAATATAAAACAGAACAACAGAGGCTAAACCATGGATTACAGAAGAGTGAAAAGAATTGAAGAATCAGTTCAGGTAAGATCTTGTACACTGCTCCAACCCTTTGTACCTGTCTTGATTGTGGAAGCTGACATTAAAATGAATTAAGGGATTGTCTCTGAATTATTTTTGTAGAAGGGGCTTTTAGTTGTAACAATGTCTTTTAAGAAACTCAGGTGCTCATGTGAATGATTTACAAGACCCACTACTAGCTAACCCCAAGACTTCAGAACCAGCCCTAAGGACTGAAAAAGTCCACAAGTTTTCCTTTCCACCACCGGTGAGTATTAGAGCCAAAATAGGAATTTACCCTCCACCCACCAAATATCTCTTCTAATTTAATGTCATGGAAATCTTCCCTGAGGTCTAAAAATTTCAGTAATCTTGTTGATTCATTTTACTCTTCATTTTACTACAAACAAACAAGGCCAGAAAAACACTCTGAGAGGATGTTTTTAACATCTGACCGGAAAGAGTTATAGAAATCTTCTGGAAATGTTTACAACCAAGAGTTTTGCATAACAATGAACTTATGAGTCCTTTAGTTGAAACACTTAAGTTGCCAACTTTTTTATATTTCATCCTCACTAGAACTGAAATTATCTCAATTCAGATCAAGGACAAAAATAATCAAGTAAACCATGCCTAGTGTTGTATAGAAATAAAATGATATCAAAAAGTTTTTCCTTTCAATGCATGAGCAGGTAGAAGGCTGGAGAAATGTATGCAATGTTCTTCAGAATATTTTGCTGAAGAATAAGCACAGTTGCCTCTCTGTCTTTTCCATCCCTGTATTTTTTGCAATTTTCTCAAAGTGACGCAAAGAGAAAATATTTACTAATTTGAAGACAATGTATTAAAAATGTATGAACTCCATTGTCTTTTCTTCATTTCTGAATCATGTTGCTGTTTGAATTAAATTACTTTGTGTTGTCCTACTCTGAAAGAAAGAATCAGAAACTTGAGAGAAGACTGCAGTATGCATCATATTCTCTGTTGGTTTTGACTCTTGCTACTCCACCAGCCTCCTACAATGGCTCCACCACTGAGAAATGTGAGCCACACACACAGAGTTCGGTTGTGCTATCCTCCTCCATGGGACAGATTTTATCTATTACATCACTGCAGACCCAAAAGCAGCTGCTAGTTCATGTCATCAGCACATCTGGCTCTATATATCCTGAGTTTTCCTTTTAGCAATGTCACTCACTGGTTTTATATGTAAGACTGAACGTGGGGTCATCTGCTCATGCGGTAATAGCTAGAATCCTTCATACATTCAAGGAAGTAGAAAATAGGGAAAATAGTCCCTATTTTCCTGTTCCAGAAACAGAACTTCTGTCTGTCTAGGGACGCAGTTTTTCATACAGGGCAAAATCCTGTCTTCCTGTTCTCAATTAGCATTTTGCTACTGATTTCAGTGAAAGCAGAACTTTTTTCTAGATGCAGAGTATAGGGGTCTGGAAGACACTGAGAAAATCTGTTTTCCATTGTATGCTTAATATTTCTGGTAGGAAATACATAATTTATCCTTAATTTAAAATAAACTAACAGCTCTTTTTGCATTGCCAATACTGTCACCTCTGAGTCACATGTCATCTTAGATTTGATTTTCTGCCTTTCGAATACTCCTGGGAACAAACAGTCCTTCTTTAAAGAATTACTTGTAATACTTAAATGGAGTACCAGCCTTTTTTTAATTTTTTTTTTTATTATTATTATTTTTTTATATATATATAATAGAACTTTAACTTTCTATGTGGATTTACATCATCAGACTGTGAAGATGCTTACATGAGTAATTCCTTATACCTATTTAGATGTGCAGTACTTTCTTTTGCAAGAAGTACTCATGTGAGGATAATTTCTCAAATAAATAAGTATTTGTGTGAAATAGGGATGAAAATATAACCTGTACATCAAACTGGTTATCAGGACTTCTGCAATTATGGAAAATAAACAGATAAAATTATTATTTATCACTTTCTTCAATAAAGCAGGATTCCGCATTACGCTGTTATGCCTTTAACTCACCAAAATATTTAAAATTAGTTGAATTCATGTTGAAATATTTTGCTAAGTCAAGTGAATAATCCATAATTCACAGATATAATAGAAGTACTCTTGATTTTGAAATTTCATGTGAAATTTTTACTTATAAGACATAAACGATTGTTAAGCATTGAGAAGAGTACTTCTTTATATACTTTATAATAAATTCACTTTCTCTATACTGTATCCACTAGAGATTCATATTCTCCTCATAAACCCTGCAATATTTTTTTACTTCTGATTTCAAATGCTCTGATACCGTTTATAATAACTGTTGTCCCAAAAGGACTGTGAATATCCTGATCACAAAAAGCATGTCATGGGATTTTCCTTAGCAATTAAAAAAAGACTTCCTGTCTTCTCACAAAGTTAAGAGAATGGCTCTTTAATAGTTATGTCCTTTTTTTTTTTTTTTTTTTTTTTTTTTTTTTTTTTCCAGTATAGTGACTTACCTAATTTCATAAAAGAACTATTTTTTTTATTATACACAGAAAATTCCAACTTACTTTGTGTATGGTTTTAGTGTTAGTATGTTCATAAATTAGGCAATATGAGAGCACATTATTTTGAAATCTAGTGAAAATCTTTTTCTACATATTCTTCCTTCAACTTCTCCCTCAAATGAGGTATTTTGAATAACCTAGAAAAAAATAACTTTGTTTTCTACAAATCTATATCTTTATACATATAAAGCACCATATCGATAAACACTCTTTGGAACCACTTTTATGGAAGGGATAAGAGGAGTTGGCCTGTTAGCAATTCAGCACTTGTTTCCAACCAATTTAAAAAAAAAAATAAAATGCCCCAAGACTTTGCTGCCAGCCTGGCTGGCTGGGTGATATTTGAAACTGCTACTCTATCAAAGCTTCAGGGAGACCTATTGCGAATGGCAATAGTTTTCACTGTGACTCCTCCAACTGTACTGCAGAATGTCACAGCAGAGCAGTGGGACATGAAGTCTCAGACCTGTTACCTGGTTCTGGGTAAAATTTTAAGTTAGTGTTTCACTCCTATACTACATTTGATCTTTTCAACCATAATTAGCTTTAGTCCCATATTACCCAACTAGATACAGTAAACTAAATTAGTAGTTAAATTTGGCTTGGAAACATAGATCTGCAAGCTGGATTTCACTTTAAGCTCAGCTGATGAATCCCTTTCTTTCTCCAGTGGATATGATTTACTCATGTTGTCTCTATTATTGGTGTATATGACTGCCTTAAAATCTTCAGCTCATTTATCCTCACGGTTCTGCAGAGAGATAACAATGTAGCACACACTTCTGGTACAAAGAAATACAGCACAAAGAAATCCAGAAATCATTCTAGAGTTATAACGTATGTTGCAACATACAACAGAGGGTAATGACCTCTAATTCTGCCCTTCTATATTACTGAAAACTAGCATTATGATTACAGTGTTTTGACACTCTTCCTTTGCTTTCTGTATTTTATTCCTATTTGAACTCTTTTTTTTTTCTTTTTTTTCAGTCTTTTCCTTTCTTCTTCTCAGTTATACTTTCCATATGACATCCTGCCCTGTCCCTGAAACCAGAACTCTTCTTCCCTAGGCTTAATCTTTTCCACTAGGCTTAATCCTTTCCTACAGTTAAAAGCACCTGCCATTCCATTCCCTTTTTCTGGATAGTATTTCTTAAGGTTTGAAAACTTCTCTGCTTAGCCCCAAGATGTCGCTTGCTTTTCAGAAGATACAAATTCACTTAAAGACAGTCTGTAAGAGCAGCCTGTTTGCTAAAAATTGGTAGCAAGAAGGCTGTTTCAGAATAATATTTGATTATTCTTCACATACCAAGAGAAGAGAAGGAATAAATACACTTAGCAGTGGTCTGGATAGCCAGAGACTCAAGGGGATTTCACCTATTTGGGGTCATTTTGCTCATCAGTGTTGCAGAGGTTTGATGACCATGCACTTTGGTGCAATGCAAGGGAAGGTGTGCTGCCTTGGATTAGCAATGCAAGAAGAGACAACAGCACAAACAACCGTGACAACATTAACAACAAATCTCTGGAGGCAGATGATAAGCATGTTTTCAACCTGCATTTTAAAATGTAAAAATGATCAGATGAATAGTTAAACCTATAGTGCTGAGAGGGGAGTACCTTCTGGCTTAATCCAGGTCTACTGCAGCCAAAACCATTTTGCTGGCCATGCCCTAATTGGATGCACAGGGAGTAACACCTATGAGTCTCTAAACACTGAAATACAAAAATGCTTCTGGTGTTTTGGAACTTCAGCCATAACTATGTTCTTACCAATGTGCTAACTATATTTACCTAACAGCTGAAATTTCAGGATCAGTCTCCTTTCCCATTATGCCCCCACATTATAAACTTTGACTTTGCATATACTCTGTGCTAGAATAAGCCTGTGCTTAAATAAGCCATTTTTATGTGCTGTGGAATGGAGAAAAAAATGCTTATGGCAAGTCATGAAGGAACTTTCATGATATGAATTTATCTTTACTTAGGTAAAATTGTAATTACTGTTGACTGGGATCTAAATAAAGAAATAGAGTGAATCAAAAAAAAGCTGGGTAAAAACATCAGAAATAATGTAGTTCCATACACTCAAGTCTAATGAGAAAATACATCGTCTGTTCTTAAACAAGTATAGTTTTTCAAATTATATTATAAATATATTAGTGTTTATATTTTTAAATGAAGTTTATTCAGAAATGAGCTTAAGAGACCTAAAAAGATTCCTAAGTTCTAGGTTATTATTTTATATGGAAAATGGCATTATAGGTCATTCAACCATCTCATCTGTGTGGCTGGAAAAGAGCTGAAGGAAGAACCCCCCATAATTTTAAAATTTTGAAAGTATGACGTATAAACAAATTATAAGCTTTTGTTGTAGTTATTGAGTATTCTGAAGATTGATTTTGATCTGAAACACTGGGTCATTATTAAATCTTAGACAACAAGAAGTGCTACAGTTATTTATTTTAATAAATAATAAACATTATTATTACAAATCAGAAATTTTGGAAGGCAATAACAAGCACCTAATGTTTTTTATTTTTTTTTTCCTCAAAATATCACATACAGTAGCTGTATGATTTTTGACCTACCCTAATTTACAAAGCTGAACACTGAGAACACTTTCACACAATGAGGTGCAATAATTTGTTTGGGTCAGTGGCTTCTTTCCTTACACTCATTGCAAGATGCAGTAAGATCCATCACCAGAGTCTCTTCTTTCTGATCCATATGGAAGAGCCATTTATTTTTTTTATTTTTGCTACACATCAATTCTGAGTGACTTAAATACTAGTGAAAAAGGAAATTGTCTTAAGGACTGAGGGAAAGCAGGAGAAGAGTGCTAAGCTCAGTGCTAAACAAAGAAATAAAAAATGGTAGGGCTTCTTCAAAGTTACTTACAATTCTAGAATAAATCTTAACAGTGAGACAGAATACTAGCAAATTGGTGTTTACTCCAATATAAAAGTTTTTCTCTTAATAGTTATTTATGCACCTCCCATTTGTTTCTTTCGCTCCACTTTTTCCGGGTCCTCCTCCAATAATGCCTCCCTCTGTTTTCTTATTGGGATTCCTAATTCCTCTACCTGCCTTCAAATCCTGTTTTTTTGCCTTTTCTAAATTCTCTATGATTTATTTATTTCATATGAACTGGTAAAATGGTGCCAATTGCATCTTTTCCCTTGTTATCATAAGTTAAGGCCAGAAGAAAGACCTTTTTAGAATAATAATAATAATAAAAAAATTATATATACACATATATATATGAAAATTTGTAAAAGGATGAACTGTTTTCCCAATGAAGAACAGTTATTATCAGAATGAAAACAACTGACATATATAAAAAATATAGACAGTAAACACCTTTTAATCTTTGACAGGTCTGATTTAAATCCAAACAGTTATACATTGTAAATCCCATGAGGATATAGATCACTTTTGTTAATTTCTCCTCATTAAAAAAAAAAAAAAGTGTGCATTTAGGAGGTTTCAACATGAGATAGACTTTGCCATTAACAAAAGTATGTTTTTTCCTAATCTTTCATATAATATTATAGTTAGTCAAATATGAACCTAGAATTACTCTTCTAAAGAGAAGCAGTCAATGCCCTTATTTTCATAGTTTGTGTTGCTGGAAGGCTTGCATATAGCTGATATTAGTCTTTATTATTATTATTATTATTATTATTATTATTATTATTATTATTATTATTATTATTATTATTATTATTATTACATTTTTTTTACCACTTCTGAAAGGTTTCTGTAAACGTTGGATCTCAAGAAGAGTTTCCAGGCACAACCAAACCAGGCGGCAGTCAGAACAAAACAAAGCAAAACAAAACAAAATTTTAAGAAAAAAAAAAATGCAATGTCTTGAGTATTTGGGTAATATTGCTTTTATTTGCAGATCACAACAAAATATGTTGCTCTGTATATAAGCATTCCTTGAAATCCTTGAAATTAATGTACAGTTCTTTGCACAGCTGCCATCTATGGGTAGTTTCTTACTCATCCCATTATTAGTAGTAATTTCCTGAGTAACAATTTTTAGCATTAAAAATTTTCTAATTTTCTAAATGGGTTTTAATATATTCATGTACTCATACATATGTGTACACACATCCATCTGATTCTTGTGTCCAGCAAAACAATAAAAGAACAGTTTTAACACTGATGTCATCCTTATCAGTTCTGTTGAACTAATGTTTGCCCACAGTCATTATAATAGGACTCTGTAGTCATTTTGTATGTACATATCTACCAAACACACATAGTAGTTTATATTATAGTCCTAAAGGAAAAAAATAAATCTTATAAAAATTAACAGGATGGCTGCAAAGCAGGAAACCAAGCAAACAAGAAGGAGAAAACATTAATTATGACAAAGGAAATGAGATTTTCAGTGAGCTTATACATATTATTTTATTTTCTCATGATCTCTTTTTAGTAAGCTGGTAAAGCTTACTAAAAAAAGCAAACATCCTGAGCTTAAATGGAAGGTATATTGTGTAATGTGTTTTGTTAATATTTCACAGTCGATTTTTATATATGGAATTAAACAGATCAGACTGGATAGGGTTAGTTAGTCCATTGACTGATTAAGGAATTTTAGCTGTCTAAGGCATTAAGCACAGAAGAATCTTTCTAATGTATTTACATATATTTCAAATCCACTAACTGATTAAATGAAATATTATAAAACCCAAGGTACCTACCTCCAAGCAGAACTGTCAAGAGTATTTGCATACAAAGTGTCATTTCAAATGACAGACAAGCTAATTTTTGGCTTCTGCAGGTAGGAGGAAACCAAGGCAAAACAGTGACAGAGAGGACTCAGGACTGAGGACTTCTGTGGCAAGAGTACTCCTACAACAAAATTTGTCACTAGATCTCAAATCTAACACATCATAAACATGCTGGCAGTCCTAGCTACTGTCTGCACACTGATTTCACCATGTCCTGAGACAGGAGTGTCCTCCTTCCTGTCTCAGCTGAAGGCCCTCATCCCTCATCCTTTCCCCTGCACAGTGAACTCACTGGACCCTAATGGACTTGTCCAGCATGCTCAGAAAAAGGTTTTCCAGCATAAATTCTGCATGGGAAAATCTACCTTTTTTAATCTACTTTTTTTTTGTTTGTTTTAATCTGTGGTCAATAGTTTCCAGATAGCAACCATCCTGGATAAGCCTATGAAGTTGTCTGCAGGGTACCATGATACCATTATTGTGCCTGTTAATTTACTGACTGAGAAACAAAATTATGAATGAGCCAAGAGATCAGCTGATCATGCTTCTGAACAACAATGGAGGATACAAACTGTCTGGGATTTCAACAACCAACCTCTGTGCAGTGCAACTCACTGGAGGACAAGAAGACAATGGTAAGCTGAAGGTCAGTCAAGATGTGAAGACCTTGTCACTGAAGAAAATCAAAACTATAATGCTGCCTTAATGATATTTGCAATTAAAAAAAAATACATTGATGTTTTTGTTTGAATTAAAAAATAATAAAATTGCAAAGATTTACACAGAATATGCCCATCACCATTAGGCCATGGGCAAATTGGGCTGTATTGTTTAATGTTAGGACTAAGGAACCAAACAGCTTAAATACCATGGTAAGACTCATGCAGACCCTCCAAGCATTTCTTGAGCTGCTGCTTGTATTTTAAGTGCCTAAATTCATCTGATAATAAATCAGTGGCATGCAAGTAAACATGCAGCCTTCTATCTGCTAATATTTCTTAGGTACCTAAAGCCCCTCTTGCACTGTGTATGGAGTAAGAATTCCATCCTCATCTGCTCCTGCTGGGGAAAAGGACAACTGAATTGATAAACCTAATCCCTATTTTGCTTTCTTGTCCACTTAAGGATTTAAGATTACTGTTTTTCTTTTCCAATGCCATTTTTTTTTCCTAAAGGGTTTTTGAGTTTGTTTAATAATACTTATGGCATTTTTTTAATAATATATGATTTGCATTTTTCATGAAGAATTCTTACCAGTGCAAACTTTAGGTCAAAGTTGATTTGACAGCCTACAGTTTCAAAAGATAATTCTCTAAATAATATAAAAGCATACTCATGGGTATACTTTTCTACCCCTTTGAAAACTTCAGTTTAGTTTGTTTTTGATACAAATAATTCACTTTTGAGCAGTAAATCTCAGCTTGATAAGAGTGAGTAAAGCAAACTTGAATGAATTGACCTGCAGCGTATTCATTAGGCACAGGCAGATTATTTTAATAAGTTAGAAATCCCTTTGTTTTAGTTTGTCTTAAGTGAACCAATACAACATATATCCACCTAAACATGGTCACGCGAGAAATGCAGTCAGTATTAGAGAGCTCTTTCTATTTCTTCTGCCTCTCTCTCTTAGCTGATTGCACTTGCTGAATATGCTAATGTTGTCATCATCACACAGTCCCTGACTCTGCCTTCTGAGAAGAAAAAACAAGCTGGAGTGAAAGATTTCTCTCTGAAAACGCATTTGAGAGTTCACTTGAGACTAACAAACAGAACTCCACTATGTTTCCTGGCTTGGAGTATTTGCAAGCTTATGAAAAGACCACGGAGATGTACAGTAGGGTATGGCATAGCCATAGCATTTCTATTAGAAAACGTAGGAGGCTGTAGGGAGTTAAATTCAAGGTCTGAATAGAAGTCAGTCAAAGCTGTGTGAGAGAAGGGCCAGGAAAGCAAAAGGCAGCTGGAGCTGGGCTGACTTCCAAAGGCAAAGCAGTGGTGATTGATGATTAACAAGAAGACCATATAGTATCCTTGCATTTGTCTTAGAACTTTGTTATAGGATATTAATTAACTCTTTATTGTGTCCAGCATCTACATGTAGAAAATAAAATGCTTAGGTAGCATTATTATTCATTATACATTGGGCAGCTTCCCAGGTTCTTATTGGGTGATGACTCTTCAACAGTCTTCCAAACACCAGATGTACTCATAAAAGGCAAGATGTCAGTAACATTGACAAAACACCCTGCACAGAAGTTAGGCTTGTCAGCATTTCAGTGTTGGGCAGCAGGGATCCCTGTAGTGCAATGTATTGATGCCTGGAAGCCAGCTACCTGCCCTCTCGTTAGTACAAGGGCACTCACTAGCACTGTCAACAGTAATGAACATTACAGGGGACTGCCTGGGGAATACTTGCCATTGACAAGGTGCCCTACCATATTTTTTGCAACCTCCAGCCCCAAAGAGGGCTGGTAGGGACAACCTCTGGCTTCAGACTGCCTAAAGCTATTGTTCTCGTTCCTGTCTTGAAGCATTATGGACATGATGTCTCAAGTTATTTCTTTGCACATGCTATACTTTCTTCTTACAAATGCATCTCTGGCCCTAAAAACATTAATCGAACTATCTCTCAGCAGTGATTAATGAGAAAGCTCTTTCACAGTAACTCAATGCATTTGATTCACTTTGTAAGCACATCATCACTTCATAGCTTCATTTGACATTAACAAAGTGTATTTGTGACAAGAATTATACTGCAAGCAAAAACACCTTTCCAATTAACTGCAATTTTGGAGACCAGAATGGAGTGAATAGAATGGTGTTCATAACATAATGCCATCACAATGGGTTTGTAAACGTGCTCCTAGCTTTACAATGCTGTCAGCTCAATGGATTTATAGAATACTGGAATGTGAGACACCCAAACAATTAAAACATGCAGATAGGTTACAGATGATTCATATTTTGCTGTGTTTTAAGATGCTTTGTCAAATTCTTCTCCATGGACTCTCCTATTTTAGATTCAGCTCAGAAAAATAGCCTTCTGTATGTTCTTGACATCCTCTGGTGCTTCAAAACAGACAGGCTAAGTTATTTGCTGAATTGGATCCAGTGTTTTGTGCAAGGGAAATAGTTTTTCTTGTGGTTGCTTATCCCTTCAAAAGAAGAGTTTTTGTTTTTCAGTTCTTTTTTTAATTATTATTATTATTATTCTGCATGTATACACATTGCACGTTGGCTCTAAGTTTTTTTTTCTCGGAGAGATGGAGACTTGCAAAACTGGTGTAGTGTCACTAATTTATATGACATCATGCTTTCCCATACCATGCCTGATATAGAGGTAGAAATAAATGCTCACATCTCAAGCAGTGGCAGACCTCAGGAATTTTAGTCAATGAGGATCTCAACAGAAAATTTTGGAGTAGATATGTGTGTCTCTGCGTGTGTTTATAATGCCGTGAAATATTAAGAAAAATGTATTGTAAAAATGAACTCCAGGTAACATTTTAAAAATATATATTTTAACTATATATTATAATGATATATTTTAATTATATCTTTATTAACTATATTATCTCTACATAACATATATTAACTAATAAATATATAAATAATACATATATTTTATATTATATATATCATATTTTAATTAACTATATTTTAATTGCAACTAAAGGACCACTTTTGCAATGCCACATGTCAGTCTGCAGTTTTGGGAAAAATCCAGGGGAAATTCCATGTGTGCTATTGTGTAAGCACAAGGTACTTCCTGTTCACTGCTGAACTGTGACTGAAGGTACTATTGGTGTATCCCTTTCTAGTATGGTTATGAAGGTTATCAAAAGTGAAAAAAGTATGGTTATCAAAAGTGAAAAATATGAATTCATGTTTTAACCACTCTTAATTGATCTGTAACCTGGCAGGATAAACTTTTAATTACATAATATTGTACTTCTTCAAGTAAATTGGAAACTCACGACTGATCAATGAGCTTTTTACTTGCTTTTCTAAGAGAATTGGAATTTCTGTAATCAATATTTTGTAAGGAAAAGCTCTAATCTCAGCAATGGGTTCTTTCATCTCATAATGTATTTTCTGAGACACAACATGCAGACTGTTTCAAGCAGCATATCGGGTCAATTCAGTAGTGAAGGCACTAAGCCTATTGCTTGAGAAGGCTGATTTCAAGCCACTGCTCTGTGACCTTAGATAAGTCACCAATCTTCTGAGTCCTGTTTCTTCATCTCATAAAACGTGTTTTTCTTTTTTTCTGTCTTAAAGGGTAATCGTGTGGCTAAATACATAAGAAATGGTTGGGAGAACTATAATAATAGGGGCCACATAAGTACATAATGCTTCAGTAGGGAAATAGAAATGCCAGCACTAAGAGGTACTGTGCTAAGCAATGATTGTTTGGAGTTAATGTACCTACTGCATGTCTTTTTCAGTGGAGAAAGAACTGTGTAATGTCTTAGTGACAAAGTTCCGTTTTAAATTCCATTTGCCCAAGGCTTAAACTGTGAAATTACTGTAGCCACATCTGTAGTGCATTTAACCTAAAAAAATAAAAAATAAAAAATAATGTTTTAAGAATTTACATAGATGTGAAAGGATTTGCACTATACCATTGATGTCCAACTTTTAATACCTACTTTTCATTTCATGAACATTTATATACTGTTGCTTTCAGTTTATTTGAACTAGATTAGACAGGACTGAAAAATGCTTAAATACATGTATGTTATTCTCAGCTTGTGTTTCAGTGCTTTGCTGTTTCCTTCACCTTTTTTTCACCTCTTTACATTTTATATTCTAAATAGTCTGTTACAGACCATAACTTTTCCAGTTTTCTGGAAATCAAACATCTCACTGTTTTTTTCTTTAGCTTAGCTCTCTAAATCTCTCTAAATCTGTTTAAGCATTCTTTTGAGGACAACATGCTGAGTGCAGAGGCAATATTCTATTCTGGTTCCTCCTGCACAAGGCTATCAAGTGAGTGTAAGTCATTTAAAAGCAGCACCCAGTTAGGACATTAAAAGATCTTAGTGAATTTTAACTATATCAACTATATATAAATGTCAAGCAAACAAACAAACAACAAACAACAACAACAATAACAAAACAATAATCAAAGTCATGTTTATATGGACAAAAATATCCATTGGCTATTTTTCTCTGCCCTTCTTTATCTGCTATGTAGAAGTGAACTTAAGAAACATTTTACTCTGACATTAAGGATATGTTATGGGAATGTAAATTTACTGAGCAGATAAGACTGCAACATTTCAATAGTTTAATAATATATATTCAGAGAGCAATGTGTGAAGAAAAGCTTTTCTTGCAGGACTTATTTCTTAATTGTGTAATATAATACCAACATCACATAGAAAGTTATATTACTTAAATATTAAGTCAGAATTTTTTATTGTCATTGTGTAGATATGGAAAATATTAACACAAAAATGAACAGAGCCAATTAGGAAAAATAGGATACTGACCTATTAATTGTTCTAACATGCTGACAGTTTTTTAAGTAATTTTCTTTTAATCTTTAAGGGGATCTGGCAATTCTTCCAACAAAAGTTTTTATTAGAAAGGGAGCTCATGAAGAGTTCTATTTTCATAGAATCATAAAATGGCTTGGGTTGGAAGGGACCTTAAAATCATCTAATTCCAACTCCCCTCCCATGGGAAAGGACACTTCCCACTAGACCAGGTTGCTCAAAGCCCCATCCAATCTGGCCTTGTGGATGGGGGGCATCCACAGCTTCTCTGAACAACCTGTTTCCATGTCTCATCATGCTCATTGTATAGAATTTCTTCTTTTTGTCTAATCCAAACCTACCCTCTTTTTGTTAAAATAGTTATCTCTTGTTCTATCACTAAAGTCCCTGATAGAAAATCTCTTACCATCTTTCCTGTAGGTACCCTTTAAATGCTGGAAGGTTTTCCATAAATGCATAAGGTTCTCCAGAGCCTTCTCTTCTCTAGGCTAAATAACGCAAACTTTCTAAACCTTTCTTCATAGGAAAGATGTTCCAGTCCTTCTCTCTCATCTTGTGGCCCTCCTCTGGACCTTCTCTAACAGGTCCATGTCTTTCTTACATTGGGGAACCCAGAACTGAATGCAGTATTTATGTGAGGTCTCACAAGAGCAGAGTAGAAGGTAAGAAACACCTCCCTTAATCTGCTAGCTAACCTTCTTTTGATGCAATACAGGATACTGTTGGCTTTCTGGTCTGCAAGTGCACATTGCTGGGTCATGATGAGCTTTTCATCCACTGGTACTCTCAGGTCCTTCTCTGCAGGGCTGTTCTCTTTCCATGTTTCCATGTCCAGCCTGTATCCATGTTTGGGATTGCACTTACCCAGATACAGGACCTTGAACTTGTCCTTGTTGAGCTGCATGTTGTTCATATGGGACAATCTCTCGAACCTATCAAGGCCCTCTGGATGGCATCCCTTCCCTCCAGGGTGTTGACTGCACCACACAGCTTGGTGTCATCCACAAACCTGCTGAGCATGCACTTGACCCCATCATTATATATATAAATAATACCTTATATAGACCCCAGAGGAACACAACTCATTACTGATCTCCACTTGGACATCAAGCCATTGATGACAACTCTTTGAGTGTGATCAGTCAGACAATTCCTTATCCACTGTGTGGTCCATATGTTACATCCATGTCTCTCCAATTTAGAGACAAGGATATCACGTGGGACAGTGTCAAATCCAGGACATGCACAAGTCCAGGTAGAAGATGTCAGCTGCTTTTCCACTACCCACTAGTGCTGTAACCCATTGTAGAATGCCACCAGATTTGTCAGGCATGATTTGCCCTTAGTGAAGCCATTTTGGCTTCCACCAATCACCTCATTATTTTCTGTGTGCCTTAGCATAGTTTCCAGGAGGTTTTTCTGCATGAACTTGCTGGACACAGAGATGGAATTGACTGGTCTGTAGTTCCCCAGGTCTTCCATATTTCTCTTTTAAAAAATTCTTCTTCCAGTTAATAGGAACTTCACCAGACTGCCACAACTTCTCAAATATGATGGATAGTGTCTCAGCAACTTCATCCACCAGTTCACTTGGGACCCGCAGAGGTATCTCATCAGGTTCCATGAACTTGTGCACCTTCTGGCCCCTTAGATGGTCTTGCACCTCATCCTATCCTACAGTTGAAGGTTCTTTATTCCCCCAGTCCCTGCCTTGGCCTTCTGCAACTTGGGCTGTATGGCTAGAACATTTATTGATGAAGACTGGGGCAAAAAAAATGTTGAGTACCTCAGCCTTCTCCATATCTCAGGTGACCTGGTCTCCCATTTCCTTACAGAGAGAACCCACAATTTCCTTAGTCTTCCATTTATCACAGACATACTTATAGAAGCCCCTCTTGCTGCCTGTGATGTCCTTTAGATTCAATTCTATCTGGACTTTAGCTTTCCTAACCTGATCCCTGGCTGCTCAGAAAGCATCTCTGTATTTCTTCCAGGTTACCCATCCTTGATTCCACCCTCTGTAGGCTTCCTTTTTGTGTTTAGGTTTGGACAGGTGCTCCTGGAATTTTTCTCTGACTTTCTTTTTCTTGGGATGCATTGATCTTGATCTTGAAGGAGGTGATCCTCGAATATTAACTATCCTTCTCGTGACACTCTTCTCTCCAGGGCTTGGTCTCATGGTACTCTACAAAGCAGATCTCTGAAGAGGCCAAAGTCTGCTCTCCTGTAAGCTTGCTGTGTGCCCTCCTTGTTTCCTTAAGGATCTTGAACTCCACTTTGATGGTCACTGCAGCCAAGGCTGCCCTTGATCTTCACAGTCCCCACGAGTCTCTCCTTGTTGGTGAGAAAGAGATCATAGAATCATAGAATATCCTGAGTTGGAAGGGACCCTTAAGGATCATCAAGATACAACATTGTTTCTCTCCTCACTGGCTTCTCTCTCACTTGGAGAAGGAAATTATCACCGATGCATTCCAGAACCTCCTGGATTGCCTGTGCTCTGCTGTGCTGTCCCTCCAAGAGATATGGTAATTGAAGTTCCCCATGAAGATTAGGGCTTGTGAGTATGGCCCTCTACTGTCCATAGAGGGCCTCATCTACTTTGTCTTCTTGGTTGGGTGGCCTGTAGCAGACCCACACTATGTCACCTGTTCCTGCACTCCCTTTAATCCTGACCCATAAGCTCTCAGTTGGTTCCTCACTCATTCCCAGGCATTGCTGGTGCATTTCCATGCACTCCAGCTGCTCATTGACATAGAGATCAATGCCCTTTCCTTGTCTCTCCTGCTGTCCTTCCTGAGGAGCCTGTATCTTTCCGTTATAAACCTTCAGTCATAGGTACCATTCCACCATGTCTCCGTGATGACAATAAGATCATAGACCTACAGGTATGTGCATATCTCTAACTTCTCTTGTTTATTTCCCATGATATGCACATTTGCATAGAAACATTTAAGTTGGACCACAGATTAAACTGTTTTATTGGCAGGAATGGCTCGTATTTGCATCGCAAAAATAATTAATTAATTAATTAATTAAAAATAACAAAAAAGTGGTAAAAAACTGTTCCATATTTCACATAGAATGGTTGAAGTTGGGAGGGACCTCTGGAGGCCATCTTGTCCAATTCTCCTGCTCAAGCAGGGCCAGCTAGAGCAGATTGCCAAGGACCATGCCCAAATGACTTTTGAATGTCTCCAATGTGGGAGACTCCACAACACTCTGGACAACTTAGTTATAGTTCTTTAAGAGTATCAATACTCTTGCTGTAAGATTGAAGAAACTTAAGAAGTAAGATTATTTTTTTTTTTTTTTCTGCCTTTTTCACATTAGAGAAAGCAAACAAGCAAGAATATGGGAGGGAATACATTCCTCACTATCATAAGTTTGTGGCTAACCAATCTGAGGTCATAGAAAATTGTATATGTGGACATAGCCAATAATATAAGAGATTAAGAAAATTATTTTCATCTCCAAAAGCCTTCAAAAAGAAGGTATGACAAGTTATAGAATTGATTTCCAAAGGAGTGGACCCATTACTCTGAACTGTTGAAAGAAGATGAGAAAGGAGACAAATGAACTAACAATCATTCCCTCCCCTCTGTGACCAAATAAACAGGTTAACCTCATATGTCTTTTGTATCTCTGAATTCAGTTACTCTGACATGAACTGTCCCCCTGAGGTAGATATCTGTCTCCTCATAGCCATTTTGCTTTCCAGTGACTTTTTCTGATATGCTCTGGAAAGGTTGCAAAGTCTCTGAAGCAGAGACATCAGAGACATCCTTGGAATTCCATTTTCTGGGCAGGAGCCAGATTTGATTCCTGGTAATTTTTCAGTGACTTTGGCTCTTAGGAATTGTTTTAACCAAATCAACTTGCACTGCAAACAGCTCTCTGTTCTGTACCATAGTCAGCATGTTGTCTAAACAGACTATTATCCTGAGCCTTTGCTCACAGAAGGCTGCTACCATGGAGCTGACAAGAGACCAAATGGTAGGCTGGAGAACTGCCAAAGTTCTCCTTCCCAGCAAAGCTAGGAGGAACCTTTGACATTTTTTCACCAGCAGGATAGTAAGACATACTTCAGGTCTAATCTCACCATTAAGTCTTTGTATGTTGAGGAGTCTCTTAGGAGATGGAGCCCTTCATCTTTCAACATGTATAATGGTACGGTACTCCAGTATTCAGTCCTTTCAGATTTATCACAGATTAATATTCCTTCTTCTGTCCTTTTAGGCATCAGGAAAAAAAATATTGCAAATGTTTGCTCTGAGAGATTTTTTATCATTTATTTATTTTTCACCTTTTTCTTGTTTCAGACATTTTTTTTTCTTCTAGTGAGAAAGTCATTGAATATGATATGTACAAAGGGATCTGAGAAGTGAGAAAGTATCTACCAATGCTGACATTGTAGATGTTAAATTTTGCAATTTTGCCAAGGTCCTTGCTTTTGTGGACTCAGTTGTCCAAATATCATTCTTCTTTTTCCTTGGCCATTTGAAATGTAGGCTACCTGCAAATTTTGTATGTTAAAGAGAGAATTTCCCTACACTAGCCAGAAAGTTTACTTTTGCATTGGTCATGACACCAAGTTGTGAGCCTGTGATTTTTGCATAGAACAGTATGTTTTTCCTGGTGGCAAGAAAAAGAATCAACTTCTCCAATGAAAGCCTTGACATTATTTGGCTTGATGAAAAAGCTCTTTGTTGGTTGTTCACTTTCCTGAAGCTGAAGGGTCAAAAAAAAAAGGAGGGGTTTGGAAAATTGATTTTCTGTCCCATACAAAAAAAAAAAAAAAAAAAAAAAAAAAAAAAGGATTAATTAAAAAGGTCTAAAATAAAGACAAATTTTTTAATACAATATTTTGTATGCAATTGTATTCAAATAACCCAATTGTTTTGGGTCGGTTTGACTGTTTCATATAAGCTTTGAGCCTATTTACTTTTTATTATAAAGGAAAATAAATAGCTATATAAATTTTTGGACAGGAAATTTGAAGCCAGTTTTAAAACTCACCCTGAGATTTATTCTTAAAAAGTATTAATTTAATCATGGATCCTTTCCAATGTGAAGTGAACATGAACAGTTTTTGATCAGTCTCACTATGGAGTGATTTAATAGCCTAGACTGTTAGCTATGTCTGTAAGATCTGAGTAATATTTTCCTTTTACAGAGACTATAAAGCATTTTCATAAATTTCACATTTACAAACTCATTAAGCCGAGCAGCTTTGTGGGGTGCCATCATTCTCCTTCCAAGACTTCTTCCCACTGTACAACAGGCAAGGCTCATGACTAGGTAAAAATCCATCATTCCTCCTTTTTTTATTTTTTTTTCAGGAGGTCTGAACTGAGCTATTGATGTTAGATTACTGGATATTTAAGAAAGCCAATACTTCACTGCTGAATGCTGTTGCTGTTCCTTTACTTCCTACACTTCATCTGCAGAATGATTTTGATATGCATTATCTCCCACCTTTCAATTTCACGTAGCAGAAAATAAAAAAATATATTTCCACCTCTTGTTTACTGAAACAGCTGTGTAGGAGTACCATTTTCAGCAGCAACCTTTTGAGTCTCTTGTTCTCTTTTGCACACAAAGCGACTCAGTTATAGCTTGTGTAAAGATCGATATCAAATAAAGAACATTTTTGGTCATCTAAATGGAGTGCACAGTAAGCACAAGCACTAAGCACATGCTTAATATTTATACTCACAGCTTATCAGGGTCTGAAACTGCATATCCCACTTTTTGTAAATCACAACTGAAGACATCCTGACTTGCACATGAGTCTGATTAGAGACACTGTATAATAAATGAAGATTATTTTAACTTCTGTTTTCAATCGCTGTTGTTGCTTTCTCTCATCCTGGTGCTCTTTGTGACTCCTTTATCTTTAGCATCCTGTGAGAAACAAACACAATTTTGCTTGATTTGTAGAATTCCTGGTATTTTGCATCTGTCCAGTACATCTGGGTTCTCAGATTTATATATATATATATGTATGTATATATTATTTTTTTTCAGATCTGGAATAAAGATAATGATGTTGGAATTGCTCCACGACTCCCTTCTCTGATTCACTGTTTGAACTATAATTGTTATTGGACAGTTTCTATTCAATAAATCAACTGCATCACCCATCCCCAACTCTGATTATTTTGGACACAACCTTCATTCTTCTAAATTTCACAACAAAGAACTTTTAATAATATGAGTTTACCTAACTGAATTGGTTATCACAGAGGTCTGCTTTCTCAAACACAGCTGCAGATCCCAGCCCTGTCTGAAACAGTTTGACAACAACAAAACAGACTGTGAACTTGTAGTACCTGGTTACCACATGTTCAGAGATTCTGATCTCTATAGACAACTTTCTTCCATTAACATGGCGGAAATTTTCATGCCCCCTGTATGATTTTACATTGTATTCATTTGACCAATCATGTCTAGTTTGCAAATTAAGTATAGCTTCATAAAGACAAAACAATCTGTTGCTTCTGTCTTTTTAAGTTTTTGTTTATTTCTTTTATTGCTTATATATTTTATGGCCCTTCCACAGGTTACATTTAATGCATGTTAGAAGTTGCATTCCTCTACAATAGATTTAGGAAATACTCTAATTTGCAGTAATTAGAAGTCATTTTATTCTGTCGTTTTATTCCTCTTGTATACAGTCAGTCTCCTTTACCTATCGTCTGCTTGTCTGTTTTGTAACCAAATTATGCTAACTTGCAGACCTACCAGAACAGCCTCTACCTGTACCAGATGTGTCCCATGAGATCTTATTATCACCAGTACAGAACCAGAAAACATGGATATGCCCCTCCCAGGGCCAATTCAGTTTTGGAAGCAGTTTGGTCTAGTTTGTGCATCTGTTTACCCAGTCTAGTTAAATGATTCCCAGGGAAAAATAATAATAATAATAAAAAGAGAGAGGAAAAAAATATATTTTGTAAAAGTAATCATAGGATAAGAATCTTAGAACAATATGAGGAGATGCTAATCTCTTCTTTTAACATTGGCTTTTGAACTATGAAGCAGGGACGGGACTCTTCTAAAGGCATGGAAAATAATGCTCCTGCTAATTATTGCTGATTGTCATCTCTCTTGATCTGGGTGTGGTGAGGTTTGTAGAATGGTCTGATTTTATAGCAAAGGCTCTAGTGAGACTTTATTGTCTACTTGCTATGATCCAATCCCCCTGGTTCACATTCCCAGACAGAGCATGTGCCTGCTCCCCATGGTGATCCTTCTGCCCATGAATATACTCCAGTTCCCATTGAGTGTGCTCATGCTTGTCTTTGGTGAAATGGGTCTTCTGCGAATATCCACATTTTAAAATTTGTCATTAACATCAAAAGGCTTTGCTTCCTTCAGAGAGCAATGGCAAACTCCTGCATTATCTATGACTATATTAGAAATCTAGATTTTTGCTTGCAGGTCTTATATGAGATGTGTAAAATTAGATGACGTGAATAACATAAATATCCATACTGCTGTTGTTGTTGTTGCTGTTGTTTGTTTTTGTTTTTGTTTTGTTTTTTGTTTGTTTGTTTGTTTTGTTGTTTTGTTTTGTTTTTGTTTTGTTTTGTTTTGTTTTGTTTTTTCCAGCAAAATAGTATTTGTTAAATCCTTACCTTTCAATTAATAAATCTACTTAATAAACCTTTTACTTAAACTTACTTAAACTATACTCTAATAAGCCTTTTTAATTTACATGCTTGATGTGAAGTTTTCCTTAATTAATTTTTACAATCCAATATTTTTTGTAGCTAGTAGTAGGGTAAAATATCACAGATTACCTATAATAGTCAAAATATAAAATATAATTTCTGGACTTAATTAATTTGTGTCTCTCTATTATTTTGTGTCATCACTGAAATGGAGAGTCCTGTTACTGAAAACATTGAGTCAATGTCATTTGATATACACCTTGTTTATTTATTATAATACATAAAAAATATAAAACTAGTATATAATTTAGAAGATTATACCTTAAAGACTGAATTCTTGTTCCCTCTGCATAGTAATCTGCAAAATGCTGCAGTTTATGTTATCAAATTCTTTGAACATTGTTAAAAAAGCCAAAAAGTTAGTCTGAATATGTCAGTTCAACGCTAAAATTTATTTCAGGTCCTTTAAACATCTCTTGCCTATGTCAGTTCAATGTTAAAATTTATTTCAGGTCCTTTAAACATCTCTTGCCTCTACTTTCTTTATCAGACTAATGAAATAATAATAATTTCCACAGTCATGGTTAGTACAGTAAATAGTCTGCTGTTTTTCACTAAACACAATGAGAGGGCATGAATTAGAGAGATATTGCAGGGAAAATTTTGACTTTTTACATGTCTTCCAGTTCTATTGAATGTCTCCATTGTTCTTGAAAGAGTTTAGAAAGCATTTGATTAAATTCCTAATAATTCTCCATGTCTCTCTCTCCTCATTACACTGAACACTACAAAGGCTAAATTATATATTATGGAATACTGTCATGAAAAAAAGTGGAAAAAAAAAAGTATACATATCTGTCAGATAACTTTTTTTTTTTTTTTTTTTTTTGATAATGTATAATACTTGCTTTGCCTGTATTTTCTAGCTGAGGATGAAACACCTTGAAACTGAAAATCTTTGAAAACTACAGGAATTGTAGTTGAGTAAATAGAAAATATGAATGTATCAAATTCACAGAATCACAGAATCACAGAATGACAGAATTTCTAGGTTGGAAGAGACCTCAAGATCATCGAGTCCAATTCCTGGTACTTAAACCCTGTTTATAACATGTACTTAATTAATTTATAAATTAAGGAATTTGATGGCTTTTGTATTGAAAACAGTGAGACTACAAACATATACTTAAACTACTAGTAAAGAAATACTGTATATATTCCTGTAGTGTAGTTGGAAGTTGGCAGAGGGAGAGGGAGAGGGAGATAGATGGAGATGGAGATGGAGAGGGAGAGAGATTAGGAACAGCCGTCATAATTTATGTCACTTAGCTGATGATAATTTATTTAATTATTGTATTGATAATTGAGAGTCAGACACTTCAGATAACTCACCATTAGGAAATTTATATTGTCTGATTTATCACTGAACAGTTTGAAAAAAATATTTTTTATCATAATTGACAGTAATTTCTAAGAGAGTTTAAATAATATCAGAGCTTTTGCTTTAGTATTTTCAAAGTGCAGTGACATGCTATACAGTGCTATATTATAAACACAATGAAAAGGTTGTCATGAATTATGTTCGCTGCAATAAAAGGGGGTTAATTTTTATTTTCTTCACAACTGTAATGTTTTACACAATGTTCTTGGTAATAATGTAGGGGACAGAAGAAGCCAGTAGTTGGCAACAGCTTCTGAATACACCCATTTTGCACTGATATAAGCCGTGTGCACTTTAGTGTAGGTGATTAATCTGCCTGTCTCAAATTCAATCATATTAAGATTTGTTTATATTGGTGAAGAACTTGGCTGTTGTTGCACTGTTGGTTAGTATTGCTTGAAGTTTAACAGAAAATATAGATGAAGGTTTAGATAATAAGTAAAACAGAGAAAATATTCACAGAATCACAGAATTTCTAGGTTGGAAGAGACCTCAAGATCATCGAGTCCAACCTCTAACCTAACACGAACAGTCCCCACTAAACCATATCCCTAATTCGACACACAATAGGTACTAGGCATGTACCTTGTCAAAATTAAGATAAATGTATTGACTGATATCAACATACATAGATTGAAGAGGATTATTCTAGTAAAAGAAAGCACAGAATGAATGGTTAGCACAGTTTGCAATCTGTTTGCAATTATGAATCACATGTAATACAATATGAAATACAAAGTTCCATTTAGTAGCAAAAAAAGGGATGTTTACTCTAAAAGGTATTAAGGTATTAAGGCATAGAAAGACCATCACTATTTTATTTGCAATTATTGGCCAAGACAGAATGCTTCCCATGTAGAAACCGAAGGATTTAAAACACAGTTTGGTTTTGATAGCCTGTGATCAGATTCAGAAGACAACTGTTTCATGTGGTCAGTGGCCACATGTAATTTTTCCATAATCTCTGAACATAATGACTTGTTTGTTTTGTTTGTTTGTTTTCCTGTATGGATTCATTTGAACTTTATTGTTTCATCTTAATAAATAAATGAAATAAAAAATATTTTCTCCAGAAGAATTTTTTTCTCAAAATGTTTTAAATATATCAGTCTCATAAACATCCCATTTCCATTTTGTTGTTGTTTATGTTAGTTTGGAAAGGGGAAGGAGTGAAAGAAATTTTGCTGACATACAAATCATTTTGAAATTTGTAGGTCATCTCTTTTCTCTTTCCTTCTTATGTGACAGTGAAACTGGGAATGTACCTTGGTCACAATGCTGTTACCACAGCAATGATAAATGGGAATAACAGGAAAAAAAAAATGGTGATAAAACGGGCTAACAAACATTTACTTTTGGATGAAAACAGCCTTCCATGCCCAGGAGAGAGACCAGAACTATAATTCTGCCACTGAAGACATCTATTGTCCTTAGAAGATGAGCACTCCAGAGTACAAGGCAGTTTATATGGATTCCTGAAGGAACCTATATGCGTTTATACAGGTTCATAGTCCTAGCTTCATATTCCTAACTCTGTGACAGATATCAGAGATTAAAAGGTAGTATTTAGTGAATTTCTACAAAGATCCAAACACAGAGAATAGATGCCTGCAAGATAAATGATATGAACTATTGTGTTGTGTTAAACGATTTAATAACAGTGAAAATATTATGTTAAAGACAATAGAAAAATAGACAAATAGGGCTTGCAGTTAAGTAGCTTTTTCTGAAAACAAACCATGAATCATTTGAATGCCTTCTTCTAATCAAATCTGCACAGACTATAGACCCTGGATAGAAAGACAAAGGAATCTGATATGGCAGAGTTCACAAGTTATACAATCCTGCCCAGGACAAATTTTCAGCAGAGTGCAGACATTCACTTTTTTTTTAAAGTTGTGTGTGCTTCCAGAAGAAACAAACAAGTTTAGGAATTTTACTAAGCATTTTCTATGTCTTTGGAATTATTTCTACTGACTTTACACTGTACATTATCACTTAATAATTAACATGAACAATGCAGAAAGCAGCACATAATGTAGGTTCAAATTATTGCTTTCATTACAGTCTTTTCTTTAAGAAGAAATTCTGTATGTCATATGTCTTAATGCACTAAGAAGGTATACAATGTAGTTGGTACTTGTCATCATGTGAAGGCACCCTACAATGGTGTGTTCAACATGTAGTACACTGTCTCCTAAGGCTTTATTGAGTATGTTTGTGAATTTGGGTACCAGCACACAAAGAGAGGCAATATCTACTGCACTTCTTTCACTTACTTTTACATGGCTCATATATCAAAAGCTAAAAACCAACAAGAACAACAAAAAACAAAAATATCCAAACCACTGCCATAAATGTTTTACATGTAGATGTTTTGTTGTTTTTGTGTTTGTTTTTGTTTTTCACAGATAGAATATTATTTCCACGTTCCAGTATGAATAAATAGACTTGGACTAATCAAAATTCATTTTTAGATCTTCTTCTTGTTTAGGTTTCTAGTTAAACATGAGAGTAAGAAAATCTAGTTGAGAGAGCAAACATTCATATATAAATACAGATTAGAATGTTTCCATTTTTGCATGAGATTTAAGACATACTCATACTATTGTATGCTGTGACCTACTGCATAAACCAAACACCTTGCTTTTGATCAGACATTTTATTTTTCTTTAATTCTTGACCATCATGGTAATATAATAAAATTCCATAACTCACCAGTGAGTGAAAAGATATGCAATGACCATTATTACTACATCATATTTGGCAGCCCTGCCAAGGTGCACATTGTGTTCCCAAACCAATTTATACCACTCTAAGGATTTCTCTGGAGTACACTGGTGAATCTATATTTCTTCAGGAAGAAATCTCAAGTATGTACTAAGCTTTCCATACCTGAATCCCCTTGCCTGCAGATAAAAGCCTGCACGCAGCAGAACAGAGTCTTCTTGGGCACCAATTTCAGGCAAATGACAGGATGAGGAGAAGGCAATGACATTCAATAGCAAAGGCTGGAGCAGAGCCACGTGAAAGTATAAATTGACAATTAACATGGGGTCTGATCTTGTCTTCTCAGCAACATTTCACAACTGGTACTCTAAATTTGTAAGTACAGTCCTATTTAATGCCATCTCACACTAAAGATACTTAGACATATATACAAGCGGATATATAAGAATTTTACAACCATGGTCATAACATTTTTCTTCACTGTATTTGAAATTATTTAAAAAGATTTGTTCAGTTCTTAAAGACCTCAAGATGACAGATCTGGAAACATTTAGGTATTCCTGCATGTGTTCTTGAAGAAATACAGGTACTGCCTTAATGGTTGTGACCTCAAATTCCAGGAGACATGTAATGCTTATGTGAAAGCAGTATATAAATTGTTTCTAAAGTAAATAAACAAATTTGAGTACATGGAGTACATCTAAACATGAGAGATACACTCTTCAGGTGAAAATGGATGCTGAGGGCTCATGTATAGTAAGTATTTATTGCCAGAGATGTTGTCTGGATTAGAGAATTATTTCTACATCTTTTTTCACAATTAATAGTTCCCCTGTGCCACTTAAATAGGCCATGGCATTCATTTAATTTCATGGAGAATAAGCAGCTTTTTACTTGGATGGGATATAGCTTCTTTCAATTTCTTCTTTCCTGTTAGGAAATATCCTAAGATGTCTGATAAAAGATCTTTTATGAAATATATTAAATGAGTTTTAAATGGGCTTGACAAGTTTTTTTCTAGAGAAAAAAAAATATATCTTATACATAAACCCATTATCTCTAGATTTCTTTTTGCTGTTATAGAAGCCACGATGCTTTTTTTTTTTTTTTTTCCCTTTCTGGATTTTCTAATCTGAGATCCTGATCTTTTGCAAGAATTTAGGTATATTTCTTCAAATTTTAAGATTCAGTAATCTCTAGCACTGTAGAGAGGCGTATAAGGCTGGATCTAGATCTCTCTTTTTAGAATTAACAGCCTATCCTTCAATCAGAAACACATGCCAAACACATAAAAGTAAAATTTGTGATTTTATCCAGCAGCACGTCTGTGTTTTTAACTTCCCTTAGTGTGTGTCATTATCTGTATGTTGAACAGAAATGTAATGGACACCATTGAGTCCAAAGCATACAAAATCAAAAACCTAGGCAAGTTGAATAGATCAAGAAACTTTTCCAAGATATGTTACAGTAGATACCTACTTTCAGATGCATGAAAGAAATTGCAGTCATGACAGGTTAAAGCAGTCATGAAAACAGGAAAAGGAATCAAAACAGTAAATGATTGACAAAGTCTAGTGACCTTCTGCTGATGTTACTACAGCTTCTAATAATCCAAAAGTTGGAGAATTGAAGACTTAGCAAAATTTGTGATGACAATAAATTGAATATTGAAGAGCCTGAAAAATATAGTATTGGAAAAAAGCCCTCAAAAATTTTGTCAGATACTATTTACTACTAGTTATATTTAAAGTGAGCAGATATGTTTGCAGAAGGAATACAATACTTTAAAGAGGCTGTTGATTTCCTAAAGGTCGGATGCAGGAAACTTACACATAAAATAAAATGTTGAATGTTAAATAATGGTGCTTCTCAACTCATATACATGTAAGCTTGCTACCTTACACTTAATTGTATACTTGTCCTTTCTCTCAGAAATGTCTGTAAAATAAATACCTAAACAAAGACATCTCCATCTGTAATTTCTACAGATATGCTGCATATCATCATCACTTAGAATCTGAAGGTTTTCAAAAATTACAGACCCTGCTTAACTAACAGTTGAAGAAAAAATATATATTATCTTACTAACACTACATATTTCAACCAAGATTGTGCTAGATCAAACGTATTAATAATATCAGCTTTGAATTTATTGTTCAGCACTAATGGATTTCCAGACACTGTGGATGAAAGTTCCTAATATTTACAGACAGGCATCTGAGGGTCATCGCTGGTGCAAACTCTCATGAGGTAATTTAGCAGGACACTGGCAAAGCAGAATCTCATATATATGGGTACTTTTTGTCTGAGTGAGCCTATACCACATTTATATTACATCGTATTATTTTATATCATATCATAATAGATTTATTGTGTTAATTAAATTGCACTGTGTAACATTGCATTGCATTGTATTCTATATTTATTTATGGTCTCTATATTCAGGTGTACTTAATCTAGACAGACAGGACATATATACAGTTCTGAACCTAAGTAAGAAACAGGAAGCATATGATAACCTAGATTACTACAATATAATTGAATAGCATGTTATTTTTCCCTTCTGTAATTAGCAGTGTGCTCATGATAAAATATATAATTTTTGCATGTATATAGGCTTCCTGTGAGACATTGTTAACCCCACCCACTTCAAGAGACAGAAAGCACTGAAGTGTGGCTATTTTCAGCTGACATCTATGAAACAAGAACTCAGTTTTAAAAGCTCTGTCTATGTGCACAATAAAAGGTATACTCAGAAAAAGGGAAATCTCTTTTCCTCCCTCCATTTTTCTGTATAACTGTTGCTCTTAAGTTTTCAGACATATTAAGTGATATTTTTTTTTTCTCTTGACTCATCAGGAAAGTTATGTCTGCATTTTCCTTCCTTCCTTCCTTCCTTCCTTCCTTCCTTCCTTCCTTCCTTCCTTCCTTCCTTCCTTCCTTCCTTCCTTCCTTCCTTCCTTCCTTCCTTCCTTCCTTCCAAAAATTAAACCAACCATATGTAGAGAAAAAAAAAATCCATCTCCACCAGTAAGTCTTCTCCAATGGGAAGCATTTATAGATGCCTCAGGAAGAGTAATGAGGTGAGGGTGAGCAGTCTGCAAGAGTTGCCAGGATGCTCCCACAGTCTCTCTCCCCTGTTGTTGATGTTACAATGGATGTGCATGAGCCTGTATGAGTAACATATATGAGTAACACTATAATCAAACTTTTTAAGGATACCCTTTTCAAACATCTTAGGTGAAGCAATTCACCAGAAAATACTGGAAATGTATTTACTTTAAGAAAGAATTAGACTTTGTAAATGAACTCATGAACCAAGTGATTAAAGAAATTAGGCAAGGCCTAACCTAAATATTAGGTGCAAACCTGGGACTTAATGACTTCATTTGCATCTTCTGCTCCACAAACAAGACAAGTGGTTGGCTGATAGCATGGTGTCATGGGGTGATGAAGTTGGAAGCCCACATCTATGCCCCAGGAGGGGGTGGATGACATAGCCATTTCACAGTCTTGTGGTTTAACCCAGCCGTCAGCTAAACACCATACAGCCGTTCGCTCACCCTCCCCCCTCCTTCTCCAGGATGGGGGAGAGAAACGGGAAAGTGAAGCCTGTGAGTTGAGATAAAGACAGTTTATTAAGACAGGAAAATAATAATAACAATAATAATAATAACAATAATAATAACAATAATGACGATAATAGTACTAGTAATAATAATGTGTACAAAACAAGTGATGCACATTGCAATTGCTCACCAACTGCTGACCAATGTGCAGCGTAACCCCGAGCAGTCCGGCCCTCCTCCCCCCAGCTAGCCACCCCTATATATTGTTTAGCATGACGTCAAATGGTATGGAATACCCCTTTGGCTAGTTTGGGTCAGCTGCTCTGGGTCTGTCCCCTCACAGCTCTTGCTGCACCCCCAGCCTAGGGGGTGCCCAGGCAGGACAGACAGAGAAGCTGAAATATCCTTGGCTTGGTGTAAGCACTGCTCTGCAACAATTAAAACATCAGCATGTTATCAGCACTCTTCTCATCCTAAGCCAAAATATAGCATTCTACCAGCTACTAGGAAGAAAATTAACTCTGTCCTAACTGAAACCAGGACACACAGGAGAAGACGTATTTGGTAATAGTTTGTCCTCACCCCTCACCCACCTCATCACCCACACGACAAAACTGTGGTGGAAACACTTGCATGGAGAACTGGAGGAGGCAGCTCTCCCAAGACCATTTTTGTTAGGATTGCAGGCAATGTGGAACAGACTACAACAAAAGGGAGTAGCCAATCTGCAGCTGTGGGCTGGGATTTTAATGGCAAGATTAGGAAGTGGTTGGGTGGTTTGGAGGATTCAGAATAAAACAGCAGTCAGAGATTCTCCTTGGGAGGACTTCAGTCAGTTGAACAGTGTGATTGGAAATGAAAGGAACATGTGGAAAAGAGTGTGAATGAGTCTCTTTCCCCTTGTGAGTATCATTTGAAGGCGAAAAGAAAAACGAAAGGCAAGAGAGGTTAAACTGACTGTTAAATAGAAGCACATTTCTTGCACATAAAGTTTTATTGTAAGGGTTGTGTTTATGGGTCTAGTGAGAAGGGCTGATTAAATGGCAGGTTAATAAAGGGACAGCATGTGGTTTCTGACCTAGGTGGAGAAAAATTACAAGGTGGGAGAGAAAAAAGTCTGACTGAGGGCCAGGCATGGAAAGAGGAAATTTTACATTGACACAGCTCGTAATCAGTGCTCTGTATTTAATATGAAGGAAGCTATTGCAGAGAGGAAAGAGAAATATGGCATATACTTTACCATCAATTCTTGACTAGAATCTGTTACCGGACTCTAGTCTGATGAGTGCGACTTCTGTGTCCCTAACATTTACAAATACTCACACAGCACAAAGAAAACATATTATGATACCATCAAAGCCAAATCTAGTAAAGCTATAAAGAGCTGAAAACTTTGCAGGTAACATTGCATGTTAAAACAAAACAAGAAGAGAAAAAAAAAAAAAAAACAACAACAAGTGAACCATTTACAGTGATACTATTAATATATACAATGATACAATTAGACTTCCACTGGATAACAGAACCATACATAAGGTGACCTGGATGTAATAGCTGCTGTAGAATTTGGTCTAAAGACATCTAAGAGGTGTCATAGAAACCAATGTCATAAAAACTAATGTCACAGAATGTCCAAGTTGGAAGGCACCTGCAAGGATAATCGAGTCCAACTCCTGGGTCCTCAAAGGGCCACCCAGAAAAGAAAAAAAAAAAAAAAACAAAAAAAACCCAAAAATTTAGAACGTGTATAACTATATGTAATTTCCAAACATCTACACTTACTGAAGTAACTGAGTACTGAAGATCCAAACTAAGTAAAGGAGTTCCTATTTTTGTAGTAGCCTAGCCTACTGTCTCATTCAGCTTGAAACCCCTTCTACCATTCTTATTACTAAAAGCCAAAATGTATGTGAAGAATGGAGGAAAATCCTTTGGTTTTTTATGCCTTTGGTCAACAAACTTGGTCTGACATGACCAAATTTTGCCAAAGCTTCTACACATCTGTAGAAAAAGCTTCTACACATCTACACTGGTATCTGCCAGGTAAATTTCATCTACTTGCATCTGTGATACTTTTATTTCTTTGTTGACTTAGTATTTCCTGAAATACAAACCTGTTTGACCTATGCTCTTGGAAATACCTATTTAGTACAGTAAACTATCAGATCCACTGCTTCATTAGCACTTTAGGTAAATACCAGTGTTTCAGCAGAAATACATTATCTTTACGGAAATTTAGACTTGCTGTTCTATTACAGAACATAATGACAGGATGCCCTCAAGTGGCAAACTACAAACTCCACCCAGTAAAAATTAAAGTAGTTACTTCATAGACATTCCCTACTAGAAGAAACCCTGTTGACTCAGTTATAGACACTTTAAATAAATATCTCCTACACCTTAAAAGAAGGTGTAGTACGAAAAACAATCTTAATAAGAAAATTAATTAAAATCACATTATGTAACCTTTGCAAGACAAGATTCATGGCAAGAAAGAAGTTCCTAAACATGAGCAGTTATCTGGTTTTTAACCTACATGCATTGATTAATTTCTTGCCTACCTTACTAACCTCTAGTTCTTTCACAAAACTAGGAAAACTTTTATTCACTTCCCAGTATTATTAGATGAGTACTACTAATAAATAGTATAATTGCATAAATTCTCATACATTTGAATTAAGCAAGCCATGAGCCTTCCATTTCAAAATCATACACTAGTAAAACCTATGAAAGTGAAGTGTATTAATGTATTCATAGGGAATCAGAGATTATGTTTTATTGGTTCACTGTTCTTTGGCAATGCAGCACACATTTCCACAAATCATTTTCTGAATTTTTAGGAAGTTGGCTTGAACTGAGCTACAAATCTGGTAACAGCAACAAAAAGAAATATTCAGCATAATATAATATATATATATATTTAAGTTCTAACTCAAAATAATTTTCATCTCTCTTTTAATAAAATAATTTTTTTTTAAAAAAAGAGCATTTGACCAACCTATTTTTTCAGTCACTCAGCAGAGTTTCTAGATAGTCAGATAAATACTATACTTGTTATAAATAAGACTGAATATGCAAGATTGAAATATTTGTTAATACTTCAAATACTTCCATGATGACTCTAATTAACAGAACAGAACTTTCTGGTTGCTATTCTTTTAAAACTGCTTTTTTTTTTTTATCTAAACAGATCTCATCTGAAAAAATAGTTAACAGGGAGTTGAAAAATAAGTGATAAGTGGTTGAGCTAATTCTAAACTTTAAAGTCACTTTCTCTGCATTAGGTCTGTAATCTTCTTAAAACTTCCTATTGCCATGAGAGCCACAAGTATTTTTTTATATATATTTTTTTAAAGTAGGTAATTCTGCATGCATTCATGAGGCTGATGTGACATCATCCACACTGCTCAAGGACAAAGAACTTGTCTTTATTAAAACATCATGCTTTAAGTCTTCTTTTGCTAGGGCAAGGCGAATAGTATTTCTAAAAATACTGCATTGAGCATTTTGCATGGAGGTTAAGAGGTTTCTTTAAAATAAATAAATAAAATAAAATAAAAATAAAATAAAATAAAATAAAATAAAATAAAATAAAATAAAATAAAATAAAATAAAATAAAATAAAATAAAATAAAATAAAAAATAAAATAAATAAAATAGATAACTTATTCTCATCTTTGAGAAAACAGAAAAGCTGTGAAAAATTAATAATGTTACCACAGGTGTGGGAAATGATTCTGGAAATATTCCCCTTTTGCACAGTTATTTCTCTGACTCCCCACTTAGGCAGCTACGTGCCCACATAATGTGGGCCTTGCCCTCTTACTCTCCCCTTCTGACTGCCTGGGTCAGTCTTTACATAAAAGAAACCAAGTTCCACCTACAAAGCCGTCTCTCTGTCTTTATTTTCATGGCAGACACTTTTATATCAGAGTACTTTCATCACAGTGGCACCCATACCAGAGCCACAATACTGTAGTTAAGGGTCTGTTCTTTGGCATTTCTATTCTAAAGCACTATTGTATGAGGTTGCTCAGCAGCTAAAATTCCTTCCATGCTGAGACTTGGCATACAAGTGCTTAGCTCAAAAGCAATTTCATTTTTTTAAAAATTTTGTTTTTAACTCTCAGCTGTTGCTTTAGAATATGTAAAGGTGAAAAACAATAAGTTCTGGCTGTCTTTGAATGATTGCTGGCTGTATGATGATGTGCATGAATTTTACAATGAAATATTGTATGCTGTTTTTCAGTAATGTAGCTTAAATTGTTTTCAGGGACTATCTGAGATCCTTGGATTATTCTCTCTGAAATAAGTAAAACGAGATACAATAATAATTTTGTCTTATGAATGGATGCTACCTTCACTAGAGAGCAAGGGTACTCTCTTATAATAATACATTTTGAACATTATAGTCGCTGTTATTTTAAATATATAGAGAAAAAAACAGTAGATAAAAATCAGAACACTTTTTTTTTTTTTTTTTTTTAAATCAGAATAGCTATAACCAGGATATCAGGAGATCCAGGAGACAAAACATTTGCCACATGGAATGAAACAGTCTTCGTGTTCCCAAGATGAAACGGTCTATCTAGCAAGGTTCCCTCTGAGGATTTCACAGCGTCCTTTGAAGCTATTGTTAGTGCTTGCTCATAGTGGCAAGGTGCCAGACTGATGGACTTCTGGTCTGTTCTTGTGTGGTTAAGAATGGAAAGGGTGCCTAGCAGCTTATTGTGGATTAATGGTGCCACTTTAAATTATATCACCATTGTTTCAGAAAAGTCAGAAAAACACTGAATCATATTATATCAGCATAGTGATTTACAGTTCTCAAACACTCACAGACATAGAAAAAAATAAAATAGAAAAAAAATAAAATTTAACACACAAAGGATTCTTATTTCATCTTGTAACAGGTGATGAAGACCTGGGTGTTTTGTTTTAAGAACTACTGTTAGATAACATAGATATTCAGGAACAGATACAAACTATAACACAGACAACTTTCTATTTAAATAGATTAAATGATGAACTTTGACTGTTTATTCCCACACTGGAGAAAGGGTGAAGTTTTAACATCCCAGCAGGACCCTCTCCTTGTGTACTAAACATGACTGAGGATAGAATTTACCCACTGCAGGAAGGGGTACCATGGGAAGCCATTTCATTCAATTTGATCATAGTTTGGCTTGACATCTGACACTAGAAACCAATTTTCTGAAGGCATACTGGCCATAATCTGTAATTTATTCTTGAGTGTTAAATGCCAAATGTAAATGATATACACATTTTCCAGAAGTTACCTCACTGATCATATCTGAACTATCTAAACTGGCTTTTATTCTGTTAGTCTGATTGATTAGTCTGATTGCATACTAGAAGAATGACATACAAGCATATAGGGCTCTAAGTCCTTTTCACCTGCCATGCAGGTTTTCCAGTACGCATTGTGGTCTGGTAAAGTAAACTGTCCTGGAAAAATGTTCATGATCTGAAACTATTTCTTTAAATGTTTTCTTCTTTGAGAATAAAGCATTTATTGTCCTTTACAGCTGTGCTTATCCAATCCAATGTATTCCTAAAGATACAAAGTAAGCATTAGGTACCAAGTGTTGTCTACTTTGAAAAATGTTTGCATTCATATCACAGAGTCACAGAATCACAGAATTTCTAGGTTGGAAGAGACCTCAAGATCATCAAGTCCAACCTCTAACCTAACACTAACAGTCCCCACTAAACCATATCCCTAAGCTCTACGTCTAAATGTCTTTTAAAGACCTCCAGGGATGGTGACTCCACCACTTCCCTGGGCAGCCTGTTCCAATGTCTCACAACCTTTTCAGTAAAGTTCTTCCTAAGATCCAACCTAAAACTCCCCTGGCGCAACTTAAGCCCATTCCCCCTCGTCCTGTCACCAGGCACGTGGGAGAACAGACCAACCCCCACCTCGCTACAGCCTCCTTTAAGGTATCTGTAGAAAGCAATAAGGTCACCCCTGAGCCTCCTTTTCTCCAGGCTGAACAAGCCCAGCTCCTTCAGCCGCTCCTCGTAGGACTTGTTCTCCAGGCCCCTCACCAGCTTCGTCGCCCTTCTCTGGACATTATTCTTTCCCATTTTCTTGTTGTGTGGGGCTTCTGTATCTAAAGGCATCTATTTTTTCCTCCCAATGTAGAAACAAACCAGAAAATTGAAATACTGTGTCCTACTTGCTGCAGCAAGTTTACAAGTAGATAGAAAAACTGTGGGCATGCATAAGACTTCAGAATCTAAGAGTAGCTTCTTCTCAGAAATGGGTTGGGATCACTGGCATGCTGTTTCTTCTGGGCTTCTTCTGAGAATATTTGTAATCAATAGCATTCTCCTCCCTTCCCACTGCCCCTCCAGTGTTGAAGCAAGATAGCAAGATACTGGTGGTTGAAACAAAGAACTCCATGGGAAGAACAAAGGCCACAACCCATATATCTTTATTGGTAAAAACATCAATTCCACTGCCTTCCATTTTACTAGAAAATCAAACAGCGAAATATTAATTGGAATTGCAGCAAAACTCCAACTCAAAATCAATTGTCTACAGGAAGCGTAAGAAAACCTTTTGAATATCAGCAAGTTATGCCTTTTTTATTTTTATTTTTATTTGTGCAAATATCTATTTTGTCAAATGTCTCAATCTAATGTGATAATCAGCTTTTTCAACAAAATGTACAACATTTCTGAAGCAATTAGGCAGTATTACTGTCTAATTACACCAAATGGTAATTTTCAGATCAGAGCTACTGTATATTCTGTAGTTATACAATCACAAATTAGTAAGTGCTTAAATTAGTGGACTTCTGTTGGAATCACTAGTGAGGCCTTTAACTACAGTACAGCAGTATGAACACACTTGTGTAATACACCCAATTAGTAAATCAGTCTGTTCTTTATTACCCTATTAAAGATTGCTTTTCTTTTTACTATTTTTTTACATATTTGTGTGATTTTAGGTGTATACGACCACATATAGATTACAGAAGGAAAACAAGTACTTATTTATGAGGCATTATTTCTGAGTTATGTAACTGAAAAGCTCTTCTTCACACAGTGGATCTTTACAAGGTTCTTAATTGTGTAGCAAATGCAGGTGATGGATATGTACAGATTAAAAACAGATGTCTTATTCTCTTTAAAATGTGAGCTAGTGACACTTTTTTATTTTTTATTTTTATTTATTTTTTTTTAACTAAGTCTGTTTAATCATTTCTTCTTTCAAAAGCATGTTCCATGTTTTTCTTTAAAGTGGAACTTGAATTTTTGTATAGGATACAGAGTACGTCATGATTTTGTGTGGTGGGAAGGGATGAGATTGATGACAATGAGGTAAGTGCAATAACTGGCAGAAAAGCATTGTTAGATCATGCTCCCCCCATCAGCTGACTTAGGATCAATGGACTTGGAAAAGCCTGTCATGTAGCTCTGTCACGTAGCTCTTTATTTCTGTTTTTGTTCCTGCTACTATCCGTGCTTATGAAGTTGCTTCCAGTCCTGCCTCCTCTATATCTACCTCTCTAAATTTCAGATAAGAGAGCATAAAACCTGCATGCACTGTCAGGATTTATCAATATGTTTGGTGTAAAATAAAATAAATAAAATAAAATAAAATAAAATAAAATAAAATAAAATAAAATAAAATAAAATAAAATAAAATAAAATAAAATAAAATAAAATAATAAAATAAATAAATAAAAATAAAATAAAATAATAGAAAGAATGATGATGAAAATACAGGTGCCCTGTCTTAAGAGGCTTCTCTTATATACTGCCTCTTGTCAAGCCAAGTGCAGTCTAGCTCCTGCAGCATCATAGTACACAAAGGCTGATCTACTTACCATTGATGTGAGTACACAAACAGTGAAGCTAATGTAGTGCAGTGGCTGAAACTGATTGACCTAAGTACATGTAAATCCAGCATACTGTAATCAGGAGAAGGTTTGTTTTGTGTTTGCATTCCAAACACAACTTGAATTTCTTAAACTTCTCACAACATCTCTCTGCAATGTTGTTTTTCCCCCATGACATGAGGGACAAAAACAAACAAACAAACAAACAAACAAACGTGTTTTTATCATTTACCTCTAGCATGCATGTATCCCAGGCACATTCTAGAGACAGAAAAAAAAATATGAATGAATTAATAAATAAATTTTAAAAATAAATACTTTGCTCATGGACTTTAAAACCTAAGGAGTTCTTTTAATATGTGAAATCTAGATGAGGATCATTACTTGCACTGGTCTTATCTCATCTGCAATTTACAAGGCAATAGCAGAGATATAAGCATGCTTGAATCTTCAAATAGAGGAAAAGGAATGGATGAATGAAGCTCCATTCCTGAAATCTCACTCTGTTCAGACACAAATCATTTTAGCATTTGCAGCTGGGGCTCTTACCCTTTGCAAGATGCCTGACATTAGCTGATGAACTGTGAGAAGTGGGTCATCTTCCCAGCTAAGCCACTAATCTAATGTTTGGCAAGAAACATGGGGGGAAAAGGACAATAATACACATGAACATACGTGCCTAATGCATACATGCATTTCCATACATGCACTGGAAACCTCTAATGCTTCTAATAAGCACCAAGATAGCAACGGAAAATAAATAAGGATGTTGAGTTTTTTTTTTTGTTTTGTTTTGTTTTTCTCATGTGCCCATATGGCTCATACCAAGTAAGTAGCAACCGAGTCTTGAACATTGGCAGCAGAACAGGAGAAATCATGTGAAAAGAATAGCCAAAGATGTCATCTTTAGCTTTAGAGGTATAAATGCATTCAGTCAGAAGAGAAAATTCCCAGAACAGGTATAGGACTAAAATTTAAAGAGTAGGCCAGCTGTTCATAAAGGTGTTACTTATTCCGTATCAATATTTGCCTGTTTCATAATCTGATACAGTCTGGAAATGAAAATGTTCTGATTTGCCTCCTGCAGATGCTATGTAATGCTGAGAAAACAGCACTGGCAAACACCTGTTGAGGTGAGGTACTTGAATATGAATAGAAAGTTTTTCCCTTATTTATTTATTTATTCATTTATTGTAAGTACTTTACAAAGTACTTTACAAAGCAATGGACATAAGGGGCCTTTTCTGCACAAAGGTGTTTTGTACCTGCTCATTCAAAGATGGAGTAATGAGAACATAGTGTTATGCAAATCAGGTTTCTTCTCATGTATTCTGCCAGACAGATGGACTTGCAAACTGCTGAGTTGTGCAGAGACTGTTTGTCAAAGATGCTCCCTTTAATTAAATCATTTTTTTTATTATTTTATTTTATTTTATTTTATTTTATTTTATTTTATTTTATTTTATTTTATTTTATTTTATTTTATTTTATTTTATTTATGTTATTTTATTTTCCACCAGGCAGCACATTGAATGATGTTCAAACATGTCAATTATATATAACCCATTAATTTTCCTGTTCTTCAGATTGTTTTCATAAAACTCAGATCTGAAATTTGTCAGGGAAGAAGAGAATTTTTTTATTATTATTATTTCTTGTTCATGCCTAATAATATAAATTACAGCAAGATGAATTCTTTAATAGCAAATTAAAACCATTTGCATCACAGCCAGAATACCAAGTGTGATTAGACAAGTAATTTGAATAAACTAATACCATTCTTCTATTATTTGATGCAAGATGCAATTTAACTATATCAAAATATAAATATGTCTAAAGCATATACTATACTATAATTATTTAAGTTTGCAGCCATGCTCATTATTTTATGAATCCATTATGCTGTTTTTGAGCTGAACACTATGAATATCATTTTTTAAATCCTGTCTGTCTTTAAAAGCATGAGGCATACACAGGTCAGTGAAAGCTACTTTTCATATTTCCTAATGGCCTAACTTCCTTGAAAGCAACAGCAAGCAACTGGCCTGACTGGGACAAAAACTGTTAGTTGCTTTATCCACCTCTGACACTAGGAGCGACTTTTTTCCCAGATAGGGTGGGGTTTTCCTCTTCAGCCAGGCAGTTCAACGCTTTCCCATGTGAATGGCCACAGCTGATAAAAGAAAAGATTTCTGAACTCCATGATGCCTCGCTAACTCAATTTTGATGGTGTATGAGACTAATATGTTTGTAGGTGCTATTCAGCCCAGTGGCACATTGGCTGTTATTGCTTTACTTCCTCACCCAGGTATGTCTAGCAGGGTGTCCCTTCTCACTGTCTTTGATACCACACACAGAGCATGAGCTAGAATTGTATTGAGTTTGTATAAATAAGAAAAGTCTTAACAAATGTTGCTGCAAAACCACAGTGCATATTATTCTAGTATAGAAATAATAAAAATATCTATTGAATGGAAACATTCTGATTTCTTTTTAACTTAGAAAAGTTTAACATCTTTTCTGAACTAATTAAATAATCAATATTTCTTGCCTCCAAGCTTGTTCTAATATGACCAGCATCAATGTTATAGTTCTCATAAAAAAGTATTACAAGAAACTAGTGTGAGTTTCTGAAAAGTTCAGGTGTGGCTTAAATATAATGTTGTCAGTCTGAAATTTATTCACTGCAAAATAGTCGAGACAGTAGCCTGTCTGATGCCTATCTTTGTGTTGAATTACTTTGCCTCTAGTAGACAGTTTTTAAAACATATTAATTTTTACACATTTTTTCTCTATTTTGTGAAAATATCTCTAAAATTATAATTGAATATTAAGTTTAATGGAAATGACAACACAGAAAATACTGGTAAGTACACTGAAATAAACAAAGCAAAAATAGGTTTCTAATTAATTTTTCATAGTAATTCTGTGTTTTACTTATTACTATCTTTTGTCTGTAAGGGTTATGAGTTCTCTATCTTCTCATTTAAAGTAAAATTGACTAAAATATTAATTACCAGCAATTTGTCATAGTTTTGGTTGAGTTAGATTTACCTTTTTTTTCATAGAGGCTTGAATGATGCTGTGTTTTGGATTTTTGATGAAAATTGTGTTGATAACACTGATGTTTTCAGTTGTTGCAGAGCAGTGCTTACACAAAGCCAAGTACTTTTCAGCTTCTGATACTGCCCTTCCAGCAAGGAGCCTGGGGTCCACAAGAAGCTGAGAGGGGACAGCCAGGATAGCTGACCCAGACTGGCCAAAGGGATGTCCCATACCATGTGTTGTCATACTTAGCAATAAAAGCTGGGGTAAAGAAGAAAGAAGGGAAAGACATTTGGAGTGATGGTGTTTGTCTTCTCGAGAAAACATTATGTGCGATGAGCCCTGCTTTCCTGGAGGTGGCTGAACATTGGTGGCTGACGGGAAGCAGCAAATGTAATTTGTCATTGTTTGCTCATGTGGCTTTTGCTTTACCTAGTAAACTGTCTCTCTCTCAACCCATCGGTTCTTGTGCTTTTGCCTTTCTGATTTTCTCACCGATCTTGCCTGGGGAGAGTGAGCGAAGAGTGTGGTGCTTGCTGAGGTTAAACCACAACAAAATTAAATTATTTTCAGGCTGCAGCTTTCAGGGTGGTACCACAAATTAAAACTTTCTTGAATCATTCATCTTCACTATTAGTGATTTGGGATTTTAAGATATTGTCACATAATATTAGGGGAAAGGTTTAGGGGGGATCTCTGAATTTCCCTCTGTAAAATTAGGGGGATCTTTGAATCAGTGTGTGGATACAACTGTGATGAAATGATGGCTTAATAAATGAATGTTCTCCTTGTTTTTAGGTAGAAGAATCATTTTCAAATGTCAGTAAAAAATAATTCTTATTTGCTATAAACATTCTTGGGAAGAAATGAAAAGAAAATTTCATTTCTTCTTGGGAAGAAATGAAATGAAAAGAAGGACTGTGGTCAAACCCAAACATTGAAGCCAACTTGTGATTTCTCAGTGCTACAAATCTGATAAATGTTATCTTTCTGAAAGTTTCACCTAAAGTAATTATTGTTTTAGGTGATTTAGTTATTGTAAAGCAAGTATCAAACATAAAAACAACACTTCTTTCTTTATCTTCCTTCCTTCCTTCCTTCCTTCCTTCCTTCCTTTCTCCCCTAGTGCACCTTGCTCCGTTGTGCAAGAGTGAGACTTACATGATAGCTTCATGACTGTTCAACAGAAGAAAGGCATGCTGGCATGAAGTTAACTAAGAAACTAAGAAGACTTAAACAAACATGTCCACCCTCTAGTTTTCACATTGTGGGTTTCAAGTTTTAAAGGAAAGGTCCCTGTGACAACCCTGGAAATACTTCTACTAAGTCAGGAGAATTTTGCATTGGTGTCTATGAGCACCAGAACTATCAGCCAGGTGTAAGACTGCTAGTGGGCCAGTATTGCAGCCACAGCAGCACCAAGCTCTGTACGAGGACAATAAATTAGGTTTTGGTAAACTATCATTCCCTTCCTGGACTATGACCTATTCCAACACTTCCTATCTAGTAGACAGTGACAACTCTGTAGACACAACTCACAGATAAAGAACAGTCATACTGCAGTTAGAGTAACTGTTAGAAACTTATTCACCTTCATATACTTAGAGGATTCTCTCAAGCTGTCTGGTGTCCATTAAAAAATACCTCTATGAAGGTACTCTCTGGTGCAGGTCTTCTTAAAAGGAAAAACTGATGAATTATAGACAAGCTTAGTTTTAATTCCTGTAAAACATTTAAACAAATACATTATTTCTGACCACCTATAAGATAAAAAGTAAATTAAAAAAAAAAAAAAAAAACAACACAGAAAAACAAAACAAAACAAAACATTAAGCATTTGTTATAATCAATCATGGCCCATTTTTAAAAGATTTAATGACCTTAAGTAGTGCTATATGTTTTGACTTCACTAAGATTCCTATCTTGCATGATTACTTGAAACTACCCTGAGATGAGCATGTGGGTGGATGAAACCAGGTTTTGAAACTCAATGTCAATTTAGAAGGACATATTAAGTAGGATTTCACCATGATCTGGATGGGAGCTATATCATTAGAAGTTGTTTCATACACTATAGACTGCGTACACAGAATCCACTAGTGGGAGTGACTGAAGGTACTTCTGAGTACAGTGCTGGGATCCAGCACAATCCTTAGAAAGACAGAAAACCTTCAGCAAGGATGAATGCAGAGTTCTACAGGTATGTATCCTCAGCTGTCTGGCACAGGAGTTAGAAGTGAGTGCCTAAATTACAGTTATATAGAAGAGGACATACAGTTTTTAACAGATCAAAAACTGAACATGAACCACAAATTTAGCACTGCTGAGAAAATACAAATAATACCAACATGACATAAATAATGTAACTGCAAGACAAATTATGTGGCCCTTTTCATGTAGTTCTCATCAGGCCAGTGCTTGTCCTGTCTTGGACATAGCAACTCAACCAGCACACAAAAATCTAGAGAGCAAAGAAAGGGATCAAAGATCATTGTTGTGGTCCTGTTGGGATCTTTGAGTTGTCAAACAAGCAGCAAAGAGAAGAAAAATCATTCTTATATCTGCTGTGGACAAGGCGCCATGGTATCACAGAATCAGAGTTGAAAGGGGCTTTGAAATATTCTTGCAGACATCATCATCTCTTCTAAATATGTTCTGGTTTAGACCATGAGCCATTAGTCTGAATGGAAAACTATTTTTAAGTGCCACTTCCCTGTTACTTAGAAAATTCCTTCTTGAGGAATCAGATCATACAAAACTCAGATCACAGGATAAATTCATATTGCAAAATTAATATATCCTGCAGCATGCTATGTGAGATTTGTTACCATTCTTTGTTTTTGATGTTAATTGAAGATAATGGCTGATTCTTGGATATTGGCAGCCTAAGAAAGTAGCAAAACCAAGAGAATTTTCAAAATCTTTCAAGAAAATCTAATTTTCCAATAACTGTTTCTTCTAGAAAAAAAAAAAAAAAAAAGCTTATGAAGATTGGCCTGTCTCTACTCAACAGTCACTTATTACTTATTATTAGAAAATGTAGCAATTGGTAATTTGGTAATTGGTAATGAAGTCTGAAAATAAACATAAACATTATTTTATACAAATCTTTAAAAGAAAAAATAAAAATTTAGATTTCTCCTGATAAAATTAGGAGGCCCAACTAGTTAACCCTTAAAAATGGCAAACAAGATAAACAATGCCTCCATGAGAGCTTGCCAAGTACAATTTATTTTTACAATATTATCCTTATTGCCAACACTATCAGACACAACCTGATCTGATGTTTGATCTACACTGTGTGGAAGGAGTGTTAATTTTTATTAGGTTCTAAAAAATATATGCATCAAATTACATAAGGAAATGAGCAGGAAAATGGACAACTGTGAGTGAAACAAATAAATTAATCAGGATAGGAAAAATAAATAATTTTTTATTTCCCCTATTTAAATTCTGAAGTACTTTCTCTCACAAAACAAATTTTTCAACCAGGCAAAAACAGACTTGGTCTGTCCTTTGTGCCTCTCCCATTTTTGCCTTGTTATAGAGAAGGAAATTTATAAGGTATCTCCATTCAAGTTTACTAACTGTTTAGAAAATCCATAGAAGAAAAATGTGGTCTCTCACCTTCTGTAGCAAAGACAGAAAAATCTCAATCCCTCAATTCCTACTCCCTATGAAGATCTTACATCAAATGCAGAAAATATAGAGACCTCTTAAATCAAAAGGACTGCTTGTTTCACTGTACAATAATAAGCAATATTTTACAATTTAAAAAATCCTAATTTTCTTTTAATTTTTATTATATTTTTAAAAGCTTCAGGGTTTAATAGAATTTACATCTGTTTAAGATTGTCCCTTTTCTCCAAATGTGTAGCTTAACATCCTCTGAGAAGAATAAATCCATTATTCTTGTCAGCCTCAATAATCAGTTTTCATTGAAAAGTAACTTGATAAAGTGACAAAGAGCAATAGTAGCATGTCAGGCAACCTAAGAGAAAACATATATTGGAAAGTCTACTCTGTGCTCTTTTGAACCCTCATAAGAAATGATCTTGAAATGAGAGCTGCACTAAGCTTTTTGTTAAAGATCCAAACTGCAGAGAAAGAGCTCCTTTAGTAGAAAATCTTTTGAACTTTATATATTTGAATCAGCTGTTTTATCTGGAAAACCTGTAAGAACATTTTTGCTACATGAATTTAGAACAAAAATAGTGTATTTAATTTAGTGCATTTACATAGTGGAAGAAGGATTTCTGAAATGACTTTTCTTAAACTCTCTAAGCTTTCTAAGCTTATGGGACTTTAAAACATAGTTCACATTCCTGCAGTTTTAATTGAGCTGTATGTGCCGTTTTATGGAAAAGAAGAATTTTGGATGGGTGTTTAAATGTCCAACATATTGAAGGTAGACTGGTAAAATTCTATTTAAGGTTAGCAGGGAATAATTGACATCATGATAAAAATATTATCCTAATTAGAAAGAGAGAGCAGTAGATATGTTTTTGCTGTTGAAAAAATGAAACTGTATCACATTCACCAATAAATGTCATTAGAATATTTATGTTCATTTACATTATATCCAGAAATTTTTAACACACTTTCAAATTATCTATTAGTCAAAATTATTAGGCCAGAAGAGAACATTCCAATCTTCTACTCTATTCTCGATATAATACAGACCCCCTGAATTAATTATTAAGTAATAGTTGACTTCTACAAGCAAAATATTTTAAAAGAGAAACGATTCACAATAATCCTTCCAGTGGATTATAATCTTTAATTTTGTAAACTATTACAATATTTCTGGTTTTAATTTTTCTAACAATAACTTCTTACATTTGGATGTTATTACATCATTGGGTGAAATGTTGTAGAACTTTTCATTAAGAAATTTGTCAGTCCCTTATGATTCATTGTGATCAAATCTCTCCAAAAGCTTCCCTTTGATGCTCTAAACAGATAGATTTTGAGTCTTAGACTATAAGGCATGCTTTCCAATACTTTGATCATCCTCCTGACACCATTTTTAATCATTTTCCATTGGTGTATTTCATTCACTTTAGAGAATTGGATGTACTCTAAAACAAACATGCCTGATGCTTAACTTAGACTATTAATTATGTCTATGATAGTAATACAGGTCTCTTAATTATGGCTAAACTGGTGAATGTCATTTGATGGCAGTGCTACTCTTCAGTTTCATAGAAAGAAAGAGTTTATCGGAACTCTCTTTTAAGTGGAATTTTTTCCAAGCACAGCTGTGCCCCACTATGCACTTCATACTGTTCTTCTGTAAAGTCTTTATCAGTGAGTGTTTCATCACTTCCCTTCATTGACTAACATATGTTCCAATACCAGTGGAATATAGTTTTCAAAAAGTATCGTGCCTTGATGTGATGCTTATCTCCCATATAAGCAAAGGGTAAAGCTCCTCTTAACTTTCTGTGGAATGAAGGAGGCAGTGTTAAAATCTCTGAAAGATCTAAGTTTAAATTCTTCTTGATATTTCATAATACATTTATTGAAATCTTCCTCTAAAACCAAAGTATTGATGAATTTCTGTCTGTAAAACATTCGCTGAGTTTGCAGAGGGCTCAGACAGTACCAGTGAGATATATATGTGTTTGTGTGTGTGTGTGTACACCCATATAATTAAAACAGCAACCTTTAAATTATTGAAATCATCATGCAATTTTAAACCGCTCTGATCTTACTGTAGACAATTGAAGTTTTAATCTTTCTTTAGAAACTTTCAGAAGAACTTATTTCTATGAGAGACTGGATAATGTAAGTTTTTTAGTATAAAGTTTAAATGAATTCAAAGCTGATTTTCATAACTCTTGTCATTTATCTGCAGTTCATGGTTATGCCTTAAATTTCTTTTTGCCTCCTCATTAACCAGAGACAAACATAATCACCATGTAGAATGGTGAAAAGAAATTATCCTTTAAATATTCTAATCTCACATTAGGAAAATGAGGCAGCTGGTCACTATAAATGCACCTTTCTTATGGAAATAAGAAAATGATGAAAAACTTCTAGAGTTCACCATGATTCCAATTTCTATTTCTTTTGAGGATAAATTACTAGATTAGGTAATAGTCACTTGTTACTGAAGAAGCAGGTCAGAAAAGTCTAACAGGTTTTGCTGTGCATCATATCATGATTTACAATTCTTACATGATTTTGCAGGCAAAAAATATTCAGAGGACGTAGATAATGAGGAACAATCTGTCATCTTGTTAAGTGCTTTTCAAACAGTTGCAGACTGCTATTAGGCTACCCTTACCCTCCTTTTTTGCCTGACTAAATGAGCCCAGATATCTCAGAGTCTCTTCATAGTTTCTGTGCTACAGGCTCCTGGCCACCTAGTAGCACTCTGCTTCGTGCTCTTCAGTTTCTTAATATCCTGCTTAAATTAGAGGGCCTAAATATGGACACAATAATTCATACCAGTGTTGTATGGAGATTAATAACACCTTGGCTTGATGGCTGTGCAAATCATTATAGCTGAATATCCGTAAGTGTGGACTTATTAACAATACCTTTATTCTTAAGAACATATGCAACCTAATGGGGAACATGACTACTAAGGACGAGGAAAAGGCTGAGGTTCTCAATTTCTTCCTTTACATCTGTCTTTAATAGTCAGACCATTTATCCTTGGGATACTCAGCCTCCTGACCTGGAAGTCTGGGATGAGGAGCAGAATAAACCCCCCATAATTCACGTGGAAACAGTTAGAGACTAGCTAATCCACCGGTACTGTCACAAGTCCATGGGGCCAGATAGGATTCACCTGAGGGTGCTGAGGGAGCTGGCAGATGTGATTGCCAAGCTGCTTTCCATCATCTATCAGCAGTCCTGGTCAAACAGAGAGAGGTCCCAGATGACTGGAGACTTGCTAATATGACACCCATCTGTAAGAAGGGTTGTATAGAGGACCTGGGGAACTACAGCCCGACCTTAATACCAGTACTATGAAACAGGTCTTCATGAGTGCAATCACACAGCATGTGCAGGACAACCAGGGAGTCAGGCCCAGGAATCATGGGTTCATGAAAGACAGGTCCTGCCTGGCCAACCTCATCTCCTTCTATGAACAGATGACCTTTGTGGCAGATGAGGGAAAGGCTGTTGATGTAGTTTACCTAGACTTAAGAAAGGCCTTTGACACTGTCTCCCACAGTATTGTGGAAAAGCTGGCAGCCCATGGCTTGTACAGGTACACTCTTTGCTGCGTTAAAAACTGTCTGGGCCCAAAGAGTGGTGTTGAATAGAGTTAAATCCAGCTGGTGACTGATCACAAGTGGTGTTCCCCAGGTGTCAGTGTTGGGGCCCATCCTGTTTAATATCTTTATTGATGATTTGGATGAGGGAATTGAGTGCACTCAGTAAATTTGCAGATGATGTCAAGTTGTGAGGAAGTGTCAATGTGCCATAGCGTAGGAAGGTCCTACAGGGAGACCTGGACAGGTTGTATCGATGGGCTGAAGATAATGGGATGAAGTTCAAAAAAAACAAGTGCCAGGTCCTGCACTTTATTCACAACAGACACATGCAACACTACAGGCTTGGGACAGAATGGTTGGGAAAATGTATGGAGGAAAAGGATCTGGAGGTACTGGTTGACACTTGCCTGAACATGAGCCAGCAGTGTGCCCAGGTGGCCAAGAAGGCTGACAATATCCTGGCTTGTATCAGGAATAGTGATAGCCAGCAAAACCAGGGAGGTGATTGTCCCTCTGTACTCAGGTCTGGTGGGGCTGCACCTCAAGTACTGCATTCTACTTCAGGCCCCGTGCTACAAGAAAGACGTTGAGGTCCTGGAACATGTCCAGAGAAGGGCTATGAAACTGTGAAAGGTCTGGAATACAAGTCTTACGAGTAGCAGCTGAGGGAACTGGGGTTGTTTAATCTGGAGAAGAGTTCTCAAAGCAGGTTTTGATAAGGTGGGGGTTGGCCTCTTCTCCCAGGTAACTCTTGACAGAACAAGAGGGAATGGCCTCAAGTTGTACCAGGGGAGGTTCAGTTGGAAATTAAGAGAAAAGAGTGGTTAGGCATTGGAACAGGTTGCCCAGGGAAGTGGTGAAGTCATCGACCCTGGAGGTGTTTAAAGAAAGTGTAGATGTGGTACTTAGGGACATAGTTTTGTGGGCAATTTTGGTGGTTGGTAAATGGTTAGACTAGATGATCTCAGAGATATTTTTCAACTTTTGTTGTTCTGTGATTCTATGTCCACCAGGTGTTTCTCAGAAAACCACTTAACATCCAGTCTTTTGACTGTTTCTTTGTTTATTGGAGTTTAAGACATTTATGTGACCTCCATGACCTACAGTTGTTCATTTATAGATGATGGCTCTCAGTTCAATTCAAGATGAGCTATATTTAATATAGAAATCCTAAAAAAGTCAGTACCAGAAGGCAAATTAAAATAAATAAATAAATAATCCGTGTAATTCATTGTTGATAAAACTGTATTGTTTAAACTGCTGCTAAATAAAGGATGTGACTGTACATGACACACAAAAAAGATTATTGTGGAATTCTTTGCTGTGTCGTTAGAAAGCAAGACAGGAAGTGAGGAGCAGGAAGGGGAAATGAATTACTGCAAGGATCTTTTTGGAATTCTGATATCATGGGATTTCAGATATCATGGCTGATTATTTTTAGTGCTTCTTGAAATAGAGTTTGAAATCTTAAGCAGTGTTTTTTTCAGTCAATGTGGTAGATTTCTAATTCTGATTTGGAACCACCTTTATAAAACTTTCCTCTGATGAAGTCTAGAAAAGTAGGGGAGCTAGCTCTTAACATCTAGTTTTATTATTATTATTATTTTACTGTACTCAGAGTTTTACTGTACTCAATAATTCTTCATAGATTACAGCAACTTAAAATCAGCAGAGATCCCACATAACATCAACAATCCACCCATAGCCTTACTTGAAAGTCACTATGTCACAATTTATTATTGCTTATCTGTCCTCCACACTCCCTTTTTAAAAATTACTTGCAACATTCCTTCCAGAATTTATCTTCAAGAATGGATTTCAAAATGGTTAAAAAAAATCACAAACATCCTCAGTGAAAAAACAGTGATGTAGTTTGATAGTTACTACAGGGTTTGAATCTCCATTTTTTCTTCACTTTTTTGATGGTGTCATTTCATTTAAATCAATGGTGTGATATCATGGAGAATCAGGATACAAAGGGTTAGTGTAGAATCCAGTTTTATTTAATCTTCATTAGTGATCTGGAGGTGGAAGCAAACAGCTCATTAACAGAATTTGCAGATGCTAATAAATTGAGAGAAGTTATGTACCCGAGGGAAGACTGCAAAATAATAAGAGGGTATCCATCAGAGTTTTAAAATGTGGTCAGAAAATAACAATTTAGCTCAGGAGAGCCTATATTAATACAACTCAGAAAATAATTAAAAACACAGATAAGAATGCAAATTAATTCCATACCTTAAAGTAGAGAACAAGACTGTATCAGCAGAAGGATATCTTTTATCTTTTTTTCCTTCCTCTCGGAAGGAAACCAGAAAACTTGGCTTACAACTAGCCTAACATCAGTGACAGACAAAATAGGTAGGCAAAATAGGCAGTTAGAGGCATAATGCAAGATGTTTCTGCATTAGGGCTTTCAGTGTTCTGAAGATGACTCTTAGTACACACTCAGTGAATTCTGTCTGTGGAACATCCACAATTTCTGTTACCTACATATTCCCAATTCTGTGATCATTGGTGGGTGATTGGACTTTGGCTTGATGAAAATTTATATGATGATATGCAGTTTGGCTTTTTGAAAATATGCAAATTTTGTATACCTGTTTACCTTTATTAATTTTTATGCATTGGTAAAGATTAAGAATTCTGTTAGATTAACTAAATACAAGATTTGTTGGTAATAAATAAGGAATGAGTATTACATCTCTTTGGTACATCAGGCACACATTTGGCACAACCTGTACAAACTTATTTCAGTCTTTTAGTAAATTTATTTACATAAATTAGTAACAAATGCTACTGTGTTTTAAACTACATGGTTGGATAAAATAATTCATTTTACTGGACCTCAGTATTCATTTTCATTATTCATTCTCAATATTCATTGGACCTCAGAATTCATTTTATTGGACCTTTATTGGTCCTTGGACCTCAGTACCTGAAGGTATTTATGTGTTCAAATATAATCAGGAAAAATAATGATTAGAAGAAAATCATAGCAGTTTATGCATCATTTTTATTTCTACATTACAGTCAGTGTTTCCTCACTGTAGGGAATATATTCTCAGACATAAAGAGAAAGAAAAATTGTACTGTTTGCTTTGGCTAGCTGTAAAGACACAGTCATGAGCTAACTGGGACATAATGTCATTCAGATGTGAGCATGAGGTTTACTAAACATTGTCAATGATTTTGAAAGATAATCCCTTTTATATTTTATAATAATCCCTTTATAATTTTATATTTATAAAATTAAAAGTATAATTGCTTTTGGTTAGCTCATTGTCCTCACAGAATACGGGTCAGTATATACCCAACAATTTTTGCTGCTGTGTCTTCCCTCCTGTAATCTTCTACACAAGACACTTTGTAATCTTTTCTTCTTGTTTATTTGTTAAATGTTTATATCAAACTTGAAAATGTTTCCTATCTATTCCCAATGCAACCATTCTTTTTTTCACTTCTGTCTACCTTTTATTAGAAAGATATTTATTGCAGTAGCCCTTCCCAAGTTTTTCCCTTTCTTGTCTAATTGCATTGAGAACTATTTGGAACGATTCCCTCTGTCTCTAAAGACTCTTTAAGATCAGATTAGTTGATCATCTCATCATTTCTGCAGTCCCCCAGTTGGAGGTGGCCTAGAGCTTTTCATTTTGAGCTTGACTTAATATGATGTTCTCCTGTCATTTCCACTCAAGCATATGTACCACAGCTGTGAAGCTGCAGAACATGCAAGATTTGGCAGTTATCAAGCTAGCTTTGTATTTGAGGATACTGTGATAAAAAAGAGCTGTAGTATCCTGAGACATGAATGATAGCATATGGGGAAGAAGGAAAGAAAATAAAGATTGTGCATGCTTTGACCTCAAGTGCACATTTTTGTGTGTCTGGTTGCCTAACGATACACATCTGTGAAATCTGCATAGTATGCCCTCTGTAAAAGGGCAGTACAATTTGTCAATGTTATTGACAGACCATGATTTGCTCAGCATTTGTACAGTACAATCAAATTCAAGAAAAAATGAAAAATACTGAAAATACGTAGGCTTTGCAGACAGGCAGAGGAGGATGAGCAATGGAATGGAATTTCAGCTAATGTGTGTGGTATGTCTGGAATCTTTATCTGACATATAGTACTAAAATTGAATTTCTCAGAAGTATAGGACTGTCAGAGAAACACCACTGGTGGCATGAGAAAAAAAAAAGTCATTACTTTCTCTCTGTTATTTATCTGCTTTATAAGCATAAATCTGTCATTACATTTTAACACAAAAATAGTTAATATTTCCCCTTTGCAATTCCACAGGTATCCAGTGAAACAATCTTCTTGGCTGTCAAATACATGTACCTTGGAATCACACACCAATATGTTAGGGCCAGGATCTCTGTCTCTCACTAACTAGAGCCTTCTCATTCATTATACTAGGTCAGGTCAAGAAAATAGTGCTGGTGGGCTTGCTTTGCCAGCTTCCCTTACATGGCAACTGCAGAGTACTGACCATGATTAACCATGTTGCATTTACAGTGCTATATGAATTATTTTGCTTCACAGATGGGGGAAAAAAAAAAAAAAAAAAAAAAAAAAAAAAGGACTTTCAAAACTGCTAGTTCTCTAGCAAGGTACAAGTTGCAGATTTAATTTCCTTGCATTAGGAATCAAAACGTGTCAAATAGTAACACTGCAAAGACCATAGCAACTTGATATTCTAAATTGATAAATACATATTTTTCATTTAACATGCATGTTATAACAGTGTTACAGCACTAAGAAATGGTATTACTCTCACGTTTTCTTTTATGATTATGGCTTAGGATACTGAGGATCAAGAACTAAGTAGCATCTTCCTGACAGTGGTTTTAAGAATAAAAAAAGAAATGAATAATTAGGAAATGTAATGTTAATATTTAATTTAAGGTTTTGTATTTTCTCTAAAAATTGTTTTTTCTTTTAATTTCTGGTAGGCTATAGCTCTCACAGTTGGTACAAAGCCTGAAAGGTAAAGCCAAATGCCTCTTCTTTTTTTTTCTTTCTCTATGTTGTCTGTAATTAGACATAATTATCTGAATACTGTCTAAAGTAATATCTACATTTTAAAATAAAAATATAGTCATGTATTTGAATAGGAGCCTACAGGATTTATTTTCTTACCATTTTCTTACCAAAGGTTGAGTCCGATACATTGGTCCCTAAAGCTGAATGCAGGTTAAAGTGTTTGACAGGCCAGCAAGTCAAGGGAGGTGATTCTCCCCCTCTTCTCTGCTCTCATGAGACCCCACCTGGAGTGCTGTGTTCAGTTCTGGGGCTCTCAGCACAAGAAGGACAGGGAGGTATTAGAAAAAGACCAGAGGAGGGCCATGAGGATAATCAAGGCTGGAGCACATCTCCTACAAAGACAGGCTGTGGGAGTTGAGGTTGTTCAACCTGGAGAAGAGAAGGCTTCAGGGAGATCTTAGAGTGGTCTTTCAGTACCTAAAGGGAGTCTACAGGAAAGCTGTTCATCAGGGCGTGTAGTGAGAGGATGGGAGTTAATGGCATTAAACTAAAAGAAGGTAGATTTAGATTAGATATTGTTAAGAAAATCTTTCCTATGAAGGCGGTGAGGCACTGGAACAGGTTGCCCAGAGAAGCTGTGGATGCTCCATCCCTGGAGGTGTTCAAGGTTCAGGCTGGATGGGGCTTTGAGCAACCTGGTCTGGTGGGAGGTGTCCCTGCCCATAGCAGGGGGTGTGGGTTGGAACTAGGTGATCTTTAAGGTCCCTTCCAACCCAAACCACTCCATGATTCTGTGACTGGTTTATGGCCAGAATGTTTCTTAGCCTTCTGTTGTATCAAGCCCTAACTTGTTTATTCTTTTCAAAATCCAGCCTAAAGATTTAGGTTAGGATTTCACATCACAAAAGAACCAATCTAATAGCTATTTCCTACCCAAAAAAGGCAATACTGTTTCTCATTTTTCAATCCTCAGCTAAAAGGTCATTCCATCTTCCTGACTGGTGCTCATTCTGATACTGGGTTGGTGAGATCATTATAGGATATTATTCATCTGGGGGAGGGAGGGATGTAGGAAGGAGGGACTAGTGTTTATTTACTGATATCTTAATTAGTTCACTGTGGGGAATGAGAAGTGCTTTCACTGACAGAAGGTAAATAGCAGGCATGTATGGTTGGAAGAAGCTGGAGAAGGGAGGGCAGATATCTGTTCTGACAGCAGAGAACATGAAACTCATCTTTAGTGTCTGGCCAACAGCTTGGAGTTTTAAATAAAAATATTCCCATTAGGTGGGAATCCCAGAGAACTTTGAATCACATCCCTATTGATTTTTTTTGGTGACCTCATCATTATTACTCATGATGTACATAGCTGAATGCCACACATATGTGTGAAAATCCAGCAATATAGACAGATTACTATACTGCTTAGTTCTAATTTTAGTTCAGCATGGTCCAGCCATATTGTCACTGAATCTGATTCTTCTGTCATTTATGACTAAAAATCATAAATACCTCTGCTGAAGACAATCAAATTAAGGTGATGTGGACTGAAGAAAGTGTCAGAGAGGTGCTTCTTGGTTGGATCAAATCATTTTTCCTTTCTCTTTGGAAGCTTCTAGGCCAAACGAGTTGCCTGTAGCTCAGGAAAGGTGTTCTCTACTCAAGCCAAAACCAATCTCAATGAATACGCTGGCCTTCATATCATCTCTGAAAGCTTATCTACTCCTGAAGTATCCAGATCAGCAAAGCTAGAGTCTCCAGTAGATTTAATTTTACTAGTTTACAAAATTACTACTTTTGGCTGTGTTCCTTGCTCCTCTGCTCAAGCTGAAAATATTAAAACAGATACACACCTACGCCTCAACCGTCTTTCTTCATGGGTTTGTTTTTTAACATAAATCCACTGTCTTGCATTACTCTGATTAATGTTCTGAGCTGTGAACTTGAATGAGTCAGGTAACAAAGCATGTTTACTTCTACCTCTCCTGCTATGAGCCAGTAAATTCTGGTAGACAAGAAAACAGATAAGAAGTGAATAACACATCTTATCATATACCGGTTAAATTCATTGTAGAACATCTGTCAGAGCCTGAAGAAAAAGGGCAAGAAGCCACACTTTCAGCATAGTTTGGAGGAAAGAGGGAATTCTGAGGCCAAATCTTATCCTTAGAGCTCTGAGGCAAAACCAAAACAAAACAAAACAAAAAAACTTTCAGAAATTTCCCCATGCTTCCTAAAGTTCACCAAAACTACATGTTAGACATATATACATACATATACATATACATACATATACATATTATTATTATTATTTCCCTGTCTAAAAAGCTGGTATGTTGGAAGAAATTGGTCCAATATCAATTTATCTGTATATGGTCTTATGGTCATATATTTAAGCATTGAGTTCAAAGAAAGGTATCAAAAATTTCAAAAACTATAAAGTTTTATTGTTTGGCAATCATAATCTAACACAGTATCTTTTGGTATGCATGATTCACATTCTTTATGCAGTACCACTAATACATGTGAAGAGTTGGAATGTTTTAACACATTCCTTTAGAAACAGAGATAAAAATATAGGAGACACAGTCAGATAAAAGTAAGAAATAGAACACAACAAATTCTCCAAAACATTGGCTTTGCTCTGAACTATGTGTCATCTGGTTTAAAGGCCAAATAATTCAGGAGGGGAAGAAGTATCTAAGAGTGATCTAAGAGTAAAAGTGATCTCCTGGTGGAATAGAAGTTCTTAATACATTTGGTGTCTCTATTGCTGACAAAGGAAATGGCATGAAGATGAAAAACAGGGTGTGTGGCTGCAACTGCATCACTTTGATCTTAGGCTGTAGTTTTATACAGCTCCGCATCCTTCAGAGCCTGGCATACGTTAAATCAACTCATGTTTCTCTATCTGAGTGTAGTGATAATTGTTGCTACAGAGGAGAACAGGGCTAAAAAGGCTCAGTGGTGAGTATCAAGTTGTACCTACAAAGCACCCTGCAATCTAACCATGGTATCTTGGTATCTCAGTCATAATATATATATATATATACATATATATACATGTATATATACACACATATGACAGCATTATTGTTCTTAATGAACTATCATTTCAACAATTACAGAGCTGCATGTGCATGTTGAAACCACACCTGCATGCCACCCTCCTTCTCTCCCTTACCCTCCTCCACCCCCCTATATACCAACATTAATTAGAGGATAAATCTAAATGGTGAGTAAAGTTATCTATTTTAATTTTTGTGGAAAATAGTTTGTAGGGTTTATAACGCAACTATGGATTTTTTATTATTATTATTTTTAATGACATTTATGTACAATAACACTGGAATGGGCTTCATCCCACCCAAAATGCAGAAATTTTGTTAAATTTTTTATCATTTTATCTTCATAGCATCTTGCAGTGGCAGCACAACCCTATGGTGGAAACTTGGAAAAAGGAGTTAACAGGCGGTAAAGAAGACACTGTAGGACAATTTTCCATATATTTTTCTTTCCTTCTAATTGCTTGAAGGCATCACAGTCTGTTACAAAGTTTTCTCCTGAATTCCTCACCATCTAGAAACGTTAGAGCTGTCTCAATTCTTCAGTTAATTTTCTAAGCTCTTAGGTGGATGTGCCAGCTACTTTACCCATATCACACTGCATATGTGGGTGACTATAACCACAACAATTCTGTAATATTGCAGCCAAGTTCAACTCAACCTGGAGAAGCCAAGCAACATTCTTCCTCTGAACTCACTCCCGAACTGTTGTACTGAAACTAAATTTTAGCATGGTAAAACACATTTTCTTCTCCATTTCCATGTTTAACAATATTCAAAGGTTTGCAAGAAGAGGACATAGAAGCAGCTATTTCCTGTCTCTGTTCATTGTCATTTCCATTCCTGTTTTGCTTCCATGCTGATCCTCATCCCTCTCTGCCTCTTGTACTCAGGAGGAGGGCTGAAAGCCTGTCCTTTTAAATAATTGGTAAAGAACTAACACAGATTTCCATCTATGGAGTATTCTGCATACTTTCCAATGTATTTCCATTCTTATTTCTTTTCCTGTCAAAGAGATTGCATGCATACAAAGTGAAGAAATAGTGCTTCCTGTGAGGAAGGGCTGTGAAGTTCTTTTTTTCCAAATGTCTGTTGTGAGTTCATTTTGTGCCTGTTTTAGGAGAGATAAGTTGCAATTGTGAAAGAAACCTAAACCACATGTGCCTATCTTCACAACCCACATTTAATTACTTAATTTAACTAGCATCAAGAGGTGTAATTTCTTTTAATACTAATGAAAAACATGGTTGTAGAACATTAACTACCTGGTATTATTTTAGATTGTCTTAGTCACCAAAATTGGTTTCAAAGTAAGACAATCTTTAACATGTTTGCCTTTTCCCTGTTTGCTTACTTTGCTTCCATTTGCTTACATATTATTTGGGTCAGCAGTTTTGAAATAACTATAGTCGTGTTCATTAATGTATTTGTTGTTATTTTGGCTACACTAAATTCGGCTTTGAATTACCCATCAGTGTGCTGAAAAGATTGCTCTGGTGATAGGAGGATAATCAAACTGTCAGCAAAAATCTGTAAATTAATGTTAGCATTTCCTGTTTGAATTCTCTAGTTCTTCAAATCCTGTTTATAAAACAAGGAGCAGACTTAATGGAAAAAGGGTTAGAAGCCTGATTAGAATTTAAATATACAAAAAATGCACTTCATTATAGCAGACTTAGAAAAGTGGTTGCAAAATGAATCCCTAACAGTTTTTACATATTTTTGCACCTATTAATAATTATGTTATCAGGAACTCATTCATTCTACAGAATATGTCTTTCATCTCTCTGGCATGATTTTCACATCTGTTTTCTCTTGCCTTTCTTTGCTTTTCCTTGTCTTTACTTTATTTCTTTCATTTATTTCTTTTCATTTTATCTTTATTTTTTTTTTTTTAATTTTTGTATTTTTATGTTCCTAGAGACATCACTGATATAACTTTTCAGTACTTGTCTTGTGGTACGTTGTCTCCAGATTAGATTTTCTTTTTCCTTTTTTATATATTTTGAGGTTAAGCAAAAATAGAGGCAGTAATTATTATAGTAAAAATACTGATATTAGATAAAAGGAAGGAAGGAAGGAAGGAAGGAAGGAAGGAAGGAAGGAAGGAAGGAAGGAAGGAAGGAAGGAAGGAAGGAAGGAAGGAAGGAAGGAAGGAAGGAAGGAAGGAAGGAAGGAAGGAAGGAAGGAAGGAAGGAAGGAAGGAAGGAAGGAAGGAAGGAAGGAAGGAAGGAAGGAAGGAAGGAAGGAAGGAAGGAAGGAAGGAAGGAAGGAAGGAAGGAGAGAAAGAAAGGAGAGAAAGAAAGAAAGGAAAGAAGAAATCTTTAAGTATATTTGTGTTGTATGCACTGGTTTTAAAACAGTATACCTAAGATAAGACGAATGACTAGTTCTGCAGTTAACCCAAAGACATAGCTGTAATGCATTTTTCTTCACAAGAAAAATGGCTTAGACGTGAATACTGCAAATATTAGCATGCTTCCACCTGTCTTCCTTTGACATCTATTGAAAAGTGTGCATTTCACAGTTCCACGTGAAACCATGAAGTTTCATGTGGAACTGAATATGGAATGGAAGGGACAATAAAGTGTGAACAATTCAGTTATTCATGAACCTCTTTAAAATAACTGTTTCTGTTACACAGACGCAGCTACATAGATGCCTATCAACTCTCTGGGTATCGTTAGCATAGGCAAAATTGATGTGGACTGCTGTTTCTCCATATTAACTCAGTGGAACTGTCTTAGCATACACAAGAACCATGGGAATCAATTTTTGCCTGAGTTTACTTGTTTACATTTTAGTTTTGGTAGTTTTTTACATTTAGTTTTGTTAGAAAAATTGTGAATATATATTATTCACAAATATTTTATTTCCATTGATTTCATTAAGTATTAATTGGATTTTGAATTAATTAAAATGAATGAAACATAAGAAAAAGTTATATTTTATGCCATAAATGCCCTTTCTGCTAATCTTCATCCATTATGCTGTACGTTCTTCTAGTATGAATCAAGCACGGACCAAACATTTTGTGATAAGCAATGAAAATTAACATGTTTAATTCTGTTATTTTTTCAGATTCTTTAATTCTGGAACAACCTTTTGAATGTAAATAAGTACATACAACAAGCAGTGATTGCTATTAAATCAGACCAAAAAAACAATTCACAATTGAACTGTAGATATCATTCTTATGCAGTTCAATATGTATGACTTGGTGGAAAAATATGGAAAAAAAAAGCTATTACATACATGTTTTCTAAAAAAGACACCATGAAAATGAGTGATTTCAGTACTTCATGTCTTAAATACTGAAGAATAAAGTCTACAGGCTGCTGTAGGATACTCGAACTCAGAGTATTCATTTTAGAACTTTTGACTGATAAGTGGAGTTTGGCTGGCTCATGACTGAAGAAGCAGAAGAGAGTGAAGAGGCAAAAACAATGTTTATAACTAATCCTATTACTAAGGGCTGATAAACCCATATTCTTTAAACACAAGGTTTCTGTAGATACATGTACTTTCCCAGCAAATCACATATTTGACCCATACATTTCTGAAAAAATGTTGAGATAGGAAGGGCAGGATGGATGGGCAGGTTAGCACAGGTTCTTCTTAAAAAGGTGCTTGTGTTTTTTGTTTTGTTTTGTTTTGTGCTTGTAGTGTACATTTGGTTTACAGTGGTCTTATTTGAAAAGAAATTCTTTCAGAAGCTTTATGACTTTGAATATCTTATCTTTCTTCTTTACTACTCTATGGATTATATTCCCAAAGAGCTGCCATAATGGCACAGAAGTGTAAAGACTTCTGAATACCAAAAATTGTGTGTCTTGGGTTCATTTATTCAAAATGGTAGCTAATCCAGTCTGGTGGATATAACAGTTGTTTTCTGCTTCTTTGATTCAGGAAGAAATCTGGATATCCTCTGGGAAAGAAAAAAAAAATACTCTGGAGCTGAGGGTGATTATGCATGGAAGGAAGAATGAAATAAGGGGTATTTGGAGGCAATGTGGAAGTCAACATCTTGTTAGTTTTGCCTCCAACAGCATTGGCTGTAGAAAAACTGATGTTCAGCAGGATCTCAACAGCTAATGCTAAACAGCATTATTTCTTAGAGTATCTGGAACAATATAATAAATGCACCTTTTAGAAAGCAGGGAGATATACTGTAAATCTTTCCCAGGGTCTCCTGTCAACTAATGCTGTTTAGATTGAACTGCTGTGACCTTGAAGTTGTATTCACACATTGGCTGCATAAGGTCTTTCTCAGTTAGCAAGATAGTTAATGCCAAACTTAATCAATAAACTGATCAATTATACTTTAGGCAGATATTTGTTTTGTCAAATAGTATTCAGTGCACAACATTTGTTATAAAAATGGAGGAAAAATATTTGGTAATCACCAAGTTTGCTACATAGCAGGGTCTCGGGAAAAACTTTTGAGTTATATTAAAATCGAACATTAGATGTGATATACCCCGTATAGACAAAATAACAATTATCATATTTGAAAAGCAGTTATGACATTCATAAAACATACAACAGCCTAAATGAAAAAGAATAAAAAATAGTAGAGGAGCACAGGTTTATTCCAGTTATCAGTTATATATCAGTTATAATAAACCATTAAAACATTACAAGTAATTTGCCTATTAAAAGCACAGCAAGCAAATAAAATCTTCTTATAAAAGTCTTGTAGATTTTGTTATCTTTAGTTCTTCCAGATCTGTACTGAAAATATTTTACCAGGTGTTATTTGAAAAATGCCTGATGTTTCCAATGAGTAAAATAATATTTTGTCTATTAAAATTCAGTAGAAGTTGAGCTGTGTTTTTAATCTGAAAAATATGTGATGTATATTGCAAAGGGTACTTGTTTGTGTCTCCAGTGTTCACAAGGAATACACTGTCTTAAATCCATATGTTATATGTGATTCATAGATCGATGGATCATTGTGGAAGCTTTGTTGGGCATTTAGAATAATGGCATTTTTAGTTAATGAAGTAACTATTTTCAGTATGATAGAAAATATGTGAATAAACTACTCATAAGGAAATTTGCTTACTTTCTGATTTGGGAATACATGGTAATTTTTAAGTTTGCAGAAATTAGAAAATATTCTTCCTTTGAGTATAATAATAAATGGGAAATTATTGTTTGTTCTTACTGTACACATTGTTGCATGATGTTATACACTATTATATATAATCAATTATATATATATAATATATATATATATTATATGTATAATATATATATATATATAATATATAATCAATTTAAATCTGAATCTTTGGCTTACATTTATTAAAATCTCAGCACATGTGAAAAGAAGGTTGGGTCCACCCTGACATCAAGGAATTTTTAATCTACTCCTATTATCAAATATAAGGACTAAAAGTTTTTGTTATTGTTGTAGTTTTGTGTTTGTTTGTTTGTTTTTGTTGTTGTTGTTGTTGGTTGTTTGTTTGTTACAACATCAGTTATATCAATAGATTTAAATGAATGTTGCATCATGTGTACATATATAAATATGCATTTTACTTAATATATATATGACTGTAATTTTCCCTTAACAGGAAAAAAAAAAAAAAAAAAAAGTTTTCAACTTATTCAGAAAGACTTACAATAACAGTGGTATGAGTAATGTGGGTCATGGCAATACACTGGCTAAACCCAAAAAGTTTTAAAATACATCATTTTGATTTACTTACTGTTAAAAGAAATACCGTGATGTTATGAAGTACAAGTGCTGTCTCCAAAGATGCATGGGGTGAAACCCTGAACCCACTGAGATCAACAGGAATTTTGTCCTTAACTTCAGTGATTTGAGGTTCTATGTACTTATGTGTCAGAGTAGGGACTGCAAGCATAAACTCTCATTACCATTTGGGAGCCATGTCTGATACTAAAAAACTAAAATTTGACTAACCTATACACAGAAAATAAATAAATAAATAAATAAATAAATAAATAAATAAATAAATAAATAAATAAATAAATAAGCACCACCATTACCACAAGGTATGCAAGCTGCAAGACCCAGTAATCTAAACAATAATAATTTTCCTTAGATTTTTCTAGTCCCTGTGTCATGTTCAAGTAGCAGAAATACAAGTAATTTCTTTCGAAATAGATCCAGTGAGAATATTAGCCTCTTATTGTTATGATTCCTGTAGATGTTGATTGTCTGCACTGATATTATGCTAATATTTCCTTTCCAGCTTTCAAAATGTATTGTAATAATGTGAACCAAAATGTCTGCTTTTCACAACACTCTTTGTAGGAAACAATAGGCAGGTCCCTGAAGACATAGCAGCAATTTACATACGGATTGAAGGTTATAACTTGTATTTACACTATCTGAAATCCCACAGTAGTATCATCTCCCAGACTCTGTAAAAATAAATATTTGGTTAGGACTGTATAGATTTAAAAATTCAACACCTAAGTTTTACTTTGCTGGGTTTAAAAATTTCTCTTCATATTCCATGAATGGAGAAGAGTGTTTAAAACTTGAAAGAAAAAACAAAAATCAGCTCCATGTGAAACACATTTTTCTGCAGCAAAAGACAAAAGTTTTTATGTCCAATGCCTTGCACTACGAGTTCATTTTTGACAGAGATAAATCAGCTTGAGAAAACAAAGAAACAAAAATATGAATCAAAAGAATGAGGAGGAAAGAAAAAAGGTATTAACACCAGAAAAGTAAAAAAACAAACAAACAAACAAACAAAAAAATACCACTAAGTTAACCGAATAAACATTATGAAAACAAAATACAGCCAAGGGAATATTAAGGAAGTCGCATGAATACTTCAAAGCGAGTCTTATTTTCATGAAAAACAATACTATGATTAGTCTCAGTTTTGTAGCCTAAAGGTATTTTTTTTAATTCTTTTGTACATTATTCATATTTTTAGTATAAAAAGCTATGCTAGTTGTATTATGATTGGTAGCAGGGCAGCTACAGAAAGAGCTGTTTTGCTCTCCACTTTGCATTCTTTCACTAAAGTGTGCTCAAATGGTAAAGTGGCAATGGAATTTGGCACTCAAGTGTCTACCTTTGGTCTCACAGCTAGAATCTGATTCCCAGCATTCATAGCATCTTTTGAAAATGATGAGTCAGACAGATGCTGGCAGACTGCCAGATCTCGGTTACATGTGTGAAAGGACACTGCTTTTCTTTTAAAGAAGGGAAACTGGAAAAAAAAATAAATAATAATAATACTAATCCCAGATGAGCAGTCATAGTTTTGTACCTAGAGAGAAGGATGAACTGAATTTGCATTAGAAACCCCTGCACCTAAGTAAGAAGTATGGGAATGTACAGTAGTCATAAAAAGACATCTCTTGCATTTCCAATTCTCATCAGCAGGAGTGGAAACAGAGTGTAAAATATTGTTGTTTTAAATAAAAGGTTTTAGTAGGGATGAAAACAATTTTTTCTTACTCTCTCCTCTTCTCCCCCACCCCCCCCCCAAAAAAAAAAAGAAAAAAAAAAAGTTGAATGTTGTATAGTAAAATGAATGGAAGATATACACATTATTTTTGCCTTCCACTGACTACCTAGTAACATAACTATATTGACCTCAGATCTTTTTTTCTTCATTTAATCTTAAATGAGCAAGAGATCTGATATGAATCGTACCACAGGGAGAAGTAAATAACGATTTCCAGACAATGATGAGTACTGAAAGCTACCAATACCACCAGCAGAATTTCTTTGCCTGGCAAAAAAAAAAAAAAAAAAAAAAAAAAAAGGATTGAGGTTTTGAACCTGGGTCCAGTTTAAAATCCAGTAACACTCACAAATTCAAGAAGTTGGACATAATATTTTGGATTTAAACCAAAGGCACTGATTTGCAATGGACTGGAAGGGGTAAAGGGTTCAGATTCATTTTATGCCACACACAAGGGTGACCTCTTCTGGCCGAGGACGAAACTAAAAAATTCTCCCCTGATTTACCAAATCATCCCTGTCAAGTCATTCTCCTTTGAAAGTAAACACCTCAAACTGAAATTTCCTAAAACGGACTTTATTCATTAAGTAAATAAATAAACAAGTAAATAAATAATCCAAACGTGGATAGAATTTAAGCTTTTTATTTTTTGGAGTTTGTATGATTTGTCAGTATTTCTGGTACATTCTGAGTTTCCCTAGCATGACACTATCATCTGGCTCTGCGATCACTTCTTTTAAGAGTGAAAAAGTCCAGAATGAAAATGTGTAAGCAAAGCTATGTTGAATCGTCAACTGTATTTGCAGATTCAACTACTACTACTGTATATAAATATAAAAATTCTCTACTGTATTTACAAAGGAGGTAGTTTTGACCATAAGCATTACTGAATGTGGCCAGAAGGAAAAGCAGATGAATCAGCATGACCAGGGGTCATGATAGTTCTGGATGAGCATTGAGAAGACACAATAAAACTGAAATCCTAGCCAGAAAAGACGTTAATGGGAGTCAGCCAGGCTCAGCAGCACAACAGTTCATCCCTAAGTCTTTAAATAACTTATTAATAAACTCTTCTAAAAATACAATATTGCATAAGGTGACAAATTATTTCATATAAAACATTAAATCAATATTTATTGTTTTTTAGTAATAATTTATTCATATTTTCTCAGCACAAATGTTTCAAAAGTTTTTGGAAAAAAAAAAAAAAAAAAAAAAACATGAATAAACCTGTAAGTAATCAGTTTCAAATCACGTTTAAAACTAGTTTTCTTCTTTTGCTATTCAGATGAGAATATAATGTAAATTTGTACTTATGGTTCATGGTTACCATAAGACACTGAGCAAAACATAAAATGTATAAAGAACTGCTTAAATATTTTCAGTTCAATGGTTGAGAGTTCTTAAATATTGTGGCTGTTACAGCAGATGAAGTTCCGTCTGTGGTTGGTAGTAATGCAAATTTAATTCAATATCTTGTTAAAGTCATTCTCTGGTTGATGGAGTTTCAATTTATCGGGCATTAAAAGGGACCTTGTACCAAAGGTGATGTTATAAATTTTGTCCTGGGATGATGAAACCTGTGAACGCCATTGCTGTAAGACCTTTCTATCAGTACTAAAAACCAGAATTCCTGAGACACGGAGCCAGAACATTGTTTAGAATAAAGAAATTAATTATTTACTCTTGACTCCTTTTTGAAATATTCTTTATAAAAGATACCTGCCCTTATATCAGAAGAGACAACCATACAGTACCATTGTACTTCCTGAATAAACATATTATCTTTAGAATTTTATTTACTATCTCTTTATTTTAAACTTTAAATTTAACTTAATGGGATAATAAATCCTTTGGAAATGTCTATATTGTAGTGTTAAATGAGGACTTGAAATTGTACTTGAGGCAAAACATTGTATTTCCTTTTCCTCCCAGTAGAGTTGAAGACTGATGAGAGAAGCCACTGAAGATACCTGAATTTCCAACAGGTACAAAAGGGACAGGTTTGAGTTTAGATCCCATCCAGACAAAGGTTTGCACTTAACAGACTTTGATTATTAATTTCTGTGAACTCTAGCCCAACTTGGACACAGATAACAGAGTTGTCTAGCTGTAATTTTATTGTTTTAATTAATCTAGGATTCCTCTTTGTGGTTGAGAAGAAGCTTTGAAAATATAAGGAAGATTTGGTCACAAAATATGCTTTACTTTATTGAGGAAACATCTGGAAAACTTAGATACTTTCATATATGATGCTGGCAACATCAAAGAAGCACTCCATTCATATTCAGATATAATTGGGAAGTCATTGAAAATCTTTTCATTATAGTTTCTAAAGTTCCCCAGCTGTTAAGAAAAACATTTCTACACAGCCACTGGCAGCCACACACAGACATGTTTGATGCTTCTGCCTCATACAATTCAAGGGGCTGGGAGCCTTGCAGCTACCACAGGAAATGGAAAATTTCCAGGATACCTCTATTCAGGAGGAGAGATTTTGGTAAATACTTGTTTTTTTAGTTGAACATACTGAGCATGGTGGGATTAAAGAATATCAGTTCAGTCCCCAAAATGAACTGTCACAAATTTGATGCTCAATGCCTCCTTCCTCTTGCTTCTTGGGGGGAAAGAGAGATAAGGAAACATCACCACAATTAACAGCTTTTGGCTTAATTTTTTTCATGTAAAGTAATTCATCAAATCTGTCATTGACATGAGATCACAGAATCACAGAATCGTCTACATTGGAAGAGACCTCCAAGATCACCTAGTCCAACCTCTGAACTAACACTAACAAGTCCTCCCCTAAACCATATCCCTAAGCTCTACATCTAAACGTCTTTTAAAGACTTCCAGGGATAGTGACTCCACCACTTCCCTGGGCAGCCCATTCCAATGCCTAACAACCACTTCAGTAAAGAAGTTTTTCCTAATATCCAACGTAAACCTCCCCTGGTGCAACTTCAGCCCATTCCCCCTCGTCCTGTCACCAGGCACATGAGAGAATAGACCAATCCCCACCTCACTACAGCCTCCTTTATTGTACCTATAGAGATCAATAAGGTCGCCCCTGAGCCTCTTCTTCTATACGCTGAACAAGCCCAGCTCCTTCAGCCGCTCCTCCTAAGACTTGTCCTCCAGGCCCCTCACCAGCCTCGTCGCCCTTCTCTGGACCCGCTCAAGCACCTCGATGTCCTTTTTGTAGCGAGGGGCCCAAAACTGAACACAGTGCTTGAGGTGCGGCCTCACCAGAGCCGAGTACAGGGGAATGATCACCTCCCTAGCCCTGCTGGTCACACTGTTTCTGATACAAGCCAGGATGCCGTTGGCCTTCTTGGCCACCTGAGCACACTGCTGGCTCATATTCAGCCGACTATCAACCAATACTCCCAGGTCCTTCTCTGCCTGGCAGCTTTCCAACCACTCCTCTCCCAGCCTGTAGCTCTGCTTGGAGTTGTGCCCCAGGTGCAGGACCCGGCACTTGGCCTTGTTGAACTTCATACAGTTGGCCTCAGCCCACCAGTCCAGCCTTTCCAGATCCTCCTGCAAAGCCTTCCTATCCTCGGGCAGATCGACACACACACCTATCTTGGTGTCATCTGCAAACTTACTGAGGGTGCACACAATCCACTCATCCAGATCATCAATAAAGATATTAAAGAGGACTGGCCCCAGTACTGAGTCCTGGGGGATGCCACTAGTGACTGGCCTCCAGCTGGATTTGATTCCATTCACCACAACTCTTTGGGCCTGGCTATCCAGACAGTGTTTAACCCAATAATGTGTACACCAGTCCAAGCCATGAGCAGCCAGTTTCTTGAGGAGAATGCTGTGGGAGACGCTGTCAAAAGCCTTACTGAAGTCAAGGTAGACCACATCCACAGCCTTTCCCTCATCCACCCAGTGTGTCACTTTATCGTAGAAGGAGATCAGGTTCATCAAGCAGGACCTGCCTTTCATAAATCCATGCTGAGTGGGCCTGATCGCCTGCTTGCCCTGTAAGTGCCGCATGATGACACTCAAGATAATCTGCTCCATGAGCTTCCATGAGATGAATATATGTGTGGCTTTGAAAAGGAAATAATGGCCTAGAAATAATGTTTTCTTTTTTGATAATCAGCTGCAGAAATCCCAAGAAGCTCTCCACACTGGAGGGATAATTTTTTTGGTATGTTTTACAAAAGTATTTGGTGGTGCTACCATGCAGTTGGTTGACTGTTTTTTATGTGTAGGTGTAAATTTATTTCTGACAAGTGCTGCTATTCAGAGATGATATTTGAATTGTATACTCAGACATAGAAAAAAGAAAAGAATGGCTAAACTGTATAGAGGAAATATGATATAAAATCTGGGTCATCATAGAATTCATTAACCTTCTGGAAATCTTGCTTTACTTCAGTTTTTACTACCCATCAGCTTAATTGTGTCACATTTTGCAATGCAAGTAAATATTCACATTTAATGTAATATTTTGATTTTAAAAGACCAAGTGAACATATGAACTGGAGAGGCATGCGATAACATCTTCAAATTTCAGATGCTGTTTGTGTCATGGCATGGAAACCTTAACTGACAATTTATGAATCAAGAACAACTTCATTGAAAGACTTACAAGAAACTTGTTCTACAAAGAAAAAAAAAAAAAAAAAAAAAGAAAGAAAGAGAGAGAGAGAAAGTTGGGCACTTCATGTTCCACTTTTCATCCATACATCCATAAAGACAGAGCAGGAGAAAATGTTAGTAAATTGTTTCTTTCCTATTTTTTTTCCTGTAACTTGTGATGTAACTAATGTCAAGAGCTCTTCAAGCCTGCAAAGGGTACAGACCACTGTTAATCTCATTGTGTGCCTCATGTGGCCTCTGTTGTGTTCACAGGGTATGAGGTTAAATGATACATTCAAGAAAATTTTATGCACAAGGCTTCTATTTCCTACTTGCAACTAGGTAGTTTTTTTCTCTTTTCACACTGTATCTTTCTTACACAGACAAATATGCCTAACACCTCCAAAGTTCTGTTGGAGTCTGATGCCTAGCAGAGAATCATCCCTTTGAGTGATAAGCTTTTAGTGAAAGCAGACTTTGGAGTAGGCCATTAAGCATGTATTCCATATAATCATTTCTAGAGACTACCACTATTTCTAACAAAGCTAAAAGATTTGCTAAAAGATAGTCAAGTGGGCTGCAATAAATTAAAACTGAGAAATAAAAAATTAAAAAAACAAACAAACAAACAAACAAAAAACAACTTTTCTACAATAAAACCTCCAAATTTTATTAAATTAGCTAATACAGTATTTACCTGTTTTGCCTATGAGCCTTCCTTATTTTTTTCCTATATTTTTTAAGTTCCATTTTAAAATTGATAATGATCAGTACATGCATGCCTACATCAAAATTTTGTTCTATGAATTCCTTTTCAAATAATCTTACACTCTGTGTAGTTCAAACACAAAATACCAAAACTGGAGCAGTTCATAAGAAGAAGAAAACTTAGTTCTCAAGACTGTCTATAAAAAATAAGTATATATATGTAGAACTATCTCATCCAGTGACATGGCACCTTAACACTGCATTTGGCTTTCAGACATCAGCAGAGTCTGATATGCTGAAAACTTTTATTTAAATAATCAAAAATATTGTTTCTCTACATCATGCAAATCAGCTCTCCTTTATTTCCCATGCTTCAGACATTTTTACTAAATTGTAAAACCAGAATGGTTCCATACAGTAAATATTTGCAGGTGTCAATCAATAGGTGTTGAAAGAAACTCGTCATAAAATCTGTCTGTCTACCCAGAATGTCTTTCCAGAATGTCTTCCCAGTGTCTTCCCAGAGTTCATAACAAGGTAAACCCCAGAATTACTTGAGTCCTTTAGAGTGTGAGAACCCAGAAGATCTGAAGGTAACAGCTGTGGTACCACTTGACTGAAGCCATCCCTTGAGCCTTTCATGGTTTTAAACACATTGGCAAGACAGAAAAATGGCCTGAAGATCTGGTTCATCAGGATAACCTTCTAGTCTGACCTCCAAACCCATCTCTCAACCTTGATTACTTTGCGACCTATTTACCTGTGTGAATAAAGTGATTTCTGATTCAAATTCATCAACATTTGTTCCCATTCTAGGAATGTTATGCTGGTTAAAATCCTCTTTGACAAACCTGACTAGATCTAACCTCAAATATAGGTCTGTCCTCAAAGCTAGGACCTACTAGATCCTGTTTAGACCAGTACTTTGTTTTTTGTGGTGGTTCTTTTGAAAGAATTCTAACTTCCCATACAGAAAACTGAGTGTCTAAAAGCCAATAAAACCTGTGATAACTCTCCAAATCACAAAAGAGAGATAAGGTACAGATAAGATACTGTCCCATATCTAAGATTCCATAGATGTAAATTTTGAAAACGTTTCTAGCACATACCACTGAGCAGTTTTACTTATCTGTCAGGAGAGGTTTTAACCAGATATTTCTTTGACTGGGCCAGGAGTTTCTGGCTCAGGTAAGATGGGATTGCTAAGCTTTTGAGTTCCTCTGCTGACGGTGTTACATCATATCCTCAGCATTACAGATGAGTCAGTCAGTACAGCATACCTAGAAGTGCCTTAGCAAGATGGCTTGATTAGAGACTTGCAGGCTCTGCCTAAACCTTTCAAACAAGTTATATGATAGAATGAAGAGGGCTGTGGGTTTAGGTCATCAGCTGACATTTCAGGTCAGAAGCCAGGTCAGCATCCATTCCTGAAATCTACCCTCCTACAGATGGTTAGATCTCACATGTAATAAATCAAGTAAGAGAACAAATTCTAATACATCCAGGAAACCAAGAGGTATATTTAAAAGGCTTATATAATCATCTCCAGGATTTATTTAACCCAAAGAAAGGCTTAACCTCTAACTTCTGATTTGTAAGCTACATCATCAATTTAACACCTATACCTTTCATGATCTGTTTATACATCAAGGTCAGTCTAGCCACAACAGCTTTTCAAGATAAGTGGATACATAGCCATTGCCTTTCGAGACCATCCTTTGAGATCCTTTAGAAATAAGCCATCCAGTATTATATTGTTCCCTCAATTCTTTCTGAGTATTTTAATCTTTTCTGTCTTCCTGCCTATCATTAACAAAGCATGTCACAGATACAATTCACTAATGCTGATACTTAGAAAACATCTTGAGTACTATACCTCAGGTATGGTAGTCTATTAAATATAAAAGACTAATCACAATTGGTAATTACTGACCCTTCACATAGGTCAGACAGTGCTGCTCCTCTGTCACTAGGAGTCCCTCCCATCCTACTTCTGTCCCTAGTTCTTCTCATTATCAGTACTAATCTGACATCACCCACCAAGGCTAGGAAAAATATCTAAAACCTTGCTCAGCCACAGACATACACCCAAATTTCTATTCATTTTGCAGGAATAGAAATGTTTTGGCTGGAAACACATTTAAATCCACTGGCTCTGGTTGATTCCCAGCACCTGTGCAAGATATCCTTACAAAATAGGGCCAGCTGCCTTTTTGAGGGCCTCAAAAATCCCATGGTCTGTAACATGGTGGCAAGGGAAGAAGACAAAATGTATTAAATATTACTTATGCAAGCACTAGAGTGGAAGGCAAGTTAGGGTTTTTGGATTTATGGACTACAGGTTAAGCTGAAGGCAAAAATAAAGTAATAGCAAAGTTGGGTGGGACTAATGTGATCTGCTGTAAATCAGGAAAGAACGGAAAAAAAAAAAAACCAATAAGGCTGAAGAAAAACAATTATTCTGGAGGAGATAAAAAACAGGATAGGAAGGAAAATGAGACTAACTGGACATGAATAAAGCATGAGGTGCAGTAGAAAAAAGGGGAGACTAGAACAAATATAAAACTGAGCAGAGTAGATATAAAGGTGGAAAGTGACTTCTGTATACAATGAAGACAGAAAAAATTGTTGGATTGTGTTATGTTTATTAGTTTTGTACTGACAAGTAAAAAAATTATTGTAAAAAGGAACTAACTTTAGAAATTACTTTAAAAGTGGGGTTCAGACATGGTAGACCAGAACAGCTGTGCAAAAGTCATTACAGTTCATTGTGCATTTTTTTCTTAGTTCAGTGCTTATTGGCTTAATAGAGTGCTCAGCAGGAATCCTTATGGTCCCCTCTATTAATCTTGCTGTCAGATTGCACAAATTCCAAACTCAAAAAGAATATATCCTTAGCCCCCCTACACTGACAGCATGACAAGAATGCAGAGGGAGTCAGACCCATTCTTCCAAAAAGAGAAGGGGGCTGAATAGTGAAGATATTGTGATATTGTGTACCAGAGGTAATAGGAAAAGGAGGCACATTGCTGTGCCTGGCTTTCTCCCATTCCCTTCTCTTTTATGTAATCACCTTATTTTTTTTTCTTATTTTTCTATGTCACTTTTCACAAAACCAGCGATTTCATCTGTTCGAAACTGAAACAGATCTGTCCCCCCTCACATGTGACACAAGTGACAGAGTTCTATTCTTCACTCATCCCTATCTGCCTCTTCCACACAATATCATGATATAAGTAGATGCACCACCCCAAGAACTGAAAGAAATGATCTTGATGCTTGTTCACACAATTAGCATCTTTAAAATGTTTACTGCTGGGGGACAGGAGATAAATCCCCCCCCCTCCCTCCACCCCCCGCGGTCAAACCAGAGTATGTTAGCTTGTTTTGTAAAACCATATCAGTACAGTCACCCAGCTTTTGGAATGGTACTTCATAGGTAATATCTATCTACAAAACAGTTAGTAGGTATGCCTACAATAGCTGGAGGAAAGGTTGTATTGAATTTGTGTAGGAATTCTTCTAAAGATATCTTCATTATCCAGTATATGCAAAATAGATCCCAAAACATCATTAATCTAATGGTCTCTCTTCATTCACATGCATGATGAATTCCAGACAGTTTCCTTCCAAATTAGGTAAGCTTTGATTTATCTTTGAACTAGACTTCAGGCCGAGATAAATTTTACCTAACTGAACTGTAGTCCCTAGAAACAGCACGGAGAAGTGTTGATATAGCTTTAACCACTGTGATTCTGATGGTTTGTTTAGTATAGTTACTTGGAATTGTGTTTATTCCAATTGAGTTTAGAGAAAAAATTTTGCATATTGCACTCCACAAAGAACATGAAGTTACATTATAGTAGTTAATGCAAAATACTTAAACATTCATCTGGTCCTCTTTATGTCACATGTATCATTCGCTTATGCAAGCAGAACTTTTGTTTCACTGCAGAATGATGTCCTTTATCCTGCACTGAAATTTATTTTCTTTTGATATCACTGTATGGTTGTGACTGCATTATTTTCTTCTTACTCTTCCCTTTGAAAAGAAGAAATGTTACCTACCAGAAATGTTCATGGTGTATCTGAGTTGTGCCTCCGAGGATAAGGGTGAAAGATTTTTCTGTGTGTAGTAAATAGAATGAAAAAAGCAACAAACTATTGAATGCTATGTAAATTGTTCACAAGGTTTAAGATGTTTGGTTATGTCTTGCATTAATCAGTATGGTTTTAATTACACTTGCCACAAATGGAACACATTTTTTTACTAAAGGATAAAGGAGCCAAATTTGAAGATAGCAGACTTTTCACGTTTTGTACCTTCTGTCATGACAGATCAAACTATCGTTCACTGCATGATGTATATTACTCTTTTAACAGTAATGTTAGTTTTCTCCAGGGCAATGTCATAACAAATACAGAATAAATGTGATGTCTTTATATCCTTAGCATCTGAGGTGTGAGATCACCTACATCAGCAACTGCCCTTGAACTAAACAAGATAGCCTAAAAATTCAGATCTATAGATTTTGCTGTTGTTGTGGTTAAGAATTTGTAGATAAACTGGTGCCAAATTTTACTATGTATGTAGCTTGGGTTTCTTGGATTTTGTTCAACTTCTAAAAACCTGTTTTGACAGCACAGATTTGTCTATGGGTAAAATAGCTTAAAGATGGGCAGAATGTAACTTCCCATGTATTTGAAAGAACCTATGAATTTGAGAGTCTCTGAAAGAATGATTTAAAAAACATGATGGGATGGACATTTACTTGGAGTAAATCAGCACAGCTCTTTCAAATTCAAAGAAGGCACACTGATTTATACCAGATGAGGATCTGCCCATAATAAAATCAGTTTAAAATTTAAATATTTATACAACCGAGGTACTACACAAAGTTTAAAAGTAAAATACTTTTCTTAATCTTGCCAGTTAAAGTCCCATGACTTTTTGTGGTTACTGGTATGTTTCCACCATGCTATATTTTTAACCGAGTTATTGGCTCTTAATTTGCTGCAGACCATCAAGTATCTTTGTGTGTAATTCTGAGAGGAACAAATTAAACTGAAAAAAAAAAATGTTTTTTCTTTTCTAAAGAGCTTTAAAATTAACAAAAGATAATTGTCTTTGAATCAAGAATACAAGGTGATAAGCAGAAAGGCAAGGCTTGTTAACATCTAACATTTGAGCAGTGAAAAGAATTCTCTACAAAAAGATCTGTGGATACTTCAGCACATTTAGGTCCAGCTGAAAGCTCTCAAGAAATCTAATGTGTCACCCTTCAAGTTCTCTCTTTTGATGGTTCTTGAACCCCAGTTTCTGTAAATTGTTTTTCCCAGACATTTACTTGTATTTATTGGCAGCTTCCTTTAAATCAATGGCTTACTCTGTGCTGGAGTCCTTGTGTATAAACTGAAGGCTTTTTTTTTTTTTTTTTTTTTTTTTTTAGGATTTCTAAGCACAGTCTTGAGTCCTGGTCCATGAATACCTCAAAAAATTGTGATCCAGTAGTTTTTATATTTTATATAGTTCTTTGTGCTGATCCATAGTCCAGATGTTTCACCAGAAGTTATATGGAAGCCAATACTCTGCTTGGGACCAGTTTTTTAAATACAAAATAATGAGTCAAGTCATCTGCCTGGAATAATGAAAAGAATTCCTCCTCCTCCATAAGTATATTTCTGCTTAGTTCACTGATCTACCAGAATAAAAATGTAAATCCCCTGAACTTTCACAGTGCCATCTGATTTTGCAAGTACTTAGCACTCACTACCTGCTCAGCCAGTTGTCCAAATTGTCCAAGTGTTATTAAAAGTGTCTGGAGTTCCTTTACACAAATAAGTATATTAGGACTGAATTTCAGCTAAGAAAGTTAAAAGGTGCTTAAGCACTAACAGAATGCCATCCTTTTAGTCTTTGCTTTTGCTTACAGTAAGCATGCATAAGGAGTTTTCCATTGCATATCTGTGTCCAGTGTACACATTTTCATACAGATATGACTATACATGAGCTGCACATCTGGAGCTGTTGATCTTTGATTTTTTTTATGAGCTGAATGAATTGACTAAATCAGCATGCTCATTTAAATGGTCTTTTAGGTCAGAATATGCAGGCTACCCAATTTAGTAATACTATAACTGGACACTTCTGCATTTTAGTTAAAATTTCTCTTTGTAATTCTGACTATGATCATTGTTATTCTCAATTTCCAGATGTTTTACTTGGCATGAGTTCATTTCAAAATTTTATTCTGTAAAAATACTACTAATTTATACCATGAAGGGCCACTAATTATAGATAGTTCTTGAATCAGAATAACTTCCCCACAGTAACATCAGTGTATGATACTACAATATGCTTGCTTAGGTAGAAAAATAAGTAGATGAAAAAGTAACAGATGATCCTTAAAAATAAATAAATAATCAGGATATTCAGGATATTCTATGATTTTATGATCTTTATAAATCCTCTTTCTGAGACAAAGCAAAATGCTTCTGATCTCTTTAGATAGCAGTTTCAGAGGTTGTATTCAATATAAGAAGCATTAGGAAATAATTTATGTCCATGTATTCAAATTTTTCACACCTATAGTGTTTCTTTAATAATTTTCAATGAAGTAGAGTTCAAAATAGCTGTTACATATAGACTGAAAATGTTTGAAGTGTACATCTACAATTTTGGTGAAGAATATCTTTACAACATATCAAAAGATAATGGTCTAAAGTTTAACACCTCAAATACATTAGACAAACATCAATTTTAGGTATATATGTTTACATATGAATACACTATTATGACACCTCACAATCTTTAATATATTTGCTCGCACCAACTATCCTATTAGAAAGTTCTATTACCTTATTAGTCTATTAAATTATATTCTGTTAGTAGTCTTTAAGAATGAACAATGTGCTAACAAAATTCATAGATAATAACTTGGGAGAAACTAAATTTAAATTCTGACTACAAAGATGTATGATTTTTAATGATTCATTGCATTTTATTCACATATGAACAGAAAAACATATCCATGAATCTATACATATTCAAAAGTATGACATACCTAATTGTAATACAATACAATTTCATAATGAATGTTCTATAAGCTTAGCCTTTCCCATGCTATAGGAATGAGTCAAATTGCTGAAAAAAAAATCTGAATGGTACCTTCTAAGTTAGTTTTATTGGCCTTATGAAACCCTACATGTATCATCTTCTGATGAGACAAGACAATATATAACAAAAGCTTGACATGCCTCAACCAAATGACACAATAGCAGCTAGAAACGTAACAGATTTGCACATGCAACAAGACCATACACAATTACGCAATCAAAAATTATGAATGAAATGGAGTCTTGAGATTTGCCTGAAAGATACTGCAGCTGAGCTGACATAAAACATTTGGGAAAGAATTTCAACAATGCTCACCCCTGAGAGGAAAAAGCTTCACTAACCAGCCTCTTTGGATTATGTCCCAGGAGACACGACCATTCTATTTTATCTGACTTCAGCTGTCATGGCCAGAGACTAGGCAACAGGTGTCCATCCCTAGAATAAAGAGTCAGAAAAAGAAGGAAAAAAAGGAGATATATGTGTAAAGTTTAGCTAACAGTTGATAAAGGGAAGACTTTGCAGGTAGGATGAATAGCAGATTCTAGAGTCAGAAGGCCCTTTCAAAGGATTTAGAAATCCAGATGTGGGTGAAGAAAAATAAAAAGATCCTCATTTTTAGGGGAAGATATCACACTGTGATAATTCTTGTGCTACTAAATGGGAATAAGATGCTGTTGCATAGTAGGAATTGAGAAAAAAAAAAAAACTGCAAAGTTTTTCTCCCAGGTTTAATCCAGGGTTCTATTGAGATTATATTGAGAAGAAACTCAAACTTTCCTCTGATTTATTGTAAAATATGACATATATCCATCACAAGATAACTCAAAATACTAGAATATTTACTGAACCATTACAGTTTAAGACTTTTATTCAGCTGATATTTCTCATATTTTTTTTTTCTTTTCCTTATCATCTATAGTACTTGTCAAATTTTATGGCTTTAAAATGTAGAATAGCTTGAGGCAGAATTAATTCAGCCATGATACTTTTATACTGAAGCAAATCACCAGTAAAATTAACACCCATTAAAAACAAAAATGTTTAAAACCTAATATCTCATTGCAAAACTGTCCATTTAGTGAAATCCAATTAAAATGCAATTAGCTTCATAAGTGATGTATATAATATCTAAGAAGGTCAATTGCTCTGCATTTCATAGCTTTAATTTGTTTTGAGATTAGCAAGTGTAAGAGAATTTAGAATGGCTTTTAAACTTTTTACTTTTAGGGAGTATTTCTTCCTGTGTGTTGCCTTCACTTAAGCATCACTGTTATACAAGAGAAGATGAAAAATACATTATGATTAATTCTGTGTTTATTTGTCTGATTTTTATAATAGCTTTGAATGGTGAAGTTTGTATTAAAAATAAAATAAAATAAAATAAAATAAAATAAAATAAAATAAAATAAAATAAAATAAAATAAAATAAAATAAATTTTAAGAAACACGTTACATTCAAAGACTCTAAACAGATGTTTTAATGCACATAAATCGACTTCTGACTTTCAAAGACACTCATTCAAACCTAAACAGCTATCAAGGGGAGGTTAGATACCTGTTTGGCAGTATGAACAATTACTCCTCTCTAGGTAGCTACTTCTCTTCTCTGACCTGTGAAAGATCTGGACAGTTAGCTGAGATGGATGTCTAGGTTCTACATTTATTAGATAATTTTATTAGATGAATCTCCACTAACTGTATCTAGTCATTTAATTTGGAGAAAAAATGTTTATGATATTGAAAATCCTTTATATTAACTCCTGGTAGCAATAAGATCAATTTCAAACATTTATTATACTGTTATAAAATGAAAGAAATCTGTATCAAAAGTCAGTGGAAACAATTTACGTTTCACATACATTATTTAATCAATTATGAACCACACTGAGGTAGAAAACAGCACTTTTATAACTCTTCAATGTAACCTATTTAATATTCTTATTCATCCTTACTGTTCAGGCTAACAGTTTTTTGTTTTTGTTTTTGTTTTCCTTAATTACGGGTGTGCTAAAAAGATTTCACACAATGTGTATATTTGATCTTGCCACTTCTGAAGTATTAAGGAAAAATGTTTCTATCTTCCTGAATTTTCAGTATTTATTGAAATATTACCTTCTCTCTCTCTATATATACATCTATAATTTTAGAATTTTTCTTGATCCTATTATGTTAAAACTACTTCAGCTATCATTTAGCTATAATTCAAAAGAGGTTTATCTTCAGTATCTCATACATTCCAGTATGTATTTTCCTTCTTTTTCTCTTTTCATTTGCATGAACATATTTCCATTGTTCTTTTTTTTTTTTTTTTTTTTTTTTTTTTTTTTCTGTCAGCTTCCTCCACTTCATATTAGAGCCGGAAAAGCTTAACCAATATTATCTTTGGTTTTGATTTTTTTTTAAATATTCTATTAATTTAAACTACAAAGAGATTTTTTATTTTTTTTTAATAAATTATAAATAGTTTTCAGTTGGTAATAAGATTTCTTGTTTCTTGTGGAATGATCATAAATATGGTACTTTATTTACATCTATAAATTACATCAAAGAGATGGTTCCTAGCAGGTAACTATGATTTTCATTTTGTTAATAAAGAGAGAATTGGTGTATTTTCTGACTTCACCACTCATTTGTATCAAAGAAACATCAGGGAAAAATTACCCTCTGGCCTTATGTCTGGTAAATTATAATTACAGAGCAAGCCAGACATAGTCAAGCTTGGAAGAATTTAAATACCTGTTGTTTTGAAACAGGCTTTTTTTTTTAAAACATCTTGGACAAGCTGTTTGGTAGTTTCAGAGATAGGTATCACTATGTACATGAACGACTGTACCTGTGCAAAATCATTTTGGATGCTTGGTGTTTGAATGTTTACATGTTTTATGATAAAGGTATCTAAGGAAGTGGGGTTATGCGTGTGTGTGTTTGTGTGTGTGTATATATATGTATATATATATATACACATATAATACATATATATAAATTGCCTTTTAACCTAAGCCATATGCCTCAGCTCAGTCTTGTCTCACATCCAACACATCTGGGTGCAAGCCCAGGCTCAGCCACAGGTTCTGGATGTGCTCTGGAGCATGATGAAGGAGACAGCAAGGGGCCCCTGATGTCCTGAGAGTCTGTTTCACAATCCTACCCTGGGTATCAGGAACATACACAAGCAGGCAACACAGTTGCTCAGTGTGTGCTCTCCATCATCCCTGATATCAGACCTCTGATCATTCTCTGTGTACAGCACATGAGCAACCTGACCTTCCAGGTCCTGTAGCCTGCCTGAGCAGGAGGCAATGCAGTTTGGTGCCATTTGCTTGTGGTTTTGGGGCTGTGTGCCCTCTTCATACTCCAACTTCCTCAAAGATACAACACATTTTTAGCCTTAAATATTTCAGGAAATGGAAAACTTTGTAGAAAAGCATGACTGAGTTGGCAGATGTGGTTTTTACTACTGAGTTTGTAATGTGATAGTTGTTGGTTTCTATGGCTTCCCATACCTTACTTCTCAGGGAGTTGAAGGAAGGAAGGAAGGAAGGAAGGAAGGAAGGAAGGAAGGAAGGAAGGAAGGAAGGAAGGAAGGAAGGAAGGAAAGAAAGAAAGAAAGAAAGAAAGAAAGAAAGAAAGAAAGAAAGAAAGAAAGAAAGAAAGAAAGAAAGAAAGAAAGAAAGAAAGAAAGAAAGAAAGAAAGAAAGAAAGAAAGAAAGAAAGAAAATGAATGAAGTAAAGAGGAAGAAGGAAAAAGAAAATTTTATTTTGTCATTAATGTTTTTCAACTGTATGAACACATAGTAGAAGACGTAAAATGTATTTTTTGTAATCTTTGACTAATATATCAAAGTAAGACCAGAATATGACTGTTTTTAAACATATATAACCCATTACAAAGAAGCACTGCTCTATTTGAAGGCTTGTGACTAGAGGCAAAGTTGAGAGATTGTGGTCTCCGTGGTTGTGGCTCATACCACCACCACCACAGGAAGATTGTTGGCTTAAACATATCATATGTTCATTTTTCTGTTGTTTCAGTCTACTAATACCCTTGGAAAATAGCTTCATGGTTGTTTTATTTGATGATAAATTTGTAGAAGTCTTTGCCCATAGGAATGTGGTAGATAAGAAGGATACAGAAATAAAATCCAAGCAGAACAAAAGGTCTACAGAAGACCTCTGTGACAGTTAGACCTCCTTATTGATTGATTTAGCATGTGGAGATTTGTACTAGGACACTCTACTTGTTCTGTTATCTTGTTGCATGAGCTTCTCAAAGTAGGGAGAAAAAAAGATCAACCCCCCAAGTGGGCAGTTTTGTCAAAGAAAAGAAATGGCTAAAGCCATGTGCTCATACTATCTGGGTGAAAGTCCTATCAATTTTCATGAACAGTGAACCTTGGCTCTTCAGGTGTCATATTCCAAGAATAAATTTATTCCTACAGTAGATAAATATGTAGATAAATATCACATAAGTTTTTCTCATTGTTATTATGGTTGAAGATAAATTGGAGTTTGGATGGCATTGTAGAAGTTCATAAAGAGAAAACTTTTCAATCAATAAACTGTATGACCTGTGGAAGTGAGATAAGAAGAAAAAATAGAGTAATTGTTATGATACTTCCCCTGTAAATGTATTTTTGATGGAAAATATGCATGGAATTAGAAATGACTACAGCTAAAAATGTATTCATGTAGCTAATCAGCTCTCATGAAGTGTAATTAAAACTGATAGTATGATCTGACTGTATAGGGCAAGACAGGGTACATGCGTGAAAATTTAATGGAATATCTATTTTTTATTTATTTTTTTTTTTTTAAGCACTGAAATTGTTTCTATTTTCTTAGCCATATTTTGAATATATTCTGTAAAATTCTGTAGGCCTGGTAGAAAACTTGGGGGTTCATGAAAAACATATGAAGGACAATGCAGTCTTTGTTCACATCCAACATGGGCTCATGAGGGGAAAGTCCTGCTTAATGAAATTAATTTCTTTGTATGACAAGGTCACCTACCTAGCTGACCAAGGGAAGAAAACTGACGTAATTTTTTTCTATTTCAACAAAGCTTTCAATATTTTCTCATAGCAACCTCATGAACAAAATGTCCATCATACAGCTAGAAAAATAAATAATATGATGGGTGAACAATTTGGATGAGGCTCAAATTGTTATAGTTAATGGGTTACACCAGGCTGGAGGACAGTCACTAGTGCAGTTCCACAGGCCTCCTTCTTAGTGCCAATTCTCTTTAACATTTTCATAAATTAGATTCGAGACTTGAAAGTACACTAAATAAATTTTCAGACAACACTAAATTAGGAGGAGCTGTTGACACACTGAGGTTAGAGAGGCCTTGAGAGAAAAGAGATCTTGACAGATTAGATGGCTAGGCAATCACCAACAGCATGAAGTTTAACGAGAGTGAGTGCTGGATTCTGCACCTGGGATGGGGCAAATTAGAGGATGAGAGTGGTCCGGGGGTTCTGGTCCATGGAAAGTTGAATATGAGCCAAAATTGTGCTCTGGAAGTCAAAAGGGCTGCCTGCATCCTGGAGTGGCTCGGGCATGGCATTGTTAGCTGGTTGCAGGAAGGGATTGTCCCATTCTGCTCTGTGTGGGTACTCACCTTGAGTACTGCATGCAGTTTTGGGCACCACAACATAAGAAGGACATAAAACTATTAGTGAGTGTCCAAAGAAGGACTAAAAAGACTGTGAAGGGTCTACAGTAGAAGGTATATGAGAAGAGGACTGAGGTCTGTTGGTTTGTTCAGCCCTGAGCAGAGCAGGCTGAGGGGAGGCCTCATGGCAGCTTGCAGCTTCCCTGGGAGGGGAGCAGAGGGGCTGGTGACAGTGACAGGACCCAAGGGAATGGTATGGAGCTGTGACAAGGGAGGGTCAGGCTGGGTGTTAGGAAAAGGCTTTTCACCAAAGGGGTGTTGTGAGTTTACATGGCAAGGTTTCAGTAGCAGGGAGCAATAAGGGTGGCTTCTGTGACAAGAATCTAGAAGCTGCCCCATGTTAGATAAGGGCCCAGCTGCTGGCCAGAGCCGAGCCAATAAGCAATGTTGTTTGCACCTTTGTGAGAGCATATTTAAGAAAGGGAAAAAAAAAAAATGTTGTTACACAGCAGCTGGGAGAGAGAGAGGAGTGAGAAACAGCCTTGCAAGCGCAAAGGTCAGGGAAGAAGGAGGGGGAGAGGTGCTCCAGGTGCTGGAGCAGAAGTCCCCTGCAGCCTGTGGAGAGGCCCCTGGTGGAGCAGGCTGTTCTCCTGCAGCCCATGGGTCCCACATGGAGCAATCTCCACACTGCAGCCTGTGGAGGAGCCCCTGGTGGAGCAGGTGGATATCACAGATATCACAGAATTTCTAGGTTGGAAGAGACCTCAAGATCATCAAGTCCAACCTCTAACCTAACACTAACAGTCCCCACTAAACCATATCCCTAAGCTCTACATCTAAACGTCTTTTAAAGACTTCCAGGGATGGTGACTCCACCACCTCCCTGGGCAGCCTGTTCCAATGTCTAACAACCCTTTCAGTAAAGAAGTTCTTCCTAACATCTAACCTAAAACTACCCTGGTGCAACTTAAGCCCATTCCCCCTCGTCCTGTCACCAGGCACGTGGGAAAACAGGCCAACCCCCACCTCACTACAGCCTCCTTTGAGGTATCTGTAGAGAGCAATAAGGTCGCCCCTGAGCCTCTTCTTCTCCAGGCTGAACAAGCCCAGATCCTTCAGCCGCTCCTCATAGGATTTGTTCTCCAGGCCCCTCACCAGCTTCGTCGCCCTTCTCTGGACCCGCTCAAGCACCTCGATGTCCTTCTTGTAGCAAGGGGCCCAAAACTGAACACAGTACTTGAGGTGCGGCCTCACCAGAGCCGAGTACAGGGGGACGATCACCTCCCTAGCCTGTCTGGTCACACTGTTTCTTATGCAAGCCAGGATGCCATTGGCCTTCTTGGCCACCTGAGCACACTGCTGGCTCATATTCAGCCGACTGTCCACCACCACTCCCAGGTCCTTCTCTGCCTGGCAGCTCTCCAACCACTCATCTCCCAGCCTGTAGCTCTGCTTGGGGTTATTGTGCCCCAGGTGCAGGACCCGGCACTTGGCCTTGTTGAACTTCATGCAGTTGACCTCAGCCCATCGGTGCAGCCTATTCAGATCCTCCTGCAGAGCTTTCCTACCCTCAAGCAGATCGACACACGCACCTAACTTGGTGTCATCTGCAAACTTACTGAGGGTGCACTCAATGCCCTCGTCCAGATCATTGATGAAGATGTTAAAGAGGACTGGCCACAGCACCAAGCCCTGGGTGATGCCACTTGTGACTGGCCTCCAACTGGACTTGACTCCATTTACCACGACTCTTTGGGCCTGGCTATCCAGCCAGTTTCTAACCCAACGAAGCGTGCACCAGTCCAAGCCAAGAGCAGCCAGTTTCTTGAGGAGAATGCTGTGGGAGATGGTGTCAAAAGCCTTACTGAAGTCAAGGTAGACCACATCCACAGCCTTTCCCTCACCCATCCAGCGCGTCACTTTGTCATAGAAGGAGATCAGGTTCGTCAAGCAGGACCTGCCTTTCATAAACCCATGCTGAGTGGGCCTGATCACCTGCTTGCCCTTCAAGTGCCACATGATGACTCCGAAGAGGATCTGCTCCATGAGCTTCCCTGGTACTGAAGTCAAACTGACAGGCCTGTAGTTTCCCGGGTCTGCCCTCCGGCCCTTCTTGTAGATGGGCGTCACATTTGCTAGCCAGGATGTGGCCTGGAGGAGGATGTGGCCCATGGAGGACTCCCACCAGAGCAGATTCCGGGCTGGACCTGTAGCCCGTGGAGAGGAGTCCACACAGGAGCAGGTGATTTGGCAGGAGCTGCCACCCATGGGGGACCCAGATTGGAGCAGCGTGCTCCTGATGGATGGACTCCATGGTACGGACCCATATGGGAGCAGTTCTTGAAGAGCTGCTACCTGCGGGAAGCCCACACAAGATCAATTATGGAAGGATGTCATCCTGTGAAAGGGACCCCATGTTGTAGCAGGGGAAGAGAGTGACCGAGAAGGAGTGGCGGGGACCAAGTGCTATAGACTGACCACAACCCCCATTCCTCCGTTCCCCTGTGCCACTCAGGGAGAGGAGGTGAATGAGGGTGGATGGGGGGGAAGGTGTTTTGGGTTTCTTTCCTTTGTTTCTCACTTCCCTAGGTTGTTAGTAATAAGCAATAAATCTTACTATCTCCCTGTGCAGTCTGTTTTGCCGTTACGATAATTGTTGAGTGATCTTCCCATCCTCATCTCAACACTGGGGCCCTTTGCATTGTATTTTCTCCCCCTTCCTCTTTGAGGAGGGGGAGTGAGAGAGCAGCTGTAGTGGAACTCATCTGCCCACACGAGTAAAACCACCACAGGGGGTGGCTAGGCACTTGGAACAGGATCCCTAGGGAATATCAAGCTTCTCAGAATTCAAGCAGCATTTGGACAATACTCTGACTTATGGTTTGATTTCTGTGTGGTCCTGTGTGGAGCCAGGAATTGGATTTGATGATCCTTGTGAGTCATAAAACATCCCAAGTTGGATGTTATATGATTTTATGATCCTATGATACAGAATTTAAAATTAAAGGTTTGTTATACATGTGGAGCAGAATTAGGATGTTAAGACTATTTATATTTTCTTGTTACTTTTATTTAGAATTTTAATATCACAGAATATTTGAGCAAAGGCAGTTCAGTCCACCATGTGACTTCTGAGAGTATTTTCTTTTTCTTCATTTTTTGAGGGATTTGCAGAATCAAAGGCTGTCAAGAAATGATGTGTGCTTGCCAATGTGAAGGTCACTATCATCAAGAAAGGGCAGCAATTCTGGCAATGTGCCAGATAGAGAGAGTCATCTGGAAGATGAGATTACTTAAATACAAAATATTGTCATGTCTCTGAATACAAATCTGAATTATAATATGAACTCTAATTTGTAATACTCTTTCTTTATCCCTATGTATGATGAAACAGAAAAGAAAAAAAAAAAAAAAAGGAAAGGAAATCCCATGCTCAGTGCCCATGGCAGTTTCATGGCCACAGATTTGTGTGAAGATACAGGTGGCTTAATGGAAGGAAGACAATTTGTTTCTGTGTTTTAAGAATGCATTCAAACCTATACCAAGATTTTTAGTCATGCGTAATTACAGTTCCGTTTTTGTGGCTGGGTCAGGATAGCCAGATACTGGCAGCATAAAGACATGAATAAATATGCTGCAAATATTCATTTCACTGTTTTTGAAACAAATTGGACCTGGGAAATTAGGATGGTAGTTGAATGACAGAGAAATCCCTATGCTATGAAATAGAATTTGGGATTCACTAATAATGTCTTTCCTAATCACACTGAACTGAAATGACTGAGAATAAAAGCAACAATTTGGTCAAAACAAGAATTCAATTTACCCTCAGTCCTTTTTGTGTCAGAAATGATCTTGACTCCCTGCTCACCATGAGAATAACTGCAAGGCAGGCAATGCCCTTTCAAAGTCCAAAGCCTCTTTGGCTTTGTAATAGATTTTGTGCAGTACCAAAACCTGAAAAACCTTCTTGCTTCCTGTTAGTGCTTTAGCATCTAATTTCATCCATTCCCTCACAGCTGCTTCCTTACAGTTTTAAGGCTTTCAAGCCTTGCAAAGACCTTTCTGGTTGACCCTGATCCATTCTTCATATTTCTGTGATGTGGCATCATGATGCATCCATGAAGTGAAGCCCCTGAAGGGGTTAATGCTCCACTGCCATTCAGCTGTTAGTTTTTCTTGAATTTCCTGCTAGACTGTCACAAAGGATAAGAGAGTTGTAATAAAAAGGTCAAGCAGGTGCTCCCCCAGTATACATTATCAAGTCCTACAAGTGAAGGAATGTGAACAGGCCTATTTGAATGAACAATGAGGAAAAAATTAAAGGAAAGTTGAATTACTGGCAGTGGGCAGGTTTGCACTAAACCAGAATTTACTGTATTCAAAGAGCCTGCAAAAATACACTCATTAACCATGTATCAAGTAAATCGATAATACCATTATGTGTTACAATGTGAATTAGCTTTAACAGCTATTTCATACAACTCAGTGGGGACTCAAAGCTAATTCAATTTCTACTGCATTGTATTCACACTAATATTGTTTCAGAATGGTATTATTTTCTTTTTGCCCTTCATCTATTTCTTCACCTTACTCAATACTTCTCCAAAAGGAAAATATAACCATGAAAAGGTGTTGTTAATACAAGGTTCATTGCTGTTGCACTCTGTGTCAAAACACTGAAGACCAAGCCTTTGTCTTGCATATACTCCCACTGATGCTTTCATTAGCCCGCCAGCTTTCTATTCTGCAGTAGATCAATGCCAGCTCCCAATGATTCCTAAAAACAGGTCATCCATGAGGACTGCTGCAGTAAGGATCCTTCTGTCTACCTCTCTCCTTCCTTTTGCTTTGTCAGAGGCTTCCTGGATGTCTATTATTCTCAAGTGCAGCAGCTGCATGCTTAATTGGGAGTCAGTAAATGAAAACAACTGGACCAAGCACACCTTTCCTGAGCTACAAGGTTTAACTTAATAAAATATGGGCAGAAAGAAGAGAGAGATACAAAAGAATGTTTTGTGAAATAAAAAGTACACAATAAATATAGGTGATATGGATAGCTAATGCTAATACCATGGACAAAACAAAATAAAATGTAAGTAGTGAATTGTGGCAATACAAGAATGACATTCAAGACTTTCACTGTACTATTAGGACTTCTGACAGAATTTTCAGCCTTTATGAAAATAAGGACAAATATTTAATAGAGTCTAAAAAATCTGTCAACAGTCTTCCACAGAGTCATTTCCCTTGGTAAAGAGATCATAATCAATGTAATTTATGATCTAATTTTACTTCTTTTACTCCATGAAGATTTATTGATTTATTTATTTATTTACTTTTTACAGAAAAGGAAAGGCACATGTAGTTTTGGTGTTACAAAAACAATCCCAGAGAAAAAATGAGAAAGCTGAAGGAACAGTGGAAAATCGTATACTTGTTGCATAACTATTACTCTTCTAATTTTGTCCTATATCTGACCATTTATTCCTCTAGGCAGATATACAAGGTACCACATCCTAAAATATATGAGATTACGAAATCTTACACGATAACCATTGAGACAATAGCACTTAGCTGTTTTCAACATCCTAGTATATGTTGTAAATAAATCACACAGGCCATATCTGTAGCCCAGATTTCAAATATCACTTCTAATTGTATTCAGTGTACAAGGTTGGTGAACATATCCAAGTTGCTTCTGTCTCTGAAATTTAATGTTGCCTTCATTTTTTAGTACATTCAAAATGCACTTTTACAGTACTCTAATCAAGCAATTGAAGAAAAAAAAATATATTTCTTATTAGCACACGTGTGGAAGTATGTAAACAACCAGTGATTATTGTTCTTAATTGAGTAGAGCTTTCTTTTTTATTTTTATTTATTTATTTATTTATTACAAAAACAGTGAGGAAGCTCTTCATATAAGACAATCCCAAACCAGGTTAATAACTACTTTCAATTATTTGCTCAATACTATGCAGTACAAAATAATCCTGTTTTTGTTTTTTGTCAAGACTAGTCAAGGAATTACTTTCACGTGACACAGAGTGCAGACCGATTTTCTTTGGATCCAATTCTGTTGATTTTTTAGCTTCACAGTAACTTAGGGGTATCCTAGAAAATGCCTGGCTTTTATGCTTGCTTAGGGCAGATTCTTTGCACATGAACGTCTGTTTAAAATTTAACTGAATAATTAGAGCTGTTATGAGGTAGAATTACATAATTAAACTATAAGAACATGCAGTATTTTTTTTTAATTGATTTTTTTTTTAACCAACTGGATGGGGAGGGACCCATATTACGTACTAGAATTGAGGATTAATTTCAATTTAAAACAAGGCTTCAGAAGGCCAGAATGGGTCACACGGGTGATAGTAGGTGTTTCTGAGTTGGTTGTTTTCTTGGGAGATTATTGATTTAATATTTACCAGTCTTTTCCATGTAACTTAGTATTGTAAAGGACATAACATCAGATTGTTAAGAAACTGTCATACCTATGCAAAGTTAAGAGCTGTCATTTTTATTATTTTTCAAGTTTTTCTGAAGAACATTGCTAGCCATTAAAAGACTGAGTAGATCAGCAAATAGAAGGAATTTTTGAGAAGTTTTATGATGCATGAGTTACATGTCACTCCAATTTAAATTATTAATAAAGATAAAAATGTAGAAGAAAATTGAAAGAGTCATTTTGAGGGAAGTCAAAAAGTATGAAACAAAAGTCTAGAAACAGATGAACAGAAGGAAAGAAGGAAGAAAGTATGAGATAGAAGCTGCCAAATGTATTGTGAATAAACCCTTTTAACTCCTTGCCTTTTTATAACACAAGATGTTGTTTGGGACTGCATCCTCCCAAATGCAGAGGGCAGACTCCTATTTGACTAAGTCAAAACAACACAAAACCTGCAAGATGGTAACATGCAGACCACATTTCTTTCTGCATCACTCTCTGGTTTCATGCATTCATTCATCTGCAGCTGCCTCCCCTCATCTTCAAGGCTACATCTAGGCTTCCTGCTGCCAGGCTGTGGCGAGACGTCTTGGCTCAGCCATCCTGGAAGAAGAATGAAGGCACCCATGAGTGATTGAAGGTAACAGATAGATTGACTAAGTGTTCAGTAAGTAATATGTGTGCCTATGAAAAATCTTGTGCCCTAAGCCAACTGTCCATTTGGCCTAACCCCAGAATTTAACAGTTGCTCAAAAATGTTTGTATTCCATTATAGTTCATTTTTCACACATATTTACTGTAAAGTAATGCCATTATGGGTTCCAGCTTTTGAACTGGACTGACCTATCTTGTTAAAATCAGAGCCATGTCAGCAGAAGCTGGAGGCTCCTGTGAAAACTACACATAGAGCTTCCTGTACACTATATATTTCATTGCAGCTTTTCTCTCCTCATGCAGTTCACAGACTGATGAGCACAGGGAGCTCAGTGAGAAATGTGTGTGCAGTGAACAGCAACCAGAACATGAGGATGACATGCTGAGTTATAAAACTCCTTTCCTCAAGTAGGCTGTGCCTTGCCCCCACCAGGTGCACTCATAGTGCTGTATGGATCCATGTTTGACAGGCATTAAGTGTTGGCCTATTTCTCGTACCACTTGTTTTTTGGAAAGAATTTAGCCAAAATTAATCGGTGTAATTCTGCTGTTTTTCAGATGTTATTTTCTAGAGTTATTTGCTGCTATTTACTTACAGTAAACAAAATACTGGAGAGTGGCTTACCAGATAAAAAAAAAAAAAAAAAAAATTACATGAAAAATGAAAAACACATGACTAAGATTCTAAGATGGCTATGGCTTTGGAAAATACAAATAATGTTTAACTGTGTGACTTTCCAAATTTTTTCCTAACTCTGCACAGTGTACATGAATATAATTCTGTCTGACTTCTATCTTTCAAGTCATCTTAGTTTCTGTCAAGCTCTGGAAATAGATTTTGTCATATGTAATGTCAATAAACTTGTTTTAAAGGCATGTCCTTCAGACAACATTTATCTCATCCTGCCTATTCTCAGCACTGGCAAGGGGCACTGGCCCTGGTTCTCCCCCCAGGTTGCATACATAAGGTCTCAATGCTCCCCAGCCATGCACTGGGCACCCTGTGTGCTGGGCTCTTTTGTTGTCCCTGTAGCAGAAGGTGAGGTAAGTCTTTCAAGTTTGCTGTATTTTATTTTCTGTGATTATGTTGGAAAAAGCAGGTGGATCTTCTGTGCTCCTTGCTTTCTGCAGGAGCTCAGAAGCACCAACAGGGTTTTGCAGTGAACCTCACAGCTCTGTTTCCTGCACAGTCACACCTCCTGCTAATGAAACTGAGAGGGAATATTGCTACTGAACCTGTAGGCAATTTGTTGATTAGCCTGGACTCAGAAAAGTACATAGAATGAAAATAAGTATCAACAGTAAGTAAATATCTACAAGAAACAATGAAAGGAAAAGAGGTTGATGTACTGGTAATATTTCAAAGTCTTCTAATCATCATGAGGAAGCACTGCTTACTGGTGAAATTTACCTTCAACCATGGGTTTTTCACCTATAATAAATTCTGCCTGGGTCCATTTCTTGGTAGTTGATGTCAATATAAGGAAAAATATAGGTAGATTGTATTATAGAATCATAGAACCATAAAATTATTAGGGTTGAAAAGACCTCCAAGATCATTTGGTCCAACCATCACCCTACCACCAATGCACCTACCACGTCCAACCTTCCCTTTTAAACACCCCCAGGAATGGTGACTCCATCACCTCCGTGGGCGTTCCAATGCCTGACTGCTCTTTCTGAGAAGAAAGGTCTCCTCATTTCTAACCTGAACCTCCCCTGGCACAAGTTGAGGCCATTCCTTCTAGTCCTATCACTAGTTATCTGCGAGAAGAAAATGACCTCCAGCTCTCCACCACTTCTTTCAGGTAGCTGTAGAGAGCAATAACGTCTCCCCTGAGCCTCCTCCAGAGTAAACACCAGTTCCTTCAGCTTCTCCTCGTAAGACCTTTCACCATCTTTGTAGCCCTTTTCTGCTGACATTCCAGGGCCTCAATGTCTTTCTTGTACTGAGTGGCCTGAAACAGAACACAGTACTCAAGGTGTGGCCTCACCAGAGCAGAATAGAACGGGATGATCACCTCCCTAGTCCTGCTGGCTACACTATTCCTGATGCAAGCGAGGATATTGCTGGCTTTCTTGGCCAGCTGGTCACACTGCTGACTCATGTTCAGGCAAGCATCAACCAGCACCTCCATATCCTTTTCCTCTGCACAGCTTTTGAGCCACTCTTCCATATCCTGTAGCATTGCATAGGGCTTTTGTGGCCAAAGTGCAGGACCTGACACTTAGCCATATTGAACTTCATCCCATTGGCCTCTGCCCATCGACCCATCCTTTCCAGGTCCCTCTGCAGGGCCTTAATACCCCCCAGCAGATAAACACTTCCCCCCAACTTGGTGTCATCCACAGACTTACTGATGATGCACTCAATTCCTTCATCCAAATAATCAATAAAGATATTAAAGAGGATGGACCCCAACACTGACCCCTGGGGAACACCTACATTAATGAAAATTTTTCATCAACACATGGTCCCTTACTCTGTAAGCAAATGAACTGAGTGGCTTGTGCCCTTACTTTCCAGTCTGAGTTTCTCTAAAGCCAGCAAATTACTTTCTCATAGTATAGCTCTTGATCCAGTTCTCCTCTCAAATGCTTATGATGCTCTTGCAGTCTTAAAATCTAGTGGTTTGTTTGTTTGTGTGAGGGGGACGGAATTCTACAAGTAGCTAGGGCTCTACAAGACCCTAAGGTTGTGTTGTACATCAAGCAGATTTACTAAAGGGAGTGTTGCTCTTTCAGCAGTGGGCAGAAAGCTGCTGAAATAGTGTCACAATGCTGGCAGGTTAGTAATCCCTGGGCCAGCAGCAGTCTTCATCTTTTCATCTGTGCTGTCTTCAGTCAGGGGTCTCTAAAGCTATTATCACAAGAACTATGCCTAGGTTTCATCTCAGAAAGGAATATAGGCAGAATGGAAACTCAGAACATGAGGGTTATCTGGAGTTCTCTGACATTTGTAAAGTTGTCCTGTGTCAACTGTGTGCTACCAGAACATTGAGCTATGTTTTAAAACTAGTTCACACATAAGCTAAGTATGACAGTGGTTCTTACTGATCCTGCAAGTGGAAACAGACAGAAGTCTTAGTGCCATTCTTTCATAAATTGCTAGGCGGGGACTGACAGAAAACAAGGTTGGAGTTGCTTTTCATGGCTAGCTCTTGTATAATTCAGATGAACTAGCATAAGAAAGTTTTTATTATGGTGTTGCATTTACACTGAAAAAGAAAATTCACTCACATTCAAAATTTAGTTTGTTACAGGCATCAAAATCTGCTAAATTTTAGGTGTTACAGAGAATGAAAACATCACATTGTCTGCCCAGTAATTTCTACTGGAGAAAGTTTATATTACTTGGATTGAATATTATTTGAATAGTCAGCTGTGTAATTAACTCAGGATCCAAACAAGTTTGGCATCCAATGTCAAACCTTAAGCTTTTGTGTCTATGAAATTATCAATATGAATGTAAAATTTGCTTTGATACATCCCTATCAGCCACAATTATAATTTTTTATGTATATGTTCACCCTTACAAGTTTTTAAATGATGCATGACACAATTAGAAAGACTTTTGAAAGACATAATATTTATATTCCATATTTTTCAGCTATTTCAAATCACAGTAGAACTTAGAACAGAAATGAAAAGTCACAGAAATGTACGTAGAAAACTGAGGGAATTTGAATGTTCAAATTTATAGCTTTAGCAGTTTCTTCAGGAATAGTGTGCGAGTACTACATCTTTCCTGCTATTTACAACTTTTCTTGTCTATTATTATCTGTAGATTATAGGATGGTGCCAGCTTACTGTAGAGATAGTGTTTATAACCACGTGCTAATTTCATTAGACTCTTTTGTCCAATTTGACCCAATTTAAGCCACTATTTATTAGCAACATTTATTAGCAACATTCTCCTTTTGTCATTGTTACATTTGTTTATGATATACTTCATCGGAAACTTTAAATTAAAGCTGCAGAGCACTATGAGAAAGATATCTTGATCCTAGATTGGCAATTCCAGCACCCTGTAGAATTATAGTCAATAATAAATATTGTCTAAAAAGATTTTTTCAACAAAGTTTTTTAGTATGTTGTTTAGTTGTTTAGTAACCAACTGTTCTGAAGCTGATTTCTACTACTTTTTCAAAATTATTAGTTCCATTGTTCTCTTCTCCTATTTATCTTTCTATTTATTTCAGTCCTTTTTGGCTTATATTATAAACATTGGCATCAGGTAATAATATAAAAAAGTATGTTGGAATTATTTAAACTAAAAATTTGTGTACAACATTAAACCAATAAATGATGCAACAGAAGATGACAAAGAGTAATTTAGTATTTATTTTATTTCTGGAGAGACAAAAGCAGAACCCGGGACTGTTGCCTAACATATCTGGGCTATTTCATACCAACTAGAATCACTCAGGTCTCATCCTCCAAACAATGATATTTCAAGCAGGAGGAATGGAAAAGATATTGAATGCAGAGTGGCACCCCAGATTACTAGGGACCACATCCGGCATCCCACACTCCTGGAGGACACTATCCCTGCCAGCTACCTCCTTCCTCACATGGAGATTCCACTTTACAGATGAGCTTAATCCATGTCACATATAGCTGGTTTACCATCACAATTTTTATTACCATCACAATTTTTATTTTATATAGAGATTAAAAATATTTATTTGCTAGAACAGATAGAAGAAACTTTCATCACATGAATTATCTGGATTTAAAACAGATTAACAGCCTGTAAATTTTTATACACGAAAGTGATGAGCACGCTAACTGCTTACACTTCTGAGGTAAAAATGTGGACCATTTTTTTATAAACTGAATTTTATTGTAAATATATAGCTCTCGTTGTAAATAGTCAGTTGCTATGGGAATGCAGAATGCAAGGTTTCATATTTTAGCTCAGAAATGTCTCTACATGTCTTGCTATCATGGACATTAGGCATGTGGAAGAAACTGAAAAGAAATTAAAATATATAATCAGAAGACTGCATGTATTTAATGACTAACGTCTTTTTAAAATACACTTTGTAGATACTCTTTAGAGGGCTCTCAGGAGTATCTTGTCATGTTGTGAGATTTTCTAATCACTGATAGAGACTTCTAATAACTGTTAAAGAGTAGTAGTACTTTCCAAGTGATCAGTGTCATTTCCTTTCATCTTTGAGTAACTATAAAACAACCCCTAATTTAAAGTCTAATATCTTTCTGCTGTTCTCATATGCAGCAGATGGCACATGCGACTACATCCTACTTTCTAATTCCAATGTGACATTTATTATTCATCAGAAAGGAAGTTACAAAAATATTATCTTTCTAACTCCTGGTTTGGCTAATCATATAAATTAAAGAAAATATTGCTTAAAAGAAATTTTATTTGAAGACATAAAAATATTAAGGATATAACATAGGGGCTACCCAGTGGGGCTGCAGTTTATTGTTCTGCCAAAGCATAGTTCAGTGAAACAAAGCACAACTGTTGAAAACTCCTTTTTGCCACCATTTTCCACCATATATTTCTGTGTTCATCTGGGGATATTTCCCCGTGAAATACTAAGGGGTTTGGAGCAATGCTCCAATACTGGTGACAAGAAGTTTAAATATACCCAAATTTTCTTCTATTTGTGATTACAGATTCATTTTATAAGGTCTGTGGAAATGCTTATTAATACCTGTTTCCAAACTGCAGGCATGGATGTCACTTATCCTTGCAGGTTGTTAATTGTGTTTGATTTTTTCCTCAGTAAAAGGGAAATATTGTTCTCTGACTAACTGAAAATCTTTATTTTTGAGCACATTTTGTATGTATCATACCACTGTAGACTTAAAAAGTGGAAGAGTCTCAGCCAGCAGGTCAAAGTTGCCTGAGAAATAAAAATTGATTAAATGCTGTTATGTTATTTTTGTCTTTGGACTGAAGTATTTCTGGTGCTGGGTTTTAAAAGAGAATGTTTTAGCGACTCATATTCTTGGTATTCAAGAAGCCTTTTTTTTTTTTTTTTCCACAGAAATTATCTTTATATATATATAAATTATTCTGCAACAATAACTATATCTTGTCCAACTCACAGCATATGAGTTCCAAGTTTGCCCCAAAATGATTTCCCTGTAAAAATTCTAACCTTGAGTTTAAATTCCTCCCCCTGCTAACAATTGTAAACAGATTGGATATGTAATTGCACCTTCTGTTTTTGTTTTCTAAAGTAGAATCAATCTAAGATGTGGAGTTGGTTTAATTTCCAAACGTAGTAAGTTGCTTTGGGTTATACCTTTCTGCTACTTCTGCTCAGCCTCTCGAATTTAAAGAGATCGGTTGCATGGCAACATGTTCTTGAACTATCATATGCAGCTGTTCTTCAATACAAAGACAAGTCATTGTTTAAAATATTCTATAAAATTTCTGGCCTGAAGAAAAAAAAAAAAAAAAAAAGAAAAAAAAGTATTTCTTATCAATTCATGCTATTTTTACTGAATTATAGTTGTAATAACTAAAGAAACTTGTGTCCCATTTCTGTTTGTTTCCCTAAGTTAATTTCTGTTTATTACCCTTACAGGAGTCATGTATATCTTGCTGCATGTAAATAAACATTTATCCTTTAAAGCACTTAAAATTTAAAACAAGGAGAAAAGTGAATGTCTTTTAACAGATTCAACATTCTTGAATTGAACATATATATGAGTTAATCTTGTAATTGTTCTTCACTGTACACCATCTCCTCATGAGATCATAGATTTAAATTTCTTACTTACTGTTCTGATGTTGTTAGCTAAATTCCACTGGATATATAGTTATATATAAAACAGAGGTTGCACTAATGCATGATTGAATCTGAAATATCTTGTAGAGTGTCACCCTGATGCTAACGAAGAGATGCTAAAAATATGCTGTTCTTCCCTATTTGTTCAACATCTGTTTTATAATTTTTTAAGCACTGTAAGAATTCATATGTTTTTGTTCTTTTAGTTCTTGTTTACCTAATAGCATTAATGTTGCTTCTTGGGGATCATCTTGATGATCTTGATGCAAATGACCCTGGGATCTTCAGGTCTTGGAGTCAGTCTTCTACAAGTAGTTATTATCCTTATCATACCTTTTAAGAACCTTTGAGAGAATAAAATTCCTTTAAAGCAATCAGAATAGAGGAGATAGCATGAATATGACCTTATATGAACTTGAATTTTTTTATATAAGTAAGTAGAATTTTGGATAGTTTTCCCCAAAAGACCAAGTTTAAACTTTAATATTTTTTAAGAAATAAGAAACAAAAATCAGGATAATCATACAGTACTGGTGTTACCCAGTAACACCCAGTTACCCAGTAATACCCAGTACTTTATACTTTCTTCTTGGTCAGTTCATTAAAACATTCATCTATTTTATTTATATTTCTGAGATTTTAATCTTAGTTCACATAACATAGTTTAACTGTCATAAGGATTTTTTTGAAATTGATTGCTATTTTATGAGCAGAATATGGCTTCTTATTTTCAAAGTAATGTTAACCAATAGAATACAAAAGTATTAAACTTTAAACCTCTTGCATGTAGTTCTCTTTATGTGGTGATATTTGCTTTTTTTTTTTTTTTTTTTGTAAAGGCAGCATTTGCTTTTAATTTGAATTGTTTTCTTTCTCATGTTTACTTACAGTTCTAAACTAGTTATTAAAAGAAATTAAATTTATTTTCTTTAATTAAAAAAAAAAAGTTATTGACATATGGATTAATAGGATCCCACTCTTTAAAGCTTCTGAAAGTTATTTGCCTTTCAGAGACAACAATAAAACATTAATTAATTAATAGTCCAAAGATTCTATAGGTTAATCTAATTAAAAATCCAGACTTGTTATGTCTTTGTTGGAGCCCTAGCACCAAAGGCATTTATAGCTCATTTCACTAGAAATTTGTTTTTGCCATCTGCTTACAGAAAAGAAAAACAAACAAACAAACAACAACAAAAACACACACATGCACACACACAAAACCCATGTACATGTATATTGCTTGAGTCCCTACAACTTGCATCACACTTCCACAATACTGTGGAATACTAATATTTTTGCTACTACATCCAGATGGGCCAATCAGTTCCTATGCAGTTAGTAATATTCTCCAGACCTGATCATAATGAGTAAAAAAGACTTTTAGTATAGCCTGTGATTTTTAAATATATTGTTTTGTTATACATGTATATTCAATGATTTTTTCCTTTTCCCTCTCACGCTCTCTGCTTTTCTCCATCTTTCCCTACATTTCTCTCTCTAGTTCTATACCTCAGATTTTACTGTCATTCATGATTTTAGAGATCCTGATACATACTAATGTGGTTTCACAATGTTTTATGTCTTTATTTCCAGAATATTATGGTTGGATTTACATATATGTCTGCATATAATTTTGTTACCTAATTCAATTGCTATACAATTTCAAAGCTATTTATGTGACTTCTGTTCAAGCATGATTCTGGAATCCCACAGCACTTCCAAAAAAATCTCATTCTTGATTTCTGTTCAAGCATGATTCTGGAATCCCACAGCACTTCCAAAAAAATCTCATTCTTGATGATAATAGCTCTCTTATAGTTATTATTTCTAAATGTTAGAATTCTGAAAATTTAAGTTAAAAATGGACTTACAGTCTGTTTCTGTAAAACCTACACTAAGGATGCTCTTCAGAGTCAGGTAAATAACACATTATTAATTTGGGTCAATTTGTTTTAGATCATAACTCTCATTAAAAATATTCTGTAAGTCTGTTGGTGAAGGAAATATTTTCCATGAATATTTATGTTTTTCTCTCATCTTTTCCCTACACTTTCTACTCATCAAACTTAATTCAGTTGACAGGTAGGACAGAGTACAAATATGATATTTTTTTTACACTGATGATAGCCTGAGAACTATAAATCTGAGACACAAATTCCTTTAGTCATTTCTGAGGCTTTAAAAACCTTCAGTTAAAGTGGGGTGAGCAAAACACAGGCACAATATCTGCATTTGATTATATGAAATCAGTCTTTCCATCTCTCTTCAGTATGATCCCATTCTTTGTTTGTTTTCAGTCCTATCAAGAGGAAAGAAAATGCTCTGTTTAATTGTTTCCAAAGTATTACTACCACCAAGTAACAAATGAAGCTTTTAATGCTTGAAGGATGGCCACAACCCAAATGCATGGTATTTCATAGCTCCTGTGGAACATTTCATTACTTGATCAAAGACCAGTCTGTCCAATGGATCCACGTTTTCCCTCTGAGACATCTGTATACAGCAGTCTGCTTTCTACAAATACAGGCATTCACTCATCGGTGGCAGAGACTTACCATATGTTCATAATCCTTTTCCATTTACCCTTTGCTTTTCCCATCTAAATTAAATTGTAAAGTCTTTGAGCCACAGGGTTCCTCAGAGAGTCCTTTAGCCCTTATATTCATTGGCATGTAGGCACAACAGCAACAAACTCAAGGCAAAATTGTTGTTATCATTCAAACATGCATGAGCTTCAATTTACAGCTAGTTGTTAAACTTTGCTTCCCAGCAAGTATTCTTTCTAGGAAATGGGTGTCCAATTTGGTTTTGGAATGTTTCTTCATATTTCTAGAAAAACAGCTCTTTCCAGAATGTGAACTGAATTGAAAAAGACTCTCTGAACCATGATGTGCACAGAATGTACCCTTTAAATGTAATTAGGGTGGAATCATTCAGAATAAAGTCCTTCCTACGCTGGTGCAACTCTGCATCTGTGGATTCAGAACTGCACTCATGCAGATGGAGCTCTGAGAACAAGGCTGACTTCCAAATCTATCAGGTTTTCTTGTTCCCTTAATAAATACTCTCAGAAAGGAAAATCTAATGAAATGAAATTAAATGATTTCACAGGATTTCATCTTTTTAGCTCAGTAATCATTTGGCTTTCTGTTGAGCTTTATTATTTTCAGACACAGTTCTACATGATTTCTGTGCAGATGAAACACTAACACAGATGATAATTTAAAACTCTCCTTATTATTCTTCATAAGAACTTCAATAAATCATTCTATTATTATCATTATTCAGACTTGTTTTGACAAGGCTACAACCTTCATGTTTCAAAATGAGTTAGGCCTGAATTTATCTAAACCCAGGGTACTTTATATGTTCTGAAATGTCATGAAATTTTCACTGCTATATATCTTCATAGTGCTAATTTACCACCAGAACCATATGTTCTTAATCTTAGATTACAGCTATATAAAACAGTCAGAATTGTGTTCATTAAAGTATGCCCGTGGTTAGGTCAGCCTATCTATATTTATTTTAGGTATGAGGTAGGGTTCATATTCTGCTTCTAGGCACTTGGTAGAGACTGTAGCACACATTGAGTGTTGCAGAGGAAATGATAAGAAAAGTAAATGTAGGTACAAGACTTTTTTTGTTGTTGTTCATAGAAAGAAAGTTCATATTTATATTTATTGGAATATGTATATAATATACATTTGCTACAATCTCAAAATATAATGTAAATTTTAACACAAAAAAAATGACAAAGGTGATATTTAAAAGTGTGGTTTTCTTTTCATAAATATTCAGGGTTATAGTTTTGGTTCTTTTTAACAAGATGGAGAAAAATACTGTCAAATGCGCTAAAAAAAATTTTAAAAAATTAAAAAAAATAGAAAAACAACTGGCAGAAACAAGTATATTGAACATGTCAGGTTATGGTTGACTGTCCTAATCCCTTATTCTCAAAATAGTGCATGAAGATGAGAAATGCTTGTATATAATATTGTTACATATAAAAATGTTCTTTGAAGAGAATTCCAGTATGTTGTGTGTTGTAAGAAATGCCATGCAGTAATGTTAATTTATTTTTGGTTTTGTTGTTTAAGCAAGTTAAATAGATACATTAAACTTACATGAGTTGTTGGCACGAAACTTATTGCTTCCTGGGGACTGCAGCAAGTTACTGAAACCTTTTTGAAATGATGTCAGGATTTTTTGTAATTGAATATGCATATTTTACGTTTTGGAGGCTGAAATGCACTTTTTTTGGCAGACTTTTTCAACAGATGCACATGCTGGGGCCCTATTCTGGGAGGTCTTACAGCATACGTAAGTCAATATTTGTGCATAATTTATAGAACTGAGCAGTGGAACATGGCTTTTCCATCAAATTTACACGATCATATTTCCCTCACTTCATTTTTTGTTTAAGGAAAACAGGATGTAGAAGCCCAACGGATGTCAAAGATTAAAAAAAAATAATAATAAGGTAGGAAGAGGAACTATAGATTATTAGCTAATTCTAGCTAATTGAATTTTTCATTGACCTTCTTGCAACTAAATAAAAAGTACAAATGGAAAACAGAAACAAAGGAGAGTATTGAAAACCTGTAATTAGTCTTTCAAATCCATACTCTCAAGTCTCTGAATGTTGCTGTTTAATTAGCTTGTCTTTCAATTTCTTTCAGGTTTGATAAAAGAGCTAAGCATAGGCTAAGTTGCACTGACCAAAAGTCATTTCAAAAAATGTTTTAACTCTTCATAATATTAGTTAGAGTTGCCATTTAGTTCTTAATATTGCCTTAATATATTCCAACTATAAGAAAGGGAAGACATATTTAACATGCTTGTGAGGAAAATGAATTGCTGTGTCTCAAACATGATGCAGTGACTGAAGGTCACTGACCTCAACACGCTAATTTATGGTACTTCCATAACAATTAGAAATCTATTGAAAAAATCTTGAGTTTTCAACCACTGACTATCAACCATCTATACAGAATAAAGACAGTGCAGATATTATGATAAACATTGTTTGACTTTTTTGATTTGCTGCCAAATTATCAAGAATTAAAATATACCATAAAAACTAAATGAAATCTTAAAAGAGAGCAAAACTCTCAGAGGAGAGAGGTGTTTTAATTTATCTCCTATATTTTTTATAAGCAAATGTGCTTATAAAAAAGTGTCATGTGCTGCTGGGCAGAGAATCAATAAATATTATAATGAATATCAGCTATATCTAGTATTTCAGCTATATCCAATGAATGCTTGGTACAGAACAGTTAATATATTCCTGAATACAATAGGGTAAGGGTTTTGTAGCTATTGATGTAGAAAATAAACAAACGTGACCTGTTGTTACTGTGGATTAGAGTGTATTTTATTAATGAAAAAAATATACCAAAATATTGAGTGTTTTATCAGAACCATCCTGAAATAATTACAATTCCAATAAACTGTTATGATCATGTTTCTGGAGAAAGATCTCCCATTTTAATACTTTTTAAACACACATACTTTTATTGTCCAATTTAAAAGACATGAGTAAGACTGATGGTGTTCATTGCACAGCTGTTTATGGACTTTAAAAGGTGCTAGCCTAATTTTCTTCTGTTCTGCTCATGCATGTTTTCATTATTTTTGGGGGGGGGGGGAAAGGGAAGGGAAGGGAAGGGAAGGGAAGGGAAGGGAAGGGAAGGGAAGGGAAGGGAAGGGAAGGGAAGGGAAGGGAAGGGAAGGGAAGGGAAGGGAAGGGAAGGGAAGGGAAGGGAAGGGAAGGGAAGGGAAGGGAAGGGAAGGGAAGGGAAGGGAAGGGAAGGGAAGGGAAGGGAAGGGAAGGGAAGGGAAGGGAAGGGAAGGGAAGGGAAGGGAAGGGAAGGGAAGGGAAGGGAAGGGAAGGGGGAACAAAAATCAATCAAAAAAAAAAAAAAAAAAAAAAAAGGAAGAGAGAGAAAACAATTATTCTCAACTTCCCATCAACAAATAAAGTTCAGCCATGTCTTGGGAATGCATGTAGTAGTTGTTCTGGGGGACAGATGTTTTTGTAACAAGAATTCCCCCTTTTCCTTTCCCAGATTTATTGCTGAGTGTGACATTGTATGGCATAGGACATTGCTTTGGTTGGTTTTGTTCAGCTGCCCTGGTGATGTCCCCTCCCCATCTCTTGCCCACCCACAGCCTACTGACTATGTGGGTGGGCACGGAGGATGGGAATGTGGGGTTGAAGATGGAGAGTCTTGTTGCTATGTCAGCTCTGCTCAGTAATAAAAAAACTTTGGTGTAATATCAATGCCATTTTAGCTGCTAGTGTAGATCACAATACAATACGGGCTGCTGTGGAGAAAGTTTCATGCCATCCCAACCATCACTCCATCCCAGTACAGTTTCACTCCATCCCAGTACAATGACATATCTTCAAGGTTTATAATAAAAACTCAGTTTATTGAAACCTTTATAGTATAGATTTGTTTCGACCAGTGATGACAGCATGGTTATTTATTATTTAAAAGATGTAGAACAACAGACAAACTTAAAATCCATTTTGGTCATCCTAATCTGCCATCAGTGGCTTCTGGCTGCTGGCTTTAATTTATATCCAGAAAAAATTTATATCAAGAAGAAATGACAGAGTAGTGACTAAACCTCATAATTTTTCATTCCAGGAAAATAAATCCATTAGGCGGCATGCAGTGTAAAATTATGAGAATTGTGTTATTCCTTTATTTCTGCTATGGTAAAGATATTTAATATGTTCACTGTCTATACTATCATGTTATTTGTGTTTTCAGAATCAGAAAATTCTAAATGTACCTACATACATAAAATTACAGAGAACATAAATCTGAAAACAGGTTATCACAGTTTCTATAAAACATTTCAGCAAATGTCTTGGTTGGTTCTGCTTACATTAGCACAAGTTTTAAAGAGTAAATAGTTTTACTTTGCAATGAAAAGATTTTTATCACCTCTGCTGCTTAGCAAAATTCTAAAGCATCAAACCGCCTAGAAGTCACTAAAAGCATAAAACTGGGATAAGCTGTTTTATGCAAACTTGTGCGGATATCCAGATCTTGTCAAATGCACTGTAAGTTAATTATATTACAGAAAACTGAGGAAAATTCAATAATTTCAACTCCTATTTCACAGAATTATAGAATCACTTAGGATGGAAAAGAGATCAAGTCCAACCATCCACCTAACTATAAAGTCCACAACTAAACTGTGTCCTTAAGCGCCACCTTCACATGTTTCTTAAGTACCTCCAGAGATAGCAACTCCATCACTTCCCTGAACAGCCCATTCTAATGCCTAACCACCCTTTCCACAAAGAAATTCTTCCTGATACCCAATCTAAACCTCCCTTGCTGCAATTTGAGGCCATTTCCACACAACCTGTCACTTGTCACCTGAGAAAAGAGACCAACACCCACATCTCTACAACTTCGTTTCACATAGGTATAGAAAGCCATTTGCTTTCAGTATGGAGATTTCTTTGCATAGCTCTAGTGTTATGTTAGTGAAAGCCTTTGTTTTATAAGTTACACAGGAAAAAAAAAATCACTAACAACAAGGATTTATTTCTCCACAGATAATAAATGAATAAGTTTGACAGCTTCACAAGAAGTTCATGATATAGCATAATAATGAAGAGCTATTCTCATCACTAGCATGGGCTGCCAATTTAAGTAGCAGTTTTTAGCCACTAAATTAATATTTGGGCATGAACTTTCTATGAAGATAGAAAGATTATGAAATAACTAGATAAAAGCCCTTAAATTTTGGCACCTCTTATAAAGGTAAAAGCCTTTCAATATGAGGAAGTAGAGTTATTTTACAAAACACACTAGGCATTGCAGTGCTGCAAACATGTTACCTATGAATGAACCAATATACATAATTCCAAACCACATTGCAAGTCAGTGACTGTCAGGAATACAAAGCTGTTGCCACTAATTATAGCCACCAGACCACTCTGTCATTAGTCTGACTTTTGATTTTAGGAAAGATAACAAGAGATCAAAATGTTATTTTCCAAAAATCTCATCTTGAAATAGCTCACAGAGTCACTGGGAAAAATAGACCAGAACCTGACTAGAGCGCTCACATTTCTGGCAACTTTTATTGGCATTCTACTATGTGCATCTTGCTGTCATAAATTTCAAATAAAATGATAATGATGTCAAAGATATGGTGTTAGAGTTGGCATCAAGAATATACATGTAGCTCACATATACGGTGATAAATTTCTTTATATAATAGAGAGAACTAGCTAAGAATTCAGCTTTATCAAGCGTATCATAATACAAATAACTAGAATAATGAGTCTAAGGAAAATTTCCCAGTATGCAGATGTGATTAAATTGGGTGGAACATCTAGTAATGAGGAGTAATAAAGAAGGACTTGAATCACTGAAGAAATATGCCTGAGCTAATTTATAGTAAATAAGGTTTGACGAAGATGGATGTACTGTAAGGTGCTAAAAGGAAAGAAACCTACCTCATCTGCGTGAAAGGAATGGTGTAAAAGTCTTATTTCAGACAAATTATCCCCACCTCTGCCAATACTTTGTGTATATATGTACTTATATATATACAACATTTAATATAAATAATATATATTTATATAAATTATATATTTATATATATATTGTTCCACAACAACTGTAACATAGAAATGATAGATGAAAAGAAAGACCATGAAGTGTAAAAAGGAAATAATTAAAAAAAAAAATTAAAAAAAATGAGTGGAAAAAAATGGAAGTACAAAGTATTTCAAGTTCAAGATTCAAACGTGGATTGAAGAGAAGAATCTTTAATAGGAAAATTCAGTAGATTAAATCCTCCTTCTTTACTATGTCTAAATTCTTACTGGCCTCTGTAAGATTACTGAGTAATTTATTTTTTAAGTGGAAAAATGTTCCAGTATGGTAACTTTCAAAATACAGCAGTTGTCTTCAGCAACTAGCTTTTCTTTCTGCACTTCCTTTCCTATATTGAAAATTTAAGTCTCAACTGGAATAGTGTTTGGATGTTTACTAAAGCATATCAAATTTTAGCTGCTTACCTAAAAATTGGACTAAAGTAGCCTAGAAAATTTAGAAATAAGCAGCCTGTACATATATACCCATTTACTACCACATAAAGGTATTGTATTGAAGATGTGTATTTTATGACTGTTAGCCTATATGTTTACATTTCACCAGATCTTTTGTATTCATAAAGGGCTCTTCAGTTACCCCAGAAGGCCTTTTTATCACCTTCTAATCACCCACATTGTCCATAATTGCAGTCTTGTTCACCCTCTTAATTCACCACAGTCACCACCCATGGCCTGAATCCAACCCCAGTTTAACAATTTATTTTACCTTCAGAGTGAGTTATCTTAATCAGTTTCTCTCTCTTGCCTCTTCAGCCTGATATCTGAGCAAAAAAAATACAAATGAAACCCAGTCCAATCTACACCAGTGCACCCTGCTAATGTAAGCTACATAGAGACTGTTGGATGCAGAGAAGCAAACTTCTTAATTTGTTGTATCCAGTGATTTCATCAGGAATCTGTAACATAAATTTTAAATCCTGAAACAATATTAAATAGCTAGAGGTTATCTACACCATTAATTTAGTCAATGTGAGTAATTTCCAAAGTTGATGAAACATTATGTCAAGCAGAAGAATGAAATTTACTTTGCAGATCTGCTGTTAATGTCCTAATGTTTGAATGCATTGGCTGCTTGTTACAGCCATTAATATATCCATATATTAAGAAGAAAAAAAAAAAAAAAAAGGCAGCAGAATAACAGCTCTTGCTTTGTTTAATTTTCTTGACTACTGCAGATGGCCATTGGTGAAGTGGACTGTAAACTGGATGCTTTCGAGATTTTCTATTTGCATCTGAAATAAGTCTGACCTCATATTAAGCTAAAATATGACAATAACAAGCAGAGAATACATGGTTTCCATATCATCTGTTGACCATAAAATGAATGAAATATTTAACATAATAGAATTTATGCTATACTATTTTTTGCCCTTTCTTTACTGAGTAAATTAAAATCACATATCTTTTTGCTTTAGGCTTCCATTGTTAGCAAATAGTTCCAGTACACAAAGTGATAGAGTCCCTGCCTGTCTCATATTGTCTCATTCTTTCAAAACCACCTCATCTAACAGACATTTGTTTGTTTTGTTTTGTCTCTGACTCTGAAGTGTACCAGTTCCCAAGGGAAGGGAAAGAACCAGGATTTTATTATTTTTTTTTTTTGTCAAGAATAGCAACACACTGAAATATGATTTAGCCAGTATTTTGATCATAAAAATTAATTTACATATCAAGGTTAAAGTTAAAGTTTACTCTGACTCTGAGTTGATTATGGAAAAGTATGCAATTGGCAAATTTATGTAGTAGTGGAATGCTCTGAAAATCATAAAATAAAATTTAATAATGACAAGATAATTCTTGCATGTCCAGTTGTAAAAATTAATTAGGACTGAAGATTATAGAATAAGCAGATATTTCACCACCATCTTGATACTAACACTAAATTTCTTCAGGATTTCTGGCATGCCTCAGGAGACCCAATGCACTTTCAGAAAAGCAGGGTGAAGAAAATATGGCCCATCATATTGTACTGTGCTTATACATGTATATGTATTTTTCCATCAAGAAATATTAAAATTATACAATAAATAGTAAAATTACCAGGTTTAAGCAGGGATGTTTTGCTATACAGGAATTCTTGAAAGGGAATCTCAATAGTAGAATTAATATACCTTTGAACAAATATCTCTTGTACACAGACAAAAATATTCACTCAAACTAGGCTACCTCCATGTTGACTCTAGTATTGCTTTTGCCATTGTTTCCCTTCATTCCCCTCATTCCCAGATACACACCTTCTCTGTAACTCTGATGATTCTGAGACTGTTGAAATTGTCTTTTTACTGTTTTGTATGTGCCTTCTATGTTGGTGTTTTTGATGTGTAAATATATCATATAATTATAGTGCAGTTTTGTTTAGCCACATATTGTGGTATTCCATTTTCTCACTCTTTTCTAATAAGAAAATATGTGAAGTCTAAGGGAGCAGAAGACTACAAAAATTTGAAAGCATATGAGTTGTGTCAGAGAGAGTGCCAATGAGTCACTTTATTTGGGGTAAACGCACTGACTGGTTTACATGTATGTTTGGGGTTCGGATAAACCAGTAATAAGAGTGTAGGCCAAAGGAAGAGCCTTTAAAAACCTTAAGATAGTTTCATTAAGAGTTGCCGCTGCCCCTTTTTATTCTCTAGAAGTAACAATATTTCATCATTCTGTAAGATCAAAGAAATTACACAAAAGGGGATATATTATGAACCATTGAATTAGTGAAATGAATAAAGAGATACTCATTCCTGTCAATCAAAGATACACAGCCAATTACCGTTCGATAGCTGTAAAAAAAAAAAAAAAAAGAAAAAAAAAAAGGAAGTGATACAACTGGTCACATATTTGTTACTTGAGTTCCATTATCAGTACAGCACTCTGACCAGAAAGTGTCCATGGTCATTGAAGATACTTATAATATTCAGCTAGAAGATGAGATGGATCCTTTCACTTCAATGCTTTCTTCTTCTTTTTCTGCCACTGAAGTATCCATTTTAAACCATGTGACTGGAACATAGGTATGCTTTTGATCAACAACAGCTGCATTTGCTTTGATCCAGCCTTGAGCTTCATAGCTAACCACTTACTTAACAATCTGACTAAATTAACAAATCAATGAGTGCTAGCTCTAAAGTTACTCTATATAAATAATGAAAGAGTTATGTATGTTGGTACCACAGACATAATTTTTTTCTTTATTATTGTTTCTCTTGTTTTTGTTGTTGTTTTTATTTCTGTAATAATTCTAGCAAAACACGATATTTTTTGAACTCAGTTGAACAAATTCTGTCTTCAAATATATGTCTCTCTGGATAGAATATGTCTTCAAGGCAAATCCATAAGCAGTTCTAATTTTCAGTGTGTAAGGATAGAGGCCAGCCCAAAAGACATCCAAGGTTTTGTGTCATCTGATTCCAGCATGTGGCTACTTCACAGCTTGCAAAGAATGTTTGAGCTCAGGTAGCAGTGAATGAAGAGGTTATCTCCTTTTTGAACGTTTATTTTCCTCTTCAGACACTTAGCACAATAACAATACATTTAATTTATGTATTTATTTATGTATTTGTTTGTTTCTTTTTACATAGGTCTGTTTTAATAATAGCTGGAGGGTATGTGTCAGTTTGTGGCATAAGTTTAAGAATAAAAGAGACATTTACTGTCTTGTACAATAGAATATAAAACTCTGCTCAATTTATGAGGCTCCCTGAGGTCCTTGGGCTGAATATTCAAATAAATTCAGAATGCACAGTACTAAGAAAGTTTCAAAGAGGCACAGTGCATGTTCCTAAATCCTGAGTGTTGGCAGTGGCAAAAATATTTCTCACATTAATCCATTTAGACTCCAGAAAACACTAAAAACTATAAGGAAAAACAAACAAACAAAATAAATAAATAAAAACATTTTGTTGTGTCCTACTCTATGAAGGTAGAAACACTCAACTGTTTGATGCTGCCAAGATAAGTTGCCTAATAAAAGGCCATAAATGTTTTTAAAAGTGTATTTTCAGGGTGATTAGTATTTGTAATCAGATGTGTTTTGGGGGGGGAACTTTGCTGTCACATTTATTACTGTCTTCTTTTTATTTACACTTTTTACTGTTCAGAGATTGGCAGAGAAAGGGGAAAACATTTTTTAATACTGGTAAAATTAGGAACTTTAGCAAAATGGAGATTTAAAAATTCTGATTCTTTTTTATTTGCTGCTTGATTCTAAAGTATATTTGCTTTGAAATCTGTAGTGCAAAGATTTTACTATATTAACAGCTAGCCTCAAACTATTTTGGAGTTGTAATAAGTCCCTATGGAGACAGAGGTTGTGCAAGTTGTCCCTTCCCATCCCTACCTTTAGTTTTCTAGGAAACCAATAGTTTATGAAATAATTTTAATAAAAGACTGACACATCTTCGTGTATAAAAAGATTCTCGTGGAAAAAATTTTCGTTTTGAATATAGATTTGCATCTGAAACATCAGTTATTAAACAGGGAAAAATTACATGAAAGATTTCCCGAGGGTGGAGTACATCGGGAAAAATAAATAAATAAATAAATAAATAAAATAATAAAATAAAATAAAATAAAATAAAATAAAATAAAATAAAATAAAATAAAATAAAATAAAAATAAAATAATAATAATAATAATTATTATTATCAATAATAATAATAATAATATCAATAACAATAATAATAGTAATAATAATAATAGTAATAATAATAAAGTGAAACACCTAAATCTTCAATGGAATTAGAAACTTTTCCATTGCTTGCTATCTAATGTTTCCACATAATGTAGCTCTCAAAGTGGCATTTTATCTCACAATATCTGAGTATTACTGTTATAAGACTTAAGAAAATGTGGCCATTGGTTCCATCAAAATACCTGAAAAATATGAAACTATACAGTATACAGCTTCTGAATTAAGACATTTCTTTTCACATGTATCTGTAGAATTTTCACAAATAACAATATAGGCTCATACAATACACTAAAATAAAGGACATTAAGGAAAAAGTATTTTTGCTTACAATTGTAGCCTTTTGCTTACAATTGTATCTACCCCAATCTGTTCCTGCACATTTGGAGATACCTCTTGTGTGGCCAGATTTTGTTCTGGATTCATTACCATCAGGAGACTGATGTGAGAGCAGCTTGACACCTCATACCATTTGTTTGGAAAATGCTGCTGCTGTGGTGACATTCTCAATAGTGGCACTGAGTCATTTTCATGGGAAATGCCAGAGGGACTCCAGGGATTCAAGCAGCCCAACATTCAACAATTACACCTAAAGAGAACTGTAATTGAATTTTCTCCATGCAGTAAGGTAATCAGAACAGGTTTATGGTCACCTTGGTTGCTGGTGGTATCACTCACAAAGTGATAGCCTTTACACTATAAAAGAATGAGTGTCAATGCTACGGAGGACAAGAGGGCTGTCATTTGTCACTTGTTGCACTTTGTCACTGAGTGACAAAGATATGAAAACACTTGTATCTCATTGTTAGGACTGTATATTCCTGTCTTCCCAGACCATCAAGACTTGCTGGCCAGAGTTCAGTAAAGGTGCCACCTTCCAACCCAGACATGGAATACAGCCAGTGCTATTTAGGAGACTGTAGCCCTGGATTCATCTGGCTCTGTCACAGCACTCTTCCCTGAGCTGTCTGCATCTTACTCTAAGAGCTCTCTGAGACCACCTTCTCCTTCTCTGCTCTCTTCCAGCTTGTCATAGTGTGCTATCACACTAAGGTGACTGGGGATACTAAGTGCAGCCCACACCAAGCTGTGTGCTACACTACAGTGTACATGTAGTGTACATCAGAGTGCTGATCAGGTCAGTCTTCTCACAGTATTTAGTACATCACAAAGTCTGTCTGTGATATGCTGTGATATAGCCAAGTTTGGCACCTAGAGTACCTTCACTGAGGCAGCCTCTAGAAATGATCAAATCTATGAAGCTTTTTTATCCCCATTTGAAAGACTGCATTTACTAGATAACTACAGACAGATTATAAAGCACGTACAAAACCAAAAATTACTAATTAAAGTATAATTCAGTCACATTGTTCTGAATAATTTGCATCTGATAAACTTGCATGCATTTTTCCAGCCTTATTTTTTTTAGCATGGGTAACCATCCAGACAGACTGAACTGATGCAATGGGACTTTAGTCTAAGAATGGAGATGAATTCTCCATGTATGGTATATGTCTTTAAACAACGGTAGGTGACCAGTGTTTTGAGAAGGACAACTTTGCTGTTGTTTTGTAGCTTAATACTGCATAAATTAAATAGAATGAATGAACTCCAGGAAATATTTTGTAGTTATCATTTTTAGTGATAATGGTTCAAATGTACAATCTGAACTGGACACAATATACAAAGAAAAATCTATTCCACTATACTGTATTTATTGACCTGTCAATTCAATGAAACATTTATATTATTTATGTAACCTCTATTGTTCACTTTTCCTTTGTTCTAGGAACTCAGAATAAGGGTCTGATATTTTCTGTATTTCTCTTGATTGTTTCCAGATATTTCAGAGAATGTTTTCTCCATTTTATGTTTTGTGTATTGAAGTAAAGCATGAAGGCTGATTTATCTGCAACAGACACATTGGAGGGAGAAGTCCTATCAAACACTTGGGAAAGAAAGTACATGTTTCACAAATGAACTGTTAATTTCTTTCCCATTTCAGCACCCATGTACTCAGGGACACCGGAGCAGCTGTGATGAGAATGATTGATGTTCCAAATTGGTTGCCATTGAACTCCTGCAATTTTAAAAGGTCAAGGAGTGAAGAAAATGAAAAACCTCTGTTTTGGCAAAGAAATTACCCTAGCATAACAATCATGCCAACAGATAGCTTTGTGTTCATGTCTAATATAAAATCCTAAAACTATTTCTAAAATGCTTTAAAAGAAATCATTTTTATAAGGCTTCTATCTCTTAAACTCTTAAAGGGCTTGATTTATTAGTATTATGTTTTCATTTATTCTGTGTTCAAAATTTGATCTCAACCTATTCACAAAGTTCTAAACTTCTATTTAGACTTATTTATATCCCCTAAGTATCTAAGTAACACAAGTATTCTCACAACTATTTCATTCCTTTTTTTTAAAAAAAATATCTTATTTTGTATTATTTCTTTATCTATGACAGAATTATCAAGAAATATAATTCTATTAAGATTTTTATTTTTTTTAACTGTAGTTATAAGTAAATGTTCTTTTCTCTTCAGTGATAGTACTTGGTTTTGTTTGAATCCCAGAATCCTAGAGCCTCCAGTTCTGAGCTAGTTAACAGGAATTATCTGTATCTTTGTTCCTTCCCCTTTCACAGTAGGGCTTTCATCCCCTTGATCACTACAGCTCTTTTTTTTTAAGACTTTTTGTTGAATAAGTGTTACTAGAGCTTTACACAGTATTAAATGAAAATTCACTAATGTCTGTCACATGCTTTTAGTTCTTTCTTATATTTACTGGGAACCTTCTTACAAAAACAAGATTAAATTTTCCACAGCAGAAACAACAAATGTTTGTCGTTCTGCAGTCACTGGATACTTCTTAATCTTTTAATAAAAAGCAAAGATATAGTATTTCTAATGAGTCTTTGACCAATTCACTTCATAAGAAGAACCTCTTATGAAAAAAGTAATGAAGTGTTCTATTGAAGAAGATGGTGGCCTACCAGCCACCACATAAATTTGAGAACATAGTGTGGACATGTCATTATATGAAGATAATAAATGATAATAATGATAAAATGATAATAGCTGTTCTTATCAGAACTCCTGTGTGATGCACAAATGCTAATAGCATGGTCCTCCTGTAAGCTATGCTGGCCAGACTGGTTGGACAGAAACTGGTAGGAAAGAAATATCTTTCAGCAAACAATGTCATTCAAAAATAAACATAAGATGCAAAGAAATGGAAAGAACTGCCAGGGGAGTTTTAGGTTAGATGTTAGGAAGAACTTGTTTACTGAAAGGGTTGTTAGACACTGGAACAGGCTGCCCAGGGAGGTGGTGGAGTCACCATCCCTGGAAGTCTTCAAAAGACGTTTAGATGTAGAGCTTAGGGATATGGTTTAGTGGGGACTGTTAGTGTTAGGTTAGAGGTTGGACTCGATGATCTTGAGGTCTCTTCCAACCTAGAAATTCTGTGATTCTGTGAACTTCCTTGACAATTTGTGACAGATTTTCATCAAGAAAGGGACAAGAGCTAGGGACAAAGAGCTCTTCACATTTTCTGAGACAAATATCTTAAGAATTCAAAGCTGAAAACAAAAATAAAACACTAAGTAGCCCACTCCACACATCCTCACCTCCACAGATTGCACCTAAAGTAATTGTTCAAGTTCTCTGAAATGAGATATTTAATCAAAGTCAATTAGACTCAAAACCTAAATGTTTTTCTCCCTGCTTTTATACTTATTTTCATTATTCACAGTGAGGAACTCATTTTTATTATAAATTTAATGCTCCAGGAACTATTGAAAAAAATGGAAAAAGACTAAAGTGGTATTCATTGTTGTTTAGGCATTAAGCACCTCCGCCTTTTCCTCATCTTTTGTAACTAAGTTTCCCCCCGCATCCAGTAAAAGATGGAGATTCTCCTTAGTCTTCCATTTTGCGTTGATGTATTTGTAAAAAGATTTTTTGTTATCTTTAACGGCAGTAGCCAGATTGAGCTCCAAATGAGCTTTGGCCTTTCCATGCACATCCTCGCAACAGCCGTATAGTCCTCCTCAGTGGCCCACCCTTTTTTTCAAAGATTATAAACCCTCTTTTTCCTCCTAAGCTCAAGCAGCAACTCTCTGTTGAGCCAGGCCGGTCTTCTTCCCTGCCAGCTCGTCTTTGGGCACGTGAGGACAGACTGCTCCTGTGCCATTAAGATTTCCTTCTTGAAGAGTGCCCAGCCTTCCTGGACCCCTCTGCCTTTCAGAACCGTCTCCCGAGGGACTCCACCAACTAGTGTCCTGAGCAGCTCAAAGTCAGCCCTCCAGAAGTCCAATATAGCGGTTTTACTGGTCCCCTTCCTGGCCTCTCCAAGAATAGAGAACTCTACAATTTCATGGTCACTCTGCCCAAGACAGCTTCTGACCACCACATCTCCCACCAGTCCTTCTCTGTTTGTGAAGAGAAGGTCTAGCGGGGCACCACCCTTGGTAGGCTCACTAACCAGCTGCATCAGGAAGCTATCTTCCACGCTCTCCAGAAACCTCCTAGATTGCTTTCTCTGGGCTGTGTTGTGTTTCCAGGATATGTCAGGGAAGTTGAAGTCCCCCACGAGAACAAGCGCCAACAATTTCTTAACTTCTGTAGCTGCCTCATCCGTCTCCTCATCCTGGTTCGGCAATCTATAACAGACTCCGAGCAGGATGCTAGCCTTGTTGGCCTTCCTGCCGATCCCAACCCACAGGGACTCAACTTTATCATTCCCAGGATATGTCAAAAGATGATTCCTCATTATAACACAATATACTATTACAAAGGGAAGTACTGAACCCCCTTTCTAGTTGATCATTTCCAAATTAATTTCCATAACAGATTGGAAAAGATGTCAAAAATGTGTAACTGACATGAAACAAAATGTCTGAAGTACTTTTAACAAATAATATTAAAATGAAAAATGCATAGATTTTATGTTGCTTATTTAATGCTGAGGTAGTTTTGGGCTTCCATCTTTGCTTAATTATCCATTTTTCATTAAAATATTACTGGATGGTACCATGTACTTACAGCACTGAGCCCTCACTTCAGCAGCTCAATTTTTAAGAGAAGGAAGTAGAGCAAGACTTCCCTCTGTTTATTAATAATTGTTCAGGTTTCACTGGCTATAAGGATCTCAGTGTAGATGCAGGCTATTTTCAGTAGTCTAATGGGTAAGATGTGTTTGAAAGAAGTAGAAACAAGGGGTCCACATCTCCATGAGGAAAAAGCTGCTTAGAAACAAGCATGCTTCTAGTACCATGCATAATGTGCAAAAAGTCTTTTTCCGTTATGTGTGCATTCCTGGAAGTGAACTCTGCTTTTATTTTCCAAGGGGTGGAGAAGACCTAAATTGGGCAAGAAGTTCAGAGTAGTTCCTATGCAAATTATTTTCTATTTCCTGGGTGTAGGCAATTACCTTCATAGTGCTCAGATTGCATGCTGAGCAACTAATTATTAGTTGTTAAAATGTCTAAATTGATACCTTTAACAGACACAATGAAAATTTCCATGAATCTTAAGATCTTGAGATGAGAAGAAAAGCTTAACGGAAATTATCTTTAGCTCATCAGAAGAAAGTAAATATTGACAGTGATTATTTTGTGGAGTTTAATTACTTTATGAGATTTTTTATGTTTAAGTTTACAAGTACTAAGCAGATGAGATAGAATTACAGCATATCAAGCTTTTATATATGATGTCAGTCTGTCTGAAGAGAGTCTTATCCACAAAACACTCTCCTGTCATTCGTGTCTGTACAGAATGAAAGTTCATCACTACATTTTTCTCATAAATTTCTGAATTTTGCTATCCAGAGGGACGTAGACACACTTGACAGGTGGCCTGCGCAAACCTCATGAGGTATAACAAAGCCAAGTGCAAGGACCTGCACCTGGTCAGGGCAAGCCTAAGCACAAATAGAAGCTGAGCAGAGAATGGATTAAGAGCAGCCCTGTGGAGAAGATCCTGGGGGTGTTAGTTGATGAGAAGCTCAACATGAGCCAGCAATGTATGTTTGCAACCCAGAAAGCCAGCCATATCCTGAGCTACATCAAAAGAAGCATTGCCAGCACATCAAGGCAGATGATTCTCCCCCTCTGCTCTGCTCTCATGAGACCCCACCTGGAATGCTGTGTTCAGTTCTGGGGCTCTCAGCACGAGAAGGACATGGAGGTACTAGAAAAAGACCAGAGGATGGCCATGAGGATGATCAAGGTTCTGGAGCACCTCTCCTACAAAGACAGGCTGAGGAGCAGGGGTTGTTCAACCTGGAGAAGAAAAGGCTTCAGGGAGATCTTAGAGTGGTCTTCCAGAACCTAAAAGGGGCCTACTAGAAAGATGGAGAAGGACTCTTTATCAGGGACTGAAGTGATAGAAGTAATGACTTTAAACTGAAAGAGGATAGATTTAGACATTTGGAATACATTTTTTACTCAGAGCATGGTGAGGCACTGGAACAGGTTGCTCAGAAAAGTTGTTAATGCCCCATCCCTGAAAGTGTTCAAGGCCAGGTTGGATGGGGCTTTGAGCAACTTGTCCAGTGGGAGGTGTCCCTGCCCATGTGAGGGGGGTTAGAATTAGATGATTTTAAGATCTCTTCCAGCACAAAGCATTCTATGATTCTATGAAGTCATTATCCTGTAAAGGACAATTCTAATCAGTTATACTGTACCTGAGTAAAAATGGGCATTTCCTTCAAAAATAGACACTTATGTTTTCAATATCATAAACTTTAGCAGCCCAAACTTGCCAAGTTTGGAGAGGTATATTACTGGGTAACAGCAGGTATCAATAGAGTTCACTGTATGTGAAAAAAAAATATAAAAATCATCATTGCCAGAGTTCTGTTCCAAAAAAACAAAATTATGAAAAAATCTCTCAAGAAAAACAATGGCATTCTCATATCTACAGACAAGTAAAACCTGTGTGTATCAAGCTCAAGAGAAAATAGAAAATATGGTTTGATTCTGCTTTCCATGAAGATGAGCTAAGTAAGCAAATGAGCCTTCTTTCAAATTCTAATGTTCTGTGACTATTTATTTTTTTACTGTATAATGATGGTTTATTCTATAACCATCAAACTCTTTGGTGTGCAATATATTCAGTTATGATAGAATAACAGACGCTTGTAATTTAAGGTGATATAGACCCTTCCAGGTATTTCTTCTAAATCAGATTGGTCTTATAAGGACATGAAAAGAAGAACTAGCTGTTCAACTTCACTGGGAAAGTAACCAAAGTTTACAACCAAATGCTTGTAAACTCAAATAGTGCATCCTAACAGGCAACAGATAGCTGGATATTATGAGCATGTTGGGGGGTGAATGTCCAAACTTGAAATGTTTGAACTGTCAAACAAAAACCTACTAGTCTCTAGATGCCTCTGATATGGGTTGGTTGTAAATTTTGATAGTAACTGAATTAAATCAAAGTGTCACATCCTGAATCCTCCAATTGAGAAAGAAACTTGAGACGACCACCTATTATGAGGCCAGTCATGCACTGTGATTCAGGCTATGTGACATAGGCTATCTAGACTGGGAAAATTCATGTTGTAGAGTCCTAGAAAAAAGAGATGGTGCACAGAATAGGGATTCCCAAAAGTAAGAAGTGTTCTCAGAAAGAAGGGGATGCAGAAAGTAGAAGCTGATGATTGTGATTATAGGAAAGAGATCTGGGAAGTGGAGGGTGGTCCTGGAGATCAAATTGTTGCATGAACACAGGTGCTGGGTGATGCCCATGGACTTTGGCTGGTGATATCCAAGACAGGCACCTGCAAGGAATGACACAGCATGTACTTATGCAACTTTCTGCCTGACTTCCCTGGGTCAGCTGCCACCTCCCAGATAGGAAGTGGAAACATAAGAAACCCAGTATTGGGGAGAAACAGTGAGTGAGTGAGTGGCATAAACTAGCAGGAAGTCAGTGTGAATCTCTAAGGTTTTTAAATAAACCCCTGCATCCAAATCCACTATGGGTTTACTGCCTCTCGCTCCTGCACTAGTGCTGAGCATTATTCAGTTATTAATCAGATTTGGGAATTACTCTAATTTGACTTCCAAAAAGGTAATATTTGCCTTTTTATAATTTGGATCTTACTTTGTCCTTGACTTGTTCTCTTCAAAGTTTTGGTCTGTTATCAATGCTTAATTTTAAAGTTAAACTGTGCTAGCAGGATTTATTTATTTATTTATTTATTTATTTATTTATGTAATTCGTGTTAAGAAAATCCTTTGATACCTACTTATTTAAACTCATATGATCATGATAGCTTCCTGATGCAGCTGGTTAGTGAACCTACCAGGGGTGGTGCCCCGCTAGACCTTCTCTTCACAAACAGAGAAGGACTGGTGGAGGATGTGATTGTCGGGAGCTGTCTTGGGCAGAGTGACCACGAAATGGTGGAGTTCATTATTCTTGGCGAGGCCAGGAAGAGGACCAGTAAAACCACTATATTGGACTTCTGGAGGGCTGACTTTGAGCTGCTCAGGACACTAGTTGGTGGAGTCCCTCGGGAGACGGTTCTGAAAGGCAGAGGGGTCCAGGAAGGCTGGGCACTCTTCAAGAAGGAAATCTTAATGGCACAGGAGCAGTCTGTCCTCACGTGCCCAAAGACGAGCTGGCAGGGAAGAAGACCGGCCTGGCTCAACAGAGAGTTGCTGCTTGAGCTTAGGAGGAAAAAGAGGGTTTATAATCTTTGGAAAAAAGGGCGGGCCACTGAGGAGGACTATAAGGCTGTTGCGAGGCTGTGCAGGGAAAGGCCAAAGCTCGTCTGGAGCTCAATCTGGCTACTGCCGTTAAAGATAACAAAAAATCTTTTTACAAATACATAAACACAAAAAGGAGGACTAAGGAGAATCTCCATCCTTTACTGGATGCGGGGGGAAACTTAGTTACAAAAGATGAGGAAAAGGCGGAGGTGCTTAATGCCTTCTTCGCCTCAGTGTTTACAGAATCACAGAATCACAGAATTTCTAGGTTGGAAGAGACCTCAAGATCATCGAGTCCAACCTCTAACCTAACACTAACAGTCCCCACTAAACCATATCACTAAGCTCTACATCTAAACGTCTTTTGAAGACTTCCAGGGATGGTGACTCCACCACCTCCCTGGGCAGCCCGTTCCAGTGCCTCACAACCCTTTCAGTAAAGAAATTCTTCCTAACATCTAACCTAAAACTCCCCTGGCATAACTTTAGCCCATTCCCCCTCGTCCTGTCACCAGGCACATGGGAGAACAGGCCAACCCCCACCTCTCTACAGCCTCCTTTAATGTACTTATACAGAGCAATAAGGTCACCCCTGAGCCTCCTCTTCTCTAGGCTGAACAAGCCCAGCTCCTTCAGCCGCTCCTCGTAGGACTTGCTCTCCAGGCCCCTCACCAGCTTCGTCGCCCTTCTTTGGACCCGCTCAAGCACCTCGATGTCCTTCTTGTAGCGAGGGGCCCAAAACTGAACACAGTACTCGAGGTGCGGCCTCACCAGAGCCGAGTACAGGGGGACGATCACCTCCCTAGCCCTGCTGGTCACAGTGTTTCTGATACAAGCCAGGATGCCGTTGGCCTTCTTGGCCACCTGAGCACACTGCTGGCTCATATTCAGCCGACTGTCCACCATCACTCCCAGGTCCTTCTCTGCCTGGCAGCTCTCCAACCATTCCTCTCCCAGCCTGTAGTTCTGCTTGGGGTTATTGCGCCCCAGGTGCAGTACCCGGCACTTGGCCTTGTTGAACTTCATACAGTTGACCTCAGCCCATCGGTGCAGCCTATCCAGCAATACCGGTTGTTCTCTGGATACCCAGTACCCTGAGCTGGTGGAAGGGGATGGGGAGCAGAATGTGGCCCTCATAATCCACGAAGAAATGGTTGGCGACCTGCCACAGCACTTGGATGTGCGCAAGTCGATGGGACCGGATGGGATCCACCGGAAGATACTGAGAGAACTGGCAGAGGAGCTGGCCAAGCCATTATCCATCATTTATCAGCAGTCCTGGCTATCAGGGGAGGTCCCAGTGGACTGGCGGCTAGCAAATGTGACGCCCATCTACAAGAAGGGCCGGAGGACTGACCCGGGAAACTACAGGCCTGTCAGTTTGACCTCAGTGCCAGGGAAGTTCATGGAGCAGATTATCTTGAGAGTCATCACGTGGCACTTGCAGGGCAAGCAGGCGATCGGGCCCACTCAGCATGGGTTTATGAAAGGCAGATCCTGCTTGACGAACCTGATCTCCTTCTATGACAAAGTGACGCGCTGGGTGGATGAGGGAAAGGCAGTGGATGTAGTCTACCTTGACTTCAGTAAGGCTTTTGACACCGTCTCTCACAGCATTCTCCTCAAGAAACTGGCTGCTCGTGGCTTGGACAGGTGCACGCTTCGTTGGGTTAAAAATTGGCTGGATAGCCAGGCCCAAAGAATTGTGGTTAATGGAGTCAAATCCAGTTGGGGGCCAGTCACTGGTGGCATTCCCCAGGACTCAGTGCTGTGGCCGGTCCTCTTTAATATCTTCATCGATGATCTGGATGAAGGCATCGAGTGCACCCTCAGTAAGTTTGCAGATGACACCAAGTTAGGTGCGTGTGTCGATCTGCTTGAGGGTAGGAAGGCTCTGCAGGAGGATCTGGATAGGCTGCACCGATTGGCCTAGGTCAACTGTATGAAGTTTAACAAGGCCAAGTGCCGGGTCCTGCACCTGGGGCGCAATAACCCCAAGCAGAGCTACAGGCTGGGAGATGAGTGGTTGGAGAGCTGCCAGGCAGAGAAGGACCTGGGAGTGATGGTTGATAGTCGGCTGAATATGAGCCAGCAGTGTGCTCAGGTGGCCAAGAAGGCCAACGGCATCCTGGCTTACATAAGAAACAGTGTGGCCAGCAGGGCTAGGGAGGTGATCGTCCCCCTGTACTCAGCTCTGGTGAGGCCACGCCCCGAGTACTTTGTTCAGTTTTGGGCCCCTCGCTACAAGAAGGACATCAAGCTGCTTGAGCGGGTCCAGAGAAGGGTGACGAAGCTGGTGAGGGGCCTGGAGAACAAGTCCTACGAGGAGCGGCTGAAGGAGCTGGGCTTGTTCAGCCTGGAGAAAAGAAGGCTCAGGGGTGACCTTATTGCTCTTTACAGATACCTTAAAGGAGGCTGTAGCAAGGTGGGGATTGGTCTATTCTCCCACGTGCCTGGTGACAGGATGAGGGGGAATGGGCTTAAGTTGCGCCAGGGGAGTTTTAGGTTGGATGTTAGGAAGAACTTCTTTACTGAAATGGTTGTTAGGCATTGGAATGGGCTGCCCAGGGAAGTGGTGGAGTCACCATCCCTGGAAGTCTTCAAAAGACGTTTAGATGTAGAGCTTAGTGATATGGTTTAGGGGAGGACTTGTTAGTGTTAGGTCAGAGGTTGAACTTGATGATCTTGTGGTCTCTTCCAACCTAGAAATTCTGTGATTCTGTGATATCTACGAATGTGTGCTGTCTTTAATTCTTTCTCCAATGTCTTCTGCCATCTGCCAGAAGTTACAAATATAATTTGGGACATAAAAATAATAAAAAGAAGGAAAAATATTTAAATCAAAATAGCAAATCAACATCAAAATATCACTATCAAAAGAGATGAGAAATGGTTGAAACCAACAAAAAGTATTTCATTTCAGGAAATACAGACAACAAATCTCAGGAAATATAAGCTGAAATAGAAGACAAAATAAATACTGAAAAGTCTACTGATGGATGGCAGCATGACTGAAGAAAAAGCCAAATAGGTATATAAACAGTATAGTGGAATTAAAATGGATAATATATTATGAACAGGGGATATAATTTATTATGTACTTTGGACACAACAATGAGAGAATCAATACTGGGTAAGATTTACAAGAAAAAAAAAAAAAGTTAAAAAAAAAATTTTTTTTTTGCTTGTGTTTGAGAGGATTTTATTTCTCAAATTCTTTAGAGAAATGTTACCAGATCAGTTTGAAACCTTTTAGGAAGTCATCACAATAACTAAATAAAGTTGACAGCCTGCATCTTAAACCTTTCTGGAACTTCAAAATATCTGGTATGTTTGTAAAACAAGAACATATTGGCAACTGCTTTTTTTTTTTTTTTTTTTTTTTTTTAAATCAAACATATCTTTGAAATTTCTGTGCCATACCACATCACAGCTGATTATATCATATTACAGTATGTGTTGATGTAACCATAGTAATCATTAAATTCATTCTTGGAATTTGAAGGAAGCATGGATTCTCCAGACTGTTCAAACATTTGTTCTAAGAGGGCAACATTTTCTTCTTAAAAATACGTTTTAAAGAAAATTCAGGGTTCAGATGCTAAAAAGGTTGTGCTTATTTAATCCAGCCTAACGTATTTTTTCTTGTTTACATTTCTCATTTGCTATTAACCAATCTGAATTAAGTACATTCTAAGGTACCCGCTACACGATTCCTGGCATTGATCAATTCACTATATACTTGTGTACTGCTTTAAAACTTGATCTGGAAGATATAAGTGGCAATTCACTCAGGGAAGCCAAGAGTCAAGACCCCTCAGAAGTATAACATCAAGAGATAAATTAGATTGTTTAATTTTAAACATGAGTAGAGGTTAGTAGTAATCTCAATAAATCATCCAACAATATCTACAGGGGGTAGAATTTTAATTCACCCTTTCAGGGAAGAGCCCTGACCTGTAATTTGCCTTTATTGAGCAGATAATGGAAAGATCAGATGATAAGGCTGCAGGTATACTGAGATGTTAAGACAAGTCTTTTCTTCCACAATGACAATTTATAAATACCAACGTTTATGATGTTTTGAACTGTTAGATTTGTTCATAGCAGGATATGTTATTATTATGCTTATATTGTTGTAAGAAATATAAGGACATATAAGGAATAAGGAAAGTATATAAGTACTTGTTAAGCAGTGCTAAGAACTATATAGGATTCCTTATACCTGGCAAGGTAGTCACCATAGCCTTGGAAATAGAAATAAGGGATTGCTTTCTTGGTTGAATGAGCAGAAGAGTAGCCACAAGAGGTTTTGAGTCCTTTCTTGGTTCTTTTTATGATCACAGTAACTATCTCAATCAGATAGGTAAAACTGCATCCAATGGTAATTATTTTTATAAGCACTTGTATGATCAGTGGCTGAAAAATATATATAAATAAATAAATAAATAAATAAATAAATAAATAAATCTAATCCTGTAGAGAATAATACAAAACTATGTTTACTTATTCTGGTCAGAGGTTACATACAATTTATCACTTTCAAACATAATATGAGGTAGGGAATGTTTCAAATTGAGTTAGTATACTGTTCCTTCAATCTTTTTTGTTTTCCAGCAAGGCTGTGCAAAAATCTCCAAGTAACTTTAATTAAAAACCTCTACAAACTAAATATTTCAGTTTTGTTTACTGAATATGAGTTACTAAAATAATGGACTCATTTTGAATTCTGATAAATATTCCAAAAATTCTGATACTTTTTCTCTGTAGTTTTATTGCTATTGATTTCAAAAACAACTCTAGAAACTGTGAACCTGTTATATGAGTTAGAATGTACCATCTTCCAAAGAAGTTGTCTGAAATGCACAAAGTTGACATCCTTATGCTCAACACATGGCCTTCACTTTATAAATAGTATAAGTGGTTAACATGTGGCTTGCAGGCAGGGCAGAAAAAAAAAAAAATTAAAAAAAAAAAAAACCAACAATGTTATTCTAGAGTTAGTGCATCTTACAAGGCTAAGTAAAGGAGTGGTCTATATCCATCACATAATGACATTATAAATCTGTGTACCTTGCAAGGCAATGACATGAAAAATTAGACTGAACAAGCCAGAGATGCACTATTTGTAAGCCTCAAAGGAAAGGTTAATGCAAGTTAAATATTGACATGTCAGCAATAAGGATTATAGCAATTATAAATTTGCACTAATGCCAGCTGCTGTTTAATTATTATGTGACACTGACAGGTCAGCCTGGTAGATTGACAGCTGAAGGCATTTGCCTTATAGGAATTATTCAAGATCTTTGGAGCAGGCTCTGATCTCAATAACACAAGTTCAATTCTACACACAAATCTCTTAGTGTCAGAGGTGTTAATTCATATTCCCAGTGGCAAGAGCAGAATCTGTTACAGTATCACATGTTGTATTCATTTTCCCTCATATTCAGGTGAGTGAGTAATTAGATACCATGTAAACATACAGTAACACATATCTTCTTTAAGTCATTCTTCTAAGAACTACACTGGACCTTATTCAAATATTGTTAGCACGTGCCTGAGAAAAGGTAAAAAGAAAGAAATGTGAATTTCCACTCTAAATTGGATCATGTTTTCATTAATCTCAGTAATAATCCTTAATCTTAAGGTTTTGGGAAATGCTCAGAAAGTTAAATACATGTATATCAACAATGAGGAAGAATTTCACTGTTTTCTAAGGGGAAAAAAAAAAAAAAAAAAAAAAAAAAAAAAGCAAGTAGCAATTAAAAGGAGCATTTCTGAAGTACAGAGAATGCAGTAGACTGAAATTCTCTGCTGAAATATATTGGGTCTATATTGAATATACTGAATATACTGAAATATACTGATTAGCTTATTCATGTGGGAAAATTAATCCAAAGACAGCCATTTTGCTATCCTTGCATTGTTCACTAAGCAATCTTGACATCAAAACACATTCTGAAACTATGTCAGTAAATGCCTGCAAATGACAAACCCAAAGTCTCTGAATCAATTAAATCCTAATTAAACTTCAACATACAGAATGAACACAGTTTAACTTGTGGAGAGGTCTTATCTTAGTCCCTCCACATACAGGTGTGTTTCTAAAAGACTATAAAGTAGAATTTCAGGACAATCATACCTTTTAACCCTTAAGTTTTATTCAAAATCATTTTATTGATTTCAGTGGGAGAATATTAAAGTCTTGTGGCTTTTGAAATGCTTAGGTTGTACCATTTCTATTTTCAGTATCTAAGTAAAATTAGAGACCTGGTGACACTGAATCAAAGTTTTAACCTTTCATAGGATTCACTACAGCTGTTCTTGTATTTTATCTTCGAATATAATTGAAACGAAAAAAAAAAAATCTATTAAGATGAAACACACAAGACCAGTGGAACATGACTACACTACAAAATGTCTGACCTTAAGCAAGGACTTTTGTCATCATTCTTTTCTCCTTTCATTGAAAATGGGATACTTCACTTATTTAAAATAAATAAATAAATAAATAATAGTACCATTCAATAAATTTCAAATGAAAGATTATTTCATGTTAACATTTTACAGTTATAACAATGAAAATAAATTAGAGGCAACCACTGCAGGACAAGGACCTCTGAAATTTAGATTTGGGTCAAACTTCTGGCAAATGGTATCAGGAATGTTTTGCATAAGTTCAGTACTGCAAGAAATAATGTCTATATGAAATGCATTAAAGAAGCTTGCTGCAAACCAAAGCAGTGTGAGTGAATGCAGTTAAGGGATTCACTTCAAAAATGCTCTCCCAATCCTAACCAGAACAATGAAGTAGACAAGTCAGGTAGTGTCATTCTACTGCATTCTTTATGATAAATGAAGTGCTAAAGCAAGAATTCTTTATGGCAGTACAGTGTTGTGGCATAATACTGCAACTCTAAAGCAGACCAAGGAGGTAACCAAGATATTGTCTTTTACCCAGACCTTTCCTGATGTTCAGAGAGGAAATACTGAAGATGTTCTATTACTTCAGTACTTTAATAGAGATTATTTGAAGATTTTTCCTGTGATCAAAAAGTAAACAGGCTTCTGTTACTATAAAAGTTTTATTTTCAGTAATAAGCCTGATGTCTGCAAGAACACTGATAGAATGAACTCAGAGCCCTTTCCAATTGGATAAAAAACAGATTAATCTGTTTGTAATGGGTATGCCATCTCTTTTTCTCCAACATCCAAACTAACAATGGGATCATTTGATTTAAAACAAATATATTTATAAGTGTACTTCCAATTAAATAGGGCCGGCTGTATTTTAATTAGAATGTTTTCTCAATTTGAATGCACAGATCCAATTTGTGCAGAAAACTAACCCCATTTTTCCAGTTTGAGGGAGGAGCTGTAAGCAAGTTAAGGCACATATTTCAAGGACAAAAACCTTCAAAAGATTGACCAATCTCAATTATGCTGTTAATTTCTGAGCGTGTTCATACGAAAAAAAGTCATAACAAGATCCAAAGGGTTTGGCAACAGAGAGAGTGCTTCTGCACCTGGCATTGTACATGCTCTGCATCACAAGCAGGCAGAAAAGTAGAACTCTGCATTTTTCTGGAGTATATTCCCTTGTATAGCAGTAGCAATAAGTTCCATGACAAAACTTCCTATGTAAAATAAATAAATAAAATCAAGCTTTCTCTTCTTCCTATTTTGGACAATTAATACATTCAGAACTGTTACAACTTTATTTATTTGTTTGTTTGTTTGTTTTTATCATTGTTGTCATTTTGTTTTGTTTTTAACTAATATATTATTAACTGCAAGTGGCCATAAGCATAACTTCAGTAGTTCTTCCAGTCTTCATCTTGTTCATCAGGTCTAAATCCTTTTTTTCATTTGCACTGTGTTGTTTAAAGATTAAGCAGAACTCTGTTATTTTGTCATTATAAGATTAACACCACTTTCCAATCCAAACCCACCTAAATGAACTGACATTCAGACAAAAAGTAGTTGGTTTTATGCTTTATGGTTTTAATGCTAAGTATACTTTTTTATACTTCTTTCTTTTCTTCTTTTTTTTTTTTTTTTTTAGAAGAGCATGTAATTTTAGCTTTTAAAAACTACTAAAAATAATGAAACATATTTATACATTTCTAAAAATCAAAATGGGATCCAAAATGACAAGACACCTTTCTTGAGTGTTCTTTCTTGTAAAAGGAATGCTACACAGAAAGCTGGGAACTGCCAATCAAAATCATGCCTATCATGTCTCTAGTCTTGCATACTGTCTGAAATAGCGTACAATACCAGTTCACAGATGTGAATGTCACATTATCTACCCTGCTGCCATTTTCCTAAACAGACTGAATCTTCTCTTTTCTCTTCTGACAAACTCTGTGGATTTTTTGAGAATGTTTCTCTGAGATGAGATTCCCAGGGCTCTTTCCTGTGCTGATACAGTGCACCTGCAAAGCATATAGATGATTCATATAGTCCTCTCTCATGTGGATCAATTAGTCTTTTTTTGGTCCTGTTCCACTTTATACTAGCAAGTTAATATTCACATAAATGTTTATTATATTCTTGTGTCTTTCTCTGGATTAATGAAATACATTCAGATCTTCAAGAATTGCATCCCTAATATTCACTTTTCATATTTACAGAAGTATTAATACTGGAACTTACAGAAGTATTAATACATGGAACTTTGAAACATACACTTCCAATATGATGTGAAAAAAGTTGACCTTTTACCATCTAGTTTGTTTCCTCTTTTTCCTCTTGCCTTTTAGCTGTAGGCATCTGAGTAAAGGCTTGTTCCTACTCACAATTATTACCTTACTAAAATGCTTAAAGGACTTCAACTGATATGTCACTTAACAAACTTGCTAAATCTGTTTTCTTGCAAGAGTCTTCCTACCGTGTGAATTTGTTAAAGACAAACTTTTCAAACTTTTTTGATTGACATGGCTTCCATTAAAGGGGAGGAGGGGAGAGGGAAGGAGGGAGGAGGGGAGTATCTTAGAACCTGGAGAGTTTTTCAGCTTTACTGTATGAAAAAAAATGAATTTATCACTCATAATCCTTTGCAGTGTAGAATGAGGTTAGAAAACCATTGAACTTCTCAGCAATATCCTTAACTTCCTCCAATATTCCCTCAGTCATACTTTAATATATAAAAAAATGTTCTGAACAATTTGGTCTGGCATTTACTGTGTAGTTAGAGTAATTGTTATGCACATGGCAGTGAAATTATTAATAGAAGTGTTTTATTATCATTTACAACTTTGAACACAGCAGAGATTGGTATTGCCAAAGATAAGAGCTTAGCCTGACAGGTAGCCAGTATCAATGAAAGGCAGTGGCAAACAATAAGTTTAAATAGTTTTTTTCAACCTTTTTGTGTCCCTTTATGCATTAAAACACATCATACATATCATGTGTTTGAAAATTAAAGAATTAATAATATTGTAGGAATATGTCGAAAACTGGGCAGGGAACAGAGTGAACAATTTTTCTCTTTGTTCTTTGCATGATGTGGAGATTTTCCTGCTGAGGGTGGGGAGAGGATTGATTCTGTATGTTCCCCCTTCTGTTTTGTCACCACCTTGATAAGTCCCTGTGGAAAAGGATTACCAGATAGTAATCCTAACCACAAAGATATTTGTGGAAAATACTCTTTCATCGTTCTCCTGTTAGGATTCCACCTAATGTGTGGCAATAGCCATGTGGTGTAGTGGGTTTACGTGGCAAGGTTTTGGTAGCAGGGGGCCACAGGGGTGGTTTCTGTGAGAAGGATCGAGAAGCTGCCCCATGTTTGGGAAGGGCCCCACTGCTGACCAGAGCCGAGACAATAAGCAAAGTTGTGTTGCGCCTCTGTGAGAGCATATTTAAGACAGGGAAAAAAATGCTGCGCCACACAGCAGCTGGGAGAGTGAGAGGAGTGAGGAACAGCCTTGCAGGCGCCAAGGTCAGTGCAGAAGGAGGGGGAGAGGTGCTCCAGGAACCAGAGCAGAAGTCCCCTGCAGCCTGTGGTGAGGACCATGGTGAAGCAGGATGTCCCACTGCAGCCCATGGAGTACCACGGTGGAGCAGGGTTCCATGCTGCAGCCCGTGGAGGAGACCATGGTGGAGCAGGTGGCCCTGCACCAACGGAGGCTGCTGCCTGTGGAAGACCCCTGCCGGAGCAGATTCCAGGCCGGACCTGTAGCCCATGGAGAGGAGACCACACAGGAGCAGGTGACCTGGCAGGAGCTGCTGCCCATGGGGGACCCAGGTTGGAGCAGTTTTCTCCTGAGGGATGGACCCCGTGGTATGGACCCATATCTGGAGCAGTTCTGGAAGAGCTGCTGCCTGTGGGAAGCCCACGCCGGATCAGTTCATCAAGGACTGTATCCTGTGGGAGGGACCCCACTGCACAGGGGACGAGAGTGACCAAGAAGGAGTGGCAGAGAAGAAGCGCTGTAGACTGACCATAACCCCCATTCCCCTGCACCACTCGGGGGAAGGAGGTGGAAGAGGGTGGATGGCAGGGGGAAGGTGCTTTTGGTTTCTTTCCTTTGTTTCTCGCTTCTCTAGCTTGTTAGTAATAAGCAATAAATCTTACTATCTCCCTATGCAGAGTCTGTTTTGCCCGTTACAATAATTACTGCGTGATCTTCTTGTCCTTATCTCAACCTTTGAGCCCTTTTCATCGTATTTTCTCCCTGTTCCTCTTTGAGGAGGGGGAGTGAGAGAGTGGCTGTGGGGGAGCTCAGCTGCCCACTCCAGCGGAACCATGACAGTCCTTTTTGATGCACAACGTGGGGCTCTAGGAATTTGAGAGAAGGATGATAGTTGATAGAAGTAACGGGCAGAATATGGACAGGATGATTGTTATGAATGTACAAGTTGTGAAGAATTTAAAAAAGCAGTAATTGTGAGATGTTAGTGTGGTGAAGGGACGAGGGGTGGTGTGTGTGTAAGATGTCCACCTTGTTGGTGCTGTGATGATGTTATGTTTATTTTGGTGTTGTGAATTCTTTTTCTTTTTGATGTAAGTCAAGTTTGTGAAGGTTGTGATAATTGTAAAGTAAGAGTGTATTGTGATTAATCTTAAATATGCTTTTAACAGAGGTGAGGGGTGGAATGTAGTGGGTTTACATGGTAAGGTTTTGGTAGCAGAGGGCCATAGGGGTGGTTTCTGTGGGGAGGTAGTATTATGACTAACCAGTCATAACAAGCATATTTTGTTTGTTCCCCTGTTCATTCCTATCCGCTGGCTGTCACTGGTCCCACAGAGTGTTTGTGAGGGAAACTTATTTTGGGGACACTCACTTGCATCTATTCTCAACAAAATGGGATTCAGTTTACTTGCCTTGAGTTCCAGGACTGCAAAGATCACTCCCATAATCTCAATTAATTAAAAAATAAAATTAAATTTGTTGAACAATTTATATTGCCCATAAACTGATGACGGTTGGCATGATTGGTTCTCCTTTATAAAAATGAAAGTTTATCCACTTTTTTATCATTAAAGACAAATATTTACAAACATTTAAACATTTACAAACAGTTAAAAAAAAAAAAAAAAGGTTTATAAATATTGTATTCATCATACGTTTCTTTTCTGAATATTGGCACAATATAAGTTGTCTCCCAGTCTTACAGATTTTCTCTGCTGCCTTTCAGGTAGCAGAGAAATTTTTATTGCAAATCAGCACTATCAAGAGAGAGATGTCATCAGCCAGCTCTTTCAGAACTCTCCCAGCTTGATGATTTCAGATGTTTATCCCTACCATATGTTGCTTAACATCTTAGTTATTAATAGACAATATCTATCCATCTAGACAATTGATGTCTTAATTCTTTCCAAATGTAGAAGTGTTCCTAAGCACTTTTAGTTTCTTAAAATATCTTAATTTACTCCATTTAGTGAAATACCTCTCTTGCTTAGACTTCTGTTGTTGAACATGATATACCCTTATTTTATAAAATTTAACACAGAATATTTAATTTCACTCTCCATAATCTACAGTTGAAAACATCTATTTTATTGGTTGGAAGATTATTATGGTTTAAATGTTTTTTTGTTTGTTTGTTTGTTTAAATATATATTGTATATACTTTTGACTTCTTTATTTTCATCACAATACCACTATTTGTCTATATTAAACAGGCAGCCCAATTGTTCTCTTTCTTGTTTCCAGAATTATATTTTGTCATCTAATAAATTCTGTCTGAAGCATTCTGAATTTTATTCACTTTTTTTTTTTTTCTTTGATGCTGTTGTTTTTTTTTTTTTGTCCGCTTATTAGGCTGCCATAACTCTTCTTGATATTTTGGTTTCTGGTCTAGTTAGATGCTAGTAGAGCACTATATACTATTGGGTTAACTTCTTTAAAAAGGAATAACATACTATTTAAAAATATTTATAAGGGAAATGATTGATATGATATATAAAGTCACAGAGGTGTGAAGGAAAGCAGTATCACCTGTCAGTTTTGACAATTATAGTTCCCTAGTCTAAGTCAAACCTCCTATACAATTTTTGAATAACCCTTTTTCTGCTATAGATATCCTAAATTTTTCCTGCCCAAGGCTAACAACTCAAAAAAAGATTGGAACTGGTCCATCTCCAGCATTCTGGAGCTGCTACTCCACAGTAAACTGTAAACTTCCAAGTGTTACAACATAGGGTGAGAAGAGGCACATTCTATGCAGCACGATTACATCAAAATAAATATGGAGCGGCTGTAGTAGTTGTATGCTCTCCAAGCTGTTCAAAACTTAAAATGTTCTATGGAATAGGGCTTGTATTTTTCTTTGGTATTCTTGATCTATTTTTCTGATCCTTAAAAGCACATAGAAATTGTGTAATTCATAAAGGCATGTGTTTGCATATTTTTAACGATGTGCTAAAGTACTTCTGCAAGATGTCAAATATGTAAATTACAATCTCATTCTTGTAACTATTTATGAAGATATTTATTTTCTCACTAAATGAATAAACATACTAAAGATAATGAGACCTATTACTATCTCTATTCAGCATTTTCATGATGAGAATATTTCAGAAAGAAAATATTACTGCTAATAGAATTTTCTTTCATATTAGGTTTTTGTACACAAGCATTGATTAATAATGCTTTCCAATCTCTTAGACTGGCTAGGACACCCCCTTCAGATAGATGCAGCCTTATAATTACATAAATTCATGTTTTCTTGGCTAGAACACACACAATAAAACGTGTATTGGAGTCAATCTGGAAATAAGCAGCAAAGTGTACCTGAAAAGTCAAGTGACTGGATGAATTCAACATGAACATTAAACATTCATTCATTCATTCATTCAACATTAAACATGAAAACTGAGTACCTGAGCTACAACAAGCACATCAGCTCTTCCTGTAGACCTTCAGACTGTTGCCTTAGATTTCTGTTCTTAAGGCAATTGGAGGTGATAGGATTGCCCAGAATGAGAGAAATAACTCTGTTTATTAGGCAAAGTGGAGTAGTTTATTCCATCAGGATGGAAATAATCTTCTCAAGACTGATCCAGAAGAGCAAGAATTCCCACTGACTCTAAAACCCATTTCAAAATCATGTAATAGGAGTTATGACCAAAAATATTTACAAAATGTATCAGGCATTACATTCATCATCATCATAATCTAATTTTCTGTTTTAGGGTGACTGAAAATATTTTCTTATGGTGATATAAACAAATTTGGTGATGGAAAGATCTCAATAGCAAAACAATCACATGTTGCATGTGACTTGGTAGTCTATATCACATTTTCAATGTATTTCTAGTTATTTATTGACATTCTTACAATAATCATACCATTCTAAGTTTTTAACTGTGGAAAGTCAAGTTTTAAATTAATTTGGGTCATGTAAAAGCAAGAAAAAGAGTGCAGAACAGCCCCAAGATTAATTCAAATAATTATACGTTCTTCACTTCTGATTTTCAGTATTAGCTAAACACAGGAGGGGTATTCATTTCTGCAAGTATCACCAGGACGGTAAAATATTTACCTTGTTTTTTTTCATGCCATAAATCCATGAATGTTTTATGAAGAATCACCAAATTCTGAGGTGACTCTCACTTTTTCATCAGATAATATGTACAAAATAGGAAGCTGAAAAAACTTACTATGGTGTAAAAATAAACACTTAAAAATCTGTAAATTAATGAAATTATTACAGTAACAGTAATTCACCCTACTTTGAATGGGATCTTCCTGACGCTAGCATTTAAATTGTACCACATATCTCTCCCCAACACAGTCATATATGGAAAGGTTCAGGAATACCAGCATACCAGTTGGCTGCATACCAGAGAACCACCTTCTCTCAGTTACAGATATCTATAACTCAGCTAATGTATCAATACCTTAACGGGGCTAGTGTTACCCTGGGCCTGAGGGGATGCTAAGAGGGAGATGACACTTTTCAACTCCACCCACCACCAGCCACTAATGATCTGGAGATGAGGGTGTGTTTCCTTCATGAAGCCTTTCTTGGTCTACAGAATACCGGTTTTAAAATAAAAATAATACTCAACTCCCTCAGAGTACTTTCCATATTTAAAAGCTTGGCAACAAAAATGAGTGTGAATAACATATAAACACACATAAATGTGTAGTGAAATACCAATTCATCTGGCAAATGCAATTTTCACTGTAATTTACCTTTCCTTATGAAAAGTTGTATATTTTAAATATGAGTCCAGAAGATAACTCTTCTTTGTCATTTCAGTTCTATTACAGTATAGAGAATGTAATCCTCACCATCTCATACAAATTTGGAAGTGTTAGTGAGGCTCTTTAAAGAGAATAACTAATACAATGTTACTTTTTAACAAAGCAAGAAACTAAGGGATTATATATATTCATGAATATTTTTTAAGATAACATTTAATTTTCTTTGTAAAAGGTCTTTTGACTACGTAGAGTGTTCATGGAAACTTCTGTATCCTACAATGAAAACATTTTTCTCTTTATGGGAATGCAGTGATTCTTCTATTTCCCCAATGGGATTTGAACTAGTTTAACAAAATGTAGTTTACCCATAACAGCTGCAGCCTGCACCTGTGCAGTATTTCAGAAAATCATTATGAATTGTATATTATTTTTTCATTGCTGTGTTGTGGGGGAAACAAATGGGCAGAAAGTGGTTACTGAGACCTAATGAATAAGAAACTAATGCAATATTGGTTTGAAGAGGTATTTGTTTTTTTGAGATATATAACTAAATATATGAAAGAATCAAGTTTAAGGAAGAAAATGCTGTATATTCACACTCTCTTCTGAATTGAAGCAGCAGCTAAGCTGCATATAGAATGTTTGATGCTTCTAATTTATTTCAAAGCAAATTTACAAGCCTTTTCCATTTTTTTATTATTTTCTATCTCTGTGTGTGTGTGTGTGTGTGTGTGTTAGAAGTAGTAACAATCACTTCAATCCTGATTTTAAGGGTAAGGATATAAAGAAGCCTAATGTGTGATTATTCAGTCAGTGGGTGATTTATACGTGATTTATAAACTACCATGACACTGAAGTTATGAACATCAGCCCTCTCAGTGAATGGGACAAGGGAGGATACAAAAGAGATTCAAAGCTTAATCTCAGCAGATGTTGATATCCCCAGCCTGCATTCAATTGATAGTGAGCTACAAGTATTCACTATACTAAAGGAAGCGTATTGCACTTTTTAATATCTGTCAGGGTTGCATTCAACCTTGGTTTGAGAGGTGGGGCTGCTTCAGCATAAAAAACACAAGCTTAGAAAGCACAGGGAAAGAAGCAAATAAAGACACCTATCCCTTCTCTAATCAAATATATATTTTTTCTTCTCTTAAATCTGTTTTGTTAGTGGCATTGTCAGGTGGTACAAGCTATGTCTTGGAAATCCAACACTTGACCTAAATTTCCAATCTTCCTTTTGGTGACAAATGCAATAGACAATGACCATAAATTTTTAATGGGGTTCTTGTAACTGTATTTGCAACATTTTAGCTTTTGATAAAGTCAAAAAATAAATTAAATAAACTTACTTCAATACATTTTTAAAGATCTTTATGGCAAGTTGCCCAGAAAATAAATATAATTGCATCCTTTTCATTTTTTTAAAATAAAATAAAATAGAATGTCTTCCCATTACATGCAGATACACAAATACCCTTATTTTAGTTATTCGAATAGCTACAAAGAAATCACTTAAAATAAAACATAAAGAGAATGATTGCTATTAAAGACTGTCACTAGGCTTGACAAGTTAATGAGGGTTAGATTATGAGAGTATTATTGTTTTAGCAGAGTATTATATTCCACTTAGATTCTCCTCCTGACTTCATAGACAAAACTTGCTCAGAAATCTGTGCCAACTATTACATTAGGTTAATGGGACACTGACACGCAAAACGAGGCAATGTAGTCTTGACCTACCACATGGGAAAGGCATATTATAGCTACAAATTCAGAGGGGACACTAGACAATTGGTTTTTGTTTGTTTGTTTTGGTTTTGTTTTATGCTTTTTTTTTCTTTTGAAATTAGAGAATGAAGTAAAATGATTACAATTATCAGTAATACAATGAATGCAAAATAATTATTTGTTGTAATTCAGCAATGTACATGTTTTGTGCTGAAATGATGCAGTCTTTTTTCCTTTAAACTTTTTTTTTTTCTTTAAAAAAAGGTAGAATCATTGCTAGAAGACCCAACAACTGAGAAAGGCTCTTAAAGACACTGTGCCCTCACCAGTACCTTCTGGAATATCTAAGAGGTACCCCTGTTTTCCTTTCTCTTACCTTACAAGACAAGTATGCTTTTGAGCCTAGGCATAGCACATCTAAAAGCTGCGAATTTGATTAAGTTCAGGACAAAACAGCCACCTTTAGTTGTCACAGCTGTGACATCTCTGCCATTTTGCTTGTTATAGTTATTTTGTGGTAAATGCATTCGCCTTGAATGCAGAAATGTGCATTGAAATGTCTGATTCCAAGAACCATGAGCCTGAATTTTCTAGTCCAAGACCCACAAAACAGACTAAGCATGTACCTCAGAAATAGGAGGTAGGAGGTAATTAGGACATCCTGGCTAGTGGTACCCAATAGGAGAGGACAGCATCCCCAGACATGATCCTGTGGCAGAGATGCACTGGGCATGCAGATGAGTTAAATGGACAATTCACTAAAATAATTTGTATAGCTCTTCTCAGCTCTCTTTCTCCATCTGTGGTGAATTCAGATCTCTCTTTGGTTATGTGATGTATGTCACATCTCTAACTGAGATTTTTGATCCTTTCTTGAGCTTGCATTCAGCTGAAGAACTTCATTCTGATTCTCATTTGAATACTTAGGAGGAGAGAGGATTACAAAGAAATCAGTCCTCCAGAAATAAGGGCTGAAGGTTCTGTCTTTACATATCCTATGGAGGCTTTTCTAAGATTCATTCATCCAGGATTCTCTAGCACCGTCACGATGTCTTTTGCACAGAAGAGGGAGTCTGCTCTATTTTTTTTAGATGCATTTTATCATGTTTTGCTTTTGATTGTCAGCTATGTCTGTTTGTGGCTATTGTTAGTGACATATTCTGCTTTTCTTAGTGACTTTTTATAGCCTCCTTCCTGCTATGCCTTCCCTATATGTAACTGCTCTGCTGAACAATCAGTTAATAATTTAATTTATACCCGTCTGTTTCTGTTTGCTCTTTCCCTGGCTTAACCGAATCATTAACCCTTCTCTCCTCCCTCTGGCATATAGCTAGCTTTACCTCTCTCCGCAATGCTGCACCTGGTCGAATGGCTGTTCCCTTCCCCCCTCATGCCTGGTTACTTTCTCTCCTTTTTCCTCAGATACAAGTAGGCCTTTGTTGTCTTGTCATAGCTGAGATCAAGGGACTTGAGCCAATTTCTGCAGTTCTTAATCAATGACTTACAGAACAGTCACTTGATTAAGGAGTGTGAACTTAGGATCTATAGTATTTGACAGTACACAAGCAGCTTGTGTAAAAAAAAAAAAAGGTTTCCTTATTCTTCCAGTCAATGTGACTTTTTTTTTTGTCTTTTGTTTTTTGTTTTTGTTTTTTTTTTTCTCATTTTTAAATATATGTATTTTACCAATGCATTTTTCTACCCTTCTCCAGGTCCTGATGATTTTAAAACGTAATAGCGGGAAATAAATGACTATAATTTTCCTAAATATTTTAAAACTTAAAAGTTATGTGTGTGTTTATCATTTTCCTTTACAAAAATTTTGTACTGTACAATATATATTCTGTTTACAGGAAGAGAATTTTTCATCTCAGGAAAAAAATATTTTTATGAATCTATATATGAATATAGATTAGATAGAGAAAGAAAGAGAATTAGAATTGGAGAAAAAACTTTGGTAAGTGAATATTGTCTAATTTTTTAGGTAGAGGCAATTATTAATGGGAAAAAATAATTAAACTATTCTCAGCAAAGATTTATGAATGGAATTGTATGTGTGGTAAAACTAATTTCACCTGCTTTTGTAGGAGAGCTTGGATTTTCAAGCTGTGGCTGGGCAAAGAACCATTTTAAAAGACTTTTAAATCATGTCATCAGAATGCAAATCAAGCAAAAATGTGAAACACTGGCATACTAGGTAAAGCAAATGTTTAAACTTTGTGCAATATTCCATTTTATTGCAATACTGTAACATCTTTCATTAACCCAATGTATTTCAGAATGATAACTCAAGTGCATGTGAACTTTCCCTATGAACTGCGGGTTGATCAGCTTTGCCTTGGCAATAGCATTTGTTTAATCAGCCTGCACTGACATTTTGTGAAAGACTCATGCCACAGTGTCCTGAGAGTGTGGCCTCTCTGGATTTTATCCTTGTTTGATCATTGCTCAGATGTGACCCCCACCCCATTACTCCTTAAGCTATGCTCTGTGTTTTTTTTACTGATGGTATTTAAGCTGACATAGCAGCCAAAATGACAAGCAAACAAAGCCACAGAAGCCCCTCTGCTTACAGCCAGCCTCATCCTTGACAGTTTGACCTTGTCCTGCTAATTTTAACTGTCATGCCAATTGGATTTGAGAGCCGAAGCACAGATTAAATCAGTAATACGGAAATATTGTTCACTTTTCATGTCTGTGCTTCTGTTTACAAGGAAAAGAAGTAGAAAGAAATCATGCTACCCAGTCAAGTTTGAGGATATGGAGGTTATTTTGCCAATAGATGTATTCACACGGAAAGAATACTATTAAGTTTCAGTCTGTGAAATCAGCTTATCAGACTGCAAAGAATGGATCAAGGTCTTCTGTAGCAGAAAATGATAACTGTAATGCTATCAGCGATAACAGCTTCTACAAACATCTGTGATGGTTGAAACAGTAAAATTTAATTTGCCTTTGATAAACAATGTAGCAGCTGATTCTTCACTACATTTTCCCATAAGGTTTCTTATATGGATTTTGAAAGTTAATTTGAGTTATCATCTGTTTCTAGTCATTCATACAGTTTTCCAGCGGTGTTTCCCAATCACATCATTTTCTCTACAAACATTTTTATATCTATTTAAATGTGTTATATACATTTATACACTTGAAATTCAATAACTTTGTAATTTTTCTTTATTTTAATATTTGCTGAAAACTGCAAACCCAGTCTGTTTTTTAATAAATTTGTCACTTTTGCAGGAGTGATATGAATAAAATTCTGAGTTTTAGGTAGGCAGACAAAGAAAGGAATACAAGTACAATTTCTTCCTTGTTAAGCTTACTGTACTCAGGGAATTCAATAACTCTATGCCATCTAACATGAAAGTGTAATTTGAGATCCTGTTACTAGAAAAAACAGGAAAATCACTATGACCATAAGTGAAATTAGACAGGAAGAAAGGAGTAGAAAAATTAATGTGAAAAAGAAAGTAATCACATTTCTCTAAATTCTGCTCCGTCTCAGCTGCCAATTTCTTCTAATTAATCTGCTGAGTGAAGTTGAATTTATTCATGATGTGAATTCGGGGGGGGGGGGGGGGGGACGGACAAGCAACACACACACACACAACAACAAAAAAAACCTGTCTCATGTCATGGGAACCTGTCTCATGTCTATGGAGATTCCCATAGGAAAGTTCCTGTTTTTGCTATATATATACATGTATATCCCATATACCTGGATAAAACAACTTAGAACAACTGCTGACCAAATATTCCAATGTCCAAATATATTCCAATATTCCAATGACCAAATCTTCCTCTGTTCTGTTTTGAGTTTGTGTTTACACATGGTCTTTTGCTCCTCGTTAAAATATATGAAAGAAATAAAAACAAAAGTCTTGAACAGTTCTTTCCCCATCAGTCTACAGAACTGTCATCTCAGTGACTGAAAAATTCATGTGTTTTTGAAGATGTAAGAACTGTACTGACTAGCGATTGCAGGCACAACAGATATAAAAGACATTCAGCATTTGTCTGCATGATGGTAATAATATTCAATTCAGATTTGAGATTTCAGTAAAGGGGTTATCATTGTGTTATTTATTTGTACAGTTTCCTGATCCCTGCTGGAGTCCCTTGAATGAGACCACTATAGAAATTAGAAATAATGATTCAACCAAAGGTATTGTTCTCATTCAGAAATGCTTTTTAAAGGTACAATCAGTGTTTGGATTTAAGTATTTGTGGCTAAGGTCTATAGAGAAAGATATTGAATAAGTAATGGATTTGAAAGTGCAAAAGATATAAAGAGAGAGAAATAGGACAAATGATCCCTTAAAAAATGGGGTTATAAAAAGGTTATGACTTATATGAGCAAAATTCTAATAAGGCTGTGGTACTGGCTGATTCTTTTCTTATAGTGTTGTAAATTAAGTGTCTATTACTCTTCCATAACTCCATTGAATTATGTAACTACTGAAAAGAACAGTAACTACTGAAAAGAACTTACAGAAACGTAATACTTGTGTAAAGGAGACAAGAATCAGACTTCACACTTTTCAGTCTGTACACAAAGATAATCTAAGGGATTCAAGAAAGTATGTTCGGTCATACTTTGATCCTGATATACAGAGGAAGAAACTCTTACCCACTTGAACTAAAGGATGTTGCAATTCTGCTGGTAGTACTAATAGTTCAGGCCTTTCCTTTCAGCATTTTCATAAGAGACAAAAACACAAATAAAAAGACAATCCAGGGACTTTCATTACTTTCAGTTATGATTTCTTTTTATGCAGAATAGCAACTTCCACAAAATGAAAGATTTTACCAACAGTACCACATGTAACCATGTAATCTGTATATTTATATAACTTTTAGTAATAAAACCATGGAAATTGAGTAGTTATGAAATTTCTCAGTACCTCAAATATGATTACTCCATGTAATTTCTCTCATAAGGAATCTGATTTAACTTACAGAAAGATAAAACAGGATTTTGACTTATTTCTCTCTCTCTCTCTCTCTCTCTTTTCTTTTTTTTTTTTTTTTTAAGGCTGTCCAGTCCTTGAGAACCTCATGAATTTCCTTTTAAATATGGAATGACGGATATAGCTTAGAGGTACTGCAAAACTACTGCCTTAAGTTGCAGTTCTATGAAGTGTCAAAATATACATAACTACCATAGCCTTCTAGTACATGCACAATTAATCTACCTGTAAATTTAAAAATGTCAGAGATATCTAATACAGCAATATCTTCCCAAAAAATGGAAGGGGGAAGGGTAGCCTGAGTATATATATTTTTAAGTACTAAGGAACAAGGTGTGCATATATAAATCTTTACCAGCTTTGACTAAAATTCATTCTGTTTATGCAGCACTCACAGCACAAGTGGCAAAATTACCTCCTGAAAAAGTCAATTTTTAATGTTGCACATAGATGCATTTGCACACATGAAAAAACACATATAAAATGCTACGTAACTATCAGACATTTGCAGTGTAAAAAAAAAAAAAAAAACAGTGGCTTGCAGTCAGGAAGAAAAGTAACTAGGAAACACTGAAAGACAAGTTCATATAGCTCATATCAAGTACAGAAATGGTCGCATGCTTCCTAAAACCTCTAGCTGTTCTAATAATAAATAATGTTCTAAATTCTCAGCTGGTACAAATAATCATACTTTATCTGACAATGGTGGAACCATTTGGACTTAAACAGAGGGCAAATTCTGTCTTATACAAAATACAAGGCTTTGCAGATATTTACCATGTAAACACAGTTTTCTGTGATAGGACTTCACAGTCATTTCTGTATCAAGATTTTCCTGTGAAAATACAAAATTATATTACACAGATACCATAAGGGCAGAAGTGATTCCACCCTAGAACTGATTCTCATTTATATACATAATTTGAGCTAATTTACCACTACTGGAAAATTACTTAAACATTAAACTTAAACTTAAAAATTGTTAGGATAATAAGAAGTGAACTGAAGGGAAGCATTGTTTGTTTACAAAAGGCACCTATCTCTGCAAGAATAAAGAACAGAAAACATTTAAAATAAATTTTGTGGGAAATTATTCTACTTATCCCACAGAATTGAGGCTACAATGATTGAAAGATGAGCATGTTACCTATCCATTCTCAGTTCTACTGTCATTATCATAATATCCAAAAAGCAATCCACACATGACAAGTAGCAGAGCACTTCAGTTTAAATTCCAAAATTTTTTTTTGATTCTACAGTAACTCATATCCTACCTCTTATTTCAATATCATTACAGTCATTTAATTCCCTATGAGAGATTTTAAGTGGGAGGAGTCATTATAACAGTACAGAGGCAATTTGGAAGTATATATTAAGTACTTAATACAATCTAACACTCTGTCATATCTTTGTCAATTAATAGTGTTAAATCACTAAATATTAAGACATACATGTAAAAGCATTGGGATAATTCTCATGTACAACAGCCAGCTTTCAAGTCTACACACACAGAAGGAAGGTAATTTTAAAGGCAAACTTAAAGCAGCTGCAGGTTTTTAAAAATATCCTTTTTGCTCCATAAGAATACAGAAATACCATTATTCAGCTGTTTCATCCTGAAATAAGGTTTGCATTTACACAGAAATGGTTTTTTTTTTGTTTGTTTGTTTGTTTGTTTGTTTGTTTTTAACATCTTTGTTGGTACATTGCCTATGTGAGAGAAAATTACATTTCACAGAAGTTCCATCAAATGGCACAGAACAGTGTTGTTTGATAGGCATATATCTGGGGGAAGATGAGAAAGAGTAACTGGAAGAAAGAATCAGATGGTAGAACCTATGAATTAGACTGTAAATTTAAGTTTTCCCATTTCATTGCTGTGTAAACTTAGACTTGTACATGGTCAGTCCAACTGACTAAGTAGAATTATTGAAGTGATTCAAAAGAATACTGTCTGCAAGCTTTGCAACACTAGTGCCTTAGACCAATAGAGATCCTACCTACTGCTTATATGTTTTCAGGTAAAATGTCTTTTGCATTCCATGGGCTGTATAATATGTCTGTCATCACTCACAGGCTGGTCTTTAATGTAAGACCCAGAAGACTGGTGGAGCTTCCTTCTTTCCCTTTAGACAGGCAGTGATCATTCATGGGTTCTACTGATTTCAACTCAGCTACCAGGATAATCTGGGTTCATAATCTAAATCAATAAAGGGTAGTTTTCAAAATAAACCAATTACTTTCATTGATACCCTGTACTACAGATGTTTTTATCTTAACAACCCAGTACTTCTAAACCTTTTAAAATTATTCTGATGTAGTTTAAAGGACTAATCTCTTTTTTCTTATAAAGATTTAAATTTTAAATCCTGCAAGTTATTAATCATATAAATGCAACGTACAGTCATCATAAAGAACAATCTTAAAATCAAGTTATCTAGGTTGAAACTAAAAAAATTTCTCAGAGCAGCAAGATTGACTCTGCCAGTCAACCTGGGAGAAGCCTGCAGATCATGGTGGGTAGATTTCAGGTCATGTTACAAAGTCACCATTGCTAGAATTAAAATGAGAGTTTATACATAAGTGGAAGAGGCAAAAGCATCTGAAGCCAAAGATTTTCCTTTAGTTTTAAATAAATTTCTGGTAGGGGGACTATGAATTTTTTTGTGTGTTGGACCATTGCTTTATATGAAACAACAGCTATGCTGACTTCCACAATGTGTGACCAGTTTATATCAGTAGAAAACCTGGTCTTTTATGTATTTCCTTACGGTTAAAGTGGTGTATTTTTCATATTGATAATTGCATCTTGAAGTGAGCTTTTCTGCAGCCTTAGTAAGTAGCCTTTCAGTGTTTTATTTGACACTAAATAACTATTTAACAGATTTAAATGAGGTATCTGTTAACAATATGAAATATCCTTCTAATTATTTTCCATGGAGCAGCTACAAGAATAAGTTCTTTACTACTTCAGAATTTATAACAGATTTTAACTGCTACCCTAATGAGCAGGACTTTAAAAGATGTAGTTAATTTAACCTGTTGGGAACACCATAGTTGTAGAATATTCATAAGCAGAATAACAGAAAAAAAAAATATATATATATATATATAGTGCTGTCTAGACCTATCAGTGCTGCAGCTTGCCATCATCAGATGCTGATACATGGTGAATTGAAATGAAAACTACTAGCAGTCATATTGCAAACATAAACTTACCACAAAATTCTTCTGCCATGATCTTTAAAGGAGTTATATGGTTTTCCTCAGTAGGTACCATAATTTTTTCTCTTTTTATATTATGGGTTAAAAATTGTAAATTTTCCCTATCTCTAACTTGCCAGAACTTGTAAATTAGAAAAAAATAAAGAAGAAAAACAAACAAACAAATACGGAAAAAATAAAAAAGAGGTAAAATAAACACCAACAAGTCACCATGCTGCACTGCCAAAGCAACTTTTTAGTAAAGCTCTGTTTTCTTAAATGTAAGGGTGCATTAATTTATTATTTTTTTTAATATAAATGTTACTGTAAAATGGTTTTAAGTAAAACTAAACCCAGTAGTTTTCTGAGTCTCACAGTGGGTGTTATCCAAAATTTGCTTGACATGAGGTAGAAAAAAGATTAAAATAAGGATAACGACAAAGGTGGAACAGAAACTTTCTAAATGGTACTTTTGGTTATGTTACAATAGCACAAATACACTGATCTTTGGGCATTTGGCAAGGACTCACACCCTGTGGTGATAACTTGGCCATCTGCCAGACACCTCTCTCACTCCTGTTCCTCAAGAAGGCAGGGGAAAAAGTCTGAAGGAAAAGCTTGTGGGATACAGACAGGGAGATCACTCAGCAAAATATCTCGACTTGGAGGAACTTACTTTAATTTATTGCCTATTAAAACAAATGTGGGTAGTAAGAAACAACAACAAAAAATAAAATACCTTCTCCCACATGTTCTTTTTTTTATTTTCCCAGGCTCAAATTCATAACTTTATTGCCAACTTTTCTACCTCCCCACCCCAAGAACTGCAGAGGGATGGGGAATAGGGAGGTTGCAATTAGTCCATAAAAGTTCACCTCTGCCACTCCTTGCTCCTCACACTTTTCACCTGCTACATGTGGCATCTTCCATTGGCTGCAGTGTGAATACCTGCTCTGATGTGGTCCTGGTCTCTCCAACGGCTGCAGGGAAGTCTCTGCTATGGAGCCTGGAGAACCTCCTTAACCTCCTTCCTCGGTCCTTTGTGTTCACAGTTGTGTTATTTTTTCTCACATTTTTTTCCTCACCGCAGTTCAACATTTTCCCTTTTTGTAAATAGTTTTCCACTGAGGTGCCCTCATCTTGGCTGCTGAGCTCAACCACGCCCAGTTGGAGCTGGCCAGAACTGGCTATGTCTGGCACCTGGCTGCCCCAACTTCTCCTTACAGAGGCCACCTCTACAGCCCCACCACTGCCAACACTTTGACATATACATCCAATACACACCCGGATCTCTCAGTCGTGGTCTCTTACCACTTTAATCTCATGGTTTATACACTTTTGGACACTGACTATGCTTAAGACATAATGAGCATAATCTATCAGATATGGAGCCATAACAAAAAGAGGTGCTTAAGTTATTTTTCCCACCTCCCCCATTTCTTATCTGTTAACAGACACAACCAAGATCTCTGATTCACATGACAGGAACGATTTCCAAAAAAAATCTATTCCTCATAGTTTCCAAAAAAAACCCTATTCCTTGGCAAAGCATACAGATGAAGAGCTATGATTGAGTTATACTTGAGATAAATATTTTTAATATCACACATTTTGATGCTAAAACTAAAAACCTAGACAGCAAAACCATGATTTATTAGCCTCTCTTTTGATATCATTATGAACTTTGTAAGATACTATTTTTTAGAACGGCCAAAAGAGAAAAAAAATTCACTCCCTTTAAATAAACCAGAAAGCAATTAGAGATGTAGCAAATGAAACAGTACCTAAGCAGTAGGAACCATGATCTAATTAAGGCTTATAATTAGAAATAAATTGAGATTGAAAATGGGAAAAACATCAGGATGCTTAATGTCTGAAGGAAATAGTTGTCAGATTGGTTAATATATGTTTAGGGGTTAACATGCTACCAAGCAATGAAAATAAGGTAATATATAGACAATGTAAATTAATGTAAAATTGAAACAAAGGGGTAGAAGAAAGGACTGCCTTGCAGTTGTATAATATCACATATGAAAATAAATAATTATAGCAAAAGAAATAAAGACCATACAAAATAATGAGTGAAAAAGAAAGAGTGAAGGAAAATGAATCAGAAACTAGCAGTTGAGGAGAAAAACAGAAATTTCATAGAATCATAGAATGGCTTGAGTTGGAAGAGACCATGCAGTTACAACATAGGCAGGGGCACCACCCACTAAATTAGGATGTTCAGGGCCTCATTCAACCTGGTCTTGAACACCTCCAGGGATGGGGCATTCTCAGCCTCTCTGGACAGCCTGTTCCAGTGCCTCACCACTCTCTGAGTGAAGAATTTCTCCTTGAACTCTATCTAAATCTCCCCTCTTTTAGTTTAAAACCACTCCGCCTTGTCCTGCTATTATCTGATTGAGCAGATTGTCACTCTCCATCTTTTTATAAGTCCCCTTTTATGTACTGAACAGCTGCAGTGAGGCCATCCCGGAACCTTCTCTTCTGTAGGCTGAATATCCCCAGCTTTCTCAGCCTTTCTTCATAGGAGAGGTACTCCAGCCCTTTGATCATTTTTGTGGTCTTCCTCTGGACCCATTCTATCAACATCCTTCTTGTGCTGAGAACCCCAGACCTTGATGCAGGACTCCTCATAAGGGCAGAGTAGAGGGGAACAATCCCCTCCCTCACCCTCTGTTGATGCAGCCCAGGATGCAGTTGGTCTTCTGGGCTGCAAGTGCACACTGCTTGCCTGTGTAAAGTTCAGTATAACACAAGACACATAATGAAGAAATTCTAGTGATGAGTAACAGTAGAAAATCCAAACAACTTTCTCTAAGAACTTTGCTGCATTCAATGATCAGTTTTTATACTAAATTCATACATTTGTCCTAATATACTAGAGTTTTATCTAATACTTATATTCAGGTAATGCTGAAGACAAGAATGTTCTTCTAAATTTTTAAACTTTTTATTTTGCTTTAGAGTAAATTTCCCATACTGTAATCTCTTTTAAACTTTATCTTGACATTTAAAGTATTTACCAATGAAAAGGATTTAAAGAAAAATACAGTACAAAAAGCCTACTGTGCACACACTGCTACTTAAGGCTGGATGAGGTTTTTAAAAACACGTTTTTGCCTTCTGAATTGCCAAATGCTGAGAATCAATGTTCTGTGGAAATGTAGCAATTTCACTGAAATGATCAGGAAACCAAACAGGTAGGCAGGTTGAGCATTTTGACCAGTCTTGTTCTTTGTAGACCCATGGGGACTTACTTTCCTATCCTGCAGAATTCTATTTCCTGCACATGTAGCTTTGTTTATATTTCTTTATTATTTGTTTATCTAGTACGCCTGTGATCCACCTATGGATCAGAAAAAAATGTGGATAGTTATAAGAGAAACAAGTTATGTTTTGTAGTGATTGCAATGAAAGACAAAACTGATAACTCAATGGGAACTGCCTGAGAAAGACAACAAACACGATTGTAACAAGATCTATGAAGGCACAATACGTTTGGAAGAACATATTTCAAGTGGCTAATACTAGACAACAGTGAATACAAAATTTGACCCTAAATGTAAATGTGAAAAGTGTACTGCAGAAATGCCCTGTAAGACAGCAGACAAGGCAATAATTAAGTGGTCTGGGACACAAGGCTCAAGGTAAGATCTTAAAATTCTGCAAGAGGAGTAAATGTTTAAAATTTTTATGAGTTTGTGAATGGTTAGTCTCTTAGCCTCTTGTAGAAAAGTGACCAAAAATAATAGCTGAAAGTATTTTTAGCAGTTCTTCTGTACTGTATTAAAAATGTATATCTTTCCTTTGATTTCTTTTGCACATACTATTCTATATGCGGAAGTTGCAGTTGAAGGACTAAACTTCTAGTTATCACAAACTGAGTGGAAGTTCAGAAAACAGACAACCTGAGCAACGTTCACGGTCATCTTATCTAATAGGAGTGGTATTTGGAGTTTGACCAAGACCCTGAAACTATGGCTGAGACATATTCTTAGGAATAGTGTTGCTGTCATTGCTTAACCTCTTATCTCTCATATCTCTTAAGGAAATCAAATCCTGTGTAAAGTTTTCCTTAAAGTGGTATTATATTGCAGGTTTAATTCATGACTTGGAAATTCTCCAGAGAGATATCTTCATAAACACAGAATTTAAGACAAGGCAAGATCATGTTAATAATTTAATTTGACCTTCTGTGTACCCCAAGCCATAAACTCTCCATGAAGCCTATAACAAGCATTATTTCTGGTCACCTTAGAGTATATGTGTTTAAAACATCAAAATTTGATTTGAAAATGTAAGCAAATGCAAGCAAATCTTTAAAAAGCTAGGTACAAAAATATGCATCTTATTCCAGATTTTTTTTTTCTTTCTTCTTCCAGTTTCTGTCTCCTGGTTTTCATTATGTTTTTTCTCCATTTAACTGTCTCTGTGGACAGAAATCTTGTCCTCATGCAGATTCCTTTAAACAGTCTTTTTATATAAAGAGTGCTGGGAATGCCTCTTATTATTAAGGCAATTTGATCCTCTCACTCAAAAGAGTCTGGTTATGCTTACATCTGTCTTTGCCAAGTTACTCTCTTTCAGAGCATAAGTCTGACACAGGCTCAGAAGTTTAAGGAAATGTTCAGGCTTTTCTGAAAAGGAACATAGATAAGAAAACGAATGATAATTCACTGTGTAAATAGTTTATCTTCTTGCTTCACACTTTAGGAGCTCAGTCAAGCTGTATCGCTGGACGATGTAAGGCTTTAAGGAATAGAAGAAACTCATGGCTGAGACGAATAGTATCACTAAATAGTTAGGGTTGACAAGGACCTCTGGGGATCAGCTAGTCCAACCTCCCTTCTCAAGTCATCTACAGCAGGTTGGCAGGGCCCGTGTCCATTATTCAAAGGTGCATTTTTTTCAATGTGTTTACTAATTTTATAGTTCTGAACCTCTGAGGCCCAAATGCAGAAATGTTCAATACTTCCAAATTCAGCCTAAGACAGTGAATTCACAGAATCACAGAATTTTCTGCATTGGAAGAGACCTCCAAGATCACCTAGTTCAACCTCTGACCTAACACTAACTACTCCTCCACTAAACCTTATCACTAAGTTCTACATCTAAATGTCTTTTAAAGACCTCCAGGGATGGTGACTCAAACACTTCCCTGGGCAGCCCATTCCAATGCCTAACAACCCTTTCGGTAAAGAAGTTTTTCCTAATATCCAACCTAAACCTCCCTTGGCGCAACTTTAGCCCATTCCCCCTCATCCTGTTGCCAAGCACATGAGAGAATAGACCAATCCCCACCTCTCTACAGCTTCCTTTAATGTACCTATAGAGAGCAATAAGGTTGCCCTGAGCCTCCTTTTCTCCAGGCTGAACAACCCCAGCTCATATTATTCAAATAATAAACAGCAACATCCTAAAAATATGAGGAAAATGTGCAACTTGAATCACTATATTTCTTTGGAGCTTCATTCATGTCTTTAAAATGTATCATTCACTTATTTTTTTACAGGATTTTTGAATTAAAATAATTTTTAAGCACTTATGCACTACTGTGATGAGTTACATGGAAGCGCCTCGCATTAATGATTATTAATTTTACTTGGAGTGTAGGGTTTGAATAGTATGCAATAATCAGTTTGTTAAGCCACAATGTGAAAAAAAGAAAAAAAAAAAGAAAAAAAAAAAGAAAAATATTTCTGTGTGCATGGAGTAAGTATTAATTAGCCTTTGCAACAAACCAGGCAATTCTGATGGGGAAAAAATGGCATGTAATTGTCCAATTTAAACCATGACTGAATGAGTCTGTAGATAGGGACTGATCTAAATTAGCACAGATGGAAAAAAAAAAAAAAATCTTTATGTCTGTATTTCCCATTAACTGCTTTTGTGGAAGGGGTTGCAAGTTTCTCTGAGTTTTAATGTTAGGCAGCTTTATAGAAGACAAATATTTCTTCTACATATTTTCTAAAAAGTTTTCAATTTTGCAACAGCTTTTTGAAGTCTGGACACTAGAACTCAACAAAACATTATATAAATATGGTTCTTCTAAATCTGTACTATTTTCTATGCTATTTTCTCTGTATGAGTAATAAAATAATTTCCAAGAAAAGTTTACTTTCTAAGTTCTGTGTTAAAACACAAGTACCCTGACATTCAGTTCATTCATTGTAACTTTTTCTGTTTATAAATCATAAAAGGCAAGTTCAACAAACAAAACATCAAACACATCATTAAATACGTCTGCTTAATAAAAAGCTTAAGTAATAGAATCTCTAAAGGAAGCTTTTTAGTAATATCTATGGCTTTTGGGAATACAGTAAATTATTCTTTCATATTACATTGAAGAAATGAAGAATTTCAGGTGAGAGACTCAGGCTTTCAAGGTTTGTTTTGCTTTGTTTTGTTTTAAATTTCAGAAGCTATAGAGCAATTAAGGGGGAAAGTTCATGAAAAAAAAAAAAGACATTTTCCTAAAATGTCAGCTCTTTCTGGGAACCCTAATGAGTCCTAAAATGACTTCTGTGTTTTATATTTGCACAGAGGATATTTTCCCTTCCTCTGCATTAGCCCTCTAGAATATTTAATTTCAATAAAATCTGTTATTTTTCAATCTTTTTTCTGCCCTCTTCAGTGATGACCTTAGAAGAAGGTGAAAGAGGTGGTCACCATCAGCTAGGAGAAATGACTGAGTTTATAAACATGAAAAAATAATTATTCACCAAAGATAAATTTCATCAACAGGGATGAGTCTCAGATTTTAATGAAGAGGTAAGAAGTTAATAGAAGAGCCTCTCTATCTTTTCATGACTTCTTTTCCAATCTCATCTATTCTTTATATGAATCTTAACATATTTTCTCTCTTATAAAGATTCTTATTCTTACTTGGCTCTTCCCACCTCATAACCATGTATTCATCTTTTACCAGTTTCTTTCACAGTTCTGTTCATAAAAGTTCCACTGTATTTACTTACACATTTTATCTCTCTGTAAGAAAAAAACAGATCTGACCAACATCTTAGTTTTTGACCCTTTTCATAGGTATCTCATTGAGAATTTGCTCAGAATGCATGCTCGTCCTGGTAGTAAATAAAATAAATAATGAGCCACAACCCCAGCAGGGTCAATCCCATCCAATCCCATCCTGGTCACAGACATTTCTAGTGAAGGACCTCAGAATAGGAGCTGAGTCACCAGAAGTAGGTGTTGAAGCAAAAGCTTCCTGATGATATAACTCCTGGATGGGAGATGCTGCACTGTGATTTAATGAAACACTATGTTAACATGTCTGAGTGATAAGCTTTTACTGGCAGAAGTACATAAAAAGAGATTCTCATCAAGACTGTATAAACAAGTAGTCTACACTAGAGTACTGAATTCATCAGATCAATTTTTTAATACTTGAGAACACTTCCATGGTACAAAAGATATGTAGGATATTTGGCTAATCTGCCTGTCTGGAAATATATATATATTTCCCAGACAAATTTTGATTCCTTCACTGTATCTGAATATAATCCAGATTGGTGGTAAACTAAGGGAAAAAAAAAAAAAAAAAAAAAAAAAAAAAAAAAAGAGAGAGAGAGAGAAAAAAAAAACTTTATCCAGCCGTGTTCATTTTATTGTAGGATGGTCTTGTGTGATGCATCTAAAATATTTAAATTTTTCAAAAAATTGAGCTAATTGTAAGCCTAGATTTTTTTATTCGCATAGCATATCACATTGCTCCCATTTATGGATTTATTGGACTACCCTAAATGGTTCTTTTTTATCTTTGATTCTTACACTCTTCAATAGCCCCAAATGATTGTTATAGTGCCTCTTAGATGCTCTTAGGCAAAGTGAGAACATAAGATGTGTTCAGAATATTGTGTTCCATCAAGCATCAGTGAAATAAATCATTAATAACATATGTAATGGCTTGGTTTCTTTCCATGAATTTTATCTAGCAGTGTTATTTTAATCATAGACTGAGTGACAAATCAATAGACTTTGAAGATCATTTTCCTGCATCCTTTTTTTTTTTTTTTTTTCTCATAAAGCTTAATAGGGAACTAATAGCAGCTTTCAAATACTTGTGAGGAGGTTACCGAGAAGACATAGACAGGACCTTCGCAGTGATGCCTGGTAGGAGGAACAAGTTGAAACAAGAGTTTTTGGCTAGATATCAGTAAAAACTGTTTCCCCATGAGGACAGTCTAGCCTATTATCAAATCCTGTTCCAGGAGTTGCAGTAACTGGCTATCAGCGTAAGTCTCCATTTTGCATGAACTTATTATTTTTAAGAATGCAGCATATATTTCTGGCTATGAGTTGAGCATTTTAAGCTAGTCTATGCTTGATCAGCTATTTAAATAATAATAATCATGACAGGAATTCAAGGAATGACACTTTCTTTCTGAAAAAGAACTGTTTTATTTCCTTCCAGATACATTTCACGTTTCTCTTATATTCCAGTGACAAACATGTTAGAGAAAATCCATAAAATCTTTAAAGATATAGACATTTATCTTACAGAAAGGTCCAATGTTTCACCAACAATATTTAAACTGAATAAAAATAAAGACAAATTATAAAATGTGCTATCATACTGTTTTAAACTTTAAAATTACTTGTAAGCCTAAAAAATGTATATATAAAAAATAGCCTTATATGATACTACACTCCATGTGAGTAGTGATAACAAAGATCAAACTGTTTTTTCTTTCTTATTCTGCTTTCAGACAGTCATATGAGAACCAGATTATTTTGGACTCTACTGTCTTGACAACATGGTTGAAACTGGGCTGTTACTTCTGTGATACAGGAGAAAGGACAGAATCTCCCAGTCCAGGCTCTGGGTCATAGCCAGGGAATACTAAGAACTGATTTTTTCACTAGTTAAATGTGACTCTGAATAAACCTATGCAGTAGACTCATGGATCAAGTATCTCTAGAGGGTAGAAGATGTGCTTTCTGCAAATACATGCATGCCTATAAAGTTCAACAATAGTTCTTCTGAGAACTCCTGGTTCAATAGTTTCCAAGAGGCCTTGCCTGTCAAATGTATTAACTGATCTCACAGAAAAAAAAAAATATACAATATAGTACATCTTTCATTATAGCACATACTTCCTTAGTTCACTAATAAACTGAGAGTCAAACTGAGAAACAGTCACACTGATTGATGGCTCACTTAAAGCTGTCTGCCGCTAATCAGTCTGCCATGGCACCAAAAGAGTGAATGCCAGGAATGTGCAAGAACTTTTGCCAGTGTCATATTGTGTTATGAAAATGCTTCTTAAGGAAGTTGATCCTTGCAAGGTGCAGAGGAAAACATTCTGGAGCGCCCGCTTTCTACAACTTGCATTCACTCATAAGGGAATTAAGGGCACTATGTCCTCAGAAGGCAAGCTTCCACTCACTGATATTGAAGCTTTAGGACCTAATGTGTTCATGAAATGTATTGCTTCTAACCTGTTATGAATTAATGAATTCATAATTTTATGAATTAATATTTAATAAATGTTTTTACCTTGGAACTGATGTTATGATTATTTTTAAGGCAAAGAATAGACATTGAGATTATGTTATACTTCTAAAAACATTAATTCACCAGGGGAAAAATGTTGGTGTTCTCCTCCAATTTGAAACTAAAAATATATTGTTAAAAAGAGGTATAAAATTTTTTTACTATCTTCAGTAGGGAGTCTTCTACTTTTCTCTCATGAAAAGATGTATACGCTTTGATGGTGCAATTATCCACTATGAAGGATCTGTGCTAGTATTTGTTCCATTTGCTGTTTGGGTTTGGACTTGAGACATAAATATGGTAAAGTCCAAGGATCTCTCCACTAAGCTTCCCCAGTCCTCTTGACAGTGTCATAAACCTATACATTTCATCTCATTTATTACAAATTTATGATTTGCTGCCATGAATACCAATGAGTGTAGTGCAAAAATGTTTGATTGCTGAACTGCAATTTAATAACCATGTTATAAAAGCTATTATAGAATATGACCTACTGGCCATACCCACATAAATATTTAATTAGGAGTCAAGGCTTCCTTACACTTGCTCTTAACAGAACAGCTTCTTAAAGCAAGGGAAATGGAGATTTTCAAAATGTGCATTATAAAATACCTCTTATGTGCAGTTCCCCTAAATAATTGATTTATTTTTTTATTTTATTTTAAAATATTTGTGCATGTACACATATATATTATTATATATAATAATATATTATATGCAAACCTAAAACAATGTTTCAAATAATTTGAAAAAACTCCATTTAGATTTAAACTGTAAAGTTAATCATCTCATTAAATAATAAATATGTTGTAGTAAGGGAACTAGAAGTACATCAGCCAATACTTTCATTATATTTCTTTAAGAAAAAGTCAGTGTAATCCTAGAGATAGTGTGTTGTCTCATGCTCTCTATACCCTGCTGTTAAGCAATATAAATGCTCAGCTCCGAGGTTCCTTGGGGACATGGAGTTATAAAACTGGAACAGTTTTCATGCTGTCACAGACTGCAAAAGAGAAATCACCTCTCTAATTTACTTTCAGTAAATAGGAATTGAAAATTTATAAGAAAAGGGTAAAAAATGGAACCTCAGTAAAATGTTTTTTGAAGGAAAATATACAGACTTTGTCACAGCCTCTGATTTTGTTTAGTGACATTTGTTTTTTTGTTCTTAACTGAAGTGCTATACCAACCTCAGGACACACCAGGCAGAAAGAACTAGCTTTGGTCTTTCAACACCCCTTTCTTTTTATTATGGAATGTGAGTTAGAGTAGTTAGGCAGTAGAAACAAGCTCTAAATCTCATTAATCTTGCTGCCTTTTCTGTTCCCAGTTGTTCAGTCTTCAATATGGAAATCATATTTTGTATTTAGGCAGCCACCATTTACTCAGAAAGAAGAGTGCTGTCTAATTTAAAGAACATTCACTGAAACAGTACCAAGCACATTACTGTCTTTACCTTTCTAGGATCTATAAATTACCATCGTTAGGCTTATGCTTCCTTTCTTTCTCTCTCTCTCTCTCTTTTTTTTTTCCACATACATTTCTCTTTTCCTGGGTAGGACAGAATAATGAAGGGGTGGAGGTGGAGTGGGGGGGAATATATGGTAAACCATTTTTTTCTTTTTCTAGAGATCATGTACATTTTCAATTAGTTTCATTTAACCTGTTAGAGATGGGACTAATTGAACCTCCCACCTAACTGTTCCAAATGCCAGCAAGGGGCTGTTGAGCTCACGTTTCCATGTGACTTTGACTGGAAGGAATATGTGTTTTCCTTCTTTAAGCATGACAGCAATCATGTAAGAATCACTCTAACAGGATTTCATACCAAACAGTCAGTCATTTCATAAGAAAAACTAATTTCAAGAGATTTCCCACCATTTATGGCCAAGAAACAGTGAGAAATGTTTACAAGCTTCTAGCTAGCATCTGTAAGTCTAAATCTGAACCCTGACCTGAGTAAGAGCACTTCCTTGTCCAGTTTCCATGGGTACAAACAAATCTCATGGCTGTTTCCTGGCACCAAGAAGATAATAAAGCAAAACACAGAGAAGTAATAAAAACTCCACTGAAGGTTAAAACAATCCATATTAGTTATGTTTGGCACTTCAGAACAGTTTCTAACATTATTATGGAAAATTGATATTGAATAAATAAGTAACAGTATGTGCTAAAACATTGAAAAAGAATGAATATATCAATTATATAGTATGTCTGAAAATACTGTCTGTCTTTAATATACTTTTAGGTAAGTTGAACATTAATAATAAATTGTTTTTTAATTCTTCTTAAATAGTTATCTTTTAAATTCATGTCATCTGCAATTTGTGCAGTGATGTACAGTCAAAGAAATAGCACACATTCTTACTTTCAGAAAGCAAATTATCATGAATTATGGGATAGAGATATGTGGCTAAGAATCATAATTACAATCTGGCTTAATTCCACAAAAGTAGAGAAAAATAAGAGGAAATTTGTTCCTAGGAAAGGTCTTTTGTTCTCCAGGCTCAGATTTCCAAGGTAGCTGTCACAGGTGTCCTGATCTTTCTTGCCATGTACACTGATCTTGAGTCTGTCAGGTCTTAAGTACAGTCTTTCTCCTCTGTAATCCTTGAGCTTTTTCTGTTTGACTTGCCTAATAGTCAGTATCAAGTGGGTTAAAGGTTTTATTTTGTTTTAAAGAAGAAACAACAAAGAAGAGCAACCAACAGCATATGAAGGGTTATCTGAGTACTATTTGACCTAATTGGGTCCTCTTCATTTTCCAAGATGGTTATGGGAAATCAAGCTTAACTGATGTTCAAATGACTTCTAGCTTAGGTGTGATACAAAACCCACTAAGAGTGTTTATTCCCAAGCAGTAGGTCAACAGAGAAGTTATTTTTTTCTCTGGAAAAGTACGTTTGAGAGGAATGACACTATGGATATTGTAAAGTTAAGCATTTGCCAGAAGAAATGACTGGATCATTTTTCCATGTTTTGAAAGAAGTGGATGCATACACTCAGATTGCAAAAACACAACTGCAGTAACGTTGGTTGGGCACCATCCAGATACTGCATCATTGACAGCTGCTCCATAATTTTTCTTCTCCACCAGGTAATTATAAAAATTCAATATCAGTATTGTTAAACTTACATAGACTGAATGACTGAGCTTGACTGAGCTGTCTGGCTCTGTCCAGACTGTTTTTTTTTTGGTTTGTTTGTTTGTTTGTTTGTTTTTGGGTTTTTTGGCTTTTTTTTTTTTTCCTGATGCACAAATTAATTTCCAATATGTAAAATTAGGTCTATTAAATTAGGTGTACTAAGACATTTGTACAGGTTTCAGCAGTTAATAATCATTTGAATTATATCATCCCTTGCTTCTTAACCTCCCCCTTCTATGCAATTAATGCCACAGTTACAAACAGGAGATGTGGTCTCATCAGCAGAGGATTGTGAGAAACAATCTGTTGTGACACTGGTGCAACAAGCAGAGAAGTGACTAAACTGTGAGGAGAGTATTGGCTCAATTAGCCATTGACTCTCTAGTAATATAAAAAGAGCACAGGAAAAAAGAAAAAAGAAAAAAAAAACTACTATCTGTGTTTTTATTTCTTATAGTTACTTTGTTGGTGTGGGGGAGGTGGAGAGGGGAGAAATACAAACTTCTTTGGGAAAAAAAATGTGAATCGTTCAAGATAATCCTTTCATAATTTCCTTCATCAAGGAAACTTTATAATTTGTAACAAAAGTATGGCAAAACCAGATAGTAATTCTGAAGTAACAACTTATTTTGCTGTGCTGCAGCAAGAGAATTTCAGATGTACACTCAGCAGCTACAGTAGTATATATATGGTATACACCTGAGTTTCAGAAAAATGAACATGTAGAGCCCGTTGCACATCAACTATCTAAAAAGCATAAAGCAGCCAAAAGCAGTTGTTTTTCTTAGTGTATATAAAGATAAGAATTATAGTCTTCTACAATTTCTAGAAGATTTCTACAATTTTCTTGAAGCTCACAATTGCTCCAACATATAATCTCTGCCTCATTATAAAAAAAAGGCACCCATTAGACTGATAATGTTGCCATTTTCCAGTTCTAGTACTACCTTTAACTATCTACATTTAAGCTGATTTTTTTTTTCCCAACAGTTGTCAAAGGAATCATTGTCTGCTTCATATTCAAAGAGATCTGGTAGAGTATTTAAAATGCACAATATCTAATACTATATACCTTGCAATAAAGCATTAACCATAATTTTCCAGATCCCATATACATCACAGATAAATATTTGGACAGTTTAGAGAGTGAGATAAGATTTGGGTCTTCTCAAAACAAACAAAAAAACTACCAACACTCTCAATAGGGAACGCTTTTAGTCACTTAGGCCCATAGAACATCCTGAGAGAGAAGGGACCAATATGAATCAGCAAGTCCAACTCCTGGTTCTGCAGAGAACCAACCAAAAGGATACAGTAGGCCCCCCTGGCTGCCAGGGCAATCTGTTGACTCATATTTAACTTTACATCAACCAGAATTTAAGCATTTGCTCTTATTAAATTTCATATGGTTGGCGATTGTCCAGCCTTCTAGTTTGTGAAGGCATCTCTGCAAGGCTTCTCCACCCTCGAGGGAGTCAACAGCACCTCTTAATTTAGTATGGTCTGCAAACTTACTTAGTATGCATTTGAGTCCTTCATCCAGACCATTTATAAAAACTTTGAAGGGAGCTGGGCCTAAAATGTAGTTATGTAAATTACACAGATGCCAAAAACTAATAGATGAATGAGGAAAATGAGGTTAATGACTTAACATTATGTCCCAGGTACCTTCTGGTCTAAAGATCAGCATCTGCGTTTTCCAAAGGACATCATGCAGTCCTGATCTTCCAATTGACCAATGCAAGCAACCTGCTAGAATACCTTCTTGTCATTTCTGAATCACTTCCTTGTGTTCTTTCCCTTGAAACCAGGACCCAGTACACACAGAGCATGCTTGAGTCTTTTGCTAACTCACAGTCATGATAAAAACAGGGGCTTTTGTGTTCATGGTGCTCACACTTCCATTGCCTGCTGATCTGTCTGTAAACAATTGTGCTCCTATAAGGTTTCAATGTCTGGATCTCACCCTTAATGAAAAAAAAATTTTCCAGGTTTGTACCCTTACTGTCAAAACAGAGGTGTTAATGAACATGCATGTAAAGAAAACTTTATGGTTGAACCTGCAGCTCTATAAAGAAAAAAAACTACAGAATCTAGGAGACCTGGGCAATCCCAGCATTAGGTGACAGCAGAGAAGAGGCTTCCAGAAAAACAAGCTTGGTCTTCAGCATCTAACAGTTGCCTGCATATCCTTCTGCATTTGTTCCATAGGTTTGTCAAGGAAACTCATATAGTCTTGACTGGAGTTTTTATTTGAAGAAAATCCTGGGAGGCACCTCAAGTTCTTAAGTAAATTCTAACCTTTTCCTGTGTAAGCAAAAGTGACTCATTCTTAAACATGTGTTTCTGTACATTTGCTGTGTGAATCTCTTACTGCAGAGTATTAATGTCAACAAAAGGTTAATAAAAAATAAGTTTTCCAGGCTTTTTTTCATACTCTTCAGCTCCCACTTGATTTATTTTATTACTGAAGCTGATGGTTTTCAATAGCGCTTACAGAAGCAGCGGCAGCAGAGTTTAACTCTCACTTCTTATTGAAATAACCCAAATTAAGAGCTAAGTAATGTCTGTTACTTATATTTTCTTTTAAAAATAAAAAAGTGAAAGTTAAAAGCTGACAGGGTCATGGGTAAGTGTTATTGGAAGTCACAGCCAGCAAGAAGTTTGCAGCTGGGAGGAAGAAAAAAAAAAAAAAAAAAAAAGTTCTTTCCCTTCCTTTTCTATAGTCAGTCATGCCTTTGCTATTCAGTGTTTCTTCTTTTCTTCTCATGCTCTTTAACCAGCACTGATGGCCTATCTTGAAATAAAGTTTGCTTCTCTTATTTTTAGGAGAAAGGAACCACAATGCAATATGTGTTCTTAGACCAAAGAATTCTGCATCTGGATGCTAATCCTCATATTTCTACCGAATTGGAGTGCCACTCATTTTCTTTTTAATTTCTCTTTAAGTTCCTAGTTTTAGAACCTGAAATAATGGGTAACAAATCTACGGTAAAGTTTTTAGAGAACTACAAAGAGAAAGGGTTAAATATTATTTCTTCAAGGAATATACTAGCACAGTCCATAGGGAAGGAGAAGACAAGCTGTGTGGAACATTTGGGAGTTCAGAGATAATTAAAAAATTGTACCTTCCTTCATAATAAGGAAAATCTGCCAAATATAAAACATGAAAGAAGAGCTCTGAGGAAGATGCCCTCCCTCTCTCTTACTCTTAGTGGTTTGTCAATGATAACACACCTAGACATCACATTATATATATCTAGTAAAGTACTGATGGTTGTTTTCACAAATGAAATAAATAAATTGGAATCTTCCAAAAAGGGGGTGGGGGGGGGGAGGAGGGGCGGGGGGGAGGAAATCCAAATACGAAGAAAACAATATGAATATTTTCTTTTTACTAAATTTGAATGTTTTATTGAAACACTGTGCTAATGATGTATTGTGACAGTAAATAAATTTTTGACTACTACATAAAATTTTGTTTCCAATCTTTATTTTTAGCTAATCTCCAAAGGTCATTGGTGAAAAATCTATAAACTGAATATTGTACAAGATTCTAAATTTTAGACCTGTACACAACTTTGACAAACCAATACTGCATTGGTAAATGTCAGTTCACCATGTCCAATGTTTTATATGGAAATACATACTTCAGGGAAAAAAGAAAAGAAAAGAACGAAACAAACAAACAAACAAAAATGTGCCTGGGAAAAAATCAGGTTCCTAATGACATGTATGTTCAAAATGAAAAGTGACCTCCAAATAGTCATCTGATAATAATGAAATCTAAACAGTAAGGTAAGACACTTTGTGAGATAAAAGAAATCAAGTTTCAGAGAAATGGATGTTGAACATGGCTTTCCTTCATTCTAGGTGACTAGTTTGGCCAAATAGCAATATGGTAAAAGCTATTCTTATATTTTGTATTCTTATATCTGGTTTCACTGAAGAAACTTGTTTTACCTTGTTTTGTTGTTAAAAGAGCTTGTTTTCATTGTACAATGGAACAGGATTTTTTTTTTTTTCTGATAACCAAAAAATCACTTCCCATCTTTCTTCCCTAAGTTTATACATTGCTAACTATATCATTGTTGTTTGTCTTTCTTCATTTATTTTTTCTCAGACCGAGCCTGACAATATGCAAAATCCTTCCTACTGGCATGACATGAAAATGGAATATTGGTATTTTATTCACAATTATTTTTAGATTTTCAGTGACATGTGTTTAGCAACCTTCTCTTTGATAGTAAAGTACAGATCTTTTAAAAAGAACTGTGTTGTTTCCTTCACAACTTTCTGCTTAACAAGGTTGCAAAGCATAATGTTACAGTTTGTTACCCTCTTGACAAATAGAACTGCCAAAAAAACATTCTCTCTTTTATAAGATTCATTGGAGTGTCAGTTTTTATCCTCAGCTGTTCTTTTTCTCCATTTACATCACAAAGTGAAATGATATGTACAGAAGAGAAATTATTTTTCACATTACAATTTAATTAATGTTGAATTAACATGTAATTTTATTAGCAAGCCTTGAATAAACATGTTTGTTGTGCCCTGGTGGAAATCCTTCAGAATTGATTAAAGCAAGCCTGTTGCTAAGGATTAAGCTAGTGATTTATTGACAAGAAGAATGTCACCTTTATCTACAGGCAGGGATGTTTGTCTCAGTTGTAGATTTCCTGGTGTATTTCATTTCTCTTTCCCCCATTAACTTTCTGCCCATTTACCTCATTTTCAAACCATAAATAAATAAATAATCTTATAATTGGGGGGAGGGGGAGAGGTTGTTTAGGGTAACAGTAGGACTGAGAACTGCATTTACCTGTAGGGTCTCACATTCTCCTGGCTGATGGAAGCAATGATTAAAATAAGAACAAAAAGCAACATAACAGGAAACCGTTGATGTCATCTGGTTTTATTCAGCTAAAGCACATTCCTTTGTTTTATATAGCTGTGGTGGACCATTGCTCCTGAAAGATGCACTTTAATATGATGTGTTGGTACATCACTTAATACACAGCAGAGGTGATTCATCAAAATGCAAATCAGACAGGAAGAAGTCTGTAATAACAGCATAGAGAAAAGTGATCATAAGCTCCTTTGAATAACAGCCCCTTGTATCTTACATTTGGTATTTCTTACAATAATCAGTTTGAGTGCATTTTGCACTGCACAACCTGATTTCCCATTGGCTATGTTTCAAGGCAATATTCAAAATAACCTGAACAAAAAGAAAACAGACACGAAGGTCATTTTAAGCAGAGCAGGGAAAAACTTGCAAAAATCTGCCAGCTGAGCAAGCTGACATCCCTACATGTCACAAAATTAAGCTTCCTCAGTTGAAGAGGATACTTTACTTAAACTTTAAAATTTTCATATGGTGATGTATGCACAAATTGTTGCACATGAAAACCTACTTTTACATTCTTTCCTTATTCACAATAAGCAAATAAATGAAACTTGCTACAGTCAAAACAGTGAAAATATATGGACAGAATTTTAAAAAGTCCTTTTCCAACCCATTTTTCAGCCACAGATTTACTTAAAAAGCAGATTTCATGCTTATTTAAAGAAAACCCCAATATGGAAATAACCAAAAGGTCTAGCTAAAAATCTTAAATACTATCTTCTGTACCAATTTCTAATTATCAGCATAATTCTGGAACAGACAAAAAAATATAAATAGTTATGGACCTCTCATATTAGTCAACTTGAATGTTACTGATTCTCTACTTCAAACAGAAACAGGGCCAAATCTATTATTTGGGGCAATGATCCACTTGCACAACCTGGATCTATATAGCAAGAATCAACAGATTCTGGTCTCCACAGTGTAATACCTTAAAAATTAGATTCTTATTTCAGCTGTGTATGTGGGACCAAGCAATGCCATTGATTTCATATATCATATCTTTCCTCAGAAAAATCCTGTCCCCACTCTACAGTGTAGTCTGCCATTAAACTTAACATTTCTAAGTGTTTTGTTGTTGTTGTTGTTGTTGTTCAATTTATTTGAAATATTTGATGATCAAATTCTAACATATCTGATTTCTGAAATCCAGAGATATTTCAGAGGGGCACCAGACAGCATCTCGGAATAATACAAACCCTGAGGCCTGCAATCAGGAACTGCTCATGAGCATAACACATGAGTAGTGATAAAATATGACAACAGGGAAGAAGGACTCTAAATGGCTTCACACTTCCCCTCTTTACTATCATGCTTTGGAAACAAGACTACAACAGTTTTTTCCTCAGAGAATGTTTAAAGCGCTCAGTCAGGAAAATCAGATGGACAAGCAGACTCTCACTCCAGGGAGCTGTAACATTGAATTACTTCTGAAATCTTTTGACAGATAGAGAAATGTAGGCTTATACTAGGTTTTAGACCATTGAGTCCCCTACATGGTTCATTTCTGCAATGAAGAGTGTGAAATGTTTGACCGTTGCTGCTTGTAAATCCAAACTGTGCAGCAATGGCAATAGTCACCACCCATGGATGATCCAAATTAATTGTCCCTTTTCCAAAACAACACTGTTTGCAGTAACTCAGCCTTCAAATGATGTATCCAGGATTTTAACTATTGTCAGGATGGGCTGTATTTGATCTAGTCTAGTCAATACATAAGTTAGGTTTTGTGATTTTTTTTTGAGGGATATTTATTCAAAACAGAGGAAAAAGAAGGGGAAGGGGAAGGGGAAGGGGAAGGGGAAGGGGAAGGGGAAGGGGAAGGGGAAGGGGAAGGGGAAGGGGAAGGGGAAGGGGAAGGGGAAGGGGAAGGGGAAGGGGAAGGGGAAGGGGAAGGGGAAGGGGAAGGGGAAGGGGAAGGGGAAAAAAAATCTGATTGTTTTATAAGTCTCTGAATAAGATTCCAAATTCTATAGATTTTACTTCTGATCTATGACTTAAAAGAAATGTCACCAGTTATGATATTTAAAAATTAATAATATTAAAGGCCTTAGTCACACATTCTCCTGGGCCTTCTAAAGCAACTGTACAGTGCTTTCTGTGCTCCTGTTTATATAATAAGGAATTTTTTTCTTCCTGAAAATCAGAACTGAGTTTTCATTTGCTTAATCTGTTTGGAAATTGATGGTTTGTGCTTTATGGAAGCTGAAGAGGAAAAAGTTACACCTCAAGAAAATAACTTTAAAATACTGTAAAAGCTATAGAAATTCAGGTCTCTCTAATAGCTAGCAAAGGAATAGAAAGTTTTATTACAGCTTGCTTACTCCCTTGGATTTCTGGGCACTTTCATTCATTTCCCTCACAGTTTTTGCCTACATTGTAACAACAATGACAACAACAAATATACAGCATGTCAGGGGTACTTTATTTTACAGTTCTCTGCATTGGACTGACAGTCCTGGTACTGAAGATGACTTCTGCTAGGCACACCAGGGCCTTATCCACATCCTGCCATCAGTAAATTTTACATGTATGGGACTGACCAAGCAGCAGCCACAGACAAATAAAGAGTAGTTTTATGTGGGAAGAGAATGGCAGAGTGGTCAGAAGTGTATGATCATCCCATATTCTGGTCAGATACAAAATCCTTAATTTGACTTTTTACATAAGAAATGTAAGAACACAAGTACATGCTTGTACTTCTCAACTACTCTATGAAGTGTCTTTCTATTTTCATTACCTTTAAAACTGCTGATAAACTCAAGGGCAAAACATAAAGTTTGGAATTGTGAAACAGAAGGCAATGTGGTCATGGTTGTAATGTAGATAATGCACAAGTTCTTTGTTTTCTAAGTTAGCTACTTAAAGTATTTGAATTCTTTCTGAAGAGTCGCGACATGTAAGAACAGAAAAGAAAATACTGGAAGCATTTAGTCAGGTAGACAAGCAGGAGTCAGCACCATTATTGTCCTTAGAGTTATATGCCTTAAAGGAACATTCCATATATTCTAATTCAAAATTGGAGCGAAACATATTGGAAAACTGAGAACTCTTTGACTACAAAAGCTGGGGATCTGCAAAGCATAGGTTTGCTATAGCACTAAAATATTTCATTACTCTCTAACTTTCCACAGAATAAGCTATGTTTGATTTCTTTCTCTATAGTTACATGTGCATATGCTTGAAACATATTTTCCATGCATCTCCTAAAAAAAAAAAAAAAGAAAAAGAAAAAAAAAAAAAAAAGCATTTTATAGAGTAAGGGATTTAAATTTGAACATAAAACTACACTCAAAAAGGCTTGCAAGTTTTCCTGATTGCAACTCCCTTCATATATTTTCTGCCAACACAGTATGTTGAAATAAAAATATTCTTTGCCTTTTTATGGATTTCTAAAAAAAATGTATGTCAGACACACACTTCAGCAAAGGTGACCAAATATAGTATAATTACTGTGCTAATACTCTACAGTTTTACTCTGCTAATTAAAACTGGAATAATTGAATAATTAAATTAAGGTCTCAATTAAAATTGAATCAATATACCGATAGTTTGAATGATTAAATCACCAAATTAATACAGGAGCTAATCAGATCAAATTAGCATATTGATAACACAGTGAATTGTTATGCATTGGTCTTTTCTGGGGAGATTTTAAGGAAAACATACCTCCACAGTGAGTATCAGTATTTTATTATTTTTTTTTCCTGTTCACAGGAGCTGAAAAAAAAAAATTTTTGAGGGAGTGTTATAGAGGGATTTTTGCCCTCAAAAATGACCTCGACCTCTTAGCAGAGGTAAGAACTATAAGAACAAGAGTCATCAAAAAAACTCTCTTATAAGATATTTAATGATGAAATGATCACATTTTTTCCATACTTGCATTCTTAAGGACAATTACTTCAGAGCTTTCAGCACTTTGAAAATATCTTGGGCTTTTTAATATCGATGAATTGGAGAGCCAATATAAGCTCGTATCTCATTCTAATGTCTGTTGACAAAACTCATGCTGCTTTTGCATTTATCAGAATTCTACTCATAATTAAGCAATTGTCCCAGCTGTATTCAAATTTATGCTTAAATTCTTCACGTGATTAAGCACCTCAGTTCTTCAAATGTTGTATTTTTTGTTAATTCTAGGCAAATATTCCCTGGAGTCACAGTTTGTGGTAAAAAGTAGTTTAGATTTCTAATTCAGAGGCATTGTTTATTCCAAAGCACTTCCTCTTCAAGTAGTTATTTTCTTCAGTTAAATCATGAGATGAGAAGCCCTACTGCTCTCACTGCCTGAAGGTCAAAGGGTTGTGTGGGAGAGAATTTACCATGGAAGAAACAATCCAGCTTTACCTGGGTGACAGCAATTATGCAGAATAACAAAAGAAGTTAAATTACAAGATGAGAACTCTAATACATTCTCCCCAGGGTCTGCCACTCACTCAACCATGAGAAAAACAATGCCAGACTTCATTTTAGCAGTTACATCTCTATAATGCTGAAATAGGGAAGTCTATCATACAAACAGAATACTTTGTTGTTTTTCTTCCTGGATGTTTGCTCTTCGGGTTGCCTACTCTTAGGTTGTCATTCCTTGGAAGAAAACAAAGAACTGAAGTAGCCAACTGAATTTTTAATTTTGCTATCCACATGAATATATAGGGAAGTCATAACTTTCTCCAAGAGACCATGCCTTTAACCTTTAGCAAACAAGAAATGTGGGAAAAGATATGGAACAATATTCACAGGATATTAATATCCAAATGAAGAAAGAGAAATGTCACTGTGGAGAGGACTGTGGAGGGCTTTCCAAGCCCCAAAATAGGTGAGGTGTAGCAATGGGGACAACAGTATGTTGTCTTGATTTGGGTTGGTGTTTCAGGAAGAAATGCTTCAGGAAGAGGTACTCACCCATGTACATTCCCTACAGACATTTCCAGTACGTCCTGAATGTAACTGAAAAATAAACTGCAAATGAAAAATCAAACCACCTTTACCTCTTTTGTGTTATGTATTAAAGATATGCAAAGGTAGAATTTATTTTCTTAATTCACTGTTCCATTATTTTTTCTCACACTCAGGCATTTTTGTGCATTTAAAATGTAGGTAATTTTTGCTACTTATCCAGTCACTCCCTCCTGCCATCAAGAGTGTATTCTATACATTCTAGAAATATTAGTTAACATTGCATGTAAGAATATTAACATATTTAACATTGTCATTATTTCCAAGCCTGAAGAAATGAGACTCAGAAAAATCAACACACGGACCACAAAATACATCAGTTTTGTGAAATAATTTTCAGTGGCCCATGAAAGTAACTGAATCTTTCTGTTGCCAAAACTTTTCTCTAAACAAAAACAAGGCCCAATCATTCTCTGAAGATCACATTACACAATTACTCAGACAATTACTTTATCCCTTTATTTTTGACCGAAGTGAAGACTAAAGGCAATGGGAACCTAAGATAAAGAAATTTCAGCCATTTATGTGTCAGTTCTTTATCAATTCAATTGCTAAAATAATTGTTGCAACTGTCAAATAAGAATATTCAAATATGGATATAAACTCCCTATTTACAGCAAATATTTAGATGATTAAACATCTTATAGAACTCTTCTATAAAACACACCACTGTCAGTAACATTTTCTCTTAGTAAGATATTCAAGAATACAACATAGCAGATAAAGTTAATACTTGAAAATAATTTAGAGTACCTATCTTTATAAAAAGCCTTGCTATGTATAGAAATTTGAATATTAGTATTTTAGACCCAGAAGAATCATAATGGGTTAACACTCCGGTACTGAGCAATCTATTTTAGTTTCACTATTTGTATTGTTTGTTTGTTTTTTGCTGTTGTTGTTCTAAGTTGCATATTATATTTATGTTTTAAGAAGGAGTGTACTACAAATCTCAACCTTTGTTCCAATTTTTTATTTACATTTTTTGAATCTTCTTCTAATGAATATTGTTAATGTTCAGGTTTGACCTATTAATTGTGAAACTGGAAAGCTTGTTGTTTTTTGTTTGTTTGTTTGTTTATTTCCTAAGGGACACTTGCTCTTTCTTGTTATAAGCCAAAGTCAAAGGCAGCCCAGTGGCTTAAATGTTGCATAAATGTGTGGTTTCTTTTGTGTCTGATCAAAAGACAATGGTTCAGTTGGTTTCCTTCAGGCTTAGAAGGAAGATCTTGGAAAAGCACATCCTTTCTGTAATGATAATGTATTCTGTATGAAGAAAACCTCTTCTATAACATTTTATGTCTTAGTTAAATTTCTATCATTCAGTTAAATTTTACTTTCTTATTTTTGTAACATCGTGTACATTTTACAAAGCTAAAAAATACTTCTAGTTCGTTATTATTTTTTCATGGTTCCAGCACTTATTTCAGCAAATTGAATAGTGTATTTTATGAGGAGGTGTTTGTTTTATTTATTTTCCCTCTCTTTGTCCTTAGGTGGTTAAATGTGGAGACTGAAAACTTTTTATGCTCTCATTCTCAACTAGAAACTTTTCCTAATGACATTTGCACCTGTGTCATGAGCCATTAGAGAAGTCCTGACCACAAACATCAATAATCTGCAAGATAAGCAGAAAACACCTGAAGTAAAGCTACATTCGTAGCTTTCATTAAAAACTTCTGCTTAGATCTTCCAGTGAGTGCTTCAAAGGAAATGAAAAAATGTGTTCTTTGTGTTTTACAATGCATGTTGCATTTAAGAAACTCACTTATGCATGTGAAGTATGTATATACTTCATTGTATATGAATACCACATTGTATTCATATATTAAAGCTTGCTAGACACAAAATGCTCTGGGGCATTGATGCCAGCACCTGGCAGAAACACTGTAAAATTCATTTCCTGACATCAGGTTGCACCCTCAAGTCCAAGCTTGCTGATGGAATTAAATACAATTAAGAGTAAACAATTCCTGCTAGCATGGCATCTTAGTAGCTACTAACACTGGAAATCATAAAAAGGGACTTGTTACTACATAGTTAATTTGGTGTTTTCAGGAGTGGGATAAATGAGATGGATCTCAAATCATGTCATTAAGATCTTACGTTACCTGTGAGGTAACTTAATCATGTGCACAGTAGAAACATGCTTTCTGGAACCCCCCTATGGTTCTGGTAAACACAAAAATGCAATAAAGTTATTGGGCTTTTCCTATCACAGCTACACTGCATTACTAATCTTTATCCCATTCTACCCTCTGAGAAGTTTAAGGAAATGGGTCATTTCTTCAGCAGATATAAACTGATATTTACCTTTGATTATATGAACTTGGAGTAAACCAGTGGACCTAAACAGACATAAACCAATGGTCTGGTGTATGCCTTTTTCTAAATCATCTTACCACAGAAACAGCCTCCCCTGCTGAGAAATACTCTCAAAAAAAAAAAAAAAAAAAAAAAAAAAAAAAGGATTTTCTTCAAAGATACCCTGTTCTGCTATGCAAAATGTATGAATGTTATAGCTCAGAAACAATCTCTCAAGATTTCCCATGTCTGGGAGAAAACCTTTTCCTGTGGAAAAAGGATTTCCACAGAGCAAATTTGATATAATGAACTGTAAGGATCCAGCATAGGACATCTTTCCCTCTGTTTTCCTTAAACATTTGATTGTGCAGAAGAGAGATTTCTCCAAGGGACGAATAGTAACACCTGAAATTAACTGCTGTTTTAAAACATCCTTTGGAGAACACACAAGCACACAAATATTATTTTTGCCCGGTGATTTTCCCTTCTCCACTTAAAGCATTTGAAATCTAGGGGCATACTCTCTTAACTAGTACACCTGAGTTGGGTGTATAAAGAGTAAGGTAGTCAGGATACCCTATAATGTTTCTACATCAATATTGGAAGATCCCAAAATTTTGCACACTAGTTAGGGTTTAAAAATATTAGGTAAATAATTTCAAGCCTTTTTTTTTTCTTTTTTTTTTTTTCTTTGTGGAAATTTTTAAGGATTTTGTGTTCTTAATTGAGTGAGAAAGAGGTTAGAAGTCAAAAGCTGTGACCTGGAAAATGAGGGAGAGAATATTTTAATCTGTAGGTAATAGCAAAAATTGTGTGATTTTTTCTAAGATAGCATTCTAAACCATCCTTTTCCTTGAAGACGCATTTATATAATTATTATGTTCACAATAAAGCTATGCACAGCAAGCATTTTCAATGATATATTGAATAGAAGAAAATTATCTACGCAAGGATATTTGCTTTCCTTGAAACAGCTAAGACTGTGTAAATATTTAACTATAATTATGCTAAAGCACTATTCTTTTATGCCACAGTCACTCACAAAATACAATCCTATAAATGCCTTTCCTGAGATTTGTTACATGCTGGCTTTTGGTCTTATGGGAACAAATCTCTCTCACTGCTATTGATCTGTTCTTTAAATTATTCTCCCATGAGGCTTTCAGCTAAGAGCATCTTTTCCTTGAATCTCTTTGTATTTTTAATTGGCTTATGTTTGTTTAAACAAAATCACACCAGTGCCTTAGGCTGCAGCCATTGACTCATTGCATTCAAAACCAGACACACTGTACTCCAGCAGCCTTCACTTCTGTCCTCTACTGGACTCATCTCTTTGGGGATGAAATCTGTCACAGGAAAAAAAAAAAAAAAAGGCATACAAAATTGCCTTTGGACAGGGTTGCTAGGGACGTAGCTGGGATTTGCATAATGCTGTTAGAGTCCTAAAGATGAAAGGAAGAGTAGATTGTGCCATTTATCTGCAAGTTCTGGCTAGCGGGTGGTGAGGAGACACAGCCCCAGGAGGAGTGCTGGAGAGACAGTGCCTTGGGCAGGCCCAGTCACCCCGTCCCACACTGTCCCCCAGGTGTGGGGAGAGGCCCTGAGCATTTTGCACTTGTCTCTCTGATGGCATTGGGAGCTTTCTGCTGGTCCCACTTCCCCAGTGAAGTGGGGCTGTAAGTGCTGTGGGCTCAGCTTTCCCTGAACCTCGTTCATCAATGAATACAGGGATGATTGGTTTCCAAGCTCCCCACACTGAAAGGAGCCCAAGCACTGCTATTGTGTGCTGCCCTTGTGCCACTGTACAAAGAGGAAAAGGTCCTTATTTCCCCTCTACCCCTGCTTGCCGGGGCGAAGAGGGTTCAGAGCCAGAACCCAAAATAAGGTAGACAGTATGGGTGGTGAAAGCAACAGATAAAAGCATTTCTTGTAATTCAATTTTTTTTTCTCATGCACTTTGATCCCAGATTATTTTTGAATAGTGTGAAATGAAGCATATTCAGGGATTTTTAACTTTATCCTATTCTCTTAACTATTTCCAGTCAATTACCAGCTGGTGAGGCACTTTTCTTCTTTCATGGCATAAATGGAAGAGGAAAGAAATAAAGTTCTTTTCATATTTTGTTTCAGTTTATTTCAGTATGAAACCAAGTCTTTGGAGGCTATATGGGCATTCTAAACACAGTTAGGTTTCGGTTGTGTAGCCTACCTCCATGCAATGCAGCCTGACACAGCATTTCCTTCATGTTACTCAATCTCTGGAAGGAATAAGTCCCTAAAACCCCTTGGTCCTGAATTTTAGGCTCTAGCACGGATGCTCTTATTCTGACTCCTGATCCAAGCCACACCCTGCATTATGGATACTTCATAGTGAGGAAGGTATGCTACTGTAATTTCCAACCACAGCATCATAATGTCATTAGCCACTAAATGACTGGTGAATATGGCAAATGTGAAACTGCTTTTCACTGAAGTCTGTAGTACTAGAAGTGAAGGGCACTCACTTAAACTAACAGATTGACTAAAGTAGAGGAAAGTACTTCCCTGTGCAGCCAGAGGTGAACATGCAGAAGTTACTTCCACTGCAGGTTGTGGAAAGAGTTCAAATTTCACAGAATTTCACAGAATTCCTAGGTTGGAAGAGACCTCAAGATCATCGAGTCCAACCTCTGACCTAACACTAACAGTCCCCACTAAACCATATCCCTAAGCTCTACATCTAAACCTCTTTTAAAGACTTCCAGGGATGGTGAATCAACCACTTCCCTGGGCAGCCTGTTCCAATGTCTAACAACCCTTTCGGTAAAGAAGTTCTTCCTAACATCCGGCCTAAAACTACCCTGGCGCAATTTAAGCCCATTCCCCCTCATCCTGTCACCAGGCACGTGGGAGAACAGACCAACCCCCACCTCGCTACAGCCTCCTTTAAGGTATCTGTAGAGAGCGATAAGGTCGCCCCTGAGCCTCCTTTTCTCCAGGCTGAACAAGCCCAGCTCCCTCAGCCGCTCCTCGTAGGACTTGTTCTCCAGGCCCCTCACCAGCTTTGTCACCCTTCTCTGGACCCGCTCAAGCACCTCGATGTCCTTCTTGTAGCGAGGGGCCCAAAACTGAACAAAGTACTCGGGGTGTGGCCTCACCAGAGCCGAGTACAGGGGGACGATCACCTCCCTAGCCCTGCTGGCCACACTGTTTCTTATGCAAGCCAGGATGCTGTTGGCCTTCTTGGCCACCTGAGCACACTGCTGGCTCATATTCAGCCGACTATCAACCATCACTCCCAGGTCCTTCTCTGCCTGGCAGCTCTCCAACCACTCATCTCCCAGCCTGTAGCTCTGCTTGGGGTTATTGCGCCCCAGGTGCAGGACCTGGCACTTGGCCTTGTTAAACTTCATACAGTTGACCTCAGCCCATCGGTGCAGCCTATCCAGATCCTCCTGCAGAGCCTTCCTACCCTCAAGCAGATCGACACATGCACCTAACTTGGTGTCATCTGCAAACTTACTGAGGGTGCACTCGATGCCTTCATCCAGATCATCGATGAAGATATTAAAGAGGACCGGCCCCAGTACTGAGTCCTGGGGAATGCCACTAGTGACTGGCCTCCAACTGGACTTGACTCCATTTACCACGACTCTTTGGGCCCGGCTATCCAGCCAGTTTCTAACCCAACGAAGCGTGCACCTGTCCAAGCCACGAGCAGCCAGTTTCTTGTGGAGAATGCTGTGGGAGACGGTGCCAAAAGCCTTGCTGAAGTCAAGGTAGACTACATCCACAGCCTTTCCCTCACCCATCCAGCGTGTCACTTTGTCATAGAAGGAGATCAGGTTTGTCAAGCAGGACCTGCCTTTCATAAACCCATGCTGACTGGGCCTGATCGCCTGCTTGCCCTGCAAGTGCTGTGTGATGACTCTCAAGAGAATCTGCTCCATGAGCTTCCCTGGCACTGAGGTCAAACTGACAGGCCTGTAGTTTCCCGGGTCAGTCCTCCGGCCCTTCTTGTAGATGGGTGTCATGTTTGCTAGCCGCCAGTCCACTGGGACCTCCCCTGATAGCCAGGACTGCTGATAAATGATGGATAATGGCTTGGCCAGCTCCTCTGCCAGTTCTCTCAGTACCCTTGGGTGGATCCCATCCGGCCCCATCGACTTGCACACATCCAAGTGCTGTATCAGGTCACCAACCAGTTCTTCATGGATAGTGAGGGCCACATCCTGCTCCCCATCCCCTTCCACCAACTCAGGGTACTGGGTATCCAGAGAAAAACCGGTATTGCTGCTAAAGACTGAGGCGAAGAAGGCATTAAGCACCTCCACCTTTTCCTCATCTTTTGTAACTAAGTTTCCCCCTGCATCCAGTAAAGGATGGAGATTCTCCTTAGTCCTCCTTTTAGTGTTTATGTATTTATAAAAACATTTTTTGTTATCTTTAACGGCAGTAGCCAGATTGAGCTCCAGATGAGCTTTGGCCTTTCTAATTCTGTCCCTGCACAGCCTCGCAAAATCATCATGTTCAAATCAAATCAACAACAAAGGGAGACACTGAAACAAACTGCAAGTATTCTCTATGTTCCAGCATGGCTTTTAAACCAATGGGTGCTGGAGAAGGAGGGGAACAGTGACCCACAGAGAGCATCCAGGCTCATGCTCTTCCCAACTAGAGCTGCCTACTGCTATGACTAGAGACAGAGCATTGAGATAGACGAATCTCTGCTCTAGGCCAGAAGGATATTTTAAATATTCTTGTACCCAAAGGTATTGCCTACAAGCAGCAAATAGTATTCATATTCTCATTGTAATCATATCTAAGATATCCATGTATCTTAGGGTCAGCTTTAGTTACACCCTACACAAGTGTGATACCCAGACAAGTAAGAGGAAATACTAAAACTCTGGAATGTTTGCAGATTAGCTGGGATTGCAGGAGGGAATGCCTGTAGAGAAGAAAAGGAAGGATGGAAAAATACTTTTCACAAATTATACAAATCCCAAACAGTGATACAAATTCACCAACAAAACTGAAATTAATTGTAACAGACTTTTAAATATGAGGGAAAAATAACTGGAATTGCATTGATAAGCTGTTTGGTAAATAATGAAATTTTTAATTAAATCACACTAATCAACAGTATTCTTGGAGAATTATATTCATAGATGCTACATGTTTTTCATAAGCTCAGCTGACATGAAAAATAGGTCATTTTGTATTTCTCATTATTCATTCCAGATTCAAAAGCAGGATAAAGAGATCACTAATACTTTCCAATTAACTATACAAGCAGTATTTTTTTTTTTTTTTTTGTCAAAGTGATAGACATAAAAATAAGTGACACAGAACCCTGCTCATAATTATCTTGATCTCAAAATCTTCTTTTGCTATCCATCTACAGGCTCTAAACAAAATCATTCCAAGCTTTTGTGCTGACAATAAGGTTGATAAAAACATTCAGTTAGTGTCAGGTGTCAAAACACAAAAGTTTAATTGAAAGATTTAATTGAATGAAACAGATTTAATTGAACTTTGCCTCTTAAATTACAGACTTGTACTGTTTTCCCAGTGCTACTGGTGGTAATTTCCAAGATGCAAAAATCACATATGATATTTGAAAGGAGTCATGAGGTGACCATTACATACTTTAATTTACAAAGGAAGTGATGAATATGGCTGCATTCAATATAAAGTCTGAATTCAGCTACTTCTAGATTACTAATTTAAATGTGATTTCTTCCCTTAAAGAAAAGTAACGAGCCTGGTGACACAAAGGTTTAAAATATTACTACTGCGAAAGATGATGGAAGATATTTAGTGATGTCATCTTGAGACGTGTACAGATGGCACTGAAAAAAACAACAACAAAAAAAAAAGTTGGATTATTATTGTTGGATTATTATTGTCTGAAAAAAGTTGGATTATTATTGCTTCAGTCATATTTTCTTATTCCCTAGTAAAACAGTTTCTAATGCACCTATGAAAAAACAAAATTCAATTCCCAAGGATACCATTTATATATAGTAATATTAATTTTATATGCAGAAAAGTACTTTACAGAAGTGTGGACTCTGAAGGACTCTGAAAGTGTTTTAAGGTAGTCTTAAAAAACTTTACTGCTTATCACTTGATGACTATGGAGCTGGATGCCAACACTTACAGTGACAAGAAGCTGCCCAGGGCTATGGATGCCTTCCAGCCAAGTGACACAGAAGACATACTACAACAAGCAGAAATAATGCAAAAGGAAGAAAAAGAACACCCTCTGGTAAATTTGTCCCTGACCATTGACATGTCCCATACATGTTAGTCTCCTCTATCCAATTTTATTTCCTTCTCCAATTTCCATTCTTACGAACATTGATGTTTATCCTTGGAATTTTGCTCTGTCAAATCAATGGGAATAGATGTAGGAGTATCAATATGACGAGAATGTGCTTTAGCACTTCTGGTGGACCTAAAAAGCAAAGGGCTGATATCATAGGTGATACTGGAAGTTGAGTGGGCTAACCAGCTCAGCTGTGAGGTGGTATATGCAAAGAAACTATAGTTTTGAACTGACTTCTTCATGACTGTGTGCTTATATTTGTCATTATCTTAAACAACTGACTGAATCAAGACAGGACACATTTAACAAACTGAGCTCCAGAGAACACAAGATCTGACTGAAACAAAGGCAAAGGATTAAGAAATTAAGCTAAGGGATCAGACCAGCAAATTACTATCACACACCACCGCTATTCAGTGTCATCTAATGCAAACCATGTGTTGCGGCTTTTATACTGCTTTCTTTTACATCACTTTTTGTACATCCTCCTTTACTAGTTTATGTATCCCTCTTGCATATGCCGAGTGGATTTTTGGTGTAATACTTGGTTGCTAAAAGTGCACGTGTGTCACAACATGGCTGAAAGCAATTGATTGCTGAATGGTGCCTGCAGCAAAGCAGTCCTGGTCAAGGTTTTCATGTACCAAATTTAGAGAAGAATCTTTCTGTCCCTTGGATCCAATGCTTTCTCTTTTCTATTCACAACTGACGCTTTTAAATAAACACTACCAAAGTACTGTTAATGAAGATCACCAATGCAGCCAGAATCACATTCAGAAATTTACTGTCACAGAACATAAACACAAGCTAGACAAAGTCCTCATGGAAAAATTAGGTGTAATAAGCACTGGGCAAAATTTAGACTAATGATAAAGTCACTTCTGGAGGAAAGGAAATAAATATATCCCCTATTGAAGCTTATTCAGAAAGAATTGCTAGTCCTTGGCTCAAAGTACTGTTATGTTGGAAGTACATTCAATGTTTTTCCTCCCAATCAAATATTTTTCTTCTGTGGATCAATGCTTTTATTTTCCTTGACAGGTATAAAATAGGTAAGTAGCAACAATCCACAGTACCGAAGTCTTATGCCTGCAAATGTTATAGACATTTAGAAAATCAACCTCACATATTTCGTTCTTGTGAAAATTATCGCCTTGTAAACCAAAGCATCTGTGGAAACCACGGAATGTCTGATAAGAGTGAAAAAAAAAAAAAAAAAAAAAAAAAAAAGGAGTTAGATGTTAGGGTTGAATACTGTCCATTTAACATGTATAACAAGTCTCTCAATTCAAAGGAAATTATAGTCAATAGTCAACATCTAGTTTATATTTTCCTGACTCTTGCTTTGAAGTGGTTTCAGTTACATACTCTTAATAAAAGGAAGTTTTAAGAGCCTTCTTGTTATGTCTGCTGTAAAAGAAAAGCAGATGGAAACTGAATGTTCAAAGATAACTGAATAGGAATATTTTTATATATTTGTATAAGAAAATTATAGGGAATTATTTATTCTCAGTAGTTAATAAAACCAACTGAAAGTGCTAATGAAGATAAATGTCACTCTTGGGTTAGTATCCACACCTCTTTGTTACTTGGGTTTGCAGAATATCTGGTCACTGGATTCAGCCCAGTGATTCAAAAGCAGAATTCAGCAGTGGTATTGAAGGAGGCTGCACACTCAAATTTTGCAGAGGTTTTCCACAAGAAGGTGAGATGATCACAGAAATGACCACCCTCTTCTCTTCACATAATTCAAATGAACTCCTCTTTTGTCCAATGTAGTTTGCATGGTGATCTGGGGGTGTGGTGACATCCTGCCTTCTGGAGGATGCTCTGCAACTGTCATAAAGGGGAAAAAAGTGTCAGGCAGCTCAGTCATGGGTCCTCAAGTTAAAGATCAAATGTGGCCACATACAGCAGAGGATGGTGCAGTGGCTGAGGGACGAGGTGGGAAAATTGTAGGAGGGAGTTTTGGAAGGAGACAGAGGTGCCAATGGCAGAAGTTTTGAGGGTGAACTGTAAGGTAGAGAGAAGCAATAGGCAATTTGCAGCCTAAGTTTTCATTCCAGAGGAGAAATAAAAATCTTCATATGATCTCAGATAAAAGAATTATCTTTAAGCAGAGGAAGTGAGTTTATTCCAGATGTGTTTGACAGCATGAGAACAGAAGTGGAAGTAGTGTTTTTGGTCAGGAGCCAGTACTGGGGATTAGTCAGGTGGAGAGCACTGAGAGGGGAGAGAGCACAAGGGTGGGAAGAATTGAAAATACAGGCTCTGGCATCAAGCAAAGGGAATGAAAACAAAGAGGAAAGGAAAGGAATTAGAGAAGCAGAGAAATCAAAGGGAGGTTTAAGAGCAAAGCCAGCTTCGGTAGAGATCACAAGGAAAGAATAAAACCAAGAAGGAAAGGAGAATAAGAGCTACTGAGGGAGGGATATTGGTGGTTATGGGGAGGAAATAAAGGGACTGGAGATAATTTGAAGCTAGTTTTCAACCAGTGAAGATGAATCATTCAAACTTTCCCACGTTATGCCCTACAGAAAAGGTTTTACGATTACCATTGATCTGTGCATACATACTGTCAGTTCTGTCGGTCTTTCTGATTTCAGATTCTTTTTTCTTCCTTTTTCTCTCTCAAAGCTACCAACTAAGGTCTTTATTTTTATAAGTGTCATTCCCTTGCATACAGTCTTCCTTGTTCCTACTTTTCAGCACATAGTCAACACACTCTATTGTTTGCATTTTTGCTATGCCAGACTACTTCTAGACAGGAATCTCTGAGAGGGATTTAGAGGAGCAACAAGCTTTCTGCCATGGAAGGACACCATGGTCAGAACTATTTTTTTGTGTGGAGGCGGTTGATCTGGTCAGTAATTTACATACACAGTTCATAAAAGGGGACATGTTGTATAATCTGAATACCTCTTTTAATAAGGTTATTTAGTTTAGGCAACTCGTGCACCTATATCCATATCCTTCTCTGAATAGATTACAGGAATATATTCTAAGTAGGTGCCCACCAACTTGTATGCATGCACATATGGCTTATGGGCTATAATTGTGTGTTAAGTGTATTAAACTTCAAACACATCTAGACTGAAGGCTGCAATTGCCTTTCAACAGAAAAGTAAACTCTCTGAGCTGTCTGCAAACAGTTTTACTCAGCAGAAGAATGACAGTAATACTGAAATGAGATTCTGATGTAAAAAGAAGGGATAATACATCCTCACCTTGATATCTGGACACCCTGATGCCTCCACAGAAAGATTAAAAACACTGGAGACTAGATCCCAGGAAAGGTGTAATTCTCAGCACTCATTGGTTTAGACAGCTGTTGACATCAAAAATAAAGTAGCTTGTGAGCCCTCTGCTGGTATTTTTTTTGGTTTCTCAGATATTAGTAATATCCTGCCATAGCAACAACAAGCAAATATACTTGGATATATGTGCAGTGGTATATAGGGATTGCTGTGCATATTTACATATACATACATATATGCATACATATACATATGTATGTATATACATATACATCAATATAAATATAAAGAATTGTTAATGGCAGAAATGCATACCCAGGTATATTATGAAAGTCACTGCCAGAGCAAGCAAACTGAAATGTGTAAATGTGTAAAAAATCATTTTCCTATATTGTAAAATTTCATATTATCACCACGCTGCAGACATCCAGACATTGTAACCTTAAAAAATAGATGAACTTAATGGACTGGCATGTTGCACTGAAATTGGTCTCCAGCAAATGTCAGTTAGTAAAACTCTATACTTACTACAACAATTCATTATTAGATTGACTTTATAATATCTCATTTGTGAGGTAAAATTTACATTTTAGATGTTACTTTTTGACAAGTATAATAATCAGATTTCATTTTCAAGGCATTCATTGTTGTATTTGGGGATTTCTGTTTTAAACTTAAACATTGAACAGTTCAACCATTCAACCATTACTATTGGGAGTAGATACAGAAATTCTGGTGTAAGAAAATTTTCATAATTACTCTTTTAGATGTATATGTGTCATTTTTCTTTAGGAAGAACTCTAAGTGGTGAGAGTTTTCAAATTCTGTCATATTTTCACCTCATTAAAACCAATAAATCAATCAATCAAACAAACAAACAAAAAAAACACATTCATGGGAAAAAGAAAAAAAAAAAAAAAAAAAAACAGACTGTTAACATATGTTGACTAGTATAACTAAGTCATACATACACTTAGGGTTTAGGGAGATTCTCCCTGCAATAGTCTTTCATTTACACCTTAGTGAACTTCATTTGTAGGCTCTGGAGTAAAATGACTTACTTAAAAATTGATAAATCTGCTTGAGTCTAATCACCCATTTCCTATTGTCCAGTGCAGGTGTTCCATTTTCTGGCACAAAAAAAGTTTGAAATGTCAGTGCTGTGCATTTCATTCAGCAATCCAGTATGTTTCATGTCTGCTCAGAGTCAAGAGTGGTGAGTAGCTACACCTCCCCAGAGAGGGCTAGGAAAGAGCAACATCTCAGGAGGAAGCCCCTGAACTTCTGGTGTGCTTCATGCTGCGGTGCAGCTGTGCTTTTTCTGTTTCTTCAGGTGGGAATAAAATAAATGAATTCCTGGAATTGCAGTGCCTTTAGAGCTCCTGTTCTGTTTCAGGAGGGAATATTTTGTATCAGCTCATCACTAGAGTCAGCCCCCTTTTCCCAACTGTGTTCAGCACTCTTTAAAGTATGTCATTGCTCCTGAATACAGTGGATTGCTATTGCAAAGTTAATCCAAATAGTTTTACTGATAGAATATGGGATACTGAAAGTAGCATTCTTGGATGTCATTTTCAGACTTGTCAGTGTGCTGATAGATGCCTTTAGGAGATCATGAGTGGCTAATTTAAAGATTTCAATGAATTTTGTTTCATGCTTTTAACTCTCTATGCATTAGTCCATGTATCTACAAAATTAGTTTTGAAATATCTGGATTATCTCCCAGAAAAGGCTGTGAAGTTTAGATTACTATTCTTTACCAAGTCCTTTGTTAGTCAACTATTAACCAAAAAGGTAAAATGTGACTGTGATCATGACAACTCACACAGGACACATCTATATTGAACAATAAAGTTAGAAGAATGCTAGAACCACAGTGATATTTCTGACCTTTGAAACTGAACTTCTGATAAGTGATTTCAATGACCTTATGTCTCCACAAGTCTTTGTGCAAGGATAATTCTGTCGGCTTTAGTTTGTCTTTTTTTTTTTTTTTTAGGTATCTCCTCAGCCTCATACCACCTAAAAGCTATAGAGTTAAAATATGTTAGAACTTAAGACCCATACTGAAAGCACTGAGCAATTTTTCATTGAAAATATACAAATAACCAGCACACTGTATCTGACTCTCTCACATATGATTTAGAGTTATTTTGGAATACCATTTGTGAAATAAATAGACATGGGCTTAATTTAGTAAAGCAGTCATTTGTCTTCCACGACTCCAAATTGGAAATCAAAATACAATAAAATTTAAAATGGTTATTAAATCCAGATGGATTTTCAAATGAAAGCAGGACCTATGGTAATGAAAGCCTGTAAAGGGCACTGTCAACTTAAAAAATGTAAACGAACTTAAAATGTTTTATCATCTTTTGTTGTCACGATAATATTTAACTTTAAAACCACAAAACAAATGACTTTTCTTCATTTTCTTTCATTTTCTGTTTTGTAAATTTCTTAATAGTATTTTTTTTCTGTATAGTAACTTAACATAATTTAATTTTATTTTCCTAATTTCAAATTCTATCTACTGAGGTCCGGTGCTTAGGTAAACATTTTAGTATATGTACAGAAATGCCTGTAATTATCTTGTCTATACAGTTTGCTGCAGAAGTTCTCCCTCTGTGCTTACAGAGCTGCAGCAATGTTCTTTGCAACAACCTTGACAGGTAAATATTGCAGGTACTAGTTCATTCTTAGGATACGCAAGATACCTTAATCTACCATTAAGTTCTACCAAAATTGCTCTCCAATAACTTGTTTTTAAGAGATAACCTCATTAGACTTGTGTATTGCAGTGACCTGTATGCTGCTGGAAGAGTCAGGAAACAGCATAGCATTTTGTTTGCATATCACATCATATTTGTGTCCATAACACACAGTGACAGAAATCACTGCAAATCAGGGAGAGTGTCATGGCCTGATACAGCACAACATAAACAGATTTTGAAAATATATAGTGTATATAGTTTCTAGTGTATATAGTTTCATTACATCCTCAATGGAAATGTTCAGGTGTGGAATGGACCAGTATAAAGTCTTCACAGACATCCAGAGGTAAGTCCTCCATAGCAAATGAGTTAGCACAAGTGAAGATCAGGTGACAGAGAAATCAGCACACAGAGAAACATCAGTCAAAATCTTCCTTTTGATGTTTTAACGTAGAACCTTCTAGGTTTCTCCTGAGTTAAAGCACTGGGTTTTAGCTGTTTCTGGAACTGTAGAAAGTGGGAAAGATTATCACAAACAGATAGCAACAAGTCAGCCGCATCACATCGGTCCTTCCTGTTCATTTGTTGGGATAGTACTCCAGAAAGAAGCCACAAATCCACTTTTTAAATGATATATATTATCCTCATATGAAATTTCAGAAGCTAAAAAAGAGAGACACATAAAGATCAGGAAGACTGAACTTTCCCCCTGCCATGTCACTCATCAAAATTCTTTCTCTCTTTGTGTAAGGATTTATATTGCTAGCAACAGAGGAACAGATTAGTTACCCAGAACATCCATTTTGGTTCCTACCTTGTCTAGATGAGGAAGTGTTTGAGCCACATGTGGTAGACCACATCCTTTCTCTTATGCTAGCAGAATGACGAAGGAGCACATCTGGATTCAAAATTTCATTTTCACCCTCAACATTTTTGTATTAACACACTGTCATACTTGATATAAATTGGAAAACACTTAGTCCCGTAGCACTTGATTTTCTGGAAGAAGACAAAGCATGACATTGTGGAGTCCATAAACAGCAGGGGGTATAATTCATAGTAAAGCTATATAATATGTTCCATATACATTGCAGCTGTTGATAGATTTTATTACATTTCAGTTAAAAGCCTTATTACATTTGCAGGCAAGATTTATTATATTTGGTTGTATTACTTCTAAAGTTCAGGATATTTTCACATTTGTAGCTGGCTTATTTCATCTATGATCACTGAGTTTACATCATAAGCTTGTTATAACTGTAGGTTATGAATAATGTCACCTGTTGTTATGACGCTTGCAGTCAGTTTTCATTACAACTGTTCCTAATACTTCACAATATTTTGCAGGTGCTGGATATTACATTGTGGTTTTTAAAGACATATTTTGAAGTCAATGGAACATAACAGAATAATGTCTGAAGTAAAGATTCCTCCAACACAGAATGAAGCAAGCTGGCCAGCAGCATGAAAACAGAAGTGGGGGATTCCTGCCTACTCTCATGTAGGTTACCTAGTTACATATTTATAAACTGGAATGAACTTCTAATTTCTGAGATTTTAGGTGTAACAATTTAACATACAGAATAGTATTCTCTTCTAAAAATAATCACCACTTTCTTTCTCTCAATCCTTTTTGTTCCCGGAAGTCAAAGTTCATCCATACCTCAGTGTCCCAGGGCAATGGTGTAGTTAAGATGTGTTGGTTTGTTTGGAACATCACATGAAAGAAGCTGATGCTGTAACTGCTTTTTATGTCCATCATATTGTCCATTACTTATCAGATCCCATCATTTTTGGCCAGTAAAAACTATGCCCTGAAATAGTAAATTGCTGTGTTATTCTGAAATCCTTTATTCTATCCTGTGTCACAGACCTCTTTCACCTCTTAAATTCACAAATTTAATGGGAAAAAAAAAAATCATGAACCAAAGTTATAATTCAACTTATCTTGACCAATGAAAAACATTGAACTATCTGCCCTACATCTAACTTTTATCTCATTATTTTTTCAAAATTCCACTTCACACATGTAGAATGTATTTGCATTTTTGAAGTATACAATAAGGATCCAGAAGATACAAGCCCATTTCTTCTTGCTACTTATTTATATTCTTATTATATTATATATATAATATAGTATATATAATATAGTATATATTATATACTTATTTATATTCTAAGACAGCTTCTCTAGCCTTTTTAATTTCTTTTATGAAAAAATGGTGACATAGTTACCCCTAAAGGAGGAAAGAAAAAGTCATGTTAATTTCATGAATAATCATCATTGGTTTTACAGGATAGTAATTGTATAGTGTTCATAATAATAATAATAATAATAAATAATAATAATAATAATAATAATAATAATAATAATAATAATAATAATTCAAACTAATTAAATCACTCAGCCATCAGTTGTTTTACTGTTTATAAGGAACCATATTAAACCATGTCAGAAGAGATTCAGTTGTGCATTCATGAGTTTTACATTGTTAGTCCTGTGTGTGTAGGCATCTACTACAAGTCAATACATATATATATATATGTATTATATATATATATATATATATATATATATATATATATATATATATATATATATATAATAACAGCCTTATTTCTTTGTTAATTACACCTTTCTTTTCCATAATGGATCAGGTGTGTCCTTAGTGTAGGATCAGATCCTGATCACTGAGGCAGAATTTGCTCATCACAATGTTCTCAAAAGAAATTTTCACGTGATCAAAAAGAACTCCTCCTGCATGTGTTTAAGTTATGTTTAATGTGGTACAGAGAAGCAGAATAGACACCATATGTGTCAGATTATTTAAACTGTACAATTCATACAGCATTTGAATTCTGTCCAGAGGATTGTCTCTACAAATTTGTACTGTGAAAGAACAAATTTTTGTACTATTAATCCTACATACAACCTTGGCAAAAAGTGTTTGAGCACAGCATTTGTGTGTCTGCCTGGTATTAAAGACCATCATCATGTGATTAGACTTCAACTGAGAAGTGAGAAATTAAACTTTTAAGATAAATCATTTTTGAATTTTCTTTTTAGTTACCGAAACATGGTCAAAAACCTAGTCGTAACTGTACTCTAGGTAGACTTTCTTTGCAGTAGACTTTACTTGGAAGAAACTATATAAAAGAAATGGAATGTCCGTGATCACAAAGACAAAAGACATTCAAAAAGGAGAGAATCAGAGGCATAGAAAAGCTGGGATTCAGAAAAGATGATGTTGAATTCAGAAATGGCTCTGACCCAAATGCTGTAGGATACTCAGATGCAAGGAAACTGAGGAAGGAAATCACATAAATTTGTTTTACTCCTTTAGCTAGGTTATCTTTATTTCTTGTGCCATCTAAGGAAAAAAAAATAGTAGTTTTGTTGATTTTCTTGAAATATGTTTCATTTAGCACTTATCTTTTCAGACATTTACTAGCAACTAAAATGTCCCTGTTGTGGCTTTACACCAAGATTCCATATCCAGAATGTGATGGAGAAGTCAGAAAACAGGAACTACATTGGACTCTGAAAGCTTAAAAACTCTTGGGTCTAATGTGATACAATCCACACAAAAAAAAAAACATAATGCATCTGTCCAGAATTGAAAGTTCAACAAATGCCATGACAATATATTTTTTCAACATATTGCAGCTTTAAATGCAAATAATTACTGCTTTACTCTGCCCCAAAACAAATCAAAACAAAATGAAGAACAAAACAAACCAACCAAAAAAAAAAAAAAAAAAAGAGATGAGGCCATAGAAACCAACTGCTATAGAATATGTTAAAGTTGTACTTGCTATTTTTCATTGACAAAGCTTTTTCTTCCTTTTTTCTTTGTTTTCCTTTCATAAAATCAAAATAATCCTGATTGTGAACAGGAATTGCAATTCCTGTACTTAGAAAAACATCATTCACTGAGAACCACTGAGTAGAAGCTCTTCAGCATGTTACAAGCAAAGTAACTTTGTAGATCAGGCCCTTGCTGATTAATTTCACTCACCTAATTAGTGATGCTTCTTGAAAGAATCATTCTTTTTTGTCCTTTTGCATTGATGGTTTAGGTTAAACCATGCTTATGTTTTCCAGTTACATGTTCTCCAACAAGCGTAACAACAGAATTTACATCTGAAAAGTTCACAAAGCACTGTGTTGCAGAGTGAATTAATCAGTGACCTTTCACTACAAGAAGTGTGCATGTTCTGATAATGTAGCTGAAAGCCCTTCTGGAGGCAGGAGGGAAAAAAAAAATAAAAAATAAATTATAAATTAAAGGAGATTGGGACTGGGAGTCTCATTTTCTGTCTTCTCAGTTCAGGGATGACTATTTCTCACCTTAAAGACTGGTCTTAGCAGGCAATTATTCACCATGCTCAACATATTTAAATGACATAATTGACAACATTTTTTCAAAGGACTGAAGAAACTGGCATGATAAAAGACTTTCTTGCATGACTAGTGTTTGGTCATTCTAGGTCAGGGTTCAGGTGACATGACAGAAAGTCTGGCACCCAAACTTTGAATAAATATAACATAATTCAGCTACAGTGTCTGGTCTTTGAAGAAGAGGTTGCACTCTTTATCATTCTCAGTATTTTGTATATGATAGCCTATATATTATATAGCCTATATTATATTATTATATTATAGCCTGTATTATAAGCATAGAACCACAATTCCAAAAAGTGAGGAAAGAAATTGAGTTTAATTATAAGAATTCAAGATTAAATTATCCTATATAGTCTACATAGACTGGATGGATACTGATAGTCCAAAGTATTATGAAATAAATTCTACCGAGTGCTGGAGTTTTATTGACTTTCTGTGCCTGTTCCTTTGAAACTGTAAAGGTACATATTTATTGTGTGTCAGTGCTTAAACTTTTCATAGACACAGGCCTATAGATTTTAATTCACACACACACCCCTCTTTTGAAAAGGAAAAAAAAATCTTTTTGGTCCTCTCCTTCTTCATCTTTTCAATTTGAATTTACTTAGAAAGAAACAACTAATAAAAGACTCTCAGCAGTTCCTAAGTCTGTTTCTCAGCTGTGATGACACAATTCAGAAGTTGTTACAGCAAACCCAAAGATCACACTGTACAGAATTCAAGAATGCCAGATAAAATCTACTCCTATATTCCTTCCATGTTCACTTTCATAAAATATCTGAGAAAAAAATAAACAAATAAATACAAGTAGATCTTCCTCTACCTGTAAGGCCACTCTACGATATCATAATTGTATAATCCCAATTGACCTGTTTGGGTTACCTTCCACGGTGTACGTAACAAACTACATAGGCCTTTCTTACACTCATATCATGATTCGTACTAATATCATATGTATAAAGAGGTACTTTTCATGTATCCTATTCCACTGATAGATTCCCTAATCATAGGTGCAGCTTTCCATTTTAGTCTTTAACAGTACTATTCTCACTAAAATTGGTTGCCTTGAAGAATATGATTCCAGAATCCAGTTTCCCTTCAGAAGGATGTGGAACACCAGTGGCCAAGTCAAAACCTAAATTAATTATTCATTTGTATTTTGTATTTTATTTTATTTATTCCTACTGTTCTAATCTTCAGACACAACCAACTCATCTCAAATTCTTTTCTATATCAATTCCACAAAACTTGTCAGACTGTATTTTAGTTGAATTCTGCTGCTTTTTCTGTCAAGGTAATCTGTGAAAATAGGTTGTCCCAAAATTTCTTGTACTTGTTTTATATGTCAAGTACACTAGTGATTTAACTCTGAATTTCCTGTGTAGCACCATAGCAAATGCTTCATGGAAATACATACAGCTTAGTAATACTATACTTCCTCTTTCTAGAACATCACTAAGTTATCCAAGAATGATAGTGGCACAGTCTGTCCTTTCTATTACATATCCTTTTTTTTTTTTTTTTCTCTTTTTTCTCTCATGCATGTGACTAAAAAACCTCTTAGCAGTACTTTAAATATCTTTTGGATGGTCTAAATATCTTGAATCCTTGAATTTTTTCCTCTCCAAGCCCCTAAAGTATATCTCTCCCTGATATTCATTCCCATTCTCTTCAGCCTTTCTGAGAGCATTATTCATCCAAGTACTTCTGGATTTCATAGTCTTTTTTCCCCCTTTCCTTGGACACGACTGAGATAGTTTCTTTAATTTTCCATTATGAACATGCCAAGGTTTTCACTCAATTTTTGCTCCAAGCTGAATGAAATTAAGCGATTTCAGGAACTTTCTAACATTGTCTTTTATTTTTTTTTTTTTTCCCTATGAAATGGGAATGCACTACCACAGGGACTACTTTTAGTTTTCCATTTAATTTCAGCTGAATGATACCTTAGATGCCTTAATCCATGTCCAATGGGGGAGGGGGCTATTTACAAAGAATTTTATAATTTTCTTCAGAATTCAGATACATTGTGAATTCTTGCTGGCTTAACAGTTATTTCATAATTAATATGTCAGCAATCATACCTACAAATAAGTAGGAATTTACATTCTTCCTACCAATTTTCTAACAGATATAAACGAACTTTTGAAATATTACAATAAATACTGTATGAGAGTTACACCTCTTCAGTAACATTACTTCTAATGTGATCCAAAACCAAAAAGTCCATAACTTAAGATCAGTGGCTGTACCCTAGTAGATATTTAATACAAAGATGAAAGTTCTAATTTCTCCAAACATAACCCAAACATTTTCCCAAACAAATTTCCCTCCAAGGGAACTAGAATTTGCTGATCTACACAATTTCCTCAAATGCTGAGCTGTCTTAGTAATTTTAGGATGAAGACCTTACTACTTTAAAGAAGCTTTGTTTTTCTTGTACTTTTAATATTCAATCCACAAAGCATCTCCTGACTTTTGTTTGACACAATGTTTTTCTTAGTCACAGTACCTAAAATTCCTCAGCAATGTAAACTCTAAGGAAAAAAGTCTTTTTCATTGTAAAGGCCAATCACTCCATAGAATTTTCCTTCTCCTAGCATGAACTCCATACTTTTCACCTCACAGATCATTAGACTTAGAAAAGAAATAATCTAGATAATCATTATGGGCTATATCCATACTTAATGACCCACAGAAAGTTACTGAGCTCAGTTACATGGCTGACTGACCTACTCACGAAAAGGGTCATCCACAAAAGGGAAAATATTTTAATTCTCTAGGTGGATCAGAGCTCTGATGATCCTCAAGGGAAAGCGGAGTACAAGCTACGCTCCTCATATGTGTATCTAGGTTAACTTTAAAACAAATACTAGTAGAAGGTACAAAGCAGCTTCTACTTCCATCTTCTGTTTTCTCTTGGTTTTCTTAAAGAAATATCTTCAAATTCTCTGAGGATACTTATAAGGATTTTAAGCTTATTACTTTTATTGCACAGAATCATTATTAATCGGAGGATGTGAACACCAAGTTCTAAATGTCAGAAAATATTACTGAGAGCAGAAAAATACTTTATCTACCCAGCCACTTAGGCAGAGGTTTCAGATCTCTTAAAGTAACATATTGCACAACTGTTGAAAAAATTCAGGTTAGGATGCCAGTGATTATAAGGGATGATTCCTTTTCTGGTCCTAAAATATCTTCCTGCTCTATTCATGCTTGTTAAATAGATAAACAATAGCTGGGTCCCTCATATGCTAGTTTTAACATCAGTATTGAATACAATGTTTTTATGGAGAGCTCTTCTGCTGTTTAAAAATGGTTCTGCCAGTAGTCTTTCTGCTTTGGGTACAAAGAAATTGGTTTCACTTTTCTCTAGTGACAGATTTTTTTTCATGGATAGGCTTGAAACCAGTAGTTTCTAATATTCAGAATGAAACATTATTTTGCTCATTGATCATAATACATCTTCTATTCAGTATTCAATTAGTGATAGACTGGGAAGATAGTAGCATGGCAATTTTGGCCTGACAGGAAGTCATAACGCTTCTGTTGTTTTAAAGGTAGCTTTAGCTTCTCCCTTAACATCTAAAGAGGAAAGTGTGTTTTGATACTTACCCTTTATGGGCTTCTGTCACCTTACCTGCTATATCTACTTCAGTTAAATTATAATATTCTAAATTGTTTTTACTTTGAACTCCAAGACATCATAAATAAGAAGCTTTGTGAAAATTCTAATCTAGAAGGAATGCATTTTCAAGCTATATGCATGCAAGAGTATAGGAGGAGATAGGAGACAAGATTCAGTATAAATATATTTTTTTAATTTTAATATGGATATAGATAGTTATTAACTTACTTCATCATCAATTTTTTGGTGTGAATCCCTCATAACCTTTAAGTTATATAGGAGTAGTAGCTCTGTTTCTTTCTTCTTAGTCAGTCCCTGTAAGAAATTACAACTTAACTGCCTTCATAAATAGCAAAAGTTAAAATTAAAGAATTAATTTCTTTTTTGAGAAACATGACACTAGAAATGTAAAATTGGGCTTAGTGAAAGTGCTTATATGCCTTAAAAACTTTGAAAGCACCAGACACTTCCCACTGAACCAATAGCCTATCAGTTTCTGGGGCATATATGTATACACACATACACCCATGCACATGCATATACATATGTATGATACACACAGGCACCAAAAGCTGTATGTGTGTATATATTATATGTATATATGTATGTTCATTATTACTATATTTTTTACTTCAGAACATCAAATATTTGAGGAAATGATTTACAACAGTTTAGAATTAGTATAAATATATAATTCATTTCAACTTGTTCCTAACAGTAATAGATGGTGATAAACATCTTGCAGTCAAGGTAAATCACTGAAAGAGTTGTTGAGTGGAGAGCTGCTGCAATGATTTCATTCTAGTCCAAAAAATGACATCAAGACAATCATTAATCTAAATTTTCTCATTCTTTTTTTCTTTTTTTTTAATTATTTTTTTTTGTCCATTATAGTATAATATTATATACTATATTATATAAAATATATAACATAATATGATAATATAAATCATATTATATATAAATATAAATTATAATATATTATAATAAAATAAATATTATATATTTATATACATTATATTATATATAACGAATTATAAATATGAATATGAATTATATATAAATATTAATTATAATATAATGATACTATATTATATAAAATATGTAATATAATATAAGGATACAAAACTACCAAAAACCTCTTTCCACTGTACTTTTAAATTTTTATTTACCTGTTTTTGAAAAATATGCTCCTAGAGTAATCTCGAGACACACACATAATAGGGAGAAAAAGACTATAGGTATCTACAGTAATCAAGTTAAAATTCCAGTTTGATGTTTGATTTGTCTGTCTCTCATCACATTAAACTATATCAAGAAATAATAATAAAGATGTTTACTTACTTAACTAAGCCTTTTCTTTAGTTTTAAGCACTAGATATTAATATAATAAAATTGTTCTTTATTCCTGTCAAAAAAGCTTGGAGTCCTGTGGGCAAACTTCATTGCAAGCAGGAGTGAGCGAGTTCTATTTCAGATGGCAGGCAAGATTTTAGACTTCTAAAGACTAGAAAATTTCATTACAACCACTGTGCCCACATTACTATGTAAATGAAAACATTTCAGAGAGGTTCAGAAAGACGTGGTAAGGGCTGTAAAGTTCAGAAGGCAATTTCATTGCTAACCTTTAAGGTCATGGTAGTCCATTACTGAAGTATTAGGTAACACTTGTATTTGATAAGTGGATTGGACACATATTATTTTATTGTTACATGAACAGACATCAGCCTTATCTAAATAACTTTTACATGAATTACATTTTCCTTTATTTTGCTAATGATTTTTTCCTTGAAATTGATCAAGAACACTAGAGAGAGATTTTTGCTGTTGTTTCATGAACTACTAAAAACATTTAGTCTATTCCTCCTTTTGTGTAGGCCACAGCATCAAAATTATTTTTTTTATTCTAATACAATGGAAAGCAATGAAACAGCATTGTATATTTATTGAGTTTAATCTAGGATTAAATTACTACTACATTAAAAATAAATAAAAATTAATATATATATATCCTGCTATAAATTATAGATATCTTCTAGATACCCTTCCATTTCCTTTTATTCCATCTACCAGGTGAAATATAAAACATGTCCTTGAAAACACAGGACTGTATATGCTGCAATGGTAAATGTTCAAAACAGTATGTTCAAATCAGTTGTCTGGATTCTGGAATCATCAAAGGACTTGTTCTCCTAATTCACAATAAATTGCACAACAATAAATTATTACTATTTGTAGCAAATGCTCAGAATTTCATCTCCTTTGCAATTATTTCTGCTAAGTGTTATGATTTATTTATTTATTTATTTAAGGGTAGGATTAAGCACACTAAGTGAACATTTAGTTGTGATGCATCTGTGCTATACCAGGTTTATGAGGCAAGGTTTTGGAAGAGGCAGGTCTCTGTGAGCAGAGCCCAGCAGCTGCCCCATAGAAGAGCAGAGTCATCTCCAGCCAGCTGTGAAAGGGACACACCGCTGGCCAGAGCCAAGCCTGTTGCTAGTTGGGCCTCTGGGAGAGCAGACTGAAGAAAAGGAATACAGCTGTGAAACAGCAGTAAGTTCCCCTGTGGCCTGTGGAGAGGCCCCCAGTGGAACAGGCTGTCCCCCTGCAACCCATGGGTCGCATATGGAGCAGATCTCCAGGCTGCAGCCCATGGAGGAGCCCCTGGTGGAGCAGGTGGATGTGGCCTGGAGGAGGCTGCAGCCCATGGAGAGCCTGCCCAGGAGCAGACCCCAGGCCGGAGCTGCAGCTCATAGAGAGCAGGGGGCAGAGGGTCTGGGGGGAGCCGATGCCCGTGGGGGACCCATGCTGGAGCAGTTTGCTCCTGATGGATGAACCCTAGGGTACAGGCCCCATTTATGAGCAGCTGTTGAAGAGCTGCTGCCTATGGGAAGCCCATGCATTATCAGTTTGGGAAGGACAGCATCCTGTGGGAGGGACCCTACACTGGGACAGGGGCAGGTCCACTCACTGTGGACACAGAAACTGATGAAATGGAACCTTGTTCCACCCACCTGCCAAGGCAAACTACCCACCTAGACATAACAGGTTACCTGGTGCAGTGGGTTTACGTGGCAAGGTTTTGGTAGCAGGGGGCCACAGGGGTGGTTTCTGTGAGAAGGATCGAGAAGCTGCCCCATGTTTGGTAAGGGCCCCACTGCTGACCAGAGCCGAGACAATAAGCAAAGTTGTGTTGCGCCTCTGTGAGAGCATATTTAAGACAGGGAAAAAAAGCTGCGCCACACAGCAGCTGGGAGAGTGAGAGGAGTGAGGAACAGCCTTGCAGGCGCCAAGGCCAGTGAAGAAGGAGGGGGAGAGGTGCTCCAGGCACCGGAGCAGAAGTCCCCTGCGGCCTGTGGTGAGGACCAAGGTGAAGCAGGATGTCCCACTGCAGCCCATGGAGTACCACGGTGGAGCAGGGTTCCATGCTGCAGCCTGTGGAGGAGACCACGGTGGAGCAGGTGGACCTGCACCAACGGTGGCTGCTGCCTGTGGAAGACCCCTGCCGGAGCAGACTCCGGGCCGGACCTGTAGCCCATGGAGAGGAGATCACGGAGGAGCAGGTGACCTGGCAGGAGCTGCTGCCCATGGGGGACCCAGGTTGGAGCAGTTTTCTCCTGAGGGATGGACCCCGTGGTATGGACCCATACCTGGAACAGTTCTGGAAGAGCTGCTGCCTGTGGGAAGCCCACGCCGGATCAGTTCATCAAGGACTGTATCCTGTGGGAGGGACCCCACTGCACAGGGGACGAGAGTGACCAAGAAGGAGCGGCAGAGAAGAAGCGCTGTAGACTGACCATAACCCCCATTCCCCCATTCCCCTGCGCCACTCGGGGGGAGGAGGTGGAAGAGGGTGGATGGCGGGGGGAAGGTGCTTTTGGTTTCTTTCCTTTGTTTCTCGCTTCTCTAGCTTGTTAGTAATAAGCAATAAATCTTACTATCTCCCTATGCAGAGTCTGTTTTGCCCGTTACAATAATTACTGCGTGATCTTCTTGTCCTTATCTCAACCTTTGAGCCCTTTTCATCGTATTTTCTCCCTGTTCCTCTTTGAGGAGGGGGAGTGAGAGAGTGGCTGTGGGGGAGCTTGGCTGCCCACTCGAGTGGAACCACGACACCTGGTCACCACTTAAGAACTGTTATAGATGATACTAGTCATAACACATGTGTTGTTTATTCTGGAAAATAGGGTGCACTAAGTACCTTTTCTCAATTAGTCAACTAGGTTCAGGAAGGTATCTTTGCCTTATTTCCCAGCAGCAGAGGACAAAATTGTGTCTTTCTTCATATCTAAGATTTTACCACATTTAAACACTTTGCAATGTTTTCTACTATGCTTCCATATTTTTAACCTAGTTTCAAGAATCATGCCTTACTGTCTCCCCCCGCCTGACTGACCCAAAAAGAAACATCTTTCTTCTCATGTTACCTCTGCCTCTATGGTTCTATAAAAGGGGCTTGATGAATGCAGGAAGGCAGACACACAGAACAAAAGCTCTTATAGAATACCTCCTTTTCCATTTTAGTGAAGACTGAACTTCAGAAAACCCAAGCTGAAATATAAGAAGCTTAACTTCCAATTATTCCTATGTTTGACCTAGAGCTGAAAAGTAGAAACCATTATATTTTACAGATCCTTGCCTTACTCACATTCAAGTCAGATTACAGTTGCTTGAACTTATATTTTAGTTCCTGGGGCCTCTTATGGGTCCTGAACAGTAGGCAATAACTGGAATGCAATGTAGTCCACCCCACTCCACCTACCAAACATTCCCATTTTCTCCAGTCACTCTGGGGAGGAGAAATTTTCCAATTAGAAGCATTTGTCAAGTCCATACTCCCATTCAGTCAGGGAGTACCCTTGTGCACAAAGAATTCAGTTGGCATTTTCTCATTTTATAAAGGTCTCTTTTATTCCCACTAGAGAACTCAATAAGCAAGATTAATACACACACAATTATGAAGTTTTCAGACTTAAATCCAATGGGTTTTATTTTATTAGTTGTACAAATCTGTATGTATTTAATGAGTCATTTCCTGGGAAGGTGGTAGAAGGAAGAATGCTTGGGGAAAATACTGTAATATCTAACAAATATTTAGGTTAACTTCTATTTTAATTCTCTGTTATGATTGATTATTTTTTTTTAATCTACATAGAATATGTACTCTTTTCTAAATAGATTAAGGTCCTAAAGGTAACCCATTTATTTACTTATTTTACTTCTGTTGAAAATGTTTTTTTCTCAAATTCCCTCATAGCTCTGATGTAACATGTAACAAAGAGGGGTCCTTTTCTCCTTTATTACTGGGAAGTGTATCCTGCTGCTTCCTCTGCTGAGTCTGACTTAAAACTTTTCTTTGAAACTAGTCTCTGGCTTAAGTCATAGTTGTAACTTTTGACCTATCAATCAACCAATGCTAAGGAAACCACAGTTCACACAGAAGCATGGGTTTTGCAAAATCAGACAACAAAAAAAGTACCTGCATTATTATGGGACATAATGTTATCAGGTATTTTTTGCTAAAATATTTTTTAAAATATATTTAAATCTGGTATTTAAAGGACACTTCCTTAATTCTGTACTTCCTACAGAAAAAAGCAAAATGTAACTGTACAAATTAGTCCAACAACTCTCCTAATTTCAGTAACCAGAAATAATATGCTTCTTCCGATATGTTTCTAAGGTTAAATCTGTTGTTTTGTTTTGTTTTTTTTCTCTCATACAGGCTGAGATTTCTGCAAATATGTCCCTGACTACTATGCTGGGAATATTAATCCCCAAACACAAAACCTCGTTAATAATAATAATAATAATAATAATAATAATAATAATAATAATAATAATAATAATTTTTTTTAATTTAGGACAACAACATAAATTAATACCTCATTAGGGTTAGGTCAAAAGCCTACCTATGTTTAATTTAATCTGAGATTGCTTCTGCTTTATCTATTGCTGTGCTAGTTCATAATCAAGAACAAGCACAGTCAAGGATCAGGAAAGAACAGACTGAAATCAAAGTCATTCAGGTGATTCAAAGACAATTAGAAGCTACACAGGGGAGGCTTCTAGCAGAAATTTCTAGTTGTGGAGGAACTCCCTGGCAGCATAACCATAACCAGATTTTCTAAAAAATTCAAAGTTATTTTCTGTTTTTCAAAAAGATATTAATAGACATTAATGCAAAGCACACATAATACACAGAATAATGAACTAACTTAATAAATAAAAAAATAAGTAAGAGAAGTATTGTGAACCGTCGTATAGTACTTTTGTCCCAAATCCATAAAGTATAAGGTCTACTTCCTTGAAAAGAATATTCTCTACAAAGACTACTTCTGGATGAACCACAAGCATCTTATATGACAATAAAAAAGCTGCTGTGTTCTTTCCCTCAATGAACAGAGGCTTCACTTCATTGGAAAAAGCCTAGCTTTGAATAGCTGTGGAGGAACTAGAGTGAAGGCATACAACAAGGGGTGCTGATCTCAGGCCTTATTTGTTTCATGTGACCTGTTGCACTATGTGAAAGTCATGAGAATGTTCCGAGCACTCACAGAAATTATTTAGTACAGTGTCATAGTGAATATACACTGAGAAAACGTTAGTAATATGAAGTCTCTTTACTCCAACAGTTAAGATAGAGCAGATTGTAACTTTAGCAAACTTTACTGCTAGGAAGAAAGAAAAGTAAAGCAACGCTTATCGTCATAACTTTTTTCAATTAATGAAATCTGTCTGGAGTCAAATTTCATTTTGTGAGCTATAGGTCTTAAATGCACACATTTCAGTTCTCAAGGGTCCTTTTCAAGGCATGAAAGTATGAATTTAGTCAAGCCTTTCAAAGTTTTCAGATCAAGGTTTTCCATGTCGGTATTTCCTGTCTGGGGTTGTGGTGCAAAGGAATTGATAAAGGAGTTTAATTTTAGGACATTTTCCAAATATTGGTACTTGGGAGGAGACATATTTCTAGTCTAGACTACAGAGGAATGTAGTAAGAGGCAAGACATAAGTACAGCACCAAGTTTTTCCCTTCTAATCCAGGAAACGTAAATCTAAGACAATCTCATCATTTTAGCAATACCATTCTTGTCACTTTTTTATTAATTGCCTTAACAGAGATGTATATATTCCCTTTACTCATCTGATGGAAAAAGAACTAAAATCTGATGCACTGCACCAAACAAAATCCATCCTATTGCAATCATAATCCTAAACATTGTTGTTTTCCAGCTACATTTATAGTACAAAACCACTAAAAAAGTCAATGAGCATTAGTCAACAGCTGCATAAAAATCCCTGAAGATGCAGACATGTTAGAAAGTCATGCATGTCACTGTTTAAACCACTTGTTACCTGAGAATACTAAGGTTGTTTGCAAATGTTGATTTATTCCCACCATGATTTCTTGAAAAAGAAATAATTTCTTGTTAACCTGCTTTTATAGTCAGGAACTGAAGCACAGATGAAGGATTTCACTAGAGGTTCTTTGGCAACAGTCAGAACAGAATCTCATTATAAAACTAGTGGGCTGTAGCATATGTGGCGCAGATAAAATCTTAGAATGATCATACAATGGCTCAGGTTGGAAGGGACCTTAAGGATCATCTAAATCCAACCTGCCTGCATAGGCAGAGATGCCACCCACTAGATCAGGTTGGCCAAGGCTAGATGAAAGGGAAAGCAATCATGTCATTATGAGAAGTTCAAATCACATAGTTCTGTAATCACAACACAGTCTGACTTTCCCCCAAAATCAAACGTGTTTGGACTCCAGTGTTTACTGAACTATGAGAGGCAGACTTAATCTGGTTTTGTACAAAGACAAGAAAATCAAGGAGAAAAAAAAAAAAAAAAACAAAACAAAAAAAAAAACCATTAATTATACCATCTTCTGTACATAACTTTATTTGTCATTTGTGTTAGTACTTGTTCTTATTCTAGTTGTGCTTTTCCAGTTTTGTCTTGCCTTTTTGGTATATTAATTAGATTAGATAGAACAGCTATATTTTGTAATTCTCATATTTATGAACAGTTATTTCATAGTAATAAGTGGTTCCAGCTGATACTGGAGCCCAATAGTGTAGGCACTGTATTTTTAGAAGAAGACAATCCAGTTCTTGGTAAAATTTAGAAGAACAAGACATGGAAGGAGTAAAAGTGGAAACAGTACGTGGAAGTTAAGTAATTTGCTCAGTTGTGCCAAATTGCCAAATTCAATGCCTTCTAAAGCAGACAGCATGACAACTCTGGGACTATATTTCAGAATTGTTGCAGTCCAAGTTTGGGCTTACAGATTTCTTGTCTCATTTCTAAAGGCCAGTTCCTGAAATGTGTGGAAAACTTTCTGTGGGTTGAGGTCATTCAGCACCTTGCAAGACTGACCCTGATTTTCAGAGTTGCTGAGCACACACAGCTCTTGTTGACTACACTAGGATTTCACAGTACCTCTGAAAATCAATTCATGTCTAATGGCCTTTTCACCTGTCAGAAATAATTGCTGTTTCACAGGAGCATACTTATTCAGTCACTGTTTTGTTTTTAAAGGAGCCTACTTATTTTTACTATCCTCGGAAACTGATCTGCTAGGGAGAAAGATCAGCAACAAATTGTGTCCCAAAAGGAAAATAGATTTTATATGAAACACTCATTCCGCTGATTGTCAGTCATAAAAAATGCATATTTTAAGAGTTCTTTCTCTTGCACAAAAATCTGTTTAACTAATTTCATCATATTAAAAAAATATATATCTTTCTTCTAACATTAGATAGTTAGCTGTGTGTTCTCTGATGGGATATATATTTTATGGTTTAGGAAAAGTCCTTAATACCAGCAGAAGCTGGCTAACATGTAACGAAGGATGCTCTTTCTTTAGCTGGAACTGTGCCCAGGATTTGGAGAACTTTTTCACTGAAAGATATTATATTCAGATATTTTTTTCTGATGTCTTCCTGGCTTTAGTGTTCCTAATGACAGCACCTAAACATAATTTTATACTGTTGTAAAACAGGTTTGGAAATTAAAGCAAAACTTTGGAATGAGTAAAATGTATACATTTGAAAAGATGAGGCAGTGGGTCCACATCCTAAAGTGCAAGCCTTTTCAGTAGAATTGAAAATCCACATTAAGATATAGTAATCTGCATTCCTTGGCTATAACATTTGACAGAACAACTCTACTGGGATAGCACAATGTGTACAAATGCAACCAGAACTTCTAGATTTTATGTCACTACATATCTTTCCTCATAAGGTTAATTTTTTGCATGGTTAAAGGCCTGCTTTTTCAAGTGCAGCACCAAGGAGACATTTGTCTTGTCACTAGAACAGATTTTCTTGTTCCCTTATTTGCTAAATCTATTTTTCAAGGACAAAGAGAAATTTGATTTTGAGAATTTAAGAAAGGAGAAGATCTATGAATGCTTGTGTCATTTTTTTTTTTCATTTAAAGATTTTTAGTCCAATGTATCTTTGTATTTATTCATACATATATATGTTTCTGTATCTGAGATCAAGTAGAATTATTTTGAAAAAATATACAATGCAACTCTAAATACATGGTTTTGAGGCATCAAAAACATTTCCATATGGACCTGCTTAACGTATCCCTGGGTAAATGTTATTGGTATTCAGATTTTAAAAGCTAGAATGGTAAATCAATACTGTCCATATATCATAAGACTTATTAGCCCCTAATGTCTCCTGGCTGTCCAGGGATGTATTATGGCTCAATCCAATTTGGGGGGAAGTCAATGACTAAATGGTATCAAGGACCAGAGCTCCCTCCCTCGTGCAGGTGTTGGAGATTGAAATTAAAAATTACTACTCTTCATACCCCAGAGATTGGATGCCCTGGTGCAATGGAGCTGTATCCCAGGGAAAACAGCTGGAAGCTACTGCGATGAACACTGCAGGGGAAGTGAGAAAAGAACCTCGTTTTTTAGTAAAATATTTTTTCCTCATGACTATCCTAACATTGTGCATCACCAGCATTCTGTAAAAGCATCTTTTTAAAGTAGAGAGTCTAGGTGTTTGTGGAGAAAATGTACTTATCCCTTTTAATTTTTTGTTTTGACAGAAGTAATAAATGATCATGTAATCCATGTAGTCTTCTTTGCTGCTGTTACAAAATGTGAAAAATACACTTGAAAGTCTGACCATGTGGTTAATATGAGATGTAAATGTGTATTTCCCATTGGCTACTCGTGATTTTTATTTATTTATTTATGGCTTGTTTGTTTAATTTCTTCCCCCCTACTTTATCACTATAATTCTTATTTGTTTCCCTCTGGAAAGGAAAACTATGCAGTCATACTGTCTATAAATATATATATATATATATATATATATATATATATACAAATTTTTCCTGCTTAGTGATCTTCAGGTCCCACTGCCTTAGGCACCCTACTTTAGCATAACTGTTCTTCAGCCAAATTAGGATATAAACTACTTCACTGTTTTTTTTCAGTCTGGATATGATGCTCATAGAAAATATTCATTTGTTTAGAAATTACATTTGTAAATGACAAAGACTGAGAAGTTCTGTGTTATGTAACAAACAATGTAAACAGATGCAATTGGGTCCTGATTTCAACAGATGAACTGATTGATATGGTAAAAAAATAAAATGTTCAGAAAGTTCTCTTCCACAGTACAGGCATGCACTGTATTGCTACTTTTACAGACATTTATTTCACAGATCTTATCTTGAATCAATGGTTTGGGTTGGAAGAGAATTTTAAGACCATCTAATTCCAACCGCCCTGCCATGGGCAGGGACACCTCCTACTAGACCAGGTTGTCCAACCCAACCTGGGCTAAGGCTAAATATTCCTTGGCAATACACCCTACGTTTTCTTTTTATTTTACTGAAGAGCTGGAATGCTGGTCCACAATAAAGTGCCATAAGCACACAAATTCCCAGTGTAGGGATGGAATATCTAGCACTGCAGTATACTTCAAATTTTCAATCAATGAAGAGAAGTTAGACTAAGGGAAAACAGAAACAAAAACAAAAACAAAAACACTTCAATACTTAGTCTGCTAGTCTTCCAATACTTTGCCTAAATCAAAGGCAAATATTTCTGTTATAACCTTTATCATAGCATTCCAACATCTTAATAACAGTTTTTCAAGTTAAATAATACTTCCAGACATTTCCTTATGTTATCCTCAACACCCATTTGCAACTCTATGGTAAAGAATAGTAACAGCAAGATGACTTCTGGTGAAGAGGTAGTGTATTTCAGTATTTCTGTATTTCAGGTCACTGGAAAGGCCATGTAGAAGAAGCATTACAGACATTTGCTGGATGAAGTGAAGCTGAGAGTGTCTCACTCTAGATCAGAATTTATTGCACTCCATCTGTCAACACAAATGACACATTACTGCAGCTGGAGAAGGTCTACTCTTCCCAGCAAACAATATATTGGAGAGGCTGGTTGATTAGTCATCCATCTTTATTTCAGCATTTCAATTTAATATAATTGTAATTAATTTTGTATCTGTGAAAATAAGATTTTGGAAAATTGATTTCTGATTTAAGAAAAATGTTTTCCATTTTTACAAATTTCACTAAGACTCTTTTTGACTGACCTGATATAAAATGAGACAATGCTATTCCCACTCAGCATCTGTTCTTATTTTGATAGTCATAGAAGTATTGACTTTACATGTATTCAGGTTTACACAGAATCCATGTCTGTAATGCAGCATGTATTAATGAAGAAGGGCTATAATTTGTCCTCAGATCAAAAGTATTTTATAATACTTAAATGAAATTAATATGGAGTTATAACAGTGTAAGTGACTTAGATTTTGATGAAGGTGAAATAGTGTAGACTTCAGTGCAAATTCATTTACCTGAACAAGAGTAAAAAGATGTGATGACTGCATTAGAAAATTCCAGAAGTAAATCCATCGAAGATAAACATCTGCAGATTTGGAGTAAATAATGTAAGGAATAATGTAAGGGGGGGGGGGGGGGGGGGGGGGAGAGGGCAGGGGGAAGAAAGGAGGAAAAAAAAAAAAGGACTAAATGCAAACTTTTGGTAAAAACAGCCTTGAGGAGCCTTGAGGAGATCATCACAAGTTGTGCTTGCCAGGGGGATTAAGGTGAGTTGGCTTTGTTTAAACTGTTTATAAGAAAGCAATCTACCCAGGAGGGGTTATGTGAGAAGAGGCCTTTTCTTAGCAAGACTTTTCAAAGGTGCAGGGTTCATTGAAGCTCAGCTCAGTGCACAAAGGGAGGTAGGGTGAAAGTGTCTGAGAGGCAGGGAGTCACTTCCCCATCTGTCCTAAGGGTATAGCATAGACAAGCAGAGCCAGGAGTCCTAGAAAGAAAAGAAGTTTCCTGATGGCATTGCTAATCTGTTTCAGTACAAGGAGAGGACATTTCATGGCTCTTCACCTTTGCAGTTCGAGTCTTATCCCCTGTGTATGAATGCCGTATCCTGTACTCAAATGTACAGCTGTAGTGTCACCTAATAACTAATAGACTTTTACAGAACCATATTGTCCTCCAGCAGAGAACTCCCCCACCCTGAAGGAGACATAGGTTCAAATTCCAGTCCTGAAAGTAACACAAGTTTATTTAGACTGCTCTCAGTCATGGTGAGTTGCACAGGACAGAACAAACCATATGCTCACTGGAGTCTCAAGTGCAGCTCAGCTTATCTCACTGCAGAAGGGTTTTATTTTGTTGTTGTTGTTTTTTTCAGAACATTCCCAGTGACTTTTCCGTGGAAGGAAGCACCAATTACCTAACCCCTAACCGTCACTATCAGTATATATGTGGCCAAGAGCACTCAGTGCCTCTGTGGGGGTGCTGTAAATGCCACAGAATTTGCATCTCCAATAACAAAATAGTAAATGGAGCTCTGCAGAGACCAAATCTTCATCTGAGCTGCTCACAAACTTTCAGTCGGTACTTGGAAGAAAAAGAGAAAAATGATCCCATGCTTAAACTGCACTTGTCATTTACCTTAGGATTTAAATCAGCAACATATGTAAAGGTTTCATGCAGGGAACGCAGCAACACAATGATGTCTAAAGTTCTCTTTATTCTACAATTAAGCTTTTCTATAAAAATCTGCAAAACCTATTGATGCAGAAGTGTTTATTTCTTTATAAAGCTCTGACTAATGTCAGTGACTAAAATCCTGTAGCAGAAAAATCAATGTAACTGGTGATTATCTGTCCCCAGGTGTTATTTACAAGGATTATACCTGTTCTTAATACTGCCTGTCTAGGCATGAATTTAGTGTGACATATATAATTTCATCTCTTCTTTTTTTATGATGCTGAAAAAGATTGAAAGACAAGAAATGAAATAAAGATTTCAGCATTTCATTTTCAGAACTATTTAGGAACATTTTAGTTATAGGTAGGACACGTTTGGATGCTGTGTGCTTATATAATCCTGATTACAGTATTTCATCATGGTGACTGGGCACAGATTTAGGAGCACATGATTATAGCAATTTGACTTTGGACAGGTTCCTTAACTTTTCCAAATTGATGGAATTCTGCACAATGGGATAAGAAATATTCATTCAATTTTTCTTGAGGGGACTTGCATAGTCCTTCTTTCACATTTGAAATATAAGAGCAGCCTTTCCCAGGGATATTTCAACTTTCACATTAATTAGAAACTACAAAATGCAGCAGTACAAAACATAGGAAATTACAAGCTAACAAGAAGTTTGGCATATCTTCAAACAGTGGTGTTTCAGACAAAAAGTGTTCAGATTTATTTAAATTATCCTACCTCATCATATGATGCATTCTTGATTTACATAACATTCAAAAACTTTGACACTTTTTAAAGCCAACGATAAATTGTTTTGTTGTTGCTCATCTTTTTGGTGAAATATATAGCAAGTGGACAATTCTTGTTAAAAATAAGGGGTTGTAGAATATGCCCAGGGCACAAGTTTTCTTGTCCTGGATCTCTGCATTCCTTTACTTGTACAACATTATTATTCAGATACAACAACTGTGTTATCAGAATATAAAAGATAGATCAATCTCCAAGTAGAAATTTAGTAACACTCAACAGTTACAGATCCCATTGAAATTAATGACACATGAGAATACCTTGCTCACATATAGACTAAGAAAACATTAATATTCTACTTAGGAAAACATTAAGCTGTACATATGTATTGTAGGCACAAATTCTTTCTTCTGAGAGAAATTAAAATATGGATAATACGGAAGAATACGGATAATACCGAAATTAAAATATGGATAATAATTTTGGTAGGGGTCATACTTCATTGACAATGTAGGGGCAATATAATCATACTTCTTGTTTTTCTATTGAAATAAACTCTTTAGTTTAAATAATAATTTTAAATAACAGCAATAAACATGAATAACTGTAAATAAACATAAAACAACAGTAAATAAACTAAGTAGTTTAGTTTAATATTAAATTATTAAACTATTTTCAAGGATATCTATCTCCCATTTCATTCTATACTATAAATACACATTTCACTAAGTCCTGAAATTTCATAGTCACTTTCGAATCCCCAGCAACATTTGCATGTGAAGATTTATCAGTTTGTTTGTAATCCATTTAATGCCTGCCAAACTGATTTTAATTGTGCCTGTTGGACTACACCAAGCACTTTATGGAGGATTTTAGGGACAAGTTCTTCCTTCTTAGAGTTATTCCCATAGATCTTACTAATGAAGAAAAGTGTTTTGTTGTTGTTGTTGTTGTTGTTGTTGTTTTCTTCTGTTTCCTGCAGGGTTTTAATGATTGATCCTAATTTTGGCACATGTACTCTCACAACAGAGCTTTGTAACCTGCAAAGAACCCATAAAACTCTGATTCTTCTAGGGATATATATGATATACAGATAAAATTAGAGAAAAGACATTACAGAGTGAGTAAAGGGTGGTCATGTGGTTGGTATGCATGCTGATGACCCTCAGAGAAAAACAGTGAAAATGAAAATATATGGCTCTCTGGACTCTAGTTAGAGCTAACGTCCAACGTGGTTTTAAACATGGAGAAAATTTTAATAATTTCATTTTGTTTCAATGATTCCATAAATGTATAACTCAAATCCAATGTAAAAAATAAAGAGCTTTGGCTTGAAAACAGAGGAACAGAGTTTCTGCATGACATTTGTATCGTAAATCCAGCCAACAATCAGAGTGCACTAGCCCACTGAAAGCTGGAGAACTCTAATGATAAACAAGCACACTGGGAGGCACAGCATTATCGCTAAATGGATTATTTATGCTAGTTCTCGAAACAAGGAAGGGAGGTGAATAATCCTCTTCAAATCTCAAAGCTGCTGATCAAATAAAAATTTCCAAGTACAATAAAAATTTGGCTCCTAGAAATATATTGGAGCTCCTTGAGCTTTTCTTCCCTTAATTCAGGAAAGAAAAAGTTGTTCCACAGCTGCAAAGAATCAATTTTTGGTACTCCTGAATTAGGATTTAAGTTCCCTGTGGGACTGCTTATGTTTTCCATCCCCTTCAGCTCTCTGTGGGAGGCACCCATGGTTCTGAGGAAAAACACTTCTGAGGCCAGACCAAGTTTGTAGCTAGACAGTGTGGCCAGGTGTTGAAGCCAAGTCTGTGAATCTCCATGGCACAGGGGTCCTCCAAACTATGAACTGGGGTGGGGTAAGGGAAAGATTCACGTCCAGAAATTCCTGCTTTTCTTCCTCCTTTGTGCTGTACTTGGCAGGATTGTACATCGGGTACACAGGAGGAAGCCTGCTTTTCACTCGGCCTACAGTTATGCACAACCTTGAAAAATTAGGACACTCACAAACCTGGTTGGTCTGCACAAGATTTAAAGGTGAAATTAACACCACATGTATGTGCCATGATCAAAAGCCCAGTGGACTCAGTGGGCAGTTTTCCATTCAGATCAGTGGGATCTGGATTACACCCATAAAGCCTGAGTAACGAGGCGTTAGGTGGATTAAAGGCACAGGTTAAAATAGGAAATACAGTACTTCTGTGCCAATGGGATTCTGGATCTCTCTGGCTTTCCATAGACTTAGCAGTGAAGAGCATAAAGGGAACAGAAAACCCCTTGCAAAGCTGTTGCGTGCAGTGAGACCCCTGTTGTATGGAGTCAGGCCCACAGGCTTGTGGGCTTCAGGCCTGCAGGAACAAGAACTCAGCTTCCAAGCCCACCGAGAAAGGCTCAGTGTCACATCTCCAGTATTTCATCAAGTACAATAATTACTGCATGAACCTCTTTTTTTTTTTTTTTTTTTTTCTTTTCTTCTCTCAGGTATTTGTATCTGTTATGCAAGGAAAGGTGCAGTCATAGCCATCTAAAAATATCCATACATGTCTAAGGCACGCAGAGAAAAAGTAGTTAGACATTTTGAAGAGATGAGTCAATACCTAGAAGTCTTGCATGACAAATTTATGATGTTAATGAAATAGAGTTAAATTTCAAATTTATGAAATTAACATGTGGTGTTAATTTCACCTTTAAATCTTGTGCAAACCAGCCAGGTTTGTGAGTGGCCTAATTTTTCAAGGTTGTGCATAACTGTAGGCCAAGTTTCCTCAATCATATATCTTGCAAAAAGCACATTATGAAATGTGATAAACTATGGTACAAAGATTCCTACTGCTTTATATTCAAATATAATGATGAATTTCATTGGTCAAAAAAGAATGACACACTATTTTACTACACTTTTGCTATCACCATTATTGCTAAGAGATACTAGATAGTGGCCAAACCATTGATATACTTCTCTTTCTCACTGTGTGTACGTGATTTGGACTAATTAGGGAACAAAATACATTTTATGAAGTCTGAGACCTGTGAGCTCAATACCTGCATCAAGAAGAAGATATTAGTCATGTAAGTGGCCAGTGGTAACAATAGTTAGGCATCCAAAAGTGTCCTAATTTATAGAAATGATGAACACTACTTGAAACAGAGGCCAAGAAGAGGGTGGTGAACACTCTTGCCATCCACGTACACAAAGTAATGCCTTTCAGCTGTTCCCACCAAAGTTACAAACACTCAGCAGGAATCATGACCTCACATGAAGATAATTTTCTCCTCCTCTGCAGGAGGCCATAGATTCCACACAGTCCCACAGGGACTCAGAATCTTTTTCATTTTAAACAGTGTCATTAAGATGCTGTTCTATATACTGCCCAATACAAATTGCTGGTGCTGAGTCAGTTATCGTTCTTGTCTTCCTGCTTTTCATAACAACAAGCAGCTCAGAGAATAGTACAAATGGAAACCAGGCTACTTTACTTAAATGGTTATTTTGTCTATTTGAGTTGCATTTCTGCTGTAAACAATATGAAATTTGTTTACATTTGGTACTCTCGTTCATCTAATTTTTCTTAATAACATTGACTTTATGCAATAATAAAACTTCCAACTGTGCAGAATATAACACAATGTGAGGAACAGAACATAAGATAAGGCTATTGTGTAGAGAAGACAGTCAAAACTGCTGTTCTGCAGACAGCAACTTAAATATCTCAGAGTGGACTACATAGTTTGCATTTTCAAATCTGGATAAAACTATTAAAATCTTATTGTCTTCAATTATTCAAATAACATTTGCAAATACAGCAGCATGTATTCTGTGAAGGAATTTACAAGGGAGAGATCATTTATTTATAATACTGAATAACTTAGTTTTCCTAATCACATGTAATTAATACCATAACCTGCAGAGAAAAGTATTACTTGCATTGTTGCTTAGCCTATTGAACCATTTGCTCTACACCACCTTCACCATGGAGCACAGGAGAGCATGGGTGTACAATTCAGCACTGAGCTCAGGAGTTCCTGCTCAACTTGACAGGGATTGGGACCCAGCAGCAGCTGCTTCTCAGGAAGGTCAAGCAGACCTACCTGTGACTGGCAAGGCAGCCTGCTGTTTCACTCCCACTGGGTTATTGCTGCAGCAGAACCCAAAAGATGCTAGCATGTACAGAAAGAAAGTCTCATGTCCCTGGCTGGGTAGGTCTCTGTCCTCTTGCTGAGGTCAGAGCTCACTTGGAGCTGAATGCAGGTCCCACTGCTCCTCTGATTAGGCAGTGCCACAGACCAGCTGTGCATCACCATACAGGGGCCAGTGCCAGTTTCTCCTACTGGAAATGATGGAGTGACTCAGGTAAACAAATGGCTCTTAATGGTTTCCCTGTAGATATGGATAATTCTCACACTGGGAACAGAGGGATTAGTCCCCACCAGAGCTTTATCTCACTGAATCTTTCCGTGTGTTGTTCTGTCTTAAGAGTAACCTGCAGTAGCAGCATAACGCAACAGAGACAAAAGAGAAAAAGAAACAGTAAAGATTATTCATTGTAAAGACAAAGTGAACAAGAGGAGAATATTTAGTTTTTAAACATTGAAGAGCAGGGGAACAAAAAGTTATTACATGTAACTTTCACCTAGACATTTATTTTTACATGTGCTTAATGACATTACAGAATTACTGCACCTGCACAATAGCCTTCAGCAGAGATTTCCTTGTTTGAACCCTAGTTTGCAAAAGTAGGCATGTGGATACTCGGAGGGAGTGTAAAAAGGAAAAATCAGAAGTTATATTCAACCAAGTATGAGGATTTGATCTGCTTGAGGGCAGAAAGACTCTGCAGAAGGATCTGAATAGACTAGATAATATACAATCAAAATCAAAAACAATGGGCCACATCCAATCTCATGACATTCAACAGGGCTAAGTGCTGGGTCCTGCACTTGGCTCATAACAACCCCATGCATCACTATAGGTTTGGGGATGTGTGGCTGGAAAGTTGCCAGACAGAGAAGGACCTGTAGCTGCTGGTCGGCAGCCGGCTGAACATGAGCCAGCCATGTACCCAGGTGGCCAAGTAGGATGATGGAATCTTGGCCTGCAGCAGAAATTGTGTGGCCAGCAGGACTAGGGAAGTGATCGTCCCCTGGTACACCACACTGGTGAAACCACACCATGAGTACTGTGTTCGGTTTTGGTCCCCTCACTACAAGAAAGATATGAGTTGCTTGATTATGTGCAGAGAACAGCAATGAAGCTATCCTCTGAGAGAAAATGTCATCACCGTCTACAACTACATGAAAGTAGGTTGCAACAAGGAGGGTGTCAGTCTTTTCTCAGATTACACATGACAAGACACAAATAAATTGTATCAAGTTGCAGCAAAGGAGGTTTAGATTGGGTATTAGGAAGAATTACTTCACAGAGATGGCAGTCAAACATAGGAACAAGTTGCTGAGGGAAGCATTAAGTTGCCATACCTATAGTTATTTAAAAACATATGGACTTGGCACAAAGAGAAATCATTAAGTGATGAGGCTTAGTAAGTCATGTTGATGGTTGGACTTGGAGATCTTGAAAGTCTTCACCAACCAGTTCAAAATAGAACAGTGAGAAGAGGGAAGTGTGTCTACTGCCTTGTTTAGATCAGACACAGCACCCGGGTAAGCACCAGTTCAAAGCTTAGTTCTGAGTAAACTTGTTCCAGATTCTTGCATGCTCTAACCCAGAATACAGCTGCAGGCTCATGCCAACCTATAGTTTTTCCTAACTCTGTGCTCACTCGTATTAACGTTCAGTATTCTGTAGACTTTTGCATTAAATTACCATCTTCTACAACCTATTACTATTTCTGGGGAACTGAAAATAAAAATAGCAGATGTCTCTGCTCAAGCACATTGCAATTCCTGTTCTGAAAGTATATAATTCATTTTTTCTTATTTAAACAACCTCCATGCATTTAGTAAGAAAAACAGACTTAAGCTGTTTCTTTAAAAAAGAAATTAGAAAGCTTTGATGTGATGGATGCATTGAACATGTCAGGAAGAGTATTATCAAAAGGAGAAGTTTAAAGCCATTCCCTGGGGTATATATGTTTTGATGTCCTACTGTCCTTGTCATACATGAAAGTATTTGGTCTATCTAGAAACTCATTTGACCCATAAAAAAAAATAATAAATAAAAATAAAAAAATTGTTTAGAGTTAACAGTGGGGAAAAAAAAGAAAAAAAAAAAAAGAAAATCACAGAATAACTGGGACTGTGATTACACTTCACTCTCTGAAGTAGATTAAGAAAAAATAGCAACAAGTAATTAAAATGTGTCCTATTGGTCTCATATTACTATCCAAACAATTCTGTAATTAAAATTAAAAAAAATAATAATAACATTTAATAAAATTAAAATTAAAAGGAGTCTAATTCCCAGAAGTCTTGAATGGGCTTCAGGTTTCTATCTGGGGGTTCATTCATATGGTTCAAGCTTCTTAGGTGACAATATACCTACAAAATGACCTGTGAAAACGTGGTCTAAGGGCAGAATCAGACTATATTTCTTCTACATTAAAATATGGCCATTAATGCTTGACTCAGAAACAAAAAAAATAAAAAAAAAAAAAAATCATCAAATGTGATAGCAACCTTCCTGAGATTATCTGATATGATTTACTATTACTCTGATATTGAATAAAAATTACAACTGTTACTTTAAAAATATTAATAATCTGATTTAAAATTACTCTTAAGCCTTTATCAATTTAAAGTGCCTTACAAAAGGTGAGCTCAGAAATTCTCCCCTCAGCTTCAGAGAATTTGCTGAAAAGCAGGCAGCTCAACAGTAAAAATTCAGTGCATCTATCAGGACACCTTCTGTGTCCTAACATTGAGTGAGGAGAGGAATTATTTGCCACACATTTTTGGATGACCTGATAGTTTCTGTTTCTGGAAGGTTGTTTGTAGTTAGCAGATGGACTTCCATAGACTTTTAACATCAATCAAGTCACAACTTCATTTGGAAGTGTCACTTGTTGAATACTTATTCTGCCATAAACATCTTCAAGAATCAGAACACTGGTGTTAGAACAAGGTGTAGCAAAACTCAATGACAAGTATAAAACCGATGGCAGCTATATTCACAGTAGAGAATTAGAAACGAACTTTTCAAAACACAGTTTGCCATGCAAGATTCAAAAGCATTTCTGGTAAGCCAACTGGTCACCACTGTTAAGAAGTATTACCAGTCCAGTAATCTGAGAAACGTTTTCTTAAATTAGCAGAACAGAAAAAGGAGAGCCTTCTTGCCTGGTGAGCTTCAAGCTTTCCTATTTTGTGTTCCAGAAGAATGATGGGGCAAGTGAAGAAGACTTAAGACAAGTAAATCATATAGATGCTCCTAGATCTGATACATCACACGTCTAAGGAATGATGAATTACAGTCTTTTAGAAAGGTCTACTGTAATGAAAAAAGTCACCTTGAATGTGAGTGATAACAGTCCACCAGGGAGTGACTACTCTGATCCAGCAGTGAGAGCCAGTCTGTTGTAACCTTATCATCCTGAAACTCATGGTTCACTGCTGGAAAGAATTTGAAATAGCCAGAGCTGCAAACTTTAAAGTAGTTCCAAATCCATCCTCTGGCTTACTGGGCTCCCTGAGCACTTGAATATTCTCACATGCTAAAACACAGTTTCAGAGAAGTGGAACCTAAGCACTTCAAATAAGTGGTGTTTTCAGGATTAACAGTATGAATGAATGAATATACATGGAAAATTCCTAAAGACTAACTGAAATGTGTCCTAGTTTGTACAAAATGCACCCTAGCATCTTAGACATACTGTTCTCCACACCATAAATCTTTTATTATGCAGAGAAATCCTATGTTATAAAGATTGATTAGCATATGTGTAAAAACAACATTCACATGAAAACATTTATTTTAAATGTGGTGATGCTTGACTTATTGAAGTAATTCATTCTTTTTAACACTTTTCCTTTACAGATAAATCACAGCTGAAGGACAGACTTGAACACAATGTACATGGTTAAAAAGTTGAGAATTGTGGTACTATGAGAGTATATTGCTGACTTTGTCTAATGATAAAATGTTCTGACACAGTATAAAATGTGAATTGTGTGTTATTACCTTAAATTGTTCCAGTTCATTTACCTTGCTATGAGCATTCATTACAGCTAATTATTGTAACAGATTTTTATTATTCATAATTACTTTTTCACATTGTAATGATCATAAATTTTGAAAATTCTGGTCATCATTTGTCACCATTCATGCTTGTTAGATCTTTCTTTGTACAAAACACTTTACATACTCATTATCATTAATATGTTTTGTAGGCTGTTATTACTCAAATCTAGTAAAGATCTTTTAAAGGAAATTCAATACAGTTTCTTAAATACATTCTTTTAGAATGTGAAATGACAGACTGATGCTGATCATAGATAGTACTTAGATAATGAAATATCTGTAATTAAATGTACGATTTACTCCTTGCACTGACTCTGTTAGGATCATGAATGTACCTACATCTAGACAGAAATTATTTCACTGTTATTATCAAACAGTGAGGCATTTAAAATACCAATTTGTAAAATGAAAAGGTTGAAAACAGAAAGCATTCCTTCTCAGCAAAAATGGTGAATGAGAATGAGAGAAATAGCAAAAGAGAGAAAGAAAACTGCCTACATTGCTGCAAGCAACAAAACATTTGCAGAACCAAGAAACAGTCAATACCTTAAGCTCATCATCCTGCTTTCGTTTTATGAGGTAGCTGTACATGTCAGATAGCTGTTTCATCAGATAGAGAACAAACACAGAAGTTTTACTGTTGGGGCTGCTGCTATTCTGCAGTTGCTTTTGGTTTGCTACTTCTGAACAAGCCAATACATAGAATCAGTACTTTCCTCGGAAGGGACTCTAATTTACGCTTTGCAGAACTGCAGATACCAGTGGATATTTTTACAATCCATCACAAAATGGTTTGGGTAATCTGATCTGGCAGATGAAGCAAGTGCACAGACATAAAAGAAATAAACCCACCCAACAACTGTACCATCTTGATTCACGGGGTCATTCACCATCATGAGAAGTACTGAATTTATTTTTATTCCTTGTTAACAGTGACACAAAGTGCAGTAATAATAGTGTGATGCTAACATATGCTATGGGCAACAAAGGGGAAAAAAAGCACACTCTATATATCAGAAGCTGGGCCTCCTATCAATATTTCTTATGTCTCTGAAGAAGTTACAATGGACTGAAACACATTAAATATGCTTACTATTCACAGTGTAGCTTCAAGGAGAGATGAAAAAGAGCAGTTACAATTTTCACTTTTTCACTGAGCTTGTGCATAAAATATGTTACATAAAAAAGTTACAGTCAATCTTTCAAAACCTACTGGACAGAACACAGGTTGGCAGATTTAAAATAAATAAATTAATAACCACACACAGTTGATAAAACTATTGTACCCCTGACACCAAAAGCAGAAGATAAGGAGGCTACCAGTCATGGTTGACTAAATAAAGCCTTCAACACAACTTGACATTCCATGATCCAACTTGAAAGGTTATGGAACACATTCCAGGCTGATTAAATGGGTCAGAGCTTTTCCTATGGACCATAGCCAGCAGTTTAAAGTCAATTGTGTCCCCTCCAATTGGCAAACGATTAATGGAGATGTCTCCCCAGGGCACTAAATTGGGACCTTTACTCTTTCTACTAATGATTAATGACCTGATATTATACAACATAGCAAAAAGGAACAAGCATGTGATGCTTTCCTCATGAAGTCTTTTATTTCTTATTTTCTTTAAGTCACTGCATTAAAAGTTTCAAATTTCAAGAAAAAAAAAAAAAAAACATTTGGGCATGATTTTAAGAGTTACTAGACAGTAAGAACAGTAACCTCTGTTCTTAGCTGAGTAACACAAATGCAGAATTATTCCACTTATTACATTAATTTATTTGCTTTACACAGTACAGTTGAGATCAGTAGCTGGACTTTTTAATCACATTCCCAGGAGCAATACAGTAGAAGAGTATGCAAATATTATTTGGAAGAGATTAATTTTTTTTTTTTAGTGCCTATTTATTTAAATACTAAATCTCTACCAGCATATATCTAAAGACTACTTTCAAAAGAAGCTCTGTTTTTCAAGGACACTGTTGTCCAGACACCAGAACCATTTTTTGAAAATTTATGATGCATCATTTGGTCACACTTCAGAAAGTGACATGATAGATAATTGAAAACTTTTTGCTACAGTTAAGAAAAGAGAGGTGGAGGCACACAGATTTAATATTACAAATGGAAACTAACAGCAGTGCTTTAGGAGAAAATTAAATATTAATTAGAATAAGGCAGGAAAATCTGATTGGCACAATTATGATGGTTTGTTAAGCTGGTTCTTTACTAATTTTGCTCAGAGCTGACTGTAGCTTCATTGGTCCTGATGAAAGTAAAACATCCATTTCCTTAAGTTCCCTTCAAATTTCTGCATGGCTTTTATAGCTTTTTTTCTGAATATTTTCAGAGTCATTTTATTACTAGAAACAAAATTTGAATGCTCTATTTTAGATAAAGCAAGATACATTAAGAAAAGCTTCAGACAAAATCAATCTGAGACTTGATGTGTGTTCAAAGAACATCAGATTTAACTACATTCATTGGTTTTGGAAGGGTGAGTTAGTGGCTAACCCTGATCTAATGTCCTGACTTTTTTGAGCAGATCAAAACGAAATCATTACAGACAAAATTTGTGGGAAACCTCATAAAAAAAAAAAAAAAAAAAAAAAAAAAGGAGGGAGGGGGAAGAGGGGGAAGAGAGAGATAGAAAAACTGATTGTAGGAAGATATTTTTTTTAAAAATGTGATACGACTTTACAAGGAAGCACTTAGCTAGGTTAAAAAAAATAAGAAAGCAAACATTAAGATTTGAAAAGATTAATGGATAGGTCTACACAGTGCTGTGAACAGGGAATCGTTATCAAAGGATTATGTTTCTAATGAGGAACCTATGGGATAGGATCTCAGACTTAAGTGATATTTTTGTCAATGAATGGTAAAAAGAAATATAACATCACTAGTAATAATGTCTGCAAAAATTTAAGGAGTGGGAAAATACATAGACTGAAAAGATGTGCACTTTTACCAGTCTTACATATTCCCTGGAAATGCCATGTGATATTTTATTTTATTTTATCCTAAATGCTGTGTCTAGCAATTTGAAAACTCCCTGCAATTAGGAGGTTAAGTTAGGTGATGGCAGTTGTTCTTTGCAACATGAAAATCTTTGTATCACTAAAGCTGTTGTAGAGCTGTACTTGAAAACAAATGAAATGTTTAGGTTCTATGTCATGAGATTATTATATGGAATATTGAAAAGACAGGAAACTTGTCATTAGTGGGTTAAAATTCAGCCATTACATACAGCTATTTGTATTAAATTAAAACATGTAATAATAAATTTGATATAGTGTATTTTCTCTTCTTAGAAGCATAGAAATGTTTGTTTAAAGGGACTCATGGAGGCTTTCTTGCTCAGAACAAGGCTATCAAAAACATGACATCAAGTCTGCAAGGGCTTTGAGTCTGGAGAATGTACAGGGAATGAGATTTTGCTTCTTTAGGCAATTTATCCCAGCTTAAATGTCTCAAAGTGCAGTCTGCAGCTCTTGCATGTCTGCTGCTGTGAAGAGTTTGACTCTGTAAAAAAAAAAAAAAAAAAAAAAAAAAAAGCAGAAAACACATAAAGAGATCCTCATCTGTTCCATCACCGTATGTTATTTGGGACTAAGATAACTCATTTGAGTGCACAGAGTTTTGCATCTAATATGCATATTCAACCTTGATGAATCACATAACCTATCTATCCAGAATGTCTATCTTGCAGGCATCTCTTAATTACTGTTGTTACAGACGACCCTATGCCTGGACTGTAGGTAAGAAGGTGTAATCTAAAATAAGTGTGGCCCAAAGATTTAAAATATTGTTGCCTAACATCTTAAATTGTTAGGTAATGAATTAAAAGTTAATGAAGTCTGAGGCAGTGAAAGCATGAGACAGGCAGAGTGCTGCACACTGAACTAAGACTGTTAAATGAAAATTAAATGATTGTTTAGAATGAACAAATAGTAACTTTTTTCAGTATTATTCATACAGAATAATTTATTATATCTTCCTATTTAGAAATATTGTTCCTGTTTATTACATGTTTTTGGATAAAGCAGTGGAAAAGCAACACAATGCATCCAGATAATATCCAAGATACCCTTGAAAGATTACCATAATTAGTTCTGTAAATACCCTGTATTCTTTGTCTAATGAAGTAAGCACATTTATTTTGCCAATGCTGCAAGTTATACACTGCAGAAATGGATGTCAGTTTTAGCCCTTAATTAGTTTACACCCAGAATGACCAGGATAGATAACAACCTTCATTAAACACTGCACAAGAAAATGCATAGCTAGCTTTACATGAACACAGCCCCATTGCTGCTCTTCAACACTTCTTGAAGACCAAAGGCTGCAGCCTTACACATCTTTCTTAACCTGATATTACAGAAATTAAGATACATATGCATAAGAATTTTCTGCAGAAGATTTTGTGCTGCTATTTTGTTGTTAAAAAATGCAGACACATCTAAATCAAAATATTACTTGGAAACATTTATTTCAACAAAATGATTGTCTTCTGAGTTAAAAGCCAGGTCAAGGAGGAAATTGGTTCTGTTGCCTAAGAACCACTATAGAAAAGTGGATCACCCACTGTTTACAGCTCCCAAACAACATCATAAAGATTATGTTCCACAATAAGAGCTCAAGCCAATATTTTCCAGTCTTAAATTAGCCTTTATACCTTGTGCTAAAGAAACAGGCTTTTTCTCATCAACCCAATGCTATTTAATTGTTCCAACAGTGTTTAAAATGAGTTTACATACTTAGCCAAAAAAATTAGGTCCAAAAAAATAGGTGTATTCTCCTTCCTTCCTTCCTTCCTTCCTTCCTTCCTTCCCTCCTTCCCTCCTTCCTTCCTTCCTTCCTTCCTTCCTTCCTTCCTTCCTTCCTTCCTTCCTTCCTTCCTTCCTTCCTTCCTTCCTTCCTTCCTTCCTTCCTTCCTTCCTTCCTTCCTTCCTTCCTTCCTTCCTTCCTTCCTTCCTTCCTTCCTTCCTTCCTTTCCCTCAGTCCTGAAATTGAAGGGAAAGGGAGGTGAAGAGGAGTGGAGAGATCCTGTGGATGAACATATAGTTTTGTAGCTGGTTTCAGTGGCATTAACTTGGCTGTTATGACCACAAGACTCTGTCTAAGGATTGAGGCCTGCTAGGGAAAGATGTTCAAGTGGGATGAAAGCATCTTTGCTAACAACCTGGAGTAGAGAATTTAAAGTTATGAACAATGAGAAAGGGAGATGATGATGCCCAATCCAGTGAAGATGTTTATCTAGAGAACAAGTCCTATGAGGAGCAGTTGAGGGAATTAGGGTTATTTAGCCAAGAGAAAAGGAGGCTCAGGGGAGACCGTATTGCTCTCTGCAACTACCTCAAAGGACTTTGTAGCAGGCTGGGGGTCAGTCTCTTCTCCCAAGCAACAAGCAGTAAGACAAGAGGAAATGGCCTCAAGTTGCACCAGGGGAGGTTTAGGTCAAATATTAAGACACATTTATTCACTGAAAGGGTTGTGAGGCATTGGAAAAGACTGCCCAGGGAAGAAGGTGAATCACCATCCCTGAACGTATTCACAAGATGTGTAGATGCATTACTTAGGGACATGGTTTAGTGGTAGACTTGACAGTGCTGGGTTAACGATTGTACTTGGTCTTAGAGGTCTCTTCCAACCCAGATGATTCTATGATTCTATGACAAAAGAAGTAGTCAAGGAAACAGAGTTGAAAGGTTATGCATACAAATAAGGATATGCATACAGTATAACATGATAGGGAATGTACTCATGTTATTTCTGGGAAACCAGCACAAGTGGAGTCCATCTGAAGTAGCTGTAAACAAATGCATACAGGATGGGAAATGAACAAGAGGAATTACAGGCCTGTATGAAGAAGCCAGGCTACAATCTCATTGTGATCACAGAGACATGGTGGGATAACTCACATAGCTATAGCTAGACACAGGCAGTTGAAAAATAGACCACAACAGCAAGGATGGAAAGTTGCCCTTTATGTGACAGAAAAACATGGAGCCAAACCTAGGGTCAGGTGATGAGCCAGCTGAGAGTTTGTGGCTTGGGATTAGAGGGTGGGCCAATGTGGGTGATTGTGATAGGTGTCTGCTGCTGCAATTATATCTGCTGACAACACATGATGTTAGTTCTCCTGATAAACCTTGCCCCATATATATTTTTTAGACCACAGTAACACTATTACCACTCTGAGTCTCCTGAAACCTTTCAGAATACCCATAGGCACTAATACCTTGGCTATTATGGAATGGTTTTAGTTTTATTTTAGGGATATTTGTTTTTCTCAATAAATGTCGTTTTTGTCTAAATAATGATGAACAAAGTGTTGAAAGCATTGTTTGTCTGAGGAATAAAATTCTAATTTTTTAACCTATACCAAAAGATCTGATCAGAAAAAAACCACCGATTTTTGTTGGTCATTGAGGCAGATAATTAACAAGACAACCACCAGAGCCCACATCTTTTTAGACAAGCTAAAAGCTACAAGGAGTTACATAACAAAGATGATTCATTAGAAGTATATAAATAATGTGCAATTATTAAATTAGGAATTTAATTATTAGGTTAGGTTAAACAACCTGGGGAGATTTAATATATGATGCTTACCCTTAATGTTAAGGTTTTAAATGTGGAACTCTTTGCTGTTACATTCCTTAAAACCTTGAACCCACTGAAATATTCCTGTTGCTCCAGAGTTAATAAAGTGAGATGCCAAGATCACAACTGAGTATATGTGCAGTGAGAATACATTAAAACATATATATATATATGTGCCTCCAGCTACTCTAGTTTATCTAAATTCTTTGTGGGGTAAGGATACATTATTCTTATTTTTTTCTACTTCCCAACGACGCAACATACATTCAAGTTCACCTGAGCCTATTTGACTTACCCCTGCTGTGGCTAGTAATAGCATATAATGATTTTTCTTTGCACCTGAACTTCCCTTTTTCAAAGTAAACTGAAGATACAAATATAATTTTGGAAAGCAAATTTTGGTGTTTAACTCAGAGTTCAAGATGCTGGCCTGCTTTCTGGAAGATGCTGCCTGTGTACACAAAGAGGTCTTCATGTGTGGCTTTTATCTTCCCTTCACAGTACACACATAAAGCATTTGAAGTGACTCATTTCATGCAGGCAACACAACTTTTCCTGAAAACAGCCTGAAGCAAAATTTAGAGGCTCTATATGTTTTCAAGGAGGATGAGATCTTGCAGGTGATCTGGAGAAACTATTGAGGAAGAAATTGTGACTAAATGCTTAGCCAAGCTAAATGAATACAAACAACTGCAAAGAACAGCAGGATGGCCAGAGGTTTAGACAGCACTGCACCTTGAAGGCTGGAGAAATCATTCATTTATTATGGCAATAAATTTTTAACACCTGACGTTGTGGACTCCATTCTCTAACCTGCTGAGCAGGAGACTTTGCTGAGAGCCACTTTCTTAACAACCACTAGGCAAACTGATCCACTACCACATCATTAAATCATTATTAGACAATGAGTATAGCAGCTCAAACAAAGCTAAGATGCTTCCAAATATATTTTAGAGAAATGAGACATGAAAAGACATTTACTTCCTAGATCAGAGATGTAAGAAATTTAGGTACTTATATCCTGAATTTCCATTCGTTCATGAACATGCTAACGTGCTGAGCATTTTTCTTATTACTGTACTGCATTCTGTCACTTTCCATCAGGCTGACATGGCATAGCTCTACCTATCAGGCCTGATGGCATGAAACTTCATGTGACACAATGGGACTAGACAGTGGACATAGCAATGTCACAAATACAGTGATGATGTATTTAAACCAGTGAAGGGTCAACACTGAATTTTCAAGTGAATGTTATGTTCAGATGCTTATAATAGTCTACCTGCAAGGTATAAAAAAAAAATATTTTGGTTTCATGCTCTGTCTTCAGATCCCAGGTCAGCCATATTTCTTTTAAATTAATCCCCAAAATAGTCAATTCTTGCCTTGCTGATGCTATAGGGTCATTTGTAAATGACTTCTGTGAAAAGAAAATAGATTTGCACTTTGATCTATTTTATCTTCTTCCAAGCAATGTTCTTAATTTCTTGAACTGAAGTTTCCTGAAATACTCCTTCTCAGCTATGCATCCTCAACAAATATAGTATTTTTCACTCTGCCCTGTTGTGGTTTAACTCAGAAGGCAGCTAAGCACCACACAGCCATTCACTCACTCCTCCAGAGTGGGATGCGGAGAGAATTATTTAAAAAAGCTAATACTTAAACTGCAAAATAAGTAGACAACGCAATTGTCCACCACCAGCCAGTCTGACTGATACCCATCCTATCCCTGAGCAGCAGCTGCCTCTCCTCTCTCCTGCACTTGCCAAGTACACCAGTTGTTCAGCACGACACCACATGGTATGGGACATCCCTCTGTCCTGGCTCTTTCCCCTCCCAGCTCCTTGTGCTCCCCCAACCTCCACACTGGCAAGGCAGCACAAGCAGCTGTAAAGACCTTGAGGTAGTGTAAACTCTGCTCAGCAACAGCTAAATTGGTGTGTTATCAATGTTACTTTTCTCCTAAACCCAAAACATGGGACCATATCAGCCACTATGAAGAAAACTAACTTTATCCAAGCTGAAACTAGGCCAGCCAAGTTACCATACCCAGATCTTTAGGGTCTGCCTGTATCAGAGATATACTGCTAAAATATCATTGTAACCATCAACTTCTCACCAACTCAATATTTTGTCCAATCAAAAATTGTCTTAATCATTACTCAGCTTCTTATTTAGATTTCTATCACCATGCCCCTTGTAATTTCCATCAGTGCTACCTCTCTACTGTCCCAGCCACATTACCTCTTTGTAATACAGAGGAGCAGGAACCAAACCCAGCACCTAAACTGAGTGGTGTTCTGTGTCAACAATGAATACGGGATTGCCTAGAATCGAATCCAAATGACTGTGTGTTTGTAAAGGGTAGCAAGACGAGTAACCCACAGAGAATGCACACAATGTAATTCTGGTTCTGCCTACAGCAAATTGTCAGCTGTTCTAACTGTGGCACATCCCAGCAAATATTGAAGGTGAGATGATAAATACAGATCAGCTTGACATCAGCTGTCACAAGGAAAACAAATGAACTTACAATGTTGGGAAAGGTAGAGAATACCAATAACACAGAGATAAATTGAAACAAAATAACAGTCAGATCTTGCTTCTTTACTTTAATTGATGATTAGACAGAAATATCAGGTTTAAAGAAGGGCATATAAGGCACTCCTCAACAGCTACTGCATACGTCTATCTAGCCTAGAAACCTGCCTCTGAAATCAGGGTAAACATACATGATATTTCTCCAGCATATGCACACAACCTCTGTCAAACAGATTATATATAATGTAATTAAAATATATGGGGTTTCCAACCTTTGGTGTCATTTACAAAGCACCAATTCTCAGTATCTCAGGCTGTGGTTTCATCAGCAGTACAGGCTTCTCTGACGTTGCCCACTACCATCTGTGCACCACATTAACTTCTCATTCCTGCCAGCAGAACTACTTCTATGTCTCCAATGAGAGCAAAACTGGGCAATTGCTCTGGTTTAGACTTTATGTGGGGGAAAATTAGGGAGGGATGAAGACAGCACTGCACCCTGAAGGCTGGAGAGACCACTATTTTGTTATGGCAACAAGTTTTTAATACCTGAAATTGTGGACTCCATTCTCTAACCCACTGAGCAGGAGAAGATGTGGGATGAAGAGGGTGGAAACGAAAGGAAGAGACAAGGGTTTTCAAAGTGGAATCAGTGCTGCACACTGACAGTGACAGTGCCCAGACATTTGGGCCAGCACAGCTAAGAGACCTATTCAACACCCTATGATGAACAAGCAGTTGAGAACGTTTCTACCTCTTGTGATATTTGACAAAATCTTCACAATGGAGGGAAGGGGATAAACACTGTTATTTTAAAAATCTTCCCATTAAAGAACAGGAAGTGCCTGTTCTGTAGCTAATTCACAGCACAGAAGCTGTTGAAGGAAATGGAAGTGCCAGGGAAGGAGGCAGTGTCAAAACCCAAAGGAATCCTTAAAACAAAAGTTGCTGAAGTATTTCCTTACTGAAAATTGCAATAACCACTTGTAACTATGGACCCCTCTCATTGCAGCTAGTCTGGAACCACTTGTCTTACTTTTTTATCAGACTTTTCAGACTGTCTTTACCCTATTCTTACCTCCCATTGCTGAATACTGCCTCAGTCATAAAACAGAAACAAAGCAGGTATACTGCAGCACTCAAGCTGTGCCTGTTTTCAGTCTGTAGTTTTCAATTTTTCATACAATAAGTGAGTACCCTTTCCTACTGAGATACTTGCTGTTATAAATGCCTCCATTGTAGATAGTGCTCTGGAGGGAACTGGTTCAGATAATACAATGCTGAAAGGCGGGGGAACATTTTTCCTAATTGGACTCTTGAGTTTGGAAAATCTTTACTGGATGGAGGAAATACTTCAGGCTGAATGTCAGGACAAGGGATGATATATAAGAAAAGGAGACTGAAGGAATCTAAGGTAGTGCTTAATTTATGACCCTTGAATAAATCTTTTTTGATTGATTGCATTCAGTCTGTCTCTGTGCTCAGTTGAAACTCCCTTGAACAGGAGTCCTGTCTCTTTCATTTACAAAGATTTTAGAAATATGCCTCTATTCCCTATCTTTGGTGTTAAAATGACTGTAAGCATTTTTCTAAGAATATTGCTCCATATTAATTCCTGGTTTAATACTGTGGCTTTGTGTCACAGATCATTTTGACCCATAATATATAAAAAAAGGAGCGCTGTAGAAGGAAAAAAGGTTGCAAGAACATAATGAGATTTCAAACATTAGCAAAGGATAAAAATAGTTGCATAAAATAAAAAAAAAAAAAAGAATTAATGAGGAAAAAAAAAAAAAGGAAAAAGATCTTGAGACATTACATAGAGAACTGTAGGGCAATAACCACAACTGTCCCCTACAACAGTAAACAATCATTTTAGCTTTCATCTGAAACACTTTTAGCAAAATAAAAATAAAAAATAAAAATAAAAATAAAATAAAAGATATGCTGGCAAAACTCAAGAAAAGATGGAGCTTATCTTCCCTTACAGAAAACAACAAGCAAAATATACTAGAACTAATATCAGATATAAAGTATTTACTCCTTTTGTTTATTTCATGCCTTTACACATGGGAGGTCTGTGTCAACTCTAAACTTAACTGGATGTTATTTAACTAAGTTGAAGAAAATTACCCAGGATCTCTCTTTATGACCACCAATTTTAGGAAAAATCAGAAGTCAATAGGCACCTGTCTGAAGACTCCCTAAAAATCTAACAAGATACCTGGTTATGAACATTTATTTATTTATTTATTTATTTATTTATTTTCCTTCTGTACGAAGGAGGACTGAGTGGCTTAAAAAAGTTAACATGAATGAAAGGCAAATTGTATTGACAGAGATTAGACAGAGTTTAACTATCTGAATGTTATAGTACAGACAATAATAACACTGACTCTGTATTTCTTGCATTAAAACAACTAAGGAACACTTCAGTGAGAATACTTTACATATATAAAGCAAATTGTTAATCATATAGTTCAGTTGTGGAACTCATTGTCACAAGATATTTTAGAGGCCAAAAGAGCAAACATTTACTGGTGCTTATTAAATATACTTTTGAAATGCAATCTTACAGACTGCTGGAAGTAGCTGGGGGGGGGCACTCCATATTTCTAACCATTTCTGGTGTAGAGGAGACAGGATATTGAGTCAGATATTGTGTTATATATTGTGTTAACAACTCATATTAACCCTTGTTTTCCTTTCGACTATTTTGTATTTTGTTGCATAGTCTATTGTGAAGGGGAACTCTGACAGCAAAGCCCTCATTCTGAGTCAGAAAATCCTTCCAAGATTTCTACTTCTGGGTGAATGACCTAAAAATTAGTAACATATATGTTACTAATTACATATACATATATATATATGTATATTATATATATACATGTATATACATATACAGTGGTCAACATCACATGTAGTTTCAGGCATCTTTTTAAAAGAAGTGCCCACTATGCTTATTTAGGACTATTTTAGGATTCTGAGCTTCCTACCTGACAACAGTGTGTGAAGACTGGAATTATGCTACTCCAAATTACACAGCTCATAAAGTTTATCACAAAACTGCCCATTTAAAAAAAAAAAAAAAAAAAAAAAAAAAAAAAAACTAATTGAGAGAGGTAACATTTTTGAGCCCTTTGTGCTTTTTGGATAACGCTATCTTTGATTTTACTCTCTGACAAGGTATTTTTGATTGTCTTCTACATAATTTATTTTCTCCAGTCTTACTCTCTTTTCCTTTCTTTTCCTTTCTTTTCTTTTCTTTTCTTTTCTTTTCTTTTCTTTTCTTTTCTTTTCTTTTCTTTTCTTTTCTTTTCTTTTCTTTTCTTTTCTTTTCTTTTCTTTTCTTTTCTTTTCTTTTCTTTTCCTGTGTGACAGTCTCTTGCAGAGCAATGAAAATAATTAAAATTAATCCTGATCAATCCCGCTGTTAAGCACAGGATAATTTTTGTTTCCTCTTCATCTTCCTCTCCATATGTAAGCATTCCTATCCAAACAAATTTGAAATAGTTGTTCCAGAGATAACATGCATATAGAGATTAAGCATACTTTACCTAGTGAATTCCTTCTATCTACTAATTTTACGAGTCATGTTGCTCACACTTTATGCTTTGTTTTGTAACCTTTATGAAACTTCACTAAAATCAAAGTCTATTTTCCAGATAGTTATTCGTACACAAATTGTGTCTTTGGTACAGGAACATGGCCATTGAAAAACTATTACTATCATTGTATTGTACAATCTTACAATTCAGCCTCCACAGCTGAAGCTAGCTAGTGAACAATGATATTTTACCCCAAACAAATACTAACTGAGATTCTAACTGAGTGGAAATATTAAAACTTTCTAACAAAAATTAAATGGTAGTTAGTGAAAATTGAATAAAATGTTCATCACTTTCCAGCTTAAAGTAGGAGAAGCCCAAAGGAAGCTGGACACATGGCAGAAATTTGAATGAGCATTGGGTCATAAACAATGAGCTGAATTACTTGTTTAAAGAAATACTAAAGCAGCCAAAATCAAGTTTCTCTATCTGGAAACTAAGAATACAAACTATAACTCAAGAATGGTTAAAATTGTTTTGGAAAGCACTGATTCAAAGGAAGACATAGGGGTCACTGTAGATAATTGCATCAGCATAGTTGTCAGAGCAATCTGCAGCAAGGAAAGCTAATGTAACACAAGCATAACCTGAAGAACCTCAAGTACAAGTAGGTAAAGTTTTACCTCTGATACAATTTATCTGCCCATCAACATGAAACCACCACAATAGAATTAGTCAAATTACACTGGTGCTAACTTGTCTGAAGTTACTAAAGTTTTCTGGGAATTAAATGTGTCCAGTTATTTTGATACAGACAGACAATAAAGACAGATATTTTGCTCAGATCAATATTTCACAAAACTATATGACTTTATCAAATAAAAGTCAGATAAAATAGACACTTCTCAAATCACAGGCAAAGAGGAAGCACAGAATAAAGTAACCACTGCAGAGGGTCATCTAGTTTAGGAACTCACCTGTACTGCTGGTGAAGCAGTAATCTTTTTGAGAAGAGGTCTAGAAAATTCAAATTTCACATTTTACTCCTACTCTTTTGCAAAAATTTTTTGGCTTTCTAGAACAACCAATTAAAAACACAATTGAGTAAAGAAGGTGGTTAATATTTCTCTCATTAGACGCTTTGTTTAAATCAATAAAAGTGACAGTACCCAGAAAGCATGTTACTGAACATCTGCAATGAATGGATGGCTATCTAGATGTGAAAGGTGAAGCAAAGAAATCCATTGCCAAACAGAGCACAAAAAGAATCCGTTGAATGCAGGCTGGAGAATAAAGAACCTAAAATTATATCAGAGGTGAAACTGCATGGCACTTCTTAAATAACATCCTATAACAATGGACAAATAAATGTAATAGAGAAGTACCATTTCCAAAGGTACTATTTGCCTGCTATTTGCTTCAATACCATGATAACTACTGTAAAGGACCTTTCTCCTTCCCTCAGCATTGACCTACAGATGTCCCTTGTCAACATCCATGTACTTGTATAAGATGTTTTTTATGTCAACCCACCATTATTCAGGAAACTGGTAAAAACATATAATCCTTTGCAGCAGACTTCTCACACTAAAATGCTGCTCTTGTAAGTGCTACTCCAGGCATGCCTAGAAGCCCCAGGCTTGAATAAGCACCAGAGAAGCTTCAACATCAATGAGAAGAGAGAACAGAGATTTCAAAGTTACATTTTCTTCTGTTTTAAACATGTCCTCACACATCCTTTCAAAAATACACACGTATCACATATGCATTTGTGCACCTTAGACATGCAGCTGTAACACAAATGTACTGTTCAGCCTTCTATCTGTGTATGTTTCACAGGTTTCTAATGACATGTGCTGAACCTATAGTGATGTGACCGAAAGACTCATGGCTCTGCAAGTTTGCCAATAAAGGAGAAGTATAAATACATCTTATGAACATGTACCTTAGGAATTTAACCTAAGTGTTACAACTTTCAAAATATAAATTTAGCAATCCAAAAGAGTTATTTCAATAAGCAGCAGTGTACTGTACTTATGTTGTAAATTTGTATCCTGATACTGAATCAACAGTACATTCTATGGTATTTTGGAATTTAATGTTTTTAAATGTTTCTTCTTTACATCTTTGTGGATCAAATTGCCTTTAATAACCCATAATCACTACTACATATTTTTACTAAACAACATAACATTGTTGTTTAAAGGACTGTACTCTTTGATGAGATATGAACACTTTGACAATATCATTTGTGCCACAATGATGCCACACAGAAGAAGATGAATTTGGGAAGCTTTATTATCTTAGACAATCAATGTTGCAATTAGATGTTACCTCATGAGAAATTTGGAATGCAAGGAACAGAATAAATCCAATAGAGTCATAACCAGACAATGGCTCAAAAGATTTGTTTCTCTTGCTAATGGGGCAACATTAACAGATTTCCCAGAAGAAAAATCTCTGATAGTATTTTAAGACCAGGACTACTCACAGAAATAGCACTTATTTGGCATTATGTAAGTAAAACAAATTACAAAACATGTTGATCAGTCTTTTGTTTGATTTTCCATAAGATTTGAGTTCAAATTGCCTTTGAAAATCTTCCCGTGTCAGGAAACCTACATCCATTGCAATGTTTAAGTAATGCAAAGCAGGCCCAGAGCTTTAGTAACTTAGGATGTGATTCTGCCATATTTCATAAGGTGAGCAATACCAGGCATTGAAGAGGAGACCTCCAAGCAAAACCAGATGTTGCAGGAGGTGGTGCTGGTGACTGTAAATTGACATGCTTCCCTCTGAGTCAGTGCTGAGCTGAAGATTCAGCAGACCAAGGTGGTGCTAGGGATACTGTTGAGTATCCTGTGTGTGATTCAAAGTCAATTGAAATCATCTTTCATGCTAATGGTATATCTTTAAAAATCTGGGGGCAGTCAGAAGGAACTATAAATGGAAACAGAGAAGGAAATATGTCATTTTCCAGATTAGAGTACTGATTCATGTCTGTCTGACAGGACTCCATACCTAATGTGCAAGTCTGAAGGCAAATATGCCCAAACAGGGATTTTACACAAAAAGTGAGTTTCCTTAAATGTAATGATGCGTTGGTATGAATAGTTATTCTGTAGCAGGATCACTATGTTTCTATTCAAGCTATTTTTAGATGTGCTTTTTTGTTTGTTTGTTTTTAGAATCGATTCTATATGTTTGTTTTATTTATACTGTTTTATACTGTTTGTCTAGTACATATGCCTCTTCTTGTGGTAATAATAATTTATTTATTTTTTTGGAAGTGAATGAAGTCCGTCTTGTTAGGAGTAAAATACTTTAAAAAATGTACCTTCTGAAAGCTTGTGACCAGTCAACTTTTAACACAGTAGTTTCACAGAGTCAGTTGTGACAGCCTTTGGAGAATGAACATTGTGACAACAGCTTGAAAGCATACCCAAGTTTAGTGGTGTGCAAGAAAGTTCATTACTACAAAATGCTCATGACCTCCTGAGTCAACACCTAGACCCCCTCAATCTTTCTGTACTAACTGAAGTAAGAAACATCCTTATTTTTCCCCATGTTCTTCAGAATTCTTACATGACCACCTATAGTGGCTGAAGCTGCAGACAGCAGCTGAGATGGGAAAATTATCTATTCATTTCTTTTACACATTTTTCACAGACTGCTCAGAATCGTGAGGACTAGAAGAGATCTCAAACTATCAGCAAATACAAGGCCTTGAAGGCATGTAGTTAGAAGGTAAAAAGATTGGTCAAAAAGGGTCCAGTACTCAGATACTGCATGCTTGACACCTTTCAAAACTTGCTATATATTAGAAATAGTTTATAGCATGTTCCTGTCATCACAGCAGCTGGGCTAGCACAGAGTACCATAGCCTCGCCAACAGAAGAGAAAGAGCTTGTGAGAATGTTCCACGTCCAGTGCCTCTTTGCTTTATGTATATCATCATTCTTCAGACTGGAGCCATTTTTAATGTGCCTTAAACAATCTGTCATTAACAATTCACTAGCATAGCTATATTCTTGGATAATACATTCATCTATTAAAGGCATATGTAAATATCATGAATATTTTCCTATGTGGTCTACTGTTGTTTTAGCTAAGGTAATTAACACTTCAAAGCAATGCAGAGTCTGTCTTTTGGAACATTCTTAATAAAGTCTTTCCTTTTCCACTTTCTGTAGTGTGTTTCTTCCTGAACCACAAACAAGCAGTGTAAATGAAAGAGTGGTGATAGATGCAGTAAAACTTGTTACAGAATTATCAACTCCATTTTCCCAGTGTCTTTTCTTTGCATACAGGTCCCAGCTGTGTATTGCGTGGAAAATTATTCCTACCTAGAGAGCTAGGCCCATCAACCTTCTAAATTGTTTATTGTAGCACAGTTTGTTTTCTCTCCTCTACATTCATGAGAGCCTAACAAACCATCCACGCTCATCACATGGTGATTACAATTAGTCTATAAGACTGTAAATGTGGTATGAGTAATGCATCATATCCTGTGTTAAACAAATTTTCTATTTAAAACTAGAAGATAACTGCTATCTCAAATATCAAATATAAACAAAATCTTGTTGGGCTAATTGTTAGCAGTTTAGATCCTTCCCACAGTTAGATAATTCACTCTTGATTCTTATCTTTCAAAATGCACTGTCTCTTTCATTCAGTTTTTAATTTGACACAGTGATGTTTCTGTTTTTCCTAGACTTGTGTTTTATTGAAAACACAAGGAAACAAATTATGACTGAATGATAAAGGGACAGAAAGAATGCCAAAGACATACTTAATCTGAGAGCCTATTTTCTAAATTTCCCTTCTGAATATCAAGATTTGGACCAGGAAAGAGTTTATACCTTTTGAATTGCTCTTTGAGCACTGCTGTACCTGGGTTATATATTCTGGTGCCAGTGTTCTAGGCATTCACGTGTTCTTGTTCTTCATACAGTAGTATTTTTACATTCATTTCTGGAATATCCCTTTCCTCATTTTCTCTGCAACAGTTAAAAAAAAAAAAAAAAAAAAAAAAAAACTGTCCTTGTGTTATATATTATTTCTTAAATTTTGAAATAGAAGTGATTTTAAATTATATCTTTATCATTTTTAACACAGTATACTTCTGATGCAAATGTTTATAAATCAATTATGTTATTATATTAACCTTTTTCTTGTGCTCTAACTGTCAAATGGTATCACATCAAAGTATCCTCTGTCAATACACTCCCCAACAGAAAAAAACATTTTCTGTTGCCCCATGTAAGTCCACTAATCTCCAAAATTCAAGACTTAAGTCTCACTTACATTAAAACCATAAATATATCTTTGGCCAGTTTAGATTCAGAGACATTTCCAAAAAGAGCCAAACACAATAATATGAGTGAAAGATTAGGCCTTCCATTTTCAACTAAAACAACAACTGATTATTAAATTTCATAAGAAAGGTTCCAGTCAGCAGTGATTTTTACTTATCTGTTCATTTGCTAATACATGTATATTATAACAGTAAAAATAATATTTTCTTTCCCATAAATCTATCCCTTTGACAGATATTTTATATCAGTGGTTGACTACTCAGCATGCCTGCTTTTTGTTAACATCATTGACAAAGGAATAGACACACGTCTGGGGTACCCAACTGTGTATTATCTACACTACAAATCACCCGTCTTCACTCGTTAGCTCCTGCACTGAAGCATACAAGGGAGCTCAGGTGTTCATATCACCAAGGCAAGAATTCTTAAAACTGTGTTTTCTTAAACTGACTGGTGAACTATCATGGGTGAATGGGAAAGCAAAAATAAGAACTGGTGCATCTGAAACAAAAGTTGACACTTTTATAAAAACAGAGATTGAAAGCCTAGCCACAGCACTGTTGTTCAATATCTGGAATCACAGAGAAGGCAGAATGTGAGCTGACATCTTCACTTCATTTACGCTTAAGGGCAGAGGACAACCTCTTCAAATAGCAACTTTTTTTGACTCCATTATCTTGAGGTAGTGCAAAACTTTGGATGTATCTCCACCTATAAATTTACATTTTCTTTATTTTTATTTTTAAATATGGTGCATTGAAAATCCATTCTGTAACTCCACTGACTGACTGTATTTGCATCATCATTACCTCTTAGAGCTCAACAAAAGGTAAAAAAAGTACTATTAATTTTGACTTTGGCATACCAAGAAACTCACACAACTTTGCAGAATATCTTATTAGCTTAAGTCATTCTTCATCTAAGCATTTAGATTTTCCTCAATGTCATCTACAAGGCAAGACTAAAACACCAAAATGTGTTTATCTTGAAGCATGTGCACTATTCTGCTGAAGCCTTTGAGACCATTCACATGCTTAAACTCAAGTGACGGCCTAACAGCTTCACAAAAGGAAGCCAAAGCCAAAGGAATATATTTCCTTTATTATTTCTGACAATCTTAATACAGAAATACAGATACAGAAGAAAGAAAAGGGGAAAAAAAAAAAAAGTAAGAAAGTAACAATTATCATATAACAACAAATACCTGGCAAGATAGATTCATAGGAGCTTTTATTTTAAAATTCATAGTTTGATATTGGCAGTATTCCAGTTCATCTATGCATTTCTAGCTAACAGTTCAGTTAAAGTTTCTGTTTCTTTGTTTCCATATTTTAAAAAAATTCTTTAAACTGGTTATCTGATTTTCTCAAACCCACCTATGCACATTCCTATTTGCAAGTTGCAAATCCATTGTGTTGCCTGTAGATTTGAATCACACTGTTCCTTCACACAGAATAGCTAAGCAAGCAAGAGACAATGCTTACTTGACACATAGTTCTTCAGTATTTTCTCTGTTTTTCAATATGTATCTGTTGTGGTTTAGCCCCAGCAGGCAGCTCAGCACTACACAGCCACTTGCTCACTTGCCCCAAGTGGGATGGGGGAGAGAATCAGAAAGGTAAAAGCACAAATGCTCATGGGCTGAGATAAAGACACTTCACTAGGTAAAGCAAAAGACACATGTGCAAGCAAAGCTAACCCAGGAAATCATTTGCTGCTTCCCATCAGCAGACCAGTGTTCAGCAACCTCCAGGAAAGCAGGGCTCATCATGCATAATGGTTTCTTGGGAAGACAAATGCCATCACTCTGAACATCGCCTCCCTTCCTTCTTCTTTATCCCAGCTTTTATTGTTCAGCACAACACCACTTGGTATCGGACATTGCTTTGGCCAGCCTGGGTCAGCTGTCCTGGTTGTGTCCCCTCCCAGCTCCTTGTGCACCCCCAGCCTCCTCACTATCAGGGCAGCACAAGAGGTAGAAAAATCCTTGGCTATGCATAAACACTGCTCTGCAACAACTACAAACTTTGGTGTGTTATCACCACTATTTTCATCAAAAACCCAAAACGCAGTCTTGTGTGAATGTCTACAAAGAAAATGAACTCTATCCCAGCCAAAACCATGACAGTATCTATAGGCCTTATTTATTGCACAGTATTCAAACTCTCCCTGTGAACCGAATCACTTATTTACTCAGGGGCTTTTCAGTCAATGTCTCAATATTCTGAAATCTGAACACATTCCAAGCCTTAATTAATGTATTGCCTCTCGATCCTGTGAGAAAATAGTATTATACCTTCCAGTTAGAGAAGTGAGAAAATGTATAGTAAAAGCATCCATTACAAGGAATGCCTATTCTAATATACCTAAATCTGATTTACTCAAAGTACTGAACCTTATATAGCACCATACATGTTTAGGGTATCCATTGGATGAGCTCCTTGGATTCAGCTATAACTGTATCTTGCAAAAGTGCTTTTGCAAATTAAGCACTATATGTTCCAGAAAGTGAGGAACAAAATTAATATTTGAGAACTTTGGTTTAATAGACTCACTTGCCATTGCAACAACGGCAGAGATCTTTAGAATTTATATTTTTCATGGCAGTATATTCATTTTCTGCACCTCTGAAGACATCCTTTCTGTTCCACTGAATTTCTCCTTCTGTCATGTCAAATCTTTCCAATTCTGCTGTAAATCAGGAAAATATTATACTGACAACAGCTCCTCTCACTTCATGAGCTTTACTAAGCTGCACAGGTTATTCATCCAGTACAGCAAAAGTAAAACAATAATTAATAAGTTAATTGTTGATGATAGAAAGTATATGACTATATATAAGTTTGAACAGTTAAGAGGGGCTCTCTATGAGATATATAATGTAATGGCATAGATTTTAATTTCAAATCCATCAAAAGGTTTCTCATAAGGACTGAAGTTGGATTTAAAAGATAATCAATGTTAATAAGTGGTCCTGTCACAAGATTCCATGAGAGAAATGCCGATAAATGATGTTATCAAGCACTTAGGTAAGAAAGGTCAAGTGTAAAAGTTGTAACTTATTACAATCTCTTGATTTCATTGTCTGACTTTGCACAGGTTTCAGTGCTTAAACAGATGTCAAGGGAGGAAATAGAAGGGTTGTGTCTATTAATTGTCTGGATGAATGAGGAACAGAAATCACTGTTAGTAAATATAGGGGCTTGTATCAATTAAGTAGTCTGAATGGCTTTTTCTTTTTCATTTTGCTGAGCAGTAACATTTTCTTTTTGTTTGGGAACAGCAAAGAGGAGACAAGGACTGTTTTCCCATCAAGGATAAAAGATTCATTGATGTAATAAAAGAATAAAATGATAACCGGAATAAAATTCATGCTAATTGCAAATCTGGTGCCTCCAACTGCATTACATTAGATGCATTGTTAAGAACTACATCTTCAGAATATTCATATTCTTGGGTTGTAAGTAAAAAAGATGGATATTCTAATCTCATATACCTGGAAAATGGCCACTAAAAAAAAAAAAATATTGCTACATATTCCAGCTAATTCTCATAATTCAGCAACTGATATCAAAACTCCACAAAACTGTGTCTGTTCATTGAATTTCTCAGGCTTTATTTGTACTTTGTTCCTAGTTTTGTGAAATACTTTTTAAAATGCACTAGCACTGAAATGCAGTAAAAATGGGAAAATGGGTAGAATATTTTATTTCTTAGTTTCATGTTAGTGGCTTTACCACAAATCCTGGTATTTTTCCCAAGCTGAATCAGAAAATGAAAAGTAGTCTCTATGGCCATTACTACAACATATTGCAAAATTCGTTCATTTAAATCATGAAAATTATTTGCATATTAAACCAAAAGCAAATGATGTTGCTTTTCTCAGAAGTATTGTATCACTGTTTTGTAAACAACATAATTCTCATTAGACTGACATGGTGGGAAGGATTTGTATATTTATACTTTATGTGGTACAAGTACCAATATAGTAAATGTATACAGTTCAGTAATCCATGTCTATTGACCTTGTCATTCCGATTCCACTGAGAAAGTGGGAACTATGTTTTCACATTTTTTATTTACTTGCAGGTTGAAATTAGTTCTATGGCCTATGGGCTCCCTGAAGCTACTTCTGTGATTCACTGGATTGCTTCTGCTGTGTTATTGCACATTAGAAATGAAATAACTGCCAACAGCAGTTGCTTTCTGACCAATGCTGTAGGCCAGATATACTTATATTAAAACATGTTGCAAGAGGTGTCTTCAGAATAAAATGAGTATAACAATGTTTAACTAGCCATTATGAATGAGAGCAAACTACACTTGAGCTGTGTTTAATTTTAAGCCCAGGAGAAAACTCCAACTTAGCTTTAAAACAATTTTTAACTGTGTCAACATTACTTGCCTGTATCTTACTGGAAAATTAAACTCCTTTAGCCTGAGGACAATTTGAGCTTGAATGCTTGAATAAAAACATAATTTAAAGCTGCTGTTTATAATACATTTTAAAATCAAAGTTTAAAGTATAGCAAGTCAGGGTCTATGGGATCCAAGATCACTCCTGAATAAAATGAGGTCTGTTTTAGGATATGACCTGAGGAAGAAAGATAGAAAGAGGAGCACAGCTGAACAGGTCTCCCAGGCTGGACAGCCACACAATCAAGGAGCACATACAGCTCTCTGCATATGGCTGTAGAAAACCACCCTTAATAAAATCTCGCAGTAGCAGTAGATCAGAAAAATATTTAAACATTTGCTTAGAGACAAGAAAACAATGGATGAAATTATGCATTTCCAGGTCAGAGAGGCATATTTCTTGTCTTGTAAAAAATTATCTTGTAAGTATTGGTTTAAATTTTGTTAGCATACTAGTAATAATAATATTTTATTAGGTTGAATCCATTTTAGCACTCTTGAGATCTTAGTATCTTCTTTGTACAAACATAAAAATAAAATACTACAGGATGTATCCATAATATTTTCAAAAATCATTTATGTAAATATTTATACACATAAAATACTGGATAAATATCAGGTGACCTTTATTGCTTTGCAATATCTTCACTGTAATCAATATTTTCATAAGTCACAGAACACCAAGAAAAGGCACTGATTTTAAGAGTGAGGCTGCAATCTTTGGAGCCAGATACATGAACTTTTCTTTGTTTCTCACACTTGCAGTGATTGCATGCCAGTCTGATAATGTACATTCTGAACACTTTGAAGTGAAATCCCAGCAAAATATTTCATGTTATTTCAAATTGAGAAAGACAATACAGCTTTCTTTAATCAGCATGGCCATTTTCCAATGTTAATAGAATTCTTATTACTGTAACACCTAACCCTGAGCTGCACAGCCCCTTAAGTTCCAAATTGTTTCATGAAAAATCTGACATAGTGAGTTTTATAGGCCTAACACAATTCTAAACACAAAAGAAATACCAATGCACCATGCACCGTGATTATTTTTGGAAATACTTAACACAACCACGGCTGTTTAGCTGTTGTCCTGCTTGTAAAGAGCTTCTTTATTTCCCAAATCTAATCCAACAATCATGGAAAATATTAATAGACAGTAATATTAGTAAATGTATTATATTAGCATATAATGTATATGTGTTATATAATACATTTATGTCATATTTGCTTCTCGGTATAGTAAATCCACCAACACCAGCAAAATTAAACAAATATTAAGATATCATCATGTTACAGACATTAACGTTTTCAAACAAGAAAATCTGGAAGAAAAGATTTTCTTTAAGAGACTATCAGCCATTGAATGTTAATAGCTATACTCATAAATTCAATACGCAATAATTGTGTTTTTGAGATGCTACTGCATATTTAGATATAGTAAATAAGTAAATGTATTAGAATAACTACAGGTAGAAGTGGATTTTGCCAAAACTAGAATTGGTTTATTTTCCATAGTGAATTATTCCTTTAACTCTACATGAAAGAAGCAGAAATGTTACACTTCCAGCCTATAATAAATATTTAGTATTCTAAAGAAAAATGTCTTATGGCATTTTGGCAAAACTACAAGCACATTCTAGAGAATTGAATCAAAGCTCTTATTAAATGATTCTCTAAAAATGTGAACAAGCAAACACTATATTTGGAAAAATCATTTACAGAAGTTCATACAGCAGAGATTTCAGCAGTAATAAATGCTTTTTGTAAATTGAAATATTGACAGCAGCAATCTTTACAGCAATCCACCAGATCTTATTCTCAATTCATTAGGTAAAAATCTAATTTACTACAGTCATTTTATGAATGACTTCCACACATCAAAGCCCAACACCTTGGAAAAATATTTGTTACCATACTGACTGAGATCCTCTGGCATTACTGGTCATTGCATAGCTCAGAATTATGTATAGAGCTCCTACTTGTTTGTGCTCCAGCTCTCCTGCTTTCATTTTTGAAGATCTAAAAACTACAGAAAATATGAAAGATCAAGTGACTGCCCTCAAGACCTTTTACACATATCATAAATAGCCGTTGACCTTTTCTTCTCAGTCACCTCACTGTGGAAAGTGGCATAAAGATATTTTTAAAAACCTCAGCTTCCTGGAGAATCAACTTCAAAATACTATAAGAGAAAATGTAAAGTCAATTTCTAATAGTGAGACAAGACTCATGGTAGCCAGAAAACATGCAGGAGTCTGAAGAGAAAGATGTCAAGGGATTAGAAATGGATAAAATAATGCTCACACTCTACCCATTTCAATTTGTTCTCCCACAAAGAAAGTGTCAACTCCAAGCCTATGTACATAATCTCCAAATAATATTGGAAGAGAGTATGTTTACATGGTTCTTTGTCTGGGCAAAATACTATCTTGTATACTGTTTTCAGCGATATCTGAGATATCATACTGAAATTAATGCCAAAAGAAGACATCTCTAAGCCTGGTATTACAGTAAAGAACATATCTGTATTATCAGTGTTCCAATTAGAACGTATCAATTTTTCCACTGCCTGTGAAATTCTATGTAAAAAGCTCAGCTTTCTAGACAGATTAGAAACCTCTGTGTTGATATTTTAAATATACTACCAGCATTAGTCCCACTCCAACATCTCTGCTACTGATTATTCTCAACAGCAGAATGCTTACTGATGAGACAAGTGAAGGATAAATACTATATGAAGGAGGTTCTCCCAGATTCCCAAGGAAGCACCATAAGAAAGAATATCAGCAGGATGCATTGGAATATGATAAACTCTTGACAATCTGGAGGAAAGTTCACTCTGGAAGGGCCACAGAGGGAAAAAAAAATAAAATAAAATAAAATACTGAATATAACAGTGAATTATTCTAATTGTAAAAAAGCTCTTCAGTGAAACGTTTTTGGAAAGCTGAAGGAAAGCACAAAATTTAAAAACAACTATGTCTTTTGCTAACCAGTTCAGACGTTCAGGTAAATCCTCCCTGAAATACATCCTCTTTAACAGTATGTGTTTTAACTCATAAAGATACAGGATAAATTTGATATGCTGGTAAGAAATGCATTGCAGCTTTCTACCAGGAGATACCAAAATATTAACTCCTCTGTTCTTTCAAGTTTAGCCCTGTATCTTCCTCCAAATAGGGGAAAACTGTCTTCTACATAAAGAAGAACTGTAAGGTCAGCTTTAAAAATAGAGTTTTAAAGCCTAGAAAAAGAAATCGAGGTCATGCTTCAGCAAGGGTGAGAGTTTGGATCAAAGGACTTGCATAGAACTGCATTACTGTTAGGTCAATAACAACACAGATCTTCTCTGTGCCATGTTTATGCATTTTTATTGATTTGTAAGCATAGAAAATATTTCTGTCTATCCAAAAACTTCTTACTTCTTTCTCCTGACTGAAATAAATGACTCTAGATTCCATCACTGCAATGGACAGATGTGACAATACAGTGATTGATACAAATGCTTCCAACTCTTATTAACAATTAGTCTTATAATTAGAAATATTAATGTTGCTGCATCAGTTGTCTGTTTTAAGCATCACCATCATCTTCCTCTTCAGGTATATCTTCCTCTTCAGGAATGAAACAGCACAAGTAGATTCAGCAGATTGGAAATAAAATGGGAGGGACCTGAAATGTGTCAAAAGTTGCTTATCATTAGAAATGTTTTTGGTTTCTTTATCACCTGAATTTAAGCTCAAAATCCATTTCCCTCTGAAGCCCTCCAAGATATTTAGGTCAGAAGACTGAAAATGCCCTCTCATTTTTAATAGTGGGTGGAGAAAGAACTAGAGAGAAGCAGAACATACCCTATTCCCATCTTAAAAACTAAACTTCTGATTTTTTAAAAACGTGTTACAAATGCTGCAGTTTCAAAAGCTATATTGACTTTACCACAGTGGGCTCCTGACATGTTATTTCAGGTTTCTGCATTCTCTGTGCAGTTGAATGTCACATGGCTATGACAAAAGCACCAGAAATCCCACTTCATTTTTTGAACCAATAAAAAATTGGTATTCCCTTAACTGAGTAGAAGGTATTCTGCTGTAAAATGTCAGACTCTGAAGATATATTTCTGAAGAGGAAGGCAAGAATTCTAAATTAATTTGACATATGCAGATAAGATGGAATAGAAATTGAATAAATGCCCCACACAAGAAAGTTTCAACGATTTGGATATACAGAACAGATACTTTGCTCAGGGTAGCTACAAAAATAGACACTCAGGAGGTGGAGAACTTTCTATTCAGGCTGACAGTAATAGCCCTGATAGGGCTGGCCTGAGGTGCATTGACACCCTCAGAGAAAATGGGACTTGCACCTCCCTTTTCTCTTTGCCCTCTGCTTCCCATATGCACAGCAAATTACCCAGTCCATTGTCCTCCAAATCCATCCTTGCTTCCAATGCATCATGAGGAGAAAAGCATGTACATGTACACACATGAATTGGCTTGCTCATGTTAATGATAACCTTTCCTACAGGAAAGGAAAGGCCTGCAGGACAAGGATAGAGATTACAGAACAGAAATAATTCTCCAAAACATTTAAATCACATAAATTGGGAGAATACTAACAAATCTTCTTTGAAACAGTAATAAAATAATGTGCTTGATTTTACATCATTGGGTTAAAATGGCACCCTAAAGTGAAGAACTTTCATTTGGCATCTGGTTAAGTATAATTGCCTGGAAACATATTCCTTAAAAAAAATTAAATCTATCTTTTGATATGATTACAATGGTTATAATAAAACTGTGCCCTTAGGTCATATATCCTAATCAACAGTTACTCCATCATACCTCAGATCTCAATTTTGTGCCTCCAAATATTTGGAGAATATGCAGAAACAACACAATGTACTTCCAGCAGCAGTAAAACAAAACATAAATTCAGACACGCTAGTATTGAAGTCAAGGGCTATCTGTACAATGATACATACCATGAGTGTATTAGTAATATAGAGCTGACTTAACATACATGAATTTTCAAAATGCTTTTTACAAATTTCACCACTGAAAGCTCTTAAAGATAGTAAATTTCTTGGAATAACAGAAAAAAAATATTCCCAAAGATTCTTGATATGTTAAGGGATAGGAAACAATTAATAATAATATATTTTTTCTTCAGTGAAGAGAATTTTCCAATGAAGCTCTATGAGGATGTGGATATCTCTGCTATTCACAAATTACATGCATGATCTGGGGATGTTGATGAATACTGATTACAAATTTTACTGACATTGCTAAATTATTTAGCATTGTGAAAACAAAAGCTAGTTGCAAGAAGCTACAGAAGGTTATCATGAGTGTCTAGACAAGAAAATATCAAATATCAACAGCCATAATACAAAACAACTATTAGTATGACTCTAAATTAGCTATGTCCACTCAAAACAGTTTTATGAACGTCTAAATAAGCTTCAGTTCATATTCATATAATGTCATAAAAACAGCAGAATGGTAGATATTGTAAGAAAAGAAATACAGAATAAAGTATATCGTATATTGAATGTAGTTCTATGTTCCCAGATCTGAAAATTCACTCTGAAGAACTAGAGAATTTACAGAAATGTATACACTGGATGATAAAATGTTGTTGTTTAATTGGGAGGGATGAAAAAGACCAGGTAGGTAGAAAAGAAATAACCATGAAATTAATATGATGAAATCCTATAAAATCTTGACTAAACATAAATGAACTTAGGAAACTTGGTTATCAAGTGGCACACTTAAAGCAAACAAAAGGAAACACTTTTCACAAAGCACATAATTAAACTGTAGAACTCATAACTGCAGGATGTTGGAGATGTCAAAAGCTTAGGTGGGCTTAACAAGCAATTAGAAAATCTTACGGAATAAAAAAATTCATCAAAGGCTATTATGATACACACACCAAATATATATATATATATATATATATATATTGTTTCACACTCACAACTTCCCTGAGATATGGTTTGACAGAAGCTAGAAGCAATACCAGGAAAAGTTTTGCTATATACTTGCCCCATTCCACTATTCTGTCCCAAAACCTCAGTCACTGACCACTGCCAGAATACCAATCTACTTGAAAAGTATTAAGAAAAAAAGTATTAAGTATTAAGAAAAGGATTTTCTACTTGAAAGTATTGTTAGTGAAGATTATAGTTAATTTGCATGTTTCAAAATATGCAACTTTTTAATATCAATTTCAAAACAATTTACTAGTATTTGTTTAGCAGCAAACACTGTGAAAGAATATGACTCCTCAGGCTTGCTCAAATGTTAGACCAAAGCTATCTTATATCAGAGTGCCATTACATCATTACATAACATTGGCCCATCTTCAGTTGATATGTCAGGAATATTTCACATTACACAACCATACCATTTGCACATAGAGAAGATGTAACTCACTGTTAATAGTCCCACAATACATGTTAAAATTCACCCTTTCATATCCAATCACATGATTAATAAAAGTACTGTTACCCAGATGCTTTGAGGCTGTTTCTTCTCAGAAGGATATTACAATGTCTTGATGAAGTAGCACACCAGAGCTCCTGAATGAATACAAGCCCAACAAAGAAGCTGCTATCCCAAACACCACTTAAGCACTGACTAGAAATAGAACTCTGATTGTTTATCTGGTTTGTTCTTGAGCAAATTATTTCAGGAAATCCCATCTATACTCCTGCACAAAGTGACTCTGCAGACTTTGCTTATCTAGCAATACAAAGAGCACACTGCAGCTCTCTGTGCTCTGTTATCTGTGCTGATCTGAAAACCATCTCTGGTAAATTTTAAGTTGCTAAGACTTTCAAAAATGCCAGGCTTAATTTATTTATAGACTCAACTCCATTTTCTTGATTTAATTGATTATATCTATTCTAGAAATAAAATGTTATTTGTGTTAGTTCATGATTTCCTGGAATTCAGGCACTGGGGGAAAAAGAGACGTATAGGTGGTCTCTTAATTTAAGAGATTCTCTGCTGCTAAATGTAGGGAATAAGAACAAATAGTGCAGAGTCTATGCCTTCTAAAACAGCTGTATCTTAAGCAATAAAATTGTATTGGAGGCTGGCAATGAGTGATGTCACTCAGAGGTCCATTTGGGGACTGGTGCTGTTTAATGTCATTACCAGTGGGACTGAGTGCACCATCATCAAGTTTGCATGTGACACCAACATGAGTGGAGCAGTCAATGCAGCAGAAGGAAGGGATGCCACCCAAAGGGACCTGAACAAGTTTGAGAAGCAGCCACATGAACTTAATGAGGTTCAACAAGTCTAAGTGCAAGGTGCTGCACCTGGGTCAGCACAATCCCAGCCATGAGCACAAACTGGGAGAACTCTTTGAGAGCAGCCTGCAGAGAAGGACTTGGGAGTTCTGGTTGACAAAAAGCTCAACATGAGCCATCAGTGCATGCTTGCAGCCCAGAAGGCCAACTGCATCCTGGGCTACATCAACAGAGGAGTGCCTAGCAGGGTGAGGAAGGGGATTGTCCTCCTCTGCTCTGCCCTTGTGAGGACCCACTTGGAGTGCTGCAGCCACATCTGAGCCCCCCATCACAAGAAGGACATGAACCTGTTAGGGAGTACAGAGAATAGTCACAAAAACAATCGGAGGGCTGGAGCATCTCTCCTATAAAGAAAGACTGAGAGAGTTGGGGATGTTCAGCCTGGAGAAGAGAAGGCTCCTGAGAGACCTCATTGCAGCCTCTCAGTACTTAAGGGGGACTTAAAAGAAAGACAGGGAATGACTTTGTTACGTGGGCATATAGTGATAAGACAAAGAGGAATGGTTTCAAGTTACAAGAGCTGAGATTTAGATTAGCTGTTAGAAGGAAATTCCTCAGTCAGAGGGAGGTGAGGCACTGGCACAGGTTGCCCAGAGAAGCTGTGGATGCTCCATCCCTGGAGGTGTTCAAGGCCAGGCTGGACGTGGCTTTGAGCAACCTGGTTTAATGGAAGGTGTCCCTGCCCATGGCAGGGGAACTGGAGTCAGATGATCTTTAAGGTCTCTTCCAACCCATCTATGATTTTATGATTATGTGTGTTTATAAATGACACAGGAGTAAAGACCAATATCATCTTTGTTATTAGTTTCTAATTATATTGGCAAAGACAAAAGAAAATTAAGAAAATTATGCTTTCCATATTTAAAACAAACTCTATAACCCTTGACCAGAACAGCTACAACCTATGCTGACTGATATTACCCTTTGGGAAGGTTCCAAAGGAGAGAGATATCAGTTTACAAAAAGTGTGTATGCTAGAAATTGATTCAGAGCAGCTTCTACTACGGCAATAAACTCCAGAAAGAAAGTCTAGGTTATACCATACAATAGACAAATTTCTTCTACTTAAGAGACACTAACTTTGCTCTCCTGATACTGTAAATCCACTTAGGAATGAAATTTCTCTACACCTGAGTGGCAATAAATGAATTTTCTGATCAACAAGAAAGGTCTGCTGGCAGCCAGGCCTATCTAGTCGCAAATTTTTCTCCAGTCACTGTTTCTTATGACTTTCCCTAAACTCTAAAGACAGATGCAGATACAGCAAATGGTCTGGTCAAGATATATTAAATGCCATTAGCAGGATAAAGGCAAAATCTCATTTCATCTAGCCTTATGTTATCATAATGAAGCAGGAACAGAACTTTAGCAAATAGTAGCTGGCATGCCTCCAATGAATTCATGCTAAATTGTTCTATGTATCCTAAGGTTTTTTCAGTCTAGAAATACTAAACTCAAAAAAAAAAAAAAAATGTATATTAGAATGTCATTTCAACTTTATCGTGCTTAAGTTGTAATACATGTAAATACTATGTCTTACAACAGGTCAGATATTAAGAACACTTCAATCTTGATGAGAAGTTATCTTTCTAGAGAGCACTCCCTACTTTTTGTTAAGGGGTCATCTGAGCTATATTCAATATAGGATTTTCTTCAGTCTGCAAAATAAAGTCAGAATTTCCTTGGAACAGGAGAACATTCATTCTAGATACAGACCATACCAGTGGCAGCTACCAAATTCCCCTTAGAACACCAGACATGGGGGAACATCAACTGCTAGTTGGTGTCTATTTCTCACTTAGCATTCCAATCACTCCCATTACATGGGAATAAATATAACTGTTTTACAGGCCACATGTACATCAGTCTTTCAAGAAGTGCTTTTGGGTACTTGGATAACTGGTTTTCCAACATATATGTCTACAGACAACAATTTCTGGGAAGTTTTACTGAACACTGAGTATCCTTGCAGAAATGGTTTCATGTTGTAAGGCAACAAACTTTGTTTTACCTACCTTGAATTTTCTTCTGCAATACTTTCAGAGATATAATATCCTTATAAGGTATTAGAAAGCAGAGAAAACAAAAACAAAACAAAACAAAACAAAACAACAACAACAAAAAAACTCCATAACTTAAAATACTGAGGACATCTTGCTACCCGTTCTATGTCCTGTATATTGTTATGACATTCCAGAGAAAGCCTAAATCTAAAGTGAGTAGAAAGTATACTGCCTGTAAATGCCTCTAATTCTGCTTATTTTGCAGTCGCAAATAATTTTGTTTTTTTTTTTTTAATTTTTTTTTAGCTGTTTTGCTTACCTCTTATTCTTCTTTCCTATGCAGAGCAGTTTTTAGGCTGAAACCTATATTGGGTATATGCACAAGTTTAACTACACAACAGTGGGTTAAGTTCAAGATATCCAGCAAGGTTAAGATAGCTAGGCTAGCAAGGAGATGAAAAGTTCACAACCAGTGCACAAAAACACAAGCATACAAACAGCAAAGTTCATTGGCAATATTCATAGATAAATATTCATCTAACAAAGAGTAATGACAAATGAAGGCATTAACAACCCCAAGAGTTTCTTCCTGTCTCTTCCCAAGGGGCTGCCTGTTCTGCAGCTTCTTGGCAGAACAGGTCATATGAGAACTCCATATGGAATAGCGGTAGTATTAATCAGCTGATGGAAGCAATCTGAAAAGAATCTGAAACTGACTTTGCCTGAAATGGATAAGGCACAGCTCTTTGTCCAGCACAGCTGTTTGAATGGCAACTTCCAGCTAGCAGATTACAGGTTTAGGGAGCTGAGCATAGTAACATCCTCATTCAGCACAGCTAGATCTAGAAGAGATCTGATCATGATCCTTTTATAATAGCCAGCCCAAATTATCAAGTAGCAATTTTTTTTTTTTTTAACCACAAAGTCAGGAAAAAAAAATCTAAAGCAAGAGGAAGACATTTGGATATATGTTTTTTTGCACCCTGTCAGATTTGAAAAGAAAGCTTGAGGTTTCTTTCTTTTCTCTCTTCTTTCTAAGAAAGAAAATTCAGTCCTTGCCTGTAGGATATTCCGTGACTGGAAGGAATAGTGAAAAAATGTGATGAAAGTAGAGCTCTTTCTATGCAAAACTCAGAATTATAATAAGTTTGATAAAAATATATATATTTATTAAAGCTTCAAAAATTTCTCCTGCCTAAGGAGAATGCCATATGAAGGCACATTAAAAATTTTTCTAGCAAAATTAGATAATATTTTCCCTATTGCCATTACAATGTATGGAAAATATTGGAAAGTAGTAGATTTGTTTTCACAAATTCTTTGTAAATCACACAGACTTAATCTTTGGTTTTTATCCCAGATCTCCTTCATTATCCAGCCTCTGCAATAAATGCCAAAACATTCTAAGGAATTTGCTTAACATCATTTGGCCAGTGCCTGTTATCACATTATAAAACTAAAGTAAAACAGGAAAAAGCATCTTTTTTTACAGCAATATGAGTTGTACTATTCCTAAACTTATTTTACACTTAACCTTCAAGCTATCATGCTGTAGGATATAAACCAATCATCACTGACAGAGATTAACAAGAAATTTCCTCTACGGGCAGAATATTTCATAAGTGCTCACTGCAGGGTTTCTTGCACTTTCCTCTTAAAGCATCTGGTAAAGGCCATTGTCAGATGAAATAATAGCATAAGAAAGCTGTTAGTCTGTTCTGGAATGGCTCCACTTCTATGCTAAAGTTTTTGTCCTTGATCTTCATGTATCTTCTGCCTGCAGTTTGAAAGAAGCAATGCAGATGTCTTCATACCTATTGTCAGTTAACTAGTCAAATCTTTTTCTTATCCTTGCTTACTTCAGTAGAAGTGCAGCAACTGATGTCACAAAGAAACATAATTCATCTTAGCTATCATGTTCATACTCTAGTTATTCTTCTAGGCAAGCTTTTGGAAATAAAACTATGAAGTTTTAAATCATGAATTTTAATGGAGTAAGAGTCATCTTCGAAACATTCCTGAGATTTTTAGTGTTACCAGAAAGAAGACACTACATAATTATTTCTTCCACTGAGAGAGCAGAAGCAAACCTAACTTTGGTAGGTTAACAACAAGAATGACATGTATGGGCTCATAAACTTCTGATTTCCACATATCAAATTAAATAAAGTGCAACTTAATCTTCAGTTTATACCTGAATCAAGAATTAATGTCCTTTTGAAACAGTTGTACATACCATTTATTAGCTTAAGAATTAACTAGTTCTTTGGTTAACATCTCAAATTAGCTCATTTTTCTGACTAGCAGTATTTTGGATTAGAGATGTTGAATGCACATGTTAAAAAACAGAAACTAATTTAAAATATCAACACATAAAATGATTATAAGGATGTTTGTGCACCTCTAACAGTCATTCTTTTGTTTTCTGGTTCTGATCTGATTGGAAATCATGAGAATTACTGTGATGAAAACCACAATTCAAAGTTAGCCTGTAATGTACCTAAACATGTACAGAGGTATATGTGACCTCTGTGAGGTCACATATGTGAGTGTCACTGAATCTAGTTACCTGTTTCTGTAGTTGAAAGAAGTAGGCAACAAAAGACCACATTTTAAAACCTATTATGCAGAACTATTTCCTTGAAGGTTGAAGATGAGTTCCTAGTTTACTGAAGATTCTGAACGTACATCAGTTAGAGAAATTCCCACACTAAAATATTCCAGCCATACAGCCATAATTTTCAAACTATGAAAATTATGATGATGAATTCATCAGTCACAACCTAACGAGTTTGTTGTTCTGATTCCAAAATATTGATTTCTTTTAAGAGATCTGTCTGGGAAAACAAATTTATTTTGCATTCTTTGTACTATCAAAAAAATATATATCTTACTGTGATAAACACTGGCACTGATAGAGGAACTAACAATGTCACTGGCAAGTAACTGAAACTGATGATGATATTACAATGTGAGTACAACAAAAGGTTACTCAGAAGTGGCTGCAAGAGAACTCAGCTGTTGTTTTGTGTTCCTTGGCACAGATTTGCCAGCTAAGCTTTAATGATAATGATAATGACAGGAAGATTTAATACGACAAAATGATAACACTTGTTTAGTGGGGTTTTCAGTCCATTACCATTGTCTGAGGTCATAATCTGAGCTAAGATTTTAGTACAGTTCAGGTACTTTCCATGTACATATGTATACAGTTTTCCAGTAACTGGTCAACATGATGATGGTGGTATTAATTAATGCACAGGTTGTTACTGGGTCTTTTTTACTAGTTTCCTCAATGCATCAAGTTTTGCACATATGTAGCATAAAATTAAATGACCTGAAAAAGACAAAGGCAAAATATGTATATCACTTTCCTAACATCCAACCCACTTTATTAAAAATATTAACCCAATTGAGTTATTCTATAGTACATCAAAGGACATTATACACTCTGAATAGCTTGCACTGTGGCATTTGTCTTTATAAAAGTGTTGGTGTGTCATTTATGCTAATCAATCTGGCAAGTATTTGTCTTTCACTACAATTCATTAAAATGCATTGAGATTATGCAATAATCATGCATTCCTGATACATTAACATGTTAAATCAAGATATTAGCCAAGGAATTTTCTTGGATTATGAGACTTTTTTTGCATGATATAGATGATACTAGAGACAAGTGAGGCACTGCTCAGATAACTTAATATTCATCTTTATATTTGTACAATTAGGACTGTATGGTGTCTACTATTTAAAACACCCGGACACCAACATAGTCATTTTATAAGTTAAAGAATTTGTGTAAATTCTTAAAGTTAACTGTTTCAGAACCCTCCACACAATGAATTTTCAGTCGTTTTATCAATATTGACTGTTGTATAACCGAGTGTTTCCTCCTTGCAAGAGGAAATATACCCCCTGAATTCAAAAGGAAAATATTTTTTTCCACCTATAATCAACACATCAGTACTTGTTATTTATTAAGTCAAATAAAAGGCAAGTAGAATCATGTTTGTTCTTAATACGTGCATGCATTTTTTCAGAAGAACTCAGCTTTAGCCTACATTCATTGGATGTCAATGGTAAAATTGTCATTGATGTCAGTAACACTTTTAAACTGTAACAGCAAAAATAAATTTTAAAAAGCTCATGATTCAAGCTACAAAAAAAAAAAAAAAAAAAAAAAAAAAAAAAAAAGTCTGTCTTTAAAGTAACTATTTTTTTTAAATGATAAATATGTGGAGCTTTCTGTTTTGTGCTTTAGATCACTTAGAAATCTTTTTTCCAAGTGTTTTCCTCCATAATCTTCAGGGCTGAAAAAAATATTTTAAGTGAAAACTGAGATTTCTGCATATTTCTACAAACCAATAAAATGAATTATAATGAAAAGAATGAAAACACACAATATTATTTCCCATCCCAAAATCTTTGGACTTCCCAACCTTGTTTCCCCTTACAGAAGTCAGCTGACACCAAGCTTTCTTACAAATTCCATCTAGACTAAATATGTTCTAATAAAGAAGATGTTGTGAAAAGTGTCAAGGAAAAATATCTTGGATTCTTTTCGGTACAGAATAAAAAAACCAATAGCATGTGAGAATGGAAAAGCATTAATACTCATCAAATTGTCTGCTGGACAGCATTCATGGGAAATCTTTTGATTAATATTTTGTGTAAATTTCAAAGAAATTATATGTTTTCTCCATATTTCTCCATAAACTAAAACATGGGCTAATGCCAATTACTTTAAAGAAATACATTTATGTTTCCAAACAACATTTCCAAAAGGTTAGTACATGTGTCAGAAAACAAATAAATAAATAAATGATAGTATTAGCAGTAATGGAGGGTAGAATGGCTCAGAAATACACAATGCAGTTGAAGAACAGTTGCAGCCTTTTCATAAAATCCTGTGTTTTGTAAAATTAAAAGGAAATTTGGATCAGAAGAGTCATATGATAACTGTGGAAATCAACAAAGTTCAGGGTAAGTTTTTTTACTATCTTCAGAACCGTTAAAAACTTTTCAGGTTTGAATGGGAATTCTGCCATCTCGTGGACGTCGTTTTATCTACAATACTGTTCTGCAGCAAATTAATGTGGAATATAAATACATATCACTTTTGCAGACACTTAAAAATAAATTTATGCTTTAGCAACTGTACGATAACTTGATAAATTTGAAATATAACCTAGTCATACAAATGCCCTTCAGTTAAATTTTGCACAGCAGTTTACCTGTAGTTTAAAAGGAACTTTATCCTTCTTTCCTATTAATTCTACACATTTAAAGAATTTATGTAAGTATTCTGCATTTAATGTTTACTACTTGAAAGTATTTCACTGCACTTTTCTGTGTCCTCAGAAATATTCCTGAGTTTATGTATATTTGGCAATTACATATAATTTGCTAGCATGCAAGATGCAGAATATCAAATCCTATTTCTCCACAAGTATTTTGAGAAACAATAAGAGATGATGATGATAGCCTACACGTTAAAATTACTGCAAGAACTGGGAATTATCAATCACTCTTGTGGTATAGCACAATAGATTTCACTAGTGCGCCTAGAAAATTTATTATATATATGGTCTGTATGATCAGAAACACCTGGTGACTCTTGTGTTCACCACAATAGTCTTGTGAAAGTTTTTAAAAAATCACCACTTAAAGTTCTGAGTCAAAAAGATACAAGTCAGTCATCACCCTTAAAAGTAAGTCTTTTGAACTTGCTCACCCACACGGAGTTCACACGTTAAGCTCAGCCCAGAGAAAACTGAAGTCCTTTGGAACAGCAGTTTTCCATTCCATCTACTTCCCCAAACTCTCCTCCCCCAAACACACTCACTGCAATGGTAGCTGCTTCCCTGACACCCCAAGAATTTCCCGCTCTGGCAGATTTCATCTTCTGTCTTTTTTGACCACCTTTTTTTCAAGAGTTCACTTCCACCCTTTTCACAGCCCTTGTCTTTCTTCTCGCTCTTTATGTTTTCTTCTTTACATTTTTTCTCTTTGCATTTCCCCCAGATTCCTAAATTGGACTGAATGAGCAACCACAAGTGTGAGGCAGAATAAGGCATGAATTAGTGGGTGACTGAGTCAAGCAGGAAAGAGACAGGATGGTGAATGAAAGAAAACCATGTATGTGGGCGATTGTTAGCATGAGGAGAAAATTAAAGCAAGTAAGTGGGTGGATGAGGAATGAACAATCATAGCTAAGCTGAAGGAGAGAACCAAACTACAATTAAGAAGCGCTGTGAGGAAAAAGGACAAAGAAACAAACCTACTCAGGAAGGTTTTAATGGAAAACTTGGAAAGAAAATTCAAAGTAACTGGAATAAAAGCCTTTAAAACATGAAAAGCCACAGAGCCCAAATAAAAATAACAGCAAAGGGCTTGAGCTAGGAAATACTACCATAATACAAACTATATAAATAAAAGATAAAAAGGAAGCCAGAAGATAGATGGTATGTTCATTCCTTTCTCTAACATAATTTAGTTTATATACTAAAAGGAGGAACAGAAAAGGAATGGGAATTTGGTTCAGGAAGGTGATGAAAGAAATCCTTTCAGTCCTCATCTCATAATTCAACTTCTTATACCCCTCCACATTAGCTTCACTATCTATCTCCCAGTGAACCCTACACCAGAGACCAAGTCGATTCTTGTTATTTTTGTATCCCAGCTACTCATTTGAAAAACGGTCACTTCATGTACAGCACTGCTATTTTAACCCTTCAAACCCCACTTCAGTCAGCCAATCCCGTGGTGTTCCTATCTCCTCATATATCAAGCAAAATAATCAATTTTCTGTTAGGTAGATGATGTCTTGAATCTTTATATTCTCATTGTTTTCCCATCACCTTGAATAAAATTGTTAAAGGGAGAATTTGTCCTATGCTTTAAGCTGACAAGAAACAAAACTGAAAAGAAAGCCTAGATAGACTTAATTTAATTTCTTATATATTTATCTGTGAACAGGAGCTGCAAACATTAAAAAAGCAACACTTTTTTTTTTTTTTTTCTCACTAAATAGATATAATCTACTAGATTTGGGTCTGCATGCCCATACTCATACACACACAGAGAAAATCTGCTTTGCTGCCATATGTTAAGATTGCTTAACTCTGATAATAGCATCATGATAACATAGTGGCATAGGTTTCAAAACAGCCTGCACAATCCTGCCCACGACCCCTGGGTAATTATTCAATATCTGTGTAGCTATAGCATCATCACTCATTCTAGCTGCAAATAAGCAAATCTAGTTCTTCTGCACATGCTGTAATTACTGCATGCCGAGGACAAGGACAACATCCAGACTTATTTATAAACAAAATCTTATTTAAGAAAGGCAAAGAATTTAGCCAAAATATTATTTCGACTAGATATTAAGACAAATACTGAAAAACAAGCTTTAATTACAGAATGCTATAGTTTTCTACAGATCGTAATGGATTTCTCACCAATTCAATGTGTGGATATACACGCCATTCAATGTAAAAGCCTATGCTGGCATTGAATGAAGTGGCTGAAATTTCTACGTGTAACCTTAAAATAAAAAATAAACTGGGAAAAGCAAAATTCCACTTGAATGAGTTAGTGAAAACTGTTTGATAAAGAAACAAAGTCATAAAGTATTTACTTTGTGGGAAATCAATTTACTAGTATTTATACAGAAGTATTATTAAAAACTCCAAATAACCTAACTTCAGAGTTAGCTGTAAGACATACACAGAGCAATTCAGAGATTAAGTATTCTTACTATGTCAGATAATTAAAGACTAGCATTAGCGTTTGTACCAAAAACAAGCTAAATTATGAATGCATGCTCAACTGGGATAAAATGCTGCTTTCTAATTGTGTCTTATTTGGTCATGTTGTTGAAAAACTAACTCTGAACATCTACTTTGGGACACCATGTCAAGCCTATTATCTGCTAAATGTGCCTATTAGAGTAAATGTATTCACTTACATGCTTTAGATGCTGCAGTGGGGTGAAGAACAGATTTCACAATAACAGTAAAGGTACATCAGCTAAACCACTTCAGAAACCTTGGAACATGTTTTGAAAGAAAATAGATGTCTAACAGAATCTATGAGCTAAAACACTGAATCTATATTTTGTCTTGTATTAAATCAAGCCAGAAATATATCCTGAAATAGAAATGATTAAGAAAACCAGTAAAAAGAATCACCTCTTTACTACAATAAATTTTTTAGTAGAAGACTCCTCTCTTCTCACCATTATGAAAAGTTCATGAGCATTTAATGTCTGTACACTTTGAATCATCTTTGTGGGTAAAAGTGCAACTGGCTATTTATGCAATAGTATCTAATGACAGGACATGTTAGGGAATAAGATCTAATTTAGACTGAGTAATCTTGTTCAATGCTGTCTGCTTAATATCAAAAATTGAAGCTAAGCCACAGGTTATTATGTTGGTCAATGAGGACAGAAGTGGCATCAAAATTAGGAGACCTCGGTTCTTTTCCTGGCTTTGCTACTGAATCATTGGGCTTGAGCAAATTTTAATATATGTGCATGTATGTATATATATGTATGTAGATGCAGATGTGCATGCATACATAAAATGTGAAAACAATGTGTGCAAAATTTGAACACTTGTCTTTAGAATGCCGAACGCTCTTCTTATAACCATTCAAAACAGATCCCAAAACACAAAGTATTTCAAGGCATACAGTACACTACTTAACCAGCTACCATTTTTCCCTTGCTATACTATATTAGGGAGCACATTTCTACTTAAAAGTCAGTGCAAAATTTGTGTGCTACAGTATAATGAATACTCTGAAAGGGCCTCAAAGGAATTAATTTATCCAATTCACAAATATTCCACGAGTGCAGAATATTCTTAAGCAGCAGCTAAAGAATAGGTTGACTATGAACTAAAGGCTATGCAGCTAGATTTCCTTAGACATATACCTCAAAAATATACATGTAAGCTAGCACATTTTTGCTTTGTTCATACCAAAGTCACAGATTTGTAAGGTTTAAATTCAAGTCATTTTCATCTACTCTTTCATCTACACAAGCACAGTCCAGAAATTTGGTTTCGTATTTTAGGAAGTATTACATCTATGTGTAAGTGTGTTTTTACATAAGATACCAGAAATCTTACTTTGAAATCCAGAATTCAAAGCGCAGCAATTTGTTGGTTATATTTTAAGTAAACAAATACTGACACTGATTTGGATCTGAACAAGGAGGAAAGTTAACAAAATGTGACTAGCAAGTAGAAAGGTTTTTCTTTTTTGTCATCTCTTCCCCCCTCTACCCTCCTCTTGCCCCCAGTTATATTTTTGTGACCTTCCCCGTAGCCTATAAATAAAACAGAACAGTGGCTCTGCTTTGGCAAGTGAAAAATCAGACTTTGAGAGAGAAGTTGAGATCAATAGACTGCTATTTTGTAGAGGAAGCCTGGAATATTAGTCCCAGAAGGCCAATATATGTCTTTGGACAGAACTCCCAAGTTTTATTTTCTTTATATTTAAAACATTTATGCATACACATGATACTGCCAGCTTTAAAGGCATGAAGTATAATGTCTATCTGTGGGGATTAGGGACATGGTGGTGATGCTCTTCAGTCATACAGAATGTTTCACAACCCTAGAGATCAAAATTCCATACAATCATCATTTCCTAAGTCATTAGGAATGACAGCATCAAAACAGGGAATAGCACAAGATCCATTAAGCACATGATACAGTGAGGAGCAAAAGAATAACCATGATTTAGCCAGTTTTAGTGTCTGATGATAAAACAGAAGGTAAACCAGAATTAGCATACAGAAACTCCAGGTGCTAAATGCAAGGTCCACACATCACACAGCACTTCCACAAGAAGCTTGTCTCCAGAATAAATGTTCTTTCCAGGATACCCCAGGCTAATAAACTGTCTCCATTAAAAAGGAGAGAAATGTCACTGTGGCATCACAATCCCTCTGATGCTGTTGGAGCACAAGGACTTCCCTAAGATTTAGTCTTACTGCAGAGTTTTTGGCTGTGAACTTTTCAGAGTGCAGCACTTGGAGGAGGGAAGTTACAAATCACTTTTCACATAGTACTAGTTGATTTTGCCTCTAAATTTCTTACCCTTAGTGAGAAGATGTGTTTCATGACTCTCTCACTTAAGCTTAGAATTTAGAGAATATCATCTTTCTTGGGGCTGTATAGGACTACTTAAAAGTATAGAAAACATTAAGAAAACAGCCATGATTGAGATGAATTGATAGGTGGTTTTAAGCATTTTAGCATCTCAAATATTCAGGTTTCTGATTGTTATGACAGTGTCTCTGTTCTAGTTCCATTCTAAAAGTGATGGGACATAAGGCTAAATGGGTTGGCAGGATTAGTAATAACATAGAGAAACAGCTTTTGATCTCTAGAAAATGTGTGCTCAATTCCTATCCAGATTTTTACTTGAAACTTACTGGTTACCATATGGAGGGGCAACATCTAGACTGAACTCTGGGATCAACCAGAAAACTAAAAATAACAACAAATATTATTTCATTTAGGCACCAACTGTCTTTTGAAGTAAAGATTTCATCCAGGGACCCTCCCTCCCAGCACTAGTTATGAGACATTGCATCTGTTTTCACTGGTATATGAAGCATTAATGTGTTGCAATACACGAGAATGACTAGGACTCTGGATATATATCTTCTAAACTTTTTTAATTTAAGTGTATTGATACTGAAGTGAACTGTCTTTTATGTTCGTGTTACTATTATGTTACTTTTATGTTCGTGTTACTATTGCCATCATGATGCTGCGGTCCTTCTTCTGCTGGGCCTTCTTAGCATGTACTTAGGCCGCACCTCGAGTACTGTGTTCAGTTTTGGGCCCCTCGCTACAAGAAGGACATCGAGGTGCTTGAGCGGGTCCAGAGAAGGGCGACGAAGCTGGTGAGGGGGCTGGAGAACAAGTCCTACGAGGAGCAGCTGAGGGAGCTGGGCTTGTTCAGCCTGGAGAAGAGGAGGCTCAGGGGCGACCTTATCGCTCTCTACAGATACCTTAAAGGAGGCTGTAGTGAGGTGGGGGTTGGCCTGTTCTCCCACGTGCCTGGTGACAGGACGAGGGGGAATGGGCTTAAGTTGCGCCAGGGGAGTTTTAGGTTAGGTGTTAGGAAGAACTTCTTTACTGAAAGGGTTGTTAGGCACTGGAACATGCTGCCCAGGGAGGTGGTGGAGTCACCATCCCTGGAAGTCTTCAAAAGACGTTTAGATGTAGAGCTTAGGGATATGGTTTAGTGGGGACTGTTAGTGTTAGGTTAGAGCTTGGACTCGATGATCTTGAGGTCTCTTCCAACCTAGAAATTCTGTGATTCTGTGATTCTGTGATTCTGTACAGATGGATCACTTAGGCCTTTTTAAGACCTTTTAAGACTTACGGACACAAGAAGCAAAGAAAAATTGTAAGAGGATGGGTGGCTTATTGCCATTATGGGCAATCTGCCTTGCTCTTGTATGATTATGACACACATTCTAATATGAGAAGCCTGGTCATTATGTACTGAATCTAAGCTAAATGATTGTGGTAACAACCTCATGGCACACAGAGATCACATGGTGCAAATGGATGCTAAAGTTCACTTCACTGCCAGTACTACCAAGCAGAAAGGTAAGAGTTATGCCTTCATTTGATGCATGAAATGGTAGAGCTGGGACTAGTTGGAGAACAGAATTATCTCAGACATTCTGAATGACTTTGTCAATATCTAAGGAAGGACACTGAAAATATGTTTCCTTTGCTTATTTTCATGCCAGATGGACCTATGTTTTTTCTATAAGAAATTCCCTGTTATTATATTTCTGCATATTAAATAAGTTGAGTAGAAGCCTTGTCGATTTTGTTCAGTTACTGACCCAGCCTTTCATCATGAGTTCTACTTGCATTATTTATTATAATTAATTGTTACACTTCATTGACTATTGAGAAATTTGATCCAAGGACATGCATAATCCTTGAAATTCATATATCTTGATATTACAAGGATCATAAACCTTAAATTACGAAAGGATGGACTAATGCACATAAATTGCTCTCGTGTACTTTAGGAAAAGCATTAATTGTCTATAGCAGGGTAATAGTGTATTTCTGATAACTTTCTATCTGCCACCGATGCCCTTGCCTTGGCATAAATTAAATAGAACTGTTTATTCCCATAGTTGTTATAATTACAAACCAGCCCATGCAAGAAATCATTTCAGCATATTTATTACTCGAAAATTATAGAACTTGCTCAAGAAGGCTTGGTGCAACAGTGAGTCTAATTAAGTTCCTGCTCTTAGACAGGAAATTCCTTTATTTAGCCATTCCTTACTAGGGTCATTTGAGAAATATTAAATGGTCAGTTGTGCTTTACTGTTCTATTGCTGCATCCCCTTTATAAAACTTTAATTTCAGTATAAAATACAGAAATGCAGTAGTCTTGAGTTCTCAGTTTTTCCATTTATTATTTGCAGGCTTAGCCAAGCAATGCTTCTTACAGCATGCAATAAACACAACAGGAGAGACAATGCTGCTGAGACTATTTAAAGCTGTCTTATTTATGGTTGGGCTTCAGCTGAGCCTCCAGCTGCCTGTCAGCTTCCTTGAGGATTTGCAGCTGTACCTGCAGAAAATACAGATCTTAGGGATATAGTAGTAAGAGATCATAGCTTTAAAGACAGGTTATTTCTGTTAACTCACTTTTAAACTTCCCTGTGCAAGACGGGAATGTTAACTTAGCTTTTCAGACAGGATCTTTTTTGGCTCCAGATTAAAAAAAAAAAAAAAAAAAAAAAAAAAAAATTGAGTAAAGGGCGTTACATTCTCACTGTTTTTCCTTTGGAAAACAAAATTGTCCCTAGGCTCTGACTCCCTTTCAACAGACAAAAGCCCTAGGCAAATTTAATGATTATCTTAATTTTAATACTCCCATAGAAGATAAAGTAGCCAAGAGACATAAGTAGATTACAAACAATGTAATATGTCAGTGGAGCTCTCATTAGAATATTAACGAGGTATAATGACTTTTTAGAAATTTCTTTACTTCTGCTCAGAAAACATTTGAAAAAATCATTATAACTGCCCACTGGTAGTAAATTTACTGAGATCAATTTTCCTATGAAAACCTAATTGATTACAAAACTTGCAAAGCTGTCTCCCCAGGAAATCTCTTCCACATTAAACTGGGATCTAAGCTAATCAGGACACTTCCTGAAAACACATGCAAGCTATATAGGTAGGGCTGACTGTGTGGCTTGGATGTTAATAAACCTAATAGCCTCCAGAAAGGACAAGACAGGAGATTCTGTGTTAATGGGTCACCTATAAATGTCTGCTGTGGTCCACACGTGGTTTTTGTCTTATTATAGAATCACAGAACAGTTTGAGTTGGGAGGGACCTTAAAGATCATTTAGCCCCAATACCCCTGCAATACCCCAACCTTTCGCTAGGTTGCCCAAAGCCCTAAGGACTATCTCTGTTGAAATAATCCTAATTTGTCTCAACTGTCAGGGCTTGGGAATTTCACCAGGACTTGTATCAAATCCATCTGTGGAGAGACTTGCGCAGCTTCCATTCCATGGGGCCACATCTAGTATAAGACAGCCCCAAGGCCTCTTGGCTAGTTCAAGTAGCAGAAGCGGAGCAGCATCACTCCTGCAGATTTCTGTCAGATCTAATATGACTGGAGTAGTTCTTTCTTTGTCGTGTTAATCCATGACGAAGTGGATTTGTAGTATTTGGTATGCACCTGAAAACCTAGGGTTTGTTTTTTGTTGTCAGTGCAGACAGGAGAAAAGAATAATCCCAGCCAAAATAATTTTTCACCTCTTTTTTTGGTATTTGTAGCCTTCTTTATCCAGACAAACATTTGTCTGGATAAAAGGAAAGATATTTTTACCATACTGATCATTCATTTGCTATTCCATCTCTCTCACTTATATGCATGTGCTACTTTGAGATACTCTTCTCTGACAGCAGAGATCAATAGACTCTTCTTATCTTAAAAACCATCAGGTAACGCTTCAGTGATTAGGGGATTGATTCTGCTCTCTGTTGTAGTGCTGTCAATCTGGAATAATTGAATGGAAAACAATGAATTTATATTATTGTAAGGGAGATCACAATCAGGTCTCCTACTTAAGATGATTCCCTCTGCTTCCCAACCCTATAACAGGATAAAGAAAGAGAGAGAGACAGAGAGAAAGAAACGAAGAATAAAAATATCTCCAAAAATTACTGTTTTTCTCTTTTGTACACATTAATTTTAAAAACTTATTTTCTTTTACCAAAGATTGCATTTCATCAATGTTGCATATGTTTTGTTTACAGTTAGTACACTAGGAGAATATTTCTTTCCACAGTACAGAGTAAACAGCTTCAGCAGGGTATCTCACCTCTCTTTCTATCAAGAAATGTGTTCATATATACATATATATGATGCAAGACATTTCTAAACACACACAGACATGTCTACACATACATATACATATATATATAAGAAAACATCACATACATGTGAGCATCTATATGTAAATGTTATAGAAGACAATGAATATATAGCAAATATATTTGCTCTCCTCTTTCTTTTCCATCTTTTTAAATTATTTTTCCCTCTTCTTTTTTAACACTAAGACCTTGCACTGTAGCTCCATACAAAGTTTAAAAGTATATTTGTACTTGACTTTGCTCCTTCATTATTTACAAATATTTTCATATTTAAGAAAGTCCCTTTTCCAAGAAAACCAGATATGTTTTCATAAATAATTTTCTAAAAAGGGATTGCTGGAAAATATCCAATCATCTGATATTAAATGAGAAAGCTGTAGGCGCAGATTTCTTCGTTTAGACATTTCAAAGAAAGACAGGGTCATGAGTCAGGAGGGAGGAGACATGTTTACTGGTTAGCTATGCACTGAAAAAATAGAAACTAGACTTTATATTATCAGGCAGGTCATCCCTTTAGCCCCTTAGGTGTCTTTTTTGTATCCAACCATCTCATCATTTTTACTTATAGCTTTATTTACAACACTTATTTATCACTACTAATTCCAAAGTCCTCAGTATGCCACTGTATAAAAATTTGCCCCTCAAACATTTCACTCTAGACTAATGCAAGAAGAAGGATAAATTGTGCTTGTGTTTTTTTGCTTTGTGTTTTGCTACTCAAAACTAGCATCTCTGCCTCCTTGATCCCAACATCCAATATGATGAATGCTAGGGTAAAATGCAATGTAGAAAGGACAACTGCTTCTCTTTTTTTATTTTTTCCCTACTCAGTTTCAGTACATATGCCCAAAAGCCAATGAGTAGAACATGTGAGATTTTAGGATGTTTCCATGGGGGAACATCTGTTTTATGTTTTTTTCTTTCCAGAATACAGTACTATGTGCATTGGTTCAGATTTATAACATTTTATGTAACTGTGACCCATCATGATGAATATCACAGATGATGATAGGCTCGTTAAGCACATCTCATTTTAGTCAAACTGCAAGTGGCATTTTGTTTATATGGTTCATTTCGCCAACAAATTAGATTTCAAATTGATTGCTTTCTAAAATGACTTTGTTCATCAATTTCTAGACTAGGCAATTACAAAGACTATACTATTAATTAATAAGACTCTGTATCAACAATGTTTTTAAACTGCTTGGCAGTATTACTGAAGTTTAAGGGAATTCAGAAGTTAATTTTCAGGGTCTATGAGGGCTGCCCAGAATACTAATTTGTGAAATATTCAAATAAAAGCTCAGTGGTGCTTTTTTTCAGTCATAAATGAGAACAAGATTAATGGGACCAAGATTTAAGTTTTTATTTGTCCAAGGCACAGTGAATGACATTGGTCAAAAACCTAGGATTTGTTTACATATCAAAATCTTCAGTTTTTCCCATTATCTTCACAAAGCTAAAATTTCACCTGATATATCTCAAGATCTCAAAAAATATATTCACAGGGAGTATCTTTGTGTAGGACTATCTCCTACTCCTTCCTCTATGCTGACCAATATCACTTTCTCAGTTGTGGGACCAAGCAGACTGTGGAATATTTCTAGACCAGGTATTCCACTGCAAGAGACATCAGTTCTGAAAGAATTATATGGGGCTTCTGCCCAAATGCCCAGATGATTTTTTAATTAAAATTTTGAAGGGCTATTAACCCAGGACATAAAGCAGAGCCTTTGGGATTTGGGGTAATATTAAGAAGGGAAATGTAAAGCATTGATTTTCTCACCATTTAACAGAACAGCAGATATTAACTATCAGTGTTTGCTAAATATGAATGCAAACAGTTCATGTCTTTGCAAGCTCAGAATATAGGGCTGTAGCAGCAAACTATTAAGCTGGCTCACAGTGTGCATCCTTGAATAACTGAAGTGCCAGATTATGGAGAAGAGCCAGCATCTGATGAAAATGAATATAAAATAAAAATAAATAGAAAATAAAGACTGCGAGGAATGCAAAGGCCTGAGGTGAGCACTAAGGTGAGTAAACTTGCAATAACTCTAGCCTAACACAAAGGAAGTAGTAAAAATAAAGAAGCCAGCAGAAAATAGAAGCCTCAAAGGTCCAGAAACTCCTAAGTGTGAAGACAACTGAAATATACACCTCTGTAACTCTGATACTGTCAGAGGGGTTTAAACTTGCACATCTCAGCAGCATTGTCATAATCTGTTAAAAATGGATGATTTATTATAAAAAATTACTATTAATGTTAGCCTATGGTAACCCATTTTCTCTCTAGATCATAATTTTCTATTGCATTCAATAAAAATGGAAGGGCATGCACACTGGAAGTATCTGCTAATTTTTCCAGCTTCTGCTAAACTTTGGAGTTTAACCCATTTTAAGATATCCAGGCAGCTCAAGATCTTTTAATAGCTGATATTCCAGAAAAAGAAATGTTATTTCTCTGACCATTTTTCTGACCTTTATAGCCTTCAGTTTTAATTGAAAATGTCAGTCACAATATGCATTAATATAACTACCTGAAATATCTGCTTCATATTCAATTTTTGCTTTTTCTTTTTTTTTCCAGGAAGCATGTGTTGAACTCTTCCTAAATAATTAATTAGAAGGTAATGCATGGATGTCTCATGTACATGGATGTCTCATCCTTAAATTTTGTTCAAGGCTTGACCTTCAAGTAGATTTGTACTTGATACTATATATTATCTTTACACTAATAGTATATAATAAACTACATCATTGTCAGCTTTAGATATGATCCTCAATGTTTTTTGTATGAAACACTGCAAAGCAACAAGAGAAATCAAGATTAGTTTTTAACATCATGCCAAAATTATTATGCAGTTCCTTCAACCTTAACTTAAAAGGACAATTTCTGCTTAAAAACAAAGTACCTTTTCCTCATCTGTATTGACATTTAAGGTTTATAACAACTAAAACCATGACTATTACAGCAAGTACTACAAAAAAAATATATACCACTTGGCCTTAATCATTTGGGTCATGTGGAAGACATAAACGAGATTATGAAAGAAAATGAGTTCAGTTTTCACTTAGATGAGAATGTATTTCCTACATCAGAAAAGTTTATTTTACATGCTGTATTAGCTGTTTAAATAGACTCAGTGCATATACCATAATGAATCCATATATAATACACTGAGGAATTAAAGGCTCAGAGTACTGGAATTAAAGGTTCCATTACTTTTCAGGTAATTTATTTTGCATCACTGTATTGTAAGATTGAGGACAGATGCTTTGGCCCTTTGCCTCAACTCTGCAGACAGTTCACCTTATTTATGTGAGTACTTCCTATAAATACAAGAAGTCCCAAAGGTATAGTTAAACATGCACATAATATTGCTGGATCAGGGCCCTCATCTTGATTTGCTGTGCTCACTGGATGCAATTTTTTCCTGTCATTGCCAGACTCCTTGTTTGTTAATCATCTTTCCAGATGATTATTCCAGCTTTCCAAGTCCTCCTCTGTGTGGGGCCTTGTACACACCTAGCAGGTAACTCCTATCTACTTCTGCCTTATTCCATAAACCTGTTTCAATGTGTACCACACAATTTTGCATGTGGAACTCACTTTTCCTGAAACTCCCAAACTATTTCCTCCTGACCTCACCTTGTCTGATTGTTCCTAGCCCCATATAAATAATAATAATAATAGTAATAGTAATAGTAATAATAATAATAATAATAAATTTGTCAACATTTTCTTTGAAAAGCTAGGTTTCTATAACTTTATTAACAATGACTTCAGTGAAGTTTAGACAGCTTCTTATTTTAGCAAGAATTTTCAGAGGCCTTGTAATGACCCTGAAAGCTTGTTACGTTGGCCTGTTTGAGGGACCTGAGGAGTCAGAGAGGGGAGTTAGGGGAATAAAAAGTAAAAAAAAAAAAAAAAAAAAAAAAAAAAAACGAAAAAGTGAAAAAGTTGCATGAAACTTCTAATAAAATTCCCTTATACATTCAGTCCTTCCTTTCTTTTAGCTGTCATTTCCATGCTTGATAAGAATTTCTAGACACATCTGAGGACAATATTACTGCGAACAACAAAGAGTTGCATTGTATGTTTTCTCTATGTGCACTATATGCATCTCATACATTATTTAATTGTTACAAACAATCAAAAAAGTCAATGTATTTTTCTTAAAGTTAAGAAACTGATTTTGATTTTTTTTTTTTGATTTTTTTTTTACCTTGGTTGATGGTTCCATAGTGTCTGCAGAGTAGCATGTTTGGCAGGAAGAAACTTTCACAGATTTCTTTTTTATTGCACTACATTATCATCAAAGTCACATACTATTCACTTAGTAAATACATAACAAAGAATTAAATTTGTTTTAACCTTGGAAATGTCTGTAACATTTCTGGCTAGGTAAATCAGCCACTGTCTGCCATCCTTTGATGCAATATTAAACTGAAGCTATGAATATTTAGAGGCATTTAATTTTGTAAATAGCTCTGCTCATAAACATAACGCAATAGTCCCTGTGTCCCAGTTGCATTCAAATAGAATGATTTCCTCTTTTTAGCTACTGAATTCCAACCACCTATGTGGTTGCCCATGGCTATATTTTACCCAAGATTAATGCATTTCAGCTATAAAGTGTAGATTTACTGTTACATCAAGTCACAAATATACTTAAGTTTTACTCAGATAAAATTGTTGAATAAGCTACATGCATGCAGGTAAATCACCAGCACCTACTATCCAATCTGATTTGACCCCCAGTAATGGTGCAGGCATGGAAAGTACATAATGTTGGTCAATAGGATTTTTAAAGACTAAATTTCTGGCCATTCATGTGCTCTTTTACAGAGCAAAATTAGAAACAAATGAAATTCATAGAGAGCCACGTAACATTTCTGGTTTAAAGGTAACCATGCTGGAAGATACAGGAAACTTGTTAATTTTTATTTATTTTTTTCCCCAGTTTGTTATTATTTCTTCTTATTCTGTCCTATTAAACCGTCTTTATCTCAGCCCATGAGTTTTACCTTTTTGGTGTTTCTTTCCCCCATCCCAGTGTGGGTAAGGGGAGTGTGCATGAATGAGTGTGCTGTGTGGGGCTTAGCTGCCAGCCAGGTTAAGCAACAACAATCAAAAATAGAAAATTGTAGATCCTCTTAAACAGATTAAATGTATCTTGAAATTAGATTAGTATGAAATCCTTTACAATTACAATCATATATCAAGGTCTTCCCCAGACAGATATTGCAAGAGAACTTTACAGATGCTTTAAAGATATGTCTGCCTGTAGTCTAGACAACATGAGAGATACTGAATCTGAAAAGCAGACACCAATTCTAGGAAAGTAGGTTTTGGTAGGTACATTGTATTGAAGCTGGAACACTTCAGTTATGAGAACAAAGGCATCAGCATCTTCATGGAAAAAAGCTGATAATTTGCAGAAGTAAACATCCCAGTAACATTTTTCTGTTGTGCAACTCTAATATCCCATGAAAGAAGAAACCAGCATTCTTAATCTGTTCTTCCCCTGTGAATACTAAATACAAGGGCTAGAATTTACTTATTGCAACCATTCCACAGGGCAACTGTGCTTTTCAATGCATCTAGCAGTCTTATTTCTGATTGATCCAGTCTAGGGAACATGTTGAAGCACACTGGAGGTTTCTCTTCGGCTATGCATCCAACATTTATTTTCTATTTTTATTTTGAACGTGGCTGAAATGCAGAAAGTACTTACTCCACAGTCTAGACAGAGCCAACATCAGCACTTTCTAATAATTACTTTATTTCCTCTCAGATTTGCAAAGTTTTGCAAGAACTCCCAATAATATATAGCAGAAGATCTCTGACAGCAACAAGCTTTGCTCTTGTAAACTTGTATTAAAAGGTATCATGGAAGTTGATGATGAAGTTAAGCAAATTCAAAAGAGACTCATGCTTTTTGAATGTCCCAGCGGTATTTATCCTTTTGAATGGCTTATACAGGAAAGCAATGGCTTCTTTTCCACTTGAAAGCCTTTCCTCAAGACTAAACATCTTTCCAAAAGATAAGCAATCTCACAGAGACAGCTTGGATTTGATGATTACTGGGAGAGTTTCTATCCTCGGTGTGATGCCAGGCTGAGACAGGGTTATTTCACAAGTCTTTTTGGTTGTAAGTTTATAATGGTATGAACAATATCACCGTGAACTGAGGTCATTTACCAGTGATCACAGTCAGATCTTCAGTGTCTCTTATATCTTCCTGTAGTGACTCCTAACTCTGTAGGACACAATGTGCTCTAAGAGCTATAGGAATGTTTGTGTATCTCTTAAATGTTCTGCTGATTCAAAGCCTGAAAGATCTGCTAACAGAGGAAGACAATTGGCTTATTCCACATCACAATTAACAAAGCAAAATATTGTGGTCATTGTTCAAGGCACATGTAGCATATTTGAAACTCTTCTTTGTTACTTATGGGTCTGTACATGGAAAAGTGTTTCCTTAGGAAATATCTACAATACAACCTTTTCCTCACAACTTTCTAATTACTGTATTTAATTTTATTAATGTTGTAGTTATCATCATACTTCAAATACATCTTGTGTGTGCTTAACATATTAATAGAATGTTATTTTTAGTCAGGTTGTATTTATCACTGTCCTACCTCTTTCTATTGACTGACTACACAAGCAGCCTACATGCCTAACTTTAAGTAGATGCCTAACTTTAACATATGGAAAAGAAGATGAATTCAACCCTTAAATTATTGTTAAAACTCTAGTATCAGTGTGGAAAAATAAATAGAATTATTGGGAATATTTTATTCCTTTTCTGAAGAGGTGTACTGAGGACCTATGTTTTTCTTTTATTATGTGCTAATCTGAAACTGCTTATGCCTCTTCTACATTTAAGAAGCTGGCATTTGAAAAACATATTTTCCTCTTGTATTTTTTTTCTGCATTTTTAACTAGCCCTGATAAGCAAAATATTTTAAATATAACTTGTTTAAACCTTTATCAGAATAGGAAAGAAAAAGTCTAAATCAAGACAGATTGCATTTAGTATTCACTACTGATTACATTTAGAAAGGTCCAGGTGTTTTTAACACCCAGGGTTCTGAGTTCATGAGATTATCTGAACTCCATTTTTATTTTTGATGCTTTGGCTTGACAAAGAATTACAGAATCACAGAATCACAGAATCACAGAATTTCTAGTTTGGAAGAGACCTCAAGATCATCGAGTCCAACCTCTGACCTAATACTAACAGTCCCCACTAAACCATTTCCCTAAGCTCTACATCTAAACGTCTTTTGAAGACTTCCAGGGATGGTGACTCCACCACCTCCCTGGGCAGCCTGTTCCAATGCCTCACAACCCTTTCAGTAAAGAAGCTCTTCCTAACATCTAACCTAAAACTTCCCTGGCGCAACTTTAGCCCGTTCCCCCTCGTCCTGTCACCAGGCACGTGGGAGAACAGGCCAACCCCCACCTCTCTACAGCCTCCTTTAAGGTATCTGTAGAGAGCGATAAGGTCGCCCCTGAGCCTCCTCTTCTCCAGGCTGAACAAGCCCAGCTCCTTCAGCTGCTCCTCGTAGGACTTGTTCTCCAGGCCAAGTCCTTTGCAATTGTTTGCAAAAGTGAATTTCCCACCTCACAAACAAACAAACAAACAAACAAAATACTTTTTATTTTTAAAATATAAAAACTTAATTCAGTTTCTGTGTTTTGAAGTACGTGGCTTGTAATTCATGAATAGAATAGAATAGAATAGAAAATAGAAAAATAAAAAAATAGAAAATAGAATAGAAAATTAAGGTTGGAAAGACTTTCAAGATCTTGTGGTCCAACCATCACCCTACTACAATTCTGATGTGTTATAGTGATTTCTGCTTGGCACAAATATTGTTATTACAAGAGTCTTCATCTCAAGACAGTCTTGTGCAAGAATGGAAAACAGTTTTCTAAAACCATTAACATTAAAAGAGGAATATGACCCATCTAGAAAGAGATACAGAGTGAAGTAAACAAAAAGAATGAGGCCAGTGGCTGGATAGCTCTAATGAACAGAATAGCATAACGGGAGCTCTTATTCCTCTTCCTAAGATCGGTATAGTTCATGAATGGTATAAAAAACTCAGCTAAATTAGAAGACACTTCATTTCGCAGCACTGATTTCTATAATGATATAGCCTGACCAGTTTCAACCAGGTTTCTGTGTTCTTCAGGTATATTTTTTTTCCATAAGACCACTGTGTTACTACTGTGTTATACAACCTGTTCCCACACTATTGCCAGACTCCCCCAAAATTATGCAAAGTGCTTTTCCAACAGAAGAAAATTCTGCTTTTTGGTTGACACATAGTAACATTAGCAAAATCAGATTTGGAAGTGAAAATCTAAATGGATAAATGGTAGAAAGTAAAATCACCATGTTAAAAATTTTCTACAGTGCTACACTGTTTCTTCTCTGCCTGACAGCAAAAGGCCATGAGCTGTGGGGTGGACAATGAGCTCAGTGCTCATGCAAGACTGTTTTTTACTAAATCACAAATTAGCCTATAGAGTCTTCTTTCCTAAAGAAGCCTTTATCTGAACATTTCCCAGGTCCAATCTATAGTAATATATTTAATCTAACTTATTCATGGTTCGTGAGAAGTGCAAAATCTGAATCATTGCTCCTTCTAGTTTTCTCCACAATTATATGAAGCTTGTTTTTGCTATCTCACACACCATTGTAAATCAGATATAAATTTCCTGAAGTAGATGGAATTCACTGTAACAAACTGGTCTAAGTGAAGAATCGGGTTCTTTATACTTTAATTCATTGTTCTTGTTTTTCTTCCTTTCCTGCCCCCCATCATTATTCTAGCACAGAGGTAACAAAGGTCAGTATATTTTGCTTTCAGCCTTGATCACGGTTACATCTTCGCTATATTTATAGTGAATTAGACAGATCAAAGAACTCTAAATTAGCTGCAGAAATAGCTAAAGCTTGCTTAAACAACAGCTGAGAAACACTACGCACGCATCATTTGACCTAACCTCAACTCTGCCCTCATGATGGATGAAAAAATGTGGCTTTCTGTCTAAACAACAAAAGTAGTGGGAAACATTTACCAGCACAAACTATAATGGTGGATAGAGTACCATGTACATTTATGAAACCTCAGACTTTCCAAAAAATTCTCTTTCAACCAGACAGCAAATATGGAAATTATTAATGTGAAAAGTAGCATTTTTTTGCAAAGAAAATGCAGATGACAACCAAAAATCGCTTTCTTTTAACTAAAAATTGCTAACACAACTCCAGAAAATCTAAAGTACTTCTAGCTAATAATGTTTTAAATTCATTTTGTATCTCAAGAAATGGTCTTATTCACACAAAAATAACAAAATTAAGCAAACATTCAGGGGAGATGTTTCCCTGACATCTTGGACACAGGGAAATCAGTACAGAGGATCAGACCACAGCATGCTTTTATATATATGACTTATGCATGTCAATAAGAGTAGTCACTTGATGAAGGTTGAGCTATTCATTCTTTTTCTTTTTTTTTAAATGCTGAATTACTATTTAAATTAGCTACTAATAGAAAAGGGGAAGTCACCCACTGGCTAGCCTCCCTTTCAGATGGGATGAGGCTAGTAACCTCACATCTAACTATTTTGATTGATCCGACATTCAAGTAGTTCAGAATCTGTCCCCTCAGACATTGCCACAAGTCAATACATGGAATCTTCAGAGAACATCAAGCAAATGCCCAGTAAAGTTTCTTGATCTTAGCTTTTAGGAACATTTCTGGACTATTTATCTCACAGGATATACTTAGCATCACACATCTGCATTCTTCTGAAATCTAACTAATATTTCTATCAACTGTGATAATACAAGTACAGCCTTAAGCAGGGATTTCTCTTACTTTTCAGAGTAATATTACTTCGGATTGTAAAGAAATATCTGTTCTAGAATAGAACATGTATAGTTTGTGAATAGTTTCTAGATTTGTAACAAGTGTCTCAGAAATGCAAAAGCCAAACAAATATTCCAAAGCGATGTTCCAGATAGTCAGATGCAAGTATGTTTGCTGTTCAGTGGTATGAGCTGAACATTGGTAGAGCTAAACCATTCAGTAGATAAATCATAGACTTCTCTTATGGTGACAGCACTTGATACTTTTCATAGGCATAGCTGCAATATGTATATAGGTATATAGGTATAGCTGCAATATAGCTGCAAGAGGGATTGTTTTTTCTGCATTCTATTTTACATTCTCTCAGTCCACAGAAAAATATGCTAAAAGCACATCCAGTGATCTTGTATTCACTGTGTGCAGGAACTTCATAATTAGTGTAACACATAGCTTTTCTAAGTCTTTATGATGGTTTTCTTTCCAGAAAAACAAACTGGTAGAATATTTACCATACGTCTTTGCCTTGGGATCTGAGAAACTTTAGGGAGTTTCCAAACACAATTCAAAGAGACTTAATCTAGTTTTTAGCATCTGAATACAATCATGCAGTTACCCTTCTTATTCGAATTGCAGCTTCAGCTAAAACATTAAGAAGAGAAAGTTTCCCATCTAGTTTACTTGTCCTCTGTTCAATGTTTTGTATTCAGGTAGCAACTATTTCATGATAGAATGTTAATTGATTTTCACTCTCTTTTGGAAGAATCTCTATAGTACACCTGGATATAAGGAAAAAAAAAAAAAAAATAGAAAAAGAAAATGTCTCAAAATGAAAACAAGCTCTTCTGACTAATTTATTAGTCATAATCTGGAAATTGAACTTTTAAATATTATCTTCAAATCTGGCATGTTATCTCACTGTGACAGAGCACTCAAATTCAGTTTATACTGTTTGCTTGCTTTCACCTGTTGGGGAGGAAATCCTGTCAGGTAATTATTATTTGAGAAAGAAATTTTTTTTTTTAATTTATTTTACTTTTTTTCCCCAGGTTAGAGCTCTCATTTTACAGACTCACCTCAGGTGGTGGTTTTACCCTGCTGGGCAGCTGTACTCCACCACAACCACTCTCACTTCCCCTCCTCAAAGGAAAAAAAGGAGGGGAATACGATGAGAAAATACAAAGGAAAGAGCTCAAGGGCTAAGTAAGGACAAGGAGATCATGCACCAATCACAATCACGGGCAAAACAGAATCAGCATACAGATATTAATATAATTTATTGCCTATTACTAACACACTAGAGCAGTGAGAAACTAAAAACAAACTAAAAACACCTTCCCCCTATCCACCCTCTACGTCCTCCTCCAAAGTGGCACAGGGGAATGGGGGCTGCGGTCAGTCCCCGATGCTTCATCTTCACCACTCCTTCACAGTAACTCCCTGGCCCTGCCCCAATGAGGGGTCGGTCTCTCCCACAGGATGCTATCCTTCTCAAACTGATCCTGTGTGGGCTTCCCACAGGCAGCAGCTCTTCAAGAACTGCTCCAGCATGGCTCCATACCACTGGGTCCATTCCCCAGGAGCAAACTGCTCCAGCACGGGTCCCCCCAAGGTGGCAGCTCCCCCCAGACCCCCTGCCCCTGCATGGGCTCCTCTCCAAGGGCTACAGCTTTGGTCCAGGGCCTGGTCCTGCGGGGGCTCTCCATGGGCCGTAGCCTCCTCCAGGCCACATCCACCCGCTCCACAGGGGGCTCCACAGGCTGCAGCGTGGAGATCTGTTCCATGTGGGACCCAGGGGCTGCAGGGGTATAGCCTGCTCCACCAGGGGCCTCTCCACAGGCCGCAGGGGAACTGGTGTTCCGTGCCTGGTGCACCTCCTGCCCTCCTTCTGCACTGATCTTGAGGTCTGCAGGTCTGGTTCTCTCACATTTACTCACTCCTCTCTCTCCCAGCTGCTGTTGCACAGCAGGTTTTTTTCCTTTTCTTCAATCTGCTCTCCCCGAGGTCCACCCAGCATCACTCACTGGCTCGGCTCTGGCCAGCAGCAGGTCCCTTTTGGAGCCAGCTGGAGCTGGCTCTGATCTGACATGCTGGGCTCTGCTCACAAAGGCCATAACCTGCAGGTCCTTGCTACCAAGCCTTTGGCAATTAAACCCAACAAAACCACAACAAACAATCACGAAACATCCCTTTCTTTTCTGCCTACAATGTCTTAACTCTCTGCTAGATTTTGAAACTCATTTTCAACCCTATTTGCATTTGTGCCTATGCAAAAGAACGCTTATTTTGTGTAGAAAAATTTGTGGGGGAATTGTGATGCCTGATAGGCCTACAAATTCACCTGTAACTTTCTCTGGAGCTTTCTGTAACTCATGTGTGAAAATGAATAAATCACAGTGCTGTTTTCAGAACTGTAAGGAGGAACAAACCTGCATTTTACGACAGCAAAGCCCTTAAAATCTAGTCCCTCTGTGCAAACAGAGGTAAGATGCTTGCTTGCTTTTCTGTTATCATTTCACTATCTGGAAAGGGAGAAAGTAACAAAGGCAAAATTCAATATTCTTTCCTCTGTTTCCTCTTCCAACATTGCTAAATTGTTCTAGGCCTGAATCCACATTAGCATTGGTCTACTCCATCAGGGGAAGCCTTTAGGGAAAACACTTTACCATAGCAGACCCTGCATTCTGATGACTATGTTAATATGTGAAAACACTCTAATCTGCCAAACACCAAAAGCATTTCAATAACATGTAGTTAAAGCCAATAAATTTCAAAATGGAATTGAGCTAGTCAGATTCTGGAAGAGCTTGTTACCTGACCATAACAAAGTGCTGTGAATGAGGACTTTCAACTAAATTTAGATATTGTTCTTTTCTTTAAAAAAAAAAAAAATAGCAAACGAGAAAAAGCATTCTTGTTCACTGCACATTATTGGGCTGGATGCAATCAGTGGATGGAGTTTTATACTGGTGTGTAACTAATGACTGGCCACCTAAAAAGGCCCTAAAACATTCAGAAGTTAGATAGCTCTGCACTGCCTACCCTCTTTTGTTCAACACTCCCTCATATACCCATTTATGAGCTAAAGACAACACCATTCATACAGAAGTGTTAGAAAATGAAAAGAGCACATTAAAACACTTGCTTCCAATTATACAGATCATCATTTGTCAATACAGTCTCAATTTTGAACACCTGGGTATCATTTAAAACAAATAATCCTACCAAAAAAAAAAAAAAAAAAAAAGTAATTAAGATCCTTAGCATACTGTAATGACAGTGTATGTCTGTGACATTATAAAGCTGATTTTTTTTTTTTTTTTGATTCCTCAGTTTTCTCTTGTTGACATTTTGCAATGAGTTTGAACGCTACATTGCACAAGTACCAGATTATGACCAGCAGGTCAGAAGCTATAGAGTTATTTTTTGGTTTGTGTGTCTAAAGAGTGTAACTGTTTTCCCCTTGTGTGAATGTGTATTTTCACATTTTTTAACTTGTTTAAAAAAAAAAAAAAAAAATCCAGTTATGAGTGAGATCACTTTCTTTTCTATCTCCTATAATATGGTTTAGGTCTAACATATCACTGTCATGACACTTGGCTTGAATTTTCCAGGTCTTCGATAAAGCATTCTTTATGACAGGCCAAGGCTTCTGTGGTAGTATACAAGAGCATCATGTTAAAGGGTAAAGACCTATCTAATTTGAAAAACTGAATTTACCCTTGTCTTCATGGGAAATGGGAAATAAGATTTAACATACAGGAGCGTCTGCAGGTTTCACCAGTAGTTTGTTGATTGTTTGTTTTTCAGATATATAGTGTTGCAGTGTCTGGTTGCCAACATAAACTACTAAATAAATAACTTCTACTGCTTTAATCTTCATGTTAGCTTAAAAAGAAACTGTACACCTTTCCCAAAAGACACATCAACTTCATGATATTTGACAGCAAGTGAAACAGATTATATGCAAATCCAGAAATGAGCTACTCTGGCTTTAATCCTCTTTTGTTTGTGGTGTGCAGCTGCAGTTTTAGGCAATATGATGAAGCAAATGGGTCACGCCAGATTTAGTAACAACAATAAAATTTTTGAAAAATATTTATGGTAAATTATTCAAATGTTCTTCTCCCATAAAATGTTCAGAACATTAACATATTTGAAATGCTAAATAGTTTCAAGTGCTTAGGATGTTAAATCACTCATTAAAGGAAGTGAGTGAGGTCATCTGAATGTTATTAATTATGGGCCACCAGGGATGAATTTAGTGACGTGCATCTTCAGATAACTATTTTCCAGTTACCAGCCATAACCTTGAATAGAGATGAACACCTTCAACTCATTCAGTTTATTGAGAGCTGGCACACAGCAAATAGTCATGAGTCCAGGAGTTTGCAGGGGAAAGTCTGATACAGTTAGAGAATATCTTTTCTACAGACCTACTTGTACAAAGTACTGTTCGGTGTTACTTTCAAGAATATCAGAAATAATGAAATAAACTCAACTGCAACATTTTCTACAAAATAACACTTGAAATACTTTGTTAGCATAAGGCAACATTCATATGTAAGTAAATAAAAAGCATTTGACAACAATTGCTACATGTAAAAAAATCTCAATTCTCAGGACTCTGTGGTTTAAAAGATGTGTGGCCAAGCCAAGAGTAGCAGGTCAGACAATGCACGCCCTACTGTACACAGAAAGGTTTACATCCTGACTGTCTGGTCCAGCACTTGCATTCTTCCTATAGACTGAGCAAAGCAATTGGGAAGCAGTTACAAATTAAGCCTTCTAATGATTCTCGGTCCAGCTGACAGCCAAGGAAGGAGGGGCAGCTCCTTCCACACTAGCACTCTTTCCGCCAGCTTAACAGTGTGAATCAAACAGCGGCCATCCAGCTACACAGATGGGGAAGAGCTGACCCAATGGGGGCAGCCACTGTGACCTGTCAGCGTGTAGATCACATATGTAGACCACATCCACAGCCTTTCCCTCATCCACCCAGCGCATCACTTTGTCATAGAAGGAGATCAGGTTCGTCAAGCAGGACCTGCCTTTCATAAACCCATGCTGACTGGGCCTGATCACCTGCTTGCCCTGCAAGTGCTGGATGATGACTCTCAAGATAATCTGCTCCATGAGCTTCCCTGGCACTGAGGTCAAACTGACAGGCCTGTAGTTTCCCGGGTCAGTCCTCCGGCCCTTCTTGTAGATGGGCGTCACATTTGCTAGCCGCCAGTCAACTGGGACCTCCCCCGATAGCCAGGACTGCTGATAAATGATGGATAGTGGCTTGGCCAGCTCCTCTGCCAGTTCTCTCAGTATCCTCGGGTGGATCCCATCCAGCCCCATCGACTTGTGCACATCCAAGTGCCATAGCAGGTCACCAACCATTTCTTCGTGGATAGTGAGGACCACATCCTTCTCCCCATCCCCTTCCACCAGCTCAGGGTACTGGGTATCCAGAGAACAACCAGTATTGCTGCTAAAGACTGAGGCGAAGAAGGCATTAAGCACCTCTGCCTTTTCCTCATCTCTTGTAACTAAGTTTCCCCCCGCATCCAGTAAAGGATGGAGATTCTCCTTAGTCCTCCGTTTTGCGTTAATGTATTTGTAAAAAGATTTTTTGTTGTCTTTAAGGGCAGTAGCCAGACTTTCTCCTTCTTTGACTATCATCTCTTTCTATCTTCTCCTATACTTCATTTCAATATTTACAACAGGATTGTGATCCTTCTCCCTGCTGAAGGAGGAACTATATGTTTCTTTTTATTCCCTTTCTCCATTTACTTGTTCCTTTTTCTCACTGTTATTACTCAGTTTGACTATGAGTTTCTATTTCTTCCTAAAGAATCCTGAAGATCATTCTTCAGTGAAATTGGAGAACTCCACCACCAAAGAACCATCCTCAGAAGTTTTATTTTTCAAATTTCAAGATTTTTTGAGCAGCTTAATAATTTCAGACTCAATATATTGATGCTAGATAAAAACTAGTGAATCCCTCCCTCCTCTTTCAGATACATAGGCCAATTCAGAGAAATCTTTTCCTCACTTCTTCCTCTTGTTGTTCGAAAGATTTGTGAAAACTACAGTATATAAGAGGATTCTCAATTTAAACCCTGTGATTTTTTCCTGGTGGCCCAGAACCCATTCCTTGCAGATATTGTTCATCTTATACTGGTGTAGAACCCATGGCATATTGTCCTCAAAGGCCCTCCGAAGGCCAGGTGGCCCACCTTCATGAGTGGCCAGGCATCAGTTTTGTTGACATATGTGAGTGAGACAAGAGCGTGAAGCTCAGCTTGGGCTTTAAGAAACACTTCGCATATTGAGTAGATGGCTGACTCACACTGAGCATCCAGCTGCTCTACTCTGTACTATCATGCTTTTCCAAATAGATATTACAACATTAGTGCAGGAAACATGAACTGCAGCCACTGCAATAGGTATAATTGCAAAAACTAACATTCTTTATAAAATTCATATTGTTGCTAAAACAATCCACACTCCTCATTGCAAAAAGTTAAGAATAGATATATAAGAGCACAGACTTCTCTTACTTCTCTTTAAGGTAGCAATAGATAGCGTATTGCTGGCATTACTGTGGTATTAACAGTATTCTATGTATTATCAATGACAACTCTTGTAGCTCACTGGCAGTATAATTTTACTCAAGAGAGAAAAGACAAATACAGAACAGACAAAACAAATTTTTAAGGCACTATTCAAACATTAATTAATTAAAATACAAGCATTACCACAAATTCTTCAAGTATATTCAATAGAAAATATAGCAATACTTGCCTTAAAAACAATAAAAGGAAAAGTGTAAGTGTTCATTTCGGTACTTGTTAAAACTGTATGTAAATATTTATGTGTCAGGGAAAGTCCTGGGTAGAGGTAAAAGTCATTAATGGTGAATATTAAGAAGATGTTTGTTTTGTTTTGTTTTGTTTTTCAAACAGACAGGCATCCAGAGACACATGGAAGTGACATTTCCTGAGCTGTGTGCCACAAAAAAGAATCCAGAAAGCAAATGCAGAAACCAAATGTGAAATTCCTCCCACAGATGAAAAAAAAAAAAAATGGAAAAAGGAGCAAAACCATATTAGCATCTTTTGTGGCAGTCAAGGGAAAGGCAAGGAGAAATACTGCTTATGTTGGTTTCACTCAGAACTGATTTTCAGACACAAGACTAGTGATATTTGATCTTGTGGAGCTGTGATACTCAGTATGAATATAATGATGTGTTTCATAATATTAGCAGTGTAATGGAAGTAATGTAGTAAAGTTTAAATGACAAAACAAAACCCATATGCCAAATAGTACAGCGGAACACACTTCAGGAAATAGTTCCTACTATGATAGGAAAAAATAAAGATACTATGCAAAAAGTCTGGTGAGAGAAAAACTATACATGATGTACAACCAGGGGTATATAAATACTTCCTTGAAACAGTAGTTTTGTTCCTCCATACTTCTTACAGATTTATTGTGACATTTCTGAATTGTTTATGAGGGAGGAAGGGAGGAAGGGAGGAAGGGAGGAAGGGAGGGAGGGAGGGAGGGAGGGAGGGAGGAAGGAAGGAAGGAAGGAAGGAAGGAAGGAAGGAAGGAAGGAAGGAAGGAAGGAAGGAAGGAAGGAAGGAAGGAAGGAAGGAAGGAAGGAAGGAAGGAAGGAAGGAAGGAAGGAAGGGAGGGAGGGAGGGAGGGAGGGAGGGAGGGAGGGAGGGAGGGAGGGAGGGAGGAAAGGAGGAAGGAAGGAAGGAAGGAAGGAAGGAAGGAAGGAAGGAAGGAAGGAAGGAAGGAAGGAAGGAAGGAAGGAAGGAAGGAAGGAAGGAAGGAAGGAAGGAAGGAAGGAAGGAAGGAAGGAAGGAAGGAAGGAAGGAAGGAAGGAAGGAAGGAAGGAAGGAAGGAAGGAAGGAAGGAAGGAAGGAAGGAAGGAAGGAAGGAAGGAAGGAAGGAAGGAAGGAAGGAAGGAAGGAAGGAAGGATTTTCCCTCTAAATGAGGGTTCTTTATTGCTTTGGTAGAATGAATATTGGATGAAAAATTCCTAGAGGAAAACCCTGTGCAAGACTCAACCTCTGTTAGATTCTAGGAGACAGCAACCTCATACTCTATTACCTTCAGTAATTTCCCTTGCTCTTTGGAAATGGCTCATTATTTTACATTTTGGCATACCAATGTGGATTGTAACACTGCTTTGAGATAACTCTTGCACCAGAGTTGAAGGCTGTGTTCCTGGAAAAAATCTAAACACTCCAGTAATTCTCTGAAGTATTGAAACACCCATTTAGTATGACTTCAGGTATTAGCTCACATAAACATGATAACTTAGTTTACAAGGGCAAATGTATCTCTCTGAAATCAGAGATGTTATTACATCAGTCAAATATTCTGTCCCTCTTCCTGTTACAGAAATCCAAGTCAAAACGTCATTAGCTCATCAAACTTGAATTGTACTTCAAAACTTGAAACTCATTCACAACAGTATTTAATTAGAGGAAAAATGGGATTGCTTAAAAGCCTCTTTTTTAACGTCATGACAAGTGAATTTACATTTCATGACCACTTATGCTAGATACTATATGCAAAAGCTTTTCAGATGTTTTCTCCTAAGTATTTTACAGACAAAATCTAAAACATATCAGGAAAATGAATCCTGTCAAATACAAAGTACCAATTCATTCTCTCATACAATATAAATAATAATTTAGTGTGAACCTGATCTAGATCCAAACATCATGTTGTCAGGACAACTCCACCTTTTACTGGTATACTTCAATAATATTACTGGAGGGTCTGCCACATATCAACATAAATAATCAAATAGGCTCAAGATTTTTAGAAATATGATAAACTAATTAAGAGTGTGATAAGACCATGCAATAGCTGGTAATTTCTTTGCTGCTTACTCATAACAGAATCCAAAAATGAGTGTAGGAAATATGACAGAAGTGTTAGCAAAGCACAAGTTATATTTGTAAACAGTCTGAACCATGGAACTTTCTCTGAAGGCATGCTAGTTTCCATTTTTTATGAATATAAACTAGAGTAATCATATGGACCTCCATCTAGCAAAATTACACCACAAGAGAAATTTATTCATTGACCAGATTTCTACCATAAAACAAACACTTAAAATTATCGACAAAAGAACAAAAATAAGATCCCTAACATGGGTTACTATTTCTTGGCTAAAATTTTAATATTCTTTTAGTGGAAAGCTTAAGGGTATTTCTATACATATTGGAAGCTTCTTATAAAAGTTCGGTCTGCAGTGTGGGCTAGAGGGTTTTCCCTTAGATAACGTCAACAAAGAAATGAAGTGGTGAAGGGTTGAAGTCAAGAAGCAGAAGGCACTGAAAGCACATGATAGATTCCATCGGTAAGTTTCCCCAGTTCCTCTGAGATAAATGATCTTTATCCCTGTCAAATGACATTCAGCTACTGTACTAGAATACTGTCAGTAGAAAGGACACCAGGAGCTCAGTTACTGCAGACAGTGAAATGGTGACTAGTCCCAGTGAATAGTCTACAAGGAAGGGAATTGCCTCATGCACAAAATTATGCACAGCTTAAACTTTGATTATCTGACATTTCAATTAGGTAGCTGATGGGGGAAAGACATAAAGCACACATCAGCAGAATTAAGAAATTGTCATGAACAGCAGGTAAAAAAGCTTGCAACTGTGTGAAAAAAAAAAAAAAAAAAAATCTTGTCCAAGGCAAGGATTCAGGATCTTCATTACTGTGACGAGAATAGCAACCAAGCTAATGCATGTTAAAAGCAAACCCAGTAAGCACATCTGTTGTAAGACCATATACAGGTTGTTACCATGGATCTTTAGAGATCACTCTTAGGGCATCTTTTATATTCTACTGCATTCTTCCATTGTGATGAGATCTCCTCAGCTGCTGTTTTAATGGGGTTAAGGTTAAGCTTGCTTTCATCACTGATCTATAATTAGAGTGGCTGTTATTCTATGGTTTCTGTAGAACCATATGGTTATCTAATGCTAACAAGACCTAAAGTACTTTAGATTCTGTATATTGCTTCCTGTCTGGCTTCTGGTTTCCCCATTTTCTACAGCATTTCTTGGGTTGTCTATATAAAGAAGGAAAGGGAAATCAAAGTCTGTGTTTATTATGTTTCCTGGAGATTAATGTTCTCCTGTGAATAGGTTTGAAAAGATTTTAACCATGCTTGTCTTGTTTCTTCTGCAAAAGAATATACCCTAATAGCTACAAGGAAAACTTTTCAAACTTGCTTCTGTGTATTTGTCAGAATACTATTTATTTTATTTTAGCGAGCTGCACCAATGGAGTACTGGTTAATTTTCCTCAAATGATACTGCCACTACACCAACAGATCTTTGTTGTTTTGTTTTGTTTTGTTTTTCCCTCGATATCCCAAATCTGTATTTGTTTCCATTACTCTGCAGAAGTTGTTAGGTATCAGAAAGGTATAAAAAGTAAAGATACTTCCTAATCCAAAAAGGATAAGACAAACGAGAGGTAAGAAAGGAGGCACAGAGCAGCCAAGGAGGTGACAGGACGTGTCATGATAATTTGGTGTTTAGTAACACAGTGGTTTGTCTTTTGGAGAAGGGAAACTCAGCACAGATTTTGACATTCCATTCTCTGCCAAGGTTGGCCAGACTTTGCACTGAGAGAACAGAGTTTCGTTTAGGGACTTCCCCTCCCCACCTCAAATACAACTGCAGACATTTTATAATAAATTCTCTGTTTCTTAGAAATGAACTTTTCTCATTTTGCTCTAATACCCTGTTTTACTTCCTGTTTCCTTTGGGTCCAGTTTTTATTGTTTCAGTGCAGCAAATTCTGTGCCAATGTCAACATAAAGACAGGAGCATTTCCAGTTTATGACAGGTCTGACAGTCATGCTTCCAGTGCTTCTAGCTGGAAGTTGAACCAGTGGGCCAGTCCAGATGTTTTTGCAATGAATGCATCGATTAAAGAAAGAAAACATACATCTTGGACATTAAACTGGAGCTTGGAAAGCAAAAACCAAACAAGGGATATAAACCCAGAAATTACACCTTTGCAGGACACAAACTGATTCATGGTATCTCAGAGGAGAGAGAGTAGGCACTAACTATCCAGAAGGCTAAACCATTCTGAATTTGGTAGCCATCTAGAATTGTGCAATGAAGTTGAAAATGAGGTAGAATATAAAACAGAAAAGGAAAAGGGGCAATCTTAAGTTGAAATTTATGCATCTAGAAAACCTTTTGTGACACATTAGGCTGGATACACATTTATGCAAGTAGTTCTTGGTATCATAACATAGATATTATCAAGATTTCATTTCACTGATTACATTAAGTTTCTAACTCATCATGAGAAAGATAAGTTTATAGGAAGGCATAACAAAAAGCTCTGCTTCCCAGATTTTCACTGATCCTTTCACTGATCCTTTTCTCTGATCCTCAGAGAATATTCAAAGGAGACTAACAGGATTCAGTTCCCACTGAATTTCAGTCAACTCGGACATTGCAAAGTTCATTTCAAAAGAAAATAAAAATCCCCACTCCAGCTCACCCTTTTTGTTGTTGCAGTTCTTTTGTATATATGGCTTGCATTTTTAGAAAGACTGATTATCGTAAGCACGCAGATGTGTAATCACTGTGGTTTATGGTACAGAGCTGCCCTCCATCACCACTCCTCCATGTGTATTGATTTAAATACCTATTTTAGGTAGTTCTTTGCTCTACCTACTACCCCCCAGTGCAGTAACAGATAATCCATTTATCCTTCCAAACATTACTCTTTCCATTTTACATATGGAGAACTCCGGAACAGAGGAATTAAGGTACAGATCCTCAGCACAGGCTGAGATGCCTGGCTGCTGGCACTGCATTCTTTCAGGATTTAAGAGTTATCCAAGGCTACATGGGACGTATTTCAGAGCAGAAAGGGATTGAACTTGATCTTCTAAATTCCAGGCTAGAATCTTTACCCTTCATCCATCTTCCCTTTTAAGTCCCAACTTTAGGCTGTGATAGCTCAGAAGTTTTAGCAGTTATGTTAAGTGCTACAGAGTAGAGTAGTATCTAATTCTCTACATCACAAAGTGGACTCTCTGCTAGACCAGGTACACTGCTTGTGAGAATTGATTTGCCACTGGAAAACACAGTGGGTGGTGGATTTCATCTCCCACATTTCATGTACAGTGAGCCAACAGAACAGACTGTCCAACAGAAATATATTTTCACCATGAAAAATAATAAAAATAAATAAATAAAAAGAAAGAGATGTTAAAAATTAGTGTTTTCTACATCAAAATGCAGTAAGTCAAAATTAGAGGCCATTCTGTAATGAAGCCAGTTTTACCTCTTTCTAAAAATTCAGTAGGTGAGAAAAACAAGGTTGTTGATAACAAGGCCAATGAACAATAAGTAATCAAATGTTTCAACAGGTTATCAAACAAGAATATCACAGAGGACATTTAGCAAATATAACATACTGACAAATATACTACAGCAGTTGCACTTAGAAACAAGGAAAATTTCACAGTTTGAGCAGCTCTCTAATCTCTAATCAGCCTGCTGTTTGTGTAGCAGACCCTTTCAATAGAGGTTTGAATTATGTAAATTACAATATTGTAGCCACCAAATTTATCTTTACTTTAATTTGAAGAGAATAAGTTTTTCTGTTTCTAAAAAGATATTAAAAGTCCTGCAAATTATCGAGCGCCATCTACTGTTTCATTAACTAGAAGTTTCATGCAGTGTCTTGGAGCTAGACAGCTGAATTGAGATTTTGTTTAGCAACTAAAGAATAATTCAATTTTTATGATATATTCAATCCAAATCAGTACTTTTTTTTTTTTAAGCACAGAATGAGTTTTACAAGCATTAAAAAGCAGTGCCATTAATTAGACGTAAAATGAATTAAAATTTGACATCAGAGTCAGTCTTTTCTTTACCCCAAATGTAATAAGGAGATAATACAGACTATGAATTCTTTTCATATCACTAAAGCTACGGAGATATTGGGTACCAGCAAAGTGGGGAAGGAAAAAAAAAAAAATCACCAGATACAAAGCTAATAATGTTCTTAATCTAGTGATTATTAATATCCAGGGAATTAAAAACAAAACAAACAACACAAACCAGGAGAGATAACAACTTCATTAGCTATTAAGTAGATGTAGTGTGATATCAGATGTAGTTCAGGTAGGCTTCTACCTTGCTGAGTAATTAATTTATAAGTAGTTCTTCTTCAAGTTGTCATGAATCTGCTTAACATCGATCTCTTAATAAGATCATGATTACATTGATCTCTTTGAGAGGTCATTGATAACATTGATCTCTTAGGAGATCATCATCTCTTAAGAGATCAGACATTGCAGGACCAATAAACTATATTGATCAATTGTCCATGTTGTCTTTCACCAGTATTTTTCTTTTTTGCATTCAAGTTTAGTGACTATTAATAGAATTGCTATCTCAACAATCTCAACAATCTCAACATGATGTGAGGAGGGACACAAGAGGAACACAACAAAAACAAAATGCCACTAGACTTACTGGACGTAAGAGCTGCTATTTGCCTGCATATTCTAGCAGCTCAATATTATTTTGGCTATCTACATAGCCAGAAAACAATCTGTGTTGGGCACCATTCACTGCTCTTCACTCTTTGGTCTACTAGCGAAGAATCATTAGAAATCACGTGCTAAAAAGAGAAAGAGATGAGAAGTGTAACTGTATCCTAGAAATACCACATGCTTTCACTGCTTTTCGCCTCCCGGTTCAGATCAGGATTCATCTCTTGCTTTAGAGTTGGAGCATTTACTCACAGATAATATTCTTAGCCCTGTAACTAAAAAATAGCAGTGGGCACCCCTAAAAGGCAGTCTATCATATACTAAGAAAGGTGCTAAAGAGACACCACTTTTTGTGTATAAAAATATTAACACTTTTGAAAGACAGTAAATTCACACTGTGCATAAATGTATTTGAATATACTGAAGAATACAAGAGGGGAATTATCCACAACTGGCATGCTTCTAGGCTATTATCCTTTGAACAGGCTGACAATTAAAAGTTACATTGTCTCAAGCAGAAGCTGTTCAACATCTAAGTGCTCTGTCACTTAGAGACAAAGTGGTGAAGAGCAACAATAGATACTACAAAATACCTAGCTCCCATGTCCAGCTGTAAGGATGAGTCTGGGTCCTGGAATTAGTGAAATACATTTGAATACAGAAGTACATGCAACAACTGACAGGCTCCCATGGAGAGCTCTTTTAAAGACCTTCAGCCAATTCCAGTTCCAGTGTTACGTTATTCTTTGAAAGCTTAGGTCTCTTTAGATGACACCATATTAAACCATAGAATCATTGAATCACTTAAGTTGGAAAAAAACCTCCAAGATCATCAAGTCCAACTGTAAAACTAGCACTGCCAAGTCTACCACTAAACCATGTCCCTAAGCAGCTGGACTCAGCTGATGTAGCTAGTGTAGACAGCTTCAAATAAGTACACTAAGAGGACTCAAGAGGAGACTGAAAGTAAAGAAGTTAAAAAGAATTCTGTCTTTGAGGGAGAAAATTTATGTCTGTTTCCTCAGTTCTTTCCTCACCCAGGAAGCATTTCCATAGCATTTTTGTTTGTTGTTTGTTGTTTGTTTTTTTTTTTTTTTTTTTTTTTTCTGGGAAGAGTCAGGGTTCACCAATACTTTCCAATGGAGCACAGTGTGGCTGTGATAAGAGCCACAAAGGCCACACAGCAACAAAGAGGCAGTCTTTGTCAGTTCAAAGCCACACAAATGAGCTCACACTAATCTGTGCAGGTTAACAGCTCTATTTAACAACCGGCGGTTGTGCTAGTATATATTCTGCATTATGGTACACTAGTTGCACATGACAGAACGCTTCTCAGTCTTGCAGTTTGACATCCCAGTCTGACCCTTGCTTTTGAGAACTGCAGAAGTTTACCAAATTGTCACGTTCTGAGGAGGGAAATAGCAGTTTGTGTTACCCTGTAATCTCTATCACTTCATTTTAAGGCATAACACAATTTCCAGTATTCAAGCTGGGTTTTCATCTATAGCTCTGTATTTGAATGTCAAGCTGGGTAATTTTTCAGCCATCACTTTGCATGAATGCAAGTTTTATGTATGAAATAATGAAATAGAAAGCACAGAGCATGCAGTATTGCCATCTCCAAACCTTAAAAGTTCATGAGTCAGACCTCCCCATGAGCTATGACTAACCTAAAAACGAATGCTTTTTTTCTTCTAAATGTACAAGTAATTTGTTGTTGTTTTTTTTTTTTTCCATCTACCTTTTGAATTATCAGATCAATCAGGATGTAACATGTTTCTGCCTTTGGCTTTCTCACCGGGCAGAAAATCCCCAGGGGGGTTCTGTGTTGGCTGAGATCCCAGACAGCTGGGACCTGAGAGGCTCCAAAGACTTAGTAGAAGTAATTTGAACTTTCATGCTGGCCTTCTGATCTTTCAGCTTAGCCCAACCAGATGGCTTAGATGTGGACAGGTAAAAAAAAAAAAAAAAAAAAAAAAAAAAAAAAAGGGGTGGTGTGGGGAGGGAGCAGGCAGGGAATGGGAGAAATTGGAGAGGGGTCCTGAGAAGCTTGGAGCTACTATAACTCCAGGACATCATGAGGTACAGCTGTGGCTACTGGCCACTAATGGGTCATGTTTTGAAGGGCAAGACTAACTGGCATGCAGGAGGAGGGCCATTACAGATCCTGAACTTTGTATGGATATCTTCAGAGTCTTGGCAGCTGCCAGGTGAAGAAAGGACCACAGTGGGATCTGGAGAACCATTTCAAATTCCAAAATCTCTGTGGAGGTCATCTTACTCTTCAAACAGATCTACTGATTTCCTGTGACAATCTATCCAATTAAAAGCATTAAGCTTGCTACTGTCGCCATTTGGAATTGTTCAAAAGTGCTAGAGACTGCAGATGTTAGATTTCCCTCTAGTACTGAAAAAAAAAAATCTTTTTTTGTGAGAGATATTGCAGACATCAGAAAATCCTAGTCCCAGCTATTTGTCAGACACTTAAAACCAAAAAGAAGATGTGTGGCCCTTCTACATACAACTGAACTGAAAACAAAAGCCATTCCAATAGTATTGGGTCACCAATACAATTGAGTTGCCTCTTAAGGTTTATGCTGAATAGTTATTACTTGCAGTGGAAATTGCTACCATCAATGATTCTAGCAGAGTCAAAAAAATATTTAAAAATAAATAATTTCCATGTATGGACATGCTTAGTTCAGAATGAGAATGCTTTTTCCTATTTAAGCTCCTGGAACTATTAGCACAAAAGAAACTTCAAACCAATGTTTTATACTGATACAGAGCCCAACTGTTATATTATGCACCAAATCTCCTTTTAGGTGAAGATTCAATTGTAATATATTGCAAACAATAGAGGTGACATTGTACTGAATGCAGACACCACAAAAGCAAAGCCAATAATACCCCCATTTTGTTCATCATGATAAAAGATGAGATGAACAGTAATCCCCTCAAGACAATGTAGTTGCTCCAAGCAGTGCATTGCCTGACATCTCTCAATCTGTCATGTAGCCATTTGCTAGTCAACATGGCCTGAAATACAATAGACCATTGGATTTCTTGTGTGGGTAGCTCATATAGTTAACCTGAAGCAGTTTTCTTCTAGTATTTATTCTCTGCCCCTCCAGTTCATAAATCAAACCTCCATCCCTCGCCATGCTTATCCTGTCCTCCCCCTTGCACATGTTCCAGGTTCTCACCCAATCCCTTCAACCTTACTTTTGCCTGAAAAGATACAAGAAAGGGGTTCAAAAAGGAAGTACTCCATAAATCCCGTATGGATTTGTCATCATTTCACTAGCAGCAGAGTTAAAACCTTACTATGATAAAGTATAGTTAGAGTGTTCCCACTCAGATTGTTCTCTGCCAGATTTGGGGGGATGGTCAGGACTTTATTTTGTTTAAGGAAATAGTTCATCCAAAATGTTAAATATATTGTAGGGGTGTTTGGCTTTATCATCAGTCAACTTATTAAAGCAAGAAATTTAAACTGAATTATCAGACTTTAAGATATCTAAATTTGAAATCTCTACTCTGAAATTTCTTAGATTTATGATCTTGGTTGGTGATGAAGCCAAATGTACTGTAATATATTTTACCCTGAATTGTAGCCTCAATTCTAAAACTCAATTTTTCAATCTAAGCATCTTCCCCTTCCCAGCTCCCCCCTAAAAGATTATAGAAATAAAACACATAAAGATCAGGGGTCATCTTCTGTGCCTTCTATGTGAAGTGCACACACCCACACAATTTCAATAGTAGGGATGTTATTTAAATAAAGCTTTCTTCAGAAGTTAAAGAAAAATGGATACAAAGGTAAATAATGTTTTCTGATGCAAACTTGAACAATGGACTAAGGAAATAACCTTGAAAGCATAAACAACCATAGAAAGGATTGCTATGGTGTGTGAACCTGGTGACAAGTTTTCATACCAGCTAGGTACCATATATATATTCTGAGATTTCTATTATGTCTTTCTCCCTTAGTTCATGCTTTGTTTTATGCTCTCTTTGATTTTCATCCTTTCCACTGTGAAAAGAGAACTTTGACACTATTGTATTGTTTTGCAGCTAATATATTAATCCACGGTGCCTTTATTTGCATAAGTTTAATCAAATCCAGGACTGACAATAAGGAAGCAGGGAGGCTTGAGGCATTTCTTTAAATCTAATTAGGACACAGAGGATTCCCTTAGTATGAAACAAACTTCCTGACTGGGAACAAAATAACTTTTTTTTTTTTTTCTATCAGAATTCTTTTTCCCATACAAGGTATTGTTTCTCCCATGCAGATTTCAATTCCTTTATAGTGCTGGTGGAGTCCTTCAAATTCTATGTGGCAACAACTGACAAAGTATTAAGGAGGCATTTGAAAAATGCTATAGTTGCAGTGCAAAATGCAACTATATCATTATCATTATCATATATCATTAGTTATAGATATAACTATCACCAGAGTGAATTGTTATAAATATTTTTCTGTCTCAGTTGATATAACTCATCTCTCATTGTTTCATGTGCTGACACAAAGAAATAAGCAAAATATCAAAATATGTCCAAATATTTAAGTGGCATGTCAAATAACATCTCTTAATATTCTAAATCATAGAATCACAGAATATCCCAAGTTGGAAGGGACCCACAGGGATCACTGAGTCCAACTTCAGGGTCCCCAAAAGGCCACCCAAAAAATAAGACCATGTGTCTGACAGTGTTCTTGAATTCCGTCAGGCTCGGTGCCATGAACACTTCCCTAGGGAGCCTGTTCCAGTACCCAATCACTCTCTCCAGGACAAACCTTTTCCACCTCCCCTGTCACAGCTTCAATCCATGGTCAACAGAGAGCAGAGCTCAGCGCCTGCCCCTTCACTCCCCTCATGAGGAAGCTGTAAACCACAATGAAGTCTCCCCTCAGTCTCCTCATCTCCAGGCTGAACAAACTAAGTGACTTCAGCCGCTCCTCAGATGTCTTCCCCTCCAGACCCTTCACCATCTTTGTAGACCTCCTTTGGACACTCTCCAGCAGTTTTATATCTTTCTTATACTGTGGCACCCAAAACTGCATGCAGCACTAAAGGTGAGGCTGCATCAGCACAGAACAGAACAGGACGATCCCCTCCCTTGACCATGCCATGCTTGATGCACCCCAGGATATGGCTGGACCTCCTGGCCACCAAGACACACTGCTTGCTCATGTTCAGGCTGCTGTTGACCAAAACCCCTAGATCCCTTTCTGTGGGGCTGATCTCCAGCATCTCATCCCCCAGTTTGTGTGTATAGCCAGGGTTTCCCATTCCCAGGTGCAGAGTCTGGCACTTACTCTTGTTAAACTTCTTATTGTGGGTGACTGCCCAGCTCTCTAATATGTCAAGAACTCTCTGCAAGGCCTCACCACCCTCAAAGGAGTCAACAGCTCCACCCAATTTAGTATCATCCACAAACTTGCTCAAAAAACATTCAAGTCCTACAACCAATTTGTTTATGAAAACATTAAAGAGAACTGATCCTAAAACAGAGCCTTGGGGAACCCCATTAGTGATAGGTTGCCATCCCAATGTAACCCCACTTACAAGAACTCTTTGGGCCCGACATGTCTACCAATTGTTCACCCATCTTATTATGCTTTATCTAACTGTTTTCTGTTCATTTTGTCAATAAGGATACTGTGAGACAGTGTCAAAAGTTTTGCTGAAATCCAGAAAGATTAAGTCAATTGGCTTCCTTTGGTCAACTTTGGTGATCTTGTTGTAAAGGGAAATTAAGTTTGTTAAACATAGCCTTCCCCTTGTTAACCCATGATGTCTGTAACCAATGACTGCGTTGTCCTTCAGGTGTTCTTCAGTAACTCCCAGAATAATCTTCTCCATAATTTTACCAAGCCTTGAAGTAAGACTGACAGGCCTGTAATTGCCAGCATCTTCTTTCTTGCCCTTCCTGAAAATAATATTTTTTTGCTGTTGTTCTAAATTAGTAGGATTTATATACTGACTATTCCAAAATTCCTAAAAAGTTAGTGGATTTTATACACATGCCCATACATGTACATAGAAAATCACACACAAAATAGTATAATAAAGATATCATTAACGATTAATAATACTTGTGCATTTCTTGTCGTGGAATTTGAGCCTAATCAATAAGCATATTAAATAACTTATGCAAAATCTACCAAACAATCCAAAGCGTGAATGCAGACATGGCATTTTTTGAAACATTTTTTGAAGTCTAAGAGGGCACTTTAGTTTTAATATTTTATGTAAGATACACTAAAAAGATCAAAGAAAGAAAAAAAGTGTTTCTCTTCTTATTAGGGATATACCATGTCCATTCACAGCTTAAAGACTTTTCTGTGTAGAAGACAGAGACAAAACCATAAAATCATAGAATGGTTTGAGTTGGAATGGACCTCAAAGATCATCTAATTCCAACCCCCTCTGCCACGGGCAGGGACACCTCCCACTAGTCCAGGTTGCTCAAAGTCCCATCCAACCTGGCCTTGAACACTTTCAAGGATGGGGCATCCACAGCTTCTCTGGATAATTTGTGCAATTTCCTCACCATCCTCTGACAGGAGTTTCCTCCTAACAGCTAATCTAAATCTTCTAGCTGATCACACGGTATTAAGAAACTGAAGCAAGCAAATGCCTAAATTCTACATAATCCAGTTTTTTACACCTAAACCAACAAATCTGAAAATATAACCCAAGGAAACTTCAAAGCCTACCCTTCTGTGAAGTGAGTGAGCAGCAATGGCTGGTGACTCTTAGGGGGACAAGAGCTGGGAGTCAGATCTTGGGCAGAGTCCTCCCCAACAGGGCCTGTCCCACAGCAGCAAACGAGGGAGCAGGGCAGGGTAGGGTCCATGGCCAGGCCCAGCCAAGAGCCCAGAAGATCAGGGATGATGGGACAGAACCAGGACAGCTCACCCAAACGGGCCAAAGGGACATCCCAAAATATTTGGCATCATGCTGAAAAATAACATTGTGGAAGTTGGCCAGGGTGGTGGGCACTAAACTGGAGTGGTATGGGCATCAGTTAGCTGGTGGTGAGCAATTGCATTGTGCATCATTTGTTTTGTATATTGCTTTTTATTTTATATTAATACTTTTCCATTCCTTTTCTGTCCTATTAAACAGAGTTTATCTCAGCCCATGAGTTTTACCTTTTTTCCAATTCTTTTCCCCATCCCAGCAGTGGGGGGAAGTGAGCAAACAGCTGTGAAGTGCTTAGTTGCCTTCTGGCTTAGACCACAATATCATTTCTTGTTGTTTTTTTGTAGTTCTTACTGGGATCACCTCCACTAACATCACATGTGATGCTCTAGCTGCAGTTTCCATATTTTAAGGTCTTTACGCACTTGCACATTTGAATTAAGATACATACCTTTTCCTTCAAAATTTTGCCTTAGGATATACAAAAAAATTAGAGTCTTAAGAGAAAAAAAAATTCTCACTCAACAAAATGGGTAAATCAGATCATATTTGTTGATGTTTTTTGACTGATTTTACTTGTGCTGCTTAGATCCCAGCCTTTTATATTTTGCTAGTAGGTGTAACTGATTACTTCAGAGCCCACTTTGATATCTTGACTCCACAAAAGTCATCAGTCAGTGGCAGAACTTATTCTAGGATGTCAATATTATGCACCTGCATAGAGAATAGAAAAATCAACCTAGTAAATATTTTTTGAAAACACTAGGCTATAAAACATACACCAACTACAAGTTGACAAATGTGATGATAAATGGGGCTGAAATTCAAAAGAAATAATGAGATTTTGAATGCTATCATTCCCTTGGATCCATAACACTTCTACATGTTGCAAAATGATGCAGCTACTACATTTGTAACTGAATGGAACAATTTCTATTCAAAACTAGCTTGATATAAAACACTGATTCATCAAAAATAAAATTGTCTGAAAGCTTAAGCAGTAACTAGTCTATGAATGTATATGAATTATATACATATATATATATATATATACACATATATACAAATTTAATCCACATAATGGAACAAGGTTAAGTAAAAGAGTTTGCAGTTTTCAGGCACTTTAACAATACTGCTTACTGCTTATCTATTATTTTTGTTAGGACAGCACCTGTAGGATGAGATTGCACTCAATTAAAACAAACTGCAGTGAAATACAGAATCTCTCTGGTAATATGAATTTCTTAATTTCTTCTCCAGAAAGTATTGTCTGACAAAATTGCACAAAATATAAAACAATCAGGCTGACTAAAGAATTTTACAAAGAGGCTTCAGCCAGGTCTCATTTAGTTTTCCAACTATGTTTGTTCTCATATGAAAGCTGAAAATATTCCCATTTGCACAGCTGCAGTTACAATGGCAAATACTTTTGTGTAAGGAGGACTCATTCTGCTCAGCTGTAAATTGCTACAGTTACAGTGTAAAACACATGTAATTTAATTCTCTTTTTTTGGTTGTTAAATTTGAACTGAAGATTGAACTGAAGAATTTGTAGTCACAGAGGCACAAGCTTCTTTTGTCTAATTAAAAAAAAAAAAAAAAAAAAAAAAAAGTATGTCTTTGGACTTGCATCTCAGTTGTTTCCCATCGGAATACCTATCAGCTGTATCTGCCTTCACTCTGGCATTCATAGAATCATAGAATGATTAAGGTTGGAAAACACCAAAAGGCCTCTTCAAGGTCTTTTCCAGCAACATCAACCACTAAACTATGTCTTTAAAATTCTTGTCTGTTAGGTAGAGAATATGGCAGGCTGAGATGCTTATGTGCTCTAGTTATGCTCTTCAAGGTTACCTACTGTAGTGGGTTTACGTGGCAAGGTTTTGGTAGCAGGGGGCCATAGGGGTGGTTTCTGTGAGAAAGATCTAGAAGCCGCCCCATGTTTGGGAAGGGCCCCATTGTTTTCCAGATCTGAGCCAATAAGCGATGTTGTTTTGCGCCTCTGTGAGAGCATATTTAAGACAGAGAAAAAAACGCTGCGCCACACAGCAGCCGGGAGAGTCAAGGGAGTGAGAAACAGCCTTGCAGGTGCCAAGGTCAGTGTAGAAGGAGGGGGAGAGGTGCTCCAGGCGCCGGAGCAGAAGTCCCCTGCGGCCTGTGGTGAGGACCATGGTGAAGCAGGATGTCCCCCTGCAGCCCATGGAGTACCACGGTGGAGCAGGGTTTCACGCTGCAGCCCGTGGAGAGGAGACCACGGTGGAGCAGGTGGCCCTGCACCGACGGAGGCTGCCGCCTGTGGAAGACCCCTGCCAGAGCAGATTCCGGGCCGGACCTGTAGCCCGTGGAGAGGAGACCACGCAGGAACAGGTGATCTGGCAGGAGCTGCTGCCCGTAGGGGAGCCAGTTTGGAGCAGTTTTCTCCTGAGGGATGGACCCCGTGGTATGGACCCATATCTGGAGCAGTTCTGGAAGAGCTGCTGCCTGTGGGAAGCCCACGCCGGATCAGTTCGTCAAGGACTGCATCCCGTGGGTGGGACCCCACAGCACAGGGGACGAGAGTGACCGAGAAGGAGCGGCAGAGAAGAAGTGCTGTAGACTGACCATAACCCCCATTCCCCCGTTCCCCTGCGCCGCTCGGGGGGAGGAGGTGGAAGAGGGTGGATGGGGGGGGAGGTGCTTTTGGTTTCTTTCCTTTGTTTCTCACTTCTCTAGCTTGTTAGTAATGAGCAATAAATCTTACTATCTGTCTTCTTATGCTGAGTCTGGTTTGCCCGTTACACTAATTATTGCGTGATTTTCTCGTCCTTATCTCAATCCTTGAGCCCCTTTCACATATTTTCTCCCCATTCCTCTTTGAGGAGGGGGAGTGAGAGAGCGGCTGTGGTGGAGCTCGGCTGCCCACTCGAGCGGAACCACGACACCTACAGATGCAGATTCCCTGAGAAAAATACTAAGAATAATCTGTCTTTACTCTAGCTATATATCAACCATTGGACTGCCTAAAGAGTGTGCATTCAGATGTTCCCTGTGTGACAGCATGAGTACTCTGGCTCCATGCTTAATACGGGCTGACGAAAATTTGAAGCATAACCTCATTACACAGGCCAAGTGTTACCTTGTTCTTCTTTTACCCAACACCAGAACTAGTTTGTAGACATGTTATTATGCTTTGGCAAAACACTAGCAGCACAGACACAGGTTCTATCTGCCAACCCACACACTTTCATCCATATGGCTTATTATAGCCACAGGGAAGAGAAACAAGCTATGCAGAGCCAGCATGGATGGAAGCAGCCAAAGTATGGATGAGAAGAATTTGCCAGCCATGTAATAATCACAGCCTGACAAATATATGTGTATATATATATATATATATATATATACACACACACACACACTCTACAGCAGGACAAGTTCATGGGGAGTTGTAGACCTTGTAATCACTTTGTCACGTCTACACAAGTAACAAGTCAAAATTTTCCATGACATTTTAACAAAGGGCTCTTGGCTTTTGCCCTAGCCATCTCAGTGAGGTGCTATCGTCCCTCTGTAGATGTGTTAGCAGAGATCTGTAGAAAACAGCATGCCGATTAGGAAAAACTCCTAGAATAATGCAAAACTCTTCTAATAGAGGGCATACTCTGTCTTGGCTCTCATATGAGAGAAAACATGGCTCATGCTGTTTCCAGTCATCCTATCCTGCCCCATGAATTACTTCAGAGACTGAGATTCCTCAGTTATATCATATGACTTACAAAATTTGGTGCTTTTACTCAATCTTCAGCGCTGGATTTCTACAAATGTCAGATCCTCTAATGGGAAGTGTGAACAGCTGTAATCTAATGCCTATGAAACCTAAGAGTTAATGTCCTAGGGATGTAGAATTATTTTCATAACTCCTCCTTTACTAAAATAAAATAAAATAAAATAAAATAAAATAAAATAAAATAAAATAAAATAAAATAAAATAAAATAAAATAATATATATATATTTATTTTTTAATAATGAAAAGATATATAAAATAATTGTAATACATTTTATTTTAGGGATTTACATGATTTCTAAAATCTTCAGTTAACACTGGTTTATTTTTCATTCTAAGTCTTCCTATAACTATGAGAACAACTCTGCTTTGATTGTCTATCCTGACAATGTAAGTATTAAGTATAATGTAAGTATTATATTTCCCTGGTAGAATTGATATTACTGATATGTAAGGACATGATGCAGCCTATTTTTCAGATCACCAGCTGAGCAGATCGAGTACTTTTTTTTTTTTTTTCATTTGGTATCCCCTGCTGCTTTCTTCCTTTCTAATTCCATGAAAATCTAATGAGTATAATGGAAATTCTTAGAAATGATCATTTCTCTGACCAGCATGATAAGCTCCTATAGGATCTGTTAGCCTTCTAGATGTTTGAGCCGTTTCAAAAACCCAGGATAATGGCATAAGCCAAATTTTCAGAATTTTGCAGTTCAACCAGTTCAACTCCTAGGGCTTCATTAACCACTCTCCCCAAGTTAAAAACAAAAGCCATTCCTCCTTTGAAACCAAGGACAAAACAAACAAGTAAACAAATAAAAAACACCATCACCCACAACAACGAAAACCACTGTCTAATCATAAGTACAGTATGAGCTCCTCACAATAAATCTTATTTAAGAGAAGATGGTCTTGTCCTGCTTGTGCAGTTTGCTTTTTCCTAGTAGATTTCAACAGAGGCTTACAGGGAATCTTCTTCAGTGAAAGCTCAGCAAATTCAGTAGTCCAAACAGGATATACTTTCCAATTAAGGATTAGCATACTTTAACATGAGGTTGTGGATTTCAATTGGCATGATTCGAACTGAAATGTCAACCCACTTGCCATCTGGTTTATACATATCCAGTCTGGAAAGCAGCAATGAAACAGCTGAAAGACTGCTACCATGGAAACAGTACACATAAAGTAAACGTTACCTATAGATCTTTTAAATTCTTACAGAATGCTGTACCAGCAACCTTACAGTTTATCTTTGCTTTTTTGGACACAGACAAGTTTAGTAAAGATTTATTCTGAGTCCAGTATGTTCAGTCATCCAAGCTGTAGAAGAAAGAGTTTTATTTCAGGGCCTAAAATAAAAGCATTGTAACTAATGAGTTCAGAGGGAAAAACAATGGTACATTAGTCATATATTTTAATTTGTTACAGAGATTAAACAGGCCAAGAGAAGCTGTTAGACTATGTTAAAGGGGAAAAGTCAACCTTCATTAAGCACCATTCCATGTGTTCCATTTTAATACACTACAAGAACAATTTATAAGAATGAATTGTCAATGCAATTCAACACAATCAAGTAAGGACTTTTTTATATGTTACAATACATTGTGTAGAACATAATGCATTAACATTGGCCAAATCTTGTTATTGACTCATTTTGCTCATTTTGAATAGGACTGGCTAATGTCCCAATGTTGACCCATTCATAAAGCAACATCCAGTGCCCAGAATGACCAATGCTTTCAAGAGGTATTAAAAAATAAGGGATATCAAATAAATTGAGAATGGAAAGCAAGGTTTCTTGGTTGTTCAGTTATTATAACAGGTCTCAAATTTTGAGGTGACTCAACATTCATCGTTTGATGACAAAGTCTAGAGCAGAAGGGGGCAGGAAATATGAGCAAATAAATGTACATTAAGAGACTGGGTTCTTCAACCTGCAATCAGAGCCATCCAAACCAGTTTTGACCCATTTACAAGTAAAATTTAGTTGTCAAAACTCCTATCCTATCTTCTACCATAGTGTGACGTATTTTCCTGGATATTCCTTCCCTCTTTATTTAAGGAGTCCAGGAATCACTCAACCATACAGCACTGAGAATCACATGCAGTAAACCTTGCTAACACCAATACTGACAAGTCATCATTATCTAGATGGGCTTCATGCTGAAAGGTTGAATGCAAAACATTCATACTCCCTGGCATACTGCTTTCTTTCTGGCAATACAATTCTTGCTTCTTTTGTAACAATTTTATCAGCAGTCAGATAACAATATTTTAAGCTTATTGTTGGAGAATTAAAATTCATTCTAAGTTTACTTAGTTCACTGCTTGTAAGTTTGAGTCCTTGACAACTCAAATTCATGTCGCATTAATGCTCCTTTTTGTGGATAAACATGATCAGTGTAAGGACTGAATCAGAAATCGTCTTTGGCTCAAGATTTTTATCAGTGTATCTAAAGAGGAAAAAAACAAAAACAAAAAAAAAAATAAACGTTGTGAACTCCAAAATTATAGTGAGAGTATTCCCAAACAAATAACATTTTATTTTATACTGCTGTAAAATTAACGGTAGTAGTTCTGATGTGAGGGTAAAACAAACCTCATCTTTTCCAGTTGTTATTCTCCCTTCTGCCACAAGATAGCAGTGTTTTCCAATTCTTGCTGTTTGGAAACATCCTGTAAAGCCACAGTAATACCAATTTGAGATTTGTTGGATACTTGAAAGGGAATGGATATGGAAATTAATGTCAGTCATACATCCCCTGACTCCCTGTCCTCCCCAGAATTTGTTTTGGTATCTCTCATGGCAGGAGATATTCAACTGTTTGTCATAGTTCATAACAGGAGAGAAGTGTTTGAAAGAAAAAGCATTTTATTAAGTAACTTCAGATGTATGTTCAACATGAAAAGTACTTTTCTCTTTTTTTTTGTTTTGTTTTCTTTTTTTCAGTCTTAAGTGAAGTCTTTTCATGGTATCCCTGAAAAGTTCAATCACAAACGCAAATATTGAAGTAAAAAAAATTATTAAATAAATAAATAATCTAGAAAGTTTCTACCATAACTGAGAGGCCAAATTAATTAGTAAATATCCCACGTGCCTTTCTAGTATGGGACAGGAAAGTAGGAGGGTGATCTCTCTCTTTTGTGCAGTCTTTTCTTATTTATTGTTGAAGTATAAGTCAATACTTATTAATATTTAGTTAATATCTCTTTAGGCTTAGAAGAGAACAGTTTAATATGAAATACCTTTCATATGCTTAGAAACATTGCATACATGCCACTGTACATGTTCACTGAGCATTTCTTCTTCCTCTCTCTTGTGTACCTAACATACAACTCCTTCCTGTATTAGGGTTGCACTTTAGAGAGACTGGTTAATACCAATAGCAGGGATAGTCACACTGACTAGCTTGAGGCATAGACCCTCAAGAACCAATCTGATTTTGAATAAAGACAGACAGGTCTAGAGGGAAAACTTGGAACATCTAGTTTAGATTCACATTCCAGATCAGCCTGCATAGAAGAATCTCTTAGTCTGCTTACATTCAATATAATAGAGTATGGTTTTCTAACTGAGGCTAAGAGCATAAGCATAACCAGAATAAACTCTTCAGCATAAAGCTTGAGTAATTGTGAATGAATTTCTATAAATGCTTTAGAGACCTGAATTTCAGGAGCAAGAAACCCTTGTAATTGCTATATAAAATGTCCATACATAGAAGTCCTATAACTCTGGAACTAGAAGCCACAAAGCCACTTCAGCAGGCTCCTTCAGTATTTCCTTTTGAGGCTGTTCCCTTAGCATAAATAATTAAACATTTTCCAGACCAGGGGCTGGAACCCAGGTGTCTTAACCCGCAGGCTAAAATGTTACACTCATCTCACACTGTCTGCTTTAATGAACATGAAAGTACTCCATGCAAAATGAAATAGCACCAGACAGGAGAGACTCAAGGAGATTCACTCTTGATACCCTTTAGCCCGGTGACTACAATACTTTGATGAGAAAGCACATTCAAATTCACTTTCTGCTTCAGCTTTAAACAAAGACTGAAAGGATTTCTTTTCTCAGTTCATAGCCAAAAAGTACAGAAGAGATGCCTGAGCCAGTAGTGCCCTAAACATGTGAATCTGTGTCACAACACAGCAGCATGCAGATGCTCCAGCTTGGAAACAATGCAACACAGAAAGTAGAAAAGGAAATGTATACCTGTTTTCCCAAACTCTTCAAGATACTAAATGGGCATAACCAATATGGTCTTTAATTTGCCTTTTTTTTTTTTTCCTCCTTGCAGTTTTCTCTAACAAAATACATTTTGACAAATACAGCATTTGACACAAAATGAGATTCCAGTCTATTCATCTAAATAGGAAGAAGCATGCATCATGTAGTAGTGTAAGTGTGCTTTGGTTAGCCACAACCACTCAAACAAATAGAAATGGTCTCATTTAAATAAAATTGTTTCAGAGAAAACCTTCACATTTTATTTAATGGTCTATAGAGAAGAAATCCCTCTTCAAAACCTATAACTTAAAATACAAGACAATTAAGACACTGCGAAGCAAATTTATGTTAGAGTTGTTTATTAAACAAAATCTTACTAAATATGGTTAAAAAAAAAAAAAAAAAAAAGACACAGTGAAAGGATGATTTCCACTAATTCCAAAACTGAGGTCAATCTGAAAGAAGAAAGACTTCAGATTTTCATTTGTAATGTTTATGTATTGCTAAGGAAACCATATACAACAATCTAAAAGTACATTTCCAAGATTATATTTATGATTATACAAATATACGTAAATATTTTGATACTTACAAAGCACTCTAAAATTTTACTCTTTATGTTTACATTAATCTAACCCAGCTTCAATTATAACAAAGAAATCCATTCATTGTGTATCCATATGCACCCCCAACTCCCCCCAAAAAATAACATTTCATAGGCCTTTTCTTTGACATTTCCAGTTTAAGAGACATTTCTTGTGTATATAGAAGACTTAAAATGGTAATTGACTGTATTCTGCTGCTGGAGGAGAAAAAGACAGCACGCAGGGAGTTAATCCTTTTTCCTTTTGAGACACAAGTGACTGCATAATTAATTACACCAATGCTTTCACTTGTGCATGTGATTGGAAAAAACTGGCTCTCCCATTTCACCAATGAAAGGCTTCCACATTAATTTATAATGCAAACAAGCATGTGTGGGAGTGGAAGACTGTGTGCATGTGTGCGCGCGCACGTGCAGTCATTCATTCCTCTGTACTAGATTTGCTGCACATACAATCATTAATAGACCTTTGCTATTTGTTCTCCTTTATTTGAATCAGTATTCTCTGCATTAAAATATATTGTATGAATTAATTATTTTAATTTTGCATTACAGAGTACAATTTTTAATTTTAGTTTAACAAAAACAAACAAACAAAAACAAAACAAACAAACAAACAAAAAAGAAACCCATCATCCATAAATGTATCGAGGCTGGCATTTTTTTGCCTAACATCTTCTCTTGTGATTCCAAGCTGTTCCTAACAGAACCAAGAGAGACAGAACCAAGTATAAGTCAGCCCCTGTAAATAACAGCTTAATAATATTTTGAAGATGTACCTTCTTAACTTAAAAGCACAAAGCTTTTTAAGCATTTGCTGTTTAGAAACAGATTCTATGAAACAAGTGTAAAATGCAGTTCCTGGGAAAGTCACAAACATAAATTAACAAGAGACTCCAGGGAAGAAGCAAACAATAAATGTTCTTTAGGTTCCTGCCATACAATAGCTGTTCATTGTTTATAGTTATTTATTATTGCATAAATGTCAGCTTTTTGGGAAGGACTGCATCTACCACAATAGAGCTAGATCTGTAATGGGGTACCATTATCCATTCTTAATAAAAAACTGCTAAGCAAACTAAGCATGAACTCCCTCTCCACAGTTATATCAATCAAACTGACAGTAGATTGGTATGAGAAATTCTGTCTCTCTGTCTGCAGGGAGGGAGAACAGGTACTAATTTCCAAGTATCCCCTTACCTGATTTTTATCAGCAGTTGCAGAATATTTAAAGGTTTCCTTTGTTCCTTAAAAGTCACTAGTTGTCACTGATCCCTGCAACAGACTTCCACTGACTGTGATGAAAATGCTTTACAAAGAAAGATGATACTATGCATTTCTAATTACTGGCATGCTATTTTTGCTTAATTTTGCTCTATTTTACAAGGCTGATTTCAGAGTAGGCAGGAACTTTCTCTCTTCTATTTTCTTTAATACCCTTTTAGTGTATGTCCATAAAACACTTTATAGAATCATAGAATCATAGAATATTCTGAGTTGGAAGGGACCCTTAAGGATCATCAAGTCCAACTCTTGACACCACACAGGTCTACCCAAAAGTTCAGACCATGTGACTAAGTGCACAGTCCAATCTCTTCTTAAATTCAGACAGGCATGTTTAAATCACATTCGTCTTCTCTTCTTTATACCTCTGGGATATTAAGCAATTCACCCTAAAACAATTTACTTTCTCTTTTGGCATTTTATGTTTTGCTATTATTCTTTCATAAAAAGACTTTCCTCCGGCAAAATGCACAAACCACTCTCTCTTCCATTTCACAATGGCAGACCTTGGTATGATCCTGTTAATGGGCGTTACATGTTGCAATCCTAACCATCTAACTCCTTCATCTTTTGGAGACTTGAGGCTCTTCCCTGAACATTGTGGTTTCACCTCTAGGTTCTGGCTGCTTAGAGCCAGCCATGGCAATATCAAAACCACAATTCTATAGTGGAGAAGCTGTGGCTGAATTTTGAGCTTATGGAGTTCCCAACATAGCATAGCTCCTATGGTGTTCCAGTAGAACAGTTTGCAGAACTCTTCAGTGAGTCAAGAACTGGATTAATCTATGTATGCATAGATTTTGTATATGTATAAAAAAATACATTTATACAGATATCCAAGCATACACACATATGTTGGAGAGAGGCAGGTATTCCTTAAAGTAGTATTTCTTCTAAAGCTCTCATATCCCCAGTAATGGAACTACAGATTGATCTTAAACATACATTTAGAATCTGAATCTAACATGCAGGACACCAGGCCTGGGGAGTCTTGAAGCACAGTGAGGACAGCACCTATTCTAAATATAGACTGAAATTTAGGGTCTCAGAACTCTGTTTAGAAACAGATTTCTGTGTATCACCTTATCTGAGAAGTATTTCTTAGACAAATTTGTCAAACATCACATCCCTATGTGCACCAATATACTTTCAAAATAATTCCAGTGGGAAAAGTGCTAATCTTGCAGAATTTTAGAAGTGTTTAATTTACTTGTGAGGGCAGTCCCAGTGGAATCAATGGGAGTATTCATAGAAAAGTTAAATGCATGCAAAAAGTTCTTTACTCTGGAAAAATGGCATTCCAAAGCAGTTTTAAAACCATTTTGCTTAATTCATGTTTAATCAGAGCACTGTGGTTAAAATGTTTCTGTGACCTCCCTAACAACTGCATGCATGGACAAGTCCTCTATTTTGTAACTTTTGCTGTGTAATCCTCTTCTACAGCAAGATGGGGAAGCGTTCTGCAAGCATGTGGTCCCGCTGCTCAAAACACTTTACCTGACGTACTTGTGCTATTCTGTTGTAATCCATTATATAGCCATAGCTCAGCCCAATTTGTTTCTATCAATACTAAAAGCCTAAAGAGATCTAGAGAAATGTTATGCATTTGAACAGGCATATCATGGGAGACTCTTCCTAGAGGAAAAGCTGTTATTCACGAGCAAATCTGTAATAGTTAATGCCACTAAAAATATTTCTTCCTTCTTCTTTCTGAGAAAACACTGCAGAGAAAAAATAATGGTTTTTCAAATATGTTTATTTCCTCAAGTATTTTACAGCTCTCCCCATTATCAACAAATGCAGAACTATTTTTGTCTGCCTGAGTTTACAGAAAGTTTAGACCTATATCAATAACACGGTGAGTGACAAATTTAAAATAATCTTTTTCCTTCTTATTCTTTGAAAACTATGTTTCCAGAAAGTTTTCTGTTAAGTCTAGTGACAGAAGTAAAAAACAGTTTATTAGATGTTTCCTTGCACTTTTAAGAGAAGAATATTTGGAGAGCTATGGGAGTTGTCTACAGCACAGTGCTCAGACTCCTGTCACAGTTTAGATGTGGCATGCCAAGGTCAGCTAGCACAGATCCCACTCCTGCTCTGGTCTCAGGAAGCTCGGGAAAATGTTCTGCCGGCAACAGGAGATGCACTGGCAGGACAACCTGTTCCTGGCTGCCACTTCTCCAAGGTGCTCTGCACACCAGGCAGGGGCAGCCAGAAAATGCAGTTGGTCAGACTGTGTATGTCTTGATCTGCCGATTCAAAAATCAGCTGTCAGTCAGAAGCCACAGGGATGAGTTAGAGTGCTGAGAGGAAGAACTTCCTCTACCACAGGAATAAAGTTTGGGGAGATAGTTTTCAGTGCTGCTTTCCATGGGGTAGCTTAATCATGTTCCACTAGTTTTAATCATGGTGTCTCAGCAGCAGCAGCCTCTCCCGCTGCAGGTGCACCTTTTTATATATGGATAACAATCCATAACTAAGGCTGAAGTCTAGCACTGGAAGCAAAAACCCCCAGTAATATCATCTTCACTCTGGGACACATACCAAAACAGTATAAAAAGAAGATGTCCAGAGATTATAGGTACAAATGTCAGCCCAATAAATATTTTGCAGGAAAAATAAATGGATTAAATTCATTGGATATCTTTCCAATTAATTGTTTTAATTTACATTAAGTCTTAAAAAGGCAAAATACCTTTTGAAAAGTTTGTCTCAGTTTTGCAGTGCATTACGCTGTTCCCCACTTATTCCAATGATATTAAGGTGGTGTAGAAGTTGTATTTAAAGTGCAATAATCTTAACTACATATCCTTTTCCTCTCTCTGTTATGAAATTTTTTTTTTTTTTTAAATCAAATAGCAGTTCTCTGTTTTTGTTGTTCTATATTTCTCTTGCAGTTTATACTGAAAAGGGATGGAATACAAAATAAATGAATAAAAATACTCAAGATTACAAAAATCTTTGCTTCATTAATATTCTGAATTTCTCTTTCCACAGCTGCAACCAGAATTTTTAATCCCAGAGAGCTATTTCAGTACAAAGTGCAGTAATTAGCTCATAAATGATCAGAAACAGATCTGTGCCCAGTGTTTTAGCCTTTAAAAAAGTGGGGAAGAAGTGAGGTTTTAAATACCATTTTTGCAAGCCTGCTGAGGAAAGATTTTTTGCTTATTTTTAAGGGCAAATTTCCCTTACTGTGCGGTTTGTCTGTTTATGTTATTTTTAAAGTTCAGGGGAATGGTATAGTGTGAAATAATCCCTACCAGGAATGCAATTCCACTAAAATGTATATTTCACTTAGAGCTGTTTACTATCTTTTAGTTCCCATCAATTGAAACCAGACACTTAACCCAGCCCTGCTATAATACAAGTTAAAAATAATTTAAACCAACCTCTATGTGTACTGAAAAATACTTCAAATGAGAGTCACACACAAGTATGTTAAAAGAAAAATAAAGCTAGCTACAGCATTGTGCAAACAATTAGACATTCCAGAATTACATTCATCTGAAAAACTCATTTCACCTCCCTTTTGGATAGGCGTTAAATAGATTTTTAATTACTTAATCACATATTGTTCCTGCTTATTCCCGACACCTTACCCAATACATAATGCTCTGGGGATCAGAAGAGTGCATCACTGTGTGCCTTTTCTCCAAACTGTTCCAGGCTCTGGTCCCACCCCAGCAGCTAATTGATTCTCTCACCTACTCTCATTATAGACTCTGCTTTCAGTCCCACTAAACCGCTTATCCTCATTTCTTTCTTCTATCAGGTTTTTTGTATCAAGCAGAGAAAAATCAAGCAGCTACTCCAAACCTCATGACAGAAGAATAAGATAGAAAGTTCCTAAATCCAGTAAGTGGCCTCAGCTGACTACGCAGGATCATAGATTGATCCAATTTTGCAGTTTAGCCATGTTGTCCAGAGCAGTGTCCAGACAAATTTTGGTTGTACCCAAAGATGGAGATTTCACAACCACACTAGGTATCTTCCACCAGTGTTTGACCTAGCTCAACATGACAGGTTTTTTTCCTCATATCTAATTAGAACTTTCCACAGTGTAAATAATTTCCATTGTGACTTTTTCTTTTCCATTTGCTGAAGTGGTTCCTAACTTGATTTTCCTCTAGCGTGGGTAGTACTTCACTCTCCTGGTGTCTGTCACTAACCATGGGGATATGGGAGGCCTGAAAGCCAGTGCAAGAAAGCACTTCATCTTTTTCTATGTCCTTTGTCACAAGGGCTCCCCATTTTCTTTAGTCTTCCATTTGTTGCTGTGGTGCCTATAGAATTATTACTCTCCTCATCCCTCACCAGTTTCAACTCCAGCTGGGCTTTGACTTTCACAGTTTCATCCGTGTCCAGACAATATATTCCTTCTTGTAGTTTGTAGCCTTTTCCATCTTTCTTTCTGAGTCTGAGCTAAATCAGGGGTCTCCTGTGCAGCCAGGGTGGGATGACACTTACTTCCTGCACAGTGCAGTGCAGCCTTGTGCTTTGAGAAAGTTTTCCTTGAAGATCATTCATTCATCATGGAACCCAGCAGTTATCTGACCCCTGGTCTCCCCTAGGCAAAGAGAGCATATCTTCTAGTTTCCAGAACAAGATAAAGTCTTCTTTCTTACAGTCCAGGGTCATTATTCAGCTGACTACCTTCTTCACTTCCTTTAAACTCCACCAGCTGTGGAGTCATCACATCCCTGACTGGTTCTTCTGACTGATGATTAGTGGATCTAGCGGAGTGCCTCCCTTATTCAGAGTGTCTACCATCTCCATCAAACATTGTCCTCTATGCACACCAAGAAATTTCTGGATGGCATACACCTGACAATTTTACTTTCCTAATAGGCATCAGGGTGACTGAAGTGTATTACAAAAACTATAGTTTTTCCAGTCGTTTAAGCAAAGTTTCATCCACTTGCTCTTCACTTGATATCTGTAGATAATGATATCCATTGTAGTACCATGATCTCTGCTGTGATCATGACATATAAACTTTTGACTGGCCTTTCCATAGAAAAGTTCCATGCATTCATGCATCTTCTTTACATAATTTGTAAAGATTACAAATCCTTTAAAGATCATAAATCCTTTAAACAAGGGTGAATGGAGAGGTTGGGGGGAGAGATGTGAGGAACAACATCTTCTTCCTAAAGGGCTGGTGCTTCCACTGCTGTGCTCCAGTGAGCTATCTCACCATCTGTGTCATCCCAGTGAGGACACAGTTCTGCACATCAGCATCTAATTCCTTCTGTTAGATTCCCATGCTGCTACAACATCCCAGCTTTCTCTCTACAACATGCCACATCTAGGTCCCAGGCAAACAGCAGATCTTCCAAGGCAGCAAATCCTGGACACTTCAATCCCCTGTGGAAGAATGTCATGTCTGGTCATCATCACCTATTGCTTCCTCTTAATAGCAGTAGTCCTGAATAACAGCTTGGGCTCAGATGCCTCCAGTAATAAAGCAAGCTGGTCAATGAGCTCCTGGAAGGTGAACCAGGAGCTACAAATACATGAAAGGCAGACAAGGGTAGAGACACAGTGTACAGTCCCACATGACCCAAACAACAGAACCAGAGAATGTCTAATGATGACAACCAGATTCAATCCACAGTCCAATAAAGTTTACAGAGATAAAGAGAAATCCGGGGTTGATTCAGGAAGTCAAAGCAGAATCAGAAAGGTCCAAGACTGGACAAAATGTAGCTCATGTGAGGACTAAGGGCAAATGCCTGAGCTTAATGGCATATGTTGGATAAATGGGCAGGATACACATGAAGCTGGTTGGGTCAGTTTTATCCTGTTGTACTCTGGGTCCTGACACCAGAGTGACTTTTTAGTTGTGAAAATCCCCAATATTCTATGAATTTCATGCCAATGGAAAAGTTTTGAAATGTAGCTCTGGAGACAGGAATTCTCTGCACACAAACAAAAGAAAAAAGCCCAAAATGTAGCAGTCCCTGCTGCCAGAGCGTCAAAGTCCTAGCTATGGTCTGATTTGTGACCTCCTCTTTTCTTTTCCATCTCTTCCTCTTGAAAGTATGAATTTGTATTGCAGCTCTTCTCTATTTTTTCCTCAGAGTGCTGACTGGAGCCCATTTTCTTATCGTCAAGCAAACTAATAGGCTATCACAGAATCATCTTAAATATTGAAATCATTGAAAATAAGTGCCAATCTGTGCTGGGTGTCAGCTGACAATATGGAGATTAAAGGTGTCACAGGCTCTGTATCTCTGTATCTTTCCTTTTACAGAGAAGTACCCACCAACTCATGGTGCAGTGGTAGGTGACTGCAAACAGAAGTGGATAGAATAATCCAGGAGTCATGTTTAAAGCAAACTTAATCAGCCATCATTTACCTTTCTTGCTGTCTGGTAATATATAACCTATGTAAACAATTCTGATTTCACCTCATTGAGGATTTTCCCCCATTGCAGACAATCAGACAAACTGTTTTAACTATCCTATACTCTACTTTGTAGAAGCTGTTTCATTAACCCATATGTAGATTTCCTACACCCAGCCAGTCTTTTACTTATTTTTTTGAATCAGTACCAGTCATAACAGTTAGTCACAGTATAATGACTATCTCATTTTCAGTCATTAATGAAAACTATTCTTAATATGTTTGTAGGAATATGATGGAATTAAATAAGCAAAAATATTTCAATACTATAGCTATATACTATAATAGCAAATTAAAGAAATACTATATACAGCTGAAAGATCTTGTGATGCTTTAAGAAATGCTTAAAAACAATGGGATAGAGATGGTTGTAAGGTGACTTTTGATGTTGTTGTTGTTGTTACCAACAGAATAAGATAGGTAAAAATTACTTTTAGGCAATCGTCTCTGCAGACATTAGAGAATGGCCCTCTATTACATGTTTTTCCTCAAGTCTCAAAAGGCAGATAACATTTCAGAGAACAAATATTTCACACAGGTATTAAGTATCAATCAAAAATTCAAAAAAAAAATCATTAATTTTGTTATTTGAGCTATAGATCTATCAAGGCTACTGTTGATCTGTTCGGATTACTTCAGGTGACATAATGCTACTAAGAATGTTGTATTATAAAAATTGCTTTTCTCCTCAGTCAAATAAGATGAAAAAATGCATTTTTCATTTCATCCCAAGGTGGAAAATAATCATTTCCCATGAAAGATTCATACTGCTTACAGTAATTCTTCAATCAGCTAAGAGAAATCTAATAGATAGAAAGGTCATTTGAAAGAAAAGTCAGAGACCAAAAGTTACGATATTCCAGTCAACAACATATTAAATGAGAGGGGCTAAAATTTTTCCTAATCCCACTTGGTTCTTTTTGTTTGTAAACATTATAATAAAAATGTGAAGTAAAGAGCTTTTTCTCGGATGCTGCAGCCCAAAAAAAAAAATCTAATAATTCCACTGAGTCCCTGCATTCAGGAGAAGACAATAAACTCAAAATTCATTCAGTTTTTCTTCCACTTAGGAAAAATGTTTGAACTGAACTAAAACAGAAAAAGTTAAGATTTGGCCTGACCACAATCTGCTCTGTCTCTGGTATAATGAGGAGTTCCAACCCATTTATTCATTGTCAGTTGTCATCCTTGATGCAGTCCTCATCAAAGATACCTCTCACATACACATACTAAAAGCATTATTTTGCCTACTTCCTTTGTAATTACATGGACAGACTTGAGTCTCATTGATCTTACAAGAATGTTTGCATTTTAGGTTACATGTATGGCTTCCATGATCTTAAATGCAGGCATAAATAAATAGATTTTCAGAGTAAACTAGTAAACAGATTCTTAAATGCCAATTCAAAATTGGATTTACAAACAAAAGAGCCCTTCTTGGTGAAGGTAAATAGGTAATACCGCTTGTGATATTGAAAGGAGCAAACAGTTGATGTTGGTGGAGGGGATGTTGCAAAAACAGTTGCCTTTTTTTAACTGACTAGTATATTAATTTTCCCATACCACTACAGAGTGTAATACCTTTGACAGTTCTTATTACAAGAGTTGTGACCAAACAACAGCTAGCATTGTTAAGACACAAACTAGACATTCAAGGATTTTACTGAGCTAAAATTGATACTGAAAATCTAATGTTTTAGATTACTGTAGTACAAAAGAAAAATTATACATGACAGAAATTGCCCAAAGAATTCAGGCCTGCTCTTTAGCAAATGATTATGCTAAATGGAATGGAACTTGAAATGGATCCATCCAGATGGGTGATTCTTATTAAAACTGGAAGTAACCCCTTTTAGTAGGATCAACATAAGACCAAATACATTTTGTAACTGTTTAATGGTACTGGTTTTGAGACGTGTGTTAGCTCATTTTATGAACAGAAAATTCATTCCTTATCTTTTAGATATCCAAAAATAGATCCTGGCTTTCAACCCATTTTTTCCAAACATTGCCTCATTGATCATCAAAAGAGTAACAATAACTTGTTACAACTTGCAAAACACTATAAAAAAAAAAAAAAGGAAAAAAAAAAAGGAAAATAATAATAAAAATTCTTGGGGTTCATCATCAAGTATTAAATTCTCACTAATGGACTCTAGTTACAAATCTAATTTAATTTTTTTTATTAATAGTACCAAGGTCATCCAACAGTACTGCCTGACCCCTAGAACATTTCCCTTTTAACAACAGTACACTGTCTATGATTCAGTGTGTTAAAGAAATTACTCTTCTGTCAATTATTAACTTACCTGTTCTGTGGCACATATTATCATCTGGCACAGATCTATTTTTTCTGTTAATATTTCATTTCCCTTGAGATCTGTTCATTTTAGCTTATTCTACAAGAAATTGAGTTAAAATGCAAGAGTTTGAACTGTCATTTGAAGGTATAAAGGTATGAACCACAGTTTGTGCAAAAAGTTGTTTCCAGCATAATTTAAAAGGTTATTTTTTACCTTCAAATTCTAAAGGAAAAAAAAAAAAAAAAAAAAAAAGGAAAAAACATTCCCATTGCCTAAGTAGCTACGTAAAAGTATTTAGATTTTTTCCACACCTCAACTCTGTCTTTGAGGTATAAAATCAGATAATTCTGATTTTATTATATTTAATGTATTTTATATATATTAAATATACATTATGATATAATGATACTGATATGTATTTTTTTTTCAGATAATATGATTAGTTCATACTTTCATTTCAGCAACAACACATTAGGCACTGAAATTGAGAATTATTTTTTCCGGGAGCGTTTAACAAATCATTGCTCAGGTGCTTTGTGAGAGCTTCTTAGTTACATAAATTAATTAAAAAAAAAAAAAAGTCTATACAGTAATGGAACAGTAAACTAAGTAAAATGTTCCAAAAAGAACCAAATGTAATGTAAAACATTAAACATGGCATTAACATGGCATTAGAAAATTAGTTATTGAAGCATATTTTGACTCTTACTGATCTGTGTTTTCCTTGTATGTCTTTTAGAAATGCTGGAACAGTTTGAAACACTGTGTTTTCAAGTTCAAGCTCAGATAATGTGTGAATCCTTCCTAAGAGCATGATGTAAAATATTCTTAGTTGTTTCACAAAACTATCAATTTCTGAGGATCCTTCTTCAATTTACACATTTCTAAGTGGTCTTATTTCTTTGGGATAACATTATGACTATTCATGTTTGCAAAATCACAGATTCCTCATAAAATCTTTTGATATTTACCTGCTAAATGGCATTCCTGAAATTCAATCTGCTTAGTAGAATTTACACCGAAAGATGTAACCACAGCATGCCTGATGATTCTGCACACATTTGAGAAGAGAACATAAACTGAGGGAATGTAGAAGAAGTTACTCATTGAACTGCCATATTATTTACTAGTTCAAATTCAGTGGTTGCAGCTACATGGTGTATAGAGTTAGCATTCCTTCATAAATTCTTAAAGTGGGAAGTGATTAGAAGTTATATCAAATCTAACTGTCCTCACAGTTAACACAGGAAGAAACAGAAGCATGCCAAGAAATTCTTATTAATTACCTTATACCTTTGATATGGCATTCTGTGTACTCTCATGCAGGTATAGAAAATAAAATGAAATATCTCTGGTTCAGACAAATTATCATGTAATTAGACAATTCCTTTTGCCAAGGGAAGGGTGAATAAGAGTATTGTACCTCCTTTTCTACAAGAGTATTCTTCCTCTTTCTCCTAAAAATACCTTCTCCTGATGTAAGCCTGAAAACATTGTAACAACCATAGCAGAAAGGCTCAAGCCAGAAGGCCTATGTGTAAATATGAAACAATGCATTGGTTGAAATCTCATTTCTGAGATTCTCAGATTTCTGAGATTCTGTAGTAACAAAAATTAAACTATATTACTTAAGTATTTTCAGTTTTTCATCCTAAACACTCTTGCTTCATGATCCAAGTCTGAATAAAACTCAGCAGCTTTAGATCTACTGTATGTATTTGCTGCTACATTTAGACATTTAACAAGATTCCAATATTTAAAAAATAATAATAATGCAAAAGGGAAATAAATTCAAATATATATGGATAGATAATTCAAAACAAAAACAAATTGAGTTGTTCAGTTCTATGTGCATTCATAAAGTTCAATTTTCAAAAGTAAATTTAATGTAATTGAAGTGCTATTCCAATAACAGTGATTTTATTTCCTTAAATGTTCACTCAGATAATTGTGTTGTATCATGGTATATCACTAAAGGATTGTAAATGTTATTCTTACCTTCCAAGTGTAAAATTCACAAAAGTAGGTATAAAACCCAAGCATGTTGTAAAGTTTGAAAAATGCCTGTCTCGGGAAGAGTAGGATAGAGGTCAAGCAAAGGTACCAGGGAAGACACTTTCAAACTACATAAATTCCAGGACACTGTGAAGTAAAAGGCATCTTTCACAAAGTTAGTATATGACCTTGATTGCTTTTGACTTCATGTTTAAAAATTTGTGAAAAAGATCTATTCTTTGGAAAAGCTATTCTTTAAGAGTCAAATAGGAAAGTAACATATAACAGGTTTTGCTTCTGTAGTTTCATCTTCATTCTCATTTCTGAATGTCCTATTTATAGTTTCCATTTAAGTGAATCTATTTTGAAAAGCTTCGTGCAAAGCTATAGTACAGAACATTTGTTTAGTTGCAATATACTGCTGCTTTCAAAATGGTCCATGCTGATTAAACTGCAATGAGTTGTTGTTAGTAACTGAAATGAAAAGTAGAGATCTGTTTGTAGATTATTTTTTTCCTTTGCATGTTCTTGAAAATATGTGGTGGAGGTCATTTGAAAGTAACTTCTCTTTTTCATTAGAATTGTGAGCACAGAAAAAGAAAGTTTTCTAAAAGAATTTACTGTAAACATCTTTTAAACGGTAGTTCAAATGGATAAAGAAGAGAAAAAAAAAAAAAAAAAAACAATTCTAGCATAGCAGTTTTCAGGCACTCTTCCTATCATGTAAGCGTTGTTCTTGTTATCATCATTGTAAATATCATTGTTTCATAGGAACATTAGTAACATCACATGTATTTTCAGAGAGTCCAGGCAGGTAGGAATCCACTAACGGCCTTCTTGTGCCAACACAAATGGTCAAATGTATCTTTATCAATGTTTTTGTAATACAACCCTAACCTTATAGTCTAACCACCTGTGTCTTTAGCCCTTCAAGATAACTTGTCACAGCCCTAAAGGCTTATTTCCTAATGATCCATCTTTGCCTGGCCCATGGATCTAGATTCAGGCTGAGAAACTCAGGTTTCTCACACTCCCAATCCATCAAGCTTTCCCAACCCATCTCCTGCCTCTTAATTGCTATAATCAGATACTAGATCAACTCTTTGAAGCTAATAGGCCATTCTGAGAGGTACTTCAATGAACTCTGTGGATGCATCATTTTTCTCAGTTAGCTCAGTCTTTGCACTGAACACCTTTCCACAAGAGAAACAAGTCTGATATCTCACGGACATGCAACACTCAGAGGTATTTTTAGGCAGATTACTGCCAACCACTAGTAAAGGTCTAATACAAAAACTCTTTTGCAGTAAGACAGGCAGTGGGAGACAGATATTAATCTCAAAAGCATGTACTTTTGGTTAAAATATAAGGAATTGGGGAATATCAGAAAACAGTGATAACACTAATTAGTCTTACTTGAAAAAATGTATGCTATTAAATACATGTTGTAGTATATTATAAGCATATTTTATGTTGTTGCTTTTTGCTAATTTGGGATAAGTAGGGTGTTTGCAATGTGTATTAGTGACAATAGCAATCACTGCTAACCGACTACCATAGAAGGCTAAATGGTAAAGTCTACACAGGTGTTATGTTAATCAAACCCTTCCAGGGAAAGGTTTTTCCCTCCTTCAGGGAAAAACGTCTAAGATCAACATGCCAATTGATAATATAATATCCCTTTTTCTGAAACCTATCCCTATTTCCAGAAGGCTTTCATTTGTTCAAGAACACCTAATTTGGCAAGACATTCACTATCCTAAGTTTCTACTGAAATCACTGCATAAGTGGATGTTGGAACCTTGCAAGACAATCAAATCTTCAGTAGTCCCTCAAAGACAAGTTCTATTTACTTTTGAGATAGCAACTTACCAGTTGCCTCCCTAAATGTTGTTTTGGATGCAGGCAATCAGAAACTGAATTGCAAAGTGATATTTTGCAAGATTTCCTATTATTTTCTCATTTGGACTGACCCTGTACTAAGGCATTATAAAGGCAATCAACTACAACTCTCATCACATGCTTCCCTTACTCTACTCTCTTAAAGACATGAAACAGGTACTGTTATCCAGAGTGGTGACTTGCTTTCAATATTTTAAACTTGAAAACAAAACAAGTGATATTTGTGTCTCATATGTAATCTGCTTGTAACTGGAGGCTTGCAATCCTCTAGGATACACAGATACACAATTCACTAAAGTAATATTTCCATAGCTTCTTTTTGTTTGTGTAGGTTTTGTTGTTGTTTGTGGTTTTTTGTCAGTTTGTTTTATAGAACATCTGCACTGCAAACCAGCCTAATGCTTGTCATTCTGTTGAAAATTTGGTACACTCACTGAAAAAATGAGAAAACTGCACTGTTTCTCTCACCTTTTTTTTAGCATTTTCATGTTTGTGGAGAACAGATTCTCTCCTGTTCCAAGAGCCAAGAACCTAGTCCACTAGCTACTGTGGTAGGATATTATATTTCAGCAAGTAGCAATTGTGTCACTTTTTTAAGGTGAAATATGTTTAGGTTGTATTTAAAAAGTGCTGAGAGCCTATAAAGTCAGTTCAGTACAGAGGTGCATCATCATTCCAGTAAGACAGAAGCACCAAGTAATTGAACCATGTGCTTAGATTACAGTGCATGAAGATTCCCACTAATCTTCCCACTAAAGCTACTGAAATCAAAGGGATTATTCATGTCATTAAAATGAAGCCTATCAAAGCTGGGCACCCTGTTGAAACATGTCCTGCAGCAAGGCACAGCCATTCATCCTATTCCTATTCATCATATTGCTTTCATTTCATGCAGTATGAATGAAATGGAGCCCAGTGCTCCACCAACAAATAGACTCATATCCTACCTCAGTCTTCATAGTTGAGGCCATAGGTCTTAGCATATATGTATACACTACAGCAATTCTCTGCCCCTTGTACAGAAAGACCCTGGCCATAAAGACCGTTTAAAGAAAAAATCATCTTATGCCAAAGATGAATTAGACTGTTAACTTGCTCTCCTGTGCTAAGCATGGAAAACTACTACCAGTTTTGACTTTTCCCATCTGTTCTAGTCCAAGCCTGCTGAAAGGCTGATATTCTGACAATAATCTGAGGCATGGCTTTGCCAACTGTTTCTTTTTGAAAATCCATGTTCCATATGTTCTTATTATGCTTCTTTTTATTGCCTTGAAATTACACAACTAGTAAGGAGGAATAAAAAAAAAAAAAAAAAAAAAAAAAAAAAAAAGAGAGAAAAAAAAAAAGAGAAAGATCATCAGAATATATTTCTCTTTTCCGATAAATTATCTCCAAGTCTTGTCATACTGTATATTCCTGTCACTTATAATGATTGTCTGTTAAACTTCACATACGGTACATTTGATATGTATCACATACAGTCTCTACAAATAGCTCATGCTTTAGAACAAGGAATTTAGTAGACATCAAAATAACTCTCAAATGACTTTCAAGGTTTGCTGAACCTGCTCTAAAACCCTCATCCCATATTGCTTCCCTACCCTCCCTACCCTGTTTGCTTTGTTTCAGCTGCAGTGATTCTGGGGTGAAAACATTCTGCTGGGAAGTTTGCAAACTGATACAACTCATCACACAATTGCTCTAGATAATACCAAGGAAAAAGTAGGCAAACATGTCCACAATCCTTTCAGAAATAATACAGCCTGAGAACTCATTCATGACACTTAAGTCTATCAAGGCATTTACGAAAATATTCTGTTAAGAGTGAGCTTAAAATTGATGTTACCAATAATTCTGTTTACTCTAATGAAAATCTGCACAGTCAAAAATTACATAAGTGAAGAGAAAGAAATTAAAAATATCGGTGGCCTTTATTTGTACTTTACTTTCTTTTTTTTCTTTTTCCATTTGGATATCTATCAGGAGTGCCTGAGTGGCTAGCTTCTCATTTCCATTTACCTAGTTTTGACACGCATTACCTCAACTGCACACAAAACTCACAGAATCATAGACAGGGGAAAACAGAGACTCAGAAAATGAGGACTCCAAGATACAATATATATATACTTGCATTTAATCTGCTCTGTAGATTAACTGAAGGGCAGTGTTTTGTTCTTAAGTCAGATAACACACTTCTTTGGGGATTGACTATAACGCTGATTATGATCTGATTAACGGCCAATTTCATGATGAGCACATTATTCAAATTTATAGTCATTTGTTTGTAATGTGGGCTATCAGAAAGCTTTGCTCTTAATTACACTGATGCTTTAATTGTAGAGTTCTACAGTGCTGATTGGAATTGTCAGTTTGTGAAAATGATTATTGCATATTAATGTTAATTGTATAGTAATGTTCTTCTAGTGTGATATGAACATGAGTTGTGTTCTCCCTCTTGATTCTACTGTGTTTAATTATCATTAATATATTCTTTATTAGAAGCAGATGGGCTGTCTCTTCAATAAAAAACATTCTTGTACACTGTTCCTGCACCTATGTCAACAATCCAGAATATGACAATGAGTAAGGATTGCATTGCTGAGGTTCTGCACGTAGTTACTGATTCAAATCTTCATAATTTAATTGGTTGTCATTGGGCTATTCTGCATTTACAGGAATGTTCTAAGAGCTGAACAGCAAACAAACAATTATCTTATCGATATACTTGTTGATATATGTTCAGCAGATTAAATGTTAAACAGTAACTGCAGTAAGACCCTCCACACCAGTCTAACCTTACAATATCAGTATATTTCTGAAGCCAATTTCTTCTGACCTTACTTTCAAAGTGTTTCTTTTAAACTTTGCTTTTAAGTTCATTGCCTTCTTATCACACTATGCTGAAATCAAAGACTCTGTTCAGATAGCTACTGTGAGAATTAGGTGACAGTGCTGATACCAACAATGACAAAAAGAAAACCTTGCTAGCACTATCCACTGTCAGTACTATAGTGTAGGGTCTATTGCCCTTTTTAAAAGTTCAGTAGGTAAGGAAGCCAAATTAACAACTGAAAAGTAATTAATTTGTTACCATGTCCCCAGGACATGTTTCCCACTAAAAAGAGATTAGCCATCACATCTGACTGAAGCCTAAATATGAGGATGGAATGCTGGCTTGCTCCATCCCATACTTGTATCTCCTACGTCTTCATATCTGCACGTGACAGCTCTACTTGTGAAACTAACAGAAGTGGCCTCTGAAACACCACAAGAACCCTGCCCATTAGCACTGTTGAATCATCTTTGCTTAAGATCCTAGTCCAAGACTCAAAGTACAAAGGATGTGACACAATATCATTAATAATTTAAAGATAGATAAATCTTGTTAGTGAGAGGAATAGTTCCCAGCTAACCTCCTTCCAATGTTATTTATTGCAGAAAGTCATGGAGAAAATGTTGGTAATGTACTGGTTTCTTGAGAGCTACAGCATTATGGGGTGCTTCCTTCTCTGAAAAAAGTGTTTTTTATCTCTGGGAGTAGTTTATGCCCTGTTTCATCAGCCCCAGATGGCAGGTATCCACATCCCAATGTTAGCACAAATATTTCAGCAGAATGTAATCTTTCCCAAACACATTAAGTTGCTTTTTATAAATAACTTAGCTTAGTGTGTTGGATGTAGAAAGCTGTGGGCTAGCCCTACCCACACTCCAAATTGACTGGATGCAATCCACCTCGTGTCCAAAAGCCATTTAGCTAAACTAATGCAGGACTATGCCTGAGCTAATAACACTTGCTGTGAATCACAGTATTAGTACAATTATGTTTTCATAGTGCCTTGTTTTTCTTTTAGGTTAAAATATTAGATCACACAGGCTGATGATTTTATTATTTACTTCAGTACCCAAGTAGAATTTAATATGTATATAAAGAGTTTATCACAAACAGAAGCTTAAATAGATGATGTAAATCTTCTCTAAAGTAGAAATAATAGATTTATCAACTACGTGGCAAACAGTGAATTACAGATTTTATTCCACTAATCTTTCATCTTTCTTTAAGATGACATGCAACATAATTTCAATGTTCACAATAACACATCTTAATTGATAGACTTCTTCCTTGTATTTTACTCCAAAGAATTAATGTTTTCATTTAATATCATACTGTCATTATCTTGTTTCCTCCACAGTAAGAAGACTTGTCTGCTTTCTGCAGGTGCAGAGGACCAGCTGAACACACAACAGCCTCCCCACCCCCCTCGTATCCTTCCTATCAGCATACACAATGATCACCAGTTATTATGCATAATTACATAGTTGCATGTATTAAATGTTGTTATATTGCATGACAGCATATTTTAACAGCTAGGAATTTACATCTCAAAACTCTTATAGGTATTTTACTGACATTTTGAAAAGCAACATCTTTTTCCTGGAATTAAATGTGTTTTTAGCACAAGTTATACGTAACTTATCTGATGAACAACATGAAAACATAATTTTAAAAGTGCAAGGAAAACATGTTTTTCCTTTTTGTGTGTGTGTGTGTGTTACCATCTGGTTCACTGGTATCCTAGAAACTAGATCTATCAGCTGCTAGCTACCTGAAGGTTTGGGAGGAGTTGGGAAGGGAAAGGAAGGTTAGTGCTCAGTATTTGTTTTAAGATAATATCTGTTCCAGGTGCACTAGAGCTAGTATTGCTAAGCAATACACCTGTACAGAGAAATACAAATTCAGAAGAGCATAAATTTATTATAAATTATTTATAATTAAGATTACCAAGCCATTATTGATCTTAAGAGGAACTCCTAGTATGAGACCCAAGCAGTATAAAATTTGAGAAGCAGCTTTGTTTCCCCTTCTGCATAAAATGGAAGGTTGCTTCCCATGTTTATTTGACAATGCCAGGAAATTCTGAGTTAAGACTACACTTAAAAAAAAAATCAAATATTTGAAAATGTGCAAGCACCCAGATAAGACATCCTGAAAACTAAAACTAAGAAAACTGAGCCAAAGAACTAGGAAGCTTTTATCTATTAAATATCCCAGAACTCCCAACAGCTCTTACAAACAGCAAATGCAGTTAAAGGTACATGCTACTCTCACAGTGCAACATTAACTTACTCCCAACTGCTGACACTATCATTGGTTTCCTAACATGGTGTGAAAAGAAAAGAAAAGAAAAGAAAAGAAAAGAAAAGAAAAGAAAAGAAAAGAAAAGAAAAGAAAAGAAAAGAAAAGAAAAGAAAAGAAAAGAAAAGAAAAGAAAAGAAAAGAAAAGAAAAGAAAAGAAAAGAAAAGAAAAGAAAAAAGGAGAACCATTAATAACTTTAGCTTCACTCTTACTCAGTTGACTGCAAAGATAATCTACTGAACAGTGAAGGAATTGAGCCATTGAGTCATTGTTACATTGAAATACAAGTCTTTGTTTCCTAAAACCTACAAAAAAAAAATTATGATGTCTCATCTCAGACTGACTAAACATATGGAAGACACAAAATTAGGGTATTCTGTAGACAATTTAACTGTTCTGTGTTTTGTTTTTTGTTTGTATGTTTTTTGTCATTTTTCTAGTACATCAGTGTTTTAACCTTCTGCTGTGTTTGTCTCAGGAGCACAACAACAACAACAAAGAAATTGATTCAGGTTAATCAGTGGCATCAATATTTGAGGAAAAGAATAAGAAGGAAATGAGCAACAACAGAGACTAAAGTCTTATTGCTACTTCAGTGACTTACTACTGTGTGCCAAGTCAATTAGTTTTGAAAATCACTAGCCAAAAACATTTAAATACTCAAGGACAAAAGACATTCATTAAGGTAACATTAAAAATTTGACAAAGAGAGAAAAGGCTCTTGGTGGAATGAGAATCAGGTTTAAACAGATTTCTTTAAGTCTGTCCTAATCTAACAAGGCAGCTTCTCTCTGGAAAATTAAGTGACAGTGTTATAGCAATATAAAGTCACAAAATAATTAGAAGTGTGGGGGTGGAAACCTGCAGGACTTGCAACAATGAATATTGTGATCTTTCTGTACTTTCACTGCCAACACTGAGGGTGATCAAGGGATCAAGCCTGCAGAAAAGGTCAGAGGATTAACAGGTGTTTGAGTATAACAGAACTAAAGTGGCAGATTCCATGGCAACAGCCAGGAGAGAAATATATATATATATATATATCAGGTAAAGGAATATCACTCTAGCTTACTCCCTCAAGTAGGTCTGGGATGTGGGGACATAAAAGTTGCCTAAGTAAACCAGGAATGACAGTAACAATTTCTCTAATACAGTAGGAAAACTAAGATGAAACTAATGATTCTGCCCATGTGCTATCCCTTTTCAAATTTTAGTGGTGATGAGAAATTGTTCTTTCAGTTGGGTGACTGATTCTAGTGCAGCTGAAGAATCACGGGTTTTAATCACTGTGTCCTAGGCCATGGATCTGTGTTGAGCAGAAGAGACATAAAACTGATGTCAAAGTGTAGTACAGCTAAACCTCTACATCCATCTTCTAATCACATTGGTTTTTACACACCCTGCTTACTTGTTTTGTCTCCCTACCTTTCTTGCATCTCTCAAAGTTATTCTGCTGCAGTCCCATACCTAAGGTTATGAGCACTGGAATGAATCAGGTATTTCTCTGCCCAGTAACAGCAAACCTAACAGAGAAGGAAGCATAACAGGATGTTGCAAACAGAGCCTGTCTTCCATTACACATTTTCTGGATGCTTGGTTACACCACAGGTATTCTGAAAGTCAGAAAGAACCATTGACACTGTGTTGAGAAAGAACATGCCCTACTGCCAGCACCAGGACTGGGAAGCACAAAACTGATGAGGGACAGAGATGAAAGTTTTAACTGAGACTCAACAAGCCTACATTCTCTCTTGCATCTCCTGTTTTCATAATCTCTAACTTAAATTTGAATCTTTTCTGATTTTTTTCCACTTCATTCTCTCTTTCTTTACCTCTTTCTCCTGGTGATCAGAACCTAAAACTGCTGATTTCCTACCTGATTGCCTTCACATACACTATCAGAGTCATTCATCCTAAACTCCAGCTTCGGAAGGGGACCCAGATGTTTCCTGCATCTCACCAAGCCTACAAAAACAACAGGAGGAACCATAACTTCTCTGGGTCCTGGAGAAGATGTTAGTCTAACTGCAAACTGCGTATGAAATCGCTATATTCCTGAAATCACTATTAAATTACTATCACAAAGAGACACTGTGACTGGAACAGTTCAGGTCACTGTGCTGCAAGGGTTATAACCTGAGAGAGATGTAGCAACAGCTTACAGAACACATCAGTAGTATGCATAGAATGCATAGCCTTTATCTTGTTGAATAATGTCACAAGTACTAGGACTTCTGTGAGCTTCACTTTCTTTCCTGAATTTTATTCTTCAGATTTATTTAGTGTTCCCCATTCAGTGTTGTCTTGCAAGTTCTTCTGAAGAAAACTTCATTACTTTTACCATCCATTAGCCAAATTGTAAATTACATTGTGTGCCTTTGATTTTTATTTTCTCATTGCATTACATAGCAATGTTTTTCTCCCTACTAGATGATTTTCATTGCGCTTATACAACACACATATGGTAACAATGGGTATAACTGCAGTATGATCAGTTTATTTTATGTGCATGGTATTTTAAAAATAACATGCTTGAACACTACTATTGTTTAGCCCAGCCACAAAGGATTCAAAGCAAGTTGAAGTCTTTCCCATGAGCCCTGAAGAATCCTATAGTCACGCTTACCACGGTTCTTTCCTCAAATGCTAGTGCAGCCAAAACAGAACAACTTAAACAACCCCTTCCAGTAAAAAAGAAACAATTTGTATCTTCTGAAGGATAAATTCTAAGTGGGAATTGGCTGAATAGGATTAATTAGGAAGAAATGTGGGATTGGATAGAATGCATATCCTGAATACAATACCTGAGGGTCCTGAACAGGTTTTAGTTCTCAGTCTTCCACTCCATAACAAAGTGTATCAAAGTATTTGCAAAATTTCTTTTCCTACACAGAGGGAGAAAAATATATATATATTTTTTTTTACACTGCTACAGCTTTTTTTGGTTGATGTTTTTCCTCTACAAATATTTGGGGATATGAGGGTAAAATAGCCCAACTAAAATTCCCTGAATGCATTCTCATAAATCAATTTTTCACAGTAAATACAATCAAGAGACTTGTGAGAACAATAAGGGTGAAACTACAGAAAGGATAACCACTGAAAATGAAGGTCTTGAACAAGATTTCTCTTTCATATCATATGAAATGTTATGCACTCCAAAAATTTATTTCAAACTAAATATCTCCAAACAGAATGCATTTAAAACTAAAAATATTCTCTCTTGCATGCACGTATTATCTGTTGATTGCATACACATTTTTCTCTTTCATTTTTCCTCTTCCTTCACTCCCTTGCCTTGGAACAGATTGTACAGAGTTTAGATAAGATTATATCACAATGCAACTGCAAACTGACACCTTTAAAATGGGAACTCTGCCAAGTTTTTGCAATTAATATAACTGAGATTTCACCAAATGTTTTTCTTTAAATTAAGAAAAGTATCAAATTACATGCAATTTTTATTATCCATAAATATTTATGCAAGATTAACTGTTCAGTTTTACATTTCATTTTTCACAGATAAGCAAAAATTGCAAAGGACCAACTGCACAAAAGGTACATAATAGTGTACACAGCAAAGTGAATTGTGGAAAAGTTTGTAGATCTTAGAGCTATAGTGAATTCTTTTAATAGAGAGGTTCCACCTATTTAAAAGTGAATATAAAGGCAAGGTAAAGTAGAATCAAATCCTGAAAGCTAATCCGTATTCAAGTTCCTGATATATATTTATCTTTTCTTAGATATGCACAGAAATACAAGAATGCTTATGATTTGCATCTGCTCGTTTAAATTCTCTTATTAGTGTTATATTTGGTAGTTAACATTAGCTATTAATTTAAACTCCATTTAAATTTGGGTTAAAGATGTTAAGATGCCAGAATTCTTCTCCTAGGTATTTTACTGACTTGCTGCAAAAGGCAAGGAAATATTTTGTACCTAATTTGTCTTATATACATTTTAAATTCTTATGATTTTACTTTAAAAATGTTCATGAATTCTCAGTATTTGCTCAAGAAAAGCAAATTCTTATTGGATGCATTCAAAAGCATACATAAGAAAAGTGTTCTTTTCTTCCTCCAAATTCATCAAAAGGTTGCTATAAAGTTTATATCAAGGAATATATATAGGAATTTATATCAGGGAATATAAATATCTAAGGAAACTAAGGAAATAACCTGTGACTGACTCTCTTGAGTAGTCCCATAACTAAGGAACAAAGCACAGATTTCAAACAGTAAAGCAAACTTATTCAAGCTGTGATAAGGAATTATTAAAAATAATAATTAAAAAAAAAATGAAAATGACACATTTTCAAATACTTTCTGTTTCCAAATTTTTCAGAATGGGAGAGGAAACATGTACCAGTGTAATTACTCTACTGAGAAATTTATTAGAATGGTTAAAATCTATTAAGTTTCTATTAAACTGAGTTCTTCTAATGCAAAATCATCCACAAATACCTAAATGAAAGCATACTGAATGTGAGTGCAGTTGTGCCTTCAAATATTTTGAAAATACTAAAATGTAGTAACTTGTTTTTTCATGTCTTAGTAGCTTAATTACAAAAATACTTAAGCCAATCTCAGAGAAAGCAGAAAATCACCTTTCATTTGCATTTAGGTCTCCATTGCCAGCAAAGACATCATTGTTCGGTCATTTTTAAGAGCTTATACAGCTAAGTCATTGGAAAAGCTGATATGTAACATTTCAGTTACCTAATCTGATTAAAAAAATACTAATAAAGAACCCTATTATTTACAGAAAACATCAACAAAGCTAGGAAAATTTTCCTAAATATGTCAACTTATGTCAGGATTTTAACATCTTTGAATTCCCTATCATTTTAACTGCTCAGAATTCAAATCACAGTGAACAATCTGTACATAAGGTGAAAGTATTTGCTGATGACTGCAAAACAGTGATCAGCTAAAAACTGAAAATTTCCCATGCAGTAAGATTTTTGCTAGCTAAAGTAAAAGACGATCAGTTGTTTTTTTTTTTCATACAGAGAATCTCACTAAAATTTTTAATCAAAAATACACCTGCTGATGTTTCTAAAAGTCTTGTATATGCCTAGCCAGAAAAATCTGGGCCTTCTATATTTTCTTCAATTTCTGTGTGTTTCCCACTTCTTTCATATCTTTCACTCTATATATCTTTCACTGTTAATCTGAGTGAATGATTCATTGCATGCAATTGATGTGTGCTATTCATAGTTTTGGTGCATATTATTATCCACCAGCAGACTGCAATTTCTTTATTATTTTAAACTATGTCCTTGCAAGTTGTTGGGGAATTTTCGAATTGTTATTATTTTTTATTTTAAATGTACAAGTAAATCACAAAAGTGTGAGTATTAAACACTTAAATTTTCTTAATTTAAACTGTGTTGTTTAGTTGCTATGGCATACACACACACCAAAAAAGAAAAAAAAACTTCTTTCAGTGCTTGGATCTTAAAAGCATAATCATACAGTGGATTTGAGAAGCCAATTTTTTGGGGAAAATAAGTGTTCAGAGAAAAACTGAAGGAAAAAAAAATGGGATTAGGGAATGTTACAAAAAATTAACCATTAACATTCTAGGCCTTGTTGACATCTCCCAAGGGGAAAAAAAAAAAAAAATATGAGTGGAAGAGATTGCAGAGTGTCATATACTTTACTTTTTTCAGTCTATAGATTGTAAATGTTTGATGACCTATGGATACCCTTCAAAATGGTTTGTGAAAAGCAAAAAAAAAAAAAAACAAGAGCAAGTCAGCTGTTATTATGCTTAGTATTGTTATGCAAAGATGTGAAAAAGTCATCAGCCACACACAAAACTTCTATAGGCAAATCCACAACCTTCTAGACAAACTATTATGGATGAATAGATAAATGTATACATGTATATCTATATATGTGTACACCATTTAATGTAAATGAATACTGTTTAGATATTTAGGTATTTGTAAATGGATACTATAATGGATATTTATATTAAAATATATAAAAATACATATAAAACATAAGGTGTCTTTAACATAAATTCTCATCTAAAACCTCTTACAGTTCACTATTATTTATTGCCTGCCCATGGTGGCTGACCCAAAATGTTAAAGCCTGAAGCCAAGCTGCAGACCTCGCCTTCTTACAAAGCTCTTCCATGGACGCCAGTTCCATTTAGCAGCTGCAGGGTCAGAGGGAAATGTGTGGTTTTGGAAACACAGTATGTTAGTGTTTCCAAAACATTTTCCTGGAATTTTTGTTTTCTGAAGAAATTTTTCTCAAAAAAAAAAAAGAAAAAAGAAGAGAAAAAAAGAATGGATTTGTTCCAATTTGATACTAAGCCAAATTAAAAAGAATATATATATACACACACGCACACATGTATATATATCTGTGAACTATAAATTGCAATTCAGCCAACCCTATTGCTGCGGCAACCTATTTTTTTCTGAACCCTTGGTGCCACCTTGGTCTGATTCCTTACTCTTTCTTCTTGAGTCTTTCTGTTTCATTCAACAATGCTTTCTGTTTACTTAACCTATAACAGCTGCCCTTGTTCTTTTGTGTCGTGTGTTTTGTCATCTAACCTGAACCTCACTGGAGACAAAAGCAGAAGACTATAATATCATTAGTGAAGATTGCTTTATTCTTATCCACATCTACCTTTACGTACCAGGAGAAGAGCAGCTCCAATCCCCCTTTGTTGAAGTATCACATAAACACTTACTTGCTTAGCATAAAGCTTATTATTACATGGAGCTCTTGGCTTTTCGCTGTGTTTTTTTTTTGGTTGGTTGATTGGTTGGTTTTTGGAATTCCTATGCTCCATGAGAAAAGTTTAAATCCCAATGACAATGTTAAGTGCTGAATATTTCGGATATGACATCATATCAGACTTGATAAACCTTCCTAAACTCTGCAAATCCTACAATAAAAACATGATAATTGCTAATACTCTTACTTTTCTATCTGCTGAAAGTCACTTTTCCTGAAACAATTATACAGATAATATATTCACTTAAGTCCAAGCTTTCATCCTGAAATGAAATCATCAGAACAGTGCTACAGTCTGAGATGGGTACAGATAGTACAACTATGAGAAACTTAAATAGGGTAGGACAAAGAGATGTTTCTGTATAAGTAGGCAGGCAAGAAGACAAACCATGAATTACTGAGCCTCACTGTCATTTGAATTCACATAAAGTAGGAAATGATTTTATTTTTTCTATTTTAAGTATATTACAGGAATGTTTTTTTAGTGACAGGCAGGCACATAAGCAACTTCTGTTGCTTTCACAACTCCAGCCCTCTTTCCTCTCCCAATTTCAAGTAAAAAGCTATAGAATACAGAGAAGAAAAAAAAAAAAAAAAAAAAATCCAGAAATAAAAATCTCAGTAGCAGAAAACAACGGGTACTGTTTTACATAATACATGCCGTTAGACTGATGAGTTTTAGCTTGTGGAGACAAGGACACTCCAATATGAAATTAACAGTTCAACATGACAGTACACATGATTCAAGACAACATATTACACATTTTGTTATACTTCATAACACAGACAGCTAAAAAACGTCAGTCAGATTTCAACTAAAAATCACTTTGCCTAAAACAGGAGAATTCTTCAACAGATGTTAACTTTCTGCCCCTATAAGGGTCCTGTTCTATTGGCTGCAATTCCTGTAGTCAGATGGCTCTCTTTCAACTCCATTCCTATGTTTCAGCAGGTCATACTTTGTGAAGCCTCTAACAACTAATTAAATTTTTATCTCAGACCTCTAATAGCTCAATCAATAATTTAGGGAAAAAAGAAAACATTTTCTGGGAAAACATTAGCATAAGATTCACTGAAGCTGTGTCACTCCTTCTGGCCATATTTAATTTCAGCAAGATAAACGAAGAGAAAACACAGCATAGCTCAATGCCATACAATTTGTGTTGTAGTGTCAGTTTTGTATCTTGGAACATTTCTAAATAGCTTTTCTGCTAAAGCAATAATCAATTGGTACTACAGCACATCTGTAGAAAAGCAGGATGTTCTTGTTGGAATTGGATCAAAATTACATTCTGCAAATGTTCTCTCATTCCTATACCACTTTCAGTTAAATGTTAAAATCAAAGAAATTCCATTGGATCGATAAGGACTTTGAAAAAAATTTGAAATAGTGATCTCTAGAGGGAATCTTGGACTTCCAAACTTACTTTAACTCATATATCATTAATATTTCTGTGTTAAAGAAATCTTTGTGCTGATGTCTGATAGACAGGAAGTTATATGATTTTTTTTACTCAAGACAAAACCTTCTTAAATATTCAGTAGTGTATTTCATTGTGGAAAATAGGGAAAAATAAAATCAGTTAAATGAATTGTAAAATAAATGAAGGAAAAGAAATAGGATAAGAAATGGGTCCAAGTACATAGTAAATACAAAAAAAAAGATCACACAAAAGTTGTCTGAAACATCGTCCAGCTATTTATATGCTGTTATATACAATATAATTAGTTGTAATATAGAAGCATAAAATCGGTAACTATAACAGAAATTTATAAGCAGCTGGTTAACATACTAAATAAGTATAATGATATACTAAATGTAATGATGTACTAAATAAGTACAAGAAAAAAAAAAAAGATGAAACTGAAGAGGTGAAAAGAGGTGAATACTTGCTTGGAAAAGAAAGAAAAAAAAAAAGAGGAATAAAATATTCACTGAATCTCTCTGCCTAGCTCCATTTTTATATGCAGGCACTGCATCCATAGGAAACACATGTTGGACTCCAAAATATTTCACTCTGGTTTGTATTCCATTAGCCAAGGGGAAAAGACACCTAGACACCATTTTTTACTCTTCAAAAGCTAGGAGAGATCCCCTATTTCCATTGCACTCATCTACAGCTGAGGGAGAAAGCCTCTTGGTCTTCTGTACCAGCAATAACTGTACCAGAGTATTGGTCACTGTACCAGCAATAATGAAGGGAAATTACCTTGGTAAGAAAAAGAATATCCATACTTGAAGCAGCCTAGAAAGTCAGCCTGTCTCCCAGTCCTGCCTGTGGAGCAGTGTAATTACAGACCAGCTTATGTTTGGCAGCAGCTTGATGTGTGATTTGGACAGAGCATTGGAAGTGAAGACAGTGAGCTCATCTCCTTGTGGCATCTTGAAGGCTGGCCTTGAAGAATCAGTAATGGGCAAAAAAAGTGAGAATCTCTAGGAAAAATCTCTGTTGTAAAACTAAATTTACTGATCTTTGAGACCTCATATGTCCAAGAATTCTAGCCACCCATGACGGTTATCAACCATATGTTTTGGTACATGGAAGGAATAAGTTCATAATGTACTCTGAGTTGTATAAACAAACGAAGTTTTTGCTGTTTTGTGTTTTGTTATGTTTTTTAAACATACTCCATAATGTCTTTTTTTTCCAGCCCATCTTCCAAGTTGCTTGTTTTCTGAGCCCATTTTTCCTCTGGGCAAAGGAACTAGACTATTGGCTTGAATGATTCCTTAGATCACCATGTAATCTGGAATGCACAACACCCTACTGAGGATTAAACAGCAGATTTTAACTAAATAGTTCTTAAACTAATTTCACTGATACTTTTTTCTCTTTTCTTTTTTTTTTTTTTCCTCCAAACCAAAGTGTTCTGCCATCATTTATGATTATTTGGCATTGTTTCTGGAAAGAAATGGGATGTTGGCAGATCCTATATATAAATAGACTTTGCCAGCACAATGACACTTGGAATCCTGATTTACTCAAGAGAATAATCAATTCTCTGTCAAAGCAGCTTCCATGTGAGCAAAAGATCCTCAGAGTTTATGTTCCTTTTCCAAAACCCTTTGCTCACTTTAGAAAATCTGTAGAAAGCTTCTGAATACTTCTCATTGAAAAAGGACTTTCTGTTTCCTTATAGTTCTAGAAACATGGTCGGACTTTGCACCTCTAAAGAGTCTTTCATGCAAAAATGATGATTAGAAAGCCACCAGGAGCAAGGTGTTTAACCTGTCTTACCACAGATGTCTGGCTTAGATAACACAAAAATACACAGCTCTGAAGCAAACATCCTGTAACTTGATAGATTTGCTTTTAGTTTCTTTCTTTAAAATAAGGGAAAAAAAAAAAAAAAAAAAAAAAAAAAAAAAAAAAAGCCTTAGGATTTTAAACAGAGACTTTGTATCAAATTTCCCCGCTTTCATTTGGAAAAGAACTAAGACATGAATACTTAAATACTTAGTACTTTCTGCTTCAGTAGCAATTAATTTTAGCCACATATCTACTGAGCCATACTGAGTGTGGAGCAATATTCTATGGATATTGTTGGCCCCTGACCTGAACAATTTAGTGAACACTCAGACCTATCAATATTTTCTAAATAATATCATCATAATAATAAATGATAAAATATAGAATAATAACAATGAAGTTACAATCGCTACTTAGAAAATTTTCAGCAAGGTTTGACTGTTCGTTCACCCAGGTATTCCTTTCAGACAAGCAGTGTAAACCAATCCTTTTGCCCTTAAACAATACACACGGTATTATTTCATCCATCCAAAATAAATTTTACCTACAATACAACTGTTAGGAATTAATGTAAAAGGCAACTTTCTTATTTGCATTCTTAATGCTTTCCTTTTATCATAGCCTGTGTACCTGTACCGGTTCTCTTCCAACTGAAGACAAATAATGATTGTTCCTCTTGTTAACTGCTGGTTGGTTCTTGACTTTTGGGTACGTCTTATCTGACAGAAGGTAGAGGTCATCTAAACCCAACACGCCACAACTGTCAGCCATAGAAATCTTTCCAGCTTTACCATTTCCTTCTGACTCTTACTAAACAAATAAACAACAAAACAAAACAAAACAAAATAAAATCCCATCTGCTTGAGGGAGATGAGCACATACAGCAACTTCTCAAAAGACTGAAACCACTATGAAATCCTTCTGCTCACCAATATTAACTTACATAATGAAAAAGACTTGAACTTTATCATCTTGTGTGTGTCAGAAAACTCAAAAGATAAATGTTGGGTGCGTGCCCAAGATCAGTAGGCACTCCTGATAAACCCATGTGCAAACACTTCTATTCTGGAACCAGTCTCTTCATTCTAGTTAGCCTAAGTCACTTTAAGGTATTTTATTATGTCCATGTTCACATTCTCATAAAATGCAGTTATAAAATTTCACTTGTGACAGTCCCATGAGGTGGCTAGCTACAGAAAGAGGTACGAATTGGAGATTTTTTTCAATTACTGCAGTCAAGTTCCAAGGACATAATGCACAATAGGTACTATACAGTGGTCCTCTCACAAGAAAACACTTTAATTATAGGTTGCTGGCAGGGATCCAAAGGAGAGCTGGCTATCATTACTGGCTGAAGGCTTTCATCTAGTTAAATTCAGAAAAAGCAATGCAAAGCAGACAAAGCAAAGTAATTACCATTATCAGGAGGAAATACAGCAATACTAGAGCTGGTCTTTGCTCTTCACAAGAGATGTGCTCTTTTGTTAAGGCAACAGTCTTGACCTCTGAGTATTCACACAGCTAGGCTAGAGCATGTGTGAATATTTAGTAACCTTTTCTTTCTTGACAAGCAATGCTTAGCAAGGCAAACATCATATGTTTGATGCCTCTCATTAACCACATATTTGAAAGAAAAGCACCTTCTCTACAGCACATATACAATTCTTCTGCAGATATTTCCTACATGTGCCTATTCATCTTATCTGCATAATATCAGTAAGGAAGCATGGATTTTTTGCTTCATAATGAAGCAGTTATTTAATCTGTTATCATACAGAATAAACTAGATGAGTTTTGTAACCAAATTTTAACTTTTATTGTGAAATATTAATAATGCAAATACAAACTCACACAAACAAGCTTATTAGAAAAAATATACTAGGAAAAAAATCCCAGGTAAATTTTAATTTCATGCAAGTAAATTTTCCTCCCTTTTACCCGAAGAACTCACTGCATTTAATCTCTTGTTCCCTGTGATGCTAACTCATGAGAAAAGAGATTATTACCTGCAAGTTCTGTAGCCATTTGGTGTTTATCCAGAGCTGCAAGGAGCCATTTTGCTGCCCATGGTAGGACAGTACCCCCCCCACATACACTGTTATTTTAGTATTTTTATCAACAATCTCTGTTGCCTTTAAAGGCACATTTCAAAACCTTATCTGAGTGGGTGACTACTCACTCAGCACTGTCCCCCTTAAAATGCTCAGGCTGAGAATGGCTGCACGTCTCCTTGAAATTTTGCAATTCAGAGTAAATGCAAAATGTCACAAAATTTCCATGGGTAGACATGGTCTACTGTTAAAGTAGGTGAAGACCCTTCTCCAAGCACTGGGTGGTTCAGACTCATTTGTGATTCTCTTTTGCTTGGCTCTTACAAAGAGCAAGGCATCACATTTTTATGTTTTGCTTTCTGAAATAGTTGGTGGATTACATTGAAATTCGGGACATAAATGTTTTGGCTAATAATAAAAACATTGTGTCTCATCCCTAATACTTTCAAATTGTGTATTTCATTCAGCAAATAAACTGGGAGAGACTTTTCTCAAATGAATTTGTTTTGGCATAGAAGAAAATGAAAATATTTTGGGGCAAGTGCATTGCAAAATGCTTCCAACACCTCTCAAATTTAGCTTTTCACATTACTGAACTACTGACCTCAGCCATCATTAATTACAATTGCAAATTTTCCAGTATTATTTCATAACTTGATAAGGAAACACGTCTCCTGTCCTTCTGGGAAGAGGAGAAACAATCATTACTAGGAACACAGCACTGGCCAACCATTCCTGACAAGAGACTGAACCTCTTCAGCTTGTTTTGAAAAACAAAAACTAGGAAAGCTTTATTTCCTAGAAAAAAAAAAAAAAAAAAAAAAAAAAAAAAAAAAAAAGAATAAATAAAAAAAGAAAAAAGAAAAAAAGAAAAAAAAAAGATTTTTTCTTGTCTGATTTGTGGATTGCTGCATGACTTACTTTTGTTGCTTATGTCATTTAAGTTTTTTTGGGAACTTATTTTCTGATATTGGAGACTGATTGTTGTTTGAAATGTGTTTCATTGCCCTTCATTTCAAAGAATTTTAGAATGCTTTAGTAGAATACAAATGCAGAGATATTTTGTTTCTCTTTCAGAATGATGGACTTTGGTGAATTCTTACCATCACCAGGCATCTTTCTTAATTATTTTCCAAGGAGATGTGAATCATTCTTTTCTGCAAGTTCATGAATTATGTATTGTATTGGATACTATGCTCAGTCATGTGATTATTAATCTCTCTCTCTCCCTCTCTCACACACACAGTTCTTAATCATTCAAGGTTGCCTTTTTTCTTAGGCATCTGAATAATTTCTTTCATACCATCTGAGGGTTTTGATCTTCCCTGTTGAAGAGTTCAATAGTCCCTTGGCCTGAAGATGGAGGTACCTATCCTGACAGCTGCTCAGCACCTCCTGGGACTACTGAGGTCCCTTGGGTTACAGAGGTTCCAGCTGAATAGTACAGACGTTGAGCAGCAGGACAAACCTCCCTTTGCCCAAGGCCATCAGGATGCCTAGGGTGATGCTGCAGCAACCACCTCCCCTGGCAGTGGCCACAGCAGCAGCAATACATTGCTTTTGAGCCTTCTTGCTCATGCACTACCCAGGCATTTTTCCCATGTAGATCCATGCCAAATTACTACCAGGGACTTCATTTATCTCCATGTGTTACTATAATCCTTGTACTCATACTAATTCAGCAGGCTTTGGGAAATATTCCAAAGATACTAAAATATAAGGAAAGTTGTATTTTTTTAAGAAATTGTGTCTAGGGCAATACATTTGCAATAACATTTAATTGAGTACTAGAGTATTCCTATATAAAAATTGCAGACCAGATAAGAAACGAACACTGTATTAAAAACAAAATACCGTTTCTTTGCTTCTTTGCTCTTTTTCGCTCACATTATCAGTAAAGTGTTATTTTTTCTGTGTGTGTGTGTGTGTGGTGTTTTTTGTGTTTGGTTTTTGTTTGCTTGTTTTTTGTTATTGTTTTTTAGAAGAAAGGCAGGATCTCTACGGAAAAAATGATCATTTCTCAATATTTTGAGGCCCAACATATTTTGCGTACTGGGAATATACTCCTGCAGAACTAAATTATATATTCCTGCATATCTAAATTGCATTTATATTAAATAGGCAAAGGCAAATTTCAGGGATTTTCAGAGAAACTTGATGTAACTCGGAAAATAAAAATCAGTATAACAATGCAATTGATGGTAGCTAATCACTAAAGCTGAGTATAAGGCTGTTTTTTGCCATGTTTAAAAATGTTGAAAGTCTACCTTTTTTCAAAAACAAACCATAGTTAAATAAAATTTTTGGAAAAAATATGTTTCTCACATTCCTGGAATAATCATATATAGATGCAATATGTTTATTTAATATCCAAATTTTATACCCCAGATCATCCTTAACTTCTGGATTTGAATATAAGTGTCTCACGTTATTAATTTGTTAGTCTTTATGCATGGCAATGAGTCTCAGATTCCCATTCTTGTTTTGCTTCAGCAACGTGTCATTTTCTGACAAATTAGTGCAACGTAGGACAAACCCAAAGGAACATTTTGATTTATTTATACATTTACTGGGTTCAAAATGAACTGTAGATAAAAAACAGAAAAAAAAAAAAAATAGCTCCTGTACATAGTGGGAAGAAGGGTGAGCTGAAGCACATCATACCCGGAAAGGGAAGATTATGTCCTTCTATGAAAAGAAATTCCAAACATATTGATACAAATCCTTAACCCAGAGCTCTCTTGTGCTAAACACAACCTTTAAAAAATAACTGCCCAAACAAGCTCATATGGCTGGATCATTTACTGCATTATGAATTTTGTCCACTTAACAACATCAAAATCTCAAAATCTATGGATACTGGTATATATATCAATTTCTTATGGATGCTGAGATGCTTCCCCAAACTCTTGAACCCAAATTCTGTGCCAGAAACTACAGAATATCACAATGGTGGAGTAGCATTTGGAGACCTGACTTCTGCATGGAGAATAAATATTTCTTCATAAAAAGTAAAATCAAGTGTGATGTTTTCTACACTCTAGCAGGAATGACCAGTACAAGATACCTAAGCAACAGTGCCATACTGTGATGACAGGACATTCTGATCCAGCCAGCTAGCAGTGTTTTCAGGACCTTCACCAACCTTTCTACCATGGAATGTGGGCCGTGGCCTCTCTGGGTCACCTACATGACTGAAAGCTGTTCTTCAGAAACAGAAAGAATCTTTTTGGTATTCGGGCTGCATTTGAAACAGTACTGGTGGACTGAGGAAGGCTGTATTTTAGCTTTCATTCACTGGAATGATATATTGACTTAGCTGGCAAATTAGCCTTCACATGGAGTGCCCCAGGCCCTTGTCTGGCCAGAATGGGTTTTAATAGCTACAACTTTGCCTCATTTTTCTTCAGCCCATTGCCTGATCAAGAGTCTTTCTAGCTAAGTCCTTAACTATGTTATCAGGTTATGAAGTGGGCCAGTTAGTTAGGAAATTCATTACAAGCACTGCTATTAAGTGGCTTACCTTTACTTAATTTCTGCATTCCTGTTTAGTGTGCTTCCTTTTATTCCATTAAAACTATGCTACAGAACAGTGTGCAATGGTCACATGGTAAAAATAGAGCATGCAATTTATAGAAACAAGATTTCATTAAACAGTAATTAATATAAATCTTTTGTGAAGGGAAAGAAACTGGTCTTCTTGTGGTGTATTGTAAACCTGGTATTCAAAGCACCCCTGAAAGAGGATAACGAGAAAAAACACAGGACAAGGCACTGTGGTATCTCCCACTGTGGAATGTAAAAAGACATTATGTGTTAGCCAAGTGCTCTAATGAAGAATTAGTTTGAATAAGGCCACCTGGAAACAAGTTCAAATCACCCTAGAACTGAGCAGAGTAGTTCACCTGGAAGGTCAGTTTGCCAGATTTTCATCTTCCTAGCCTCCATTCAAACTTGCTTACCTTTCCATAGCACTGACTGCAATATCTGAGTAAGTTTTGATGCAATAAGCATGTTTCAATACTATATGAACACAATATTTCCATGAAATAATATCATGCAGGTCACTGATTATTTAAATAACTTCAATGAGCTTTGCATCTCTCTGCTTTAAAGAGAAGTGCTGTAATTTTAGAGACATGGAGGCAACCCACTTGTTAATATCGTGCATGGCATCATCTGCAAATAGCACATTGCTGAGCTAAAAGGCTCTAATGTGGTAGACCAGTGGCCAAAGAACCAGTCACCATGGAAACTCTGTATTAAGTTTTCCTGCTACAACAATTGTGAAGACTATTCAATCACAACTCATTTGATCTGAATTCTTCTATATTTCTAAACAGCTCTCATGAATATTTTCACTTCTAAAATCTTGTCTTAGTTTTAGGAGAAAACAAAACATAGCAAGCTGAAAGGCTAAGTGAAAGGCTAACTTTCAGAAGGTCAATATAAGTCCATTCTATAACCCTGGTCAAAAAAAAAAAAAAAAAAAAAAAGTCATACATATATATGTCCTGGTTTCAGTTAGGACAGAGTTAATTTTCCTCCTAGCAGTTTGTATGTTTTAGATTAGGATGTGAAGAGTGCTAATAACATGCTGATGTTTTAATTGTTGCAGAGCAGTGCTTACACCAAGCCAAGGACTTTTCAGCTTCTTGCTCTGTCTTGCCAGTGGGCAGGCTGGGGGTGCAGCAAGAACTGGGAGGGGACAGACCTAGGACAGCTGACCCAAACTGGCCAAGGGGGTATTCCATACTAGCTGACGTCATGCTAAACAATATATAGGGGTGGCGGGGCCAGCTGGGCATCAGTCAGCGGGTGGTGAGCAATGGTATTGTGCATCACTTGTTTTGTACGCATTATTAGTAGTACTATTATCATCATTATTGTTATTATTATTGTTGTTATTATTATTTTCCTGTCTTAATAAACTGTCTTTATCTCAACTCACAGGCTTCACTTTCCCGTTTCTCTCCCCCATTCCAGACAGGGAGGGGGGAGGGGGAGCGAACGGCTGTGTGGTGTTTAGCTGCTGGCTGGGTTAAACCACAAAGATATATCACAGAATCACAGAATCACAGAATCACAGAATTTCTAGGTTTAGAGTTTATGTTACATTGTCAAACACAGCACCTATCCACAGAGCCCAGGGAGTCCATCAGCTAGGGCTATGCAGATTTTGCCAGATCAGTCATCATTTCTTAATTTTTATTGCATATCTGAGGGGCAGATTCTTCTTAAGTACAAAAATACTCCTCTGCCTTACTAATAACTTGTACCCACCTGAGGACAGCAGCTTTCCTACATGTGTCACACATGTGCAGAGCCATCTCTCAGGATTCTCAGTGCCCAGTCAGCATCTGGACTTGTAATGGGAATATCCACAAAGTAGAATCACCTGTTATATTTTGTGCAATGCCCTTTTATATTAGGGGCATCTCCTAAAAGCCTTTTAAGTCAATTTGTACCTGGATATCCAAATACACCACACTTTTCTGCTTGTAAGCTGACCAGAGCTCTTTGCCAGGGCAGACATCAGCAGTTTGGCTGGTGTGAATGCCCACGTACTTGATTCCTGTGCTGGATTTCTGCAACATAACCAGGAAAGAAAACATACATTCCTTAGAAATCTCCATCTGACACAAATGCAGCTGCCCACCAGCTGAGGCCACCATAAGCATATCACAGCATGGCTCCAATCTCTGCACTGACTCCCCATTAAAAATGGGCAAGTGCACAGTGTCATCCCAGCTAATTGGGCTCTTATCATGGGACTGACCTTTACCATCTGTGAGATCACCTCTTTGTCCATGACTACTGCTTTCTGTAGCAGTTCCTTTACACTGGAACTGATGTTTCATAGATACAAGCCTGCCACAATGAGGACAAGATCTTATGGAATGCTAGGTAAGACTTTGGAAATAATTTCTGATGATTTTTTGAAAATCAAAAAATCAGTGCTTTCAGAATTATATTGCACATTTCCCAAGATTCATTACTTGAAATTTTAAAAATAGGTGACTGCTACTTTTAGAAATGCAAAAATAGAGAATGGAAAAATTACTCCTGAATGTTACCTGAGTGGCTCAAATATACAGAAATAAGCCCTGTAATAAGCTGCACAGTCAGTGATACAGGTGGATAGTGTATCCTCCTACACAACCCCAGTTGTGTTTGTACTTTGATCATCCCTGTTTCTGAGCACCAGGCTCAAATGAACCCAAAACATCAGAGCAACAGCTGAAGTGGAACTTCCAATTTCTTTAACATATTAGTAAAAACATGAAGGCAGCATACTTTTACTTTTTATGAAATAATGCCTGCACCCCTTCTTATACAGGTGCACACTGTCTGAAACAATGATATATTAATTACTTAGCAGGGACCACATCTGCTACCACAACACTAATAATTAACACAAATATTGGTGAAATTGAAGGTTATAGAAGTAGAAGCAAATTTTGTTCTGAAGTTAAAATTGGTCATTCACCTAAATTCACTTAAAAGAGAAGTCAGGTTAGATAGAAAGATCTGAGAGTTTTAAATATGCTCCAAGTTTTAATAGTTTGTTTATAAAACATATGGGCAGGATAATGATGTGTGGTTTCAGGTTTCCATTAAAATACTTAGCACATATCCATTTGTGCTTATTAAAAAACCCACACACTTTAATCTGACCATCTCAAAGAGACATAGGTGGGATGTTTTTAGTTTCTAGGTCACATTTAATTATTTTAATGAATTGCTACTACCAAGCAACAACAACATCCTGAAACCACACCAAGCTTCACATGAAATTAAAATTTGAGCTTGACTCATTCTGCTTATCATTTCTGATCTTACCAGTCATTATATGTATTTCTCCTTAATCCTTCTTTCCTGTAATATCTTGAGGTTTGACTGCAAAATAGGGGCAAAGTCATTTAAAAACATGAGACACCAAATGAATGTCTACAGGTAAAATGTCTTATAGCAATGAAGTGTCCATTTATTTTAAAAGCAGCAAGGTTTAATGGAACATTACTGAAGCTTTTAATCTTTCCTCAAGATATTTCAGGCAGGCCTTTTCTCCTGGGAGCCTTGTCTGCAGGGATCCTAGAGCTAAACTGCAGTCAAGCTGCTATTTCAGCAAGGGTTGAAGTAGTTCATGCTTAAATTAAATTGCAGAACCCTCACAGCAAGAAACTATAGTTACAAAAAAAAAAAAAAAATCTTTATATAAAAGCCTTTGTCTCTTTGTCTTTTATCTCCTTCATTAGAAGATTAGAGGCTTAATTACAATGAGTTGCAGCAGGGCCAAACCCTACTTCTACTGGAGTTAAAATGGCTTCAGAGGGACCAAAATTTTGCCATGAGCATCAACACATGCATTGCTGTAATGCTCTTTACCTCAGAATCTGTATGATTTAAAGACTTTCCTTCTCATAAACAGAATGTATTAGCTTGCATCCACTGGCTCAGTAAGTATAGTTACATTTCTTTTGAATCAGAATTGAATCACATTTGCAGAAAGCAACCTCATGAGACACTGTTTGCAGAAACTTAATTACACATTCCTGTGATCTACTGTGTATTTGAGTTACAGGTACATAAATTGAGCAAAATCACCTCCTTTGTCTACTTGCTAGCTCTTAGAACATAGAAGTTTTGCTGTGAAAGTAGGCTGTGCCTACACTAGTGGGTTCAGCTAAAGCTTAGAACCTTTCCCAGGCACAGGAACACAATTGCATGCACTAATAAACTGGATGAGTTGTCTTTGGCATCCTGCTTTTTTTGCCAGCTAACAATTTCCTGAATAGATCCTGGGTGCAGCTCAAGAGGCAGAGCTTTCCCAGAGCAGTTCCCGGGAGGCACCTTGGAGGCATTTAGCTGCAGGGGTGCAGACTGTCCCACTCCACTAGGCCTTCTTATCCAGGGCTGTTCTCAAGCCCTCTTCATTTACTAATGCAGATGTAGCCTTTGAGAAGTTCAAGAAAACTGAGTAGAAGAAGTTCACTATGGCCAGTAGTTGCATTGAGCTAGCCTGCTTGTTCAAACCAGCGTGTAACACCAGCTTTCCTGGAGGACCCTTCTTTCTTGTCTTGAGCATGACAAAACTCTTCAGAAGACCAGGTCCAACAGAATCACCTTCAGCCATTAGCCAGGATCCCTGAGGTCATGTTGGTAAATCAGAGCTCCACAATCACATTACCTGCAAAAGAAAACTCATTTGTGAGAATGGTCTGAAAACCAGGCCATCAGTTTTGCAGCTGGGGCCCTTAGAAAGCTAAGTATCATATTCTGTCCTTTGAAGGGTCACTGTCACCCTGTCCCTCTTCCTTCTTTTGCAGAAATGTTTCTAATTCCTGAGTTTCCACTTAATTCAATATGTCTATGAGATAGTAAACGCAGTAACACTTGGTTTTCTATAAACAAGAACATACTGTGAAAGGGCACTGTAACACAAATGATCATGTTCAGAATACTGTATTTTTGAATAAGCAAGTGAAATATCTGTTTTACAGTTACATAAGATAAGAGTTTTTATCATTATTCATGCCTTATTGTTAAATATTATAGTGGGTGATTCTTTAGGAAGTATGCGCTGTGGTAAACGGTATGCCACAAGCTGAATATTCTATAAGTGCTTTCAAATAAAAGTTCTTCCTTCTGTGATACAAGTCACTATTTAATCAGCTGAAGTCAACACAGGTCTAGAATATTTACTAAGCTTAATGAACAGTACTTTTCAGGAACTATATTTTAATCACTAGCTGGCTCCAAATGCAATTTGCTACAAAGCTAGTAAATACAATTACACATATAACTCTGATGTGAATTAATACATTCATAATACATATCAATACATTAATACATTCACAAAAGCAACATAGATTCAAACACTACAATATAATTCAAACAGTGGGAATTTAACTAAACTAAGAAAAGCAGTGTATTTTTGCAGTTTCATTTTTGCTTCAATTTCTCTCATCTCCCATTAAAGTCTTCTGTAACTTCAAAACACACTTTATGATTAGAATACTGTAAATCACATCTTACATGGTAAAAACAGAACTTCCAAATGCCTTTGCAATTATTTAAATCATAAGCTTTGCAATCTCATTTTTTGTTCCACATGAGGAAAGTACAAAATAAAAACCCATTTAAAGATTATTGTTCAAAAATCCCAAAGTACTTAAGAAATCAGGCCATGGTCATAGGTGCATGTGTGCATATGCATATATGCATATATATGTATATGTATATGCGTATATACATGTGTAAGTATGTCAGAGCCACTCTGGAGCCTCTCCCAGGGTTACTACTTTGGGCGTATCACCAAGATACCATAGTTATGCAGCTTCCAAGGCCAAAGTGCTCTCAATGGCGGCTGAATTGAAGCGCAGGCCAAGTAATTATGTCTCTATTACCTGCACCATCAAGGTAGATCTACAAGGATTTTATTGTGTAAAAATTAATGCATAGATGCTTTAATCTTTCCCAGTATAGGAAAAATACTATAATCTGTTTTACTGAAATTGAGTCTTTATTCTGCTCGAAATCTTCCTCTTTATTCCCAATTGGCAACTGAATGAAAAACATGTTTATAAAATAGTTTGATGGCAATCTAGACTGAAGAGTCCTCTCCTGTCTCTGCATGGGTATATGCACATAAAGAGTTACAGCTCAGATTATTGTTGCCTTCAGGGGGAAGTGGCGACCTGGTTCAGGAACTGCACGGTGACCAACCCCAGGCCGCTCGGTCCATCGGCTCACAGACACCAATGTGGTGGATGGCAAATGGCGTTTATTGTCGAGTCACATGGGGTTATATACCTGAGGCCCATAGGGTCACTTACGCTTGCTTACGTCACAGACCACGCGCTACTGCCCATCAAGGGAGGGGCTCCATCTTTCCGTACAACACGACATCTTCCAGCCACCAGACCCTAACTACCCACAGATTATATCTAGGTAACAGACCTAGATGACCTTATTTTTAAGGTTTGAATTGGTCCAGAGACCAATTTAATTTAACTTTAATATATTCCTCCCACAAGCATTCTAAGTTTGAATTCATTATTCCTTTTTTTCAGTTTTGCTTAACTGGTAAATAAAAATAAATAAATAAATAAAAATAATTGAGCATTCTTCATCCAAAAGATTTTTTTCTTCACACAAAGAGAATTTAATTAAATCAGATTCTAATCCAGTTAATTAGTGTTCAAACTGTGCTCAGACAGCCCTAAAACATATTTGTTCCATCATCTGGATATCCATTTAAAAGCATATTATAAATCATTTCATTTTGCTAGTCTTCTAACAGTAATAATTATAAAACCAGAGCACATTTTTCTAGTAGCTATTAATACTCTTCAGGAAAAGTGAGAATGATTATCTCCATTTTACAGGTGGGGAAACCTATTTCCCATTTTGTTAATGATGCCCTCTTTCTTTGCACTTCATTAAGTCATTCACAACAGTATAAAGGGAATCTAAAATAGTGCCACATATTATTTGTAGTGTGCACAGTTTTTCATCATTTTTCCCTGGAATAACTAGCTTCTGTGCAGTCTTGAATCAGCTTTGGGGAACAGAATACAGAACTTTATTAATGATATTCAAATCTACATGTGACTAAATACTACTCAAGTAGAAACCCTCCACAGAGTAAAGCCACAGGGAAAAACCCTTAATAACTAAAGTTCATGAATGGCAAGGAATAGAATAACAGCTTTTTAATACATAAGATTTTGGAGAGTAATAAATAAATGAGAAAAACAACAACTTTTATTCTTAGAAATGCTTTACATCTACCTCTTGAAAAATTCTTAACTCTTCATTTGATGCCTAAGATAGCAGATCAGATACAAGTGTAGCGCTTAGCTGATTGCCCTATTACAAAAATCACGAGGTCTCTCTTGGATTCAGCCCATATACAGATATGCATCAATTCCAGGAAATGTTATCTTCAAAAGATGTCTGAATCACAAGATAAATAGGCTGTTGACCAATTGAACTTTCTGGTTATTTTAGCTCTTTTAAACAACTGAAATTGCTACTGTGGCCATTGTAACTGCAGCCAGTTTCTGTGGTTATTTCTTTGCATGTCTACTGTAAAAAATGTCATAGTGACCTTGAAAACAGAACTAGTGTGGGAACAGTGTGGAACAGAAAAGACACTGAAACACCACTGGGGCAGCTCCACGGCAGATACAGTTATTTCTATGCTGCCATTTACAGCAGAGGGGGAACTTACTAGATTTCCATTCAAGCCTCTCTCACTCTGTTGGCCAACAAGATCTAGCAGAAAAGTGTAGTGTAGAACATTAGTGACTTCAGTTTCAGGGAGATGTGTTAAAGAGCACAGCCCAGCACAGGAGGAGGATGGCAGCACAGACACCTCTGGAGTACCTGAATGTTACAGCTTCTGCCAAAGTGGCCTGGTGGCTCTGTCCACTGTGCAGTCTACATCCAATGCACTGGTGTTCTCACGGCTCCCCAGCAATTATTTTATTTATACTAAAGGTGTTTTAAGAAAAATTACAAGGAAAATTAATTTCTGTTTCATAGCTACATTTTGCATCATCTTTCTCACTTTTAATCATACAGTGTCATGTCTAGAAAGTCTATTTGGGGCAGAGACTGTGTTTATGATCTTTTTAACAGTACTTTGCACACCTGGGGTACTTCATACAAAATTTACTAAAGTTTTGTTATTGACATAAGCCCCTGACTTGATATGCTGATAGCATAGATCCTTATGAAACGAACACATACTTGTTATTCCTTTTTTGTGTTTTGTTTTTGTTTTAAACTTAATAAAGGTATAGTTTGGAGGTGTCACATTTCATTGTTTCAACATGAGGGTGGTGTGCTTATTCTTACAGGGAGAAATTTGGCAATAAATGTGTAAGCTTTAATTTTATATGTTTTAATGACACAATATGGAAACATTTAATCAGATTTTTTTTTTTTTTGCATTTGTTTACTATTGTAAACATGTAGACATTTCTGGTTTTGACAACACCTTGTATTCTTTGAGGTTTCCCAATTCCTACACGAAAGGATTACCCATAGTCAACATTACAAAAGCTCTGTAGTGGGAAAAGTAATACTGGATTTGTACCAAGGTCATACAGTGGCAAGAAACTCCCCTTGGAAAAGGGAGTAACTTCTATAAAGTGACGATATAATGCAAAGAATGTATTGGTAATGTGTTGAAAATATATGCCCATGTCTTCATTTATTTGGGGCTGTTTCTGAGATGATGTGGTGAAAGTACAATTTCAAATGTATATTAATCATAGAATATATCGAGTTGGAAGGGACCCATAAGGATCATCGAGTCCAACTCCTGGCTCCACACAGGTCTACACAAAAATTCAGACCATATGACTAAGAGTACAGTCCAAAACGCTTCTTAAACTCTGACAGGCTTGGTGCCATGGTGCTTATATTGATAAGCATCATTTTCCATCATAGTTAGTAAAAATCTCACACAAGTACTGACAGTTTAAATCCAGCTGTTATAGCGGAAATTAACTTTCTAGAGCACTTCTCTGAATACGTTTATAATCCATTATAATTTTAATTATAATATTAATATTTTTCTGCAATTCTATCTCTTAGAATTGTAATTTCATCAGCTCTTAGGAACTGGTATGATGAATATATTACAGAAGAGAAATAATACATATATTGGACAACACTTTACTGCACTGCTGCATTGCTTTTAATGTTTCTCTAAGCAGCAAGAGAAAAAAATTGCTGCATATTTCCACTCAGAACTTCATAAATGGAAGTAAGAAAGCTCACTTATACCTGCCATCTCTTCTGCAAGTAGAAATCTTCTCATTAGACTGAGATATTGCCTTCTCTCTTAACCCATGAGTATCTCACTGTATCAAGTTGGTCTGTCCGGAATTGCTCAGAAGAAACATCAGTCTCTAAGACTCAGTCCAGCTGTCTTACCTCTCCAAGTAAGAAAATCTCGGAGTCACTAATAAACTTTTTCTGCATAAGGAAAGTGGGAAGAATTGGGAATGGGAAAACAGAGAGAGAAAGACAGAGAGAGGGAGAAAATCAGAATGGGTGTAAAATGAACAATATATATGTGAGGATCATTGAGAATAAAAATGGACTGCAAGCGACAGAACAAGAGGAGACAATAAACAGAAAAGAAGAAAGAAAAAAAAAAAAAAAAGAGGAATAATTTTAAAAATAGAAAAGGCAATGCAAATAGTTGGAAATTTACATGAAAAGAGGTGAAATTAACAAGAAAGAGAGGAAGACATATTTTAAGTCCTTTTCCATCTGTTTCATATTCCCTTTTTCTATGATTTAAACATTTAGCTAGTATTTTAGTTGTTGGGAAAAAATAAAAAAATAAAAGCTCTCCAGATTCAGTTAATTATGATTTTATTTTTTTTTTTTTGCTTGATTAAATTGTCATTTTTAAATTGAAAATTAGTAAAAAGAAAAATGCATCTGTAATCATGCAAAAAAAAAAAATATATATATATATATGTATATACTTTTAAATATTTGGCTTCAGATTATAAGGAGGCCCTGCACCTGAGTCAGGGCAATCCCAAGCATGAGTACAGGCTGGGCAGAGAATGCATTGAGAGCAGCTCTAATGAGAAGGACCTTGGGGGTGTTGGTTGATGAGAACCTTAACATGAACCAGCAACGTGTGGTTGCAGCCCAGAAAGACAACCGTACCCTGGGCCGCATCAAAAGCAGTGTGGCCAGAAGGGCAAGAGAGGTGATTCTTCCACTCTACTCTGCTTTTGTGAGAGCCTAGCTGGAGTTCTGTGTTCAGCTCTGTAGCCCCCAGCACAAGAAGGACATAGACATATTACAACGAGTCCAGAGCAAGGCTATGAAAGGATTAAACGGCTGGAGCACAGCCCCTATGAAGACAGAATGAGAGAGTTGGGGTTGTTCAGCTTGGATTAGAGAAGGCTGTGGGGAGACCTTGGAGCAGCCTTCCAGCATATAAAGGAGACCTACAGAAAAGATGGTAAGAGACTCTCTATCAGGGTTTGTAGTGAGAGAACAAAAATAAGGAACAAATTCTTTACTATGAGCATGGTGAGGCACTAGAACAGGTTGCCTAGAGAAGCTGTACCTGCCCCATCCCTGGAGGTGTTCAAGGCCAGGGTTTTGAGCAACCTCATCTGGTGGGAGGTGTCCCTGCCCACAGCAGAGGGGACATTTTTCTTCACAATACTTTGAAAATATTCAATAAAAATACTTAAATAATTTTCTACTTAGTAAAAAAAAAAATTCAAAGAGTTTTGTATTTAAATTAGTCCTTAATTTTAGAATACAGTATTTACTATTGGTAATCAATGTTTATTTACAGTATTCACTAAATTATTTTCAGATGAACTGAAGTGTCAGAGGATACGAGTGGTATGGGCCAAAATAAATGTGTTTACAACATCTTTATGGATTTGCATTTGGACGTCAACTTCTTCCCTTTGTTCTTTACCTCTCACCTGCTTAGTCTTTGCAACTGAAACTGAATTAGGTATTTCCTTGCCTTCCACCAGTTTTCTCACCAAATATTACAAAAATGTCTTTTTATCCTTCTAATATTGTAGGAGAATCAAGTCTCAAAGGTTCAAAATAATATCTTGGAAGTTTTTAGAATTTATGAGTGCGTGTCTCTTTCTAGGTCACTTCATGCTCTTCTCAATTGTAAACCTTCAGGAGCACAAGATGTAAGAAGCCCTTAGGGACTATTTATAGTCTTGTTTATTAACTATATGGTGGCTTGCAGCCTATAAACATTTTTTACCAAGTCTGGTTTAGTTCCCATTGGTTATTTATTTATCCTAATCCTGTTTGAAATCTTCTGAGCAAAATGTCTTAATAAAGACTTGTGATGATGGTTTCCGTCAGCTAATTTTATACCATATACATATAAATGACTATTTTCTATCAGGTCTGCTTTTATAGCCTTTATTATTGCCACTGAAAATAATCTTTACTCATTCTATAATAGTGCTAGGCTCTGCATCAGTACTGCTCTACAGTGTCTTGTTATATAAATCCAATTATTTGTGACCTCTAATTGGGATATTTAAGGAACAATGCACAGCTTCATACATAAGAGCTTTACCATCTTTAATGTATTTTCTGTTACACTCCTGGAAGCATTAGGTGTGCAAACAGTTGAATCTTTTAATAATTTGGAAAAGGAGGACTAAGCAACAAAGTGTCTATACCACATCAATCTGATTCAAATCTGAGATGAACAGACTTTCAACTATTCTCTGGCACTGCAGTTGTGTAGACCAAAACAGTTTGTGTTCATATTTTCAAATGGGGATCCAACAAAAACTTTCTTTTAGAAATTGTCCTCTGCCAGTGATCACTCCAAAACAAACCCAAGAGATGTTCAGAAAGATGCTAGTTATTATAGACCAATAGTTTGACAGGAAAGATTCAGTTACTGCAGTGGGTTAAATGATCCAGTTCTAGTGCCCAGGCACAATCCATGGTGATGTTTATAGTCTGGTAGCAGAGATTTCTTCTGCTTGAGAGAAGAAATGAGGAAAAACATTGTTCTTGTTGTTAAAACACTGTCCTTGTTGTTAAGAAAAATTCTTTTTTTGCCTTGTGATGAAGAGTATGGGCCCTGTAAAAACCACCAAAAGGCACCTGGGTCTAATTGCTAAAATGGGTGCAAGTGAGATAATTGGCTGAGAAATAAGAAAAAAAGGGAGGGGGGGGGGGAAAACAAAAAAAAAAGATGCTTTACTCTGGGGATATACAGACACTGTATATTCATGCAAAGTCACTAAGAAAATATGGTCCAATCACTTTCTCTTAACAGCAGTTCATTCAAGACATGTTGCATTTGGGTTTTCACCACAAATAAAGGTTATATACCCCATGCTGCACAACTGGGACTTGGCAATATGCTATATTGCCATCTGGTTTTGTTTATCATGGATTTTAACTATTAAACATTTATTAAAGACCTTATTGGTTAAGCCATTCTTCAATAATTGTGGTTATTATTTATTAATCGTAATACATCTGCATAATTACTTAGGGCCTCCTTCTGGTATTCTTACTCACACTGAGTAATAATTTGCTCCATGATCTATCCCAATAAAACAAACCACAGATCTAGCTAACTTTCATCACAGGTTTGGAAACAAAACTGGTTTTCCTGTGGTATTTGCACCATGTGTATTAAGTCAAATGGTCAAGTGCATGCACATATGCATGTGTGTGTTTCAGTTCTCTGAAGAGTTGTGTGAGGTTCTGATCAGTAATTTCAGTTTAGAGATGTGTATGTTGCTAATTTTTATGAGATAATGAATTTGCAGGAAGGACACATCTAGATCTGTCTCTGCTATGATTCAATCAATGTTATTAACACAAATTTTAAAAGGCAGGTAATGCTCAGTTTCTTAAGATACTTTTTCTGGTATCTTATTCAATACCTATTAGTGTCTTTGGCTAATTTATAATGCAGACTAAGATTCACGGCATTTTTTCAGACAGAAATGTACAATTTTGTATAACTTGGAGATCTGAACATCAGATGGCTCACTTGTTTAAATTATCCAAGCTGAAGAGCACAATGTGACGTAATATACCTCTTAACTAATTTTAAGGAAATTGTGAGTGGGCCACTCAATAAAGAAATCAGATTTGCCACCGAAAAAAAAAAAAAAATCATTTGACAATACAATCATAAGATGAATAATCTTTGAAGGTGTTGTTTACACCATACACATAAACTAGTGAAAGTAAAGATAACAATGTATGTGTTTAAGAGGAAGGCAGTCTGACATTGCACAGATAATCAAGGAAGAGATTATTTTGAGAAAACAGCATGTAACACAATTAAGAGCCCTTGAGAAACAAGACATCAGGTCTCTGCTTGCTATTTGTGAATGAGGAAGACATGCCGCAATCCTAATGAGTCTGATCCAGACAAGAGATTAAATAACCCATTTTCTTATTTCAGGCTGGGAAACCTGTAAAGGCCAGAACATTTCAACATGTTTATGACATATTGGATTTGTGTTGTCATATACAGATGAGAACCTGTGGCATTAGAAAAAGGGCAAAAATAAGTTTGTCTTCCTATTAACTTTCAGTTCTCAACAATGAAAATGATGTTAAGGCACTTATATATATAAAATTTATATATATATATAATATATATAATGTATAATATATATATAATTTATATATATATATATAAATTATTAAATGATTGTTCTACTTTTAGCATTGGCTCAGCAATCCCCAAACCAACAGAGCTTACAAATTCCACCAAGAATACATTTTAAAAAGATAAATATGCTGTTAAATTAGACTCATTTGATCTTTGCATATTATTAACATGTATTTGAGCAGAGACTTAGGAAGGGATGTGAGCACGTAATTTAACTTGTAGAGAGTTTTTGGTACTCTCCAGGAAGCGGAGTGGGTTGTACTTTGTCTATGTGTAGAAGACTTGTGACCTTCTATCAGGGGGATTTTCTTAGGTGGAAATGAATTTAGTGGAAGTATTCTGGAATTAGAACAAGTAGATGCTGAGAATAATAGCTTGCCCTTTAAATGTCCTTTTATTCCAGAGGCAAAATTAGTTTTCCTTTTTTTTTTTTTTTTTCATATTCCACCTGGTCAGTATTCAAAACCACTGTATATGCTGCATTAAGATTAGAAGCTAGGCTTTCCTGTTGCGATTAACAGAGATGGCAAAAGCAAAAATAAACAGAACATTCAGGGGTTATACGTATGTTTTCAGTGTCTCTTCATTTTCACCAGATGAAGTTATCTGCATCAGAAGCACCAGAAACCTTGCCTCAATAGAGTATAATACTCCAGTAATCAAATGGAATCATTTTATGACAGCAGATTAAGAAGTGTAACATAAAAATAGTTATAACAGAACAGAATGTAAACAGTCTCTCTGACTCTTTGTCCATTCTGATGCACTTCTTCTGTGGTATGCATAAAAAAAAGGCAAAAATAACAAACATGTAAATACCATCCGACCTTTATGAAAAAGTAAAGAGGATTTTTGGAAGAAAAAATTCTTCAGTAACAACATGCACAACTCTGTACTGCTTTTTATGTTTTACCTAAGCATCCTTGTCTTTGAATCTTTTATTTTAGTTTCTACTAGCCATAACAAAGGACCATTCATTTACAGGACAGATAAGAAATTCAGCTTTGAAATTCCATTGTAGCCCCGCAAACAGCATCTCATCCTTTAATGACTAAGTGCAAGTTTAGTAGCTGCTGAGCTTCTATGGGAAAGATTTATGCAGTTCCATCTTCTCAATAATCTCTCAGGCTTGGCCAATGCACTATAACTTTCAGTCAAGCATGCTGGCTGGCTTTATTGATAATGTAGTTGGGGTTTACTAAATCATATTTAATATAGTTGAAAAGGGCAAAAGAATTGAACTGATTCCAGTTCGTGGGACTTTTAGGAAGCCACAGGGGATGGGGCTGTTTCTTTAGCCTTTAGTGCTCTCTGTGTTTCAGTTTTACAGTCCATGTTAGAAGATGTCACTGTCCAATACCAGTCTGAATTAGACAGTCCTTCTCTTGCATCCAGATCAGCCTTAGGCATACAACGTGACTTTGGGCAAGTATCTTTGAATCAGGCTGTTTTCTTTTAACTTCAGGCTGCATTCTCCACTAGCAGTGTCCATCTTGTCTAGTTTTTAAATACAACCTGTATATGTTGTCCTGAGCTCTAGCTGTGTCAGTGATAGCAGTCCAGAAGGCAGTCCAATTACTAAAACTACTTAGGGACCTACCTCATGCTTTCATCTGCCACTTGACAAAAGGAGAGAGTTGTAATCCTGTTCTTTAAACATGTTTGGAACAGAAAAGTGCAAATAACTTAGAAATTAGAAAATGTAGTAATTACAATAATAGCATGGCAGTAATAATGCTTACAAAATCCAAATCCAGGTTTTGTTACATTTTAGTATAGAGATCTTTCTTGACCAGTGACTCAAAGAAAAAAAAATAAATAAATAAGATTTTTGTTCTCTTCCTAAGCATTTGTCAAAAATAAATAAAAGCTTTCTAAAATATACGTTTCCAAAGGAGCATTTACTCTGACAATATATCTTTTCACATATATATGTGTTATTTGTTATGAATATGTAGTTTAATCATAGTTGTTTTCTTTTCTTTTTTTTTTTTAAAAAAAAAGTGTTTCTACCATATTATTTACAGAGCATGCTCTGAAATGTCATGACCATTTAATTTGTGCAGGAGAAGAGTAAAAAAGAATACTGTGGTAAGCAGCTAAAATTCCCAACTATGGTATAATTTTGCACTCTATTATACAGAAATTGTTGAAATCAATTAATTTAAGACTGTATTGTAATGCATATACACCAGGGGGCAGAGTAAAGGGCACTTTTAACTTTGACATTTCCAGTCTTTGAGCACACAATGCAACAGTACAGTTGAACAGTGAGCATAAGGTTTTTTGCATTTAATTGAGTATTTATAATTCAAGTCAGCAGTAGCATCTTCCTAATTGCTTTATTGCCAGTTGTCATCAGACGTTAAGCTAAAGACTGAATGATGTGTAACAGAAATGTGCTGCTGCAGAAAGAAGGAACATATATTGCCCTTTGCCATAACTTGATAAGTCAAGAACCAAACATAAAGTACTTGCCTGTGCAATACTCTATCCAAGCCTGTCTCACCAGTGTGAGGATTGCAGGAGTCTTCCCCAAAACAACACTAATTATTTTAAAATGTAGGGGAAAGGGGGTGAGGTGGATAAGTATTGTAAAAGAATATTTCTTTTTGCAGTTGGGCAATTCTTGAAGTGTCATTTCCTCACTTGCTTCTTGCTTACAACTCAGAGTGCTTCATAATACCTGGTATGCTGGCCAAAGCATGCCACCTGATGGGGGGGGGGTCTAAGCTAACATGACTGCAGCTGTTGAGACTAATAATTTAAAATCCGCATTTATAAACAAGCTTATAACTACCTCATGATCAAATCAATGAACTTTTTGTAAACGTTACTTAGTAAAGTAAATATGAATCTGACTGAAAAGGACTACCTGAAACCAAAGGAAAATGTTCTTAAAATATTATTGTAAAAGTTGTATAAAGTATTTGCCTACTATTTTTAAAATAGTATTTATAAATTAGTCATTCCCCTAATACAAATTGTTTCTTCAAAAAATGGCTGCTTTAAGCACTGAAGTAGTAAAAGAGGACCTGCTTTTCAGAAGATAAACTGAGCTATAATCTGAACATCCCAGTTGTATCTTCTCTGTCTTGTTGTTTAAAGCAAAATATTATATCTGTATGCACTTTATTTCAGGACTAATAGGACTAGCATTTTAGTGCTGATAACTCTTTCCAAATATTAGTATATACATGTACACTTCCATTTTTTCCTGGAGAATTTAAAATTGAACCTGAACAATTAACGGCATTTCATAGAGATATAATAAGTTAATTTTAATGTCATCACATTTTTTTCAGTTACTCTATTTTTTATGTTTTTGCTAATGAACATTAAATGTTCTTCACATGACATTTTTTCTAATATATACCTGTTTGTTAAAGGCACCTGTTCAATTATTGACATAAATGGTCTTACAATCAATATGAAAGAACATTTCTTTTGTCTACTGCCATGTTATATCACGTATTTGTGAGAATTGGGAGGTTTTGAAAATGTTTGAGAATATTTGCAGATCTCTTCTCTGTTCTGCAAATATTTTATCATATTTCATTTTGCTATAAAAAGTGTTATAAATTCTACAGGAATCACTAAAAAGATGAAAAAACATTTTGTAATGTTTTGTGTATGTGTGTATAGATACATGTGCACAAATAAATTGAGTCCAGATTTGAAAGACTAAGTTTGAGGTGAAGCCCAGTAAAATTAATGGTAGTTTATGTATTTTTTTCATTTTATTTATATCCAGTCCTGGGTGTTCCATCACAGTATTGTTAGGTTCACAGAAAGAGTGATCTTTTGTTTCTCTGTTGACAAGTTGTGTAAGGGGGGTAATTTCCATCACAAAATGTAAAAGGGATTACATCAGAATCTTCCAAACAGTGTAAATGACCATCCTGCTGTTCAGACCTCATAATAAATACTGATGGCTGTCCATTGAGAGTATAAGCTAAACTGAATAAGGTCTCCATGGGGCACAATTTAGAACAGTATGGATGTCTGCCTCGATAAATGGTCGGTTGATTTAGAAAAATGGTGCATGAGATCAGAATGACAAATTAATTTGGCCTGTGTGAAAAGCCATACTTTATTTTCTCTATCCCCTATGTACAGTACACTTACACAGACTTTGCCTTTCAAAATTCACAAAATTCCACAGGTTTCACAGAGAAAGTCAGGATTACATATCAGTAGAGGTTCTGCACTACCAGTGCAGAGCATACTATCATTACAATTAAAACTGAGAGCATATAAAATTTTTAATTTCCATGTAATTTCATAGAAAACAAACGCAGCAGCAGGAGGCAGTAGGAAAACTTCTAAGTCCCAAAGGTTGTTGTATCTGACAGCTTCTGATTGACAGTTTTGTACAGAAATACAAAAGATGTTGGGATTCCATACAATTAAATCAAAAACAAACATGGATTTTCAAATAAAAAATGTTTTTACATTCAAACCAGGCAAAATTGTTTCTCTCCCCCTTTTCCCCAAAAGACAAGGCTGTCTCTCAAATGAGGTTCAGCATAAGGTAACATTATTCCTGTTTCTTTCCCCAGAAAGTTCAGGATAATTATTTTATGTTTCTGTTTGGTTACATGTATGTATGTGTGTTTGTGTGTTTTATTTAAACACAAATATTGTATATATATTTTTCTTACATTTTACATGGACCACATATTGAAATAGAAAGACAGGAACAAGAAGATAGGACAAGAGAAAATGGCCTCAAGTTGCACCAGGAGAGGTTTAGGTTGGATATTAGAAAAGATCTCTTCACTGGAAGGGTTGCGAGGCATTGGAACAGGCTGCCCAGGGAAGTAGAGTCTCCATCCCTGGAGGTATTTAAAAGACATGTAGAGGTGGTGCATAGGGTTTAGTGGTAGACTTAGAAGTGTTAGGTTAATGGTTATACTTGATGATCTTAGAGGTCTTTTCCAATCTAAATTCTATGATTTTCTGAAAAACTAGTCTCAGATATATCATCAGTGAGAAATGCTGTGGTATGTAGTTCAACAGGCAGCATTGCTGATATTCGTAAAACTGCAAACTGAAGTTAAACACAAGAAAAAAATAAGACAAAACAAAATGAATAGTACTCACAGAAACAATAGAAATAAGAAGGGGGGGGGGGAAGGAAGAAAAAAATGAAGAAGAAAGAAAAAAAAAAAAGACTAGGCTGCATTTTATCAGTACATCTCAGCACATGGGAAATGACACAGCTATTTATAGCAAGCAGTCCTTTCCTGTTTTCCACTAGGTTTTAAACCAAATAATTATAGTGGATAATCAAGCATTGAACTCTTCCAAAATATAGGTCTAGACCTTACTAACAAAGTATCACAGAATTGTCTAGGTTGACAAGATCATCGAGTCCGACCTCTGACCTAACACTAACAAGTCCTCCACTAAACCATATCGCTAAACTCTACATCTAAACATCTTTTAAAGACCTCCAGGGATGGTGACTTCCCTGGGTAGCCCGCTCCAATGCCTAACAACCCTCTCAGTAAAGAATTTCTTCCTAATATCCAACCTAAAACTCCCCTGGAGCAACTTTAGTCCATTAACCCTTGTCCCCCAGGCACATGGGAGAATAAACCAACCCCTACCTCACTACAGCCTCCTTTTATGTACTTATAGAGAGCGATAAGGTCGCCCCTGAGCCTCCTCTTCTCCAGGCTGAACAAGTCCAGCTCCCTCAGCCGCTCCTCGTAGGACTTGTTCTCCAGGCCCCTCACCAGCTTCGTCGCCCTTCTCTGGACTTGCTCGAGCACCTCGATGTCCTTCTTGTAGCGAGGGGCCCAAAACTGAACACAGTACTCAAGGTGCAGCCTCACCAGAGCCAAGTATAGAGGGACAATCACTTCCCTAGACCTGCTGACCACACTGCTTACAAGCCAGGATGCTGTTGGCCTTCTTGGCCACCTGAGCACACTGCTGGCTCATATTCAGCTGACTATCAACCAATACTCTCAGGTCCTTCTCTGCCAAAGTACTCTGCTAGCTTACAGTTATTCTTATAATATGGCTCTCTAAGGGAATATTTTTTAGGCCTTTTCCAAAATTGTGAGATAAGAATCAAGGCATTCTTCCTAGGACTTCAGGCCATTCATCCAACTTCCTGCCATTCCATTATGTTTTCTTGGACCACTAGTACCCAGGGAGGACCTAGAAAAGCTAAGAGGCATCACCATCTCTTAACACCTCTTGCCACAAAGTATGTGGGAGAGCCCTCTCCATCTGTAACCAATTCCCCAGTAATTTGAGGAATACAAATAAAACAGAGGTGGAGATAGAGGAATCTATTTCAAGCTTGGAAATAAACTTCTGAATGCACCTTAGCTGGGCACTTTCCTTCCCCCTCCTGTAGCATTGCTGCACAGTTCAGGATCTGAAGGACATGGGGAAGGAATACCAAAAGCAGAAAAGATTCAAATAGTGATTTCAATAACAATCTCTCCCTAATATCCTATCTAAAAGAAGAAACCTGTGGAAAGCCTCACAATTCTGTTCCAACCTGCAATACCTTGTCCTCTGAAATGGTAATTCACAGCCAGCCAGAGTGGAAGGAGGTCTTCGGGGAGGAATGGAGGTGAAGGGAAGAGGACACCCAAGTGCTTTCAGTGCTTTCTCCAGCTTTTTTGAGATCCAGATAAACCATAAAGAGTCTGGAGTCTCAGATGCGTGCCACTTAGAGACAGGTGAAATCATTTTCCCACTGGAAAAAATTAATCAACTCAAGCTGTAAACACTCATGGAGCAAAGAATTGCTGCCGTTTATTCAAAAAGGCTTATAGAATAACATCAATATCTTTCTCAGCCCTAAGTACCCCCTGCCTTCCACACTCAGAAACATCAGTGAGATAAGAAAAACAATGATTTTTAGAGACAAGAGCCATTATATTCTTGGCAATTACAGTAAAAGTAGGCAAATTTATTTCAAGTGCACAGTGTAATTACATGATTTCACTGATGATAAATGTTATTTCAGACTTACAATATTTTGTCTTTAAGGTATGATCAGTTTATATTTGGGCAGTTGGTAGGGAGGAAATGTAAATTTTTTATAATGTCATTTAGTTACATTAATTGAAAAAGCTAATTCTGGCAATGCCCAGCCCAGATTTTGGCAGCCCTCTTAAAGGTCAGTACAATTATTTTTAAAACACTCATAATATTTATTATTAGCACCACCAAACTGAGAATCAGACCAACCCTCTCACTGCTTAGTACCTCAGATCATGTCTCCTCAAAGAAGAAAAGAGCTGAACTTTGAACTTGCCTGAAAGATGAGTGAGTGGGGCAGCAAAGTCTGAAACCTTGTCCTCCAGTCCAAGAATCTTTACCCATAAAGCCACCTCCCTCTGTCAAACTGGGGGGCAGACCATTTGAATGTAGAAAGAGCCCATGGTCTCCATCTGTAACAATATGTTTCAAACACAGAATTCAAAGCTCTTTACCAAGGATTACCATTGTCTTCATTTTACATACACAGGGAAAAATAAAAAAAAAAAAAAAATAAATAAAGGAAAAAAAAACATTTGGGAAGGAGACATTTTCTGCATATGAGAACAGGAGAAGAAATCACTTCCTTATTTACCATCCAACACAGTTTCTTTTAGGCTAAAAACTTGAAAGCCACTGGAAGCCGCCTCTCCTCACAGAAGCAAAAGCAAATAACAATGACTGAATGATTTTAGCAAACAGGCAGTTTCCAGCATATAACAGTGTTGCGGAAAGTGTATACCTTCCTACATTCAGAACAAAGATGAAGAACTAGATCTCCAGTGCATGCCAGTAAATCCACCGGCTTTAGTGAATTCACATTAATTTACACCACTGAATTCAACTGTTATCTACCAAAGCTAGAGTGATAGTTATAAAAGTTTCTTTCTATAAAGTTTCTCTATAAAAAGGAAAAATCCTCTCCCAAAAAATCTACCTGTTCCAAAGACAAGTTTTGTTCAAGTGAAATTGCTGAACATAGAAAATCATCTTTATAAGTATCCAGAGTCAACCTTAGCTTTGGAGAGGTTGTGTCCCCTTTAACTACTTCAAGGAACTAAAACCATTCCAGAGGTTAATTACAGGTCTAACCTGAATAAAAAAAAAAAAAAAAAAAAAAAAAAAAAAAGCTAACACTGAATGTGACTTTCTCTTGAAAAAATCTTGACAACAGAAAACATTTTGTACTGGCAAGGTAATGTTTTAGGTGACCTCACAAGTCTTTTCCACCCCTAGCATCTGTGCTTTCGAGAATTTCCAAGGTAACCAGTACTTCAAATAGGCTACAGGAGCCAAGAGGAAGCTGGGTATTTTCTTAAGGTTGGTTTCCTTTGTGTTTTTTGTTTGTTTGTTTGTTTGTTTGTGTGTGTGTGTGTGTGTGTGTTCGTGGTGGTGGTGGTTTTGTTTGTTTTTTGATTGTGGGTTGTTGTTTTTTTTGTTTGTTTGTTTTGTTTGTTTGTTTTTTGTTGGGTGGGTGGTTGTTTGTTTTTTTGGTTTTTTGGTTTTTGAGGGGTGGAGAGAGCAAGCTGTGCCTCACTATTGTTTCTATTTTTCCTATTTTGTTTCTATTTATTTTACTATTTTTTTTGTACATAGAGAATGGCTTTAGCATCTATTGGCAAAGTTAAGCCATACTTAAGATGGGGTGTATACTTGCTGCACATCCCTTTAGCACCCAAAGCTTTTAGTATCACTCCCTTTACTCTTTTGGTTTTGCCTGCAAAATGAAAGTACATTTGTGGCACTATAGCTACCATAATGGAATATGACAGAATAGAGGCAGGAATGTCATTGTATTGCCATGGCAATAGACAAACAGTGTTTATTACTGGAAGTTTTAGGCTTTCACTTGAGCATTGGAAGCACATTTTAGCTCTTTCTTCTTAAGCAAACATATTTTAGTGATTTTTGGCTAGCTTCATCCTGGCTGGCTCAATGAGGTGCAAATTAAACTGCAGTTCTGTAGGCCAGGAAGATCTCTTGCTCTACCGAGAAATAAATCACCTTGCGATGACAGATTGCTTTTCCACTGACACCCCCTCCCTCAGTCATGGCAGGGCATCGTACCTTTATATTCTGTCCAGGGAGCTCTGTAATACACTGATGGTCTTCTGTTCCTGAGTTCTTTGCTTAAAGGAAAGATGAGCTTAGTCCCTTTACTTAGCATGGCTGACAGTAGCAGTAAAACCAGCACTGTACTTATAGTTGGACTAAGCTTTAATTGACATACTGTTCAAATCAAGATAGATGCTTATTTAACATACTGGCATCTTAAGTAATTACTTGAACCTCTGAATTGCCTATACTTATATTGATCCCACTTAAATGATTTTCTTAAGTGAAATGTAAATTATCCTATAATTACAATTGTCAAGATTTATCGTAAGTATCAGCATAGACGGAAGAGCCTTGGGAAAAAAAAATATCCTACTGTAAAACGGTCAAATTAATTAGCAGGCCAAACAGTACTTGCGATTCATCTTAGATTCTGTAGCTAATATTCTATTAATGTTATTTTCTCTTTTAGAAATGTTCCTGTTTTATTCTCACCAAATCCAGTAAGGTTAATTATTCATCATTTAACATCTATAAAGTAAGATAATTTAAAATATTAACTGGAATGAACTGATTCTTCCAGGATCTTCTGTGGCCTCAAAACATGCATAACCTAGAGAAGATACTGAATAGAAAAGTGACAAATATTCTTTCATTGTCCTTGTTCTTTTGGATCTTAAGGAAAAAATTGTCTGTATATAAACAGCCTCAAAGAAAGGAATGTTAAAGTATCACCACAGAACCATCAAATCATGGAGTTTAAGGAAATCTCAGACACTTAGAAAGTGACGATGGCCCCTGCCAAAATCAATGCTATAACACATTGAACAGTTTATTCAGCCTGCTCCAAAAGTCTACTGGTGATGAAGAATGAAGATTCGTGCCCTTCCCTGGACAATCCATTCTAGTATTTTACAGTCCTTAGCAAGAGCTTTCTAACATCCCGTATGATTGCTTGGGATTCATCATGGTTCACCTACCAGACACAGAGCACAGAAAAAGAAAGCGTTTCTCTGCAGCAACCTGTACGTACTGAAGGTTGTTACCACATCACTCTATCGTTTTCTTTTCAATAGGATAAACATCCTCATACCATTCTGTCTTCCCATATAATAATGCCTGAGAAAACTTGAACTCATTGCAAGTTTTCAGATACTTTTCACTATCAGGCCAATTCATGTAATATTCTTGGAAAAGGAGTGAGTACAACATGGGACCCTGCTACATAAATGGATTAAATATTTACTAAGATTTAAGTTAGTTAAGACAACCAGTCACTCTTAGAAGATTTTGTATCTTTTCATCATATTATTCCTGTCTTTTTCTATGAATTTACTGAGTAAATAGTTAACAGTATTGCAGGGTAATACCATGGTAGCACCTAAAATTGCACCACTCGTACAGCATGTGCTGCAGTGCAAGCTGTGAACTAATGGGACAAAGTATTCAGACTGAAATTTGCATAGTAAGCCTAGAGAAGCTTGACATATCTGAACACTAGGTGGGCAACTATGGGATAATAGAATGAATTTTATTAAGCCACAAGAGGAGTAAAATCAGTTGATGAAGATCAAGATAAGATAAAAACAAACTTTGTGTAGAACAGAACCTGTGGATGGATGTACTCCAGCATGACTGATAACCCTCTAGAAACCTGTTTTCATACTTAAAAGGCTGGAAATCTTGAAACAATTTATTAAAAGTAAAGGTCCTAAGATTATGTGGAGTAGTAACCAAAATTAAGAACTAGAAATCTTTCCAGTATGAATGTCTCTATAACAAAAGAATAGTCATAGCTGAAAAAAGAACTAGCTTTATGGAACTGGAGATTAAAATTCCCAAACAGTGTTTGCAGCCTTCCAAGACTCTTACCCATTACCCATTTTTCCATGGTGAAGTCCTTAAAAAATATACACCTGCTGCTTTTTTCTGTTTCTTCTATTCTGCTGAAATAAATATCTGCTGAGTTGGCTTCATTTTGCGGAAAAAAAAAAAATATATATATATATATATATATACACATTGAAAATAAGTTACAATATATGTAACAATTTGTTACAATATTTGTTACAAATTTCTTAAAATATTTGTACTGGTGTGATTCAGAGTCCTCCATCTTAAAACCACAACCAGAGCAACCAGTTTGAAGCTAAACCATGCAAACAAGCCTACATTCAATTCCACTAAACCACTTAATAAATCTAAATAACAAATAAAGCATCAATTGCCTTTTCAGGACATCTCAGAATGTATTATCTCAAGAGTCTGAGCTGAAGAATGACTGTTTTAAGCTCTTTGCAGCCTTTCAAGAATGAAATACTCAAAGTAATAGCAGCTATTCCTTTGCTGAGAGTTTTGAGATTTTTCACAGATCTGATATCCCTGATCTTTCACTCCAACACTTTGGGAAACCCTGTGGTGCAAACAGCCACACAGTCTCTGCCTACTAATGCAAGAGAGGTTTCACTACTCTTAGTTTCAAGTTCTACTTGGTGCATGTTGCAGCTCTGAAAACATTTCCCTCTGGGAATATTTTCAGGCAGTTGCTACAAACTCTGCCTTTCAGCAGCTGCTAAAAGGTTTCCACTGTGCCCTTTATGTATTTACCTCTATGGACCCCCAAAATTTGTATTAAGTTTGTCTCTTGCAGCTCTAAGAGAGCTACAGTACCAGATCGGAGAGTGAGGACCTTTGGGAGTGCCTTTTCCAAAGCTTGCTGACAAAATACTGATAGCCCTACACGTGGGACTTCAGACAAATTTGTGAATTCTAATGGCATGGATGTGAGCATTTGGATGTGAAATGAGTACTGGAGATATCCTGTTCTGTGTCAAGCACCCCACAGTTTGTCCACTCTCCAGCACAAGTCTCATAAGGAAAATGACAAGGTGTCTCAGTCTGACATCTAGATTATGATCCCTAATAACTAGAGGTCATGCTCAGCTGCAATGATTCACTTGCTGCTTGGAGGTAGGGATTAATTGATGAATAAATTAAGTGTCCGTGTTTTGACACGGTGCCAAGAATGATGGGTGCTATCTCTTGCTTCAATGCAGTGCCTTTGTCCTGTTCAGCTGCTGCTTCAGGCACTGAAGATGCTTTCACTGACTGGTAATTGATAAGAGCCAGATACCCTAAAATGTACAAGGGTCTGAACTGGTACGCCTTTAACCCTCAGAAGACTCCAAGATATGTAGGTATAGGAGATGAAGTCAAATTAAGTGAGTTCTTCTATTTCACTTTTGAAATTTTCACTCCCCCATGTTTGAGAAGCATGTCAATTTCATTTATTAAGAGAAAAAAAAAAAAGAAAAAAAAAAGATTTATTTAGCCAGAGAGAGCTCACCAACTTCATCAACACCTAAAGTTATCGATAATTTGTAGGTCATCCTCGGTGGAAATATCAGAAAAAAGGTTAAAGAGGGAACTGGGGATTGGAAGAATACTACAAAGTGTTAGAAATGGTATTTATTAGTTCTCTGCAGCTCATTTTCTTCAGGGCAGGGAGAGTGAAAAGCCTCTGTAATTGCTAACTATAAATGTTTACATTATCCAGGGAATTGCAAATTCCCTTTAATTGCTGATGGAGGTTCAGTTGCTTGAGGTAAAGAGAGCAAAACACAGAGGGAGAAAGATCAGTCATTACAGCTGGCTCTCACTCCTTCATCCTAAGGGGAAATGAGATGCTGTGAACACAGGGGCAGTACAAGGATAGTTTAGCTAGAAGCTAAAAAATTCAAAAAAGTTGAAAATATACCAGTGTGTTGTGGTACCAAGTTCACTTGAAAAATTATGAAACAGCACCAGAGATTTCTATAAAACAGATAATAATTTACTTATGTATAACCACATATTTTGGCCCATAGAGTAAGTATATGGGCCCATCAGACAAAACTGTACATTTGCAGTGAGTTTATCTTCCCTGTAAATCTGTTTCACACATACATATAGGACATACTGCTGACATTTGCTTTCTTTTTTTTTTTTTTTTGTAAACTGCTTAGCAGACAAAATCTCAGCTACGGACTAATAACATGTCTTGAGAGCCTTAGCGAACCAAAAAATGTGTGACTGCTGAAACAAGGTGTTCTTCCTCAGGAAGGCGTCCCGTACTATGAAAAGTATATTACAGTTTACACAAAAATAAATAAATAAATAAATACTGAAGCTAAACCTCTGACTGTTTTGTAGGGAAGCTAGGAACTACTATCAGGCACCAAAAGCAGTCTTGAGATGCAGTTATGCTTGTTACCAGTGCTGCGAATTATGTTATAATATTCATTAACTATTGCATTTATCAGATAATTTATACCTGCTTAACTCATGAGACCCTGGAAAAAACTTCCTGAGGCTAACTACAACCTTCAATCCCAAGGTGATTAGCATCGGTAAAACCTAGCCCTAAGGCCCCCATGTCTAAGGGGTTGGTTTGAGGATTCATAGATGTCCTTTACACAGTCACTAGCATTTCAGGCTGGAAGTTTCATGTACCAACAAAAGTGGCCAGTACAGCATTTTGTCAAAGTGAACAAAAGCAAAGTGAATAAGGAGAGTGATCAAGCCAGGTAATGACCAACAGAATGACCAAGGTTAGAAGGGACCTCAGAAGATCCAACCTCCCCTACCAAGCAGGATCACCCAGAGCATGTTGCACAGGAATGCATTCAGGCAGGTTTTGAGTATCGCCAAAGAAGACTCCACAACCACTCTGGGCAACCTGTACTAGTGCTCTGTCAACGTCACAGTAAAGAAGTGCCCCTCATATTCAGCCAGAACCTCCATTGCTTCAGTCTGTGCCCATTGCCTCTTATCCTGTTGCTTGGAACAACTGAAAAGAGACCAGCTCCATCCTCTCAAAACCCTCCCCTCAGGTATTTATACACATTGATGAGGTCTCCCCACAGTCTTCTCTTTTATAAGGTTAAACAGACATGTTTCTTTCAGCCTGTCCTCATATGACAGATGCTCCAGTCCTCTAATCATCTTTGTAGTCCTCCTCTGGACTCGCTCCCATAGTTCTATGTCCCTCTCGTACTGGGGAGTCCAGAACTAGACACAATACTCCAGGTGTGGCCTCACCAGGACTGAGTAGAGGAGCAGGATCACCTCCCTTGACCTACTGGCAACACTCTTCCGAATGTACCCCAGGATACCGTTGGCCTTCTTGGCCACAAGGGCATATTGCTGAGAGATGGTTTCTTCTGGATATGGACACAGCCAACCTGGTCTAACTGACCTGCTTTGAGCAAGGGATCAAACCAGATGACCAGGCACCTCCCAGGTTAAATTATTCTATAATGCCATGATAACTATATAACCTAGAGATGTGTAAAGCCATTTACATAAAAGCAGCAATTTTTAGAGGAGACCATGAAAGCAGGAATATATCAGAACTAAATAACTGAGTTTAAAAGACACTAAGAAATATCCATATTCATATCTCTAACAGTATTTAAACAAAAGGGATTGTGAATGATTTACAAGTGAAGCATATAGCTGAAGAAGAACACATGAAGTAAGAAAATAGTTCAAACATAGATTATCTCTGATTTCTCTGGAACATAAAGTACAAGCAGAATTCCCAGCTGGTTAAGGTAGCAAACATGGGGGTGGAGAGAAACAGTAATTATACATTAGCTCAGTTAAACTAATTCATGTGGGACTACATCACAAGAATTGATTAAATAAATGTAAGTGTTTGAAATGATGGAGGAACTAGTAAACAAATAATCATCGTAAACCCATATTTGTGATATTCAACCTCGATCTGTAAATGCTACAGTAAAAATGGAGAGACTTCAAAACAGATTAAATCTGTTCAACCTGCATACAATCTACAATTTATTTTCAATTGCAATTAAACTGGCAGTAAAATCAACAGAAATTGAGTGTAAACATCAACTGTGAACAGAAGGCAGCCCCTAGAAACTTCCTGGAAAAGTGAAGTAATGATAACTCTGGGGGACAGAACATAGTTTAATTACATAGAAAGACAAATTAAGTCAATAGAATTGAGGTGTTTGATTGTACTGAAAGGGAAATAACTTGGATGTTAAAATAAAAGATAAAGAGATTCTGCTTCAAACCTTTAACTGATGTAAATCCTACTACTCTATCAAAGTCATGACTAGGTACGTCATGGCTAGGATTCCAAAGTTTGATATGTTTATTTTGAAAAGAAGCAAGGTACAGTTCATAGTCCCTTCTTCATACTGAAGAATGTTTTATTCCTCAGACAGACTTTGTCATTCTGACAAATTACTTGTAAAGCAAAAAAATATTCAGAGAAAGGGTACAAGAGATGAGACTTCCATATTTAGAAGAAATTATCAGAAGTGAGCAAACCTGATATATCCTGATAGCCAGAGAGCTAGCTCTGTATGCCTATGGTCTAAATAATCTGATATATATACTGTATATTTTCAAATGCTGATAACTTATTTCTTTCACCTGGAAAGACAAGCACATGTTCCTGTATCTTTGATAAATGCTTTAATTTAAATCAGAGGATATTGACATAAATGGGTAATTCTGGGATAAGAAAGATGCATTACTATGAAAAATGTTGTTATGTATATTGTCTATGTCATCATATTTAACTTACAGAACTCGCCCTCTGAGAATGGTTTTAGTCATTTATTTCAGAGTATATTCATATAAAAATCCAGTGATTCCATCAGGTTCTGTAGGTTAATAATGAGGGTCTCAACCAGCCTGAGTATTCAAGGTGATGTTTGCTATCTGCTTCACAAATTCTCCCCTGTGATAATGCGTAAATAACAGACCTGTAGTTCTTGAGGACCCTACACAAATTTTTTTTTAATAATGTTCTTAATCTGATCATAGATTTAATCTTTGGCTATGTAATTTAGGGTTCAGCAACAGCATACCTTTTTAAAAAACCTTGCACATCCTGATTCTGAGTCATTGGGTAACAGAGTAACAGGGTAACATCTTTATCACGTTGATAAAGATGGCTCAGCAGTTATCCTCATGACTTAAGCAAAATAAATATACATTTAATTAGGAACTGAATTTCAACCTTTGAAGTACGTCACTCAATGCTCTGGGCTTCTTTTTCCACCATATTTTGTTCATTTAGCACAGACTGAACCAACATGTCACCTGGAACAAAATTCATCCTCGGTTACTCTCCCATGTTACCCAAAATTGCTTCATTTCCTGAGAAAAGAGTTTTTCTTTGTTATGAAGGTTCAGTGGAAACCAAGCTCCTACCTCATCCAAAGCAAAGGCAAGGCAGCGGGGCAAATTTTGCTCATGTAGAATTTAGTTACAGTGGCCACTGTGTCAGGTTCGGGGAAGAGCATCCCAGTTGACCTGCATCCAGCTTTCTGTCTTGCAAGACAGCACCAGTATTTTTTTATTATTTTTCAATGATACTGTGCTATGGTTGTTATTACATTTCTTCTCATAGTTTGCTGTGATTGAAATTCCTACTCTGTATATTTTCTGCCAATATCTATCATGTGTTTACTTAGGGAAAAAAAAAAAAAAAAAAAAAAACATTTAAATGGCTTCCATGGGTATGAATCCTCCCACTCTGAGCACAACAATTTCAATGATTTACTTCTCTAGTTAGATCTTTTTCCCTGTATTACTCAGGTAAATGTCAAGCAGCAGTCTTGGCCTGCGTACAGCAGATAATGCATGTTGACTCTGCTTCTAACAAATTAATGATGTATCTTTAGTAAGAAACCATTTTCTGAATATTCATTTTCTCAGAGGGATTGGATTCTTTCTGCTGATTTCAGCAGCCTTTGTTCTCAACCACCAACCACAGTTATCTACTAAACATGACATCTTGAAGCAAAGGTTTGACTGGTTCTAACAGAGTTCTGGCAACACCCCATTTACTAAAAGAAACTCAGGAAGATAAGTGAGATGAAAAAATATTTGAGACATTAGTAACTTAGGACCCTAGCATGATTGTTGCCAATGGAGAGAAATAACACATCTATATCGCTGTAGAAAAAATGAGGCGTGGGAGGGAGGGAGAGCTTAACAAGTGATAATTAACTTAGTGAACTATATCATGAACAGAATTGAAATTTTGTAACAGATCTGAAGTGGGGGGGCGAAAGGTAACTTGTAAAATCTTCCTAATGAGCATTTTAACATAGAGTCCCTGAAGTAAGTAAGAACTGCATCAACAAGGGCAAGTCTCACTGAGCAAAATCTTACTGACACCTTGTTATCTCCTAAATTGAGATGACAAGCTGTCTTCCAGGGAGGACAGCAAGCCATGAGCTGATGAAACTGGGGAAATATACTGAGATATTAGTACAGCCACCAGCTTCTAATCTCTACTGTTATCTCTGCCATATAACCCTTGGACTTACACAGCGTGCCTTAATTCACAGCCTGATTAAATGCCGCATTTAATGCTTCTTTTACCTTTGATTTTCATGTTTTTATAGTATCTCATAAGTGTTTTATGTTATTTATTTAAGTGAAGAGATATTATGGGGTCTTGCAACATATATACATGTTTCAAAGAATTTTCCAAACCACTTATATAGGTAACTGCCATCTCTGCTAATAAGCATGAAGCTTTTCAGCCTCTTGAGACCTGAAGATTTCTTCAGATATCTGGACTATATGCTTGCTAAGGTCATTTAACACAACTCATAGTTAACAAAGTTAAAGGAATTAAGCCTTAAATGGGCTGCATAATATATATGCAACAATATTATGAAATTGGACATTACAACCTCTCGGTGATAAGTCTCTTTGGCCAGGTGGTCAGTGTCATTTTAAGTTGTTTTACATATTCCGAAACCTGACAAAACAATCACAATCACAAACAGGACACATTTTGAAAATTATAGATTAATTGAATGGTCTTGGGTTGGAAGAGACCTTAAAGATCTCCCAGTTCCAGCCACCCTGCAATGGGCAGGGACACCTCCCACTAGACCACGTTACTCAAAGCCCCATCCAGCCTGGCCTTGAACACTTCCAGGGATGAGGCATCCACAGCTTCTCTGGGCAACCCATTCCACTACCTCACCACCCTCACAGGAAAGAACTTCTTCCTTATAGTTAATCTAAATCTACCCCCTTTTAGTTTAAAACTGTTACTCCTTGTCCTATTACTACACCTCCAGAAAAAGAGTGCCTCCCCAACTTTCTTGTACGCTCCCCTTATGTATTGGAAGGCTACTATGAGGTCTTCTTGGAGCCTTCTCTTCTCTAGGCTGAACAACCCTGACTCCCTAAGCCTGTCTCATAGGAGAGGTGTTCCAGCCCTCTTTCAGCAAAGCTTGCAATACTTTCTTACAGTATACTTCTGGACAAAATGTCCAGCATACACCTAGATAAATAATAATATGGTGGGTAAGCAATAGGCAGATGACTTGGTCTCACAGAGTTATAGTAAATAGGGTTGCAACAGGCTGGTGGCTAGTCACTAGTCACTAGTGGGGTTCCACAGGGCTCCATTTAAGGACCAGTTCTCTTTCATGTTTTCATAAATGACTTGGATGCAGGACTTGAAGAAATACTAAATTTGCAGATGACACTAATTTGGGAGGAGATGTTGACTCCTTCAAGGGTAGAGGGGCCTTGCAGAGAGATCTTGACAAATTAGAGGACTGGGCAATCACCAACAGTATTAATTTTAACAAAAACAAGGGCCAGGTTCTGCACCTGGGAGTGGGCAACCCTGGCTACACGTACAGACTGAGGGATGAAAGGTTGGAGAGCAGCCCCACAAAAAGGGATCTGGAGGTTTTGGTTGACAGCAGGTTCAATATGAGCCAGCAGTGTGCCCTAGCAGCCAGGAGGCTCAACGCTACCCTGAGGTACCTCAGGCATGGCACTGCCAGCCAGTTGAGGGAAGGAGTTTTCCTGCTCTACTCTGCGCTGGTGCGGCCTCACGTGAAGTACTGTGTGTGTGGTTTTGGGCAACACAGCATAAGAAGGACATGAAACTATTATGAGAGAGTCCAAAGAGGGGTACAAAGATGGTGGAGGGTCTGGTGGGGAAGACATACGAAGAATGGCTGCGGTCCCTCAGTTTGTTCAGCCTGGAGCAGAGCAGGCTGAGGGGAGGCCTCGTGGCAGTCTGCAGCTCCCTCGCAACGGGAGCAGAGGGGCAGGCGCTGAGCTCTGCTCTCTGGGGACAGCGACAGGACCCGAGGGAATGGCGTGGAGCTGGGACAGGGGAGGGTCAGGCTGGGTGTTAGGAGAAGGTTCTGCACTGAGAGGGTGGTTGGGCACTGGGACTGGCTCCCCAGGAAAGTGGTGACCTGGTTTCAGCTAGGAAACCAGAACAGTGGTCACTGTACCAGGCCTGCCGCAGTTCAAGAAGCATTCAGACACATACATGTAGTCTGATTTTGGAGTAGTCCTGTGCAAAGATAGGAGTTGGACTCAATGATCATTGTGGGTCCCTTCCAGCTCAGGATATTCTATGATTCTGTGACTACCTTTGTGGCCCTCCTCTGGGCCTCTACTTCCAACAGGTCCACATCTTTCTTGTTCTGGGGGCTCCAGAGCTGAACACAATACTACAGGTAGGGTTTCACAAGAGTGGAGCAAAGGGGAAAAATCACCTCCTTGACCTGCTGGCCACATTTCTTTTGATGCAGCCCAAGATACAATTGGCTTTCTGGTCTGCAAGCACACACTATCAGCTCACGTCTAGCTGGTGGCTTTCATCCACCAGTACCCTCAAGTCCTTGTTCTCATGACTGCTATCAATCCGTCTGTCTTTATGTTTGGGATTGCCCCAACCCTGATGCAGCACTTTGCACTTGGCTTTGTTGAATTTCATGATGTTCACCAACATGGGCCCGCCCATCAAGGTCCTTTCCCTTTGAAAATAAGGACATATATTCACAGTAGGCCTAATCCTGCAAATCATCTTATAGCTGCTGTGCCCCATGGCAATTTCAAGCAGAAACTCATCCTGGGCATATGTAAGGCTGAGTCCTCTTCAGCAAAGTAGACTATAACTCAGAAGTCCATGCCCATTCCCCAGGTTTTGCCACTGCAAATTATTGTCTGCTAGTATAAGGACAAGTCTGGTAAACCAAATTAAATTGAAATAGTTCAGGGAACTATTAGTTACTAGACCACTGATTCTAACCCCAACAAGGATTCAGCAGAACCATGAAAGAATGAATCTTTATCTTAAAACTTCAGCTTGAAAGCTTGTTGTGACCACAGTTGTTTACAAAAGCAAACCTTCAAAGACAAATAGCTGAGCACTTCATGTTTTTTTTTTAATCCTTTTCAGAAATGATTTATGATTTTGATTTCTATTTCAAATGCTTAAGAACACTCATTATGAAAAGAAATATAGCTCAGCAGGATCCTCACACAATATGTTGATTACAATTCTATGGTATTTATTTAAGACAGGGAGAAATGTCCCTGGCATAATGCCAGTGTATTTCACCACTGTCTACAATCAACACAGAGTCTACAGTACTGCAGAGGTTAAAAAGTCTGGATTTGGGGTACACTTACGTGCTTCTTTAATTATTGAGAAGAAGACAGTTGGTCACTAGAGGCTGATAACATTCCTACTGTTAAATGCCTTTTTATCTCCCAGGGTAATGAGAGATTTTACTTCTTATATAAATAATTATCCCTATATAATGCTACATTCATATTACACGTGAATGTATTTGGAAGCATTCATATTTATAATTAACAATAATCAGAAATAAAAAGAAGCATAAGAAAACCCAGATGCATTAGTGTATCAAGATTGTCTTCTTAAAAGTGCATGCCTTCACTTATGAAATTATTGATATAAAAGCTTATAATTAAATATATTTAACTTTTAGCACATGATCAGCAAATTACAGGCTTTATATTGCTACCTTCTTACATGCTTTTTGTTCTGGCTGATACAATACATGTCTTGTATCAAGTAACTGAATTTTTTCAGCACTATGATTTACAGCTTTCTTTTCTGTTGCTAATCTGGTAATTGAATAGTTTGTGCATGAATAAATTGTTGTAGCTGTTCCTCACTTCTGTTGTTTTTTGGGGGGATGATTTTTTAATGATCTCTGATGTGTAGAAATTTGTGGAGTTTTACTGGGAAATTTAATTTAGGTATTTGCAAACCTGGTTTTGTATGTATCTGTTGTTTTTGTATCTGTTGACAATATTTTTATTTTTAATATTTATAAAATAATCTCTGAGATAACCTGTGTGAGATTTAAGAAAGATTCCAGATTTCAGAATGTCATGCTATAAAGCTAAAGCATGTTGAATTTTAGTAGATTGTTGTGAATCTGATTTTCAAAAACAAGTCCCAAGTTATACCAGTCCAAGTTAAAAGCAATCAAGATTTTGCTTCTCTGAAAATAATAATAATAATAAATGTTTTGCGGATGTGTATTGCTAAATGAACATCCATAAATACATCTTAAATCTGAAGAATAAAAATTAATATGATAAATTGAACTAATTCTGCTAGAATGGACTTGCATTGATGTTAACAGCAGGAAAAAAAAAATAGCATCAAACACCACCAGGTCTTTTTCTTATTTCAGATAACACCATTGTTAATAGCTGTCATGTCACAAGTGAATTGAATGAATGAATGCACGTACATCTGTGAAACAATGTGCAATAATAAAGATGTAATAATTCTGTATGTGCTCACATGCACAAGGTAAATCTCACTGTCTTTGCTTGAAAGTCTGCATGTCTCTGAACATTTTTGTTTTTGAAGCCTCATAGACACTTTACCTTTCTTCATTTCTCACTCTCTCTCTAGGGTGAAGGACACAAGGACATGTGTACTGCTGACAGGAAAAACCTTGGTTAATGAAAATAAGCTGAGCTAAAGATTCTAGAAGAAGGATACCTCAACATTGAAATGATATGTATTTGCTTTCTGTGCATTTTAGCACCAAACGGATGAAACACTGGTGCCAGCAACTGGAGTGTAGATAAGGAACAGATCAAGGGCTTTTCATGTGGAAAGATTACATTAGCCTAGGGAACAATAGTCTCCAGATACTGCTGAGCCACAGTGTAAAGAGGAAATATAATTTAAACACGTGAGAATGGGTATATATTACCCACTGACCTACTGCCATGGTTCTCTTTCTTAACCTTTGAAGAGTGTAGTGGTTTAACCTGGCAGGCAACTAAGCACCACACAGCTGTTGGCCCACTACCCAGCCCACTACAGTGGGATGGGGGAGAGAATCAGGAAAAGGCTAAAATCTGTGGATTGAGATAAAGACAGTTTAAGAGAACAGAAAAGGAAGGGAAAATAATAATATTGATAAAAGAATATACAAAGCAAGTGATGCACAATGCAATTGCTGACCACCCGCCAATCAATGCCTAGCCAATACCTGGGCGGTGGCAGCCTCCCAGCCAACTCCCCCAGTTTTATTGCTGAGCATGACACCATATGGTATGGGATATTCCTTCCCTTTGGCTAGTTGGGTCAACTGTCCTAGCTATGTCACCTCCCAGCTTCTTGTGCCCTCCTTGCAGGCAGAGCAGTATGAGAGGCTGAAAAATCCCTGACTTAGTGTAATCACTGCTCAGCAACAAATAAAACATCAGTGTGTTATCAGTATTATTCTCATCCTAAATCCAAAACACAGCACCATACCAGGAAGAACATTAACTCTATCCCAGCTGAATCCTGGACAAAGAGAAATATCTATTTGTTGGAGGACAAAGGAATGATGCAGGTGTAGAAGAGAATGTGACATATCTCAACCTACAATAACATATGGCTTGTGTTTATGGAACATTTTTTACACAAATGAATACATATGTATATAAAATCTGTCTTTATTAATTTTGTTTTCTTTCATGAAAATCATTTTTTTTTAATCAAAACAAAGCCCCAATGTTTCCATGCTAGAATTTTAAAAGACTTTTTCTCACAACAGAAACAATAATTCCAGTTTTATACGACATATTAGTGACCGCAGACATCCTTTATTCAGCATTATCTCTTATCATCATTATGAGTTTTGCCTTTCACTGTAGTACTTAGGGCTCATCCCATTTCCAAGCAAAGGCTGCATTTGTCTCCATGACCCAGTCCCATATTTCTACAGAGATCCTCCATCACAGGCTAACAACCAGCAGGGACAGCCTGGCTCAGCAGTGTTCCTCTAAGTGAATGCCTGAAAATTTTCACATGGCAGTTCAGATCACTTTAAATGCATCCTGAGATTATTTTAGGTTTATCTGTAAGTATACTGAGGGTGAGGGTGAGGGACTAGAAAGCTTTCTTGCAGGGAAACCCCATGAGCAGACCTAGCTGAAGGAGGAGATTTTCTCCAACAAAGCAGCCAGAGACTCCAGACTCACCACAGTCCGAGCAGAAATGCATACCTTTAAGTCAGAATCTGTTAAGCTTGGTGTTATAACAGACCAAAGCCTTAAAAAGAATCCAATACAAAGTTTATGACACTATCATATTGGGTGGGTTATAGATAATTTATTATAGATATTTCTGCAGAAAGTGGGTGAGTGTGCCTAGTTCTCTCTTTTCAATTATATTCAGAGCTGATAAAACTAGCACATCATGTGAGAATTTGTAAGGAAATAGCAATTATAAAGATAACAAAGGGTATTAACCTGGAAATTTTGACATTGATAGGCCTATTTACATGACTGAGCATTGGGTACAGAAATGATTTTTCAGTTAATATTTAAACTATCAGTAACTCTTAAAACAAGAGTCCATGTTACTGAATATCATTTATCTTATTTAAGGCAAATTTGCTTTTTTGTTCTCCACATTATCCTGCAATGACCCCTTTGAGATGATCTTCTTTCAGTACCATCTGCTACCACAACAAGCTAGTACACGCATATATAATTTTTCAAATCTTCATATGCAGTTAATACTTTCACTCAGTAGAGTAATATAATCCACAGACAGGACTGGTCATATTCAGAGAAGAGAAAACCTATAACCTCATTAATTTAATATTGCATATTTAAACATTGGTTAGTAGTAAATTAACTACTTCATGTCTTATGTGATATTTAAAATTAGCAATTTAAATATTTACTATTCTAAAACATTATCTAGGATACTGTATCTATCCTCCGAAAAAAAAAAAACCCTCCTAGTCCTCCTACAATTAAAAATATAATGTAAATAATATTTTCATGTACTAATGTACTAATAATATTTTCATGTACTGTACCTACTAATTTTGCCACCTTTCAAATTACTGGTTTCAAGGTATGGAAATGACTGACTTCCCAATAGGAGGTATTATTAAGCACAGTCAAAGATAGGAGAACGTGACCTGAGGAATATGTGTACCTAAAAGTTGATCTCATTCCTACTGAATAGTTTCATAAAATGCCAGAGAATCAGGATGACATATTTGAATGTATTTGCTTCTTTCAAAGATGCAGAAAAAACTGAGAAATTCTGTTCATGTATATCCATCTTATATAAGCCAGCTTTTTGTTTCACTGTGTACCACAGCTACTTCATGTGCCATGGAAATTGCAAAGCTTCTCTACTGGAATTAAAAATGTTTAAGAACAAAAGCAATTTTCCAACAGACACATTTTAAAAATAACACTTCCAGTGCAATTAATAGAGCTTTGAATTAACATCAAGTTATTTTCCTCTTTGGACCAAATTATAACCTGAAATATTTGCTCTTTGCTGTAATTTCCTTAAAATACATTTACAAATGGGCACGTACTATTTAGATTTTTAGTATGGCAGCCATGTCAGGTGCCCTTTACTATGTCAGACCTGATCTTACGTAAGCCAAGATGCTTTACGATGATGATGCTCCAAGAGATAGTTTCTGTCATATTATTTTCTCTAACATATTCAGTAGAAGACTGCAAGCCATCACCATCATTTTTCTCTTTGCTCTGTTAATCCAGGCATTCCAGAATTCAAACAGAGGGGAAAACATAAAAATAATAAACCTTGAAACAGTGAAAAGAAGATGGACAGGACTTCTCCATTCAGAAACAATCACTGTTAGATGGAGCTATGTGTGAAACCCACACTGAGATATAAGAGCTATCAAGGTATGATGCAGCAACAGTAAAAAGCTGGGTACTGGTCCAGGACTCCAGCTCCATGACCAAAGTTCTCGGACAAGAAACTACAACATGTGTAGCTCTGAGGGAGTGAGAACTAGGGCTTGCCTCAGTGGGAAATTTGCTTACTGTTTAAATGCTTCTCTAAACTGCAGCCATAATGAACTTCAGTGAAGATAAGCTAAAATGGGAAAGGAAATTGAGGGGGTAAAATCCAAATAGGAATGATGATGTAGGGAGAGCGAAAAAAGTATTTTTATCCCTGATCTTTCTCCATGGAGAAGGAATAAACAGTCCAAATGTCCCAATTTATTGAAGTCATTAATCTTGACTATAATATTTATCACTCCTTTTAATCTGCCTCAAACTCTTTTTCTGTCCCCAATAATATAAGCATATCATCAGCCAGCAGTAGGTAATCTCTTCTTCATCTCTACATGTACCAGAGCATGGAAAGGGACTGTGCACACCATGCCATGTTTCTGCCTTTCTATGAAAGTTCAGAGGTGGTGTAATAAAGTGTATGACCTTCCTTCCTTTCTGCCGTTCACTTTGTGTTGGAATAGCTGTTTCACCTGGACCTTTCAGAGGGGAAAATGGAGCGTAGGGACCACTACAAGTATGGTTTTCTTTTGGCTCTCCCTTTTCCAATCTCCAGCACACATGCCAAAGACAATTTAACCTGCGTTGTTCATAGAATTAGCTTATCCACTATTTTTGCTGCTATAATTATCTTCTTTGTTTTCCTCTGCCTCCGATCCTCCTCCTCACCAGATCAAGTATATTGTCTTGTACCATTTGAAATTGCTGGAACACAAAACACTAGCATATATTTCACAAAATTATACATTTGCAGTATATGTCCCAGCTTTTTAGCATGGGTGACAATGATGTACTTTAGCTACAATCAAGAACATCAACAGATTGTATTACAATCTGTCACACATTCTCAGGAGGGAGAAATTGGCAACTTGCTACATTGAAGAACAGTAATCAAGCATCTGGAATATTACAGTACAAGTAAATTTTATATGATCTGACTAGTCGAAGCAATTTATAATAATGACTTTTTAAAAATGAGCTTGCCAACAAGAGGTCTCTGTAACAAGCATGTGTTCATATTGACACCGGAATACTTAATGCATGTGTCTCTCTGATCAATAGTATCTCTCATCTTCTTCATCTTCTTTAATAATGGCACTGTTCTAAATTATTTGCACCCAAAATAGATGCACATAAAAGACATTAAAATAAATAATAACAATTTAAAAAAAAAAAAAAAAAAAAACCCTCTTTGATCTAATCAAAAGTAATACGCTATTTTTATAGGTGCCTAATATTCAGGAAGAACTTCAAGAATGCTCAGTAAGCAAAACATTTAAGTCATTTTCTGCACCATTGGCAAGTAAAACATAATAACTGCTTTCTCTCATGTGAGTAAAATGATATATTGAACAATGTGACAAAAATAGAAAGGCTGTCAAAAAGTAATTTAAAGGGGGAAAAATGTCCTCTGGTCTCTATCACTCTGATCTTGGACCATCACAGCAGTTCCTTTTGTTCAAAGAAAGCCAATAAGAAAATAATTAAAGAAATTGTGAATATGATGCTTAATTTCTGAAAACACAAGTTTTTAATGTTGTAGCTGAGATGAAAAGCTCAATGCTGACAGGGATCCCAAGGGGAAAAAAAAAAAAAAAAAAAAAAAAGCTTTGCTAAACTGAGCTTGTATCTGTCAATCAGTACCACACAAGAAAGCAAGGAGAAAGCTAAAGAGAATGCTACAATGTTCTTTCAAAACCCAAAACACAAGACATGGGAAATCATATTCAAAATAAAATTATAAAATTATAAACTTAATATTAAACTTACAAAATCAGTTGTATATGTAGTTATACACCATTACAATTATTCAAACAAACTTAAAATTATTCCTATCTTCCAGTTCTGAAAATATATATGTAAAATGGAGACGTACAAAAAATTTTGGACCAACCAGTCTTTGAGAATATAGCTTATGATAAGGTTTATGGTTGAGAATTAAGGTCTAAGACACTTTAAACCTACAAAACTTATGAAATATATGGTGAGATGTATGAAATATATAGTAAGTATTAAATAGTTGCAATTTATTGCTGGAATTAAAGCCAGCATATCTTAACACAGATTTTCAAAGCCTTGAAGCCATGGTTTGGCCCAATCCTCACAACCTGTGCAGCCAGAGGACTAGGATCAGCAAAGAAAGGGAACTGCAGGAATTCCTTCTTAAATGAAGGAACCAGAACAGTCATACATTGTTCTTGCTTCTCATCCTCCAGTTTTCTTCGTCTTGACCCCAAAACAACTTCTCCAGACAGGCAACTTAGTCCTGACCATCAGGATTTATGCTGGGATACATTAGCTACGGGACAGAGATGTTATTCCTCTCCTTCCCCTCCAGTTCAACAAGTGATATGAAGTTTCCCATCATTTCTGTTGGCTGTACATGGCTGAAGGAGAGAACTTAGCATAAGATTTCCACACTGGGGAGTGGAAAACCTGGCAATAGACACCCATGCACACAAAAAGACTACAAGATTACAGGATTTGGTGAGTCTCAAGGTCAAGAAAAACATCTTCTGCAAGGAAATTGTCACAAGATTTCTGGCTCTAACCCATTCACAATTTACTGTTGTGGTTCTCTGACCAAGAACCAGCCTTCCAGAGCTCTTGGAGTTGTCCAGAGTAGAAGACTCCTGTAAAAAATAAAAATATAATAATAATAATAATTAATAATAATAACAATAATAATAATAATAGTATATAAAACTATAATAATAATAATAAAATGGTGTGTAATGGATTAAATCTGGGGAGATGGAGAACAGTAATGCTGAGCAAGCAGCAGATGGAGCAAAGAAGGTCACAGAGCATTTGGGGAGAGTGAGTAGTGGAAGGGCTTCAAAGTGACTAGCTGTGGCTCCCAGTATGAAGGGGGACAGTGTAGGTAACCTGACAAATGCCAAGGGAAGTAGTGAGAGGGATCAGACAGTGCCTAGGGTGTGATATGAGTACGACAGAAGAGGTTGGCCCCAGGAAGAAGAATGAGTTGCTGAAGTCCTGGCAGGGAGTGACTGCTTTAACATCAAAAGATTGAGTGCTGCAGTAGCTCATTTCTTTGTTTTTACAGTCTGGAAGGCTCCATGGGGGTAATTCCTGCTCTGCTCCTTTTCCAGGGAGGAAGTCCAGCACAGATGACCCTCTGACAGATGTTTCTTCCCTACTGCTAGGGAAAAGTAGAAGAGTGCCCGTCAAATTGAGACATCCACAGAGGCAAAGTTAACTGTATACATACATACAGGAGCTCATCAATGTCCTAAAATAACTTTCTTTATGGAGGAAGCCTGAATAGGTGCTTGAAGAGCAGAAAGTCACAGACTACATTAAGATGCAACTTCTCTGTTAACAGCTTAAACATGACCTATAGGACTGTGTCAATAAAGACGTACACAGCTGAAATTGATTCTTTCCTGCTGCTGTTCTGCTTTTGAAGCATAAGGAGCCATTTGCTATTTACATTTATTTCAAGGAGGCAAAGGTAATTTCGTGAGCAGATTTTAGTGAACTGAGATGTTGATACCAACTTTGCAAAGTAACAACTTCCTGACGGGGTTTTCAAAGTCAACAAAAGTTGGATCATTAAAATCTACCAAGTAATTTTAAAATCCAAGTATGCACATTCTTTTATATGAACTTCATGGTATTTTGTTTTAGAATAAAGTGAAAATCAGGGTTGTTTGTATTGATTTGAAGGGGTTCTTACAACCATTGATGACATATCTGTTGCTCAGTGTACTGGAACCAACTTAAAATATTCTATCATACCTCAAAGTTTAAATAAATATCCCAAACTATTTTATTAGAGTTTAGAGGGAAATAAAACACAATGCATAAACATAAATTCAACTAATTTCATGGCTAGTTCTTTAAAATTATTTTAGTAAATATACTCTAAAAAATTTCATGTATATAATGAATTCTTTATAAAATAAAATTTGACTGCAACAAAGTGTTGTTGTTATTAAATACTTGCAAAGTGAGAAGCTACTGCTTTAATGTAGAGGTTGGTAAAGTGTGAATATGAAAGACTCAGCTCTATGAACATGTGTTTTTATGAGCTTTTATGGGAGGGATGGGAAAACTATCTGATAAAGTATTGTTTAAGTAATCAGCCAAGGCGTTTGATCTTTTGGTCATTTTGTGATATAGTACTTGATATAGAAGCAAAACAAAAGGCAGATTTGTTAATATCTATCATATTGTTTTTTTCAAATTACTTCAGAAATGTGCACTAAATGTTGGATATCACAACAGTTTTTCCATTGTGTTTGAGGGAGCTGTAAAACAGTAATAAAAGCTCTTTATTTACACAGTAACTCAACAGTCCTGCTTACACAGGACATTTTCATCCCATTCCATTTTTAACAGTTGCGAACACAATGCTGATTTTGCAGCTGATATAGCAAAGGACAAGTCATGTTCAGCATCGTGTCAGCTAGCTGCACTTAAACTCATTGAGAATACAGCTTCAATTTAAGTCCGTGATATGATTACTACCAGAATTTGTCCTTTCCTACACTGACTGCAAAATCACCCCCAGCTCCGTCAGCTAACTTGAGAATTAAATACCACACTTAAGGAGGAAAATACCTGCACACTCTCAAGCTACATTTCTTTTGCCCAGACAGGATTTCCTGTATGAGGATGACTCACTGGGATTCAAAAATGAAGCATATTCTCATTTTTCATGACTAAATTTTAGGTACAGCAAGAAACCATCACAGCTCCATGGGATGTGAACCTCTGATATTTTCACTTAAATGAATTCTTTCACTTTGGAACATGAATTCTCTGTATTTATTGAGAATCAATTACTACTTTACAGCTCTATTGCATTGCCAATTTTTCCCTCTCCTCTGATCATGTACTCCCACTGATGTAGCTGAGCGTGATGTGAGACTGCTGGATGGAAAGCTCAGTGCTACACAAGTCCTTTAACATTTGCTCTGTCTTCATCTGTTGCCCTAACACATCATCCTGGGGAGTTTGAGCCAAAATCTGTTCTTGGAGACAGGAGGGTAAACTTGAAGCCACTGTGCTGTGAAACCATATGTTTGCCATTCCCAGCCACTACATATCAGCTGGGCATTGCCCTAGCAGCAGCTAGGGTTGGGAGGGGGCTGGGGGACAAGAATCAGCAATGATTTACAGGGATGGTTGTTCATCAGCAGTGCACCCAGATAACTTCATTAGTACCTCTGTGAGTCACAACAGAACTGCTTCAGGATGCCGGAACAGCAGTGGGATCTATTTAGCTGCCGTAATGCCTAAAATATTTAAAGAACTGAATAATTCACTGTTGGCCTTTCTGAAACTAAGTCATGGCTTCTTACTAAGAATTAGAGACTATAGCAAGTATCTGGAGCAGATACTCCCGAACACTTTAACAGACCACAGCCTAAAAAATGTTAAGGACTTGCATATACACTTCTCCTATTCTGTAGTGAAACTACAGACAGTGAAGTTGCTACAGCCAGTGGTTGCATCTGTGGTCTGTGGAGTACACTGACAGTCACTGCTAAATACTACTGGAAATATGAAACAAAGCTTTCCAAGAAATAAAGTGTATTCATATGGAGGTTCTAAAATTAAACTGATAATGAAAACATTCTGTATTAATTACAGATATTAGAATAAATGTAATATAGACATCAAATAGTAATAGCTTTTATCCTTATTGTAAAAGAAGCGTTTAAAAACAGTGTTGGGAATCTTTCAGTTATACATATTTAATCAGAAAACGTCTATCTATTTGAGTCAGGAAAGAACTGACCTTGGCAAATCTGATGGGAGAACAACATGGAAAAAAAAAACAGAAACCATCAAAACATTTCATCATGGTGTTTTGAAACTTTAAAAAGAGACTTTTTCTGACCTAAAAATAAGCTTAGAATAATTATAATAAAAGAAAACACTAGAGTAAAAAATAAAAATAATAATAAATAAATAAACAGTCAGATAGAGGAGAAACATTTAAAGTTTCTAAGTAAAGCATTTCAATTGACTGGAGCTATTTTCATGACTTTCCTTTTGAAGATTTTTTGGGATTTTGATATTGCATCCCTTTCTTGAATACGACACATTTCAGGCTCTGAAAATCTCACAGGAAACAAGCAAATAAACAAAACATCCTTCCTATCCAACACTAATGGAAATTCATACCTCAGGGAAAAACCTTATAGCTGTGTCTCCTTGGCCTGGTGAAGGACTACTGAAATGCTGTGAGAAGCTCCATTGTATTGCTGTGTTCAGCACAGTCCAGCTTTCCCTGACACACATTGTTCTGCCTTCACCGTATAAAGCTCTCCAGCTTCTTTGTTTAAGACTGCTTTACAAAAGCAATTATAAAGAAAGCTATTCTCGTGCTTTGAGTATTCTTCAGTCAATGAAAGTTACAATAATATTTTCTTTTTAACGTGGATGCTGAGGAAAAGGCCTAACCTTGCTGCTTTACAGCTCTGGAAACAATTGATCTGTTAGCTATTTCTGAAAGCGTGAAGCTAGCTGAAGCGAGCACAAATGTCACATGACTTAGAGGTACAATCGACCAGTACCCTATCTACTTCTGTGGTCCCCAGCCTTGTGGTGCTTAAAATATATGGTAAACATCCTTCTGAAGATGGCTAAGAATAAGAAACAAGATTATTAAAAGACAGGCTGACAGAGATAAAAAAGCAGATGGACGTTTAAGAAGGCCTCTAAGAAAAGGAGGCCTATTCTCTTCTATCAAAGGGAATACCCTGTTCCTATCAAAGGGAATTATGTGCTTAAAAATTATTACCTGTGAGTAGCTAGATACACAGAAGTTTAGATATAGTTTAAATATCTAGCTCCCATGTCTTTTAAAGGTAATTAAAGATTGTGTAGACTATGTCAGCATACACTTTGTCAGCTGCACGTTTTGGGTAGGCACTAAAACAGGCCTGAGCAATTTGCCCAAGAGCCATGGACGTGTGCTGCCTTGATACCATCAGCTCCACATGGAGGACTGGCAGACCCAATACCAGCTTTATAACAGAGAGCTGTGGGTTATCTGTTATGTACTGATGAATTTTCAATTCATCAATACATACCTAAAACTGGATTTTCTTGTATTCACTTGGTGAAGTTTATCCAAAATAATAAATACAACATATACAGAAATTATTATTCTTAAAAAGACCACCAGAAGGACTTTTCTTGCATCAGAGAGTCATGAAACACTAGCTTTTTTTATATACTATGTGCAGTTTTGTTTTCTGGGATCATCTGGAAAGATTATTTAAAAAAATACCCTGTTAGTGCAGGAACAATATAGACTGGCAATGTCCACAGTCTCTCCTGGTCTCTTCCTGTGGAACATTTTAACTAAGACTTTCATCATTGATTACAAAGCTTGTGAATGTAATAGAATGCAAAAGTGTTTTATGGCACATGAGAAGTACAGTGCAGGTAGCATGCAGCACAGATGATACTGCGAGTCCTTCAAACCTGCATGATTTCTGAGAATTACAGTGGATTAGGTTTGATGATGCAGGTTATGATTTCCAGCCTGATGTTCCTGTGCACTTCTCATTTAATGTTTAATCTGTATTTTCTCCCATCTCACACTTCTGTGGAAGAGAAGGCTCCTCAAACAGCACTTTGCTCAGTTTTAGGGCTCAACACATCCAGGAAGAAGACCTTCATTACAACTGCTAGAGCTGCTTTTTACATGTTGTTGTTGTTTGCTTTGTTGTTTTGTTTTGTTTGGTATGGTTCGGTTTGTGTTTTTCTGTTGTTGAGTTTTTTGTTTGTGTTTTTTTGTTGGTGGTGGTTAGTTGGTTTTGTTTCTTTGCTTGCTTGTTTATTTTGTGTGTGTGTTTGTTGTTTGTTGTTTCTTGTTTTTTTTTCCCCACAAGGAAAAAAAATATATATATATCTCACAGCCACAGAAATCAAATCAGTAATAATTGATTCAGGACATTTGAATTTGATTCTCCAAAATATTGAACAGACTGGACTAATTCCAGCAATTCATATACATACATGGTTAACCTCAAATATATTCATAAACATAGGCTTCAAAGAAAGCTTTAGTTTGCTTGTGAATATATATTAAGGTTTTCATTTATTTTAGTGAGAGCCGTGTGTTCCTTTGAAAGTTCTCTTTTAGCGCAATAAAAGCCTGTAGTACTTCTGTAAGTGTGGATCTAATATTTTGGTGATCATACCAAACCAAACACTAATCTGGTGGTTTAATGGGAAAAAAAAATAAAATAAAATCACTTAAATCAGTGAATCTTCATCCTGAAGTTCAAAACCAAATGGTATTCCTGTATCCTGAACATTATTAAAATATATAGTCTGTATTTTTCAGTTTTTCTGCCTTCTGGAAATGAGAAAAAAATCAATTTAAAATAGTGTTTATATTAAATAAATGTAACCTGTCAGTATGTAAGCCATATTTATCTTCTGCCCCTGCAGCTGTTCCACCTAAATGTTGGCAAAATAGAAAACTAATAGTCAAAATGTATTTTTAAAATTCATTTACTAATTTTGCCCTGAGAAGCATTTCATTCTGTAACATGTCTTCCTTAAGTAAAGATGATAATTAATAGTATGCTGTTCAACAGAATATTACTTGGTAAGGTTTTTGTATAACACACAGAAGTATAACAAAAAATATGCTGACATTCCAGAGAAGCCTTTGGTGATGTATCACTTCTCCCGGGGCACACATAATCTCTTCCATCCATTAGATTAAAAAATATGTGCTAGCTATACACAAAGAAAGCTTCCTCTGCATCCTAGAAAGAAAGCTTTGCCAGAGAGGTTTTATTGTTTTTTGACCACTTAACCATTAAATTTGTGTGAACTTTGTGCTTCACAGTCTGTTTAAAAGGGTAGGAGATGTTAGTGGTGATCAGAAACCTGTAAAAGATGTATATGCATGGTTAGAGCAAAGCTTATATGTCATGCTAGATTTTTTTGTTGTTGTTGTTTGGTGTGTTCCCAAAGATTGTATCATCATCTTAAGTTTCTACTCTAACTGTATATTAGCTTGTTACCTATGAAATATCTTTGCAAATAATTTGCATCATCCTCAAGGGAACTACTTTAGACAGAAATATGTGGAATATGTAACTGCAAGTTTCGTGTTCAGCTCAATTATAACATAAAACATCTAAGGGAAAAATAAGTTTAAGCAGCTGTCATAAAAATTAAAATGCTTTTAAAGAGGAAAGTCCTCTGCATAAATGTATGTAGCCCTAGAGAATAAAGCAATCCACCTCTTCTAAGTAGAATGACAGCAATAGCTGTATAGATACAGAAATCTCCACTTGTGAATGATTTCTGGTGAGGGACGAAAGATGGCTTATAATACAGGTACTCAGTAAGTTGGTATTAAATGTTAAATAAAATGTTAAATAAAAACAATCAAACATAATAAATTTATTTACGCTTTTTTTTAAAAATCATAAGGCAAATCCTTCACAAGCAATGAAATAAGTATCTTAAAAATCCTTAACACAAAGAGTTTAAAAGTTTAAAAGACCCAATTGCCAAAGAATATACAGTCACATTCTTAGTCAAGCATGTTCCTATGGACATGACTGTGTAATAATAAATTAAAACTACAACCAACTGCCTTGTTTCATGTAGAAAATTACTTTTTGTGATTATTTTTAAACAAGCATAAAAGCTTTGAACAAACTGACTAACCTCAGAAAGCAGTAGTCTTTCATGATATTCTCTCAGCATCTCTGTTAAGCTTTATATAAAATCCTTCTCATTGTCCTCCTACTTGTCTTTTATATAGATGACACGTCACTTCACACTTTTGCCTACCCACTTCCCTCCCTCAAAAAAAAAAAAAAAAAAAGTAATATTTATCATTAAGTATCATATTACAGACCCCCCAGAGAAGTCATCAGCTTTATCATTCATTAAAAGCCAGGTATGTGCTGATCTGTTACTTTGGCCCGGCTCTTTTTAGATTTTTCCATTGTATTTATAATCTCTACATTAAGTTATTTTCAGTAGATCTATGACTCATTTTAACATAAATATATATCAAAATATGTTTAGCTCTACCTTCTCTCTCTTTAGACAAACAATTCAGTTTACTTTAGACATAAAGGAAGAGCAGCTCTAAATAATTCTTTAAGCTATGTTTCTCCTCTTGTCTGAGATCCATGTTGGTAGAGGGGTCAGGGGTCACAGTCACATGCATACAAACATATCATAAGCCAAGGCTTAGTGTTTGCAGCTGAAAAGCTTTTTTATCTCCTTCTTATGAATCTGAAATCATTATAAACCATTTCTTCTCACAAATTGCAGAATATAAATGAAAGCTGTCTAACTTTTCCATCCTATGATCATGTAGAACCAGGAGGTAAAATCCTTTTTTCTTCATGGAGTGCTGCAGCTACTGTTGTTCAAAATCTTTTGGTCAACATCCTCAATATAAAGTCTTTGAATTTCATCCACAGCTTCAGTGCTGGACTGCAAGACCTGCATTAGGTCTCTGTAAGTCAGGTCGTTTTACAGATATTCATAGATTCTTCCCATTTTGTACCTCCCCCTCATAGTGTGTGGAACACCAGCCACACAGAAACTTACTAAATAATAAGCTCACTGACTAAATAGTCTGACAGACTTTGCATTCCCTTGTGAGCCCTGGATGATATTTCAAGTACTGTAAACTCAAGGCAAAACTGGCAGTATCCCTAGACATGTTTGTCTACACTGAACCTCCAAACACTCCAAACAATTCATAATTGTGGCTTTACAAATGTACAGCAGAGCAACGTCTTATTTTTTTGGTCATATTAAAAATCACAGTAGCCAAGAGACACTCTAAGTCTCTTCTGTTTGTACATGGCTGCATGAAAATTGTCAGTCATCAATGCCTTGGACCCATGTGGAGAATTCCTCAAAGCCCCCTTCCATCACCAGACAATCAGACATAGCCCCTGCAGCTGAGCATCCCTCCCAGCAAGAGGGAAAGCCACTGCTAACCCCACTCTACCCTATCCTGTAGCATGTTTGTCACTCAAGACCTGCAAAACACCTCACTTCCAGCACCTGCCAAAATAACTGCAAACTTGGAAAGTTATAGAAAGTCAATGTGGAGGATGCATCCAATTAAAACGAAGCAAGAACATGTCTGCCACTACTGAAGTCACTGGGAAAAAAAAAAAAAAATGCTTTCAAGCACCTAATCACTGCTCAATTAAAAATGAGATTTTGTGCCTATTATAAATTCTTGCAGTTTGCTGTAGCCTAATAAAAAAACTTGTCTGAGTATGGATACCAAATGAATGTGATCTAAACATCCAACATAATAAAAAATCAAGTCATTCACATTTCAACATTTTGACTCTCTTTTTTTTTTTTTTTTTAATTTAATCTTCTTACACTTGGACATAGAAAATTCTTTTAAAAGCCACGGTTAGCTTGGTGCAGCTTACATTTTGTTCTACCAAATTTGAAGACAATAACCTCGACTACTTCCTGAGTATGTCTTAAATAAACATTGTGTTTTTTCCTAAAACTTCCCATAACTTCAGACAGTGGTCAGCTAAGAGGAAGAACCAGGATCAGATGTAGTTTGGTAAGCAATGCTCCTGTTTTAACAGATTTCAGCTAACTCAGGCTGAGGAAGCTAGCTATGAAGTTGTGATTTAGAAATGTGAGTTCTCCATTCACACATTAAAAATAAAATATAAATTATTTGTTTTATATAAGAGAGACAGCTATTTTTTGACTGATATAAAACTGAAAAGCTGTATTTGTTTTTGTGGGAGATTGAGCTTCTGCTAAAGTGACAAATCATATTTGGGATCTGAGATATAAAATCTGGGGAGTGCGAATTAATCCTAAAATAATAATTAGAATTTGCCAAGCAAAATCACCCAAACCAAAGTAAGATTTTCTGCAGGCTAGATGATAATCTGATGTTGTGGATACCGTGGTGAAAAAAATGCTACTTAAAATGAATCTGGAAGCAGACAAGCAGACATACTTTAACTGAGACTTCAAGATCAACTCTAAAGCCACTTGGCCAAACAGTAAAAAACAAATTATCCTCTGTTTGAAAGAAAATGCAAGGCAGTAAAGGCAAATAGAAAAAAGCCCCTTAGCTCACATATCTCTTCATAGGTACAAAGCACGGAACAGCAGCAGATGATGACAATACTAAGAACCTTGTTGCAAAAGATGTGTTAGTTCTCAGTTAGTATATTGACAGTATGGTGCCAAAAGCAGTTAGATTAGTTTCAAATAAGACATATGATTTAAAACATGCATCAACAGCACTGATGGTTATAAAAATAATACCATCCAAGTTACAGAACTCTGGGAACTCTGCAAGTAAATAACTTGGAAAACGTGGAATTTATTGTAGTACTCAAGGGGAAAGTATCTACTAGCATATTTAAAAATTAAAGAATATATTTACTGAAGGAAAAGGAGGATAAAACAATTGAGGGATAGCTTAAGGCTACTTTCCAGTTGGATATTTTTCTCATCAGAGTATAGAATATAGGTAATGGAACCCAAACTTTTACTTTGTATTATAGGCATGCATGGAAGAAGATTCCCAAAAATTGCTCTGGGAATCAAAGAAGAAAAAAAAAAAAAAGAAAAAAAAAAGAAAAAAATGGAGGATAAAAAAGGAAATATGGAATATATTGGTTAAGTTAAATATTATAAATATTAGAATAAAGAGATTAGGAATATTTTACAGTACTTTGGTGATACTTTTTGAGAGAAGGCTAAGGGTCTGGGGTTTTTTTGTGTATTTGTTTTTCTGAAACATACTGCATAAGTGCTGGTAGCTACCCTTCCAAAAATGTTGTATACATTTGTGTATGTTCAATTTATCTTTTACATGACTCTTGCACTGCTATTTACATTGCCTTTAACAGCCAACACGCTGAAAATTTAAAAGAGACACATATATACTTGAGTGTACATTTTATCATATAAACGACACTATGGTCCTCACAATAAATATTTTTATTCAAGAAAAGTGAAGAGCATAGCTGGTAGAGCTGAATATCTGTGAAGAGGACCAGAATTTCTGGCCTAAATTTATAAATACAAAAACGAAGACTCTGTGTCAGTAGGAAAGAAAAAAAAAAAAAAAGACATGAGTAAGACTGAAACTATCACCAATATGCGCAATTTTTCAGACTGAAGTCTCCTATTCTTGCTTAAGGTCTCAATTCACTGACTGAACCTGTTTACACAGAATACTGCTAAAACATGCCTATTTCCTTGAATAGGTCCAACTAATGAAGCAATCCAGACTTTTCTGTACAAGTGCCAAATCTCTCCAGTGTTATTTATATCTCCATCAATCTTCATGTAATCTGCACATTTTATCATCACTGATTTTGTATTTGCTTCCTCAGATCATCGCTGAAATGTTGAAAAAAGCATTAAGCCTGATACTGATCTGAACCTGGAAATCCACCATTTGACAATGATTTAAAATTGGTAAGCACTTGAAATCTGTCATATACCTCTTCCTTAGTACATTCATCAAGTGCTTTTTTGCTATGCTATAAGGCTAATTTTTCAGTATTATTTACTCAATTATTCACTGTATTTATTTTAAAAACAAACAAACAAAATATATACTCTATATCTACTGAAAACTTTATGCACCAATCTTTCCATTCAATCCAAGTTTAAAAAAATCAGGTCTGTTTGAAATCATGCATTTTCTTAAAAAGCACATTAGTTATCATAAATTTTACTCCTATTCTTTAATCAGATAATACCTTTAACGTTATTTCACTTGATTTCAGGATTACCAGAATGTATTTACATAGCTATATCTTTTGCCCTTTTGAATTCCTGGCAGAAACTGAGTTGTTCTTCAACTGCATGGGACTTCCCCAGTGTACAAATGTTTATTAAAATTAACAGCAGTACAGTAGATATCTTAGCCAACTTTTTTCAAGCTCTAGACTGCAGTTATTGACGTCAACAATGGTATCAGCTCTACTTCTGTGAGCAAACTGGAAAGTTCTTTCTTGTTGCCATGAAACTCCTGTATATCAACCTCTCCAAATAAGGACTTGAAACAGTTGTTGAATATTTTCTGAGTAATTATTTTTACAATTTCATCATGGCCTGTCCCATTGGTAAAAACTCCTTTCTTCCCAATGTACTTGAAAAATATATATATATATATCCTTTGTATCAGTAGTCATTACTTTTTTGCAATTTTTAGTTTATTATCAGTTTTCTTTGCTTTTGATTGAAAACACATTTCTCTCTCTTTTGCCTCTCCTCTCTATTCATAGACTGTTTTTCTGTTATCTTCATTGCATCAGTGAATCGGTGTGAATTTTTAAGAAAATTAATCTCTTTTCTGATACAGAATCATGACTTTGAAGATTTTCTGATAATTCTCTAGGTATCAGAATGCCTATTACCTAAAGACAGTTTCTAAATAAGCTACACTTTTATTTAACTTTCAGTTCAGTCAAATTTATACTCTACAATGGGATTCAAGCTTTTGCTGTTTCATGATGAATTCATGTATTATAAAATTAAAGCCTTTGATTTTAAAAATATTAACAGTCCATAAATTCTCCTATACTTGCTTTTAAAATTAATTATAATTTTTCCTCTCCATATTTTGCAGTCAGGTGTTTTCTGTTTTTATTAAACGGACTTTAAAAGATTCACTCTTTCAGACATATTTCTTAGCTGTTAAATTAAGTCCTCAATACTATGTAGAGTATGCTCCAAAGTGTGCCTATTTGAATTCAAATAGTAATTCAAGTAGAAAGTGGAGGGAAAGGGGCTGTGTGCAAACTCAACAGACACTCTTGAAAGGATCTATTACTGAAAATAGCTACTAAATTTTCAGATACAGATGCTTAAAGTTAGAATAAAGATTGTAAAATACAAATAGAGTATGTAAAGAGAGAGCCCAGAAGATGTGAATTCCTTGGAGGCAATGATGAATAACAGGGTTTTATTTTTTCAGTTGCCTAAATGTGGTTTTCGTTGCTTATTTTTTTGGAATATGAGGATGAAAATTGTAAGCAACCATTATTATATCGTTCAACATTTTAAGACTCTAAAAATTGACAAGAGCTTTTAAATATTGTTTGCTGTTTCCTAAGGGAAAATGAAAACTCATAATGTCAATGGACTGGAAATCCCACATCCTCCTGCATGTTGTGGTGCTTCTTCTCAAAATCACTGCTTTTGCCAAGTATTGACCTCAACTCTAGCAATATACATGCATATCTGAGGTAATCCCCAGACTACACCAATGCCACTGAGTTCAGCCCTGGTCTTCTCTGAATTTACCCTGGGAACTGCATGTAACAATTATGATTTTCAAAATAAGAGTGAGGATCTGTGCTTCTTCAAATAGAATTTCATATTCTAATGCTGCTGAGTGAGCATAGTGAAACTCAGTTTTTAAAGGCAGGCACCCAAATCAGACATACTTTTGCTTAGCAGAGTTGGCATCCAGGTTTCTTCTAGTTCTTCTTGTTTCCTAACAGAGGGGTAATTTACTTCTACTGTGTAATAAAGAGATTTTTAAGAAATAAATCTGTACTCAGAAACAGGGAAAATATGTTTTTTATTAGGCAATGCACCCTCCTCACAGCTGGTGGTTGGAGGCTGAAGTTCTGTATTATAAAATACATTTTCACTACAGATGAGGAAACTTTATCATGGCTTGTGTCTATCCAGAATTTATTTTAAATATAACTTAATTACAACCCTTATACAGAATATCATAGAGTTAAAAATAATAATTAATAATAATAATAATAATAATAATAATAATAATAATAATAATAATAATAATAATAATAAAAAGGAACTATTTTCTTCCTTAGGCAGACGAAAGCAAGCCAAAAAAAAAAATATTGTGTGTCAGTTCACTGCTGTAAACAGCAGTAAAGCTGTTGTAAAACAGGTGTAAGGAGAATTTGATATCTATTAACAGATCATGTACAAAATAGACAAATATTGATTACACTTTTATTTTAGTTTTGTAATTTTGAGAAGTCTTTCTGATAGCTTATTGTTCATCATTTGTTCATCAGTTGTTCATCATTTACAGAAGAGCACAGAGTTTCTATTTTTTCTTCAGCTCTCAGCCTCAGCTGAAAATGATGGTCTCATGACAGACCAGAACCTCAAATTGTTTTTGAATAAAAATGGATATTGTGCAGTTTTATTCTTACATGTTTATTAAGAACTGAATACCCTGATAAATGGTACAATGAAGTCCCCACACATACTTTTTTTCATCTGCCTGATTTGAGCTCTTGATTTGATCTCAGTGAAACAGCATGTCTTTGGCAAATATAACACACAATTAAACTGTATGATCTGCTTCTAATAGTGTTCTTGCATACTCACATTTTATTTCAATTAGTTATTTAGATTTATAAATAAATGGCATGCCTTCTCTTCTCACCCCAGGCAATCAGGTAAACAAAATCTAAGCCTAATTATGCTTTGCTTTCCTCCCTCTGCAAATTATTTTAATCGTTCCTATTCCAAACTCCAGTATTATGAGAACATGAGTAATAAGAAAAATTATTTTTGTTGTCACATTTTCTGCTCTGCTTATCACTTGGACTTTTCATCAGCTTTTTTGAGTGTGGATCATTGTAAGCCTATAAAAAGGTGCAGCTGATTGAAAAAAAAAAAAAAAAAGACTGACTTCACACTGAAAAATACCTAAAAATATAAACTTTCATACTTTGCATTTTAAACATGATTACACAAATTTTACTTATGCTATTTGATGTCAAAGAAGGGTAAGATCATGCTGTAGTTGAGTGCAATATAACTAAAATACAATTGCAATACAAGATGCAAACTCATAGGAAACCAGACTTCATTAGTTCCACTTTTCATGGAACTATTTATTTATACAAACAGTCAACTGACATTTACCCAGACCACAAATAATTTTTGCTATGGATGCATAACTTGCTGTGTCTGATAGTACTTGCTGGCTCAACCTCAGAAACAACAAAACAGAGATACATTAATCCCAGGAAAGCTCTTGCCCAGAAACAGTTGAGCTTCTCTCATATTATACAAAGGCTGAAGTTGTAAACTCAGCAGCCCTAACTTTGCTCCTGGAGAATCATGTCAGTGTCTCAGGATTGAAAATCTCATCATCCCGGTTCCAGGAGAGCTTCTTGAATGGGCACAGCAGCACGTGCATAGCAGCATGTCAGCAGTCGAGCCCAGCACCCAAATTACCCAAGGATATAAACAAGACACCTACCACAGGTACCATCACGTACCTGGAAAAGATAGTGTTGACCTGGAGTTAAATAAGCTGTACTGAACCCAAAATAAGTTCCAAGTAACTACAGAAACATTTTGCTTTCCTGTCAGATCCATAATTTTCATAGCATCCAGATTTTTCACTATCATAGACCTTCCTTGTCACCTTTCTCCAGTGTGATACGGAGTTTACTATGGCCAAAACACACACACACACAAAAAAAAAAAAAAAAAAAAAAAAAAAAAAAAAAGAGTTCATTACTACATCTCTTGCTAGATGTAGAGGTTAAAATCAGAAATAGTGATGTATGTGATGTATGTGATGTTGATATAACTATTACTCTACTATTTATTTCTATTCCATATCAGTAATGAAGCAGAAGGATATGTTACATCCCATATGACATTAAGGATGCAAAAGAAAGTTTCCCATCTGTTGACAGGGATGTGAAAGAGCATTTGTTAAAGTTAATTATTTCAGTTAAAGCTGAGCATCTTACATCCAACATCACCACAGTAACTAGATGGGGACTTCACTGGAGCAGTGTAAGGGTTTTATGAAGGACTGACACAGTGTGAGCAAGCTCCAGGGTAAACTGGGGACTCGAGGCCAGCAGTCCCTGCTGTGGCACAGAAGGACTCCTGTGACAGACTCCAGAATGTCCTACATTTCCAGCAAGGTGTAAGCAGGGTGTTGCAGCTCCTGAGAGTAGTGCAGATGCCTTTGTTGGGATGCTGTGCTCCAGCTTCTTGCCTGCTTCAGCAGCTCCTGCAGCAATAGGCACATCCCTTCACAAAGCTGACATCCCAGGAGCCAGGAAAAAGCCAAAGCACTGTGCATGGATATGTGATGAGGAACAAATGAGAGGGATAGTGATCCAAATGAAATCCTTGCGGTCATTTTAACCCCTGTTAAATCCATGTCTGCAATGAACAAAATGAGCTGGAGACCAGTAACTTTGCTCTGGCTCTCATGTAGTACTTTATTTTATTTATCAAAATTATGCTTCAGGGTTTCAGAGATTAGGAGGATTTCCATTCCTTTTCCCTGCAACACACAACTGAGGGATGCATTCAGAAGGAGAGAAAGCTTTATTTTTTTTTTAAGAGCGATGATGTTGGATTACACCAGAAATAGTATCCAGAACAGGTCAATCCATTCTCTTTGCTACTGTACAGTGCACTTTCTTAGCTTGTGTAACTGAGGTATTCAGCTCACATGATTGTATTTCCTTCAGTAGATGTGGAAGGTCTCTGCTGCTTGCAACAGACCACTGAGGACAATGACATTTGAAATGATTTTCTCTGACTGAGGTCTAGAGGAAGATCAGTGTGCGATGTAACAGCCTTTGATACAAAGTCACACTAGGTGATTAAATGATATCTGTCAGCCAGTTTATATGCTGAAAAATTTCACTTGCATTTTCCCTGCAAAGGAACAAACATGAACCTGAACGCAGAAAAATAAAACAGAAACACAAACCCAGATGCGTTGGGGTCATGGGCTTAGGAGCAGAAGGAGGGCTCCAGAGAATGAATATAATGGGTCAGTGGCTATTAGTGGTAATAGCAAATGTCACACAAAATCTAATACACCAGGTAATCTTTATTCTATATAGTAGACAGAATAGGAAGGGCTCAGCTGCCTAAATGTAGGGGGAAATACTTGATGAAAAATAAATATTTAATTTAAGTTATCCACACTTAACTGACTGGTTAAGTCAGAAAAACCTTCTGTAGCATTGCAAGAAGCAACAGGGAATCTAAAATCAAAAATATGTCTGGGCACATGAATACCAATGAGTAACAAAAGTCTATTTAACAGTTATAAACTCTTTGAGTTCTTAAATCCTCCTGTTATTCTCCAGAAAGACTGGATTTTCTGTATGTTAGAAATGAAAGAGGTGGACACATCCTCAACTTCACTTTTTAACCTCCACTCCTCCCTCATTTTTTGTTAGCAGTTTCATACTGAAAATCAAATGGCTAAATTTAGAACATGAAATCTATGTATTGAAAAATTGGAACAGGCCTCCTGAATTACGGCAATATGTTGAGGAATCAGCCTGGTTTAAAACACCGAGATAAAGAAGTCAGACACCAAAGGACATGGAATTAAAATGCATTGATACAAACAAAACAAGGAATTAAAGAGTGATTTTGGTTTTGGCATGTACTTAAATCTGCCTATAGAGGTAAATTTAGTATGAAAATATGGTGATACCATACTAATAGGCTAGATTAAAGCAAAAAACATCTTGGTCTTTCCTTTCAAAGATGTAAAATGTCTCTACAACCAACCTTCACTGCTCCTGAAGTTTAAAGTACTGGGTTAGTCATAAGGAAACAAAAGCAGCCCTTCATCGGTAAATTATGCTTCTTTTTTCCGATTAGCTACTTTAACCTAAGAAAATACAGCTACCGTATATGACAGAGGAAAAACATAACATTGTAAATGCTCAGCAAGACAGAACCAAAAGTTACTTATGGTTAATTTGATAGGTAACATAGATTAAGCAGGATTTGCAAGTCACGTATGTCCTAGAGTCCACTCTAGCAGATATATGCTATAACAGTAGAGGGATTTTGATAAAGAAGGAAGACATAAGGAAAAGCATTATTTTTTAATTAGTATCTTGTTCCTTCCCTTCCTCTTCCAGGGGAGAGGACAGATAAATAAGTGAAGTCTGAAAAGGTATCAAGCAGACCATTAGATCATGAGGAAAACAGACTTTCCTACTGCTCTATCTGCAGGTATGTGAACAGGTAGTGAGAAATCACTCTAGCTATTATATTTCATTCCACTGTTTCTCACATCTCTCCTCGTTTTACAGATTTGTTAAGCTCAGTAGCAAATCATGTTTCCTTCACCTGTAGAGCTCTGCAGTGAGACTTTCCTCCTTCTTTGGTACATCTGAATTCAGGAGAGAAATGTTCCTGCTTTTAATTTGCTTCATCCTCCTTCTGCTTTGTCTTTAGTGCTGTTTCCACCAAGACCCCTGAGCTCCCTCTGGGGTTTCCACAGTATTTCCAGCACAGAAGCTGAGCAACACCACCTTTGTATCCAGGGCCCCAGAGTTGCATAACCTGCAAAATGCAAACAGGGAGGGACATTGTTGATTCAAATGCTCCATATCAATGTATAATAAGTAGTGCAAATGCACTTAACATAAAATCATTTGTTCTATCCAATATCTGGATTTTCTCCTTTTTTTTTTTTTTTCCCTCACATTAATCTCCTTTTTTTTTTTTTTTCTCTCCAAAGTATTTGTCAAAGTAAGAAAAACATTCATCTGAATTGCGATTATGGAAAATAATTCTCCATAAGATATGACCAACATTCTCACTAAAATATTAATTAGTAAATAATAACAATAAAGTTTCAGGTATGTTTTTAATACCTAATTCACATATTTCATGTCCCTTGAAGCATAGTTTACTTTGTAAATATTTTCTAATCCAACAAAACATGTACAGCCAGCCTCAGGTCATAATTCATGCAGATAGCAAGAGGACTCCGTGCTATTTTATAATGTAACTTCCCCATTTAATTAACTCCTTTAATATGTTATTATCAGACTTTTTTTTTTTTCCTAGCTCTTGTGCCTTTGCTTGTGTGACTAAAAAGCTCTGTGTACCATTCAAAACAGGTCAGCTTCCTCTCTCTCTCATAGCAACAAAAACCTGGCTACCTCTGAAGTGGATGTGTTAAATGGGAGGGATTTCACATCATCTCGTCTCTTCATCTTATATGCACAAAATGCCACAGTTCTGCTCAGAATATGTTTTTCTGCAACAACCATTTTGTGTGTGATACTAATCAATTTGCTATTAATGACCACAGCTACTCAATAAATACATATCAATAATACAGTCTGTTCATGCTTTTTCCTAATTCAGTCATGTATGGTACATACAAACATTCTTCTCCCTGTTTTTTCATTTTCCAGATAACATGCTAAAAGCAGATGAACTTTTTAAAAATGTCTTACTTTCTGTCTTAAATAAGAAAGCCATATTCTTGTCTAGTAGCTTCACTTAAAAAAAATCCTTAATGCTACAAATTTCTTGCAAAGATATGGTTAAACATTATGTTGAACACTGTTGCCATTTTTATCTGATAAAACTTACACTTTCTTCTACCACCAAGTCCAGTCTTGTAACCATGATTCAAGCTGTGACCTCACTGGAAACCTCTCACTAATTTCAGTAAGTCTATTTGCATTGGGGCTGTTCAATATCCTACCCGGGGTCACTGAATCAGACCATTAGCAAACACATACAAATGTATGCCATTCAGCCATAGGCAACTTGAATTTCCTCATTTCCAAATTAATGAGCTTATCCTGAATCATAAACAGCTCTTATTTCCCACAGTTATAAAAGAACGAACATGGTCAAAATTAAACTCTTCCTTTACTATGACATCTGTTATTTTTTCATTAGCCATTACCAAATTTTGTTGAGTGCCCTTCAATCAGGGAATGTTCTGTTGCTGAGTTCAGTCATAAAAATATTATTTTTACAGGGCACAACTGAAAAATCTTCTGACCAGTATGATGAGTTTTTGAGCTCCCTTCACTTCACTTTGTTAACAAATTAACATTACTTAGCAATGGTAGAGTATTCACCAGCTCTTGAGAGACTTTTTACAGCAGCAGAACTAAAAGTGAGTGGAAGGGTGTGCAGGGTGAGAGCTTGGGCAAGAGGTTCTGGGAGAGCATTACTGACACAACACCTTACTCCACAGAGCAAAGGAAGACAATGCAGTGCATTGTTGACCAGTGCCATGATAGTGCTAGAAGAAAAATTTCATTTAGCATTTTCTTTGACCTAATCATAAAAGGAAAACATTTAAATGTTTACAAGTTTGGTGTAGTAATATTGCCAAAATCCATTTACATGCATTTGCATTCATCTATATGGCCACGGGAATGGTGGCCATATAGATGAATGGCCTGCTGCATCTGAACCAAAAACTAAGACCTTCAGTGTGACTGCAGGATGCATTGCCTGAATTTTCTTTTCCCTTTCCTTGGACAAATAAGAGTGCTTCTAGTCTAGGTTACCATAGTTTCTGGTTTCCTTAGTAACCCCTTTGAGAGCATTCATGTGTTTGTGTCAGTAGGAAATGGGATGAGGGGGTGTCTAAAATGAAACACAAACCTCTCAAACTTGAAGAGAAAAAATCCCAGATTCTCTCCTTAATTAACAGCCAAATCAAACTTAGAACAAGCAAAATCTTACTGGAGATGAACTGAAATATTTATGACTGAGTATGGATTAAATCATGATGTGACCAAAGGACAAGTTTGTTCAGAACCACTGAGAGACTCCAGGGCTAAGTTGGAAGTTGAACAGAAGAAAAGCACACTTCTTATCCTTGGGACAGGAATTTGAGTTATGAACTTTGATTTGTTGAGATGCTTCCTATCTAGAGTTTTGTTGTGTTGTAGTTACAAAGAAAAAGGTTACCCACTTGAGATGTAGTACTAGTAAAAGAAAACAAGGCCAGTTAGAACTATGAGTTTTCTAGTAGCTCTGTGCAAATATAATGAAAATATTGTCATAATTATAGACCTAGTAACATTTTACCATCTTTCTTCACTAAATTGACACTAAATAGCAAAATAATATATCATATGAGTTAATGGCTTGGTCTTGCTTTCCTTATCTGAGATAATGGATGTGCCCTTTAAATACATGAGAATCAAAATGTATATTTAAATTTAGAAATTGATTTATATTTTAAGAAAACTATTTTTATTATTAGTCTTCACTGACCCTTATTGTTGTGCAAGTTGTCTGTCCTGCCCTGGGAAGAAACTTGTTAGAGTTGCTTTTTTGCTCTTGTTGCTGAAGAGCCCTTTTGTGTTTGGAAGCTGTGCAGACACTGACTGAAGCAGGTCAGTGCATAAAATTTGAATATAAGAGAAAATCTTAACTATGAGGGTGGTTGAACATCTTCTCGGGTTGCCCAGAGAGGTTGCAGAGTTTCCATCCTTGGAGGTATTCAAAACCCAACCAGGGATGGTGCTGGGCAACCTAATCTAAGTGTCTAGACATCTCTGGAGGAAGGTCCTTTCCACCTTTAACTGTTCTCTTACACTGGGATTATGTGATGGGCAGGAAACTGAGTGAATGAGAGAACCTGGGAAAAGTTTAAAATTATATAATGCAGCGCCAGCACCTGTAAAATGCGATTTCACAAATGTAATACTTTTCTAAGTTAATTTACAGCATTCAGAGTTTTAACTGGAAGTGATTTTAAAAATCATATTTCTGTATCAAAAATAGGAAATAGTAACTATGGCATTGATATTAAATGGGCTTATTCTCCTAACAATAATTTTGGTAATTACAGTATTTTGAATTAAAGAAATTTGGGGAAGTTAGAAGAATAATAGTTACAATTAGAAGAGTTTCATTTATATATTGCAAAAGGTACAGACAGCTCTTGTCACATAGAAAGGGGGGAAAGATGGAAGACAAACATATAGATATGTTGAGAGTAATATGAGGAATTAAATGTTGTTAGAAAGACAGCAACATAAAGTTTTCTGTTGTTTTTTTTTGTTTTTTTTTGGTTCACATTTCCCATTTTTGTCCCTAAGCTGTCATTCCCCTGAACTGTTGATGGCTTGCTGTGTTTTTGAATGAAGAAAAGCAAAGCTGTTGATAAAACCTTTTTAACTTTTGGATCCTGTGCCAATGATTTTTAACTTACAGTAACAAATTGCAATTTATTTATTTTTTTGGTCTTTGTCTAACTGTTTCTACAAAACAAAAATAAAAAACAATAGCATAGGTCAGCAATGACTGGTTTAGTTTCTTCCTGTGAGCCTCTCCTCAGAAGTGATTTGAAAAGCAATTGAAGTTTTCATACCTTGTACACAAACAAAGCATTAGCAGTGGCCCTATTTTATACACAACACATTACACATTCATTTTTAATCAGGTAAGCTGTAGGTGGCCCTTAATTAGGTATGTGCTGCATTTTAAAGGTGATATATTGATTGGGTTTCCCTTAATTATCAGTAGGAATTCTGCCCTTCGTTACATATACCTCCACTGACAACTTTACTGGCCTTAAACAATTCCCTGATCCTACCTTTGTCTGACTTTTCACTGCCTTGAATTCTGAAGAATATTTACTTCAGCACAAAGAGGAGAACCTGAACAGTAATGTTTTGCATCTGTTTTGCTGAGATGAAAGTAACTACCTATTGTCCACATCAAAAAAATTGTTGTGTCTTTTTCTTTCCTATATATGCCACTAAAAACACATGGAATCACAAAAGCACCACTGAAAGTCTGACTCAAACCTTGGTGAAATCAGTGGGAATCTCTCTATTAAATTGAGTAAACTTCAGCTGGGATACTGAATAGCAATGCCTTGCATTATAGTCAAAGAAATTTCTTTCCTCTAAGAGATAGAAGAGACTCCCTAGTGACTTCTAATGCTGTTTTTAAGAGTAGCAAACTGTAAAGATGAGACTGAAGAATAACAAAGAAATAATTGAAAATACCATTACTGCAGTTTACTTAGCTGCTGGCCACAAAATTCAAGATTCAGCTCTACTGAAGAACAAAAAAAAAAAAAAAAAATGAGAGAGAGGTAGAGAGAAAGAAAGACAGACATAGGGAAGGAAGGAAGGAAAGAGAAAGAAAGAAAGAAAGAAAGAAAGAAAGAAAGAAAGAAAGAAAGAAAGAAAGAAAGAAAGAAAGAAAGAAAGAAAGAAAGAAAGAAAGAAAGAAAGAAAGAAAGAAAGAAAGAAAGAAAGAAAGAAAGAATACAAAGCAAAAAAAATAAATCTTTTCTGCATGAGATGTAGTTTGAATGTGCGCAGACTGGGGAAAATTTCCGCCTTCACATATAAACAGTTTGGTCTGTAGGGGCTATTTATAATTTGGGCATCAGTTTACAGGCTAAGTAGAATGCTTTTAAATTAAAATATTAGTATAGAACATCCATGTTATAGCTAAGATTAATATTATTAGAAAGATATATATTATATATTGCTATTCAATAAGATGAAACAAACCAATTCATATAATGAATTAGATATTATACTTGTTACAATACCATATATTGTACTCAAAGCCACTGAATCATATATCCAGTACAGTATGTTATTAGAATGCCTTTCTCATGCAGATAATATTTAAAATGTTTTTCTTAAAATACCATACAACCTGCAATAAAAGGTCTCATAGGATTAGTAAATCAGTGCTTCAACTTCCAATTTCAGGTACATGATTCCATTTTCAAAAGGCTGTGGTTATCAGAACTTGTTACCATCTCTTGGTGTTTAATAGCTTATATAATACAAGTCACATTACACCTTCTTACAGCAAGGGATCATACCCCCACAACAAAAAGAGATACTAACTGCCACACTTGGTAACAACATCAGGTAAAGACCTTGAACAGTGGAGGCTTAAATGATCTCTCAACATTCAGAATGCTGCCCAAGTCAAGGCTTAAGCAAAACGAAATGGGGAAAATTTCATTAACACTGTCTAGGAGTGAACCTTGATAACAAAGGTTCTCATTACATGGCCACAAGAAGGATCCCAGAGGACAGTCTTCTTTTGTACATGATGGCAATGTTTAACAGTTCTTATTCCTGAGTGCTACATACCAATACAAGGAATCTCTGCAAATCTTCAGCTATGAAATCAATCCAGCATGTCTGTATGATTCTAATTTCAGCAGAAGCTGACTGGTAAAGCTATTGGAGAACCAATCAGAAAGGTTTCTCATCTTGGTTAGACTAATTTTTTCTCATAACTTTGTGATTTGTTCTTGTTCAGAAACAAAGAAAGAAATTTGTGTTATTTTCACCACCATTAACCACTGTCTTTGTGTACTTTTCTTTCAAATCAATTAGCACTGAATTTCAAAGGTAGTATTAAATAGATGCCTTGCCAGTAACACTAAGAAAAATCCCTGCACTTATACAGTTAATTAGTCTTGTTACTTTAATTGAAAACCATTTAGAACCCAGATCTGAATGGAGGGCAATCTGGGAAAGTGGCCAAGCACGGTATTAGGGAGCGATGCACCCAGCCACAGCCTGCTGGAGGCAGCAGACCTCACCTTCCCCGGGCACTGGATCAGGCTGTGCTGCTATTCAAAATGCTGCTGAGGAGCCATGTATTTATTGTAAGTAATCACATTGAGTAACGGTTATAATAATGAAAACAGTGGAAAGCCTTTTAAAGGGCTTACTGGCTTACTTCAATAAGGAAGGAAGGTATCCTCTTCCAGAGACTGGGTATACGGAGGGCAGACTGATAATAGCTAAATGTTCTTGAGGAAATAGGTGTGTCCTGTTGTATATGTTTCATTTCCAATAATTAGAACATATTTAGTTCACTTTTTTGGTCCTGGTTTAGTTCTTGGAATTTCAGGATGTTCATATATATATGTGTGTGTAATAAAAAAGCAGAGTTAATTTTTGAAGTAGAACCCACATAGGGTAAAGAATTCAGATTACACACAGAAACTAATCTCTGTCTTGTGTCAAATAGGAAAAATAGGACTAGATTTAAAATATTTTTTAAGAACTGAATCATTGAACGTGAGGATGTTTGCTCAGTTCTTTCTGAGCTTCCACTCTAGAAGAAAAGATAAAATACTGTAAGGAAGTAATGGCTTTCTCTTACCAAAAGGTAAAACTATAGAAATATAGAAAATCTGGAATTACTTATGCATTTGGATTCCAGTTTATGGAAAGTGCTCTTCTCCTAAGGAAATTAAATGTGTATGTAGGGTGTCAGCCTCAGCTGAGGAACAAACTCCCTCCCAACCACTTCCTTGCTTCCCCTCCTAAGCCGAACAGGCACAGAAAATTTGATGGAAAAGCTCATGGGTTGAGATAAAGTCACAGAGATTGCTCACCACCTATCATCACAGGCAAAAGAGACTGCACTTGCAGAAAATTTATTTAATTTGTGTCCAATTAAAATAAATTTAAGGTAGTGAGAAACGAAGATTCAAACACCTTCCCCCACCTTCTTCTCAGGCTCAACTTCATTCCTTCATTCCTTTTTATCATACAATGGTTAAAGTAGTAAATGTCTCTTTCCATTGCCTTTTTAGACCACTGTATACTACAGAGTTAATTTTGAAGTCCCAGTTACCATCAGGTTTGTAAGATGATTTAGTAATTAAGACTATCTTCAAATGCTGTTGTTTGTCGCTATAATGTATTTGCTCTGTTTTCTCTTCCTTTTCTCTCCAATATGTATGTCATAAATTACTCTAATTCTAGATATCTTATTATAGGCATGATTATTCCATCATCTTGACTGTTTTCTGCTCTGATTTTTTTTTCTTTTTTAATTCCAAATCATTTTGCAACCCGAGATCTTTTTGTAATAATGGAAAAAAATGGGTTCAGGGCATGCATTTTGCTAAAATTGATGTTTGAATTATTAAATACAACTCTATTCCCACATGCAATGAGAGACAAGTAGAAAGTGGAAGCTGTCTATAATTTAATTATAGTACATACAATAATAATCAGTTGTCATTAGGACCCTGATTTTCACTGTGTTGTGCAAATACAGAAATACCTAATTCACTGCAGGGAGGTATGGTATGGCACAACACAGTCCTTCCTCTTTGTGAGAAACCAGACTTTTTTTTTTTTTATTTCTAGTACTTATTTCTGGTGATAGTATGTCACTGTGAACTTTTAATTGCACAAAGTGAATATGTGGCACTAACAGGTATTTCAATTTAAAGAACCTCTAACTTACAAATAATTTATTTTGAATGCAAATCACAATAGATGGGCATATTCTGGAAAAGAAAATCAGAAACAGCATACTTATTTCTAAGTGATAGCTGCTTAAATCATAAGTTCATGCTGCTATTTTGAAATTAAATGCCATAGTCTCAGCTCTCTAATGATAGAAATTTGTTGATTATTACAGATCTTTAAACAGCTCTCAAGCAGATACTGAAACAGATTGATGATGCCAAGTTGACATAAACTAGAAGTGTTAAATTCTGCTGCCAGTTTCAGATGCTTTGAAATACTTCAAAAGCAGAGCTCCACTGGCTCCAGATTGAGGACTGTGCTAAGCACTGTATACCTATGTGATGAAAAGTCCCTATCTCAGCCAGCTTACATCTCAAGTGTAAAAAGCTTCCTGTTGACCAAATGAATGCTCAGGAGAAACTGGGCAAAGGTCATCAACGCAATCCCTAGGAAGATGTGAAAATTACAAAGTCTAATTATTGTAGCTGTGCAAATGAAGTGGGGACTGGCAAGAAAGATGGCCATAGTCCACTGAAGGACTAATGAAAGTCTGCTAGCAGGAATGTGTGGAGAAAGACATGTAGCCTCAGGAAAAAAGAAAAAAAAAATAGCTTTCAAACATATATAGCTTGTACTGAGCATGTGGTGCTAGTTCTTGTGTACATGCTTTGCATATGAATAAAGTAATTAACCAATTAAAAAGGCACATGATTGAAATTATAATCTATAGGATTTTTGTCTAAGGAATTGATTAGACATATATGAAGGAGAGGTGTAATTTAGATTCAAGATGCTGGACAATCAACACCATAGTGCTGCTGATGAAGCAGCAAACTACTCTTCATGGTTTTTAGTTGCTGTGTAACCTTAATGAAGAAATGGAAGAGGTGAACCAGGCCAGTCTTGAACCACTTCAGTTGGTCTTTTTGGCTGGACAGCTCTAAGAGAGAGGATTAGATGTAGACCCTGGGGCAGTGAGCAATAGCTTCTGGCAGAGCCCACAAGCCCTGCAGTGCTGGCAGGTGGGGGTAACCATCAGCAGCGTGGTTTGTGTTTTTTTTAGTGATAGGTGCAGACAAATGCAGCCTTTCTTTAACACCCACCACCAAACTCAAGGAATTTCTAAACCAAACATCTTCATGCCCTTGTTATTGTTTTAGTTTTTGTTGTAATTTTCACATGCAGTAGAGGGCCCGAACCTACACAAAGAAAATGATTACCAGCTCACACTGAAATTAAGACAGATCACTCTGCAAACCAGCTGAGTTATCCCATTTAGTTGAAGAAACCTTTTCAAGGTTGCCTGGGGAAAAAAAAAAAGAAAAAAAAGTAAATTCCAGATTCAAAACCATACCACACTGTTAATATACAATGGAAATCACAATACATTGCTTGCACCAGAGTTTGATTGCTGACAATTTCTTGGCCACTCTTTCCACAAGTCAAAGAACTTTCACTAAAAATAGAGGGTTTTAAGACTTTAGTTCTCACATTGAAGCCATGAAATAAAACTAGTAGCTTTCATGTAACTGAAATAATGATTTCAGGCTGCCATAATTGAAGTCACACTTTTGAAAGAACTGACTCAAATGCACATTATGGGCTCTGAAACCAAAATGTAGACTGGCTATGTACAGATCTGTTCTACAGTTGTAGAGCACTTGGAACTGCACACCATGCCCCAGTGTAACAATCCTGAATGCCTTGTTCTCTGCCTTGCTAGATAAAACTGCAGTCTGAATTCTTAACAGTGCTTTGATCCAGTGCTAAAATGAGGAATTATGTCCTGGCCAGAATACTTCCTCCGAGCCCAGTGTCAAGCAGGGACAAGTGCACTCCACTTGAGTGTGCTACCAAAAAGGCTTTTGTCCTAGTAAAGCACAAAAATGATCCTATGTTCATTCCTTCCATTTTACATCATGGACTTTCCACAGTACTTGCCTGCAGAATTTACATTTAAGCCATGCTACCACAGATTACATATATATATATATATATATATATATATATATATATATACACACACACATATTCTAATTGCTTCTACTTTCTTCCGTTACAATTATAAGGGTTATCTAATTAATTTGGAAACATGGATGTTTTGAACTACCTTCAGTAAAGCCACTGTTAAGCTCTGCAGGCAAAAATTGAGCTCTGTATCACCACCAGATTCTTGTAGAAGCTCTCTGTCAATAGACTTTTAATTATTTCTGCATTGTGCGTAAGAACACATACCACAATGAAAATTAGAATTTCTCTGCTTATAAGTAAGAAAATATTCAGTAGCCAAAGACAAATCTGCAAGAATTTCACTTCTGGAAAAATGCGTGTTTCAGAATATGGCATCAGCAAAATGTGAATCCTCTTTAATCTAAACATTTGTTTTTACACCTGTCATACAGGACTAAATATAGCTTGTTTCTGTGCTCCACCACCATATGTTGCCAGTTTCTGAGTGCAGCAAAAGTGGTTTTAAATTTAAAAGGTTCTATGCAAATTCCAGCTGCTAATAGCACTCATTTTTATGTTCAAAAGGGGTTTACTGCTTTATGTAGATGTTTAATTTGTGCTTGTAGTTACTTAAGGTATATTCAAACATCTGATGGCACTTGTCGAAATTTTCTATGGTATATTCATCCTGTACACCTGTGAAAGGTTCTTGAGAAGAATGAAGTACCACCAGCTACACATGGAAATGTTAGCTCATATTAATCAACATATTGCTTAAACTCATATACTTTTAGATTACACCTTCTGAAACAGAATTAAAATTATGGCCTTGTTATTACACTGTTCTACAAGCAAAATGGGGAAGCTGGTTAGTGCCTCCGAATGTCTGGGACCAGATCTTTTCTCCTAACCTGTGCAAAAAACCGTCTTTAGGTCAGACACAGAGTAAATACATTAGCAGAAAGCAATCTGCACATAAAGCAATAAAACTTCATCAGAACAAGCTACCAATGAGTCCCAAAGAGTGACAGCAAGAGAGTGTCTGTGGACAACTAAGCATGCCAAACCCCAATAACAGAGCACTAACACAATGTTTAAGGCCATCAATTCACCGTTCCCTGCAGAAAAAGAATCTTTCAAGCCTTTGCTTTTACTCAGTAATGCTACAAACTCTCAAAATGGTTGAATCCCTAGTGAAGTCACCTGGATTACCTTTCTTCATCCCAGCTCTTTCCTGGGTGAAGCATTTTCACTGAAGCTCTCACCTCAGTCCAGATACTGCCTAGTCACAGATTTTCAAATCTGGCCTGCATTACCTTGCAGGCAACTTTATGTGCAGCCCAAGTTCATGCTTATTTTAAAGAGTGTCCTTGCACCTTCCTGGAGCACACGGTTTTCTCCAAAACTCTAGTCATAATAGGGAAGAGGATTTGGAAAACCAGTATGACCATCTGATAGATTATTATCTATACTCTCTGTAAACCTATGAGCAACAGCTGAAATATATAACGATTCAAATTAAAAATGTAGCTTCATATTTCAAAATATCAGTTCAGCATTTTCTTCAGCAATGTGGAAGTTGCTAATATACCTGCTGAAAGCAACAATGCAGCTATGACACTTGTGGAACCCACACCTTTTTTGTCCCCCCTAAAAGGCAATGGGCAGAGAGAAATGGGAAAAAAAAAATGTTAGAGATCCATCCTTCATCTTCAGATGCATAAGCTGAAATATTTCACGAGCTTTTGATTTGCAGGAAGCCCCAAACTCCTTTTCAGAAAACAAGCTCCTGCAGGGCAAGGTTCATTGGGCATTTGTTGTCCGTTGAAAGTCCCTTCTAAAGTATGGGCTAAAGCTGGTTTGCATTTTCTTAGCTCTTCAGCTAAACTGACAATTTGTCAGTTGCTCTTCTAAACAGACATATCTCTTTACAGGTTGATTTGAAATTGACTTTCTTTGAAACTCAAATCAGGCTCTAGCAATGAATTATATAAAACTGCTAATCCAAAGCTTGTATAACTAGCGTGTAACTATTAACTTGTGTAATTTGTGGAACAGTTAGATCACTCTATTTTGCATCCGCCTTTTTCTATTTTATGTAACTAAAATGACACAAAAAGATCATCAAATAGGTACAGGACACATAATGATAAAAGATTTTATAGACATGATTCTGGGAAGACTATGTTCCTCACAAAGGAGTTACACAACTCATTCTTAGAAGTGCCAATAAAATCTTTATTCCTCTCCTTCCCCACCCTTTCCCATCCATACACATACTAACATGAATTGTTATGCAGTATTTTGGAAAAAAATGTGTTTTATTACATTTTTATAGTTATATACTTTGTTATTCACCTAGTTTATCTATTACTTGGTATTTGTGTGAGGCTTTCAACAACTTCTTACATGTATATAGATATATGTAAATTCCTTCTTTATCCTGTTCCTTCATTAGGTATCAGATTTTTAAATATTTTAGGTCAGGTCTGGGAATATTCACTGCTAGGTCATCCTGTTCTGAACATACGGTCTTGTAAAAGAGCATAGCTGGAAACTTGTAGATTACTGCAGCAGACTTCTGGGATTCCAGTCTCTCCCTAAACTTTTAAAGCATTTGCTGTAAACCTCCTATTTAGAGAGTCGTCAGTCATGAAATCAAAATGTATATTTTAGTGATAATCCCTTTAATCCTTTTTGAAGTTTTGCATCTTACAGTAGGAAGCACAGGCTGATCTAGAAAGGCAGAACATAAACAGCCAAACCATACTGAAGATTTGCTAAGGATTTCTTGGGACAGGACAGGAAAACAGATTTCTAATTGCCTTACACGCACCATTTTTTTCCTCTGAAGTCAGGAATGATGGTTTCTCTCTCACAGATCTCTTCTGATTTACAGGTTAGGTGTTGTTGTGCTTGTTTGTTTCTTTTTTCCTCAAAGAGGAAATACCAGTCACTAAGTAAAAAAGTGTTTCTTGAATAGAAGAATGACAAAATTAAAATTGTCAAAAGACCATCAGCAGAGGTAACTAAAACAGGTAGTACAGTTTAAAATCTGAGAAAGGATTAGATATTTGGAGGTTAAGATTTCTAATACATAGTAATTAAAGCTATTTTAAAACTTCCAGCTGAAAGACCTGGGAAAAAAATTAACTCATGGTTTAAGCCAATTATTGCATAGTAGCAGTTAAGATTGCATTTAATTCCTGCTCAGATTTTTCTACAGCTGCTTGTTGGAGATGTTTGGGTACCATCTTCTCCAACCTGTGCTACTGTTCACTGAATACTGGAAAAAGTCTGGCTACAAGTGTGATCCACTGTGTTGACTCCAGTATGTATGTTCAGTTGTTTTTTACATTGCTACAGTACCATAGCTTCACAGACTGAAAGACAAAATGTCTACCTAAACAAACCAGCAAAGCTTAATATATATATATATATATATGTGTGTGTGTTTAAACAGTTTTCTTAGTTACATGATAAGATTATGAGTGGTACAGGTGAATTCCTCTGAGCTGGGTCACAGGTTTGCCTCCCAAAGACTTTGCCTCCTATAAAGTCTGAAACTTGTAGGTGCCGCCTTTTGTAAATATTAATAATGGCACAGGAACAAGTGCCACAAGCAAAGGGCACTTGGCCACTCAGAGGCCTCCCAGCAAAAGCTCACTGCCATACAATCCCTATATCATTTGTTCTCCAAGCTTCTTATAAACTGGCAGATGTACATAATGTCTATGTATTCCACAACATGTGGAGTGAAGGCTGCAGTTATGCCTTCTTTCCTGCTTGCATTTTGGACATAACATTTAAATAATTTTTTGAAGTAATCAGGAAAGCTTCAGTGCACTTTCAAGCACTCACAGTGACTGACCTAATGCAGCCTGCATCCCCCCCAGCTGACCTTCTCTAACCACACTCCTAAATATACTCTTCAGTTGCAATCAACTTGAAAGCAGCCAACTTTAACCTCTCACACAGATTTTAAGATAATAATAACAATAATAAAATAAAATTTCAGAACTTTCAAGCAGTATTAAAGACACCACCCTAAATTCTGCCAACTACCTGGCAGCCTGAGCAGGTACCCAGCAGAGATGCCTGGTGCCTCGGTTCCCTGGGTAACAAGCTTAGGGATAGAGCACAGACCTGCCAGGAATAAAGCATGAGCCATTCCACTTTTTTTGCTGTCATTTTAAAATATTTCTCTATCTTAAAAGGTGGTTTAAAAGAGACAGAAATCACCTTGTGTGCATTCTCCTTTTAAATCAAGGGCAGACCAATGATTGTTTATTTATCCTGAGCAAAACTAATGATGGTCTTTGTCCAAATCCAAGCAGACAATGCTCACACCACTGGAGCTGGCACGACACGTGTCAGTAATTCACGGGACTGGAGCAGGTTAGAAACTGACTGCCTTGGTCACACACAGAGCACGATTACTTAATGATAGCAATTTCCCAGTTTTACAGTTTGCAGTGCCAAGGAAATATCGCTTGTGACAGTGGAAACAAATCAAGCCTGAAGTGGTTATTCAGCATGGAGAATCAGAGCTGGTTCCTCTAACACTGAAAAATGTGGAATTTATTTCAGTGCTTAATTGATGATTTCAATGCCTATTTCTAAGTAGATTTGTAGGAAAGTTTGGGACACCAATCCTTTCAAATAACCAGAAGTTATGGATTAAAGTGTTTTTGCTTCTTTCAGCTGTTATCCTGACTCTGGATTTTTTTTATTTTTTTTTTATTTAATGATTTTTCACTGTATGCCATTAGTCTTCCAACTGTGAGAGTTATTTATTTGTGCTGTTTTCCTAAGTAGCCCTGCTAATTCTCTAGTGAAAGACCATGCATAAAAACAGAGCTACCAAAGCCAGCTGAAGCCTTTCAGATCAGAAGGAGAAGGCATTAGGGAAGAAAAGGGTTGTTGAAACCTCTCAAGGTTAAATTAAAAACTTCGCCTTCCCTCATTAAATAAGTGCTTTTCAAATTTATATCATCAGTTGTAATAGGAATTCACAGACAGAAAAAACATGATGGTTTTTATATTTAAAATCATTTCAAGAGAAAAGACTGAAAGGTATTTGGTTTAGCTGGTAATGAACTAACAACACAATCTCTCAAGAATAACATCATCAGTGCACAGAAGGGGAAATTCTACCTATATATATTTTGAACACCATATGTAAACAACCCTGTAACCATGTAAACACCCATATGTGATGATTTCATAAAGTTATAGGAAATGAAAGAGTCAAAAAAAAAAAAAAATCAGCAATGGGGGTTGTTTTTTTGACTAAAAAAAAATCATTAGCCCAAAAAATAACACACAAAGGTTTTTACAGCCGAATAGCTTTCAGACCGAAAAACACTACAAATCTATCACTGCTTTCTGACCTACTTTCCATGGTCATGGCTAATTCAATCTTCTTGCTTTTCATATCTCTCTGTCTCTGCCAACAGACAGATGAGCAGTGGAAGAACAGAAGAGACAGGTTGGGTTAAGAGGCCAGATCAAGGTAAATCATAGCAAACAAGAGACTGGAAGATTTCAAAGATCTAGTCACTAAATAAGCAGAAAATTACTCTTTTAAGATAAAGTTAAAGGACATTATTAACACAAACATATGTTTCATAAATCACCAGAAGGTGTCCAAGTAAATGATCTTTCCAAGGATAATGTAATGTCTGAAACAATTATTATATCACCTACAGTATCAAAACTAAATTCTACAGGAAAATAATTAAGAAAAATGAATAAATAGCAGATACATTGAAAAATGAAACTTCAAAAGTAGGGGAAAAAATTGAGTACACCAGAAAACTTTGACATTTTCTAAAATAATTATTTTTTTCTTTAAGAAATATGTATTTGTTTGGGAACAGGAGCAATTTATAAAATGAGAAACAAAACAAAACATAGGATTAATTTCAAGTCAATTGAGCTATTTTTCCTGACCTGCACAACACAAAATAATTTTTAAAAAGCTAATAATATTTTGTGGTTTTTTTCCCCCTAAGAAACTTTTTGTTCCAACCTCTATTCTGTGCCCTCTCACCTCCATTTTATTCTGATTTGATAAGTAAATGACATATATGTAACAGCACTGCACAGTTTTTATGTGACCCCTATGTCTTCTGATACATTTTCATCCCATTGACCACTTTCAAATAAAAGAAAATGCAAATTTGTGCAAATGTGTCTGAAAACTGACTTCTGTTTGGAAAAGATAGACCCCAGTTCAAGTCCCTCTTTAAAAGACAGTGCAACTCCATCAGTTTCCTGCTAACTGGACAGCATATCAGACTTCGTATAAGCTGCTGCATGACCAGCCAAACAGGTTGAAGGGAAGCAGGATTCAGGAGTTAGAAAAAAATAAAGGGAGAGGAGAACATTATCACATCAAGAGTTTTACTGTTCACTTGACTTTTGGTGTGGTTGTTTTTTTTGTGTTTGTGTTGTTGTTTTTTTTTACTGTTCACATGACTTTTTTCTTTACTCATTTTTTCCAATTTGGCCTCAATTTAGTTATTATTTGTACATTCCTAATTGAATATTAATAAACTCTCAGGTACGAGCTACATCAAAGACACTCAGGATCTAAAATTCAAATGATTAGGGGGGGTTCAAAAGAGAGGTAAAAAAAATATGTTATTTGCACTGCCTTGATTCAGAGGACCTGCACCCTCTGACTTTGGCCCAAGTGTGTAAGAAGCTACCAACTGCACTGATCTACATCTTGTGTAAAGGGTTCCTATAGCTCTGGCTGAACTATGCAGGAAGGAGGCAGGTGTGTCAGGTTTGCCTGATCACACAGATGAAAGATGTGGCTGGACTACATCATGGCCCCATGCAGATACAGGGAAAAGATTTGGACAGGGAGTGGGGACACAGCCAGAATCTGCTTCTGTACCCAGGCACACATCCAGGTCTTACAAATAGCTTTTGAAACTCATTTTTAGTAGCCAAACACAACAGCAGTCCCCACTGATAACTCTTAAATCTCTTCCATGCAGCCTACTCATTTGTCTGGTCATGTAGCAGCTCATTCAGAGGCTGATACACAGGCCATGTATATGCTGTCTGGCTAGCAGGAAACTGCTGGAGTTGCACTGTCTTGGTTTAGGAAGGGACAAATTTGGGTCTACCTGCCCACTGAGCTTCTGCCATGCTCCCTCTTTCTCCCAGTGCATCTTCTTGATCAAGATGTACCAGGAATACACTTCCTAAAAGCAACTATCATGTCTTTCTACATCTTCTTCCAATAAAGACAAAGCACATTGCTTATATGGATTAATTACTTTTCTGAGCCGAACACTTTATTCCTCATTGAAATCTATATCAATGCTGAGACAGAAATAAAAACAGTAGGGGCATCAGTTCTGTCAAAAGGCAAGTGAACATCTTCACAGCCCCACAGTTTTCATGCACCCATGTAAACCTCTTTTAAGGCATGTTTGGATTTTTATTTTTTTTCAGTCCTAAAAGAGCTAAGTGGATTTTGTGCATTTCAGTTATAACCACAAGAACCTACCGGACACATTTCGACCAATTTTCTCAAGCTATACCATCTTGTGCTGTGACTTCTAGGGGAGCTGTATGCACCACCAGGAAATGTTAGCACCTCTACTATTGTTTTTTGTAGTTTTACAGAAAGTAATTTTTGTTTGTTCTTGCCTGCAAATTTACCTTTCAGAAAGCTGCCAATATTGGAAAAAAATAAGTATGCCAAAATTGCAATTCTCTCATTAGCTACAGCACTTTAACAATCCTGTAGAAAAGCTATGGGAAAAAAAAATAATAATAATAATTTCTATGACACATTTCTTTTTTATTATTATTTACTAGGAAATACTGTGATGATTAATTTTCTGAAATTTCCAGATGACAAAAGAGAAAGTAGAAATACAGAGGTATTTTTCAGCTCTATAGTTGATGTTATATGGAAGGTTCAAGCAGACCTTCAAGTAGATTAAACACACTTAGTTTCACAATTTAATATTCACATATTTAAAAAATAATACTTCTTCAGAAAATGATGGAACTGGATAAACAATTTTTAATTGTAAATCATAGGTGTTTTATTCTGCAGTCTTCTGACCACACAGAGGAAAGGAAAAGGGAAAGTTAATTTCACTGCAACTTGCAGTTCAAGATTGCTCCTAAAATTTATTTATTTGAATTCAAGAACTGGAGACAGTGTTTGTTCAGAATTTCATTTTAGTAGACATTTTGGTAGAAAAGAAAGTAAAAAATAAATTGAAATTATTTCAGTAAATTACGATAAGAATAATTAACAAGAAGTTACCATTTTACTATAAAATCATTTAGGATTCTTTTCATTTTTTAAAATATTATTGCTATATATTATGGAAGATAAATACCTCTAAGCAGCTAATAAAGTACCTATCATTTATGTACTGAAACTTCCTAAGGCATCTAGTAAATCTAATGATTTGGGGTGTGTGTTTTTCATTCTTCAGCTACCTCAGCTAAGAGGTGAAAACATGTGGGAGATTGATAAAACATTATTATAACCTTTATTATAGGTCATTATTATAACCTCGTGGCTATAAGATTGACTATATTGAGTAACCCAGTTGACAGTAAAGTTGATGTGAGTAAACTTGCTCAATTTGCAGAACTGTAAAATGGTGATCTACTCCAAACATGTATTTAGAAAAGCGGGTTTCGCTACAGAAAAATAAAAAATATATATATTAAGAAAGAAAGAAAGAAAGTTCACCTTTGAAAAACAATCTTTCACAGTGCTTCTTAAATCAAAGAGGCTATAATGTTTTCTGTTATTAAGAAAAAAAAAAAAAATATTTCATAGCTTTCTCCTTCCATACTCTTTTTCTTTGAGCTTTGAAGACTTTTCTTCCCTCAATAAAACAGGAAAAAAAATTCTCTTGTAGAGCAAAAGTACGAAGATCAAGTTCAGAAATATACAATAGATATTTATTTATTTATAGTACTTTGCTTTCTACTCTATAAACTAAAAATATCCTCAAAGATCATGTCCACTTTTTAAACAATGGAAATTATTTTGATATTGCTTGAATGGTCTTCTAAATATCTTTTATAACTTCTATCAAAAATAGCATGTGTCATTTTTAACTATAAGGATATAATAAAACATTTAGTGTAAAATTCTATAGTTCTTCACTGAAAGGAATTATGATTCTTCAAAGGTCAGCTATAAATACCTTTTCTAATGCCTTTGTGACTGAAAAGAGCTTCATAATAATGAGTATAATCTTTGTCTGTCCAGATTTTCTTTCTCAAGGAAATCACAAATGGGTAATTTCTTCCTGTTAAATTGGCTTCTTTAACTCTCCTTTACAGGTGTTCTGCAAGGTTCACCCTTTCATAGCAAAGGATAAAAAAATAAACCTGTAAAAATAAAATTAAATTAAAATAAAATAAAATAAAATAAAATAAAATAAAATAAAATAAAATAAAATAAAATAAAATAAAATGTAGCTGGTATCATTGCAAAGTAGTACTTTAGGAAAACAAACTTCAAGAAAAAAAAAAAAAAGGAAACAATTCTAGATTAATATAAGGAAACACAGGAAAACCAGATTAACAGGTAGGATTGCTGTTTTCATTGTTTCCTTAGATGGGCCTCACCCACTGCTCCCAACACCACAGCAAATATAAAACAAGTCCCAAAGGGCAAAAGGAGCTGTTGGTGTACCTTTTGAAATTATATTTTGCAGCTGTTTTTACAAGAAATCTGTAATAATATGAGCAGGTAGTGAAGTTGAAGACATCGTAGAGCTCTTGTATAAGCACACCTTCTCTGCCATTTTAGGAGATATTTTTTCTGTTTACTTAGCACTCTCCTTAATGAAGTAAATCAAATAAGCCACTGAAACCCGAAGTTGAGTAAATAAGAGTAAGGTCCACAGTAAGTACGAGAGTACAATTGAATTTCCAACACTGCTTTGGTGGTTTTTATTTTTGTTTTTAATTTTAAAAGTCCCTCTCAAGTGGAATAGATCTAGCCAGTAGTCTTAGTGGCTATCTCACTGTACCCTGGCTTTTTCTATATATCCCATGTAGATATATAAATAATGTCTTTACTTAAGATAACTATATCCAGAAGTCAAACTACTCTGAGACATTTCTTGGTAACTCCAAAAGAACAGTCTTGAAGGTGTTTATAGTAAAAAAAGGGACCTATACAGATAAAAGTGACAGAATTAAGAGCCTCAGTTTTATCTGAGCTGACACACTGAAAACAGTTCATTTAGTCTGTATGTGAAGACATGGAAGAACATCATTTTTTATGGCTCAGCAACTTAGCCTTCAGACCCCCAGGGATAGATTCTGTCTCTTTGAGGGCACCGGGTTGGTCTTCAATGAGAAGAGGAATCACCTTTTGGGTAGGTGTGGTATGTACACTTGTCTAACATCAACTCAACAAGAAAAGACAGGATCTAAATCTCTTCCCCTACTAGACAGAAGAGTAATTTTTTTCCAGAAGTTGTAGCACAGGTCATCAGTTGGCCCCAAAAGCTTCCTTTTGAAGACCCTCCAGCAACAAGTGGTGCTCAAAGGCTGTGCAATGAGGCAGGTGCCAGCCTTCAACAGCCTGCCCAAGGAATTATAGGTTGGAGCCAGAAGCAAAGTAGCACACATCAAAATAACACACAATTTTAGTTTTGTGAGGGTTGAGTGATCCCTGACCACCATATGATGCCTGATGCAAATAAGGAAACTCAGTTTACATATGGATCATCTGTAACCAGAGCTGAACATGTGGATGCAACCAAAGTGCAAAATAATGTTTAAATTCATATATGTGAGCAGTGGGGGCTATAATAAACAAATAAACCGGCAAACACAGATTAACTGTTACCTTTTTTCCCTAAGATGGTTTTGAGGCATTCAGTGCATGTGGCTCTGTTACATAAATCTGAGGATTTTTTCATGTCAAGGAACCGTAAAAGGGTACTAATTTCAAAAGACTACTAAATATTGAAGTTTCCAGTGCTCAAGTCAATGCAGCCATAATTTATTCTGTCTGTAGCATTGCAGTCAAGAATCTCATATGATGCTTTATGTCATGATCCACCAATTAATTCAGCACAGAGCCACACCACTGCTGAAGGGGTCGAGCCTGTCGTCTTCCTCCCTTCCTAAACCCTGGCCCCTCTCTTGTGCAAGTATCAGCACTCAGGAGGACTTGTGGTGAACTAGACAGAGGTCTCATCGCCATGATTATGTGAGTGATAATCCCTGCTCAAGGGAAAGGGCAAGACTAAGCACTTTGGTTGTGCCTTTCAGTGGCAGTGATGGGTTATGCCTGTTAAACTGCTGTGGGATCCCCAGGTAAGGGCTGCCACAGAAAACCCTAAAATGGCACAGACTGTTATCTACTGCAGCTTTTCATGGGATCAGCTACAGTGATTCCTCAGCCACATCTGGCAGCTTCTTCTTCTGCCTGACACTTCATATATTTTTCTGATATTTAAGCTATTCATCTGCAGTAATAATAGCTATTCCAGCCTCATTAACTAATGAGAATAATTGTCCATTGTCATTTTTATTAAATACTTCCTTTTTTCTTTCTTCTTTTTTTTTTTTAATAGTCATGCTTCTTACTGCACTTCTTTCCTCAAAGTTGACTAGGATGAGTTGATTCCCATTGTGGCTGCTAGAAGAGGATGTGAGCTTAATAATAATGGATCAAATCCCTGTCCAAATTAAATCAAAAGCATAGCTCTCTGATTGCATTGCCATTTCGATTAACCCATTGTTATTCAAATGCAGGAATTCTGCTAAGAGAACTCCAAGTCTCCATTGTTTCCTATGAATCAGCTTTGTTACTCGTGCCTTAGCTTCCCCTTGTCAGTGTAGATTTTGCAGCGCCTCTGCCCCATCATGAAGCACACACATCTTCCCTAGCTGCCCTTAGCACTAATTTCAAGACACATGGAGAATTTGGCAGAGACCATTACGGCGCAGTGAATAGAACCACTGTGGTTAGCAAGGGCGTCATGAGCAAGCCCATATTACAGTGTCATAATATAAACATATAACTAATTAACTAAATAATGAAGAGGAGACATAAAACAGTTTCTTATGCCTGGGGAATTATAGAGCCTAAGGCTCAAATGGCATCTTTAAATAAGTATTTCTTTGCTTTCGTTAAGGCAGGTTGCTTTATTTTAATATACATTTCATATTAAAATTAATTATAATGTATATTGGATTCTGCAGTTATAATTTGTATTTTCTGCTTTATGTGTCACTCACTCATTAGTTTCCTAAATAACAGAGAACACATTTAGTCAGTTGGCATTTTCCAGTGTTTTAATTGCCTGCTGTGATATAATTATTGTGACATTTTGGGATGTTTTTAACATCCTGAATTAAATATTCTGACATCCCACAGAGCACTTCATGAAAACAGTCAAACTGTATTCAAGTCATTAGGAGTCTACAGTTGTCCTTTAATATTAAAATTATTTTTGACACCAAAAAAAAAAAAAAAAAGCAGATAAAATTAAAGTATTTAACAACTTAGATCTTATGTCAGTTTCCATCTTGAAAATTGCTAATTATTATTAGAATATAATGAGTAACTACAGATCTTAAAATATTGTATTATTTTTTTTTTAATTTTCTTTTTTTTTTTTTTAGGTAGCTATCAAACAATGCTACCTCTGATGTCCTATCTACAAAGTTCAATTTTTAGTGAACTCTCACTGTAAAATTATTCTACATTCATTTAAAAAAAAAAAAAAAAAGAATAATAATAACATCTGATTCACAATGGTTATGAACTACTTTATATTCATAAAAATAATGTCAGTTGCACAAAAAGAAATGTTTACAAGAGTTAACATAAAATGCCTTGGATTCCAGATTAGAATTAATTTCTGGAAACAATAATTGTTTAATGGATTACATAAAGAGAATTAGATAAATCAAATAAAATTTGTGAATTAGCTCCTAAAAGATGTAAAAATAACACATATTTAGATAATAAACAGACATTTCCCTGCCTTGGTCTTTTCAGCCCTATTTTGCAAAAGGATTGCAAATTTCCTGGCATGTGAACGTGGAGGTTTTAGGAACCACAGAGGCAATGAGGGCAGCTCCATTCAACCTCCAGTCCAGCCTTTCTGCCTCTGCCTGCACCACTGCAGAAACACACAGACCTTGTCAGGGACAGAAAGAAAAGTCAGAAGAGCAATGGAGGGTGATATTTTACGCTGGCAGTCTCCAATTAATACCTGGTCCCTAAAGAGTCATACATTGGCTTGTGCACAGCACTATATTGAATTGTGCTGTGGTCAAGCTACAAAAACAGACAGACACAACTTGGCACTTCCCTTCCTCGTGTGAGTCAAGCACAAAGTAGTGCAGTTGTGAGTATGGCACTAAACCAGAAGTTGTGTCTGGTGATTAAACACAATCTTAAAAAGCAAGTCAATGTTTTAATATATACTCAGCATTTGATTTATACTTAATGCTGACACCCTAAAAATCCTCCCCCATTAAAAAAAAAAAAAAAATCAATTTGTTTTTTGACTTGTCAAGGTCTATATAATGATTTTTCTATCTCAGCTGCAAATTTAGTTATTCGACAGTATTAATCAAATTTCAAAAGATTGTCTGAATCTTCCTACAATGAAAATTGGAAATGAATGCAACACTGTAATAATGGAATAATATTCTACAAATCTTAAATGTAATCATTTTATGTTTATGCAAAAAATATATTGGCCTATTGAGCAACCAAGACACAGATAATGCAAGATGAGTGACAGAGTCAAGACCTAGTTTGTGTGGAAAGGCAAGAGCTGGCAGTTGTCAGAGCTGAAACTAGATGTGAGGGCTAAACAGACCAATATCCTATTGACATCAGTTAGACAGCAAGAATATGGAAAGCAAAGTTCTTGATTTCGTGATCACTATGCATTAAAATATTTTATATCAAATTAATTATCTTACACAAGTGAAGAGACAAGTGCAGTGTGTGCAAAATTAATGTCCATCGTAACCTCAGTGAGAAGCCAGAGAGATAATGGAGTTAAAACTTGGGGAACAAATTTGCAGCAAAGATGTTACTTTTATGTATATAATTACCTGCCTTTTCTGTGAGTTATGACTTTACTTATATGAGTACTTATTTACTTTATATCTTTCTGATGGTACACTGATGATTCATATTGACTTGAGCATGCCCTAGTGTATTTACTGCAATAAAATGCACTGAAATAATTCCAATGATACGATCAAAATGTTCAATTACCCAGCTGACATTTAATGCTGACACTCCACTCCATCCTCATGTCAAACTTCCATGCAGACTTGAGGTATTTTTGTTGTTGAAACCATGTCTCCATTTTTATGTCATAACACTTTAAATGAGTTAATTACAGTTCCAAACAGCAGGTGTGTGTTTTAACAGCCATAGGATTTGCACTAACATGCTAATTGCTCAAATATTCTGTTAACTTAAGTGAAACTTGTGCTCTGGCAGAGCAGGAGGAATAAAGAACTAAGAAATAAGAGATTACAAATAATAAATAAAATCAAACTCACATAAACACAGTATGCATTTATAGACAGTACCACACTGGCAATGATCTCATTTTACCCCAATTCTGCATCATTTCTGAATATGTTAAAAGATCAGCACAAGCGTCCTCAATCATATTGATCCTACTGAAGTCACAAGTCCTTTTGCCTCATTTTAGCTGCTACTTGGCCAGGCAACTAAACTAACCGTGCTGAGTGGATCCCTTCTCAATGGAGCATTGAAGTACACACTTCATGCAGCACAGCCCAATGGAGACTCAAGCAGCCACTTGTAATGAATGTGGTAATACACAGCCGTGAATTGGCTTTTCCTTCTACCTACAAGAATTGCCAGACATGAAGATGGTGACAGATCACTGCAAGTGGGAAAAGATGCAGCTTATTCAGCTGCTCATTTTCAGGTGCAAAATCTGAGGGTAATGAGTTTTTTAAATTGAAATATGATCAGCTGACTCTGTACACCATCGTGGGGTAGCATTAAAAACCAAAGAATAAACCAAAGAACTGATAAGTGCCAGAAACAAGACTTTAAAAAGTCTTTCCAAAAGTTTTATGAAATATATTTTGCAGGAATACCTATCAGAAAATAAATATTTTTGTGCCTGTGTGTTGGAAAATGCTAATAGACTCTTCACTTTGCTAGAAAATCCATCTAACAAAAAGCCATCAATGCTTTACTATTTTCATTCATGGTTTGCTACAAGGTAGTATGAAGTTACTGTCATATTTTCACTTAGTTCTTTCACATATACTGAAGTGATAACTGAGGTCATGAGTAAAGTCTTGCTCATATTTCAATATTTTCAGACAAGGTACTTCACTATTAATAAATTGGAATTAGACCATTACCTTTACTGAAGGAACATTACACTGGGAGCACCCACATTAGCATTTCAGTTCAATAAAAAAATTAGTGTTCTCAAGCATATCTTTCACTCATCCCCATGTACTATGCTCCATTTCACATTAAAAAGCTATTTTAGAGTGCAAAACCTGGAGTTTTTTCAGGTGAATGTATGCTGGAAGGTATGCTCAAGAGGCACACCTTATGTTGTCTGGCCAGGAAAGCCTTGAAAAGCATGAATAATGGAGGCAGAAGATCTGATCACCAATGTTCAACTCTGCAGGTTCAAGGTGTGAAGCCACTTGCTGATGTGCACATAACCATTCTGTCCAGAAAAGTGACATGGAAGGTTTGATATTTAAATGTACAAGTCACTAAAAAACAATATTTCCTTTTTGTCAGTATGTCTTCACCACCCAGATAACAAAACCAGGAAGATGACACAGATTTCACTTCTACCTCTATCTGCAGGTTAAAAAAAAGAAAACCTTAAACCTTTCCCTCTGAAGAAATATCTGTAACCACAAACCTGTGGGTAATATATGGGAGATGGTGCTCTCAGTGGCATGACACTCTGGCATCACACAGGAAGAAAGTTATGATAAATCAGATAAAAAAGAGAGAGTTCAGCTCTAACTTAATGGTTAAGACATTTTTATAAAAGATGGGAATGTTTGGTGACAGTCTGTGGGTAAATAGATGTAGTTGCAATTACAGAAAAAGCCACCCCTAGAACTGGTTTCAAAAAAAATATTACAACTGCATTCTGCCAGGGCCCTAATCCTGTACTAAGTATTAAGTATGCCCTAAGAATTCCTCCCAGATCAAGCTGCTTAGAGGATTTGGTAGAGAAACTGTTCCCAGATCACTGCTGGTCTGAGGGAGAACACAAGCAAGCTCCATGAAGCCTTGGACATGCACAAAAACAGCTCTGCAAGTGGACCTTTAAAGGTAAAGAAAGAAAGAAATTCAAGTGCATCTGGAATTAAAAAGTGACTGAGCAAGGTCTTCTTGGATCATATTTTAGAGTTCATGATCAAAAGCCCTTTATTCAAGCTATTTCTGATTCCTGTGATTTTGAAGTATATTAGCACTGTCCCTATAAAAGAAACAGCAGGACCTTTGGAAAATAAACAGAGGCAACTTCTCAGCAGGAAGGAAAGCAGACTAACAGAAGGCAGCATAGACTACAAGCTGCAGAACTTAACAGGCTTTAGCAAGGCATCATGAGCACTGGAAGCCTGTCGGTGGAATAAGCCTGCATGCCAGGCAGCTGTGGTTGTGGCTGCTGCCAGCCCCCAAGCAAGCTGCTCTCCAGCCAGCTCTCTGCTCTGCTGCAGTCAATAGGCATAACCTAAAACCCATCCAGGAAAAAAAAACTTTTGGTATGTGCTTGTTGTGGTTTAAGTCGGCAGGCAGCTAAGCACCACACAGCCATTTATTCACTCCCTCACAGTGGGATGGGGGAGAGAATTGGGGAAAAAGGTAAAACTTGTGGGTTGAGATAAAGATAGTTGAATAGGACAGAAAAGGAAGGGAAAAGAAATATTAATAATAATAACAATAATAACATATAAACCAAGTGATGCACCATTCAATTGCTCAGCACCTGCTGACAAGTGCCCAGCCCATCCCTGAACAGTGGCCATCCCCCCAGCCAACTCCACCAGTTTTATTGTTCAGCACAATACCACATGTCATGGGACATCCCTTTGGGACAGTTTGGATCTGTTTCCCTGGTTCTGTTCCCTCCCAGCTCCTTGTGCACCACCAGCTTCCTTGCTGGCAGGGCAGTATCAGAAGCTGGAAAGTCCTTGGCTCTGTGTAAGCACTGCTCAGTAACAACAAAAATATTGGTGTGTTATCAGCATTATTTTTATCCTAAATCCAAAACACGGCACCATACCAGCTACTAGGAAGAATATTAACTCTATCCCAGCCAAACCAGAACAATATCTACCCCTTATTCTATACCATCTATGTCATGCTCAGGTTCCACACCTTCCAATACATCCCAGTTAATCAACACAAACCTTTCCTGTCTTTTGATATACACACACAGCTATCATTTCCCTAGTCTATGGACCATCCTTCTAAAATGTCCACTGAGTTCATTTAGTCTACGACTTTGGGCTCCATCTGTCATAACAGACTTTCAGGGTAGGAGAGATGGTGTGTGGTGTTGGATTGCTGCATGCTGAAGCTAATTCTGGTTCCATCACCTCTGTAGTTTACTCAGTTCCATCAAAATTCATTCTTCATTAGTCTGAGTGATTCTCACTGTAGCACCTTTGATATGGCACCCAGCCAATTCATCCACCATTTGTCCCCCTCCATCTTTCCAGGTCATTACTGCCAGTGAGCTGTCACACAAATAATGGTGTGCTCCATACAAACTTCCCCACATGGGCTGCATGCATTTGACTTTGTCTGGACCTTTGAATAACTGGTTGCTGTCCAGGTCACCATAAGCCACCTCCAGCGTGACTAGTTCCCTCAGGTACTGGATACCCCTCTCCATGGCTGTCCACCCACCTGGTGTACCAATACATCTTTCTTGAAGAAGATTCCTTCATGACTGAGAGGAGTTACCTCCAGAGGCTGAAGGCTTATTTCTCTTTTTCGACCACTTTTTCAATGTCCCTTTCCCTAGAGAGGGATCTTAGTCATTTGGCTTCCCTGCCCTCCAGTATCACACTACTTGCCCTGTTATTCCAGCATCAGAGAAGCCAGGTGACAATGTGCTTCCCTGAGCAGTGACTGAAATCCTTTTGCACATCTTGCAGATCAACCAGTGATATGGATGGAGTGGTTACTGCCCTATTTATGAGATCTGTGCCTTCCTCCTCCTCTTCTCCTGATGGCCCTGCTTTGGAGTAGCTTGCCTCACCCACTTCTTCCTCCTTCCCCTTTATAGGAAGGGGGGAGCCTTCTTCATGCCTTCTTCCCTCACTTCTTCCCTTACTAAACGAGACTTTCACATCCATTGTTTCTTTTCATGTATAGCAGTGACAGATGTCCGCATGGGTTTATTCTCCGGTTCAGCCACAGGGCCTGTCGCAGGGGTTGGAGTGGCCACTGGGCCTGTTGTTTTGTTATCAGATCCAGGAGCCTTCTCTTCCTCTGAGGGTGCTGAATAGTGTTGAACAAGGCTCGGTAAGCTTGGGCCAGGCCCCAGCACATTTCAGTGATTTCATAGAATCATAGAATCATTAGGGTTGGAAAAGACCTCCAAGATCATCTGGTCCAACCATCCCGCTACCACCAGTATCACCCACTAAACCATGTCCCTAAGCACTAAGTCTAACCTCTCCTTAAACACACCCAGGAACAGTGACACCACCACCTCCCTGGGGAACCTGTTCCAATGCCTGACTGCTCTTTCTGAGAATTGCCAGGGTGACAGTATACTTTTCCCAAATATTTTACTAGTTATTCAGCATTCAGGGGCGACATTTCAAAGCACTGGAGGTGCCCCCTGGCCTAGGTACCTGTCCATACTATCCCACACACTCTGTCACTCATAACTATCCTGCCTTGAAACAGATCTCTGGGTGTTATTCTTATAAAGCTTTTTAACCTTAAACAAAACCAGGAACATATTCAGGAGACACAGCAATAGGAACATGCTGGCTTGAACATCCCAAGGATATTCAAAATTCTCAAGAGCTATTATAGCTCGCCTGGAGGAGAAGGGGAAGGTGAAGGGGAAAGGGAAGGTGAAGAAGTAGGAGAAAGAAAATTAACTCTATCCCAACCGAAACCAGGACAGCTTAAGTTCCTTTCTAATTAGGAAAGTGGGTAAGTGGATTCTTGAAGTTAATCACCTACTTAAGTGCTTTCCTGAATTACAGCCATGCACTGCTATACACGATGACTATATCTTTATGTAGACTCCATCTTATAATTCTATACAGAAGCAGAGAATGAATGTATTTAGAATAAAGGAAGGGGGAAGAAGCTGAGTAAATTCTATCCATGCTAGTATTGTATGCTTTCTTAATGCTGTCATAACAGCTTGACCTTTGTTTAGAAATCCATTTGATTTTCTTGTCATTTGAGATAGATATATTTCAAAGCAATAAACTGTTTCTGGAGGGAAACACATTTCTTCCTTTTCATGGTGCCTTTTGTTTTTCTTCACGTAAGAAATTTTACCATTTCTTACTTCTATTGTTAAAAAGATATGGTTATTTTAGGTTTGCAGTACTTCCAACTATAACTGCATTGTGTATGGCAGACAGCTGTCTCCTGTCTCTCACCCTGGCAAAGCACCTTTCCCAGTAAATATTTACAAAGAGACAACATTTAAGTACACTGTAATTAAAATGTTAATTTTTAAAGAATGAGAAATACATAATGATGATGTGATTAAACCAAAGAAAAAAAATAGCAAATAAGAAAACATGAGGTAGAGTTAGTGCAATCCTATTGATCATTGTAAATAAAACAGAATGTTTCTTCTTGAAAATGATCATTCAATAATGAATATTTGTTCTCTGAATTCATGCAGAAACCCTTCCACATCTTTGTGTCTCAAAAAATGGCTACAGCATAACAGCAGAAAAAAATACTTTGCACATGTAGATCTGAGTAATGAAACAAAGACATATTTGTTTTTAGCTACGCATATACCCTTTTATTTGTGCTTGGGTAGGCGATGACGGGATTTTGAGGAGATTGCTACATGAGCAAATATTTGTCCATATAAATTCTCTTGTAGGTTCAAGGCCTAAAGTAATTCAAAAAGAACTCAAATTTAGCCAGAATCTTGATGTTAGATAAGCTTCACCTTTTTTTGAGCTCACCCAAAGACATAATTTTTTCTCATCATCTAGTAAAATCAATACTGTAAGATCACTACTGTAGTGATCCTACTCTTTCACAGCAAAATCTTCTCCCAGGTGAACGTGCCTAACTGCTCCCAGTGGATCTCCTCCATGCTGACCTGCAGCAGCCAGGCAGCTATTCTCTGTGCTCAGTCACAGGCTGATTAATGAAACATAGCATAGAATAAAATGTGAACAAAAGGTTTTATCAACTATCGTGATAGCATTGGTTATAACCTTAAGCTTGGATTATCAGGTTAGATAAAAATTCAACTTTTTTTCTCTTTTTATTATTTGTCCTATCTTCCTTTCCAAAATGGATCTCCTTTATAAATAAGCTTAAAAAAAAATTATTTATAACACTCATTTCGGGAGCTGATTAGCATGTGTTTCACATTATTGTACTAGGTGAGTATTTGAATATTTTTTTTCCTTTGATCTGATTATTCTCAAGATGATGCATTGAAGTTTTTTGATTCTGGACCATTTATTTTATTTTATTTTTTTTAATCTACTGAGACTGCCTACAAAGACCATAATATGTACTGGAGTATTAGTTGCATTAGAGGCAGGTTAGCAGAGCCTCAACCTTTCCATAAACTCCTGGATACCTACTTACTCATTCTCAGAGAGGGAAGCAAGGTAACTACCAAATCACTCAATATTTTAAGGAAAGATAATTTCTAATTATCATTTCTCAAGTTAGCTATATTGAAATGAAATGTCATAATGAAACTCCCAAGAAGCTTGCATAACTTGTACCAAGAGGATTTCCTTACAGCCTCTTCCTCTAACTACTCTTGTCTCTCACCTATTGAAAGAAGCAAAACTTGCCCTAAATATATAGTCAGAAACAAACAAGCAAACAAAAAAAAAAAAACTACACTCATCTGCCTGCCTTAATTTCTTTTGTTGTTATAAGAGGCAATGTGAAGGAGGCAAAAATACATAATAACTTGTTTCAATATTACTTTCTTTTAATTTTAATTTTCATACTGAGCTTTGCTTGCCTGACAAGAGTTTGCTACTTATTTATGTGTTTGTATGCAGGGCATGTGTGTGTATACATATATGGCTTCGTTTTCGAGAGAAAAACCCATTGCTGGTCCCAGATTCTGTGTGATGTGGAACTGTTTCTCCACCTTTAAAAATTGTTTTAAATATTATAAAGTGGCATTTTAAGGAAACATATGAGCTTGTTTTAAATCCATTTCTCTACTCCAAGGCATGTTATTGCTTAATTGAATGCCTCTGTAACCACAAGGAAACGTCCTTCCATACGAGCAAAAGGATGACTGTAATCCCATGTCCAGAATCACCACCATCACTTAAGCTTATCTCTTTAGGTAGGCCTACTAGATCATCTTTTCTGTTTCTATTGGGAGCACAGCTGTCTTCCCAAGAGTAAATTCCAGCTCTAGAGGGTATGCCAAATTCCCATGTTGGCCAGAATAATTACAGACAAATGCAGGAACAATTTATAGCTTATGTCATTCTATCCTGTTGTAAGCTATTTGACTTTTACATTGTTTTATTAAAAATATAGCACAATATTTTTAATCTTCATTTGAAGATGGGAATTGTCTGACAGTTTAGTGGTTAAAAGGGAATGCTTTCAAAACGATCTTTTTAGTAGGACTCAGCAAAGGCTGACAGGCAGTGCCAAACTGGTCAATAAATAAATCCAAGGACAGACCACATTAATTCCTCTAGAAAGATTAATGTGAATCAAACAGTTATGTTCTTACCAGAAAATAGTGAGTATCTTTTACCTGAAGTCCTTTTCCTGCCAGTATTTCACTTTAGTAATTCTAAAAATTCTAAGCGTTCTTATACATCCTTTTTTAAGTGCATTGGAAAGCTAGAAAACAGGCCAGCAAGGATCACAGTAAATAAAGAAATAAATGAAAATTGAGGAATATGGCTTAGTTTGTGACTGCAGTTCATAAATACCTTTTTGCTCCCTCTCCCACTCATCAGAGGCTTTGAATTATGACCTAAATACTTCTGAGACACCATGCCAAACCTGATTTTTTTTCCTCTCATCCACTCAAAAAATGTCAGTTCAAAATTAATAATTAAATCAAGAGAGTAAATTAATTTATTTCATGGCGAAGCATATTTCTTAAAATAAAGTTGTCATTGTTTACTTGATAAAAACAATTTTGGGACTATCTGAAAACCCTCACAAATGTTGCTCATTTAGCAAAGGCAGGAGGGGAAAGAGAGGTTCTGCCTCTTTTCCTTCCCAAATAGTTTCTCTATGGTATTCACCTAGATCATGAGTAACCCAAAGCACATTATCCTGTTCCCTCAGAAATTAGAATACACTTGTTTGAGCACTGAGAAGAGCCTGATGGTTATCACACTACAGAGGGCTTAGGGCAATGTTTCCTTGTCTGTGGACTTACATGCCCTTTAGTTTTATAGCTGTCCACTTGGTATGGATTAGCTAAATATTTGCATTACTTATTTGGTGACGAGCTGTATATCTACATAGGGCCCTATCCTGAGGGATGACCTTAGTTCAAGCTTCTGCTTCATTTGTTTCCCCAGTTTGTTTTTGTTCAAAACCCCCAGGGGTTTTGGCCCTCCCCTCAGCTTCTTTTTTTTTCCCCTACTATATATATGATTACCATCCTGGACTTGGTTCTTGTATCACACCTATTAAACCACTAAAAGTGGTATTATTTTATTAGCAAACTCCAAGGTTCTATTTCTGTGAAGCAAAATGCATTCCTAATCCTGCACTCTGCACAAATCGGTAATACGAGTGATATAATAATAATTAACAGTTAATGTTCAACTCTTTTCATATCAAGATGTTCTTGGGCAACGTTGACTTATCACTGGATCACATGCCACATAAGATCTTGTTGATGATAATTTTGATCCGAAGTATACTCAGGTACTCAAATTTAACAAACAATCAGGCCACAGATGGCAGTTAATCTAGTCTTTGACTAAATTAATTGCTTTCATAATTGGGTACACATGGAGCTGTTTAAACATTAAGCACAGTGTACTTAGGTATCTTTAACAAGAGAAAGTAGGGTTGTTTTAACCAAAAGATTTGTGCAGCTGGGAATAGCAGGAAAGTGGGTGTCATAGGAAAAAACAATGCAGTGATTTCTTTGCAGAGCTAAATGAAACAGTAAGACTAGAATGGGCATGATTGGTTAAATTCAATAAATGTTCTTAATTGTTTGGAGGTAGGAAACTTTGTACTGTTATCCCTTCACTGGGTACAGAATTGGTTTAAATATTTGGGACATTACATGTTTTATTAGTTTCCCCTACTCTTAACCAATTGATTGCCCACATGTGAAAATAAAGGGAGAGGAGTATTAGTTACCAGTAAGCTAGCATTTCTATGCTACAAAGGAAGTGCAAAATGTTTTAAATTTCTTTAATTTTCACTGATAGGAAATATGGATCCTAGGAGTGAAAAGATTTTATTTCCAATAATCTATTGCCGATAATAATATAAAGCAGTTGTGCAAGGTCGGCATAGAAATGGAACTGAGATTTATTTTAGAAGGTGCCCTCCTTGTATAAAAAGCAGCACTCACAGGGGATAAAGACACTGCTGAGGAGCTTAGTGAGTTCTTTGCATTGATGTTGGAGGTGGCAGAAGCTAGAGAGATACTTATGCTGAACCTTTTTTCTGGTAGGAGGGAACTTGGCATCGGACTTTTCTGAAATCAAAGTGGTTGTGGAAGATCTATGGAACAAGTTGCTAAATAAACACTAAATAAGTCATCAAGGCTTGAGTCTTCACTTGAGTTCCGGATGAATTTCAGAATGAAATAGCTGAGTTACTACTGGAAGCATGTGACCTCTCATAACTTCAAACCTGGGGACTGCAGATAGCGTCACTAGAAAATTGCCACCTTCAAAGCAAATAAATAAGTAAATTAGAATAAGATTAAGATCAAAATTGCTTTGGGTTTTACAAGTAACTAATTCTATTCCAGTTTCATAGTCCTACAGATAAAAAGATAAAAGATTAGAGCCCACTTTAACGAACAGCAACAAAAACTACTGGTTAAAGGCATTCCCAGCACCTCCTTTCAGGTTCTCCAGCCTGAAGGATTATTTGAATAACAACAGGAATCTATTTTATGGCACTAACACCAGGCTGACAAATGTTTAGAAAAGCTGATTGTGAGACTGCCTAAGAATAAGAGAATCAATCTAAAATGGGGGAGGACTTGTCACAAGTCTATGCAATTACTCAGTATTGTGAAACCCGCTCAAGTGGTGGTACACCCTTGGCGTGTAACAATATTTACTTGTTTAACACATAAGTCTACTGGTTTTTATTTTACTTATTATAAATAGTAAACCATTAGAGTTATGACAGAGTCTCTACCAAAACATTGTCAATTCTTACATTCATATCACAAAATCTTTTATTTTCTTAAGCCCAAGATTATGGAATCAAGTGAAGATAGGAGACTTTTGACTTCCACTTCAAAGAAATTCTACAGGCTGGATGGAGAAGAAATATGTCCGGATCACTGTGGCACAGGACCCAAACTGGAAGGAGCAGGATCCCAGCCTTACTCTGCCATGGCTACAGGGCTTTCAGACCCACACTTCCTAGCCAGCTGTCTTTGCTGCCTGCTGTGGGCACACATTGCTGGGGAATGTAGATAACTAGCTGTGAAAGTGTCCTTCATGGCAAATGGTGAAAGCCTAAAGTCTTGAATTCTAAACAAGACGAAAGGGAAGAAATAAATGTTTTGCTTTGAGGAAGTGGACTTGCATAAAATAAAGGAGGAAAAGATCCATTCTGTCGGCATCTGAACCCATGAATAACTGGAAGGAATAAGGCCATTTGGGGATGACCAAATTATGGAAAATGACAATAGCAACGTTGCACCATTTCTTATGGTGATCCATAGTAGATCTACATGGCCATCCAACTTTCTCAGCAGGAGTCCAATGAGGAACTGTTCGGTCTGCAATATTTATCCTAGTGACTTCCGTTTTGGTTATCTGAGGAGATTACTTCATACAGTCCCAAAAAAAAGGAATACTCAATGTGAATCTCTATTTTTTCTATTAATTTGTGTGAATTAACATAATACAAAATAGTCTTTACAAATTAATGGGAAAAACTGTACAGCCAGAAAACATAAGAAAATCAGAAAATCAAGTTTCAGAAAAGCTACTGGAAAATAAAATGAACATAAAAATCATTCCTTATCTTTGATTTCAAAACCTACATTTGAAAAGAGGTACAATAAGATAATCACAGTTACATTAAATGTATTATCTGTTTTTTGTGAAATATAAATTTTATTTTTGTTTCCTTACGGCAGTACTGAAAATGATTAAAATCACATGAAAAGATAAATATTGAGAATTGCTGAAAAGCAAACAAGCATTTCAAGAACTGTTATGTGAAGGCCACAGCAAACTAAACCCCGTAACACTGATCTAGCGAGGTCCTTATTTTCAAATAAATTTTTGTCTGAGAAATTGTATTGCTGTCTTTTTATTTCACTACAGAAGTAGGGCATTTCATCCACAATGTTCCTCCTTTCTTTTTCTTCTACTTTTTTTTTTTTTTTTTTTTTTTTTCAGTTTGAGAAGTTTAGCTTGAAAATGGAAGAGATGGAACTGGTGGAAAAGGAGGGAGGAGGGAGTTAAGTGGGGATTCAGAAGGTAACATAACCTAAAACACAGACAATTCAGCTAAGAGAAAGGTTATACATAAAACTGATAAGATGAAGTTTACAGATGTAATAAAAATAGTTGTCTTAAATCAAACCATGAAAAGCTCAGCTTCAAGAGGCAATAACTGTGCAAGTGATGTTCCAGGAAATAAGCAGCTTTACTCAAGTGACCGATGAGCTTTCCAGCCTCATTTCCTGCCACCTCCCACTGTGGGTGCTGGTTTGGTTGGCTATGAAATAGCAGACAATGCCAAAAACTATAGGAAAACCTACCCAGTGTGATGTCCCACACAAGGAAGAGTAGTATTGGAGAAACAATATCCTCCTTAGCTTAAATTGTAATTAATCTGTGGTCCACAGCAGAGCTAGCAACCCTTGCGGTATTTAGTTTTAGGGAGTACTTAGCTAGCGTAATTGTAGAAGTCATTCATGATGACAGTAAACAGTTCTTTGTCTTTTCACTAGTGTAAGTTTGGATTACCAGCACGTTGCCCTGATGACTGGCTCAGTATTTCATGTCTATCTCTAATATTAAGCTGCAATTAGCGATCTATTCTCTCTGGGTTTAATGGCAGTATATTTTCAGCTGCAGAGTTGCTCTGGTGATGGCATACTTAAATTACTTAGCCACTTGGGAAACTTTAGAGAGAGTGAGTGACATTACTCAGCTGTGTGGAACATAGGATAACAGTTTAAATGGAAGGAAAAAAACAGCCATATTTGACAGATAGTGCTATGGAGACATCACTTAGGCATATATATAGGATTTTACCTTCCCTCTAAATTTAATTTTAATAGTCATATAATGACGTGTTAAAACAGCAGCTTAATCTATAGAAGACTATATTTTCCTCTTTTTTTTTTTTTTTTAATTTTATTATTATTTCAAGCTGGCTCCTTTCACTTACACACCTTTTTCTGTCAGGTTCATGGTGAAACATAGGATATATCATCCTCAGAAAAACACTTAAAAATAATAAATGTTTTAAATCAGCACTGAACAAAAGTTGTTATATTTCTACTTGCAAAGTACTGTGATTGGCTTTTAAAAGATAAAAACACAGAATCTTTTACTTATTTTGCATATTAGCACCTAATATCACCTTGCGAGCATGTATTCTTTAAAACTCTTTTTTTTTTTTTTTTTTCTACTGTAATGTCTACCAAAATGTAGCTCTGCTTTGAGAAGTGATTCTATTAAATAACATTTTAGGTACTGTTCTGATCAAATATTCTCAGCTTGCCATGAAGCAAGCTTTTTTGTTTGTTTGGTTGGTTGGTTAGTTTGGTTTGGTTTTGGTTTTGGTTTTTGTTGTTGTTGTTGTTGTTTTGTTTTGTTTCTTTTTTTTTTTTTCTCCAGCTCTACAGCTTTGTCTAAATGGATTGCAGCCCTCATACACATGCACTCTTGCATAGTAAAGTGTGTGTGATGAGAAAATGACCCCTTGGCTACATAAGCAGGAAAAGTGTGGCACAGATTGGGCCACCAAAACCAACATCATACAGCTTGTGCCCATCCACTCTGCAAGGATGGTGGTCTGCAGCTTGCAAGTACTTTGATGGGTTGTTATTTGAGCCATAAAAGATGGCATTACTGTCACAGGATGAAGATGATACTTCTGCTGCTCAGAAGCCCACAGATTAATTCTACTGAGATAAAAAAAAAAAAAAAAAAAAAAAAAAAAAAAAAAACCACTGTGGAAGTCAGTATTAAAAATCTTTATCCTGAATCCTATAGCCCATAGTGATGTTTTGCAGTCAGTCTTGGTCCAACCTTTGTTGACTGCCTAAGGAGTTGTTTATTTTAAATGAGTTTGTTTAGCAGAGCCGAGTTGGGAAGCAGAGAATTTACCATGGTATGATCAGTCAGATTATGAACGAGGGAAGCAGAATATTAAAATGCCAACTTTAGCTTTGTCATGCAGAAATAATGAGAGATATTTCCTCTTCTTTTTCAAACATTTTTGCTTCTGAAGAATCATCTATTATGCTGGAAACCTGAGCACATTTGCATGTTAGAAAGCAAGATAAAGCATACTGTGAATTATATTGTTACAGAGAGGAAAAAAAAAAAAAAAGAGGTAAAAGAGGTATAAAATTCAGAGGAGGAATGAAAACAGGGAAACTTGGAAAGGGAAATGACTTCTCTGGAACATGTTGAGAAGGATACCAAATAGCTCTGAGCACTTACAGTTCTCGTGAAAGCATGGGGAGGTGAATAATCAAGTATTAGGCAAAACAGAAATATTCCACAAGTTTCTGTCACCCCATTTCTGTCTCACTATTGACAGCAGTTCAGATGGTGAAATGGCTGGTTCGTAGCTGGGTCTTTGAAAACCAAATAAAGGGGGACAAATGATGCTGTATCAGTTGGTGTGACAGTGCAGCACACTGGAAAGGAAAGCAAAGGGGGACTAATAACCATGGGGGGGATGCTTGTTGTGTGCAACTCTCTGGCTTCTGTTTCACTCTCAGGGTTGTGTTTCATTTGGTGTGTTATGTCTGCTGTTTTTTTAAATACATTTACCTCTTGATAATTAATAGGTCTGAGCTGATTCAAAATCTTGGCTTCAATGTATCACTAAGTTTACTAAAATTATGTGCAGGCTGAAACATGACTGTTGGCTGCTTAACTGTAAGAAAAAATGGAATTGTAGCTATACCTAGTGGATTTATTTAAGTATTTTAATAAGTTACAAATGAATAAGGTAACAACCAATCTCCTGAGAGCAGCTAACACTTACAGTCTGAAGCAACCAATTTTGATTTAACCAATTGGCACCGGTTGAGGATCACCCATAAAATTATTCACACAGAGTATATCTGCTACAGACAAATACTATTCCCCTTTCAAAAGTCACAGGGTAGTTATCTCTACAACTGTGGTAACCCATTCAACCCAACCCATGTCACTTCTTCGTTCAGTAAACATCCTAAATTATCACACATTTGATGAGTCTGAGGCAGTGTACATAAACATGGACATCTGTGAAGTACTACATTTCCTTTCCTCTCCTCATTCTGGTCCACTGCTGCTTTGGGAAGGCTTTCCATCTTGGGAACTAACAAAGAATTTATTTATGTACCATGTCCACTCAAGAGGAAGGTAACACTCACAGAGAGGGCCTTGCAGACCACAGCTATGCATGTGGTACCTGCATTGTTTGCATGAGTTGTTCTGGAGGCAATCCCTTTCTTCAACCCTGCAAGGGAACTTTCTGCCGTCATGCTGTAATTAGAGTAGATGAATTTTCTCCATAGCTCCTTGGCAGAGGGGAGCATCACCAGACTCTGAGCCTCTAAAGAGTAGTGATAAACTCAGATCTGAAAGGAATGCAGGAAGATTTCACTTTGTGTTCCAAAATGGTATAAAATGAAAGTTCTATAAATGTCTTAGTTAACCACATAAAACTGAGTGTATCTATCATAAATATTTACTGTATGGTTTTATTTCAAGCCTTGCTTGCTCCAAACAAGGCTAGTTTGATGCATGGCTGTTACATCTCTATTAAATCAGCTAGTATAGTTAAAGTAGATAGGACATGAAGAATATTCGTGTTCTTGAAAGCTTGGCTGCTTTTAGATAAGTTGGTTAGATGGTCTGGTAAGAAAACAGCAATTCGCATGCAAGCTTTTCTTTTTACCTATTTTGATCCTCACCGCTTTAAGAGCACTAAGAACACACAAGAAGCATTTTTCCATTTTTTACCTTGCTTTATGACAGATACGGATGTTTGTGAAAAACAGTCATCTGTCTGCAATAATCAGGTTTCATGTGATTAGAATTAGGTCAACAACATGAGCTCAAGTATAGCACTGGCTTGATTGGCTTAGTGCTGCCTTTCTACTTAAGGTAAGCTTCACTTTATGAATTTCTTGGTCTTTTTTTATAGGCAGAGATTCAAGGAGAAGTTTTTGGCCAAAAATGTTATTGTTCATTTTGAAATTCACCTTGGCTGGCTTTCTATTAACCTGTGCAAATACACAATTGTGCACATATATTGAAAGCAATATCAACTGATGCTGATGAAATTCCCAAAGGCAGACCCTGTAATTAAGAGAGAGCAGTATTTTTCATTTTATATACTGCTGAAACACGCAGTCACTGAACACCAAGTATTCTGCAAGGAAAATGTCTCAGATTTAAGATTTGTTGTAAGGCACATGGAGCCCCTAAACCCAGATGTCTGCAACTGTAAAGGATTTCAACCTTTATAAAAGTAGTTATGTTTTTAAAGCTATTTTTGTGTGACTTCATACTGATTGAGGATGTTATGAAATTCTAATTCTGAACTATTAGATTAGTCATAATCTTTTCACATGGGCTAGGCTGCTTGCTGCCATGGGCAGGTTTCTCATAGCACTCCTGCTGCACTGCACTACAGCTGCAGGTCTGGTTTCTGCTGCTGGAGGCTACTTTCCTCCTTCACTGGAGGAAAAAGAGTAGGCTGTATATCAAACCTGGAATAGTGGAGGTATCTGCTGGCGGTAGCTGAAAGAGTAGGTGGATCAGTTATGCCCTAAACCATACATATCAAACCACAGTGGCAAAATATTTATCATTTGCTAGCTGTCTGTGCCTACCTCTCTTGGGTGGAAGCTGCCATCCCTTAGGGGAAGCAGCAGAATTAAACATTTGTTGGCTATTCAGCATTTCACAGTTCAGTGCATCAGCCTAAATCTGTGAAGTTTGCGGTATTTTAGCATATAAGATTGTGATCTTATGCATCTTTATAATGTACTAAATCACTGGAATATGTATATTGCATATAGATTTAAGCAGTTATATTTTGGTAACCTAACGTTCACAGTGATTATTAAATATCGCTTGTTCAGTTTAGCTAGATCCTTTACCCAAATGATCATGTCAGTGTTTATTGTGAAATCTCCCCTAGCATTTATTCTTCAAACCCTTGTTTTCTGTTGTCATTTATCTTTCAAATATTAATAGTTCTCTGCAATACTCATTCATAAAGCTATTGTACAATTCATTATTTAACACTTTTTGTTTTACCAGAAACACTGACAATTTCAAGATTTACAAATTGTGTTCATGTAAGGGGGGAGGTTCACCATTTCAGGACATACTCATTTCAAGATACCATCTGCAAAGGCTTTGTCTGTTCAAGTTAGACTGTTTTAATTACACTTCATCCTTACTCCCAGTTTCCACAAAGCAGTGCTTATGTGACAAAGAGCCACGCAAAGCTGTCTGTACAGGAGTGAATTTCATCTTTGGGGATTAATTATAAAGAGGTTTTGGTGATGAACAGTTTTGCAATGTATCAATAAGACAGTTCAATCTCCCCAATATGCATTTAAAAAAAAAAATAATTCAACATTTCAGATTGTGATAGGGTTGTAGATAAGCTCCTGTGACAATTTTATTTTGTCTTTACCCACAAATTAATATATGAGAGAAGAAACATGCCTAAAGACCATAATAGTAATTCTTATAGCTTTAAACAAAATTGTACTGGACTTTGCCTCCAGAGCCATTTCTAAGTTAACTGACTCTCTGATCCCAGAAAAATTAGCTAGGATAGGCAGCTAAAATGAACCAAGTTAAAATTAGCCGTCACTGCCCCTGGCTCTGCCCTCAGTCAGTCTTGGAGTTTCCTTGTTCACAACAGTGGAATCGCTTCTATAAAATGAAGTCCAAGTCCATGCAAGCAGTAATCTCTTGGCTAGGAAGTCATTTTGATACAGAAGGAAAACCAATACAATTAATTTAAAAGCACCACCCCTGAGGGTTCAACTAAACAAGATCCTTGGGTTGCCTGCTTTAGTTTTAGATTTGGAAGAATAAAGCATCTCAAAGGGAGGGAGCTGTTCAATACCTAGTGCCTAGCATGTCTGACAGCTAGGCAGTATTTTCAGAAGGCCTAGGAATACTAAGTCGAGGCAGTTTGAAATTCTTTTGCCTTCCCTCCCTCTCCCTGAAATTTGCCCTCCAGCTTGGTCAGCCACGTTTAGTTCTTTTTTCCTGCAGTGCCTGGAGAAGTCTCTCGAATGGGACTTGCAACTAGAGCAAAAATTGTATAAATGAACAAAAGGAGGTGGGGGTAGTGTCTTGTCAATTCTTTATTTAAACATAGGCATCAAAAAAAAAAAAAAAAACCTCTTCAGGTGAAGGACATTTGTGTCCATATGAAACTATGATAATCTCCGGGGTTCAATTAAATGAATAGTTTTTAAAATTGCTGTGTGCTGAATTCATTAAGCTCTATTAGCTGCTTTACACAAATGACCAAGTTTATTTTTATAAAATCTCTTTGGGAAAAAAATAAAATTAAAAGGGATAAAAGCCGTGACCTGTCATCTGTTACAAAAGCTCAGTTCATTCCAGTGGAAACAAAGGTGATCTTCATTTGCAGGCAATCCCTGAACACGTCCCTTGCCCAGAAAAGCATCTTCAACGAGTTCAGAAGGAAATATCTGCAAAGTTTTGCACGAGTAGCAAAAGCACAAACAGATTTCTTAAGCCCATCTTGTGAAGAATAATATATCTAAATACATTTTTAATAGTTTTTCCTTCAGAGTTTATTATTAGTTTGAAACCGATGCATCCTAGCCTCACACGATTGTGTTTACTCTGTGTGGGCTCTGACGATGCCTTGCAAGAGTTGCCTTGGGTTTCGCTGCTTCTGAGGCGAAGCCGGTGACTGTTGGAAGTTCAGGGCAAATAAAAGACACGAGGCGCTCGCAACAGATCTGAGGTGGAGAAGGAGGAAGCGAGGAAGCTGCCGAGCTGCTGCTGGCCGCTTACTGCCACTTACACCCCCCATTGGGGATGGCTCTGGGGTGGGCGTTCGGCTGCCCCCCCTCCCGGCTCCCCTCTGCGGACTACAACTCCCAGCATGCTTTGCTGCACAACCTCCCCCCGCGGGGCTGCAGCAGGTGGCGCGCTGCCCTTCGGGATTTGTAGGCCAGAGGGGGGGGGGGACATCGATGGGAAGCGGGGAGGGGGGGCCGGTTGGCGGCCCGGTTACCGACCCGGAGCGGGGAGAGGGAGCGGAGGAAGGGGGGGGGGGGCGGTGAGGAGCCCGGAAGGCGGGAAGGGAGGAGGGGGTGGACACGTGTCAATCACCCCGCCAGGCGGCGCGCGCGCGCGCTCCCCGCCCCGGATGCTAAGGGGGGAGGAGGAGGTGAGGGGGGGGGGGGGGGCGGTTGGGCGCGGGCACGCGCTCGCTGAGGTTTGAAGGAGGGGGGGGGGAGCGCGCGCTCGTATGTAAATGAGCGGGCGTGAGGTCAGAGGCAGATGGAAAAGGGAACAGACAGAATGGCCGCCGCGGCTCCCGCTCCTCCTGCCGCCGCCGCCTCCTCCTCGCAGTGCCGGAGCCCCCGCTGCACGGCGGAGCGCAGGGGAGTCCGCCGCGAACTCGACTCCTGGCGGCACCGGCTCATGCACTGTGTGGGTAAGCGCCGGGAGGGGGCTGCGGGCGGGGAGCGGGGCGCTGAAAGCTCGGGGGGGCTCGGCGGCGGGGAGCGGGCACGGCAGCCCCAGCCCGAGCCTCCCCCTCCGGCTGGCAGCGGCGGTGAGGGGCGGTTGGGGGGCGAGCCGAGGTCTCCTGAGCCGCCAACGGGCAGCGCGGGGTGGGCGCCGCGGCTCGGCTGAGGGCCGCCCGGGCCCTGCCTTCGCCCCCTTCCCCGGCTCCGGCTCCTTTTGTCTCGGCTCCCCGCCGCCCCCCCACCTCCGCCCCTTCTTCCATCGCGGGTGTCTGAGCGGGGAGGGGGGGGGGGGAGCGGCGGGGGTGGTGTGTGTGCGCCTTTAAGAGCCAGCCGCTCCTGCACTGACGGTTGGGATTTGAAGTTTTCCCTCCCCCCGGGAAGTTGTCATGGCGACGGCAGTTCTCCCTCACTCCCCCCCCACCCCGGGGCTGCCCCGGCCGCGAGGTTCCCCCCTCGGGTCACGTGACGCCCCCCTCCCGCGGGGGCGCGCGGGGCCCTGGCGCCGTTCCCGGGCGGGGCGGGGCGGGGGCGCGCTCCCGGGTACCTGCGGGGCCGCGCCCGGCGCCTGCCCCGGTGCGCGCTGCGCCGCCCGCTCCTCGCTTCGGCCCCGGGCTTTTGTGCCTGTGCTCTCTTCCCTCCTACCCCCCCCTTTTATTGTTTTTGTGTTTTTTTTTTCCTTCTGTTTTGAGGCACCCACGTGCCCGGGGCCGCTCGCTTGTCTCGACGGAGCTCGCCCTGCTCCGGCCCCAAAAAGCCTCGGTCCCAAAGGGCCGGCGGGCAGAGCCCTGGAAGGGGGTGACCGAGGGGTGACCCTGTCCCGGTGCTGCTGCTGCGTGTTTTGGGGAGCCTGGTGGCTCCGTCGTGTGTGCTGTCAAACACCTGTGTGTGTACTACTGCACCTGTACGTAGTGCACTTCTGTAACCTTTCCCGTTTAACATAACGCTCTTTAGAAAACAAAACGCGTTTCCACATACTCCTATACTCCTCTCCCACTTCTGTGGAAAGGATGAAATTTAATTAGAATACATAAAAAGCGCTCGTTCGCTGGCACAGACATCACAGTGCACTGCTAGAGCTGACGGGCCGATACCTCGCACGAATTATATATGAAGCATCCGCTCCTCTGGTTACATCTTGCTTGATGGCATTTCGTTTTTAAATCTAAACTGGGATCCTAAAAGCCTGCGTGATAGTTGATAACTGAAGGGACTTTGAGCTGTAGCAGGGTGCTATCAGATGCATTCAAGGAACACAGTGGCACATGACCAGCACGGACGAGGACTGCGAAGAAATGCAATGAACTCTCTGTAAGATAAAATGTCACTGTAGACTGGGACCTCTGCTGGGCAGATCTGTTGTGTTTGAGAAACTTCTTCCAAGTTGCTTTGCGGTTGCTCTTTCACTGAGATTCGTTATGTGTAAAACCAGAAAATAATTACTTACACTTTACACAGACTCCGCTGTGTTATCGCTTTGTGCTCTCATTCCACTTGAAATGCTTTTTTAGGATATAATTTCTTCATATACTCATATGCAAAAATTAATTAATAGAAAGAGCCCTGCATTATGATTAGCTCCTGCTGAGGAGGAGGGGCATGGGTTATGGTTTAATAGTTAGTCAAGAGCTATCTCTGTTAAGAACTGTTACTTGGCATGCCTGTTGAATAGCCCTTATCTAAGAGAAAGTGTAAACACAGTGGTAAGGAAGTGGGTAGGTAGTCAGTGTAATGGAGGTAGAGTACACTTAACTGCTTTTATTTTGAATGCTTTGAAATCCTGCAGCATTAACTTCTGCAAAGTAACCCCCTGTATTGGTGCTAATTAACTTTCAAAGTAGAAATGGTTAATTATTCTCCCTCAGCAAAGTATTCCTAAAGATCAGAAGAGTCTTACCAAAGCTAGTGTTAACTGGAATGTCTAAACAATTGCTCAATTCATGGCTGAAACAGCAACAAGAGGGAGGGGGAAGTGGTGAATATGATTGATATTTGGTATAGCTTTTTGTTTTTTTCCTCCACCTTTTTCAAGAGTCATACCTGTGTAGCAAAGTGGTGAAAATGATGTAGCGAAGTAGTAGCCCACCAGTGCTTGAGGTAGTTCAACATCAATCCTAAAAACACCCACATCTCACGTCTTTCTACCCTTAACATTTTTTATTACCAAAATTGTTGAAAGGTGATGTGACATTGTGGACTGTAGTTTGTCAAGCAGTGTGTTAAAAGAGTGACGCAGGAAAGCAGAGATTCCTTCAACATGTCATCTGCCAGCCGTTTGGATGAACAACTTCTTGATTTCTTACATTGTTTGCTATATTGATGCTAAATCTGACACGTTTCTGTGCTATGGTGTTGCTTAAGCACCTTGAAATCCTTTATATGTGAGGGATGCCTCACCCACATGCTTTATGGAAATGGTAAACCGAGCCAGAGGTAATCCTTCCAAGACACTGATTGCCCAGCTTGAGGCTAATAGTCAACAGATTGTTCGTATCCACAGCAGCACGATGAAAATAACTCGGTTGTCTGAAGTGTACTGTTTGCTTGAGGGTCAGTAACGGTTAGGGACCTCTGCTTGAAGGGTTTGATTGCTGAATGGGTTTTTGTTCATCTGTCAAAACCTTGTTGCAGACTTGAATGTTTACATGGGTTTAAGAATTAAAAGCTTGTTTCTTGCCAGGCTATTGTGTTAATTAGTGACTCGTGGAATATTACTTTAAGTCCCAGGTCAAAATGTTCAAGCACTTAAAGACTTGGAGAAAAACAGTGATTAAATTTCACTGATATCTGTTAGTTGAGATCAAAATGTATTTGAAGGTACCCGAAAAAATCCTTCATGTTATAATTGCGTGGAATATAGTCACGTAAATTCCAAATAGGTATGCCGTATGAAATAGCTGTTCAGATGGTAGGCTTTGTGTATGTTACATTAAGCACTAACATTCCTAAGATGCCTAGGCTTCTCCTTCTGGATGTGCCTTGCTCCAGAGCACCTAGCTCTTACGTGACTACAAGCTCAAACCTGGAGGCTCTTAGAAGCCATCTGCAGCTCGTGACTCTGTAGCTGTTTGTGCATCATGTACAGGACATGCCAACAAATTCTGTTCAGAGCCCTGCTTACAGGTGTTTTGTCCTAGGCATGATCTTTGTTATATAGCTAATAAACAAGATACCTTAATTCCAAATTCTGTGTTTATGTAAAACTGTCTGAAAGTTTGGAGTTGAAGTACCTAACTTATACAACAAATGAATTCCATGGTGGTGTAAATTGGAAAAAAAAAAAAAATATATATATATATATATAGGTGTGTATCAGAAGGGCACCACACCTGAATTTTAAGTTATCTGATTAAAACTTTGCAGTGTGAAGTGGTTATATGCATTCCACTGGGTTAAGAGGCTTTGATGTGAAGCTATATAAGTTTAACGTGAGACTGCAGTCAGCTTTAAGAAACAGGATTTATGCAGTTCTCTGAAACAGTCACCGACCCCACAGATCAACATTACTTGGCAAAGTGTTTTGCCTTTACAGGCAAAGTGTTGGCAAGTGTGTTGAGCCCACATAACTTTCATGGCATGGGCACAGAGGAGAGGCCTAGGAATTGCATGAAGAAGCTACAGCATGAGCTGGTGCTTTTCTTTATATTACAGTGGTATCGTCTGTGTTAAGCAGAGACTTTTTAATGGAAAATGCCAGGTAACTTCAGTCATGGAAGTCAAAGTTTTCTTTCTAGGGCCTTGCACTGTATTGTGAAAATATGAAAGAGTGGGAATGATCTTTCAGTATGGAAATTAAAGATTTTAATAATAACCAATTCTTAAAAAATAAGTGCGTCATTACTTAGGAGAAGGATAGAAGTTCTCCTGATCCTTTGGTACAGCTCGGGGGCATACATTTGACAGGAAATAGCCTTGGAATTGCTTTCTTATGAAAGCTGAAAGTTGATCAAAATGAAAATGTACTCTTTGGTATGCCTGTGAAATCAAATCATGCCATCTCCTTTGCTTTCAGTGTCACTTCTTTCAGACTTTTTGCTTTCTAAACTAGGGTACATCAGTAAATCTAATTCTGTTCGTTTTCATGACTAAAGGTTGAAAGTTGCTTTTTTAAATATTTCAATTCCTGCACCAGCTTGTTCTTTTTTGAACAAGTTAGTTCTCAAGTGGAATTCCCCCCAAACCAAAGACTTGTAGCTTCTGCACTTGGTATTATCCCCACTGTTGGAGCCCTCCTGCATTAACTGCTTCCTGTCCTTATCCCCGCAATAATACACAGGAGTGTCCCCACCTTCCCCATGGCTGTAGGTCCTCTGCACAATGTCACAGGGTTTTGCTGTTTGTTTTGTAATGCCATCACAGTTGTAGGTGACTTCCTACAGCTGCCACAGTGGCAGAACCAGCTATTTCACTGTACATCTGTTATGTTCTTGTCTGTCTGCTAGTGCTGCAGGCAGCCAGTATCTGCCAGCACTGATGCTCTGTTACGCTGGCAAGGCTGTGTGCAGGAACGATCTCAAAATGATACCTGCTTCTTTGGCACTCTGGGCTCCTTAAACAGCAAGCAAGCTTACTGTGGCCATAAAGTCATTGTCAGGTGTGAGCTGTAATACCAGCGTAGGGTCTTCCTGTGGTTCTGTCATGCTTTGAGCTGCGATGTGACAAGCAGGGTAAGGAAAAAAGAAAATGTTTAGACCCAGTGCATGGATATATATCATTGGAGGTTTCTGCAGCATATCACATGAGCTGTCTTTAGATTGAAATATGAGAAGACACGTGGGGCTTGCTTTGCTTGTTTTGGAAAACGTGCTTCAATAAGCTGTGTTAAAACAGCTTCTTTTCCATGTTTTTTCACAAGCCTTGTCCAACTCATCAGCTCCTCTCAAGATGTCATGGCCTATTGTTGTCATTATGTGTTTTTGAAGGGATGTCTTATATGGGATTCCTGAGGGTAATATTCATGTAGGAAAACAATACAGAAGGTAGGGTGATGACATCCAGGGACTTAGTTTAAAAAGTTGGGGGGAAGATGCAGCGGTGTTGTGTATATTTAGTGGCAGATGCCTGAGTAGTCTGCTGATCTGCTGTGAACCTGCAGCTGTAAGGTGGTACGGAGCATGCCTTTGTGACAGGCAAAACAGTACCTGCTGCACAGACCACGTGGGATGCAAGCAATGCTCTGCTGGAATTATTTGCCCTCAGAACAGAAATGTGTTCTGGAGCATACAAGTAAATACACGTGCCTTCGGTAGCGCGCATAAAACCTGTGATTGTTTTTGTGCTCCTTGTGCCTAGATATTAGTATATGGAAGCAGTTCAAGTTTTAAGTGTTCCAGGAACTGCTGTGATCTTTGTCTATGGTTTTAGGCATAGCTTGAACTTTCTTATTGTATGTTCTTATATGGTAGCTGTTTATTTTTGTGTGATTGATAGTGAGCTGAGAAATTTGAACTCTGCTGGTCTTCCTGCATTGTAGGCACTAACAGCTTAAGCTGTAACTTCTGTAAACCAAAAAAAATTGAGAGATGTGTTGTCACTGCAATTCAATCTGTTTTTTTCTTTGAACTGGCATTCAGTAACTGTACAGACCTCTGAAGTTGGTAACTTGTTTTTGTGTTGTTGCATACCATAATTTTGTTATTTTTTTTTTTTCTGCACTCATTGTATCTTTTGTCATGGTTTGTGTAGACCAGTATGAGGATTCATTCATTAAAACTACCCAACAAACTCGATGGTAAAATTAGTCTTACAAAAAAAGCTAACCTAACAAACAAGAGGAGAAACGTGGCAGCAGAAGGAAAAGGGAAGGAAAGGTCAAATCTAGTTTAGCTTGGCTCGGTTTCCTAGTCAAGTTTACTACGTACCTGCTGTTTTTCCTTCTCAGTCAAGTGTAAGTGGCTTCACTAGAGAGTGAATCAGAGTGGCTTCTGATTTTAAGTAACTTCTAGCAATGAATTTTTTGTTCCAAATGAGCTAGAGACAGAGTTGGCTGAACAGCATCCCAATCAAAACGATTGTTGACAAAAGCAAGGTTACAGTACTGCTAACAACAACGTATTTCTGCTTGTTCTCCTCTGTGGTGGAACTGCTCTGATCTAGTAGCCAACTGCCCTTCTGTTTTAAGTGGTTCTGAGGGGCCTCTGTGGTGGTTGTTCCTCTTGGTAAATTTTCTGTTGAGTCTTCTGAACCGTCTTACTGTGGTAGTAAGCACTAGTAGTTCTGTAAAGGCAGGAAAGAGGAGTTTGTCGTGCTGATCAATTCATCGGATTAGTTTGTTCTGTTGAGAAGCTAGCTGTGTTTCAGCTCCTGGCAAGTAGCCAGGGCTTGTACTGCCTACAGCCACAATGGGAAAAATGAGTACCTCTTCCCCTTATCCGCCCCTGCCTTTTTTATTTCTCAGCTCTATTATATGGGTGTTTTGAATAGATAGTTACAATGGATCCCTTCTTCTTGAATATGACTCAAGTATTAGGGCTTCAAACAAGGTTGTTATTCTAACCTTTAGAGTTCAGTATGTTTATGTACAGTGTAGAGGTCAGCCAGAGCTTTATAGACTTCACTAACTTAAACTTCTTTGTCCTCCTTAGGACCTTGTCTTTCATGTTATTCTTGAACTTTTTCTTCTATGTACATAGGAAACTTTGATAGGTAGGAATATTGATAGAGAGATGAATGTGAGATTCGTATTTCTGGTATCAAACTCCTGAAAAGTAGGATGGCATTATGAATTTAACTACCATATATTCTGGAAGGTACTGAGAAGCTTGTTTGAGGGTGTAAAGCTATTATGTGATCTATCTCTTTGTCACTGCTAATCTACCACTTTATCCTTCCATCTGCTAAAGGCATAGAAAAGCCAGGAAGAAGAGAGGAGAGAGTAGGGAAGATGGATGTACTGGCTCATCCATTTGAGACTGTAAGGGAGTAGATGATGTATTACAAAGAGCAGGGGATTCTGTATCTGCAGAAATGCATCCAGATATAGAAGTTGAATCCCTTTTTATTGGATGTGGTCAGCTGCATGTGAATTCTCAGATCAAAGACCCATGTAGCACACCATCAGCATCTTTGTGTCCACTTCTGGCACAGACCTGGTTCCTGTGTAATATCTTGAAGCTGGATTAACCCCTTTTGAGATGAATCCTTCATTCTTTCCAAATTTTTTGGAGTCTCAGCTGTTATTTTGGGTTGTCTTTGGTTCTCAACATCCATGTAGACTTGCATCTAAATAGCACCATGTGTTATATTGTGGGGGTGACAGGGGTAAATGTCATTAGATGTGAATTTTAAATTTTTTTCAAGGTCTGGTGGTAAATAGAAGATGACTGAACTTGTAACCTCTTTTAATTATGTCCCTCAGCTTTCAGGTTCTGTATAATTTTGTAATGTCCTGCTTTTTAAATATGGAACATCCTAGCTGACTCGAGATCAATCGCTCATGTTTAAAGGGCTTTTCAGTAGAAATATCAACTGTTTTGCTGTCTTACTCTGAAATACTACAGATTGCTCTTAAAAAATATTTATAATCTGAAAATTAAATATAATCTTCCTCCCTTTGCAAGTCTTCACTTCAAACTTAGTTAAAGGCTAGTTAAAATCTTATATATGAAGACTAGTCACCACTGTCATAATCCCACTGCTTTAAAAGCTAGCTTTCTAGTTTGCTTAGCCACTGATAGGTCAGAGGAGTGTTGAATATGCTGCTGCTTTTCATAACTCATACCAAAAATCTTTGTGGATCATATTAAAAAATTTTTTAATTCTTAAAACTACACAATTTTATGCCAGGTTACTACTGGTGCAAAACTGCTAGGTATCTTTAATGATGAACAAATATTGCTGCCATATAGAATGTACGCTATAGAAAGAAGCTGTCCATTTGTGACCTGTAGATTGGACGCAGGTCATCTAGTGGGGGAAAGAAAAACGAGATCTACTCAAGATCCACTGCTACCTTAAACTACTCTGTACATAGTGCCAGCTGTGCCACATTCAGTCTTAAAAGTTTGCTATGCTACCAGCTGAGTGACACAGACTGTGGACATCCTTTTGGGTCTGGTTCATGTCCCTTCAGTCTTCTTGTTCCTGGACCACCCTATCTGTTCATCCCTCAACTTCCATGAGCAGTAGCTTCCCATCCTTGACTTAATAAAAATTACTAGATTGTTTACTTCTAAACCTTTATCTATTCTCTTTGACTTTAAAGCAATTTTGACAACTGTCTCCACAAAAATATTCTCTTAGCTTTTGATTTTTTTTAGGTATGTTTCTTCATAGTTTATTTGCATTACATCAAAAACTTGCACACCAAATAAATAATACTTTCAGTCCTTCAGTCCAAGAGACATCAGTCTTCTCTAAATGTTTTGTCAACTTCCTTCAGAATTCTTCCCTCAGATATTGCTGTTATATAATGCATTGTATGGTACTTGAGGAAAAAGGAGTATATGCTTCTTCATATCACCTTATCGAGGAAATGTCAGGCTCTGGCATTCTTGCCAGGTCAAGAAGTCTTATTATCAGAGGGTTCTGCATATTTATCAGTACCCATGTGAAGGGACTTCAGTGTTCTGGTTTTTTGTTTGTTTTTGGAAATGGATTCCAAATCCATTCTGGCTAGAAGTGTCCTAATTTCTAGCCTAAACTTATTCACAGTGTATATGCACTGTGGTAATGTTGTCAGGTTGCTTTTTTTGTTTCCTCCTCCCATTTTGCATTCTTATTCAGATATTCTCACTTATTTAACATGGTAAAAACAGAGTATTAGTGGACAATGAGTACAAATGACCCAAGTTACCGTAGTGGATTTGATTTTTTTTGTTGTTGTTGTTCTTGTTCAGACAAGCTGGGGGGGGATACAGCTACAAATATACATGCTAATGTAGACTGCTAATAGCTGATACTGTCCAGAGTTTACTGTGTGCAGTGTGATGCAGTCCCAGTTGCAGTGTAGGGGCTATAATGAGCTCTCTGCTCTGGTGATCTCCTTGAGCAGTCTTTCCGTTCCTCCTGTTCCAGTTTGAAAAACTGCTTGGAAGGATTCCTTAGAACCCATTCAAACAAAGTATAGTCAGGGTTGTGCTCCGTGGGGGTGGTAGTAGTGTCTCTGCATCATTGGATAAGAACAGGTCCACTAAACCAGAGCAAACTTGTCTAGTGCCGCACCTATTGTCTGCAGCCAGTGGTGGACTGCTAGGGGGAAAAATATGAATACATAATTATATTTCAAAAATACCTCTCATCCTTCAACGACTCATCTCGATCCTTTAGAGAAAGTTTTCTTTGTTCTGATAACTGCCCTACAAGATGATTCTGCTTGTTGACTTTGAGTGAGTGGGTGTGTGGTTGTGTGTTGTTTTGTTGGTTTTTTTTGTTTTTTTTTGAAGCAACATAAAACTTCAGTGGATCTCTGTCATCTGGTTATGGATTCTGTATTTTATGTGACTCATTTGCTTGTCCTAAAACAAGAAGTGGAAGCACCATATGAAACCATTATTTAAAATATATATATATATGTAAAAAGGCAAGTGATAACAGGTGTTTCCTATTTGAATAGTTCTGGGGTTCTTCCAGTTCTGTTTTTTTCTGAAGATCTGACGTATCTTCACTTGGCAATCTCTTCTGTCCTCCGAGTTGAAGAGTTGTGTGCCTTGTAGAGAAGCTGTGTATTAAATTTGATCATTCTTCCCTCCTTTCTTACACTTTCTGCTTGTATCTTACAATGTGGAACTAGAAGTACATGCAGTAGCCAAGGTTGTGTCAGTTTATGGTGACAGACCAGGGAACAATGCAGAAGATATTCCTCTAAGAACTCCATAAATTCATGGTATATTACTTGCCATTTACCAAGCTTATTTGTTCACAGGACAGTGTGTTTGAACCCCAGGATTAAAACCTGAGTGACGACTCAGTTCAGTGCCTGTTGCTGTCTAATGTGAGGATTTAATTTCTTCACCATTCAGCTTAGTGCTTACATGCCTTTGGTTATCTTCTTCCGTTTCACCACCTTGACACCTCAGTATTTTGAAGTTCCCCTGATGTTCACTGACCTCTGCATCCCCCTGCTAATACTAGACTGCCATGTAGGGAACTGTAAGTCTATTAGATAATCTCTTTGGGTGGAAGAGCACTGGCACCCCTGGGACTCTCTTGTGTCCTTCTGCTGGGAAAACTAACTGTTCATTTCTGTCTTTTAACCAGCTAGTTTTCTTTGCAAGAATTTCTGTATCTGTTCCTTGGGAAGCTTTTTTTAAAAGCTTTTGTTTTTGTGTTCCTGTTCAAAAGAGTCTGTAACATTATTACAAGAGGATGGAGAGAAAGAAGAGTTAGCTTCTTGGTCTGAGGGGTTAGAAATGAAAACTTCTGTAGATCAGGCAGTACAGGACTCATTGGTAGTACTTGATTGATGGAAAACAAGCTTGGCAGTGATGCAGTACGATGGCTATTGGAAATACAGTTTATAAACTCACTTCTAGCATGTCACCTTTTCACTTTGGAGTTCTACCATTTTTTAAAAGCTGTGTTTCGTTTTATGTAGTCATAATGGCTTTGGAGTTTAGAGGTCTGCTGGTGTGGTGTTCAGAGAATTTTGCTCTAAGGAAGAGATCAGAGAAGCTTTGTTTCAAAGTTGTACTGACGAAGGTCTTGTGAGACCTTCTTCTACTGATGCCTGAACTTGGGGAACTGTCCACTTAACAGCTTACGGTTGTGTTGTAATCTGTTGGGAAGACAGAGCCTTCAAATTTCTACTATTCAGCCTTTAATGGGTTCTTCAGTCATCCTCAGGTGTGTATGTTCCTACACTTCATACCATCAGTATGTGATGAGATGTCATGCTTGTGTTTGAGGCCACCATCATCTTCTGTTCTGGCACAGTCAGAGCTTCAGGTATGTTTCTTGTGGTCATTGATAAACTGTGTTTAGCAAGTCATCTGCTAAAACTTACCCTCGATGAAATCTAATACCCTATCTCCAGGCTTCTTCAGCACTACTTGTTGTTAAGTTTCTCCTTTCTTGTTAGTACCATGTCTATTTTGTGTGTTTCATGATTATTTCCTCAGCCTTGACAAAATTTTTCCTCAATGCTGATCCCTATCCACCCTAACACTAAATGATTTATATGCTGTACGTCATGCCTGAATCACGGCCATCATCTCCAGCAAGAGATCTTTGTCCCACAAACCTCTAGGGAGTGAACTAAAAATTCAAGCATCATGAGCTTCTCGTTTAACTGGTCAATGCCTTCTGCGCTGACACTGTGGGAGAAAAAGCTGTGAGATGCCCCCACCATTGTGTGGGGCCTTCCTGTTGACTGTCCTTTGTTCTGTATGACACAGCTTCTCCACCTGCCCTTTGCTGACCGACTGACCTAATAACGTGGCATACAGAACAACTAGGAGCTAGGTACAGGACAGCTTTGTCAGCAGCTTCCTGCACTGACACCATGTGGGGGAAAAAGCTTCCACAGCGTGATGATTTTGGTTACTGAAACTTGCGGTCTTGTTTGCTGACTGTGCCTCTTAACTGGTGACCTTAAAAATACTTACCCAGTGGTTTTAAAGAGGAATGACCCAAACCCAGTTTTACTTTCTTTCAGGTTTCTGCCTATCGTAGCATTTTGGGGGCTGGTGCTTGAAGTGAGAAGTAGTCGTTTGTCCCATTCATATTGTCTAAAGAGATCTTGGCATCTTCTCAGAATCCCTCTTCAGAGGGATCAAATTACTTTTCTTTTTGGAGGAAACTGATATTAACTGTGTTCCTTAAAGGCAGTAGAACAGCTACTTGTTTTTTTTTTTTTTTTTTTTTTTTCCTCAAGAACTTCTTATTGATTTCCTATGAAGGAACAACAGGTTGCAGATCTTCTGTCACGTTGTCAGCTTCATTCGCCCACCACAGCATCACAAACCCAAGAACCAGAGTAGCCTCTTCTACTGCTGTTGGCAAGAGTAACCAGTTGGTGGTGATTTGGATGGTGTATTTGAAGAGTTGACTGTCCTTTTGTTCTGTGACACTACTTCTCCACCTGTCCTTTGACAACCGACTGACTGGATTATGTGGCATGTAGAACAATTACAGACTAGTTACTAGGCAGCTTTGTCAGTAGCACATCTATAATGGTCCTCTGGCATTTTCTCCTTCATTCTTGACCTTACAGATAAGTAAAAGACTTCTTTGCGTGGAATATGAGTGACTTAGACCTGTGAGACTAAGAAGTTTGGTACTGGAGAAGTAACTTCATGTGATGTTTTCCAGAATGCTGGAACTGAGATTTATCTGGTTCCTACAGTACTTCTCCCTCTTGCTAGAAATAGGCTTTCTTTAAATAAAAAAAAAAAAAAATCCTATTCCTGTATTGACCTTGCAGTTCAAGTTGGCCTTCATAAGTGGTTGCTGTTGTCTTCCTAAATTGTTTAATTAACGGGAAAAATCCTAGGTAAAGATCAGCTTGAAGTACTGAAGTTTCCCATTTTTGTGTTACTAGAAACTTGTTGGAAGCAATAAGATGACTGTCTTGGGTCAAAGAAACATACTACATTGTCAAAGTAGTAGTGAAACCTGGTGGTGAGTCAGCTTTTTCTGATTTTCTTCTCGTTCCTGGTCTTCCAGAAGAAAAATTAGTATCTGTTTTGCTTTTGCTTAATGCTTCTGCATCAAATGCATTATCTGCTTAAAGAGCAAAATAGGTATGTAACTTCTCATTTTATACTATAGAAAAGGGGAAAAAATATCACTTCAGATTTTAAAGTAAACTATTGAATTCACAACTGAAAATCAATGTCTGTCTAGAAATAGAGTGATTCTGCTAAGGAGGAGCCAATGCTGGAACACAGGAGGAGTGGAGTGTTTCTAAGGTGGGATGGTACACTGTGCTTAAACCCATGCACTTTGTGTAAGAGCTCATCATTCTCGCCATGATTAAAGTATTCAGAGTCCTGCCACTATGTACTTGAAATTAGTCTGTTTCTTTTCTCTCCTTGCCACCACTCAGTCAGACGTTAATAACATGAGTTTTATAGAATGTAGGAGCTAATTAAAAGATCATTACAGACTTTGCTAATTCCCAATGAATTCTCAGAGCAAGTACATTTAGACATTGTGTGATTTCTGTTCCACACCAGAGGTAAGTCTGAATCCAAAACTTAAAATCTTACCATTTGGTGCTTTGTCTTGTGCCATGTAATCCTTGGGAGGAAGTTAATCAAATTTGTATAGATGTGTACTGGTTGCTTTTTAAACTTAAAAAGCAAGAATAAAGCACCCCAATTAGTCTCTGAAGCATCTCTAATTCTAAAAGCTAAGATGAGACCAATTCACTTTTTTCTGTTCTCTTATCTGTCATCTTTTCACTGAGAGCGCCTAATGTGAAGCTAAAACTTGTATTTGTGGTCTTCATTTCCTTATTTCTGCTTTTTCAGTCTCCAGTGGGAATTGAGGAAATTTAGCTCTTACTAAATGTTAGCTGATGAGAAACTTGTGTGCATGCACGAGTTCTTTTTAGTTGTATCGTACAGGTTCAGCAGAAGTGACTACATTCAAGATGTAGTTTGCAGGTTGGTTGTCCCTGACATGTAAATAGGCAATGTATCTCAACTTACTTTCAGTAATGGTATCTATTCTTGTTAGCTTTGGGCATGTTTAAGACAAGATCTGAAATCAGCTGAATTGAGCTTAGATATTCTAGCCTAAGTGAAGCATGTGAGTAAAGCACTTTCAGTTTTAACTTTGAACTCTATAAAATTTTATAGAGAGAAGAGTCATGGTTAATACCTTTTTTTTTTTTAACTTCAGGTGAAGTTTTTACATAGATCAGTGCTCAATTCTGGTTGACCTAGTTGACACGTTGGCAATTTGAAACTCTAATTTGCCAAGCCAAATTTTCTTTGGATATGAAAATGGTGCCTGTGGTTTTTTCTTTTAACCAGATCTTTATAAGACTAAAGGTGGAAATACATGGCATCATTATCATAAAAATGTAGAAAAGTAAGCTTATGACAAACATATAAAATTTACTTATAAAGGTATATCCAAGATTATAAAAATATTTTTTTTAATATATTGGCTTTGGGGTTTGTATGTTAGTAACATGCTTGGAAATAAACTTTAAAGAATGTAGGATTGATATCTATAGAGTTGATAATGTGTTTGCTGTGTGATAGTTTGATATCTAGATACAGAATGACTGTCATTCTGTAGCTTCAGCAGGTAAGAAATAAATGTCAATGTAATTTCAAAACAGTACGCAGCAAATAGACAAGTTGTCTGCTTGAGGCAGAAATGGTAGATGAAAGGAAACCACCTGAAAATTCTCATGAATTAGAAACTCTGGATTTCTTAGGGATGACTTTCTGTGAAGTCTACTAGTTAAACTTGCTGTTGGGCATCAGTTTCATGGAGCTTTTCTGACGGCTTGCAAGGTCTTGATGTGAAGTCTTTCTTGCAGCAGAGCCATGGTGTGGTTGCAGAACCCTCAGCTTCAATTTCTCAAACACTCATCAAGCTTGGGATGTTTTGAATTAAATACTTCTTTGGCTCAGTGAAATACTATTTTCTGATAAGTTTATTTTTCCAACAGCTTTCCCCAAGATCTCCCTTTCAAGCAGAAGGCTTCATATTTCTGATTCTGCTAATCCAGGAAGTGTGCCAGACGAACTCATTCATTAGTTGACTGCTAGACTTCCATCCAGATGCTGGTTAGGCATGTGGTGCTGCACAGTAGGAAAGCAGTGCTGGAACCTGTTTGTTGTTAGAGACCTGCTGTGGACTTTGCTTTTCTGTGATGATTCAGTGAGCATCTAAATAGACATGCATGTAGGAATGAAGCCTTTCTCTAACAGTTTCCTTCTCTAAGGAAGTTACAAACTTGTAACCAACAGAAGTTGGCTGTACAGTTCGTAATAGCAGTTGGTATTGAGACTATCATAGAGTTAGGACTAGAACAAAGAAAAGCAGAAGCTTTGTTGGCAGAATTTTTAACCAATGCCAATGTGAAATGTATTTAAGGTCTCTTTGACCACAGGCTGAAGATGTCTCAATTCCGTGTCCTGCTGCAGGGCTGGCTAGCTTACTAAGATCCAAAAAGTGGTGAAAATGGGGAAAGAAGTGGTAATAGATGATTCAGACAGTTTCTGGTCCCTTTATTCTGGGAGGTAGTGGATGCATCTTGCACTGAGTTACCTGGGCTTGGTCACCCATGTCTCTTTCAAGAAATGAAGCCTCAGTTCATGGGAGGATTTCTGCCTGTTACGTGACACAGAGTGTCTCCTGCTTCAGTGCTGGTCACTATAAGCAGTAACAGAGGGCCATGCTTCCTTCATTGACTTGCAAGTATGTAAAGTAGAGATGTCTTGATGTCTGGTGAGATTCAGACCAATTCTAGATCTAAATGTTCCTGCATGACAGCTAGGATTACACCATTTTTCCAAGAAATTAGAGTTTTTTATAGTAAATAAAATTCTAGTAACTGTCACTTAAAAAGCAATTTTCCTTCTCTCTACCCCAATACTAGCTCAGTTACTTCTGAAATGCTTAAGGAAAAGACTTCAGATTACAAATAACACAAAACTCTCAAAGTATCTTGCTGCTACTTTAGAGATTAAATCTAGTTTTGACAGTCGCTAAAGTAGCAATGTCTAGAAGCTGCAGTAAAAGGTGTCATGGGCTCTCCTTTTTAGGGGTCTACAAGGGCACATTCTTATTGACATAAAGAATGCAGAGATACTTCCTTATTTACTGAACCTCATCTCATTTCTCTTACTGTGATTTGTAAGTACCTGAAAAATAGATATCAACCTTAATGCTAGTCTTGGTCATGGCTTAACCTACAAATCTGATTTATTTTTGCTCTGTTGGCTGCCACCCTTTTCTTTAAAATTGTTGAACAACTGGGGAGGGGGTGGGGAACACTTCCTCTCTTTGTTTTGCTCCTGAGGTATAGCCAGTGTCAGCCTCTAGCACTGCACGTTACTCCCTCTCTGCCTTCTGCTGAGCTGCTCAGTGGGTTAACTAGCTCTTTTGATGTACATGTCCTTCTTGGAAACCGTGCCATCGCTGTGCATCCCCTGGAGGAAGCACAATGTTAAGACTCAAGCATGATTTTTTTTATCCTAACTGCAAAGTAGCCTGTTAGAACTGAGGCTCTTCTGTAAGTTTCATTGCATGTCTCACTGACAAGTGTATGCAATCTGTGGTCACCCAGTCTCTCTTTCTCTGGCAGCAGCAGTGCCCTCAACCAGATTAATTTTTTTGGGGTAAAGGTTTGCATTAGACAAATATCTTTCTTAGCTATGGTGCTGAATTCGTATTGGAGTCTAAATAGAGGATTTCCTCCCTTTCACGCTGGAATCTCTGGTATGTTGGTTCCTGTTTGCTCATGGATCTGAATCAATACAGTAAAGAAAATGAATGTATTAAGTTTAAATGTTTTAGAACTATCTTACTTTTTTTTTTTAGTGCTATAAGCAAAAACTGGGTTCAAACTGGGCATAATAGTGTAGAGCAGCCTCATCCCAATCCTACCACCCCCATTTGAAATCCATCCTTAATTATGTTCCAAGAAAAATGTTCCAGGAAGAAAATGGGGCTATTTTTCACCTGAGAATCTGGCCAGCATTTTGTCAAGTCTTACTGAATAGATATCCTGTAGTGACATTGTAGATTGGGGGTGGAGGGGGGAATAGGGAGTGGGATAGGAGGAGTAACACTCAAATGAAATTTTATTTTTGCTTCACTTGTCATGATCTAGACCTCAGGTATTTTACCAAACAATCTAGTTGTGTATGATTTTTTTTTCTTATGACTTGTATAAATGGCAGAAATATTTTATTTACTTTAACTCAGTGCCTCAATGGTTTCATAACACAGTAGATCCTTTCCAAGTTCTTGTTATAGTAGCTTTTTTTTTTTTAAAAAAAAAGTATTTGAGAATAATACCTGTATGTAAAGAGTAGATTTACAAATCCATCTATAGCTCAGGGGGGGGCAGCCCCTACCCGTGGAAAGAAGGGAGTGGCAGAAGAAACCGAGAGATGTGAAGGTCAAATTTAAGTTACTCTGCTGAACACCTTGCTCTTTATTCTTATAAAATATGAAAGTAACTCTTGTCTGCAGAATATTCTCCTTTTATCAAGTTATGAGGGAGTTGCTGCTTGTATCAGAATGGGCTAAAGATAACCAGGTGTAATAGAGCAGGAGACTGAGAGAACTATTTAATGCTTTTCAGAAATTTGAATTAGTGGTACAAAAATATCATAAAATGCCTTCTAAATCAGTCGAGAGTGGTCTGACAAACCAAAGGAACTTGGTGATGATTAATGAACATATGTTCTTAAAGGGTTTCATTTTTGATGCAATTAATTGTTTTTCCAGCTACTTAGAAACAGGAGACTTTCTTTATTTGGAGACAAAAAGGCAAAACTTATATGTAGATAACAATCTTTCAGAGGAACCAGTGACCTAGTGCATTGTCAAATACAGTGGCACACGGAGTGCAAGTAGCACCTGTGAAATGGGGGCATACACTTCAGAAAGCTGTAACTTACATGATTAGAAATTAAAAGATGAGTAAACATGAGCTCTTAGACCCATTCATCCCCATTCAGGGATAACCTGTCAAAGGAGTAATCTGCCTTTCTTTAAGTAAGCCAAAACAAATACTTTTTTCCCCACTCTTGCACCTGTAACTTTAAGTATTGAAGAAATGACTTGAAAAGAAGAGAAGCAGAAGTTAGTCATTCAGAGACTGAGAAACTTAGTGTTCTTTCTGCATAGGTTACTTTTTTTTTTTTAAAGCAATTGAAAATAAATCTAATGCCTGACAGGACTAAAGAAACTGGATTCTGTCTGTGGTATGACTTGGTTGAATCCAAGATAGCTGACTAATGCAAACTACAAAACTTCCTTCAGGTGCATTCCTGTACTGAGCCAAACTAAATTACACAGTTGTGAAGCTGTATAGAATGAGGACAAGTATATATAAGTGACAAGCCTCAGTTATTTTCATAAGCAGAACATCAGTATTGACTGGTGAAAGTTTTTGCTCACTGTGCATATTGCCTTGCCATGAAAGGCAATGAAATAAAATAAATACTGAAATAAAAGCATATGGGAGCAAAAGGAGGCTATCAGTTAAGGAGGTTAGTTATTGGTTATGACAGTCTGGGGTGTGCAGGGCCTGTCTTTTGATCCTTACTTGGCCATAATTTATTCCCAATGTGATTTTTAGTTTCTGAAACGCCTCATATGGTTTGTGTAACAGTCTTCATAGATTAGGGAAACACCTCTTCAAAATACAGGTTGTGATCTATGACTTCAGGGTGGGAAGATAACTTCCATGAAGACCAGATAATAATGTTCACAGGCTCAAATTCAGAAGTAGGAATTAAACTTAGTTGTAATCAAGTCACTTGAGCCAGTAGGTGAAATAACGCTACTATTACAGAAAACCAAAAAAGTTTCATTTTAATGCTGTCTGGTGGTATTGTGCTTGTGCATAAGCTCATTAAATATAATCCTATTGTTTGAATTTCCTAATTACATTTTGAAGACTCTTTTAATTTTTACAGTTCTTTAACAATTAAAATCAGCAGTCCTGAAACTATTTTAATGTTAGTTTTGGTTTTAAAAGCAGCATTAATTCTATGATTAATGTTGTTGATCTGTATGCTGCTTAGCATGTGCATTTTTCTGCTTTAACTTTACGTTTGATTTTATTATAATATCAAGTAAAAACTCAAAAAAAAAAAAAAAAAAAAATGCAAGTCTTCCTTGTTAGAAGCATGTTATTTAATGGAGGTGTTTCTTAAAACCAGAAGAGTGGTGAATGGTAAGTAACAGAAGTGATATGGACTGTAGTAAACCAGCTTGAACCACTGTAATTCAGATGTGATTCCTAGTGTTGTAAGGCACAGGGTGGAGGAAGATGGAAATTAATGGGATACTAGAAGAGGGTAGGTTTAGATATAAGGAAAAAATTCTTTACTGTGAGGCACTGGCACACGTTGCCCAGAGAAGCTGTGGATGTCCCATTCCTGGCAGTGTTCAAGACCAGGTTGGATGGGGCTTTGAGCAACCTGATCTGACTGGGAGGTGTCCCTGCCCATGGCTGGGGCGGGTGGGACTGAATGGTCTTTTGAGGTCCGTCCCAACCCAAACCATTCAATGATACTAATAATTTTTAGACTGTTGCCCTCAGGGGGCAGTGGCGACCTGGTTCAGGAACGGCACGGCGACCAACCCCAGGCCACTCGGTCCATCGGCTCACAAAACAAACAAGTTTGTTTTATGTCAAATGGGAGCATATCTTCTCCCCCGAAAACACCATCTATGAGGGTGAAGACCATTGCAGAATGAAGCCCTTTATCCACAATGGCTTTAACAATCGCTTGCACGTCCTTAGGGTTTATTGGTGAGTGAACCCTCTGCCCCCCATCTGTCACCCAGACTGGGAACGCTAACATGGCCGATAGAGCCCAGACGGCGCACGCAATCTTAATTTTCCTCCAATCCGTGAGAGGAATTTCTCCCCCTCGCGGTGCAGCTTTATTTCGGTTGGGGATGTTTTTGCTATCTGTCCCCATTTCCTCCTCCGAATGTTGTGTGAGGGGCCCCGCCCCTCACCCCTGCGTGCGGGCCGCTCTCTGCCTCGTGGCTCGCCCCGCCGCCTTCTCAGCGAGGTGTTTGCACCACTAGAGCATTTTTTCGGATGGCTGTTCCGATCGGCTCGCTGCCCCTCTCTCACACTTCTACCTCCTCCCCAGTTGTCCCTGCAACCGTTCTCTTTCTCCCATTTCCATGTGTTAGTAAAACCTAGCACTTCATCCCCGTTCCCACCGGAGGCTTCTTCACCTGACTCTTCGTCTTCTAGTTCGGCACCGTACTGGGGTGCACATGGCCATGGTCTCTCCCAGACTTCCTCAGGCTCTAGTTCCCCACCGGCACCCCTGGCTTCCTCAGCTGAGCCACCCCATAGCTTCCGCAATTTTGATATGACCTTCACAAGGGTTTCCATCTTCCTTGTTGGTCCGGGAGCGTCCTCCCCGCCGGGCTGGTCCCGCCGCTCCGGCCGCCGTTCACCCAAATCCAGGAGTTTTCCCGGGTTTCGGCACCACTTGTTGCCTTCAAGGGGCAGTGGCGACCTGGTTCAGGAACTGCACGGTGACCAACCCCAGGCCGCTGGGTCCATCGGCTCACAAACACCAATGTGGTGGATGGCAAATGGCGTTTATTGTCGAGTCACATGGGGTTATGTAGCTGAGGCCCATAGCGTCACTTCTGCTTGCTTACATCGCAGACCATGCACTACTGCCCATCAAGGGAGGGGCTCCACCTTTCCGTACAGCGCCACATCTTCCAGCTGCCAGACCCTAACTACCCACATTTATGCATGAAATCTGGGAGGATTACAACATCTACAATGAAGTGAACAGAGCTGTAGTTTAACAAAAGTGCGTTTTAGAGAAATGTGAGATCCTGTGGTGCCTTCAGAGGCTTCTGTACTAGGGCCCCCAGCACAAGAAAAGGATATGAATCTGTTAGAGTGGGCCCAGAAGAGGGCCACAAAAATGATCGTTGGGCTGAAGCACCTCTCCTGTGAAGAAAGGCTGAGGGAACTGGAGCTGTTCCTTCTGGAGAAGGCTTTAGGGAAACCTCACTGTGTCCTCTCAGTACTTAAATGGGACTTAAAAGGAAGATGGAGAGTGACTTTCTGCATGGGCAGACAGTGACAGGGCAAGGCAGAATGGTTTAAAACTAAAACAGGAGAAATTTAAACTGGATGCTAGGGGGAAGTTCTCACTCAGAGGGTGGTGAGGCCCTGGCACAGGTTGCCCAGAGAAGCTGTGGATGTCCCATCCCTGGAGGCATTCAAGGCCAGGCTGGATGGGGCTTTGAGCAACCTGGTCTGGTGGGAGATGCCTTTGCCAATAGCAGGGGGTTGGAATTAGGTGGTCTGTGAGGTCCCTTCCAACCTAAGCTGTTCTATGATTCTGTGGTCTCTTCTAATAGATTCTAATAGACATTTTTCACTTTGGTGCTGAAAAGATGAAGCAGTAAATGTGAATTGGTGAAGCGAGACTGTTAAACATCTCTCTTCCATTTAATTTTTTCTAAGTAAGGACTGTTTGTGTACTGCTTCTGTTATGTATCCAGCGATATGGGTAAAACAGTGTTTGAGTGGGGAAAAGTATCAAAAGTGAATGTATTTAGGAATATTTACTTTGAAGGCTTTTTATTAGTATGTGCTTATACTTTTCTAAACTGGAAAAAGCTACAGTAGATCAGGTGTGGGGAGAGGGAATGGTAGAGAGCAGAACGCCTATAAGCAGATGTTTTTTCTAGGTGACATGTTGCAAGGTCATTTGTGTGGCCAGATTTTGGATTATAGGGGTTTCCTTCCCTGACATTCCTTCCCTTTCTCCTTTCCCGCTTCCTCTCTCCTCCTTGGTGGCTACAGTGGAGTAGCTAGCTATGTGGCTTCCTGGGTCTCAGTTACAAGTGGCTGTAACACCTCCATATACCTTGCATCAATTGCGGATACTGGAGTTTGCCTAAGTTTTTGTGAGGCCCTTCACTGAGATTTAGTATTAATGTGTTCTAGTGTAGAACGGAAGAGTAAGGAAAAAAACATAGTTTGTTTTTACCAAAAGATGGTTAAATGACAATAAACTGGGGGGGTTGGACCCAACGATCTTTTGAGGTCCCTTCCAACCCCTACAGTTCTGTGATTCTGTGGTAAACAAGACTAACGGAATATAGAAGTGAATGTGATGTAGAGTATATAAAACACTTCAATATAACCTGCACACATACTACTGGTCTCTTTCCCAACTGTGTAATAACTCTCTAGCTTCAGACCTGCCAAGTGGTGTGTTTGAAAGTGGTACTCCGATGCCAACTTCTATTTGTTACATGATATGTATTCTTCTTGGATGTTCTTCTAAGGCTTGGTCTGAGTCATTTGAAGAAACTTGTTAGAAACATGCTTGCAGGCTCAGCTGTGGGATGCTACTGGAGATCTGTCCCTGCTTATGCCACTTTTTTGGGGGTGGTAGAAGCCTTGCTTTTATGTTGTCCTGTCTTTACCCTCTCTGTTGTTCTCCTACTTTCTGGGCTTCAGGCTGCATTGCCTTAGCAAATCCTTGGATTTTGAAACTGTCATTACCAGGCAAGCCTGTTGGCAATAAGGATTTGCATTACCAAATGGATCCTGTTACTTTTGAGCACTTTCTCAGAGAGACTCTTATTGCCATAAAATCTGAAGTTCTGCCTGCAGCCAGATAACCAGATGCTTACTCCCAGGGTGTGTTTGTTCCTGTCAAAGCCTTTTCCCTGGATCACCACCAGCGTCCTTCCTATTGTTCCAGGATATCTACAGTGAATATTGATTGCTGAAGATCTCCCTTGGCAGTATCATAGTGACCAAGCACCACATTATAACATTGAATATGGTCAGGTGAACTGTAAAATATATATATATATAATCTCTCAGCTATATCCTACCTAGATCAGGACCCCAGGCAAACAACAGACCTTTGTAGCCGACCAGACAGTATGTTCCATATGTAGAAGCCTTCATCCCACACATGCAGAAGTCTGCAGCCACTGTTGGTCACTGCTTCTTTTTAGTGGCTTTGGTTGTGGACCCATGATTCAGGCTTAGATGCCAAACCTGGCAGAACTTCCTTCTGACCTGTTCTCTGGGCTGTGTGCCTTTTCAGCGCCTAAAGAACTACTGATGGAAAAAGAGAGCCCTCTTCCTGTAGCTGGAAGTCACAGCTTCCAGTAACCATGTCCTGGGAGTCCTTATTCTAGCCCTGAGCAAGGAAAGCAACAGATTTGGGAGAGGATGATCATAAGGGGGTTAAGGAAGAAATACGTGTTGTAGGGGAAGTTGACAGCTTTGTTCAGAAAAGTTAACTGTGGAAACATTTTTCCTTAACTGTCAAAAGATTAGCAGTATCATAAACTTATGCTTATGAAAATTGTTGGAGGAATGACTTGGATCATAATGGATGTCAAGTAATTGATAGAGCTGATACTGTTTTTATGTAAAGATATAAGAAGACAAGTAACACAATACATGTGCTAGAGATAAAAGGACATTGCAAGATGATAAAGCATGGTGTTTCTCTTCAGTTTGGAGCCAAAAAGTGTCCAGGATAAATTAACAGTAGTTGTGAAAGGCAGTTTAGAGTCAAGCCACCAAAAGTCTGATATGAAGACATCTGTAAAATGAACTTAGAACAGATTTTTTGATTGATTGTTGGAAAGGTGTATCAGTAAAGGTGTATAAGTACTTATACAGGTGTATAAGTAAAGTATATTTGACCAGTGTCTGTAGGCTCTTCAGGTTTTGAAGAGTTCCAAAACTACTACTTACATTTCCAATGAAACAAAGATCTGTTTAAATTCCTGGGCTCAGGTGGTTACATTTCATGAAATGTTGTTGGCTTGTGTTCATCAGCAGTAGTAAGTCAAACCTGTGGCCCCATGGGGAAGCTCTGGTAAGAGAAGGGTAGGACGGAACCCAGTTTGGTGAAACATCAGTGAAGTGGATTGGTGCCCACTTTGTTCAGAAGCAAAAACCATAAAAGCCAACTGTGCTATTTACCATTTATAACACAAGATGCATGGAAAGCAGTTTTGGAAAGAACAGGTTTTTTTGCAGAGCTAGAAAGTACTAAAAAATTGGAGTTAGTACTTGTTCTGGAATAAGCCCAGCTGTTTCCAAGCAATGCTCCAGTGAATTGTAACTTGCAAGAATCTAAGTATTGGCTAGCTGCTGAGCTTAAGTGGCTTGCTGTTTATAACATTACACTGCTTTTCTTACTAGGATTTCACTTTTTTCAGGTGGTTATTTGGGGAATTGCATCTCAATTTAAGATTTCTTCTCTTGCCCTTGAAGTCAGAAGAGCTAGGAATCTGTGCAGTATGATCTGAATTGATATAACGTTGAATCTCAGGGTCAATGGATGATATTTTAATATAATTTTTAGTGTATACTTGGACGTTGGATTTTTGGATTTTTTTCTAGTTTTTGTAGCTGTGTTTAAAAAAAACACCTGAGAAGAGAGTGGTTCTGTCTATTACCTTGTGCTGTTGTATAAGACTATATTTATTGGAGGAAAAAAACCCAGAAACCTAGAATAGAAGTATATTTATTCCTATCTCAAATTGTAAAATTATAGTAGGTACTAGTCAATTTAATAATATACATATAATTCTTGTATAAAACCCATGGAATCATACAAAATTAAAAGGTAATTTTTAACACAATGTGACCTGTCAGGCTGAACAAAAGTTAAAATAGCTTTAACTTTTTTTTATTTTTTTATTTTAACCTTTAGTTAAAATAACTTGTCTAGGTTAGGATTTTAAATTATTAAATATCCACTATACCTCATATAGCATGTTAATTCCTCCTCATACTAGTGTACATAAGATCTAAACCAGAAAGTAAACGTTGTCTGTGATAGAGGGTATCATGGGTGATGAGCAGATTTATAATTAGAAGTGTTCTGTGCTGATGGTAGGCAGATGTTTCCTGAAGATACTGGTGGTATCTTTCATGTAGTAGGATGATAAAATAGTCTTGCAAAGTGCTGTCTTCATACTCAAGACCTGTTCATATTAAAGAATGAGAACCTTCAAATGCTGCTTTGAATTATCCTCTTAGTTGAAAATAGGCTTATTATATAGGAGTCTGTAGGAGAGAAGAGAGGGCACATGAAAATTATTTCTATATTGAACAAAACTTCCGTTTTATTGATGTTACAAATTCTGTTTCATTAGTTGTCCTGCATGTCCTCTTCCTTTTCTGTTTGTTGCAGACAGCTAACGATTGATTAACTTCTCTCCTGCTGCAGTATGTGCTTTTACCAAATACCTAAAACAGACTAGCTAGTAAATCTGGAAAATAATTGGATTTATCTAATCCTCAATTTTAAAATGTTTTCTCTACAGAACTGTCATCAGAAGCAAAGAAGCTTTCTTTTCTTTTATTTGTAGAATACTGGCCTACTCATACAATATAATTTTTTGTGAGCCTAAATGAGAAGTTTCTGATTCTGAAATCCTGTGTCCTCCTGCCCTCTTCTTCCCAACTTCTAATTCTCAGTGTAAGAAAGACTTACTCCACTAGTGTAGAGCTATGAGGTTAATCTTCCAACCCTTAAGATTCTATAGTAGTTATTTTAAGTCTAATGAGGTTGTTGGGGCATGGCTTAATAGGCTGACTGTGTGCAGATGGCAATAGCCTTGTCTTATGTTTATCTTCTAATTCTGCTGAATGGTACTATAGTGTCAGGAATAAACACACCCATGTGATAAATGTAACGATTTTTGAAATTGCTCTTGGAATTTGAGAGAATGTCTGTTGCCAGTGTTCTCAAACTTGCATTCTTTTTATAAGAAACCTTTGATTAACTGTTCTAAATGTTTCTTTTGTTTCCAGGTTTTGAAAGCATTTTAGAAGGGCTTTATGGACCAAGGCTACGAAGAGACCTCAGTTTATTTGAAGGTAAATAAGCCAGCTTTTAGTGGGATGATCTTCATTTGCAAATTTTCTTTTAATTAGAGGCATTTTAAAGCATGTAAAGTTTATTTAAAAAATAACCTTTTAGTTTTGTTTCCAACTTATTTTTCATCATGCTCACGTCAGTACTGTGCATGAGCAAAATATTAGCTAAAATGGTACCTAAGCAATCTTATGTAAGGAAATTTGGGATTAGTTAAACTCTCATGAAAAAAGTTTTCTGGAATATTGTAATTCTGGCTTTATTTTTTAGACAGCTTTTAGAAACTAAGCTGAGCAGCTTGTCTTCCCTATCAATAGTAATTGGAAAAAGGAAGATTATGAATGCTTGTTTGCTTTTTGTAGTAGTCAAGAAAGCGTAATCTTTTCTATTAAAAAAAATATATGCACTAGACTTTTGTAAGACCTATTCTTATTCAAAATGGGTTTGGTTTTCTTGGAATAAGTGTTAATAAATAGTTAACTAAAGATCCAGATATTATCAGTCTTGAACAAAAGCAGGGAAAGAAAATCCAGCACAAAACTGCCTTGAAGTGTTGAAAGAGATGTACTGTCAAAATTATTTTCATGGCTTTAAAAAAAAAAAAAGCATTATTTGTTACCAAACCTTCAGAATGTTCTGTTTAATTTCCTTACAGTTTTGATAGTTCATAAAGTTTTGTAATTAATATACTGCTAGTACATTAGCCAGTGTGTCGTATACTGTGTATGTTTGCTTATAATAGATTTGGAATGATTGTTTTAACTTGGCTGAGGTTTTGTCCTCTTTGTATTGTGTCAGTTCCTTGGCCGGTATCATACACATAACACTATTTTCAAGGGGAGGGAGAGAATTTGAAATACTACTTTACTGCTGTTTTAAGAGTAACTTTCTACCACTTACAAAGCTAAGCATAACACTAGTCAGACTCTTAAAAATGTTTAAGAAATTTGTAAATTTGGGCTAGAGCTTATTTTCTTGAGTGGTACTCCCATCTCCTGTGATAAAAACAAGCCCATTACTCTTTGGAAAGGAAACACGGCAGTGTTGATCTTGTAATAGTGTACAATATCGTTTTCTTGTTGTAATTCTAATAGGTTGTTATATGTTAGGCTTCACATTGATTAGTGATTGAAGCTTTATTATTCTCTTGCATCAAAGGGTTTACAGTTTGAAAGGAAACTCAGGACATTTTTTTGGGCTTTTGCATAAGGTGACAAAGCACCAAGCAAATGACCACAGTGTAAGCATTACAGCTAAAGGATCCCAATAGTACACCATAAAGTGTTACATTACGACTTTAGAGTTGCTTCATTTGCTGCTTCCTTTCTTAAGGGAAAAGCTTCAGTTTATTTATCTCATGCTGTTGAAGATTCCTTGTGGCCTTCTGTTTAAGGTGATCTACTATTTCCATTTTTGTCTGAATGCCCTAGTGGATCTTTGTCCCTGCAGGTTAATGTGTATCTAAAACATAGAATTTTAAGTGATTTCTTTTTTCCTTATCTGAACATCAGTAATGTACCTGAATTTTGAACAGTTAGAGCTTCTTTCTGTGTTTGACACCTATAAAATTGGTTTTATTTCTGGAGCAACTGCAGAAGAGATGAAGGATGATGGGATTCCCACCCCACCTTATTATTTTATATTCCTTTTTTTGATATAGATACTACAACAGTTTGAAAGAGACTTGCTATGTTCTCTATAAATACAGTAGAAGCAGACATCTTAGGATTTAGGGCTGTTTCTAAACTGACATCTGAATTGCATTATAAAGATTAATACAATCTTGAGTAAGATTGACAATAAATCTTCCCCGTCATAATTCAAGTGCCATTTCTTCCATTTTTACAGGTAATGAAACTAAGAGACAAATTTGACTCACTTCAAAGTCTGTCATTGGTATATAGAATAGCAGCCACACTTTTAGGCTGTTAGCAACATTTTGTAAAGTGTCTGTTTTGCTCATCATGACCACTGGATCACTACTATCAGTATTGTCAACATGCACCATTATGCTTTGTTAGCAGGAGAGTATGTTTCTTTGAATAAAGCGTAAGAAATTAAATGTCTTCCCTATCCAGAAATTTGTGAGAATCAACTGAAATATATGCCTCTTACCTACAATACCATTTTTCTCTTATTGTTCATTCTTATGTTTTTGTGTAACAAAAAATGCATAAAATTTAATATATATTAATTGTATATTTCTTCCTTAATTGTGTGTTGAAATAGTATTTGATCTATAGATTAAATCACTGTAATTAAAGCTGCTTGAGTAAAAAAAAAAAAGACAAAATTAAATGGTAAAAGGTACATTTTTAGTTTTGCTAGTCCTCTTTTTCTTACCTTTCAAAGAAAATGTCTTGTAAGCCTTAAACTTTCTTACTAAGCAGCAAACCAATTGAACAACCCCACCCATGGTAACAGATGATGATCTGATGGCAAGTTTTTTTTCATAATCTTAAAATTCTTACATGTTGTTTATGTAGGACTTGTTTGCTTAAATGATTATTGTTACCTCTATTACTCATCACCATTTTTTTCCTGACCGCTTTGATAGTGTATCTTCTGGTTGCAGAGGTGTCAAATCTTATCTCAGCATCCAGCCTTGGTCCTGCTCAGAACTTCTCAAGTCTTCTTGTGTCACTGAACCTTTTAGGGTTTCCTAATCCTTTCCTTAATAGCCATTTTCAGCTAAGTAGATTCACATGTAAATTGTTACTCTTCACATTCTACTTCGGCATATTCAGTTAAACTGTTAGAAAGCTTTTCTTCTGTGATGCGTATATTCTCATGGGATTATGTGCTGGGATTTGGGGTGAGATTTGAGATGAAGGGGTTCTGTTTTTTTATGGACAGAGGGAAAACACTGTATTGTGGGTAAAACACAGCTTTTGCCATTCTTCCTCTGCCAGGGAAAAAAAAACAACTTTATACAGGACAAAAGGGTTGTTTGAGGGTGTGCTGTGTTCTTTTTTTTACTGAGCTTTTCTTGAATATTTATTTATAGTGGAGGTAATGGGATGAAAATTTACATTTGAAACACAAATCTTTTAGTCATAGTCAAGTTTTTATGAAATTAAAAAGGTGAAGGAACATGATAATCACCTCAGATACTTCAGTTTAATTATTAAGAATCAGTAGTGCCATATGAAAAAGGGGATTTGTTTGAAATTGTGACAAATTGCCAGAACATTTGTAGGGACATTGTAATAATGCAGAAAATCCTGGGAAGTGTGAGTCTGACTTCTTTTTAGGTTTAGTAGATGATTTCACATTTTAAGAGATAAATATGAAAGCCAATTGATACTACAGATATCTGTTAACTCAGCATGACTTCGGAGGAAAAAAGTGGGAGGAAACAAACATTTGAATGGCTTAAGAACTGAAAACAGGTGGTAACTTTTGTCAAAGGCCCTCATTAAACTTATTTCCCTTTTTTATTAAATAGCTTTGCACTAAATGATATTGGTTTGAAGTAGTAGTCTGAACTATGCAATAATATCAAAATACTCTTTGCACAGTCCAGCAACTTTTTCTCATGGGCTGGCTGCTGTTTTAAATTGTCACCAAATCATTTATCAGCTGATTCCAAGCAAGATAAAATGGGGGAATGAATGATTGTGATCCTAAATTAAATGCATCTAAGAGAGACAACCATACTTTCAGAAAGATCAGAGGCACAGATGGCCTATCTGTAGTTAAAAACTAATACTGACATCGATATGTTTCCTCTGATGGTGACCTGAGACTGTTGTGTGCCTGACACTTGATGTATTTGACACATCAAGCAACAGCCCTGGCAGTTGCTTCTGGGAATTTGCTGTTTTATTGTGTGTTTTTTTTTGTTTTGTTTTGGATAAGCACTGGTCTGAGGTGAAGAATAAGATACTTGGTTGTGTATTTTGGTGGTGGTGATTTTTGTTCTTCTTTTTTGAGGGGGGGGGGGGGAGGATACTCTTTCAAAAGATACCTGTGGGGCATGAAGTAAATTGCAATGAGTCTAGGTCTACGGCTGCTGTAACATTAACTAATGAAACACTGGATGTAAAGGCAAGCATGTGTACTTAGTTCTTTTCATTATATTGAGCTGGAATAGGTATCATTAATTCACGCAAGTTTATTTGACTTCTTGACTTTGCTGTGCTGATGCTGAAAGCCTGCAGCTCTGAAGAAAGGTGTCAGAGGATGGTTTGGAAATAATTTTATAGCAAAGAGCCTTCTCTTCTCTTTACTACTTATCTTTTTTCCTGAAGCATGACTTGAATTTTAGGGGACAGTCCCTGAGAGCACATTTAGGCTTTCTCTTTGCATCAGTATTATGATTTTTAACCACTATTTGCCAGGTAACAACAATTTGTTCTTTTCCTTGTTAAGTTCCAAAGTTCTTCTGTTAGAGAAGCCTAGAATTGATCAATCGCCTCTAGATTTGAGTCTTTATTCTGATAGCAGTGTTCTCTAGCTCACTGAATTCTTATGTTATACTCTTATTCTTAATACAATACCTTGTACATGATTTACACTTCTTTGAATAAACTTAGTGTGATGCAGACCTTACGCCTCTTAAGTGGTGCTTGCTTGGTCCACAGAAGGATTGTTCTCCAATTAGACTTTTACCGGTAGAACTTCAGGATTCCAAGGCGGAAGAATTACTCTGCTAAATTTACTAGCTATGTTGGAATTGCACACATAATCCCAAGTATAAGTAGTCACATTAGATTAGATTCCTGTTGTGATTTGCAAGGAAAACTATGAAAACACGAAGTTATTACGAACGTATATAATGTTTGAAGCTTTTTATGTGCAGACATCCTGAAAGAATAGTCCTGACAATCAGGGTTGTGTAGATTAATTTAGCAAAAATGACGTGCTGTTTTTCTTACTGTGCAGTTGGAGAAATCCCATGTCTTTTTTTGATCATCAGCTGTCCAACCCATCAAAATTGCTGGTTTGCATCCCTGGAAGTATATAACATGTTGTTAATACAGAATTCTGCTCTAAATTAGCGTTTGACAGCTGAGATAACCCAAGTAACTCAGTATTATTATTTAAATCAAGTTATGTTTGTATTTAACTTAAGAACATTTTTTTATTCATTTTATTTTTTGGCTCCTCTGTGCCTATTTGGGAAAACAAACAAACAACAAAAAAAAACCTGCAAAGCACTTGTAAGAGAGGAATGGGGATGGAGGGGAATGTCAGAAACGTTCCAGAAACACCACAGTGAGAGAAAGGGAGGAGGAAGAGGAGGTTCTCCAGGTGCTGGAGCAGAGATGTCCCTGCATTAGCCTGTGGAGGGGACCACAGTGAAGTGGAAAGCTCCTGTAGCCCTTGGAGAACTGCACCAGAGCAGGTACCTTTGCTGCACCCCAGTGGAAGACCCTATGCCACAGTAGGTGGCCTGAAAAGGAAACTGGAGCCCTTGGAGAGGCCACACAGGTGCAGGTTTTCTGGAAGGAACTGTGGCCCTTGGGGTACCCCTGCTCCCTGCTGGAGCAGTCTTTTCTGAAGGACTTCCCTGTGGGCAGGACCTGCTCTTTGAACTGCAGCCTGTAGAAAGGACCCATGCTGGAGCAGTTTAAGAAGCCCTGTAGTCTGGGGGAAGGTTCCTGTGCTGGAGCAGGGGAAAAATGTAAGAAGCAAGAAGCGGCAGAGAACAACTCTTAAAAACTGATGGCAACCCCTGTACCCCTATCTTCCTTGCCCTGTTTGGGATCAGGAAGGAGATTGAGTTTGGAAGGAAAGACTGATTGTGAAGAAGGCAGAATCACAGAATTTCTAGGTTGGAAGAGACCTCAAGATCATCGAGTCCAACCTCGAACCTAACACTAACAGTCCCCTCTAAACCATATCCCTAAGCTCTACATCTAAACGTCTTTCAAAGACTTCCAGGGATGGTGACTCCACCACCTCCCTGGGCAGCCTGTTCCAGTGAAAGGCGGGGAAAGATGTTTAGTTTCACCGTTTTGTCATTATGGAAATTGTTTTAAATGGCAATAAATTCAATTTACTTTCCTTAAGCTGAGTCTGTGCCTGTGACAGTAATTGGTAAGTGATCTCCCTGCATTAATATTGACCCATGAGCTTTTCCATCTTATTTTTACCCCCTGCCCTTGGCTGCTAGCTAAGGTCAACCCACCACAGTATCTGGAAGCAGATAACCTCAGGAATCTCCCTAGCAGAACTGTACTTGTAATGCTGCGGTTGAAGGGAAGATGTATTTGGTATTAATAAGGAAAACAAATTTTTAAGCCATGAGTGCATGAACTGGAAATGACTGGGATATAGGAAGATCTGTAGTTGATGTAGTTAATATTCTCCTGCCAAAATGATGCAGCCATGATCAAGACTCATATGCAACTGGGGTGCTGCAGGAAAGGTACTGTTTATTATCTTGAGACCTTGGTCACCTGTGTTCAAGAAATGGGAGTTCAACTGGGAATAGTGCAGAGATGAGGGCTGAGTCTCATGAGAGACTTAGGTAGATTTGATTAGCATAGCAAAATGAAGTGTAGGGGGTGGGGGGGGAGGATAACATTCTCTATAAGTACATCAAGATGCTGAATAGCCATGAGCAGTAACTGTTTAGGTGTAAGAACAATGTTGCCACAGAAACAGATTGGAATAACTTTGACATATGTAAATTTAAACAAGAAACTAGAATATTAATTTTAATTATTAAAGCAGTCTGCTTTGGAAAATCTGTAGTGATTGGTGGTTTGTTAAGAGTATGTGGTTGAAAACTAACTTTTTAAATGGAGCTTAATAACTTGATTAAACAAATAGATTGTATGTCTCCATTGAGATCTATTTAAGCCCTATGTTCCTTCAAATCTAAAGTATGATGTCAGATGACTTTAAAATTCTCGTTTTTATCAGAACAAATAAAGCATTACAAGTGAATGTAGGGTTTTGGTTCATTTGTAGTAATAGTATAAAATAGTCTAAATATGACACATTGCTCAAGTAATGAGAGGACTGTATCTGAATTCCTAGCTTAGTTTGGTGTAGGCTTGCAGACTTTAAAAGGAATAATGACTGGGTTTCAGAGCATAATTTACTTTACTCAGATGCCTTTGGTAACTGATAAGTAATCAACTGAAATGTACGGGTTCACTTTTCATTTTAAGGAAGATGCCCTCTGATTTGAAAGTTGAACCATAAGAGCCAGACTAGACTTAAGAAATAACTGAAGAATTGAATACTGTTGACTGCATTGTACCAATAAATGCATATTAGGTTACAATGGAACTTAGTTAAGAGAATTGTAGGATGTGTATTTTGTTCTCTGAATCCATTTTTACGTGTTTAAAACATCTAGCTTTTTTTCTTCTTTTAAGACTGTGAGCCAGAAGAGCTAACTGACTGGTCTATGGATGAGAAATGTTCCTTTTGTAATTTACACAAAGAAACAGTCAGTGTAAGTATGAACATGGTATGAAGCATGACTCTCCAACGCCTAATTTTTGGTATGAAAATATGAATCTTTGCAAATAGGTTAGCTGAATTTTGCAAATAGGTTAATACTGCATTTTGACTTAAGATAGGTTAGTTATGATGGGAAGTAGTAAAAATCTCTTTAGTGGCTCAGTAACTTAATTGTGTATTATACTATCAGTAGACTAACTTCTGAAAGATTGTAAAAATCTTCCATGTATCTTCTAGGATCGTGCATCAATTATTGGTTCTTCACAGTCAACGCCTACAGAGGAACTATCATCTCAGGGCCAGTCCAACACTGATAAGATTGAATGCCAAGCAGAAAACTATCTAAATGCACTCTTTCGAAAGAAAGGTAATGAAAGCATGTCTTTTCTATTAATAGATGACATAAATGTAGCAGAATCAAATGATTTAGGGTTGACTTTGATTCTGAAGTAGTTTTTATTAATCTGCTGAGAATGCTGTTCTTCCTGTTTTATTCATTGTTTTTTTTCCCTAATCTCTTCCTTTAGTTTTAGCAAATAAAGCATTAATTCTTTACTTGCCGTTGCTGTGAGTCTTGTTGCATTGTTTGTTTTTCTTTTAAATCTGTGTTCATTACCTTTTTCCTTTTCTAACTTTTTTCTACGCCAACTTGGGATGCAGTTCTTGGAGTTTTTAAGTATTTAAACACTTTCTGTCCCTAAACTGCTTTTACTTACAGTTTTCAGGAGGCAAACTCTTGTAGGTGAGATAATGTGATTTACGGATTACAAAATAGGATTTGGGATCATCTTATATAGAAGTTGTGATTTCATATATATATCCAAGCCAGTGTTTGAAGCTTCTTCTTAAAACAGTGTTAAGAAATTTTATTCTTCGACTACTGTCATTCTTTGGCACTTGTCAAGTTATAGCAGTACACGAGTGACTGGCAGGTCAGCTTGGTTCATGTAGGTTATTTGCCAGTAAGCTAGTCACTATTGATAGAGGCAAAATTACAAATTTTCTTCCTCAAGTTCCTGTGTAAAGAACACGAGTGCATCTTTATTCATTGTGGGTTTCAGAAGTTTTATTGGAGTCTAGTTGGTGTACTTGAATGTCAAAATAGGTGAGTGTGACGGGGTGACAGCCCTCTTGTACTCTGTCAAAGTAGTAGAGCAAGTCACTCATATTCACTTCACACAGGAAGGGGGGGGAAGGGAAGCTAACTTTCTCCTGCTTTACCTTGCTGTATCAGGAAGAGATTACTGTGCCTTTGAACCTGGGATGGATGTAATCTCTTTCCATACAGGGCACGTCTGTTCAGCCTACAGTTTACTTAAGACTTTGAATGGAGTGCAGTACGTATTTTGAGTCCATCTTCATTCCTTGTCTTTGCTTAAAACCACTTGTTTTCCATTTGAAATAAAATGTTGCCATGTCAGTGTTTATGAAACTTCTATTATATTTTGATTAAGGGGGTAGTTTCATGGCATCTCCCTAGGCAAGTATTATTAAATTCCTTCAATTTTCTACCTTCTCAGCTGTTTCCTTGGTCATGTGATATACAGTGTTTTCCAACATTACCTGCTTTATGCTTTGTCTAGATAGAATCATAGAATATCCTGAGTTGGAGGGGACCCAAAAGGATCATTGAGTCCAATTTAAGGCTCCACACAGGACCACTCAAAAATCAGACTGTTTCTGAGAGTGTTGTCCAAGTGTCCTTTTAACTTCGGCAGGCTTGGTGCTATGACCACTGCCCTGGGGAGCCTGTCCCAGTGCCCAACCACCATCTAGGTGCAGAACCTTTCCCTAACACCCAGCCTGACCCTCCCCTGTCCCAGCTCCATGCTGTTCCCTCGGCGCCAGTCGCAGTTCCCAGAGAGCAGAGCTTAGCACCTGCCCCTGTGCTCCCCTTGTGAGGCTGCCATGAGGCCTCCCCTCAGCCTGCTCTGCTCTGGGCTGGACAAACCAAGGGACCTCAGACACTCCTCATACATCTTTCCTTATAGACCCTTCACTGTCTCTGCCCTCCCTTGTATGTTCTATAATAGCTTTGTATCTCCATAGAGATGCTGTCTTTTGATTCTCCTTGGGAGGAAATTTTATCATGCAAGAAGTGAAACTTGGTATGACTTCACCTTAGCAGAGTGAGTGACTTCTGTGAAATTTCTCAGAAAAGCACTTGTTTTTTTAGCATCTTTCTTAGTTTTTTTGATTTGCCAGATCAGCTCAGTTTAAAAGGTTTTGTGTCTTGAAAAACAAGTGGAAAAGCTTTCCTGGTTATCTTTGATTCTCTGATGGTCTTGTGCATTCTTGGGTAACTGATAGCATGTTGAGGAGTTTTCTAGGAATTTGCTTCAGTTCAGGTTCAGCAGAGTCTTGTAAATTGTTCAAATTATGGAAGGAAGAGAGGAACAAACTGTTCTTTGCAAAGGGCATGTAAAGCCAATTTCTGAGATACTAGTTTCTCTTTGTAAGAGCAAGCTGAAGAGTTTTGCTAGGAAAATCCCAAGTCTTTAAGAACTTCTGTAGGCTTTTGAGATCAGTTATCCCTGGGAGGGTGGGAGATCAAAACACTTGTAGTAACTGTTTAGCCTAAGGAACTTCTGTTACACTTGGTAGTAAAGCAGATACTTTTTCATGGTCAAAGTACTGCGGAAGTCTTGGTTGGCTGCCTTTAAAACAGAAGTAATAGTAGTTTCATTTTGTTTTGATTATAAACAATAGTAGTTTCATTTGTTTTGATTATAAACTTTTCAAGAGCATATACTGTCTCTTACTGTCATGACCAGTGGAATTTCATTTGGGGCATCTGTGAACAACTTCTAAGACAGAGCAAATTAAATTTTATTTATTGGTCTCATTATCCTTTTACTTTCAAAATATGCTAGTATGTGGTTGGATATTTTAATTTGCAAACTGTTTTTTTTGGCACCAGTTCAGATGGTCTCCAGACATACAGGCGTGTTATAAATGTTGCCCATAGCATACAACCTGCAGGCATTCATTGATGAGGATGTCTGTAAAATCCCAAAGATGATGACTCTTCCCTTTTAAGAGTGATAAAATCACTGCCAAGATGAAAGAACAAAGTGTTAGCTTTTTATTAGGTAGCTACTGTTGTGTTAGTGAAAGACAAATTTGGTAGACAGTTGTCTGTAAGGAAGTCCTATCCTTGGCAGGCACTTCAGTAAAGCCAAAGTAGTTTTTGTTACCTGCTGTAGCCCCTATTGAATTGATTGTTTACACTAAACAATTTATCTGAAATGCTTTCTTCCTAGGTATGACATCTCTCTTTGCCCAATGGGTGTTGTAAGTAGAGTAGACTCTTCACTTACGTAAGATTAAAGTATCCATTTTCTTTTGGCAAAGCAGCCGTGAAAAAAAAATATAATGTGCTTTAAGAAATTCAGCTTTTTTCTTGATTTCAATATTACTTTTATTTCAATATTTCTTATATTTCACTACTTATTTCACTATTGCTTATATTTCAATATTCTTTTTTCAATATTACTATCAATATTACAGAATGTGCTAATCTTTACATGGCAGAGATGTAGTTGCTCAAGAGCTTTATCAGACATTTTGATCATTGAATATTAATTACCTGGCTTTCTGATAATCCACATCATATGTTCCTGGAAGCTTTCTTTCTTTCACGATTACCTTAATATGAACTCTTAAACCAAAGGTCAGTTAAATACAATCGCAGCTGTGAATCAGGTTCTACCTTCAGGTCCTGATCCACCAGGACAGAAACCTGAAAATCTTTTTATGGAAATAAAGGAATTGAGGTAGAAAAATGGAGGGAACAAAATAGTCAGGATGACTTGAATGACTTCAGTCTTTCTAGGTTCTATGTGTAGCTCTGTCAAGCTTCTTCAGTATCATATTTTTGACACCAAAGTAACTTCCTTTAAAGCTTAGTTTTCTCTTGTTTCTAGGTGCCTCATGTTCTAAAATGTTTCCTTTCATAAGTATGTATTTATACAATATAATTGCCTTTGCTTTTGAGTTCTCATTCTTTACTTAGTTGTATCTCAGGTGCAGAGATGTCAAGAGCTGGTTACGCTTCTCAGACAGTATGTAGGGTTTGGTAAACCCTATCTAGACTTGCACCTATAATCTCAGACTACAGAAAACCATCGAAATGTTCTTAAATATTCATCTTTTAAAAATTTTACTTTGAAGATGAGTTTTGATGTGCATACTACTTAATCCAATACCTGCAGTTCCTTCTTAATAATTCTAAGAAATCTGATTTGTCTTTTCAAAATCTGGTATTATCTGATAAATTAGGTTAAGTACAAATGTAAGAACTGAGAACTGTCATAGCAAGAATGTGGTACAAGTGTGCTGCGCAAGCTGCCTGTCCCTCAGGTTCATCAGGAAATAATGTTTAGCAGTATTTCAACTGCTTGCTGAAGGAAGTAAAATGTACAATGTGTTGATTGTCTGTTTGCCAGTATTACTGTCTCCAGTAACTTGAATTTCCTGGTCATTTTCAACTTCATTTAAGTTTTTCTACTTCATTTATCCTCAGAGATATGAGGATACAAAGTAAAATGCCATTAAAGTAGAGGAGGGAATAACTTTGAATGTTTAAAAGAGCTGAAAACTAGAATAAACTTGGCCCTTATTCCTTCTGTTTGTTGATCAATTAAGCAGACTAAACTAATCATGAGGGGTAAATGGCTGTATTCTGTTTTTTTTTTTAACCGGGCAAAGATTGTACAATGAGCTGAATAAGTTTACATGTGGAGCTAAGGATGCTGCTGGTACAGTTTGGCTATTAAGATGGGGTCATTCTAGAAAACATGCAGCCCCTTTGTTAAAGGGAGAGGTGATACAGGAAATGCTGATAAGCAACCTCATATTATTAGTTCTGCTGTTCACAGAACTGCCTTGTAAGGTACAAGGAGAGCTATGATTCCCTGCTGATTTCAGCTGCCTTTTTGTACTGTATCAGAAGAGAAATCAAAGATTGTTGTCCCAATTCCCTTTTAAATGGAAAAATTACTATTTTTCAAGATGCAAAATGCTAATGTGGAACATAAGTTTGGGAGCTTTCAATTCCTTCTCCATTGTCCTGCCAAATACATGTGTAAGACTAAATTAGCTGTTAAATCATTTTTGCTTTTACAGTTTAATTCACAGAATAGTAAAACACAACGATTTGAATAGCTACAAGGTGGTATAGTACTTAAACTGAGGGAGTCTTAATCCTAAATGTGAGGTTTGGGGAAAAAAAAAAATGTTACGTTTAGTCATAATTGCATATCATCTTTACTGCTGCCTTTGCATACTGGCTGGAATATTCCACAAGCAGAAAATACCAGGCTGTATCATAAGTGACACATTTGTATCTTAATAGCAGGAGGATCTACAGTGATCTGAGAGGCACTAGAGGACCATCAGAGCTACCTATTACTCCAAATTCTTAGAAACTTTTGCTGGGTTTGAAGTGGTATGTATTTGCATACACAATCTATGGAGTAAATACAGCTGCCTTGTCATGTAAATTTTCTATCTGAAAAATAGAAGCTTAAACAGATGCAGGCTTATAAATCTAGAACTTTAAACTAGCTGTAATCAGTACTCCTAATAAAATATCTTAGAATAAAAACTTTAACTTTTTGTTCGTACAAAGTATATTTGGTGCCATCTGCTGATAATAATTAAGAAATATTTGCTAGTGAGACTAAGCTCAGAGGTTTAATAACTTCCCACAAAATACATTAAATGTCTTTTACAAACTTTGTGTGACTAGTTAAAGATTTCCTATGTGTAGTGAAACCTCACCACTGAACTTAAAATTACAGGTCTCAACATGTTTTCATTACATACAGTAATGAAGACACTGAATGTAAGCAATTACACTCTCATACACGTTAACCATGTACCCTGTTCTGATCACACAGTCTTATATTGATAAAACATACAAAGTTACATTTATATTTTATAGAAAAAATTAGACTATGGATATAGTGTACAAAAAGAAAATTGTATATGAAAATATCACTATCATTTGAGTATCTATCATCTCTCATCTCTCCTGTTTTATTTGGATAGCTGTGGGAAATTACTTCTGACTTAAAATATTCTCAGTTAGTTCTTCCTAAAATTACAAGTTATGTATCCACATAAGCTTTGTTTCCATTAGAGAGGATGCAGTATTAATAAAAATGGATCAACAGCAGCTTTGTAATACCTCTGAGGAGGTTACTGAGAAAAGAGGATCAAACTCTTCATAGTGGTGCATAGCAGGACAATGGAAGACAAATTGAAATGAGATGTTCTTGGTTGTATAAGGAGAGATGAGGATCAGCAAGCAGTGGAACAGGCTACCCAGAGAGATTGTATAGTCTCCATCCACAGAATTTTCAAGTCCCAGCTGGGTAGAGCTCAGAGCAGTCTGGTTTGATCCTAAAGGTGACCCTGCTTTGAGCATGTAGTCTTACTACAGACCTCCTAAGGTCCTTCCAATGTGAATTATGATTTAAGGGTGTGAGGATGTCATGCTATTTGTATTTTTAGCAGTTAAATTTAGACTAACTAGGGTCTAACTTTGTAGACTGAATGTATATACATTAGCAGATAGAATACTGCAAATGTGCACCTGGAGCACATTTTTTAGATTGTGCTCCAAGGTGTTTTTTTTCCATCTGATATTACCTTTTATAGTAAATTAACTTAAACAGTCAGTAGTTGTAGCAGTTATGAGAAATCTTACTGCATTTATTCTTCCATAGGGGGTATTTGGAAATAATTAAGAAAAAATAAGACTAATAAGATATATAAGAGCAAAAAAATAAAATCTTTGTTATTCCAACTAGTTCAAAAGATGGTTTTGCTGCTAATGGAAAAGCAGACTTGTCAGGCAAATGTCTAAAAACAGTTCATGCTTGGATATTACCAGTGTGAAGACTCTGAAACAGAATAGGAAGAAAATAGAAACATTATAGTTCTGGAAGAACTTTGTCTCACTTACAATACTTAATGTTGGTGATTAATAGGCAGATGCTTATTCCAGGCATTTGTGTTTTTCGGTTAATTATGAGTATACCCTGTGCTTCTGATCTCTTGGTTTTTAAAGGCACAGATTGTATCGGGATGTAAGGTAACTGTCTTTCCCATTTGGGCTCATAATCACCTGTTTTCCAAAAGTCTTCAACAAAGGTTTTCTTGGCTGCATGCAGCAGACTAATTTCTCATCTGTTATAGAATGACCCTTCTTATATATCTGTTAAACTGGTGTTGTTGACATTGCTCATACTTCATTGTATTTGAGTTTCTTGATTATTCACTGTAAGGTTTTTTGTTGTTGTTTTTTTTTTAATCTAAGTTTTTGATCAGTAACTTTCTTTGTTTGACAGTGGTGGAATCATAGCTTTAGGCAGATACTGTTCCTAGGTAACCCAATTTTCCAATTCTACATCCAAACTTCCCTTGTTCTTTTGTTACTGGTGTATGTACACTAACATTTTTACATCCGTTGCCTTGCTGCTTCAGTATCTTTTGTGAAGTTGTTTTCTCATGTATCTCTAACTGTGTGCCAGTTGGACACTTCATGGATTCATTATTCAGGAATCAAGAAATACCAATAAACAAATAATACCTGTGTCTGGATGTTACATGATGGAGAGAGATTTTTCTCTGCATGAATCATCCTGCATTTGAAATTTCACTTTGTGCCCCTCCTCCAGAAACTCCTATCAAGTTTTAGAAATTTTGGTAGCAATCTGGTTGAAAGAGTGTCAGAAGATAGGCCTTCAATCATAAGCAGCCTTCAATCATAAGCAGATTTGTTTTTTATTCATGTCTTGCGTAAGGTCTCTTGAAGCCAAGACATCTAGCATATACTGAGCTTTTGAAAATGCTGGAGCTTTACCTTACCTAGTAACCAAAAGACATTATCAAGAAGCACCAGAACAGTCAGCTGCCTCAGCAGACCAGATCTATGTATTTGTAATGTCTTGCAATACTTCCTTGGCAAAAATGAATTCTTCAAGGTGAATGTTTAAAAAATTAAAAAAAAATAAAATGAAACAAACAGAATCTTACATACATTCATCTTAAACTTGAGCAGTGTGCTTTGGTCCAATCTCAGTGATCATTCTTGCTGGTAGATGGATATAGCTTCATTGATATAAAATGCTTGAGCAAATACTGTGTGATCCACTCATCTATCTTCCAACAGTATATACCTGGGTGAAATATTTGTGAGATCCAGTCCTTTCAGTTTCTCAGCTTCCAGGAAGACAAAACTCAGCTACTTGGCTTTTTTTTTTTTTTTTTATTTATCTGTTCTGGACTGATATAAGTTCACTGGTAACTGCCACAATATCCTTTTGACATTGCTTTCAGGCAATCAGGAATGACCTAAAAGCTAATTCCTCACGTTCACAATTCCTTATTTTTAAGCTTTAAACCTCTGTTCTGATGAAGTTTGTTTTGCTGATTACCTGTGAACTTGAGGATGGACAGCGGATTAAGCAAAGCTTTGAAATGCATATTTTTGTGTGTATAGTGTCTAGGGAAAGAAAGAAGAGTGGAATAGGTACTACTACTGCCACATTAAGGAAGAATGTAAACATTGGACTATGGACAATTGTGCTCATTTTTTTTAACTGAAATATTGCAGTTTCTGGTATTGCATTGATCAGTAATACAGCTTACTCTGTAGTAGATTTCTTATGTAACTAAGCATAAAAATGTAATTTTTATTTGGTTTTGGCATTTGGAGGGATTTTATCACGGTAATTTACAAATGTAGTTTCAGCTTTGCTTGTCAGATAAACTTTAATTTTTTTTTGTCTAGCTGGCACATATTAAAGTTATAGGGAACTTATGTTTGATCCTTGTACTCATTTTGTGCGTTTAAAATAAAACGTTTTTTTCCATGGGATTGTTGTATGTATCCACGCACACGTGTCCTCACACAGTGTGTATACAGTTTAGAACAGGAAATGTTTCTTCTCTCAAATAATTTCATTGTTAGCACTTTGACCTCTGAAGATTATTAATGCAAGCAACTGAATTTTACAATACAAATTATATGGGAAATCTCAAGTCATATCACATCAGATTTGATGTTGAAACCTTGAATCTCAAATAGGCATGATGATCTAATATACACATGAAACAACTCTTCTCTAAGGTTAACTTCTGAGAAGTCCGACTGTTCTATATTATACAAAGGACTAATCTGTAGAATTGTAGTTTAAAAATAACTTGTTTCATTTGCTCTTTGAAAGTAACTCCTTGTATATTCATACTTCTATTTATCTTGCACTAAATATTCGAAAATCTTTTCTGAGCTGAAAGTTGTCTTAAAACAAAAATTCCTCTGAATTACCAACAATAAATGCAAAGTCTGATTCTTGTACTTGCACTGTTTATCTTCCCGTATAATCTGACTTACTCCATGATAGTGAAATTCCATGATAATTACGTAAGGTAAAAATTGCTGATGGGCACTAAACGCACTCTTGCAAGTGACCAGTAAGGATTATTTATAAGAACAATTTAGGAGGTATCTTAATGTGTTCATTAAGTACAGTGAATGGGTGCAGTGAGTTCATGTGTGTATGTGGAATCTTTATTTAAAGAAAAGTATTTCAATTTGTTTTCTTAATACATCTGTTGCTTGTGTTGTTTTTTATTCCTAGATCTTCCTCAGAACTGTGATCCTAACATTCCCCTAGTTGCTCAGGAATTAATGAAAAAAATGATCCGCCAGTTTGCGATTGAGTACATTTCAAAAAGTAGCAAAATTCAAGAGAACAGAAATGGTTCATCGTTTGAACCAAGTATGATATGTAAAAGTATCCAAATGAACCAAACGGAAAACTCCCTTCAGGAAGAACAGGATAGCCCTCTAGACCTCACTGTGAATCGAACTCAAGAACAGAATACTCAGCAAGGTAAATATCCTCTATCTGCTTTTCTGTGTTTTGATGTCATTTACTACCTTATGTCTCTTCACTTAAAAATAAATAAATTGTTCTTGTATGTGCCAAATAACTATATATTCTGTTTTTCCAAAGCAGTGCTCAGTACATGGAAAAAGAAATAAGAAATTGTGTGCTTAAAAGAAGTCTTTCTAAAAGCATTTTTCTTATTGTGTGTTTGGTGATAAGTATCCTAATTTCTGGGTGCATGTTTTCAAGTAACATGGGAATTTGTTAGTGTTAGAATACCAGCTCTTAAGTCTGTTATCTGTGTTACCACAGATGAACTGTGGCTCAAGATTTTTTTTTTTTTTTTTTGGAAGGAAAGGGCTGTTAAGCCTTCTGAGAGAAGAGAATTTACTGCAATTTCAAAGAGCAAAGTTCATTCTGGCTGATTTTTTCAGTACTGATTAAAATGATGGAAGGATGAAGGGTGAATTTTCTGAACTGATCTGTAATGATTAAGAGTTAAACACAACTTTATTCTTCAAGGCAAGGAAAGATATTTCATATTTGTAAATGATAATGCAAGATATTTTTCTTGCTTTACTCTTAAATACTGTTATCCGAAACTGATGATAAAAGCACAAGAGTGCTTTGGACTTCAAACTTAATTTGGAATAGCAGCAATTTTCAGGGAGGATTGTGAATTTTCAGGGAGGATTGTAAATGTTGTGCAACTGTGAACGCTCTCAAAATCTGCTCATCTTTGACAAATACAGGGGTTCATGTTAGTCCAACTATATTGCTCATCACAGAGAAAAGGGAACCTGTATCATACTAAAGTTAAAAGAAGATAGAACTGCAGAATTAAACTTTTAAAAGACTACATTTTTCATAATAGCTTTCATATGTTTGTGCTTAATGATGCAGTCTTCAATTAGATGATGCATCATTTGGGGGAAAAAGATTTTGACCTTGCTAAATGTACCTATTCTATGAAATTTAACTTTTTTTTTTTTTGACAATCACTAAGAAACTTTGAAGTTCTTGCTTTTATTCTGTGTGATTAGCAGAAGCTAGTTCATGTCTAGATTTAGACATGAATTTATGCAGACTAAATACCTCGTGCAGATGAAATCCTGAGAAAATATCAATTGTGTGTTGACATGCCTCTGCTGTAGATGAATTACAGATTTCAGACTTACAATCTCTAGACTGAAGCTTTTTTTTTTTACCCCACCCCCACTCCAAAGATGGTAAAAAGTACTTTCCTGGTATCGGCACTATAACCTGCTGCTTACTTCAACAGTTTGCTATAAAGAAGAACCAATTTTAACACTAAAATATACATGAGGGTGTAAAGTCCCCAAAGACAGGTTCTGGGTCACTGAGCATAAATAAGTCTTAAAGGAATGAAAACGAAGGCAGAGGGTGAATGAGGCAATAGGGTAGGGTTAGGAAGAAAATTCTACTGCTACAGTCACTCAGCTATTTTGAAGTACACTGATCTTTTGTCCAAAAAAGTTCATAGCATTTGAGGTATTTTTATCTTTCAAGTCATCTGAATCTTATTGCTGTTTACCCTAATTATATAATATAAGTATAAACAGGTATAATCTTGAACAAGCTTTTCAGTGGTACCTTAGGATGATTTAGTCTATACAACTAATATAATCCTGATCCTTAGGCACTGTTATGCAATTGATCACGGATTTCAGCTTTTAATTGCACTTTTTTTAATTGTCTAACACAGAACACTCAAGTCTCCAGACTGGAGGAAAAAAGCTGTATGTTCTTATTTGCTGCCTTTCTAGTAGTCTTCTAATTGTCTTGCACCTCTTAATCTATTACTTGCTTGTTGTAATTTCCAAGTGAAATGTCAGTAACAGTACAAAGTTCAAATCTGTATGTTTGATCTGTTGTTGGATCCTCGAAACTGATACCCTTTGAATTCAAATTCTCTCCTGTGAAGCAGGTAATGGCCTAAACATAAATACTTGAGATTCATCTTTTTAATTAGGCAGGTGCTTTGTATTTACAATAGTCTCATTTAAAATGGCAGATCTAAATAATAAAAGCAGGTAGCCTCTTACCTGTACTATGGGAATGATTCTTGAACTACTTCAGAGGAAGTTTTAGGCTTTATTTTCCAGATCACGAGAAGCATTTTCTTGCACTGAGCTGATCCAAGCTAAGCACTAGTTCAGTGCTGAGCAAAGGTTCTGCCACTGAAGACATCTGGATGATCTTATCTTCACCTCAGAAAGTTTCTTACCTTCCTTTGTTATCTCTAGGCTGTCTCTGAAGAACTCTCATAATAGTCAGGTTTGACACTAACAGTGCTGCATGTTGCCAAAACCCCTGCATATTGGGTTTATGTGCCAGTTTTAGCAGTAGGATGAATTCAGGTGTGGCATCTGTAGGAAGAGGTTGGGGGTTGCTCTCTGCCAGGCACAGCCACTGCTGCACCAGACCCACCACAGGTTGAAGCAGCGTGCAACAGCAAAGTTTGTGGCACCTCTCTGAGAACATGTAAGAGTGAAAATGCTGGAGGGGCAGAGTGAGAAACAGTCCTGCAAACACCTAGAGCGGAGGAGGAGGTGCTGCAGCAGGTGTTTCCCTGCAGCCTGTGGAGAGGACCACGAGGGAGCAAGTATTTCCCTGCAGTTCATGGAAGAGAGTGGTCTGGAGTAGATATCTGCACTGCAACCAGTGCACATCCCCACATCAGATCAACTTGGCCTTTCCTGAAGGAAATAAGGCCTGTGAAGAGTCCATACAAGCAGGGGAGAAGTGAGAGAAGGAAAGTATCAGAGAGGAGACTAACCCATGCTTCAGGGGAAGAGGGAGAGTTGATTTGGGAGTGAAGGAGAGAAGTTGAGCCTGGGAACAGTTGGGAGGGTGTTCTATTGTGTTGTCTTCCTCATGTTACCCAAATCTATTAAAATCAGCAATAAATAAATTTTCTATAATTGAAATCCGTTTTTACTGTGACAATACTTGTTGTCTGTCTTGACTCATAAGCTATTTCATTTTACTTCTTCCCTCGCCCCTCACTTCCTTCTGCCTGGCCTCCTGACAAAGGAGAAAAAGAGAGGGTGGGTGTCTGGTTGCTGACCTAGGTCAACCCATCCCAATCCTGGCACTGAATCATTCAGTAAATGAGCATTTAAGCACAACATGCAAGTACCTGTAGCTAGCACCTGCCTCTGGTAGTGGAGTACCAGAATTACGCTCTGCTTTCTACTGTAAGTGTGATAATTCCATTGCCACTTGCTAGTAAATAACTAGGCTCAGTTGCTTACTTCTAACTGACAGTAAAGTGTCAGAAAAGACCTCCAAGACCATCTGGTCCAACCATCACCCTACCACCAGTATCACCCACTGAACTATGTCCCTAAGCACCATGTCCAACCTTTCCTAAAATGCCCCCAGGGATGAATCACAGAATTTCTAGGTTGGAAGAGACCTCAAGATCATCGAGTCCAACCTCTAACCTAACACTAACAGTCCCCTCTAAACCATATCCCTAAGCTCTACATCTAAACGTCTTTGAAAGACTTCCAGGGATGGTGACTCCACCACCTCCCTGGGCAGCCTGTTCCAATGTCTAACAACCCTTTCAGTAAAGAAGTTCTTCCTAACATCTAACCTAAAACTCCCCTGGCACAACTTAAGCCCATTCCCCCTCGTCCTGTTACCAGGCACGTGGGAGAACAGGCCAACCCCCACCTTGCTACAGCCTCCTTTAAGGTATCTGTAGAGAGCGATAAGGTCGCCCCTGAGCCTCCTCTTCTCCAGGCTGAACAAGCCCAGCTCCTTCAGCTGCTCCTCGTGGGACTTGTTCTCCAGGCCCCTCACCAGCTTCGTCGCCCTTCTCTGGACCCGCTCTAGCACCTCGATGTCCTTCTTGTAGCGAGGGGCCCAAAACTGAACACAGTACTCAAGGTGCGGCCTCACCAGAGCCGAGTACAGGGGGACGATCACCTCCCTAGCCCTGCTGGTCACACTGTTTCTGATACAAGCCAGGATGCTGTTGGCCTTCTTGGCCACCTGAGCACACTGCTGGCTCATATTCAGCCGACTGTCCACCATCACTCCCAGGTGATGACTCCAGATGGTGACTCCACTGCCTCCCTGGGCAACCCCTTCCACTGCCCGACTACACTTTCTGAGAAGAAATTAGGAGAAATTTCCAAGCTAAACTTCCCCTGTTTTAACTTGAGTATATTTGCTAGTATCCTACCACAAGAGGCTGATGCTTCTTAATGCTACCAAGGACTCAAAAAGAGTACGCTGTAATTATATCACAAGAGAAAATTTGTTTTGCCTGCAATGTGCCTAACAAAAATAGGGTATGTGTATGTTTTTGTAATTCCTTCTCCTCTGAATGAAGCCAATGATAAAGCAGCATCTTCACAAAATAAAATGTGGATTAAGAAACAGTCTTGGACTATTTTACAGCAATTTTAATTTTTTGTACAGCATTTTAGGGAGTGTATCCCAGCAGCAGCTGCTTCGATGTAAAGGTTTCTTCCCCTTAATAGATACAGAAGGGTTCATCACCCTGAAGCACATAAGCAGAGTGACTTGCAAAGAGGCAGAAGTACAAACTGTACAATTACATACTCTAAGAAGCTAGTTTAACTGTACAATTTTTTTGTTGACTGATAGAGTGTAAACATAGCACACAAAAAAAGCAAGAGAATTTGCGTAACGCTTTTTCATGTCTCTTTGATTCATCATAGGTAGAAATTACTAGTAACTAATATCATGGATTGTCTTCTGTTTACTAGTAATTCCAGAGTTGGGTGACAATGAGTGTTGTTTTGCTGCACTGAAGTTCTTACAGCTATTCCATAGCTATATCGTTGTTGGCTATTCTTGAAGTAGGAAAACTAAGGATAACCAGAGTTAAAAAATTCAGTTTGAATGATTTTAAACAGCTTTTTATTATCTAGTTTTCCTATATGCATGTGAAATCACCAAAATTTCCAACAAAACAATTCTTAGTTTTTGAGAAGTAATTAGTTTCATAACTTGAAAACCCTCCTTCAACTTGGTATGGCAACTGGACTCACAACATGTATGACTTCTTGGTTGCTACAATCAGGTGTATTGAAAAAAAAAATCAAATAAAATAATCCTTTACCATCATTTTAATACACTGCTCTCACTATATATAGTGGGGAAAATGCTATGTCCTTGAAGGTACACAAGCTATGTTTCAAAAAATAAATCGTTTAATCTGCAAATATATTCAAGAAACAATTTGTTTAATAATTGTGTAAAAAGGTCATCCTTGGAACAGTGTCCAGGGTTTTCATAGAATCATTAAGGTTGGAAAAGATCCCCAAGATCATCTGGTCCAACTATCCCCTTACCATCAGTATCACCCACTAAATCATGTCCCTAAAAACACCCCCAGGGATGGTGACTCCACCACCTTCCCTAGGCAACCTGTTCCAATGCCTGTCTGCTCCTTCTGAAAAGAAAGGGTTTTGTTTCTTTGACTCCCAGTAGTGGAAAACAGACAAACTCCGAGCCATTTGCTTGCTCCTTCCTTCCTCAGTGGCAGACAGGGGGAAGTAAGACCAGAAACAAGAGCTTGTAAGTTCAGTTAAGGACAGGATGCTGACTTACTGCTTGACATCATGGACAGTGACTCACCTTGGGAAAAGTTAATTTAAAATATTGCCTATTAAAATAAAAAGGCATTTTTCCCTCACATGTTTTCTGAGAGGTGCCACCAGCGTGGCTGCTGGGCTCAGCTGTGTCCTGCAGTGGGTTCGCTGGAGCTGACTGGAATCAGCTGTGGTCAACCAGCATGGGGCAGCCCCTCTGCTGCCAGCACCTTGCCACATGCACCCACTGTATAGCCAATTTGGCAGTCCTTCATTTTACAAAATAACTGGTCAGCAAAAATTAGTCAAAGTGGTAGTTAAAAAGTAATAAAAGACTTTGGAATTACTGATAGTTTTCTAAAAACAGTGTCTCCATAAAAATAGACAGTGAAGGGCAAGGTATCATCAAGAAAGGTGTTGGAGACAAGGCAGTGTCATTTTGTTCCTATTTAAAGATATATTGAGGTTTGCCACAGTATGATGGATAAGGCAAAGGAATAATTGTTATTTACCAAATCTAAAAATACTAGAACTAGGCAGGGTTTGCTGAAACATTTTAAAAGGAAAGTAAAAAAAAAAAAAAAAGTAAGGTGTTTCTTTTACACAGTGAATTATGAACATCTGGAACTGTTATGACAGGAGGTGGTAGAGCAGGACAGTGGCAGTGGGTTCAAAAAAGGCCTCTCATAACTTCCCAGTTAACAGAACCAAGGCCAGATAGTAAAGACAGCAGTCAGGGAGAGAGACCTCTGGGTTCTGTGATCCATTGGCATCTGCTGGGAGAGCAGGAGAGGAACGAGCTGCGGGTGGTGGCCAGGCTGATGTGCTCTCCCTTGCTAGGAGTGGAGTTTCTGCAGTGACTGGAGTCAGAGGACTGAGTAGAGTAGATATCTGACCTAGTCAGGCAGTGAAAGATTTACTGAAAATCAGAAAATGATTTTTTTTTGCTAGAATCAGTATTGAAATACCAATTGTAGGAACTCAGGTATCTGATACAGACTCATTTTTTCTCTGTTCTCTAACCTTGCTAGTCTGGTGGAGGTTCACATTATTGTGGTCCTATTTATTCTGAAGATGTTTTAGCTTAGTTGTACCTTGGTATTGTTGTACCTGGTGATGTGATGCTGAGCAGTCAGGTCCAGAGGTCAAGCCATTTCTTTGAAATTCCAAATAATTAGATTGCAGCAGAAATAATTCCATTAGAAGGTCACGAGGAGCAGACCTGAAAAACTTGTAATAACTTTTCTATATTAACCAGTATTGCAGAGTATCTGTTTATGAAGGCTATTTTTGTAAAAGTCATGGTTTCAGATGAAGAGTGCAAGCAATTCCATGGCTCTAGTTAGACCCACATTATATAGAGTTTTTTCTGCTCCTGATGTTATTCACTTCCTTTCCAGAATTTTTGCCTAAATCATCTGGTTTGAGTGATTTGATAGAAATAGTAGGAGTGCTGGTTTGGTTTTAAAAGAACTGTTCCTACCTTGGAAGTAATGAAGGTTTGTTGTCTGCCTGTACAATCTGTTTTTTGTTCCCTAGTGCTATAAAACTGTGTGACTTGGGTCCTGTATTAGGGCAGGAGCTGAAGGATGAGTTGTAACTGCTCTATTCTGTACCTTTACAATAAGGTGCCCAGGGGACAAGCATGATCATAAGGGGTACTGCTGTTCAAACAGATTTCTGTTTGTCATGCAGGAGATATGTACATAAAATTACTAGACTGTGTGAACATCCTATTACAACAGAAATTTTGTTAGGCTGAGAAATCAGTCTTACAGAAACCAATACCTGGATAAATTAATGCCCTCATTACATAGAAAGGATACCAAAAGATCATATTTAACTGGGTAAGTGTATGCACAAAGTGTGTAAGTGTAGCAGAGGAAGCATTAGAATGCTTTGTAACTTTATGCAGGACAGAAATGTATTGCTGTACCCACAGAAGCAGGGCTTCTTTTGAAAATCCTGGCTTGGAGATGTGGTTAGACACATGTTTATTTGCATCTCGTTATAGGTAGTTGGCTCTGTAAACTTCTGGTCTTGTACCTAACCAAAATGAAGATCTCTACTGTTTATATATACATATGTTCATTTCATCTCATTTAGTCTTAAAATGTATTGCCAGTGCTCTTGCATTCCTACCAATTGGAGGTGCTCCTTCATCATAATTTATTTTACTGTAAAGCAGTAAGATCCAACAACAGTAGGATCATTTTAATGAAACTTTCTAACCTATCAGCACCTCCTGCATCAGATTGTTTTATTTGTTTGACTGAAATCACTGAAGAAAAGCCTGGTCTGTGGTGACTTTATCTGCTATTTTGTATGGATATCAAATCTCTCACATGCTTCTCTTTCACTCTTTTTACTGAGGATCACCTTCCCATAGAACATTGTTTTCATGGAAGAGTCATATGTATACTTAATAAATGCATTTGCTGTGTTGAACATTCAGCTGTCTTGAATCTGAGATGGTTATTCCATTCTGCTTACCTTTTAGAGGCCCAAAATGTATTTAATTTCATGTCTCAGGAGTCTGTATTTTCAGTGCTGTCCTCTTTTTAGTCATTTTTTCAGTTTGTTGGGGGTTTATATTGTCAAAGCCAATTCTGAAAGACTGGAGATAAAAATTATTTGGTTTGTTTAGATTTCATTGTGGAATCTTACGAGAGATCTTGTTAGCTTCAATTCCTTTGTGGAGTGGTTAGAAAGAGCCATTCCTGTTGGTTGTCTTGATATTCTAATGTCTTTAGCAAAACTCTCTATTTCAAAGTTATAGATTAATTTGGTTTTCAACAGTGTTTCTCAAAATGGGTTTTCATTTAGGTGTTTTTGTTTTGTTTTAATCTATTCTTGGTGTTCTTTTGTTCTTAGTAATCACGTAATAGTGGTCTACCTAATGATTAGCTTTTGCAACTTGATGACTTTGAACTTTGAGGTAGTTTTCTGAGGTATTTTTTCCAGTGACTTTGTCCAGCTATCTCTTCTAAACATTTTATATCACGGTGCCTGTGAATATCAACTGAAGGTGGAGAAACTATTCTGAAAGAGAACACACAAACCCTTAAAGGGTAATGTAGTTTGTATCGCTAACGAAGCACAACAGATGAAATCTGTCTGTTGCACAGGAGTCAGGGTAATTGCAAGTATTTGGGATTTTTAACAGCTGGGTAGTAGTCTGGATATTCCTTGCAGAATAATTCTGTAGTGATTTTATTTGTCTTTTCCTTCTGGAATATTACTGCTTCAGAAAGCTTGATTAGCATTAATCAACCCCTTCCATAGGGTTTAAGGAAGACTTTGAAGGGAACAAGTTTAGCAGAAAAGGAGCATCTTTGACAAGTGGTGTATCTATAAATATGCTTAATATTATTACATTGGCCTACAATGGTAATTTTTCTCTCTTTACTCTTCTTCCAACATAAAATAGTTGAGCAACTAACACTAAAATATATTTCTTTGCAATATTGGAATAAAGCAGAGTTAACCTAACTATTATTCTGAATTCACATTTGAGTTTTGGCATTTGGAAAATCCAACCAATGCTTCATGTCTTCAATCAAAGGCTGTAGGAAAACATATATAATTGATTGATGTTTTGCAGATAATACATGATAACGTGTTGCAAATAATACGTGATAACTTAAAAATGATACGACTGTATAAAGGCCTAACATAAGATTGCTTGTAGAGTTGAATGTTGAGCTACATGTTGAAACTCAAGGATTCTTATAACAAGCATACAAAACAGCCCAAGTTTGAAACAGAAAACCAAGAAAAAAGGTATGAAATGAAGCATGTTCAGGCAATTTATCTATAAATTAAATGTGATTTAAAAAATATAAACCAAAAAAATCTCAACACTCTAACTGGAAGGAAAGTGTCAGGCACTAAGGAGGTTTGCTAATTTTCAATGTTTGTAAATACTGATTTGAAACAAAATATGGCTATTTCAAAAATTCATAGGTTTCAACATCCAGTTATAAATGTTGAATATAACATTTGCTGGTGACTGAACAGAGTGAACTCCCACCCTAGTTTAGGTCTTTCTCATTCTTTAGTTACGTCAATTACTTCTGTGTGGGGAAAGCAGGGGGAGTATGTATAAACAAACTGTTAGTAATGTTTATGCTGTTTAATGACATAGGTCACATACACTGAAAACACTATGGGCTTGAGCTCTCTTCCCATTATTGGGGTACTACTATTCCTTTCTCATCCAGTAACCTGATCTGATCTCATAGCTGACTCTGCTCAGAGCAGAAGGTTGGTCCAGAGACCTCTTGAGGACCGTTCTAGTCTAAATTATTCTGTAAGTCTGTGATTTAGTTATGTCCGTTTTAACTTCATTATCAGATTCGTTTGTTTACAGTATGTTTGTACAATAATACGAAGTACATTGCTCTGGTTGCCTTAAAAGTAAACGGTGCAATATCCATGCATACATGATTTTTAGGAAAACAGACATTGCTGTTTAAGACATTCTTCTTTTAAATTTCATGATTTTGTCGTGGGTTCTTGAGTTTTCTTAATTTTAGACAATTTTGTTATAAATCAGATAAAATCATTTGCAGACAGCTGATACTGTTAAAGGAATAAGATGCCAGAAATTTGCAAGGTAAATTTAACTGCTTCAAAACTGTGCCATAGCTACAACACAATTGCTGACAAAATGTCTGAGGTCATCCTTAAACAAGTGCTATCATCACTACTCGTTCTTTGCAGGGGATGGAGTGCTAGATCTCTCTACAAAGAAAAGCGCAAGGTTGGAAGAACCCAAATATGATCCATTGTGTTCTGAAAACTCGGTGTCTGGGTAAGCAACGTTTAGGACTCTCTTCGGCTTATGTAAAAGAAAATCGGGGGTTTCTCTTACTTCTCTGAAGTCAGGTTTTATGTTCATAACATATTTGTATATACTGACACACACGTGTGGTTTATATTTTGCTTTCAAAAGAATTTGTGTCACTCATAAGTGTGTGTCTATGTATATATCATATGTTTCATTTGTCTTTTTCCTTTTTTTCTGTTTAAAGAAAAGTTATCAGAACAATCACCAAACTTTAGTTCATGTTACTAAAAATGAACTGAAAATTGATTATGTAACACAATAAAAGCAGTAGGACAGTAGAAGAGAATGCAAATATATTCTTTCAGAGTTTACTTAGGAAACTTCAATTTTTGACAAAAATTACCATGTTAATATTTAGATTTAAAATATTCTTCAACTAACATGAACAATTAAATGACTGTTATCTATAATACTCCTTAATATGAGAGAAAGAAAGCGCGCGAGAGAGAGAGCTCTTAATCATCATACTTATACTTACATCATGGTTCTGGCTATGGTGTGTGGTGGCAAATAGTTAAATTTCTTTATTCAGCAAGAGAAATGTTGTTGCATCTGCTGAAAGCTACCACAAAGCTAGTGAAACGCATTGTTTTGTTGGATTTCGTTATGATTTTGGCATCCTCCCATCCACTAGCCATAGCAGGACCCTTTTTGTCACCTGTACGTCTTACAAAATAACTTCTTACCAATAGGAGTCCAATAGCAATATTTGTTGGATGATGTAAAGTTGCATTTTATTAATTTGCTGATATGAAGAAGTTTAAAAATTAATATGACTTTGTAATTAGAAAGCTGTAAATAGTGGCTAGAAGTTTTTAAACGTGTGTTTTATTTTGCCAAAATGGACTTGATTGTTAACTACAGCTCTTTACCTTATGGTTGTAGAAAACCTAGTTTTGTGTAAGTCTGGGATGGTTGTGTGTAGTTATGTACTTATTGCTGCAAATTTTCTATGAGGGGGTTGACTCTTTTATTACTTGTTTAGCGGTAACGTCACGTTTCTACTAACAAAAACTCCTTCAGGATTTGGGTATTTAATGGAACGTTAATTGTATAATTAAAATTATAACAGTGTTGCTCTGCAAGTATGTGAACAAGGGAATATAGCAAGCACATGAGAATATTATCGAATACTGAGCTAGGATATAAAGTTCTTGGAAGGGCTGCTGTAGAAGCCACCGTATGATTTTTGACGCACTGTCCTACCAGAACTGTAACGTTTTGCTAGGATAATCATTTAACTACCACATCTCAAAGGCTTAAAAGTATCAGAAGCAGTGATGTTACCGAAGCAAGGAGTATAATAAAGGAGTGGACCCTTCCCTTCCATAGCTGTGTGAGAGTCTCTCATACATCAGTTTACCATCGTTTCATTCCATCCATCCAGGAGACTACACAGACACAGAGAGGACTATGTGGAAAGAAGTGCTGAGTTTGCAGATGGTTTGCTCTCAAAAGCTTTGAAAGACATTCAGTCTGGAGCACTGGACATAAATAAAGCAGGCATACTTTATGGCATACCTCAAAAAACTTTACTTCTCCACTTAGAAGCCTTACCAGCAGGAAAGCCTGCACCTTTTAAAAACAAAACTCGAGATTTCAATGATAGTTATTCATTTAAAGACAGTAAAGAAACTTGTGCAGTCCTACAAAAAGTAGCCTTGTGGGCAAGAGCTCAAGCAGAGCGCACAGAAAAAAGTAAACTCAGTCTACTTGAAACCTCAGAATTAAAATTCCCAACAGCTTCCAGTTACCTCCACCAGTTAACTCTACAGAGAATGGTCACACAATTTAAAGAAAAAAGTGAAAATCTACAATATGAAACTACAAGTCCTACTGTACAATTAAAAATTCCTCAGCTAAGAATAAGTTCTGTGTCCAAACCACAGTCTGATACTGCTGGTCTTCTGGATGTTATGTACCACGTTTCTAAAACCTCCTCAGTCTTAGAAGGATCAGCTCTTCAAAAATTGAAAAATATACTCCCTAAACAGAACAAAATTGAATGTTCTGGACCTGTAACTCACTCAAGTGTTGATTCCTACTTTCTGCATGGGGACCTCTCTCCTTTGTGTCTTAATGCTAAGAATGGGACAGTAGATGGAACCTCAGAAAATACAGAAGATAGTTTGGATCGTAAAGATAATAAGCAGCCAAGAAAAAAACGTGGCCGCTATCGGCAGTACGATCATGAAATAATGGAAGAAGCAATTGCAATGGTAATGAGTGGGAAAATGAGTGTTTCCAAAGCACAAGGAATTTATGGGGTACCTCACAGCACTTTAGAATATAAAGTAAAAGAAAGATCTGGAACATTGAAGACTCCGCCGAAGAAGAAACTCCGATTACCAGATACTGGCTTATTTAATATGACAGATTCAGGGACTGGCAGCTGCAAAAATAGTAGCAAGCCTGTGTAGAATAATTGTTAGCAAATTGTTTTGTGTGTGTGTGTATGTATGTCTGTATACACACACTGTGTGAGAAATACATATGTTCACTCTGACAGAAGACGTGAAATTATACAGTTCAAAAACCACATACATGCCTTTTGAAAAATAGTTTTATTCAGGGTTTTCACTGTGGACAGAATTATAGAGTTGCTCACTTAATTCTGATAGTGTGTATTTAATATAATCCTTGTATAAATAGGTGAAAAGATTCAGGTTTTATTTAGTAGTCAATAGCATAAAGATGTTTTGGGAAAACAAGTATTTGTCATGTGAAACATAATTTTTAATTGGTGAAAAACCACTCTACCCATTCAACAAACCATCTTATTACGGAAATACAAGAACAATGGTTAGCAAACTTCTAAACTTCACAGAATACTTGCAATAAATTGTAAGTAACTCAGATTATACAAATCAAGGGATTTTTTAAAAAGCTAGTTCCTTAAAAGAAAGTGAATTTGTGAAGTATTAGTAGGATATAGTACATTCTGTGAAAGAAAAAAAACTTCATCGTTACTTAAATATCCAATACAAGTAAAAAATAAACATTTCATTACTAAAAATGTGTGTTAGCAGGCATAAACTGCATTTTTTTATCATTTTAAGACAATTTTGTTGGTGGTTTAGAAAGAAATTGGTGTTTACAAAGTGTACACTTATGAAACCTGAGAAATTACTGTAGTTATAGAATTATTAAATATGAAATAAGATGGAATACTAAGAGCATAAAATAATTTAAACTTAAACCTAATTTTCCTTTTTAGTTTGAAAAATAAGGTGACTTGTAAGGTTTAAAAAGAAGGTTGGAATGCAACTTAGAGCATGTTCATAATGTGCACAGAATGAGCTTGAGAATGGCGTTTTGTTTTGTTGTTCTTTTTTTTGTTTAAACGTTAGTTTAAACAAAGTGTTTAAAGTTAGTGTTTGGTTAGTTGACGTTATGACTACTTAAAATTTATTTAAGGATTGTGTCACACTCCTATTGAAAAACCTCACTGTAACTGTAATGTATTTGCTGCTGTGACATTTCAAAACATTTTCAGTTTATCAAAATGAATACCAAGTTACATTATCATTTTGCTAATAACCAAATTTGCAGTTCAGGGTCTTGATAGAAATACAAATATTGAACAGTGAAGCTGTTTTGAACGTTCAATAATATAAATTCTTTATAAATTTGGTAGTTAGAAGCTAGACAGTTCACTTTAAATAGGTAACTTTTAATAGAATTTAAGGGAGACCAATTACCTTCATATTGCAGTTTTTAAATGAATTTCAAAGTATTCACATTGGACTTTATATCATACTTAATTTTTTCATGGAATATCACAAAGAACGTGTCTACATACGAAGAATGGGGGCTTGCTTCATGCATTTGATACAGAACATCAATGCCCTTTTCCTCTCAAAATGTAATTACTTCTGTATGCATCTAATTTGGGTAGAAAAAGACTTCTCTCCAACTTTTATACATTTGTTGCACATGCATACATTGTCAATTTTTTTCCCACTTAAATTTGCCTGTGTATAGGTTAATTATAAAAACTGAAAGGGGACATTAGATACATATGGGCCACATCAGGTAACTTGATTTCTAGATAAACTTGCCATTAAAGTCAGCAGAGAGCATACTTACAATATTGATGGCAAAATCTAGCCCATATTTATTAACCTTATTAAAAAATAACAACTTACATTTTAAAATACAATAATGTTCCTTAAGTGAAGCTGCACAAACAGTGTATCACTTCTTTGGTCTCTCAGATCTATACTGAATCTTCTTCAGTGACTAAGGTTTACTTGCATATTACAAAATGAATCCTTTTTTACGCAGAACTGTACCCGATAACAAGGAGGTTACAAAACAGCAAGTGTCAGGGTCATCTTTCCTTTTAAAAGAATTAAGCCATACTTTGTGAGGGCCAGAAGGATTAAATTCTTAATGCATCCCCACTGGAAAGTGAAGTTGAAAATAACCTTAAACGTTTCAAGATCTGTCTTTATACAGTTTTACTTGCAAAAATTTGGGGCTTCAATACTTTGCCTAATATTTGTACCATACTGGTGTTTTCTACTCCTCAGACAATATTATAAATTTGAATCTGAAGTTTATATTGAAGGCAAGTTACAGTACTCTTTTTATATCATTTAAAAGATGACCTGACCAAAAAAATAACAGGATTCATAATATCAGGGATCATTTTACTATTGACTTAACAGTACTCAGTAGTTTTGTATGTAATATTATAATTAATTTTCAACATTTTAGTACTTGTATTTATTTTTTGGTCAGAAATAGTATATTAAAATATTTTTTGATAGTTTATAGATGATACTCAACCTGTAAGTGTTTAAAGGAACAGAATTATTTGTTTCTAATTATTAGGCTAACCTTTGATTACACAACTAAGGAAAGGCAGGGAAATGTGTAGATTCTCCTTCCCCAACCCCTATGTACTCCATTAAATGTCATTTAAATTACACACTTTGAACTGTTTTATAAATTCAGTTACCAGTCACTACTTAGTAATTGACATTTTCTGAAAATCCATGTTTCAGCAGAATTTTAAATGAAGGCGAAAGCAAGCCCTACATGCTTTCTACTTATTTGAATGTTTCTCAAGTATTTTATATTAAAAAACAGTGCCTCTGTTTTTAGAACTACTGCTCAGTAAAGCTGTTTAAACCATTTCTGGTAGCTAATGACAATTTTATATTAAATTGTATATTAACTTTAGTGAGACTGATTTTTTAGTTGTTTACAGTACAAATACTTGTATTTGTTTTTTAATTGCAGTATTTCCATTGTCGCAGTAATTTAGTAAAACTCTGTGGCTGCCTTGATTTTTGACAGATTTTTGTTAACAACTGATTTTTAGGCAATTAGTTATATTTATGCATAAATCAATTGCACTATAATTCATGAATTATTTATTACAATATTTTCTAATGAATTCCATGTATTTGTCTTGTGTTGTAAATGTACTGTAATTCTGTTTCTTCTTTGTGTTGTTATATTCCTAAATCTGATTGTATGAATTTAATTGTTTAGTTAACGTGTTTCTACGTTGTAATTTGTAGTAAAGCACTTCAATGCTTTTGCACATAAATTTACAACACTGATGTGTGATTGATTTGCTCATTCAGTAAAAAAAAAAAAAAAAAAAAAAAGAAAAAGAAAAGAAACAAAAAACCTGTACACTGACTCATTTGACTTACTCCTGAGGCACATATTTAACAGGGGCATTAGATCAAGACCTGTACAAATTAAGCATTTAATGACTAATTTACTATGAGAATTTCATATAGCAGAGATCATAGCTTTAAGGAAGGGTGCTATATGGGTGCTTAAATGGAACCAAATATTCATTTTACTAATACTATTGTGGATAAAATACAGCTTTGGGGGAGAGATTTATTTACTTAGGAAGTTCTGTGAGTACAAACTGATAGTTCCATCAGAGTTCTATGCAGTCCATACAAGTACCTGCAGATGTGTTCTGTTCCCAGTTCTGCCCCTCTGCTCAGTCTTCAGCGACATTGCTAGGTCGGTCCAACAGGGACAGAACTTTAGGGAAGGAGATCTTTTGGGAGTCCTCTCATAAGAACACTTTCCTGAGAATTTTCTGGATTTGAGGATAAATATTTGCTTATATCTAAAATAATATGCTGAAGGGCTAGTTCTTAACCTTACCACATCTCTGCCTTTGTGCCAGTTCTGGACTCCAGTCGATCATCACTCTGTGGTATTAAATGCCCCTTCCATTACAACTAATGTAATTCCATGCTTGACCTTTGTCTTCAGGGCTTTTGTACACAGAAGGTGTTGGGGGAGCAGCATGTATTGCTCCCGTCCCCTCTCAACTCCTCCATTTCCTATCCACTCTCACTGGCCACCTTTTTTTGTGTCTGTTGTAGGAAGTGTAAGGCAGCTCTGTGAAGGAAAGATGCAGCTGTGAAATAGCTCGTCCTTCTGTGCCGTTAATGCTAAAGTCCTTTGTCCCAAAGAGAGTCTTAACTGCTGTGTGACAACACAAATTTAAAGGGCTACAGGGAGCCCTTTCAATTTTATTGAAAAGCTATTAAAGGAGTTTGTCTAAATATATGGACATCTCTACAGAGAGAGACTCTCTCGAAAGAAAAAGCGTTGTTTTAAAGCTTCTGTGTGTTTGCAGAGTAAACTCTACTCCCAGATGGTGACCATGTCAAGGCTGCTGCATTTTCACAAGCTTCAGAGACCTTTTGGAGTATGGTAGCATTGCCCTAGGTGAAGTTGTCTGTCAGCTTTAGAAACTAACACACACGAAGGGAAAGCAAGTTTTAGTTGTGTTACACAAGGGTAGGTAGCTAGGAAATAAATCATGTTAGGAGAATGTCCAGTATGTCCACAGTAACCAGCATATTATTTTTTAATAGATTAATCTCAACATATCAAATTCAGAGCAGTTTTAACTTTGAGAAGGTTTTAGCACTTGGGAAGGTTCTTCCGCCAGTGAGCATATATGAAGTAGCAATTACTTACATTCTGGATACAAGCAGTCTCCATTAAAATATCTCCAGTGAAACATCATTAGACAGAGCTTGCAAGCCTGGAAAGACACAGACATCTGTTTAGAGATTTGTCCATAAAATCTGTACAGTAGCCATCAGGTAGCAAATTATTACATAGCAAAAGGACTGTGATTTACAAACAAAATACTGAAGACCTGGTGCTTGGGGTGTTTTTTGGTTTGGTTTGTTTTTTGTTTGTTTTTTTTTCTCTTTAGCCTTTTAATACATTATTTCATTAAAGTCATGGTGGGGAGGGCAATTATTTTTTATCCATAATTGTATTACTAGAATAAGCTTTGTTTTCCCAAGTGTAGTGATGCAGTTCGACACCTTGTGACTCCAGAGAAATAACGTTCTGAATCTTCCCAGTGCAGGGGTGTTTCAAAACTAGTTAAAACCTGACATAACATGCCCTTGAATCATGTTTTTTATTTTGGATTGCAAGTGCAAAGAGGGTTTTAGTCTTTTTATGTCTCCAATTTAAATATAATCACAATTTCAATTGGTAGCATCACAATTATCTTAGGCTTTTGAGTTAGCAGTAGAACCTAATGATTGATTTTCAATATATTCCATTTCATACTAAATATTGCAGAGGAAGGAAAGAACGCAAGGGATTATTAAGCATAGTTGGCTGTTTTCAAACTCTAAACATTAAAATCCACATGGGGCATTAAAAATACAAATTTGTGTGTATAATTTCCAGTAAGAAACCTGAAGCTAAAAGTTATTATTGATGTTAATTACGTTGGGTATGAGCTAACAAAAAAATAGGTAACTTTTTAATAAATATATTCCATTTTAAATATGTATGTTCCTTGTTCAGCACAATTGTAAAACTAACCAAAATGAAGGTTTTCTGAAGTACAGGCTTAAATGCAAAAAGTTACATAAGATAATATTAGGACAAAAAGTTAGTGTCATGTTCAGAGTTTGGTGATATGTTTAAACAATACATACTTTTCTAAAACAGAATTCTTCTAATACTTTCTGCTCATGCAATTGGTTTCAGTAAAACATTTGAATTAGATGGTAACTATCTGGTGATAGTTGCTATCCAGTGTAAGGAATTTGTATTTAATTGAAGAACTATCTGTATTAATTTCTACCATGGAAATTTTTCAGCTTTTCAATATAAATGATTGATTAGGTAAGTAGTTACATTAGTTTTAATAATTTATGAGAAATGAATTAAATAGTTAAGGTAGTATTTCATCAGTGATTTTATTTTGAGTTAATATCTTTGAGAAAACTGCTCAGAAGTCTTTCTTAGATACAGACCTACCCTATATTTGAGATTTAATGGATATTAATCTTTGACACAGCAGTTTCATATTCCAGTGGTGATTATCTCTGTTTCTGTATAAGGAAACTGTGTGTGCGTGTGTATATGTTTGTGTAATATATTGCAATGAAGAGCCTGTGATGCACCACTGTAATTTATTTAAAAAACAGAAGGGAAGCTTGTATCTGAAAAGAACCGTAACAGTAGCAAATGTCTATTTTAAAAATTCTTTGTGAGCCTATTAAGTGTTACTGAAGGAAAAAAAGAAATGTCTTTGAGAGGATCTTAAACGAGTATCCTAAGAGCAGTCAATACACTTTGGTGTACATCTTAGGAGGTATCTCAGGAGAGATGGATCCATTCTTGCCTCAGCCACAAGCTTGAATTGTGACCTTAGGCAAGTCATTTACCCTCCCTCCCATTTGTGCAATGGCAGTAAAAAATAAGCCCCACAGGTTCATGGTGAGGTTTTACTTCATTAATGACCAAGACAATTTGAAATATGAGGAAGCTAACACTACTGTAATTACATTTAGATATGAGAAGCTGTTTTTAGAACTATTCTATTTGTCCCTTAGTTTCTTTCTGATTATTCTTCTTCTTATGGTAGGATTACCACTGCTGTATACAAGATGCACATCATTTCTAGTAAAACTTGCAAATTTGAGTGAACTGTGCAAATAGAACAGAACTGTTTGGCAGACTTCAGGTTTTTAGTCTTGAGCTTAGCCATTGTAACAAACATTAGATATGGTGTTTTACTGTAATTTATGTTTTGTTTTGATTTGTTTTCATTTTCAGTTCAAGCTCAACAGCTGATGCAAATTCAGAGGAAACAACTAGTTTGGAAAAAGGAAAATCAGCATTAAACAAAGTTTTGGAAACTTTTTGTTCATATCACTGGCAACAGACTTTGGCTATGTTAAAATTTCTAATACAAGATGAAAATGTTCCTATAGCTTGCAGTTGCACGCAAACACATTTGGTCCACTCTGAAACTCCCAGTTCCCTTACAGAAGAGGATGTTCACGTTTCATTTTGCAATTGCAATGGACATGTGCTGACAAAAAGGTGCTGTTTACGAAATCAAAGACCAAACACTTGTTTACCACCTCTATCTGTTTGTGTTAAAGATTTCCATTCTTTGTCATGCCAAGCTGTAGCAATTGGATGTATTAAGACAATGGTGAACAAAGCATGTAGTTCTCATAAGTATTGTGCTGAACAATTGCAAAATTCTAGCAGGCATTCTGCAAAAGCAGCAGCATGTACGTCTTCAACTAAGGACTGTGATCTGTTAAACAGCATTAAAAATTCAAATAGATCTCGCAGCCCATCACCACCTCCCCTGTCACCTGTACAGAGTAAAGAATTTGAAATATCAGAAGGATCAGGCATAGATTTTCCAACTTTAGATAACAACAAGCTTGAAATATCCATCAACCAGCCTCCATCCCTCTTGCCAGCTGAAAGTAGCAATGAAGAATTTGAATATGAAGGTAAAACATGCAGAGGAAAACTGGCTGAATACTCAGATGGAACACTGCAATCAACAGATCAAGAAGGCAAAAATTATATAAATTCTGAGAAGGTTGAGAACAGTGAACATTATGCCATTTTGCAAGATTTAATGGACCGTATTAATGAAAAGTTAAAATCAATAGACACTACAGACATAGCAACAAATCTTGTAAAGTTTTCTAATAGTGACAGGGCACCAGAAAATGATGTAAAATTAGGAGACTTCATAACCTCCCTTTTGCATAACGCTAAGGCAAGTGATTATAGTTTTATGGAATTACTTCGCCAACATGATAAACAAATGGAAAATAAAATTATCCAAACAAGATTCCGCAAGCGTCAGGAAACATTATTTGCAATGTATAATTCTCCTGATTCACCATTCATTCGGCGACAGTCTTTGCAAATCAAGAGGCAGCTTGCAAGCCTTGATGAAACACTTGTAAGAAAAAAGTCAATTTCTGATAGAAATGCAAAAAAATCTACAAAGACTTTTGATAAGATATACCCAAACAAAAGACACAGTTTTACAGTGATAGAAGATAAAGCTTTGCAATGTCTTGAAAGTAATCCGCGTATGAATTGCCAAACCAAACCAATGTGCTTTCCAGTACACCAAACAGAGTCTTTCAAACTACCTCTTAATAATTTTCAAACCAGCCCTGACTTTCTACTTCTTTCAGAAGACAGAGCTGTTGCCGCCAACCAGGCTAAATTTGCAAAAACACAAGGAGATTGTGAAAGCCTAAAAGAGTCTGATCAGATTCCTCAGGAGGAGGAAAGCAATGAAATTCCAGGCAGAACGAAACGCAACATTGTGCCTCCTGGATGGTATTCAGTGTATGTAACAAACAATATTGTATTTAGGAAATCATCTGATGCAAAAAAGTCTTTAGAAGGTTTGGAAAATATGGAAATAAATAAAGATGTTCATGCTGACAGGTGCAGTGACATAAATATAAGCAAAATTGTGAGAGACACAAATCTGCAAGTCGTTGTAGAGCGTTTAGAAGATACAATAAACTTAGCTAAAAAGACTAACAGCTCATGGTTGGATGCTTACAAAATAAGCCAAAAATTAAAAGATAATGCCTATGAACAGATTATCAACCCACTTGCTAGAAGAGGTTTACCTTTCAGTCTGAGTGAAACTGGATACACAGGACAAAGCTTCCTTCCACATTCACATGTGCCAAGCAGCAGTAAAACTAAAACTGTGTGTGTGACGACAAACAAACAAGAGATGGCTATAGATCAAGAAATTAATGACTGCCTTTTGAAGTCTCTGACCTTTGATTCATCCAGTTCTAATTCCAATAATGAGAACTCACATACAATTTCTGAAGCTGGGGAGATCTCATCTCCCTTAAGCTACTCAAGTCCTATTAAGCTTATGTTCGTCTCAGAGGTTAATAGTAGTGAAGGAGTCAAATACACTTTGACATCTGCAACTGCATCTTCTAAAGGAAACACAGATATTTGTTTATTTCAGGGGCATGCAAACACTGTGTTAGACAAACAGACCACAAAGAATCTTTCTCATGCAGTCTGTGACAAGGATTTCGATTGCAAAGAGAGTGATACCAAGGAGGAATCAAACTGTGCTTATGCAGAAGAAATTACAAACTCATGTGCAGTTGTTCAAACTAACTTAAATGACTCAAAGCAAAATGAAATTGTGGAGAAATCAAACAGTAGCAGTGAATCAGTTTTAAAAAGAAAGCCTGGTAGACCAAAGAAAATAGGTCCTCAAGTTGTTAAGCAGGTTAAGAGACCTATTGGGCGGCCTCCAAAACCAAAAATAGACGTAACTGAAAATACAGAACATAGACCTGCACTTAACAGTGATGGTAAAAGTACCAAATCAGATGCAGCAGTCACGGAAGACGTTAACAGCAACAAAAATATTACTGTGACGGTTGTTTTTGGAAGGTCGAGAAGAACTAAAAGATACGTTTCTGAAGGTAATCCAAATGTCATCAGCACTCTGTCCACAAAACACGTTGATTTCAATGTTGCCAATGACCACAGCAAAGTGCGGCATAGCACAGAAACTGAAAATGCTTTGAGTGAAATAGTAAAAGCCTTACAGAAGCCTTCTACTGAAAATGAGGTCTCTGGTTATGACTATGTTAGACCTATCAAGAGTAACCTAGCATCACCACACCCTTGCAGCAATATTATACGGCCAATTAAGAAACCCCTAACCACCGTTCGAAAGCCTGGTAGGCCAGCAAAAGTAAAAATCTCTGGTATATCCGTGACCATTAATAGATTTTCACCTCAGGAAAGAAAAGTGAGTATTAGCAACTGTTTGCCTCCTTTACAACAGCAGAATGTGTTAGAAAAAAACATACCACAGGAGAGAAACAATCAACTGTGCAATAATATGGGTCAAGTAAAGAGCATGCAGAAAGATTCTAGAGAAGATGGATCAAACAACATTATTACGACAGTGTCAAGGAAACGTGAAATTCCATTAAGACATTCTGTTAGAGACAGAAAACCTTCACTGCATTTTTTGCATTCATTAGCATCCTCTAGTGCGTTTACTTGTAGAAGTGCCTTGTTACATAAGTCTTATAAGCTCCATTTGAGAAAAGCTAAAGATCAAAAGGAAAGACGTAGGCAATCAAATCAGAGCGCCACATCCAAAGATACCTCAGAAATGCGAAATTCAGGAAGTGCAAAAAAGGATCTTAAGGATGGCGAATTTGGGCCCATTAATGAAGTATCATCAGATCCCATCTTTTCATCGAAGCCTTCTCTCAGGTGGTGGGCTACTTCCACTTCAAGTGACACGTTGATGGAAGAACTAAATAATAGATTTGAACAGATAACTAATACCTGGTTGCGAGTGGGGGGAAATGAGTTTGATAAATGTGTGTGTGAAAACAGGGATCCCGTTGAACAGGACTGTAACACTGAAATGTCAAACCCTTTAGACTCCTGCCTTGTAGAACTTGAAACATCACCTATAAAAATGCTTTTTCAGAAAAAGTGTAATATGAATGAGCTCTGCACCTGGTTTATGCAAACTACAGAAACGCAGTCTCTCTCTCTAGTGAGAAAGGCAAATGCTCGCAATCCTTTAGAAGTAGTTAGTACTAGAGAGATAAAGGTGGAAACTAAGCAATCTGACCTTAGTACTTGCCCTTTCAGAAAGCACTTTAAAAAGTTTGCACTATCCTCTCCTTCAAAACCAGCAGGGAAACTACAGATATTACATAACATGGTGAGGTCTCCAGTCTTAAGCATGAAAAGTAATTTTACATTAGCCAGATTAAAAAGAAATGACTTTAAGAAGTTACAGCATGATAGGTGGGGACAAACAAAAAAAAAGCTGTATAATCAGGCTTCTGGAGGCTGGAAATCAAAAAGGAAAAATTTACAGTTCTTTTGCCAAAGCCAGTTGTTTAAAAGTACAAGTGGGGAAAGCAATGATGGAATGCCCAAGCTCCAGGAAAAAAACACGGTAGAAATGCAGCCCACTCAGACTTTGGTAGAATCTCAGAGTAGCCTCTTGCCAACTGAAAATGAAGCCAGAGATGCATTTGTTCAACAGATGATGGGATCTTCTGACTTTAACCCACATCCCGGTTTAGCAAATATACTATATAAGTCACATGCAGAGACAAATGGAACAATTTGTTGCCAGCAAAATGGTAGAAAAGAACAAAGCCAAGATAAACTGTTTCAGAATACATGGAAAGCCAAAACCTTTAAAGATTGTAGAATATTTCTAAGAAAAATCAACCATATTGAGCAGCACAATTCATTTAAGTTAAATAATGTCATTTATTCTCCTGAAGCTGTTGAAAGTAAAAGCCATCCTGCCTATTTGGAAGAAAAAAGACATCCTCTTTTAAGGTCCCATTCTACTAAGCAAAATGCATTAAAGAAACAAGAAAATGAAATGGAAACATCTAAAGGATCTAATTCATCTAAAGTGACTGAAAGGCTGGATGACCAGTTTCACAGCAGAAAATTAAGTAGTGGTGTAAGCCATGATGATATTCCTGCTGGTAGTTCTGAAGTTGTTATCAGAATAAACAAAAGAAAAAGTCCACAATGGGAGACCACTGATACAAATGTAAGAAAAAGGCATAAGAGACAATCATGCAATAGTGGACAAATGGCAACTTATTACCCAAAGTGCCAAGTAGGTAAGTTCCTGTTCCCCCCTTCACCTTAAAATGCAGTCTTAAAGAATTAGAGAGGTCAAGCAACTAAGCACTTTGGATTTATTTTTTATTTTTTATTGCATGATAATCATTTTAATTTCAGAGAAGTAATTAAACATAGCATCAGAATAACGCAGAAAGTGCAAATTTAACACATACAGAATATTTTACACTAATTTTTCAGCTACAATAGGTGAGTTACATTGTGTTATGGCTATAGCGTGCCAAGATGAAAGAAAAATGCTAACTGACACGGTCCAGAGAGGCAACAGATCAAGTTCTGACATTTCTGAAGTCAGTGGCAGCTGGTTATTGATTTCAAAATGAACAGAATTTCAAAATGAACAGAATTTCATTCCATGGTGTAGTTACTCATATTGTGAGGAAGGGTAAACTATAAAATGAAGTAGAAATTTAGTTTATTAACCAACAGAGTTGTTTAAAAACAAAGCAGAACATTTTTGTCATGTCATGATTTCTAATGTAAATCTGTAATGGTTTCGTAATGAAATAGTAGAAAATAGTACTATGTACTTCTGAGAAGTATTCATTCAGAGATCCGTTTTAGTATCCATTCGATGCCAAATGAAATCTGCTGACTCTAAAGGGTTTGTGCATTGAATCCTTACAGAACAATTTCAAATACAAAATTACTCTAGTCAAACTCAATAAACAGTTACCATGCTAAATGCATTTGTTTGGCATGGTTTTAGGCTAGTGTGAAATTAAATCCATTTTTAAAGCTAGATATTTATAATACATTGTTATGCAACTGTGATCTCAGAAAGGCCATAATTTTACTTACAAAGAGGGTACACTTGTGAAATTATTTCTTCTCTTGGGTGAAGAGATCTCCTTAAACAGAAGTCTCAATTTATTTCAATAAAATAAGTAAGGTGTTAAGTACTCACCAAAGTAGAAGAGTTCTGCATAAGGAATTAAATTACTGCAGGAATACTCATTTTTAGAAACAACTGTATTAGCTATTCAGATTATATTGCCCAAAGGATAAAAAAACTATTCAAAACAGAGCAAAATCTTATGTACCCCTTTGTATTTTATATTGTAGAAAACTATCCCTGATAATAAACTGAAGTATTAATTTAAGTTGTAATATAAACAATATTATGGCTCTTGTATACTTCATTTCTTTTGTGCTTTATGTAATATATACAATTCTTCATATTAAGCTCATTCAGTGTAACCATTCAGCGCTTTTCCAAGGTACAGAGTTTTTTTTACATTTAAGCTATTGTTTTGTATTTTAATTCACTGACTTGGGGTCAAACTCAACATTAAAAAAAAATGTTTTTATGAAGTTCAAACCTTGACACAAGATTGCTATAAAAAAGCCAGAACTAGAGAAGGAAGGGTAACATCTATGTTTGTTTGTTTGTTTTTGCAAATGAAGAAAGAGCTCTCTCATACTTCTTTTTCTTTCATAATTTTGACTGTAGCCAAGAAAATTTTGCATTCAATTTATATTTATCTTTATACTGTTTCTTGCTATAGCAATGTAAGACCTATTACTGTGATATGGTCTCGTATTAGTTTTAATTGGGACTCAATTTTATTTACCTGATAACTTTCCTCCCTTAGTTTTGGATCATTAGGAAATCTGATAACTATTTTACATTATTTCATTTACAGTTTTTTTTTTTTTATTATTTTCCTTCTTACTCATAGTTTCTCATATTAATTGTTGTCTTTAGAAAGGATATAACAGAAAGGTCATTGGTTAAGGAAATATTAAAAGATAAATGATGATTCTGGAGCTTTCTCCATGCTTGTAACCCCAAATCTTTTTTCAGCATACTCTTGCAGCATAGAAAAGGATGTCTTGTTTAAGCATGTTGATTCAACATTGTGTACTGTCTGCACTAGCCAAGGAAATCATATAAATATTTTTAGTCTACCATGTAAGTTACTGGCTAAAAAAGAAGGAACATGATTTCTAGCTGTGCATGCATGTGTTTTCAAACATCGTTCTTGCATCTGGAAGTTTAATGCACATGAAAACATCATTATTCATTCATATGTTCTCTGGATTGTATTTTTGTTGATGTGGTACCATAATTTATATCATTGTTCTGTTGCCATGCTTGAAATGTTCTTATGGTGACACAGTCAATATTTAAAGTTTTTCTTCACATTTTACTGATCTTGGTGTCTTATGAAATATTCCTGAAAGAGGGAGGTATTGTGATGCTGTTTTATTATGAAGCATTGTGGCAAGTAGGCAGAATGTTGTCAAATTTTTGTGTATACCTGATATTTGTTAGAATATGCAAGTGGAATAAAGTCAGTCAAGTTCTTACAGCTCAAGGTGGTACCAAGCAACTAGGACTAGTCTCACAGTCAATACAGCAACAGAAAACAAATAATCCCTTTTTCACATTATCTGTTTTATTCAAGGTAAGGTGGATGGGTAGACACATTGGTCTGTATGTTGTATGTTACTACTCAACTTCTGAACTGTTGCTTCAACAGTGCATTTAATGTGTTGAGGGAAGTTCCCTTTTACCATAGATATGGGTTATGATTATTTATATTACTTTCTTTAAGAACATTGAAACATTATTACTGTCCATGGTGGCAAAGAAAATTATATAAAAAAACTTTTAGGAAAGCATTTATGTTTCTTGCCATGAGGGTGGGTCAGACCACACTCACATACCCTGGAGACAGCCAAGCGAAAATAAGAAAAACTATTATCCAACAATAAAATGGAACACAATAAAAGACTTACCATGTAGTGAAAATATTTTTAAAATTACTTCAGAGGGTGTGGATTTATCAGAGTATCGGAGACATAAAGAAGACTGTGGACCTGCCACAGGAGCAGGCAGCACTGCGTTCAGATGACACAATATCCATGTCCGCGTACCCTTTGTGTAAGGTTGGAACTCACATAGAAAAGCTTTTAAAATGACTTCTGATCAGCTGGAGCTAGGATATTGTCTTCATTTATTTTTCAGTTTCTTCACATTTTTTAGCAAGTCTTCCAGCTTTCCCTTTCATGAAGGAGCACATTCTACACTGCTAAAGTGGAACCAATTTTAAATATTAGATGAGGTAAAATGCAAAAGAGACACATTGAAAAGGTCATTAAGTCTGCTGATCTCAAGCAATTCTCTTAGCAGCCATATCTTAGCTCTTCCTGGAAGGCTTTTCATCAGAAGTACTTGGCTTCAGGATGTTTCACCTGTGATGCAGATGGACATTTCCTAACTGTAACTGCCAGACAGGAAGTTACTTTTTCACACAGCCATAAAACAAAGTAAGGAAATTGATTGAAAACAGAAAAAAATAGTGAAAAGAACAACTATTCTCAGTAAGTGGACTATTTTTAATGCAGAAGTATAAAAGCAGAAATGTAGACTTGATATATAGCTGACTACACGTATATAATAAATCCTGACTCGTTTAATGAACCTCGTGGTCTCTGCCTCATTCCCCAGCAGCTCTCCTACCACTGCCCGATGTTCTGGCGGGCTTCACACGATGGGATTGCACCTGCCACATGCAATGATGTAGCCTGTCCGGCTCCTCTGTGAAAAAGAAATAAGATTTTGGCCATATTTTAAGAACAGTATTTTCTTATCACAAGGCTTCTTATTTCCAAGCTGTATCTTTTCCAAAGCAGGTGTATAGGTAGAGTTATCTTCCTAGCTCCATGCTTTTTGGCCAGCAGCTTTGGACACTTCAGAGTTCTAGAAAAGTTACTATTTCTGCTCTTGTGGAACAGGTCTCGACACAATTTATGTTCCTCTTTCCATTTTTAATTAACTGAAGGAAGGGGACCTTTTTCTGATGATTTCTCACGTTCTGGACATCTGTCATGTTCTAGGTTGTTCCTCAGTATTCTTTACAGTACAAATAATGGTATCTATCGCTTTATTAAGAAGATGTAAATCTGTATCTAGAGAGAAACTTCATGTTTTATGGGATCTAGACTTGTTTTCTGTATTCTTTTGATAGTTCTTTTGGTCAGTCTGACAGGTTTCACTGTCTTGCTCTTTCAGCAGCCGAAACTCACCTGACTTCTGTCTGCATTCAGCTTTATCCCTCACCACAAATGAAATCTAGACAGTTATTTAACTTTTATTCAGCCCACCCACTTCCCATCCTCTTACGTAATGCTACATGCTCCTTTTGGTCTCCCCTTTCCAGCAGATGTGTAAGGGATGTGTGCTTCTGTCCTACGACATGGTGTATGTCTGTAAGCAGGGCAAGCACCTTAACTTTGCTCTAGATCTTTTTTTAGTGATGACCATTGTTAGATTTACCTACCAGTAGAAATTGCTCTAACACTAGCTTAGGGTTTAGAATCCCTTCCAAGAGCATAAGCCTATGCATTTCTACTTGGTTTTGAATGTTTTATATCAGTTGCACGTTGTCAAGCCATGAGTGAGTAATAGGGCAAATTCTTTTTTTTTTTTTTTTTTTTTCCCAAACAGCTCTTACATAAGTAAGTGCTCTTATTTTTTGTTTTCACTTTGCAGCTCAGGGTAGAATATTTCTTAATAGTGGCCCTCATAAGCAAATGAGACTTCCACATTTCATATTAAAATACATGCACATGGAGAGAATAAGATGCTTAGGGAAGTCAGTCTCTTCAGATGGATGTTGTCACAAGTTCCTCTTATCCTCGTATAAACAAGAGAGTATATTTGGCATTTTACTGATAACAGCTTGCCATCCATGTTGTGTATTTCAAACCATTAAAATCTTGATTAGTTGCTTCAAATAAAGGATTATTTTCCTGTATATGAAACGGAAGCCTAACAGAAAAAAAAATCTTGAAGCTGTAAGAATACCATATGACATTTTTTTAATCCAAAAAAATGGTCTCTTGCTCACTTAGATGGTGCTTTTTTATCTTGGTGACATGTTTGTGACATTTGGAATGGAGGCTAAATTTGGGGAGAAAGTCAGTACTTAAAGATAGATTTCAGTGTTCGTATTGGGGCATTCAGCATAAATTTCAAAGCACTCAGTAACAATTATTTCTTTCTCAAATTTAAGAAATTTATTTACAATGCAAGTAAAGATTTAAGAGCTATGCTTAAGGTATCGATTCTTAAAATTTTGGTTGTGTTGATTACTTGTATTTCTAGTTTAAAATTGAGAGGTGTGTTTCAAAAATACTCTTCTTTTGTATATTTTGCTCCTGAATACATATATCAGTTCACTATTCACAGCTGTTTTAAAATTTATGTAGTAGCAATCTCAGGAAAGGAAATTACTTCTTATTTGCAAATTATTGTTTGGCCTTGCTGAATTCAGAAATCTGGTGGGTATAAGCCACATGGGGACTGTCTCATCATATTTCTGAGATGATCTCCCTCCATAATATATCTGCATTTGTAAAGAAAAAAAAAAAAAAAGAATTTGAGATTTATCCAGCTCATATGACAAGATTTACATAGCTGCATTCATTGCATTCATCATGGTACTGAGGTGGTGGTGCGCTCTGTTTTCTGAGAAGAGCCTGAATCAGCATCTTTAGTTCTGAACCTCCAACATTCTGAACCTCCAACATTAACCTTTTCTTAAACTTGTTCAAATGCATTGTGTAATTAAGAATAAGTGGAATAAAAATAGCAAAGCCTTTTTTTTTTCTGTTACAGCATGTTTCTAAGGAGAACTCAGCACTATTCATTGCACATTTTTTTGTCGCTTATTTAATTGATTTGTATGCTGCTAGCTTTTAGTAATGCATAGAAATTTAGTTTTCTTTCATGCAAGAGACAGACTTGTTTCACAGCAGTGCCTCCATATTAAGAATGAATTATGTTCCTCATGAAATTAATGATGCTTCTTTTCAACTGTTAGATTACTGAACTGTTAGCTGGTTTTTTGTTTCCAAGATTTTTGAAAGCAGTATGCTTGAAAGATTCAAGATCACAGAACTCTTTTTTAAAAAAAGTTTTAATACTATCACTAATAAAATATTCTTGACAATTTATCAAACTTTTAGTTATATTTCTTGTATATTTCCTATGTATTTCATTCCCATTTCCTTCCTTTTTATGTAACCTTCCTTTCTTCTGGACGCATTTTTTTCCTCTCAGACCAAGAAAACATTTTCTGAGTTAGTGTGAAAAGCAGAAGAAACTTTTCCACCATAATTTCAGTTTGTTACTATGGCTGATTCTGACTTCTCACCCTATTTTTTTTGACTCTGTTCACCCCCTGTGTTCCTCATGGTCTTGTTTACTGTTCTATTTTTCATAGTACCCCAGCTGTGTTAAATACAATATGTAATATCTCATATCTAATTTTTGAAAGAGTCCCTGAATATTGGTTATCCCCTCCCGAATTCCTTTGATCTAGTTGGGTATGCCATCTCTTTCCAGGGCACTTCTTTCTCACATACTAGCAAGTATGATTCCATCCATTCACCTCAAAAATACTGTTTCTTATTCCAACAAGAACCCATTTGATAAATAGAAATGAGGCATAAAAAGCTTTCTTTGTAGCTTTCTTTGTTACTGCATTTTGGCATTGTGTAAAGATGAGTATAAATTTCATAGACAATAAATCTGACTGTGCATGCTTGATTTGCCTTTATTTCAATGTATGTTGCATTAGCAAACCAATCCCTGCTTGCAAGCATGCCAAGGCTACTGTCATCAGTGTAGCATTTACCCTGTATGAGTTCTAATATTTTCCTTTTCTGGGAGATCTTAAAGTGGTTTATACATAGAAAATCATTTATGCTGCTCAAGTTTTACTATTTCCACTCAGTCTTTTTGAAACCTCTCTGTAAAAGCCTCAAATCAGTGCTGTGTGTGAAGAATGTACATTTGCTTTCCAAGTTACAAATTTTCACATCATTAATGATGTTTTGATTAACAAGTTCAGTTTGCAGAATTTGTGTCAGACAGGAGGGAAAAAACCAGTTTGAGGTAGCTCAGCTAGTTGGGAAGGAGACGTTTTTAGCAATGAAATGAGTGTTGCAAAAGATTGAGAGAAACATAACCCTGCGATGACACTTTTATAGTCATTTTACAGAATACAAATGCACAACATCTGATGGTAATTTCGTCAGCTGTAAAGGCTGAGGAGTCACCTAACAGTTATCCCCATGCCTGCTTTTTCTGTGTGGCCCTGGTACCTAGAAAACAGAGGGTAATGCAACAAAAGTATGCACTTCAGCTAAACGGATTTTCTCAACTTTGTCATTTTCATACAAAGGTGTGACAGTCCTGTTTTTCTTGAGGAACACAGTTACAAACTGCATAGAAAATAAAAAGCTCAAAGAATATTATTTTCTTTTCATGCTTGGCAGCCTATCAACTTATACAGAATTGCTCTCTAGTCCTACTATTAAAAGTCAGTTTTTCTATTATCGTAACTGGATGATTTGGGTAAAGCTAAAGTAACAAAAGCAAAACCTCAGAAAGAAATATTTGTATTCAAGTAGTTTTAAATGGAAGTGTGGAGAAGAATCAAAAAGATCTTTAGATCTTCAAGCATAGAAAGGCCCCTTGATGTTTCCTTTAGTAAAAGATTGAATTCAAAGACCTTCCTATTTAATTCATTTTACTTTAATGATAGGAAAGAAATTTAGTGGGGAGAAAGAATCCTTTTAGGTCCCAGCAGGCCTGGACACTTGACCACATACAGGCTTGCCTGCTTAGCCACGGCAGACAAGATAGGACTTTGGAGTCTATCAGCATTAATCTCATTTGGTTGCTATGAGTTGTTAGAATAACATCGCCAATTGCTCTTCTCCAACACTGTTGAGAGACAGCAAATTCAGAGGTAATTAGTGGTGGTGACTTGGAAACACAGCCTTAGTGATCCCTCATCCTCAGCGCTGTCAGCAGCATCCAGCTATGCAGAGTCAAAAAAAATCATACAAATGAACATTCTGAACTGAGCAATGGTACAGCACTCCCTGAGCAGTTAGAGTGCAAGGGCAGATACAGAGTAGTGTAATAAAAGTGAAAAAAAAAGAGGCTGAATTTTCAAGAACTATCACTATTCTTTAAATACTCTTTCTTTATGTGAGATACCAAAGAGTGTTTTCTTCTTTTTCATTGGGTGTTTAGCGCTGTGGACTATGACAAATCCACTAGGGAAAGGAGAACTATCAAATGTGCCATCACTGGGATTTGTTTTCCATACTACAGAAGCACCTGTATCCAACTTCCAAAAATTGCATGCATGGTATCTGCTTGACTGAGCCAGTTACAAATGAACAAATCCAAAACAGATAATTGCTATAATGGAAAACAGATGTCTTCAGAATTTTAACCTTTTTAGAGACTGCCATTTAAGATCAATAAAATGCCTGTTTATGTCAAGGCATTTCATTTCAAGAAGTTAGAGAGCTCCATCTTCTTCCCAGAGCAAGCCTTGGGAGTGGAGAGCACTAGAAGGCTGTAGAGGAGCCAGTCTCCAAGCTCTACCAAAATAGGCCTCATGGCTTCTGGTAGCACGAGGCTGTAATCTGCAGTTCCTCCTAGCAGAAGGGTGGCTGTACAAAGCACCTGTTTCAACTAGGAATGCTTAATGCACACCATATCTTTCCTTTCAAAAACAGAATGGGATAAAAATCTAGAGTAGAACATACTGATGAATCTGGCTGGGAAAATTCAGCTGCTCATATTGTAGTCCATAATTACATTCTTTTATTTTAAAAATACAATTGAAATACACTATTTGCGTAGTTTTTATTACATCAACAACTAGAAAATCACAACAGATAAAAGAGAACCAAAAGCACAATGAAAGACTAGGCTCATGTTGGTTCAAAAATATACTAATGCAGATCTCTAACCTTACTTTTTTCCACTTTGCCTTTATTAAGGTTAAAATTTCCTAAAATACTTAAGCTTTTTATGTTGATGTTAGTCATAGTGGGGAAATGAAAAAGATGTTGATTTAACATCTTTCTACTCCTGTTTTTAAGCATTCCCCTGAAATTCCCAACACTTGAGTTTCCTGTTCTTCCATAAAAGGCAAATTACCAGCATGTCCTTCAGGTCTAGTTTTGCGAAGTTACATGTATTTGTGCCTCATGTATAGAAACCTGTGAAAAACTAGATTAAAAATACACATTGGAACATGTCAGTCTGATCAGTTTTCAAATCATTTCTTTCAGTTGTTCCTCAAGAGCAGATAGTCTGCCACAATAGCTTTCTTCCAGGGTTTGATGTTTTTTTTTAGTCAGTCATGAATCCATAGTCATAAACAATTCCTATCCTCTAGAGAAATAAAAACAATTAGCTCCTAGCAATAGAGTTAATTTTGTTATCTTTCAGTCAATGGAATATCAAAATACTTTCCCTAATACTTGAATTAGGAGCTCAAATGAATAAAAATATGTTAAGATTTAAATAGGCAACATACATGTTCAGAATGAAACACATAGGTTTTCTTTGAGGAAGGGAATGGAAACTCCATTAAATGGACTAGAGATTTAAGACCAGGGTCTTTTGTGCTTATGTAATGTAGGCAGGGCAGGACATTGATCATAGCTGTAGGCGTTGTGAACATTACTTTTTAAACAGCAGGACAGCCCCTCTAAGAATGCCCCTCTAGCTCTTCACATTGTGATTTGTGGTTCGATCTAATGGCAAAGAATTATGTTCATAATTACACCAAATCCTAGTGTAGTTGTATTGTCTGGTTGGAAAACAGAGCATCCTTACTCAGTACAATTCCTACCGTCTGGAGGAAAGTAACATGCTAAATCACAGAAAAAGCCCAACCCAAACCTTTGTCATTTTCTATCTGGCATTTGCCCAGCATTAAACAAGGTTTACATATCTACTGCTTTAAAGACAGTGCAAACTTTGCTCTTTAAAGCATTTTGCAGCTATATCCTTCTTCACAGAATCATAGATCATCCCAAGTTGGAAGGGACCCACAAGGATAATCAAGTCCGGCTTCTGGCTCCACACAGGGCCACCCAAAAAACAGACCATGTATCTGAGAGTGTTGCCCAAACGCTTCTTGAACTGCAGCAGGCTCAGTGCCACAACCACTGCCCTGGGAAGCCTGTCCCAGTGCCCAACCACCCTCTGGGTGCAGAACCTTCTCCTAACCCCCAGCCTGACCCTCCCCTGTCCCAGCTCCATGCTGTTCCCTGGGGTCCTGTCGCTGTCCCCAGAGAGCAGAGCTCAGCGCCTGCCCCTCTGCTCCCCTCGTGAGGGAGCTGCAGGCCGCCATGAGGCCTCCCCTCAGCCTGCTCTGCTATGGGCTGAACAAACTAAGGGACCTTCATATGTCTTCCCCACCAGACCCTTCCCCATCATTGTACCCCTCTTTGGACACTCTCATAATAGTTTCATGTCCTTCTTATGCTGTGTTGCCCAAAACCACACACACAGTACTTCAGATGAGGCCGCACCAGCGCAGAGGAGAGCAGGACAACCGCTTCCCTCAACTGGTGGCAGTGCCATGCCTGAGGTACCTCAGGGTACTGTTGGCCCTTCTGGCTGCTAGGGCACGCTGCTGGTTCACGTTCAACTTGCCATCAATCAGAACCCCCAGATCCTTTCTGTATGTACACCCAGGATTGCCCCATCCCAGGTGCAGAATCCAGCACTTGCTCCTGTAGAGCTTCATTCAACTGGTGATTGCCCAACACTCTAGCTTGGGATTTCTGGACTCCCAAGGCATTTGTGTTCCTTCCAGCTAACCAAAACAACAACAAAAATAATAGCTCCAGCACTATGACTTCATGGAGCAGTTGACTATTTCTGTTCACTGCTAAGAGCAAGTGAAAAGCACACAAGGAGCAGGGGGGACAAATGCAGCAAGTCAGAAGTCAGCCCTAGCACCTAGCACCATCTCCTGTATGCTTCATCCCATGGTCCTGAGAAGAGGCTTGAGCTTTCCTGAAAGTAAGCAAGGACAATGGTTCAAACTTTTAGAAGCTGTAAATTCAAGAAGTTAACCTTACAGACTAGTCTTCTGTCACCCCCACCTGCACGCCATTTCCTATTGGAAAGAAAAGATCAGAGCAACAAAAGCATGTAAAAACCAGAAAAAGTGAACAAATAGAGTGCAAAGGCAAAAACAAGACTAACGATATCACAGAAGAATAAGGACACAATGAAATACTTGTTGGAGAAGCAGTACCCCCTGTTACAGAGGACTAGAAACAGGGGTTGGTAAATCAGTGGTGCCATGCCTGTTCCACGCCATGTCACAGAGGCACATAACATTCCAGAGAGCTTGCATAAGAACGTAGAAGCATGGAAGTTGTGTTTCAGTGATCTGTGAAAAGTAATGAGTTGTCACTTCAGTGGTTACACTCACCGTTGTTCCCTCTTGCCCTGAAGTAAGAAAAATTTTAAACTAAATCAGTCGGTAGTGTAACACAAACCAATACATTTTAGGTTATACTCTTGTATACTGTATTCATTCACCCATGTTATAAGCAATTTTGCATGTCTTCAAATGTACAACAAAACTAATTGTATAGTTATATAATCAGTCGGTGTAACTAGAGTGAACACTAGACTTCAGCAGATTCAATCCTTGATAATTTGCACTTAAGTCCTGTGGGAGACCTGGCTTCCTGAAATACAAGATAGGAGAGATTCTTGCTGCTAAGACCACTGTAATAGGAGGAACTGGGTGCAGATAGCGTGACCACCACCTCCTAACATTTTCCTACCTTCTATTACTTACTCTCCTAGAATTGAAGAAAAGTTACCTCTATATTAGTCTTCTTATGGCTGTACTAACTCTATGCCATAAAGAAAAAATTACTTCTTGGATGGTTCCTATTTTGTGGTTTTACTTTGTGGAACCTGAATTAAGTAAGGTCAGACTGCAGACCACTCTTCCTGTGCAGACTAATGGCAGTAGCAGGAGACTGACCCAATACAGTCTGTGCACACCAGCAAGGCCAGCTGCTTCTATGCAAACATTCCTTCCCTTCAGCCTTTGCCACATGGAGAGCCGAGCACAGGTCAGGTTCAGTTGGTGTTTCTGGAACACACTGCAATAAAACAAAACCAAAAACCGGTATACGCAACCTGCCACCACCTCACCTTGCCTCTTATCAGTTTGCTTGTTTGCATAGAGAGGAAAGTGTACTAAACTTTTTCTCATTTTTTCCCCTCTCCCACCCCCACTTCTTTTCTGACAGCACGCTACAAGTGAAAGTCTCTGAGCCGCAGAATTCAATAGACGTGAACACAGAAAATGAACATTTGAAGTCCATAAAGATGTGCCTTAATCAGCCCACTGAGTGGAATCTGAGTTTTTCAGCAGCATCTCTCGCCAGCTGTAAAGTTTTTAACCAAAATCTCAAAACTGATGAGAACAAATAGATTGCAGCTGTTCTTGCACTATTATTTTGTACATTGTTCTTGATTTTTTTTTCTGCTGAATAATAAGCATTTATTACATTGATCTTGAAATGATCTTGTGTGATTTGGCTTTATATTACTATTAGCATTATTCATTTTGATGTACTTTTTTTTTTAAAATAAGAAGTTTCACATCATGGGATTCTTGCAGTACAAATTTACATCAGAATCAGATGTTCCCCTTTAATAGTATTGTGATTTTTCTATGTTCTTTAAGTTTAATTATTTCCCAATTTTATTTTTGTGCACGAAAGTTAATATATTATGTAATTTGTGGCATAGGTCACCATGTAAAGATTTATGGTAATAATTCAAACAAATCTGTAACAGGTGGAGACCGACTACCTCGAAGCAAAGCAGTAAAGAGAAGGTAAATTATCCGAGATCTCCCTTCATCATAAATGGATTGAAATGTATCAAAAACTAGTTTGTTTCTGCAGTATGCTTTCATCTTCATTTATCTTGAGAACTTTTGTGTGACAGTGTTTAATGACCGTAATGTCTAAAAGAAAGGCCAACCTTGCAGGAGAATCTCGAATGATTGTCATTCAACTAATCTGTATCTGCACTTTTTGAGGTTTCTGCTAAATGGTCTTTCTTCCCCTTTTGTTTTTATGAATTTATGCCTGACACCAATTAAAATGGATGTAAATGCTCTTCCTATTTCATTTTTTCCTTGTACTTTGGAAATTCAATGTAAACAACAAAATTTTAAACTCTACTCAAAGAAATAGTAAATGGTTGTAGCTGACTACATTGTAGACATTCCATGCCTAAATCAGCTTTAGCAAGGTTCATGTACTTCATTCATCAAAACTTTATTAATAATAGAGCTATAACAAGAGTGTTAGAATAAAACCATACAATCTATTTCGCTTTTCTGGAGTCATACATTCAATAGCTAGAGTAGAGGGTTTTTAATCCATTGTCTGTCCTTGCAAAGAACAAATTTTCCAGAAGGGCAATTCCTTGGAAGACACTATTTATAAATTAAACATTACAAGGATTCATTTAAAATTATCATCTTAACAAAATGAAGATGCAATTCTTCTTCACAGAAGTGTGTTAGCTTGCAGATGCAATCCAGTAATTCAAATGCAGACTTACTGGAATTTACAACGATCTTAAGTTCTCACAAGGATACTGAGGCACCCAGATGTCAGACAATACAGAGTGAACATTCATCGTCACACCACACTAAGAGGGTCTCTATGTACCTTAACTATTTAATGTATTTGAATGCTATGAGGCAAGAGAGACAAAAGAGAATTCAGTTTCCTGGGGAAGAGGCACTGAAGCTGACTTCAGTTGAGCACCACCAAAGCACAGTGAACAAAAAGGGAGGTAGAAGCCATCTTATAAGCAGTGCAACTAATGCAGCCTTGTCCTTGCTCATGTGCCTGATGGAAGAGGTGCCATATCGGTTTTCTCATATCAAAGACCAAGTACGTACCAAACTTCTCCCTCACCTTGGAGGTGTCTCACCTCCAAGTAGTTGTCTATTTCCATAAACTTGTAAAAAATACGGATCCCTTCCTCTGTGTCAAATTGAGTTTCAATTGACTGCTGAGTTCACAAGTTTTCAGGTAGGAATCGGATAGAGACATAACACAAGCTCACTTACAACTTCCTACAGCAAGGCAAGAAGCAGCAAAGCTATAGAGAAGTGTTCTGAAGTGTTCTTGGTACAGCACTCACGCTTCATCCTGAGATGTGACTGCCCAAAGGAAATTCTCACCAGGAGAAAAACGTTTTAGGTTGTAGAGACTTTGTAGAGGCAAGCAAACAAAAGCTAGCGTAGGATAATCTACGTTAGTAGCTTATTTCAAGTTTGACAATGAAAAACCACTGCAAATGTATCATCATTTAGAGTGGAACCAAGTCCTCTGGACTGGATCTAGTTTGCGTTATGCACGCTGAACATCCTGTTGTGTTTAGCCAGCAAAAGGATGCACAGTACATGGTTTAAAGCAATAGAGAGGCTGGAGTTGGGTTTGTTAAGTCAGAATATCTTACGAATTAAAATTTTATTCATTGGTTGAGCAGCCAGAAAGTAAGGTACTTTCACCTCACAGAACTAAAGAAAAGGCAGCAACAGTGTATATATATTATTCTTCCTAGCTAAAAATACTAAGACATTTCACCGCAGGTAATAAGATACTTCCAGACTTGCCTCTTCATCACCTGCTATGTACACCCTATTTCATTTAAATACAGTTTTATCAGAAATACAGCTGCATACATTTAAACCTTGGTTATTGCTAATAAATAGCTTTGAAAAATGCAACACATCTAATCATGCAATCCTGCAATTAAGCAGCCATCCCTCCTCAGAAGATGATAATTTGTGAGCGTACTTCCTATTGCACTGCAAACCCTTGGCAGGGTGCAGGGCAGGGGAAGAGCCCAGAGAGGGCAGGAAATTAGCTGCCAGTTGCTGTGGAGCTCCCAGCCCTTGGGAGAACCATGGGGTAATTTAGGCAGGTCCATACTGCAAGCACCTAACCAAAGCCACGCCAGCTGTGGGGTCAGACTGGGTTGTTCAAGGGTATTGAGCCTGGTCTTGAAAACCTCCTAGGACAGAGTCTGAACAAACTCTCTATGCAACCGGGTGCACTGCCTGTTCCTCCTTAGACCTGGCCTTGAGCTTATGGCCATTGTTTCTTGTCCTTCCATCATGCAACAAAAAGCCCCAGGTAACTGGGCCCCTCCCAAAGTCTCCAGACTGAACAAACTCCCCAGGTTCTCCTCACATAGGAAGTGCTCCAGCCCCATTACCAGGTTGAGGGCCTCCACTGGACTCACTCTAGTTTGTCAATGTCTTTCTTCTATTGCCACCCACCAGTGAAACCATATCCACAGCAGAGACAGCCACTGACTGGGAAGCTTCAGGGAAACCCGATCTTTTAGTGCAGCATTCCTGAAGAGATTCCAGGGACAGAACCTGCATATGTGGCAAAGCACAACAGCACAGCAAGGCAAAACTGAAGGTCTTCAGTTTATTCGGGAAGGCATTCACAAAGAAGCCTTTAAGCATTTTTATTGTTCCTGTTTTTCCTAGAAACTCATTTTAACCAAAATAACAGAAGGGACTACCAGCAGTTGTTGAAAGTGTATTAGTGGCAGAAGAGTGAACCACTCAGAAAGAATACTTTGAGAGGAAATAAAACCAAACCACTAATATTTAAAGTACAAGAGAAACTTTGATTGACAATCAACTGGAAAAATCAAAAAGATACGCTACACCCTTTTGAACTATGTTCAGGCAGCATTCAAGGAGAAAGGCAACGTCTCTGATCTCAAGTGGTTGCATGCATGCAAATTCACGCTGGGAACACAATTTGAAAGAAAAGAATTATCAAAAGAGGGAGCTCAAAACTTCAAAATTCAGTTTAAAACGATGAATAAAAATAATTCATCACAGTTACATAAGCCTCTGAATAGCAAATATTGCAGCACAAAAATGTGTCATGGCATGTTGTGGTTTGAAAGATTTCCAACAAAAACTGAAAGGGATGAAAAGCAACACAGTTCTGTCTGTTTTCTATATGCAAACTTTAAAATAGGATAGTAGTTTGGGCACTACACTTTGGAAATGCTACTTTTCACTTCTGTTGTCCCTAAGCCATTTCAGAGAAATACCAAAGATCATAGCAATATATTGATTTATCTTAAACAGAAGTTCCTTAGAAAGCTGTACTTGACATCAGCAGTTGATATACACATGTTGAGCAATCGACAAGTTTTCTCTGACTGCCTTGGAAATTATCTAAATTATAACACAGAAGGATATGATTGACGGTGTTTCCAAACCAAAACCCTAACATTTCCAGAGTAAATATGCTCAGCCAACAGTGAATATTTGGCACAGTTTGATCTTCTATTGTCTCTGCAAACTTCTGATTTTTCCTTGTCATTAACAAAAAGGTTTTGATCTTCAAAGTTATATACCAATCACAGTTGTCTGCCACTGTAAAGAGATAACATGCAGACCTTAACAAAGTGGTTGTTGGCTTTTTGGGTTTTTGTTCGTTTGTTTTTTTTTTTTTCCTCTTTCCTTATCAGATCTTATTTTGTACCACAAATATTTTTATGCTTTTAGAAAAGCACATCAGTGATTTTATATAACAAGGCCAAAGTCATAGAATCAGAGAATGGTTTGGGTTGGAAGGGACCTTAAAGATCACCCAGTTCCAGCCTCCCTGCTGTGGGCAGGGATACCTCCCACTAGACCAGGTTGCCCAAAGCCCCATCCAGTCTGGCCTTCAGCACTTCCAGGGAGGGAAGTGTCCCCATCTTTCCTGTAGGTCTCCTACAAGGTCAGTAAGAGGCTTCCAGGCTTTGATTTGTAGAATAACAGTTTTACCATATTGACGTCATTTAAAAATAAAACAGACATTTATCTCCAGGAAGCAGAATTCACAATTAAGGTGAAATCTATTTTTTCTAGATAGTCAGCAGGTACTCAGGCCAAGAACGAAAGAAAGAAGGTGCATTAAAAGCAGGTACATTCAAAAGTGCTGCCATCACACACAACCACTCCAGCTCAAACATTCTGTCTGAATAATGTTAAATATAAAAACAACTTTAAAAAAGCATAAGTTGGCAACTGTTAAGTACTTACCACCAATAGCAATTTTCATTTGCAGATAAAAAGCCGCCTTCTTTTTAAAGTAAAATAAATAAAATCACATTTTGTTCAGGCAATATTTTAATGGTTATTTTATTACAAGAATGATGTACTTCACATGGGGAAAATAACCAAAAGCACTTTTTTAAAAAAAGTTCCTTTTTAAAAAAAGTTCCTATAAAAATCTGGAATTATAAAAGATTCAATACTGAAAGAGTTAGATGAGACTAAAAACAAAACAGATCTTACTTTTTCAAGTCTGCTGTTAACTACTAGCATTAGCGAAGGACATTTTCTCTCATTTTGTCTTCATTCATCTGCTTCCCTACACAAAAGGCTTGAAAGATTCATTCTTGTTTTTTCAAGTGCTAATGTTTTTGCTCGTCTTGAAGGCCTTGAACTGGGCACTGGGACTGATTCTGGAATTTCATCATCACTGAAATAGAAAATATTTTAAATTATGACCAGAAAGATTAAGCAAACTAAGAGTTTGTTAATAGAAAATCTTGAAGTCTGTGTATAACAAAATCTTGGTCTTAAAGAGCAAAAGTACTGATTTTGTACTTAGTGGGTTACTTGCTTGAAAAAGACATCACAACTGAAGCATATAAAATTACAGAGATTATATTTTAATCCTGTAAGATCTCAAGAGAAGGAATGTCATGCGTATATTCATTTATCACTCATTTCTAAACGTTTTTTAAATGTAGAAAGACAGGAACAAAAATAGCAGCCAGAAATGTGGTGGGGAAAAAAAAAAAAAAAAAAACAACACAAAGAAGTCAGAATCCTTCACAGAGCAGTTATTAAAACAAAAAGCAATTGAAAGAGCAATGCAACCAAAAACTTATCTTTTGACAGACAGAATGTATGTTAACTGTATGTAGTAAATATACCTGAAAATTAATAATAACATTTGAAGTCTTCAAACCTACTATTACATTTCAAACATATCAGTTTAAAGAAATGCTTTTTCTTAAATATTTACTTTTACATTAGGTTTTGAGAAAGAAAAGTATTCCTTTTCTAGTGAGGAATTAAATTGCTTTGCTGGAACTGCTAGAATCATGCTTTTGAAGGTGGAAAGTAAACAATTTACCTTTCACTACCAGATTTTGCACTTGCACTAGTTTTTCTTCTGCTCACAGACCTCGTTACTGCTGCTTTTCGTTGTCCTAAATATAAACAGAAGTCTTTTTGCATCACATTATTTCTTTTGTTAAACCAGTTTTGTATCTTTTCCTCAGTGTCTGATGTTCCATTGAAACATGTAACATGCAGTCTCCACATTAGATGGAATATTTTGTTTAGACAATACAAACAATAAAAAGCCCATGAGATAATACTTCTCACATAAACATTTGCACATTATTGTAAGTGGCTGTGACCAAATTATCTTGATATTCTGTAGTCACAGGGAGTATTTTTTATTTTTTTCCTTTTAACTCTTCTTGGGAAAGACTAACAGCACAAAAGCCTCCACAAAACAGATGATTTTAATCTTTTAATAACTTTTTAAAAAACAGATTACAAAGACTGAATTGTTTAAACATAGAGAGAGGTTCATAAAAAATTATTTTATTTAAAAGAGATAACATTATAGCCAGAAACATCCAGTGCATACCTCTGCCAGTTTTGTTTCTTGTGGATTTCAATTTTGTAGTAGCTTTACTTTTAGCTTCATTAACTGGAGTATGAAGAGCATCTCTGGTATTTTCTGTTAAAACAGAATAACGCATGCAGAAGTCAATCATCTCTCAACTTATCATATGTACTTTAAAGTACTATCAGTACACTTCGAACATTGGCTATTATATAAAGAGCCATACAATTTTAACTCCACTTTTCTTTAAACTAGAAATGAATTAATAAGACAAGAAAGCAACGTAAAATGTCACTCAGTCATAACACTGTCCCATCATAGGTCAATCATGTATAAACTACTCCTGACAACTATTTAGCCCTCTCTTACTATTTCTGACAATTTTAGGAAGTCTTTTTCTTCAGCAATGTATATTACTGCTAGGAAGTTGTTTGTTTGATTTGTTTTGTTTTTTTTCCTAATGTCAAATCTAGATCTACTTTGCAGCAATTGAAGTACAAAAAGTAAAGGGTTTTGCTCACAGCTATCATTTCCATATTTGAAGAGGTAAATATTGGATTATTAAAAATAAAGCAAATTTATTTAGGTGGCATTGAAAGAGAAAGGAAACAAAGCTTTTCTCCTACTGCTTGCCTAAAGTGCTCAAAATTCTTCTTTCATGAGAAAATCATACCAAAATACTATTGGCTGTTAGCAGAAAATGGTTCAAATAGAAAGTTGCTTTCTCAAGACCAGCTAGCTTCTCTAGCTTCCCATCCAATAAATATTTCAATACAGAAACATAGAACATTAAAAAAAATAATAATTTGACACTTTCAGAAGCAACAGATCAACGCCTTGAAATAATCCACTAGAAAATAAGCTTGTTTTAAAGGGGATATTCTGCTTAAAACAGTTGCATGTCAATATCTTTGATTTATTGTTTCAGGTAAACCTAAACAAGTTTCATCTGATTCCTTTTTTTAGGCTTCCAGCAAAACGTACTCTGCTAAAGCATGTGCTTTAAAACATAAGCTTTTCAGACAGCAGAAAGTCTTCCAGCTACTTTCACAAATAGCAATAAAAAGAAATCTGGCTCCAACATATGAACTAGTAATAAGGAAAGACCAGTGTCAACAGTTTTGGTGCATATCAACTGTACATTGCTATAATACAGTCTGCAAAAAGTACAGGCATGGTAATTCCATAGTCCATTGGAGCCTTGGTGACTCATATTTTAAAGCTGAATTAGTCAATACGATTTAGCAGGCAGATGAGTATGTCAAACAGCTTTAAAAAAAAGCTAATACTTTTGTCAAAAAGAAAGAACTGTAGGCTAAGACTCGAAATATACTGGTTAAACTAGAACAATAAGGAGAATAAGAAATCAGAAAAACTGATCACAAAGCAATAAAAAAGAAAATGCTTAACAAACGTATTAAACGGGATACATTTTTACTAGTTACCTTTTCCACTTGTTTCTTTCAAAAGTAGCTTCATTTAGGAGAGAAAAAGCTAAGACTTATTTTCATACGCTCACTCACTTGTACCTACTGAAATACACCTCTCCTGAATTACCTTCTTCATTTCTAAGGGTGTCTGCAGGTAACGTAGCGCCAGTTTCCTGCGTCCCTTCAGTGAGGCCTGTTTCCTCTGTCTGTTCAGAGTGGCTTTTGCTCGCATTAGCGCCTTTGGTCAGGTTCACCTTGATCTTCTCAATCGCTCTTTGACACAATTTATCTTTCACTTCCTGGGAAGAAACACTTAACATTAAATGCTACTTCATTTTACAACCAAGTTTACACACTAATAGGATTAGTTAAATTTACTCTAAGAACGACAAAAAGTGTCACAAAGTTGATTACTCTAGCTGGAAGGTGAAACACTTTCTCCATCAACACTGGGCACAGAAACTCCAGAAGAATTTTTATTTTAATCTTTTTAACCTGAAAAAGCACTAAAGTTATAGGACCTTTCCAGGTGAGTCCTGGAACATTGCTACTTCTTGATGTTATGCCCAGAGGGATCAGGACTCTCCAACATTTCAGCATAACACCGTCTTCCTCTGTCCCACTCCCAACTTTTATTTTATATTTACCCAGAAAATGGATAAATGTAAAAGCTTTCACATCAGATTTGTAATCCCTTCCTACTTCATCTTAAACCAAGCACCCTTTTCATGTTGCCTAATGATCTTAGGGTTACAATCCAAGTTAAGGCATAAAATTTCAACTGTTAATTATTAATAAGCCATGCAAACTGTGAAAGACAATATTCAATTTTATTTACATTTAAAAACTAAGAACTAACTACACACTGGTTACTATAAGACCTTACAGTTTTGAACTGTATCAGCTTGGACAGTTATTGCTATCTATGGTAGCTGAAATATGAAAATCTGAGCTGAGACTACTGTATAATTTACATAAATAACCTCATCAAAAATTAATTTTTCAAAGACTGGTTAAAAAAATAATTCCAATCACATTGTCATAGTAAGCAGGCACTTCATTTTTAAGCATTTAACCATTTGATAGTAAAATTAAATAAAAAGCAAGAACCATGTTATTTATGCCCTACCTCTAGAATCTCATCAAGCAGAATCAGAAGATTCTCTGTGGAAGAGCTACTGAGTTCTAACATACTTAAAGCTTTTGCATAAATACGAACATCTGGTGCAGTTGGGTCCGTCAAGATTTCATTGCAAATTTTCAGTGCTAAACTATCATGCACTGTGAAGTCCTGTAAAGGAAAGAAATCAATACCTGAAATTTTTCTGAAAATTATTTACCAAAGAATGAAGTCATGCTGGTTTAAGCAGCTAATAACTAACTTTACATAGTAAATATTTTCTAAAAATATAGTATTTTGACAATGTACATTAATGTATTTTTAAAAATGTTTTTCCCTGTACAGGTAATTAAGGATGGTGCAAGTTCCTGCTAGCATTACTTAATTGTAAGAGAGGAGGGGTTGGAGAGAAGGAGAATGAAGCTAAGAGTTTTCATTGCCTGGACTGTCAGTTGCTTAATCCAGACTCTGACAGTAGGAATCTCAGAAGGCCCAACAAGCAGCTAGCAGTTCTTAATCTCTAGACGCAAATACTGCTTTCTTTCAATTTAACCCACTGTACCTGATAGTCTAGGGACTTTTTGACCCGAGGGTTCAGTCCACTTGGTCTGGTCAGGTCCACTAATAGTTCAGAAACATTACTGGTATCTACTTCAGCCAAAGGGGAAGCTGCAGGAGCATTTAACAGCGTTCGCAGAGTTGGAAGGTAAGCTTCTTCAAAGCATTCCTGGTTAGACCTGTTTCAATTGAGTCAAACATTAGTAGCACAAGGAGACAGAATTAAACATTAATTCATCCCTAAATCTTCTCCTCTATGATTAAAGTTTACAGACCCATTACAATATATTTTAGCTGTCAAAGCAGCGGGGGAGCAGCCAACCTTATTAGAGACAGGCAGCAGGATCAAGACAACAAAACGCTTCACAGAACCAACTCCTTTTACATTTCAGCTCATTGTTTTTTCAAGGAAATTTTAGGTACCACTTGTATCTCAAACAGTTTGGAAGTTCATCCTTACCACTAAAAGCCTAACTGATATATACAGATGGATACTCTCTCAAGGGACAGAAATACACTTCCCTATATCTTTATTTTTCTTGTGCTAATTCCTCCTTCCTGCTAGTATTTTTCTTTAGGGGTACATATCTCACTGTAAGAAAAACAATGAAACCTGGCAAAGAAAGGTGGTGATTACCAAGATATTGAAAGAAATACTTGGGTTTTCTTCTCAGAAAAGCTCGCAACTCCTGCCAAGCAAGCTTAAAAATCACATAGATGAACGTGGTTTTGCAGCAAGTTGTCTAAAGGTGTAGTTCCATAAGATAGGTAAAACAAATTAATAGGAAAGTTGCCAAAAATTACAAGGTACTGGTTGGTGAAGCAAAGTTGTGGGGTTTTTTTAAACCTCAAATAATTGTTCACCTCCTATTTAAACCCAACTAACTGGGGAAGAAAGCTAATGAAGTCAATAATGATTTCCAAAAAAAAAAAAAAAATCAGCTTGCTTGCCACTAGGTGCAAGTCAAATGAGCTGACCAAAAGACTTTGTGAGCACTATAACTGGGGCAAGAAAATACAGAAGCAAAAACTCTCCCATTCAGCAGTTTTATGCTTTAAATTGGCTGAAGTACAACTGAAGTATCATTCAGATTATTTCCTGCAAGTTAGAAAAATAAAATAAAGTCTAGTAACATATAGGCACAAGGCAGAACATTTTCCTCTGAGGCTGCCAGGGAAATTATTACTCTTTAATAAACATTCCATGAATAAGAATTGTTCACCAGTTACAGGACCTCGTCCCTGTTACTAACGTGCCATGCCATTCTTCTGATATGACAGAATATTACTTATAAAAGCCAGCAGCAACATTTGTTTACCACACAAAGTTCAAATATTAATTTTAAAAATTAAGCCTCTTGACTGTATCTGATCACAGGGAAAAGTCAGAGCAACATGCAGAAAACAAACAGAATTTAAAAGTTCAGCAATAGATCAGAACCAAAATTAAGCACAAAACCCAGCCAAAACTCACACATTTGCCTTCGTTTTCCTTTTCTGAATGGCAACTTTGCAGACTGCTCTGAATCAGCTGCCACAGTGTAATTAATAGTTCCCTTCTGAAAATACAGTATTGGTAACTGAAGACACTCCATGATTCATCTTAAAATGAACCATTTGTGAGATCCAGAATGCAGGTAATGTTCTGGACAGAAAATTAATGAGGTTTCCTAGTTTAACAGAGATTCTGAATTAGTGAGCCAGACTAAGATTTAGGATTTTTTTTCCTCCATTGATTTTTCTACTTTTTGCTCAAAACATGCAGCCTGCCCCAAAGATCATCTGTGAGGTGCAAAGAATTGTCTTGTTCACAAATAACTTTGAAATACACAGAATTACTCAGGTGGGCCTCAGTGAGACAATCATTAGGATTCATAATAAAGAGAGAGATACATAGGGTCAGAAGACATTCACAGGTCAAAGAGATCACCAGTGGTATTAGCTTATGCTCATTATTCAGTATCAAAGGTATTGGAAGCATACAAAATTAGGTTTTTGTTACCTATTTTCAATAGCACTTAAACAGGGAAAAAACACACTGAAGTAGACTGGTTGCTTTTCCCATCATTCTTCTGATAACAGCAAAAAATACTCAACCTGCCTCTCCTTCCTGACAACCAAGTCCCCTTTGAACTATGCTAACTCTAACTGTGGCAATTTATACACCACAAAAACTTCAATTTGTTTTGGAAAAAATACATAAGGTACCACGTAACATTGCTAAATTAAATCTTAGCCATAAAAAAGAGAGGAGAGAGGAGGCAGAGAAAACCCCACCAAGTTCAGACTGGCAAGAGCTGAAAATTAAGTCAAAAAACACTTTGAGCAAGTAAAAGGACTAGAGAATTATTATTTAAGCTCCTACCCCCTTAGATAAGCCCTTTGCCTCCTCTGTCCAGTATCAAACTAAACAGAAGATTTTGAACCTTCTGTGGATTTTGTTTGGCATATTCTTTGGCTAAGAAAACAAACAAAAAAACAGCCTGTTTCTTTGAGAACTTGCTGGACACTTTATTCTATTTTGAACTATGCCTCATAGCTGCTCTTAAGTGACAGTTCAAAGCCCACCTGTAGTGTTCAACAGCATAAATAAAGTACATCTTTTAAAACTAATCTTTAAATTGAATATCCAGAAGAACTGTTTCACTCAAGCACTCCTAGGAAAGAAAAAAATAGATCACAGAAAAAGAAGGAATTAATGGAAAGTTTTCAGAATGGTCATAGGTTGAGTTTACATACATTCAAAAGTAATATGCACAGGGGTCTGAGCAAGACCATTAGGTCTAATTTGCATTTGTGCAATTTGAAAATGGTTGCTAAAGCTGCTAAGACCAACGTACATTTTCACATAATATTTTACAAAGGCCATACCTATTTGCATAAGCAAATAAAGGGAAGAAAACTCCCAGACAATGCCTAAGCTGAGTATCCTCTTCAGTCACGGGATTATACCACAACAAAACAAGACGAGAAAGAAGTTTGGCACTATTCAGCCTCCCGGAGAACATGAGTTTGGCTATGCCTTCTGCAGCTTCTGTCCTAAGTTCTGAAAACTGAAGAAAAAAATTATCATATACACAGCATACCTACCACAGTGTCAGCATTTTCACTAATACTTTGTAGTAACAGTCTACATCCTATTGCAACTATCAGTTCTCTGCATTCATGTATTTGTACCTGCAGAGAATTCAAAAGTTGGCTTAAAAATAACACTAGTCAGTATCAGTGGAAAACTTATATTGTTTTAGGGCAACTATTCTAACATTAAACCATCCAGTTACACATAATGTAATGTTCAAATGCAACGTAATAGAATGGAAGGCTTTCTGTCAAAATTATTTTAGAACAAAAACAAGGCATATTCTGTAATAATTTCTTACCTCGCTGTCTAAAAAACTAGAAAGAAGCTGTAAGAAGCTCTGAATCGTAGCAGTCTCTTCTTCCTTCTCTGTTGTTTTACTTTCTTCCTCACAATTCTCATTTCCACTTTGTACGTCTTCACTTTGAGACTCATCGTCTGGTCTGGCTTTGAAAGGCTCAATCCCAAAGAGCATCAGCTGATCAAAGACTGCCTTTAAAGCACTAAGCTTTATCTTTATATTATCTACTTGTAAAACCTAGGTTTAATAATGAAAATACATCCATAATGTTACAGCATACCAATATTAAGCATAAGTAGATATTAGCTTTTTTTGCTTCAGCAAGATTATTCCAAGTACTATACAAAATTTCCCAAATTAAACAAAGTTCAGACTCCATGAAGGTATGATATTAAATGAAGCTTAAACTGAGATTTATAGTATTCTGAGAATTTCTCAACTTATCTATGTAATTTCTATTACCAAAAAATAAAAAATAAAATCTGACCAACTTCACTCACAGAGGGCATGCGTGTACCATGCATGTATGAGATGTAACCTTATCGTTCAACTTTTATGCAGACATTGGACAAACAGAATCCTCCCTAAACAATCTATTTTCTAATGAGACATAACTAAAGGCAGATTGAAAACATTTTGCTAGTTTTTCAGGAACTCTAACTTCTGCTGATGGCTCTAGCATCTTGTCTGATGAGAACATGCTATCTCCACACCTTCAAGCCAGGGTTTGAAAAGTAGACATCTGATGCTCAACTGATTGTATAAAAGAACATTTACTACGAAGATAGCATAATTCCAGCATCTCCCATTCCATATATTCCCAATCCAATATTTTTACTCATCAGAAAAATCTACATGAAACTACACTCTCCAGATCCAGATCTTCAGCAAATCAGGAATCATTGCTACTCAAGTAACATGTAGGATAACTTGTAATAGTAAATAAAACTACTCTTGGATCTCTTGGATCCAAGTCACATAAGCCATCAGTCTACTTCCCATCAGAAATTTTACCTGTAACAGCAATGCAAGGTGTTTTCGGGCAAATTCTTTGCTCTGAAGGCCACAACAACCTAAACACAGAACCGCCATGTTTCTCACAGCTGGATGGACATCTGCTATGCCAGGAAGTATCTGGAACCAGTAATATTTAATTTGTAATTGAAATACATAAATTGAAAATAGAAAATCGGCTGCACTGTTTAACTTTTCCTTACCCTGAAACTAGAAATAATGTAGTACATTACAGGATTGGAAATTGGTAAGTACTATATACTCTGTTTATCAAGGCATAAACAGAAACATTCTGAGTATGCTGTCTGAAGTCAGTACTAGAAGAATGGTTCACATGAGCATTGTGCTTTGCATTTGTTTTAATAAACATTTGTTTTCAAACCAAATCAAGTTGACCACTCATTGTGAAATGAAAGACAAACCTACACATTTCTTCATAAGAGACATTAGCATTCTTGCAGAGAAACAATACCCAATTCCAAATTGCAAAATACAGATGTGACTTTCATTTACTTGGAATAGTTTTGAGAAATCAATGGTAAGAATCCACATGAAAGAAAAGAGAGGCTCCATACAGGAAGCATGCTACAATGATGTCATTCTATACTTTGGCATTGATTGAAGAGTTTAAGTTTAAAAAACAACAAATAAAATATACTGAAGCATGTAATATGTGAAAACCCATTAGTAACAACAAAATGAAAGCAGGATCTTGGAGAAAGAAAAGTGGAATAAACAATGAATGTAAAAATTAAAGACCTAATTAAAAAGGGGTCTGTAGGACACATCAAAACTGATTTCTTAGAATACTATTATACATCTGAAAGAAATCAGGTGTGGTTCCACAATATTTAAGCCAATCTAAATTGGTGTTGTAATTTTCTTTCCAGTTTGCATTTTAAGAATGCCCATACTGAGTCAAATCATCTGGCCCATTGCCCTGTTAATAACAAAGATCAAAACCAAATTCCTACAAAGTATTACATAAACAGGCTAAGTAGATTCTTCCCAGGAATTCTTGACGAGGTCCCAGCAATTCGCAGCTGAGACATCAGAGCTGTGAGACTGTTCTATCTACCTAATTTCCGTAATATTTATTTTTATTGAACTTACTCAATATTCCTTAAAATTTATGCAAGAGTTCAGCATGCACGCATCCCGTAACAAAGGATTCCACAGATTACATATTAGGAGAAGAATCAACTCATTTAATTCATTTGTTCTGAGCTTGCTAGTTGCTAGCTTTATGCGGTGAAGTGATCATCCAATCATTCACTTTCTCAGATGTGAACCTAAGTCCTCTTTTTTCCAGGTTAGAAAAAGGTAGCCTATTTAGTCACTCTTCATTCAGAAGCTGTTTTGTAAATTTCCTCACTACCCTTCTCTTGACCATTTCCATTTCAAATATAACCTTTCTAGACAGAGGGGATAAGAATTGCCTTTAGTATTCCGATGGTGTACCACCTGTTCATACAGCGGCACATTGCTTTTTTCCCCACTTTGTTCTCTATTACCCGCACAGGAAAGAGTTCATATCTTCTTGAAGCTGCACACTCAGCAATAGCTAACATTCTATGTTATTTAGGAACATTTGTCCTAAAATCCACACTCCTCACAACTAAAACTAAGTACATTTTGCAGACTGTAAAAGGCCCACCATGCGACTGCATTCATTATTCAGTACAGAAATGTTTTGCTCTTCAAAGGTACCAAGAAAACAGAGGCACAAATGCTCTACAATAAAACAACTTTGTACCAGGCAGGGATGAAAGAAAAGTCTACAAGGGCTCCAGCCTCTTTCCGATGAAGTGCTTTTGACTAGCTCCAAACAAAGGTACCTTGGAGTTCTTTATTAAAGATGTCATACCTTCAGCTAATAGAAAATTCAAGTAATTGAAGTACAAACAAAGGCAGTAAACAGATGCTTAAGCAGCACACTAGAACTCAGCACTGTCCAACACTGTCAAACATTAGTCAGCTATTTACCATATTCCCATTTTATTTTAGTAACTCTGCTGCATCCAGTTCTGATGTAGATTCTGAGCTCAGAACAGCATATCTGGACTGCAACTCCAAGACACCTGGTTTTGGTAAGGCTTAAAGGCATCACACTAAGGTACAGCACAACTCTAAAACAATCACGAACCATCCTGCTAGCACCTAAGTGCCAACTGTGACATACCTATTTTTATTATCATATAAAGCAGTATTTATTATTACCTACCAAAGATTCAATTAGTTCGTTAATGGTTGGACCAATTCCTTTAGAAAGGGATATCATCTTCAGAAGCTCACAACACATCAACAAACACTTCAACAGTGTTTCAGGATCATTCTTCAAGGTGAGTCAGGAAAAAAGAAAAAGGTCATTATTACAAATGGTGTCTGTGATGAGGAGAACAGGGACATTAATCATGATTATTTGCTACCCAAACAAACATTTCCTGTCCACTACACATGATTGGCAAGATAATTAATCAAAATTAATCTGTAAGCAATGATGAAAAGAATCAGTTTCATGTTTTCAGTTGGTTATATTAGTAAATACAGCAAAAGCAAAATTCTTTTAGAATTCTTCAGTCATCCAAGGACAAAAAAGAAGCTTACTGTAATCCATTTTGAATAGACATCAAAACACAATTAGCATTTGGTAATACAGGAAGGGAAAAAGAAACCTTTTCCACACGCATTTCTTTAATTTCAGGTTCCTCTGCTTCTTGTATCAGATTGGCTTTTGTGTGTTCCAACTCAGTTATTTTCTCTTTTAATACAGATGCTGTACTAAAATCCTGAAGAGAAATGCATTCTTCCAAAGCTGCTTTTGCTTCAAAAAGTTTCACTTTTATTTCAGCCAACTGAAATATAAAGTACAAGGAAAACATGGCAATATTATAACTTATGTTATATCAGCCAACATTAGTCAATAATGCACATTTACATAGAACTCTTATTTGATAGAGTAAAAAATATTTTTCTTCATTTCCCTACCTTAACCTGTCGCTTTCTTATTTCAGAAGCTTCAAGAGGCTGTTCAACAGAAACAATCGGCTCACGAACCTCTGAGATGATTTCTGCGACCTGTTGTTACAATCAGAATATTAGTGCAAGTAACTTCAGCTTAGATGTCAGATCCGATGCATTTAATTTTTACAAACTTAAGATACCATGCTTCTGAAACTTCTGTGCAGTTTTCCTTAGCTGTTAAGTCACTGCAATAGGACTTATTTGACTGCTATTCAATGACAAGGAGCCTAACCATTAAAGTCCAGTGTTTTCCACTGTTAGGCAAGTATTTAGTATGTTGAGTGTTTTCTACTATCAGCTAAGTAAACAAGAAGATAGAAGACTGCATATCCTTTAAGTTATGAATTTCTATGCAGACAATTCACAGGCACTGCCTCCTCTAGGTTTGAGCACACATTTCAAAAAGAAAGACTAGTAACAGGAGTAAGGGTTTGTTTTTCTGTTAGTATGTTTTTAAATCTTACTATTTCAGTCAAAATACAGCTAACACTATCATTTAAAGGTCTATAAACCACCACATTTTTTTAATATATATATATATAAGCATATATATATAAATATAGTATATATATTTAAATACAGTACATATATATTTTATTTATATATATACTATATAATATAGTGTGTGTGTGTATATAGTATATATATAAATATAGTCTATATTTTTATATATATAATATATATATAAATATATATATATAAAAGGAGCAATATAAGTAATTGAATTCCAAGCCAAATATATGCATAAAACTGGAAGCAGAACTAGTCTGAGGGTTTTTCAGTTGATTAGAGGTTTCTTTAAGGTGAGGCACACTATGTTAATAAAAAATTAGATGAAATATAAGGAAAACTAAGGAGTGCGATGAGGACAGTCTTAATTTGATTTGCCTTGTATCAGATTGCCTCAGTTTAACTTCTGTTTAACTCAGTTAGTTTTAGCTTTATCCAATAAACAGAATGTATTGAATCAGTGCATTTCACCAGCACATTAGAAAAGCATACATTCTCTGTTATTATCATAGCTCTAAAATTACTATGGCTCTCCCAACATAATCAGGGAACAAACCTATACCCTAGCTTTACCCACTAGACTGAGGCTTTCCAGAAGTGGTCTCTGTTCATAAAGTCATTTAAAGTATTTGAGCAAAACCAAGAGTCCATGTTTCAGGAGTCAAGTTGAAATAATTATGCTGCATATAGGGACTCTGCTATATAAAATATTTTTCTTACAAGGATTTTTAGAACTGCTCTCAGCTGAGAAGAGGGAAGAAAAAATCTGAAGTCTGGAAACACATACTATCCTTATTTTGAATGTTCTAGTCAAAACCAGTTGGATCTAGTATGGCAAAGGATTTTGAAACAGGCTGTTGAAGTGTAATACTTTCCTAATTTGAGGATTACGTTTACAAAATCAGCCAAATACTCTCAAGACAGAGCTCTTCATATCTTCATGAGCACAAAATGCAGCAATGCCAAGAAAAAAAAAAAAAGGCGGAGGCTGGTATGGCAGGGAAGAACATAAATATGTTTCCAAACTAAAAATATTTTAATTCCTGATATTTCATTTACAAAAATTTATAAATGCTGTTTGATGCACAGAGAAAGCAGAGCCCAGAGAACAATGAGCCTTTGGAATTACTTACAATTTGAATCCTTCTGTCATCATCCTTAATGATACTAAGTAATCTTTCCACAAGCAGAGGCACAAGGGCTGTTGAAGTGGCAGGCAGAATGAGAATCTTTTGTAAAACAAGTAACAGATGCTTTCTGCATTAAAGAGAAGAATAAAAATAAATCTATTCGCTTATTCAAGAAAACTGAAGATATTTAAGAGCTATTATTTTACCTACTTTGAGTTAGTGTTATGAATATATTAAAAGAGAAGCTTATCTATACAACTATTTAATTGCTGAATGTGCTTTTGTAATTAGTAGTATTTATCCTCTCCCAATTTCACCTGATACCTCTCAATTAGAAAATGCTGTTGTTTTTTTTGTTTGTTTGTTTGTTTTTTAAATCAGTTCTGACTATTGTTGAAAGAAAGACCATTCCAGTAAAAAACAGTGAAAGCATTAATAGTATGGAATGCTTCCACAGAAATTATCTGGCTGGAAACTTAGAAGAAAAAAAAGAATAAAAATTAAACTATCCTGACAGTCAGGCATTACACAGAATGAATTCCACTGAGAGTATAAGATTGTTACCATGTTTGTACTATCACAATTTCTATTTTTCTGAAAACATATGTGATGGTATGAACTTTCAAATTTATTCCTTTACTATTTCACATGCAGAGGCCATTCAAACTATAAGATCATCATCTAACTACCTCAGCTAACAGTCCAATTCAGCTTGACATCTAAAACATCTGTACCTTTCTAGGCTTTAGCAAACGGGGCTTAAAACTCAAGAAACTCACAGGCTACCTACTACAAGTCATCTGTAAGACTATGATCCATTTATGTCCTCTTTTTTTTGATATACTAAATTCCAAATGAACAGACTTGTAACTTCATAATCTCAAGAACATGTTACAAAAACAACCAATTTTGGTCTCCCCGGACAATGTTATATATGCATTAAACCTCATTTTTCCATAAAAGCAAGCATGCAGTACTTCGCACCCTTTGGGTAACAATTCCATTAAAGAGACAGTGCCTTTTTTTCCCAACTATCAGAGAACCATATTTTGTCTATTTGATGAGGTCATTTTCCCAACAGAGACTTTATGCCTGTCCACAGGCATGTGTCATAAGCCTAACAACACAGATTTTCTATTTAAATTTACCTTCCTCCCTCTTCAGTGGTATCCATGCAGCCTATAATATGAATCAGTTGCTGGCCTATAAATTCTTTTGTCATCAGGTTTTCGAAACAAGTGAAGTCTTCTTTTTGTTCTTCACTAAGAACTGGCATACTTTGAATGTAACTGAATAGAAGCAGAACAGATAAATTACTTCAGAATCACTGTTGGAATGAAAAAACACATCACAAATACATGTTCAGAAATGTTACACTGCCTACAAGAAAAAAAAAATCACTAAAATATATATCTTTTAAATTATGTATCTGAGCAAGTATGCCAACACAGAACAACAATCTGTTGTCAGATGCACAGAGCCACACAGCACAGAAAGTGTAATCACTGTCTTGTTTATTCATTTTCCTACAGTCACTGTTCTTTAAATTTTATCTCTTAAGTTGAGCGTGTAAGCTCAGAAAATCCATCCTGAAGCGTATGACAATTGTCATATAGTGTATGACATTCGATGCTGGATATAATGTAATACATAAAAAACAAATTTGAGCTTTGAAAAATATGCTTGTTTTTACAGATGCTTTGTTCTGCATATACTTTTCAGCAACAGCTAAGTTTAGTGATTTTTTTTTTTAATTCTTCAGAATTAGGAAAAAAGCTTAGCACATAGCTACTATTTAAGACCAGCTGAAATTACAACACAGGGCAGTTGCTGATCATTTAAAAGTAGTGTAATTTGCAACAGATAATAATGAAATACTTAAGCAAAGCATACAATCCTGTATTTGTTCTTACGTGTCAGTGACTTGCAGTTTCTTGCTCCTCCTGATGCTTTCACAGTGCAAATAAATTAAAGACTTCACCAGAACTATAAATCTTAATTGAAACAACTGTTGGCACTACTCAATGAACAGTTTAACAGTTGATACTACAACCAAGTACCAGCAAACCTAATAAATCTTCCTCAGTCTCTTCCTTAAAGGGAGTAAGATTAGATGGAACAAGCTTTTTTGTTTGTTTGGAGAGCAAATGTTTTGTGAACACTTATGAACTAGAAAACTTTTACGCTCCAGAACCCCTTCCACATTTCTATATTAAAGAAGCACAGGCACTTTATACAGTAAGTGTTTATGAAAGACATTAGCACATTCAATGTGGAAAAGTAACAATGATTCATAGGAGTACTATTAGCATATTACCACCCTACTGAAGAGAGAAGAGAATATGCATTATTAAATTGGAAACATCTATCAAAGTACTACATTCTTCAGCAGAACTGATTTATAATTGCTTTTGGAACCTTCACTCTACATTTTACAAGTGTAATACCTCAGTTAAAATTTCTCAGCATTCTCCACACTCATGAAATTTGAGCAGAGCTTATTAAGACTGAAAACTTTTCTAGATGAGTATCCCACTGAGACAGTAAAATTTCCTTTCTTCACTTAGGTAGACGATTGACTTCTCAAAATATCCACAGTTGCTCCTTTGTTAAATTTGTAATTGGCTCGTTCACTGCCTTAAAACTTAAGTTCTCGGGAAACATGGCTGCTTGAGCAGGGAGTCAGAAGAGAATGGACTTTTGGTTTCAAAAACACTTCTGGGGAGAGTAACCAGATTTTTGTTTATTTTCACAAGTTACTGCAACGAACAATGTGTCAGTTTCTGCAAGCTCTTTGCCACACATACAGCAACCTACATACTAACTGATGGACAAAAGAATAGCTGCTTATTACAGAACAATCATTCTATTAGCTTTAATGACAAAGAATTATATGCAATCAATTTAGAAGTCCATCTTGCTCATAATTATTAAGTAATGAGAAAACCATTTTGAAATACTCTACTTTTTACAGTTTTTGTCTAAAAGAAGTAAGTCCTCTCAGAAAAATCTTTTTAAAAATCCCCAAAATGACTGTTCAAAAAGAATTTTTGTTTTGGAGGAAGCCTGAGGAGTTGAAGCACTCAATGTTCTCTTTTTTAAAAATATCTATTTTTTGTGGAATGCAAGAAAGATTTAAAATGTAACATACCTTAATAAATAATCTGCATATACTGCCGTTTCTGGCAATATCTGTTCTAGCAAATCGTCACCTTCTTCAGCTTTTGATTTCAGATGTTCACAAAGACATCTCCAATATAACACATTCTCAGCTGTTAAGTCTTCCAATGGAATCACTTTTCTTAACAATAAAATAAATAAATGCAGAGAGAGAAATAAAATACGGCCAAAGACAATAAATGCAAAGAAACTGACAATTTCCTAAGCAGAAAATAAAACCCTGTCAGAGATGCTCTCTATAGAAGTACTTATAGACAGACAAAAATAACTTCTTCCATAAATAAGGACAAAGAACAACTTGAACCTCTGACTGCATTGAACTTTTTAGCGTTTTAGATTGATGCTGTTCACATTCAGTATTTTAAATCAAGGTTTTCTGTTTGCAGACAAACTCCGCTCAGCCCTTCAGATCTCCAAAAGCAGACACCTAGGTCTAACTAACTCCATGAAGCATTGCTATGTCTCTGCAATTCTGGAAAACTAAGCCCCATTAAACTCCAGAAATGCAATAACTGCACTAATTTTCAGCTTATCTTTGTGAATTGTTTATTCTGTTCTTAACAAAAGATTTTCATAAAACATTCCTGTAGCAATTATAGTATGTCAAACACAAAAAGTAATTAACTGCTTCTCAACATCCTCTGCAAGTTTATCCTCAGTTTATCACTCATAAGAATGGCACTACTTTTCCACTATAAGCTAAGCAAGTGTTATTTGTATTCAGAAGCAGAAAATTAAATTGTACATTGATTCTACCTCACTATGATGCAGCATATCACTGTCAGTGGCACTTCAGCATTTATCATTCACTAGAATCCCACTTTATTTGCAGTCTATCAGTAAAAATGTTGTTTTCCCTTTAGGTTTCTCACCCCACCTACCCCCCCCAAACAAAAAGCACACAACACAAACAAAACCACCTTGGCAATATGTGGATGAAACTTCAAGCTGTAGTCAAAGGCATGATGCAAGAACTTGCCAAACATTTTGCATAAATCAAGTAACCTCATTAAAAGCCGAATAATTTCACTGCTTCTCAAAAGGTCATTAGTCCAACAGATCTATTTCTTCAAGATACTTTCCTTTAGAAAGGAAGCATTGTTTTGTGGAGGTTCAAAGTCAGACTGAGAAGTCCATAACTATATATATTTTTCTTTTAAACTTCTTAAGATATTATAGTATATATTATATTGGAAATATGCCAATAACTTCCTGTAAGGAAGTTATTTCCCCCGTTATTGGGGCTACTTAAAGAGACAGACCTGCATCTGTAGCTTTGGGGTACAATGCATCTAGCATCTACTGATTTCAAAATATTGGTCATAAGCTACTACAACAGAATGTGAGACACTTCACATGATGGTATTACACTTTTTTCCCCCAAAAACACAGAATAAGTTTTTGTTAACACTTTTTGATCAGGGACACATCATTTACCACCTAAGATTTCTAACACTGTTAATAACCATACCACTCTGGTTTCTTCAATTAACTCGAGCCATTTCTTCTCATACCATTGTGCTCCCCATAGTAATTTCCCTATAGTTTTCAATTCATTTTTTCCCCTTTCATTTTATCTTTATGGCTCTTAATATTTATCAAGACATCTTCGTTGCAGCTTAGGAGCTCACAAAGTCAAATTGTACTAAAAGTAAACATAGGAAACCAAGCCTCAAAGCTCTGTTAAGCTCTGGTAGTACAACTGAAATACTCTCAAAAGAAGGCTGAAAAAAGATCAGTAACTGTATTCTGATGGATTTTCCAACCGCTACACAGGTAATGGTAGCAGCCACAGACTGTGCTGCCCCTAGGCCAGCAAAAAAAGAACAGAAGGAAGCCAAGGAGGACTAGAGAGAGAGAGGGGGGGGGGAGGGGGGGCTCTTCAATACCACAGATTAAGAGAATAAATTACAATTTTGTAGGTGTAAACTGAAGTATTGCCTTTAAGCTGTACAGACAGCACAGGGAAGTAAAAGAAAATAAGAATTAGTAAGTCCTATCGCTCGTAGTAGAAATTGCTTTGTTGATGAATTTACTCCCCTCTTGAACTCAACCTAGTTTAAACACTTAAGGACACAAACACCAGGGATACATCATAACTTACACTACAGTATCAGTCTCCTTATAACAGGCAATAGTTATTCTGTTCCCCATTCAGATATAACCTTTAATATTTTTCTTATATACAATATGTATCTTTCAAGATCAAGAAAACCAATCTGCATACCTGCTGTCAAGATTTTTACAGTTCTGAACGTTGTCATTAAGTGGAATTAATGAAAACACAGCATTCAGTACTAGAATGGCCACTTCTGGGCAGTTTTCCACATCCAGTCGATGAAGCAATTCTAATACATCCCCTTCAGTAAACTGTAACCAGGCTTGAAGCAATTTCTTCTTCATTACTTCCTTAACAGCATCTAATAATATAAGAATTTAAACAATTTAAAATAGGTGTAGCTCAATGTAGCATAAGAGATCACTCAGCTGATCCTCTCCACCATTGCTATCAAGAACATGATACGACGTCAGGCTAGCCAGGAGGAAAGGTAACTCAGAACACATGCACATGTGATGCTCCTTTAAAAGCTCTGGTTACCAGTGACCATAGTACTTGTCCGGTTCTCCAGGGGCATACGCACTTAGGCCACACCTCTCAAAATTCCCAGGCAGCATATTACTACACAAGGAAAATTCTCAGAGTAAATTCCAACAGGTCTTAGTACAGGCCTCCCAAACAAAATACCTGTATAACACAGTAACACTCAGTAAACTGTGAAACTGATGTGTATAATTACTACTGTTGCAAAAAAAAAAAGTCACTTTCTACCTAGGCAGGTCTAATTCTCTGCCAGACATTATGACCTTTTGATGTTTTGGCAACAACAGTACACTCAATTGTGGGCATGTTCTGAATGGCTCTTTATATAAAAATGATACAGCACTGAAGACATCAACACAAATAAAGCTGCTTCATGATGAAACGAATGAAGGTCAATCAAAAAAGCAAGAAGTAATATTCAAGATAGTTAAATGACATATGGAGAAAATTTCTGAACTTACATTGCAAACATTTTAAAACAATTTCAAAAAGATATTAGTTACATTTAAGTTCTTTAATATACATAGTGGTCAAAGACTTACGTAATGAAGCATCTTTGTTTCAAAATACACTTAATTACATTTTTTCCACTCCTGTGTTTAATTACATTGTGGAGTGTTCTTTTGTTTCTTTCAATTTTTATAGTATTCAGTCGTACTTTAGAGCTCAGCAGCTTTCAGGTTTTTGCAAAATGCAATCCTTTTCTGTTTTATCCACTATCAGAAGACTGGAAACCAAAAAGCTGTAAAGTAGAATTTCTTGCGCTTAAACATTTCCTGACATCTCACGGCTCCCTTTGAGCTCCTTATTACTGTCATGACAGCTTCCACATAAATGAACCCCACTACATCAGAAAGTATTCTGTCAAACATTTGTATTAATATATTTAAAAAGGATGATCTCTTACCAGATCTGTCATTAAGTCCTTGTTGCAACAACTTTACTCTCTGTGCTATTGAGAGAGCTCTCACGTGAACTTTTTCTGCCAAAACCTTAAAAAAACACATATTAAAATACATTTATACAAATTTTAATAACTGAATTCATGAGCTACCCATGGGTCTAAACTCTCAGATTTATCCATCCACAGAATATGCAAGGCAGTAAAAGCCTGCAATGCAATTGTGACAATAAGCTAGTAAACAGATTCTAGTTCATGGAAGAAAATATATAATGCAGTTAACAAATAGCTCAGAAGCTTGGCTACTCAGCTCATGTGCGACACCTGGATATGAAGACAGGTCCAAGAGCACTTAATACCACCAATGAAATAACTGCAGTATGTATTTTTCTTAAAGGCCACTAAAGGAGAAACAATCTAAGTTAAGCAAGAATGGATTAGGTTGCATGTGAAAAAAATTAAAATTTTGTTAGACCTTGTCCTACAATTTCTAAGGTGCCTGACCAAAAAATGTACATGTCATATATATATGTATATATATATATATATATGTATGTGTGGGGTATGTATATGACAGCATACATTCTTGCCATTTACCTCTACTTGTAAACACAGGTAACACAGAGTCATTGGGATACCAAAAAATGAAGTATTTTACACTAGCACTGCTGTGTTTCTCACTTCAATTACCTATTACATAACAACAGAAGAAAAATTGCTTTGCAAACATCCCAACATGTATGTAGTAAATAGCAGACTATGAATAATGTACTTTTTACTTTCTGATCCTAAAGAGCCAAGTTCTATCAGAAATGTAATTTTTATCACGCAAGTTCCTGAAAACTTGTATTTAATCAGTATTCTCTCCCCCGCCCCTTTCTGGTAAGTGAAAATGAATTATTTAACTGGTATTACCATTTAACCAGTGAAACATGATAAAAGATTTAAAGCCTTTCCCTAAGCCAGTGTTTGAAATTAATTATAATTGATGCAATTTACCTCATATGCCAGCTTTCTGACAGCTTCCTTTACATCCATAGTGCGGCCTACAATTTTTGGCAAAGTCCTTGCTGATGGAGCAATACATGACAGTACTGCACGTCTCACTTCTGAATTTGAATCATTTTCAAGCAATGTGTTGTAAACTGAAAGTTAAATAGTAATAAGTTTTTGTAAGAGACTTAAGAATTCACATTACAGACAAACAGAACATACTTTAGAAAAAGGAGCAGGTGTTGTTAAATTCCTTCAGGTATATATCTCTTTCAATACTTTTGGTTATATTCTCACCCCTTCTTCTGGCAAAAAGTTAAAAGCAACAAAAAAATTTAAGTCACAGAACACTTGAACTCTCCTTCTTGCTCTGGGACTGTTTTGATTCACTATGAAATTTATACATTCATAAGAAAGAAACTTAAACAAAACATTTATAAAACAATTTCAAAGAAGGTACTTTAACAACAAAAAGAACCCAGCTAACTAACATACTCTAACTTTAAAAATCTACAGTCCACCTACCATAGCGCTGACCCTGGAGGTAGGTCTAATCAAGAATCATACCGTCCAGAAAAGAAATCCACAAACGGCACAAAAACAGCATAAAGAAATCTGGGTTCTAGAGGTACTAACCTCTTAAAAAAAACGATTCACGAGCAAGATGACTCTTCTCAACAGGAGTCAGGGGCTAAACATACTTAAGTCAACAATCCCAATAACCACTTTGCCTCTCTGATATAGCTGACTGCCATCATTTGGACAAAAATCAGCTATTCTATTACCATTTCTAATCCTCTAGGTGTTTTCATACAAATTCAGGTCAACTAATAGTCAACAGCAGACTCAGAGGGTCTGAACAGAGCAAGAACACATTGTATCTTCATCCCAACTTGCAACACACACCATTACCTTTCCTATCCCACAAAAACCACAAAGTTCATAGAACAGCCTGAGCCCACTGTGATTTACACCCCAACTCTTGTAAATACAGCCTCCACTCACAAGGATCCACTATTTACTAACAATTGCATGAAGAATACCTCTAAGAATGGCTTACTCGATGTTTCAAAAAAAAGTTTTAAAGTAAATTAATGTAAATCAACAAGTGTTCTTCGTAAACAAAAGAAAATAAACAATACTACTTACTATTAACAACAGGACAGTTTTCATCCTTAGGGTCTTGAAGTCTCGATAGGGCCAAGACAGCTTGAATTCTCACATTCGAAAACTTATCTTTAAGTCTAATCATCATAGCTTCATTAATTTTATCAAATAAATCATCGTCAATCTGAGCATTCTCTGGCATACTTCCCAAAAGCTTATTAACAAGCTGGCATGTTCGAAACCTAACTGCATGGCTGTTTGCATTGTGAGACTAGGGGGAAATGGAGCAGAGTGGGGAGGGAGAAAAACACAAGAAAGTATACTTATAACCACATTTCTTACATTTCCATCACAAGGTTATTAATATAAGAATGTAACATTCTATGTATAACGTTAAATATGCATTTCTATGTTTCAAAAAACCCTTCCTATTTTAATAAGATTAAAAAAAATTCAGAGCACAGAAAAACATTTATGGCCCACCACATGTAACAACAGTATTTTACATAACTAGCAATGCCTCCACAAAGGAAGAAACATGCTCACCACTCAGTGTAAACTCCACTACACAAGCTAACTTAATCCTCTGTCTCCATAAAACATTAAAAGAAAAAGAAAACAGTAACAACAACTACTGATGTTAGCATTACCAATTTTTCTGTGTCAAAACAATAGCTTAAAAATTAACTCTATTTCTGCTTTCATGCTATTGGAACTGGTGGTCTTCTTTCTACGTATAACTCTTGCAATAAGCAGAGATTAATAATACCTGTGCCGCTCACACCTATGTGAAAAATCTTGTGATATTTTTACTTGTCAGTGAAGCAATATAAATTAATTTCACACTTATAAATGCGCCCACAGTAAAGCCTTTAATTACACACCTGACTGCCAAATAAGAAAACAACCCGTATTTTCCCAGAGGGTTAACTTTTAAGATCTGTTTTGCAGGGGGGAGTAATGGGGGGTGGGCAGTTTGGTGTTTTTCCAACCCCTTTTTTTTTGTATAGTGCGTGTACATGCTTTTGTTTTGTAAATCATAAAGCACTAGCCTTTCCTTTCTTTCACTTTGAAGTTTCCACTTTGTAGATAACGCCATAAGCATGAGCAAATTTTCCTCACCGTGTACAGTTTCAATCTGTCATGTTAGAGATATAATAGTATTACTGTACCTCAAGCAGAAAGTTAAACACATAATTCAGAAGCAAGTTATCATCTTCTCTTTCCTCGCTACTCTCCCCTTCCTCCAGTTGATAAAAGGAAGTAACAAATTTAGCCACAAAATTGATCAGCTGCTCCACCGCTGGCTCCCGTTTGTAGATTATCATAGCATACTTAAGGAAGTGAATGAATTTTTCATGGAAGTCTGCCTTATCTTCCAACTGAAAAAAAAAAAAAAACAAAAAAAATCAAACCTCAGTGAGCGGTAACTACCAGGCTCATCCTTCAAAAGCAGCCTTTAAAATACGGTTTTATAATCGGCGCCGTTCGTTTAAATGCTTAAAGCGCTGACGGCAGCGGTTCGGGTATAACAACACGGGTTATTTCAGGTGGTTTAGCAGCCCCAGTGTCGGTTTGTTTCCACGCAAGGTTCCGTCCCGGAGCTGCCGGTCACTTGCTGCAGTGTCGGGACCCCGCCGGCCACCCTGTGTCCCTGTCACCCGCTGTCACCCCGCCTGCTTCCCCGCTCCCCGAGCGCCTTCGGGCCCCTTTTTCCCCTCTCGGCTCGGAGATTCACGCCCCAAATGGGCTCCCTACAGCAGCCTTGCGTGTCCTGGCTCATCCTTAACCGCAGGGCTCCTCTGCGGCACGCTGAGGAGAGACAAGGCTGGAGTGGCCCCCCCAGGGCACCCCTCCACCAGTTCTTCCTCCTCAATTCAACCTTCCTACCTGGTTGTAGGCGCTCCTCAAAGCCACGACGAGCTTGGCATGGTTTTGGTGCGGCTTCTGCGCCAGCCGAAAGGCTTCCTTCACTTCCAAAGGCTTCTTCGCCACTCCCATGGCTGCGGCCCCTGCCCAGATCTCCCCTCACGGTTTCTACCCCAGGCTCCCCACGGAGCGGGGAGGCGGCAGGAGGGCACCGCAGGCTCCCCTCAGGCTCCCCTCAGGCTCCCCTCAGGCTCCCCTCAGCGCTCGCCGGTGCCGCGCGCGCTCCCCGCCAACGGCCCCCAGCTTCAAAATCGGCGCGAGCGCCACCGCCCGCTCTCGCGAGAAAAGGCGGCGGCGCGTGCACGGCTCCGCGCGCGTGCTCGCCTCCGAGCACGCGCGCCCTGAGGGGCGGGGCGCCGGTAAATTGGGGGGGGGGTGGGGCGCTGCGCGTCGCCGCGCCTCTGCCGGGCGGGCCAATGGCGGGCGGGGAAATGGCAGGCGGGGCCGTGCCTCAACCCGTGTGCCGCCATCTTGTGGGGAGCGTGGAGCTGCGTGGGGGCGGTACTCGCGTACAGAAAAGGTTTAGAAATCAGCTGAGGCCAAGGGCAGGCGGAGGGAGGAGGTGGAGACGTTTGGTGGGGGAGTGACCGCTTGGGGTCGTGGCCAGGTTGGAGGGTTTAGGATTTTCTCGTTTTAGGAAGGCGTGAGGTGAGCTCTATGCCTGTGCTGGTACACGATTTGTGACTTTGTGACTGTTCTATAGCAAGGGCCAATAAAAGCTGAAATTAAAAGGATGATGGGTGATCTATGAGGTATAGAGCTACTGGAGTGAATCCAGAGGAGGGCAATGGAAGTGATGAGGGGACCTGAGCACCTGTCTGCGAGGACAGGCTGTGAGAACTGGGCATGTTCAGGCTGGAAAAAAGACAGGGGAGACTTCATCAACGTGTATAAATATCTGAGGGGAGGGTGTCAAGAAGATAGAACCAGGCTCTTTTCAGTTGAGCCCAGTGACAGGACATAGAGGCAAAAGGCACAAATTGAAGTGTAGGAGGTTCTGGCTGAATATGAGGGGGCAGTTTGTTTCTGTGAGGGTGACTGGAACAGGTCATCCAGGGAGGTTGTGGTGTCTCTTTCTCTGGAGATACTGAAAACCCACCTGGATGTCGTCCTGTGCAGTGTGCCATTGGTGATCCTGCTTGGCCCAGGGGTTAAACTAGATCTCTTCAGAGATCCCTTCTGACCTCACCATATCTGATTTTGTTATCTTGGGAGTATGGACACACTAAGAGCTGAGATGAATGTTTAGTTTTAGTGGTATACATATATGCAAATAGCTGAATATGTCTGCCAAACTCTGGCACTGCCCACAGCACTCTGCCAAAGTCCTCTCCAGATAAAATCACCCAGAAAGATGGGTATAGCTGCATTTTTCTCATTGGGAGCCTTAGACCAAAGCAAGGGGGGTAGCAAGCCAAGCTCTGCCTGTGTCTAAAAGTAATAAAAACCCTTTCTTACTGAAACATCTCTGTTTTGTGTCATTTGTAAGGGGGCGGAAATTACAAGAGTAGTAGCTGCCTTGTTGAAAAGAGTATTTGTGTTCTTCCAGATTGCATCTTTTACTAGTGTAAATTTTCCCCTGCATTTTCAAGCATAAACCTACTGTATCCTTTGAAGTAAGAATAAATTCTGTATCTCATTAAGAAGGGAAAGGTTAAATAAGCTGAAACTCCAGAGTCTTGGTTACAGAACATGCTGTGAGAGGGGGGGATACTTTACAAGAAGCAAGGTACAGTGGATGATGAGTCGGGTGGAAACATTCTGAGCACTTACTAATTAGAGACAACATTCAAAAATGTGGACATAAGTAGTTCACTGTGGGCCCTAGGAACTTAGGGTAGTTCATCTGTGTTAAGGCTTATAAAAACATGTCTAATAACCTCAAGTGACAGTAGTTATTTAGTAAGGATAGGTGACATACCATTAAGAGTGAAAGCGGGTCAAATAGGCAGAAACCATCCTGAAGAAGTATTGGTTTTGTGTTTGTGTGTTTTGTTTTGTTTTCTGAGAAAAAAAATAGATGAACACTAGGGGGCAGTATTGCTTCATATCTGAATCGTCACAGTATTTAGTAGATTTTTATCAACAATATAATGGAATGATTTTCCATTTACAAATGTGTCAAGGATTATGGGTTATATGAGCTATTTATGAAGAATGGACAGAGGCAGCAAGAAAAAAAATCACTTATACATGTAGCAGGGAGATTTTTCAGTCATCATACTACCATATATTTCCATGTATTCAACATCTACCTACTTTTTAAAGATGAGTCATTTGTATTTTCTATTAATTGGTAAAACCTGTGGATCTGGACTAATCCCATTCTGCTCCTAGAGAGCAGGAAATGGATTCTATATGTTCAAGTATATTAGTTACATAGAGTCATATTTGTTAAAACATCTGTGTCTACTTTTTTTTTTAATCAGAGAAACAGCCTACAAAAACACTGTAATCAACAGTGAATCCTCAATGAGGTTTTGTTTATTTATTTTTAAATTCATATTTTCTGGGAAAAATATGATGTGTAATCATATTTCTGTTTAAGATATTTGTGCTGGAAAATTAAATTCATCCAGCTGTTTTTTCCACCACAGTAGTCTGTTTATGAAGAAGAGCATTAAAATAGGAAGAGAACAGGTAAAATTTTGTGATTCTTGTGACTTTAAAAACCCAGGACTTTTATTTTAAGTGAAGCTAATAATGCAAACTGTATTACTTTTGGTTCACATTTGGCAATCGAGTTGTGTCTGCCTGCGTCTCAGATCTACAGATGGAGATTTTCCCCTGTGAATACCTTGCAGTCCCTTATGATCGATTTCATCCAGGATGTGAGATTTATTTCTTCAGTCTGCGTTAAATATTTCTTCTAGGCTTTGTGTTTCTAGATTGAAATGGAAGTCAGGCTTCTGTTGTGACAAATTGAAGTCTAACCTGGTTAGACATACTGGCTTTCAGGTAAATATGCCACAGCAATCCAGATTTCCATGAAGTGTAACTATCTTGTGATAATAGCTACTTACTTTGTTTGGCTGGTGGAAGGATTTGCTGTCAGAGTTTTTGCAGGTCATGTTTCAGAGCCCTGAGTGTGCTATTAAGCCTTAGTGGCCCCTGAGCAGCCTCCCTGGGGTTTCCAGCCTTTGCCCATGGGTCCTGGTAACCTCATTTCAGCTCAGCCTGGTACTCCAGTCCTGGTCTGAACTAAATGTCAGGACTCAGTGAGAGCCAGCTGCTTCCAGAGGGATGAGGAGCTGAGGAAGGGCAGGACAAGCATGAAGGTAGTGACTATACCAGCTTGGGCCCAGTCCTGCAGTGCCAAGTAAGGTGAGCAGATCAGGCCAGGAGGAGCTCACAGTCCTAACTGAAAAGGAAAGCAATGATGACAATCAGATCTTGGATGCTGCTGCAGGCTTTGGAGGGAAGCGTGCTGAAGATTCTCTCCTTGTCCTTCCAAGTAGCGATCTCATCTGTTAATGCTGTCTCTTTCTGACTGTATCCGTCTCTTCTGATAGCACTGCTCAAGAGCCTTTCTCTTTCCTTTGTCAGTCCTGTTAAGTGAACAGATACAAAGTGACACAGAGTGAGCAAAACTTGCTGCGTGCCATTCACTTTGTGGTAATTTCACTTGTAGGTCACTGGGTAAAAAGCAGGTTAAAAAAAGAGAGTTGTTGCTATCCCATTTAGTTTGTGTTCCAGGACTTTTATAACTGTTTCATCTGGTTGGTTCCAGCTTCCATTCTAAAGTATAAGCACAGGAATACTTCATCCATAATAGGGCCATCATTATGCAGTAGTAATCAGAGATTCTGTTTGCCACATTCCTCCAAAATGTGTGTGTAAGTCAGCTATAAAATTGCATACGAGTTCTCAAATAGTTACTATTTTTAGTCAATGAGGAAATCAGCCCCACTTCTGATGAGTTTTGAATTGGATTCTCAAATCCTGTTTGCTTTATGAAGGGGGAGGAAAGGAAAATTGTAAAATAGTTACATAATCCCATCATTGTAATTACCCAGGATATACCAGTGACAGAATCTCTTTATGCTTGTCTTTTTTCTGGCTTTCAACCCCTAAACAAGCTTTACTAGAAGCAGGATAATGAACTAGGTGGGGAGGATAGCTGTTCTTATGGGTCTTCGGACCACTTCTTATTCCTCTTTCTGGTGTTTTGTTGTTGTTTTTTTTTTTCTTTCTTTTCTTCTGTAAAAGGAAAAAAAAACAGTCCCTGAATTCTATACTGAGATCAAAAAGGTACTCCATGATCAAAATGAATTTAAATGGAGATCAATAACGAGACTAGTGATCTATGAGTTAAATTAGCATTTCACTTAGGGATGCATCTTCCTTTGTTGAGACACTGACTTGAGAAGTTGTAAATCTGTTTTACTGATAGGGCTTTGCCATTTGAAATCTACCATGACAGTTAATGAATGACTACCTGTATTGTTACACCATTTTCAAATGCAGATTTTATTGGGCTGGAAAACATCAGTAGAGTCTAATCTGGGGGATCAGCTTAATTTTGCCCTCATAAATAAATTAAAAAAAAAATAAATCCCACTGGCTTCAGTGGAACTGGTATTCAAATAAATAGTGGAAGAATTGGGCTCTGTATTAATTGTGCTTTGGGAAAGCTGTTTGCAATACACTAAACTAAGGACAATGCTTATGCATTAAACATTTGCAGCAGAAGTATCTTCTTTGTGTCTTAGAATTCATGAATTGTGGCCATTTTAATAGCAGCTAGTCTTACCTTGTGTATCCTACCCATTTTTTTCTGTAGGTATAAATAATGCTGGATTGATGGACTTATGTTTCAGTTGAGATAGCGAGGATAAAATGGGTGAATTTGATGGTGGGTCACACTTTATTTTAATTGTATTGATGTTTAAATCATTAAGAATTTGAAAGATGTACTATTAAAGCTTTCCAGCCATTTGTTTCAGCCATGTAAGCAATGATGTTGACTTAGAGGCTTTTTACTGACTTTGATGTCTTTACTGACATTAACTGATCAGCTGCCAGAGATTGTTTCTGGCATGAGTCACTTCTATAGACTAAATGTGTGACAGGAACAAGTGGTATTATGTTAACCAGGCAACAACAGGTTGCTTTGGTACCATGGTAAAAGGATAAGAACTCAAAAGTTACTTAACTTCGAGTGCAGGTTTTTTTCTTAAGTTTCTTTTCTTTGTGACAGAGGGAAAAAGGTAGTATACAAATATTATAGAAGGATAGTTGTTTTTTTTTTGTTCTCCTACAAAGAAGGAGAACTCACCAGAAGTCCTGTTGACTTCCTCACTGACTGAGAACAGTAAAAATTCCTTCAATACTACATTATCAAAAAAAAAAAAAAAAAAAAAAAACCAAAAAAAAAAAACCAGACCTGACAAATTTGGGGAGAATGTGATGAACAGAATATCTAATTTTTACTATGTAATAATGTCTCAGTCCTCCATCAAAGTAAGGGAAAGAACATACTTGCACGTACTGATAGTCCACGTGCTGTGTTGTTCCAAATGCTAAGGATGAGGAGACTAAAGCTTGTGGAACAAACATCTCTAAGCTTTAGTATGCACTCCACAGTCAGTTGAGTTAGGAGGACTGCAAAGGAGGATATAAAACTTACAGAAACTGTAGTGTAGTCTGCATATTGAACAAGCAGCAGGTACTGAAAGTGGAAGGCATATAGTCTTCTATTCATATGACACGATTTTGTTAATAAAAAAAAATAAATTAACACACTTGAGCAGCAAAGCTATAAACCTGTGTACAGTTGCTAACAGACTTGAAGACTATAGTGCCATAACTACCTTCTCTTTCATAATTTATGTATAACAAATGCAACAATAATAATTCGAGCAGAATTGTGTATGCATGTGTGTTTTCTGTTTAGACTGTTCTCATTTGTATTTTAAACTGCATCTTTGCCTTGTACAGCTCCAAGTTCAAGAACATTTTTCTCATCCACTTATGTGCTCACATGGTTCACTTAAAATCCACTTTTGTATAGTACCTGCTTAAATTAGCCTTTGTGATGTTCTTGCTTTGTCTTCTTATCCACAGGCAACCCCTAGATTCAATTAAAAGAAAATAAAATAAGTCAAATTCTCATTTAAAACCTCTGCTGAAATTCTGTTACTGAAATCAAGTGTTTTCCTGAGTAGCAGAACTAATGAAACGTTGAGCCTCCTGTGAAGTTATGTTTTCTGATTGCATTTGTTGGTGCATAAGGTCTGACCAAAGCTTTTCCAATGTTTGAGCTGTTAGCTGACAACTCTTGTCTGGACTCAGAATAAGAATAATTTATCAGTGACCAGTTATGTCCTGCTAAAAAAAACACCATCTTGTACCAAAGCCTCAAGCTTTTCCTTCTAATCCCCCAAAACATATTAATGGACTATCTGAAAATAACCTGTTGTTTATTGCTTTCCCAGCGTACCTGAAGTTCTGTGCTCCTCTTCTCTGTCTGCCAGTGGAAGTGTCTCAAGTCTCCATCCAGGCATGCATTCAGGTCCAGTGATGTACTACCCTGCTGTTCAGCAGAAAAAAATAAAAATAATAATAAATAAAAATAATAAAAATAAGCATTGCTATCTCTGTATTAGAGTTGTAACACAGGTAACTTATTGCACGTATTTTTAAAACCCTTTGCATTTATCTTAATAGCGTTCTATTTTCATTCAATTTTGTTCTTTTTCTGAGGAAACAAGGTAGCTAGGAAACGGTACTAGCCCTTTGTGTTTTCTTGATTGTCCTAATAAGCTTGCCAATTTTATCAAAATTATGCATATAATTAAGTTCCTGCCTTCTTTTTCCTCAAGTCAGTGACCATGTAGAGACGATAATAAAACCATATATTAGCAGAGATGAACTTTTGTGTGCACATATCTTTATTAGATACCAGGCAACTGACAATGGAGTGTCCTTATGCCATAGTCACAGAAAAAGTTCCAGTCCCAGGCAGCAGCATCTCAGACACTAATGCCAATTAATGAAGATACCACACTTAGGTATTAATTTGTGCAAAGATTGTTTCTTATCTTTTCTTAGTAATGTTTTTTTCTGGGCTAAATTCTCTTCCCTGCTTAGTATCTAGCATCAGTTGTGACCATCTTCATTTTCCTTCCTGGTGTTTTCTTTCTGCAAGTTTCTCAGTCAGTCTTCACTCTCAATCCTGGAGTGAAGATCTGCCTCCAGAGCTTTAGAGTCCCTCTTTTTCTCCCAGCAGTTAAAGGGTTTGCTTTCTCTGTCCCAAGATCTTCTCTTACATCTTCTCACTCCTCCCTCTCCCCCCTGCTGCCTGGAGGCATTCTTCTTCTGCCCAATCTGTTTCCTCTTGAACTGCTTATTCTTAACAGGACCTTATCCCTTTTTGTCCTCATCGAGGATTTCCCTTTTTCTGCAGATTCCTTTTGCTCTGCCCTTAGCTGACACTGGATAATTCTCCTTCCCAACTCTGATCACAAGAAGCTTTTTTCAAAGCCACGGCAAGCAAAGTGGAAGCTTCTAGCCGGAGAAGGACAGGAGGTGCTGCCAGGAGGTGAGAGGGGGCCAGGGAAGCTGCCGTACCTGCGTGGGACAGGGGGAAGAAGCACCTCTGTCCCCTCTGTACCTATCTGGGCAGAGATGGGGCTTCCTCTCTGGGGTCCCTTGCACTGGCTGTGGTGACATATCGCAGGGTGTTGAGCAGCTCTCAGCTTCTCCTACCTGTTCATTCTCCTTTTTCTTCTCCACCTCTGTTTTCCCCCTACTTTGCTTTCTCCTCCTTCGCCTGTCTCCTGGGCTTGTTTAAACATGTCCAGTAAGCTTTTTCTTCTTCCACAACACTTTACTGAACCATCTAAAAAAAAAAAAAAAACGCATTTTAATTGCTTGCCCTTTTATGCCTTTTTCCTGCTTTTGCTGTGCTCTAACCTATTTATTTTTACATTTTGAAGTGTGGTCTTTTTGAAGAGAATAAATAGCTGCAGATGAAGAAAAAGAGCCCAGCAATATTGTCCATTTTCTTCAGGCTTCTTTCCAATGTGTTTAGTGCATCTGAGGGGAACTGGCCAGTCTCTGGATAAAGCAGGCTGAGCGGCTCCGGGACACCTTTTTGGGGCTCAGCTGTGTTTGAGGTGGCAGAACTGCTTCGTTCTGCTTTCAGCAGAGCAGCAAAAATTGCACTAGCTTTCCTTCATCACTTTATTGGTCCATCTGGACTTTGAGAGCACTGCCAAAATAGCAGAGCTTGTGAAAGGAGCTATAATCCTCCTCTGACGACCCCTGCGATCCTTCAGCAGTCCAGGAAGGCAACATGATTCAATCTGCAGACGATCTCTCTTATTAGATCCCCAGCAACGTCTGTGCCGCTGGCTCAGCGTATCCTGTGGGGAATTTGTAGCATCCAGCCGCTGGCATCTTCTCCTGGCGGAAGCTCAACCATTTGAAAAGAAGGGGAGGAAAAAAAAATAACACGCCACAATCGGGAGGCTTGCACATGCTGTTCTCTGCCTCCTCGCCTGGGTGTTTTGCTGAAGGACTGGGACATCTGCACAGAAGGGAGAGAAGCAGCTGCTGCAGCTTGCCCTGTTTGGGGCTGAAGTTCCTCCAGTGCTGCAGGGGTTTGAGTGTGGGGAGGCGAGCAGTGAGGACAGGCTCACGCTGCCCGGAGCATACACAAACGGACTTGATTAAAATATTTCCAGCCTAATGGCCTCCGGCATAAACAAGCTTCCTCAGCCCGGGACTTGCAATGGATCTAAAGCCCTTCGCAGCAGCTCGGCGGAAGGCTGCAATAAGGAAATTCACGTGAAAATGTGCAAGAAGATTGCCCAGCTCACCAAGGTAGGTCTGCCCCTGGCAGCCTTCCCAGCGAGGTGAGGCTGCCCCAGCCCAGGCTCGGAGCTGCCTCTGCCCATGGCCCCTGCCTGGGAGGAGGGCAAGGAAAGCACCTCTCTCCTGTAAGGTGCTTCCTGAGAGCATCCTGTGCACAAACTTTGCTTCCAACAGTTCCCTGCAGGTGCTACAGACCAGCTTTAGCGGGTTGTCTGTGCGGCTGGCGACCTGGGTTTCACACTCAACAGCTCTTATTAGGGGGGAGCAACAGGGAGAAGAGCTCAGGCTATGCAAAGATGGGTTTGCCTTCGTGTCTGCACTCTGCTCAGATGAATTGACCTTAGGGGCTTTTTCCTGGAATTACCAAAACGTCATTTCACCTGTATTTTATAGATCCTCATGTGATTTTGTTGCAAAGCTGCAGACAAACTGTGGTGCTAAAGAGTATTACTTCTCGTCTCGTGCTTAATTGTAACTGATGTGCATAAACGGAAACTCATTAAATGACCTTAGTAAAAGACAAGAGTTGGAGAAGACAGAACTAGATGACATAATATATGGTACTAAAACTTTCAGTCACTACCAAGCTACACTAGAAAATGTTTGAATATTTTTTTCTAAAAAAAAAAAAAAAAAAAAAGAGAGAGAGAAAATCTGTAGCAGGTGACAGTTACCTTTTAAGCTATTTTTATGCTTCATCTTTGTTAGTGAGAAAAAGCTATTTATTACCTTGGTTTATTAACCTCGCTTTTACATGCTCTGTATCTTTACTGCATTTTTGCAATGCAAAAACAGTGACTATAAATGCAGGTCAAACAACAGGAAATCATTAAAATGTTTGAGTTAGGATGGCTTGATAGAACAAATGCCATTGTTCTCATCTGATGATGACTACAGATGATAATTTATATCAAGTATTATACATAGATAACAGCTACCTAAGCATACACATGTACTAACTGTATATACTTACTCTGCTGTACCTATGCCCATGCTTACTTACCAGTGCTTTGGTTGTATGTTTCTGTAAGAGCACCATAAACAGTTTGATCCTTACTTTTAGCCCACAGATGCACACACACATTACTCTTTAAGGCAGGTGTTGATTCTGCTGTAATTGTAAGCTAACTGTCCAAATACATTACAATATATTTTTTTATTATTCTTAGAGAGAAGCACTTTCTGTTTATTAATACCATTCCCAATTCCTCAAACAGAGTGAAATGTGCATGGAAAGATGTCTGTAAATCAGATTATGATTTTCCTAAATTTCTTGGTCTCTGTCTGGTATTCAGTTGCTATCTTAGATTGATATTAAGTAAAATTTGACCATAAGTACCACTTAAAAAAAAAAAAAAAACTATTCCCTTTTCCAACAGAAAAGTATTAACTGTGTCTCTTGTGCTAACTGGGAGCTGATTATACTTCAGATTAGAAGAGTTGAGGAATTACCAGGTCCCTCTTTCTGAGTAATTCATTTCTCAATATCTGACCTACAGCATATTGATGGGATCTGTGCAAAGAAACCCTTCTTCAACTTTTCAACTCCACAAGCTGAATTCATATTCTGTAGAGATCTCTGTGCCTTCCTTTTCATATATCACGATTCTTTTCAAAGTCTCTCTAATCTCAGCTCTTTTAAGGGAAAGAATGCCTCATTCCACATAAAAACTATTAGATTACTTTATAAAGATAGGCTTAGAGTTGGGGGAGAAAATCTTTGAGAGCTATTTTCGCAGCAGAAAGGCAAAAATTTTACCTCAGTACAAAGGTTCCTGGAAAATGTTAGGAAGGCTTTCATCAAATGATATGTTCCTGATGAATTTCTACTGTTAAAAGGTAGGTGGGGTAATTTCTACTTTTAATAGAAGTCCCCATCTGGATACTTTTAAGTCATCTGAAATAAAGTTGTTTTATACTTGAAACTCAGAAAAGTATTTCTGAAAAGCAAATCATTCTGTTTTAGAATGTGGCTTTTCAAGAACCAATTTTCTCTGCTTTAACACCATGATTACAGAGAACTTGGGGCAGGATTTGAATTTTAATCATACACTTTCTTTTCTATACTCTGAGTATACTATTGGTATACCAACAGCAAATAGCTATGAAGTAAAATCTGAGATTGCATTAGCAGAAAAATGGGTATATGAAAAATGTGTTATAATCCATTTTGGCCTAGGAGCTTTGAGAGCTCCCTTTCAAATCACTCTCAGTTCTTTTCTGTTACAGTTGGGATAACCGTAATGAATTCATTCTTAGTTTTAATTTGCTCATAGTGCTCTTGTCCTTTTTCTAACAGTATGATGTACTCCTATCTGTTATACAACGACAACTTTCTGTCCCTGCAATGACAGAATGTAATTGATGGGGAAAGAATAATCTCCACATGGACAGTGGGACTGAGTGCATCCTCGGCAATTTTGCTGATGACACCCAGCTGTGTGGTGTGGTTGACACACTAAAGGGAAGGGGTGCCATCCAGAGGGACCTGGACAGGTTGGAGTGGTGGGTCTGTGCGAACCTCACGAGGTTCAACAAGGCCAAATGCAAGGTCCTGCACCAGGGCAATTCCAAGCACAAACACAGGCAGGGCAGAGAATGGATTGAGAGCAGCTCCAAGGAGAAGGACCTGAGGGTGTTGGTTGATGAGAAGCTCGACATGAGCCAGCAATGTGCACTAAAAGAGGGTAGGTTTAGTTTAGATATTTTGAAGAAATTCGTTCCTATGAGGGCTGCAAGGCACTGGCATATGTTGCCCAGAGAAGCTGTGGATGCCCCATCCCTGGAGGTGCTCAAGGCCAGGCTGGATGGGGCTTTGAGCAACATGGTCTGGTGGAAGGTGTCCCTGCCTATGGCAGGGGGGTGGAACTGGGTGATCTTTAGGTCCCTTCCAGCCCAAACCATTCTCTGATTGTATTCATCCACTCTGCATTGTGGCAGAACAAGAAATTAATACAAAATGTTTAAATTAGGTGTGTGATACAGAGGCTGCCTTGCATTCTGTTTCTGTTATATAGTCAGAGGTGGCTGCCTCCTACTCAAAGGCAAAGGAGCAGCGTGCAGAGGTATCAGTAGCAGAACCAAGCTGGGTGAGGTGATGGTTTCTGTCAGTAGCATGAACTGCCGATGACATGGTACAATGTTTGTTGGTATTGGGAACCTTCAAAGTAATCAGGACACAGAGGTCTTGAAAGCAACTCTCATTTTACTGTCCTGCAGTTTCTGCTTTTTGAGAGGTAGAATACAGCAAGTTTTCGTACCTTCAGTCATGTAGTGCTTTTTCTGTTCTGAACTTTTTTGGCTGTAGTGGTAATAATACAAACCTCAAGAAAATCTGCTTCAGGTGGCAAACCACTGCTTTTTGTAGCTCATATGGAGGCCATTTATGAGTTTTTTAGAAGCCTGGCCCTCCTTTTCAAAGACCGACTCTTGCCACTGTTGACATTTCACCAAGCACATTTGTTCTGTTGCATGTTCAAGGTGTTCAACGCAGACTGCATCATGCCTGCTCCATTCTGCCCTGCCAGCACCCGTCTGTCCTTGAAAAGGGTCTCAGTGCTTGGGAGTCTGAAATTAAAAGTGCAGAAGTCAGATGGTAATAGCAATAGTGGTAGTACTCCGGTATTGGAATAGCTATCCACTAATCTGAAAGTGAGGAAAATGCATCTGTTTGAAAGTGTGAAAATAAATAATTTTAATCACCAAGTAATGGAATTGGAGTCTTTCATAAACAGAACTGACTTGAGGGGTGACTTGGATTTCGCAGGTGAAGAGAAATACAATGTGGAAAAACTATGTATTCAGTATGGCATATTTATAAGCTCAGTCAGGTTCTTACTTTTCCCCCTCCTCCTACTCTCCCTCCAAAAAAGTAAGGTGGCTTTTACAATTCACAGCAGAATTAGCAACAGACTCTTGTTTACCATTAGACATCTGGCTTCCCACATTTGAAGTACACTAATGAAAACATGGCAGGATTTTATTGTTCATTGTGCAGTTTAGTTTATTCTTTTAAAGCATTAGCTCATGGTACTAAATGAATATGAGACTCACCAGGTTTTGTTTTAAAAACATATTCTAAAAAAGAAATTACAAATTAAAACCTGAAGTTTTTAATGCAAGTAAAAAATGTACAAGACTTGGTAATATTAGTGACTTTGGATGAGAGATATCTGGGTCTTCTGGCTTTTGACATTAAAATCAGGTTACTTTGCAGCTATTTCCCAATGAACTTGGCTTTGAGTTTTCAGAAGATAACTCATGAGATTTAAAAAGTAAAAAAATGCAAACAGAAAAGTTCTGCTTCCAGATGGGAATGCCCATCCGTAGTTGTCATTCACATACACAGGTGACACACTTGTTTGGTGGATAACTTTCTGTAACATTTGAATTAATAGGGACTTCTGCTGATACATTTTCATGATTGTAGCAGAACACACAACTTTGTGCCAGTGATGTAGTCTCCATCAAACACTGCACCCTTGGTACACTCTTTTGTGCATGCCAATTCCTTGTATTTCCAATATGTTTAGCAATAACATGGAGTTTAAAATATGTGGTGAATTTTACAAGAAGCATTGGGCTCCCTGCTGCCTCAGGCTATGGGTTTCTAATATCCACTGGCTATTACAGGATATTCATCTGCTTACAGGTTCTCAGGACAGTTCTTTTCACTTGAGATAGGACAAGGAATGCAAGTGAGCTTTTGAAGAAGAGTACTTAGGAGAGTGGATCAGCTTTCAGTGAAAAGGCAGCCTGGACAGAGCTGGCAAGCACTAGATACAGTACAGATATCCATGATATTCAGGCTTCTTTTCAAACCTCTGCAGTGAGGCTCAGGCAAACCTCACGTTCTAGACTGCACTTCTGGAACCAAGCCTAGTATGAATAACTAGGATGGTGACCTTATCCGGTTGTCAGAGAGCTCCCTAAGTCACAAAACAGTTCTGTTTCCTTCTTAGAGACAAATTCCTGGAGACCAATGGAGTAATATTTTTAATGAGGAGAGATAGTTACTCATTTTCTCTAGGGGTTCATGTGACTCTTTATTGGGAATTTGGGAGCTTTGTTGTAAGGAACACATTTTAAGTTGTAGTATTTCTATTAAATAGATTTTTATTTAAAAAAAAATATCAAGCAGTCTGGTGAGAATTCTGCGTATGTTGAATCCTGTGGGTCTAACCGGAGGAACAGAGTGCCAATGCAGGGAAAAGTTAATTGCTGGTGAAACACAGTAAACCCTTTTTTTTCACCTGCAGGGGAAAGAAACGTCAAGTGGGAGCAAGCGTGCTCTTTTTGTACAAGAAGCAGCATAGGCAGATGTTCCTTAATGGCTCTGTGTGGAGCAGCTGAAAATGTTACGTACTCTGGCTGCTTAACACCACCAGTCACCAGAAGGTTTATTGCCCTTCAGCTCAGTCAGCAGAGTAGAAAATATGAATATTATTTAATAAGCTTCAGTGGGAAATGAGTCAGATAAGCAAAACCCACTTTCATTAATTGTTTAAGGAAGAATGTCTGACTTTTGCACAAAAGTGTATGAGATACACTAGAATATTCTCCAGCCCTGCAGAGAAGGATATGGGGGCTCTAGGTGACCTTTAAGTTCCCTTCCCAAACCATTTTGTGATTCTGTTATTTAGTTCTATTATTTTCACTCTAGAGGTGGAAATTTCTGGAAAGAATTAGCAAGTCATCTGTATGTGTGTGAGCACATAGATTATTTACACCACTTCAGAGTTTTGCAGGATAGCTGTATATCAGATCATTTAACCTTTCCTATTTTATCTGCCATAAAAAGTGGCTGATAGGTTTAGGATGGAAATATGATCAAGGTTCAATGGTTTACTCTGGAAGCACCCAGCAGCTGAGCAGGTGTAACTGTCTGAGCATTCCTCTTATCTGCCCATGTTCCTAGCTGAAATACCTTGCCTTTCTTAACTAAGTTTAAGTTAAGTTCATTGACGCTATTTACTATGATGTTTTAACAGTACTTGGTAACCAGTGCTTGCTGTGCCCAGCTGATGTGCAATTAGTTGTTATGCTACCAGAGCTCTACTGTGTGCTTGAGGCTTTTTGATGTCAGTTCTCTAGAGAGGTATTCAGCATTCTACAGAAATGAAGCAAAATGGAGCAGCATAAAAACTAGGATCACGCTTTTGGAGCTACAATATTTTTCCTTTGGGCAAAGAATATAAAAACTGGTTTCCATGTAGGCAAAGTAAGAAAGAAAGAATCATTTTATAAAGCTGCTTACATTTTGTCCTAAAAAGACTAGCAAAGTCAGCTGTCAATATCCCCATGATGTATTTCATGATGCATTTGTTTAAATTATTTTTACCTACAATTTTCTATCAGGATTTCAAAGGTAGCATTATTGTTGCCTGTCAGCTGACAAAAAAGTGCAGAGTAAGATTTCTTAGCCTGTCAGCATTACCATTTCCTTACAGAGCTGGAAGGGAACTCCCAGATCATAAAGCCCACGTGCAATGTCATGTAATTGTGTTAGCTAGTCAAAAACAGTAGTAAAGCCCCTATTTCTATTAGGAAGTAACCAGAATCTTCTTATTTAGATGGCTAGAAACTGTAATTTAAATTAATTCAAGGTATATGAATGGCATCTATGTATTGGAATTACCTTCTTAACAAACAAATTTGTTACCAACTATGTCAAGTTTGCAGAAAATCTGACAGCCTTAGTAACTGACAATTAAAAGCTATTTCATAATGGAAAGTGTATATCAAATTTATCAAATATATCACTATCTTGAGGCCACCATGTAAATAATGTCTTTATAAACAAAATGCATTTTGTTAATACACACATTACAGGCAGTGGGTAATAAAATATCTAGTGGTCCACTAATTGCACAAAGGAAATTTGCAAGGTTATAGTTTATCATGTTCAATCTTTTCTTCATGGATAATGTCCAAAAGTACCCTTTTCAGTGACTTTATTACATTACCTTTCTTCTAACATTTTCTTTAAACAGTATAGAGGAGTCAGCATTTTACAATGGAAAAGATTATGCCCAAGTCAGAAGTTATTGCCTACTCAGCTTTCCCACTTAAATACTCTAATGTTGTATATTTAGGCTTTGGAACACTTCAGCATTGCATGTGGAATATGAAGTATTTTTGTCTATAAAGCATTGTGTTCTTGTTTTCCCTGAAGTCACTTTGCCTTAGGTAAAAAAGTGTTTGTTTTACTAAAACAACAGTTACACTGAGGTAGAACTACCTCTTCTCCCAAGTCTGCAGTCAGATCTTTACCACGTTAGCTCTCACTGTAACAGCTCACTTGTTCTTCCCAGGTGTACACCACCAGGCTGTCTCTTTGTGCTGCTGAAGACCACTTAACCTGTGCTTTTAGTAGGAGCAGAGCAAGAGCCATCAGGAAATGTGTGAATTACTCCAGTACCAAGACTGAGTTAATTTATCTTGCCTCCCAGTGGGACACATTAGGTCAGGCTCAGTTGTGCTGGTTCAGACTTGGCATTGTACTTACTGTACGTGCACTTGTCTTCCAAGGGGCTCAGGGGCAGCAGAACATCACATAACCCTATTACTGAGGAAGCACTGCCTTTATTTTGTAAGGGAACTACAAGCTGTCCATTCTCAATTTGGCATTTTTTCTTAAGATCATGAACTCAGTAAAATTCGTCTGAAGTAATACTGCACCTTTTTAATGGAGTTGTCATTCAGAACTTTGTATGAAGTGGCCCTTAAGCACTTAAACACAGTATTAACTTAAAACTGATCACTAGCAGAGCCGTTTACTATTGTAGTTGTCTTTGGAAGTTACAGTATTAGGTTGTGACTCTTCACTGACAGTTGGAGGTTTATATGAGAGCTACCTTTAAAAATAAATATGAGGTTATAGTTCAATATCTGGCATTTTTCAGGAGGAGGGAACTACTATAATTTGATAACAGGGCTGTTTAGATTTGATAACAGGGCTGGTACTTTTAAATGTTTTTGCTTAATATTATCGTTCTTACTAGCATGCTGATATAGCTTAGTATTTTATAAAAATAATGAAACGCCTGAAAACTATAAGACAGGTGCTCTTGGAAATGCTCCTTGCAGTTCTTACCAGCTGATCTTCCAGATGTACTGGGACACAGTGCAGCTCCTGCCCTCTTGCATAGCCAGGACATACAGGCCAACAGGACACAGCGATGACCACTGTTCCTGGTCCTTCAGGGGAGCTGTGGTTTGCAACACAAGTATGACACTTTGAACTGTAATGCTTAAAAATTAAAGATCAAAGTATACATAAAAATTAGCATAAGCATTAATATTTAGGCTAGCTCTTGCATATTTGCTTAATAAGAATGTGTTATTGAAATGTGAATGTGATTAGTGGCTAATTTTGGTCAAGTATTAAGGTAGAAATTGGGGTATGTGAGTAATAGTGTAGTATTGCAATGTCTGTCCTTTGGGTCTCGATTCTGTCTTTTATGATACTGCTATGTGTGGAGGGAGAGAAACGGAAAGAAAAAAATCTTTTAAAAAGCACTGTGCTGACAAAGACTTACATGAGGACAATCTGGGGCACATCCGTGGCAGTAGTTCATCTCTGATGGTGTCCAGAGAGTGGGAGGAGTACGGCATGCCTCTTGTGCAAGGTACTCTCCCTGCCTCCAGTGATTTCCCTGTGTTTTCCAGAGACCACAGAAGTATCTTCGTACTGAATAGCCCTCATAGGATTTTTTTCAATCAATTTGTCACATCACTTCTTGAATTCTGCTTGTAGAATTAAATTCTGCTGTATTTAAAGTAAGGAAATACTTTAGGAAAAAAAAAAAAAAAAAGAGGTATTAAGTGAGAACTTGATGAATTTGATTTACTTCATTGATTTTAAGACTGGGTAGTATTGCATTATGATAATCTGTACCAAGATTCTTAAAGCTCTTTTGGAAGGCTAAAGTTTCAGTTAAACATCATAAAAATGCAAAACAACAACAACAAATTAAAAGCAGTAAACATGTATCTGCAATTTTAGACCCCTTAAAGATCTTTAGACATCTGAGAGTTGATTGAACATTTTCACTATATTGAGTGCTAATTTGGCAAATGTACTCTATCACCACTCACTTTAGATCTGCAACGAAAACCAGATAACTAAATTGTCAGTGAAATACATGGAGATAAGGCCTTTTGGTTCCTTCTGTTAACACAGAATTGTGAACTTTACTGAACTTTACTTCTGTACTAAAAAATCACTTACACTACACTCAAGTTACACTACACAGACAGTGTGTAGATATAAACATAGCTTTTTTTTTGGAAGAAGACATCTTCTATTTCTTGCATGTAAACTGTCTGAAAGAGCTGCATAAGGGTGATTGAGCTCATCCAAGGCCGTTAAATCCAAAGTTATGGGGGTATTCGAGACTTAATGAATTATATTTGCCAAGAAAGAGATTGCAAAAGGTGAGCAGAAAGCATTCTCTAATCTGACAGTTTAGTCTTAATCTCTGTTTGTCCATTTACACGTTTGTATCAAACACATTAGTGGATTTATCAGTAAACAAGCAGCATCATTTTAAATGTTTTCATTGAGGTCTGTATTTTTTCAATAGTCACAAATTTTACCTAATTTAACTTTACTTAAAAATAATGATTCTGTGGCAGTATTGGAATACAGCTTAACCTGATAAATACACTGAAGCTGAATTTGATTCACTACATAGAGAACAAAGAAATAGAAATAAATTTCATGTAAATGTCATGCTGACTGATTTTCTTATTCTGCTTTATAGTTGCACACAAAATGTAAAATTGTGGTGATTTTGTCATTTAAGTTTTGTTAAATGATGTCAAAGTTAGGTAAAAAATGTTTTTGACAGATAAGATGCAAGATGAATCAGAAACTGTAAACTAAAGTTTTACAACATTGGATTGTAGGGAGGCAGATGCTACAAGAATTTGGTTAGAGCTCTCTATTTCACATGTGAGTTAATGATCTGGAAGTAAAAATAAGCAACATACTAAAAATCACAGATGATACTAATTTGAGGGGAATCATAAACACCTAAGCAAGATTGGGAAAAAAAAAAATAAAAAGAGAACATAGATGGAAAACAAAAGGAAATTACAAAAAGCTTGCTTTTCCAAAATCCTGCATCCAAGCAGGTGCACGTAGTATTTGCATGCCCAATATCTGTTTTGGTTTGTAAGCCAACATGAAGTGGGTATACTGACATGAAAACAACTTTTGAAAACAAAGGTATTTCATGTGGAGCTGTGCTTTCACTTCAGAGACAAATAAGTCTCTTTAGCTTCCTCCAAAGGACTGAAGTCATACCTGGAAATCTAAAAAGTCATAATGCTCTGGTGGCATATACTGTGTAATAGTGTTTTTACCAAGCTGCCATATAATTTGGTTGCTGTAACATCAGTACAATGTCTCCCAATGCAGATACAGCTTTGTAGAACTGTAAGGAGCTGGTAGCCATTGGTATTAAGCTACTTACTCAAGGAGTGATGTTTTTTGCATTTGAAGGCAGTTCTGTCTGTGTTGTCTAACCAATCATTTTTAGAAATGTTTTTGATGAGCTTTTGATCAACACAACTGTCGAGAGGTTTATACCACATTAGTCAGCATCATGTACACTCTACAAGGTACAGGTGCTGAAATCATTTTTCAGTATTTTTCCTTCCAGCAGAATGCACATAAACTGCCCAGATTCATCTCACTTAACTCGAGTCTCTTCAATGAGGCATCTGGGATAGGAATAGAGTAGCTATATTCAGTAGGGAGTGAAAGGCATGTGTGAGGGGCTTAAATTTCAGAAAGTACAGAGCAGCAACTCTCTGAAAATTAAATCTTTTAAGAAGGTTAAGATATTGAGGAATCAGTTTCAGCAGTCAAGCTTGAAGATTAAATTTAAAGGCATTCATTTTCAAGTCAGAATTCTTCATTGTGGTTCTAGCCACCATTGAATAGATGTGTAGGAATGATTGACAGAGCAGGGAGTTCAGTGTCTCCCAGTCTTTTAGATAACTTACCTAAGATGTTGGTGATAACCATTAATGTAGAAGGTCTCCAATTTGTTTGAACAGTCAGTGGAATTTGAGGAAGCGTGAGGATGAAGTCAGACCTCAGAGGAACCCAATTTCCACTGTCAGACTGAACACAACATAATATGAGACAGACAGTGCCGATTTACGAGATAAATTCATCACTGAGGGAGAAGTCTGAGTCACAAAGGTCAGATGTTCTAATGCTCATCACTGTTTTGCTGATTAAACAAAATAAAAATATGATTGCTAATATCTGACCTAATTAATTGAAGAGTTGCCCAAACTTATTACAGATCATTCCAAAGCCATGGGCAAAATTAACATTTTCCTTGTAGTTTTTGTGTCTATCTCTGGAAGAGTTAAAAAAAGGTTCAGAGAATTATTTTAGTTACCACTTATGGGGAGGAGGAATCTGCTTCGTATCCTGCAACTATTTATGTTTCAAAGGAAAAATGATCAAAAATAGCAGAGGAGATTTAACATCTAATCTAAGGCCAACCAGTATGCATATCTAAATGTAGACAATGACTTTGTGCCTGTTTGTCTTCTGGAATATGATGCTGTTACTCTTTTCTGTCACATATTTATCCAGGAATGTATTCAGACCATGTTTTGCATTTGTGACTCTTTAAGGCTTCTATATTTATTCCATTACTGCCAGGGAGGAAGTTGACTTCACGTAAAATGTATTTATGTGTTTGCTTTCATTTATGGATGACTGAAATTCAATATCTTATTGAATATACAGAGAGCTCCAAAAAGAATGGTTAGACATAGCCAAGCAAATTCAATAACTGTAGAGAAGTCTTCAGGGTTTGTACGACACAGACTCCAAACTTTTGTCACTTATTGTTGTATAGTCTTAAACACATAAGTAAAATTGATCGTAACTAATTCTTTAATTAGACTAGAATTCTGGCCCTGTAATCTTCAATCCTTCCTTAGGGAAAGTCTCAACTGAGAGACCAATAGGCATAATCATAGAATCACAGGATGTGTGAGGTTGGAAGGGACCTCTAGAGGTTATCTTGTCCAACCTCTCTGCTCAAGCAGGGCCACCTGCCTGTATCTGTTAAAACATGGTTTTTGAGATTTATTGCTGTTACTGAGGTAAGATAAAAGACATTACCTGAGAACTTCTGAGATTCAAACCTAAAGGTGCTTGCAGCTGAGTAATAGCTATCTTGAAATGCTAATCAAGTTAATATGTCAGTCATATGGCTTCTGGAATGCATCTTCAGTGGTGTTTTAGTTCAAGTCAGGAATGCAGAATTTAATCTTCTTACAGAATTTCTGTTTCAGTCCCTGTATTAGAGGTCAAACCTGATGTATGAGGTGACAACTTGCTAAGAACAAAAAAGTAAATCTCAAAAAAAATCTGGAAAAATATTTCTCACAGTATTGTATAATTTCTCTGTGAGGATTTGCAGTTTATAATTATCATTTCTGTTGCTAGTGGAGAAAAAAGAAAAAAAAAAAGATAAAATATTTAACTGTAGTGATTGTTCTCTTGCTAAATATAGCAACTGAATGCATAACACTACTGTTTACCAGACACTTTAATCTCCTATATTCTTTTCCTTCATCTACAGGTGATATATGCCTTGAACACTAAGAATGATGAGCACGAGGCTAGTATACAGGCTCTGAGAGATGCTCATGAAGAAGAAATTCAACACATTCTTGCTGAGACAAGGGAAACAATTCTCCAGTATAAAAGCAAAGCTGAAGAAGAACAATTGCTGAGAAAACATATTCAAGCCCTTGAAATTGCAGTGGAACAACATAAGAGACTAAAGGAAGAAGCCTTGGCAGAGTTAACATTGTGCAAGCAGCAGGTGGAAGAGAGGGAACTGAGGACAGAAGTACAACAGGCACAGATGGTCCTTTCCACAGACACAGTAGATACTAATGCAGACTTTGAAAACAAACTTTTACATTTAAATCAGGAGTCTGAAGGACTGATGAATGAATGCAAAGCATCGAGGAGACAAAACTTAGATAGAAAAGAAATTTTAGATGAAAAATACAATGTGAAAGGACAAGCTGTAGTAAATGAGATGGAAAACCTGAAGAGTGAGAACCAGAGAGCAATTAAAGAATGTACTCAGAAAACAAGCCAGCTGCAAGCCTCCTGCAAGAGAGAAAAAGAGACTTTGAAAAAGTCTATGCAGCAATCCACAGCAGAAACAAAGAATTGTCAGCAAAGAGAAATGGAGCAAAGGAATTGCTCGGAGGCTAAGGAAGGTTTTTTGCTGCAGCAAGTAAAGAAGCTGGAGGCAGACCTAGAGGAGAAAAGCCAGAAGATAAATGAGAGGAAGAAGCATTCCCAGAAGCTGAAAGAGAGAATACAGGTAGAAAATTGTCTATTTTTAAAATTTGGGTGAAGAGAGTTCTTTTAAACATCATTTTGAGTCAAAAGCTTGTAAACACTAAAACAGTATTAGAGGCTTGGAAGAGAAATTTGAGGGTTTTGGTGCTGAAAGTTTTAAAGAAAGAGTTGATTAGTAACTGATTAGGAGGAGTCTTTGAACACTAGACTTCATACTTCCTGAGGGAGAAGTGAGGTAAAATTTGTCTGTTGACTGAACAGAGCTGTTAACTTTCCTGCCCAGAAATGTGGAGAGCAGCAAGCAGGCACCAACAGTTAGCAATGAGTACTTACACAGCACATTCTCCGTTTGCATTGTGGCTGTCAGCAGCTCCGTGTGAACTAAGAAAACCATGAACTAAGAGACCATGTACATGAACTTAATTAATATGAACTAAGAGACCGTGCAGTGAGCTGGCAGGTTAGGAATGAAGTGCTTTGTATTGTATGACTCTTGAAAGAATGCCTCATACCAAGTGACATTTGACAAAGTGTCGTTTACATCTGTGAAGTTTCATGTAGTAAGTTTCACAGTTACTTCTCACTTCTCACCTTGCTTGTCTACTCAGGTTGATGTACATGTATCTCTCATACATTAGCAGCACAGTCCTGCAGCCCCTTTCTGGTTCATTGCCCCTTGTGCCAGACGCAGTTGCAGAGATTGGCTACATTTGGTACATAAGGTCAGGGTGTGGGAGAGACACTGATGAACTGCAGTGAAGCCAAAGCACCCAGACAGCCTTTGTGCTCAACAGTTCTACTTCCTTCTAATAGTATTGGCCTTTCCCATCACAGAAACTTACCTACCAGACCTGACCCCAGAACTGTGACAGCAATCTAACTCAGAATCATAGGATCATAGAATGGCCTGGGTTGAAAAGGATGTTAAAGATCATCTAGTTTCAACACCCCTGCTCTGGGCAGCATTGCCAACCACTAGAGCAGGCAGCCCAGAGCCCCATCCAGCCTGGCCTTGAATGCCTCCAGAGATGGGACATCCACAACGTCTCTGGGCAACCTGTTTCAGTCCCTCACTCTCAGTGAAAAACTTCCTCCTAATATCTAACCTAAACCTCCCCTGTCTTCATTTAAAACCATTCCCCTTGTCTTATCACTACCAACACATATAAATAGGCATTCCCCCTCCTGTTTATATGCTCCCTTCAAGTACTGGAAAGATATACAATGAGGTCTCCCTGGAACCTTCTCTTCTCCAAGCTAAACAAGCACAGTTCCCTCAACCTTTCTTTGTAGGTGATAGGAGGAACAAGTAAGATCCTGATTTCTTGTGGTTTCTTTAAATAATATTCAGAATTGGAGAAGGGATGCACGAAAGTTTATCCACATGATTTACTGTTCTCTTTTATTGTGCCAAAAAGGCACTGTTTTAGGAATAATATGTTTAAAACCCAACAAGAACTGGGTATAAGAAAGTGGTGTCTTTAGCAATTTAATTTCTAAATTCAGTATCAGCTGGATGAAACTGAAATCTTTTCTGATAGACATCTGCTCAACTCTTGTACAGTTTAGATCTGTTAAGTCTATGCATATTAGCATATTGCCTTGAATCTTTACAGAGAGTTTGGTACTAGGTTAAATCTGGAAGGTGAACTGTTAAATACAGTGCTATTTTCTATTTCTCTCTAGTTTAAATAGAAAGGAGAAACTTCTGCTTTTTCAATTGGCTATTTATGTTGCCACAGTTAAACATTACATTTTTTTCAGAATCCTATGGACAGTGGCAGATTCGGAAACAGAAGCATTTCTTTAATCCGTAATACCTCTGATCATCAGTAAATACTAACCAAAAAAAAGCTGTCAAAATGCATGAAAGATAAAAGGACTGATGTTTAAGCAAAGCGATTTTTCTGTTTTCTCCTTAGTGTATGTCAAGTGGTTTGAGACTTTTAGATGAAAGGCATCATGTTAGCTCATGTTTATTATTATTACTGTGGAAGAAAGAATATAAAGGATGACAAGTCATTAAGACTGATCTATTCAATCTAGTTTTGGAATAATTTTGGCATATTACAGAAGTAAAAGAAACACACCTTTAAGTTCTCATCTACAGTGTCAAATACAAGTAGGTTTGATCCATGAGGTTCTACTCAAATACCCTTCATATAGGAGCAAATGGAAATTTAGTCTGGGTAAGTATTGCATTATTGTGTTAGACATTTGGAATTTGAGGGTAGAACCTCCAGAAATGTAATAATAGTTATGTTCCAATTTTTACCTTTAGTTATGGACAGACAATTCTCAGGAGAGTCTGTAGGAGATGATTTTTCTTTTTTTAGGCATCTGTGTTATGAATTGTGTAACAAACTATTATACTTCAGCAACTGGAAAAAATATTAACTATATTTTAACACAAGTTGTCAGAAAATTAAAGGAAGTATGTCCTGTTTCAAATTTAGGATAATTTCAGGCATCTTTTAAATGGTAAGTCTTGATGAGTGTTCACCTTACAATGATGGTTACTGCATCTGACGGAATGGCCCCACATTACAAATATTCTGGCAACAGAGTAACTTTAAGGGTATGGAAGAGCAAAAGGTTATTTTAAACATTCCTTCTAGGTGAAAGATTCATGCCATGGTACTGCACCAAGACAGAAAATGATGATTTATTCCAGATAACAAAAAAAGAACATATGTAATAAGCTTAGAAGCACAATGCATATTTTAGAATCTGGAAGTGTAGCTTTAGGGAACACAGCAAGAAATTCTGGGATCAAAAATTGTGTTGAAAAGCATGAAGGAAAATCTAAGTGTAGTCAGAGAGAAATACGTTTCAGGAGAAGGAAATCTTGCAAAAAGCAGGTAAGGTGCTCATTAATGTCATTCTGAATTATTTCCCTTGTTAGTAGTCACTCACGTTCCACCAGTTACTTATGCTATTTGAAATGTAAATGTTGCTACCACAGAAGATACAGAAGCTGTATTGAATTCCCAGAGCAAAGCTTTTAATGAAGCAGACAAACCAAAGCATCAAAAATGCAACTGCAGCAAATGACTTCTGCCAAACAAAACCAAATGAGAGGCTCTGAAGGTGTGCAAGTGCTTAAACAGGTGCTTTGCTCTTAAACATTCCAAAGCATGCCAAAAAGTACTGAAATCAATGTAATTGTTCTTTCAACATTCATGGCCTTTAGATTATTCTGTAGAAGTCAGTCCTGTAAGATTCCTAAAGCTCTGCCCTCATCCAGTGGAACACTGGCTTGTGTTCATAACTTCAAGTACATCAGATGCTCAATGACAGCTAAAACACTACTGATATCCTTAAGTAAAATTGAGCTAGACCAAATTAAAGCATTCAACTTCTTCTGTAACCAAAAACTGGAAGAGAATAAGATTCAAGCCAGACTTTCTTTGTTAAGTTAAATTGAAATGCAGATGTTTTAAATTATTTTTTAGTAGAGAACAGTTCTTTTTTTTTTTTTTTTTTTTTCTGAAAAGCTAAGCAGAAGTAATATCAGGAACGGATTCACTACAATCAGAAATGTATGGATCCTGAGAGTTCCCTCTGTATGCAATCACAGAATCACAGAATCACAGAATCACAGAATTTCTAGGTTGGAAGAGACCTCAAGATCATCGAGTCCAACCTCTAACCTAACACTAACAGTCCCCACTAAACCATATCCCTAAGCTCTACATCTAAACGTCTTTTAAAGACTTCCAGGGATGGTGACTCCATCACCTCCCTGGGCAGCCTGTTCCAGTGCCTAACAACCCTTTCGTTAAAGAAGTTCTTCCTAACATCTAACCTAACATATGTCTCCCCTTAATCAATTGTACAGACACGATTTTTTTCTATATATTTGTTTATTTTTTCCCATCTTCCTACCACTGTGGAAAGTTAGACCTGTTATTGGAGACATAACAAAAACAAATTTTCCTTTGTACTTTTTGAAATAATTAAGGTTATCTTTGAGGAAGCCTCCATGCTTTGAAGTGAGTCACACACCCAAAACCAAATTAAAATTACTAAAAAATAAAAAAGATAAACAACTGCAGATGAGGCATGCAACCCTCAATCATTAAAGTACCACACTGTTTCTAAATAATGCCAGTATTTTTCAGTGGAGTATGTCCACTGAAATAGCATATTCCCTACAAAATGGATAGCTGAGACCACAAAATTCTACCTCATTTTTGTCAAATTCTATAGCTAGTGTATTGCAAAGACTATGGAAGCTGTAGCTAAAAGAGGGTATGAGTAAAAGACACTGAGAACTTTCATTGTAACTATCAGTTCCAAAAGGAAAGGATTTGTCTGAAGGAATAGCTGTTATATGGTTTGGAAGATCTTGTAATGAAGCATATAAAGAAAATCAAGTTAGTCTAAAACTTCATGCAAGCTAAAAAAAAAATGCAGAAGGTAGATGTATTCTATTTATAGATGCTCTAATTCATCTGTCTTTAATCTTATTGGTCACAGTGACATCATTTGAATTATCCTCACTGGAGGCACTTTGAATTATCATAAAATGCAAGGATTTTCTTGCTATGGTCTTACTGAAAAAAAAAAAAAATGAAAGAAGAAAGTCTAGCTGACGTATTTCTGTGAAAAGCTCCAGAGGCAGGAAGGTGAATTTATCCTTGATGTGACAAACTGCCTTCTTAGCAACACGTTGCGTGCTTTGTGTGTGACAGCTGGAGTGATTAATGTAAGTTCCCCCCTGAAGAAAAATGTATTGTAGGTATATTCCATTTTCTGACTTCAATTTCCATGGATCTCTGCTGTGAAATACTCAAGTACAGTGATTTAATTAACGTTTTGCATTGTTTAGGCAGAGAAGCTAATTCTACAAAGTGTTAGTAAATGGATCCAGAGTGAAGGTGTTATCAATTACATCACCACTGATTACAAACAAATACATAAGTGTGTATGTATGTCCTTATTTAACTTTAATCAGAAAGAATGATTGTCTTCTCATGGACAAGAGAGCAACTTCAGGCAAGTTGCCAGAGCAATACCTTTTCTCAATGTGTTTTAAGTGGTCAAGCCACTGTTTTATTGTTGGTATGTACTAGCAGCAATTGGTGTAAGACATTCTTAAAAGAATTTCACTTTCCTGGGAATTGCTCTCTGGTAAATTCTGCTCTCTTGCCCAGTGGCATGGAATCCTTTGGCTGCAGCACATTTGCAATCTGTAATATTCCCGTGGAGTAGGAACCTAAATGTGAGCTGAAATACATTCAGAGGTAAGAAAACACGTGTTTAGTCTTAAGCACATGATTTAATGCTTACCTCAGTGCATGCCAACTAGTTTGCCACATTTGGGCATAAACTAAGGAGAAATTTAGTTTCTGTCTCCTACTATATTTGTGTGTTTGTCAGGCATCGAATAGACAAAAAAAAAAAAAAAATTACAGCAGTTAGTAGGGTTGGACAGTCAGACTACAGGTCAAATGACCCTTGCTGTTGCTAAGATGGTGCTTCTGTTATTTTTCCTAGTTTTAACACTGCTATACCTTTCCAAGTTCAACATCTACTTGAGAATAATCAAAACTCTTGCTGATGAGTTGTGAAGCCATAAAAAATGTGCAGTTCCTATCACTTAATGTTCACAGTACTTTCTAGATTTTGGGGACTATGAATTGTGTTAAGTGCGCTTCAGAAGAATTCATATCTGTCTTCTGAAACTGCTGGAGTTCATACATTTTTGCAGTCCTGCTTCTCATAAAGGAATCTGTGAGAGTAAATTATTTTATCTGATCATGAAGGTATTCATATATGATCAATATCAAGTGTAAGCCCTATCAAAAGGACTCTGCCTTTTACATACAGTATTGTTTTATGTGAATGAGTTTGTACACAGTATACTTAGAATGGTGCCAGGCTAAAATTCTTCACATAATTCAGATCATTCCATATTTTAGTGAAAAAGCATAATAGTAGGCATTTATTATTTATAGGCAGTAAATATTATTGCTTATAACTCTCTCTTCTGAGAAAGTCACAGAGAAGTATTTAGGAAATCTTAAGTAATTTATTTTCATGCTGCCTGTTTTGTCTCAGCTATTTCATGCTCTCTTCTCTTCTTTTTTTTTTTTTCTTTTTCTTTTTTTTTTTTTTTTTAACTTTAGGAGCTCCAGGCACAGCTAGAGGAATTTAAAAGAAACTCTGAGCATGAAATAAAGCAACTAGAGAAAGAGAAGGAAGCCCTAACTGTGAAACTTCAAAACTCTTCACTTGAGGTAAGCTGGGCATATATGTAACTCAGTAATAAGAGGGCACTTCATTTTCCTTTCATCTGAAAACAAAAACCTCAAATGAAACCCCATACAGGGCTCTATGAGCTTAGAATATTCCTTACTTTCTGATTTTTTTTCTAATTTTGTATAGATATGTAAAAGGGCTTTATTGTTTGCTTCCTTGAGCAAGAGAATTGCATGAAAATCATTGAATAGATCAATGTTTCTGTTCTGCCTGCTTGATAAAGTGACCAATGGGGTAACTGAAGCAGTTTGGAATGCACAGTATTTTATATATTAGTCATTAGTTATGTCTTCATGTTCTCTAGATCAAGAATGAAATAGGGAAACCATTGTGACCCCAAAGCAGCTTTGAGGATGACACGGCTTATATAGCGTTCCTTGCTCCAGTTACATTTAAGTCACAATAAGCAAATCTGCTAACATGGATTAATCTGGAAATAAATACCTGAGATGGTTTAGTATTAGATTATCCACTAACAGCTGTTTGTATAGGTAGCTGAAGGCTGAGTGATGCACATTTTCCAGATTAGTTATTTTTGGAAAATATTAATACAATAAAGTGTCATGATTTGAAAGTCCGTGACTGCAGGTTAGATAAACAATTTTCTGTCAAAACAAAGCAAAGCTTCTGCAAGGCAATTACTTAAGCAGGTAAAGAGTGCATCTTTAAAATTCCTCACAAATGTGCATATATGTTTTCTGCCTCAGGTGTTCCCCTGGAGCGTTGTTCAGTTCTCTTAGGCAAATATTACTTGCTCTAAAACCTTATGGTCAGGATATTTCTTTTTCTTCAGTGTTCTCATGTGAAGGTTTTGCTTGTGAACATCTTGATGCTTTTATCTTGTAGATAAGCTGTAAAGTAAATGCTTTAAGAAAACTGAAGTCATTACCCTAGTGAAAAGTTCTGTTGATGCTCAGTGCAGCATTTATTTTTATATCCCAAATATATCATTACATTTGTTAGCTTTTTTCAGCAATAAAATGATTTGTGATTTTCCATTCTGGAAAATTATAAGTGGACGCGTATGTTTCATCGTAAGAACTTGTCAACTTGTCTTTTTTTTTTCTCCTGAAAATCGAGGTTTTAAGGAGCCAAATTTTTACAGAATGAAATCAGAATATTCCCCAAAATACAAAATTTCTTCAGTCTAATTCAAGAAGTAATGGACAAGCAACAGGAATTAGGTAGCTGACACTGTTGTACCAGTGAATTAGAGATAGCCACAGTTCTTCTAACTGACTGTCTATAATTTCCATCGCTTTTTATCTTCAGTGCTTCTAACCAGTTTCACTTCTAGCAAGCTCAGTAGGTGCTTGCATGAGAACAGCTCTGCAGAAGATGAAACCCTAGATCTTTCTCAGCTGGCATTTGTGGACTCTGAGTGGTCATAATAAGCTCTCTTTCAATGTTCAAAGACAGAGAAAGGACAGATAGGCTCATTGGGGGCCTAAGTAAGATGTCACATCTCCTCCTGTTTTCACTTTCTCTTGCTATTAGTACTGCTTGGTGTGGTATATTTCAGCAATCAGGGCATGAGTTGTGGTCATTTACTGTATAACACCTGCTTTTTCTCCCATTCAAGCTGTAGTAGCTGTGCTAGTTCTGAATGCAGTATGGTCTTTTACCTTTTATTTCTCTTGTAAAACAGGTTTATACTTTCTGGTATCAAACAGTTGCATTCTGACATTCTGTCCCTTTCTCAGTGTTAAAAGTACAGAATTTAAGTCTAGTGTTTAATGCTCTAAAATTTCTAGCTAAATCCTGGTTTTAGGTTTTATTACACATTTGTGTATAATGCTGTTTTCTACAGTTTTCTTCACTGAGCATTTCAGGTCAATCCAACTTGTGTTGGATTATCCACTTAAGTGTCTTCCTTGCACCTAATGCAAGATGTGGGTTCGTAGAAATCAATCATCCGTATTCTTTTTCTAATTCCCCTTAATGTACATATTTCCATAAAAACTTCTTAGGCTATTCAAAGCTGCAAACTGCTGGTATTGCTGTGTTGTGCCTGAAAGTTATACTCATTTTGAGGTATGATGGGAAGAGATGGATACTGTCCAACCTGATAATATTGCATATTTATATGCAGCTGGTATATTCCACTGGAAGATATCAAAGGCTTATGTTGTGAAGCAATTATTGTTCAGATTTTGCAGATGCAAGAATTAAAGCAATGAGCCATCAAATTACTCTTGAAGTCACACATTCAGGACAGAAAAATAGGAATGATACCTGTGTTTCTTCTGATATCATGAGTTCATGGTAAATTCAAGGTTCGCTGGAAAATTATTGTCACTAAATACAGAAATAAAATAAATACCATAAAATAGCATATATCATGTCATATTTTATATTCACAACACCATGGTAAGTATCAACAGAACACTAAGAAACATTTCAGTATATCTTACAGTGCTTGCAAAATGGCGAAGATGGAAATGGTTCTTCTGAAGAGAAAGTTTGCATTGTTCTTGGTATGCCCTGGGTTATTTTCTGAACCAGTTGCTTGGCAGTTTTGCCAGGGAAGTGTTGTAATTTCAATTTATAATACTTTACTTGTATAAATATTTGACTATTCACAGCCAAGAAAACACCATTTACTATGCAACATTATGTTTCGCTGAGGGCATGATTCCCAGCTGGGAACTTTGCAATGGCTCAGCCCAGAGCTTCCGCCTCGAAGGTTAGGCAATGTGCTGTTACTAATCCAGTTCTAACCTGGATACGATTTCACATCTAAAAATAGCTTTCTTGGCTGCATAAGGCATATTTTTGGTTGGGCTGACATAGCTAGAACACTGTGCAAAGTAGACAGAATCATGATAATTTGTTCTCTCTGGGGATGCACTTCAAAATGACAGTATTTATTTATTATTGAGATATTTCTGAATAAATAAGCTAGATTTGCACCTGTTTGGTGCCTTGGAAGGAAAGACACCAGTGTAGGTTGACTGCTAATTCATTAGAGTCCTTCAGTCTCTTGCTTAGGCACTCCAGGATCTTTTCAGCATGTGTGAGACTATTCTGGAATTACAAGGTATATAAAATGGAAGGGCAGGAATCCCTTTGTGATATATCTGTGAACAGTGCTAACAAAGCAATGCCCAGAACCTTGATCACGGTCTTGGAGGCACCACCAAATAATGATAGCAGCAGTAGAGGTGTGACTATTGTGTTTGCACCTGTCCCTCCAGTCAGGAATTGCCATAAGTTTAGGAAGGCATTTAACTATGAACTTAACTGAAGTAACTGTGAAATAAGCCTAAAGACTACAATAAAATAGCATTTCATTATTTTCTTGTTACTTTTATGCTGTGTTAGTGTTTTTATGTAATAGCATCATAGTATGAGTAAAACCCTGTAGTGTTTGGGCACCTTATTTTCACTGTCTGAACAAACTCTCAATGTGGTGACTCTTCTATAATACATCAAAAGGCAGTTTTAAGTCTTTTATATAAATTCATCCCCTAGCAATGCATTGAGAAACTCAGATCTTTCTACTTAAAAGATACAGGAAGTCAAAATATTCTCTCTGATTCCAACTTTAGATCCTGCCTTTGAGATTTCACACTTACATACAACAAATAAAAGAAAGGGAGAGCAGATATTAGCTAGGCTTCAAATATTCATAGTGCTTGGAAGCACAGTGAATTAAAATAATCAAAGCAGCAGTCAAAAGGCAAGCCAACTGTGATGACAGGAACAGTCTTATACTTGCCCAGTATATTTTTCACTTGTTTGTTCAGACATCTAGTTGTGTTTAATTGGGTGACACAAAGGAAAAAGTCAAGAAATGACTGGAAGATTAGCTGGATTAAATTCACAGTTTGAGGCATCTGGAGCTAGATGCTTTTTCAAATTCGCTAATTCAAATCAATTTGGTTGCATAGCTTCAGTGACGTGTTCCAAGTTGATCTGAAAGTGTTTGAGAGATGGTAAAACTAACCTTTCCTTTTCTGGCACGTATTAAAAAAAAAAAAAAAAAAAAAAAAAAAAAAAAAGTGAATCAATAATTTTATCTTAACACTGGGTGAAGGACTGTTTGCTTTCTTACCTACCAAGCTAGCATCCCCATGAAGTGTAAGAGACCCAGGCTTCGTTTTGTTTGTGTTTTTTTTTTTTGTTGTTTTGTTTTGTTTTGTTTTTGTTTTTTTCCTTCTTCCAGCTCTCTCACCATTTAAAGAATTCACTTGTCACTGGGTTATAATATACTACTATCTCCTGATGCTACCTCTTCACTTACGTATTAACTTGTCATTGGTCACCCAGGCCTTCATCGCTTGGGTAAGTGTCCCATTTACCTTCAAATGCACACACACGTACTCCCTTGCGCTTGTTTTTTCTGTGCCTCAATGCTTGCTTTCTCTCTTAAACACACAGAGCAGAACCGTCTCTGCCATCTCTTCTTCCCTTGCGTGCTGCAAATAAAGCCATTTCTCTCCTTGCAAGTGAGGAAATAATTTATTTTTAATTTCTTAAAACAGTGAATTTGGTCTGAAGGAACCACATTTTAAGTTTTTGTTCTGACATGTACATTCAAAAATGTTTTCTTTGGATTGATTCAGCTGGAAGTTTTATTGATCGCTTGGTTTTACCACCAAGTTTGCAGCTCCATTAGAGTTTTTTAACGAGGTTCATCTCTGCTTGCAGACTTCTGTCATGTGTAAATTACGGATAGTGTTGTAGATCTCAGAACATGTGAAACATCAGTAATAAAACTAAGGAACTTTGAAGTTCAAATATAGCACACTACCCCATCTGGTAAAGGATATCCACATTAATTATAATACTGGTATGGCCTTTTGTGAGCAAACTGATGGAGAGAGTATGGAGAGAAACTGAAGTACAAGATCAGTGATGATCAGTAATGGCCACCACCAATTAGCTGGAGAAAAAAGTGATCTGTGGATTTGAACTGAAGGACAAATTTTATCTAAATGGAAGGAACACAATATATTGACTTGTATGTAGGAACAGCAGTTGTGCAGCCATAAACATACTCAAAAATGGAACAGTAACTTTCTATCTTGTAGCTAGTTACGGAGGTAAAGAAACCAGACTCAGTAAGGAAGTTATGTAGTTCTGATGATAGATGTATATGTTCAAGTCAGGTTTTGAGTTATCACCACATGAAGTCCATGAAGAATATTTGTGTTTCACATGAATCTTCCTTATACAGAAATAAATCCTCTTTGCCTGATATTCTGTGAATATCAGACCCAAATATTTTACTCAAAATTATAAACAACCAAAAGACCAAATGGAGCATCTTTTTTTACAATGTTTTCAGGCTCTTAGTTGCTCTGTAGAGAAAATAAAACAAGCACTGCCAAGTCTACCACTAAAGCATGTCCCTAAGCACATCATGTGAAGACCTCCAGGGATGGTGACTCAACCTTGTCCCTGGGCAGCCTGTTCCAATGCTTCACAACCCTTTCAGTGAAGAAATTTTTCCTAATATCCAACCTAACCCTCTCCTGGCACAACTTAAGGCCATTTCCTCTTGTCCTATCGCTTGTTGCTTGGAGAAGAGGCAGACTCCATCTGCCCTACAACCTCCTTTGAGGCAGTTGCAGGGAGCAATAAGGTCTCCCCTGAACCTCCTTTTCTCTAGGCTAAACCCGTGCTCCCTCAGCTCCTACTCATAAATCTTGTTCTCTAGACCTTCAGCAGCATTGTCACCCTTCTTGGGCATGCACCAGCACCTCGGTGTCCTTGTAGTGAGGGACCCAAAACTGAACGCAGTATTCGAGGTCCAGCCTCACCAGAGACAATTACTGGGGCAGATTAAAGGTTGTGGTCATAAAGTGGGGGTACAGGATGCCCTTTCTCCAAAAGGCACTGAAATCCTAGGAATTGATACCAAGCATTTTGCAGCATTTTGAGCCTTCAGAGGATTGTTTTGTGCTGGGAATCTATGGGAGTACTACAGCCTTACGAGTGTACTTGAATGAGGGCTGCAATCCATCTGGGAATGGAGAAGGGCCTCAGGAGAGAGGGAAAGAAGATAACATCCTCTGGAGGAGAGAAGTCAATGTGCTCAACTGCTGTGAGAAAGAGCTAAGCCATGAAGTAGAGGGAATACATTTAGCTATCATGAGAAAGTATTCCTAGGATTTGGGGGTATACGGCATAGCTCATTAGTATCTGTCTTCGGACAGTGCAATGCTGCCTGTGGCCAAGAAGTTACTGAGAAGTCAGGTTTGCACAGCATGCCTCCTTTTCTCTTATGTAACACAAAATATACTGGAAAGTGCTACAAGACTGAAATTGAAGGATGTAGATGCCTCAGCCCGCTTAGTAAATCTTCATCCAGCTTCTGTGGTGCTGCATCAGAAAGGACCATGAGTGTGCAGTCAAAGTTGCAAACAGCTACTTAGCTAGTTAAAGTGCTGCCTCAACTAACAAACTGTTTGCAATATTTGGGAGGAAAAAAATGAAGGCAACACTAGAGAAGAGAAAAAAAACATATTAGTGTATAAGGCAAAAATACAAAGGAGTCACAGGCTATATAGTCTTTATGATATCAAACTTGCAGATGTGTGTAACATCATTTGAATCATTTAAATTGTATGAACATCATATGATTTATCACGTAAATCCTATGACATTCTAAGGAAGAAGCCTTACCTCTTTCACAGTTTTAATTCTGTTTCTACATGTATAAGGCTGGAATGTACAAGTATATAAAAGATGAAAACAGATACATGCTTTCACGTGCTTCCAAAAAGAAAAGGCAAGAAGTTTTGCAAAACTTCAAAGCTATGATGTTTGCAATGGCAAATTTAAAAAGAATGACATTTTTTTTCTCAAAATTTAAGAGATCTATCAAATAGAAAAGAGAAGAGGCACATTCCTGGCTCCCCACAAAAAAAGCAAAAGGGGGGGGGGAGAAACCTGCATCCCCAGAGAACTGTAAGAACTGTTCTATTTTTCTCACCTCTGATGCTTCCAGATGTTCTTCAGAAGGAGCTATTCTAGTTGGTCTTTTGAATTACTCATTAAAGCTGCACTAGTCATTTGCTTTTTGTTTATTAATCAAATCAAAAATCAATGAGAGGGCAGAGAAAAAATAAAGAGAATCCTTAAATTATAAGTTTTAATAATGAATGTTTCATTTGAGGTGTTTTTGTCATTTCAAAACCAGGAATCAAGTAAAATTTCTAAATGAAATGTTTCAGATCAAGAATTCAAAGCTTCCTACTTAACAGTGGCACCATGAAAAAAAAAATCAGCTTTTAAAATTAACCTATTAATATTTTTCAGTTGGCTAAAACCATTCTGAGTTACAATATTGGTACCCAGAAAAAATCAGGTAACTCCATTCTTCACTGAAACAAAGGGCTCATTTCATGAAGCAAGCATCTTGCTATTTTTCATAGAGCAACACAAGTTCATAAAATATACTCAGATTTACATAGTTCCTCTCCATTGTGAGTGTAGCCATTAATCCTATCCTGCTAACTTACTTTTCTGGCAGGTGGCTCAACTGAAGCAAATATTAGAGCAACAAGCAAATAATTTCAAGGAGTCGCTGAAGAAGCATAATCTACAGTCCAACAAAGAAAAAGAGAAGCTTTTGCAGGATCTTCAGAGCACCATTAAAGAAAACCAGAATGTTAAACTGCAACTGGAAGCATCACACCAAAAAGTCTTAAAAATGTTGGAGAAAAGCAAAAAACAGGAACTCAAGGTCGGTTTATGAGATACTAGCTAAAAAATAAATGGTTTGGGTTAAACTAGGGAGAAACTGATTATCAGCTTAGTTATTACCTTTCATCTTAATAATGTGTTGCCATTGTTGCACATAATGCATTATTCTGCTGTTTTTGAAACCTCAACATCTTTAATTTTTTTTTTTTGTTAATTTTAGCATTTGAACTGAGAACACAGTGGAATAAAGTATTACATAAAATAATGTATCCTACTCTATACAGTTAGGCTGAGATGAATACAAGCTCTTCAAGCTCTGCTCTGGTTTCAAAAATACAAGGGAATTCCTAAGCATGCTATTAAAAGGACTATTTTATTCTTTTTCATCCATTATTCATTTATACATAAATACTTTAAGAGAAGTATAATATGCATGTATAATGATGTGTATTGGCTTAGATACCTTAAAGAAATCAATTCTGTAAGTAGATAACCAAAGCTTTTAAAGATTCAAGTGGATTTATTTCAATGACTAAATGTTAATGCAATATATTGAGGTACTCAACAAAGTAGCTGTTCAAGGGAAATAAAAAAAAAAAAAAGCTTAAAAATATGTAATTGTGGCATGGAGTTCAGATGTCCTTGTTGATATTACAAATATTAGGGAAAATGTTCTTTAAAACATAAGTGGTAAAATAAAATAATAATAATAATAATAATAAATAAAAAGAATTTAATATCTTGTTTATATATAATAGAATATATAGAATAAAATCCCAGCTTTAACAAACCAATCTGAAGGCTGGTAAAAATGAAACTGGCAGTAAGGGTTGTTTTCAAAGCCACTACATAGCAACTGCTCCATCATTTATTGCATTTCAGCAGTGTATCAGGAGCACTTCTCATGACAGTGGAAGTTCTGTCCAAGAAAAATTAAAGGAAAGATAGAAGCCTTTTTTTGATACAGTGTGATAAATATAGAGATATGGGTCAAATCTGGGGCTTTGTATGTTGAATAAGAAAACATCTTACTAATGTCAAATGTCTATGTCATTGTTATTATTTCATGATGTACAGCAAATCTAATGGGAGATACCTTGATAATTTCTCTTGTCCCTGTTAAGTTTTATTTTTTAACTTCATGTCATTTTTATTCTTGTGTTGGTGAAGTGCCATGTAAAGTGATGATGAAAATAGTAAAAGTTCTGCAGTGAAAGACCAGATTCATGCAGGCATTACAAGTAAAACAACAAGGTGATAAACAGGTTCCAACTACTTTATTTTCTTGGGGTGTACTTTGCTTACAGGAGGCAGAAGAGCGTTTGAAAAAGGAATTTAATGAGACTTTCAAAATCCAACATCAGTCGCATAGGCTGGAAATGCAAACCTTGGAAGAGAAAGCAAAGAAAGAATTACATGATGAACTTGAGCAGATACAGAAGCAGCAAACTCTATTGCTAGGTATAACGTCTCATGTTATACACAGCTCCTACTGCTTGATGATATGCTGAGAAGCCCTGACCTTCATCCCATTTATCCTCTTTGTCATCTTCTAGGTCTTTGTGAATCTTCTTTCCCATACCCTACAATTTGAGCAACACACACTTAGCACTGTTTGTTCACCTTGCTCTTAGCTGTCAGCAGCTGGTATGCAACATACAGCTATACATCTGGTAGTGTATTAAAATGGAATATTGTAGTTAGTACATAGGTTTCTTTTTTTTTTTTTTTCTATGTGAGGAATTATTATATGTGATTCAGGACTGTTCTGTCTGCAGTGGAAGTCTGTGACTCCATACATATTGTTTGGTCAGTTTAGAAAGTTCACTAAATAGTTCAGATCTGACTAGAGCACTGCAATATGTGAACCTGTAATATCTCCAGGCTTGAACTCTGATTATTAAATCTCATTTATAAGAGGTTTTTATAAATAAAATTAAAAAAAAAAAAAGAATTGAATTATTAAAGTACTTTAAATATAAGCTGGGTTCTGTTCTTGCTTTTTATTCAGTATTCAAATTTACTCAAAAGATTTGTTGCTCTCTAAAATTAGTATGTTCAATAGAGAAATCCTGTTCTGCTTCTTTAAGAAAAATGTAGGAATGAGAGAGACAAACTTCTCTCTTCTTGTACTTAATCCATTTTGAAACTTGTACCCAATCTACACAACAGTAACAGTATATGACAGATTCCCCTCATTTAAGTGTTGCATTGTGTGTTAGCACAAACTGAAATCTCAGTGTGTGTTATGGCCTTTTATAAAACATCAGAAGATTTAACAGGGAAGCTCAGGGCTGCTCTATTAAAATCCAAGGTTAGAAGAAACAATTATCGTGATTCAGTTTGCAAAACAGCTGACACAGACTTTACCTCTCTGATTATGATGCTGTGTTACTGCTGTTGTAGCTCTGTATCTTCTTACTATTGCTCAGTGAAGTTGTCTATAATAGGTTTAGCTTTTACCAGAGAGAATGCATGTTCCTTTTTCTACTCCTGTATATAATATTTAATGGCAAAGGAGCTGTGAGACAAAGCAAATGTAATGTGTTAATGTTTTCATCTACATTGTCTATATCTACCTCCGATCCATCTGGCCTCTGTCTGCCCTAATGATTGTCAGTCTGGTTGTTACTAGGATCGCTAAGGATGGAACTTTCCGAGCAGCAGACATCATGCACTAATCTCAAAAAACAAATAGAAGAGCTCCAAATGGAGCTGAAGAGTGTGAGGACACTGAAGAAGCAACAGGCAAGAATCCAATTCCTACTTCATTATCTTGCTGTGTTTTCTGAAAGCAGTGGTATCACATTTATCTCTCCAGACATAGTAAAATTCTCTCACAGGAATGCAACAGGTTTCCTTCCCTTATGTCACACTTAAAAATATTAGCATTGTTTATCAGCTTAGAAATGGGGGAAAAAATGAAGGATTTTTTGACATTTAAAGATCATAATCTAAAGCACAAGTAATGAATGAATGTTCCAAAAAATATGGAGACTATAAGGTATGTTTAAGAAATTATGATCACAGATTTTGTCTTGCTCATAGAATTTCACATAGAATTGAAAAATCAGTTCATGCAAAAGCAATGCATGCAAGTACAGGGAGATCTCTGAGGTCCCACTTGGAGTACTGCATCTAGCTCAGGGACCCCCAGCACAAGAAGGATGTGGATCTGTTACAGCAGGTCCAGAGGGCCATGAAGATGATCAGATCTCCTATGAAGAAAGGCTGAGGGAGCTGGGGATGTTCAGCCTGAAGAGAAGCCCCAGAGAGATCTCTTTGCAGGTTTTCAATACTTAAAGGGGGCTTACAAAAAAGATGGAGAGCAACATTTTGCTCAGGCAGATAGTGATAGGACAAGGGGGGAATGGTTTTAAACTAAAAGAGGGGAGATTTAGATTAGCTCTTAGGAGGAAATTCTTCACTCAGCAGGTGGTGAGGCGCTGGCACAGGTTGCCCAGAGAAGCTGTGGATGCCCCATACCTGGCGGTGTTCAAGGCCAGGTTATACGAGGCCCTGGGCAAAACTTGCCTATGGTAGGGGAGTTGGAACTAGCTGGTCTCTAAGGTCCCTTCCAACCCAAACCACTCTATGATTCTGTGACATTAAGGTTAATAATAAGAGACTACGAATAACAGAATTTGGCCTTTTTCTTAGGAAGGAAGTAGCCAGAACCAGATCAGATCTCTTCACGATGAACTGGCAAAATGTCAGAGTGAAATTTCCGAGCTCAAGAAAGAAAATTTACTTTTGAAGGACACAATGGAACTACTCAGTGCTGAATTGGAGTCACAGAAGCAAGAAGCTGCACAGCTTCAGGACAGGGAGAAACAGCTCAAAAGGTTTGCCTTAAATTCACAATTCATTCTACTACCCAGAGTCTATTCTTACTGCCAGCATTAAAGGCGTTCTAAATGTGAAGTCAGAATCCCTCCTTTCTGAAGTTCTAATTGTAGATGCTGGGAGTTTTGCAAGAGCAGGAGTATCACATTTCTCTCTGCAGCCACAATAAAAGCATTTGAACTAACTGTTCAGTTACGTGTCACAAAGAAATATGTCCTGTGTAGCCCCACGGGCATGACCTGAGAAAAGCTGCATAACATCAGCCTTATTTCAAAGCTTTGGAAAAGACAAACCTTAAACTCACCCAAGAGCTATATATATATATATATAAAAGTCTCCAAGAATAAATGTCATTTTTGTAAACCCACTCTCTGTAGCTGACACCAAAGGGTTGTTAACTCTGAAGGGAACACTGGAGATTGCCATACGTACTCTGTGAGGCTCTGCCAGGGCTATAGCAGCCACCTTGGCACTGCAGGGTGAGGGCAGTGATGGCAGATACTGATAACATCTGGGCTGATGGAAGCCTGGAGCTGTAATATGCTGTCAGGGCACAGGAAGGGCAAGCTGACTTGTAGTCTTGGCTGTCTGTAGAAGGTGGACTGCATCTTCTTAGTGTAGCCACAGGCACAGAGCATGTGTTGCATTGTTGTAGTAGAATTTGTCTCATGTCCGTACAGCAAAAGTGGTAAACTTAGTTTTTATATGGGAGACAAGATTGGGGTTCACTGTCCAGAACATCTGTAGGGCCATTGAATCATTTGAAGTTTCTGGATGATGATACCTAACACATTCTCTTTGCAGGGAGGTTGAGGGATCTGGCACATGGTTAACTTCCAATTCTTTTCTGCGATCATGTAGAATGCATACCCCTAACTACTCAAGCTGTATATATAAAAGGATTTCTGAGGAGTGTATCTTTAAAGGAGTCTTTTAAATAACGTCCTACATAGTCTAGAGAAAAGCACTCAAGGGATATGTCTCTCTGAAGATTGTCAGAGTGGCCAAAGTAATTCTGTTGCTGTCTACCAGTCAGTGCATATTTAAAGAATGAGAAAGAAACTTTTTTTTTTTTTTTCCTTTGCACTCTTTGGAGAGTTACTTGAAAGTGACTTTCATTTCAAGCTTTTGAAACAAGATCAACAGAAAGAATTGCAAACCAGAGAGTTTCATCAGTGCCCTCCAGCTACCTTGAAGGAATTTAGAGCTTCTGTTCATGAAGAGAAGAATTATTCACATGTCAGTGATGAGGTCTAAAAGGCCTCAAACGGTAAAGCTGCTAGGCTGGAGGATAATCTTTACAGGGGGATAGCTGGTGTAGCTCTACTGCAGCACGCATTTGAGAAAGAAGCATTAATGGACATTATGTAATGAGAAATCCTTCAAATAACAGGAGGTAGAACCAAAGAGCTCAAATAGTTTTAGGTACCTGATACAGGCTGCTCTGAAATTAACCCATGCGTGATCTGGAACATTAACCTGCAGCCCTTGATTTGCTTTTGTAGGATGAATAATTTGGGTGAAGGAATAGTTAAATTGTGGAGTGCATAAAAGTAACAGCTTTTTACTGTCACAGTAACAACAGCAACCTTGTCTTATGCTATGTAGTTGTTTCTGATTTGAAAGCTAATTGTGGCTTGCTATTAGCACGTTAAATTTTTTGTAACCAATTTTTAAAAATTAATATTCCTACTGTTGCCAGGCAAGTGTAATGAGTAATCTGCTTTCAGTAATCATTTCCATTTCCATTCTCTTGAATTGTGGGAATTCTACCTCTGGGACACAAACCTTCTGTAAGGTTTAGGGTCTGAGCATAAAAAGTTTATTTTTACTGGAAGAGAGGACAAATCCTAAAATGGAGGGACTCTCCCTCTGAATGAGAGTTTAATTCTAACCCTGAGGATCCATTTCAGAGATTAATTCCCCATTTTTACTCTTACTCTTCTTTTGTGCTGAGTGACAAATCAATCGCCCTCATGGCTGTGCGCTTAATTCCAAGGGCAGAAATATTCCATGGGCGTTTCATCCTTCCTTGAAGCAGTTCAGAAACAAATAAAGCATTTCAGAAACAAATGAAATACTTATAATAAAAAAAAAGTAATGGAGAAGATGAAGAAGAAAAGGTAAACTGAATACATTTTGTGAAAATTAGAGTTGTTAATCTGCTGAGTTTGACACCTTTATTTCAGTCAGTAAACAAAAGATGGGTTCTTTGCATTGAGTTAATGAAAAAGTTTATCTGTTGTGTAACAAAACATTAGCTAACAATAGGCAGTAAGATAATGATTCTTCAATAAATGTCTTTTGTTTTAGGGGTTGGTGTCAGAAAGCTATGTTATAGCTAGGCTTGAAAAAATATGAGGCGTTTTTTAGTTTTCAGTTGATGGTGGTAAGGAAATAGCAGTATTTTTCAAAATATATTGCCTGTTAAATATGAACATTGTAGTTAAAGGCATTGCTATAACATTTCTTATATTCACATTTAAGAAAAAAAACTTTTTTAGAGTGGTAGTAGACATTAAGTGTTTCTGATGGGGTGCTAGGAGGTGATGAAATAGAGCATCAGAGCCTCTTCTTAAAATTCCGGAGATTACAAAATAATTTTATTTAGTATGAGTTCCTATAATACTTTATTGTCACCTTTGTCCATTAAGATCGATGTACAAGCTGACCATAGACAGAATACCAATAGCATCATATAAAATAACCCCCCACTTCCTGAAGGCTGAAGGACAAGGGCTTCTTCTCCAAATAATTTCACTCTTCCTCACTGTTAGTGTGGATCAACCTCAAACTGCAACCGAAGTGTTGAAGTCAGATCAGCAAGCAGAAGCCCGGAGTTGTGCTGTTAGCTACCTTTGTAGTCGGTAACAGACCTGAAAACTGCATGCTTTCATCAGTCATAATAAACAAGTATTAAAACATGAGAATTCAGACATATTTTAAGATCAATGAAAGGCTAGTGGTAGAAGACCTCAACATGAAGCATAAACAAGTAGACAATACTGAAACCAGATCACCAGAAGGAAATAAAAAAATATACATTACCTGCTTTCAGCAGGCAAATCTCCAAGCAAAGATTTTCTCCTTAGAAACTAAGCCATTTAAATAAACTGTGACTCATACTGGCAGTGAGTTCTGTTTTTAATTATTATTCCTACCAAGCATGATTTTTTTTATAGCTTATGGTTAGAATAATATGAGCACTGAAATAGAAGTGTTTAGGTATTTCCTTTGCAAACACAGAAAGACATAGATATATTGCAATAATCTATGAATATTGTTTAAAGTAAAGCATTATACATACATTTTACAATGATAAGTTAAACCCTGCACATAACATCTTACAATTTTATGACATGTAAAATCATCTTTGTCAGAGGTAATATAGAGACCTTGATTCATCATTTTGTACTTAATTTTGTTCAGTACAGCAGCACCTTTGAGATGAAGCTCCCGCTTATTCTCACTCCCTTGCTAGTTTGCCAGGATATTCCCAAACTGCAGCCCCCACTGTATCATGTAAATAGATTCACTTTGCAGCCCTCTTTGGAGGTAAGTTCTGTGGTGTTTCAGGCTCTACAATAGAGACCCCCACAAACAGTCCTTGGTTGTGACTTTGTCCTTTCCTCAAATCCCAACTGTGCAGCACAGCTCTGCAGAGATCCCTACTTGTAGGTAAGTAGGGTCTCAAAACATTCAGACATTAAATTTTATCTTCATATCTGAATTCTGAGATAGACTAAATCAAAAGTGTAAGATTGATTTTTTTTTCTTCCTCTCAAAAACGTTTCCCCTCACCAAAAACAAACAAACAAACAAACAAACAAACAAAAAAAAAAAACACATTGGTTTGTATTCTGTAATTAATTTCACAGCATGGCAGATGAACTTCATAGCACTCAGTTTCCTGAGCAGCAAAATTCATGAACTTGGCTGATGAAATAATGAGTCTTTTTTCCATAGGTCAAACAAATGTATGTTTCCACACCATCTCTAAGAAGGTGTAAGTTCTGATTAGATCTTTTTTTTTTTTTTTCTTCCCTGATGAAGGCATTTAAAGAGCCAAAGTAAAACTACAGGTTTTGCCTTAGAAGACACACTAAAGCAGCACGTATATCCAAGCCACACTAAAGCAGCATGTATATCCAAGCCTCTCTTTTTGTGAAAGTTATAGGAAATTAGTATTTCTCAGGTCTTTATCAAGTATGGTTGGAATTAGGCTGTAGATTCTAAGATTATTGGTAAGGAAAACAACAACAACAACAACAACGAATATGGATACAGATATGCATAGATATGGTGATAGAGATTTTTCTCATTAGTAAGTGAGATTAGCAATATGATGGGCAAGCTTGATAGCATCTTACTTCAGGGAATGGATTTTACACTGGACAGACAATTTGCTTTGGAACTCCACAACATTCCATGTTCTATAAAATGCTGTTTTATCAGAGTTCTGCCTATGTCCCTATGTCCTATGCTTGGAATTTAACAGTACAAAACAGGTATTGCTTGAACCTGGCCTAAAGAAGTGTTTTTGCTAGTCTGCAATCTTTCTTTCACACAGACTTAACGAATTAGAAGAAAAGACAAGAAAGCAGGAGTCCAGACCAGAAGATATACAACTTATAAGCTGTCTGCAAGATAAACTAAGTGAGAGAGAAGAGCTTATTAAGCAGCTGGTGGTGAGATTTCCTTCTACATACACATATATACTTCGGAATCTGTTGGAAGGTTCTATTCAGTGTTTCACACATTGCTTTTGATGAATACTTTCTTTCTGCTCTGCAATTCTTTGAAAAAAATGTATGTTTCTGTACCAAAGAGGCACACGTAATTTTCTTTTTCATCAGGAAGGAAGAAAATTTCACCATTCGCTTTTAGCCAACACTGAATCTTACAGGAATCGATCATTTTCTTTCAACCCTACTCAAGGATGCTTGACTCCTTCTACAAAGGTAAGATAGGCAATTCAATTAAAATCACAAATCATGATATTTTGTTGCTATTTGGATAATACAGATGACAAGGACAATAAAGGTCCTGTTAATTTCCTACTATTATTCAGTAGAACTCCAGGAAGCCAACCTATAATGAGGTGCTGAGTAAAACATAAATTCATTAGAAGTGTGTAAGCACATGGGTACAAGTATTTAAGCAAATATAAAGCAGTAGACCCCCAAGGAGCTCAGTCCTTGGAATAAGTACAGCCACTGACTGCAGGTAATTGTGAGTTGTTACTTTGATATCATACACATCAAGCAAAAATATGAATTGGGTTTGGGTAACACAGGATTTGTCCCTGGTCATTCCAGCCCCTCTGTATGATACCATATATAAACTGTAAAACAGTATGTTGGTGGAAAGCACTTAGCTCTGAGTATCCCTGCAAATCTATTGGCTTTGATATATCTAAAACCTCAAGGTCAAACACACAAGTTGTTTTAATTGGACTGCCTAACCCCTGAATCCTCACAGTGTACCTGAGAATTTATTTTAAATGGCTATAGAAAAATACGGGACCCTTCATTTTTGGGTGCTCCTCACAAGATGTCTAAGATGTCTAAGAATGAAGTATTGTTGAGTTTTTATAGTACAAGGTGTGAAAAAATATGCGTGTAATGCAGTTTTCTGTCATGATAAAAAACAGCAGAAGAGACCAGTGGAGGTGCCCAGCCGTGTTGTCAGTGTTCCAAATTTAGCTTCCTATGCAAAGAGCCTTTTGAGCTGTGACTTGAGATCAAAAAGAAGTGCTCAAATAACAAAGTCTACAAGCTTAGACCGGAGTCCTAGCTGCCTCCAAGTGGGCTCTCCATCAGCACAGACCTCCGACAGCAGTGCTGCCACAAGGTATTTGTCTGTTTTGAAGTGACTTACTTGTAAGATGATAACTGAATAAATATTCTGCATCTTGTAGGCATTCAAATGCATTAGACACTTGGAAATAAACAATGGTGTAAGGTTCCTGCCCTGCAGTGAATTCCATGTGTCCTGCAGAGGGATCCAGAACTTAACTCCAGAGGGCTATAATCACTGCCCAGCAGAGCTTGTGATTGCAGTCCCTCCAGATACAAAGGAAGATGAGAGGAGCTGCAAATATTTGAAAAAGAATATGGTTAATAGTGAACCTGGCCTTAAAACTCTGAGTCCATATCAGTGATTCTATTAAGGATTATTTTATTTTTTACTTTTGTTTCCTTGCTTTGCACTTGGATGATGTAGATGGCATTTTTATTTTAGAAGACGTTTGAATGAACCTAGGCAAAGGATTTTGAGACTTAAAAATTGGTTAGCGGATACTTAGTAGTCTTCCAATGTCATACATTTTGTGACAATGTCACAAAAGACTGTCACACAGTCTTTTGCTGTTCTTGATTTCCAACTTGGTGTATAGTGTTTTTTCCCTGAAAAGTTCTTTCTTTTGAATTCAAATGTAATATTATTTAAACAACACTAATTGTTTAATTAATATGCTAATATTAATAATGCCAGTATTTAAACAATGCTTAGTAGTTTCCAAATATAAAAATATGAGCGCTATACTTCAGGACAAAAGCCAGTCTTCCCACCTATGTCCTTGGTGGGCACTAGTTAGACCACACACTGCATGCTGCCGTTCTTTCCTGGAAGGCAGATGGTGCTGCCTGCTGCCAAAGACAGTAACACAGGACGCTGGCTGGGGTCCAGTTGGGCAATTCCTTTATCTTAAAGGTAAAAGCATTCTGTGTCATCCTAGATAACTGCCAAGGCAAATCAGATCTGTATTTTAAAGGGAAATATACAGGGACACTACGGACAGATTGGCTGATACTTATTCCTTTAAATCAGACAGTTATAAATGAACTCATATTTGCTACTGTAAGCTAAGTGAAATTAATGTAGATTAAAAAAAAAAAAATCTTGAATCCTGAAAAATCAGGGTTTATGTAATAGGATCTATTATTTTAGAGGCCACTTAATATTAAGAAAATATTCAGTTCCAAATAAAATTTCTGTTGATGTTTTTTCATGCATAAACTGTATATTTTTAAGAATGCATTTGAGCTGCCCTTTTCTGATTTTCAGTATTCCCCATTATTGAAGCATCCATATTTTTGAGATGTCAAAAAATATATTCAAACATTTATTCATAGCTGCTTAGCCCTTTGTCACCCTCCTCTGATTTAATACCAGTGCTGTTAGTCCAGTCACCTGGCTAGCACTAAAGTCCCACTAGAAGTTGCAGCTGGCACCTTCTGGCCTCACACACATCATCTAAGCACAGGTCCAATCATTGAATTTTAAGTTTTTCCATGAAATTTAGTGTTAAATATTAGTAAGATTGTAAGCAATGCTAATGTTGCTAATGTTTGTTTATTTGCACAGGACACACGGCAATGAACCACCACAAACTAAAGACAACCAAACCCAAGACCCTCAGCATCAAGAATGGTTTACTAAATATTTTTCGTTTTAAAGCAAGTTTACTTATTCCTCAGAATTACTAGAAAAGCTGTTTCTGTTTTCTCTTAAGGAATGATAATGCAATGTATGATTTATGAAAAAAAAAAAATCAAACATGATTTCCAAGTAAATAAGTAGGGACAACTATGCTTATATCAAATTAAAATGAAATTATATGTACGGATTTCAGTAAAATGCATTTTTTAACAATCTCTGTGAAAAATGAAGAAAAAAAATCTGCATTTTGTTATGTGAAAATTTTTATTCAAGATAATGTACTACTCTACAATTACATGAAATATGCAATTTGTTCCCTGAAATGTCCTGTCAGAGGGACCCCAACTGAAGACGTTTCTTATGTGCTTCCTGTAGGTTGTATACTTGCTTCATCAGCTGCTTGAAACCATTTCTGCATATAATATAGTAATGCAATTTTATATTTGTAAGGGTTTTTTTGTTGTTAAATTTGTTTTATGCTGTAAGGCATGTGACATACATCTGAGAGTAGCATGCTTATAGCCATCTGTTTTAGAAATACTTTCTGGTTTGCTTAATAAACTGGTTTGTATAGTCACTATTGCCATGTATTCCTGGTGCACTTTGTCACATATAACAGTCAATCGGCCTAATAAATCAGGATAACATCTAAGTATGAACATTAAAATTTGGTTGTAAACCAATGATTTCCATGTTTTGCACAATAGTGCTGTTATGGTAACACGTGAGTCAGACTGATACTGATACACTGAGAGGTTACAAATTTATGGGAGATGCATGTTTGCGATTTTGTACAATCAGTATTGTTCTCACGCCCACTGAAATGCAAAGTAGGTGGATGACTAAACTTATCAAATCACACCAACCAACTCATTGCTGGGGAGGAGAGGTGTTATTCTTAAAAGAAGACACCCATAAAGAAATCTGTATATCCCGAGTGCCCTTCATGAGGGGAGTGAAAGCCCAGTGGAGATGGACAGTTCACGTCAAAAAAGCACACTCTTTACCTGAACTACATACAATTCAAAGGGTGCTTCTACAATGGCACTGAAGGATAATTACCGGATCACAAAACACTTAATTCTCAAGCATTTTGGGGGGGGGGGTGGGTAGAAAAAGATAATTTATTTCACTTAATTCTGTCTTAACTCATATTTATTGTACAAATTACTTTATACAAAAAGTATATGCTTTGCATCATTCAAAACATTTAACTATGTAAATTCAAAGATCATGTTTGCTTCATTGGAGCAGGAATATTAGCAGACGCCTGTTCTAGGTAAGCTAACGGACCCTGAGGCATTTCTGCAGGTTTTTTGTGTTGCACACTGATGTCTTCCAGGACCTGTTGCCAGTGCCGCAGTTTACTCAAATGCTTCTGAATTAATGCTTCTTTTCTCTGCAATTCATTTCTTAACTCTGAAACATCCTATAAGTGAGAAAATAGGTATTAGTAAGTAAATAATATTCCTAAGAATAATAAAGAACCTCAAATAAAGTGCATGTAATTTTTAGTTTAAGTTTTCACATTGATCTTATAGGAATTCTAACACTGGAAAAGCACTTAAGACAAAAAGCACTGCAGATGCTTTTCATTCTGTTTGCCTAGGTCATTTATTTCAGAGCTCATTACTTCCAACATTTCTTCAGATGAATCATTCGCCCTTGTGCTCCAATGCTCCCCAGAGCAGCAGGCATCCAGCTTCTCCAGGTCTGGGGCAAGAGGTACCTTAACAAGCATGTTTTACCAACTTTAGATACAGCATCACGTTGACAAACCCTGAATTAGTGTGAATGAGGTGTTCTAACTGTACTGGTACACAGGATACCTGGCCTGGCATGATATAGGCAAACTAATTAAAGCATACAAACTCATTTAAGCGTACCTCTTTAATTACTTGTTCTGGTTTCTGGACCGACAGCTGCAGTCTCTTTTGTAGGAAAAAACACTCGGTTTGCCTTGCAACATCCAGGAATTTCTGGATGCACTGATCAACACCTAAACGTGGAACACCAGAATGGAGAGAGAGAACAGATTCCCACAACATCATTACAGGCTGATATTGTTTATCTGTATATACATGTTATTAACAACACCTTTTAGAGTATCTTCTAGGAAGAGACCCTTTAGGTGTACGAAGAGGGCCTTTAAGGGCAGGTATCCCAAAGCAGGGATACCCGAGCCCCCCGCCGGGCGCTCACCGGTGCGGATCTCCTCCTGGTCGGTGCCGTTCACGTAGTCCTGGCTCACCAGCGAGGCGAAGCAGGCCTGAGGAGAGAGGAGAAGCACCGCCGTTAGAGGAGGTCGCGCCGCCCCGGCCGGCCGCAGCCTTCCCCCATCCCGACCCGCCCCTCACCTCGAAGGACGCTTCCAGCTCGTCCACGAGCGTGTTGTTGGGGTTGCGAGGCCCCGGCGGAGGCGGGATGAGGCCGGCAGGGCCGGGCCCCCCCGGAGGTCCCGGCGGCGGTGGTGGCGGCGGCCCCGGCTGCTGGTTGGCGAACATGGCGCCCAGCGCGCCCGCCATGGCGGCCGCCTCCACTCACGGCCCGCGCCTGCGCCCCGGCGCCTCAGGCTCGGGCGTGGCGAGTCCCTCCTGCCGCCGGGCGTTACCTCAGCTCGGGGCGGCAAATATAAAGTAAAATAAAATAACGTGGAAACATAAATAAGGAATTAAAAATAAAAAAGGCAGCAAAAATGGCATTCCTGGCCCGAAACTCCACCTCCAGCCCCTGTCCGGCTGCAGCTTGTGCCAGCCCAGCGCTCCAGGAGGCTTCTGGCCAAGGGGAGCTCTGGGCCTGGATCTTGCAACCCCCCCACCGCACATTATAAACGTTAAATCTGTTTGACGTTTCCACTGGTTCTGGAACTACCTTCGTTGCCAATCACTTTCATTTCAGTGATGGTGTAACATGAATAAACTACCTAGCAACCTGGCTGGAAAAAACATGGAAAACTTTCTTCTTTCAGCCATTACTATAGTCAGAGGACAGGGGAAGTTTTAAAAGATCAGCCATAAGAGCATATCCTACTTAATTTTGTGCTGAAGCCACGTAGCAGTATATAAAGGGTGCATCATTTCTACCTCACAGCACACCCAGGGTAGCTTCCATTTTTCTTTCTTCTCAGGGAACTTTTATTAACAACCCTCCAGCACTACCTTTCCTACTCCATTAGTCACCCAAAACAGAGACACAGCTACACCACCCCCCTATTGTTATTTCTCTCTAAATCAACAGATGTACCCACACAAATAGGAGATTTATTGATTACAATAATTATGCTTACTTTACATACAAAAGAGGAGCTCAGGTATTTTCCATGATCATGTTTTGGTATTTAATACCCGACATAGTTCAAACTGCAACTTTTTATTTTAAACTCCATAACAGAGGGAGACAAATCTCAAGTTTGAGATGTTCTTACCCAGTAATGACTTACAAAATGTGGGTACAGGTCATCACTATAGTGAAAATATGTTTGGGGCACTCCGTTATTAACACTTCTTAACTTTTTTTTTTTTTTTTTAAGGCAGAATGGATGATTTTAGAATAGGCATTTATTTGGTATTGTGACTGTCTTGACTTAATCGAGCCGCAAACTCTACTAATGTTCGTGTAGGCCGGCCTGCCATGCCTTTTCGAAGATAGGGCACCTCATCTTTATTGGACATCACACCAGCTATATCCAAATGAGCCCAGTGAGAGGCAGTCACAAATTCTTTCAGGAAGGCAGCAGCTGTGCACGCTCCCCCAGCTCTGTGGGAAGCAGAAAGATGGTGTCACTTTAGAAACAACACAAACAGCACAAACAATAGACTAATACACTGAAGGGAAAGGCTGTTAGCACATCTACCTGCTATACTTTCCAATGTTACTCAGGTCTGCAAGAGGAGAATCCGTTACTTGCTTGGTGTAATGTTCAAAAAGAGGCATTCTCCATACTCGGTCTCCTGTCAAAATGCTGGCCTGAAAAAGAACAGCAATAGTTGGGGTAAAGTTCACTACGGTAGTTTTGGTGTTTCCCCACCCTCCCTTTTTTTTTTTTTTTTTTTTAAAAAAAAAAAAAAAAAAAAAGCTGCATTTATAAGCACCACCACTATGCATGCTTATCTTTGTCTAGCTTTGATTGGTCTGAAACACACTGCAAGCAGAACAATGAAGCCTCCTTTTTGGGTACTTTAATGGTAGTCAACAGGCAAAAATCTAAAGAATACTTTTCCCCCCTGCAATATATTTTATTTTCTGGTAATGTATATATTCTCAAATGCTTCCCTTCAGGGGCTTCCTTCATCTATCACACTTCAGTCACTCACAAGGCCTCTGAATTTCTCTTGGTATTGCTAAGCAAGACCAACAATCTTTGTTAACAAAAACTAATTACTGTCAGTAGTGCAGAGCTTATGCATATGCAGTAAGTTATCAAAGGATGCAGATACTTGAGATAATGATTCATACTTTCTGCTGTATGATACTAAACCTCACTAAAGAGCCAGTAATTAATAGTCATCATTATGTATTTTTCAATTAAATGCGATACTAACACACTCCTATGAGATTTCAAAATGTAGTAACATACTTTTTAGGTTGGCATAAAGACTTTCTGTAAAGCACTGTTTAGCAATGACAACTATTACTGAATTATTATTTGATAATAATGTTGATGGCCTACCTCATAAAGGTGATTCCAAAGCCAAGATGAATTTGTGAACACTCCAGTCGCAGCAGATCCCAATGCAACATCCATGGCACCTACAGAAAAACATCCTGAAGATTATACAATGAAGGCAAAGGTGGACTTGAGCATGGACTCTGCATCCAGACTCCTCACAGTACTTTCCTTTTCAATTCTCATTATCAGTGACTTCTAAAGTCCACAAACCAAAGATTTTGATATACTTATATTTATTTTTAAAAGCTCAAAAGTTTTTTAAAAGTTTACATAATCGAAGAGGACAAGAATTCATAAAAATGATATTTCCACATCTCATAAAACTAGACTTTCTGCTTTCAGCTTGATGCTTCCTAGCAATATGTCTACCATGATGTATTCAGAAATATGTCTCTTCTCAAACAAAACAAAACACTCAATTTTATTGTTTTCATATAGAAAATATACATGACTGGGCTTTTTCAAAGTTACAGACTTATGCAATTTTCCAGCCGGTATTTTTTGCTTTTGTGAATTTCACTTATGTAGATTGTTGCACAACATATGCAAATGTGCTTTAAATAAAAATAATCACTATCAAAATAATACACAATGCCTAAGGCAGAGGGATTACATATATATTCAGTTATTTGTTGCCACAGAAATGCTTCTCTAATGCTGATGCCATTTATGGCACTCAATCCCCAGGGAGATTTAAAAAACAAACAAATGAACAAAAAAACTTTAACAAAAATGGTACGTCAAAAGAAATTTCTGCGGGAGCTGTCCTCCTTTCTATTTGTGCCCAGGAATTCCCAACACAGCAGTCTGTAGTGGCAGCAGCCTCTTTCCTGTATCATGCCTCATATAGAAATATTGCCATACAAGCCAACCATCTTAACATAAGCATCCCTTCTATCTAGGGACATTTTCAACAGCATTTGAACTTGTAAAGCTTACAGAACATGATTTAAAGCCCCAGTTTCCATATAGAAAGATTATTCTTCTTCTCAGCTTATTCGTTAAGCAACACAGAGGACTCCTACCTGAACTACTCTTCCATGTTTGCTCACCTTTCAGGTGAAGTCACTTCACCCATGACAGCTTGTTGCTGCCGTTCATAAGATGCATACACCATTAATGCTATTTTTGCAGATTTTAGATTTAAAATTATAGCTTCATTCATATATAACCATAGAGGTAAAACAATTAAAACACATTTTTTCATGCCTGAAAGTGTGCAAAGAGATACTTCACTGGAATGACTTCCTGTGACGATGATAACGACTCTCCTACTACATGGAATCATGGACACCTGAGATAGCTCAGCAAATGGAAGAACTGGTGCTGGATAGCTCAGAACTCAAAGTGCTAAGAGGCTGTTCATAATGGAGCTATTTTGGCTCCAGCATGGCCAGTACTGTATGGAACTGGAAAGAGTCTTCCACAGCCATGCCAGTTTCTTTGCACCAAACAGGAGCTGGAAGTTCTTCACTCAGATGTTGGGTGACATAATTGCCTGGAAACAATTGTTAAGCTCACCCAGAAACAGATCCACCGGGCACTACTGTGCAGAAACATCCAAGCCTGCATAGGTTTTCCTGAGCTTATTACTGCCAGCCCAGCTCCACGTGCACTGTTCAGCATGTACCCTGCATGCCAATGCTTGCCAGTCCTGGAGACACGCAGCTGAAGAAATTGTTAGAGCATTAACTCTGCAAGCTCTTGTCCTACAACATGTAAAATCATCTCCGCTGCTTTTAAATTTAGGCTGAATTTGTATATATAGTGCAGCTAATCCATAGCCAGTTAATAACAAAGACCTGACATCTAAAATGAAGCAGGGAATGGAGACTGCTTACCTGTCAGTGTTGCAGCATTCACAATAGCCCTGGCATTAAAATTGTGGGCATAACAGAGAGCATCAGCTAATAGCAGCCTTCCTTCTGCATCTGTGTTGTCAACCTTCAGGTGCAAAGTTAACAAAAATACATTAACTACTAAAAACAAAATCCCTTTAACTGACTTATTTCTTACATACTCTCTTAAACAGCTGTCAGATTGTGAATGCACTGTCACAGGCCCCAGGAGCTTAAATCAAAATTTACGCAGTTTCCTCAGAAGGGTCTGGAGGCAGGAGAGGAGCCCCACTGCAGCACAGGGGGAGGTCACCACTCCCAGCAAAGCCCCAGCAACCCCAGGGCTGTTTTGGAGCAAGCAGAGAGTTCTGGCCCACAGAAACAGCAAAGAACAAGAGGGATCCACAAGAAATCACAGATACATGCCTGGTAACAGTTCCTTATTAAAATAAATAAATAAATAACCCCCTTTGTATCTTTCTCCTTTCAGAGAAAGTTTATGATTTTCTAGCATGTTCACTAAAAGTTACCATAGTCTTCAGTTTTTCCTAGTGATTTCTAAAACATGTCTAACCTCTTCAATGTTTATATTTGAAAGAATCCTATGATAGCAATTTCTAAAAATCTAACTTCTAAATAAATTAATAATTACATTTGTAAAAACATTACACTTGCACTGTGTATCTTTATAAAGGGTCTTTTTAAACACGTGCTCTTGACTGCAGTCATGTAACTCAATCAATTAAACCAATTCACCAAAAGTATTCAAAATCCAAGTTTCACATGCATACCTGTATTGTTTTTCCATTCTTGGCTCTAACTACATCCCCAGGCTTGTTTGCCTTACCACTGGGCATATTTTCACAGAGGGGTGCCAAACCTCAGAGAGAAAAAGGAAAGTGCGTTATTGGTTTCTTTTTGGAGAAAGAGGCAGAAAAAATACTTAAGGAAAAAGAAACACCTTAAGAAAGCATTATTCTCATCTTGAATTATGTTCAATAGCTGAGTTTTCCTGATCTCTGAAAGACACATGGTCCAGTTTTCAGTTGGTGACATTTCTCTGCATGGTGTAAGTGAAAAAATTTTGTGGTGCACCATTTTAACACTAGGAGTTACTTCTACTTTATGCCTAGGCAAGTGAGAGCAGAAAAGGTTTAAAATTTACTGAAGCTCCTGTCAACAAATAGCATCTCATGTGTTTCATATATGAACAATTAGTCACATGTAAAGGGATTTCTTTCTGAAAATAAAAATTTCTACTGTCTGAGCTGTTCAAGCTCTGCTCATTGTATAATGTCAAGAGGGATCCAAGGAATTGCCACAGAATGCCAAGCGTAAGAGCAAACAGAGATGCAAAAGTGTCAACATCAAAACTACAAATGGAATAATGGGATGAAAGACTGTCCATCTTTCCCAGGGAAAACATGCTCCTGTGTTCTGCTCAAAGAACAAGGAATATGAGAATTGTGATCGACCACTTTTCAGTGGAGTGGCAGAGAGAGACTTTTGTTCCACTGATTTCTGCTTAGCACTTCCAATTCTGTGGGAGGAATCTCTTAAGGATGTGTGGTTCACTGCCCTCTACTGGTTGAAGTATGTAAGCGACTAAAACATTAGTTGCCTGAAAGTTACAGTACTCAAACATAAAAACCTAGAACGGATTACATGTTACCAGTGACTGTTTCTTTTAAACAACAGTTCCTGAATCAGCCAATTCTAGCTGTGCAACATCTCTGCTGAAAAAAATAAGTAGTGCTCAGAATTCAAGAATACTATCAGAAAGCCTTTTTGTTGCAGCTCCGTTTAAGTTTCTGCTGAGACATTCACATAAGGAAACAAAAGCTGATCCCTTATCCTGTTCAGCTGGGGCAAACACTCATGGAAGTAGTTCACCTGCTTTTTATTTTTAATTGTTTTTACAGGTATCCACATTCCTTCTTGGAATGAAATAGCAGAACTTCTGCAAAACTCATTGAAAACAAGTTTATCAACAAGTCTCTCCTAAGATCTAAAAATCATGCCCTCAAAATTTTTATTCTTTCAGTATTTTATTCAAGCAAAGCTAGTGATTTTTGATAAGCAAGTAAAGACAGAAGAGAAGCTAAGAAAATGAATTAGATGAGCAACTCTGAAAAAGCCTATGACATTTCTGTAGGACATGTCTTACAGCAATGGCTGATACTAGGAAAGGACCTTGTCTAAACAAAGCCTTGTAAAATTAAGATTCTCAGATTCTCACACAAACACACTTACCAATTATATTAAGAGGTAGATTTAATGTTGCTGCAGTCACAATGGCCGAACAGACAGTTGCTGCCCCTCCCATATCTGCTCTCATCGCATCCATACCTGATGACGGCTTCAGCGAGATGCCACCACTGAAATGAGCAGAACAGTATCATCAACACGGAGGAGCTGAGCGTTAATATGTTGATTATACTCTGCCCATCAGTGTGTTTCAACACCAAATGTCAGTAAACGCTAGGCTCTGTTTTCAGATTCTCTTGCACACATACTGAAAACACAAGGAATCTAGAAAATTCAGGTGATCTGCACTGGACTAAAAAAATAGACATTCTTCTCATGTGCTCAATGGTCTTCATAACAGCAGAAGAGAACAAAATGAGCATAAAACCAAGTAGACTTGGTAAAAACCAAGCATATGGAAGGAGAACAGACTAATAAAGTGTTCAGTAGTTATAACTGTTTTTATGTCCTATTAAAGAAATTGCTGCAAAGAATGAACTGTTTTTACTTTGCTTAAGCATGAACTAGATGTCCAGTGACAGACTGCAACTCTAAACACTTAACTTTTTCATCCCAAGGTTTCCTCAGGCCAAGAAAAAAAAAAAAAGAAGACACTAAGTTTTGTTTTCTTTCCTTCTAGCTTTCCATTTTCCCCTTACAGACCGAAGGCATATAAGTTCTACTTATTTCAATCACTCAAGCTTGCCTCATCCCCAGCAAAAGCAGCACAACCTACTAAATTTGGCAAGTTCACTGGAATGGCATTGAAAGATGTGCTGAGCAATAAAAAAGCAGCTCTGTGTTGAACATGAAGAGCAGGAGGGCACAAGGAAAGCCTCACCTCTGTGTTTAAGGGGATTGCAGTCAGAAGCATTCATCTCTTGGTTGAATTACACAACTCATCCCTCTGTGCTCCATCCTTTAAAAACTGAAACACAGCATTCCCCCAAATTATTCAAGATATTACCACACATACCTGTCAAATGTAACTCCTTTTCCTACAAATACCAAAGGAGAGTCATTCGCATTAGCACCACCTAAGTAGTGGATCTCCAGAAAGATGGGAGGTTCAGCTGAGCCCTTAGCTACACTCAGGAATGCTCCCATCTGTTGTGTTGCTATCCAAGACTCTGGCCTGAAATAGAAATATATACGTATAAGTTTAAATTGGACACTTTGACCAACGTGTTTTGCTTGTCTGTTTTTAAAAATCACAATTCTTGAAGGTTTGTACACAAACTAATTCCACTTTAGTTAGCTGAATTGGAAACCTCATTTAAATGCCACCATTATTACTATTTTTGTGAAGCAGAAAAATACTGCCTCCAAGTTCTTGCCTTTTTTTTTTTTTGTAAGACTAAACTATACTTTCTGAAAACAAAGGGTATTAGGAAAAAGGTACCTAGTATTTGTAGATTATTCACTGATTCTTCATCAGGCTTCTTCTTTCACAGCACATGTCAATTAAGCAATTAATTGATGGCATGGCTAATTGGTAATCATTTTATTGTGTCACAGTAACTTGCTTACGCTGCTAGCTAGAAGCTCACCTTCTAAACATTGAGAGGAGCCTGCAGTCTGGGTACCTTTATCGCTTTTAGCCAACAACTTTACCTGCTTTTGTCATTTGAAATGGCAGAATGAAAACGAGAGCATGTGACAAATTTGGCATGGAAGGTTTCTTACCCTATAAAGGAATCATTTGAATGTATTTTACCTTATATGGACCTTCACGTTGCTGCTGAAACCCCTGAGCTTCTGTTCAATATATTCAGCAAATTTGATTGGAGTTATATAATTGGCTGGAGCCTCCATCAGGTACCGAGCGAGGTTCTGACCCTCAGCATAGATAACACCTTTCTGCCAGGCTTCACTTCCGGCACTAAAAAACACCATACAACAACCATGATTGTACAAAAGTAAGATAATATCAACATTTATTTGTTCTCTCCCATCTGAAAATACAGTATTATTAATTCAGGGGAATTAAGAACCTCTTATTACCCTTCCTACAAGGAATTTAGGACGAGATCCAATATGTATCTAGTCTAATATCTCATCTCTGGTTCCAGTCAGTGCCAAATGCTTCAGAGAAAGCTAGAAGAATCCTAGAGCAGACAGATGTAAAATTATCTGATATGTGGTCTTGTCCTAATCCTTACTAGTCAGAGATTGGCTTGAACTTTAAGCACATGGTTTACTATCCCTTCCAAAATTTGTAATCGCATTAACTACAACACCCCTGAAAGTTTTTATTTACCGTACAAAGCCTCTAAGTCTGTTTTTCAATTTGCTGAAGTATGATTATGTGATAAGAGTGGAACTTGGACCTCAATTCACAGTGCACTAAAGACATTTCACTAATAAAAGATAGAACAAACATTCACAAAGCTGACTGCATAGGAAATAGGGATCTCTGATTATTTTGCAACACTACTAGTATATAACCTCTCATTTTACTGAGACAGAACTAAAAGACTTGCTTATTTGCTTTAAAAGATGCCATGAAGCAGGGGATTAAGTTGGATTCCGCTCTCAAAAGAGCAATACAGGGCAGATGGAAGCCAAAAGGAATATAGAAACATTGCTTGGATATGCGGGGATGGAATTAAGAAGCCAAATCTCAGCTAGAGAGAAACTAACAAAAAGTGGGAAAGGCAACAAGAGGGCTTCAACTGGTACATCATCAGCAAAAGGGTCAGGATATGAGTGTCCCGTTGCTAAATGGGGCTGGCAATCTAGAGAACACTGAGAAGCCTGAGGTTCTCAATGCCTGCAATCCCTCAGTGCTTCTTGCTTAGTAACAGAGTTTGGAGAAGAACAGTACACCCATGGAAGCAAAAGCCCTGATACTATTTTCTGCCCCCAAGAAGCAAAAACCTTGATACTATTTTCTGCCCTCAAGGAACAGTGATGTTTACTTAAAGTCTGTAAGCACCACAGCTTTTCTTCTTGCATCTTGTTCTGTGAATGCAACTATAACAGGTGAACTATGTAAGACACTCATTATGGCATGGTCTGGTCTCATTTAGCATTTCCTAATTATCAAAAGGATTTATTCACTTACAGAGTTTGAAATACTTCTGCTCCACAATTTTATCATGCAATACCAGTATAAGTCCTTGTACATCAGAGTAATGTTTCAAGTAATTTTTTACTTTTATTTTTATCCTGGAACTTCTTTTCTGTGAAGCAGCATTTATTTACCCTTATCCTCAAAACACAGCATACTAACAAAACCTATGGAGCAAACACTATGAATATACCTGAGGTGAAAAATACTTAACTCCTTGTACTCATTTGAATTTCCTTAAGACAGAAATTGCTGTTAGACCTATTCTACCATTTTTATTTTTTTCTCATGCACGAGCATGCACAATTTTATAAATAAACAAATATACAAGCTTTCCTTTTGCCATCACCTTCCATGAAGCTGAGGAGTAACTGCAGTTTTCTTTTTTTGCTTCAGCTCATTGTATTCATGCAATCCAAGGACAGCACCTTCTGCGGCCGCTTGAGCATCTCCGCAAGGGTCCACTTCAACACAGGGGATTTCCAGATCTTGGATCTGTCTACAACCAACTGAAAAACACAGTATGGAATTAATAGGCCAAGTAGTGCAGAGAAGAGCAGAACAGGTGTCTGATGTGACCAATGTAATACTTCAAGGAAAGTATTAAAGGAAAAGAAAAAATAGCTTTACTCAAGATATCCGAGTTTAAAAGTAAATAAACAAAAAAAGATCATGTAGTAAAATAATTTAAAATGCTAGTGACCGTATATTGACAAGTTTTGATAAGTTTCTTGGTAAGTTTCAATGATCAAGCCATTTCACAAGAATAAGAAGGAAACTTCACAGTAGTTCTGATTCCTTTAAGCTCACACCACATCAAAGAAAACCTCTATCATTCTGGAGTGTTATGGGTTGTGAAGACCTATAGTTATCAGAAATCTGCCCTGATTTTTTTTTCTCCTAAGACTAAGTAACTGTTCTTTTCTGACAAAGAAGGTCATACACAATTTTATAAACATTATTAAAAAACAGACATAATTCCATACATTTTACAGAAAAATTTAACTGTTTTGGCAGCTGGCGAGACAATGTGGGCTAGTCCTTTGGACTAAAGGGCAAAGCCAACACACAGAGATTCACTTTCCTCATTATTACAACTGTCACAGACGTATGACTGACCTCCTGTCTCAGATTATAACCATTATGGTGAGAACTCTTTATTCTTGTTGTATACACAGTTAGATGCAAAAATCAACCCCTGATTAAAACAGAGGACCTTTTACTGGGTCTGGCTGAGCTGGAGTTAATGTTTTTCATAGCAATCTCCATAGAAGTTTTAGATTTTTGATCAAAATGGTGTTGATTACACAACAACATTTTGGCTATGGCTGAACAATGCTCAAACAGCACCAAGACTTTCTGCTTCTCGCTGTGCTCCCTACCCCAGTGAACAGGCTGGGGGTAGGCAGATAAATGGCAGGGATCACAGCCAGGACTGCAGACTAGAACTAACCAAAGGGATATTCTGTATCACTCTCTCACAAGCAGTAAAAGCTTGCTGGTGGGGACAGGCAGATACTGTTTTTCAAAGTAGCCACTGTTCAGGACTGGCTGGACATTGGTCAGCTTGTGGGAGGTGCTGAGCGATAGCTTTTGCATAGTGTTTTCTTTCCTTCACTTATTAAACTGTCTACCTTGGCTAACGAGTGGTTCCTGCTTTTACTCTTTTTATTCTCTCCCTGTCTCACTGAGGGGAAAGTGAGCAAACAGTTGTGCGGGTGCTTAGCCGTGAATTGACGCCCCAGCCAGCAACGTCTAAGCTGTAAAGTAATAATTTGTTTGTTATAAGGAGTAACAGCAGGGTTATCAGGTATCTCCGCTAGCTACAATTCCTGAAAGTACAGATTTATCACATTACAACACACCTCACAGTTATACGAGGTGCCCACTGTTACCTTTGTGGCCATGCACCACAATTTCAGTAACAGAAAAATAAGAGGCCTTTGCCTGTGAGGGATAAGGAAACATTCTACTTACATTGGGAAAGTTATCACTCCACAAAACAAAACTCTCAGTTACAAACTAGAGCAGCAAAAGGAAATCTATATGCATACTTAAGTACAGCACAATCATTAAGTGCTCACTTAATTCTCTCAGGCTTCAAAATCATGGCAATTAAACAAGTGCATTTTCAATACCCCACCATTCAGGAGACGTACTGAAGTTATCTGTCTGCAGGTTGATTTACATGCTGTATAACTTCTTTCTCACTAAGAAAAAATCTCATGAATGTCAATGACAAGTAAACACATTTCCCAAACTATGCAGTATGTTTTGCATTTCAAAACGAAAGCGTATGTAGACTCGCTCTTCAAAAATGGAACACGCTGCACCATTAAAAGGCTTTTCTAGACAAAAAGTTAAGAAAATAAGAAAACAGTTAACCTGCAACAGCTGCACGAATGTTTTCTTTGTCTTCATTCCAGTTTTCTTGGTCATTTATTCCAGCATTCTTCTTACCCAAGCCAACTACAGCCACACTTGGAAAGTCCTACGCAAAGCCAACACACAGAGATTCATTTTCCTCATTATTACAGCCACAGCATGGAGTTGTTACAGACTCCACTTTCCCAACCAAACACAGCATTAAAACACATTCAATACTTTCTCTACGTCACACAGCCGATTTCTGCATAAGAGCACCAGTATGGTACCACAATCTTGCACTCCTATTCATTTACCACAGGCAGCCAAACAGTTGTTCTGGTTGTCCATTTCACAATTTGTATTGCAGCAGATAGAGCTTTATGCTAAACAAATAGCAAAAGATATTTCTATCCTTCTAAGTGTACCCATTTTCACTCAGAAGTATGTTCAAGCTAATAAAATCTCTTCAAAGGTCAAAAAATCTCTTCAACCTCTTCTCAAGCCTAGAAGCTGAGCTGAGCTGGTGCGATTAGCCACATACCAAATCAAAGCTGAGCAGAGGTACACAGATCCAGATATTCAGGAAAGTAGCGTAGCACAGCAAACTACATTCCTACCTCAGAAACTGAAAGTAATGGGCAAAAAGGAAGAGATAGCAAAGATGAAAGGAGTCTTTTTAAGGACATAGTCAAATTTGTATAACCTTGAGTATGGCTTTATACAAGTGAATAAATTCCCACTGCTCTCAGGAGAAAATGAACTTAATCTTAGACTTTCCCTTACCCTTCCATCACAAATAGCTGCTCTGTCAGCTTTTTTTATTTACTTTTTTTTACACTATAAAGCCTCTTAGTCCACAAGATGGTGGAACTAACATAAACTTGCCAGATCAATGACTCAAGTTATCCTTTTTTAGCTATCGTTATTTTAAACACTAAGGAGAGGTCATTAGGCCAGATTCTACTACATCCTCTTGCAGAGATTTCCAACTCACTTTAGGTCATTCTGTAGGCAGAACTGGCATAACGGGACCTTCAGGGGACTCAATTTCCATGAAATTCATGACAACCTTTCTACTGAGTACATCACCTGTGTTCTCCACATAGGTATTTTTGCATGGTAGGCATTAATCACTACAAAATGATTTATTTAAAATCATTTACATAGCCCTAACATACCATGTAATTACATACACAAGAACACCTTGTGTCATATTGGAAGTCTGCCTAGCCTCTAGCTATCTGACCAAAAAGGTTCAAGTTGGAACCAGCCAGCTCCATCCAGACACATTAGATGAGTTACGACTTCTCAAATGGCAACAGAAGCCTAACTTTAAGCGGGTGAATCCCTATCTCGTACAACTGTGAAATATCATGTCTGTGCAGACAAGAGTTCTGCCTGAACAATGGCAGAGAGGGAAAAAAAGCGCAGAGCGTTGACACAAGCACAGCTGTGAACCAAGCTTAAGGTAAGACGCACGGGCAAGCCTCACTCATTAATAAATATACATCATGAAAATCCCACCATTCATACCTGGTGCAAACCATGGAACAGGTACGTTTTGCCTTTCTTCAAAGGTGGCCCACAACTACAACACAAGAAGGTTCTTTCAGTAAAGAAGCCTTAACCAAGGTAACAAGGCTTATGGTATACTACATTAACCCCACACTGAGCTTCTCAAGACTATGCTGGGACACTTGGCTCAGTGCTCACTCACAGAAAAGGGCTATCCCTACGAGTATTTTGCTTCTCTTTCCTTGATGCTTGGCTTCTGCCACAGGAATTTCCCTCCAAGCTGCTCATCCTGGCCTGAAAAGGGGTGTGGGTTCAAATGCCAGCAATGATCAGAAAGACAGCCCCATTCTTATTGGTGTTTCAGAGATACTTGAATCCATTTCAGGAAGGTAGCCAACACTTACACCGACAGAAGTTCTCTCAGCTTTCCCGACACGAGCCTATCGAAAGCATCTCCTGCACTAGTGAGCTGGGCAGCACCTCCATCCTGCTCACTCGAATAGGCTCCCAGTACAAGGCCCTAGGAAAGGATACACATTAATGTAAACAGCGTGAAGTTTAGAGACCTGACAGAGAAACAAGCACAGCGTTCAGATTGCTGCTGGTTTACGCGTGCATGTCGGCTCATGCACCCATCTCACGTGCAAGGCACAGAGCCACGTGCTGGTGGTACAGGATAAAACATTACAAAGGAGGCACAGCCCAACCAATCCCTTCACCTCCAGAACTCTTGCAATCTGTAATTTGAAGGCACAACAGATTTATTTTTTTCCCCTCTGAGCCCACCAAACGCGGCTCCTTCGCCTGGAGCCCCGGGGGCTGCGCACGGAGCCGCACCGCGCCCAGCCCCGGCTCCCCAAGGCCAAGGGGCAGGCGAAGGAGCCTGGCAGGACACTCGCACACCACTTTCCCCCTTCCTTCACCTCGCCCGATCCCCACACGGGCGAGAGGGGCCGTGAGGTGGCGGTCCCACAGCTCCCGCTGCCCCCTCACCTTCCCGCCCGCCTCGCGGCTGTAGCCCCGGCCGGGGAGGTGCCCGGCCAGGCGGCGGGCGGCCACCCGCCGCACCCACGGCACCAACATGCCCGGAGCTCACAGCCCCAGAGCTCACAGCCCCGTTGCCTCACAACCCCAGAGCCCCGCAGCGGAGGCAGGCGGCTGTGCCGGCAGCCGACCCCGGCGCGCTGCTCGCCTCATCAGCAGGCGCCGAGCGGGGCGGTGCTGGAGGAAAGGGGAGGGGAGAAAATGGCGGCGCCTCCCCGTCGCCTCTTGAGGTGAGCGCCACTGGAGGCTGCGGGCTCGCACTGCTCAGAAAATCCTTCTCCACCCGAAATGATCAAATTTCCAAACAGTTTGTAAGCCCATAAGCGACACAGGGCCCGTGGTCTGCCCCCCGTTGTTAGCGCAAGGTGTGGGGAGCAGCGGGTGTTACGGCGGAGTTTTGCCCTCTTGTGGTGTGCTCCAGGTTAGCGTTCACACGTGCTGCTGAGGGCGAAACAACTTGTCTCGGAGGCTTACCGCAGCCTATAAAAACCAGACCTGATATCCATGCAGTGTATTTAACGTACGTGTGAAACACTGAAGTGTAAGTGGTGTATGAGAATTGAAAAAAAAAAAAAATCTTTCAAATGCAGACAAAACAAGTTTATGTTATTTCCCATATAGGGTGGTAGCTTACTTGTATAATATCCTCGCATTTAGGTTCTGAGTGAAAGTGATAATTTCCCAGAATAAAATTAAGAAAACATAGTAAGTGAAAATGAAAGACCAATGAGACTGACTGTGGCTGTGACAGGAAAATTCACACCAGACCAGAATTCATATCAGACCAGAATCATCAGTGTGATGTCAGAAGTAGATTTATGCTTTTCTAGCAAGAGCACTGCATGGAGAAAAAGTGTTTGGAGTTTACTGACGTGCGTGGTATCATCTGTGCAACAGCCAGAACAAACACGTCTAATTGAGGACAGCATCATCCAGAGACAGTAACTGAAGGAAATTGCATCCATTTTGATTTACCTTGTAAAATTACTTTTTTTGTTTGTTTGTTTTGTTTTTAATGTTAAATCGTAACTACTAAAAATCTCAAAGTGTTTTAGTAGTTAACCTCATTAATTTTGGAGTGACTCTTATGTACAAATAATAGTTTCTTTGCTCTTTGAAGAATGGCTCCATAACTTCTCTACCTCCTTCATGGAGCATCTGTATATTCTGCAAGTATTAATTAAATGGGTATTTCCAGTGCGTATTAAGTACTCTTCAATTTTATGGAAAAATAGGATTTTACCCATAATCTCTTTACATTTCTGAACAGATACACTACATAAATTATCTTGTTTGGGATTTCAAGTTTTCTAAAGTACCCACAAAGAAGCCTTCATTTCCACATGCTGATTATATTATTCATATGATTAGGTAGGTCTCTATATGAAGCATACCTAAAATGTTTTAATAAGGTAACTTTATATCCAGTTTATAACACTTGATATCAAGTTCCAGATATTCTGAAAGTATTTTATGATGTAACGGGGAAAGCTGCAAAGTGATAGAGTTAGCCACTGTTAATCTTTGTTTTAACACTGTATCACAAATAAGTAGCCTGTGCTTTCCCTTAAATTTAGTCCTAGAGATAGGGCTAAATCTTCTTTTTCAATGCAGTTTAATATTATTGTACGTCTTATATGACCCTCTGAAAAATGTCCAGCTAATTCCAAGAAGGTAATTGGCAAACATCCATCCTTTCTGTTTTAAAATAAGCCTATATTATGAAAGATTTATTACAAACATATTTTATTTCTAAACAAAAAAGATACTTGGTTTAGGTGAAATTGTATTATAACCTATGTTCTAAAATAGCTAAAATGTAGATTTTGTAAAAACTGTGAACTCTATAGGTCAGTTTTGAGAATAATATTTGTAGTATTTGTTGTTCCTACTTTCCCACACGTGCTAATTGCTGGTTTTGTAGACTGACCTTAAAAAAAGTACTGCAGATTTTTACAATTGGCATCTTTACTCATGTCTATACCAAAATTCTCCATCCAAAGCAAAAGCTGACAAGTCAAGAAGCTGTTTCTGTCATGATAGTTCACTTCACCAAAGTAGTCTTATGCAGATTTATTAGTACATGATATCTTCTGCTGTAACATTTGCTTCTTCTGTCTTAGTCTTTATTTTAGGGAAATGAATACCACTAATGGCTATTAGCAGCAAGTTCACTGCATGCGCTGTGGCACTTGCCACACAAAGCCAAAAACAGTCTTCAAACCTTTCTTCTAAGATAACAAATTGAAAGGCGTTTTCCCGAAAATTGGCAATTCTTTCTGTGAGGCGATGAAGTTTTACAGCAGCCATAAAGCCAGTGACTGCAAGTGCTATAAATCCACCTGCAACAAAAAGAAAGAAGTATTCACCATTGTTGTCAAAACAAGACATGCATTTTGGTTGTGCTTCAGAAGAACTTATTAAATACAAAAGCAGGTCTTAAACAGAATGTGACAGACTTAGACATGGCTTAAACACCTTCAGCATGCTTAGCCTTTAATGTATTGCCAAACAATATAATATTATAATAAATTTAAGTTTGTAATAAAGGCCTTTTATCAGTGATATGAACCATCAAGACTGGCATTTGCAGCTCCTGTAAAAAGTTGACTAGACACAATAAGCTGAAAAGCCATCTGACAGCTCTCTTTTGATAGTTGAGAATTCATTGGTAACTTCATTTTATTCACAACTATTTAAGTCAGGGAGATATCGAGTAAGGCAAGAAAAGAAGTTTTACAGTTAACATTTTCCTATGAACATGACTGGTGAAAAATACTGGTGAATGAACTTACCTGCAAGTAAATTCCAAAGGCATAGTCCTGCTGGACCCTTAATAGCCCGGTAAGGAACTTTTATTGCGTTAAGAATGCAGAATCCAAAACTGACCAGAGAAAAGCCCATGGCCACACAGAGGAACATTATAATCATCACATGCAGGCCTGTGTTCAGCTTTTTCACCATATGTGGGAAAACTGTCAAGAAAAAAAACAAACAACTATTCAATGTGTGAATGTTTTCATGTTTTCATGACAACAGTAAACATCACACTCTACTTATGCACCAAAGTCAAATTACATGTAAGCAAGACTATTTTTATAAAACAATCAATTCAGGTAGTTACACTCATGATGTTTTATTTCTCACTGCATACGACAAACTAGGGATACTCTACTACAGGAACAATCACTCACACAGGATCTGTAAATAAGGATGCAGGGTTAAGTACTCTGTTATTTATCTAGTTTTGTTCATGTATTTATCTCTGCTGCTGTATTGTCTGTTGCATTCTTTTCTGCCTCGTTTTCACCTCTGCTCTCTGCCCCAAACTTTTTTCCTTTGAGTTTCCCATTCCTGTTCCATGCTCTTAATCTCATGCCTTTGAAATCCAATAGTTCAGTTTCCTTGTCCAGCTCCTCTGAATTAGTGTTACATCTGCTTGATTTAGTTTCTTATATTATTCTTCTTTCTATCTCTTCCTCTCTTTAAAATGGGCTCCAGTGAGATCCACTCTGATCCACTTCCTATTTACTAATCTCACAGGTTTCCACTTTCAAATTCCCTTCCTGGTTTCTCATCAAGTGTTTATACCTCTTTTATGTATTTCTGGGTGTTGGACAGTATTTTAGTTAAACTCATAGAAAGGATGCAAAGTGCCGCAGTCAGGGCGGGTTTGGCATGAAGTATTCACAGGTTTTGTTATACACGAGCTCTTCTTCGGCAGCCTGCCTGTCTGTAAAGGACAGTGACTTTATTAACCTGTTTTTATCTTAACAGGCAGTTACTTCGTTGGAGGGCTACATCAGCCAGCAATAGGGAGATGCAGAACATGCAAGAACTCAGGTTATCCTGCAGCCCTTCAGTATCTAAATCAGAAGAAACATGAGGAGGGAATTGTAGACAATGTGCTGACTGACAGGAAAGAGAAAAGCTGATCAAGAAGGAACCTAAAACACAGGCCGATCGAGAAAAGCCCTTCAAATAATGCAGCACCACACATTCATACATATTTGGAAGGACTAACTGACTATTTATGTCACTAAAAACAAGGTACATCATATTATAAACAAATAGATCACTTCCTATGCTGCGTAAGTGAAAAAAATAATCCAAAGAAACCATATATAATGCAGGCAGAAATAACTGGTAGATGACACAGCAAATATCAAGGATATAATGTGGTCATCATGACATTACAGAATTCGAGTAGATTATTCAGAAAACTTAATACTGTACAAATTCCATACAAAAATCCATGATTCAACAGCTCTTCAGTAATTCATTCTGGGCTTATAATGAGGTATGGTATACACAGGAGCTACAGGAAAGACTCCAACAAGAAGAAAGGAGGGAAGTAGAAGAGGAATGGGAAGCCAGAAACTAGCTTACTTTCCCAGTGGAAAATAACTGCCTGTAAAAAAACAAAGCACATGGAATTTAGCTTTATTATAAACCAGAGTTTTCAGGGTGGTTCTAAAGATTCCTTTGTGTCTTTTCTGAGGCTCTCACACAGGTCCCAAAGACATGGGCAGCGAGCCTGTCTTAATACACAGAAATAAAAACCCCGAGGAAGGACATTGCCTTGGGGACTGCTGACACATTCCAGCTGTTTTTTGCTGTACACACAGACAAAATGTCTGACTTTCCCAGTTTGTTTGCAGGGCTTGATTCAGATGTCAAAATGTACGCATCTCATGCCAATTTAGATGGGCTAGGACTTCCAGTAACAACCATATGGATCTGACATAGATGACACTATGTATAGGAACACCTCCAAAAGGTGTTGGATTTAACAGCTTTGTAATACTGTTGTGATACCATTTTGATGCCAGTGTTGTGAAAGTTGCAACCCTTATAGAGCTATTAAAATACTTAAAAGGGAAAGTCTCAGGCACATTTGTTTACCTAAATGCATGGTTGTGTCCGCTGCATTTATTGACCCAATTTTACAGATCTAATTGGAAAAATTCTTGTTAGCTTCAGTGAGATCTTTGTCTGTCTAAGAAGAATACGATCACATCCTCCAGATATGTATTCATACAGTCAGTGGTGAGGGTGGAATGCTAGGCCTTCTTCTCAGATTACAGAGTAATTAATCAGAAAGTTTACTAACAAGGCTAGAATTCTCTTTGAATTCTAGAGGCTTCATTCTCAAGGCTTCTAGAATTCTCAAGGCTTCATTCTCTTTGACATTTATGGATGGGTTAAAGAACTGGAACTATATTTCTGGATACCTTGAAGAGAAGAAGCAGCAGCAGAGCAGGATGAATTTGACCCGTTTGCCAGCAATTTGGGCTATGGAAAAGCAGTTAGTCCAAATTCACAGTGTAACAACAGGTCACACTGATCTGTATTTCTTTGGTTCTCTTCACCACTCCTAAGACTGCAGTCCTGCCTGCTTTCAAGACTTCATAGCGGTGTCTGTGCAACTGTGTAGGGAGGCAGTATAGAGGGATGAGTTTATGGGAAATAAATAGATCTTTTGCAGGCTAATTTTCAGCAAGCTTAAGTCCCCGAACTTCCTCACCATACATCTATGCTAAGTACCACAGCCATTGCAAAGGACGAGCCAGCACTGCTGTGCAACAGGGGAGAGTTAGCTTCAACTTATATTGGTTTAAGTTGCTGCAGATCTGTCCACCAAACTAAACATCTTTGATGAAAAATATCATTTTCACTTCAGCACAGGATGTGTGAAAACTGGAAATCATCCAAAGTCAACATCTGACAGCTTTGGAGAGCTCAAGAAAATCTTTGACATTTCTACACTTTGTATGCATTCACCATTTTTTCTCTTTGAAGTTACCAGAAAAGAAAGTAAAATCTTCTTCAACAAAGTAAAAACTTCTTCAACATGTTAGTAAAGTTAGGAGTATCTACAATGGCAGACATCTGTTTTGGGACAGCTAGGGAAACACATAAACCTGGCTGGCTAAATAAATCTCTACTTCTTAAAGGAAAAAAAAAAAAAAAAAGAAAAAAAGAAAAAAGGGAGCAGTTTAACAAATATGGAAAAAATAGAGGTGCAGATATTGTGGAGCAACACTTGGCATGGAAAAGTTTCAGTCAAGGGAAAGTATGACTTACAGGGTCATCTCCAATGTACTTCCTCCTATAACTACCTGGGAAACAAGACTGAAAGGGAACCCTTTTCACTCCATTCACAAGAATAAAGGAATTCCTCTATCTAGCTCTAGGGATTTTTTTTTTCTTTGATTCCAAAATCACAAAACATAATCAGAGAGAAAACCTAGCCTGAAATAGCACTCAAATCCCAAACCATACAGACCACAAGTAAGCCACAATTATATCTTTAATAATAATGATTTGCTCTCGACAGGTTATGTAAACAAAATGAACAGAGTGCTTTTAAAGTTGAACTAGACATTTGACTAGAGAGTCAACTGAAATTGTACTTACTTGTGAATTTGGAACGACGCCCTCCCAGCCCACACTGGCGTATCTTGCCGCCCCTAAAAAGGCCATAGTAAATTTCTCCCATGAACTTGACCAGCTCTGGATCTGTGGCATTGACTAAATCAGCCCCTGTTTTGCAAAGCATCTTTCCAGTCATCCACCTTTGGGTCCCCATTGCGACGGCAATTACGATAAAAGACGCAAAACTTATTGTAGAAGCCAAGGCAAATAAAGTCTTTTTAAAACAGCCGGGCATCCTAGTGGTTTCAAGGAGTCATCTCCAAGGCCTCTCTTCAGTAATTAGGCACATTTCCCATTTTTCCTGTCGCTCTGAAATCCATGAACGAATAGCAAATATTTCAAAATACATCTCATTGTATTTCAAAGCTCCAGAAATTAAACTGTACAGTTAAAAATCAAGTCCAAAAAGATGTTTTGCTGCGACAGCATCCTGAAATGGTTGCGAACAACAGCTTCATTACCCTGTCATGCGGTGGTGCAGAAAGTAATCCTATATCTATTGCATGGCTAATGTTTCACCGGAGCTTTAATTGTCCTGCTCCAATGGCATCAAGTTCTTTACCATAACCACGTGGGATGAAAATTAGAAGCATTTTTCTAAAGATGATTAAAAACGTGGGTAAATATCTGCGAGGGACAAAGCTTTGCGAACGTGGAGTTTAGCAGCAGAATCCTGCTGACATCTCGGCTGCGTTAAGCTACCTCCTCCTGGTGCTTACTCTGTGCCTGTGTAAATGTCAGTGCTGTCAGAGCCACCAGGGCTGGCAATAACCCTCAGAGCGATGTCCCTCCATCCCTCGGCCTGCTAGCTGAGGTGTTTAAATGCTGTTCAGGAGGCTGTGGTTGCACACAGGGACCTGCTGCCTGCACAGGGCCCTCCGTGCAGGGCGGGGAGGCACAGGCAGGCAGCAGGGCCTGGAGCTGCGGGCTGTGGCGAGGGCAGTAATTCCACCTAGCAGCGATATCGAGCAGCACTAAAGAAAACTGGCAACAATTGCTCGCACTCCTACAGTTACAGCCCTTTACAGGCGCCCGCTAATTAACCATCCCCTGAGGGAACACAACCCGCGGAGGCTGAGATTAAAACCCAGGGCTCAACCCCAGCTCGGAGGCTCCTCCTGCTCCCGGTGCGAGGCGGAGGCAGCCGCCAGCCGCCAGCCCCCCCCGGCCCCGGGGGCGGCCCCTGTGTGGCGTTGGAGCGAGGCGAGGCTGGGGCCGGGCCAGAGCCGGAGCCGGAGCGGGGCAGGCAGCGAGCATGGCGGCGGCGGGCAGGGTGCTGGTGTACGGGGGCAGAGGGGCTCTGGGCTCGCAGTGCGTGCAGTACTTCAAGGCCAGGAACTGGGTGAGCGCCGGCAGGGCTGCTGCGGGCCCCGGGGGGTGGGCGAGACGGGGCTGCTTTGGAGGGGGGGAGTTAAAGGGGGCGAGAGGGAAGGGTGCCCCGCCGGGCGCTAACGGTGCCTTCTCGCCGCCCCAGTGGGTCGCCAGCATCGACCTGGCCGAGAACGAGGACGCCAACGCCAACGTGGTGGTGAGGACGACTGAGTCCTTCCCCGAGCAGGCCGAGCAGGTGGGAGCGCGTCGCGGGGTCGGGGGGAGGTCCCTCGGGGCGGGCGAAACCTCTCGGTCCGGGCTCCACTTTGCACCCACTCGCTATAAACCCTCTCTTTCAGAAGCTCTGAGACCCCCCAGCAGTGAGCAACCCACTGGTTTTGGTACCCTGCTGCTGTACCCTGAACTCAGGGGTGCCACCATTTGCCAGCCACTTCTTAATTCTTTTTATTTTTCACTTTCCTTTTAACTGCTTGGAGGCATGGATTTGCAGAAGAGCTTGATTTGCGAGTTTAGAAGTTACCCTATGTTGTCACTCAGAATGTGTTGCACTTGTGTATTATCTTCCTCTTTGTTACCTGAAGGGCTGCGGGCAGAATGAGATTACTTTAATCAAGGTGGATTAGGACATCTTGAAACGCAGCACTCCTTTCTCAAGTCCTGTCTGTGTTGTATAGCTGGATGGTGATGCTGAAAACATTTCCCAGTAGGGTTTACACTGTGACAGAAAATTGACAACCAACAAATTCATTACCAAGTGCAAAGTCTCATTTGAAAGAGAAAGAAATACTGGGTATTTAAAAGCCTACCTACTCAAATCCAAGGATGTGGTTCATAAGGAGGCTTTAGTTGTTTGTTTCTTGTGCTATCATCGGAAATGTCACAGAAGCAGTTCTGATCAGACCTGGAGTTTCATTTCCCATATTATTAAACAGCACAGTGTGCAGAAAAGAACCTGTCCAAAAGTAAGTCGCAAATGAAAAATGATGATATAGGTAAGGATCAGATCTTTCAGTCCTGCTCAAATCAGTTATTGCCAGTGACATCGCACACTGTGCAGTCTGACTTACATCTACAGTTAGCTTTCAACCCAATTATTGAATTGATAGATCATAAATGTTAATTTTGTGCAGCTATTTAAGTTGCTGTTGTTTGTTGTTTTTTGTTTTTCAGTTACATAGTTGAGTAATATTAAGGCATTCTTGATATTTACTCTTTTACCTTACAAATTCAATGTTTTCAGAATGTTTTGTTCTGTGTTTTGAAGGTGACAGCAGAGATTGGGAAGCTTCTTGGTGAAGAAAAGGTGGATGCGATCCTGTGTGTAGCAGGAGGATGGGCTGGAGGCAGTGCCAAAGCTAAATGTAAGCTGGTGCATGCTAGCAAATACATGATTGAAATCTGAGAGGAATCCTTAAAAATAGTGGTAAAAAAGGTCTTTGAGATCATCTTTTATCCTGAGTCCAGAAGAAGTTAGCCTAATAGTGCAAAGTAGCTCAGTCACAATGTTTGTGAGCACTCTTCTCAATTATCGGTGCCTGTTAAATTTCCAAAACTTGATGCACTATATAGAAGAGTTCAGCATTATCTGTGAACTAACTTTTGCCAAGGTTATGTGCGTCAGGCTTATTACATAAGATACTGGCTGAGTGGAACTTGATCTTTTTGCCCAAATCATTGCTTTATGCGTAAAACCTCAGTTGTCTGATGCAGTTCTGAGCTATTAGTATACAATACAGTGTTGGAAGGAGCTGTCTGATGACCAGAGGTTGTGCTAGAGGGGAAAAAAAAATCCTCATTTCATAAAGCTTTTAAATGTATAATATTCAGGAAATTGTTTTATGCTTTATGTACTAGTGTAGAGACTTTTTTTTTTTTTTTTTTTAAAAGAAGCCTTTCTGTCTGGACTAAATCTGTTAAAACGTGGTGTTTTCCTTCCCCTTCCTTATTCAGACATCATATGCAAAATTTTCACTTTAAAGAGAGAATATGAGAAGACATGCACAGTTAAATCAGAGTGAATACTTTTTCATTATATTGGATTGTTATAAATTTCCACAGTAATTTGAATGAGGTGATAGATTATACCCTACTATCCTTCCAATAACATTCCTATGAATTAAGGTTATTTTGGGATCAAGTGATCAGCTTGATCAACTGCTTGATTCAGCTCCTTTATCTCTTGGAGTCTTATATCCACAAGTTGAGCAGCCTGTGAGGAAATCATGGAAAGAGAGCTCATGCTGCTACAAGGTGAGGAGAAGCTAATGTAAGAATTTTTAGATCATTGACATAAATTGAAACAATCCCTACAGAAGTCTGAAGAGTTTGAAAATCTTTGAACTGAGCACAGTCATTAACAGAGAGCTAATGAAACTATCTGGTGTTTATTTATTTCTGATTGTAAGAAAGGAGCTAATTGTATAGAATATATGCTGTGAAGTTGGGATTCAAAGTCTAAAGAGAAGGGAGAGGTAAGAGATGTAAATAGGTATTTTACATGATACAGAAGTAGAAAAAGATAGAAAGCATGTTTTTATAGTACTTTGCATAGTACTGTTGCACTCTGTGATATCGTAGGTATCACATGGAAATCATAGGCAGAAGTCTTGTTCTTAAGTTACCTACCTAATTCTCTTCCTAATCAGCTTTGTACAAAAACTGTGATCTGATGTGGAAACAGAGTGTTTGGACATCCACTATTTCCAGTCACCTAGCCACAAAGCATCTGAAGGAAGGAGGTCTTCTGACTCTGACAGGAGCTCAAGCTGCTTTATCTGGAACTCCAGGTAAAATGCCATGCATGATAACTATTAGGACATGAGCAGTTCTAGCTATACCTTAGTCTGTTCATGAAAAAAAAACAGTTTATTGTCATCTAATAGAAATGGAAAATGGCTGCTGAAACGCTTAAGGCAAGTGTAATTTTACAGACGGCAATACTGAATCTCTTGAAACAGGAGTGCAAACAAAATCACTATTAAGTAATGCTTGACATGCATTCATGAAATATGCTTGGCTAATACGTAGTACAATAGAAAAAGTAACTTGGAAAATTTTGAAGAACTGTGAAGCACACATCAGTTAAGTATAGTACTTAAATGAAGTCAAATATCTTATTTGCGTTCTGAAAGGCAGAGTCCTTAGTTGCCCAGTTTTTCAATCAGTGATGACTCAGCTAATTTTATTAAACGTGCTTGTCCTGTTCATGTTCTGATTCCAGTCCACCTTTGCTTCAGACACAGATAAGCTTGTTGACTTTCAGCTTTGCCCTTCGGTAGCTATTTAGTACAAACTTTTTCCTGAGATTTTATTTTTTTCTCATCTCACTCCTAGGCATGTTGGTCTGCATGGAGAAAATCTGGGAACAATTTAAAATTAAAAAAACAGCAGCACAGAAGCCCACAGGCAGGGAAAGTTTTTGTTGAAACAAATGCTCTTATTTCTCAATCTTCTTCTAGTGTGAATTCAACAATATTTTGATGAGACATAGCTATTAATTTTTTTAAAAAATCATAAAATATTTGTGAATATTTGTGAAAGCCTTGTCTAAAATAGTTCAGGAGAAATACACTGTGTTCTCTAGTTAATGCAGCTGTAAATACAGTAGATAAATCATCTGGCCTAGTCTGAAGATAAAAGGCTTATTTTATGTGACTCAGCAGACGAATAATTTACTGTGTACTACTGACTGACAATATACAGATAAAAAAAAAAAAAAGGGAACTGTGGCAAACTTTCATGATGTTTTTTGTTTGGCTCATTTTGGGTTGTAGGGACCACAACACAGGAATCGGTGATTTGCTTTCATGTTTTGAACTGGCTGTTTTCAACAAGTCTGGAATTAAAAAAGAAAACACATAGCAGTGCTTTGGGCAAACACATGCAACTTGTTAACATCAGGAAGAATTGGGAAAGAAATGTTACTCAACTTTTGTAAATATGCCTTGTTAGTCTTGTTATTACCAGCTATTATGGAAGGAATTATCTCTTTTGTTTTTGCTTACTGTGTTTTTTTTCTTTTCATCTGTGAAAATGCTGAGTCACTTAATGCAAATTGAAGATAAATGAAAATAATGCAAGTTATAGAAGCAGTCTGACAGGGATAGTGAAGAAACACAGGTTTAAGAAAGCTGATGGTTTAGAGAAGAGGCAAGAGGGAACTATGATAGAAATGCAAATATTCTGTAGTCATAATGAAATGTTAGCTACCACTGCCCATGATTCCTCCTAATAAACATGTTTGTTATACAATATGTCTAACTGAATATAACAGAAATATTTCTACAGTGTGAAACTACCTGTGTACCTTCATTACAAGGTACTTCCTCACAAACATTAAGAGGTTTTACAGTTGTGTAGATGGGTAGAAAGGCATCCAGTTGTAGTACACAAAATACACTTATTTTTCCTACATGCTTAATCTGTTAGGCTGCTTGGCAGATATGTACCATGAGACATCTCAGACCTGGAGCACCCTGATAGTCCAAATCTTGTACGTAAGCAGTGTGCAGGATGCTCTCCTTCCCATGCATCTTACACTGCTAAATACTGGCTGCCTAGAAAGCAGTAGTGTTTGGGAAGAAGTTGGTTTTACATGCAGGTTATTCAGTCACTTTGTACTTTTAAGGGGTATGGGTTGTATTTGTTTTTCTGTTTGTTTATTTTATAGTCAGGATACTGACCAGGTGAACTACTGTTTCAGAGAGAAATGAGCTGTATCTTTTTAGGTCTAAAACTGCAAATACCTTAGTCATATGCTTAAAGTTAACAGATGATTTATTTAATAAAAAGCTCTTCACGCTTACTAGTTTAGTTTTGTAACCCTGTAAGTCTCATTCTTCAGGATGCATTTTGAAGCATTAGCCGAAGATGCATAACTCAGTAAGTTTCTTACTTCTGTAATGCTGAGTAAATTGAACTTTGTGGTAGTTCCAGGACATCTAGTAAGAATTGTTGGGATTTTTTTCTTAAAACATATTTTGATTCTGTTCTGGCTGTGGTAAGTGATCTGACAAACAGTAAATTTAAGATAACAGGAGTTTCTGTCATAGTGCTGGTATTGAAAGCTGCATTGATTATACTCTAATTTGTCTGGTTTTAACTGCTAGGAATGATTGGCTATGGCATGGCCAAAGGAGCAGTGCACCAGCTTTGTCAGAGTTTGGCTGGTACCAATAGTGGATTGCCATCTGGTTCCGCTGCTGTTGCTGTTTTACCGTAAGTGATCACAGTCACCTCTGCCTGTATCGTTTTATTTAATTTCTACTGTAACCTGTAATCATATTGATATGGGTGTGATGTCCTGTCCACAGTACTCAAATAGCTGCTTAGACTGACATAGTTTCATAGGGAAAGGATGCATGTTGAACATATGTGAATAATGATGTGCAATATATCCTAAAAATTACATATTTTTTTTCCTTTTCTTTGCAAAACATTAGTGGATTAAAATTTCATTTGATTTTAATGAGCATGAGACTGGAAGGATCTGTGGGCTAAGTGATAGCCTTAATGGGCTGGATGTCATCAGGAAGCCAGGTAGCTAAGGGGCTATAGGCTGTGATCCTTTGATATACATTGAAGCTGATGGTTATATGCTGTTAACATATGTAGAGGATGCAAAGAAAATCCATACCACGTGGTATATAAAAGTTGAGCATATGTTGCAGTGATGAATAGAAGCAGGTGGCTCTTATCAGAAACAGCATGTACAAATAAAAGTTTTATCTCATTTTAATCACAGGGTTACCTTGGATACACCAGCAAACAGGAAATCAATGCCTGACGCAGATTTCAGCTCCTGGACATCCTTAGAATTCATTGCTGAGTGAGTATACATTTGATAAGTAAGCAGTTCCTTACTGGGCCTCTTCCTGCTGCATCCTACTGTGTGTTCTTCCTAAGTAGCTGTCTTGCATTGGAGGGTTTGGGGTTTTTTGTGTTTCCCCATCATTCCCCTGATCCTGTAGGCCTTCAAATCACATTAGGCATCTTGCACAAGCTTCCTAACTGGAGAAAATTAGCTCAACTCCATCAGCTTCAGCATCTCTACACCAGTTATAGTGACAAGGCAGATAGCCTTAAGTAGTTGGAAGCCAGAGAATCTCATATAGCCAGTAGACAAATTAAATTACAGACAGCAGATGCAGGAGTTTGTCTCAAAGGTAAACTGCAAATAGGCATGTAAACTTTGGTGTTGTTTATTTTAACACTATTACCCAGTTTTTGGTGTGTTAATTTGCTTCTTTTCACAGTTGGAAAAATTCCTACTCTTGTTTAGAAAAATTTAGTCAAGTTTTTTTTTTGTTTTTTTCCATTATCCAAAAGGCTTGTCCTGAGTGATGTTTCAAAATGCTGAAACTTCAGCTGCAGCTTATTCAGCAACAGGCTGAGACAATATTTATTGTTTCTAATTTCTCCAAGAGACAGTGGTGCAGAATATGTGCTGCCTTCTGCGACATGATGGAGAGTAGCAAAGATTTTGCTGAGGGTGATCTGTTAAATGGAAGAAAATAATGGACACAGCTGTTTTGCCTTTTTGAGGAAAAAATGAAAAGGAATCAACTTTTGTGTTGTAAAGGATGTAATGTTTTTCTTTACTCTCACTAATTCAAAAGCTTTTAGAACTGACACTGAAATAGCATTTACCTATTGCTACTTGTTCAGAGTAGTTGTGGCATTTAGTTTTCTTGTGATGTGAATTTTTTATTCAGTTGGATGTCAGAGTGGAAAATGTTTTTTGGTTCGAGAAGCTTATGCAGCTGTTCAGTGTGGTTCTTTAAGTGTCCCATCAATTGAGTTTAGTTGACCTAAAAATGTTCAGAAAAGTTCTTTATTGTGCTTAACCAGATGTTGTGGTTTTACAAATTAATTTTTAACTTCTAAAGACTTTTTCTTTATGGGAGAATTAGGTTCAGTGTGTTGTTTTGTTTCTTAGCTTCCAATTCTCTGAACTTAAATCCAGCTTTGAAAACTGAAAAGTTCACTGGTGCTGAAAGAAAGAATTCTAGTGTTGTTAGGATTTTGGTAACATCTGCATCCTAGAAAGGATGCAGGAACTCTTTTTCTCATGAGGTGCTTGCATTTTGAAGCCTGTTGTATCCATATATGTTGTGTCAGATGGCAAGATGGTCCGAAATGGCAGTTGCTCTGTCTACAATAGTGGAAAGGCTGATGGACCTGAAAAATGTTGTTTTCTTTTTCTCTATTAGTTTTGATGAGTGTTTTGATAAGTGTTCTGGTGTGCTAACTAGAATGAGATCATCTTACTCAGTGTGTGTTGGATGTCTTAGCACTTCCTGTGCTTACGCTGAGACTAATTTCAACATTAAATACGTGATGGCAAATCAGCAAAAAAATGGGTTAAGAAAGAAGGACTTGGAAAGAAAGGGTACTTGCACAGGTTGAAAGGCAAGGGGGTAGGTGGGGCAAGAAAGAATAGAGTACAGAGATACCTGGGGAAATGAAATTATTTAACCTGTGTGGTTTAACCTATAAGGCTAAAATATGGTTGCTAAACCATATTCCCAAATTTTTTACATGTTATAAAGGCAATTTAAGTAGCCACTCCCTCCCCCTTTTCATTTTTTTTTTAACTTGGGAAAAACTTTTTGACATCTTCCTGTTTTTATGCAACTCCTGGCCTTTTGCTTTGAAGTGTTCTGAAAATCCTGCATATGTACTGTAAAGCCCTTGTGATTTCTCTGGACCTCTGTCCTACTCTGAGGGTCTGAATCCAGTGATTGTACCGCTAGTTTGTGACATACATAGAAATCGCTACAGAGAGGTAGGAAAAGAAGGAGAATCAGTAGGCTTTTATGACTGATAGTGTATGTGTATATATTTTCTCTCCTCCTCATCCTGTTTTATCTATTTATTTTAAAACAGAACCTTTTATGATTGGATAACAGGAAAGAATCGACCAAATTCAGGGAGTCTAATCCAGGTGATAACTACGGGAGGGAAGACTGAACTAGTTCCAGCACATCTTTGATGTCAGTCACTTCAGATGGTGAAACTTCATCAAAGAAGAAGCTATGGAAAGTCTGACTGCCAGCATAATTTGGATGGTCTTATGTATCCAGTAATTGTAATCATGTCATTATTGGAACCAAATCTGAAGTAGTATTTCTGTGCTGTCTGTTGTTGAGCTGTCTGCATTTATTTACTGACAAGTACTACGTACTTGTCCCTAAATAAAAGTTGAAGGCTTTAAAGTCTGTAGATGCTCAAATCCAGAGCATTATGTGATCACTTACACATTTTTTCTGAAATGGGAATTGTGCTTATGTTGTGTAATCACATATGTAATGGTTGGATTCTTTTCTCAGCCACTGTTTCTGGCAAGTTATTGTGAATCTTCCAGGAGTCTTTTTCTTTCTCTGCCTGGGAACATAGCCCCACCCCTGCATATTATGTTGACTGTAACTGTAGGAAACATGGTGATCATATGTCCTTGTCTTGTAACACTTTTCTTGTGAATGTTCCACTGGAGTTAATGGAACTGTATAGGGATGGCTTACTTGAGAAGGACTTCCTAATTTGCCTTAGAGTTTATAAGCTGCTATCAGGCCTACAGTTGTAGGATAAAACAGTGATTTTGCCAAATGTCTGTGCTTTTTCAAACAGGAAAGAACCATAATGACTAACACAAAGTGCTATAAAGAAGTATAAAGAAAAAAATACAAAACCATCTATTTGAGGGGGAAAAAAAAACCTTCTATTTGAACGTGTTTTTTGTGCTAAATAAATGTATATTGTTTTACATATTGGGCTGTCTCTATCACTGTAATACAAAGGAGAAAGGCTTTCAGCTGGAGAAAAAGTTCAGAAAAAGTTTAATTCCATTCTGCACTTAAACCATATCTCTATATGATGTAGCTGGATTGATGTATCGCTGCTTCTCTGCACAGGCTTACATGGAACCATCATAGCCAGGTTTTGGGAACATCTTGAAAATAGATCTCAAGTTCTATCTAAGCTGTATTTATTTATTTTAGTTACCTTCAGGGTTGTGCTGGGCATAGCTCTACTGCCGTGAGTCAGGAACATTTTCTCTTTCCCAGTAAGAAAAAAAAATTCATGTGCCCATGCTGATTTTAACGTGGTCAGATGGCTGTGTGATTGCCTTTTTCTTGTATAACTGTCCCTTTACTCATTTTGTTTAGCTGGATGGTATAGAGGGAAAATTCTATGTCCTGTCAAATCAGTCAAGAACTGTCAAATTATGGTGTTGCTTTTGATATTAAATGGAAGACTAGCAACCATTCTGTGTAAGCAGCAATTTCTGCAGGCTAAGAGTACAGACAAACTGCAAGGTACTGATGAGGAATGAAAGGGTAAGGTGTTAGTATATTGTTCTGGAAAATTGAAGAGCTACAACTACAAGCTTGCATCATTTGAAGGCTTCCCTTTGCCAAGCTAGCTGAATTTCCAAACTGAAAGCAATTTGTTTGTGTTGTGTCTTTTAATGAACATGTATTGAATCAGGTCTCAGAAACTCCCTGAAGAACAGATCAAGTGCTCGAATTGTGAAGGGAGCGCAGCTTGGATTCCAGATCTGTGTTTATATGGTTGTGTAAAAGCAGAGTCAAGGACCTAGCAGGCTGAATGGCTTATGGGTATTTCTGTAAAACTGCTGTGGCAGAAGATGGTAACATATTATATGGGATTTAAGACACTAACAGAGAATCTTATTTGCTAAGGGCTACAACTGGTTTTTGAGCATCTTTGAATAATGCATACATACCTGGACCTTAACGATATTATTAATAACATGGTGGAAAAAAAATTCCATATTACAATAGTCATTAACTTAAGTTGAAGGCTGTAAATAACCAACCCTAAGATTATACAGAGGGAGGAAAGGAAAGCAGGTTTAAATTTTGATAAAGAGAGTAAAAAAGTAGAAAAGAGTCAAAAAGTAAAAAAGAGAGTCAAAAAGAAAATGAGATGCGATCCATTGCCTGATTAATTTCTTTTCCATTGAGACATCCTGGTAGGAAAACGAGGCAAATCTGTGTTTCAGACCTAGCTGCTTCGGATGTGTTTTGCCAGTGTCAGAGATAAGGAGAACAGAGGTGGTGTTTACACTATGCTACAGAGAGGGTTGCCAAGCTTGTGGTAGCCTAACCAGGTTAGTTATGTCTTTTCACATAACGTTGTATGACTGCAGCAGTGCAGATCTAGAAGCACAGCTGCTGTGTCAGGACAATGGTGAAACGTAGCCACTGTAGCTTAACAGTGCAGAGCACTGTCAGGCATTGAACCAGCTGTGTGTATCCTGACTACTATCTCACCTAGATAATTAAATGAAAGGCTACAGTCAATGCAAGAGAGATAAGCTGTATAAGCTCATGAGATGGAAGAAATCCTTGCTGAGTGGCATGTGATGTAGTAACAGGTGGATCTTCAGTTAAGCTTCCCTTCTTCCACTTCTTGTCTGAAGGAGGAGGAATGGTAGAAAATGTGGCATAAAAAATGTCTACCTCACTGTCTTCACTCATCTTGTACTGGTGCCTGCTGGAAAGTGTTAATCTAGCTATAGAAAAATACAGTATGCTGACTGTAGCAATGTAAGAGTGGTGAAATATGCTGTGAATAGTGTTAAAACATAACTATGAATGGAAGAGTTGGATGGATTGCTGTTTAGCAATTGCAGGTACCAGTGGAAAGGTACAAAAATGGCATTATCAAAGCTTGAGAAAAGAGAATGGTGTAGGCAAACTCATGGATAGATGTTGGACTCGATCCTTACGGGTCCCTTCCAACTCAGGATATTCTATAATTCTATTCGATGAGTTTGATGGAAAAGAGTCTTTACATGACTAGTTTCATCCTGTGTCTACAGACTTTTTTTGTGGTTTAGTAACTGTCTTGGAAAAACAAACACCCCAATACTGCAGACATCCACTGGGTTGCCTGGCTCCTTCAGCAAGTTATGAGATCTATTGGTGCTGTGATGAGAAGCAAGGATATAGTCTGTGGGAACTGCGGGGAAGTAATTCATATGAAATGCACACATACCATGAAACTGCAAGTCTGTTGGGAAGATTTTAGAAGTTAGTGCTTCTTCCAGAAATATGATACTTGATGAATTTCTAATTTAGTGTTGTTGAGAACCCTTGAGTTGTTCAGCATATTTTACTATGGCACAATCAACAACAGTGTAATAATGCTGGAGAAGCAAGAAGTTTATTCTCCTTTAATTTAAGGAATGTAACATTTTTTTATATAAAGCAGATGAATGTACTTTATTTATTTAGCATTGTACAACTGATGTCATATTCAAAAATTCACATATATAGAGCCAGTTTAGTCTGGCACTTTTTTATACAATTTTCTTTTGAAGATGCATATTACTGTTCATTAAAGAAAGAGATTAGTGGAAAAGGAAAGCACAAATCATGCCAGGCTGGTCAGTCTTGCTTCTGTACTCTAAGCCAGTTGTGCTTAGCATTCTTGTTTCTACCGAAGTAGCATTATACAACCCCCTGCCGCCACCCCCCCCCCCCCCCCCCCTTTTTTTGTTTCTCTCAGAAAAAGGATGTTTTGAGACCAAAGCCAAGGTGCCTTTGAAAAGACAATGCAATTATGTGGTACATCCATACATGCACAGATGCAATTATCCAAACTGTGGCAGGCTGACACAGTAGCATTGGATACAAATGTGCCTCCTAAAATATGACTTTGCCAGAATGCCTTGGCAGCAGGGACAGGTCCATTCAGCATAAATATTTTTCTCCTGCAGATTACAAAATATAGATTTTAGTGAAGCACAAGTAAGTATAAGATGCTTTTTCAGAAGAATATCAGTAGCATCACTGAAAATCCAAGGATTTCTGAATACTGGGCAATAAGCTGCTCTAGGCATTTCTAGCATGAGACAATGAGAACTTGAGCTGCTGCTCAGAAAGAGGCCTTCATCTTGTGAAGCCTGACCCATGTCCACACCAGCTGCTTTGCAGAAACTTTGTTTTGTTGCAGGAATGAGTCTGAAATGTTTTCAGATTTCATTATGAAATGTCTCAGGTTATTCAGAATTTAGTGCTTCAAAGCTGGGTTTTTACAGGAAAATTAGCCTTCTACAAATTAGCTAATAGCAGTTGTCACAAAATGATTTAAAATTATGCTATGCACTCTTAATGTTATGGAATGGTTTCCAGATATGATGGAGTCATATCTGAGTTGGTCAGCAGCTGCAGTTCTAAATTAACACAAAATTGTACTGTGAGATCTTTTGCTGAAATCATTTGTTATGCCTTTTTTTTTTTTTTTTTCTTCCCAGTAGTGGAATGAAAACCACAACCACAACAAAAGTAGCATTTATTTTCTTGTTTATTCTTCCTTATATTGGCTCGCTGGAAGAAAACAGATGGAGACTGTAATAGTGTTCGGAGATGCTTCAGACTAACCCCCTTACAGCATTGAACAAGGTGAGAAGTAGGCAGACATCTGAAAAGCATCGCAGAAGTCAGCAGCAAATGTCAGTTGAGATGTAGACCCCTGTCAGACACTGTCATTCCTGCACTTTCCGAAACACCATGCTCTAAAGGATTTGTTTTATAAATACAGCCAGTCTCCTGCAGTCTGCGATGACTCTTCTGAGATACGATCACCGACTCCCACAGCTGAGTTGAGGCTGCTCTTCGGGAATGCCAGCAGAGGGCAGAAACTTCCAATACATTGGGGATATTTCTTTACTGAATATGTAATGTTATTTTCGACAGGGAGGATTTTAATTGTGCCACAGTCTCTGCTGAGAGGCTCATCCTCCTTTCTTGCTTTGTTGCCTGTAATCCAGGCATCCCAGCCTTTTTTTCACTTTAGTACAAATGTATTACATATTCTGCATCCAGAAATTCCCAAAAACATTCCTTCTTAAAAATAAATAAATAAATATATTCCATGTTAAATAATAATAACAAACAGTGATTTCTACTCTTCTGTCCACAAAAGACAGACAAGAAGACAAGGCTGTGAAATTGTACCACACCAGGGTGTGGCATTTCTGTTGAAGTGTTATCAGTAAGTGCATTGTCAATCAATATTCTGTCACACAGCTTTAAGGGCTTGGACACAATAAGAAGGGAAAGAGAGTATTTAGCTCCTGTACTGCACTTAAGGACTATAAGAAAATACAGAATTTCCTAACCCAACCAAAAGAATGAGATGAGATTGTTATTAACAAACAGATAGAACTCGGAAACAAAAGTTGATTAATTAATCTGGGGTTTTGAATGTGGAAATTTTAACTCCTTTGCCTGTGGAATAAAGTAATAATAACATGTATATATATATAAAGTATTATTTATGAGGGAACAAAAAGTAGCAAGCCATATGACTGTTGTTTCTATAGTATATTATTCATTATTCAGTATCTCTTGTCAATATGAACTACACCACTAATCACAATATTTTCACAAACAAAAAGTCTGCAAAAGCCTTAAGATTGGAGCCCCTGGTTTCTGTTCCTGCTCTGGCTTCTGGTCTGCTGGAAGACTTTGAATGCGTCTTCGCACCTATACCTCAGTTTCCTCATCTCCCAAATATATATGAGATGATTTTAAAGTGCTTTGAGAGCAACAGATGAAAACCAGGACATAGGAATGAAATACAGTTCTCTCTTCCACAAGTACACTAACAGAAGCTGAAAATAACCCACATTGTCAGAAGAGAAAGTAATGTAAAATCATGAGCACAAGCCAAAATTACATACAATGATTTGCCAGAGGTACTATGCCAGAGATTACATCAGACAAGTAATTTGGATGTTACTGTTACCTCTGCCTCTAGAGAGGTGGACTATGAATCTGGTAGTAGGTGGTGATAAGCGTCTAGCCAGCACAATGGACATTAATGTTTTGTGAATGTCTCAGCTGGGATTTAAAAATTCAGTGTTGTTTTTAATTTTGAAAAACCAATTACTCTTTCTACCAGTGTACCCTAACATCTTAGTGAGAGGTGGCTGAGTAAATAATACAAATGAAGCCCATATTAGATTCTGGATCCGCACAAGTTATTGTGAAAATTATTTTCATATATTCCTGTACACGAACATCACAAAAAAGAAAGGAACTTTTTTGACTCCCAAGAAAGTATCTTTTCCAGATTATTCAGTTCCTTCTCATATACTCAGAATCTCAGATTTTTTTCTCCAGCCTCCATGTGAAGAATGACCAGACACATAAAATGCCAGCCACAGCCACCCACATCTTTCCATATTGTCCCAAACAGCAGAGAACAGATACAGTGCATCTAAAATTAGTGCCACATAGAGTATTTGCCCTTAAGAGCAGTAATGGCTGCCTTATGCGTACATACACTACTGCACTAATGAGGCTGTTCATTACTCACATTACCTGATAAATAGTTTTAATTTTTTTTGAATAAAAAGTTTTGTTTCTCCTTCCAAAACAAAACAAAACAAACAAAAAAAAATCCAAACAAACAAACAAAAAAAACACCCCAAACTTCCTGTTTGCAGGCCCATCTTCAACCAAAGTGTTATCTTTTTCATTATCTGTATAGTCCATGCGTGCAGGAACCATGCTGTTAGCAGAACGAGGCTACATGGAAGACTAAAAAAGAGTATCTTTCCCCCCCCCCCCAGTCTCAGCTTTCTTTACTTTCACTGATCCATTCACTCAGCTTGGATTTGTTCAGCAGGCTGTAAGGACCCTAGTCCCAGCCCGTTAGGGGTGTCCCACAGGCCGCACTCCACCTCATAAACATCTGTTCCCCCTTTTGGCATCCCCCACAAGTGTATCCACAACCCCAAGCAGTTTTTAGCAGCACCAGAGTGAGACAGAGTCAGTTCAGGCTGGGCCAGGGCAGTCCCCAGCCAGATCCCTCACAGGGCAGGCAGCAAGCCCACGGCTTGCACCGCATCCTTCTCCAAAAGATATGGTGAGAATTGGTGTGCACACGCTTTACAGGGGGTTCTGTCCTTTTTGTGCTGGTACAGAGAGGTATGTGAGTTGTATTAACACAGAAATATTTTGAATGCTGTATAGAATGCCTGAACATCATGTGGAAAATCCATGGAGAGGAAGGCAGATGTTATTAATGATGAAGGAACTATGTAGCTTGCAAGCAGTCATATATCCACTCAAAACATTTTTTCCTAGTGTTTATTAGGAAGTGCAAAGCAGTGTTTGCCCTCATAGTCATCAGGTGATAAAAAACCCTGTGTGGAAGCACTCAGGCACTACAGCTCTGGCTGTAGGCTGCTCACCAGAAGCTGGGTACAGCTGGCAAAGGCTGAGTGTTGTATGAACTGCAGGTGAAGCAAAGCTTCAAGCATATCAAGGTGGATGGCTCGTGTAGTTGTTGGCCACCAGTTAACAAAATACTTAAGTTCAAAGCAACAGGAGTGGCTAAAATCATCATCAAGAGAGTAGTTGTTGTTTTCAGGCAATAATTAATTCCTTCATGAGTGTCTGATGCCTTTTAAAATACTGTTTGCTTTTTGTTTGTTTGTTTGTTTGTGGGGGGGACAAAAAGAAACAAATGAACAACAACAAAAACAGGAATTGACACTCATGAAATGCTCAGTCTTCATTTCCATTGTGGGATGAATTTTCAAATGAGCATCTTCTCCTTGACTCTCACACTTAGAATCATTGAATCGTTTAAGCTGGAAAAGACCTTCAAGATCAAGTGCAAACATCAGACTTCCAGTTACTAATTTGCCAAAAACATTGGAATTCAGGTAAAGGAATGCTTCTCCTGTTCTTTTGCATTCTAGTTCTGGAGTTTAAATTGATAATTCTGATTCAGAAAGAGATATTAGTTGCATCTACTGTTAGGTACTTCTGCTGCAACAAAATGACTTGGGTAGGTACCTTCAGGAAGAAGGGTTTCTGAAAGCTATAACAAATTTGAGTTACGTTCCATCACTTCACGTGTTAATTTCACCTGTACTATAGTCACAGAATCATAGAATCATTCAGGTTCAAGAGACCTCTAAGATCATCTGGTCCAATCAATAACCCAGCACTGCCAAGGCCACCATTAAACCATGCCCCTAAGCACTACATCTACACAATTTTGAAGACCTCCAGGGATGGTGACTGAACTACTTCCCTGGACAGCCTGTTCCAGTGCTTCACAACCCTTTCATTGAAGAAATTTTTCCTGATATCCAACCTAAAAATTCTCCTGGCACAACTTAAAGCCATTTCCTCTTGTCTTATCAGCTACTGCTTGGGAGAAGAGACTGACCACCACCTTGCTATAGCCTCCTTTAAGGTGAGTGTAAAGCATGATAAGGTCTCCCCTGAGCCTCCTTTTAGTCCATAGGGAACAGATTTAAACAAAGTAGTTACTTTGTGCATGGTTGCATTCTGTGGGTTTCATGCAGAGACTCTGAATGCACCTAAACATGCTACGATTAGGAAAATACTTAATGTTTAGAGGTTCTTTTCTTATAATGATTTTCACTGAGGGTGGCATTTACAGGGTAATTTTGAAGTTCAGCAGGAAAAAAGGGGGAGATTTGATATTAAGTATTTTGTTCCACTTACTCATTGTTAAACTTATTATTCTTTGTCCTATTAATTTTTTTGAGATCTCATTCAAAAACATTTTATGTGAGGCATGATTCTAACTGCTGTGATTATAGGTTGCTTTGGATTGCTGAGCAAAGTGGAACTGTTAACAAGAAAGGTTCTCTTGTGTGGGTGAACTAATGCTGGTGTTTTAGAGCACAGCTTATTCTAATGGAGAAGTGTGAGCAGTGTTAGGGTGCTAGGGGATGATGGTGATACTGAAAACTAGGGTAAAACAGATGACTGAAGTGGGAAAATCAAACGCATGAGATAGAGGGGATTTACTCTTCAAAATGAAGTTAAAAATATGAGCTCCAAACACTGTTGTAAGGCAAGAGGATGAGCTATATAACATTCCTGTTTTACTTTTGAGTAACAAAGAAAAATTATGGTTGTACTATCAGTAATTTAGTGTGTTTTGGTGTGAGAGTATCAACATCATGTAGACAGATCATACAGAACATTATACATCATACAGAAAGTTCTATGTAAAGATGCAAACATACCATGAATTTATGGCCAAAAGGGGGAAGAAAGCTTGAAAGAGATTAATTTTGATTTAAGAGTCAGCCAAAACATGCATGCATGTTAACAAGGTCTTTTATTCTCTTGATTCTTTCTGGTTTAAGGGAACCAAGACTCCACGTGTACTTTACACAAACATAAAAAACAACAACAAAAAAAAAAACAACAAAACAACAACAAAAAAAAACACATATAACTTGGTCAGTCTCCAATACAGTTGAAAATGTCAGACAGGTGACAGAAGCAGTTTACCTGTTCCAATCAGAAAAGATAACATTTTAACCCTGGATTTTAATTTCCTGAATAAACAAGGCTATCATATGTTGCTAACTTTCCCCCTTGTAATAATGCAAAACTGCATGTATTTCATATGCGAAAGGACACTCCACCATTTTGATAAGAAGGTTCTCCAACCATTAAAAATGAGTAGGAAAGGACAATACTTTCTGCTACCTATTGGCTACATAATTTGCTGCTGTTTGGATTACAGTATAAAATGAGATGTTAACCTTAAAAACAAACAAACAAAAAACTTCCCAAGTGATTGTTATGGATGTTGAAAATGTGCTTACCCCAAATTCAGGTCAAGGCAATGTATCTCGTTCTTTTCCTAAGTACGTGATTCTTGAAAATTTGCTTTTCCCTCTTTCACTACCCATCTTCTGCACAGGGTCTCAAAGGCACCCACACTTCTGAGAAAATAGCCTCCAGTGTTGCAAGCTGGGGCCCTAAAAGCAGCACCATATGTGGACTTCTGATCCTTTAAACTTCATTTTATTAAATCACACACTAGAGACTGTAAACTTTAAAAGAAAAAGAACATTAATGTCATCAAACCAAAGGTTTTGACTAAGTTACTCTCTATCCACCGTGGCCTTGGAGGTTGAGGCCTTTTCTTTGCTTCTATTCCCTAATAGTCTGCCTGGATTGTGACTCAGTCTAGGTCCACTGAATCTCCAAGAGCTTCCCCACCTTTCTATCATTTATTTGCTCTTCACATGCCCTGCCCAGCCTGGGCATGCCCAGTGTTTCCTAAGAAAAGTGCAAACTTCCTTTCCTTAAGAAGGTTCTGCCCAACCCAGCTCAAAACAGACAGAGTAAAGTAAAAATAGACTTTTTAATGGAATGCAAAGTAGCTATGCATTAGACTGCAAAGAAATGCATGGTATGTGTACGTTCTTTGTGATGATATAGGTGAATGAAATGCCCCCTGGATGTGTCTCATCTGATTGAACCTAGGGGAAAAAAGTGGGTTTGAATTCTACATCTGTCTGCTCATGCCAGCAGTTGGAATACCTGTAACATCACTGCAAAAATTAAAAATATAATTCTTTCCACTATTAACATCTTCTTTCCTGTCATCCTGAGCAATTACAATTTCTGTGGGGAAGGTGTAAGGAGGAATTAGTGGAAGGAGTGAGTAAGGAAGAAAGGATAATGACTATGATTGGGACATTAGGACCTAAAGAGTTAATTGATTAATGGGAAGGGGTGTGGAAAATGGAAGATAAAGTCCAGGATCACTCTCAAACTGAAAGACAAATACACCTCTACCATTTTCCTCCACAGCCTTCTTCCACTGTCTATATTCTCCATTATTTCCAGGCTTATTTTAATGATAGCAACCTCTACGTTACGCCTCTACAGTTGCCCAATTACCTCTTTTATTTCAAGGATCTAAGAGATGAAGTTCAGCCTCCCTTCAGTTCTTCCCATTATTCTGAAGACATTCAGGTAACTTACAACCAGTTGATCTTACAGGTTTTGAAACAAATTCTAACAATATTGGGTTTACTTCTGTGATTCTTCTTGGCCAGTGACACTAAGTTTAGGCATGTTTACCCACAATATCTTAGAAAAAAAAAAAAAAAAAAAAGGTGTTTCTATTTATATCTGTATACTCTGTAGGTCCTAATCTATAACTAAGTATAGTTTCATGGCCTCTGCTGTCACCCAGTCTGGTCAGACATTCATACTATAACACAGACTAGTTTTAATTAACCCAGGAAAAACAAAAACAAACAAACAAACAAAACCCACTCTATCATATGTCAAGTTTCAATCTGAGCTATGTACTCTACTTAGATTTAAATAATAATAATGGTAATAATGAATCTGTAATCTTCTTACCTGCCATGCTTCTCAGATGCTTAGGCTGATAAGAAGGGAATAGAACCAAAGAAAATTTGCTTATTCAGTTAATTTTCATTTTGGGTGCAGTTTCAAAGAGCATTTCAAGTTAGTGTCCAATTGCTATCACAGTCTTCCTTCCTCTTTTAGTACTTAATTCTTAAACTCTCCAAATGTCTTATACTGCCTCATACTGGAAACAAGGTACCAAGACAGATGGACTTTGTCCTTGGTTTAGTATGCTAGTTCTTACGTTTTTAGCATTCTTACACTTTGCAACTAAACAGTCTTAGGGTCAACCTAGAAATTAGAATAAGGTTTTGGTCCTTAGAGACATGAGGTTTAGGAACAGCATTCTTAGTGGGATTAGAGAAGGGCAAAAGGTAGTCCTAGCTTCAGGATGGAGCTTGTTAAATTTATGAGAAGTATTGAATGATGTGACCATATATGACATGAGGTGCAAGGCTTCCTAATCCTAGGAGCTTTCTGCTTTTCAGTGTTTCCTATACAAAACCAAACCAAAACAACAACGTCTGCTCCTTAAGAGTCCCTTTTGCACCTCTGGAAACCAGGAATAAAGCCATTTAAAGATGATGAGATGAGTGCTGGCAGTGGAGATAGCTACAATCTGTCTTTCTGTTGAGAATAAAGCAAGAAGATGTATTCATGTGATGGTAGATGTCAAGAGTCATGGAAATTACAGATTAAAAATCATTTATGTAGGAAACAGGTTTTATATCTCACAACTTCTATTCTGAAAGAGTGTCATGTTAATGCACCATCATCTAAATGCATCATGGGAGCAAAGGATCTGAGAAAGGCTGCGCACTGACGGTGACCTACATCCTGGGGCATACCAAAGCCACAGGAACGTCAGGCAGGATCTGAAGATTGGCCATTTAACTGTCAGCCACATGATCTGTAGCTGGATGGAGCGAGTACTAAAAAGCCAGTGTTTCCATTAGTATGTAGGAATTCAGACACCTCTGTGTAGAAAAACAAACAAATAAAAAAAAATATTGGTAGCACTGAAGTTTTTATTCAGATTGTAAATTGATAATGAGAAATTCCCATTAACACTACCCACTTCTCTAATTACAGACTGTCAGGAAAAGTTGTTTGTTTTTCCTTTTCTCTGGAGGAATAAAAGAGAAGCACAGATAAGAAACACAGGTTCAAAACACATGCCAAATAAATAGGAACAGAATACATCCATTGGCTGTAAACTGTCATCTCAGGGGCAGGGATTGACTCTGAGCTAAAGTGGGAGTTATAGCCTATGCACCAATGCTGGCCCTTGAAAAACAGGAATATTTTTTTTTAATCTGGGTTGGTCTTTTAACATTGTTTCAGTCTTTAAACTATTTGGGGTGCTTCTGGCCTACTCTCCTTGGCCACACCATCATAAGCCATACTAATTGTGGCCTTCAACTGAGTTTGTTCACATGCTGTCCTCTTCATTTCCCTCATTCTCATGGTTCCCCTTGGAGTGCTGGACAAAGCTACACAGAGAGATTTGGCAGCATGGAAATGTGCTTCTGGCTCTGCCTGCTGAGAAGAGGGAAACTGAAATACTGATGTGATGTGGTGTCAAGTCTGATGTGAAATTGGTGCTGAAAATCTGTTCTCTGTCTGAGAACAGACAGAGATTGTTCCATCGGTGTTGTCAGACACATAAGGAGTGGGAGCAGAGAAAAAAATCTGTTGGGGGTCTCCATGGGAGAACTTGCAAGCCTTTGAACCAATTAGTTTGGATCAGACATTTCTATGTTACTTCTGTTACATCATGTTATCGCTGGCCATGTAGGATCGGGTGGTAGCGGCATGTCTGCTGTGCCCGCTGAGCAAACAGCTGCACTGCATTCTGGTGCCATGTCTTGTGCTCTGAAGGAGCTGTCTGTGCTCCTGTGGTTGAACCAGATGGTTTTCTCAGGGCAGGGGATGTGGTTCAGACAAAGAAAAAAAAAAGAAAAAAAAAAAAAAAAAGAAAAAGAAAAAAAAAAGAGAGAGAGAGAAAAGCTGCAGTAGTTAGCAAAATCCATTATTTAGCAGATCTGCTGGTGTCAGGAGTGATGGCTTACAGTTGTGAAAGGAACAATTTAACATGGGATGATTAGATCACAGGTGAAGTTCTCTGCATCTAATCCCTCAGGCTAGAAGCTGCTCTGTTACTTTGTTAGTAATTCTTTAACCATCACTCATTTATCAATAGCTTGAGAGAGAGGCAGCAACATCTCCTTGCCCTGCCACACACTGCCTTGTCAGACTGAGATAAATGTAAATTATAGCCTGTTCTATGAGGCTAAAACTGCCCTCTAGCACTGCCCCCTAAGCCTTTATTCTCCCTCAAACTGGGATCCTTAAACTACATGAATGGACATGAAATTGCTGAAGTGACAAAGCCATGGTTCCAAACAACCTTTATATTTACCTAACAATCCGAAAATCTCACTTGTTATGTCTGCAGGTGAATGGAGCTCATGGCAGTGTGAAGACAGGATGAGTGTGATTGAGCATGCAATGAATTAGAGGAGTGCAGGAGGCACCACCAATAGCTCTTCAGTTTGATTACTAGCCCCAAGTTCTTTTCATAGCATACAACAGTAACTCCTTACCTTGCTCTAGACTAATCTTTCCTAAAACTGCTTGGTGAGAAAGCAGGGGGCTGGGGATCTGGAGATGGATAGATCTAGATATCGATCGGGGGATATAGAGATGGATGGGCTCTTCTTCGACTTTGTATCTTAGAGAATAAAAGGGCTTCAATACTCCCTATGCTATGCATTTTTTCTTCTAGTTTTATTTTGTAGTGTTTGCATGGTCACAGTTCTGATTCTAGACCATCTCAAAACAATACAGAAAAGTTAAGTCCTACTTGGATACTATCACTTTGTGGGAAACTCAGATTTTTCATTGCCCTGACACTTGTTTAGTTATTGATGAACCATCATTCTGCTCAGTTGGCTTTGGCAGTAATATGCTGGGCCAGCTGTATGAGTTCTGCTATGCTACTGTGCAGCATACGGAAACTGCTGATCTAATTGCTAATAATCAGATCCACCTAAATGCCACCCTGTAGGCATATATTTATTAATTACAAAACCAAGACTTTAATTTATATATCATATGGTAATAAAAGTATGTGGGGAGGCAAACAAAGCCAGAGTGCTGAGGAGGTTTTAAGTGGACACTTAATTTATGTAACTTGATATGCATATACTAAGCAATAATTCATGGCCAAAGCAATAATTCATGACCAAAGGTTCATTGGTCACTGACAAGTTAGATGGAACCAAAGCAAGAAGCTTTCTTCAAGATGTCCTGGAAGTCCACGCCTGAAGCAGAATTCTTTGACGATGATATTATCAGGGTAGTTCTGCTACAGCTACAAAAATAACATCACCAATTGTCATATAAACAGCCATTCTCTAAATAATTTAAACAACAGGAAAAAAAAAAAAAGAAAAAAGAAAAGAAAACAGTAAGAAAATATGTCTGAGGAAAGATTGTTGTGCACCTTTTTCTTCTTTTTTGTTAAATGAAAAAAGAGAGAGAGGAAATGAGGAAAATGCCGTAAAACCCCAAAATAATTGGTGAGGAATTTAATTGTGACTGAAATTATTATCTTTTCCTGTAAGAGAAACATATACATGGAAAAATTTCCATCTGTTTTACCAAGAAATGCTGCAACTTGTCTGTTGAGCTAATTATTGATTCTGAGATAGCTGAGCAAAAAAATATAACAAGCTTTTCTTCTTCATTTCAAAAGATTAATCATCTTTAGGATGTGATTTCCCCCCTTCATGGCATAGGAGGAAGACAGTGATAGTGATTAATATATTGTCATAGGATTTAAATGCTCTTCCAATATATGTTTTCCTCAGAGTTTTTCTGAATGCTGACAATCCACAGATTGCTTGAAATATTAAAATAATGTACGTTTACAATCTGCTAAGTGTAAAACATGAGAAAAAATAGAATATAAACATATTTGTTTGTATAATAAAAATATTGCACCAAATTACAACCAAATTCAGAAAGTCTTTTAGTCACAGTAGGTAAAAGTATTAGTTTTCTTACGTTCACCCAGCAGCAAAATGCTATATATATGATCTCTTTCTCTCTCTTAAAGATCTTTCATCTTGTGTCGCAACACTGTGTATTCTTTTTTAATACTTCACGCTCCTGCTGGTGTTTATATTAATCTTTCCACTGTTATCAACTTTACTGACATTGTTTAAATAGTAGAAGATCAGCGCAGTTAGTGGTAGTGTTCCTTAAAGTCATTGAATTTGCTTGCTTCTCTTTTCTGTTCAGGGTTGTCAGCTGTAATCTAGCAAAGTCTGTAGGTCATTGCTGGAGAGCTTCAGGAGGTAGGGCTCTTCTCACAGACTTGTGTTTTATTTTTGACTGTCAAGAGTTAAGGCTAAGGAACTCTGCAAAAGGAGAAGGGAGTAGAGAAAGGAAAAGAATGGATATTGGGGAGTTGCCTTTTCTGGTAAGAGGGATTAATAAAGTTAAACCTCTTGTAGAGTCTCCCTAGACAAAAGGGATTTACCCACATTATGCCACATGTATTCCACCCCTCCTTTCTTGTGGTAGATATATGGAAACTATTTATAGACAATATAGACAACACTACACTTCAAAAAAACATTGGAATAGGAAGGGAGAGATTTTTGGCAGGTCTAGCAGGCACCTTTCAGCCTACAACAGAGGGGTAATGTTTAGAATTGGAACAAAAAACATTCCTTGTGGGTTGTGCCTGTCTATCACATGGCCATAGAGTAACCTTGTCGTGATTCTTCAGTACCTGTCACTAAGACACGCAGAATTTTTCTGTACTTCAGCAGTGAGAGGTGTAAATTGCTAAGGACTGTGTGGAGACACTGTATTTTGTGGGATTAAACTGCACATATACAGCCAAAATAATCTTGCCCCTTCAAAATTCAATTTAAAAAGTCTTCCATGCATGATACAGAGAAAGTAATTGCTTGAAAATAGTTAATCAGGAGAACATATTTTAATAAAAGTGAGACAAAATACTTGTGGCATTTTTTTCTTCCTCACAACCCGCAGGCAATGTGCAAGTAGTACACAACAGATTATTTTACTACTAGCATACTAAGAATTATTTAAGCAATAGAGTACAACAGTGAATGCTCCATCAAAGTTGGTTTAATTGGTGCTAGAACAGGGATCTTTTAACTATTTTGTAGAGTAGGTTGAAGTTTAATAGAGAGTATATGCTATTGTGACTTCCTTTTCCTTACTATTAAGCTATTACTTTTCTCTCAGAAAGTTCTTGGGGCATGATTTGAGGCTACTGTATTAGGATATTTAGGTGTATTAGTCATAGTAGATCCTCTAAGAATTGAAATAAAAAAGTTAATATTCAGTTACAGAGAGTAGGGAATACCAGAGCTGGTTTGTTCTGTTATTTCTCATTTTGTTCATTTGTTTCTCTGTTGTCTATTTGGTTCCTTTCTTTCCTTCCTAGAAGAAGAAATATAGAAATATCTTTTTTTGTTCTTGCTCCATACAGACTGTAGGTACAGTGAGAAGAAGTGCAGTAATTCTGTCACAGAGTTGAAGACAGAAAGTCTTCAAAGCTGAAAATCTGTTTCAGAGCTTTCCCTAAAAATATAAAAATGCAAACTGCAAATACGGCATATTTCTCAGTGAACTATTAGGCAACTTTAGGCCACTTTTTTTTTTTTTTCTTTAATCAGGAATATGCAGAACTTGGTCTTGATCAGTGTGTCATTGCTAAAGACTCCTTTGAATTCTGCAGAAATACTCCTTTGTATAGACTTGAGCTATTTGATATTATCCAGATTGGTTTGAGCAGCAGAAAATTTGGACCTTACTACAAACAGACCACTGCTCTTCGTGTGGCTATACTAGCAAAAGAATTCTGCATCTTTTATCATGCCAGACATGGAAAAGGAGTAGCAGAGCTGCTGCAGGACTTGGGGTGCCTAGGCAGTTTGTTAGAAGAGGATTACTTTCAAGCTGCTTTTTCTCCCCACAGGCCATTGATTGGGACGGTCCACCCAGCACGTGCTACATGTGCTTTGTGGTCCTCTTACCAGAGAACAACTTGCAGCAGGATGCAGGAGGGAAGGATTGACCTGGAAATGCCATCCCCCTGCTTGGCTGATGTCTTTGTGAGTCCCTCAAGTCTCTTTCCCTTCACCTGTTCTTCAGGACTCTAGATTTACTAAACATTTGCTGAATGCAAGATTAATATCTGTTCTGTCCCTTAAAAGAGCAAAAGATCTGCTTCATGGTTTACCATGCGCACACCCAGGTAACTCTCCTGGAAGCAAAAAAAAATGTAAACTGTCTCCCTGAGCAGGATGAGTGGATATAGGATGTCTACAGCCAGAATAAAAATGTCTCCAGAGCTCACAGTTTCAAAGAAAGCCTGAAGGTGTCTATGACAATTAAGAAATAGTATAACATAGGCATTAATCTGAGTTAACAGTCCTTAAAATTGCGAAGTAATTACTTCACAACTGTGCCTTTTGTGTTTGTTTGTTTGATTTGTTTTCTTAGCATGCAATAAGCAATATGCAAACTTGCTAACATCATTTGAAGGAGACTGTAGATCTTGAAATTTGTAGCGAAAAAAATTATTAATAAACATTAATCATCACTACAAGAGATGACACATTTTACTTGTTCACATAGAATATCATGTGTATGTGTCTATAGAAGTGTTGCAATTCTTTATATGCTTTCTGCCTTTGAAATGACATTAAATGATATGGTAGCATACAGATGATAAGTTATCCAAAATAAAGTAAATGCATACCAACATGCTCAAAACTCTGAGAAAAAAAAAAAAAAAAAAAAAAAAAAAGAAACATCATAGGTAAGTCATAGGTTAATTTGATAGAACATCTTTCCAAACTTTTAATTGCATTTGTAATCTGTTTATACCTTTGGTATAATGTTTACTCAAGCAACTAAGACTGAGGGGCACCTCTAAGCAATAAACAAAAGCAAAATAGTAATGCTGATTTAATAAGTGTGGGAAGTTTTAAGCTTTTTGTTTTGTTTTGTTTTCCTTTTTTGGTCTGCTCCTCACCTCTGTCTAGGAACCCAACAACGATGTGCTGTTTCTGAAGGAATGGTAATAGTGCAGGCTTGATCTGGTACTTAATAAAGAGAAATTAATTTTAAAATTTGCTGGCCTGTGAGATAATTACAGGAACATGTATGTGTCAGTCCGCTAGTCCTGTGCTAACACTTTTTCTGTGGCATCACCAATCTTTACTTTTCCCTCACAGATATATCTCTAATTTTTGATTTTTCAGTGTTATATCAAAATTAGTTCAGTAAAAGATTCCTGCTGGGTCTAGATTGCTTGCACTATGCTCTTGTGATTTGACATAAACAGACATTCAGGACTGAATAGATACCTTGCCAGCACTGCAGGCTTACACTCTGCCTACAACAATTTCAGCAAGGGCTGAATTACTCTTTCTTTAAGCACGCCTGCTTTCTCTTTCATGTGTTACCGACAATCTACTAAGAAAGAAAATTGCAGCCAAAAATCATAGCAATTCAGGTTGCCACAGGACAGAGAGAGCAACCATACAAAACTTTAATTATCACAGTACGTGGAAGAAAAATTTACCCAAATTCCCCTTAAACTGAAGACCAGTGTCTTGTACAACGTTACTTCTGGGCTAATGCTGAAATGAGCTTTGGAAAGTAAATCAATGAATAAAGGCTTAATACACTAGATTTATGTGTGCTGTCAGTTTCTAGGCAATATAATTATTGTCAGTTTTCTGCCTCTAGCTACTCCTTTAGCTTCTGGGAATAATGAGAGAATGCGTTCAGCCATGTGACATTTTTTCCTTTGCAGAACCAACCACTGTTTCCCCCTTGGCGAAATGTGTGTTTTAAACAACTCTTGTACATTCTTGCTTGAGAATTTTGTAAAATACCATGTGACAAAAAATAATAATAATAATAATAATTTGACAATATTGTAGCTGAATCGGCTTTCCATATCACATAGCTGAAAAATCAATGTCAAGCTGGATCCGTGGAAGCACGCTGGCTTAAATAAACTGGAAGTCAAAAGATGCAATGCTTCAGATTCAGAGAAAGCTGCAGAGTGACTGTACAATAGATAAATTAGATTCATGAAGGCAATGCACTGCATAGTCAATCCCTTCTGAAAATTTCTTATTGGAGACTTTCTTGCTTTCTTCTCTTTCTTGCTTGTTGTTCTCTCTTGACCCTGTGAGCCCAGAATGATGCGAGATGCTGCAGTTCAGCTGTCCCCAGCTCAGCCTTACATCAGGCTCAGAGTGGTTTGCTGTAAAGCCTATAGGTCAGCAGTAGTTTAGTGCTTACCCACTTCAGAGAAGTAAGGTGTTTTGCTGGTTGGAAGTTCTGCTATTGATCAGGAGAACAGCCATTTCACAAACAATCTTTTTCATGCTTCTTTTAAGTTAAACTACAGTGGGGATTGGTCTTGTTTTGTAATTCTGTGGTTCTGTGAGAAACGACTGATTAAAGCCATGGCACTGTAATTTGAATGTGCAAAGTCATAGAGGTTAAAGCAGTGCATAGCTTTCTGTACTATGTTTATGTTGTCATCTCTTCCTTACGGGGCCATGAACTTTGCATCAAAATACTCACAGAGGTGTATTTGTAACCAATAATGTGTGTTTGCTTTAGAAATAACATTCTGGCATGCCTGCTATGCTAATTTCCAGTTAGAAGGGAGAAGAGATGCATCTTTTGCAGTCTGGGGTTTACCGATCAAGGGATGTGATCAGTAATGCCCGAGGTCAGACTAACTGATGTTAGCTAATGATCTGCCCATTTCATGGGGATGGAAGGGATAAAATACCTTGTGCAAAACAACAGGAAAATTACTGGTCATCTATAAGAACCTTAGCTGAGAGTTTTCTTTTTACCTAGGTTCCCTTTTGTATGTAAAAAAGATTGATTTGACCCCATACTTCTGCTAAGATGCAACTTTTTTTTTTTTTTTTTTACTTTGGGTTAATTGACATTACAAAGTAAGAATGTGATGAATTATTTTTTTTTTTTAAGAAATGAGAATATCTTAAAAATTTATTTCAAAATTAGTAAGAAAATAGATTATACGTCATTAAGATTTAAAAAAATAATTGTAAATTTATGAAAAATTATAATAATGAAGGGCTAAAACATAGGAATTTGCTCATATTTTCTCCATTGTTTTAATAAGACTTGACTAGAAATTAAAAGTTAGGTCAAAATCAGGCAAAGTATCCCAAAAACTTATTTAATATTTCATGTTATCATTCTATAGAATAAACGTGCACAGAATTATGCAGGTTATATTATTTTAACCATAAAGCTTTTATGTTTTACAGACTAAACAGACAAAGAAGTTGTTTTAATTATGGTATTCCTGTAATGCAGTCACATCCAAATGGTGCAAACACAGCTCCCAAAAGCTCTGACAGCTTAACACATGTCATGCAGAAGTAGTGTGGTGGGGTACCTTGTTTTGCAGAGGTGTTTCATGTGTCAGTGGGTTACAGCGCCAGAGTTTCACCCGGGTCCTTAATTCTATTTCAGGTCTCAAGTGGAAATGGAGAAGGGTTTGACTGAAGACAGCACCTATTTCTGTATATCACAAAGTTATCGGAATCATTAATAGGATTTCTTTTCCTTGGTAAAAGGCTGTGTTAAAGCAGGATTAAAATGTGATATATGGAGTTATTTTAAGATATTTGCGCAGTAGTTTCTAAAGCTGTTATTAGACATAATAGGATTAATAATAAAAGGATAAGCTTCATTTTGTCAGCCACACAAGGTAAAGCTTAGTTTTACATATTTTCATGAGAACTACACAAATGTTTCAAGGGGCTATAATGCACCATTTAGAAGGCTACTGTAATAAGTACTGAGTGTACAGTAGCAAAGCTTAAAAGATAGCTCACCTGTACAGAAATTAGCTGGGGAATTGTGTGGACTTATTTATCTCCATAGGTTGTCTGCATGGGAAGAATGTTTTTAGAAGAAAAGGAAAAATAAGTTTAAAGAACATTAAACATTCAAAATATATTTCTTAATATAAAATATATTGAATATATATATATATTAAAGGAACATAGGAAAACTGAGAATGGGATGCCTTTTGAAGAGTGTTGGTAGTTAACTCCAACATGAAATTTTTCTTGCAGGCATTTTCACATATTGTGCTTATTTACAGCTGCTTTGTCAGGCTTTCAATTAACATACAAATTCAAGTAGATGCTTAAACTACTGTAAAAAAAATCTTATTAAATTTGAACAAATTCAGGCTTATATTTAGGACCTGTTCTCCACAGTGGTACTTCAATAAGGTCTGGAGTATTCTGGTTTGTATGCATTACAAAGGCCATGATTTCATGTTAGAAAATGTTGGCACCAGTACCCGCATAAGATATTTCCATTTTTCATGACTCACTCCTACGCAACATGTGCCTTTGCTACAGATATGGCAAAACAACAATTTGTGGGCCCTATCTAGCTTTAAAGTCTCTTGTTCCATCTCCTTCAGGCTGCACCAGTCTCTGGATGTGGTTCTGCACATGGCCCAGAGAAGGTGGTGGTGATCAAACTGAGATAGCCCACACCCAGTGTGCAGGACAAGGGTATTTTGTATAATTTTTGCAGCTCTTCTTTGTGAAAAAGTTACAACAGGAGTTATAAGAGTTGGAAGAACTGCTTTTCATGGTACATCAGAACAAAGCTACTCAGTGAATTCTTACCACAATCGGCAGAATACTTCTACGCAGTTGTCACCAGCTATGCATTGTTTTTTTGGAGCAGTGGTGGAGATAGTGCTCACCTGTATCTCAAGAGACAAGGGACGTGAAAATACAGGCGCTCTCACTGAAACTGAACATTTCTTTGCAGTTTAGATTCACATTGGAATAGCCTTGTGTTAAATTGCTTCAAATATCTTCAATAGCTAGTGTTTGAGGGTGGCTGCTTGAAGCAAGAGATGACAGAAATGCTATTGGCAAACAAAGGTTGATCAAGGCAGAGAATAAACTGGGCTTTGGTCACAAACAAGCAGTCATCTACACTTTTCTCCTTAATTCCCCCAGCAGCTGAATAATCCTATGATATGACTGTTGACCTTCCTTTTTTCCCCCCTGTCTTTTAACATTTAAAATACTTAAGTGCTGTAACTGTGGGAGAAAACACCTCCAAACTTGACTGTGAGTTGAGATAAAGTAAAATGGGGCTGAGAAATGCGAATTGCCATGTGTCCCAGCAAGCTCCAGCTGGATTGAGTGCACCGATCTGCTGGACGTGCTTCAGGTGCAGCTGGATCACAGCACTGAGGATTTAACTTCTGCCTGCTTTGAACGTGTTATCAGAAATGGTAGAAGATTAAAGTAGCTGAATGGGTCCTTTTGTTCAGATTACGAAACCCACAACAGCAATTTATAGTAAGCCAAAAGCCAGACAAACATTTGGGCTCTTGTCTGATGTAGGTGAAACCTAGACGGGTTTTTATTTCCCACTTTTCCAGTGAAACTATTTCCCATTTCCTATACAGATTTCACTGGGAAAGTGGGAAATACTGAGGTGTATAATATGGAATTAGCTGGGAAGCAGCTGTAAACTTTCAAGCTAATTAAAACAGTAAGTTCTTTAAATATCTGATAATATAGTTTTCAATTAAGTTTTTATGTCACATTAAGTTAGTAAAAAATAACTTGAAAGTTGCAAAATTCATTAAACATTTTTCAGCCTCTTAAATATTTTTGCTATTGCTGTTAACTCAAGAAGATATTGAATAGAAATGCAAGTATTTTAGACTCTGAAAAGAAATTCATAGCCTGATGTAGTTTCTTATAGAATACTATTCTACCATTACTGGTTAAAAAGCTTTATTGTAGTAATGCTCCAGAAGTATTAAGGGGAATCATCTACATCTCGTGTTTGGCAGTCCAAGATGTTGTTATTTGATTATTTGGTTATTACTGATATGGAAGTCTTGTAGATTATGCTGCTCACCTGCAGTGTGATGTTTTTATTTATTTGCTTTCCAGTCGTGTGATGTGATCTAAAAACCAAAGTTCTGTAAAGTGCTAAGAATGCACCCAGAACTTTAACAGTTAGTTTATTGATTAATTTACTTATGTAGCATGAACTATGCTACCACTCATGCAGCTAAGATATTTTTTTACTTACATGATCGCTTTTCTTTATATATTCTTGCCATTGTTATAGCAGGATGCCAGAGTCCATCTGTAACAAACATCACACTCCATGATCTTTGTAAGAAATAGAAGTCTAACAGTGTAATCGCAAAGTCTCACAGCGTTTTCTCTATTCCTGGGCATGAAACAGAGCAGACCATGTTGTTATGTGCTGAATATGATACAGCAGTTTCAATTTAGTTTAGGATGTGCTAAAGGTATTCTTTAATATATTGAGACAAATTGTTTCACCACTTTTTTATTACTAGCTTGTGTTTTATAAATGTTTAATACAGGAGTCTTAAGATTCCTGAATCTGCAATGACATTATCTGGAAGACCTCAAAATACTTAAATTTCAGTCCTGTAAAGATTTGAAATTTGTTTCAGACATCAGTCAGAGTTTTCAGATAAGAATCCATGATACTTTGTGCTACATCTCTGAGAAACTTGTCTTCAATCTTATCCAAAAGTAATTTTTATAGGTTCCCTTTTTATAGGTTCCCCTAGGACAGTTTTATGAATTCAGCTCTCTTCCTGTAGGACTTGTAATTTTACATAGTTACAAAAAAAGTGATTTTGGTAAATATAAATAGCGTATGTATTTTTGAAGATAAAAAATCTAGAAGACTCATAAAGAAGCCAAGAACAATAGGGGAGAAACTCAAAGCTAATGATAATGAGGTGTCAAAGAAATTCTAGTTGTGCTACAGACTCCTTACTAACATGAGATAATTAAATAACTAAGCCTGCCAGAGTTCAAGAAGCATTTGGACAACACTGTCAAACATATGGTCTGATTTTTGGATGGACCTGTGTGGAGCCGGAAGTTGGACCCAATGATCCTTGTGGGTCCTTTCCAACTTGGGATATTCTATGATTCTGTGATTCTATGAAATTTTTAATAATGATGTAGAAGATGTAAAAATAATCAGTAAGAGTTTCTGTTCTGCACTTGGAGGGCCATATGTTTGAATTCCATGAGGATAAGAAAGCACTTCTCTGGGTGTAGATAATCACTACTGGATAAGCATTTTTAGTTTCACATAATTTGTACCAAATGGTCTTTAAAGAGCTATAAAGATATCTGTCATGCTGGTAATTTTTAATAAATGTTGAAATACTAAATAAAATTCAGAAGAGCAGAACTGAGAAAATATAAATATTAAAAAGAAAAAAAAAGGCAAATTGGATGAGGCAACCAAGAGTGGTGTGTTTAGTTGGATGAATGAATAGCATATCTTTCGTTCATTTTTTTTCCATATACATACAGGTTCTGCCATCAGGTAAAGCAATGAAAAATAGTATCTGGAAACAAAAATTTGAAATATTATTAGAAATATATTATTATATTATTAGATTATCTAATATTAGAATAATGGATATTAGAAAATATTAGAAATTATTTTAAATATATGAAGTGATTAAGCTATTGCAAATACAAACATGAAGAGAAGGTGTTCATATTCCATGATGTGAAAACCTCAGATCAAAAACCAAAAACTTTCACGGGAGATATATTTGAGTCAACTACACATCCTGAGTTCCATATTAAAATTTATAAGTAAAATATACCGTGCTTTGCTGAGGTTAAAATAGATAATCTAATGCCCCTCTTATGTTTGATCTTAGCCATCAAGCCCTTCCACACAATCTTCCCTTCCCTTCCCTTTCCTTCCCTTCCCTTCCCTTCCCTTCCCTTCCCTTCCCTTCCCTTCCCTTCCCTTCCCTTCCCTTCCCTTCCCTTCCCTTCCCTTCCCTTCCCTTCCCTTCCCTTCCCTTCCCTTCCCTTCCCTTCCCTTCCCTTCCCTTCCCTTCCCTTCCCTTCCCTTCCCTTCCCTTCCCTTCCCTTCCCTTCCCTTCCCTTCCCTTCCCTTCCCTTCCCTTCCCTTCCCTTCCCTTCCCTTCCCATTTTTTTTTTGTAAAATTACAGTGCACATGTGACAATAACCAAATAAATGTGATATGATGGGGAAAGGGGTTATATTCTTTTGATACATAAGATAGGACCTGAAGAAGGGCTTGTGTGCCCCAAACTCTGTCTGATTTTCTAGCTACATTGAGTTTATAATATACGTATTATTATATTACCATATATTATTATTATATAGTAATATAAGGTAATATAAGCAGTAATATATAATATATTTAATAGCTTTAATTGTTGGGAAATCAATTAGTTCTGAAAATTGTTACCTCTTCTCACGTTCCTTGCTTGCCTTGGATCTTTGAAATACCTTGGCTACACTATTCCTAAGTGTGTGTTCTGTAAGCATTAGAGTTCAAAGAATGAGGAGATAAGATGTACAATATTTTACAATGATCAAATTCTTGTATGAGAAGATTCAACTCAGAAAATTGTTTTGAATGAATTCTAGATGGATATGTCCTTGCCTGTATTTTATTTTATTTTTTTTTAGTTTAGTTTTGGCTTTTCTTTCATAACACAACTGTTTTTCCTGGTTTATAAAATGTCAAGGTCAAAGAGAGGTGAAGCTGAATGGTGCTGGGAATCTGAGATGCAAATAAGTTTTAGATAATCCATGCGATGCTTAGAGGCCATCTAGTTTCACAGAGCCATTAGCATTCAGGGACGCTCATTAGCACTCAGGCATCCAGTCAGTATGCATTAGCAAAATGAGATGTGTTGATTAAAGTTACAAATTATGTGTTGAATGCTTAGACTTTAAACCATGGTGGCTTCATATTTGTAAGAGTGTACCTCTATACTTTCACATTAAAAAAAAAAAAAAAAAAAAAAAAAAAGACTGTAATCTTCAGCATTTGTTTTGTATATGTGAATGTGTTTCCATGTGTTTGTGTATATGCGGGGAGAAAGTGAAAATATTTATGGAAGAGAAGGTGAGAAGTTAATGCAATTTAAATATTTGATGTTTTTGGTTTGAAAAGTATTTGAGAAACTTATGGTTAGGACTGCCACCGTTCTGATAGTAGGATGAATTTGAAATGAGATTAAAACTACCAAGGAGAGGAGGAGGATTTTAACCTTTAATCTGTGTTATTTGAGGTACTGACCTGGGAGAGGAATTCTACATTTTTTTAGGCACAAATACCCCCATTGTTTTATTGGTCCTTAGGAACTAACACTTAACAAACACTCTGGCCCATATTGAAAAAGATAATCAACATGTATTATCTAATTATTTTGGAGCTTCAAGTGAGATCTAGCTAAAACCAGAGGATTATGTGAAAAGCAATCCCATGCTGGTTTAATGTCTGTATTAATATTCAATTTTATTACAATGTGTCGTGCTCATGTTATGTGGGGCTATCTTGTATAAACATAATAAACAAGGATACTGTACTTAACATTAGGCTATCAGCATTTTGGATAGCATTAGTAAAATTTATCATCCTTATTGTGCAATGTGCATCATTGCAGATACATTTGAATAGTTATCTTAAGCAAACATAGCATACCACTCTAATCTCTAACAATACCAGCCTTCAGAACTGCCAAGATAAGGAACATCAAGCTGGGAGTTTAATCAGATACATAGTTCATCCCTGAAGTACCGAAATTTCTTTTGAGTATCTTCAGCCAAACCATATTCCTGATTGTTGTGTAGAAGACTGGTGTGGAGTCGTATTAGCCAAGGAGCTGCAGTGACTGAATATTTGCTGGTAGTTTTCATACAGCCATGAGAGGCAAGTGAGGCTGCTGCTCCAGCATTTAGCACTTGCTCTTACACTTTGTGCTTCCCTGTAAGTGTCTGGGAAGACTCATTATTATTAAGATGACTAGATTAGATAAAAACAGCTTGTGCAAGACTAACAGGACTAATAATAAAATAGTTTATTTGTTGTCTTTCTTAGGAAACTATGTCTAGTATCTGCAGCTGTCAAGGCTCATGAGGAAGGAAAGAATGATTCTGAGAATGACTCAGCTCAGAATTTCTTTTTTCTGTGTCTGAAACAGATACTTGAATAGATGCACTATATCCACTGTTATTTTGAAAGAGAAGGGTCTTGCAATGTTAAAGCAAAGGTCTCTGTGGGGATAGCTTTGCTGTCAGTGCAGATGAACTTCAAAAATAAGATACTGTATTGAAAAACAGCATAAAAAAACTTTTTTTTTTTTTTCTTTTTCCTGATCACATTGCTTTAAGAGATTTCTTAGTGGGCTAGATGGAAGTGCCAGCTCAATACCAGGTATTGATTCCAGCTCAGTATCTGTTTCTGACAGAGATGTCTCTGCCCCTGGGCAGACCACCACTTGGCAGCATCCATCGGCTCCACCGTGTAGTGTCAGGGAGTGGTGGTTGCTGTGAGCTCTCTTTAACATCCCTTTACATTTCCCTGGCTTTTCTACTTTCGATGCTTTGACACCTTCCTGCATTTCACTTGTGCTCTGGGAATGTGGTCGACATTCATATTTTGCATTTATGTGATGTTTTCTCCTCGAAGTAGACTTTTACCTCCTGTGTTTGCAGTGATAACAGAATCTGTTTCCTACTTGGTGTTTTCTTTTTGCATCCTTAATTTTAAATCATCATTCCTGTATTTATTTTGTTTGTTTGTTTTTATTTTTATTTCTGTTTTTGTCAGTTACTTTTGCAGTATTTGAACACCTGATTCTGTGCTTCAGGGAGAAGGTTGTTTGTTTCAAACAGGCTTTCTCCTAGAGTAATCTGACAAAGATACCTGCCAATAAAAGATATTGAAAACATAAAATTAAAAAGATAAAAATCCTAGGGTAAGCCTAGTATATTTTAATCTGTCCTTCTGAGCTGGAGGTTATACCTCTATCATCATGTTTGATAGCTGTCAATAGATTTCTCCCTTGTTTCATGTAATCTGATTTTAGATCTATTTATATTTTTGGGCTCCACGACATCTTGTAACACTGAATTTTGTAATTTGATTTATGTAGTTCATGCTGTACATATATATATCTATAATCCTCCCTATTGCTTTGAATCTTTTGTTCTGATTCTGCCATAGAGAAGTCGGCTTTTGCTTTATAGTTGTCTCTAAACACCAGGGATGGTTATGAATTCTTCAGAAGAAATCATAGGTTGTTCTGTGAAACAGTGACTGTATTTACAACCATTAGAATCAAGACCTGTTTTAAATTAAATTGTTTATAAACATGAAGAGTGGTTTCCTTACAGCAGCAGGGTCCCTCAGACATTACTGGGACTGAATTATTTTCCAACTAGTTAGTAACAGCATTGACAAATTGTATTCTTATGAAGCTAAAACTTGTGTGTGAAATGTTCCTTTCTGGACTGTGGAATCTGGAATCAATCATTAAACAAAAATCTGAGTATTTGATCAAACTGACACTTTAGGGTCATTTCAGATCCTTTAACTTTGGTTTCTGTTTTTACAGTCATTGGGATAAGCTTTGTAAATATTCCCAAATAAATGAGAAATAGAGCTATTAGAAGGATATATTCTGAGGAGCTAGTTAAGCATTTTACATTTATTTCTGTTTATATTCCTATTGTATGTTGTTACCAGACAGCAAAAGTCTTTATTTATACAATAAATATACATGTGGAATTAGCAATAGATATTTTTCTATAAGATTTAAGTAGAAACAGTCTGGCAAGCAACAGAATTTCTCTGAAGCTTGGAATGCATGCTTTGAACTGAATTAAGTATAGTTGTGAATTTTCAGGACATTAAAATATGTGTTTTCCTCTACCCAAATATGATTCAGATGGTTTTCCAGGGTGTGCCAGTCTCAGTGGAGAGTTCTGTGAGGAGGAAATACTATGTTTGGAGTGAATGCCAGTTTTTGTGCATTCTTACAGAAGGAGATTTGCTGCTGATGCAGAGAGAGTGCAGGTAGGCCCAGCTGTGATAGCTGGGGTGCTGTTGGTCAGAGCAGGATTTTTGAAATCTGAGAATAAATAAAATTGTCTTTAATATAAGTTAGCTTAATGGTCTTTAATATAAGTTAGCTTTCTGGACCTTTGAAAATCATTTGGGAAATGAGACATATAAGCACTTTGTTTCTCTCCTGTTTGGTCACTTTTTATCATGTTTCAAATACACAGAAACATTTCACAGGAAAAAAAAATCATAAAAGGTCACAAGTGCTTTCATAGTTGGGAGTTCTGAGAGGTATATTTAAGCCTTGGCAGACTTTTAACCTTTTCTAGCTTACAAAGTTTGCCATCCTTTTAAAACCCTTTGATTGTATGGCTTTTGTTCCCCTGAAAGGGGGACAGGGCTGCCTGGTTACCCAAGCAGATGCCAGGCTTCTGATTTGCATTTGATGAAAGCCACTTGTGAAAGCAGAATCAATGCTCAGATTTACAAACAGTAAACGTGGGTATTGGCTTGTCATTTCTTCTTAGGTTGTTGTCCTATAAAGCTGCTCAAGTTCATCTCTTCGCAAGAACATCTTCCTGCTATCCCTGCTGCCCATAAGCATTATGTTAGATCGAGATGAAGGGTGAGTAATTCCTTTTAGCTCCATTATCTTTTTTTTTTTTTTCATTTCACAGGAGGAAAAAAAAAAAAGAATGAAAATGCAGTCATTTAGAATAACGCATTATAAGTTGATGAACCATAATAACTAAACTGTGTGTCTGAAGGGGCCTAATTACAGAACACCAGAGGCACAAGAGGGAGCTTATTGTGGACAACAAAATAGTGCTCTAATAACGCTGTCACTGTACTGAGTACAGCACCAACATTAATCCGTGTGGTTATATCCAGGTAGAGAATGGAACAGAATGCATCAAAAAGAACAACAGAAAATAATCTGAAAGGGTTATATATCAAATCAAAGCCAGAAGGGAGAGAGACATTATTTTGAATGGGGTTAACTGAAAGCAAAATGGCAGTGCTTCTTAAATAAGTGTGTTTTTTGACTAGTTTGTGTGTAAACTACCACTGTTTGATGTATAAGGAGTGTGTATGTATGCTAAGGTATAAATACAGGAGGAAAAGAGTCAGCAAAGATAGGCATTCAAGACAATCTATTATTATGTGATGAGATCAGCTGTTACAGACTCTATCAAGACCAGTGGCCAGTTAGAGCTGTGGATGCATCTTTTCTCCTGTTAAAGTGTGTCTGTGGTTTTCAGATTGGACATGTGGCACAGCACTATTATTTTATGCATGACACATCAGGAGAAAAAGCTCAGTGTCAGTAATGTAGCCTAATAAAAGGACTACAGCAGAGATGTTGCCACTTCCCTTTGATATGAACTATAATGAATCTAACTTTGTTTGGCTTGCGTGTCCTACCTCAGCAGGCATGCTCGGTAAAACCTTGTTTTCTGTGATAATACATAGCCATTCTGACAGAAAAGATGGAGGTTTCATATGTACCAGATGAAGAACATTCTTTATAGTGCAGGAGGTCAGACAGAAAACTTACCCACAAGCGACAGGGCTGAATATAAATCTCAAGATACTCAAAAGCTCACTGCTTTGTCTTGGCTATTTCTGTTTTTCTGTACCATACAGTGCAGTACAGTGCACAGACTCATGAGCTAGATCTAAATGAGCTGTTGCAAATATAAGTGTCACTGCAAGCAAGTGTAGGAGGTAATGCACCTCTTGGGCTAACTTAGGTTTTTTCCCATGATAGAGTTACTGTGCTCAGTACAAAATAAATCAAATCAGCTTTAGCAGATTTATACCATAATATTACTGAACTGCTTCCAGTGTCTGAGCAAGTTTGTCTAGTGCCAGTTTAGATATCTCTCGATGTAATTAATATTTTTTTCTAATTCTAGACAGTTGTATATGTAGGAAGTTTTAAGGGATTTATAAATGATGACCTTGCTTGTGTCAACTTTTACTCTCACTCATACCTCCCAAACTCATACATGCATCAAATATTCAAAAATAGTTTTTTTAAGTAATACATGGAGGTTATATCTATATGTGAACAAATGTTTTAGTATGCCATAAAATGTTATCCAAATGTTAGTTTACCTTCTTTTTTTTCTTTAGAGTTAATATTTCATGCATCTATTTTTTCAGAATCAAAATTTCCCATTAAAAAAAAGTATACATATGTTGCTGTAATATCAGAGAGCTTCATTTAAAAAACAGAAACAAAAACAAAACAAACAAACAAACAAAAACCTAAATTTCCTCATTATTTAGTGGTTACTTTACAGTTAGTACATAATATCTATCAGTACAGGGTAGATACCAATATTTGGAACCCAAAGGTAGATGGTAAGAATGCTTCCACAGAAACTACAGGTTTAAAGATTGTCATTATTATTATTGTTATAAAGTGTAAAGTAAGAAATGAGGTTGTATTACCTTGTTTCTTGTAGGCCTGGTTTTTAGTCCCTGGGTATGATTTTAGTCTGAAGACTGAATGTAGGAATCAGGCCATGAGTTTGATTGTCCCAAACACTTGAAACTTCTTAATACATGTATGTTTGGTTGTGAAAAGTTTTCACTAGAAGGTTTCCACCCTGCAGACAAGTATTATGTTATACCTATATCCGTCTCAATGAAGGAACATATGAACTGTTGCAATGAGAGCCAACTGAGACTTGTAGTGAGAATTGGTCTGATGCATGGAAATTTGACTGGCTATATGTGAATACAAACAATTAATGTAAGTAGTTGTAGTGAACCCTCTTGGCTTGAGCTGTTATACTTCTCCAATGAGATTTGAATCTACTTATGTTATTTTATATGAGGAACAGATAACCCCCCAGCTATCTATTTATACCTGCTCATTTTTTAGGTTGTAGGCATTTTAAAACACTTAGTATTCAGGACCAAAGTTTACACTCTCAGATAAGTGCAAGCAGCAGCAAATAAAAGGACTTTTTTTTTTTTTTTTTTTTTTTTGGTGCAGATATAAGGTCAGGAGACAGGGATGGGTAAGCACTACTTCCAGGCAAGAAAAATCTTTTTGGACTCCTGAGAACAAGTTCTCTGACAGTACTCCTGCAGCTGTGCCCTTTTGTTCCCTTTTTCTTCCAGTTGCATCAAGTAGATGAACTTTCTCTTCAGTTAACTGATTTCACTATTTCACTGTTCTCTCCTTTTCCTGTCATTGACTCAAAACTAAATATTTCTTCATGGCCTTCTAAAATTATTTTTTTTTTCATGTTCTTGTCTTGTATACTATGTGTATCTCTTCCAGTCTGCATCATTCCCATTTCATGCCCTCTCTGCAATGTGCCTCTTACCTAACAGCTCTTTTGTGTCTTGATTCATATAGTCCTGCACTTGAAAATAAATGTTTTATTTTGCACTGCACACCTCACTCCCTCTTCAAGGCTCTCATTCAATCCATTCCTATAAGCTTACCACCCTTCACTGCCTATGCTCTGGTGCAGTCTAATCCTTAGTTGTGAGTGTATTTGAAAATGAAAGAACCAAACACCTATAACTATAAAGAAAAGGGAAAAAAAAAAAAAAAAGTTAAAGACTCAGCACACCACCTTGCAAATAAAAATGATTCCAGAGTGACCTGTGTGCTCCCTGTTGATTGCATCAACAACCATCATTTCTTCGTGATTATCTTACTAACATTCCAGACTTCAGATCAGGGACCTTACTTTCTGAGTCATCTGTAAATTGTAATCTTTTCCAACACACTGAAAAACAACAGACTTTTTTTGTTGGACACACAGTTTGTCTATTCAAAAAGAGAGTAAGAGTTCATTTTCTATTATCTCTTTTGTGCTTCAGAGGGAACAGATGGCTCAGCAAAGTAAACATCTGTATGTGAAATGTAAAGTGTTTGTATGTTTGTCTGTGCCAATGGAAAGTGAGACCTGGTCATCATTACTAATGTACAAACTTTTGAGGAGAAGACTAGGAAAATTTTGATTTAACACATAAATCATCAAGTAGAAAGTTGCTGACAACTAACTTTAAAAAATAAGAAATTTCTGGCTGTTTCTGTGACATCCGTTACATGCTTGGGCCCATACTATAGAAAAGGTAGCCATAAATATCTCTTTTCTCACAGAATTTCTCTGTTTGAGAAACACTGTGATAAGCATTCCTGTAAGCTAAGGCAAAGAGTAAGTCAAGGGCACTGCCTGTTACCTGCTGATCATTTCTTGTCCTTGCCTCTGCTTTCTCTGATGCATGTAAATTATGGTACAACTACCAGAAACATGTTAATATTTGCATTAGCTGATATTTGTGTGGTCATGCCCTAGAGTATCTGTTGCATTCCATATTTGAGCTATACTTTCTTTATTGAAATTGGACACTTGAGCTCTACTCTGATTGTCTCGTCTTGTTTAGGGAACAGTATATGTAGCATGAAGTTATTTCAGTTACTCAGTTTTCTATATTCCTTCTACTGTTAAACTGCATTAAACAGGGGGATAATTTCTCTTTAATACTGAGTAATATAGGCAAGATTTGTAAAGGAAGATAACATTAGACCAACTGATACCATGGCAGGCATATAGGTGTGATATAGCAGAGCCACTGCAGTAATGTATTCAGTATTCCCCATTCTCCTATCCATTTCTCTGTGGTATGCCTGAGGTTTTATACTGCTGTACCTGCTTTGTTTGAGTAACATATAACTGCATTGTAGAAGTTGTTACAAGTTGAAAAAAATGATTTGACAACTTTGTGTGGAATAATTGATGCTTTTGACTCCCGGAAAATTGTTGGAGGCTATTTGCTCTTATTAGGTGGCTGTTACTTGGATGATGGGGAGGAAGTTATTTTCTTGTTCTAAGCATGCTGGCAGAAACGGAGGTTTTTTCTTTCTTTTTTCTCTTTTTCTTGTGAATTTGACTTGAACTCCTAGTCTCTTATCCCGGAAATACTAGATGACAATCTATAATCCTGGAGTCATTACTTCTGTAATTGTTGTTTGATTCAACAATTATAGATAAACACGATAATCAAAATGATTAACAGTGAAAATAACTTTTGTAATGTAGATTTTTAGATTTTAAGATAAAACCCTATTGTAATAAGTAGGGCAGTTCAAATTTCTCCAAACCACCTTTTTTAGGTTTTAGAGTCTGTGATAAAATCCTGATTCCACCAAAGTCAGCTGCAGAGTGACGATTGCTGTTGACTGAGCCCTTCAATTTCTAAGGCACTTAATGACCATTTTAAAACATGGATATATTTAAATGGATCCCCTAACAAGGGAAAGTTTTATGTGCTTGTTTAATGATTAATAAACATGTATGGGAGCATAACATGCTTATTTCTCTGCAAGGCCAAGTTTTGTACTGAGATAGATTAAATTCAGAAGTGACTTTCATCGCAGTCCTGTTCCTGCTTTTAGTGTCAGTTGAGTCTGATTGATTACTTTTCTTCAATGGCAAAGGACTAATGGAAAAAGATCCTAAGACTTTTGGAACTAGGAGACCTCAAAATCAAATGTAAAGATCTCAAGGGTTTTCTCTGCTCACAAGGTTCTGTTTTATTTGTTGTTGTTGTTATTGTTGTTGTTTGTTTTGTTTTCTTAAATAGCTTACCCTTGTTCTTTTGCAAAAATTTGAAGATCTAAGGTGTTGTTAACATTGTAATAAATCAGTCTTGCCTTGTAGTGTTGAAGAATAAACAACAAATGAGGATATTTAAACAACCTTAGATGTAATCGTAATAACAGAGCACTAAAATTCAGTTTTTCAAATTTCAATACTTTATCTATCTCCTATTTATATTGGACACGTTTTCTGCTTTAGTTAATTCTTTTCCAACGGAAAACCAAATCCATTTGATGCTTTCTTCTAATTTAAGACTTCTGGACAACATTGATATATAACTTCAGTATCCTTGGTGGTCTTGTTATTTCTTCTTCCTTGGCCTTTGAGAAAGCTGTGTCCTAAACTATCCTGTTAACAGAAAAATATGAGGAATAAGTGAATGGAAGTTGATTTTGGTGTTCTAGATATACTTACATTTCATTTTCAAAACTTTTTTTTTTTTTTCTGTTTCTGATTAAAGCCACCTGGCCAAACCTGTTTGTTTTAATTCTAAAGAATTAAAGAATTCAGAGGAGAAATTAAAAACGTACAAGCCTTTCTAAATGAATGCTGTACAACATTGAAGTCAGTTTTACAGAAAATAAAGGGCATGGAATTTAGGACTTGGAAATGAGTACACTGTGCTAAGCTACTCCTTCAGACACATAAAGTACTTTTCTTTAAATCTTAATGAGCAGAGGTGAAACCTGTCTAAATTTTTTCCAAAGTCAGATATTTCCTTCTTTAGTTGTTCTTGACTAAATTGCATTAAACTATTGCATTACTTGTCTGCCACACAGCTGCAGTGCTAGGAGGCACTAAAGTTCCATAGTGCATAAATATCACAAACAGTTCTTCTTTAATTTGAGGCTGTAAATGTCTCCCTCCCCTCCCTGGATATCAAAAATTAGAAAAGAGTAAAGAATACGAAAAGTTTTATCAAAGCAAGAAGAATAAAATATAAAGTAATGTTCTTGTGGGTGTACTTCTGTGGGACAAACCAATATTCATCATAATTTTACTTGAAATGGGAAATGAAAAATAGAAAGGAACCCAAGAGAATAAATTAAATGGCAAATACTGTGTTATTTTGAAAAATACAAGATTAATTTCAGTTTTTGAGCTGGCTTTTCTTTTTAATAACACATTCTATTTTAATCTTCTGTATCTATTTTATCATGTATTTTTCTCAATGTACATCATTACACCTAGGGTGGATACAAATTATAAATTTACAGGAGCTAGAATTTATCCAAAATAATTTGGAAATCACTTGGGAACAAAACAGTGCTAGAAGCAGTTGTGCAAAAGCCTATATTTTAAAGATCATCAAGCTTTCTCCCCCTTAGAAAAACAGGAGAATAAAGATCAGGATGAGGAGCCAAATTTATCTTCAAACTAAAAGTATTTAAATCTAAGGTTGCAAGCCTGAGGACTCCTTCTTTCCTCATCTACTTGAAGGGATCACAGTGATATAACAGGATCAGAATTATTCTGAATCCAAACAAGTCCAAGGCCATGGCAGATGTGAGAAGCACAAGTGCCTTTTGCTGTGTATGAGAATAAGATGAGGAGAGCAGCTGCAGAAGCTGCAGTTTCAAGTGGACAAGAGTGGCATGTTGTAATCTGCTCTAGAAATGAGGAAGGAATAGATTACTGCAGTCAGCATTCCAGATGAAAGGAGAGGTCTTGACCCTGCCAAGCAAGCATTGGAGGAAAAAAAATCACTCATCTTCATATATCAGTAGATGGAGAACCATCTGACTAGACCTCAGTTATGTGAATCTATTTAAATTAGATGCAGAGGTATCTCCTAATTAGAAATAGAAGGCATTTTGTGGTTTCTTCACAATATTTCCTGACGGTAAACATATTACTTAGAAATTATATTAGCTGGGAAACAGAAAGGTAACCCTAATTCAGGATTTGATCACGACTGTGTAACTAGACACAGGCGTTTTATTTAAATCTTTGGAAAGAACATCTACTGGTACGCTAATATCAGTTTATTTTAAAATCTCTGTGTCCTTTCTAGTGGCTTTGCAGGCATTGTTCAGTCAAAAGTGGCAGTGCCATTGCAGCTCACAGGATCAGACTCGTCCCATAAAATGTTGAGGTATTCATGGGAACAAAAGTTAGGGCAGACTTGCTTAGTATTTTTCTGCTTAGAAATGTGTTCTTAGAATTTTGGATTTAGGCAATACATCATCCTTTCTCTTGTCTCCTTATTCACAGTTCTGCACACCTACCCTCTGCCACATCATTACAGCTGACAGTGTAGCTGTTTTGGAGTCATGCTGTGAACCAGATCTTTAGCTTATTAGCTAAAAAAAAAATCTGAGCAGCAATCTCTGCATTTAGTACACCAAATAAAAAATCTAGTAATGATTACACCACTAAAAAGAAAGCACGACTTTTTTTTTTTTTTTTTTAACTAATGTCCCTGGCATTCCACTATCTCCAAGAAAATGTTTTTTAAGAAAAACTCTGTGATATAAAGATAGATTTCTGACTTTATCTGGCCGGTAATATAGAATCATTCAGGTTGGAAAAGACCTCTAAGGTTATCTAGTCCAACTTTTATTACAGAATCACAGAATTTCTAGGTTGGAAGAGACCTCAAGATCATTGAGTCCAACCTCTGACCTAACACTAACAGTCCTCCACTAAACCATATCACTAAGTTCAACATCTAAAAGTCTTTTAAAGACCTCCAGGGATGGTGACTCCACCACTTCCCTGGGCAGCCTGTTCCAATGTCTAACAACCCTTTGGGTAAAGAAGTTCTTCCTAACATCCAACCTAAAACTCCCCTGGCGCAACTTTAGCCCATTCCCCCTCATCCTGTCACCAGGCACGTAGGATAACAGAACAACCCCCACCTCGCTACTAAAGTCCACCACTAAACCATGCTGCTAAGTTCTACATCTACATGTTTCTTGAAGACCTCCAGGGATAGTGACTCAACCATTTTTTTGGTCAGCCTGTTCCAATGTTGCACAACCCTGTCAGTAAAGTATTTTTTTCTAATATACAAACTAAACTTCCTCTGACACAACTTGAGGACATTTTGCCTTGTTTTATCACTTGGTGCTTGGGAGAAGAGAGTGATCTCCACCTTTCTATAGCCTCCTTTAACATAGTTGTAGAGCACAATAAGGTCTCCCCTGAGCCTCCTTTTCTTTAAGCTATACAACCCCAGTTCCCTCAGCCCCTCATCGTTAAGACTTGTTTTCTAGAGTCAAGCCAGAATGCTGTTGGCCCTCTTGGCCACCTAAGTACACTGCTGGCTCATATTCCTTTACATCCTCTAGAAGCCCATGAAATATTTATATTTTTACCTTTGTATCTAGGTACTTTCAACAAATTGGAATTTACACTAAAATGGATAACTGGCAAAAGAGCCTGAATCATGGCTAAAGAAATATATTCCTGAGCATGACCATTCTTTTCAACCAGCATGAAAAATATTCTGTGTTTGCAATGCCATGTGTTAAACCAAATGACCAATAAAGTAAGGGGCAACAGAGGACTTGTCAGTTTTAACAGGCCTACACTGCTCATCAAAAATTTCAGTATTGGATGAGTATATTTTCAGTACATTACACTTAATTTTGATGAACTTATCAAAAAGATCATTAGACAAAACCACCTAGGAAAGTGGTGGTGATGGAAGGAAACAATGGATCTATTTACATGATCTATTGTGTTCCTGTGTCTTAACATTCCATTCTGTTTTGGTAAAAGTTAATATTTTTACATGGAAATTAGAGTTTTTATTAAATTATGTATGTGTCATTTTATTAGATTTTATAAAAAGAGTCCCTCTCACTCCCAGCTCTAGTGCAGGTGTACTTTTGTTTGTTTGTGTACTTTGCTGCTGTTGTGGTTGTTTGTTTGTTTGTTTTTGTTTTGTTTTGTTTTGTTTTGTTTTGTTTTTGGCAGTTCAGCTTTTCAGAATACCACTCCAGAAAATATCAGATGTATTCCAGATTATTTTTTTATAACTTCTGAATATTTAGTGTATTTGATACCATGATCAAAAAGTACACTGATACCATAAGAGTTGCACAATACTGAGCTAAACTTCTATTTAATACCAACCATAACTATGCTGTAATATAAAGCTGTGATTAATGTTTTTTCAGTTGTAATTAGAAATTATAAGTGTGTGATCACCTCACTTCAGATGTAATCTATAGTAATTAACAAATACATAAATTATGCTGTGAATAGATATCTACTTTTCTTTTACTGTTTATAAAGAAAGATATCACACAAAGAAGACTACAAATCGTAATTCAAATTAAAACCAAGTTCATTTCAATTTAAGGTATAAATAAGAGATATTTCTGCTGCTGATATTTCAGTAACAAACAGGCCCTTACTGACTTTCTCCAAGGTCTTAGCCATTCCACAGTAGAGATAGGACAAAACTGAGGAGTGGTCAATTTAAGGCAATGTTTTTTATTGTTCTTCATCTCTGTGGACTGCTAAGGTGATTCAGACTCTCAGAAATTTCACAAAGGTCAAATAATGGCTATATTTAACTTTCCCTACATCCCTTAGCAATACTACATAGACTCAGGGCCAGGGTGAAAACTGCTTATCAAAGACCAGTAACACACACAGTGACTTTCTTGAGTTCAGGAATCTATGCTGTTTCTCCATTTAACAGTAATCACTGTCTTGCTGGTAGACTGAATCAACAAAAACTTTTGTTCCTCTTCACACTTACCTACATTCTGTACAAACCAGGTCAAGGTAACTGGCTAGTCTTATTCGTTATCTTTTAGCAGTAAGGGAAAATGGGTGAAACACAGGACCTTTTTCTTTCTCTGATCTTGGTGCAGTGCAGCCTGTTTGGAGGACTTTTCCATGGCTATTTGATTGAAATAATCAAATGGTCTCTGCTGGAATTTTTCCCTCTCTGAGGGGACCTTATACTATGTTGTGGTACAATAGGAGCACAAATGAAATCTGATGGGATAGTTATGGGACAAATTGCTTGTAGCAAGGAGAAGTATCACAGCTGGATTTATTTCTGGATGTAACAAGCCAAAGATTTCTGACATAGCCAGACACTGTGCTGGATATTTTTCTCTCAAAGCTGGAGTTATTGTCTTTTGGTAAGACAAAATACTTAAAAATTCTCTGTCATTGATCTTCTGTATTCTTACCACAGAAATTCAAAGAGCAAAAAGTTTTATCTTGTGTTTCTGAACTTTTTCTTTTCTAGTGCACCTGTCTTGAAAAGCCTCAGGAGCATGGATAGCTATTCTAGCTTTGTGGTTAATGGTCTTGGTCATAGATGTTTCTCCTTTCACTCAAGCAGGGCTTCATGTTCTTTGTCAGCTACTTCATCCATCTGCAGTTTTAACTGTTTTGTGCAAGCATCCTTGTACAAATCAGCCTAGTTTCTACAGATTGTATAGTGCAAGTCTGATCCTCTAAAACACTGAGACTTGGAGTCACTTTCCCTGATGAGGAATGATGAGGAATTAGTATAAAATGAAGATAAGAAACTGTCCACTTGTTCTGTTAATACTAAAAATCAAACAAACAAACAAACAAAAACCCTTTATTCTACCATAAATATAATCTGAAATATATTGCAGATGGAATTGGTGACTCTGCTTTTGAATTGTACATTAGTCTTTTGATCAAGAGTATGCATCTGCTCATATCTTCTACTATGGAGTTTGCCCAGATTTTTCATCCTTAAACTTGTTTCTATTTTGGCTAATCTTTTCCTCTGTGAATTCTGCTAACATTACTGTGAGCATCTCTTTAACTTTTTATATTTCAAATGCATTTCAGAGTATTTTAAAAATTATAGAATCATAGAATCATAGAATATCCTGAGTTGGAAGGGACCCTTAAGGATCATCAAGTCCAACTCTTGACACCGCACTTAAAACCCAGTACACACCTGGAAAGGAAAATTGATTTTCAAGAAGAAGGTGGCATCCTTTCTCTGTGAAGCAAAGCCTGTTTCCACCACACTGATCAGCGTAACTTCAGCATCCCCAACTTCTGTGTTACAGCCACTTGGGAAAAGTTTAGTGTATTACAAAGTGAAGGTGATTTACAGGTTGAAGCAAGCTGCAGGTTGGGGTATGTAAGCACCTGCCTAGCTCCTTAGGTGCATAATATAGAGCATATGGTCTGTACTGGGCAAGGCTGCAGTCTTTTCAACATTCCCCTGCATCCCCAAATCATGGATCCAGGTAATTATATAATTATATAAATTATAATTATAATTTTTATTCTAGGGTAGTATGTCCAGATACAGATTTACTCTGGTGTAGATTGAGTAGAATAACTTATTTTGGCATAGTTAACTTCAGTCAGTCTTACCTATACCAGCAAGAACTTGGGGCAGACTTAGCATAGCACTAAAGCACTTGCACACTTTTTTGCTAGTTATCCTCTTTGGATCAGATGGAAAACTGTGATTTTTACAACTAGGGAGTGTTCCCTATCCCATGGACATTGTTCATGTGTAGGAATGCTCTGCCCAAGAACCTCTAGGGTTTTCACTGGATAATTACATTCTGCTTGTCCAAATGGCTTCTTCCCTGTTTGTGAAAAGCATCCCTCCATTTCTTTTGAATTGCAGCATAATGTTGTTTAAAGCAAATGTAGTTTTTCTATGTAGAATGAAATAATCCCATAGCTGTTGTCTGTATTTATTTGCTTTAGATCCTCGTGCCACACCCTAAAGTTCTTGTGGTGGTGGTTTTGTCAACAGACAGCATTATTTTTTTGTAATGAAATCCAGCAGTTTTGTGAAAATTAGCTCTCCTCAAATGCTGTTGTTTAACATTTGGTCACTGGGTGTCACTACTGATCCAGGAGAAAAGCAAAGCTTTGTTTCCATTTTTGTTTTAAATGTTGTACAAAGCAGAAAAATAATATGTATAAAAGAACTTTTGTATTGTCTATAAAAACTTACAACTAAGGACTCTATAAAATGGTCAGTAAAGAGGTACTGTGTTCTCCAGTTTTAGCAAAAAGTCTTTGCAAAAAGTTTGCAAACCACTTCTAACTACAGAAAAAGAGTTACTAATGTTTTTCAGTATGTTAGCTGCTCCTAAAACAGAACGATTTTAGCTGCTGTTCCAGTCAAGGACCACAACTGCAAAAGGGAAAAATGTATACTTATTTATTTATTTATTTTGGTTCAGAGTACAGAAAACTAGGTTGCAGTAGAACATTAAGAAGTCAGACTACATTTGCAAAAATCAATTGTCAAAGTAAACCTCCTGCTTGGAATTTCTTTTGGGGTTCCTGGATTCCTGTTTGTGTGTTATAATCTATCGGTAGAAAGATTAATCAGCCTACACATGATATATGGTGATCTCAAGCAAGGCTGGAAAAATCAGACCCAAAACCTGAGCAAGCATTGAATGGTCTGGCCTTTTCCTATTGTATGTAGGAAAACCAAATTTGAATCTGGAGATAAATCTTAGTCTTTGTTCACTGATAGCTCTTGGTAAATGTGAGGCACCATTTTGGAATGTATGCTGCTATTCTAAGAAAATGAACTTTGGCCTTTTAGTGAAGGAAAACCTGCTTCCTTTGCTGCAGTGCTGTATAAACATCTCCTACTCATGTCTATTCTCTGCTCTTGGGATTCAACAGAGCTTAAGAAAAATATTTTAATGGAGACTGATTTCTAACCCCTGCTGAACACCTCAAGAAATAAATGACTAATGATTATATTCACATTTTTCTGTTCTAATCACTTAATGATCAGCATTTGACAGCAAAATGCCCCACTTGAAGGAGAAAGCAAAGGGGGATGTTAAGTGATCCCTTCATGGAGGAAACTAGCTATATGTTTTGCCGTTCTCCTGCTATTTTCTGAGAAAAGCTAAATCCTATGTGTCCAAGACACCTTGTGCTGACCAGAGTTGAAGGAAACTGAGTAAGCTATCAATGGGTCCATTTTCTCTACCTGGGAGTGGCAAGTATTTAAACAGGGGCAAGTGATGCCTGCCTGTTGCAAATGCTTTTGAATACAAAGATTTCCATGGAACATAGGAAAGAGCTCAGTTTTCTATTTACTGTGTTCCTTCAATGTTATGGGCATAATTTTATTTATTTATTTTCCCCCTGGATATTCAGGAAAATTATCCACAAATGCTGCTGAAGCAGGATTCAAAAGATTTTTTGTGTGTGTGTTAATCCTTACCTGAACAGGCACATTTCATCTGTCCTGCTACTTCATCAGCCTTGTCATGACTGCTAACAGACCTGTTAATATAACAGTTTCTGGGTAAAAGGTTTCCTGGCTTGTAACTAAGTAAATCTGTGAGTGTCAGATAGGTACCTTTGCTTGTGCATAGATTTCTTTTTGATTTATTAGAGTGTATCACCCAACTTCCCTGTTGTTACATGGAAACTGGAAATAATGATTCAGTGCTCTACCTTTCCCAATGTTAAAATGTAGAGTTTCTTTCTAGAAACATGGGTTCATATCCCAGGAGGATGACTCAGCCCCTTTGCTGGCCAAGGAATGCAGGCTTAGTATTAAGGAATTCTTTGTGTTAGACTCCTGAAAGTAACCTTAAGAGAAGTCTTGTGTCCTTACTGTGTAAGCGAAGTGTTCTCTGGACTTCTTTGTGAAAGTAACTCCACTTTCTTCTTCCTCTTTGCACTCTTCTCCTAATAATGACCATTATTTGCAAATTTAGTGTGTGTGTGTTGGTTCCACAAGAAGTCTTAGGCAATGTCACAACATCCAAGGTAAAATCTGCCTTCACCTCCATGCAAAAATAGAGAAAGGGAAAATCAGGCTGTTCTGCCAGAAAAGGGAGGAGACAGAAAAATGTAAGAACAGTCACAGAATGATTTTGTGAACTGCAGTCTATGGAGCTTCAGTTAGATCACATGTCAATAGCTCCAAAGTTATGTTATTTTAAATGTATTTGCTCTACTTTTTCCTCCTCTAGCTTTCATATGTTCTGAGTACATAGAAAACTCTGAATTCCCCTCCCAAGGAGCCAAGAAAGTGTTTCCTTTAAATCTGTGACAGCAACAGAACTGTTGTCCATGTGTTTAATAAGAGCAGAATTACAGTAATGTTCCTGTAACATGTGAGCAAACAGAGTAAGTATTTCCACAATGGCTACAACTGGGATTTTGTAATGCTCACTGCTTTAACCAGTTTAAATAAAGCAAAGCAACCTAAAAACCCCTATCTGATTTGCTAAACAAGTTCTGTCCTGACTCTTTGTGTATATCCTAAATCTTTCTCCAGCTGTTAGTCAAAACAAATACATAATTAAGGAGAACTACCCCTTATTACTGTTTAATTTCCTGATAAAGACATTAAATTAAATTAAAAGGAATTTCCCCAAAAGCCCCCCTTACAAACTGAATCCCTGCACTGACAAGCTATTGGATTTTCTGCAAAACAGAATAACAAACAACAAAAAAATCTACTTTCGGGCTTTTAGATTTGTGCAGTTTAATTGTTGGTCTATTTCCCTGATAAGGTGAGACTAGTCCCATGTCACTAGGGGAATGGTATCCTGCTGTGTTTTTCCATCCTCATTTACAATGATTATGTTATCAGGCTAGCCAGGCAAAAGGGTGGAGCAACTATAATTTCAAAGCAGGATTAGGTTGAAATAACGAGGTCACCAAGTTGTGGTTGTCATGGCAACGTCACATCTAAGAATATGGGATGCTTCTAGGAGATGAGGCAAGCCTCGAGTCTCTCCCTTTGCACAAAATTCCAGACTATTTCTGTAAAATTGCTTAATTGCTTTTAAACATTTTTTTTTTTCCAAAGTGGCTTTTGCCATAACAATGAATCCAAATTGCACTGCTTTTTATTGACTGTGTCTTAAAGATGTGTTTACTTCTGATCTGCTATTGATCCTGTTTTCCTGTTGTCTTCTGAGTCTATATTTTGGCTGTTTTTAAAAGATCTTTTGTTTAAAATATATAACAGAAGCTTGAGGTGATTCAAGCAGCACTCAGGTGTCTTGATTCTCCTTGAGACTTCACAATCTTTTGAAACACAGTGTTCTGTCAGGTCAGACACTGCCCTGGGACCTCTCCCATACTCACAAATAAAGGACAGCGTTTTGCTGTTAACTCCTGAATTTCCCTGCCAGTGATAGTTTGTACCTATTTCTTAGTATCTGATCGTGTTTTTTTATATGTATGTTAAAATCCAGCCTCCCCCCTGCCCTTTTTTTTTTTTTTTCTAGTAGTGTCTAAAAATGTTATTTTAAAACATATCATTTATTATTGTTTCAAGTTGTATAGTTGGATAGGATAAATTTGTGTGGCCGTGGAGCCTTACTTCACCATGTCACTGTTCATTACAGGCTTTTGTGGAAACTTTGTGGTACAAACTCCCGACAGGCAAAGTAGGAAGCAGCTGCGCTGCGTGTGGTTTTGTTTTATTATATAAAATATTACCGCAAATACTTTCTTTTCTCAACTTTTATCTGTGCTTTAGTATTGGTGAACCATTGTGATATAAATCTCTCAGTATACAGTTCTATTGAAATCAGTTTGATTTTGTGCTTTTTTGTTGCCAAACATCTACTGCAATCAGTATAAGGTAGTGTATAGGTGTTCAGGGCTAACAGATTTATGGAGTAAGGGAGTACATTACAAACAGTGTAAGGGAGAGGGGGTAGACTGTAATAGTAGGTATGGTTTTTAATACATAGTGACTCAGAAGAAGCCCAAATTGTCCCAGAAGAGTTTGTCTGAATTTTTCTTCGGTGTCTGGGGCACTTTTGCTCTGGACATCTGAGCTCCACAGAAGATGTCATCTCTGTGGTGTATCAGGATGTGAGATCATGCTGCCGAAGTCTCCTCACTGGTATAAGTTCCACCCTGTTCTTTACATATCGACTTACTTACATGGAACTTGCAGCAATGTCATGGACCAAAGACCACTACCCTTTCCCAGTGTTTGGTTGAAAGAAGAATGTAGACATTCAGATAAACACGTAAACACAAAGTATGATCACATAAGACCAGTGGACTCAGGGCTTAAGTGAAACCATAGGATAAGAGTTCCTACAAATAGGAAACAGAATGAAAAAAGCTTTTTTTTTTTTTTTTTTGCCGTGTTATGAGAAAATTACCAAGCTTACAATAGAGATGGTTTCCGTGGTAAGACTTTTGTTTTTTTATAACAAAAGAAATCAGACAGAAAATACCATATTCAACATCTTCGTTCAAGGACATGAGATGCTAGGTTGGAAATGGTGCTTTTTGGCAACCTGATTTTTGATTGACTTCAGACTGCCTTCAGGGGACAGTACAGATGTTTGCTGTTTCCCTTTCTCTTGTTCTTCACTGTCCTGTTAGACTTGTGGAGAGTATGGCATCTTATACTTTGCCGATGTGCTGGGGAGTAGGGACTGTGCAACATGGATGGTTTCCAACATTAATGAGACTAATCACTGAGTTCTGAGAGTAAAAGGAAAAATAAACCTTGGCTTTGGTGTGGAATGCACTGTTGGACTAGCTGGTAGCAGCATAGTATTTTCTCTCTGACTCTGTTTAGAGGAAGTTGGTCTGTTATTTTCCACAAAGGATGGGATCTTTACACAGCAGCCAGGAATATGTGTTGATATTGTCCAGTCAGGTGAATAAGTTCTATATTTAACAGATCTGCCACCTATGATGGTGCATGAAAATAGGAATTTTCCCTGTTTTTGCAGGTTTGTGCCTTGTCCTGAGAAGAAGCTATAGATTACTACTAAATGGCTTGAATGTATTTTTTCTGTGACCTTTTGATCTATTATTCTTCAATGAGCTGAAGAACTATGTGGTAAATAAAGAAAAATTTAAAGCCAAATTGTCAGTGGGTGTATCCACCAGATGGTGATGTTCTACCAAATTATTTGCACAATGATCTTGCAGTAAAAATCTTGTATTTTGAGAGAATTGTGATTACTTCTAAAATTTCATATGAGTGACTCTTGCTGTTGCTTCACTCATAATTAAGCTTGAAAAGAGAGCATGTTTCTGGCCATGCTAAGGAGTCTACCTTGTTTGTGTACAGTAGAAATGACACAGTGCTGAACAGGGGAAAAAAATAAAAATCTGTAGCTTCTACCACATTGAAACTGGGCAAATGATAGCATATTAGAAGCAAGCTTTACGTGACTACTTTACAATTGTGGAGGACCATGAATCTGACAGACTTGTGTACCACTTGGGCAGTTTGTTTCTGTGAGAAAGCAAGCACCAGGATGAGAAGTGTGAGCAGGGTTTGTGTTGCTATATTGTTCCATGGTTCCTCTTGCCTGAAGGATTGTGTGGATGGATGCCAGAGGTTTGGTTTGCTGGGTGGGGCCTCATCTGCATCTCAAGCTGGAAAGGAATGGGTCTGCGACATTCATCCTCCCTTTTCTTTGGCTGGCTTGTTGAGTTGAACAGCCCTCAGGAAAACTGTGTTATGGAAAGTTACACAATTTAAAGTCTAGCTTTTCCATCCTCATATACAATAAACATCACTGCAGCTTATGCACATACACTGAAGCCACTCAAATGGAAAGAGCTTTGCTATTAAAAATTGTTAGTTATTGATTTAGTTTGAGGAGTAACTGCCAGTAAAATTAGATCTTTCAAAAGTCTTCAGCCACCGTACCTAACATAGTAAAAGGCTCTAAGAAAACAAAAGAAATGTTCTTCTGTTTAGTCTCAAACTACCATCAGAAAAATGAAAATTATAATTCTTTGTTCTGCTTTATATTTTCCTCTTTCTTATTGTCAGTGATGCTGTTTTGCACACAGATCTCCAGTGAAACCATTCTATAGGATATCAAATACCTGTAAATACAAGCTGTGCTCTGTTTGATCCAAAAAGGTAGTAAGAGGGACAATTAATACACCTGCAAAATTCAGTCCCTAATGGGAATGCTCTTTTCAAGACAGAATATCAGTGAGAGTGATGCTAACCATAGAGTTGCCAAAGAAATAGTTGCTATTACTTAATAAAAATAACAGTGAAAAATCAAATAAGGCTTTCAGTAAGGGTTGGTTCTGTTAATGAATTTTGAACTGTGAGCTTGCTCTGCCTTTTCCCACATTAACATCCTAGTCTGGGAGGGTTCCAGCAGTCCTATTAGGGTAGGTCTGATTGTGGGAATGCTGATAGTATTGATATTGATATGGTTCACACATCCAGATTCAGCTCTGTTCTTTGCCACAGACTTCCTGGTCGAGGTGGAGCATCTGGGGCCACAGTGCATTTGAAAGGAAATGGGATGATGTTCCTTCTTCCTGTCAGGATGACATTAATTACATGCTGCGGATGCCGGCCATCTCCCTCAATACTGTTAATCCAATTCTCCTCATGTCCTTAGTCTCCTTGTTCTTAGCCACGACAGCTGGCACTGATTTTTGTGTGGTTATGCAATACTGTGAGCACAAATGTAGTAGTTCACCCTATCTCTAGCTACAACACGCTGCTTTTGTAGAGCTAGTGTGTATATGCTTGTAGTTTTGTGAACTTTGTTTTCTTTTGAAGCTAAAAAGATAAACAATTTTCCTCTCTCATGACCTGTGTGCACTGGTCACTTTGACTAGTTATCACTCTGTTTGGAAATACATTTCCTATATTTCATCATTCCATTCTGCACTGCCATTTGCTGAGGCAGAAAACCAGCTCAGTTTGCTGCCATTGATCTTAATAGTACAACATGTCTCTGACAGAGTTTTTAGTGGTTTAATTTTGTAAGCAGACTTATCAGTGAGGTGACTTGAGGTACTTGGACTGGACAGTACCAGCTGGGAGAAACTGCACCACACATGGTTTCCTTTTGTTCTGTACAAGTCCATGAATGACTTACCCATTGAATTGTTTTTCTCCTGCAGCCCAGCGTGATCGGTGATGGACAACACTGATCATTCAGGAAAATGTTAGAGAGTTTACATGAATTCTCCAAGTTCTGTAACATTCATTAGGAAATTACTGAGGAACTTGTGGAATCTGAAAAAAAAAAAACAAAAAAACAAAAAAAAAAAAACAATAAATATTCTGATGCACTTTTGCTACGTGTAGGTGGATGGCACTGTGCTTGCCATGTGCCCTAGCTGAGAGTGTGCTGCCAATTTATTCTGCTACACACATGGAGCATTTGATCTGTGGCCAGAAATGTTTGTAAACTCTTTGGGATTCTTCAGCATTTGCCTTCAGGTGTTTGGTTTGGTTGCATGCTTTGACAAGAAGAGTGAGCGAAAACCAAGATTTTTTCTGTGAGCAGCTGTCCTGTTTATTATGGATTTGATGGTTGGATTCCCTGCTGTCTAGTATCAGTGAAACTTTGACAATACCTTTTCCCATGGGAAAGACAGTATTTACTGGTGTCGATTTTCTGTTTCTAATAAGGTTTTATGTCCGATAGTTGAACTTGCCTTAGTAAATCCACTGATAAGGTCTATCTTCTCTAACCAGCCATTTATTTTAATGAAATGTATAGGACAAAAATAATTTTGAAACCATTGCCCTTCTGTCAAATCTGGTTGAGATTTGCCAAACTTCTGTAGGAGAGCAGAGGGCAGACTGACAGATGAGGAGTCATGCTGTGATTACATAATCTTGTTTCCTATGAAACCAGGCTAACAGGGAAGCTTTAGATGGCTAGTCTTCAAACTTGTCCCAGACAAGGAATCTTGCAAAGGAAATGGTGCTTGTAGTATAATAGAGACTATCTTTGTGAAACGTATGCTGGTTTGGCATCTAGACTTCAGTGAAACTGCCCAACTAAATTGTTAGTGGGAGCTGTGCCATCTGAACAGATGGGCATGTGTAGGCAGTCAGTAGTCATGTTTGTTCTTCATTTATGGGAATTTAGACCAGGATTTGAAATACCATGAAGCATAAAAAGCAAAATGCCTGGATAGACTATCCTCAGGTTTACAACCGAACCAGGTAACTTGAGCATGAGCCCTGTTGCAAGGGGGGCATCCTCTCAGTAAGCTAGTCTGGGACAGGACATCTGACAGAAACATTTTTTTGGCTTGAATATAACTATATTCAGATTTCTCAATTCATTCTGTCCCACCAATCCAGTCCATTTTCCCTGTGACTCTTTAAACCATGGTATTTTTGCTTTTGAATCCTTTTAACGACTTTCCCATATCTATTGCGTTCAGTTCCAGCTTCCCTGCAGTCATAACTGTGAGTGATTCCAGCTGTGCCTGGAATTCTGCTTACTTCTTTCCACATCGTCTTCTTGCCCATTGGCTAGGGTAAAGTTACTTGTTAAAGCATGTGGGTAAGTACATATATTGCTATAAGGTAGGTTAGATTGGAAACCTAGTGTTGGCTGCACCTCCAATAACTACCTGACTGCATTCACTTACCTGCCTGTAAATGTAAGTCATTTTCCCTCAAACTCTTACTCTTTTTAGCAAGAGAACTATTGAATCTGCCCAAGCATAGAAGTAGTTATTGAGGTAGTTATCACATTATATGAAACTTTACAATAATTTCCATGTATATTCAATCCAAGCTTTCTCCAAAACATTTATCCACAACTTTCAGTTTTGTAGGTGGTGTTTGGAGCAGTTTTAGGCCTTTTGTAGATTAGGAACATTTTACTATGTTGCTGTGGCAGCAAAACCTTCTAATAGAGACAGGTTATGCCAACAAAGCAGTTCTTTGGCTTCTTTGGCTACAGTGGCCTATACCTGTTCATAAGAAAAAAAAAAAAAAAAAAAGCTAAATAGCCAAATCACAAAGAGACATTTTTTCTTCCACTTTTTTTTCTTCCATGCTAACACTTAGACAGAATGGTTTTGTCAAATAGGTATGAATTTTATCACTTTCTTCCTTGATGTAGGTAATCTGAGAAAATATTTACATGCACACCTGGCCTTACTGAAAGCACACGTGTTCTGTAATAATGTTAGATTAAAACATGGTTGAGTGCTGAAATTTTGAGCCTCATCCTTCATTTGTTCATGCCATGTGGCATTACTTTGAATGCCTGCACTAAGCATTCTGTCTCATTTAGAGTAAGCCTCATGAGACAGGGACCATGTCTTTCCTTCTGTATCGGACAGCTTCAGATACCTTGATGGTACTCAAGAAATAATAAATAATTTGAGGCCAATACTGTTGAGAGATCAGCCACATATGGAGTATTTCTGTCCCATCTGAAGCAGAGGAAATTCTGTGCAGGAAGTCAAAGGGGTGGCTAAGGTCAGAGTCAGGGCTTACAGAGTCTCTGGCAACTTTCTTAGGCACATGTTAAAACAAGTGTTCTTCAGATTCCAGGCAATGTGCATCGCCTGCTGCAGACCTACATGTTGTATAGCCCTCTCCCCAGATATAGCCTTCCATGCATATTTCTGTGTTTACTGGTTTGGAAACTTTCTCTCTAATTTATGCAAAATCACACTAACACAGGGAGTAGCCATGTGTCTTGTGACTTAAAAGAGACCTACATAAATATGATTTTCTTGATTCTGTGTTAATAAGTGAATCAATGCACACTTGCACAAATGCAGTACATACACAGAACAGCTGCTCTACTACAAGTAAAGGGAGGGGAAAAAGTCCAGATGTCCAGAATAGGGTAGTCCGAGCAGTCAGTCAACAGCCTTAATCGTTCGCTAGGCAGGGACAACTTGAGAGCTGCCAGAATAACTGCCTGTGGATCTCGCCAAGGAGCCAAATACCCTGGCTGAGACTATAATATACAGGCTGGCATCTGGGCTCTGTGATTGTCATCAGTCCCTGAGCATGAAAGAGGAGGAAGCGGATAATAGTAATTGAAATGCTCACTGCAGCATTTTAAAATTAATTATTTCAAATATTTTCATAAAAAAAATCCCACTATTGGGAAAATAATTAAACATGGTTTTGAAGAGAGGGGAAAAGCAGTGCTATCAAAGCAATGCAAGTTTCCTCTTAAGGAACTGTTGCTTAAATGGCAGTGTATTGTTTCCTTTGCTTAGATTTTTCTCTCCACATTGCAGTCCTAGTATTCAGTTAGGCACTTAGGTGATTTCAATTAATTCCTGTAGGTTAGATAATTGCTATTTGTATGGAGAGAGGTAGAATCTGGTCAAGACAAACTGTGGAAGCATGTGACTGCACCTCAGTTTCCTCTTATGTGCCCTGGGATGCTCTCATGCTACAGAGCTGATATATCTACTAGGTCTTCTCTTCATGAATATGCTTTACTCTCACAAACACGGTTATTTCCCTTTTGTGAGCAGTCTGGTATGCCAGCAGTCTTCATGTGACATGAGAGAAATCAGATCTCTGCTTCTGCACCCTCCAGTACCTTATAAGGTGTACCTTATGTTAAATTAGAGGCTATTGTGCCAAATCCTAGACTTGCCTTTAAGTCATGTTAAAATGTATGAACCTAACCATCCCTTTATGATTCTAGTTTCTTTACCTGGAAGAATGCGGCACTGCTTAGTAGTTTCAACCAAGAATCTGATAAAGTTTCGCCAAGCCAAGACAGTGCTCAGCTTTCCAGGAAGCTGATCTGTTGTTGTCTGCCTTCTCATTCAGACCTTTACAGAAAGTGTCCTGAGCCTAGTGCTGGTGTAATCCACCATTACATTTTATGCTTCTGTCACTCTACTGCAGCCGGACCTGCCCTGGAGTTCCTGATTCCTCTGCTGTGAAGGTGAGGAGAGCTCAGCCTTTGTGAAGCATAGATATTTACACATGCTTCTTTAACCAAGTGGGGAATGGTAATGGTTTTTGTATCCAGGGACCCTGAGTTCTGTCTTTTGTGATCCAAACACAAGCATTTTTAAATTTCCTTCTAACATTTGTAAACACTATACTACTATTTGTTCCTAAAACTAGGAAGAGAAATTGAGTATCTCCAGTCTGCTAGCACTGCTGCATTACTGTGTAATCCCCTGGCAAAAAGGATTTATAGATGTAGTTCCTTATAAGGACTAGTCCACAGGAATATGATCAGTACTTTCTCTCTATGCCAACACTTTTTTCTGGAATGGAAGAAGTAGGACTTTTGATTTTGGAGTTTTTGAGCTAAATCCCTTGCTTTTGTTACATGCTCAGGTAGTGAAGTATGAAAAACAGCAACAACATGCTACAGAGGAGTCATTGAAAGGACCACTGGACTAATTTTTGGAATAATTTCCTATTGTTGGATGTTGTACTCAAAAAAATAATTTCAGCCTTACAGTAATTTTTGTTTTGCAATGTGTTTTTCAAAACTCTTTTATCTGATGTCTGTCATTTCAACTGCAAACAGTCTGGGTGCTGCAGGCTTTATAGGTTCAACTAGCAGAACAGTATAGAAGATATTTTGTCAATGCCAGCAGAGAATGGACACTCTTGCCTGTAAAGGTCAAAAATGTTTAATTTTTAATATTTAAATGCCTTATCTTTCCTGAAAGTAAGGTATTTTTTTTCAGTTTAAGGTTAATGTTTATATCACTAGACACTACTAATAAGCTATAAAGCCTTTCATCATTCTGTTCCCCAGCTGAATAACACAATATAAGAATACAAAAAAAAACTTACTGAGACCACAGATCCATTTGCTCATCTGACATCACTCATAATAGACAGTAATAAATGACTAAGAAAAGCCTAGAAGAACAGGGCAGTATATTATAATATTTCTTCTCCATACCTTCTTCATTCGTGTTATAGCTCAGGAACTGTAGCTTAGGAACTTCTTGAATCTTTAGTTAAATCCCTTTTAAGTTTAATATCCCTAATACATTTTCCTTTGTTATTTTTTCTGATCACTATTTGAAAGCATCCATCTGCAAAATCCTGCTGCAATGAATTCTAGGGTTATTTAGGCATTAGGTGTGTGGGTTTTTTTAGTAGTTATTATTTTATTATTTTCATTTTTAATTCTGCCTTGGTGAGTAGAGATTAATATTTGTTCCTGTTAAATGGAAGTTCTGGAGATGTCAATCTCATTGACATCTGAAAGCTCATCAGACTGTCCAACATACTTTACTTTGGATTGTAAACTCTTCAGGAGAGCACCTTCAGTGTTGTCAGTGCCTGATCCACTTGAGTCAATTAGTAAGAGCTTTTGTAGTAGATTGCTGGTCACTGCTCATTAAAATCTGTGAGAAGTGGTAGCAGGTCAACATGCCAGCATTGGAATGGTTTGGGAAAGATCAAAACTCTGTAGACCACGTAACCAGGTGTAAAAATTTGGACTCATAGCAGGATTTTTCAAGTCTCTGACTTATTTTATATTCCCAAACTGGGTTGAAAGGAGACTTGATCACTATCGGTTGCACTTTGTGACTGTGTACGTAAATCACTTTTTTCAGTCCTTTTGATGTTTGAACATAGAGAACAAATAGGAGTCTTTCTTCTGTTCCTTCCATTCTTTGATATAAAACTCGACTTCTGAGTTTTACCTTCTTTCTCTAAAGCACATTAGCATGTTAGATTAGGTAGCCAAAGAGCACTAGATGTGACAGTACTAAAAACATCTCATATTTGTGTTTATCAAATTTTTTGTGTTTATCAAATTATTTGTGTTTATGCAGTTTCCCCCCAGACTGGCTTGGGACTGTGCAGGGTACTTTGCCTTCTTCCTGTGTAGAGAGTAGAGTAAGATACTACACATCTGAAGAAATTCCCTGCTATTGTAACAGCCTATAAGACTGAATATTTTACTCTTTTTAGTACTGTTGTGTGTGGCTTTTGTTATTTTTGTTAAGTTTCAGACAGGAAGGTGGGGAGCATACTAAGCTCAGTTAGTGACAAGATGTATGTGTTCATGGAATCTTCTGAACTAAGTGTCTATTATGTGATTTGCTGACATGTGGAGACCCGGATTTGGTGATGTAAGGATCCTAGATTTTTAAAAAGCTATATATATATTTATTTCTGATTTTTCAAAGCCTGATTTTTACATTTATTTTTCAGATTGGCAGCACCAAGAAGTATTCATCTCCACTCTTCAGATTGTTAAATATTCTTCAGGCCCTTAGCTCTGACTTTGCATCTCTGTAGGAGGAAAGACTCCAGTTCATGTTGTTCTGTACTGGTTGCTTCTGCCAATCTACTCTAAAACTTTGGCCACTATATCTCCCTAGACATCTGTTCATCTTTCAGCCTCTGAAAGTCTTCTTATCAAGTATCTGTCTCCAGAAAGTGGGAAAGCAATTATTTCTACAGCAAACACTATTTCTAGCCTACTTTCCTACCTAAGAGGTTAGGAAGGTTTTCCCTCTGAATGTGGGTTTCAGCTTGGGAAAACTCCAGATCATTTGATTCAGGTAAAATATGACAAGATTTCACAAAGATTTTCACTATCTCTTGGTCTTTGCTTTTTTATCTGTCCTCAGAAGAAACAACGTCCTCCAGACACCAACTCTATACTTTCAAAAATGGCAACAGGAACATCCATGGATCACAATGGTCATGCATAGTGTTAGGTTTAGAACTGAGGGACTGGGTTATATAAGGACGGTGATCGAAGGCCACAATGAAGGAGAGAAAAAGTGTATTTTGCCTTCATTAACTATACAAATGCAAGCCCTTTTCAGAAGAGAGGAAAGTTGCGTTTCTACCTTACCTCCAGGAAGTTAACTTTTGGGCCTGAGTAGTGCTGGAAAAGTGCTGCCATTAAATATGATGGCATGGGAAAAACAGACTCCCTCAGATAGGTCTGAGACTCCTTAAAACATTGGGTGAGGTTCTACCTGGGGCTCTGCCAACTTCCGTTGGCATAAATCCTGGCACAAATACCTGGAACTAGGATGTCTGCTGGGAGGAAAGGTTATAGCAGCACAAAAGTGATGCAACATACCTTCTGCCAAAGGCTGTTCCAAAAGGCCAATGTAACCCAAAGGGTGGTCAGTTTTAAAGACAGGCTAAACAGTTTCAGCTCTCTCGACCTTTCCTCCTATGAGGGATGCTCCAAACACTTAAGCATCTTTGTGGTCTTTTACATGACTCTGTTGTATGTCCAGGTTTCTCTTGTAGTGAGGAGCCCAGAACTCCAAGTATGGATGAGCAGAGGGGAAGGATCACTTCCTTTGATCTGCTTGCAGTACTTTACTTAATGCACTCCAGGATACCACTAGCCTTCTTTGCTGCAAGGGCATACTGCTGTCTCAACTTGGTCTCCACCAGGACCCCCAGGTCCTTTTCTGCAAAGCTACTTTCTGCCAGTTGGCCCCCAGCATGTACTGTTGTAGCTCTTATCAGCACTGCTCTGCTGGAACACCTAAGTTCTTGATTTATCTTTTTAGCCTGATGTACAGCCTGAGAGAGAGAGATGCATCATTGATGTGACTACTCTTATCATGGGGCCAAAAGGGCACTGCTGGAGAGAGTTGTAAGTCCCCTCTCAATTCATTGCTTTTAGTAAAGCCTGCTGATACTATATCTTCATAGCCCATAAAATGATGAAAGATCAGGGGCATTTTACCCTTACTGGATAGGTTGCTGGATAGGTTTGGTGCCCATGGAATCCTGAATCTTAGGCCTAAAGATGCCATGAGTAGCTTTGCAATGTCCAGGGCAGGCAACAGAAACAAAATCAACAAGCTTCCAACTCATTTAATCCAAAATTATACATTTAAAAATATGTAAACTTAAAGATAATGCAGTCTTAAAGAGAAGCAAGAGTAACAAAGTAGGAAAGGGAAATGCGAGTGACATTTTCCAATGTACAATAGAATGGGACTTTGCAAAGATGGTACAACCTAAGATAAGTGGAGAAACTATCATATAGCCTGGGTGGAGATTTTGATAGGAATCTTTATGCTAAATCAGAGGGAATTGGAATCTATGCCTTCTGTGAGCAGAGGCCTACATTTGGAATTGTCTGAGGTACTAAAAGTACAATCCAGCTTTTATATAAAACTGCTTGTGAAAGCCAAAGCAACAAAAAGTTTGTGGCTATGTGATCATTAATAACAGATCTATATTCTGCAGAATCATCCAACAAGACAAATTAGATCCAGATCAGGTATAAGTACACAGTTGTATTTCTGTCTATTTAATCAGATCATGGTATGAAGTTTGTGCCATTTTTTTTTACTTTTGCACAGATTTTATGGTGATTGTAGAAAGTCGGGGATCTGATACCTGATCCAGAATGAAGCCTAGCAGTGCAAATGTTTTTGAACAAATACGAGCTGTCAGGGTGAATTTAAGCTCTTCTGTAAGTTCTAGAGATGCAGCATTTTTTATGTGGTTAGTTGGGAATCCTTAAGTTTATTGTCTTATGCAACCACAGCATGGCTTTGTCTAAACCAAGAATACTACTGACAGAACCTATAAACTGCATTACATGAATTTCTGGTAGACAAAACAGTGTCTCTCTGTACTTCTCTGCCTGGCATTTGCTTTTGTTCACATAACTGGATGTAGACAAGAAGATGGAAAGGTCTCTGTAACTTCATAACTAGCACCAGGACTGCTAGAACAGCCAGGCTGAGCTGAGGAGTCTCAGTCACCACAGCTGCACCTTTCTGCAAAGTTAACTCATTGCTAAAATGCCTAACTCCAAAGAGCAGTTGCTGTGGTCTTAACCAGAGGAAGAACTTCTATTATCTCTATGTTTTTACCTTTCCCTCTGACCACCCCTTCTTTTTTCTTTGCCTTCTGTTTTGACATTTGTGGCTAAAAAGGCTTCTTTTGTGACACTGCCATGAAGTCATAATTTAGAAGGCAACTAAAAGCAATGTCTTAAGTAGGTTGATGTTGGTACATGTCACTCAGGTCTCACAGGAGCTGATAAAACCTTGTTCAAAGTCTGCCTTTCTCACCAGGGAGGCTGTCAACAAAAACTGCATTTCCAGTCTTTTTTTTTTTTCCCCCTCACCTTTAGGTGTATGTTTGTCTTGTTTTGTTTTCAGTGAAGCAACACTGAACTTTAACAGCAATTCCCACCCATTTTAACTGTTGCTAAAAGGACAATTCTTACTATCTTTAATGTTACCTGAAAGATTACCAGGACTATTTCCACTTAAAAATGTCCCTACAGGTAAAGGGCAAAGGAATAGGGGGTAGTTAATATGAAAGCATGAGTTAATACTTTACAATTTTGGTGCTTTGACTGTTTTTCTGTTTTATCTTTAAGAAAAGGTTAAAGTGATTCTTAATAGTTCCTGTTGCCAAGGGACTAAGAAGCTGACGATCAGAATCTTTGCTTAATGTTAGACAGTGGCAAGATTTTGCCAGGCCATGTTCCTTCAGCAAAATTAACCTGAAATAATTTGCCTAAACACTGGACTGCAGGGCAGGATAGGATAGCCTTAATCCTTGTTCACACTGTGTACCCAGAATTGTCACAGATCAAACAAAATATTTTATTTAACCTGAAATGAATGTCATAGGTCAAAACCCCCTGGCTTCAGTTCTGGCCTCAAGTTGGCCTGGTGTTTGTTTGTTCGTTTCAGTTTGGTCTATGTAACAAAACCCCAGCCTTCAAAAGCATAAACAAAAATCCAACATCTTAATACTCTTCTTAGTGTTGCAGTTGACAGCAAAATGTCTCACAGGAATTGTATTTTCTCGCCTTGCAACCAGGGAAAAACAGGCAGACGCACACACACACACACAAAAAAAAAAAAAAAAAAAAAAGTGACCAGTCTCAAAGTTATTTGTGTATCTGTAAATAATTTAAATAATTTGCTTTAGTTAATCAGTACTACTTAGCCCTGTTCTGATGCTTGTCATGTTGACATGGTAATTGAAAGACAAAATCCACCAAAATGAAACACAAGAGAACTGGTTAACATTTATTGTTACTATCTTGTATTAGCCTAAACATAGTAGAATTGCAATGAAATATAAACAGCCTTGCTATCAATATTTTGTTTTGTTACAAGAAAATATAAACAGAGGTGTAATCCTGGCTTTGGAAAGCAGTCTGCAGAATGAAATTACTGGGAAAACAAAGAAGGCACTAGAAAAGAGTCGATAGACTATACAGAAATTGCCCTGTTACTGATAGTTGACTGATAACTAAGTGCCAGTCTTTTCTCTTTTATGACCATTTATTCTCTGATTGAATAGGTTGAGTTCTGTGAAGGAGATCCTGAAATATCTCATGCTTTTTCTTTTCTTATCTTTTCCTTCCTTCCTATTATTTATTTTTGTCTTTTCTTTCTCTTTTTCTCTTTTTCCATTCTTTTTTTTTTTTTTTCCTTTAAATAAATGTTTTATACTATCTTTTGATCATTTAAGAGGGAAAAAAAGTCTTCATGTTAGAAATGTTTGTCCTTCCTTAGTTTTACAGAACATGTCTATAGTATGGCTGGGTTCTGAATCCTGAAATATCCTTAGGGTAAATTGATCGGGGTATGCCAACTTCTGTAACTAGTGTATATGAGAACAGACTTACTAGCATTACTTACTAGCCATTAGATGGCAACTTCTGATTCCTGGCCCAGATTATGAAATACCCTTCCACACTTGGGAAGACTGAGTCTGGGGAGAGCTAGATGCTTTCCCTGCCTTAAATGCTTGGCCTTTCTTTATCATGAGGTATGTAGCCAGAAATGAAGTGTTGAATATTTAACAAAGACTTCATTTATCCAAAACATTCACTTGTCAGTGTAGACAAGTAGGTGCTAATAAGTACCAGAAAAACACCAATAGTTTAAATAGTATTAGCAAATATCCCTTCCTTTCTTAATTGGTGTATGGTACACAGGAACTGAATTTTGAATGTACAACCAAATGTTAAAAGTTGTTTCCAAGCCTTACTCTCTCCTCAATGAGACATCAAACTGTTGTCACCCAATCCTTTTTACTTTACTTTTTAGTTCAATACTTTGATCATTCCCCTCTGACATGGTTCCTGCTGTACCAGATTAGCTAGCAGCAAGTTGCTAGCTAGATGAAAAAACCCTTTAATGGGGTCTGTTTAGTACTTCATCTGTAAATCATTTATGCAAAGAAAGTGTAACTAAGTCACAAATTGCCAGATAATTTCTTAGACATTTGTGTTCCTTATGAAATTATTCTCCAGCTTTCTTTTCTGCTAAATATTCTTTAGAATGTTGGTATAAACTTTCTTTTTTATTTTTTAATGAAAACATAGAGAAGATTGCAGCCAGTCAAACAAGTATTTTTCTTTGGTAAAATAATACACCTTTTAAATAAAGGAAATGCAGTTCCTCTTATCCACTGGAGCTCAGTAAAGCAACTGATATAGTGCAATAAGGAAAAAGGCTGTTTAAGCTGGTGGTCTGTTTTTAGTTGGGATAGAGTTAATTATCTTTGTAGAAGCTCATATGATCCTGTATTTTGGATTTTTGTTGGAAATTAAAAATCTGTGTTTACAGCAAGTTGAGGACTTTTCAGCTTCTGATACTGCCCTGACAGAGAGCAGGCTGGGGGTGCACAAAGAGCTGGAAAGGGACACAGCCAGGACAGCTGACCCAGAGTGGCCAATGTCCCATACTATATGGTATGTCCCGTACTATATAGTATCATGCTCAGCAATAAGAGCTGGGTGGAAGGAACGAGGTGGGAGATATTTGGAGTGATGGCATTTGTCTTCCCATGTAACCATTACACATGAGCCCTGCTTTACTGGAAGTGGTTGAACACCTTCCTGATGATGGGAAGCAGTGAACCAATTTCTCTTGCTTTGCTTGTGTGTGCAGTTTTTTGCTTTACCTTGTAAACTGTCTTTATCTCAACCCATGAGCTTGTACTTTTACCTCAGGGATGCTGGGGTTAAACCACAACATCTAGAACAGGGGGGAGTCAGTACAAGGAATGTATAGTAGCAGTGGATCTCTTTAGAGGAGAAAGAATAGGAGAGAAGAAAAAAGAAGAAAACAGGATGAAAGCAGGGACCAGAAAAATGATCAGGATTGTAGCAAGAGACTTTTAGAGCTAAGGGAAATCCAGAAGAGCATCTTCCAGAACAGTAGGGATTTGAGAAAGGAAACCATGGATATTAGTGCTTTGTTGAGACTATTTTCTACATTAGTTTTCGTTGGTACAAACTAGAGCCCTAGAGTAAAAGAGTACTGGGGTTAAAGAAACAGGAGAAAAGGTCCTTTTGAGGACTCAAATATGATTAAATGATAAGAAGCAAGTGGTTTTAGGAAGGTAAAGAATAAGTAGTGGAAATTCACAGTGATCAGTGATAGTACTGCTTTTATTCAACCCGTTCATCAGTGACCTGGAGAAGAGAATGTGCAGTGAAATCTCCAAGATCATGGACAATACCATAGTCAAATCCCACACTGATGGTGAGCTCTGGGAGGACCTTGTAAAACTGAGTGAGGGAACAAAAATAAGTCAAATAAACATCACTATAGATAGTACTGCAACATGCCTGCAGAAAACTGACTTTAAACATAAACACCACAGATCTTGGAAGTTGTAACTCCAGCTCAGAAAAGAGATCTTCAGAGCAGCCATTGATTTCAGATCTCTAAAGCAATTGGCTCAATGCACAGTGTCAGCCAGAAAACAGACAATATGTCAGGCATCATCAGTAGTGGTTTTGAGAACAAGACAGAGGGTATCATTTTGGTGCTATGTAAAACATTAAAGTACCCACATCTGAAGCATAGTGTGCTATTCTGCTCTGCAGACATAGCAGAGTTATGGAAACTACAGAAGAGAGCAAATGAAATGGTTAAGGGGGTAACAAAGGTGTTGCATGGCAAGAACAGACCAAAAAGTCTGGGACCTTTCACTTGGGAAAGGTAAAAGCTGAAAACAATATGCTTGAAGTTTGCAAAATTGGATGTGTTATTCAAGAAATACTTCAGCACTATATCTGGGGACACTCACTGAAAATAGAAAGATGTAAAAAGAGGTTAAAAAAAAATATGTACTTTTTACATGGTGGATAGTGAACTTGTGATACTGTTACCACAGGACGCTGTGAGGAGAGGCAGATGGTATTACCAGGTTGCAACGGGGTTTGGAGGACTTTCTGGTGAACATGTTGAAGGCAGATACTAAAGACAGAGTAGGCAGGGATGTATCTCTGAGATGCATAACCCAATGACAGCAGCTGCTGGTACAGTAGGAGAGGAGTGAGCTGCGGGTGGTGGCCAGCTGATGCACTCTGCCATGCTATGAGCAGTCTCTGCTGTGGCTGGAGATGGAGGACTGGACCGAGCTTTTATGTCAGACTGGGTGTAAAGGAGGTTTTTCTTGATGATTCTTTGAGGCTTTGCTCTAGTTACAATCTAAATAACATGTGAGGGTCTTGTCATAGATCTCTAGATGAAAGCAGAGGGGATGCAGTACTTCACAGGCTGCAGAGTAACTCTGGGTAGATTCTCAGCAGTGGTTCATGGATCAGGGTGATTTTGGTTGCAAAACGGCATAGAAGTAGTTCCAATGACTGCTTTGAACTTCGTAGGTTGAAAAGATTGAAGAACAAAAATTTTCCCTTGTTTACATGGCTTACATACATATTTTTATTTTGCATGTATCTATTGACATTGCCACATTTCTATTCAGAAAATATTTAATATCTTTTGTGGTTTTGACTGCTTAGATGTACTTGTTTTCCTGAATTTTTTCATGTCTGGGTTTTGTTGTTATGAATGTTGTTATGAATGCCTATTTTGTTACTATGGTTTTCAGAAAGTAATGTAAATGACACCACATAATGCAGCTTAAAATGAGTGAATTTTATACATTAAAAATATAAAATTTCATTTGGATTTTTATTTACTCCAGTCTTCAGAGTAGCCGTGCCTTGCTACAGCCCCAAATATTCCTTTCTGTTCTTGGTATTTATGCCTTTCAAATAGTTAGCTTTGCTGTCTGAAACATTTTCTTTAATTTTACGCTTTATGTATTACTGCCAGGGGAAAAAAAAAAAAAAATACTTTCACATCTTTCACATTTGCAGATGATGTAGTGCCAAAAGAGTTTCACTATTTTACAAATGTGCAGATCCCAATGGTTGCCATAGGGTTGCCTAAAAGTGTGTATTTTGGTCTATTAACATTCACATTTATTTTGAGTTGTTGATGATTTTGTTAGTCTCTAAGGGATGTCTACCTTGAAAGCTAAAGATAGATCATGCTTCAGGTTTTTAAAATCTGTTTATGTGCATCTTGCAGCATATCAATTCCAGTGTTAATTGAGTTGTAACAAACTAAGAAATATTCTAAATTTGTCGAGTGCATGTTTATATGACGGACTTTTGCTGGCATAGCTGTGAGCCAGGTAAACTGAGCTCTGCTGGCTGGCTGATCCCACTCAGACTCACATGCCTGAATTTCTCTGAAATGAGACAAGATGTTACCACCTCTAATTTTCTGCACTATCCCATTGCTATAGGTGAGCAGAGGCAGCAGATAGGAACTTGTGTCTTTCCATTGGGTGTTCCAGTTCACATTCTGGCATATTTACTATTAATTAAGACAGGCCTGTGCTAATATAGTAAACTATGAAGTGGAGTTTGCTTCTGCTGTGGGGGTAATTACCTCTGGGAAGTGGGTAAGGTAAAAAACTGCAGGTAATATTGTCTTCATGGCAGCAGTTTTCTTTGCCTAACAGTTATGTCTAAAAACTGTATTTTTATTAGTTCTACTTTTTTAAACTCATGTAAGGATGAAGCTGTTGTAGATTAATATAAAGCTTTGATTTGTCAATATAGCAACATCTGCTCTACCGTTACACTGCTATAGATCATGTTATACTTTATAAAATATGCAGGCATATATAACCTGTTTATATAACAGTAACATAAAACCTCTATAGATGCAGTCTAACTGATATGTAGATATGATCTAATTGAAATATTTGCATTGTGGCTCACCAAGGATGGGAAAGCAGGGATTATGCTATATTGATTGGATAATTTCTCACTTTCATTATTCTCTGGACTCTATTTCACATATTTTCCCCTCCTCCAGAAGCCAGAAAAGATGGAACCCTCTTAAACAAATGTTTCAAAGAAAATGTCAAAATAATGGACAGAAATAAAACCTTGCTGCATCCTTTACTGATCAGTGTGAAACTATTTTGTGTCATGCAAACAGAAGAATGAGACTGCTATTGTGATTTTATGTCTTCTCCTTCAAAGGGTTACATGCCTGCATTAACTTTCTGTGGAAAGGCATGGGTACTGTACCTGGATGGTCATGTCAGCTCTCACCAAGATTCTCCCTTGTGATACTGACTAAATAAGCAGGTGGGTGGTGTCAAATTCTGTGTTGCTGCAGCTACATTACCTGTGACACCTGAACTAGCTGATTTTAATCTAGCTTGTGTCTTCTTATAAGAGCTAGAATCACTACAAAGTAGTCAGACCCTGAGTTGGGCTGAGGGGTAGGTCTACCAGTGGGGTGAGCTGTCTGTTTCTGCAGCATTCCTTTACAAAGGAAACCAGAAAGGCGTTGGTATAAATTTTGCCTATGAATGTTGTAAATTCCAAGATTTTTAGATGTTTTGGCACTGTTTCTGGATACACATCCTTCCAGCCTCAAAATCTGATTGTGCTGATTTGTGGTATGTCAGAACAGAGGCGCTTCTTTGGTGCAGTCACCCTCTTCTCCATGTTGGTATGTTTTCAGTTTTAATATAAAAGTCAAGCCCTAGCTGTTAGCCTTGAAAACAGGCACTGGATGCAGGGACCTGAAACAATAGCTCTGACAGATGTGACGGGCCCATTCATTTCAACAGTATTAATGCTGATACCTAGTTATACTGTAAATGTCAGTGCTGTTAACTATTTCACTGCTCATCAGAAGCATGCCAGAGTTCGATTTTAAAGTGCTGCAAAACCTGCTCAGAACCAGGGCTCATGTGGTACCACTAGTACCAGCGTAAAAGATAAGCCCCCTCTTTACCTTAATCAGGCAGCAACCCATTGTCCCATTGAAACAGTAAGTCTTCCCCCTTCTGCTTTCTTCTCTTTCCCCCCAGTTGTCATCATTTCCTTATGGTGAACAAGGGTTAATAAGCACTGTGAGACATACAAAGTTTGTTGAGGTGTTGAAAATGAGAACCCCATAAAGCTTATCCAGGCAATAAAGTCCAAGTGATGGGAACCTGTGAACATGGAGCCCAGTTCATACTGAGAATATCTGCACTAAAAATAGTGTATGACTTCTGCAATAGTAGAAGAAAAATAGATTATTCTGCAGCCAAAACCTGGAAGGGTAACGTTTTGCTCTGATGCTGTTGAGTGGTTGTAGGACGATAATAATATGCCCTTGCTCATGGGAAAGTGCCTAACAGGGCACTAACAGCTGGCAACCAGTAACAGCAGAACACCTTTAAAGTTAAATTCTTTATAGAAAAATGATGGAGTCATTAAAGCAAATCAGAAATAACTAAATGTTGCTGGCTCATTACAGCATACTGCACAGGGTTAAACTTCTAAACAGTACCACTCTATATTTTCCATAGAGTTGTAAAGTGTAATGATAAACCAGAGAAAACTGTTGTTTCCTTTTGATCACCATTATTCATAATGTGAAAAGACAAGCCTTATTTTTATTCTTCATGGTGTTGTTCAGTAATACCTGTTTTGAAAGGGCTACCAATGATGCGACAGAGTCTGCAGATTTCCATCTTGTTGCCCTACCTCTGCACTGATCAATTCTTCTCATACCCTTGGAAGAGGAATTGCTGCTCATCCTTTTCTGCTGCTTTAGTACATAGGTAACAGTGAGAAAACTCATTACTAACCATGAATCAGAGTACTTGTCTTATTTCAGTTTTGTTTCTTATCTGGTTATTTATGATCAGTGTTTAATTTTCTTTCTTAATTGATGCACTTGTAATACCAGGAAAATTCATGTGGACCCCTTCCCCTTTTGATAAGCCAGGAATAAAGAAGTAAAGTTACTAAATATGTACAGTGTCACAGTTGTAAGGCATGTGGTTTTAATTAAGTTTTAACTAATTCCCTTTATCTTGTCATAGTAATTATGACTGTACAAGTCATGTCACATTAATATGTGAAAGCGGCACTTTGGCATGGCTGGTCAAGGAACAAAGCCTTTATGACCTGCCTTGTTAAATTAAACCAGAGAGACTGATCAACTTGTATTTTGTTACCTTCTTTGATAAATTATGTTAAAGGTGAAGAAAAGTGCTAAAGGGCCAACACACATTGGTGCTAAATAATGCTGAACTACAGCAGCAAACAAATTGAGAGGAGAGAACTTACAGACCTTTTAAATTTATGCCCTAGGCTTTGATAATGAAAAACAAAATGACATGTAGCAATGAAATAGTTTAAGTGAATTGATAATGCTTGAACAAATCTAAACTTTATCCTTTTTTTTTTCTTTCTTTCTTTTTTCTTTTTTTTTTTTTTTTTTTTTTTTTTTCATATGATAGAGTTGGATACTCTGGAGTTCTGACTAACTTTTCCAGTTCCTGTTTGGACAACAGATGTATTATACAGAATATAACACTGAAGTTAGTTAGGGATTCCCAGTACTTTAGCTAGTCTCTACTACCGAATCACTGAGGTACTTACTGAGAAGAGTAAGTGCAATGCAGTCTTATCAACCTTTGGTAGGGCATAAGGTCCACTCCATTTGGAGTAAGCTGCTTTTCACCTTCACAGGGAAGTTGTACGTACATTATATCTTTGTGTCATAGCTCATTTACCAGTAAGTTTCCTATACAGGCAAGCTCTATTAGCAACCTGTTAGCCTAAGTAAGTTGCCTTGAATTTTTATTTCAGTACTGACACCTGTGCTGATCTGTGTATATTTGAACTATATCACAACAGTGGTTCCTCTTGTTTACAATGTGAAGTTGTGCTCATAAGAACTAGCAAAAGAATTAGAACAAAACTTTGCATTGAGTTATTTATGGGGGTTGTCTGCTTCATGTTCTCACCCTCCACCTCCCACGCACACTTTGAAGGAGCAAGAAGTGTGCTTTTTCATGATATGCCAATAATTACTGGAGGTGTCCCTCACAACCCTTCTGACTATGTCAATCCTGATCTTTTTGAGACATTTTCCATTAGAAATTACTATAATATCTGCTTCTGCTGTTTTTGCAGAAAGCTGCTGTAGGGACCATTTTTTAAGACTCCTGGCTGGATTCTTAGCTGGGGTCTGTGGCCTTTCCACAACGGAGACTTTAATCAGTTTTGAAATTCGTTCCTCTGTTCCATGAGGAATATGCTGAGTAATAACAGCATATCATTGTCACAACAGCTTGCAGGCAGATTCAGGAAGAAAACCTTATTTTCTTTTCACACATACGCATATATTTCTTTCCAATAACTTGAGACAAAAAATAATATATATATATTTTTATTTTCCAGACAAAGACATCTAGGAAAGGTCATGTTTTAGGTCCTTACATGTGTATGAAACTTAACAGTCCTGGTGGATGGCATATTTCAGAAAACGAGACAGTTTGTAAGAAATTACAATGCGGCTCCATTTTGCTACATACAAATTTTAATGTTGTAAGTTCTCATACCTCTTTGAATAAAAGTTAGTGTTGCAGACAAAGATGTGTGGTCTGACCCTGGGCAATAAATGACCAGAAAAATAAGAACTAAGAATAAGAGTCCTCTTTAGGAGTCTGGAAAAGAATTTGGAGCCACCTGTTCCTTCACACCAACATCAGGATGCTGCCTCGAATTGACACTCCACTAAAATGAAACATAGCAACAAGATGCTCTCAGAGTTTTCAAGACCTGCAAGATTATCTCATTAAGAACATAGCAAAGATCAAAGAACTCAAATGGGGGAAAACATATTAATTTGGAGATGCTTGGATTAAGCTTTTCAAAGATTATGACAAGCAGATGGCTGGTATGAACTTCAGAAAGGTTCTATTTTCCTGACCATTTCAGTCAACTATTCCTAAATCATAAAATACCAAGCATCTTGCAGCTGCAAAATAGACACCAAAGACTGATCTGGAAACCGTGTTTTACTGAATTAATTATACAGGAAAGTAAGCATACACTTACATGTACTTTGACAAGAGACTTACTTTATAGGCATGTGCACATTGGGTATGGAACTATTCTAAAAACTGTGTGCTCAGAAAGCATTTAATCCGACTTTCTTATATTTCCTGTGTAGCTCATTTTGGAGTTAAATAGCCCAAGGGCAACTTTGCAGTGGTGAGCAGAGTTACTGAATGTTTTTGGTGAATTAGCTCAGGCCAATGTGCAAAGGTCTGGGTCTTAACATTTTCCACCAAAACCAAATATAATTTAATACTTTACAAATTTTTCAGAACAATGTACATAAATACCATTCTCCTTCTCTCAGACATGTTCTCTATCACTAGATTGCCAACTAGCAAGACATAACTTGCTAGTTTGCTAACTTGCATACTTACTGATGTTGCTGTTTATTGCTCCACAATCTGCAAACAGGAAGCACCTGGGAGATTAAATCTTAAAGAGGGTTGTTAAAAAGGCATGAAATCTGAGAACCTGACAACTTAGAAGGCAGAAAGAGAGTGTTGATATACTCTATGAGGATATATGAATATATATATATATATACACATAGCATATGAAACATTGGATTTATGAATCAAGCCACTGATTGGCACATTTCCTCCTTAAACAGAGTGAGATTGAAATTAGTGGAGGATGGTGATTCAGACAATGCAAGTGTTCTACCTAGGCTAGTAAAGAGGGGAGGCCTAGCTACATCCTGGACACATACCAGAACTTTTCTAGATTTTTTGTAAATCAAGCTTCTAATATTTTTACACTTGGTTATCATTAATTCTGGAGAAAAAGTATGGAAATCTTTCTAATCTCCAGGTAATTATCTCCCACTTATTACTGAAACATGACAGTTTGGGGATAGAACATGGATACCCCTTTTGCTTTTGGAAGGAAAAAAATATGTTTTAGGAGAGTTTTCAATGTATCCATAGAATACTTAGAATTTCAGGATTTGAAGATTGTTTTTTTGTTTGTTTGTTTTTGTTTTTGTTTTTTTTTGTGCTTGAGTTTTAGTGAATAAACTTCTTAATTTTGTCAGTTTGCTTTCTATTAAACAAAGATTTTTCACCAGCTAACCCTGTATTACTCTAAGCAATGAAAGACTTTAATCAGATGCTGCAATGTGCCCATTTCCTGCAGGCTTCTAACATGAATTGGAACCTGCTGGAAACAGAAGCTGACTTTCTCAGTAAGTCGTTGTTCAAAACGAGCAGGAGATTTCAGGAGTGGCATTATTTATTCCCCAGCAGGAACTGAACCCCTACTTCAGTAAAGTAAAGAAAAGAAAAAAAAAAAGAAAAAAACAAAACAAAACAAAAAAAACACACAACAAAACTACCACCAAAACTACCACCAGTACAAAAAAAAAAAAAAACACACACACACAAAAAAAAAAAAAAAGCAGGGCCAAAAACACTAAAGAGTGAAAACAGAGATTAAGAAAATAGAGCCTGAATGTGAGAATGTGGGTGGGAAGGAGTATTAATGCAGGGTTGATGGAGTCTGCTCTACAGAATCATGCTTTACTTCAACCATTACTTAAGGTTCTCCTACCTTTTTGCAGAGTTTGTCACTGTAGAGCATCTGCAGCAAAAGGTGTTCCAGTACTCCCCTGCATCTACCTTGACAGCCAAAATCAGTTGTTTGCCATAATATTTAATCTTGTTTCCATCACAGAGTATCTCATAGTTGATCAGCCTTACCTGTTCCCACTAAATAATCCAATTCATCATCAAAGTCAACAAAAGAAACCCAAATCCATCTCTGGAAGTTAGAAAGCTGTATTTTGAATAATCTAAATTATAATCAGTATTATTTCATGGTATTTAACATTCTCTGCCCACTCCCCATAAAATGAGGGGATATTTTTCTTTATAATATATTCAGAGAAGAAAATCTACATCTTGTAGTATTTCCAGAGCTAATGGAGTTATAAGATTTCCCCCTCACAGACACGCCCCACCCTTCTCTGGAAAAGGACAAATTAGCTTTACCCCAGTACATTTCACTTGTCCTCAAAAGGGAATAGATTTGCATTTCCAGTCCTCCACTTGAAGCAGGTTTCACAGCTTGGAGAATATGAAACATAATATACTCTGGCTAGGCTCAGCAATGTGTGATACAAAAACAGTGGAACCAAGAGCAAGAGATGCAAAATGAACATTTATGTCTGTATATTTAGTGGAAGGGAAAAGGAAATAATATTCTAATAATAAGATGTTCCTTTTTAATTTGTAAGTGTTAGCACTGAAGCTGGTCAAAGACTAGCCTAGAAAAAGTCCCTCCTTGCATGTCCTGCTTACTCAGCTCAGTGCAGCAGCTGTTCCAATAAGCAATTTGATGTTTAGCACCTGAGAATTTGCTCTCTCCTTCAACCAGGATTGCAAGCTCAACAAAATGTGCAAAAGCATGAAGTTTCATAACTCTTTCTCCCTAATGCAATAACCATAGAAAATCTGGGTTATGTTGCAGTCATTAGCTTTCTAGTAAAATTAGTTTTTATATTTTGTGGCTTTCCTTTTTCTCAACACAACAAAAATCTCTTCTATCCAAAAGTGTTTGAAAGGAAAAGAAGGGATGGGGGAAGGGTATGAAAGAAAGGTGGGGCTACTTCTTACCTATAAATGGCTTGCTAAATAAATACATTCCTTAATTGTAGCCAACAATCAGCAGGCTCGTAGCGTTTATGGATAAAAGTGGTGAAATAACAAATATGTCTTTTGTATCTTGTTTTGAATTATTTAGAAAAATACAAGTATTTATTTCTCGCATTCTTAGAACTTTAACATAAATTATATCTGTTCTTGAATGGACTTCTCTCCAAACTGCTAGGTTTATTTTTCAGTTTTGTCAGCAAGCTTTCATATTAATCTCAAATGTCTGGATCTTGTTGTTTTCTCATTATTGCATCAGAAAGGTTGGCCTAAATGTACCCTAAGGTTTCAGGAAAAATAAGGAAGTATATATATGTATATGTATGGTTTTTTGTTTGTTAGTTTGTTTGCTTTTGGTAAAATTCAAACTATAAAACCCCCGTGGGTTTTACAGACTTATTTGTGATCTAAAAAATAAACAAAATCTATATTTTGTCTATATTACATTCTTTTTCCTCAAAGAGTGGCATTACTTCCCTAACACATTGACTCTCCATAGCTCTTGGGAGCCAAGATTCATGGGAGCTGGGGTGCATGAAGGATGTAGCCCGAGAAATTAGATTTTTTTTTGACAGAATGAAAATGTGAGAGTGCTTCCACCACAGGCCCTCCAAAATGTGGTTAGAGCCTTCTTTTCAAGTAGACTTCCTAGTGAATCTAAGCATAAAAGAGAATTTTGGGAATGAGTTTTGTTGCCAAGCATTGAAGATCTGCAAGATGGACAGGGTCTGAAGGAAGAAAAGGAAAATTGTGGGGTTGATGGGGGAGATGACTGTCTTGAAGTAATCTCACTGTATGCAGCAGTTATTTGTCAAATGGTGCATTGCTTTTTATCTTAACCATATAGTAGTCAACCAAGCTACAAAGTGATAACATAAACAAATTCTGATAGAGATAAGAGATTAAACAAACAAACAAACAAAACAAAACAAAAAAAGTAATGAATCATCCATTTAATTTATAATTTACTGCTAAAAAGGACTTTTTCAGGATCTGTGTGAGCAAGAAGACATTACTGTAAGGTCTGTAGCTGTTGCTCTCAGAAAAATCTTGGTGAAAAATATTGCCCCCGAAGAGATCAAAGCAAACCCATCCATGTATTGGAACAAAAAAATGGGTTTGAAGCTTGTTAATGTATTTACCAGCATTACAAGGTGTTTCTGGTGTGCTTATTTTCTGTGAGGCTGTAAGGCACTGAGGCAAAAGGAGTTGATGGCTGAAGACAAGGTTGTCAGCATGCTGGGTTCCTGCAAGTGTACATGTAGAATGGAAGCAGAGGAGAAGGTGAGAAGTGATAAGTTGGTGTTGCCACCAACATGGGTGGAGCTTAACAGAGATTGGGGAAAAAACTTGTAGGATTTCCATCTCTCTGAAGAGAGATTAAGAGCTCTTCATTATCCTGTGCCCATCAGCCACAGCATGGAATGAAGATAATTTCACAAGATTATGGACTTTCCTGGTATGTGATGAAATCTCTATCCATTTCCTTGTGACAAAGATATCTTGGCTAGTTTTCATCAGAAATAAATTGCAAAACACTTATAAAGATTTTTTTCCCTCATTCCTATTGGTAGATATCACAGGTCTGTAATTTGCTTGAAATTATTCTGTTTTCTGTTTCCTCTATAGATTTCAGTGGGTTTGCTTTTTAAAATTATTTTGGTCACAACAGAGGCCTTCTGCAATGCTTCATAAAGCAGAAAACTACTGTTTTTCAAGGGGTATGATTCTGAAAGAGAATTTGGAAGCCAAGATTTTTTTTTTTTGTAATTTTTTGAAAAAACAAAAGTGCTGAATTTATAGTGAAAATTATTGTCTTCTGTATTTGTAGACTTTTAAGTCCGATATTTCTAAGCATTGTTGCTTGAATGGGGAAAGACGATCACAGAATCACAGAATTTCTAGGTTGGAAGAGACCTCAAGATCATCGAGTCCAACCTCTAACCTAACACTAACAGTCCCCACTAAACCATATCCCTAAGCTCTACATCTAAACGGCTTTTGAAGACTTCCAGGGATGGTGACTCCACCACCTCCCTTGGGCAGCCTGTTCCAGTGCCTAACAACCCTTTCAGTAAAAAAGTTCTTCCTAACATCTAACCTAAAACTCCCCTGGCGCAACTTTAGCCCATTCCCCCTCGTCCTGTCACCAGGCACATGGGAGAACAGGTCAACCCCCACCTCACTACAACCTCCTTTAAGGTATCTGTAGAGAGCGATAAGGTCACCCCTGAGCCTCCTCTTCTCCAGGCTGAACAAGCCCAGCTCCTTCAGCCGCTCCTCGTAGGACTTGTTTAGGACTTGTAGGATGATCCTTTAACAAGAACCAGTAACAATATGTGTTAGCATATTACTGATGTGTGTAATGTTATCTGAGTATTGATGACAGTGTTATTAGAATAGGGCAGGTCTTTAAAATCCTATTCTAATTCTGAGCATTTCACTTTTCTTTTGTGATTCATTCTATTTTTCCCCTTTTGTCTTGTCTATTCAGACTATAATTTTTTTGGAGTAAGGGGATTTTCTCTTATTATGATGGTTGCACAGTGATGAAACTATCAGAAATCCAATTCTCTGGAGGCTTTTCTAGACAGTGCTGTTATATGTGAAGTCATCTGGCATTCAGGTACAGTCTGGTTTTACTTCTTCAATGCCTTCAGAGACAAAAGCATTTTGCATCTGTATGCGGATAATAGTCTTGAAATATATTTTGGTTCCCATTATTAATTCCATGGACATGTATATGCTATCTCTATGTTCAGCATTTTGTGATCACACTACAAAACTAAAAATACAGACTGTTTTAGAGAGGGTTGTCAAGTGAGGCAGCCAATACAAACAACACAAGCAGTGCATTTGCTAAGATTGGTAGATTCATTGTTCTGGGAAGAGGAAGAATTTAGTTAAACAAGCTTAAATGACTACCTATTTGGAATGAATTGAGATTCGGTGGCAATTTAAGATGAATCAAATGAATAATATATACAATTGATAATGAAGTTTATGCAGAAGTTTTCTTTGTTCCAGTGATCTCAAGTACACATAATCAGTTGATTTTTTTTTTAATTTAATATTTAAATGAGCTTCAGTTTACTTTGTTGCAATACGAAACTACTTTTGTCCGAAACTCAACAACTACACAAAATTCCAGTTGCGATGGTTTTTAGCTTAGAAATTTTCTTTCCTTTTCCTGTGTTTTCCAATTGTGAATTTGAAGTTTTCTGCATGTGCACATGGTGCCACCTGACACAGGTTATATGTCAGCACAGTGCAGCTAGCTTCCTTTAAAGGACCTCTGCTAATGACAGCTATTGATCCAGTGGTCAGTGTAGCTCAAAGGCAAGAGCATCTTCAATGCTTTTCCCTTCTCCTGCCCTCTCATTTATAGTAAAGGTGTCCTCAGACATCACTTTCATACCTCAGGATGAAACCTACTTATTAGTGAAGCACCCTACACATTCCTTTATCAGGTTTTACTGTGATGTTATTGTTACATTTTCATAACTGGGACTTTCACAAGAAGAAATCTTCAATATGACATTAAAATATCTACAGGCATTGTTCATAACATTTCAGATGTTAAGATCTCACCAATTGGGATGATGTTATGTAGAGCTGAGGTGGTTATTAGTTAAGTATGTGGTAACATCTATTAACTAAAACAAATTTTAGAGAGTTATTACAAAATAATGACCAAGTAGTCAGGCTATACTGACCTACAATTTGGCTTGTACCCACCCAAATCCACCATCAATTTAGGTAATCCTGTCTCTAAATAGCAAATATGTGGAGACAAAAGTGTATCCTGAGAAAGTAACACTAGATGTTTTCATGCTGTTGGCTCCAGTAGGTGTACTGTCAGGACTAGATCAACCTCTGCTGTAAGAGAGGTTGACCATTATTCTAGAAGTCCAAATATAACTTCCTTCCCCCAGTGGATAGAAATTAAGTCAAAACCAATATAGTTTCATCGAACATTTTGTTACAAACGGAGAGGCAGGAAAGTCACATATTGGACTAGGGAAGAAAACCTGACAAAATGTAACTTTTTTCTTCTTCTTCTAAAACTAAAAGAATATTTGTGAAACACAAAAACCTGAATCTCATTTTACATTTATTTTTTCCGCCACTAAAGTAATCTTCATCATGGAGAGAAGTCTGTATGTGGTACTATGGAGGCAAAGATAGTTACTTACATAGTTAAGTAATTCAGAAAGTAGTCACTGCTGAAAAATTTTCATCTTGAATGCCTATTATGCAGTTTGAAATCTAAAAGATATGAACCATACTTTTGCTGATAAAGTCCTGCTGAATAACAAATGTTGTATAAAAAATAGTGGTGTTATTTTTTATTTATTTATTGATTGTAAAAAGACAAGAATATCCAACAAAGAGTAATAAAATATAACCTGTTATTTTCAAACAGTTTACACAAAGCTTCCTGGAATGTATTCTAGCACCTGTAAATGCTTCTGATGCCTGGGACCCAGCTCTTCTTGGTCCAAATACTAAAACAGACATGGACTTTGTCCTGAAGGAGACTTTTTTACATAATATGGGACACAGGGGATAAACCAAGGTAGAGAGAAGGGAACTTGGCTGGTAAATTTTAGCTATTAATATGTTAGGCATGTCAAAATGCCCCGTGGAGCCACACAGTGCCTTAACCAAGGATTAATTTATACTGAACCATAAACTAAAGATAAAACAAAATTGCTGTGAAATGCTAATAAAAATTCTTCTTCCAAAGCTACTCTATCGAGCAAATCTTAAAAGAAGAAAATGTTCCATGGCTGAAGACTGATTAAAAGGCTAAAATGGAATGGAAGAAAGAAAATCACAGAAATTCAAAATAATACACAAAGCAGAACTGCCAATGCTAAGTATGCTAAAAACCTTACTGCTAAGTCACCAGCTTGCAGATCCTATGTATTTCATAAGTTGTGCCTTTCTGTAAAGATAATGCCATTGAAATAAATGGGATTCAGTCAAGGTGAGGTGGGGGTTAATCATCTAATCAAGACCAAGAAGAGATAAACCTCAGTTTAACCAAGATTCAAATGAATAAATTTAGGGCTTGACGTTATGGTAATTAACACCAGAAAAGGGACTGTATTCTTTTGGGAAATGAGTAAAGTAGACTTTGTCTAGAAACGATGGTCTAGCATTTAACAAGGTTGAAAAAAAAGCCTCCAAATTGATCTGCAGGTGTAAAGATTCAGTTGTTAAGGGAAGCCCCAGTGTCCGCAATATAAAAACTCAGCACTTACCAGTTCAACAACAACAACAGATCAGCTGTTGACTGTAAAAACTGAGGAACAGATTCAGGGAAAGGTTGTTGTGATTGCCAGTACATTTAAAATAGGGTAAGGAAAGGCACTGTAAAAAGCCCAGAGTAAGAAACTTCAGAGTTCACATTTATCTAAATAAATAAATAAATAAATAAATAAAAAGGCAAAAAAAAGTAATGTTAAAGTTGGAAAATCTACAGTATTTACTAATGATAGGTGTATTTTTCCTGTAGGAACTGGAAATAAGAACTCCAAAAGAGAAGAATATGTATAAATAATAGTTCTCTATGAAATTCATATACAGAGATATGCCTTTAGTTTTTACCTTAAAGTCAGAGATACCATTATCTATGTGATGTTATGAGCTATACATTACCAACTATATCTTAAACATCCATATACATTCATGGGGAAAATAGTATCCTTCTAGTTTGCCTTAGAAGACCAAACAAGAGATAGTAATAGATGGTCCTAGCAAATGGAGATGTTACAAAATGTCTTGGCATACACAAAAATGCTTTTGTGCTTGACACCTACAATATTGTCTGGTCATAAAGTATTGAAATAAAATGAAAAAAAAAAAATACAGTTTGCTGCAGCAAAATATAGTGCATTTGAAAACCATTAAAACCGACTAAGACTTGACTCAATGCACTGGGCTGTCAAAGGGAGCGCATGTTGCTTGATGAGCTGAAGCCAAAGCACTCACCTTTCAACTGCTGTCCTTCTGAAATGTAACATGATTATTCTCTGAAAGATTAATTACTTTCAATGAACAAGGTGATGGTGGTCTTTTTTTTTGTTTGTTTTTAAGCATTTTTTTAAAAATGAGAAGTTTGGTAAAGAAAAGTGCAATGAGAGCAGTCTACCTGAAAGGAAGCAACACTCTAGCCCTGAAGAATCTTCTTCATTGAAACCAATATGAAACTCATTTTCTATTAAGCTCAGCTGCTAAATATACTGGCTTCTTAATTTTTCTCATAAAAAGGAGTCATTGGTGGTGGCTGGTGATATCAGGAGATGAGTGATCATTGGATCCTTCTGGCTTCTCTGCAAACTGTTAGAGAAGGAAGGATAGCGCCTAGCAGACTCTTTAAATTTCTTTGTTGTTCTCTGTTTAAATCAGACATCAGGTGGTTTTACTGACCTCCTGAAAATAGATTGAGCAGAAGAAAACAGGCTCTGCTGCAGCCAGCCTGTGGAAAATCAATGAGCCTCCTTGGCAATGCAGCAAAAAAAAAAGAGAAAAAAAAAAAAAAAAAGGGAAAAAAAAAAAAGAAGAAGAAAAAAGAAAATAACAAACAAACAAAAACAACCCCAAAACACTCTGTGAGTTACTTTGAGTTTCACAGACTTTGCCCAGCTGGGCAGCCATATGGTAGAATTTGTAGCACCAAGTTTGGGAAAGGGCCAAGCATTGTGGCTGCTACTGAAGGAAAAACTTCCTCTTTGGGGGCATCTTCCACAGCTGCATATTCAGGCCAGCAGCACTAAAGATCTTTTAAAACATGAACACAGTATGGTTGCTTGCCATATATATCTTGTACATTTCAAAAATACTAGATTGAAAAAAATGATCTAATGTGACTAAATATTCAGGGTGCATTCATCACAAAATCTATTTAGGATAAAACTTGCCTGCAGGAAGATTATATAAAAACAGTAGTTAAAAAGTCAAATGAAATAGTTCAATCAATGAAATAAATTATGCTGGTTAACAAAAACAATTGCCTGAACTACAAAACTTGCAATATTTTGATCTTAACTAAACAATTTTTTACTTTATAGAGATTCAGAATTATGCTGTGTTTTGTTTTGTTTTTCCCTGTGTTGTTTTTGTTTTGGTTTGCATTGGTTTGTTTTAAATACAGCACAAGCCTGGGCAGAAGCCATGTAAAGGCTGGGGACAAAAGGTCTTGGCTGTGGAATGAACTTCTGGAGGAGATTAGGTGAATTGAAACTCTGACTATCTTTAAGAAAGGCTTTAAAACCTCTCCATCTGATAAAGCTTTTTTCTATCAAAACTAGAATGTCACTCACAACACCAACAACTCACACTTCTTAAATAATCATAATTTTCTAAAATCTCAACCAGAACAGAGCTTTTCCACAGCCTCAACAGACAGAAGGGCCAGAAATTCCACATGGTTTACCAGAGACTTCATTAGCGCTAATCTGTTTTATGTAGAAACATTCACATTCTCCAATGGCTGGTGACAGTACAAACACTCAGATGAGAGGAGGAGGGTTTTAAATGCATTAGAGAATTTGTTTTTCTTCTTTTTTTATTAGCTTGCCTTTCAGTATAAAGTCTGTAGGCTTTCACAAGTACTGATCACTTACAGTGTGAGGGAGGCTGAAGCCATGTTCTGGATGAAATCATTTTGAAATGTCTGATTCTGATACATATAAAAAAGACAAGAACATGATGACTTTTTTATGGAATTATTTTAAACGGAATTATGTTTTCTTAAATATTTTATACCAGGAAAGTGAAACTGAATATGAAAAACATTTGGCTAAGAGCCAAGTCCTTTCTCCAGGGTCACGGCTTTTATAGCTAAATTTAATGTAGAATTATTTCATGGATGCTGGGAAAAAGAATCTTTCAACTTGCTGAACAGCAGCAAAATTATTCTTTACTTGTAACCTCAGGCCTCTGCTGAGGCTCTGCAGAAGGTAACGTGCACTGGACCTGCTCTTGCCTCCTCTTGTCCTCTCCTCCTCACCCCACCTTAGCACAAGATTTGCTGCAAAGAAAGTTCAAAGGAGGATAATGAGACAATTTTGCAGATGCTTAAGGGTACTCCTCCAAGTGTGAGCAGTAGCATGGAAAAAATGCAAAGGCGTTTATTTTAAAATATATCAAATAGGCAGGGTAGGCTGATTTAATGGATCAAGTCCAGTTGCCCTCTTAGCTGTGAACAGAAGAATTTGGAAGTGGTGATGGGTGGCACGCATCAGATGGTGTATCAGATAAAGACTGTACGAAGATTACATAATGATCTAATCTAATAGCACATTGAAAATAATATGACCAGGCTTCTAACTGTGTTGTGTTTAGGAGGAGAAAAAGGTCCTATCTAGTTCCGTTGAACTCTATAGGCAGTCCCTTAGCAGAGTAATAAGTAATTTCATATTTGTTTAATGAATGATCCTATTAGTAGTGCAGGATAACCAAATCCAAACTTTAAAAATCTTGAGGCAGACCTCCAAAGAGCTGTGATATGAGCACTAAGTGTGCATGTTTGTTCATATGTGTGTTTATATATAAGAATATGAACTTGTGTGTTTGTGCTTCAAAAATTTAGTGGTATTGGGTTATTTTGGTGGGCCTTTTGATTTTGAACTTTTCTGTCTAGTTTTATTGTATTGGTGTGACAGGGTTATCAGCTTTTTGGGGGCTGCCTGATGTTGTGAGGCTTCCAAAATTATAATTAACATTGTGCCTGAGGATCATTGCAACAGAATTGACATCTGCCTGTCCTCAATCCTGATGCCTGTTCTGAGAGAGGACTAAAGCTTCTCTTATTACAGTCAAATTATGTAGTTCCCACATCGATTCCATCTCTAGATTCACAAGTTCTTACACTCCAATTTTATTAATCTATCTCAGCGTTGCCTCTTCTAGTTTCATCATTGTTTTTCTTTCAGGCCTTGGGTTTCTCCAGTTTCTTTACAGGTGTTAAAGAAGTGGTTAGGAACCCCAGCTTGTCTGTAGTGCCTGATGTTAGAGAGGGCAGGAGAGGGCAGTAGAGAAGACTTTTTTTTTTTTTTTTTTTTTTTTTTTCCCCAATAAGAACCAGATAAAGGGGGGAAGAGAACCTTAAAGTGCTGTGTCTCTTTCTGCTGTCTTGGGCATTTTCTGTGGTCCCCGAGAGTTTGGTGGGGAGAGGAGAACTACATTAACCTTGTCCATCAGGCTTGTCTCTTCGCTTGACTTGTCATAAAGAAATTTCCTTCTGCTGCACCAGTCATTTTTGATAGGTTCAGAACTTTTCTACTTATTGCTAGGTTAGCTTCTCTCAGCCTGCCTGAAATGCACAGGAATTCTTGTGAAGTTGTAGAGTTTTGGAGACTTTATACAGTACAAGATCTGCTTGTTTCCCATGGGCTTTGTATTAGTGTCCCCCAAAACTTCTCCGTTGTATAGGGAATGGAAAACCTGCCAAAACAGAGATGCTGCTTGGAAGCTTAAGATCTCTTTGTGAAACATTTTGGTGATTATGACATTTGTGTGCATATTAACTAGGGAAACCAAACCTCTATGTTAGAGATAATAGCTGATAAATGGCAGACAGTTTTAATCACTGTTTTATTTTCTGGAGGAAGTACAGTTATCATTCTAAGAACAGAATCACTTCATTTTTTGGATAAACAAAATAGACAAGCAAAAGAAAGATCATCAGGTGGCCCAGGTGTCATGTTAGATTTGTCCATATAGTTTATTCCAGATATGCACTGCAGGGGCATAATGGAGTGCATTTAAGAAGCAACCATTGTCACAAGACTGCCCACAGTAGTTTCAAGGATTCAAGAGATGCTGTAATATGAAATTGGATAAAAAGCTCAGTGGTTACACATATGGAATAAAAAGTGATGGTAAGAAGAGCTATTTCAATTTAGGTTAAGTATTAAATGGGGTCCCTGGGGATCAATACTTGAATTTGTACTGTTTCTAATCTATAAAAATGCCTTAGGTTAAAAAAAAAAAAAAAAAAAAAAAAAAAAAAACTAACTGCAAACTTATACAATTTGCTGGTAATATAAACATGGGAGAAGGTGAAATACAGAACAGTCAATGAGCAAATGTATCTTTGAACTAGGTCAGCATATAGCAAACAGACTTTGTTAAAGAATATATAGCCAAGCAGATGGGATCTCAGAACTGGATAAATCGACAGGAATAGAACTGTACTTGGTTAAGAAAAATTTAGAACGGAACACAAATGATTTGTGCTAGAAGGCAAGAAGGATCGGTCCTGCAGGCAGCCTGAAATGCTGGAGTTTCTGACTCTAAAAAGTATAGACCCAAAGTAATATTTCATCTCCAACAAAGGAAAGCAGAAAAACTTGCAAACTCTAGTCACTCTTGGAAAAAGAACTTCAGAATTAATTTAAACAAACCTGATCCATCTTACTCTGCACCCTGGAGAAAGCTAAGGAAGTTTGAGATGAGTGCTGGCAAAATCTACTGCAGATCAATTTAGAGCCTACAGTGATCTAGCCCATAAACCTGAGCCAGCATCAGCCATATTCTGCAATTCCTTCCAGCAAACTCCACTAAGAACACACAAAAGAAACAAAAAGAAGTGTCAGAATTTTTATTCAAACATTTAAAAGTGATAAGTAAATCACTTTTCCCTATGGATTATTCACTATTCCTCAGTTTGCTTATGTGCTCTGCTAAGTTAATGCCTTTCCTATTTGTTACTTTTGTTATATGGGATTTATCTTTTTGTCATTTCGCTTTGCCTTAGTCATGGCTCTACTAGATTGCCCAGAGTTTCCAGTCCTAAGCTTACATTATTTTTCACCAATTTGAAAGATAATCTAATTAAACGTAAGTACCATTTATGTATTTTCAAGCATTTCTGTTTAGAGTCAATACCCAGTTATATCTGAAATTCACAAATTTGAAATTTTTGTGGTTTGTTTTTGTTGTTGTTATTTTATATGGATACGAGCTTTGTTTCTCACACATTACTTTATGAGGACAACCTCTCATATCATACATGAAAAATGTTTGAAATATGTTGTATTCCTTTCTTTCTACCAGTATTTCTTGTTTGGCAGGTAATAAATGTGCTCCCTTTTAACATACTTCCTCCTTGCTATGTAACTTAGCTATTCATAAAATATGATATCTATCTCTTTTATTCTTTTTATTTCTAAAGCAGTATCTGTGTGTGTATTCACTATTACCTGTATCTCCCTGTTATGCCCAGAAGAGCATGCCTCTTGGGCTCTTCCTTTGGGTTCTGTCACAAGTAAAAAACAAAATATCTCCAGGTGATAGAATTAGCTATATTTTTTTTTTTTTTCTGGAGTGAACTTTGTCCTCAGAAGACTGATTCAGACTCTAATCTTTTTGGCCTACCTGCATGATGTGATTGAATGTAGGATGAGTTTTTAGCACTTTGGTGTTACTGCAGTTTTTCTCACCCATGTGCTTAGTACTTAGTTCCCTCCTCAGAAGGAACAGTCGTTCCTGTAAGTTGCATTTTTTTACCCATTTTCATTGTATTACCTGCTCCTAACTACTCATTGGTGCGTGGGCTGTTGACATACAAGGAGGGAATGTCCTGCTTGATTAAAATCAGGTTACAGACTATTCATCTGTATTAGAGCAGTGAGCAGGCAGAGGTGATGCTGTTTTCTTGTCAGCAGCCCATGTTGCTGGAGCTTGCAAACTATTACAAAGGAATAAAATCCATTTCATTTCTTCTTTCCATTGTTTCAGCTTATGTTCATTGTCATAGCCAGTGCTAACTTTGGAACACCCCCAAACCTTTCCATGGTACCTTTCTACTTTTGTGTATACTTAATGCTGACTTCAGTGCCAAAGAATCACTTACCTTTCATAATCCCATAATCTTTGTTACGTATTGGACAACTATGCTGTGTTGTAAGTTCTAATTGCATAGTTCAGGGTTAATTCTGCCTTTCCAGTGAACACTTGTTTTTTCTTCCAGATCTCAATTAGAATCTTATCTCATATCTGGTCCTAGTTAGACTTGCAAAATTGGTTTAGATTGATCGCAACCCCCTCTGTAATTTCACATTCTTCTGTGCCATGATTAAAAGCACATACTTCATGTGTTTCATTTTTACAAGGAATGCAGTGCTCCTAGAGTTTCTGTTACGGTTTCATAGTTGGACTTCTGTGTCTAAGATATCTCAAAACTATTAAACACTTGTACTCTGAATCAGCCAACGCTACATGAAAAATCAGACCACCTTCCATGTGTCTTCTTATTTTTTGGCACCTCTTGTTTGCACGTGCATATGAAGCACCGTGGGAACTTCCGTAAATTTTTCCCTTTTTTGGATATTCCCAGCTCTCATCATGCTTTTGGTAACTTCATTTGTCCAGCCTGTGCGTAGTTCAAAAACCAAAAATGTCATTACTGAATCCTGAAATCTGAGTCAAGTTTCTGGGCATGGTGCAAGGCATTACAGCAGTTTAAGCAGAGGAAGCTGCAAGCTACCACCTTCCGAGAGGTTCTGTGCTTGTCCCTGAGGCTGCAGTCCTGCAACCATCCTGCTGTATCACCACCATAGGTATGCAATCACCCAGACCTGAAACAAGGTCCTGTAACTAAGTTAATATCTTCCTGTTAGATGAGTGAGATTGCCTATTTGACTGACCAGGCAGAAGGAAGATGGGGGAATGTCCATCTGTTGAGGAATGGGGGAGATGCAAGTGCACCTTTATGCACCAGCTTGCTGCTAAAATCACAGCCATGGGCCTGCATCACCCTGTGTCTTAGTTACAGCTGCTGCTGTGTTCCACAGCTAGAGATGGAAGGTACAAAATATTTCCTCACTGGCTGCTGTTTGCCTGTGCCTCCCACCACAACATCACCTCTTCGTTAGGTAAATCTGAACTGTTACAAGCATAAGTATGGTTAACACTGGCAAATGCCTAAGAAGCTTTATTTTTCTTGCTTTTGAGCTTTTTTCTTTTTTCCTTTTTTAAACGCTGGATTACCTCCACACGGATAGTAGGGCAAATCACTATTACTTGAATGTATTACAGGTTGGAGTAACTTATTTGATAGGGCATAATTAAATGTAAGAGACTCTTAGAAAAACAAAATCTTTCTTTTTTTCTTTTCACTGATTCTGATAGCAGAGCTGGAGATGTACATGATCCAATGCTGAAGTGATATTTATTTTTCAATAAAGAAAAATAAATGAAAAACAAAACAAAACAAAAAAAACAAAACAAAACAAAACAAAAACTCTTTTCTTTCCATCACTTAAATTTCTACTGAAACATTGCTGAATTTACCTACATAAGGCACAGGCTAAAGAATTCTACTGCTTCTCAATATGCTTCCCAGTTTTAAACCCCAGCTTTTTACTATTCTCTTCATTAAATGAAATGCAAGTCATATTAAAAACAAGAGTTAACCTGGTATGTTTAGGTGGACATTTGAATGGAGGCAGGGAAAAATAAAACAAATAATGATTTTTTTTTCTAAACTAATTTTAAAATCTTCTATGAAATGTACCCCTTTCAGGGTTCTTTTCTCAAATTAGTTGATACACGGTGCCTGATGGGAGGAGCTGTGATGTGCAGTTGCTGTTTCAGCTGGGGAAAGCAGCATTTCTCATGAGACTCCTTTGAACACAGCACCCCATCTGCTTCATAATGTCACTGCCTGTTTCTAGGGCCACATGTGACACAGCTGGTTGGAGGTCTAAGTGGTAGAGTCTGGTGTAGGGGGTCCTGGAGCTGGAGAGAAAAGCTTCTGTATCGAACTGTGAATGCCATTATGGCTGGGCACAACAAGAGGGGGATTCTCACTGATCCCAGATGAGTGGGATTCTGGAACAGCCTCCCAGCAGGACTAGAGGGACAAGAAACCTAACTGGTTTCAGCATCAGCTTTTATAAACTTATGAAATTGATTATATACTGTTATTAGTTAGTAGCAGGGGATAGGACTCTGTGATTGAAGATTTTATTACCAGATTTAAACTTTAAAGCAAATATATATATATATATATATATATATATATGTGTATTAAAACTTAGAGTTACTTTAAACCAATTTTAAACAATGTTTCAATTTGACCAAACACAGTTTAATCTTTCTTTTAAAAAATACTGCTTTACCATGAGCATCTCTCAGAACAATCCTTTATATTAAATGCAGAAAGCTTCTAAAAGGCTCTGATAGCAAGACTGTGAAGTGCAAGTTTACATGCAGTGTTGAGGATATTCATTAAAATTGTAATTAGACTCACGATTAAATTCAGTTGCAGTAGAAACTTTGTGTGTAAGTGTTGCTACAGGAAGAAACCTCTAGTCTGAAAATTAGTTCAGCAGTCTGAGCTATTTTAATTATGCAGAGTTGATTATCATTGGAGAAAGAAACCTTTATTACCACACCAGAATGCTGATTCCCTTCCCCCCCACCACACTGCCTGTTTTTCTGGGCTACAGTGTGGTATGTTTTGATAGCCTAATGATGTTCTGTGTAAATAATAGGAAAGTTAATCTGAGTAAGTTCAGTATTCTAATATTAGCATTTTATTAACTGACCATTCAAATGGTCATTTAATGTAGCACCCATCTTGCTTATCATGTTACAGCGGTAGCTTCTAGTTACCTACAGAATCTTGGATTTGCAGGGAGATGTTTTTTAATCTGCAGAATTGTACAAAGCTGAATTCCAAGGAAACATCTTGTTTCCATTTTTGCAAACCTAAAGCTAGTGACAGAGATGCTGATGGATGGCTCTAACTGTCTCAAATGTCACAAATATACCTAAATTTGGCAAATCTGGGTATAGCAGAAGGGAATGTCCCTCCCCCCCTTCATTTCTAATTTGATTATCAAGAGAGTCCCCTATCTTAGCAGCAGACTTTATACATCAGTTTAGAAGAGCTTGATTCCCTGAAATGGAACCCGACTCTATTTCAAGTCAAAAAGCAGAGTGCAGCACTGCTCCTTGCCAGCCCCTTCGTGCAACTGTCCTATGATGGTGTGGAGGTGAGGAGAAGCTGTGCAGAGATTTTGGGGCATGGTGATCCAAGTGCAGCACTCTGCCTTGTTCCCTGGGTGACTTGCTTAGGCTATGATGGCCAGAGAAGGGATGTAATTGTTGCTCTTATCTGGGAGGGTTCATCTGGCCACCCCTTAATTTTCATCCACTGCTCTGGAATTTAATTTCCAAGCTTCACACATGGAGTAGTAGTGTAGTAGTTTAGGTTTTTCTTTTTTCCTTTTATTTTATTTTAATTCTTATTTTTATATATATATATTTTTGATGTGAGATTTAACAGTACCTTTGGGATTCATTTGTTTCTGACTTTTTCTTTCTGACATCTGCTGCCCTTCAGATGTATGTACCTCTCCCAAATGTGCCAACTTTCTCTAAGTTGGTCCTTCTCTGTATGCGTATCTGTGTTGGACCTTCTCTGTATGTGTATTCTTGGAGATGTCTAAATATTGAAATATAAGCCCTGTAAGGTATGAACTATTCCTTTTATTTGTCATAGAGAAATGGATATGTCAAAATAAATTGACAAATTTAGCTAGATATACAAATTTATAACCCAACCACCTACTTAGGTACTCTGATATGATAAATTATGCTTCCCCCTATCTCTATATTTTTGTGTTTAAATAAATATATTCTTATTTAAAAATCAAAACATTAAGGAGGACTTGGATTAATATATCCAAGTGGGCTAATTTGTTTGGAAAGGCAGGGTCAGACCAAAGGAAGAATAGGCAGTTCATGGAAGGGTGTGAGAGCTTTGTTATGTGATGCAATGCAAACCTGCAGACATCCTTCACCCACCTGCTATTGTTACTGTTGCTAAAAATAGAGAAAATCCTCTGCTAAGACTTCAGAGCAGAGAATTCACACTGTTGTCACCTCTCACCACCCAACTACCATGAAAACAGAATATACCACTTCTTTTTTTTTTTTTTTTTTTCATAGAATGAACTATTCTTTATCCCTCCCCTAGAATGTAAGCCTTTTCGGACGTACAAATTGAACATTAATCCCTGAATTCTGTAGGTGTTGCAGCATGGCTAGTTTTGTAATTACAATTGTTTTCAATAATGCAACTGTAGTAGGTGCCATCTGCCTATCAGTGATGGTCCTAGCCTACTGTTATGGATGATCCTTCTCTGCATGTTGTCCTTTAGGGTGTCCTTTAGACCTACAACTCCATGGTCTGATGTCTGTATTGCTGGCAAATGTATTTTGAAAGGTAGTTTCTCTCTCTAGTAGCGAGCAATCCTGGGTGAATATCTGGGGGTTTGAAGACTGGGTAGTGACGTGTATGAGCTGTTCTTGGCAATAGTCAAGCCATGATTTTACTTTTTTTTTTCCCCCCTTTTTTTCCTCTTGGTTATAATGTTGCTAGAAAGTTCTCTGAAGCATTTCACTCTGTTAACCAACATTAGTTAGCATATCATAAGCATATCATTGGTACCCAAGAGTAGTTTCTCCTCTGCGTCCTTGGAAGTCCTAAGTCCAGTTGTGCTTCATGACCTTTGGCCAGAAGTAACGCCAAAGGCATTCAGAGGTTATATTTCTTCTTGCAAATTTGGGCAAGTGTAAGCAACTAGAACAGGAAAACATGGTTCTTAATCTTTGCTTGCAGTTTTTTGCGGGGTGTGTTGTACTTGATTAAGATAGAAACATAGGTCTACCTGTTGGATATTCCATAAAATCCCCTAGTGTCCCTTTACTGGCAGTGGACTCTGAGGGGTGGGCTGGGGGACTGGAAGAGGAAGGGAGAAGGCAGTAGCAGTGCAAATCTCATTCTTGACCTTGAAGTGTTTTCTGAAAGGTTTTCAGACCTGTGATCGCATCTGAAATTATTTCTACAGACATTGTAGTAGTTTTTTTTTTGTTTGTTTGTTTGTTTGTTTTGTGGAACCTACTTGAGTAGGTTTTACTTTTATACAGTACAAAGCATATGGTACTGGTGTGTTTTTTTTTTAATTGATTTACAGAATACATCTTTTCTTCCATGTTATTTTCTATCTTGCTGTCAGTATTAGAGTAGTCAATGATAATCATGTATTTGCTGTGCTTCTGCTGGCTGCCAGTTGTTACTATTATATCTTTTTATTACAATGGAAGCTCTTAGTCATATGTCATCTCCTCAAGGTGTTTTTTCGAATACATAAGTTTTTTCCTTTATTCTAGCAAATAAAGAATCCTCTGTGTTTATAATAATGTATATATCTTTCTCCATTGAAATATTCAATGCAGCAAAAATATGATTTTAAGAAATATTACTATGGCATGATAAATATGAACTTTACCGGGTTTGACAGTAACACGAGTGAAGATGTTCTTTAGTCTGTCTCTTTGTCTTCTTAAATAGCTCTCTGCAGATCATGGAGGATAGATTGACATGAAAGTAATTTAAATAGCCATTTGTATTACTGATTTAAAACCTGAAGCAGGAAAACTTGTTTTAAGTAACAGACTTTTAAGAGGCTTTTTTTCCTACCATTTCTCTGATGCCTTCTAAAAGAAGAGTTAGTTTTTAACTGAAGATGGCCAATGAAAATTGAAGCTGCCATTGAGTGTTGATTTGTTGCAAAATATTGCCTTCACAATAGAAAAGACTCTTACTGGTTAGATATACTCATGCTATTTAAGGTATTCCTAAATAAAGAAGCATATACTTATGTTATCTGAAGGAATTTCAAACATCGAATGCTTTATTATTCTAGTGATTTATGTTTTGAACACCTTTGGACGTGGTTGGAAATTATTTAATAGATATAGCATAGTACCGAAATTTAAAAAGATCATATAATTTGAACTTTCTGAACATTTAAATAATTATGTTGATCAAAATATGTTTCACATGTAAAATATGATTATTTAAATAAACAAGTGTTTTCTGCAACTAAGGAACTGATGTAGTAGCTTCCAATGCCTGAGTCTGCCAGGATTTTAGAATAAATAGATTTCATTCACTAATTTTGAGTTTTAGCCCTGAGCTTCGAGAGGGAAAATAAGTTTATATTTTTTTTTTAGGTTACAGATGGTTGCTTTATTTTTCATTGTCAAATCACTGAATTCATTGGTTAAATAAGTAGAGAAAATATCCCCTCTCCTCTGGTCTTCCCAGACTACTGTCATAAATTCTGATTGAAACACAAACTGTAGTATTGAAGTTTAAATGGGACACTTAACCCTGCCTTGGGCCTTTCACATAAATTGCCATAACTTCAATTATTATTTTAAATAAGTTTATTTTTCTGAATGAAAACATTTATTTAATTTCAAAATATGATTTTCACATAAACTGCTTAAACATCCCCTAATTACTTCTATTAATTTCTTTTAATATTTATTATCCCTATATAGAGGAGGAGGGTATTTACTGGAGCTAATGATAAATTAACACAAACATCCAGTAGAAATATCATATTAGAAATGTTCCTACCCACCTCTTAACTCCAGCAGGCAGAAATCAACCACAATCTGTGCAACAGACATCTTTTGAATTCTGTCATTTTGCCTGGATTGTGCTTCTTTCTGTCAGGAAGCTAAGGGACATGCACGTGAACTGAAGAGGATAGGAAATTAAAAATAGGCACATATAGCCTTCATCCTCTAAAGTGTGCTCTGTGAGTTGGATAGTTTTTGGTCCCCACCTGTGTCAAGAGGATGCAGAACATTTTAGCACACACAAAGTTAACCCAAGTCCTTGGCTATCAGCTTGTAGATATAGTGGAATAAGTACATATAGCTTTAACAAATATAAATTATGGTTTTTGTTTTTGTTTTTGTTTTTTGTTTGTTTGTTTTTTGCTTAAAGGGTCTTCTATCTTGAGTCCATAATGATTAAGTGAAAACATAGCTTGAACCATCTTTTGGCAACAGTTCTTTAACGATGCATCGTGCAACAACATCCAGCAATGAGGAAATGTGAAGGGAACAGGATTTGTTGTTAACAGGCTGAAACTCACTTCCTCATCAAATTTGTGATGTATGACTATTGGGAACCATTGTGCTATCAGTGAGGAACTCTCACTCAACTCCCTGGGTTTAAAAAAAAAAAAAAAACAGGTGGTAAAAGTTCGTTTTTCTGGTTGAGCATCTTTTCATTGCTGAACAGAAAAATCATGAGTAGGTGTTATAGAAGAAGGTAAAAAGGCATCTAGGATTAAGGCCTCACAGCTGTTTGACAGTATATATTAAAAGATCCCTTTGCCTTTTTAATTTTTGATTTTCCTTTCAAGTTTCTCTGGGTATCTCGGTGGAATTGGAGGAAAAATTATTAACACAATACTACAGCTTGCAGTTGCAAGGGAACTGTATTTGCGCACTAGGCAGGTAAGCTAAAAATGGCTTAAGGGAGTAGCAAACATTTTTGGTGTGTGTTTTAAGTGCTTGAGAGTGAAGATGTCTGAAAAACACTGGGGGAAATAATGAAGCAGACGAACTTGTCTGAATATTTATTTTTTCCTCAGCCATGTTTATATACTAGCTGGTCCATGTATTTATTTATTTTAAAACTACCTCATAACTGAATACGCAAAATAATCTCGTGGGTTGCTTCCCTTGCAGTTTTTCCCTTATGGGCAGAATTTTACTTCTTTTCCTCATGTTATGAAGTGTGCAGTCTGCCATGAAACCTATGTAATTTTGTTTTCCTAGACCAAGAGCTGGTTCAGAGGTGGCAGTGTAGAATTTTAACTCTCTGTGTACAGTATAACAGCACATTGCTATGAAGGAAATGATTTAGGAAAGGGGAGGGCTGAGGATTTTCCCTGTATGGAGAAGAGCAGAGATTTCATGGGAGGGAGCAGAGGAGAGGAGGGCTCTTTCCTGCTCTCCTTGCTGACTAACTGCATGCCAGGCTCACCATGGACAAGGCAGGGAGGTTCTGTGCAAAGGATTAGAGATAACCTATCAAATGTATTTCTGGAAGATTTTAAGCTGCTAGTGTAGACAAGACAGTGGTATAATTTTTGTGTGTTAAGTGAGGAGGACAAGTACTAGAAGCAAACAATATCTTGTCCTTCTTACTTTAGGGTTGTCTGGACTTCAGCTCATACTTAGTAGTGGGACCTGCAGTCCCTCTACCTGCCCAGCCCCTGCCCTAATGTTATGACTAGCATCTGCAGATCACGAAGATTAAATTTAAAGTGGTATTGCCTGTCTGATCCTTTTCAGTTTAAGAGGAGGAGACTGAGACTCTGTAAATGATGGCAGAAGAAGAGCCTGATTCTCTAAACCAATGTCTCTCAGTATCTCCTGAGAGACTCACATGCCAATTCAGCTGTCTCATCTGACACTCCTTTTCCTTGCTTCAATTACTTACTACTATTATTTCATGTGCCAGTGTTACTATCTGCATTGACAACCCTGCATTTACTACTTATTTACGTGAGAAACACCTGTTGTCTCTCAAGTGTCCCATAATACTTCATACTCTACCTCAGTTCCTGATGGAAATGTTACCTAAAGGAAGAAAAAAAGGGGTGTGGACAGACAAGTTGTGTGACATTACAATTATAGTTCCTGTAAAAATTGTTCTCACTAAAGAAAAAATGCAAAAAAGTTAGTCTGGAGCAAATAGGCTCTCCCTGACACTTATTGGAATGCTTAACTTTCTGTAAATATTATTTGACATTTCTTCACCTATGTTGAAGTAGGAGTGACAACTTGATCGATAGATGGAAGGGCCTCATGGCTTTCTGCCTGTCTTTGGTTCTCCTATATTTGCATCACAAGTGCTGCTTTGCTACCCTCTGAGGCAAGCTCTCAGATAAATCAGATGAAGAAATGACTGTGGATCTGTGAGCACGTGTGAATATTCTTTTTGTATGTATGTATAAATGGAAGCTTGTGGGAAAAGGTGGTGTTAGAAAGGGAAATAACATTTCCTGCTTGCGAATCCTATGTGGAGGGCAAAATTTACCTTGTTCTTCAGAAGCTGTTTGTGAAACAAAATTTGTTCCTTTTTAAATTCAAATGTAGAAAACAAAGTCTTCTTGCTACCAAGAACTTCCCCTGCACACCTCCTACTTCTTTACCAGGTCTACAAATATGCGGGCAATTCTTTTGACTAAGAACTTAATGATTCATGTGCTTTCTGGATGGGTGACCAAAAGGATTTCTTCAGTGATAAACAATAGTTTTGGAGCTACCCCAGGTATCATTGCAAGGGTTCCTCTGTGCTCTGTAAACCCAAATTAATAGAAGAAAGTAAAACAGCATTTGTAGACAATCAGTATAACGTAATGAACCTTTTAAAGTTTTATTTCCTCTTTCCCTATAATTCAGGTAGTTTCAGAGGACTTGAAAGAATCAAGAGTGTTTTTTTGACTGCTTTCATACGCAAAGTGTCACAAAACAGTTTTGGAAGAAGAAAAGAAAAATAAGCAAGAAAAGACTGAGTTTTAGCATTGTAGTAGGAGATACAGTCGAAATCCTATGTTTGTTGATTGATATTATTGTGTTAGGCAGCTCAACTTTCCACCTTTTCAAGAAAACAATTTTCAGAAGAAATAAATATGACAATGTAAGACTTTTTAAAAGCTAGAATTTGTCTACTGCCCATTCAGAAGATTGCTTAAAAAGAATCCACCAGTTTGATTAGAGGCATTGCTACCACATAGTCTATGACCTTTGTCAACTTTTGAAAAGAGGATTTAATAGAATACTGTCATATTAACTAACCCCATAAACGCACCATTCCTTTCAAAACAACATACACTCACCCAGGTTCTCTGAATTTATGCAACTATGGAGAAAAAGCCAAAATGGAAACATAATTATAAGCAGTGTAAGGAGCAAGAGTTCACTGAACCGTGCTACCACTACTGGAATTAACACCTGAACCTTTCTCTCACTGGCAATCCCCAGGATTCTGTTAGCTCAGAATCATCGATTGCACTACCTCTTGCAAGCACAGAAATCAGACTGAGAAGCAGGACTGCCTCAGAAAGAGGAACTGTTTTATACAGAAAGATTCCAGGAAGTAGCTCAACAGCCTCTGACATGATGGACTTTGCAAATGTCCTTCTCAGTAAGTGGTTTCATATTGATGTTGGGCCATTATAAAAGGTGCATAATTGTTGCAGTTGTGCTGAAGAGAAAGGTGCACTTCAAATTCCTTTTTTTTTTTTTTTTTTTTTTTTTATGTTTGACTTTGGGGATGCTGTTGAACTATAATGTAAAGTATTTGAAAAGGAGGAAGGAGTGAATTGCAAGATTGTATGTGGCTAAAATATATTTTCATTGCCTGAGTCCTTTCCAAAGTGCTTTTGAAGATGCTTCTCAGCATGCTCAACAAAAAACATACCTCATTAGTAGTCACTAGATGAAGCTCCACTTTCTAGTAAATGGGCTAGCTGGGCAAAAGCATTTCATGCCAGAGACCGTTTCAATAAACTTTAGTAGAACAACATAGTGAAGGAGCATGACTAGGCCAGGAAATTTCTGTATTGCTAAAACATGAGAAAAACATTACAGACAATTGCTCTGTACTTCACTGAACAAGATACAGTTTTACTTCAGCTGAATTCCTGAGTGAAAGTTCCTGGACTTTCTACTGAATAGGGCAAAGCTGTGTTGAGCCATTCAGCTTTTACATATTCTATTAATTCATTATATATCAATAGGAATAGCACTGAGAGTTACAGTAAAGTCCTCTGAGTCTGAGGTATGGGAAGGGTGCACAGAATTTGTGTATTTTTCAGCTTTCTGAGACAGATGGTGTTCGTTTTGGTGATTCCTTAATGCAAGGGGAAAAATTATAATAATAAAGAGGACTCCAAAAGCATAGTTAATAGAAAAGAGCTCCCATGAAGTTATTTGTTAGCTATTGCATAAAATGAAAAGCAATGTAGACTTCTGCTTGCATCTCTTATACTTTTGAATTCTCCTGTAATACCCGTGGACTTGGGGCTCCAAGGGTCAGCCAGGAGAAATTAGACATGTTCCTGGGCTTCAGCAGCCTTGAGTCATCAGTTCTAGCAGTGAACAAATGTTAAAAGGAGTGCATACATTACCCTTCACTTTGCATATTGTGGACAGCTCTCAGAGACTGTTAGTTACATTAGACCAAACTGCGCCATCAGAATAAGAGTGATTACAATACAGTTAACCAGTAAATACCTAGAAAACATGATGGAAGGAGCCAGACCTGAAAATTTAACATTACTACACTGGTTAGAATTTACACAAAACTTTAAAGATTATTCATGAGGGAAAACTCCTCCTCAAAAGACCCTTTTTGAATTAAACATGCTAGTAATGTCTCTGACCTTGTTTCTGAACAGATGAGAGAACCTGGGATTTGGTAACACTTTTGTTTTGCAGCAAATATCCAAATAGCACCAAATGAGTTAGCAATGTTTCATGCAATTTATGTGCTCTTGTCTTGCACCTTGATACCATGTGTCTGTGCTCCCATGCAGCTGTTCTTCAGCTCTTACATGTCCTGGATGGAGCATGAATGTTTGGCTGCTGGAGGCTGCTGTTCGGTCGGTGGTGTTGGCAATGGGAGCTGTTCTTTCCATTATGTTCCTCCTGAACCACTGCTTAGTTTCATGAAATAATATTTGTTTGTAAGCTACATGAAATGTTCAGTGGATAATTATCACTGAAAATGTGAGCCAGGATTTTTTTTTTTATACTGTCAGGAGGAAACAACTTTGTGGTGTTTAATTTCCTTTCTTTTTGACCACCTAAAAGTGGGCTGTTCTGGAAGTGGTTCCTGTATAAGTTAGGATCACCACTCTTTCAGTTACAGCAGCTTCCCTGGATTTAGCAAGTACTGGAAGCTAGAATAGTTAGCAAACAGTGCTTTTCCAGACAGATCTCTTTGGCTGTCACACAACTCTTTCATCACAACTTGCCAAGGGACCTTAAGGAAGAAATTCTTTCTCTGGGGAAAATTCTTCCATGGCTTTTATGTCACTCCATTCCGACTACGCCTATATGGACATCACCTGTAGAAATATTTCACTTCAAGATGTCTTTGTCTTATATATGATTAAAAATTCGACTATAATAATCCCAGTGGAAAAAAAAAAAAAAAAAAAAAAAAAAAAAACAAAACAGGAACAATAATGATGTCCTGTTTTCAGCATTATTGCCCCAAAACAAAAGTACAAGACTAGAGTAAGTCGTAGGTCTTAAATACCAACTTGTTGTTTGCCTCACTCTGAAAAAGTAGAAACATCACAGGTTGATTTTTAGGTCTTACTTAAATTTCAAGGGTTAGTAGATAAGAACTCTTTTGTTGTAAACTGGCCATGAATGACCTATAGCTCTATTTTCTGACAGTAACTACATTTTAAAAATCATGGTAGAGACACTTTTGGAGCTGATTTTTTCAGCCTGTTCTATGGAGAACTCACCTTGATTAATTCATTACTTGAAAGTTCTCCAAATATATGAATTTATCAGAGAAACAATTCAGAAGTGATTTTGACCCCTAGCTTTAATTAAGTTACAATACAAAGAAATAGTTTGACCAGCATCTCATAATGCCACTTAGATAAATGAAAAATATTTTTTCACCTAAAATATTCCAGTTACATGAACTAAAAATTCTGGGATGAGATAACAGTTACTTACTTCTGTAAGTAACTTTGATATTGGTACAAATAATCCTGGCTTGCTTTATAAAAAATACAGGGAATATCACACACTGTTAACTGCATATACAGTTTTCCAGAAAATAGCTAAAATGTTTGCACATACAGAATTGTCAGAATGGAACATCTATTGTTGGTCAAATGTTCAAAAATATTTTTCCTTATTCCATGCCACTAATAACTTGTCCCCATAATGCTTGCATTATTTCTAAAGGATTGGTAAACACACTGTAGCTGTAACTTAATTAATATTCATAGAAAATAATTGTCAAGGGAATATGTTGATCTTGTAATCTGAAAGAAAGATAAAGTAGGTTTCTGATGGAATTTTTCAAATGCAAAGTGCATGCTTCTTTTTTCTCTTCTTAAATTAAAAAAAAAAAAAAGGAAAAAAAAAAAAAGCTGAGAAAGATTCTGTCATACCGATAGTACTACCAGCTGTCTAGACGTATAAGCAATGTGAGGTGATGCTGAGATGGAGCACTTTCCATTCTTCCTGCAGTTAGACTTTCTTATTGAGGAAAATGTATAATCTCTGGTTAAGTATTTACATCATGAAATAAAAAAGTTGTTTTTTTTTTTTTTTGAGGGGGGGACATACTGTTGTTATCATTGTAACTTTTTTTTTTTCTTGCATAATCTTTATGATAAATAAAAATAAAACAACAGAAGCTAAAGGAAGGTTTTTGTGGCATTGTGTTACTATGTCTGTAAAACCTTTTTCTCTCTCTTTTCTTTCTCTCTAGAATGTTAAATAGAAGCCCTAGCTTGGGAATCGATAGTTCAATTAGATTATATGGTAGGTTTTTGGATGACTGTTAGCATAGCCAGGAGATTACTTTCCTTGGATATCAGGAGGAAGCTGCTCTGGAATGGAAGCCTGTAACTGCACCTACAGCTAGCCTGCACTGGGACAAAACTGCAGCAAGAAAAAGCCATAAACTTGTGGTTTTATATTATGCTTACTGGATGCCCAGGGACTAAAACATAATTAGCTATCCCACATCCAGAAGGAAACAGAAACCATTTGCAATACATACAAACAGTGAGAGGAAGTATTAGGCCCAGGTCCCAAAAAGTATGTACTTAACTTTAAGTATGCAAATTGTTGCACTGGAGTCAACAATATCGTCTAAGTGCTTTAGTGTATTGGAACATTAGTGCCATAAACTGACACTGCACAGACATTACGGGACAGTTGACTAGAAGACTTAATTTTGAAAATAACAAAAATTATGTTACATGTTGGGGTAAAATTCAAACTGTAGCTTGTTTTTGAAAATCTTTAACAAATATAGATGTATGCAAATAGCCCTGCCTAATAGTGTCACAAATAACATGGCTAAGAGAGAGAATGCACTATTGACCTCCTAAAATAAATGTTTGTAAATTCTCTTTTCCAAAAAACAATCAAGCAGAATGTCTGTTGTTCTCTAACATCAACATCCATGTGTATTGCACAAAGCCATTTTGAGTATTTGTTGGATATCTAACACTGAAATGTTTTAACGTGGACTTATTTTATGGCTATGAGATCTTTCATATAAAATGCACTAGATTAAATAGGCTTCAGTTTGCACTTTCCCCTCCTCATCACCCACAGGCAAATATATTTCATTTTGGGAAGCTTCAATTTTTTCTAAGGACTATTCCTATAAAAATGTTGCATGGACTACAGTAGAGATAAGCATCTATTTCTCTGTGTTAAATAGCAGCGTGCCATTTCTAAAGCAAATGGTGGTCTTCTGGTAAATTCATACAATAAGAAATAAACCTCAATTGTTCATTTAAAGAGGGCTAAACATTTCCATAAAGATGCTTATTCTTTAAGCAACCTTTTACTATTATACAAGATCTATCTGTTCAGTAGTATAGTAGCATTACAGGCATCCTTTGTGAAGCTTAGGCATTGCTCATTATCATAATATTTCCGGATGAGAGGTTTGAAAAGGTTAGTCTTTATTCTTAGAGTAACCAATTTAGAGAAGCTGTAACGAATCACAATTAGAAAAATCACAGATTTTATATTGATCAAACTCAAATTGCTCACTCAAAGAATTAATTAGAAGGGAACGAGAGCAGCAAAAGGTGTTGGGGAATTCTGAAGTACAGAGTGCACAAGAGAGCACTGACATCCTAAGGAAACCTGGCTGCTTGTCTTGGTAGTTTTTCTTTTCTCTCTCTCTCTCTTTTTTTTTTTTTTTTTTTTTTTTCCCTCTTTGTTTGTTTCCATGTGTCTGGAAACTTAAGCTCTTTGTAGAGAGTACTAAGGTTTATAAAAGTTGGAATGCACTATTGGTGGCTTCAGTTGCATGACGGAGAGTGGAACTGCAACTGATTTCTGAATACAGAGCTGAGGAGAAGCTGGGGACAAGAAGCAGGAAGAACCAAAAGGACCTCTTTATCAAGAAAAACTGAAGCTGGGGACAGAATACTGTGGGGTTGAAAAAAAAAGGAAGATGCAAGTAGAAAAAGGATAATACTAGCAGTTACTCTCACTGCAAATAACACAATTCTTTTCCTGACCTCAGCTAAGCTAAATATTACTACAAAGACAAAATACTGTTGTGTTTTGTTTTGTTTGTTTGTTTGTTTTCTGTTGCACACTGGTTGGAGAGAGCTCTGTTGCTGTCTCATTTCTACCTGTAAATATAGCATAATATGAGATATAAATGTATTATCTAAAATCTAGTTACCATCCATAGGCACCCAGAATGGTGAGCTACACTAACAATGACAATTTTGAATGTGTCTGTGAACAGCTTCTGGACTCTGCTTGGTGTTATGGAGTCTCCATAAGCACCAGTTTCTGTTTTGAATGCACATTTTTTACATACATCGTTTCACCTCTACATTCGGCCAGAAATCAAAGACTAACAGTGACAGTTTACATGGCAACAACCCTGTAAGTGTAAATAGAAAAGAATTGATGGGGTCATTAGTTAAAAAAAATGAGTTATCAGCTGAGGTAGGCCAACTGTTTCTGATCAAGTCTTGTCAAAGTCAATGGAAAGTGTTTGAGAAAAAATCCACTACTAAACAATGACGAGGGAGACGGGCCAAGATAAGATTGGATAGAGTAACCAGAAACAAAGCAGATTTACATGATTTAGAAGACATGTGCTAAGGGAGGGAGATTCTTTGAGGATACCAAACAAAAGCTTGAATGTGGTGTCTAGGCAGAGAATGTAATCATGCTTTACTGGATTTCTCTATATCTGTATATTCCTCATTCAAAAAATAGTCATGCTAGAAATCTCTGTAAAGTCTCAGAGTTATATATGTAGACTAATATATATCCCTGGACAAGAAAACTATAAAGCAAATGAATAAAGCTTTGCTTGAACTTCAAAATGCACACACAAAACGTGGTGGAGAGCCAAAGAAAGACACTGCTGAAGCCTGAGAAAGATAAATTTCCATGAATGCAGTGCAATGGGACTCAAACACCATGCATATCTGACCATGGAAAAGCAATGGACCTGTGACACATATATTTCACTGCAGGGTTGACAGAACATGAATGATTATTTGTTTTTCACTAAAAAAATATAAAATTGTAAGCATAAAGGATAGGAATTCTGGTCCATCCTTTAGTCTGTTATGCTGTTTGAAGACAACGAAGAAAAGGAGTCTCTGTTTATTTGGGAAGTGTTGCCATTTCAGATTACTTTCACTACAAACTACAGATGAGCCCCAGCAACAGAGCACTAGATCAGAACTTCTGAGATTGGGAGATGTCTTTGTTTTGTCATCCCTGAAGCATGTTAGGTTGCATCAAATTTTAGCCTGGAAAAAACACTGAGAAAAATAAAATGAAAAAAAATCCCAAGAAGTAATTGACCGTTGCATCTCTTAGGGGTCACAGACTTATGGGCTTTATAGACAATTCTTCTGGTTCATCAGATATGACTTTGTAAGACGGATGGGCTGCCACTGCTCCTGTGGTAACTAGTGCTCTGTCTGGTGTCACTGGGTTATTCTCCCTCAAGAAAATATCAGGTGTAAAAACAACCCATTGTTAATGCAGGGCCCCCATGTGAGTGAGAACCTGTCATGATGTTTAAAAATGCCCTGATGACAATGGACATGCATCCCTTTCTTCTTGCTTCCTCCGCCGAAAACTATTAAAAGGTGAAGGCAGATAGCTGATACCATGCTAGCATCACCAATGGGTATACTGAGGTGAGGAACAAGTACATTCAGTGTAAATTACTGTTTCACATTTTCTGCTAAAAAAAAAAATCAATGACTGATAAAAATTGACCATCTCTTTTAAATAAAATTTTAGCAAACCTACAAGAAAACAAAACAAAACACTCAATTTGCTCGCCTGCATCTTATCTCTTTAGAAATGATTAATATTTTGTGGTATCAGGGCTGTAAGTCAAACTAGACACATTATTAACAATCTAAGAGAAACAACATGAAAAAATGACGCATGTGATGAAACTTCAAACCAAAATGATGGTAGAATAGTATAGGTTGATCATTTTCTTGTTAATCTAAAACTTTCATGCCATAAAATAGCCTGATCCCTAGAGATTCTGAATGCAGTTTAGCAACTGTTTTGTACACATATAGTTTATTTTTTTTCTGGCAAGATACAAATGGAAGCATAGTATGTGTTCCAGGAAAGTTATTTGAGAGAGTGGCAGCGAAAACTTGGATGCAGAAGGTACTTCAGAGAAGATTAATCGTATTATGTGATTACAGCTGAAACAAACTCTGCAGTTTCAATTGTGTGACATTCCTGACCTCGTGTTGCTCTGGGAGAGGCCGTGTCTTACTCTTGCTCATGAAGTGTCTTCCATTCCTTACCTTCCTACATGTTCTTGGACATATTGGTCATGTCATCTCTTCTAGTTTCTATAATTCAACACCAACAGTAGTCTTACTGAGATACTTCTTCCCATCCTTCTCCCCTAACAAATGGCATCAGTTCTCATGTTGGAGTGCCACTGCCCTTTGATCTGCTGCAGTTCTTTTTTTTTTTGGCTATTTTAGACTCTGCAGGCTGTGCAAAGGAAGGGGATGTTTTTTTCTCTTTTCCCTTTCTGCTTTCACATGGGTGTGGTATTTTCAGGAGCTCTGAAGCAGGAATGTACTGTGTTGATGTCCAAATAGCTGTTTTGCTCTAGATACAATGTCATGGCCTGGATGGATATGTCTTGTGGTTTGAACTTAAACTGAAGCCTGGCTGTTGGGTGTCATTGATCTGAAAATATTTCTGTGAAAATAAGAAAGAAAAACAAAATAAAACAAAACAAAAAATTGTATTCCAAACCTCTTCCCAAAGCTATAGCAAGAAGTATGCAGCCAGCCCATGAGACCGTGTTGCTTTACTAGAGTTCTAAGCTGTGAATCAGCGTGTTTGGTGGTCTGCAAGAAACACTGAGATTTCACTGAAGATCCATCATTCAAAAGCTTTGGAAATCAAAGATGACACTCACTACTGTTTGACAAGGCTGAAAATCTGACACATTCTCATAGATGTCAAGATAGATATTGGTCATTAGACTGGGTTGAATATTGAAAGGATTTTCAAATATCCTGCGCATCTTGAAAGCAAGGCTGAAATTGCCAATGGGGAAATGGAAGCCTGGATGTGAGGCTGGTGTTGTAGCCATGACAACAGAAGCAGAAAAGATGCGAAAGGAAGGCAGGCATTCGGCAGCACAGCTACTCAGGGCCTTGAAGAAAAGGCCAGATACAAGGGAAGAGGTGGAGCTCATTCCTGTTAGAGAGACTCAAAATGTGGGACAGGAATGTGATCAGAAAAAGCACAGATGCATTTTACAATGTGTTGTGCTTGTGAATGGTCTATGGAGACTTTTATGATGTGAGAGGAGGGTGTTGACTCTAAAAGGAGGAAAAAAGGAACTGTATAATTTATCTGGAGGAAGAAGGATATGGGGCGATATGGTTTCAGTACAGGGGCAGGTATCTATGATGTCTGCAGACAAGACCATAGAATTGACTGAGACACAATAGGAAGGAGTGGGCAGATCTGGGACTGGGAATTAGTAGTGCTGTGTTTTAGTTATGAGGTATTCCAGCCGGAAATGTCCGACGTGGTATTGCCTGGACAGAAAGCAGCTGTGAGTGCAGACGCACAGCCCCAAGCTGGCAGCAATATGTCAGCAGTTGGAGCATGTGAATAGCTTTCACCTGCCCAGAAGGGGATGTAAGCCAGAGAAAGCAAAGAAAGTAGATGATTTGCTACATAGATATCTCTGGATTCTGAGTGCTGTCCCTGTCCTGTTATGTGGTATTGGACAAATCATTTAAATCTATTGCTTGTCCTATCATGTGATTTTATATAATTCACAAATATTGTGAAAAGCATGTTTCTTTCATTCTTTCTTTGTTTAAAAAATAACTATATTTATACTCCAATTTGCCTCACTTTCAGTGGGGCCTTTTAAATGCTACCTTAGTAAATTTACAAATGAAAAATAAGACGGCGTGAAAAAAGTCTGAGGAGTGCTGCAGAATATGCCAAAGTCACCGACTGTCTGTCATGTATCTCTCACTGCTTACACTCGTTACCTTGGGAAGACTTCTCCTTCTGCCCCAGTGTTTGGGTTACCAGCGGGCTTTTTCAGCTTGAAGGGAAACTTTCTCACCCTTAAGAGTGCTAATATTGTTGAGGTTGCTTGCTTCTAAAAAGTTTGACAGAATGTAAAAGGATTCTAGATTTATTATATTTAACAATTAAACAGTGTTGTTTGAAAAAGAAAATTCTTCTGATCTGTTTGTTCTAGAATAGTTATTCATTATAAATAGTTATTGTGAATAGTTAATTATGATAAACATTTATTTTAGACAGTCAATTTGATTTTCCTGATTACAAAATAAAGTAAAGCTACTAATGAGGTAATGAGGAGAGGAAAAAAAAAAAAAAAAAGAAAAAAAAAAGAAGAAGAAGAAGGAAAAAAAAAACACCTAAATGACAATTCTGTTATTAAATTAGCCAATTCTGTTGTTAACTTAGCCAGTGACCTGTTCATGTGCTTCAGCATCTTGGTTAATTCTGAGGAGGTTGACAACTCAGTTTCCTTCCTCCCAGTTCAGACTAGTATGTCTTGGAGAATTTTTCTGAGGTTACACATCCTCTGAAATGTTTATCCAGCCTTAAAGCTAAGCTGTGTTTACTGCTTAGCATGTTTCAAATCCAGTTTTGCTCATGGCCAATTATATTTTTGGTAAATGGGTATAGTCATTCTATTTTTTTCTAATGGACTACCCTGAAAAGCAGTAAGTTGAAGGGCTCTTCAGGAAGGCAGGGAACTACACAGAGACTCAGGCTAAATACAGCTGAGCAAAGGAGAGACTAAGGCTACACAACTTCCAGCTACGTGACAGAAGCCTCCACCCCTGCAGCATGGGCCAGCTGTGGCCTCTGATGTGCTCTGCTTCCTTTCCAGGAGCTGAGGGTTTCACTGCAGAAACACATCCAGAAGATCTGGTCACTTCACGCCATTTGTTAGGCTACTCTAGTTGATACAGTTTTTATGTTGCTGGCACACAACGAGTAACTGTGGAGACATAAATCTGACCTGTAATGTTTTTTGGTTTTCCTGTAAAGTGGCATGTGTATTTTTTGGTTTCCCACAAATTCTGATGTTGCTCAGAACACATCTGGCTATATTGTATGGATGTTGTGCTGGCTTGATATCAGGTAACAAAGTAATCTGGGAAATAAGTTGCAGCGTCTCCTTAAAATTTTTGTTTGTTTATTTGTTTTTCAGTGCTGTGCAGCTGAAGAAATAATAAAGTAATCTTTTTTAATATGGCATCAGCAGGCTGCTACCTAAAGGGTTAATTTCTGGGAACATATGCTCAGAGCCAAAATTCTCCTCAACCAGTAAAGAAAGAAAAAAAAAAAAAAAAAAAAGGAAAGAAAAGAAAGAAAAAAAAACACAACCAACAACAGATTAAGTTACTACTTTATTGCTTAATAACCTAGGAGCTTTTGCTTTGATATTTCTTCTTTTGGTCACTAAGAAACTCAGATACTTTTTCAAGAACTACAGAGTAGAGTAGGTGTTTCTTATTATTTCTTCAGATGCTGTTTACATTTTTAGTACTGGAGTCTCCAGTGGCCTAGGGACAGAGCAAGCTTACAATTTCAGGTTTGTGGTAATTATTTTAAATACTTTTGACTATCATTACTACATGAACAGAACTTTATGCACCATCAATATTTCAAATGTAAATAAAATAGTTCTTAAAAAATGAAGATCACTTAAAACATAGTGCTGCTTGAATGTTGAGGAGCCATTATGTTTAATAGCATTTTTAAACTATTAAAGTTGAGTGGTTACTTTTTATTTTGCATTTAGTCACTCATGGGAGACATTTATTTTGTCTCATACTCTGCAAATAGTGATGCTGTTAGTGGAGAAGGTTCTCATTTTGAATAATGGTCTCATTTATATAATATCTCTTAGTATAATATATTCATATCTTAGAGAGGAATGAAAATTCACAAACTGTTAAGGGGTGTACAGGAAATCAAATGAAATGTATGGCTATAAAAATCTTGGGGGAGGGGAAGCAAAAGTGTGAATGTCCTATTCTAGTAATTATTTGGTCTGAAGTTAACACCCTTTTTTTAGTAATGATGACATCAATAGGAAATAATGGTAATAAAAAAATAGTTTGTATTTTGGATTAGATAAGATTTTTTTGCAATATACTTGGACAGTGAACTCCAGGACCATTTGGAATGGCTGACTGCATGAAAACGCAGAAAGAAATTATGGAATTAGATGCAGCAGTTTTTATAGCCCTGACTTAGCTTTATGTAGGCATTTGAGAGCCATTCTTGCTATTTTTTATTCACTTTTTATGGCTATTCCAGCATGTTCCAGTGATTCTCTTTTTATGCTGTGGTAGCACCAAAAAGAAAGGCTCATTTATTTGCTACAAACCTTGCAGAAAAATGAATAAAAGACTGATTCATCATTTGTTCCACACAACATATTTTTTTCTATTACTTTTGGGTGCCTTGCCAAGTGCCTGGGTTTATATTTCCTGATCCCAAGTGCCTTGAAATTCAAACCAGAGAAATAGGCAAATTGTAGGTATAGGTGTACTACTCTGTTTGGACACTCTTGATTAAGGCAGAGAAGTAGAAGTAGGAACCAAAAACTGACTCAAATTTGGAAGTAGTTAAATCAATGTTGGGGTGATGGATGCTCAGCTGAGGTAGATAAACATGCATATCTATCTGCAAATGCCAGAAGGTGTCTATATCAGACTCTTCTTCTTGAATGTAAAGCTGTTGCTACTGTCAACAGGAATTTGACCAGATCATGTATGTCTCTACCTATTTAAGAAAATATTGCTTTTAAAATAGTTGTTCACAGGGTGAAATTTAGCATTAAAATTGCTAGACTTTACAATTACCAAAGGTGCAAATAGAAAGTCAGCAAGAAATTTTGGAGGTTTCAGCATGGTGTTGGCCTCAATGTTTTGCTTGCCTCAGATCACATCGGAGAGGACAAGTCAGTGCCTTTCTGCTTAAAACCGATGGAATTCTTTAGAAGGAAGTGAGATAGCCAGAAATTTTACACTAGAGGACTACCTTTCAATTTGTTATGCCATTGTAAATTTTAAAACATACTTGATTTTTAAAGAAGCAAACCTTGCAAATTCCTTTTTCCTAAAGCAATCAAAATCTGTATGGATTTGGGCAATATCTTTTCAGTATCAATGTATCATTTAGCTACCCATTTGTGCTTTGTAACCTTGACTTGATAAAGCTGTTTAAAAAGTTTTAAGAAATCTTTTGTATAGAGGGTTGTTAATACATGGAAAAGATCCTATTACTTTATCTAAAGACTAATGCACTACAGTAGCCTTTTCAGTGAATGTAAGCTATCTTCTCCAACACGTCTGTAATTCTGTTAAATATCTATTTAAAAGATGTCTAACAGTGTTACTAAAGTGATAGATGTTATTTTTACTTTTAAAAATAAAAAGTGCAGCACCTTCCGAAATACTTTAAAATCATTTATGTGCAAAATGAATGCATGGTATACTTTAAAGAATAGATTTTTCAACTCAGTAATTTTTGCACTCTTTGAGATTGTTTCAATTGCTACAATAACGGAATTTGAACTCCAAATAATTGGCGCAGCATTGTGAGTTTTATGTGGAATCTGTGGTCTTTTGAGCAAGAAACATAATTGCTCTTTGCTTTTAGAAAGGTTTTCTTTCAATAGCACATTCGCTCATTCTCATTAATGGAAATTAATTTTTTTCTCAGCTTGCAAAGTTTGGGCAAATTTCTATCTAAATTTATATCTGTGTTATCTATCTGTTCATCTGTTACAGGTATTTTTGTATTTTAACTGTTGTTGTAAGATACAGATGCTGTAGTTTATTGATGCAATTTGTATTCTGCTGTGTGGCTCAGTACAAAATTTTAATCCAAGCAGGAATTTGTGAAGAAAATTTTAAAGAAAATGATCTGATATTAATACTCAAAGAATTCTTATGAACTTTAGTATCTCATGTTGTGTAGAGACATGGGCATAAATGCTCAATACCTCAATTTCTCTATGAAAAGTAAGTTCTACAAAAATATAGGTATCTTGAAGGAGTTGTTAGCCAACTTTCTTACTTGTTTTGCTTTCTTCTCTCTGTGGAAGAGCTTTTAAGCCAGTAGATACATGGTGAATCTCACTTCTATAACGCAAATAAAACAAATGTTATCTGTATGTTTGTAATTACTCAAGCCTCTAGGCTGTACTCTGTTGCATACAATGTGCTCTTCTCACTGCCAAGACATGGCCCTTGTCCAATTTATACAATCTAAAGAAGAATTTATACTCTGATGGCAGGTTTAATCTTTCAAACCACTATAGGTTTTGTTATCTACATTGTATATGTACAGTAACTAATGAACAACAATTTTGCTTGCTCACTATGGGCATTGTTTGGAAATCAGTGTATATTGTAGGCCAGAATTTCTATGTATCTTCTTTCATAGCAAGGTTTTAGGAATTTGGGGCTAATATACACTTCATTTTGGGACCTCTACCTAAAGCTGTCAGAAGTCTAACATCTGGAATCAAGCAAAGGAACTTCTATGTTTCTTCTCCATGTGCAAGCTATTTTTGCACCATAGAAAAGCTTGCAGCCAGCTGTTCTCTGAAAGTTTATTGTCACATATTCACATATTCTTACCCACCACATTGCTGTTGAAAAGAGAAAACATGGATATTCACAGTGAAATAACAATGCTGTGCACTTGTTCCGAAGAAGTTGTTGCCTATTCCCCTTCCAAATCTCTCCTAATTTTCAATCACAGACATAAGTTTATGATCAGTTAGAGCTTTAAAAGAAAAAATATATATATATTTTAACCATAAAAGAAAATCTTAAGGTCTAGAGTGAAAGTGGATAGAATTACCAAAAGTGCTTTGCTGCATAAGGGCCTCAGCTCTCAAGAAGTGCAAGAATTTGAACCCATGCCTCTGCAGAGCAGTGGTTGCTTAGCTGTGTGTAGCTGCTGGTATAGCATGCAAGTTTTCTGGCTCACTGTGGAAAGATTATTTCTCCTCTGATGGAACGGGACATCTGAGTCATCTTGTTGGATTCAGAAACCAATTTTTTTAGGAGTCACTACAGTTGTGTTCTTAAATGTTATTGATCTGTACATTGTGCCTAGCATCAGGCATTTAGCAGAAAAATGACAGTTGCCAGCAGTGATATGAAATGTGTAAATGGTTTCTAAATCGCATAGTCTAGAAAAATCCCTGTTGCCTGTTTTTTTGTTTGTTTGTTTTGTTTTGTTTTGTTTTGTTTTGTTTTGTTTAGAAGATATAGAATATTTTATGTGATGACAGAACATTCACAGACCTTAATAGTGTGACCATAATTCCAGGAGGAATTAACCTCTTCTATCTGACTTGGGAAACCTTTTACCAGATGCATGGAAAAAAGAAAGGTAGTGTTTAAACTGACCAAAAGTAGTTGTAGCTCCAAAAGTAGTGGAGTCTCCTTTTCAGAAGACTTGAAAGCAAAAAAGTCTTGAGACTGAGAATACATACTAATAGGTTACATCTTGTCCAAGTCCTTGTTTTGTAATGAATTTCACACTGCCTTCAGAAGAAAAGAACATTCTGAGGATCAGGAGTTAAATGTTTCAAGTGGCCAGACTGGAAGTTTCAATAAAATCAGACCTGCACCCACAGGCACAGAATGACAGAAATATCATATGTGGACATAAAGTAAAAGGGCCAGTTGTGAGATACTTGTGTTTTGCGTTAGAGTTTTTTTTTTTCTTCTTTTTTTACAACTAGAAATACAGCATGCCATCCTGAGGAATTCAAACCATACAAAGGTAGAGTGCCTCTGCACCAAAGCACAGAGTCATGGTGTGAATGAGAAAGGACCCTTTCTTCTTGGAAACTGTCCATAGTATATATCTGCTTTTTAAAAATAAGTCTCATTGATTATGATTCTATGTCTTGTGACTATTTTTTGGTTAACCTGGAACATACTGGCAGAGAGTACTGTGCTCATTTCATGGACGTAAGAAGATACTCATTGTGCTTGTCTTTCTGCATTATCATATGAAAGAATGGAGAATTTATATATATATATATATATATTTATTTTATTTTTGTTGTCATTAAATGAATGCCAATTTACATGCCCCTCAGGTAGAGAAGAGAAGAATAAGACCACCAGTTCCCAGGAATGCTTAAATTCTCCTCTATCCCTCATTAAGTTTTATTACAATGCATCATGTAAGGCTTACTGGAATTGGTCTTACCCACAGTTAGAGTCTCTCTCTACCTGTGGTTCAGGCTAATCCTCTGGCTGTTGATTTAATTTGGGGTGGTTCGGCATCTTAGTGATTCTGCCTGGTACTTAGTTTACCAAGTCACCACCATCCCAGGAATACAGGGTAGACCACAGCAAACTGGTATTTATGCATCTCAAAATAATGGCAGTGATCAAATTGTACCTGGACTATCTATAGTTCATCTGAGCTACTTTTACTTTCTTACAACAGTGAGAAGAGTCTTAAATGTGCCTCTTTTTCATCATTTACTGATGTGTCTGTTTTTATGTTTGCTTTACTATGCAGCTGGACACTTGGGCAAGATAAAGCACTTCTCCCCAGGGCTTGATAATATCTCATGACAGACAGGGGAACAAAGCAATATGAAGTTGATGAATAGTCAGAAATGTGATGTGACTGTAGGAACTACTTAGGAAGTGGAATTAGAAAAGATTAGAAAACTTGGCTATAAGCAACAGTGAAAAGGGCCTCTGATGAGCTGGATTCTGAGTAGATGAGGTACTCAGGTAAACAGGTAACCAACAAGGCAGATAGGAAAGCAACACAAGGAACTGATGGGAATACTGGTGCATAAGCATCCTGCTGGAGGAAGTGGTGCATTCACAGCTGACTTAACGCAGATGATGTGTATTGCAAAGTCAATCTCACAACTCCTGGTAATATTGAGTTCTAAAAACATGTATGGGATAGATGTGCAAGGTACTCTGAAAGAGCTGAAATACACATGTATCCTGAGAGCACATTTCTCCAGAATAGAAACATTTAAGCTGAAATCTAAGTTACATAGTAACAAAATGAATAAAAAATACCTACTTTTTATCTGAGTGAGTGGTTCTTCTGATCTTTAGATTACCAGTAGTATACCCTTACCTTTTACATGTAGTCCACAGAATTTATGATGGTAACATCAATAACTCTCATAACTTGTATTTGGCTGGAGCTGATTTTCTAGTTGTTTTTGCTTCAAAGTTATCAGGACATGGGGCATCATCCACTTCTCTTTGTACTTCCAACAATCTATTGCTGTCATTGCTGCAGCTGTGCCTTCCTTCCAGATTTTATCTGGATATAAATTTCAGTCATTGTTCCTTGTCTCTTTCTGTGGAATTTAATGAGCCATTTGCAGCTTGGTGATTTCTTCTTTTTAAGGTATTTAAATATGAGGACCACATCTCAGTCTTGTTTTGCTAATATACAAAGACCAAATTTGAACCTTCATTGTAAGTTCTGCAACATTTTGTACCTCAATTCTGGATCCACTTTCAATAGCCTTTAAAAAATGTGGTCATCAAAGTGCGTGTACTGTCCCTGCACTGCAGCAGAGAAAGGTAAAACAATTTCCTTATGACTTCAGAAAAAGAAGGGAGAAAATAAAGTTTCTGGCATTATATCTTAATTAGAGATGCTTGTTTGCTTAAGATTGAAAAGAAGATGTGTTCCCTCTCCAAATGATGTCATTGCATAAAAGTTTAGTTCCGTGAAGTCCTTATCCTCCTAGCTTCAGTGACTCATCTGATCCTGACCATCCCATTACCTGCTATGCAATGGGAGGTTGTGTCAACCTGCAAATTGTCTGTAGCAACTGAAATCTCTGAAGGATGGGACTGTCCTTTACAAAGGCTTTTTAAAATAATACTTGGCACACTGGGTCATATGGTAGTTGCAACTTTTAGGTACTATGAAAAGATAAAGGTTAAATTTATTATGATAATAAAAGAATGTGGGAGCTGTGCTGCTGAAATCGATCAGAGTAAGATTAAACAATAAAAAGCTGGTTCAAGTCAAAATGAAGCAAGGGAGAAGCATTCAGTGGACTTTGGATCAGGCCCAAAATTAAAGGTTTCCTTCTTAAAAAAGATTTTAAATTCACTATATATTCTCCTACATATTTTTCCAAGGGTCTTTAAGAAATAATAACTTAAAAATCATCACCTTTCTCATGTTCTATGCTACTTGGAAGTGTATTTCTTTGGTAAATCCGTAACACAAATTTAAGTCATAAAAATAAATATTTCTTATTTTGCAAATAGCACCTTCATGTCTTAAAGCCAGTAAGGTTCTGCCTGCTTGGAGGGGAGAGAGCTGATGTATTGATCAGCTGAAGTGCTGCAGAGACTATAAACTGAAAGTCAGGAGCATGAAAGAAAAACAAAAAGAAATCATAGGAGAAGACATAGCAGCAGAAAATCTATTGAAAATAATCCACTGCTGTCTTCTTCTCAGCTTTTATCCTCAAATTAGACTATATCTCAGTCTGTTTCTGGTCAAGCACAGGCATAACAAACCTTAAACATTTGGTTTTTATTTTTTTTTCCCCATGAAACTTTGAAGGAATTAGAGAGAAAATCAAGGCATGTCTTTAAAAATTCTGATCAGGTTTCCTCTGGAGTCTTGCTGCTGGAAGAATGTCTTATGGGTAAATTTCCACTCTCTCAGCGGGGCAGTGTTTTGCATGAACCAACTCCCAGGAGAAAATGTTGTGTGCTTATTTTGTACAGCAGCGCTTAGGCAGCATCTCCATCTTAAACTGACCAGAGGGAGGGGTAGCAGCTGACCTGAGGGGAAGGGGGAGGATTGAGGAGAAGACAGTGCATATTTCCAGAGCCAGACATAGTGCTAGCCATAAAACCAAAAAAAAAAAAAAAAAAAAAAAGCCCTCTGAAATATTTGCACCGTTTTTCAGTGTGCTATATGACAGTAGTTAAAGAGTGTGAATATCACCTTACCAGAAACATGCTCATTAAGGGTATGAGACAAAGCTCCTCAAACAAGAAAGCCTTGTGTCAAGTCATATTTTTAGTCTCTTTTAAGGAAAGTCAGAAAAATACTCCCCCTCTTTATTCTTTTACTGCTTGGACTTTAGGCTTTTTCATGCTTCCTAAAAATTTGATTTCACTTTTCAGTCTTTTTTGAACCAGGTTGGCTGTACATACTGTCTCACTAATGGAGCTTGTTGTTACTGGGCTATTTCGTGGCATGGTTCTGTGATTCAATACTTTTAATTATCTTTTTATTACAACATGTACCAGGTCCTAACATACAGTAGATTTACTGATAAGGCCATATACCACTTGTATTGTACCCATTTATAGTCATTTTTTATAATGGTATCTTGCTAATAAAATGTTATCTTATTCATTCAATTTGTGTGTAATAAATCAACAGCCTGTTCGCTTTCTTCTCATGCAGATATCAGTGTAAGTATGTACGACTGTGTGCATGTACTAAACCTGATGATGTTGCTTGCATACAAATGGAAATTAGCTTAAGAGCATTTCATTAATGAAAGTGTAGCTGTTTGCCTTTGACCTGACTAAAATTAATATCCAAAATAAAATAAAATAAATAAAATAAAATAATTAAATTAAAACAAAATAAAACAAAACAAAATAAAATAAAATAAAATAAAATAAAATAAAATAAAATAAAATAAAATAAAATAGGTCTTTATTTTAGCTCTATGCAAAACATTTGAAAAAATGCATGCAGCCTGTCACTATTCCCACATTACAGATTACAGAATGAAATAATTATAAGTGGTATATGATGCTCCCTTTCAGTGTTTTTTCCATTTCATAAGATAAATAAGGGGTTCCCCAGTTTACATTTTTGCTCAGTACCACTAAGATGCTACTTAGCTATCTGTAGAAGTAATAGCACATCTCACTCTGCATATATGCAAAGGAGGATGCTTATACTGCATTGATATCACATTTAGGGATGAGTGATATACATAATGGAAGCTGAAGTATTGCTCTATACTCTTGCTTTAAAGGTGGCCTATAGAAACCAGCGCACACATTGTACCTCCTTTCAGAGGAAACTGAAATAAAACTACAGATATCATGAGTATGTGATGATGAGCACAAAAATACCTTGGATTTAGCCTGGATCCTTTAGAAGTGTAATTACTCCCATGCAGATAGTAAAAGTATGAAACAAGCCTTAAAATGTTTGGAGAAAGTGCAGAATTAGGTTTTTAAATCTTCAGTGAAAACAAGCAAACAAAAAAGCCCTCCATAATTCTGTTTGTTCTTTATGTGACCACCCTCCCTGCAGAAAAATAACCCTAATAGCTGTAGTATTAAAAAAAAAAAAAAAAGAGAGAGAGAGAGAGAGAGAGAGAGAGAAAAGAAGAAAAAAAAAAAGAGTTGAAAAATCAAACCCTCACATCAACAACATTTTTAGTAAAATATAAATTGGAATTCATTGCTAAAAAGCAAATATACTACTGTAGCTATTGTGGCATGGACAGCTTACATCTTAAACATGAATTGGATCACCAAGAACTACATATGATAAAGAGAGCAAAAATGTCAATAATGGTGGTCTACTGATAACTTCTCTCTCTGATCTACATTTTTAAGTCTTTCTCTCCTGCTGAACATTTGATCAAACCATCTTTTAGCTGGCAGAATCAATCTGTGCAGATCTTCTTGGTGTTTGGAATCATCTTGTGAGTAAATGAAAATGGAAACTAAATTAACGATCAGATTTACTCTCCAGATTTCTAGCATGATTATTGCTAATGTGAGAACCTGGGAATAAAAGAAGGCTTAGGACTGATTATCCATGTCTGTGTATCTTCACTCTTCTAAATGGAAAAATAGCTTTTGTACTTGTGTGAAAGAAATGCATGGACTTAATTTCTTGATTTCAGAAGCAAGAAATGTACATTTTCTGTCTCTGAGAGGAAGATGGCAAGTGTCTGCATTCACTCCAAGAATTGCCTGCTAGTTTTCTCACTGGAGATTGCAATTGGCATTAGCTGTTTACTCCATGTTCCTCAAAAAGTCAGAATCCATTTAAGAAGAAACTGAAGGGTTTGAACAGAAAATTAGGTGTTCTCAGGCAGAGAATTTTAAAAGCCTGCTATGGCAATGAGCCTTTTCCCTTTCTTATTAGTCAGTTTTGGGAGGACATTTATTATATTTTTAACTCCTTTAAAAGAAGCACTTGCTTTCCTTGAGACAGCTGATCAGTGAGCATGGTTCATCTGCTTCTGTTGTAGATTCTTGTCTGGCTGGACTCCTGTCTGATTAACTCTCAAAGAGATACAGGTCAGGCTCATCTTGCTGTGGTAGCAACCTCTACCCAGAGAGAAATTTTAACTTTGTTTTGTGGGGTCCAGGAAAATACATAATTTATTTACATGTTTAGTTTTAAACCTATTGAGTATGGCATGTTAAAAGGTAATCAGCAAGACTTGGTTAAAGAATTGGCTCCTTAATTTCACCAATAGTAACATTCACTAATAATATTTTCCTTCTTTCCTCTGAAAAACAATTTCTGAAAACCTTTATTTTTTTTTTTCCCTGCTTACAGTTATAGTATTAGCCTCTGTAATTAAACCCGTAGGAGTTGAAACTGTTGAATCTCTATCTCTGATCTGCAATTCTTAATTCAGACTACAGTGTGAGCTAATCAATATCTCTACAGTAATCCTGTTCTCATTATTAAGGTCTGATCTTTCCCCGCTAAACTCAGGGAATGGTTTTCCCTCTCAGGACAGGCAGGGTTAGGATTGGACCATATCCTCACCAGAGCTGTAGACTCTCATAAAGGTGACAGAAAATTCTATTGACATGTTTATACAAGATACTTGATGGTTTAAGTTATGACAGGTTTTAAATAAATTTGTCAGAATGTTTGCCAAAAGGCACATTTGAAGGAAAACCAAGCAGTATCTTTTAAGGTAGCAGCCAGCATGCTAACTGTTGAAATAGGGTAACTATGCTAAACTGACAAATTCTTTTCATTTCCTTTCTTCTTTCCAAGACATCTTAATTTTCTTTCAAAAGAAAGAGTACATCATAAACCCATAATGATGGTCTTCCTTTTGATTAAAATGATAAAAAAAATGAAGTAGGGGGAAGATCTAGGTCCAGAATTTCCAAACAATGCTCTCTTTAAACCAAAAACAAACCTTCAAATCCAAATCCAGTTAGAGAATGAATGTAGCCACACTGGCTTAGTCACCTTTCTCATGTGGGTAGAGTGAATTTTGTGAAATGTCTCTGAAGTGAGGAGCATTTTATTGTCTAAAACCTATCTGTTCCATGCACAAGTGTTTTATGAAATACAAGAACTAGATAAAGGAGTACTACTGAAAAGGTTATTTTGTTAATCATTTCTCTGTATAAGATCAACCTTTTCTGTTTGTATACAATGTTAATGAAGGCTTCCCTGAAATCTCTGAACGAGGTACCAAAGCTGGAATCCTGGACATACACATCAACCATGTTAGTATATTGTATTTGCTTTCTATAACTGAGTCCTGGGTCACCAAGCACCAAGGTATTTAATGTTAGTGTGAGTAAAGTGCTTATGACTTAATCAAGTGTTGGAGCTTTGTAGTTAACTTATGGACAGACTTTGAAATGATCAGAAAATTTACTTGTTATTTGATGACATTGTTTTGGAAAGAAAAATTGTATTATGTATAAGCATTACAGGGAGGAGGAAGTGGCTGATGATGAACATGACAGATCATTGATAAATGGTGATTGCAGACTGCTTGTGTATAAAACATGTATATATAATAACTGGAATCAGGAGATACATATTTTAATATGGTCATATGGAGACAAATAAGAGACAATGATAGTGCTTGGCAAATGGAGACTTGGTTGTGGGAAGCAGTGAATTCTGCTTATCAGCTGAAGGTGAACTCCCAGATACCTCAACAGGAAAACAAATGTGGTGTATGGGTTTATCCTATGGGAAATCTCAAGTAACAAACAGGAAATTTTTTTTTATTTTGGGTGGTCTGGTGAAAATCTAATCAGAATGCTAACTGAGCAGTCATTTTTGGTGCCTACTTCTCAGGAAAGATGATGATGTTTTGGAGAGTGTCAGGAGAAAAAGAGAGGAATGGTTAAAATATTAAATATGCCCTACAATGAAAGAATCTGAGATCACCATCTGTTTTCTTATCAGAGATGGTTACTTAGTCATGGTGTACAAGTACTAAAATAGAGAATAAAATTCTAGAAGGTTACAGACAAAAGCAAAACAATGCCCTGAGGCTAGAAAGTGAGGTCTTTTTTTTTTTTTTCTTTTTTTTTTTTTTTTTTGAATTAACCTTTGTAATACACTTTTTAAAATCTATTGAACAACATACGTAAGATTTTTAACCCTGTGATTCCCTACTGCAGGAAACATAAAACTTGTATAAATAAAATAGGTATTTTTGTTAAAAATCTGTGCTCTTCTTCAAAAAAAGAATGGCTTGGAAGAACATCCATAGCCTCAGTTACAAAGGGAGGTCAGTTTTTGTGACTGCAATGCCTCCTGAAGCATTATCTCTTTCTGATAAGAATCTGTAGAAAGCAGTTCCGTCCCCGTTTTTAAGAAAAAAACAAAAACAAAAACAAAAACAAAAACAAAAACAAAAAAACATACTAGTTTTCTCTTTGCAGAAATGAGAAATGACTCTATAGAAGCAGTAGGTATCTTACTCTCTCAAATGCTGCGCTCTTTTTATACAAAGGTAAGTATTAAAACTATAATTCCCTTTACATTCGTGTGGAAAAACAGTGAGATGGAATTGTAGTAAGAAGTGACACTCAATCTTTCAGAGTCAAAACAACATGGCAAAGAAAAGCAGGTTTACCGCCTCGTTACCAAACAAACAGCCAAAAATGCCATCACGTGAAGCACCGCAGGACAAGGATGTCATCTTGCCTGAGGAGGGCTGTGAGTAGAGCTGCCTGTTCCCTGGGGCTGGCACAGGGGCACTCCTGGAACTGGTGGGAGATCTTGGTGCTTGCTCCTCCCAGCACCCAGCACCATGCAAGTGGTGCAGGTCAGGAAGGAGAGGGTGGTTCATCTCCACAAAGGAGCACTGGCCCAGCACTGTAACATGAAGAAGTGGCTAATAAGCCCCGTTTTTCAGAGGGGCTGAATGCTTTAGGAACAGCACCATAAAGACACATCTGTATAGATCTTAAATCAGAGTGAGTTTGGTGTTGCTGTGAATTGTATTCCGAGGATGCACAGGCTGCCCTCCATTGCCTGGTGTAAACATGCCCTCAGCGCAAGTGAAGTGTGCCCTGAGCTGGCTGCTCTACGTAATGAGATCAGAGGTAATGGAGATCCTGTGCTGAAAGTGTAATTGCATGTGCAGTGTTATTTATGACTCAGCTGAGTCTACACTTGAGAGCTACCTGGTGATAAGGAGTGTAAGTACTTACAGGATGGTGTTTGTGATTTCCCTTGCTCTTCCAGACCCTGTAAATGGCACAATCCCCTGATAGTTGGTTATTTTTTTTAATAGTATCACTAAATCCAAAGCATATAGTACTGCAATTACTTTCTTACTTTTGCTTTTTGTTCTTTTTTATTTGGCATTAATTTCCTGATTCACCTCTACAGCATTAAAACTACCCTTTTCGGGGTCTGCTAACATCAAGAAGATGGGAAGTGCCTATATCATTTTCCTTAGTTTTCTTCCTCCAAACATTTTATACAAAACAAAATGTCTGTTTAAAGCCACAAGTGGAAAACTCCTACTTGTTTTTAGAAAGTCTGTTTGATAGTTGCATTTATTTTTGTCCCTGAGTTTGTGTGAATTTCTCTAATTGCGTTACCATCCTGGCATGTTATTACTTTTCCTCAACTATAGGTTAAGTTGTACTGAGATCAGAGAATCAGCATGCTTCAGTGTCACGTTTTGTATTCAGTGCTCCAGCTCTAGGCCAAGAAACTGCTCTTTTTCACCACATTTTTAAAATTACAAAAATGTCATTGGGGTTTCATTTTTTCTTCATGAGTGGTGAATATAGGTGATCCTAATGCCAAAAGGAAATAGATTTTAACATTATCACATTGTCACATACCCCATCTTAAGTTATAGAAGGAAGAAGCTTCAGAAATAGGTCATTTAAGGAGATTTATGATGTTTAGGCTTGATCCTGAATGGTACTGAGCATTCTTTCCCTGATCCTGTAAATTCTTAACTTTTAAGTCCACTGCAGCTGTCTTTGTGGTTTAGGTCAAGCATGCATTTAAGTGTTTTGTTGGATTTGGGCCAGAATGCTCAGCATTATAACTAAAGAGGTTTAACCTGTGGAATCTGGATCCCTTAAACATGAAATCAGACGTCTAACATTTCCAAGACCAGCAATTAAAATAACTTTCAATCTCTCTTGGCTAGAGTATTGATTAAGAAACAAATTTTAATCATCATCAGTTGTGCTTGGACTCTGATCTTGCAAACAGCTGCACATATGCTTAACTTCACTAACCTAAGTAGTCCCATAGATTTCAGTGTTAGCATGTAAAGTCTTTAAGTGATTTGGAGAGAAAATCATCTTTACTGTTAGTGTGTCTCCTGACCTACCTCACTGCAGATACTTCACAAGGAGAGCAGTACAGTGAGGTCTGCTAGTGAACAGTAATGTATTTTGTTGCAACTTTAGATACCTCCTGCCTACTTTGACAGAGTTTGCATTCAATTATGATAAGCAAGGAGGCATTTGCTTGCTGTAGTTTGTCATTTGGCAGGGGGATATTTTACCAGTTGTTAGGAGAGAAATGAGTTCTGCTTCCTAGTTAGGACTTTGTTTTCATTGGATGAGAATGAGAGCAAATATTTGGACATAAATGTTTTATGGCAGTACCATATGGTCCTTGGTATTTTATTTTTAATTTTTTGCAGTTGCATTAAAATTCCTTTAATATTACCAAAGTATTTCATTTAAAAGATAAATGCTGCATGTAACCTGAACAGCTGTTTTTCCTAAATATGCTACAGCATCAAGAGTTTTGTTTCTTTGAAACTCTACAGTTTGGCTAAGCGGACCAGTTTTAACTCTGCTTGCTTTGTGGAGAACTTGTTTCTCTTTTAACTAACGAATACCATGCCAATTATATTGCATTGTAACAATTTTGTTCTTAATTGTAATTTGTGATTTATTTGTAATAGTGACCAGTGAAATTAAATAGCTGGTTAATGTGTGTTGCCAGGATTTTCTTCCCCTTGAAAGGAATGGCACTAAATTACACCCACCCACACTTCCACACACCCCAGATTAAACAAAAGTCTTGCATTCTTTCTTTTTCTCTTCCCCTCCTCAACCCCCTGAAACTCTCCACCCTAGAGGGGGGGGAAAAAAATAAAATCCTTTAACTAGTGCTGAACAGTCAAGTCTGAAGATTTACCTTATTCTCTTCTCCCAGAGCAGTACTACAGGGGAAATGAGCTTCAGAAACTGAAGTCCTTGCAGCATCTGGGGACTTACCAGGACAAATGAAACTCACAGGGTTTTAATCTTACAAGTATCTTCAGAGAAGAAAAATGCTAGATTGGTGTAAAATTACTATAATGTTAGCACTTAGTTTTTTCCAGTGTCCAACAGTGTGAATGCTATTTAACAAAAGCAAATAGGGACTGAGCTGTACCCAAGCAGCTTGTGTCTGTACTAAATCTTAAATTGGGAAGAAGGGCAATGAGGACATTTGAAATACTCTTTAGCCTTTTAATTTTATCTAGCCTTCTTTCTCTTGTAAAAATTCTGCAGTTTGGGGAAGAGGGGAAGGGAAGAGTAAGGTTGCGTATCAGTCTAATTTTTTATTTATATTCTAAAAACTTGTTTTCTGTCAGAAGTTAATTCAGTAATAGTCACCAGATGGTGTGCAAATACTAATGAGGGGATGTTATGACTCTTGGGTTCCTTGTGGAGGTTGTAGGAGTCGGCATCTTGCCATCAGAAAATAGATGTCAGGGGAGTAGAAGTACTCCCTGGGGAGGATGTGACTGGACCAGCAGGGCTTCAGTTTTGTTGCTGCTTTACTTGTGGGAGTTCTGTGAGTTGTGAGAAACTTTCTCTTCATTAGTTTTAATGAAAGAGAAAATGGTGGGACATGGTGCTATGTATCACTACTTTGGAGAGTATGATTAATCTTTGTTTTCATTGAACCCGAGCAAATAATTAATACAATTTTTGAAAGTGAAGTAAAGCTCTACTGTAGCCCAGATAAGCTTAGAGCTTGGGACACAATAGGGAAAGGTCATTTGTGGGATAAAGAAAGAGTTATTTCAAGGAAGAGGGAAATGTTCTTATTTCTAGCAGAATACTTAATACAGCCTCTTTAGAATGATAATGCTGTGTGTTCCCTGCCATATGATTTATTGCAAGTTAATCCATCACATCTGTTCTCTGTCCCAGTGGCAGCATATAAACATTGTAACGCAAGGAAGATGAAACAGAGCTCTGGGATGTCTTTTATAACAGATCTATGTAAGTGTGAAAGTAGAAATGTCTGTTGATTCATAGCAGCATGCTAAGGAGGTTCTAGTCAACAATGGGCACTGACATGTCAATTCCCTTGTGCAGCTTGGGCTCTTTTCCCATCCACTCACTCGCTCATCCCCAGAATTTACAATGCCAATCTGAAAAGAAAATGTTGACAAATACATAACGCTGTGTCTTCCAGATATATTGCATTTATGTTTGCCAACAGGACAGCTACTACAACTTTTGGAAAGCCCTGGGCAATGCATGCAGGGGTTAGTAATGAGATGCAGAGTATTGCACTGCTATGGAGAAGTCTGATGCAAGGTGGTGTTGTCCTATCTGAAACAGGTATTAGTTTTATTCCAGTTCACGAAAGATGAAGCCATATTATATAATCTGGATCTTTTAAATCCTTCCTGGTGAAAATTCTTGGACACAGAAACCTCATGGATAATCCTAACATTTAGGATTGCAAACACAATTGTGAAACATCTTGGAAGAATGAATTTTTTCTGTTTTCACTCATGGATAGAGTTAAACACATACTTTCTAAAACTTTTTATGAATTCTAAACTCACTCAGGAAAACAGAGGCAAATCACATATTTATTTATTTGTTTGTTTGTTTGTTTATTTTGGTTGATGCCATCAGTAAAACATGTAACATACATCAAATGTGATGAATTCAGGAAACTTACAAAATGGACCATTTGACCAAAGTATTGATAGACAAATCTAAATACAGTCTACTCTTCACTCTCCTAGATCAAGCTTGGCTACATTTTACTCTTAAATGTTTTGAGTTAAGTGTACAGTAATTAGTTCTGGTTCTAGGCTTCACAGAAAAAGCAAACAAAAGTATTTTGTGAATTTGGTTCATCAGCTTCTGGAATTTGACAGATATCTCCTGGAAATACAAGGAGATTTTTAAAAATCATTTTCTAAACACAAAGTCTATATGGTTTCCATTTTTGCATCATGACTCCATTACTTTAAGAAACATTACATTAGCTTTCAAAATCAATGACTTTTCATTCTATTTGTCTCTGCTTGTAACTGTACAGTATATGGCAAAAAGCTAGAATGCATATTCTTACCTTGCCAATTACATTTTTATCTTCTTAATTATCCATCTTATTTAAGCAAACACCAAGGTTTTGAACCTTAAATCTAAAAACATTTTGCTGTCTTAAGTGTCTGCTATAGCACAGATTCACATTATACCTGCCATAAAAATTCCTGCATGTGGAACTAGTATGTCAGGAGATAGATCTGGAATCTAGTTCCAGTACTACTCTGATGATAGTTATAAAAAAATAATAATAAATAAATAAAATAAAATAAAATAAAATAAAATAAAATAAAATAAAATAAAATAAAATAAAATAAAATAAAATAAAATTGGTGAGTCTGTACTATATGGAGATAAGAACTTGATCACTTGTGTCAGCAATCATTGGCATATACTTTGCTCTATAGAGCCCCTCAACACCTCCAGGTAGTTTCTGTTTGCATCTAAATTAATATGTAAAGATGAGAGAACTAGCATTCTGCTGATCTTCCACTGGAGTTTCAAATGGGTTTGGGTCAGAAATTTGATAATCACAGAATCATGGACTGGCTGAGGTTAGCAGGGACCCAAAGAAGACCCCCTCCTGCTCAAACAGGACCACCCAGAGCAGGTTGGTCAGGACCACATCCAGGCAGCTTTTGAAGGTCTCCAAGGACACTTCACAACCTTTCTGGACAACCCATGCCAGGGCTGCATCACCTGTACAGCACAGAAGTGTTTTCTGATATTCAGAGGGATCCTTCTGTGTTACAGTTTGTGCCCACTGCCTCTTGTCCTGGCACTAGGCACCACAGAAAAGAGCCTGTCTCTGTCTTCTCTGCAATCTCCCTTTATGTTTTGATAAACACTGAAAAGATCCTTCTGAGCCTCCTCTTCTCCAGGCTGAACATCCTCAGCTCTCTCAGTCTCTCCTCATAGGAGAGGTGCTCCAGTCCTGTCATCACCTTTGTTGCCTGCTATTGAACTCTTTCCAGGAGCTGCAGGTCCCTTTTGCACTGGGAAGCCCAGAACTGGACACATCGCTCTAGGTGTGGCCTCACCAGTGCTGAGCAGACGGACAGGATCACCGCCCTTGACCTGCTGGCAACTCAGTCAAATCTAATCAAATAATAATCAAATTGTACCTCTTGTGATTTGTATTCCTTGGTACCAGCTGAGATACAGCCACATCTAACCTTCTTATGCTTTCATTTTTCAAGCACCTGAAATCAGCTTCAGTCTCTGATATGCCTTATCAAATTGATCTGTTTTCAGCTGCTGCTAGACTTTTGAATTTAGTATGGCCATTACAATAAGAAATTACTTTGTGCATCTATAGGAGCCTGTTGTTTTCAGTGTGGGAAGTTATATAAAACAACTGTTTTATATAAAACAGCATTTCCTACAAAATTTAATTTGTTATCGGTATTATGGAAATGTCTGGGACATAATCGAACACCTGTACTGCTTCATGCTAAAGCCTGTATGGACAATTAGAAGGGAAAAGAGTTTGCTGTGTCTGTACTAGTGACTTAAGCAGCACCCAGGTGTGCTCCTAGGCACTGCCACTCTGGGCTGTGCCAGCCAAAACCTTCCAAAACAACTCCTACACATAGCTCAGAAATTAGCACTGATAAGGGACCACTCCCAAGAGGCTGTTCACACATGTCCATGATGTTTTGGATTCTAACACAGGCTTATGTGGCTGCTCACGTTTTTGTGCTTGCTGGCCTTAGTGCCACAGGATGGTCCTGGGCATGTTTAAGTTACTAGTATAGGCATAACCTCCAGGTCCCGTGATGTCTCCAGTATGTGTGTCAGGATATAAATAAAGAAATGTGGTTATGGGGGGGAAAAGTTAAATGAACACAGTGGAACAATAAAGTAGAGTTTATAATTCCTAATCAATACCAGATGGAAGAGATTTGTAAATACCATAGCAAAAGTAAAGCAAAGAAAGGATTTAAAGGATAAACTAATGGTGTTTTAAAAATTCGGTGGAGTTGTTCTCTCTGCATACCAAGGCAGGCTGAAAGAAATCATCACTGTTTGCAGGGTTGCAGAAAGAATTTGATATTTGTGTTGTTGTCAGGCTGAAATGGGGGTTGGGATTCAATAAGGGAAGAAATCTACATAGCAGATTGTTGGGAAAGTCTGAGAAGACATCTCATTTACTTAAATGGAAGTCGTCAGATAGTGGGCCTGAGGGTCTCTGCAGTTTGACACAATATGCACCAAACTAAGGCCTGGGAAGTTCCTGAGAAAGAAGATATTAAACACATAAATATGCAAAAAAAAGTGGCTTGCTCTTGTAATTTGTGATTCTCTAAGCAAATGCAAATACAAATGCTCAGTTAGGTTATATATTTCTCAACATGTATTCTAATAATCATATGTAGGAGCTAGCCTCCAAATATTCTAATAATTCATGATTGATGTACATTAGATGATTAATATACCAAAAGTTAGGTAACTTTTCTTGTTTGCATTATCAGAATCTTCATGGTTTTTGTATTAGCAAGTGCATGAGGATGTGAGAAGTTAGCAGAAATTTGTTTTCCTCCCAGACTTCTGTGTGTATAACTCTATCTAAGTAGAATGGAAATATTATTAAGACTTATTAATGCAAGGCAATATTTAATGGGGAGGTTAAAAAAAATAAAAAATAAAAAATAAAATTTAACCGCACAACTCACTGCTGTTGTCAGAGTGCACATGCTCCAGGTCATCCCTGCAGGGGATTATATAGGTAATAGAGATCTGAATGGTTTTGTATTGCTTCTTAGTCTTTCATTAGACCAAACAGTGTTGTTTTTGCTTAGCTTTGCAGTGAGTTATTGGTAAAAATGCATTCTCGAAGGTTGTGTTTTGCATGATTTAATCCACTGGCAAAATCTAGAGTAGCAGCAAACATAGAGACTAAACTCAGTCAGACGATAGTAAAATGATTTCTTGCTATATTTAATCCAAAGGCACACCATGCCACCTTCCCACTGACACACTCAGGAAGCAAAGGACAAAAGTAGAACCATGAAACTTGGAATCTCAAGTGCTAATTGAAGGAGTTTGGTGGAATGGGGAGCACTGAAAAGTCAAAGAGAATGAAAATGGAATCTTGGGTCTTCCAAGAGGTGTGCTTTGTGCTTTCAATTTAGAAATCTCTTCTGCAGTGGGATGGAACTTTACCTTTTTTAATGTACCATTTAATTCTTTTTCATATTAATATAGATTTATTATGCTGCAGAAAAAAAAAATCTTCAGCTGTATTTCAAATAAGCCTTTAAGCCACCTGTGGAAATGGCAGAATAACTGCATTGCATGAACCTTAAATCTTTTTCAGGTGGTTGGATGTCTAAATTAATGAAAAGCTCTTCTTGTTTCTTCTGGAGTTGGCTTGTAGAAGTTGTGACAAAGACTTAAACATACAATTAGGAACCATTTTTTAACATATGTAAGGAACATAATAAAAATAATAATTATATAAGTGTGGCTCTCCAGTAACTTGCAATTAGAAAAGACAGAGAATATCCTAAAGTTAATATCTTTATATGTGACAATGTCACCAACTTCTCCCAAAGGAGGGTACAGAACCCAGTGTTGCTATGCAATTGCCCTTTGACATTGAATAGCTGTTACAAAAGAATTGGTAAGTCTCTGTTTTCATTTTCCTAAACACTCCTAGACACATGTCTAGGAAAACAAGCTGAGCCTGAAAGCCAACTTGGTCTTGGTCTGAGCCAAGCTGCTTGGTCTTGTTGCATCTTTCTATGGATATCCATGTGAAATGGGATCATCCTCCTTGAGTACAGAAACTGGTCAATGTTGAGTGCTGTCTTAGTCAGTGTTGCAGTTTTACGGCAAACCACAGTATTTCTGAGAAAGGTTCATACACTTGCTTTCCATATATCTGTTCAAAATGCTTTTGAAATTCCACTACAGTAGCATTTTTTTTACCTTGTATTGAGAGACATTTTAAAAATCCACATAAATTAGGCAAGTGATTATGCATTACACCCAGTTTAGCCTTCACAAGAGCTAGTATTAGTGCTCCTTCATTGCTTTGCACATTGGGCTCTTCAGCATGTAGCTCTCTTGGGTGCCAGGCATTAGGGTGTAAATGGTTACTCTGCGAGACGGGACATCAGTGGGTTTAGTTGCTGCTTCTGAGACAAGATTTGCTCCTACTGAAGGCTCTAGGACTTCTGTGATCATCCTGCCTGGTGTCCAGGGCTGTGGAAAGGTGAAATGCTCAATGATTCTTTCCTACAAACTTGTGCTAGATAAAATTTGCTTCTTGGGGTAAAAATGAAGGTTTATGAGAAGGCTTTAGAGGCTGAGGCTAAAACACCCAGCTGAGCTCAAGTGGTTTACTTTGCATCCCCAAGCTGCCAGGTGGGCATTTAGGCTGACATATAGAGTGGTTTGCCTGACTGTAGCCAGACCTTCACATGCGTGGGAAAGGATTTCTGCATGTGTGAGATGGCAGTGTGTAAATTCTAATGTAACTACATTTATTTAACATATTTAAGACTATAAAACATCTTTGATGATGTGGGGTTTTTTTGTTTGTTTGTTTGTTTTTCTTCAGGGAAAAGAGTGTTTATGTTTACTTACTGATTTACAATGATCCTGAGAGAAAATGTTTGTTAAAGTTTTGCAAATAAGGATTTTCTTTACTCTCTTGCAATGGTGACTCTAAATATTGTCTTATAAGTGTCATTGTCTTGAGTGTTACAACTGTTAAACGGTGCCTAGAAATGTGGTTATTTTCCTGAATACTGTTGAAGATCATTTATTAAGTGCCAAAAGTGCATCACTACAGTATGAAGAGCAGAATAAGACTCAGTTTGGCTCCAAGGAGATTACAAGACAGCAAATATTTAAAGGAATACATATACTGGGCGATTCAGACGTTCTGACTGGCAGTGGCATCATTATTTTCTCTTCATCTGTCCTCCCTCATAGCTTGTGTGAAAGACGGCAAATGGGTAAAACACTTCTAGCTAGGCTGGTTAGTGCTGAAAGGAAAAAAAGAAAAAAAAAAAAAGATTTGGCCTGGGAAACACAGACTGTCTACATATGAAAGTTAAAGGGAGACTTTGCTGTATAGTACTAAAAGTTGAGTTTTACTTCATTCCTGTGCCACCTGTACAAAAAGAAGGCTGCAACACTTGCATTGTTTAGTAGCTGGAGAATAGATTTTGGTATGAGGACTATAAATTTTATTTCTGACAAGCTGTATGACCTTAGGGAAGTTTTTTTTTTTATTTATCTGAGCTTCCATTCATCCAGCTATAAAATGTGGAAAATATTGATTTTCCACCTTTCCAAAGTGCTTTGAAAGCATTATAGGTACTATTTGCAGAATATGCAAAATATTGGTGATAGTCAGACTGACTTAGAAGGAAACTCCTTATCTTTTTAGCGATCCCTTGGGACATGCAGCTGTCTTAAGTAGATTTTAGGTGTTTCTCCAAATATTAGTATTCATAAATCAGTTTCAGAAAAGTTTTCAAAGCTGTACTTCATGATTACATTTGGTTTAGCTCTTAACATAAATTAAAGCCCAATGTATTTATTTTTAATGTCATTAATTACTCCTCTGCAGAGTTTAGCTAATAAATTTTAAAGGCTGGTGGGCTTTCAAATGGTCACTGTCTATCTGAACTCCTGTATAAAACCCTCCTTTAGTCCAGTGGTTCTGCTTGAATGACAGATTATCTTTCAGGGAAAAAAAAAAAAAAGAAAACAAAACAAAAAGTCTCATTCTAGTCTTGGTTTAAACATTTCTAATAATAGAAAATCTACTACAAACCTTGGTAAATTGCTCTGAGGTTAATTGTGTTCACTACAGAAATATGTACCTTTTCTCTAGTTTGAATTTGCTTAGCTTCAGCTGAGGTTTCAGTGTTAATTCTTATATTGATTTTAAAATGTGAAAATTCATTTTTATTTTTTAACAGGAAATGGGTATGAGTTTCTGTACACTGTGGAATAGAAACAATGTTGAAATTATTTTTCTGTGAAATAATTTTCCTGTTATTCAGTCAGCTCTACTATTATCCTGAAATAGTTTTGCGGTTTTTAACTCCTTGTCATTTCTTGGGAATAGAAGTCAAACTTATGCAAAAGCAAATTTCATAACTCTTTTTTCCATGAATACTTTGTTCCTTCATTTGCTTTTCTGCAATCGAGTACCTCCACAATTCTATTATTTTCATTAAAGCACCATCAGTGGTATACATGTCATTTCTTTTTAATTCCATAGAATGAATACCAAGAGGTCTTCACAAAACTGATGGGGTTATGTGGTGAAAATTAGAGGCTGCATAACAGCATCACTTTTTCTGGAGAACAGTAGAGGACTTCTGCCTTGATTCAGTTTCATATTAAAAAATATATTACTACAAATACATATTTTGTTTGTTTGCTTTTTAAAGTGATTTTGGCAAATCATGACCATGAAATCATGTTATATAGAGAAGGAAATAATTTATAAACAGTGGGTAAAACACTTGCAAAGATTGGGTAACTTAATTATTCAGTAAAGAAACGTAAAAGGACTGAAGTATATAGGATTGAAAGGAAGGCTTGCTTGCAACTACTTATGCCCACACAAATGACTGATTTTTCTGAACAGGATCTGAATTGTAAATTGTTTTGAAAAACATCAACGCTTGTTATTTTTTGATAGTATTGTGGTGAATGTACTAACAGAATGTAATTCAGAATATATAATAATAATAATAATAACAATAATAGTAATAATAATGATGCAGAGATGCATAAAACCAGAATGAATGATTCTCTAAATGATCCCCAGCAAAGCTATTTGCATATGTGCTATTACATATAAATTCTGAGACCATTGTTTTAGGGGCAGGGGGTACATGTAATTTTTGGTAAAAAAAATGTCAGCAATTTTGTGATAGAAAGGTTAAGGAAGTACTGACTGAATACCAGGTGGGCCTTTCACTGGTAGAAGTGGCTTCCCATTTGTGTTGGCGAGGTGCCCCTAGACTTGATGGCTCCAGTCCCAGCAGGAATGGAATCTGCTCTCTAAGATAGCTCTGGAGAATCTGTCCTGAAAGACTAGCTTCAGACCATCTGGAGCCAGATGGCCAACTTCAGACTTCTGCAATTTAAAGGGCAATTTATTGGGCTTATTGAAGTCTATGTGAGCTTTGCCATTGATTTCAAGGAGGGACATGAATTTGTACAGCATTTTTGGGTTCAGAAGTATTACCAGGTTAGAAATCTTTAGAATGGAAGATAAACACTGTAAGGGAAAATGTGTGGGGGCTGTACAGGGAAAGAGAATCTGGATTTTCAAAGAGCAGATGGTGAAAAATATCTTTGCTGCTAGCTGGTGCCTGAGCTTGAATTGCACTACTTTGCTGTTAAAATCCAGCCTTTTCAAAGTCTGTCTGCATGAACTGTACATTTCTAAATAAAAGTGTAATAGGATAATTTAGTAATTTGGTGTCTGCTGTCTACTCTCTCCTGAAAGAAATTACCAAGATCCAAATACACTCGCCACTCAGTGTCATGACTGCAGGTACTGCTGAATGATTCTTACTGCATTCATTGGTAAACTATTGTTTCTCTTGGGTGTTTTGACTCCCTATTGCAAGTTATATTCACCTTGTTTACTGAACTATCAGTCTACCATGATGTTGTGAATTGAATTATCTTCTGTTCATGATTCTTCCACTTAATAGCCACTGCAAAAAAAATGAAATTTGAAATATTAGAATTACAAATATTAAGTCCTTCCTTTGATACAAGCTGGGTAATTCAATATGGGGGTGAGGGCATACTTAAAAAAGAATAGAGAAAGGAAATCAGTATATTGAGATGAATGGTGAAGTATGTAGTAAAAAATGTGACGACCTTTTAACATTTGCATTATTCAGTGCATAAAGCTAGTTTTGGGAAAGATCTACTGCTATACGCTTAGTGTATAGTGTCTATATAGACTTTTCAGACAATGTTCTTATATCTGGAAATTGCATTGAGTTCTGCCAAATTACAGCATGCTAAGAAAAATGTTCCAAATACACATGTAGTATTGTACAAGAACAGGATTAGATAGTGAAAAAAAAAAAAAAAAAAGTTTATTACTAACATATATGTATATACATGTATAACAGTAATAATAATGTAGTAGTAGTTACTACTAGATGAGTTCTTATGATTTTCATTGCAATTGTGCAAATATTTTATCTCATTTTCTGTATATACAAGTAACAATTTTTTTAATTAATATAGTTTTAATCCTATATTAGAAAAACTAGTTTGGGGGCTTTTTTCTATGTATATGTATAAGGAAATGTACTTGAAAGTTTTATGGAAAACATTTATGTAGTGTAAACTGTCGACTTATTGAAATTAATGGGATATTTTCCATGTCATTTCATGAGCTGGATCAGTTCCACAATCTCTTAACTAGTGATTAGCGATGAGTATATGCTGCAAGGGCAGTAGCATAGATAGGTGCATTTCAGGTGTAGTTCAGACACCTGTCTTCAATGGAAGATGCAGTGAGACATAAACCACAAGTTTAATTCTGAAGTGACTGGCTGACTTTCCATGTTTTTCAGTGTACAGGAGCTTGGATGATTGCTTATGGCCCTAAGCTCTGTGACTCTATGGACGTGCCTCTGAGAGAGGCCTCTAAGATATAGGATTCCCCCAACAAGTTAGGTGACAAGTTATATTCACTCAGTGTAGTGCAGTATAGCACCATGGTGGTCCAGAAGTGACACACACAGAATAGTTGAGCATTGCTTCCAGGTTGCAAACAGCATCAGCTGTTTTGATCCCAGCAGCCTCATACATGCCTGATCTTCACTCGTCTGTGACTCATGGATATGCTCTATCAGTCTATACAGCCTCCTTACGTTAAAGAAGAGGGGAAAGAGGGTTGTACACTGAAATACATAGAACATGCCAATTGATAACACAGTATAATAGACACTAGCTGTAGGGTGCAGGTAGTTAGATATAAGATCTCTCCTATCTAAAATATACCAGGATTGGGCCCATTCTATTAGGGGATGCACATTATTCTGCTTTCTTCTATATGTTCACTATGCCTTGAGTTTTAATTTTAACTTGAAATATGACAACTAGTGATCTTATTATTATTTCTAAATCATCATAAAGGAGAAAACTGAGTATTTTAAGACCAGACAAAGTTCCATGGGACTGCCACTATAAATATCCCCACTTGGTGATTCCCTACTGACACTGTATGATAGCTCTTGATCAGCTGGGCAAGACTTCATTCATATAACACATGCTTTATTGATACTGTAGAGTGCTCATGATTCAATTGGGTTGTTATACATTGCAAGTTAGGGCCTTATTAAAAGGTTAAGTATATTACATTCAATTCAATTACGTTTATCAATTTTTCAACTTCTGTCAGACTTGTAATCTATTAAAACTGAGCCAGATTTGATTAGATTTATTATCAGTAAAATATTAACTGGCATTATTGAGGCTTCTCTGTGTTGATTTTTATTCAGGTTAGTACTGTATGTGGTATCCCATTGGTTTAATCACTGGATTAATCACCTAGGCCAATAGTTATCTGATTTTATCACTTGGTACTTTTTGAATATTTGCACAGTAGCACTCTGCAAATCATCTAGAATTTCCTTAATACAACAAGATTTATTGAGGATTAACATCAATATGACGAACACTTTCTGAGCCTTTCCTTTAACATATTTGGGTGCAGGATACTGAGATCCATTGACTTCAAAATATTTATTCCAATTAGCCATTTTTTAACACACAGCTATGACACTAATGCAATACAAAAATATCATTCCAGTGTCATTATATGTTAACTTGTCTCATAGCTAAACCACATAAGCTTTTTCTGTATGTCTTAAAAATTTGTGACCTTCATATATTCAATACATAGCTAAAACTCCCTTTAGTTAGTAATATCCTTACAAAAAACATATTTATCAAGAGTTCTACCAGTTCTGTTCTCCTTTTTTTAAAATATCTTTTTTTTTTTTTTTTTTTTTTAATTGAAGTCATGGCTTTATTGAGTAGATAATGAGCTCTTGTTAATGAAGTCCTTATTTTTATTTATTTCATGTCTTTCATTTTTCTGCTGAATCAACCTAGCTTAGAACTTTCTGTAGCTTTGGGAAATGAGCCATTTGTAAACCTTCAATGCATATGTGTTATTGGCAGGTTCAAGATCTGCCCATATTAAATGTTAAGGTCATGAATCTAGGCTCTATCTATAGTTTATAGTTTGACCTTAATTGTTATTTAGAGTCTAAAATAGTTGGGTTCAACTTCTTTTAAGTTGTTTTACTGTTATTATTGATTGGCTGAACTGCAAGACACAAGTTTGTTATTATTTGTTAGGTGAGAGTTTCAACATCTGCCTTCCAAATGGAAGTAGTCCATAATAATACATTTCTCCTACACACATTGTAGTGTTAAGGAATACTTTATCCTGGTTTTGGTTTAATTTATTGTTGTTGTCGTTGTTTTTAATCTTACTTTGTTTTGCTTTTTTTTTGCTTTTCTTTAAATCAGATCCTTGCTATGGCTATTATGATACAGCATACTGGTCTTCTGCTTCCACTCAAGTGATAGATTTAAAACAAGTATTGTCTTTAGCACAGAGTGCCACCCTGTTTATAATCAGATACTGTAATATTCTAATCATTCAGACTATCCTGTGTTTCAATGACTATTGGTTTTCTCAAGATGCAAGAACAATATAATTTTGAAGGAAAAAAATTGAATACAAAGAACTTAAATTCCTAAGTAAAAGCTCTCCTAAATATTTTTCTCTTCTGTAGTCATCTTTGACATCTATAATAAATACCTTAACCATGCATACATTGTGTGCATGTCAGAAGAAAAGGACATACAAAATATCTTTCTGCACATATCAGGGAAAAGAGGTCCCATGAGTCCTCATCAGTTTATAAACAGAATCAAATCCTCTGTGTCTAGGGTTCCATGGAGTAAAAAAGTATAAAAAAAACCCTGCCCTGACTCTATGACACAGCAGGTCATAAAACATCTTGAACCAATGTTTGAGTTTCAGTTGCTTATAAATCAAGAGTAACAAATAACAAATAGACAGTGGAAGTCAGTTCCTAGAGTGCCAGGAACAGTCACCTCTTCAACACTAAAATGTTTTTAGTATCTAGAGGACTTTGAAAGTCTTGGAGACCTTTGCTATGCTTTTTTGTAATTTGCATAATGATTCCTACCCCCACCTGCAATATGATTCTCTGCAGTATTTTCATCCCAGACTGCTTCCTTATGTCATTATTAGAGTTTTCAAGACTGATTGTTTTATCAGTCTGCAGCAATATAAGGAATTTGGCTAAAATTATTTTCAAGTACTGATTATTTATGATAAAAGACTGTGGTCACAATTTTGAATGACCAAATTCTCAAATATTTGAGAAGCTGAATGGGTAAAGATTTTATATATATATATTACAATAATATATTAATTTTATAACCATCAGAATGATTATTAAATAGTTAAAGTTTATTAAACTTTTTAAAGACCTTTTAGATTTATTTTTAAATTGATCATCATATGTTTTGGAAACTGGCCAGTCAATTCTTAGATATAAAGTATATAAATCATTAATTCCTCAGTTATGTATTTAATTTTTCTCATAGAAGAAATAAAATAAGCATTTTAGTTTTTGATAGATGATTTCAGAAATAAAATTTTGTTGCTAAGATTATTAACCTTAATCAAGATGTACCTGTTCAGCATGTTGTGATGTTATTCTCAGGGATGCAAAGCACTCAAAGAAGCATTGAAGTCAACTGAAACGGTGATCAGTTCCCACTTCGCAAAATCTAAAGGGCTATTTGCTTTCATCTTGTTAGAGATCATGTAATGTTAGCTCAGATCCAAAATTCAGGGATAAAGTCAGTGTTACATCCAAAAATGAAAGCTCTTCATAAGATTTTCCCATATAACTACTACGTAAAGCTATTTCAAACAAACATGGGGCCCTCTAGCCAGTCATTTCTACTGGGAACAGATTTTTAGGGCATAAGACTGGCTTTACTATTTATTATGTAGTAATGGAACATTACCTTTGTTGTAAGACTAAAGGAAAATGTTGAAAGCTGGGTTATAAAATCTCAAGAAAGTCTCACACTTGCCAGAAGTAGCCTGTAATTACCACAGTGATAAGTTTGAGGACTTAGGTCCCAAACAAAATCAAGAAATGAGAATTCAAAGAGAGGATTTTTTTTTTCCTTTCCAGTTTCCTCTATTCCAGGAAATTCATGTGGTCGAAGGTTTCTTTTAACAGAAAATTATTTACAGGTGCTGTTCCTGGCTCTGTCACAAAGTTGTGTCTTACACCTTCGTCTAAGTGCAGTCAGCCTCTGGATCAATGTGACTTCTTCCTGTAGGGATCTTTCAGTTAAAAAACTGCTTGCTGCAAAGGTCCATGGCCTTCCAGAGCTTTGGATGACTCAACAGGCCAATGACTATTTCTGCTGAATGGAGCAATCATATTTCTACCTGAGGTTATAAATTTGTATATAAGGTAATGTATTTCAGAAAAGCTTCATAGCAGAATCTGAACACTTACTAAAACACTAAAACTTCAGTCAATGTCTCTTCATCTGCAATGTAGTAGCCCTGGGGCATGAGAGCTCATTAACGTTTGACCAATAGCACATGATACTGTGTTTACAATGAGGTTTGTTACTTATTATTATTTAATCTCTTTGCATTCCAATTAAGCATCAGAAATCACAGTTAGTTCAACTAGAAGTTAATTTAAAGCATCTTTTACCTAATGCTCTCTCAGAGGACATGTGCAATATGTTATTGAAAGTCTGACCCTTTTCAATTTTTTTTTCCAGTTTTTGAAGTGAATTCTTACTGTTCTTACTCTTGAACCATTTCTTTATTAGAAGTATTTTCTACAGCCATGTAGTATGGAAATGCAATTCTTACAAATAATGAAATGGTAAAGGAAAATAATGTTGAGATTCAGAAATAATCACATGAATGCTGAAACTGGGGCCAGAAGATAGACACCAGTAAAGTGTGTGACCTGGCACTGCCCTGTAGGTTATAAGGAATAGCAGCTTATTTTGTCTTTGTGTTAATGTTACCAGATAGCTTTCCTTTGTTTGATTGTTTTTGAATAAGACCTGTCAGGGGTGAAACCCTTTTGAGTGAGTCCTGAGCCAGGTAAAAGATACACTTTCCACAATGCCATTTGAAGTTCGTGTTCTAATTCATTGTAACTTCAGAATTAGATGCAAAGTGTGAAAAAAAAAAAAAAAAAAAAAAAAAAAAAAAAAAAACAGAAATATTACAGCTTCAGTACTTTTCAAACATTGAAGAGATTTTCATCAATTATGAGTACGTAAAACAGGCTACTGTGAGGTTTTCTCTAGCACCATTTTGAAGCTAAAACAAAAGGTTTGATCATGTAAGATACCTATTATTTATATTTTATCTGATTATAAAATCACAAAACAGACCTAGCCTGAACATTCTCTAGAATATCACTTGTCTAAGAAATAAATAAATTAATTAATAATAATAATAAAAGTAAAAGAATAAAACTTAGTTCATTTTTTGGTTGAAAAGATTTAATTCAGTTGTCAATATGTCTTTTCTTAGTAAAAGTAATGTAAGTAGTATACAAAAAAAAAATACAAGTATGAGTAATAACAGTAATAAACGCTTCACCCACTTACTGAATTTAGGCAGGAATCTTCAAGATGAATAAATATTTTAATGAATGAGTCCCTGTGACCCTGAGGACCATTTCTTTTGTGAACCTGCTGAGTTTAAAGGAATGGATGGTGACAATTGAAGATCTCCACTTTGTGTCATTAGATCTAAGAGGTTTGGGGTTTCCTCAGTCAAACTAAACTCTAAATGTCAATCTGTCAGGATTCACCCAGAACTTAGTCATTTTTACTCCCTGAATATACATTTATGTGCTGTAAAAGCCATATCTTCTGTGCACACAAGTAAAGCTTGCCAACTTCAGCTCAGTGTGATTTCAAACAGCTGAGCTATTGAACCCTCCAAATGAGTTTTATAATAGAAACCTCAATTCAGTTTTAACTATTGCAGTCTTAAATGTATGCATACTTTATTAATAACAGAAAGCAGCAGATGTAACATTTTAATCTTGATGTCAGGTAGCTGGTCTGTTAGTTGTTTTTTTGTTGTCAATTAGGACTTCAGAAAATATATGCTTGGGCTTACAATGTGAACATTATACAAAATCATTTCAATAGTGAAAAGGAAAATTTGTTTCTAAATATTTATTGGTCATCAAAATATTGAAATTTCTGTAGCAGCTTCAGCTGAAACCAGTGCTTATTTTTATAACTGAGTCTTTTCCATTATCCAAGAGTGGTTTTCCCATTTCAGTGTTCTGCTTGCTTTCTTTTTTTCCATGCACTTTTTGAGGTTTCCCTGTTTGGGCCTCTTTTCTATCCTTCAGTAAGGTTGAATTCCCTGATGGTAATCATAATTATAAACATATGTTGTTACTGAGGGCTACCAATTTACTTGCAGTCCTTGGTATAAAAAAAAAAAAAAAAAAAAAAAAAAAAGTAGGGTTTTGGAATATATTTCACATCACCAGGGCATATCTCATGAATAATTAAAAGGAAAGTCAAATTTACAGTAAGAAGCGGTCTCTGGAATGCCACGTCTAAAGATAATTGTATATTAAAATTGGTTTGAATTAAGTAACACACCAAACAATTAATATCATGGCAAAAAAGTATTTTTGAGCTTCAATAACACTAATATGCTTTTAAAAAATGATACCTATGTCTTTGAGATTGGGATGACTAATAGAAAAACAGAGGAAAATATAGAAACAAGCATATTTTCTAATGTAACTGAGAATTAAAGTATTTTGGAAATTGCTAGACTTAGAATATTTAATTAATCACAGACATTTACTGAAAAACACTTTTAAACTAATAAAATTAAGAAAGGCAAAGTAAAAAATACTCCAAATTTTACATTTGTTTTGGTCGTTTCTTCCACAATAAATCTTTCAACCATGGTTATTTCAAAGAAGTGCCTCTGTAATTAACATGTTAGATTTTTAGTGACTTATTTTACTGTGCTGCATTTTATTGCTGATGTGTCAGTCAGTGTAATGTTCACAGTGCTGCAGGGAATAATCAGAGCATGCATTAGGCAATTCATAATGTATTTGGTATCCTGGTAAGACAAGATAAAATGTTTGGAAGATTAGTTTAGAATTAAAAAAAAAAAAAAAAAAAAAAAAAAAAAAAAAAGACACCCCCCCAAACACATACTGGGAAGACATGGAAATAAATATGGAAAGAATCAAAAAGGGATAAAGGGCTTTTTAAAATTTGGCTGGACCTGCTAAAATTTGCCAGAGGGTATTCGGGAACAGGTGTCAGCAGTGTTGCAGCCCTGAGCAAGTAGCGTGTCCCTGGGTGTGGTGGTGAGCTTCTGCAAGGTGTGGGAGGAAGAACATGGGGATGGTGAAGCTGGGGAGTTACATACCACTTAGAGAAACACTAGTTCCTGGAACAGCACTGGAACAAATAATTAAGGTTTTATTAACAACCATACAACAAGGAAAAGAGTAAGAGCTAACATAGATTTATAAACTAAATGTGTCAAACTAGTCTAATTTCTTTACTTAATAGGATAACAAACATTGTAAATATGGAAGAAATTGATGTCATACATCTGGACTGTTGTCACTGTCTTGTGGCCCAGACCGGATAAAACCCCTAAAACTGAGTAAAGGCTGGTTGGAAAGCAGTGTGCATAGCTCAATTAAGCCAGGCAGAGATCCTGAGCAGGGCCCTGCAAGAATCTCTCCTGGGTGTGGCTGGGCTGCAGATTCTCAACAAGGAAGCGAATGACAGAGTAAACAGCAAACTTACTGAATTCACAGTGACTAGCTGGGAGAAATTTGTAATTTTTTTAATTTTATTTATTTATTTATTTTTGTAAGGAGAAGATACAATTCAAACTGGTCTTGGGAAATAATCTGAAAAAAGAAGGGGGGGGTGGAGGTGGGGGTGGGGGGATGCAGTTGAAGGAGAAATCCAGGGTTAGGGATGAACAATTGTACAAAGGCTAAGGAATGAGAGGCTGAGATGCAGCCTTGGAGCTCTGGGAGGTACAGTACATTGCAAGCTGAACTTTTAGAAGAGGATAGCACAAGTCAGCAATGGCACACTACTGGGGAAAGGTCAGGTCTTTTACTGGGGTGTAGAGAGATGAGTATTGTCAGCCCAGCTTTGTGAGCTAGTCAGCACAGGTGTTGGCTCAGCTGGAGAGCTGTGTTCACTTACAAGCGTAACACTTTGAGAAAGAAGTGGATCAGCTGGAGAAGATCCGGAGGGATACAACAAGAAAGATTAGGTGAATGTCCTGAACCAAAAGACTGAAAGATACAAAGTTTGTTTAGAGAAGGTGGGGAACAATGGCAAAGAGAAACAGCCTTCAAGTACAAACACAGGACCTGCCTAAGGCACATGTTCTCCTTGTCTGCTGTGGATGGGGAAAATACTGTCCATAGACTGTAGAGAGAAATATTCAGGTTAGATATTAGGGTTTCTTTTCTTACTCTAGAAATAATTTAGCTTGGGAAGAAAGTGCCTAACAGTATTGTGGAATTACTGTCACTGGGAGATTTTAAGAGCAGATTGGGCAAACATCTGTCAGGAATGTGGTAGTTATATTTGATCCTCTGCTGAAGCAGAGAATAGACTAGATGACTTCTCACTTCTCCCACCCTGTTTTTTGATGATTTGTTGAAATGATGTCAAGCTACCAGCTTTGAATAAATGACCAACTGTTCTTACGTTGAAGTCCTTTTCTGCTGAAAGAGAAATGTCCCTTTCTGTTGATTTCACTAGGTTTAGGTTTATCACGGGGTGATATAAATGTCAGTTGTTGCAGAATAAGTATAGGAAAGGCCTGATCCCACTCCCACTAAGTTCAGAAGAGGTTTTTGATCTCTTTCAATTGAGGTTTAGTTGAATTCTAAATGCATGTTATGGATACATATGTGTTTCAAAATATGTTAATACAATCCTGTCAGTTAAGCATTATCACTGAAAACTTGCTGTTTGAGTTAGTAACATGCATTAGTAGGGAAAGATGGAATGATTTGTAAGCAATATAAAAAGAGACAGTGTTTTAAAAGAGTTTTCTTTCAGCAGAACAGAAACATGTGTTGTCTTATACTATAGTAGCATACGGTATATTCTGTGAGAGAACTAAACTTTATCAGCACCGTGTCTTTTCAGAGTTTAGCAATAGAAACCTTAAAGAAAATATTCCCCAATAATGCATATTCCAAGAAATTCTCATAGACTTACTGATAGTACCTGAGTGGATGAGGTATCAAAGCATGGCTATAACGAGTGAATAACCTGAAATGCCAGGAAAAAAGCAATACTGGGGCTCCACTCACAGTGTCCTCTTGGTCTCCTTCTTTTTCATTTTAGGGGCTTATGCTGTATTCTGGGGATGATAACAGTGGGATTGTGTGATCTTCTTTTCTGGGAGTGGATGAAGCCCAGCAGCAGAAAGAATCAAAATGTTTAAAAGGGCTCTTTTCCGCTTCTATGGGACCTAGCCAAACTCAGAAATGGCAGCATAGTAAGAAAATCCCCTTCCAGATAATTTCAGTGTTAGACTGGTCCCAGGCTGGTAACTTTTCCCTGTCTTTTACACTAAGCAAAGTCATTCCTTTGTACTGTCTGGGTTTTTTGTTCATCCTCCTAACACACAACTTTTTCATAAGCCTTGCCTTATGAGTTTTACAGCTTCCAGAACCAGAGAGGCTTGGACAGGTTTAAATAAACTTCTATGCTAACCATTTACCATCAAACATTATAAGGATTTCCAGTCCCATGGAATGCATGCTGTAAGCATCAGCTGATAAACTGCCTTTTTTTTTCTTTTTTCTTTTTTTCTTTTTTTTTAATTGATGTTTCAATCAAGATTCTTCACCAGAATGAACAGAGAAACTCAGAACCTGGCTGTGTGCTCTGTATCAGAAAGGCAGCAATGTGTAATACTATTTAAGAAAAGCAAACCCTACTATATAGGCAGAAGTCATGAGCAATGCATTCACCCTGGCATGCATGGTCAGTAATTAACATTCCAATTCCTGAAGGAAGCAGCATGACTCAAGGGGTAAAGCAGCAGAACAAGACTTTGCATTGCATTTCTACATTGGTCTGCAGCACCTTCCTGACTCTGCGAAGCCACTTCATTTCTGCCTCATTTCTCTATCAGAATGGTTATCAGAGGATAACCATTCAACTCAGATTTGTTAGGCTACAAAGCTACAAACAGTGTTATGAAAGAACTGTTGTATAGTTGTGGTTAAGTAGAAATGATTCATAGGTGGCTTCAGGTTATTTCTACTTGCCCTTTACCGAAAACATAAAACTGTTGGACTACTTTACAACATTTGGTTCCTACTTTGAGGCCCTAAAAATGGTCAATTTTACCTGAGATAAGATTGGCATTAAAAATGAGATACTAGACTGCAGAATGGCATTTTATTATGGGAAGTGGACTTTCTTTTTAGTATGGGGAATATTGGTTTATATTATATATATTGGTTTATCTGATCTTAAAAGACTTTGCTCGAGGTTATCCAATGAAGGAATGATTCATAAAAGATTGGTGCTTGTAACTGAGCTTTCAGATTTTAGTATTACTTAGCTAATGTGGCTTTTTGCATCAGGCTTCTGTACCAGAAGTGAATTTTTCCACTTAATTCTCAGATACTCTGGTGAAGAATCAGTAAAGCTTCTGAACGCCTCCCAGGTTACTGTGGTCCACACGAAGGTGGCTTCTGCCCTTATTTGTAACATTCCTCAAAGTGATCGAACAGGCTTTTAGAGCTGATGTTCTGTATGTATGCACTGAGACAACAATGCCAGTCAGTAGATTTGCCATGAAATGCCTTGGAGGAATTCAAGCAGCAATGTGTGTACAAGTGTGATGCATTCTAGTCCAGTGTCATCTAAACCCAACAGAGGAAAGAGACTAGCAAGGTTTCAGGAGCAAGAGGAGAAAAATGTGTAAAGGTTAAACTCCATGCTAAAATCACTGACATTTGAACAACATAGATGTAAAGGCAAAGAGAAAGCTTCAGACATTAACTACGGTTATTGTACTGGAAACTATCTTGGTAATGATTGTAAAGCAGAAAAACATCCCCCCACCATCCCTAAAAAAACAACCAACTGACTCCCCCCCAGGAATGCTGGATCAACTTAAGTAATTTTGTCTTTGAAATGCTATAAATTGAAAAAACATGCCTTTATATAGATATGATCAATATAAAATCATGCCTGCCATACATGTTTGAACTTGTTCTTTTGTAATTAAAACCAGAACTAATTTAGAATTTATTGCCATAAGACCATAAATAGTATAGATCAGAATTATAAGTGCGGCAAAATATCAGTATTTTTATCTCCTGAATTGTGTGTTTCCTCAGCACCACTTAGTATGTTTGACTCCATTTAAATATCATAGATAGATTAATTGATTGTTAAATTACTGCCTACTTTATGTACAGGCACGAGCATTTCTTGTTTTCTTTCTGATTGAGAGGAAATGAATATATATATTTTTTAATGAACAAACCAAAGATTCTTGCTAAGCACATGATCAGGAATTTTATGTTTGATTTTTCAAGTAATTTAATGTGTTTATATCTGGGAACAGATAGGCTAAAATAGAATAAAACAGACTGGAATCCAGGAAAAGCAGATGAGGCTATAGGGCCATGTGAGCTCTAACTGCCATAAACTCAAATTTTGTAACAAACGTTTGAATTCTTGTACATTTGAAAAAAAATGTCTGTGATTATCATGAAGGACTTCTAAGCACTAGAGAAAATACATAAACTCACACAATGCATTCCTGAGTTCAAAAAATGTCAAATGCCATTATTTCAGTAAAGTACTAGTATGATTTATGTGGGTGTCTCTGCTTGTTTGTTTGCCCAGTTCCTGATTAAGAAAGAACAGGCATCGTTATATATTAAGTTCCTTTCATTTTGTCTCAACCACCAATAAATATGTTGAAGATAATAGAAATAGTTGTTCTTGAGCTAGCCTGCCCTTGCCAGTGGCATTATTAGCTCTTGGGATACTGGCTAATGACACAGATTCAAATCTCTCCTGAAATCTAGATGCTTTTGAGAGACCCAAAGCAATAAACATCAATAAAAAGCCATCACTGTTCCTCTTATAAGCATATGTGCATATGCTTACAAGTCTGCATCACTTTTTGTGGGGGTATGAGCAAGCATGTGCTTCCTGGATGCCATTTCTTTGAGACCTTATTAACTTCAGTCTATTTGCGTTTTCTACTTAGCTGACCACATTGTCAATGCTTACCAAATAATAAATCCTAATTATACTAAAATCAAGTTTGGAGCACACAGCTGCAAGTCCTCCAAGTCTGTCTTTCATTCTGCCTCTAAAAACTTCCTTACCGGGGCTGCTGCCTTTCAAGCAGCAGTATTTTTGGCCTGAAGACTGACTGATATTTGAAATGAATCAGCAGTACAGTAATTTGATTTTCAAAAAAACAAATGGTTGTTCATATTTAGTGCTTGGCCAAGAATCGTAAGTCACATCCACTCTGTGTGTTTCTCTTTCCACATGGGTGGTCAGTGGTAAAATTTCACCCAAACAAGGAGCTCTGACTGTGGCTGGTGGTAGGAGGGGAGTCAGGCTGAGAGCTGGCATCTTGAGGACCAGCACAGAGGCTGAAGCTTGAGGGTGTAGCCTGTAATCAGTTGTGCTGTAATCACAAAGTTGGGACTAGAGGCTGCTGGTTGTGATTGCAGTTGGGTGAGTTCCTTGCACCTTTGCGAAATCAGCGCAGGTCTGCTGAAGTGGTCCTGAGCAGAGAGGAGGAAGAGATGCTACGGGAAGGAGCTAGCTAGGATACAGCTAGTGAAAAATAAACAGTGGTAACACCAGGCTCAGCAGAGCCTAGAACGACATTCAGAACCATGGCATGAGATTCTCTTAGACACAAGTCACTTATTTCCTTTTTATTTTTCTCAGAATATACTGCCATTGTTCAGCAAGTTGGTTTTCTCTGTCACTCCTAGCAGGCAGAGCTGAACCTTGCTATGTTGGAGTGTGGAGCTGCATTTTGTGTTCCCTTAGCAACTGAGTAACTGGCATGTGAAGAAGAAGCAATAAAAAAGTGTGGCTTAATTCTTTTGCAGTCTGATAAAACTAGTGAGATGGAGAAGCCATGCAGAAACTTCATGAGGAAAGAGAAAGTAAACTCCCCTTGGTTTATATCTCTTAATTGCTCCGAAAATACCCGCACTGCTGTTTTACACAGAAAGCACACTCTGTGGAGCTGATCTGCATTAATGTATTTATTTTATATGGCATCTTATCTATAGGTAATTTGTAATAAAAACTTATACCTTTAGCGTACTAGGGCAAGAGTCAAGAGAAAATAAACTACAAGAAAAAAAGCTAAGCCACACTTTAGCCTCTTCCTAAACAATTTTCCCTGAGATTCTGCTCATATAGTTTCATCAATTTTAACTTTTGTTTCACCCAGCCTCAAAAGCTTCTTTGGAAAATTTTGGAAAATTCAAGAAGGCAAAAGAATAAATCAGAAATTTCACTTTTTGAGAAGAGAGGTGGGATAGTTTTGGAGGATCCATGGGCTGTCTAGATAAAATTGACCAATCTGTACTCCTTTCAGGTAAAGGTCTGCCTTTAGATAAGGCACATAAATATACATACAAATAGGCTGACATCTGTAAAAAATGGACTCATTCCTTCTGTTAAATGAAACTTTTTCTGTTAAGGAGACCAGCTTGGACCCAAGCTGGGGGATGGAACTGGGGAAACCAAGGTGCACAGGAGCTACTCCAAATGTAGTGCCAGTACTGCAGGCTGGGGGCTGTCCTGGGGAGAGCAAATTTGTTTGAAGCTTCTGCAGAAAAGGCAGATGTACAAGACCTAAGATAACACTCATCAGAAAACATTAGAAAGGTGCAATATCCCTCTAACCATGAAACACCCTGTAAGAAAAACTTTATTTCTTTATTGATTCCTTCCTTCCTTCTTTTTCCCTTTCCTCTTTTTTTCCTTTCTTCTTTTTTTTTTCTTTCTTGTTTCTTTGTTCCTTCCTTCTTTTCTACTTACTGATTTCTGTCTCACATTTTACCTTTCTCCTTGTCTTGCCCCAACCATTCATTTTAATCAGTTCTTCCATAACCTGTAGCTTCAGTATTCAGCATCTTTCCGCATGTTAAAATTGCTCTCCTGAGCATTGCTCCACCCACACTTTGATGGATTGCTGTTTATGTGCTACTGCACCCTTCTCCCTGAAAAGCACTGAAAGCACACAGGCAGACAATGTAGACACTTCTACATTTTGATGCAAAGAACATGGTGCCACTGAACATGGATCTGACTCGACCTACAGGGATGCTTCTGCAGTTCTGTGGTTGTGCTTGAATATCTTTTGTTGTAAAAAACAAACCAACCAACCAAACAAACCAACCAACCAACCAACCAACCAAACAAAAAAACAGTGTTGGGGATATATACACCTTCCTCATGTCCAGACTGACTCTCAATGCTTTTTTTTTTTTTTTTTTTTGAATTGTGTATCTCCAATTGTCCAGAAAAGCACTTCTTCCCCTATTAATGATACTTGCCTAAGGCCCATGCCTCTCAAAGCAGACAGGTATACTCAGTGCCATATTAAATTAGGTAATCTGACTAAAATAACTGTAAACATATTCAAGATTTTGGCTACTTTTAATTTGCAAACTCTTCTGACACATGGTAATATACCTTTCAGTGGGCATGACAGCAAGTGCTTGTGTTGAGCTATTGAGGTTTCACTGAGATTCTCTACAAGAGATGTACCACAAGGATCCCTTTTCACTACTGGTGACTTGGTGCTACTGCAGCTGTGATTCCTCTGACAAATACTCTTCATCCATTTCCAGATTCATACAATGACAAATAATTTCCACCTGAACATTTTTGACATTTGGGTTCTGAAACAGTCTCAAATACCACGCTGTTCATTAGTGGGGATTCAATTTCCTGTACCTCTCTGCTTCAGTTTTGCTTCACTGCATAGAGTGCGCATATTCATTAAAAACAACAATAATAAAGTTTTGCCGGAAAAGAGAGATGTGTAAATAAAAGATGCCTGGGGCAAAGCTGTGTTTTGTGTTCTGGACATTTATATAGCTGTTTACAGTTCTCTTCAGTTAAATAATAATAATAAAAAATAATAATAATAAAAAAAAAACAGAATTACCATAGCAACTGAAGCAAGTATGTGTTACATTTTTAATCTCTGAGATACACAAACCCTTACCAAGAAAACACACAGAAAAGAACAGAAAAAAAAAAAAAAAAAAAAAAAAAAAAAAAAAAAGAACTTATGTGCCTTCCCCATGTTTGAAGGGAATATTTTGTTTCTTATTTCCTTGCCAGTATTTAATGTTGCCTTTGTTAGAGGAGTAGCTTTGTTCTCTTTGCATTGTTCCACTTGCATCTCAGGCAGAGGATGAGTGCAGTAGACAGCAGGAATGTGTTCTCCTCTGAGACATTTTGGAAACTGCCACGAATGTGCAGCAAATGGTGCCTATGAGGCTACTGTGACTTTTGTGGTTTTTTTTTTCTGGTACACTGGGATGAATTCCTCAGGTGAAGACATGGGGAACACAGCTATAAGTAAAACATATTTGTATTTCATATCTGCACAAAACTACTTACTGTGCTTTTCAGAACCTGATGTACAGGGAGGTACTTGTTCAAGTTTATTTCCCTTCCCTCCCCACTCCAGTTTTGCAGTTTTACTTAGTTTCCATAATTCCATTTTGAATTAGAGTACATAACATTTCCACTACATAAAAGATCCATTAACAATTCTGTTTAAAATATATATAATATAATATAAATTTGCATCACTGTGCATTTTATCTAAGAAGAGTGAGGGGAAAGAGGCATTGGTTAATCCATCAGAAGTCTCTCCATCACTTTCTCCTATGGTGGTAAATTGGGATTTATTTCTCTTGTTGACAGTAACCATTTCTTCCTTTCTTCTATCAGCCCCTGTTATTGGCAGAGTAATTACAACTTCTCTTATCAAGACAATCGAGAGAATAAACTAGCTGCTTTCACCATGTTACTGCAGTACTTTGTTTTGAGTCTCTTGCAAAGAATGGGGCTTTCGCAGTAACATGCCTGGACACTTCGCTGTTTCCAAGACAAACAGCTCTTGAGCCAAGATCGATTTGGACTGCATGCAATAGCTTGCATCTTTTTTCAGGAGATTTAGAGTCCTTTAGAAAAGCTAAATGAGCTTTACAGCAGCCCTAGAAGGAATGGCTGTGGGTAGCTTGAGGAACAGAAAGATCATGCTTGCCCAAATTCATGGAATGGGTTGACTGAGCAGTGTAGAGGATCACGGTTCCCTGAAATGTTAAATATTTTCAAGTCTGATCCTGATGGTGCAGACCCCAATACACATTTTTTATCCAAATTTTCCTTATGATCCTTAGGGATAATCTGCCCTTTTCCTTTCCCTGCCAAATGCCTGCAACTTACAGTACTGCAAAACCAGGTTATGCTCCAGATTTTTGAGCAAGTCTTTAACATGCTGATGTTAATATACTCTTCATAGCCTTTACAGATCTAAACTTTTAGGTGGAATCTCATTGTGTTGTGTCAGCATGGCTGCTTGGCATTCTTTGTGGTGCTGGCCAAGTTTTTTTCTTTCAAACTAATGTTTTGCAAGAATGAAAATTTGCATGGGAAATCAGCTGATGAATTAAAATGAATTTTCATTTTAAAAGTTCTCAATAGAGTCCTATCAGAATGAGTTTAACTTCTTAAACTGGTATATTTTAATTTGTTTTGGTGCTATGCATTGTGCACCAGTCATACTGAATTAAGTAACTGGATTTTACTAGTAAAGATTTTGTTTAACACCAAACAGACATTCAAAGTTATACATTGAAAATTTCTTAAAAGGTGGAAATGCTCAGTTTCATCTAACTTTAATTTTACCTCAAAATGGTGAAATAATAGCAACATAACTCAGAAATTTTACTGGTGTTTTTCTGCTAGTAAGCGTTGAAGTAGCACTTCTAGCTCCTGTGAATGTAGAGCAAAATCCGCAAATGAAATATGAATTTTCAATAGCTTATGTTCAGCTTGAATTAAAAACAAGTAATTCTTTCCTTCCTTCCCCATCTTGGAGTTCATCATGCAGTGACAATTTGAAATTTACAACCCAGACATTTAACATCCTTCACAAGAACATATAATTTGAAAAACTTGTGAAGAGAAATGTCTCTGCTAAAAAATGGCACTATCTTTTTGTAAAAAGACCCCTGTCATTTAAATTTCTGTTCAGCTTCCCATCTTAAGCTAAATAACACTGACTTTTTTTTTTTTCAGATGCAATTTTTTGAAAGTTACCTAAATTAGATATTCACTTAAAGGAGTTTTAATATGACATTGCTAGCTTTCTTATATACCTCTCTGTGTCCCTTTTCAGCTAATGTAGAATACAGATTTTATCAGATTCCCTTGCTGAAAATAGAGACAAAGCCATTTAGTGTTCACAATTCTACAAAATACCAAAGCAATGTTGACCCTGAATTTAAAAAATGAACCACAAGAAAAATGAACCTCCTTTTGAAAAATGTAGAGTGATATATGTTTTGATAATACCTAGTAAAGAAGGATTTAAGATTATTTTTTCTGTGTGCAAACAGATCTCTGATGAGATTTATAAAATTAGGCCTGATGTCTACTGTCTTAACTCCACACTATATTGGTCACAATTTCTTTTTGTAAACTCCATTAAATGAGTACCTTTATTTTAACTATCAGAGCAAATCTGTTCTTTATACACCAATATGTATCTTTCTATTATGTTTGGCATATCCATTAGATCCATGTGAATGTCTCCTTATGTTAGGTAAAATGCCACAAAACAGAGTACTTGTCTCCTAAATTTTACGGAAAGATTCATTTTCCAAATAAGCTGATCATTTAGAACAGAGGTATTGTGGGAAATGACTGCCTTCAAAAACTTTTAAATTCCTCCATATTTTAATTGGCGTGAAAAAGTCTTTCTTTTGATTGTTCAGGATTTTAACGTCTGCTAGACATTCATGTACAGAGAGTAGAAAGACGTGGGAGAAACTGAAAACTAACCTCTACAAAGTTCACTCTTTGATTGATGGCAAGATGGACAAGGGAGAAAAGGACACGTAGAAGACACAAGAACCCCCCATTTATTTCCTGAAGCGCTACAGCAGATTCCATATCTAGCAGATGAGTTGCTTAGCTTGAAAATAATTAAAAAGACATTCTGAAGGAGTTCCTATCATGGGTTGTCTTTGTAAACTACATTGCCCCACAACGTTTTCTTCCCTCATTCTCAGTAAGCAAGCTTATGAATATTGTTAGAAATGTAGAACGTAAAATCAGTATTATAGCAAGCAAGATTTTATGCTAGGAAACACTCTCTTTAATGTCTTTAAAATATTATACAGAATCCGTTTAGTTCTAATACTGATCTAAAATCGAGAGAAATATTTTTGTAGGGTAACTTTGATGATGATCAAGAGACACGGAGTAGAACTTCCAAAGCATGCAAAGTAAGTGTTCAATTCACATTTTCAAGAGTATCTTTGAAGCTGATGATCCTTAATACGAAGCATGTTGCTCTACTTCCTACTATGTTGCTAACGATCCTGCTATGCCAAGTAGGTATTTGGTGATGGGGGTAGGGGTTGCTTAGCATTTCCTACAGGCAAGCAATGCTGGGTGCTTGCCAGGAGTGGCAGACAACAACTAATACATACATAAATATATTTTAAAAACACACAGGGAGATACAGGTACATAAAGGTTATGTATTTTGAGTTATTTAAATAAAGTTTATTTTACTAGTTATCTAGCATGTTTTAACTTAATCTTCTATTCACCTAGTACTTCTAAGATGAAAGTGATATAAGTCTGCATTATATGAACTCAAGACTGTAAACAGACCTGGGGTTAACACATTTCTGCAATTGATGAGTGTTTATTAAAAATGTCTGTGGTTCGCTTTGTGGTCATTCATGTCCTGTGCTGTATGTTACAAAGATAGCAAAAAATTGTCTGACCTGTCTGACCTTAAGACATATTTATGTAGCTGATAATGACCACTGAAACAGAGACTTTTTTTAACTTTTTTTTTTTTAAGTGAACAGTTCAATCTCAAGTTAAGACTCAGAAATGGTTATGCTTTCAGACAAAGTTATCATTCTTTTCATTCCACAATTCATGTTGAAACTAGATGTATGAGTAGGGACCCAACAGGGAGAAATAGGAAATTCTCCTCTTGGTACTCATGGTCAATTTTCTGAAATGAACTGTAAGTTAGGTGTTGGCAGCATGGTTTTATTTCTAGAAAGCAGTCTAAAACTGAAAAGAAGAGCTCCTAAACTCTGATAAGGTTTGAAACTGACCATGAACTTCTCAGTTCCCTTGGAGTTTTTCTAAACCCTCAAGTGCAGCCTTGTCCCTGCACTGTGTTGCAGTTTCTTTAACCTCTGAACCAATTGCATAAATTCACAGACTTGTCTGTTTTTTTGTCTGATAGCTTTTTTTTCATACAGCTAATAGTCTTTCACTCTGCTGGAATGGTCCATTGTAGGTTTACATCGTTTGATGTAATAATGAGATAGGTTTGTCACAACACTAGCTAATTCACTGAACTTCATCGTTTTTATTAAATATTAAGAAACAGTGAAAACTCCATCTTCAGATTTGTGCTATGAAGAGCAACATAGATTAGAGCAAAGTAACAATGTTTTAATTCATTCTGCTGTGCTTTCATTTCTGGATTGTAAACTCAAATACTTTTGCCTTTAAATGCTTTCAAGGTAGACAGGTTGGGTTTTCATTGCTTCTAAACATGTGGCTGCCTTGGGGCTTTTAATTTATTTATTTATTTATTTTTTAATGAAGTGAGAGGTTATAAAACCTATGTGCTGTAAAGCAGGCAGGCTTCTAAAAGTTTCCTACCAGCTCACCAGGCTCAGCTGAAAGAGCTGGTATCTTCAAGCTTACTTAACTCTTATTCCTAGGCTTCTAATTAAAACCATGGAAATGCTCCCCATTTTGAAAAGGTTACATCTGAGACATTCCCTTTGTCTCATCTTTGCTGTCTCTAGCTTATATACTTAAGAAAAAATAAGCAATTATAGTCAACTGTCCATTACCAGCAGGATGATAGCCTTGCTGGTGCATGAGCTTTGGCGCAGGGATAGACACAATCTCTACAAGTATCTTAGCAAAATTTAGTAACCTGGGAGTGCAGGTAAGAGAGTCCTGAATGGCTCTGCACAAAACTAGGGAGCACCAGGTAATGTTGGAACTGCAAATGCTTTTTGTTGTTGTTGTTTTGTTTTGTTTTTTATTAATAAATACACTTCCAATCCAGAAATGTTAATGCAACAATCTAAAAAATCATAATTTTTGGTGCTATCATACATGGTTAAACTTTTAATATCTTTTTAAAATATTAAAATGAGATCACTGTCTTTATATTTAAGATATTCATGGAGGACACTCTTCAAAAGTGGTTTTCATGGTTCCCATTATTATAAAATCAGAGCTTCATACTCTTTAATGTGTGAATCTGCCTGAGGGCTCTCTAGAAAAGTATTAGTTAGATTTTGAAAACTGAATGTAATTCTACTGTCCAGCTTTAATTGTCTAAGTGTAGCCTCAGTTTGTTGACTTGAATCCCACAATGGGCTGTAAAAAATGTTAGGCTGTTAGCTTAGCCATGCTGACTTGTACTCTAGAATTTCTGACATGACTGTTCAGGAGTCTCAGCACCTAAATCAAGTAGTATCACGATCCCTCCTGGAGACTAAGTAACAGGTTTCCAGGTTTCCAGAGGTGTCTAGACACTCAATGAAGCAAAGCAAGGTGAGCATCCAATTGGATTTATCATTATTATTTTTAATGCTGAAATGTTAAGGTACATTGAAGACTTAATAGACATCTATCTGCATCTGAAAAATTTGGCCATGTCTGTCTTGTTGGAGCAGAGCACGGTTGAATTCATGTCTGGAAAGTCCCATACCTCTGTTATGTCAGTGGTTCAGTCATCCTCTTCACTGCGTTACTTTTCTGTATTTCATGTCTTAGGACAGAAAATAGATGTTTTGCCCAGTGACCTTTGAGAAGTGTTTTTTTTTTTTTTTTTTTTTAATCACGTTTGTGCCTAGGCAATATCCGTAAGAATTAATACTAGGAAGTACTGCACAATGCCAGGGTCATAAGCTGCCACATGTAGAGTGGGTAACTGGAACTCTAAACTTTATTCTTCCGAAGTATTTCTTTTTAATGTGTAATATAAGGAGATAGATAAATATCACTGTCTTTATTTGTACACTTTATGATATTATTCTTTCTAGAAGTACTATTCTGTAAGACTAACTTTTTCATCAGACAACATTCAAGCCCTTGCTCAGTTTATGGCATTTGTTTTAACAGTCTGTATCAAACAGGTCCATGCTCCTGTGTGTGCTGGTGTTGCTTTATGTCTCCACTCAACTTTTCTTCCCTTAATCTGAAACCTTAAAACAAAGTACCAAAATTTGCTGCAAGGAAAGTAATGATCCTCCAAAAGAAATTCAGTGCAACTGGAAAGAAACATTTTAATTAGCTGACAGAATTGCATTGTTTAGGTTTCTTTTAAAAATCAATGAAGTGACTGCAAATGTTTCTAATGTCTTCATGTCTTTAAAACTCTCACCAGGGAGCCCTCATTCTTACCACAAAAGAAGGTTTCATAATTTTGTAATTATTATAAAAACAACTGATACTTGGGTGGGGCTGTAGTACACTTCATGTTTACAGTGTTTTTGTTTTGTGAGTTTGCTTGTGGCAAAAAAAAAAAAAAAAAAAAAAGTTTTAAAGATTCTTGCCCATGCAGGCCAGACGTATATGCTATAGAATTTTAAGCTACAGAATATTGTGCTGTTGAAGCCTAAGCCTAAAGTAAACCCTTCTTCTCCAAAACCTCTCTATCTATTAAAGACATCAAAGACTTTTTCCCCTGCACTGAAGATTGTGTTCAGCTTAGACCAGTTGGAACTGTTTTCTAACACCCAGATCTGTATCCACCTTTTCTTGCATCCACATGTAGAGCACATACAGTTATGTGTATTGCTTTAGTAACATTTGACAAATGGCTACTGACTGAAGTCTATGTAACAAAATGGTTCTGAAAAAATGAAATATAAAGTGGACAAAGAACAGAGCTACATCTTCACAATCCAACCTTGATGAAGTGCAGTGAACAGCCCTGCTCAGTGTGCAAAGTGGATATTTCCCTTCGTGGTCAAAGTGGCTGGAGGCTCTGTGCTGGAGGTCTCACCACTGATTCCTTCTCCTTCCTTCATCTGCATGTTTGAAAGAAGAACACTATATGATGAGTCTAAACGCAGACAAAAGTACCTGATACAGTCCAGTTTAAAACAACAACAATAACAAATCACAAAAAAAAAAAAACACAGCCTATACATACATTTTTGTGCCTTGCAGTTGTATTCTCTGAATGTTAACATTAAAAGAAAAAAAAAATATATCAATCTTTGATGGGAAAAGCCTTTTTTTAGTTTAGGAGAGATGAAGAGCAGAACGCATTGCTCAAGTTATTGGCTGAAGGAGACTGTAGTGTTCTGTCTATTGCTTCCATGTGTTTGAGCCATTTCTTGCTCCTATCCAGTCCAAGCTTAAAATAACAACATTAGCTTTGTCTATGACTCTTTGAAAATAATTGATTTCAATTAAGTTGCTGTATAAGTGGCAAAGAAAATGTTGCAAAAATATTGCAGCTCTTTCTTCGCTTTTCCTTTGTCTTCTCCATGGAGAAGAGTTAATGACTGTTTTAAAGCATGTTCTGTCAATATTTATGCATGTGCAACTCCCAAATAAGGTGTGCTCTACTTGACATAATTACAGAAGATGCAAAGATCACAGCTGATCAATGTGAACTGCTTTTCTGTAGTAGGGTTTTTTTCAAACAGATAGATTGTGAATCCAATCCTGCATTCCTTACTCCCGGGAAACCAGTTTTCATTTACTTTAATGAATATCAATGCTGTTAAGCTGTAGTGATTAGAATATCACAGGCATGCACAAAACTCTGAAGTCCCTGAGACTTCTTAATATGGGAAAAATTCTTCTTGAGACCTTTCCTGATTATATATCCAACATAAACAATACAGAAAAATATACTCAATATTTTACTTTCCAGTTCTCTCATTCCATCAGTATGTAACAGATAATATTTATTGCTCCTCATTTCTATTTTTTTTGAACTCTATTAGATATTTATGGATTATTTTTCACGTATTTTTCACTACAACACCACTATAATAGTTAAATCATGGCTAGAAGATATTATTATTCTTATACAGTATCTCTCTTTACTTTATTTTTTCTATTTCAGACTCCCTTATTATATTTCTCTGTTCATGTTGTCCAGACTTTTCCAAGCCAATCATTTGTGAATGTGTTGACGATTGTGAAAGAGTAAATAGAATTTAGCTTGGATTCTCAATTCTTCCCTAGCCTCCCTCTTGAAAAACAACATAATTGATTTGAAAATGTCTGCCTTAAAGGTTAGAAGATCCTTAATATAGACATTAGTTGGAAGAAGAAATAAAATTGTGTTACTAGAGTTCTACTTCTGAAGTTACAAAGAGAAAATGCAAACATTTCTGTTAATATAGAAAATATGTTTCACAGCCATAGAAGCAATCAATAAAAACATTCCTTTGGAGGAAAACTTAACAAACAATTTCAGAGATCAAATGATAAAGAGTAAGAAATGTCCAATCTACTGTATCAAAAGAGGTGCTGTGAAGGTTCACTCTAGGGGGTTTAGTGTGTATGTTCTCATGACAACAAAACTGAGAGCATTAGCAAGGGGAGAGAAATCAAAGGACAAGAAATTCAGATGTCATTTTCTAGCTTTGAAAGATTTTATTTTAAAGACAAGTACTTCAAAAAAAAAAAAAAGGAAAAAGAAAAGAAAAAACAGACTGACAACTACAATCTGCTGTCATTCTTGAGGAATAAACAGTAAAACAGCTCTGATGTCAAGTTGTACCTTAGTTTTAGGAATAGAAAGAGACTTTTGAAATTCATTAAACATAACATAAGCATATTTCCTTTTTCATCTCTATACATGCATTACAAACAAAGCTAGAAAGAGCTACATTTTATTTATTGTACCCATACTTGTGGGAAAACACAGACCTGATTTGAGAGAAGGCTTCTTTTGAGGTAAAAGTGACTTAATTGTCTGATGAGTTTACCCAAGAATTGCATTTGAATTAACTTAAGCAATGAAGGAATTTCCCTTTATTCATAGACCATCCTCCCCAGATATACATCTACAGCGAGACACTTGTCAAGAACATCTATGACTTACATCAAGCCCTGTATAGCTGATGATCAGGAATATAAATTTATCGCTTCTTTTGTTTCCCTGAGCAGTATCTCATGTTAGCTCCAGATAGCCATATTTCAACAATAGTTAATTTTTTTAAATTATTTTCCCCATTATAATTCTTTTGTTGTTAACTGATGAATGAAATTTATAAAAAAAAAAAAAAATCAAGTATTCCAATTCAGAATTTCCTCTATGAACTTTATGAAATTTTCCTCTCTCCCTTCCTCCGCCCCAAACAATTTCTATATAAAAAACGCTGCTACATTTTTGAAGGGACAGTGTGACCTATGGTCACATGCTGGCCTCATTGCACTGCTGTCATCAGCTTTGTCATTTGCTGAACCTCTGTAAACATCAACAGAATCAAATGCCAGGCCATCTGATACAATTACAGTGATATCCAGCAACGTTTATTCATATTATTGGTGTGTACATGTGACGAAGTGAGGCCTGTTTTAGTGGTGAAGTTCCCAGAGTACACACCTCACCCACTAGGATTTGGGGAGATTTGAGGTTTAGTTCTTTTAGGAGGTGTTAGGTAGGAGGGCTGGGTGGTCACCACAGAGTCTGTACCACACATCATCCAGGCTCTGGTTTAGTTCGTGTCTGCTGAGCACTACTTGCTGCAGACTTTGCCTGATTTGTACAGTAGCAGTAGAGACGCCCCAAAAAAGGCCTCTCTTGCAGTCACAAGTTATTTCCATTTTACGATTTCCCAATCTGTAACTCCAACTTTTATCAGGCTGTTAGTCATCTCCTAAAACTTTCACATTTCTGGTGTTTACAGAGTTTTAGGGCTCAGAGAGAGCTGTGAAAGTACGCAATTAGTGACAAGGAGGGGAGACGGCAGAACCTTGTCATCCCTTTATATTTATATTGCGGCGCTTGCAGAGCTTCCCAGTAGCCAGCAGCCCCTCAAGAGAGCTATTTTGCAGAGGTAGCAGAAGACTTTTTGCCCTACCATCACCATCCTTTCGGTGGTCTGTCAGAGGGGAAAGTGGAGCACTTCCATTTCAAAATCGGTGGCATCATTTGAATGGGGCTGACAACTGGAGTTTAGCATGTAAAACCATAATCTTAGGGTATGTATATGGCAGGCTCAACTGCAGTGTGAAGGGAACTAAATGGGGGTGAGCTAGCTCAGAGATGAGCTTGAGGACCCATGGCAGCACAGATTTCAGTGTGGGGTATCCATATGGATGAGAAGCTAAACCGCGTGCTGTTACACTCAAACAGTGTGTGGTACCAATGTGCTTTTTAATTTTTTTTTTCCCTTTTACAGCTGCCTGGGGTATGTCTACATTACAGTGCCATTTGTGGTGTGGATGCAAACTCGTTTAGCAGGAACCACATTTCAGTTTCTCTCTCAGACACTTGCTTAAGCAGAAAGGAAGCTGAAATTATCTTCTTAGTATTTTTATGCCTGTGGCTTTCCAGGGTTTCTGTTTTGTTCCAGAATGCATGGGCACGTCACGTGTAAAATTCCAAGTCCAAGAAAGGGGTGGAGGGCTATGCCTCTCCTGTATTGCAGAAAAAAAGTCTGAAATCATTTGTGCAGTAAATGAAATAGGCTCAAGCCTTCTATATGGTATGCAACTAATTAGCTGATGTTCATTTTCAAGTGTGTTGTTCACAGTCAAGCTGAGACAATGCATAATATGCATTATAATGTACCAGGAATGTGTCCTGCTTCTAACTGCTTCATTTTACTCCTGCTACTCCCAACCATGAATAAACCGTGCTTGAAATCTTGAAAGGTGAGGGGGGTATTCTGGAGACATACATTTTCAGCAGCTGAATCTGAGTTCTCTGTGATTTAGAGCCTGTGAAAGAACTCTGGTGTTGCTGCCTAGAAAAATGTCTTCCTTTTGGCTTTTTCCTCTCTCTTTGTTTCTTCCTTTCTTTCCTTGATGATTATCAAAAATTTCAGTTCTTTCATTTAAAAAAAAAAAAAAAAAAAAAAAAAAGTCTTCTCAGAGATTTTCAGACTATTTGCTTCCATTTAATTTTAATAATAAATGTACTGGATTTTAGAGCTAGCAATGAAACATGATTTATTCTCTATTATTTATTGCTATTTATTTAGGATTTAGTTAACAGTCTCTGTAGTTACAAGCAGCTATAAGCCAGCCTAGTGAGTCATTTCCTTTACACTGATACACTGACACCCATTGAAATGGCTCCCTTGCTGAAAATGCACTTATGGAACCAGACAAGCAGTATCGCGAGAGGTCAGATCTCATTATTTCCCATTTGCTCAAGTATGTGAACGTTTCTCGGACAGAAAAAAAAAAAAAAATCAAAAGAAAATCTAGGCCTAGGGGGGTCAAGGACACAGGAAAGAATGAGTTTTATTCACATGAATTGATGCAAATTTTATTTGTAATAGTAGGTTTAGTTCAGATTGCAGTCAGAAACAGGGCGATGAAAATGTTCTTATTAACGCTGCCTATCTACACAACCCCTGGTGTCAGGCTTGCCTACATGTTTGGAGATAAAGTATTAAAATCGTGATAATGCGCTGACTCTTGTGGAGATAGCAGAGCCGTAATTGACTTAATATTTAGAAGCAGCTAAACTAAATAGACATTATTAGTACTTGGCATTTGTCTGATAACTTGTTCATTTACTCATCGTGGTCATCTGAGGCCTCAGTTTTCTCCCTCAGTGCTCGGAAGCCATATAACTGGATCAAGCAGAGTTTTATTTCTGGAACATTCAAGTGAAGGTTGTAGCTCTATTTTGTTGGTAAGAAATCAAATGCCTACAATGTATAAAGTGTAAAGGCATGCATGTAAATGTTGGAGATCAAAGAGTTAGTCTTCTATGGGGATTATCTAACGTTACTACTTTCTTCCTCACTTATTATTATGGCATCACTCAGAATATAGTGGGATTTCTTGTTATATTTGTTGATATACTGGAAAATACTTGAACTTCCTCCAAGTCTGCAGATCCGTCTGCCAGGATGGATTCCTGCAGAACCCGGAGGGGCAGCTTTGGGAACATCACCGTGGTTTTTCACTAGACTAAGATGCATTAAATAAATAAACAAGCAAGTCAACCATCCAACCAACCTTGGGATAAATGAGGTTCCAGATACCAGCCTTAAAAAAAGAAAATCCTGCCTTCACATGCTTCCTCTCCTAGATAGCATTGTGCTGCCATGTTCTGTCTGTCCCCTGCAGACAGTGCCTCATCTCCCTTTGTCATATGCTCGGCTTTGTGGCTTTTCAGGACAAATACAAAACAGCATAATGAGAACAGAGGAAAGATGTACTTTAGGCATTAAATGCTCTCTGTGGTACTTTATGGTGTTTTTTATCTTTTTAAGAAACCTCTGTGGTTAAAAAAAAAAAAAAAAGGAAAAATGCATTTTTTTAAAGTTTCTTCACATACTTTACCAATATGGGGTAGGGGGGAGAACTGAGATCAGGCTGCTTTAATGTGTTTGCTGCTGAGCATCCAGAGGGGGAGTATGTGAACGCCTTGCTACCTGCAGGTCGCTGGGTTATCATGGGGACAGCTCCAGCATCACCTGCAGGTAGCTTGGCTCATCTTCACCGCTCACTGTGCCTGAACAACCTCCCATCACATGGCTCCCACACCCACTCACTGTCACAGCTTCACTTCTTAAATAAAAAGAAAGTGACAGCAATAAGGAATTAAAAGGTCTCTGTTGGAAGAAAGAAATGCATGCAACTGTCCTGGAATGAAACATGTTTAGGTATATGGAGGTTAGGGGAGAATTTAAACTTCTCCCATCTTTTAAAGACGTGTAAATTCATTTGTTTTGTTGAAGTTAATTTTGTGATTAAAAAGGAATTTATTTCTGATTCTCTTTCTGGGGAAAAGGCAGCCAGAAAGGAAGCCTTGTGGATTTTCAACCTGTTAAATAAAGCTTTTCTAGCCCTTATTATATTCGTCAGATTGGGGTAAATTATCCCCAGTAGAGGGGAGGTGGGGAGCTATGTGTATTTATGGGGTGAATCTCACAAAGTTGGAATTTCTGTTTCTTTTTCAAAAAACATGGAACAGTATAGCTACTTGACTGAAAATGGAGTCTTTTATTATTAGGTACGTTTGCTTTCGTCACAGATGCTACAGCATTTCTCATGCAGCCTTGTCTGCTGATCTGCAGAACCCCTGAGGAGGAGGACTCTGCAGTCAGCTTCTTTTTGGGCTTCAGTCTTCATATGGGAAGCCTGAAAACTGCTTGCTACCAGAGAAATCACCATGGATCACTGCCATCCTTCTTTGTAAGACTCTGTCAGAAGGTATTTATGGGCTCACTACCTCACTGACAATTTTACTTCAGTATGCGGAGTGTTCAAATTCATACCACCATGTTTTGCAGTATTTTGTGGAAGCTTGTTTCGAAACACGGTGGTTGTGATCATTTTCTAGAATCCTGTTATTTAGGGGGAAGCGGTATAGACTATGCCTGACTGACTATAGTCTCACTCATTTGGGGGCAGGAGGACAGGTTCTGCATCATTGTGCAGCTTTTTTTTTTCTTTCTTTCTTTTTTTACTGACCTGTTAGGAGGAGAGAAAAAAAAAATAATAATAATTAATACTTAATTGCATCAAATGAGCCCAAAATTTGCTCTGAATTGCAGGCACGTAACTCACTGGCAATTGTACTTGCATTACCTGAAGGCATTTAGATTGCTTCATGAGATTCCCTTTCCTTAAGCCAAATACATAATACTTCTCCTCTGAGATCTGAACTGCTTTATTTAGTAATTAAGGTAGTTTGTGCATCATCTTAAAGATGCAAAGGGCACATACATCAATTCAAAATCCAAGGACTAACTCAATGGCTCTTAAAGCTTTCCTGTTAGTGAAATCTCTGAAGACAGAAAATTCTCTTGAACGCATATGCTTCTACATTTGGATTTGGCCCATTTTAAACCAGTATCAGAGACATCATGAAAATAAACATTCCTAAATCTAATGGATATTTTATAACATCCTCTCATTATGTAGTTTTATTACTTTCTTCTTCATTTCCTTCACATATTTTAGAGCTGACTCTCATGTTACAGCTCTTTGGTCACTGCAGTTTTGAATTCATCCTATGGAAGATGTGTACACATTTGGAATGACATTAACTTTGTGTCAATGTTTGACAAAGAGAATTCAAATAAATGCATTGGTAAAACTTTTGACAAATTCTAAGATTTTGGAAATCTTACAACAGTCATGAGTTCTCATGGCTCGAAGATGAAATTTTCATCAAAACGGAGAAGGTGAAGTTTCCCAAACACAACTGGGCAGCTGAGCTATAGCAGTAAAAGTAGAAATTCAAGTTCATACTTTTTGCATTTAACATGGTTTTTGCTCTAGGTTCTACACATATTAGTGAAAATGGCTTGATCTATCTGCATGGATAGTGTAAAACTAGACAGCAAATTAGGAATGACATGTTGGCAATTTGCTAGTGGATGAGTGTCACTTGTTTTACAACATGATATATACCACATTTTGCTGTCTTCCTTCAAATCTCCCTATTCATATCTCCGAATGCTCAGTTTTGGCTAGTCTTGTATGCCAGAGATGATGGGGAGCATCTTTGCTTAGAAAGACACTCTTGGCTCTTCCTGCTCTTCAATTTCATGTATTGTGTTTGATGCCACAGTATAGTGACAATACAGAACACTGGGAGAACATGTATTAATTTGTCCACATTACAGAAACTAGTTACAGGTTTTTCCTGTGCTCTTAGTTGTGTTGCTGGACTTCTTCTCTCTGGCAATGCCTATAAGATTTTAAGTGGGCTAGACAACTAACTGGTTTTTGAGGTCTGTTACAGAATTCAAACAAGAATTTGTCTGTTCCTGGTGAAATAAATAATGAAAACTGAGAGATGAACCTGGGATAAAGCATTTAATTTTATTTTGAATAGTTTATCTCGTTTTGATTGATAAGTCACATCTCAAAGTAAAAAAGCTATTTTGAAAATAAATAATCAACATTTTTAGACACAAGGGTTTTTTTCCGATCTTTGTGACCAAACCAATTTGTTTCCCTATTAAAGTGCAGTTTGCAGCAAGTTTCCATTCACTGAGAACATCTTTTTGCAGTTATTTTACCCAGCCTATCAAAATCTCAGCAAAGACAAGGGCTAAGCAATCCTTTGGACATGGAGCTCCAAGGAAAAGCTTGCTTTGTGATTGAATTTCTCATGAGTTATATAAAGTAAGTAAACTTTACCAGTTTAGATACAGGGAGAAAAGCAAAAAAAAAGTTTCCATCTTGTCACAGTTACTTCCCATTCTCTTGGACTGACAAATGCAAACAAGGACCAACAGCTTTGCTATTTTATCAAGGACTAACTTACCAGTCTCTTCTGATGTCCAGGCTTCTTAGCCTAGGCTTTCCAAAACAGCTGCCACTGGTTATGCACGCGCACACACAGACACAGACACAGACACTAGGGCTTTGGTTTTACCATTCTCTGTAGGAGACAGAACACTAAGAACAGCAAAATCTTTGTGAGATGACCAAAGACAGCTGTCTTCCAGAGGTTTAAATCCATTCTAGTTCAGGTGTTAACCCTCACAGGTTGGCTTCGTTTTTCTAATTGTGGGGCAAGATCTTGTTTACAAAAGTCTCCAAATGACATTCAGTTTAAAATCTTGTCTGTAAACTATGTCAGCCTGATACTTCTGTGTGCCCGTGCTCTGGGGACACGGGCTTCTGAGTAAGGTGGGTCAGCAATCCCTTTCACTATTCCAGCATAATCCACTTCCCCACATGAATTGGCACCCATATTTTTTTCTTGTTGTTGTTCTGACAAAGTGGGCCCCTTGGGAAAGGCTTTGAGATACACTTAATGGCATTAATGATGATCTATATATGTTGCTCAACAGCTAGTGTTTGTAATAGTGTTTGTGGCTTGTGTATGTGTGCATGTAAGAGGCCATTTCCTGCCTTCCAATTTACGTTCCTTTTCCCACAGTGCCTGAACCTATGAAAAAGAGGATATTTCAGATTGTTTTTAATTAGTCTAAACTTTCTTGCAACTTCTTATTTCAAGAAATAACATTATTTTGGCTCTATTTTCTACTGTAGAAGAGTTTTATGATTATTTATGGGAGTGCCTCAACTGCGGGTATTTAATTGAAGCTTGCAAAATAGTCAAAAAAAAAAAAAAAATAGCCTGCCTCTTCCCAGCTGTCACAATTGTTTAAGCCTATTTGGTACCATATCAAAAGTACTAAAATTTTAACTATACTGAATAGTAAATGAAACCATTTAGTAAACTCTGTCTGCAAGATTGTTAGGAAATATCTCTTTCCTAATTAGCCAGTGATACATTATTTGGATCAGCTAAAATAAATAGGCAGTTGCTGCCACTACTATAAAGTGAATTTCTGATACTAGCAGAAAAAGAGGGCAACTCAACTGCTCAGAGCTCATTTGTCCGGGTTCTTCATTGCAGTTCATGCTGTAATGCTGTCCACTGGCGACACTGTGAGACATTTTCTGTACACAGAGTAGGCATGAAACCTACATCAATTCAGTTTAAAACAACTACTGTACTCTGTACTTACTCTGTACTTCCTGAATAAATATGACTGGGTATATTTGCCCAAATATAAAGGACAAATAATAAATAGGTCACATGTAGCTAGTTTGTAGCACAACTCTGCGTGTTATAGATGAACTATTTCTTTGGACTAGTTTCCAGAATCCTCTGTTTAATTGTCAGCTTCAACTCTGAAGAAATGTTCTCTGAAACATCTGAAAGTATAAGGTGTTTTTCTAATATGCGATTTTTACAAGGATTCAAGTGTAGACGCTTCATAACCTGTTTATTCCTTCTGGACACTGAGAAAATCAAAATGAAATATTTTATCTATAAATTCTAAGATGTGTGGGTATATTGTAAAATAAATTGCTGGGATTTTTTTTATGATGTTTAAACATAACGCTACAAAAAGATGTTTACACTGTGGTGTAAAAATAAAATCAGATGTATGCTTTTAAATGGCTGAAATTTATTATTTTAAAATAAATATTTCTGGCTCTTTTTTCCTTCAATAAATAGCTATGGATTTATTTAGTTATTGACAAGTTTTAAATAAATAACAAGGCAGCTAGAGATAGTAATCTATTAGATGTAAAGTCTTCAAGTTAAAATGTACCAGGCATTAAATGTGAATTTGAAGGAAAGATGAAATTTGAAGCATGAAAAAATAATGAAATACTTAGATGATTTCAGAAATTGCTATGTTCATTTTCATAGAATTTGAGTGGCCTTGCCCAGGCTTTACTGACTTTATAAAGGATTATTTTCAGGAAAAATTAAGTTTGCTTTGCTGATGCTAAAACTTCCAGGACATGGTTTATGCATGTAATACTGGCTGTCATCTCCAGCTGAGGATCTACGCTCAGATACTCGTACATTTGTTACTATTATATGAACTCTGAACATGTATTATACCCGTTATGATATCTTCAGCATGTAAAAGCCTCCAAGAACAGAGACTCTTTAAAACATGTATTCTCAGCTATACAACCTACTGTGAGAGTATCAGATCTGTCCTCTGATGCTTTCACTGGCTTCCATGTAGATTTTAAATCAGATTCAGAAAGACATTGCTTATCTTCAGCATACTTCATTGCCTTGTCTGGGATATGTAAAAGATACAGAAAGCATTTGTTGATCACTACATTTCTCTGAAAAATGGAGCATTCTGTGCTAAGGGGAAAACTCATCCCTGTGGAGAGGAAAACTTTCTCCAGGGCTGATCTCACACTGGAATGAACTCTGGAAATTAAAAATAATCCCCATAGACCTCACTGCCTTCTGCTCCAGTTGCAAGGCATTGTTCTTTGACCCCATCCTCTCTAACGTAAATATTTAACAATATGCATATGTGAAAAGCAGCAGCGACTGCAACTCTGAATCTCCACTAAGCAAAGCACAAGCTTTTTCTGTGGGGAGAGCCTTAGAAGACACACAGTGTTAGCGTTGGTGCTTCCTGTATGACTGTAGGTGATTCTCCATATGTAACAAGATAGCCCTGAGTATGCCACAGGAACCCTCTGTAGAATAACCCAGCATCTTTAGGTTGCCTTTGGGAGAGGTCTCGGCTCTGAAGTCAGCTGCCAGCCCAAGCTGCTTTGCATTTGATTGAGCGGTGGGGTTGGTACAGGGAGAGCTAACTTATAGCAGCCTGAACCCTTGGGTCCATATTACCTTGGACCTCTTAGCAGTCTAAACATATGGATATTAAATATTTCCTTCAGCGTTATAGTTGAGGTAGTAAGGCTTGTGTTTTAGCTCATATGCCACGCCACTCCATGCTAGCTGCAGAATTTCAGGTATCAGTGCAGTAGTCAAGGGAGGTGACATTTTTTCCTGTTTCTACCTCAACAGAGGATCAGTTGGACCCGTTAACCTAATCCAGGCTTTTTCAAGCCATATTTCAAGACTGAGATGAGAAACTTTAACTATTTGCCCAAATAAATAAGTAAAAGTATTAAATCTTGGTAATAAGAATTTGACAACAGAAGCTTTTTATTTCTACCTTGGAATACAACACCATTACTTCTTTCTCTCCTTCCCACTCCTTCGATTTTCCAGGTACCACTCAAATTGCCCATAAATCTTGGACTGTTAATTTAGAAAACAATCTCTCAATCTCTGCCACCTCCTAAAAAATACCCCTGAAAAACGGTAACTATTTTAAACATCACATTATGGGTTTTGTTCAGCTTTCAGTGCTTGTGCTACTGAAAGAACGTTGGGAAAGGGGAAAATGAAAGTAATAAAAATAAAAATCTTAACTGTGTTTAGATTTCTCCCAACACATTAAATAGAAAACACGTATCATGTTACACCAGTAGATGAGTTGCAATCTGCCAGTTCCACTGAAGTGCTACTACCTCCATACACGCTTTTGTCCAGTGTTTGTGAAAGGTTATTATACCTGGCAATAAAACGCGAGGTATTTTTGATATATCACATACACACACACATACCTGAGGCATATGCCCTAACCCAGTGACCGTGATTTGAGTTGCATTACAGGAATACAGTGATATGGTTTCCAACAACCCCTGTTGTATTAAAAAGTATACATGCACATAACCAGGACAGTCATAATACCCACGAGTTTATTAAATTAATGTGTGGCTTGTGTTCCATATTTGTGATAGATATTGCAGAAAACCAAAACTAAACAAACCCACTTGTCCTATGTTTTCTACCCTCCAGTTCAAAAATGTCTCTCTGTATATAATTGCCTACAGGTGATTTTTGGAGGCAGATAGCTATCTGCTTCCACCCGTGCTTTGTCTCCCTAACTGAGAGGGAAGGTGCCCATATCTGGGTCCCAGCAGGTCGATGAGAAGTTAGCTGGGGAAGCTGTAGCCTGCCTGGAGGTTGCTGTCTGCAACAAGAAAAACTCTTATTTTTCTTGTGCCAGTTACGCTTCTATCATAGTGCAAGTCTTTGAATTGGTGTTCCTTCATGTTATTTTTCTTTTCCTTTTGCTAGTCTTTGAGATAAGAATTGGGTTAATTAAGGCATTGATGATTTGATGGGCATATTTTTAGGAATGACCATGCTACTTGTGTGCAGTATGGCTGGTGGGAACAGCTGGTGCTCTAGTAATATTGTCATGCTTTAAAAATTCAAAGGAAGACCCCACTAGAAACACTACTCTTTATTCACTTGTGCTCCCTAATGGCAACTTTAAATTCTCTCTTCTCTATTGTCTTTGCTAAAGATACATGACTTTGTGACTTTGCTGTCAAAGCAGCTTGTATTGTGCTAGTGAAATGCAGTCAGTGCCTAATGTGCATTTACAGAACTTTCAAAGACTGTTATACATACATTTCTCTTCTCTCTCTCTCTCTTTTTTTTTTTTTTTTTTTTTGTAGAGGATATGTGATTTCTTCTATCAGTGCAGCAGCTTGTGATGTGATAGCACAATGAAACATGAGGCCAGTACAGCTAGATACCTTATTTTTTTCATATTGTGTTAAGGGTATGAGCCTTCTTTGATGTCAGTAAAGTTAATAACGTTTAGAGATATAAAAATACAGTCAGCACTCCCTGACTAAGAAAGTAGTACCAGACACCCTTGTTAGCCTAGGTTTTGACCAACTTTTTCATTTCTATAAAAGAAAAAGCTTTTAGGAAGTGAAATATAGGTCCTTTGTTTGTACAAATTCTTAGACAATATGTGGAAAAGAAGACCATATGTTCACTACAAACTTACACCATCTTTTGGTCATTTTATAGCACACATAAAGGTGCCTTGCAGGAGAAATTGCTACAGCAGGAATCCCTCTAATCTCTCTTACAGAACTCACAGCAAATCCAAATTGAAAATGAATTGAGCTGGGGAAGAAAAGTTAACGCCTTCTCCTGTCCTGGTGGGCATCATTTTTATTTTGAAATATATCTGCATTGCTTTAGTTGTAAGTGCACAAGGAGAATTCACAGGGAAGGAAAATAAATAAATAAATAAATAAAAGGTATTCACTGAACATCGTCAGCAAGTTCAGCCTGTAGGTTGGAGAGAAAAATATGGTGGTGTGATTTTGCCTTTTTACACTTGTCTATGAACTATTTCAAATAAGGTTTTAGTATCATAGGTATACATACTGTTCAAGATATGGTGGTAAAATAGATCTTTGGCTGTTGGTTTTAGCAATTTTATAACAAAAGTGTTGGGTTTTGTTTTGATTGTAGGTAGACTATATAGTATTTTATCTGGCCTTTTATTTTAGGACTAACTGGTAGAATAAATTGACACAAAATTTCAAAGTTGGCTTTCACAGAATATTTGCTAGTATTTTCTTATGTTCTGTATTATTTTGGGTAGTGATGATAATCACTATTATGTATCATGTAATTTATAATGCATCATACAATCTATTTGCTGCATTACTTGCAGAGATTGAAAACAGAGGGGCACAAAATGCTTCTGCTGCTGTAGCGCATCGTGCTGAGTAAATGAGTACATTCATGTTGCATTATCTTTATCTATTTCCCAAACAAAACATAATTCTAAGGTGGCCAAATATGCAACAAACAACTTTTAAAAAAAATAGACATAAATTGAAATTTTGTCAAAATGTGTATCAGTGAGGGTTTTGATTTATTAAAGGCTTTTCTTTATGTTCTGAGCAGGAACCTGAGCCTTGAGACCAAGTTTTTGTCTTGCCCATACTTGTAAATTCTGCTTAGCTTCTGCTAAGTTTCAGACACTGAGTTTTCAGGTTTGAGCCTGGGCCAGCCCTCAGAGTAATATCCTTCCCTTAGTTCAGATGACAGTGTTCAAAGACAGCAATGTGAATGCATAAAACTGGACAAGAGAACTTGCTGGATTAGCCCACTCTTTTGACTGGCACCTTAAATTCATAGCCTGAGGAAGTATTCAAAAACCAAACAAGAAAATTTTTGAGAAGAGACTTGTGAACTTAAATTGCCTCTGTATTCATAGTTGTTTTTGATTTTCAAGGATACCTGTAGCATGTCTCTTCACAGAATCTTATGGTTATTTTTGTAGAAGGGTCCTGTCCAGAGCAGGACCACAACTGTTGGTATCACACTTTAATTTAGGTATGGTGTTTAATAAGGAGTTATTAAAGGCAACAACTAAAATATCACAAGTACAACATACCCTAACACCTTTCGGCTCTCCATCTTGTGTTCACTTAAGTGGCTGAGGATGTTTTTACATGGGAATAAGGTAAAACAGGGACCTTCGTAGCAGGCACCAGCACAGAGAAGTGGGCGCTTGCATACAATGTATCTATTATGTTGGATAATAGTGGTCCTTGAAAAGTCAGCATTAGGATGTATTTCTCCATCTTTTATCCAGAGGGCAACATAACTCTCTGTAACTGGGAAAAGCTGAGCTTTTAAAACACCTTAGAATGAGGAGACATATTACCATGATATCATATGATGAATGGAAGCTGTGACGCATCCCTCTTCCTTCCCTCTTACTGTCAATATTATAGATTTACATATATTAACAAATTAGATGATAGTCTTAAAGGACAGCATTCTGAACGTGGCATTTGGATCCTGGGCATTTTTATGAAGTATATCTAGTATATAAATAGCACTTTCTTCTGACAAATACAACTGTAAACAAGCTGCTAAGGAAACTGTAATTTGCTTGGTTATTTTGGCTAAGTATCTGAGAAATAGGGCAATTCCAATTAGTTTCCTTGCAAACTCTATTTTAATATCAGTACTTCTTTTCTAAAGGCCATCTCTACTCATGTAAATGTACCATGATCTGAATTGCATGCAATAATCTGGAGGGGAGAATATGTATTTGGCACCATTTTCAATGATCAAGACACTTTACATGACATTCTTGTTTAAATGCCATGAAAATCAGAGTTAAGTGCTGTGTAAATGAGGGCAGAATTGAGCCCTTTGTATCTCATTTTCAAACTGCCCTGGGATCATCTGGAGGTATAACCACATAAATCCCCTGAGGATACGTCTCCAACTCTCTCCCTTAACATGCTGTTCCCTGATCACGTTGGAAATCCACTCAATTTAGATTTAATCTCAGTGAAAACTATCCACAACTGACTTTCTAAATTTGCAATACTATTTTTTGGTACTTTTTTGTGTATGTTATTATGTTTAAGCGTATTTCTCCTGAAGACATCCCGAAGTCTGTTTCTCTGTTGGGGCATCTGTGTATGTCAGGAGAGCAAGGATCCCTAAAAATTAGAGATGAAACTATTGGCTAAGACCCCAGCATAGGAGCAAATTGCTTTCTCCATCACTCATTGCTGCATGACGTTAGAATTGTACCTACTCCCCGCCTTTGTTTGCTTACCAAAAATACGACCATACTATTTTCTAAATATTTTTTACTTTACAAGTTAAGATGTTGCATTACATGGAGCAGAAGTACAACCATTCCCCCCACCCAAAAACGAAGCTCTGAGCTTGTAATGATTGGATATATAAAATTTAGAAGTAAAAAATAAATAGCAAGTTGCATGGAAAGATAAAGAAACAGATGGATTTATATAAGTTCAGGTTGTAAAGGTTTGTGCCTTTTTTTTCCTTTAAAATAAATAATTGTAAGCAGTAACCAGCTGTAGTATTATTCTTCACTGTGTAATCTGCACAGTGAAATGTAAACAGGGGGTCAGGCTCTCCTGTGGCCATCTGACCCTCTCAGCAGGAAAAGGGGGCACTGAGAGAGGCTGTGCACAGAGGAGCGTACAAGGATATTCATGAGCTGGGAACTTTTGCAGCAAAAATAGCTTTCCTGCATAGTCAATGGTGCATAGCGTTTGGTTTAAAAACCCTTATTAAATTAAGAGGAGCTTTCTGCATCCAGCAGCCTTTGCTGCTGCTGTCGTGTGTACTTCCATAATGTTGTTGAGAACACTGGAGCTTAATATCAACTTGAAGGTTTAGAAAAATGCAATAACGTTCAGATACAACTTGATTACAGACGGAACAGAGATACAGAACATGAAAACTGATATGTCTGGGGAATCTAGCTCTTTTGAATCTCTTTGTTCCTCAGAAAAATTCCTTCTTAAAAAATAAACGTCTATCTGTATGTATATATGCATTCCTTTGTCAACACAGGAAGATGGAGGGATTGGCAGCAAGGCATTCTTCAGTATGTTAATTGTCTAATGTTTTCTCTTCTTTAAAAATCTCTTCTTTCTCTTTTTTTTTTTTTTTTAACGGTTCTTTTTTTTTTCTTTTTTTTTTTTTTTTCTGATTAAAAAGCTGAGCCCAATTCTTGTGTATTTAATTCAAATATTTTTTAATACACAGTCAAACTCTTTCTGTCATTCCTATAGTCACTACAGCTCTGGCTACCTTTTTGTTGCAGTTTAAACATCTTTTCCCTGCGGAATTTTTATGGCATAAGAAACCTTTATTTATTTCTTAATTTATTATTCTAAAAACTAATATACTTTTCACCCGAAATACCAGTTTTTACATAACCTTGAGATGCCTATTCATTCCTTCTCAGGAGGAGTTCAGGGGAAAGGTGCAGTGCCCCTCTAAATCACAAATGAAATGAGTTTGTTGGCTTGAATAGTATTTCTCCTTTCAACCCTCCGCACATTTCAGTGCATTCCATTAGTCATTGTTCAAATGAGGCTGTTCTCCGACCCCAGAGGCAGGGGAGGAGGGAGTTTGGGGTTTAAATGAGTTTGCTGATCAGTACATAGAGGCACATTGTTTCTCATCTTATAGTTTGCATGTTCTGTTTACAGAAAATAACCCTGGTTCCCAGTACCAAAATGTTTCAGTTTTTGAGCATACTGTATGTTTGATGCAGCTAATTTAAATAAATGACTTTCACATTTAAGCAATTAAACCTATAATTAGCACTGTTTGAATGAACTAATCAGCTAATACCCTATGACACACAGTTCTTTTTTCCCTCTAAATATTTTTAAAGGGAAAGGATAGATATTTATGAAAAATTATAGGTGAGGCAGTAAAAAAAAATATGCTTTGATTCATGGAAATTACAAGACAACACCACAAACTATTTAGACCAATGTTCTCCTTTTGCCTTACAGGGAATGTGGAATTATGCACACTCATTTCCTCTGAATTCAGGGGAAAAGACTGCAATAAACAAAGTATTGAATCTGTGTTAAAAAGGGGCAAACTTCTAACACTGACGTGTGTTTTTAAAAACACCTCTATGCACTTTTATAGGCACTCTGTACTTACTGTATTTTAAAACGTGTGCATACATCTAATCCAGTGGTAGGAGAGCTGTGCGAGCCATACCCTTGGGAGATTCCCTCTGACTGGCAGAATGTTAGCCGCTCTCAATAAGATGGAAATTTATTAGGAGGAAATTATCCTGGTGTCCTCTGAAAAACAGCATTTCTGATAAAAATCTTGTTCTCTGACAGCAGTCTAACAAGATACATTTGTTAGCTGTTTTTGTTCCTTGGACTCATCTGTTAATTTTAATTCTTCTGTTGCACTGCTGTGTATTTACGTTCCAAGGCAGACATGATCTATGTGTGCTCACTGGAGATTGAGATGTTGTGGGTGAGAGGGCAGAGAAATTTAGGAGAAAGCTAGCCTTTTTTTCTTCCCTCTAGTTAAAATACAGAGGCAAAAATGTCCTTATATTTTTATTAAAGCTTGAATTTCTCAACAGATGTTGTGCCTCTTTGGATCTATGTTACTATAGATTTCTATTATTACAGAAATATGTATAATTTATCATACAATTCTTCTTTTTTCCAGCTCCATTATCCCTAAATGTTAGTTACACATGTATTACGTACAAGTCACATCACATACTAGCATTTTACTTTTTTTTTAATTGTAGTTTTTTTTGTTTGTTTGTTTTCCCTAGAAGTCCTTTAAATATCTTCAAAATGCGCAAAACAATTTGAACACCCTTGAGTTGTTCAAGTCACATCACTTTTCCTGTCTTCACTCCATCTCCGTTAAGGATGAGATTTAGGACCCTTCTCTCCAGTTTAATTTTTCCTTGAGTCTTTGCCTCATGGGATCTTAGGCTGGAACATTTTCAAAGAAGGAATGTGGATTTTTAATGAATGAAGCTAACATTGGGAACCCTTCCCCCAGCAATAGGACTTGCCAAAGTTAGGAGGTGTATAGTGCTATGTTCTTGCACATCAGAAAGGGCATCAGAAAGATGGCAGATGGTCTTTTGTGGTTATATGTCTCACCAAAACTTATGAGAACTGGTTTCTATTCCTGTGTGATAACTGGCCTCTGGAAGTGCTTTTTCATCTGCCAAGCTTAAGATAAGAGCTAATTCAGATTTAGATTATTTTTGTGAAACATTCTGGCAAAGGTAAGAAGGAAGAAAAGGGTCAATAGACAGTGCTGCCTTATCAAAACTTTTTTTTAATAGGATTGGATTTCCCTTCACTTTTGATGGAAAGTCTCAGGTTCAATATGGAATTTCTTTTTTAAATAAGAGAAAGAGATAGTACCACCTTATGATGACCAATACTGTGGTATAGGGAACTTACAGAAAAGACATAGGTTTGAATTGTCAGGTTCAGAGCAGCAACCTGAAACTCAGGCTTTTACTGTCTTAGGCAAAAGATTGGACTACCCTCTAAATTCCTATCGTGATAGTCTCTTAGGTAATGTTTCAAATAATTTTCTCTACTTGGATGAGGAAAAATGATATTTTGATAAAGCTTTAATAGATAGGAAAATAATTTCTTCCTTGGCTACACTTCTGAAAATCAGGGTATAAGTGTCTGCGTAGCACTGACAGTTCTCACTGTAGATGAAATTTGAACAAGTGGTAGATCATCAACGGCTCAGTGAAATCAAACCCCAGGTGTTTCTTGTTGGGCATTTAATCACTGAGACACCCCAAATTCAAGGAATTCAGAAATTTTGTCTTTAATCTTGTTATGCTTCAGAGCCCATATGCTAAATCATAGAATCATAGAATATCCCAGGTTGGAAGGAACCCACAAGGATCATCAAGTCTAACTCCTGGCTCCACAAAGGGCCACCCAAAGATCAGACCATACATCTGAGAGCATTGTCCAAACACTTCTTGAACTCTAGCAGACTCAGTGCCATGACCACAGCCTGTCCCAGTGCCCAACCATCCTCTGGGTGCAGAACCTTTCCCTAACCCCCAGCCTGACCCTCCCCTGTCCCAGCTCCATGCCATTCCCTCAGGTCATGTCGTTGTCCCCAGAGAGCAGAGCTCAGCGCCTGCCCCTCCGCTCCCCTCGTGAGGGAGCTGCAGGCCGCCATGAGGCCTCCCCTCAGCCTGCTCTGCTCTGGGCTGAGCAAACCAAGGGACCCCAGCTGCTCTTCATATTTCTTCCTCTCTACACCCTTTGTAGCCCTCCTTTGGACACTCTCCAATAATTTTATTTCTGTATTATACTGTGGTGCCCAAAACTTCACCCAGTACTCGAGGTGAGGCTGCACCAGCGCAGAGCAGAGGAGGACAATCCCTTCCCTTGGCTGGCTGTGCTGTGCCTGATGCACCACAGGGTATGGTTGGCCCTTCTGTCTGCCAGGGCACGCTGCTGGCCCGTGTTCAGCTGGAAGCACTGTTGACTCGGATTCAAAGGGAAGTACTTATGCCTTATTACCTAACAGGGGATCTCATCAGTACAGCCAGAGGTGCTTTGTTTTGAGACACAGATGATACCGATGAAGTTCCTAGAAGGAACTTAGGGAACTCATGGGAAAATAGATAATTTCTTATTCAGTGAAAGTTTTGAGTAAAGTGTAGTGAATATTGTATGACAGGGTTGGCTAGGTTCACACATGGGTTGAAAGATACCCTGCTATGAATATGCTGTCTTGAGAACAGTCAGAAACCCCTGAGTACTGACATTCAGCAGCAGCAGAAAGGAGGTGGCCCCACAGTCCACCCTGAGGAGATGTGGTCAGTCTTGCAGAGGTGCTTTGGAAATCCCAACATATAGCCATGTATCTCCCAGTATGCAGATCAGCTGGGCCTTTTCCTAGCGCATATCTCTCACACCTTTCCAAGCCTGCTAGGGAAATGCTGTCAAGTAATTTACTCTAGACATAGTTTCACAGATTTGTTTTGGAACAAAGTGCTTTCACTACCAGAAAGCTCACTATTTCAGAGCAGAACGAAAATGCAAAGACTTCAAAACTACTTTAATATACTTCTGTGTAATAATCTTTGTGTGATACAAAATGATGGCTGTTCTGATTAAGGATTGACGGCCATTACTTCTGAATGAAATACTTTAAATATCAGGAAACATCCAGTTAAAGCAGCTCCTGTGTCATCCCTTGCTCCTACACAACACACTAACCTCCCCCTTCGTTAGGGTCTATGCCTCTACAGTGCTGGTAGCACAGCTGACCTGGTGTGGCAAAATTTATATCTGCAAAAAAAATTCTAAATACTCTCCAATTTGGTTCAAAGTTTAAATTCTACTTAGAAAAGTAGCTATTTTCGAAACTATTCTGCTTGTTGTTTCTATTCATTGTTTCCATGGTAGAGCTGAAAAACTATTACAGCTGTGTTTTGGGTGGTCTATTGTATACTGCTGTTGGTTTTGATTATTGTGTTCAACACTCTTGGTATGTGTTTCACTGTCCCACTGTCTCCACACAAATAAGGAGTGGTGCTGCCTCCACCCGTTGTTTATACAATTGCTGTGCGGTTACAAAGTGGGAAACTTAACTTCTTTGCCTTCCTCTGCTTAAGGGGATGACATGTCCATACACCAGTTCCTAGGAGTGTGCCCTAAACACTTGGGTATAGCTTAGTACTTAAGGGGCATCACCCTGCCCTTCTTTTGGGAGTTTCTGAGAAGCCAGTAACATTGATGAAGGAGCATGATTCAATGTCCAAGTGCTAAGCATAGCTGGCAGAGATGAGGACACCAGGTCCTGCTTAGATTACATATTGTATTTTGGGTTATACCATCATCAGATTTAAAAACAAAAAAACAAAAACAAAAAAAAAAAAAAAAATAGGAGTAGAGGATAGATAGATAGATACAAGTTAAGGTATTGCTGACCTGATTTTTAAACATGCTTTTATAAAGACCTGCTGACGTCAATTAGACAATATATGGTGCATTTTCCTAGAATATGCTGATCAGTGTAATGTAGACTAACTTTCGGTAATATTTTTAAAGGTCTGCATTTGGACATTGTTTCAGAAAATGTGATTTATTAAAGTTTCATAACCCTCAGAGCTGAAACATGACTAGTTAAAATACAGTGCTTTCTGTGAAATACACACCTCATTTGCTGCGGAAGGCAGGAAAATAGAAGTGCTTCCTGGTACCAAAAATTGTGAAAATGAGTGGCCGTCTGTGTAAAATGCGTGATTATTTGCATAAAATACCACTTTAATGTACAGTATGTTTAAGCTGACTAGCAGAGCACATGCTGTCCTGTGGAAGAGCTAGCAAGGATCAGAATAAACAAAACCAGCATTGTGGTCTGTTTTTTTCCCTCTTTGCAATTCTACAGCATTTGACCTTCTGCAGCTGAAATGGGACCTTGTAACATAGCCATAAAAAATATCTTTTAGAAACTTGCACCTTGAAGTGGGTTTAGGACAGATGATACACATGTACCTGGAATTGAAAGTAACTGATGCCTTAAAACAGGCAACAAAAATCTTCCTTACACCACTGATTTTTTGTTTTTAAACTGTGCAGTCTCATGTGTTTTTAATTACTTGATGTAAATGTTCCCATTTTATTTTGGTTTTCATTGTCCAGTTTTCACCAAGAATGAGAAATCTGTAAAGGCAGAGGTTTTAATTTAAATCATTATTCAAAGACGTTTGTCTGAAATTCATTTAACTTTCTGCATGTGTATCTGTAGTTTAGTTCTAACAATATTCATGAAATGATATTTTTTGTCTGTAAGATCTTCAGTCTGTCATTTATAATGGTGGCAAGGTAAAAGTAAAAACAAAAATCCAGGCAATTATTTGTGCGTTATTTAGGGGAACTAAAATTATGGTAAGTTTTCAAGTTGGAAAAATATACAAGACGGGACACAACAGTCTTCTATATCGTGAAAAAATTCTCTAAGTTTTTGTATTCATCATAAACAGAAGTCCATATCCCGGCTGGCTTAACAGAAGAACAACAGTTGGTTGAGTACCCAAATGGACATAACGCTGGGCTGTATGGGGATGACTACAAGCCACACAGATCATGTCATCAACTGCATTACCTCCTCCCTTTCCTCTGACTATATCTACGTCTTGAATACATATTTCAAGGAATCATGACCTGAATACTGATGATTGATGACAGTACCAGTAGAATGAACTTTTAGTATATATTCGCATTGACAGTGAACCTGATACCAAATTTTAACCTGAAGCATTTTGCTTTTCTGTAAAATAAAAATTCTTTGTCCTAAATTACTGCCTTTTTAGAAAACATAAACAAAAATGCCAACTCTTTTTGACTGGTGAACTGATTTCCATATAATTCAAGGTTTCCTATCTCTCTGATTTCCCATGCACTCCCTCTTACTTTTGCTGATCTCCCATGAAACCATGGCAGAATCTCAGCAGATCTGATAGCTTCTTCTGGGCTGTCTGCCATTACCATATTTTATGTACTTCAGGGTTTCTGTGGAATTGATGACGCACAATACATCATTGGGCCGCTGTGACCAAACAAGGTTTGTGTGATGGAGCTTACCCTAGCATTTTGCCAGAAGTGCTGAGACCCATCAAGGAGCTGAAGAAAGATGAGTAAATGTTGGTGATGGATGAAGGAATAGTGTTGAAACAGAGCAGACCTTGGGTAGGAGGAAAGGTCTAAAAACAGTGGCAGGGAAAGAATTAGTAGGTGTTTCGGAAATACTTGAAATTGAAGAGAAGATACAGATATTCTGGTTCAGGGTAGGATGTAAGGAACGGGCTATTGGGGGAAAGAAAATGGGGAATGGAACATAATGGAAGGAAAAGAATAAGGCAAGTTTGAATGGGGAGAACAATGACTGCGAGGCAGGACAATGGTGCAGAGGAAGCTTCATTAGGGTTTATTAAAATAAGCATCTTTGTACATATGCCTTTGGCTGAACTGAAGTATACTTTCTAGCCATTGTGAAATAGCCTGTCCTCAACCATGACCCATCGCTGTACAAGGCTGTTAGTGTCAAGCAATGCATTCTGAGGATCAGTGCTTATGTCTACGCTGCAGGACGGGTATGTTTCAGCATCCCATGGGTGATCCTTGCAGTGATGTGCTAACCCTGTGATGGGAACACAACCGGGCATGTTCTGTACCCCTGTACATCACTTCCAATAGAAGAAGACCTGGCTGCATCAGCTGCCAGGTATGACTATAGAGACATCAGTTTGGGCAGCTGGGGAATCAGTGCCACAATGCACACCAGGGAGTGTGTCTGCCTTGATATGCACAGCCAGTTTCCAGTGAGCCAATGCTTTTATAATATACGTAGGAATGGCAGAAAATGATGTGAGCACAAGAAGCCTATGAAAGTGCCATTTGAAATTAGCAATAAATGATGTCAAGCTGTATGCATGATATATGCTCCTGGTTTCTTACAGGAAACACCATTAACTTAAATTTTAGGTTGTTAAACCACATTTACCACCATCATATACTGTTAAAATCTAAGAAATAGCTAGTATAGTCTCTCAGATCACTAGCCAAGTATCCCACCTCAGTCCCACTTCTTGCTACTTCATCTCAGTGAGCACTCTCTTTGAAGAAACATTTGTGGGAGATGCATGCAGAAGACAAATACATGGAAGTGGAAATTTTGGAAGAAGAGGCAGAGGAGTCTCTGTTTTTATGTTATCACCACATTGCCACACTCTCAGAGACTGTAAGGACAAGTGTAATTATATCTTTGTAAAAGCTTGCAGTTTTCCCTAAAAAATGGGGAACTTGCATTTGCTTTAGACAAGATATGCTGTAAGATCTTCCCATAGTGACTCAATTTGATTATTTTGAATCAAGGAAATTAACGTGAATTTGAATTTTAGAGTTTCCAAAGTGGCAAAGGCTTAAAATTGTGCCATAGTGAATATATTTACAATTAAGACATTCTGGGAAATGTGAAAGTAACAGCGGTGAACATACAAAAATTAGTCTGGACAAGTTTCCTACAGGGGAACATTATTTTAAAGTGTTTCCTCTGTAACAGTTAATAAAAACAAAGCTTAAATATGGAATTCTTCAAAAAGAAGAATTGGATTTGACTTACTTGTAATCAGATGTGCTCCCAGAAACTACTTAGGAAAAGCGTGACCTGCAAAGTGAAGGTGTGACTGCAGATCAGAAACGTACCAGCTGCTGTCTGCCTTGAAAAGTGAATGGTAGCAGCAAGGTAGACAACCCATAGACAGGCACCTCCATAAACTTGGCTACACATACTGTTTAGATACTTATTCTGATACCTCCATCCCATTGTGTTTTTAATGGTTTTATAACTCCACTAGAAAACTGACAATGAACCTGGGTATAACTGACAACGTTTAATTCTGCTCTGACCCGTAGTGCCAGGCAGCTTGGAAAATCTAAATTCAGTTCATCAAAATGTGGAATGATTGGATTTTAATGTTGTTTTAATGGCAAATTTCAGTGTAGACTTAACCGAAGGCTTGTGAACACCTCCTTTGTTTTGATCTCTATGTAACGAAAATTATTAGGTGGGGTTTGATTGCAGCATATATACATGAAATACAAAGATTGAATGAAGACTTAAGAAACTTTTCAGTGTTCATGTCATTAATGTGAAACAACCTTGTGATTGTCCTTAGTATGTTAATAATTTATCTGACTAAATGTCCCTTCTCACACAAATTCATTTGCCTTTTGTCCCAAATCTTAAGATTTTAATTTTAAAATGCAGAAGCCTAGAATGTTGTGGGTTAGAATTGTAATGCTTCAGCTCCATTTGAAAGTTCATATCTTATATTACACTATGGATTTAAAAGTTGGTTTAAAATAATTGGTATTGGTATTGTTGTCCTACTCTTTCTAGGTAAGGATCAGGAAAGTTTGACTGCAGGTCCTCTGGTAATTTTTTTTTTTCTTTTATAAATTAACACAAACATCTTGCAGGTTAATTTAAAGCCTTTTATGTCCCCTCCAAAATTTCTATCTTTATTGGATTCACATCTGTAGTTTTATTTAATATGAGCCAGATGTTGAAATCAAGGCGATATTCATTAGGGCGCTTGCTCTGGTGAAGGCTTGCTAGAGACAATGTGTTGTGCTAGTTTTCTGGGTATGGTGTCAAGCAGAAATGAAATACGCTGGATGTTTTTTCTGTTTGTCTAATTAGAAACAAAGCTTTCTAATCAATAACCTTCAAACTCTGATCTTCACAAGCAAAGATATGGACAAATGTAGATAAAATTCCACAAGCTGCTGTACTTTGTACACAAAACATTGCAATGTTGCTAAAACTGCAGGTTGTTAATGCAGCAGTGGAAATGGGAAACATGGCTGCACACGCATCCATGGGATAGAATGATGCTGAGGAGACAACAGAGAGCAGAATGCATAGTTTTAACCCAAACCAAAGCTACTGACGAGAGCAGGAGGTGGGAGCTGGAGCTGCTGCCGTGGAGCAGCTGGTAGGTGCCAACCTGTCTCTGAGCGAGGCAGCAGCTCCTGAGCTGGGCTGAGTCACAAGTCAGGGGCAGCTCAGATCTGCTGCTTCGGCAGAGATGTCAGCATCTTTCCATGCTCCCTGGAATATGTGTATGTCAGAGATGTATAAAATGTGTCTGGTGTGGTTTAAAGACTGAATTACATATGTGGTCAGTTTTGGGGGGCACTATATGGTACGAGATGGAGAAGGAACGGAATATATAACATAGATGAGATAAAGATTTATTCAGTATATATTTTGCTTAGACTCTACTTTTCTGTGCAAAATCATTATTCACTAAAAGGAGAGGCATAGCCAGTCTTTCGCCCTCATAAGCTGGAACATTTTGCTCTTGCAGCATAATCAGATTTTCCAAGCAAAACTCCTGGTTATTTCAGTCACATTTATGCAGCCGTACAAGGCCTTGGCAAAATTCAAGCACTGCAGAGCATGGTAACATTTCAAAGTACAAAATTTAAATCAATAACGTATACTTAAATTTTAAAGGCCAAATTAAAAAATATATGTATCTGTTGTGCCTACAAAATATGCATACAGGTAACTGTATGCATATTTCAACTACTATACATTTTTCAACTACTGAGTGTACAAAATACAACATTGGAGACAGTACCTGTAACAGTGAAATCCAGAATTGAAATGGATCATATTCAGCATGCTTTCATTTCCTGGCAGGTTTTGGCTTGTGTTTTGGAAGTTCAAAGGTTTATGTTTAAAATCAAATCTTTATAAAGAAGGGAGAATAAGCTAGAAACAGGAAACAAAAGACTCCAGCAAAATCTGTACAAGAGACATTATTTTCCAACATAGTTTTTTTCCAACATTGTTTGAGAGCTGGTGTTAAAATAATTAAGTGAAACAGAGTGGCACTGCGTGCGTTGTAGTAAGGCATAGCTGCAGGTTCAGAGCTGGATGCAGTACAGGCTCTGGGAGCATGGATCACTTGAAGGATAAAGGCCTAATTACACAAACCAAATGTCAAATTCATGCCACCTTGGTACCAGAATTTCTCTGTGCATTGTTCCCTCTCATACCAGTTCTCCTGTCTGTCTGTTGCTTGTTCTGCTTGCAGTTTGGAGCAGTGTGTGTCTGCACTGCACAGGATCCAAACCCAAACCTCAGGTTAATGACCACATTTCTGCCACTCCTTTTCTATCATTGATCTCTGCCTTACCTTCCCCACCTGCAAAATGGGGAGAGATGCCCACATGCAGGAAGTTGCATCGTTGTGTCTTTCTTAGTGATCACCACAGTGTCTCCATGAATGTTTGTAAAGCGCTTTGAAGATGAAAATTGCCAAAGAAGGGCTTGGGATGATTATTATAAGTTAACGAATAAATTTCAATGTGTATTTGATTGCCAGGTAATTCAGAAGGGAATCACCAGCCCTTCCCTCTCTTCGAAGAAGAAAAGTTGACAGTCAGCTAGTTGCTAATTAGCACTCAACTGAAATTCCTCCAAAGCTGAGTGCTCCCAGTTGAGTCCTTTAAGAAGTAAGCTTTCAACTAATTGAAATATGCTGAAAGTTGAGCAGTGGGTGAGCTGTGTAACAGGTAAATCAGGACTGGGGGGTTAGGGGAGTGGAATGAATATTCAGTTGCTCTAGGTAGGACTAGAACATTCTGGGGAAATGCTAGCCAAAAGGAGCAGCTCTTTCATGTTCACCCATCCATTCCCTTTCTCAGGCCTAGTTTGTAATCTGTGACAGGCTATCCTGCCATGTGTTAGTGAGGACAAGGTAGGGAGGAAGGGTTGCTAAAAGACTGTGTTGGAGTATGGCGTTGCTTATTTCTTAGGATATATTGAAGGGTGATTCTATACTGATTTTGAAAAACACATTGCTTAATATGTTAGAGCTGAGTGTCTGTGCCACCTGCATTTAATTCATGTTGAGCTTGTCTTTAAGGGAAATGAATGCGTCAGAAAGAGGCTTGGATTTTGCTGGCCTGCCTGATGTCTAGCTGGAGGGACGGTCTACCAGGCCTCCCCCACTACATCTTTGGATTTTTGTTGGCCATCCGCCAATGTTACACATCACAGAACTGTCTTCTGTGCCACTGCAGGCTGCTTGCTTCCTCAGCTGCTGGGAGGTGGCTGCAAGAGGCAAATGACAGGAATTTCATCCTTTTCTGTTCTGTGCTTGACTGCTCTGGATTCACCATCCTCAGTATCAGCTCTTCAAGCTTCCTTCAAGGAAAACACACTCAGCTAGACTTGTTGAGCACTTTGGGTGAAGAACCCCAGTTGCTTCAAACAGCACTTTGCAGTGCCAGCCTCCAGTGGCAATCCACCCTAACCTTCAGCAGCAGATAGCAGAGGGCAGGAGAGAACGATGGGGTGGGGTGAGAAACTGTGAAGGCAAGCACATGGTTCAGGGAAAAGGACCAATGGAGACGGGTGCTGGGTAGGTATGGGTGGTACGGAGGAAAACGAGGGAAATGAAGTCAGCAATGAAAAAAGGAGATGGAAGAAAACAAGACAGAAGTGTTGTCAAAGCTGCTGGATTCTGGAGAGCAGCCTTCGTAGCATGCTCAGAGATGCAGTAAGCCAAGGTACACAAAGGCTCTCACTAGTCTGGAAGATGATCTGGTTCTGTCAACGGGCAGATGTTCTGCGGTATCCTGGATGTCAAGGGCTGAGTATTTCACACTTGGGACCTCATCCTCTCCTCCCCAGCACCACGTGGAGCTGTTTCCTCTGGCACGGTTACGATGTACACAGCACTTACCATGCCCAAATGAGATGCAGGGTAGATGCAGCCCCCCCAGATACACTGCTCAGGCTGCAGCTGTATGGTGTGATGGCTGCCACTCTGACAGCACAGTGAGGAGCAAAACGAAGCCTCTGGTGCTTAAAGCTTAAATCTCTCCCTTGTGAGCTGAAGAGCCAGACTCTGCAGCTGAGAGCTCTTACAGGCCAATATCCTCTCTGTGCTAGGCACTTAACATGCACCGAACACTGGGCTACCATAGCTTAACTGGGGAGATGAGTTGGTTTGTTTGTTATATGTTGGTATGTCTAGAGGGCCCATCGCTGTCACACCATGATATGGTGTGCACCACTTTAAATTTGTCTCGTTTCCTTCCCCAGCTCTAACTGGCATAGGTTGCTCTATACGTCCCGTGTGGGTGAGGCAGGCTGCCTGCTTGCTCACAGATGGGCAGGCTCCTCAAAGACTGCATTCAGATGAACATTCATAAAGTTCCAAGACAAAATTGAAAATCCTTTTTGGTTATGGACAAAGACCTCGTGCACACTGCAGAGCTCAAAAAGGTTTAACATCTCTTGTGCTGTCATCGATTCAGAGATACTTCTAGCACCATTGTTGTACACTACAGCTATAACTTAAAATCTTACTTACTAGCATTAAGCAGATGAAGATAATACTTAGGATTGCCATACATACAGAATTATCATTATACAGAATTCATGCAAGTTAAGTTTGAGTTTGCAAACAGCCTGAAACATTGAAAAGAGGTGAACCCTTCTTGCTGCAACATAAACTCTGGAACACAGTAGTTTTGGTGGGCTCACATAGAGACTACTGAAAAGTTTATGATAAAAATAACCATGTCATTTATTAATGACAGAAGAGGACATTAATCACAATTAAAAGGAAAAAAAAAAAAAAGCAGCATACATGGAAAAAGTCTGGAAGTGCATACTGAGTCTGGCAAATATTTTTAACGACAGATTCAAGAAATGTATTTAGTTTCCTGTCCACAAATTGTGAAAGGACAGTGTTTTCCCAAATGTGTTTTTATTTCACTATATTAATATTTAATGCAAACAAATTACAGCTTCTAGATTTCTTATAAATTGCAAGCATCTGCTACACTAGGTTCTATAGCTGTAGAAATTAATGGCAGTGTGCATCTCTGAAACCTGTCAAAATTCTGTGTTTGAGCTCAGTGATTGTGTGTTACATATGACAGGGTATTGCTGGTGTTTCTTTGTTGTGCATCCCAACTTTTGAGAAGCACGTTTCATTTAGTCCTTCATGAGCATTCTCAGGAAAACAGTTTTGTTCTTTTACCTAAGGTCACTCCATCAGAAGTCTTTACTGCTGTCTGGCTTTTGTATAAACAAAGGACAGCCTGAAAAGGTAGTTTGGTTAATTTTTTCAAGAAATTCAAGTTTACTTGAGTATCCTCGAGAAACCTCATTTCGAATACCTCTAGTTATTAGCTCTTCACTTGCTATGCATCTTTAACTAAGATCATTCTCTTCTGTTCAGTCTTTTCAACAGCTACAAACCACCTTAAATGTATCCTTACAAACCTGATTACTGACAGAGACTGAACAGTCAATGCATACCAGGGATAAATACAGCAATTACACCTATTTACAGCTGTATCTCTTTTCTGCATTATTATTATTACTAAGTGGTTATTAAAAATAGTGCAGCCTTCAGAGCTGCTTGTCAGTTTTGCAAGGCAAGGACCGTGCCTTGGTTGCGCGGGTGCTTTTGGCAGTGCTGTGTTAGAGGGCTGTGGGTGCTGGCTGGTGGGGTGGAGGGGGACAGCACGGGTGCCCACATGCATGGAGCATCCCCGGGCTCCAGCCACAGCCTCAGCCAGAAGGCAGCACCCAAATGTGGGGGAGAGTACAAGCAGCAGGGATGAATGAGCTGCCCCAATTTATCCTTCTTCGCTTCCTGCTTGTGTTCTGGAGAACGTTTCCACTGCTGATTTTTGGGCTGTTTGAACAGTCCTGCTATTGTAGCACATCCTGGCTATGTGTAGGCACTGTGGGTTTCACGCTGGGGGGGTGCAGTGGAAGAAAAAACAAACAACAACAGCAAAAAAGCCATGCATCTCCCTGAAATGAAGGGAAATTGTCCTCGAGAGCTGTCAGAGTGGAGTCCTTGACTTACATGGGCCCTTCTGCTTCTGCCCAGGAGAGGGCAATACGGCACCCAGCCATCAGCCTGCACGTTGCTCCATGGCTTGAGGCTCCTTGGGGTGTCCGAGGCCCACATGGAGCACACCTGGCCAGAGACACGACTCCCAGCTCCAGGTCCACAAGTGGGGTCTGATGGTCCCGTCTCCCACCCAGCTCCACATGCTCTGTGGGGACTGAGGGCATGCAGCCCACCGCCACCTCCTTTTGTGCGTGGGCACAGCACCCACGTGGGGGCTAGCACTTTGGGATTGAGGATGCTCAAGGTCCCTTTTGGGTAAGGCTCTGCGCTTGGAGATGTGGGGGTATTCACATGTGTATACGCCTGTGTAAATGCAATGCTGCCCACACACTTTTTCTCATAGATTTGTAGCCATGCATACGCAGGCATATGAATCCCTTCGGTTTCAAGTTTGGGAAGACTTAACTAGTCCATTCCTCCCGTTTTCCTCTGTTTTTTTTTCTTACAAAACTCATTTTCCAGATTAAGCAACATACTGGCCGTCCTAAACCTCGGGCCAGATGTCTGCCTTTGACCCCAGCTCCGCTTTCAGAGCAGTTTCATCCAAGGAGCAGGAGAGCCGAGCTGCGCACTCCTGCAGAGCACGCCAAACTTTAAAGGCGGATGATCCAAGTGGGAATTGAACTGACACCGTCAGGATCCCTGTAACTTTATTTTCCTTTGATTCCACCTTCTGTTTTACTGTTCGGTGCATCATGCTGGTCTAGATGATAACAGGCAACTGGAAGTGCTGCTGGAGCCTGTAATTAGCACGTTCCTACCCTGGGACTCGGTTCTTGCCGGTGGGCTGTAGGTGTACAATAATTTGCCAGTTAATCAATGGGAATTATTAAAATATCGCTGCATATTTTTTTTTATTTTTTGCATTGCAGAAGAGCTGTACACATAGGCTCTTGCATGGGGAAGTAGCTGGAGTTCTAAATCATAAAAGCAAATTGTCCTTCTAATTCAGTACTTAGAGGTGGTTGTTGTTGTTTTAAAGCAAGCTCTGCCCCCCTTCTACCTCCCTACACCAAAGTGAAGAATATTAATTTTGTTGGCAGGTCCAACTTCTTGAGGCAGTGATTTTTATCATGGTCAGAAAGTCCTTAAAACAGATACCATTTTGTAGCTGTGCAAAATTCCACCATCTTAATTATAAAAAGCAGTGTATCCCGTCTTGGGTAAACATGTTTTACTTCAGGTTTGCTTTGCAAACAAAGTAAAATCCACAGTTTGGTGGGATTTTTTTTTTTTTTTGACATTTATTTAAGTAGGTGATACTTAAAATAAATGCATGTGTTAGCACTGTAACTTTGTAATTTTCCCATCATTTCGGTTTTTGGGTTTTAAGGTAGCTGGGATGGGAATTTGTTGGAATACAATGCAGGAAGACCCAGGGAAGTTTTCTCCCAGGCCATGTAGCCACTTTATGGACTTACCATGCAGTCAGTGAGCACTGGAGGAGCACTGTCACTGTCACTGCAGCACTCCTGAGCCAAACATTGTACATGCTATTTATTAAACTCAGCATCTCTGGTGATGGTACTGGAGCGACAGAGTAGTGTTGCTGCATAGCTAGGGAGCACTGAAGGAGAGAAGTGCAATACCCCGTGTATTATCTGTTGGCTCCGTGTTTAGTGACAGAAGCTGTGGGAAGTCTATAAAACAGCTCAATACGTCACTTCTTCTGGAAACTGTTATTCCACAAGAGTGTACAGAAATAGTTTTGCTAAACAGCAACTGGTATTTCGAAGATAAATTGTGATCCAGATCAGTGGTCAGCAGAATAAAGCGATGCCCTCTCATATTTTGTCCTGCAAAGAGAACTCGGATTTTCCAGATTTGGCCAAATATGGAAATGTAAAAAGGCAAGGAAAACTGGGATTTGCGAATCTGTCTTGAAGTATTCCTACATTTGGCTGGATTAAAATTAATTTGGCAGTTGGGGGGATAATGCTCCAACATTTTTTTAGGATTACTACGTAAAATTTGAAAGTGTAATGGCGCGTGCCTCGACTTCCCAATCTGCGAAATGGGCGAGCGTGCAGGGCTGATGCCAAACGCTCCAGCTGAAAAGCACTGTGAACACAGCCCGATTGTTACTCTCTTAATCATATTAGTTAACTAAATCTGTTCCTAGAGTGGTTCCATTTGCTTGAATGAATTTGCATGAGAGATTAATTCAGCGCTGTTTATTGTTGTTTTTACATTTATTCAGCACTGTAAATAATGCCTGATACTTTACAGCTGTGTGTAAAGGCAGGCTGTGCTTCGAGGGCTTTTTTTTTCCCCCTTTCCCCCCCAGGTAATTTGTAGGCTCCCCTCCCAACCCTCACACTTTCCCAAGGAGCGGACAAGCCCATTTTGTTTTTCCCTGCATTGTCAGGACTTTTCCTTGAGGTGACGGCCCCTTTCCAGCACTTCCACCCAAGTCTGCTTCAAGTTCCCCCCATGGGGTGCTTCTTGCCCCCCCACAACCCCCTTTTTTAATTTATATATATAAATTTTTTTTGAACTTTTGGGTTCACTCTCGCCGCTCTGTGGGGCCGGATTAGTGCTGGCCAGGCTGGGGAGCCCCTAAGGGCACGGGGCGCCCCTTGGGGCGGCTGCCCTCAGGTAGCGACGGGGGGCGCCCTGCCCCGGGGGGGGGGGTCCGTCTTTTGGGGCGGATCCCCTCCAAACGCAGCACCCCCCGGGGCAGAGTCAGGGACAGGGGAAGGGGTAGGGTCCCCCCCAGCTCCCCCTGCCCCCAGGCGTGGCGCAGCCCCGTATGGAAGCAGCGCCGAGGCTCCTCCGCGTCCCCCCCCCTCCGCCCCAAAGCGGCCCCAGGCCGCGGGTGGGCACCGCCGCGTCCCCGGGCTGGCTCAGGCAGCTTTAAAACCACCTATATGCTAACGAGCCCGGCTGCCAGGTTCCCGAGGGGTCCTGGCGGGGAGAAATTAAAACCAAACCTTGGACCTCTGTCAGGCTGGGAGAGGAAAATGATATTTTCGAACTAGTCCACAGCGTGGACAGGAAATGACCCCTCCAGAAACTGCTTCTTTAAAAACGAGCGGTGGTGCCTGAAGCCATCCAGCTCTCCGGAGCCTGTGCTCTCCCTCTCCCTCCCGCTCCCTCCCCGGCTCGCTCCTCTCCTCTCTTCTCCTCTCTTTCCCTCTCCTCTCCGCTCCCCCCCCACCCCCCCCGCCGCCTCCTGCTCTAGAGGGCTCCCACAGCAGTTCCCAGCCAGTGTGTGCAGCCTGTATGTGTGTGTGTGCGCCTGCTGCTACTTTGTACTGTGGAGAACACACAGCCCATGTGCTCTGTATGGATGTTGGTGATACTCTGGGTAGCTTGAATCGCTGCAAGCAGGCAAGATGTCCAGCACACCACATGACCCTTTCTATTCTTCTCCTTTTGGCCCATTTTATAGGAGACACACACCATACATGGTGCAACCAGAGTACCGAATATATGAAATGAACAAGAGGCTGCAGTCGCGTACAGAGGTAAGTCCCTCAGCCTTGTTTTACTGTGCATGGAGCGTGCTGGGTTTCAGCCTGAATTCCAGCTGAAGCGTCCCATTAGGCAGTAGAGGATATGCAGGCATGAACCCTAATTAATTTAGTAGTTTAATTGGGTAATCCCTCATTATGTTTCCATGCAGAGCAACTCTTTGAGTAGATACCAGCTTAGGCTGAAATCTTGAAATTACAGCACAGCACTTCAGGACTGATTGTAATGCTGTTCTGAGGAAATTTCTTTGCCTAGTGTGTTGTTTGCTCAGGATCTGTCCTGCTGGCATTTGCAGCTATAATATTGCAAGGTATCTCTTCAGCTTCTGCACAAAACTAATCCAGAACCGTTGCAGGTTTAGGGGGAGAGGCGAGCCTTTATCTGCTTTTGTTTTGTAAACTCGTTAAAATTAAAAATGAATGCTGGCAGAAAACAGGAGCAGAGTTTTTAAAACTTGTGCCTAAGCTGCACTTAAAGGTGGAACACATGTCCAGAGCAGCCGACAGAGAAATTCGTGTTTACATTGGGAATGCGGTTGCTTTTAGCAAGAGGGATGATCCGTTCACGACTTTATCGTATAGCTGTCAAAAGTACCTAATAATGTAAACTACATTCACTGTTGCTTATGCTTTGTATAATCTGTTAGTGGTTTACACACCCTGGCTCCTGCACCCTGATCAGCTACCACAAAGGAAAATGCTAAATGGAGAGGGGAAATACTTTTGTCACTTAGGAGAAAAAATAATCGTGGTGGCTGCATCTTGTTATTTATGTGGTTAAATAAAGCACACTTTTTGGTCTGCTGAAGTGAAAAGTGTGTGGACTGCACCCGGCTGCATTTCTGCCCATGTGGCTGTGTTTGTGCAGCAAACATTCTTGGGGCTGCAATTTTGCATAGTAGTTTCCTAGTGGTGCCCTGCAAACACTTCTCAAAAGTATTCATCTTTTGTAATTAATAGCATTACATAGAGGCAAACGCCTGCCGAATTCGTGTCACGAAGCACGGTGGAGGATTTTAACTTGACCTGTTTGCTGCATTGTAATTCTTGACGAGAACATGAGGTTATCATAAAACAAAACACACATGCATGCCTGAATTGTCAGCTAAGCCATGGAGGGGCTGTGACGTTTAATGTATATGATACAGCTAACGAGATGTGACCTGCTTTCGGATTGGCTAGCTGCTCGGGGGAACTGGGTTTCTGGCACTCTTATCGCTGCTAGTCCTAAAACACTGCTCTTGGGTAATTGTTAAATACACTTCAGGCTGGCTGGAAACTCGAAGCAGCTCCCCAAACCATGGGAACTGCTCTTCAGTTTTGCCCCAAGTAGTTGGTTGCTGGTGGTCGCTGTCATTTAGCCATTGGTGTTTATTTTTTATTTATTTTTTTTCTAAACTGTTTGTCAGTGACTTACAACTCTGATCCTTACGTTCCTGTACATACGAGCATCATAATTTCTAGACTTTTCCAAATGAATAGAAGTGTGTATCATTAAGTGATTCCTTCAGGGCTTTGTGTGGAAGCTGTTCTGAAAAGCTGTCAGTGTTAATTTCACATATTATTTTAGCTGTACTTTTAGTATTTTATTGGGCCAATTTTCCTTGACAAATGTTACACTCAAAAAGTTTTCAAGGGACTTGTGAAACAACTTCTGCCTCCTGCATGGCTTAGGTGTGCTGAGAGGGACTTCAGTTTAATGGCAGGCTTTCCTGATGGGTGGACTGTTGTGAGCAAAAAGCAGTAACCCGCTCCTCCTGCCATGGGTTTCAGCAGGATTTTACTTTGACAGATAGTGCCTTGTCAGTGAAGGCCTTATGTTCAAGGTTACTTTCTTTCATTTGTTCACAGTAAAATTTGTGATAGTTCAGTGTTTACATTCTGGTTGTCTTTTTTAATTTCTGAGCTCGTTGCTGTACGTATTGTTGTTCCTTGAAATGTATTGTCTAGTTAGTTTCATGTCATTTCATTCATCCCCCAATTAAAACAATTTCCTTTATGTTTTAGAAATGTTTTAGAAATTTACTTCCCTGGGACGCTTACAGGGACTAGGTGCGGGCAGCCTGCAGAGAATCCTGCTGCCTTCTTGGGCAGGTTGGGAGTGGAAGTTTCACGTAATTTTCTGCACTTCCAAGTGTGTTTGTGCTCAGTTGCTGAAGGCTTCTGGAACATGTATGACTGGCTCTGAATTTCTTAAGTCCAGACCGATGGAGCCTCCTATGTCCTGGGAGGAATGTGCTTGTGCTTTGGGTGACAGAGGTTTACTGCTTGAGCATTTCTCTTCAGGCAGTCTTTGAAATAATGTGGGCACTGGTCTGAGGGAGGCTGCTTGCACTCTGTGAGCCCCAGGGGGTAGGTGAGCACAAGTAAAGCAGCTTAAGGGGAAAGGAATTACAAAGAAACTGCCCAAAAGACTGGGGGTAGCAAGCTGTCAGATTCCACTTGGACCCAACTTCTGGAGAGAGCCAGTGGCAAGTGAGGATTTATTTTAAAAAATTGAACCCTACAGCTCTTATTCCTTCGTCCATTCCCATGCCTGGAAAGCCTTTGGGATTGTGTTGTTTTCCTATAGAATTAAAGTGGCCTTGATAATCTTTTAGAGTCGGATTCTCTGCCGTCCCTTGCAGTGGTGAAAGTTCGAAGGCAGAGCAAAATGTACATAAATGAGTGAAGTTGTACAGCAGATGGATGGAGAGCCTGTTAAGGAGTATCTATCTGTATGTCATGTCCTTTTACCTCCTCCTCCATCTGTAGAGCACACCTTTCTAATAAATCCATGTAACTTCTCTAGAGAGCTTGCAGGTAGGTGAAAAGTGATTCAGTAAAAGCCCTGGGGTGGTAGAGACACCATCAGGGAAGGCACCAGTAAATGCCATTTCTGTTCCTGCCCCACCAGCAGCAGAGAGGATGGTACGTGGGGGAGGTAGAAGAGTCCTGAGAGTGGCTCTGTGCTTAGGGACCCTCCCTGAGAAATCCGCTGCTCCCACTCTGGTTTGTGTCAGCATCCGATGGGAAGGAATAAATAGCCTCAGTGAAGGATGTGCTCAGCGTGTTAAGCAGACAAAATACCGAGTGATAAATAAAGGTCATTTAGATGCAGCATGGATATCTTTGTTATTCTTGTTTTCTTTAGGAAGAAACACTAGTGATGAAAGTAAAGAATCAGCAACTCCAGCCCATGCTAGACGTACAAACTTTTGCTCTCCAAACTTGTTGCAACTTTCTGGGCTCCTCAGGCAGAACCTACAGCTGCCTTTTTAAATTCAGGGTCAGTCTTAGGCGAAGAATTCCAATCACACCCAGGCAGGGGGTGGTTTTATGATGTAAGTACTGGCAAAAGTCCACTACCTAGCTAATTCTTATGTGATCTAAAGTAAATTAGGGGGCCTGAGTTACTAACCAGCATACAGGAACACCTTAGCTTCCTTAAAAGTTGTTCAAAGAAATCTAGTCTTGTAATACTTTTTTTTTTAAAATTATTTTATTTTTGTCCTAAATGGAAATGAATACGTACTTTCTTAATAATACTTGGGAATGTCTAGTGCCATTTTGTAATATACCAACAATCCTGTTTTAAAGAAGTAAAATGCATATTTCAACGTTTAATAATCTCTGTCAGATATAAAGGCAAATCTTACTTACTTCCATCACAGTTAACTAACTTTCTGGTTAACTGAAATACAGCTGTTTCCTTGTATGTTTGTGGTTTCAAGGATTTCATGACTTTTCACTCAAACTCAGTTTATCTCAATATTTTTATATCTATGTTAGTTTAGCATTTCAAGGAAGGAAGCCTGTTGTGACTTAATCAGCAGTTTCTGAAGTCCTAGGTAGCAGATACGCAATGTAGGTAAATTAGCTTACATATTTTCTCTGTTCTTCGTAAAACTTAATGTTAAAAAAAAAATCCACAATAAGAACTCTTTTTTCCTCTTTGATGTTGTAAATCCTTTTCCATTATAATATTTAATCATTTGAAATTGCTCACACTTAAAAGAAAACAAAAGGTGATTATATCTTGTATATAATTATTTTCCAGTAGCATTATAGCGTGCTGCGCATAGATCACTTAAAGTTGCTGACAGTTTAAAGTTTGAGGCATTGCTTTATTGCCAATAATCAAAGAAATGCATGAAGCCTTTCACTTGTTTATTTAGTCCTCTATATTTTTAGAACTTTGTCTATCATAGTATATTAAATTCACCTGTCTCTCTTTCTATTAGAAGAGAGTGGAGCCCTTCTGGCTAAGAGTGTTTTAAAGGTGACTGGAAAACTTGACTATTAGCATATTTGTTTTAAAGACAATCAGCTTAATCAAATCATATCATATTAAACTCCTACTGAACTGTATAGTGAATTTTCAAAAGTGGAGATTTCATGATGAAAGAAAATTTAAAGCAGATTAAAAGGAAAATAAAGAAGGATGTTATGATTATTTAAGAGCTACTAAATGAACTGGAAGCTTACACAGACATTCATATTCAAGCAAATATTTAAAGCAAAGCAAAGCAAAACAAAATTTTTACAGTTTAATGGAAGTCTCTTATTTTACTTCCTTGCATTGCTACCCGATGAAATAATCTTCTCTTCTTCTTCCTCCTGATGCATTTTTAATGGATTAGTCATAAAAATATGTGTTGTGACATCACATTTGTTCACATAGCAACTTAGTATCACAAACAGATCTGATATTGTATACATAAATCTGAGTTTGTCCAATGAGTTTGCTTTGTGGAGAAGAAACATAAACTCGTGTTTCAAAGTATTTTTGAGGAAATATTCCTCCATCCACAAATATACTAATAGTACACAGCCATTCTAGGAACATGAGTAAAGTATTTTCAAAGCCTAGTTTTAAACCACGCTTTGCTGAAATTGAAAGGTCAGTTTTAAAAGAAAACCCTTGAACCCGTTTAAGCAGACACTGACTTCAGAATGAATTCAAGGCTCTTTTTTTTTTTTTTTCTCTGATTGTCATTTTATTTCATATAGTCTTTTTTTCATCCCTTTAAAAAAAATGAGTTGCAGCTGTTTTCAATTAAAATTGTTACAAACTAACAATACTTATGAGGCTGGGGAAAAAAAAAAAAGACTACTTCCTTTCCATGCTGATCCTTAGCTTACAGCCAGGGATGTCTTGCTGCCTCCCCCCTTCACGTTGTAATATAAAGTGTAAACTTCATGCTGAAGGGATGGGGGGCTTTGGGGGACAGGGGCTGGTGAGGGGGTCGAGGGAGAGTCAGTGTGAAGTATTAAAGCCGGATCTCCTCTGTAAATTGCTGTGATGCTTACTAGATCATTGTTATGAGGAAACCTTTTCAACCCTTCGTTTTCTGTTTTTTTTTTTCTTTACTATTTAAACCATAAATCCACTTTAAAAAAACTCTTAAACTCAGTCCTTCTCCGATGTAAACAAGATTTACTATGCAGATCAAGTCTCAAAAATAGAAGTCTCTGGACAGTGAGAAGGAACAAAATAAAGAGCACTACAAGGACCCACTCTTGTACTCTTACTTAAACAGGAGTTTTGCCTGCAGTTGGATTGCAAGATTAGATTAAAAAAAATATTGGTTTTGATATACACACTTCCTTTGTTTATAGAAAAAGTATATGGGGTAGGTTTCTAAACTCATTACAATATTTTTAGCTGGACTCCTCTCTTCAAATGGTATTTGTTCGTATCTTTTTGCCAAAAGTTGTGTATCTGCTGTAAACAGACATTCCAACCAAGCCGATACTTTGTTTGGTTGCTTCCTTCCCAAGCAGAGCTTGCTTTCCTGAATCATGCTGTGTAAACAAGCCAGCATGTATCCTCATTTTGCTGGGTGCTCTCTTCCAGAAGTGGTTCCTGGGCTTCTCAAAGTCTCAGAGGGGTGACCCTGGCAGGAACAAGGTTGCCCCCAAATGGCTGATGGCCAGTAGTCTCCAAAACTGGCTGAGGTAGGACAGGGCCTGTTGGTCAGGTCTCAGTGGTTTTATTTTTTTAGCCAAAAATAGTAGTGAAAGAAACGTTTCTGAAACACTGGCTGAAATCTCTCTAGGCTTGTGTGCTTCTTTTCCCCAGTCCTTTCTTTCTGGGTTTGGTTATTGAATTCATGCTGAATATTCAGTTCAAGACTACTCCTAGAATACTGTTTCCATCTCTTTTACGTTCTGGTAGATGGCCACGTGCTCCTAAACTGTAGCTTATAAGTTACTGATCTATGCCAAATTGTACTCTTGGTACTTCAGGGGATCAGCTAGAATCACTTGAGGGCAATAAACCTCTGTGGGAACAGTTGATGTTTCTGGAGACAACTCTGGCACTTCCATGCCTTATGGGGCTAGTGAAAAATCACTGACCTGGAAAAATGAGACCTTTCTAGAAATAAAATACTGGGGCTTGGTGGCCTTCTAAGCTTATCAGGACTGAAGTGCGTAATGTAGAGTCTTTGTAACAGCCATAAATTTTACAGGAGCAGGCTGTCCTTTCCATGAGACATAGGTTCCCTTGGCACCACTTTGCTACCTGTTTGTCAAGGCCCACTTGCAGTGAGCCTCCTGGCCAGGCTGTTGTTCCTGTCCACATCATGCAGACCTGAAGAATGAGACTTGGGTGTAGCTGGCTTATTTTTTATGAATAACTCATCAGTAGTATTCATAACTCTACAGCTAAAAGGTAAGCATCAGGCTAGACCTTCTCCCTAAGGTCTTTCTGTTGTTGGTGTTCAGTACTTAGCCAGGGCAGAGTCACAAGCTCATGACTGACATAGTAAAGCTAGAACTTAATGTAGATTTCTAGAACTTAATGTAGATTTCTAAGTGTGCTTAAACTCGGCTGCCTGGCTACTTGCAAACTACCTGCTGGATTGTTGTATCCTTCCAAGAATCTAATAAATTAGAGCATTGCTGTCATAACTATCATGTGTGATCTGTACTACCTGCTGATAACCATCCTGCTTGATCCTAAGCCACAGGGTCAGCTTGCCAAGCCTAGGTAGCCAAACAGAAACTAATTCATATCTGTCTGTACCATTTGTGTGTGTGCTTAAAGAGGGACGGGGGAAATCTAATTTCTGGGTGTAGTTTTGCAATCAGATTGCTCGTGTACAGCAGATTCAATCCAGATCCCACGATTACACGGCTGCTGGCTGAAGAGTAGAGCATCCTTCATGGTTCAGAAGGGTTGCACAGGCTACTTGTGTACCTCATCTGTTGCATTCAGGACATGAAAGAAACATTGTATGTGAATAATAGAGATCACATATGGGCACCCCTGATTAAGGCAGACCCAAGGATAGACCTTAAATGTAGTCTCACTGTGCTCATTCTTCAAAAACTTAATACGTGGAGAAAACAACTATTCTTGTTTGAATATTACTATGTGCAGACTTGCATCACCTATGCAGCAGACTTTTTTTTTCTTTGGACTTTCAAGCACTTGTTTCTTCTAATTAATTTTATTAGGTTTATTTGCTAAAGCAGTAAATTGATTGAGAGAATGATGACTTTCAATACCTTGCATGTTTACAGTATTTCATGTACCTTATTGTGACTGGTGTTGCAGTTGTGTAGTTTTGCTTCAGCCATTAGAGGAACATTGTCTCAGAGAAAGACTTGCCATCTGTCCTAGAGCAGGATACAAAGAGATTTCTGAAATATTAATAACCACATTGGACAAAAAGAAATATTCTAAATTTTTAAATAGAGTAGTCACATGGAGAGAGGAAGAAGTTCAGAAACCACAAAAGTAAAGAGTGAAACTTTTTATTTTTATTATTTAATCTGGAGCACCATCACTTTATCCCTCAGGAAGGCAGCCAGCAGCACCAGTGTTCCTAACCAGCTCCTTTTCTAGGGGGTACAGAAACTCCAGCTTCAGCTGATAGGCAAGGCAGGCATGAAACCTGCTTTGCCTTTGGGTTTGCAACTAGGATAGTGTTGTAGGTTTTGTTGTTGTTTTTGCAATTGGTTAAAGGGAATATGAAATGCCACATGCTCAATCCCTTGTATTCTAATAGTAACTTGCCTTTTCAGATCAGTGTCACTGTCTTCCGTAATTCTTGTTTCCACTTTAAGCACTGAAAATCTTTCCATGTTATTCCATTTCACATCACAATAATGCTATTGTGACTAGTAAACGCCATTAAGTAAAAGCAAAATAATTCCTTTAGAGCAAACAATAATTATTCCTGTAGAAGTCGTTCGGGATCTTGCAGGACACTCCTTTTTGGTACTGGGCCAACATTTCTCCACCTTTCTTTTTCCCCATACCTGAATGGTAAAAACATCAACAGGTTATGGATTCTATATGTGCATCTGCAATCACACCACTTGCTTTACTGCATGAAGGCAGTACAATAGCTTCACCACCTCTACCTAGACTTAATCACTGGAGTATCAGTTAACCCTTAGGGTAATTAGGTAATAATGTTGTTGATATGATTCGAAGCATCGTTTTAAGCAATTAGAAGTTCAGATATAATGTGCTGCAATTATGCATTATATAGCACATCTATCTGTTTTACAGAGCAAAAATTACCATATGTTTTGTGGGAAGCTTGGCATTTTACACCGAGTGGAGTTCTGCTTGTATTTACGAACAGCATGCCTGTAAACTATGGTAATAACTCTTTGAAGGCCACACCTATGCACGTTGCTGATTATGTTAAAAGGCATAGGCCTGTTTTAATGAATGTGTTGGCATGAATAATGGGACATGGAAAGGCAACGCTCTGGGTAAAGGTTCATTACCTGAGCGCAGCAAATACTACGTGTAAAATTTCCATGACTATTCACTTGAGTTTAACAGTGAATTTGCTCTGGCTATGCTCATGCTCTTTATGTGTTTCTGTGCCTGTTTGATCACTGGAGTTTTATTCTCACGAATAATTGCAGAATGCAAATTTCAAGTTGTTAAGGATTCTCAAAAGAAGTGGTTTATTTTATATGGGCTAAGCTGAGAGGCAGTGTTACTGTTTTGAGTTTCCAGAACCTCCCAGGTAGAACCATGATCTTTAGAAATGAAATACACCAGAGACAAATCTCTCATTGCTTTGCAATGAGGACTGACAGGTGTATGCATATAAAGCAAATTAATGTCAATGAGTGGTGGCAATGGGAAATTAAAGATCCGTAAATATGATGTATTTGGACTTTTTAATTTTTTTCCATGGGGCAGGATATACTGCTTACCATGTAGTTACTTTAGAAAAAAATGTAATATAAAATTGCTGAAAAAAATTAGAAGCTTCCTGGCATTATAAGCTCTAGTTCCATCTGTGCTCATCCAGTCAGGGATGAGAAATAGTAACATGCGATATATGACCACTTACAGTATATAGTCTTAGCAGAATATTACATGCTTATAGCACACTGCTTTTTATGAAAGACAAACATATGTCTTAAATTTGAATAATTAATGTATTGAAATCAGTTGTTATTAATTCCTAGCAATTCTGAGTAGAAAGAAGTGGAATTTGTGAGATTTATTATTTGATATGAATGATTAGCTCTGCTCTTTTCAATATCTCTTAACACTCTGTCAGGGTTAATAATGCAAAGTAAGAAGACCGGTCAAGATGCCAGCACAACGAGTACATCTCTTCTGTGACAGTGCTGCAAGATTATTTAACACCCACATCAAGAGTATCCTGAAGCAACTGAGTTACACCTTGACTGATTGTTTCATCCAAAGGGCTGCACTCCTAAATACGCAGCATCGCACAGACTTCCTAGTACAGAGCAGTGTTAGCACTGGTATGTAACCTGAAGCCACAACCTGCGTGTCTAGACTGACAAGAATCCTTCCAGTTGAGCCACTGTGACACCTTGTGGCTTATGAAGTAACACAAGTATCTTTTAGAAAACAGGTAAAAATCCAGAGGTTAGTGGGTGTTGATAAATGTCCTATCATACGAGTATGAACAGAAATCTCTTGGCTGGATTACTGTGCTGTGCTTTTGTGATACAGTAAAATTAAGCAATAATGGGCTCATTTCTGTTCAGAGCCCTTATAATACATATTTTTCTGTGATGTGATGCGTCATAAGATGGGGAATCACTTCACTAAGTCTGATCTGCTCTTATCTCCAGTGCTCTGGTGTTTGCTCATCATTCAGATTACATAAAGAAACATGGTTTTGGCTGCAGCACAGAGTAAATATTTTGTTTGTTTCCAACCATTAATTTGGTTAACCAAAAGAGCGCTTGAAGCGATTAAAGTACATTTTGGTGCTATGTTCAAACAGTAGCAGAGTTGAACGAAACAAAAATACAGTAAGCATTTGGCAATGGGCACACAACTCTGTAAAACCCTGACTTTAGTGGGTTAAATAGATCAATATTTCAGCTGTAGGTAATTCATGAACTGCTTGCCTTACAAAGTTATATTTTTGGGAGAAATTCTTGATAAACTTAAAATTGGACTAATAATAATTGGACCAGCACTGCCAAGTCTACCACTAAACCACGTCCCTAAGCACATGTACACGTCTTGTCGATATCTCCATCCCTGGACGTAGTATCCCAGGGCAGCCTCTTCCAATGCTTCGCAACCCTTCCAGTGAAAAAAATTTTCCCAATATCCAACCTAATCCTTCCCTGGCACAACTTGAGGCCATTTCCTCTTGTCCCATTGCTTGTTGCTTAGAGAAGAGACTGACTCCCAGCCCGCAACAACCTCTGTTGAGGTAGTTGCAGAGAGCCATAAGGTCTCCCCTGAGCCTCCTTTTCTCTAGGCTAAACAACCCCTGCTCCCTCAGCCGTTCCTCATAAGACTTGTTCTCTAGTAGTCTCTGACCCTCACTTCTTGCATTGTCACATCTTGCATCACCACAAGTATGTCTGTGGTTTCTTCCATGATGTTCCCAAGTGTTTGAAAGGAGTTTCTCAAAAACAGTCTCTTTGCTGTACATACTCCCTTGTGATGTAGGGAGTCTTCATCCTTTTGTTGTCCATTACCTTCAGGTGCATCCACGCTGCTGTCAATTAAACATAACAGGTAGGCATATGGCCCAAACTTGCATTAAACTAGCTGGTGTGGGAAGCAGTAGCAGCACAGGGCTCGGTGCATGCAATCTGTCTTATTTCACACAGAGGTATTTTATCGTTGCTGAGCTTTTAAAGTTGGGTGGCTACTGACGTTTATCCACACCCTTGCCTTCAAGATGTGCAGTGTTACATTTATTATAACATTTATATTATAAATATTTATATCATAAGTAGTAGTTATTACTAGATTCTTGAGGCTGGGACCTTTTTTTCTGTTCTTGTACAGTACCAGCACAGAGCAGTTGTGGTCTGTGTCTGCAGCTCCTTGTTAGCACTGTGCTATATAATGTAACGAACTAGGAGTGGATAGTATTTAAAATACTTTCAAACCCAAATCTAATTATCCAACATTCATTTTGATTTCACAAATCAAATGTTTTAATTGATTTTACATATATTTATGTACTACAAGAAATTCTCTGACTAGAAATACCACAATACAGTAGGTTCTTGGAAGATGACTGTTTAATGTTATTAACACATTTCATTACTTCTCAAATAATTCAGCATGCCCGTGCAAACCTCCTGGCTTTGCCAAGAAAGTACAAATATATTTTAGGATAGTATTCAGCTGGTTGATTTGTACATCTGATACTGTTATTAAATCCATTACTTTTTAGTGTGATTCTTCAGTAGTTTCATGTCAATCAGAGAAGCTCATTCCAAGTCCATTTTCTCTTAACAGTGGAAGGACTAACTTATCTTAAATTCCCCAAGAAAAACATATTCTTCTCAGTGAGGACTGGTGTTGGGGAATGTATATCTTACTTCACAAGGATTTGGGAAGGAAATATTATAGTCTTGTCATAAATAAGTAGAGATGAACCAGGAGGTTGTTCTAGGGAAGAAAGGCAACATTTTTTTTTAATTGTTTGCACTCTACTGATTTAATTAGCCAGTGAGAACAGACCCACTTTGAATATTAAAAAGACAAAATCAACTCCCCCCCTCTCCCGTCCCCACATCTGTTGCCTTTTGGAGACTACTCACAATACCAGAACTATCCGATGCCTAGTGGATTTTGCTTTTTAACAGACGCTACCTGTATTTGCTTGCAAATAAAGGGGGCAGCTGTAAATCTTTTATTCCGCTTCGGAGGGAAAGGGGCTGTTTAAATTGTCATTTTGAAAGAAAGTGGGCTACCTTAAGCAGAACTGAAGCATTATTGGCTTGTTACACAAATGAAGATAGTTACAGTCTCGATACGTTTCTGAATGGTGATCTAATAGCAATATCTTAATGATTACCATATTAAAGAAACTTAAGTTGTTCCTGAGGCTGCTTCAAGTTGAAAAGAGTGGAGTCCTGTGAGGGGCATACATTGGTTAGGGGCAGGACAGCACGGATGGGTAAAAACTACCGAAATGATCTCTGCTATATTTCATTATGCTCCTTCTGCAGTACAAATTGGATTGAATTTCAATAAGGAAGGGAAGCAATTCACTGCACCTCTGCTGGGTTAGGCCCACCCCTGCAAAGGAGCTAGCGCCTTCCCTCTAATCACAGTCTAGATTATGAATATTAACGCCTCATCCTGGATCCCAGCCTTGCAGAATTGAGGGATGCTTCTCCTGCTCAGTGCCCATCCTTCCAGCATTTGTGGACCACACAACTCCCTTAGCTTTGTTTAATGCAGCAGCTAAAGAAAAAGGGTGGAATTTTTAATGTTTTTCTTCTTTTTATTTATTTATTTATTTTTTTTTTAATGGGAGTATACTAGCTATTTTATTAAGACATTTTTCCTGTTGAGAGGAAAGAACCCTCCTGGTTTTGCTGAAGTTGCCTTTTTACAAACACAATTACCTGTATAATTTTGAAGATTATTATTAGGGAGTATATTAAACTATTAGGACCATGGGAACTTGGACAAACCCACCTGGCGTGCAAAATTTTGTTACTGGAATAGCTGCACTAAGCTTGAGAACACTGAGTGTGATTATAAGAGGCAACTGAGAAATATAAATTGAGAGCTCAGCCCAGCAGTCTTTCCCTTCCTTGGAGATTGATGGCACACAGATGCACAATTGCAAATAACATACTGTTTGTGGGCCAATGGTACTGGTGTGTGTTTTTTTCTTTATTTTTTTTTTTTCTTTATCACAAACTTCCTAGATTTGTTTCAGGCAGCTCTTACTATCTCTCTGTAATGCAGCACCTCATCCCAGGCAAAGTTTTCCTGTTTGTGTCAATGGAACTGGGATTTGGCCATGCATTTGGAGGTGCCAGGGCACAACACTGAGGCAGCTTCAAGCACGCACCTCATTCCTACAGAAGATGGTTCAGCAAAAACTCAGTTCGGGGACCTACCTATTCTAATGGCTTTAACAATTTAGGGTGACTCAGTTCTTCGGGATGAATTTCAGGCACTTTGAAGGATCAGAAGGGCATATTCAGATTTTAGGTGTCGTCTATAGTTGGCAATGTGATAGAACTGTGTGTTCAGGGGCATAGATTATGTTTGCAGTTATCATTTCACAAATGCCAAAGGTACAACAGAAAGCATGGTTAAAAACAGCAGCACTCAGTATCAGGGAATATTGAGTAGCAAAGCAAATAACAAGAAAGGGGGTTAAGTTTTCAGTCAAATTTAGCTGGAGAGAAATGAACTGCACATAAATTAGCAGAATAGCAGTTACATCTGACAAGCTGTAGGAAGTAAATCATTTAGGTGAGCTTATCCACACTCATTGAAAGTGGACTCTGAAGCCTATGTTGTTAGCTGTATTAATAAATAACAATTTTCACAAGATTTGTTATTAGGCTTTGTCTTCATTTGTTTGGTTTTAATACCAATCAAAAACAAATCCTTGACATTCATAGTTAATATTTTTCAACATTTTTCCTCAAGCAGCTGCTAGCCTCTCTGCTTCACTGGGAAGGGGAGAGGAGACGATTAAATGAAATTCATAGCCTCTTAGTGTCTGTTCAGTCTGCAACTGGCAGCATGTGTGGTTTGTGGCTGCTGGACTGGCAGACTTACAGCCTCGGTATGACGTCAAGTGCACACATCATGGATTTGTGTAGGCTAAATATGGGCTTTAAAAACCCACCCTCCCCTGGTTGCCCTCAGTTAGGAGGCTACGGACTTCTCCAAGTAAAAATCAGAGCAAAGAAATTGTGCTCCTCATTACAGCTACAAACTTGTGTGCTTGGCAGAGTGGCCTCGGTTACTCAGTTCAGCAGCTCTTTATTTTTTTTGTAGCTGGGTTTTCTGTATTTCTTTATTTGCCTGGCACAGTAAATGATAACTTACTGCTTTAATAAGTGACAAATGGATGCAGCTAGCAAATCTTAGTTCTGCTGAAGTAAACAGCAAATTCTTCATTAGTTTGAACAGCACCAGCGCCATATATTTACCATAAAGTAAGGATTCCTTCAGCTTGTTATTTGTAGGAACCTTTGGAGTTCTTTTGCTAAGAAAATGAGATTGAAATAATTATCTCTACAAGGTTGTGTGTATGTTGAGAAAATGTTACTATCTATCTTATACTCGGTTGCATTTAAAACCTCTGGGTGTATTTCAGGCCATGGAGTGTTTACAGAAGTATAGCCACTTGCATTCATAGTCATCTCTCTTGCACCTACTTCATAGCTTATTTATTCGTAGAAATTGCATTTGGAATTTCCAGGCATCTAAACTATTTTCAGCATCAAACTGACCACTGATCTTAAAAAATGATCTACATCAGCACCAACTCAATCATTGACAAGGGCTGGAGGAAATTAAACATCTGGGATCTATTAAGATTTTTATTTATGCTTTTAAATATTGAAGTGTGTATTGCTGCTTGCCTTTTACGCTTTGAGCATGAATCCATTAAAGAAAGCTCTCACAACACAAGCAGTTGTATGGTAAAGTGATTTGGGCTAGAAAGCTGGGACACAGCTATGGAAGTATGGAGGAATCAGAATGAAGTCGATGACTGTGGGGAATGCCGATTGATTTATTTATTTAGTGCTGGCATAGAAGACATTGCCAGATTCTTCCCAAAGACAACAGACTAAAATTCTTATGTGGCTTCTCTCTGAAAATGCTTCACTCTTGCATTTATCTGCTTTCCCTATACTGAGTCTTTGAGGTGCAAACTTGTTGGATTTTTCAGTCTTCCATGGAAGAATGATGGCCTTGAATTTTCTCGCTAGCATGCTTTCAAATAATCCTCTAATTGCACCCTCACCAAAGGAGGGATTTTTTTGTTTTTTTTAAATTATTATTATTCATTTGCCTTAGTAATTACATAATTTTATTTTATTTTTATTTTTTTTTTGAGGAAGAAACAGGCCTGTTGGGGACAGTAGCCCAGCAGCCTGCTGAGTTTCCTGCTGAACTGCCCATGCCTGAGGCAAACTCCACAAATTCCCCTCTGCTCCTGTGGAGGCATGGGCAGAGTGGGGCATGGGATTAGCAGGTTAAGCCCTTGAGGTGCTTCGTCACCACAGGAACAGGGAGATTTTAAGTATGTTGTTAAAGAAAGACATTTGGGCAACAAGAAATGCTGCTACTGGGCTTTTTGGAGCCGAGTTGGGGAAAGGTCTGTAGTATTGTTAGGTTTTCAGCAAATGAAGCCTTGCAACAGAACTGGAACTTCCAACATTAGCATCGTTTAGATGTGTTCTTGTGTTTGAGCCTCAATTTTCCCAATTGCGGGCTCTTAATATAGTTTTCTAAATACAATCCTCTGCCTTGCCCCTCTTTAAGCCGAAACATTTAATTTCTAAACTAATGAGCTGCATAGGCTATGCTTTTGTTAAGCAAGTACTTGCAGATGCCCTTAGGTGAAGAGGGCACCCTGGATGGATTCTCAGGTGTGGTGTAGGAGCATGTTGCCAATCTCCATTGGAGTGCGTGTACTGAGCCAACACTGCTGATGTGCAGGCACCTTTAATCAACAGCATGCTCAACACCTGGAATTTCAGTATCTAGAGCAAGAGCTGAAGGTTCCTGTTAACTCTCAGTAAACTGCTGTATCCTATTGTCGCTGGGACCAGTCACTAGAGGGGGTGAGATCTCATACCTAGAGTATTACAGGCATTTTGGAGGAACTTTGTAAATCCTATTTATGGTGGATGGAGGAGCTTATTACCAGGTAGCAGTCCTTCAGTGGAGGCTGAGTCCCTTCCATCCCACAGAAACACTGTTATTAAAGGAACTCAGAAATTAGTCAATGGCTTGATATTCTTACTGCAGAGACTGAACACAGTATCTCTAAGGAATTAATTAGAAACCATGCCATTTTGTGGGAAGTGGAAGGAAAAAGGATGCACACTTGCATATAATCAATGTATTTGAGGTATATTTCCTATTGTAAGTTTTACCAAAATTTTCCATTATTCGCTTTGGATTTACGGAAATGGGAGAATAATACAGTAAATGTGAAAGTTAGCATTAGGAAGGGGAGGGTAGGAAAAGGTTGTCAGAAATGGATTGCTAGCAAATGTACCAAGCTGACTGGCCATGACCAGAGTGATTATTTAAATAACTCAAAGGGAAGAGCAAAAGCAGATGGGTTTGTTGATGTAGCATACAGTGTCTTTAAAAGGACATTCTGATTTTTTTTTTTGGTGACCTGATGCAAAAGTTCAAGATTGTATAATGTCCTTGATTATATATGTTTAGAACTTGCCTAGGATGTATCTAAAAGCATATATTGAATTAATAACTCAGCAAAAAGCTGCTATATTCTTATGAGACCCCTACTGAGTACTGTGTTCAGTTCTAGGGCCCCCAGCACAAGAAGGACATGAATGTATTAAAGTGAGTCTAGAGGAGGGCCACAAGAGTGATCAAGGGGCTGGAGTACCTCTGCTATGAAGACAGGCTGAGAGGGTTGGGGTTGTTCAGCCTGGAGAAGAGAAGGCTCCTGGGGGGACTTTACAGTGGCCATCCAGTATGTGAAGGGGGCTACGGGAAAGCTGGCGAGAGACTCTTTGTCAGGGAGTGTAGGGATAGGATGAGGGTAATGGTTTTAAATTAAAGGGTGGATTTAGATTAGACATTAGGAAGAAATTATTTACTCTGAGGGTGCTGAGGAAGTGGAACAGGTTGCCCAGAGAAGCTGTGGATGCCCCATTCATGGAAGTACTCATGGCCAGGCTGGACGGGGCTTCGAGCAACCTGGTGGGAGGTGTCCATGCCCATGGCAGGGGGGGTGGAATTAGGTGATCTTTAAGGTCCCGTCCAACCCAAACCATTCTATGATTCTATGTTTCTGTATTTTTTTTTATCAACAAAAGTTTAGTAGGTTACAAAATTTGAATATCCTTCAGGATTTCCCTTCGGGTTTTGTCCCAACATACACACGAAAATCTTAGCCATGCTATCCTAAAAACTTAAAGAAAAGTGAAATTAGTTGAAGTTTCACCCAGAACCTCCATTACTGATGTAGGGAATTTCAATGAATAGAAATAATTCCACTACTGATGATCATTCAAAATATCAATGATGTGTTTTCTTTTTTCTTTTTTTTAGGTGACATTGTAAGATTTTTTTACAAGTTTAAATTGGCATTTCTCATTCATTTAGAGAGATGCTTAGTGTTCTGACAGCTGACAACCTAAACGTATGCTGTGAATGAAAAAGAAATTTTAAAAAATCTCAGAGCTAGATCATAGTGTGGAAATTCAGCAAAAGTAGCCTATTCACTATAAACGATTAGTTGCAGCACTCCTACTAAATGTGTTTCAATTCATTTTTTGTCACTAAGAAATGGAGAAATAGGTATCATATTAAAGGAGACCACATCCTTTTATGCAAATTTAATGCATTTGGCAGGTTTATCATGATAAATGGTCAGGATGAGATAGTTCATGATGTATCTCTAATCTCTTCTGTGAAGATGTTCATGTCTTGCAGGAAGTAGCCCCTTGAGACATCAAATCTTTAGAAGTGTGTGGCAGATGGTGATGTCTGCAGAGCCTCATAGATTGCTTTGAAGTTCCTCCAAACGATGCCTTCAGTTAGCGTGTTTGAGTTTTTGCAAGTTCGTTTGCTTTGTCTCTCCTTCGGTGTCATCTCTCCTCCTTCCTAAACTTATTCTTGTATCTAGGAATTTTGGGGGGCATTACTTCTCTCTCAAATCCAATTGTCACAACTTGATCCCTTTAAAATATCTTCCTGCGTAATGCTTTTTCAGTCATGGCCTAGTGATTCCTACTAATTCACATATTAACATTTCGAGTAATAATTTCAAAATCATTGTGTGATTCCTCAGTCTGCTATACTCTGTGTGACAAAGTCCAGCTTCTATTAAGGCGAAGACCTAAATATTTCTGTTTGCATCACATTTGCTTTTCCAGTTTAAACCATTCTCTAAGGCTTTTACCTTTTTTTTTTTTTTTTACATGTAGAAGCCACACCTAACAGTGCTGTATTACCCAGTTGCTTTAAAAGGGAAGGGACCAATGAGTTGTGTGTTCTTGGAAAACTGAGGGTAGTAATTAACTTCTGTGATAAGTTCAGTTTTAAAATCTTGATTTTGAGGCTGTACTTACGAGCTTCTTAATCTATGACATTACCTAACCACTTCTGGAACAGTTGGCATTTTTAGAAGATATCAGTAATTAATTGTTGAAGGTATCTTCAGAAATAAGGTTTAGGTTCTTATTATTATGCCAAATGTTATGGTTTTATATCACAATCTAGTTTAAAAAAAAAAGGCCCTGAAAAACTCAACCACAGTTCTGACTCAGCTGTCCACAATCTAGAAGGGGCTACTAAAGACTTGAAAAATTTGCTTCTTAAAATTCTGCTAGTGGATGAAGGAAAAGATTGTAGTGGTTTTTCTGTCTCCGTGACATTTCCTTCATTCCAGTTACTGCTATATCATTTCATCCCATGGGGATTTGTAGAATCACTTAGAATGATTCTAGATTTATAAGAATTTATTTGTAGAGCAAAGAGTTTTTTCCTTTAGAATGTTAAAAGAAAGTACCACTGATAGTCACAATCTTTAATTTAAATATATATGTATATATTCTCATGCCTAATTGGTACTTTACAACACAGCTTATCAAAATGCTTCTTTTCCCCTCCACAAATGATTTTTGAGTTTCTCATACAGACCCAGCTAACACTGTAACAATGATGTATCTGGTACTGCATTTAAATAAATGATGCGAGTGAATACAGACTTAAATTAATCCAAACTCAGAGTACCTGGCTGGAATGTCACTTTTACATTTCTTCCCCCAAACTGAACTGGCAAAATATTTGTACATGTAAAAGAAATCATAAATATTTACCTGCTTACTGTGGTTTTCATGAGTGCATATTTTTTCTGGATAAAAATGAGACAGATCTGGCAGTTGATTCAGTCTATTCCAAAACCTTTGGCCCATATTAAGGAGGCCGTGTCAGTACCTGTGACTTACTCTATCACATATGGTATTAAAGCCTAATAGACAAGACCACTGGAGGCAATCTGGCTATGAGCAGAAGATTCAATTGTTAAAATCTCACCTGTTTTCCAAAACAGCTGTTAAAAATATGTTTGGTCATCTCAGTCTTAGGCTTTCTGGAAGAGAACCCCAAAGACCAATATATTAGCAATTCTGAATTTTCCAACTTCAGTGTTAATTTTGCTGTTTTTTTTTTTTTTTTTTTTTTTAATAATAGCAAAATAAGAAACTTCTTTCAGTACTATTCTGATAATCATCATTATCTAGCCATGTTGCAAATGTGTATTCAGTAGAGTCAAGAAACCTGTGTGAACAGAATGTCCTGAATAGCATATCCAGTGCAAACATTGTGAATTATAACCCAGATCCTTTGTCTAGGGCATCTTTAGACTTTGCTTATGAGTATGGAGTGATCTAGTGATCTTTGGAGGAGAAAAGCTCTGGGGGGTTTTAAAAAAAAAAAAAAAAAGGGTGTATCTCTCTCTCTCTCTCTCTCAGGGAAAAAAAAAAAAAGCCATCAAGACTAAATGCTTCACCAATAGCTATTAGGTGTGTCTGCACAAATGATGCTACTTTTTAATCAATAATATGCACTGATGAAAAAGAAGGTTATGTGTTCAACTGCAGAAAACCCAGAAATATTAGCTCAAACATCTGTTTGCTTTTATATCAGCAACCAATCTAGACTTTTATTTGCACACTGTGAACAAAGATGAAACACTAAAATGGCTGTGAAATTTCCTTTTTTTTTTTTTTTAAATTATATTTGGAAATCCTTTCCACAAGCGTTGGTTCAGTAAATGAACATATTTTTAAACTTTAGGCATCATACATGGTAGCTGTATATACTACCAAAGTCGTTTCTCTTACAGGAATGCCAAGAAAGCTCTGAGAACTAAAGCAGACCCTAAAGCTAGCTTTAATTGTCCTGGCTGTGTGGGCACATACATGGAGATATGGTGCCATCACTTGGCCAGCCTACCTGGAAAGAGAGATCAGCAAAGGGACAGACTGGCATAAACACTCATGATCTGTTCCTAGGAACACCACAAAAAAAAGGCAAATTCAAACACGATAAAAGTATGGGCCAGCTTGCAGAGTAAGGAGAATATTGGCAAAGTTACAACCTTGGTTTCAGAACAAGCCAGAGGCTTTTTTCTTTTTTTTTTCTTATTTTTTCTTTTTCTTTTTTTCCCCCATTAGGCACTAATAGTAAAAATAGTCAATATATGCAGTTTAAAATAGTCAGCTTTGATGCTGTCTTCAAAATGCTAAAGATTGCTTTAAGTAAAGTAGAGGTTTTTATTTGCAGAAGCACCTTCTCCTGGATTTAACAGATGGGTTAAGAAGGGTAACATGGTGATAACCTGGAGTAACTTTTGCTTTTCCAGGGACATAACTTAGTCATGAGTGTGTACAATTGGCTTGTGTGGCCATCATGTTTATTCAAAGGCCAGAAATGACACAGGTCTTGAAATATGTTACTTGACCATTTTCCATGATCTCTAATACAGGGAGAAGGTGAAGGAATCTACAAATATGTATAATATAGCTGTAAAAGCAGAGGATATTGCAGGATTTCCCCCCAGTATGTAAGAAAACAATGTATGTATGAAAGAAAGCAAGAGGTTGGAAGCTTCTAGGATGGTCTGCAGCCAAAAATTGGCAATTCTAGTTACTGAAATAGAATAGGCAGTGTGTTCCTAACAGGAGAATATCACCAAAAGGAGCAACTGAATACATTGTCTATAAAAAGTATGCTTTTTAGGTCCTGAGAATTTCTCAGGGTTGAATCCAGTATCACTTGGAAGAATAGACAAAACCAAAACCCAGACAATTCTCTTGACACTTTTCCGTCCACAATCTCTGTCTGATTTTGTCTAAGATTCATATTTGAAATTAAGTTTAAAAAAAAAAAAAAAAAAGCTATATAAAAAGAAAAAAGTGAGAAACCAGAATTGCTTGCCAACAGCACTATAAATAGGAGACACTTTTTCTTTTCTTTTCTTTTTTTCTGATGGTCTGATTTACCTAGCACTATTTATTATGTAATGTTCAACTTTACAATTTATTTTTTTTTTCTGCCTGGTAGTGAAAAAATATTAATTCAATATTTTTTTTGTCTGCGAGTGGCAGACTTCTGGGAGGGATTTTCTGGGACTGGCTGACCTGCAGGACTACTTCTAAGGGCTTCATAAAAGGTAACTAGGAAGAGCAAACTCCCCACTGTCAGTCTTTTATTTGCCTTACAGGGGTTGGCATATCTTGCGTTTATAATTTGTCAGTGTCTGCATATCAAAAAATACTGAAAAATGGCGCACTGTTTGGTTTCATTGTCATCTTTTAAATACTCGCTCTGTTGTGTAGTGTCTGGATTACAAATAAACTGATCACAGTCCTCTACTCGTGCAGGCTAAGAGACCTTGACAGAGATCCATTGAAGTTCATTAGCTCTGCCTGTAGGTTTCAAGTCTGTTTGCTAATTGATAAAAATACTAAACAAAGCCTTAAAAAATGATCCTTTCCCCCTCTAGGGAAAAAAAAAATAAAAAAATGGAAAAGGTAAAAAAGAAGTCCTGGATGCCTGAGTTGAACTGCCAGACATTATCTGTTTAAATTCTCCGAGACGGAGAGTGAGATCTACAAAGAAACTCAGAAAGAGCATCTATAGACCGAACATTTTCTCACATGTCAGTGCTCTCACAGGCTGGCATGTCACAAGAGGTGTTGCAGTTTTGTTTTTTAGGGTGTCACAAGCTAGCACAAGCATGCAACATTTTTACATTGCATGAAACTTGAAGAAAATCTGATCCCCTTGGATAAGAATATGAAGGAACCAGGGAAATTCTGCTGTTTTCCTTCCATCTGTCCTCCATCTTGCTCCTGTTCAGAGGGTTACATTTAGATGGAGAGTTTAGACCTCAAACATTCTCTCACGCACAACATGTTTTGAAAGATTGATTTGGGATGGGTTGTGTCTGCGTTCCCATAGACCTTCACCTTTAAAGTAAGCTACCCTTGAGAAGCTCTGCACCCACACACAGCCTCTTGGGGAAGGCTGCATGACTTCGTTGTAAGTCAGGGGCCTAAGTGAGGTTTTTCAGCACAGATTGACACAGTGAGGATAACTTCTGCAGTAATTTTTTATTGTACTTGAGCTTTTAGAAGCCTTTCCCCTTTCTGTGCCTCTGCATTCATGCAATTCATTGTTTCAGTTGAGATCAGCAAAAATAAGCGTGCAGTTGGACGACTGGATGAATAGAAGGAATGAAGCTCTCAAAGCTACCAGCGGATCTTTAACATATAAACTACATGCTTCTTCCTTCAGCCTTTCCAACTATTTTAGTGTGCCCAACAAGAGCTCATCGAAGGGCTGGCATCTCTTTCTCTTATAGTGAAGCAGATTTTTGAGACTCTCCTAATGTGCTGGTGGCAGACGTGGTATGAACACTCATTGTCATTGTTGTGAGGAATGTTTTAACAATTCCAATTCGTGTCCATAAATTCGTGTCCATAAATAAATAAGTCCGTAATAATGTAATAATTCTGTTTGAATCCTGCCTGCCTCTGGGCCCTGCACTGGCAATTTAATTCTTGAACCGCAGATGCAGTGTGCTCCGGTCTCCCCCTCATTCCAGTCAGTTTATCACGTCTTCAGAAAACACTCCTTAAATTTATGAACCTGTTTGCTTTTGTTATTCCTGACTTCTAGTTCTAACAGTTACAGCCTTTTTTCCTGTCTTCTTCGAGATTAACTTAACACTGCTATAGATGTGTCTGTGAATGGCTGGGGAAGAATGTTTTAATTACTCGTGAAGCGTCAAATAAGAAAGCTGTTTGTGTTTGATGTCTGGGAGTTTCAGAACAACTGATAACAACTAGTGACTGTTATGGGATACTATGAGGATCCTTGGTATCTGGCCAGGGGGGCCAAGAGATTAAGAGGAAGAAAAAAGAAGCTGAAGGACGGTTGGGAGACAAGACCTGTGGAGAGTGTACAGAGAGTGTTCCATAAACTTGGAATAGTGCCAAGTAAGTACAAAGGGTGAGAGGAAGACTACGAGCCTTCAGCATGAAAGACCCCTAGAGACCCCCAGAGGAGACTGATGCGCATGCTCCAGTAGGAGGAACTGGACCCCGGAAGCTAATTATAATAATCTACTTTTTTAGAAGTAGTAATGAATATGTATTAGTCTAGGTGCATAAAAATCAGCTGCTTGATGTAACTGGTGTGCGTCCTGGTGGAGCAGAGACTCCCGGTGCACCCAGCGCTGTTTGCTTACCTCTATTCCTTTATATTCTTTTAATAAATCCTATTTTTTTATTTAATCCTAATTTGAATCTTGAGCCATTTATAACATTGTATCCGAGCACTTCCCAAGTGTCAGAACAACAATGGTATCTCTCTCTTCCCTGCCGCTGATGGAAACAGTTAGTTTGTCCTTTCCTAGTAAAGGAACGTAAATGGGGTCAGAGAGCCCGGATGGTTTACAATACGGTTTTGTAACTTAGCTGGATGGGTGGACTTTGTACCCATTGTTGTTTTCTTCCTGCTTTGTGGTGGCTGCGCCCTTGCTCGCCAGCTTCCCTTCGTGGTCACTGGCACCACTCGAAAAAGGAAAAAGGAAAGGAAGGCCCTAAGTGGCTAGCTGCAGACGTGGGGCTGGGAAGAGGCGAGAAGTTGCATGAAGCAGACTGATAAGGAAGAGGCTTGATGACATGGTCAGATAGAGGAGCTTTAAAAAGCCAAAGGCAGATTTGCTGAGAAGAATTTATTGCAGCGCCAAGAGGTCGTGCATTTTTGCCTTTTAAAGCCCCACAGGAATGGGCTACAGTGCAGCAAACTATGTGGAAAGCCTAATAGCAAGGAAAAGGGGAGTTGGTGCTCTGTCACAAGCCGGTAGAGATAGACATACACTGAACTGTATGGCAAATGTACATGCTGCAGGTCTTAGAGCTGGGGCAGAATCCAGCTTTTGCTGCAAGTGGGTGCCGTCCAGTAACTTCTTCTCCCAAAGGCAACGACTTTAGCAGGGTGCTTTTAGCAGGCAGGTCATGGTGCCAGAAAGTGACTCTGAAAAATTTTTGTGGAGATAAATACATTAAATCTGGTGATGAAAATATGCTTCTGGCCACAGGTTTTGTTTATCTGTTTATTTAGCTCCAAAACATTTTAGCAGTGACCATGTACCCTTTGCATGACAGGTCTGAGGGATTTCATCCGACTTTTCCGAGATGGCCTGATGGCAGGAGGATGGTAGCAGAAAAAGGAGAGCAGGGTGCTGGCAGGCTCACAGCTGGAGGACCGCAGGGTACAGGATGGATTTTTTTGTAAAGGCAGGGCACAACATTGGCACAAACATATCAGACATGCTGGTCACACGGTCAGCTCCGAGGAGTGCCATATCCTCACGGGTTAAGTTTTACAAGTCTTTTCAGAGTGCATGAAATGCAGGGGTCTGGAATTTCTTCTTTGCCAGATAGTATTTCCATGAGATATGTATCCACCCAGATCCTCTCTACAAGTAGTGACAGTGGCATGACTGAGCGTGAGAGACCAGCGTTAGGCACGGCGTTTCCACGTTGTTCACTTATAGGCAGTAATTCTGCAGGATTCTCTACACAGAGTATTTACAGTAAGAATAGCTGCCAGCTATTCACACAGCTAGAGGCACGCTGTTGCTAGAAGAGTAAACAGCAGAGAGCTGAAACTACCAAGGGCCAAAATGTACCATTGGGTTAATTACAAGAGTCCCCTAAATGCGTTAGGGGGATTCGCTCGTGCACGACCAGTTTACGGAGATGTCTGAGTGAACACTTTGCTTTCCCAGTTTTTGTAGTAGAGGATTCCTTTAGATCTACCTTATTTCTATTTGGAATGAAGGCGTCTGGTCTTTAAGAGCTCTTCCTTTCCCTCTTGTTTCTCCACTATTTTTTAATTCTTCCCTGGTTTCTCAGCTTTGGTTCACAGAAGTTGATGTTCTTAGTAGATGGCAATGCACAGGATGCCTAGTGATAGCTGGTGATTGATAGGTCCTTTGCTGAACCCATGTTGTCTTTCTACATCCCCTTCCCTTTCCGTGTTTCATTTCCTTTTCCTCTTGACTACGCAGGGGTTTCCAAACTGGATGTCTTTTGGCACTGCTTTGGTTTTAAAAATATTTCAAATTTACATGTTTTGGGAGTTCTGGAAAGGAAAAGGGGATGGCTGGGGGCTTTTTGTTCCTCTTATTTTCTGCTAGAGTTTGAATTTCCTTGAATTCCCATGGGAAAGAGAACAACTTTCACAAGGAACAGCTTTGCTGGACTGACCGGGAGTTAGACCCTGGGAACTTGTACACCTATTCACCTGTAATGCGAATTCAGCAGGCAGAATATCTCCTGTAATCTCCTTCCTCTTGCAATTCAGAGGTTTCTATTCAGACTGCAAAGAATGTTTAGTTCAATATCAAAAGAGGTGAGAAATATAGGTATCCACCTCTTACTAGGCTTCTAAAGCTGCCAGAGAATGAAAAGCTTTCATTCTTGTAGCTGCTGCTGCAGTGCTGTTGTCTCTTGCCTTTGCTGAGAATTGTGCTATTTAGGAGGGCTCTGCACAGCTTACATTAGGGATATTTCTCTGTAGGTATCTTCTGTCTCAGTTTTGCTAGCTAGACTTGACTCCCTTCTGCCATTTTCTTTTTGACTTTGGATTTGGTTCATATATTTGTTCTTCCATAAAGTGTAGCCAGAATACCAGAGGCAATTCTTTCCACATCACTCGCTGTGATAGTCTCCCCCCAGTAACTGTAGCGGCCTGGCTGGCTGGCAAAATCCCTCATCTGACAATCATTTGCATTTGTTTAGTTAATGCTAAACAAATCTCTAAACAGTTTCTACAAACCCAAAGTTTGGATGTTTGCTATATCTTCTACTAACTCTGCACTGTTCAAGCTCGAAGCTCTCGTGTACTGATGAGATGCCCTGGGAATGGAGAATTTTTAAGCTAGCTCACCTGTACCTCCATATATCTAAGTGATTGCATAAAAGGAATGGAAACAGTCAGAGAAAGATTTACCTTTGTGTAGAAATGTGCGCGACTGTGGTATCAGAGAATTCTTACAGAAGTGTGCTCTAGCTGTGAGTGCCAATGGACATCCCAAACTAACTCGTGTGGTATTTTGGGGAAAACTGCTAATGGCAGAAGAAAAGAAATGTGCCCTGACCACTCTGTTTTCATGTAGCAGAAATCTGCTTTGCCCATGGCTTGCTGACTACGGTGCTGCCTTGATCCTTTTGGTCTTGGAGACTAAGAATAAAAGTACCAAGAACTTAACATAACTCGGTTACAAGTAACTACTTGCTACCCTGAATAACACAATCTAGTTAGCTTTTCCTTCATTTCTACATACTAGTTTTGGCTTAATAGTTCAGGAGGATGTTCCAGAAAATAGCTCTCATACTTTAATAATTTCAGCAAATGTTTATTTATATTCAAGGAATTGAATACAGACTGAAGCTCACTCAAATAATAAATATAATTTCCTTACACATGCACTCATGTTTTCTAGAATCTATGATATTTATTAGCAAGTGTGTTTAAAATAACACTACACAGAAATGCTAGTCCAAGCTTTTTTCCTCGAGCATGATCCAATTTAACCCTTCTCTGCATGGTGGGTTGTTCCTGTGCTCCATTCCTGCAGGACTTTCTTCTCGCAAGAGCTGTTGTAACCTCTGCAAATGTCAGGCTAAACTAGCCAGCTCACCAATAGCCACTCAACATTTCCCACCTGTTAATTTGGGTGTGAGGGAATATGAAGTAAAACCACTCCTGCTTCCCTGTGACAATAAATGATGTTTTGTTAGTTTGAAAATTAGTCTCTTAAAACATACACGGAACTGAGGAAAATTCTGGGTGTATGGCTATTAAACACGCTCGTCTTAGTCTGTGTCATCAGAGTTGATAAATGCTGATGTTATGCTTGTATTATTAAGAAGAGAATACGTTTGACCTATTAAAAAAAAGGAAAGGACTTGCCACATAGGAGCATTCAGAATTGAGCCTTCAGGACTGAATGTCACTTTAAAAGATGGAGAGCTTAGACAAGGCAAGGACTGACTCTGTGTACTCCTGAACTACAGGACATGAAATAAAACACATCAGCTTAAATGTTTCATGTAAGTGGTTTCTATAATGTGTCTTACCTTGTATTTGTGGTAGGCTAATAGTATGCACACAGTCAGGTACTGCTTGACTGATGCACAGACACTGGCTGGATTGCAGCAGCTCATTTTCTGGGTCCAAGCCCCAGGTAATACAGCAGGAATGGTCTACGTTTAGGGGACTGGGCTTAGAAATGCAATTCCCTAAAGGCATTTCTTACAGGCACTTCTTCTGTAACAGCTCTCTAAGACAGAGGCTCCCTAGCACTATGGTGAACAGAGGTTAGTTTAAAATAGAAAATAAAAACCCACCTGTATGAAGAGGTAACATTATCCATTAGATAAAAAGCACTGCTTTGGAACCTGGAGAAGGAGTAAACACATCTGATAGCCCTTGTTGCTCCCCCGGCCCTATTTTTCAATCTTAAGATTCAGTCTGAGATTTCCAGACCATAATTGATTTTTCCAAGTCTAAATAGTATCTCCCCAAATACACATTACATACATTATATATAAATGTAGTAAGAGTACATTGTATTCTACCTTTGTCTGCCTTTGTTTTACTCTCCCTTCAAATGGGAAAATGTGGGGGAGATGACATAGTATTGCCCATGTAATCTTACCATGTCCCTGTGTTAAGCAACTTGGAATAAAAAAAGCAATGGAAGACTTTTGTAGAAATTTTGTCTTAGTGATCGCTCTCAGGCATTCCTGCTTAAGTCTTCAGCCAGTGATCAGAGGCAGGGAGGTGCCAGAGTTGAAGATCTGTTCCTCTCCATGCCTCTTTGCTTTCTCCCTTCTCTTCTGGGTTGCCACTGGATCATATCAATTAGTTTTGCTAGTGTTCTCATTTTTTTTTGTTTTGTTTTTAATGAAGCTAGTTTCATTTAAAGCATCTAATACAGATTTAGAAATGGAAGTATTGACAGTCAAATTCAAATATCTTGGCCATAATGTTCGTACAGCACTGAAATATTGAATCTGTTCTCACTAACGAGGCAGTTTTTCACACATTAAAGGAATATGTCTAATGTTGGATCTGTTATATTCTTGAAAAGTGTTGGATCTCTCCCCTACTCCAAGACGCAGTCTTCATCATATATTGCAATTCAACAGTAAAATATCGAAACAGCATTGAATCACATAGCTTCTTCCCATGCTTCAGTCTCATAAAACCCTGGAAAAAACCCTGGCCCCTTGAGCCTGAAATAATAATATATCAATGCTGCTAAAAGAGAATGGATCTTAAAGTGTTAGCGTAATTTTTCAGTCTTATATGCTTCCAACAAATATTTGGAAAAAAAAAAAAAAAAAAGGGCAAGCCCAAACAAGATTATATGACACTGAATTCTTCCATGTCATTTCAGGTGTTTCTGGAGAGCTTGTGTAAAACCAATATGCCTATTAGGTTTCCTTAAACCACGTTTATATGCTCTCCTGGACCTCTGCAGGAAAAATTTTATTCACTGATAAATACTTCATCTGTTTTCTAGGTAAATGATAGAATTTTCCCCTTCAGTAAAACTGAGGTAACAACACAAATCTTGACTAAAAAATGGAATAGTTGATACTTTCAGATACTATGTAGAAAAAATAAAACTATATAAAATAGAATTTCTGGCGAAATAGTAGACAATGCTGTACCAGAAATATCTTTAAAACATGACATTACCGGATGGTTAAGGTTTTTCTTTTTTGTAGTTAACATTACTGTGTTGCACGTGCGTATTGATGCAGTTTTCAAAGTCAATAAATAGTGCATCAACTCCTGTATGGAAAAAGGATGTTGCAGAAATAATTATGACATGATGCGATAACCCCTTCTTAGAAAAAAAAAATTAAAAAAGAAAGGAAAAAAGCAAAGCAGAACAATGCTGCAGTGTTCTGGCCATCAGGAAACAGCGACAATGCTCCCACCTTTTTCCTGTGACTTACCCAGAGTTCCTTCCAGGCGACACAGATAACTGATAATGCTGCGGACTGAGTTCTGTGCCAAATGAAAATAGAGTAATTTTTTTTTTTTGTTAAATTTATATCTGATTAAAAATGGACCTTAACAACACCCTTTCCATGCAGCTTTACAGCTCTTCTGGATAACGCACTTCTGTGTGGCTTTAAGCACTGCATAATTTCCTAGTGTAGGTGTTACTTCAGCAGGAGACAAGCATGAAAAAATATTTTACTTTCTAAATTCATATCGGATAAATTAACTGGGATTGATAAGAAGGTTGTTCATCACTGTTTCTTTTGAAGAAAAAAATCTTTGGAGTAACATTTTTTGATTCCCAGGGCATTGTGCATTCCCAAAACAGCTGGATTTACAAGCAATGCCTTTCAAAGTACCGATGACTTGGTGAAACTGTTTCATCTCAGAGTACTTTGAATGCAGATGTGGCCTTCCAGTCTACGTGTGAGCACTGGAGGTTGTCTGGGTGTCTTTTTGGGCACCCCCTATTCCATGTGCAGGCATGGCCGTGGGCTTTGTCATCTCCGTCTGCGGGGGCAGCCATGATGAGCTGCAGAAGGGCTTGGGCAGGCCCTGCAGGCCCTTGGCCTGCCAGCTAACATAGGGCCACCTCTGTGTCTGCTCCAGAGGGGGGATCAGCTAAAATCCCCATCAGTGCAGGGCTCTGCAGGCATTGCTCTGCAGCATGGGTTAGGAGTTGGCTGTGGTATCATGGTGAGAAGGGGCCCTGCTACTGTGTGTTTGTGGGGTTGGGGCCCATGGGGACTCATGGTGGTTCCCATCACCACGCTTATCACACGGTTCCCATCACCATGCTTATCTCACACTCTCCACGCGGGTAGGGAACTCTTTTGAGTCCCTTGTTTTTAGCTCTGTTCACTCAGTTAATTTCCTCAGGCAGTCTGCAGGGTTATTTATCCTTCCGCCTGTACTTAGCAGCCAAGTTATTTTTTTTCTGACTGCTTACTAATGAAGAACAAGTCAATTTATCCTCATCAGTTAAATTACAAATATAGTGAAAACAGAGTGAAAATGTCACCACATGGAGATGGCTTCCTTTTTTTCCATTCCTAAATCCTGGCTTATGTAAACTGAGATAAATATTTATAAAAAATGCTGGGCACAGTAACCCTCATTTTTAAACTATTTGGATTAGCTTGTGAGATGTAGCTATTGATAACAACATTTGGTACCTTTGTAAATAGATTTCTTCTGTACAGTTATGCCTTCCACCAGGATTTACAACAACTGCTGTGTTTTATTTGAGCTGTGTAAGAAAGGAGCTTGTGAACCACCAAAAAGATAAAAGACATCAAAAGAAGGTTAGTCTTCATAGTATATGCTGTGCTTTAAAGAAAAAAGGAAAGCACTGTGCTTACAGGCCAAAACTTCGTCCTAGACCAAATGTAATTAAAGGGGACAGGTAGGAAGGACTTCCTTGGACTCTGGATAGGTTTTCTGTGCACCCAAAACACAAGATGTGAAGGGTGCCTTTCTCAGAGGGGCTGATCCTGCTGCAGTTGAAATCGATGCCAGGGCTTCCCCATATCTGAAGGGAACATGCCTTGGAAGCTGTCCCATGGTATGTTCTCGTTGTGCCATTCCCACTTCACAATTATTACTTCTGCTGTAGTCAGTGTGCAAGCCAGAGAAGTTTGCATAGTTTTCTTTTCTAAAAAGTATAGTGAGGGATTTCAGCATTTTTTGAAGTTTTAAATAATTAATTGTCCAAAAATGCAACAGAAATAGATAGAATGTTAAAGCAAATTTGCAAGCCATTGAAGTAAAGAGCTGCAAATAGAAACAACGCCTGTATTCTACCTTCAGCTATCAGTATAAAACTCATCAAAGTAAACCAGTTTTATTTAGACATCTGGAAAATGTACTTTGACAAACATCCACTTGATGACTGTCAGTGTCTTATAAAGAGACTTTGATATCAAAGATCCTCTGAAACTGTCAGAATAAATCATATTTTTTATGACAGAAGAATGTTTCCTAGCTGTGATTTCTATTGTCTGGTTGATATGTTTTTAGTATCTTAATACAAAGGATTATTTTTACAAATGTTTTCGTACCTACTTGTGCAAAATAACATTATATTAAGAAGATGTTTTCAGAAGTTAAGCAAACTAAAAAAGCAGGCTCAGTATTCTCACTCCTGCCAGCACTCCTAATTGTTCTGTTCTGGAGGTTAATGGATAGCAACTTTAAGACTTTGTATTTTCAATAGACTCACGGAGCTTAGGTAATCTATCAAAAAACCTTTTCAAACAGATGAAGAGAATACACTAATCATGTACTTTGAATTATATTGTTTCCTTGCATTTATGCTATTGAAATATATAGGAACAGGGCAAAATATGGTTGTTTCTCTTACATATTCTAGCCTTTCTACAAATGGCTTTTCATCAGCCATATGCAGCATACCTCATCTTAGATACAAAGAAGATAATTAGTGACTGAACTGTTTAAGGCTGTAGGCATGACTGCAGATATCCTTTTTTTTTTTTTTAATTATTATTTTTTTTAATCCAAAAAGGAGGTGTTGCCTTGCAGTGTTACTGGAGATGCTGAATACATTAAAATAGGAAGATGAGAGGAATGCCTTGTGGGGACTTCATGTAAACATGCAGCATGATTGCTTTTTGTTGGGGAAGGCATTTCTGCAATGTTCCGTGCAGTGCTGTAGTGCCATACTTAAGATGAAAATGCTATGAAAGCCTTAACCATTTAATTCTCATAATCCATCTGCAAGCACTAAGTGATTAGTTGCAGTTTATCCCAGAGTGGAAGCCATTCCTGCTACTTGCATCAGCCTGCCCTGCAAGGTCCTGCTGGAGACAGCCATGGCACAGGCTTTCTGCCCATGCTTGCTGTCACTGGCAAAACTGATGTCTTGGAGAGCAAGAAAAGGTCTGGCAAGGTGGTTCTGCATGAACAGAAAGCTCTGCAAGAGTTTAGTGGTTCCGTCTGTTTAGGGGAATAGCAATGAAGTGGCTTAATGGCAACTAGAGTGCTCCCACTGCTTAATTTGAAGCACCCAGTGCAGTAAAGTTCCCTGTTTTGTCTATAGGGAAGGGAGGCTGCTCACGTAGGTGAATAAGAGCAAGAGGCAAACTAAAATTTTTATTTATATATTCATCTCTAGGTTCTCCTTTTCAGACTCATTTGGATAGTCTGACTCCTCCGCTGCAGGACTATATTAGCAAATTATTTGTTAAAATATACATTTCTGCACATGCTCTTTTCTGGTACCAGAGAGACACTGTGGCATATCTCAGCATCCCTGCCTTGGGAGAATACTTTGTTTGCAGAAAGGCATTTTACAGGCAGATGAAAGAAATCCAAGAATCTTGAGAGAGTTTGTTTTAGGAAAGCAGGCTCCCTTGGGGTGGATATCCTGTATGGAGCCAGGAAGGTATAGGAGGGGACAGGAGATGCTGTGCTTGCAGTCAGTGGCTGTAGATCTAGAACTGGATAAGGGAGGAGGGGGGACTAATTGCTCTATCTCACACTTAGGCTATTTTTCTCTAAGAAATATCATTCAATCAGTATTATAAAGCGGTTCTCCTGAGGAAATGGGGTATTTTCAAGTTTGTTTTGTTTGCTGCAGAGTTTCAGAAAGTTGGGCCAACTTTATCTCAAAATGAAGTGACTGCATTATTTCATTATTTACCTACTGGATGGCTAAACAAGGGTTCACTTCTAAGACACTGAGCTATTTCAGAACAATTGCTTATGATGCAGCTAACTACGTGATACAGTTTCCTCACTGAAGGATGGCTGTTCACAGGTATCAGCCTTCTGGGATAGCATTGGCCACAGCCTGAACGTGTTCAGATGTAAATACTGATAACAGCTGTGGTATCACAAATTAGGAGGAGATTGTTTCTCCCTTTAAAAGCCTGTTTTTTGTAGGTAGCTTTCTGAGTATCCTTCCATGTTTTAGGTCAACCTCAGCTAGTGCTCCAGTGCAACAAACTTCAGCCATGCTCCTGAACTGAAAGGTAGCTCCATATAATCCCTGCTATGTATGAATTCTCATGGGTCTGCACAATGCTTTGTCCAGAATTGCCTGATGAAATAAAAAAGAATTATCAGAAGCTTAGATTTTACTGGAATGGGGCAAAGCTTATTTATCAAGGAGCTAGAGGATCCCTGGGAATATGCATATGTTGCAAGGCAAGACCACAAGCTGTTTTGACTAGGTGGAAAAGTTTTTAAGGGTGAGGCTCCACAAAAATAACTTGTATCTTTGTGATAGTTGTGTCTTGAATTGTATTCCCCAGTGCGCTTCCATGTGTTTGAGCTCACCCCCTTGTATTTTAAGCAAGGAGTTCCTTTCTACTTCGGCTTTGACCAAGGCATGGTGGTCTTCCTCCCCACCTGCACATCTGGCTTGAGGAAAGTGGCCTCCTCTGCTGGTCATTTTTTCTGTGAATGTGGGAGACAGAGAGCCAGTTTCCTTTTTTTTTTATTTTTTATTTTTTTCTCCAGAAGTCATCTTCTGTTGTTTGTTTTGGCAAGTGATTTCTGAGGAAGGATCTGTGAGAGAGATTGCTGGTATTATATTAGCTTCCTCTAACTCATATCTCCCCCCTCCGACTCTCCCCCAGCAAAGTCACCTCCTATCCCTGCTTTTCCTCTTCTTGAATATTCTCTCTCTGATTTCCTTTGTGGCTGCTTGTTGTTGTTGTTATTGCCTGTTTGTGTCTTTTTGTGGTCCTTTCGGTTACGATTTTTCATCCATCAACTTAGTACTTTTCTAAGCCAGGCCAAGACAGCAGAATAGTTTGCACCTACCCCTATTTAGCCATGCAGAGACGCAAATGTTCAAGCTTCTGTCTGTAATTTGTCATCCAGTTGTCAGCTCCCTTTCTTGCCGTATTAACAGCCTGTGTCTTTCCAAATTCCAATTTTGGGATACTCTTTTTTTTCCCTCTTTATGTTTAATTCCTAGCAGATAGGCTGAATTAGGCAGAATAGATTGTTGGCTTCGCTGCCTGCTCCTTGCTACAGAGAAGTGCCCACACTTTTCATCTCTGTGACTCATAATGTACAAAATTAGTGCCTGCAAAGCTCCAAGAGCAGGGAGAAGCTGCAGTTCCCATAAACACTCTGAGCAGGCGTAAGCCACTGCTGTCACTGAAGATGGTGTGGTGGTCTTTTTTGGGTTTATTCCTGCTGCACACTGCCTTTCCTTTTCCTATGACAGAAGCATTTGTTTAACTTTCCAAATCAGGGAAAGATCTCAGGTAAAACAACTGGGTAAAAGGAAAGGTTAGGCTTCACACTTTTCTGTCAAACTCAAAGATTTTTAAATTTGATCTTTCTTTTTAAGAAATTTTCATTAATTGCTTTTCATTCTGCTTTTCATGAAAGTTGTGATGATGGAGAATGCTTAAATCCTCTGTTCACTGTTATAAAATGGCAGAGAAAATGTGACAAATTTTATAATATAAATCTCTCCCGGCTTTCCTGTGTAGCCAGAGACATGGCATTGTTTTTCATCAAAAAACATAGATTCTCTGGGAATTTCCAAGGCCTCCCATAGATACATGAGTTTTTTATTTTATTTTATTTTATTTTATTTTATTTTATTTTATTTTATTTTAGTTATTTTAGTTATTTTATTTTTTTTTGCTTTTACCACATCATCTAGGAAGCAAAAGTCACCATCCTACAAGGATTCCCAGTTGAAAGCTATTTTGGTCTCAAGTGGAAGATGAGAAACATAATGTGCTCAGAGCGTTATGTCAGCAGCTAAAGTTAAAAATTTGGTTTTCAAAATATTTTAAAGCAGAGAATAAAAGTCACCATAGATGTTTACATCTAAGCCCAAACTAGTCTCCTTATTTGAGTAAACTTTCAACACTGTTATAGTTTCTAATAAGTGTGTATCTAATCTGAGTTCACGTACTAAGTGTTTAATTGTCATCCAGAAAACTGAATCTTTTAAGTCAGTAAAACTAAAATATTTAGGAGTGCAAAGACCTACATTTTTAGTTTTTGATTGAGCAGTAATATATATATTTATATGTATGTATATGTATACACCCTTTCCTAATCATAGGTAACAGCGTGTTCTTCTGCTAGGTTAAAAAAAAAAAAAAAAAAAAAAAAAGCAGTAGTGGTCTGTAATAACCTAAAAGAAGTCATCTGAACAAGCTGAGATGACCATATTTCATTCAAATTTGCATAATTCTGCCTATTTCAGAAGTATGAAATAACAGAAATGTACATTTATCAGCACAGTTTTTTGAATTAAACCGTTTTTTTTAACTTTTTAAACAATGTGTAGTATTCTCCCTGTTTAGTGATGTTTTCCTGAAGATGCAAGACTGCTTCTAAATGCTAATGCAAGAGCTAGCTATGTTTCAGTTGAATTTTAACAAGTATATAGGTGGCACATTTTGGTGAAATAACATTCAAAGTAACCTAGCAGTGTACTTGCTTTTCCAGTGAGGATGTAATTTCCCAAGCTAACTGCATGTGGTAGTTGAAGGACATCTTATGGGTTCTAGGGGAAGCGATGGCAAAGCATGCCAAAACTGGTCAGGATAGGTAACGTTATTTTGAGCTCAGTGCTTTCTAGGACAAAGCATCTCCATCGCTTTCTTTCTTCCTCATGGGGGACCACTGGGCTGGAGGCACAGGGGAGCCCAGTTTTGCTCTGCCGCATGTGGAAACAGCTCCAGCTGCAGCTGATCCAGAACAAATGGATTGTGCCTTAGCCCCGGCCCATGGAACTGCTTGTTCACACCCCGCTCTAAAACAAGGACGGCTTTTGGTTTTAAGGAGAATCAGTTCAGAGAAGGGAGTGAAATGTAGCTCGGCTGGCTGTGAGGACTGTGCTGTGTCCCTGAGCTGTGGCGTGGAGTGGGAGAGAGGGGGAATGAAGGGGATGGGGAGCAATGTGAGTAAATGAGGTGGGTGAATGGTGGTGCTATCTCCGAGCTGCTGTAGGTCAATGTTTGGTCAATGAGCTCTTAGGCCCCTGGTTTTCATGAGGGAAAACCTTGTGCCCGCTCCTGCCATCACAAAGGCATACCTCGAACTGCTCCAGCAGCTGATCCAGCTTCCTAAAGCAACAGAAAACCACCCTAGACAAAACAACAGACACATCTCCCCATTTTTTTGCCAGGTGAATGACTCAAACTGGCTCCCGGGGAGACAGAAAAGCACCAGAGCTCCAACACGGGGGTGGAGGGTCTGTAAAGCCAGAAGGTGGGGAGGAAGGCGAAGGAAGGAGGCAAGAGGCAGCTGGGTTTGGCACTGGGGCTGGTGGACAGGCTCAGCTCTGCTGCTGGATCCAAATGGAGCTTGCAGCTGCCAGAAGGCTCTGCAGGGAACCCTCTAGCCTAGCCAACAGGGTACTGCTGGAGCAAAAAACAGTTGTAAATGCCTCCTTCTCTTTAGTCTGCAGGGCAGCACTTACTTCAGTTTGGGGCTGTCAGCCTGACCACTTACCCTGTTTGCTCTCTCCTCTTCATATCCTGTGCTGGTGATGAGGAAACTCCTCAGTTTTCTTGCTGCCAGCAGGGAAAGGGCACAGCATATCTGTGCTCACCAGGCAGGATGGGGTCAGAGAATGGGCTCGTGGTCACAGGTTGGGCAATGGAAGAAGGAAGTCTGAGATCCAGGGCCGGTACTGGCCACCAGTCTGATTATGGGAGACTTCTGCCAAAACGAGGGGTGGGATTCACCTGACCAAAAGTGTATACAGCTTAGCTGCCTTCAAGCTACATTTCTAGCCTCCATTTAAAGTTACTGGAGAGAAACATGTTCTCACAGATAACAATTTATCTCTTTCTTTATATGGACATTTAAACCAGATCAGATGAATTGCAGCCTCAGAGCATCTCTGTCCCTCCACTGACTCCAAGGAATGTAGAGAAGTAGCTCATATGTAGATGGCTACACTGGAGGAGCCTGGTTACTTGAGGTAAATCTTACAACAGGTGCCTAAGGAATTAAATAGGCATTTTGAGAACAGCACTTTACGATTCTATTGCCTGAATTTTCCTTTTGGCATCTAAGTCATTTAGTGGATCTGGGTCATGTTACCTTATAGAATGGGGCCTTTGCTTTCCGGAGTATAATGATTTTCATGTTCAAGAGTGCCCTTCATGTTGCACATTCCAGTGGAATTTACAGCAAAAAAGTAGCACAGAAGAAGGATAAAATACCTGACAATGATCACCTACTGATTTAAACAGTGAGCAGAATTTTTGTGTAACTTCATGTCAACTTGAGCCTTTTTTCATATCATTAAGAAGCATACGGTATTTAGATTGGAGAAAAATGCACACTGACCTTGTAGCCACAAAGCTGGGGTAATATTTGCAATGGCTATCAAATTGTTATTGCCTTTGAAATATTGCAGCCTGATCTTGCCAATTACAAAAACAGTTTTGTTTCCAGTCTGGGAAGGCAATGGTTGATCATAGTACACAAGCCTTCCCACCAGCAGAAACATGGCTATAGCACACCAGGAGCAAGTTCTTCCCATCCAAGCTGCTGTGTTACTGCGTACAGGGTCATAAACTGGTGTGCATAGAGGGAAAAAGGAAGAAAAGAGAGGAAGAATAACTCCCTACTATTCACAAAGCTGGGCTGCACCTCTGGAACTAAAGGTGTGGTGAAGAGAAGTTAATTGTGCCATTTTCTTCAATAGTATCTGATTTTACTTCTGGTTTTATTTGCTCATTATAGACCTCTCATGGAAATTATATTTCTACTTGAGGAGTGAGAGAATTAGAACACTGAAAAAGTGAGCTTGGAAAAAGAAAAAAAATGTTGCTGATTGTAGCACAGTTTTGTTTCCTTGATTTGGCTGTGCCCGTCCTGCATGGAATTCACCTAATTTCAAACCATAAAATAAAATATCAGAATACTTGTTTTTCTAAAATTTGTGAAGTTATTTGAATCTTGAGTCTGTTAAGGTTTCTTTTCATTGGAACGGATCAAATAAAGGCCAATTTGGCCACTGAAGGAAAACAACATTTCACTGTTAAAAACACATCCGTATCCATATAACAGGAGTGGTTATGAATCAAAAGGGTTGGTGCTGTGCAACTGTGCGTCAATGATTGTGGTCTATCAGTAAGTGCTACATGGGGCCAAATGGACCTGGTGACTAAAGGCCCCTCTCTTCTCCATAGGTTATCAACAGACAATGATTTCTTTTGCGATCCGTGACTGCACCGTCATGATACATTCTCACTGATGTCATTCTCAAATTCAGAACTTCAGGTCTAAAATCAGCATCTTTATGTTTCATTGAAACAACAACACCTCAATAAAAATGGGCTGGTAGTTTAAAAAAAGACAGCCATTATTACAAGCATCTGAATAAAATGAATTCATGATCAACTAATCAAATTTCAGTATGTATATATCACAGAGACATGGACTGCAGTTCCCTTGAACCATATGAGAGTTGCTTTGTAAGGAAGAGATCCAGTACTTCGTCCACGATAAAGCAACAAGTGAAAAACATGGTAATTTCATTCATTGAACCTAAAGAATCATTTCTCCCTATATTTAAGTCAGTGTTTTGGGAAAGAATCACAGAAAAGTTGTTTGTTTTTGGAAGTTGCTCCTACATAGCAGCTTTCTTTTATCTATTTTTTTTCCCCTAAGCTTCACACAGTGGTTTGATTCTGATTTAGTTAATGCTCAGCCTATTCAGAAGGGTAAAATTACTGGGGTGAGCTTTATTGCTGTAATGGAGGTCTTGAGAAATTTAAATTGAGAAGTATTCTAATGTATCTCTGTAGAATATTATCTGCCTTGCTGCCAAATGCCTTGCTACCATGTGCAGAACATGGCACATAAGTGGCTTTTGGGGCCTGATACATTTATGCAAGTGTTTTTCCTTTCTGTCTCCTAACACAACAAAAAGACACTTGAAGCCTCTTCTTGGGGCTTATCTTTATTGTTAGCTTAAATGCAAAGAGACTAACGTCCACCACAGTGCGCCTGTAGGTTTTTTTCAAATGTAGAGCTTTTGATGATTTTCAATGAAAAATTCTCTCGCTGATTAATTGTTGACATGAAGGTTTGTAAAAATCTATTGTTGTAGATGGAATCAAGATTAAATTAAACAAAATTAATTTTGCAACTTGTTGTAGATGGAAATTGTTTATAAGCTTATATTAGCCAGTCAGGGAACATAAACTTTATCATGTGCTTTAGCCAGCCGGTCCTACCGTGCAAATGTTGAACTGCATCTAATGAATTATCTAAGGAATATGCTCTGTGAACAGTTGCAAACATTATATGCTGAGATGTGTTCCATACGCTGTTCATTGAGCAACTCTGAAGAGTAATAGTAATAATAATAATAGGAGCCTATTTGCAGACAGTTGCAAGCAGGAGAAATGGCTAAATGCTGCAGTTAAATTAAGCCTTATTTGCCTTGTCATACTGTGTGGTAACAGTTAATAATATAATGCATTTTAGTAATGGGTTGGGTCGTTTTTTTTTTACTGTATTACTTCCTCTGGCCAGATCATTCTCTTCCATTAGCCCATTCTCAGTGGTTTGTTTGTGAAGTCCTTCCAATGATCGTAGGCTGAATTCAAGCTCAGCCTTCCTACTACGTCCAAGAGATGAAATAATGTCTTCTTGAGGACACTTTTCCAGCAGATCTACTAGTGGAGGGGTTTGTTGCTATTTTATTTAGTTTCTTCCTGAAAGCTTTATATTGCTTACTCTCAAAGCTGGAGATGGATATGGATCTCCTTTACACGTTTTTCAGAGAATTTCTAAGCCTGCTTTCTGACCTTTCAATACCATAAAATACTTTAACAAATATTATGAGCAAATATTATAACAAACTGAGCTTTTCAAATAATCAGACTTGGGATGTTATTAACTCAGTCATATCAGTTTTGTAGTTCATTACATCAGCTTTGTAGTCAATTGCATCAGTTCTGTAGTTCAAATGTAAGACTTTACGTCTCACTAAGCTTTCCTATTTGTATTTAACTCCTCTGGTACTTTCTGCAGAAGAAAATATTCAAGGAAATTGTAGAAGAATTTATCTTCTCTTAGCTGTTTATAACAAAGCTGATTAATGTAACATATTACAGATAATGTGGTAGTCAGCTTTTTTTAAGCTAATACAGTGAGTTCATGTCAGACTTTATAAAAATGCTTAAGACACAAAGTGTATTCAGATACATCCATCTAAAAGCAGAGGAACAATGTGCATTAGAGTGAAGCAAGAGGAATTTTAGTGTATGCAATGGATACTGCCACTTGCATAACAATTCACCTCCTTCCCTTGCTAGTGAATATTCATATTCCTGTAGTAGAGCTCTTTGTATTTACTGTTCTGCCGAAGTGTGAGGTGGCATCCAAGCCCTCTAGTGTTTTATCAGAGTAGACAAGTCATTTGCAATGTTATTTTAAGCCTTCCTAAATAGAACAAGCTGAGATGAGCAATATTGTTGCATACCTCTCCTAAAACTCCTTAAAATGTAAATGTAACATGCTGTTGACTCCTATATAGCTTCCTCATTCTGTAAAATCACTTAAATGGGCTTGACTTTGAATAGGATCTAAGGTGGGGAGAATGGAGAGTGGTTCTCAGGATGCTGAGCAGGACGTATTTGTAATCCTGAAAGCAAACTCAAGCTCTAAAAATGCCCTGAATTAGAATAGCTTCCAGTATAACACCAGAGAAATATTACACAGAAGGCAAATTAGGTATGTTATAGGAAATTCCATATAAGGGTCCTAGATGTAGTATAGCTGGAGTACAAACTGCAATAGCCATCACTGCCTGCCTATAGAAGAAGCAGAGCCTGTAATTCTGGGTTATAACTGCTTATAAAGTAAGTAATCAGTGTGATTCCTGGCAGTGTGCTCTGCTCTGGTTCCTTCACCCTTGCCTTCAGGGCACTTCCCTTGATCCTTATGCTTTCCTATGTACCTGCACTCAACCTCAAGCCTTCTTTTCCTGCTATTACTTCATGCCAGCAGCTCCTCACCTCAGCAGGTGAAATAACACCTAGAAGTTGCGTGCAAATTTTAGCACGCTTCATTTATGGCTGTATTTCCTACATTTCTCTAAGGTAGCCTCAGTGAAGTGATCTGGACCCAAACTGGGGCAGTGCTGGGACAACTTTGCAGGGTGGGGTGCAGCTGAGTTCGATGCAGGGCCTGAAATCTGGGCTCTCCCAGCCAGACCAAGGCTCAAGGCACATCTATAGCACAGCCCCAAGCGCAGTGTCTCAAAACAGATGTAAATACCTGTAAATTTCTGTCTTGAAAGAGATTCAAACCCACCTGTGTAGCCCTTATTGGCTAGCTTGTTCTTACACAGTTAGCTGCTACAGTGTTTGTGTGCAAACAGTGCTTTAAAGTGATCAGGCAGCGTAATTAAGCAAAACCGTACTTTCGAAGCACTGAGTTTCCTCTTCATCGTGGTGGGGAAAGAGGAAACAGCCATCAGGCATCACACTTCAGCACATCAGAGTCTCACGACTTCTGTAGCTGCACTCCAGCACCTCTTTAATCAAGGCACTTCTTTGCAGATCGCAGGTAATGCTGTGGCAAACCCTCATCAAGCTCCAGAGCACTGCAAGGCGGGGGAAGGCAAGCAGGGAAATAGCAAGCCGTCCTTCTGGCAGGTTGTGTGTGATCTGCTGAGGGTGTAGCTGCCCAACTGGGGTCAGTGAACGCACTAATTGGAGGTGGGTGCAGCAAAGTTAACTTTTAACATGCAGGAAAGGGCTGAGCCTTCAGGATTTTTCAGCAGGAGATGCTCATCCCTGGCTGCGGCTCCTCGGGGGAAGGACGTGGAGCTGAACCACACAGGGCTGCACAGCGAGGCCTGCTCCAGGGGCCTTGGCACAGGGACTCGAAGCGTACCGGCAGGCCCCACTAGCTGGCGTCAGGAAAATACTTGGCTGCTTTTCTCTGCTGCCCTCATGTATTAATGTTCCCAAATACAGAAGGGCTGAAGTTTTGGGGTTGTAACCCCACACAGATGCGATGGGTGACTTTTGAGCATTGCCTCTCCTCCAGAAGCACGCAGTCAGCATGCTCTGGCCGCAGCATGCCACTCCAGGTAGGCGGCATTACCCAGGGAGTTGTCCAGAGGCTCTTTCCTAACAAAAACCCCATTGCTACACATTTCAGTCAGAGCAGGGGACACAGAGCTACCAACAGGACCTGGGTGTCTCATTGGAGAGAGAAATCCTGTTATCCTGTTGGATTTCTTTGTCTCTTGAGTATCTGGAACATGGGCATCCTTTTTTTCTCCTGCAGTTGTCATTGCAGGGTTTAAAAGACTGACTTTATTGTGAGTGTTGTTGTCAATAAAGATAATTTTAACCATTATCTTTCTATAACCTTTTCTTAGCTTTTTGGTGTGACAGGGTTACATTTGCTATTTGATTCTATTGCAGTCTCTGTTAATTCAAATCTGATTTTTGTTACTTTATTACAGTATTCAGCAGCCATTGTATTTTATAAATATAAATGACGTGTAACTTAAAACACTTGAGTGGGACATTATAACTTGTCAGTTTGTATTTTAGAAACCAGATTTTCATTATTTTGTCAGGCAAACAAAGCTAAAATGTCTCTACCAGCAGATGTACAGAACGACTTACCTGCCTGGGAGCTCTGAAGTTATTTGAACAAGCCAACTGAAGTGCTTGCTTTGTGCATCTTACACAGGCAAAGCTCCTATCAAAAATAATCACTCTTAGAACCACCCTTTTATTTTTTTTTCTTTTTCCTCCCTTCAACACATCAGCAGATACAAGAACTTATTTTAGAGATGTATATGCGTGTGTAGAGGTGGCGTAGGGATAGGGTATGTTTCAGATGGCACCAGCTGCCTCTGATGCAAGAGGAGGGGAATGCAATTACTTCTGTGGAAGTCTGTACATATTTGCCAGAATTTATAAATGTTTACAAGTAACTGGTCTTCACATAAGCAGGGCCCTCAGGGAGTGCTAGGCCCCCATCTGCTGGAGAGTTTTATGTCAATTCTGGTGATTTTTAGGTTATTTTCCCTGCATTTTTCTCTAAGAATTATCATCACTTGGCTTTCTTATTTAAATTTTGATAGTGCCTGGAGAGGCAAAGGCCTGATTGTTCCGAGTACTCTACATACATATGGTGAGAGACAGTTACTCTCCCAACAAGTTTTCTATCTAAATAAACAAGGTTAACAGGGCTGGGAAGATGCAGTAACTAACTCCCTGTTTCACGGAGGAAGCACTAGAAAGTGAGAGGAGCTGAGCACCAAGCCCCAATCCTGACAGGCACCAAAATGCTTGCTCCTGGCGAGGGCAGAGGTTTTTGGAAAATATTTTCAAGTCGAAAACTGTTGGAAATGTATTTCAAGAAAAATAAACATTGCAATCTGCTTGGATAGCTAGGAAGGAATGGCATAGAGTTTGGCATCCCAGAGGTTAGAGGCATTAATGGCTTTCAGCTGCTTTTATACCCTTCTGAGGCTATTCTGTGGCCTTCTGAATAAGTTTGGTGGTTTGGGGAGGTTAATTTACAGCACTTTCATGTTGTGATGCTGCTTAGAGCTGTGTCTTCGATTGCAGTCTCTCATCGGTCTCTCACACAGCAAAACCCTCACTGTGACTCGACTCTGCTCATGAAGTGATGGCCTTTCCAGCAGTTTCAAGGACCCTGAGAAGGTAGCTGAGATGTCTGCCTCAGTGTCTGCAGAGAAATTGGGACAGGCTTGGTTAAGGAGCTTCTCACATGGCTGCAATGAAACAAATGGGAACTCCTTCTAGGATGCAGCTTTCCTTCTAGGCATTGTTAGTTGGGATGGTGGGGAATGATGTAGGAGGATGTAACCAAGACATGCAGATCAGTCAGGCTTATACAGAATTTCACTCCTCTGTCCCCAAAAGCAGCAGTGAGAGTGTTCCTGAGACCTTCTTTGCAGCTTCTGTGAGCCACCTCATGGCAGCATGTTCCAGTGGTTAGAGCAAGATTATTTGCACACTTGCATTTTGCTGACACTTTTAAAGGCACCTTTAATTAGGAATGCATTACAGGTTACAGTTAAAAATTATTTAAAAACTGGGGAAAAAAATAAAACTTGAAATTGTAAAATTGGGGGGTGTTTAAACACAGATATTTGTCACCAGCAGGGAATTGTTTAAGGAGGTGAGTCCTACTTTATTATTTTCCTGCTCTCCTGTGTAAGAATAGGTAGGACAAAGGGGGAAGGTCCCTCACAGCCCACTCACTCAGACCTTCCCAAGTTCACAGAACAGCAAGAACAGGCCAAAGCATCCAGATTTTGGAATTTCTTCAGGAAATCTGCTGTTTCTTCTCCATAAGGTCTCGGAAAAGAAATCCATCACGGACCTGACAAACAAACTAACATGAATCCAGTCCCAAGTTGTGCCAGTGAAGAGTAGTTAAAGTTCATCACAAAGTGTAGTTTGAAGAGTCCATCAGGGTTATAAAGGCAGCTGCCTGGTTACAACATGGGGCTGATTTGCAGAGGAAATGAATCATATTTAGGTAGAATCCCGTTTTATTGCTGCAGATTATAATCACTTTGAAAAGTGGCTGGATTCACCTGATTCTTCTGAAGTCCTGCTGTCATTCTCTGACCTGATATGGTAGAGAATGGATCAAACAATCTCTCTATATATTTTGAAGGGAAAAAAAAAAAAAGAGAGAGAGAGAGAGAAAGAAAGAGAGAGAGAGAGAGAGAGAGAGAGAGAGAGAGAGAGGAACTGTACTTAAACCATGACAGGGTTTTGGTTCTTCAAAAGAAGGAGTCTTTCCATAAGTTTACCAAACTGCATTTATAGTGCTTATGCCCACAGATTTAGCTTGTATCGGGGAAATGTGCTATGTTTAAATACCCAGAAGGAGTCTGGAAGACAGATTTGTCCTGATAGCTTGTCATTTACCAAAATGGGTAGTGATAATTGGACACAGGAGACGCTTGCAGATCAACCTTTAGTGACAGTGCTGATAGTTACTGAAAACATCAGATATCTCATGGTGGAACTTCAGTGCCTTTTCCTCTGATCAGCCTGGGCAATGTCCCCAGCAAATGCCATATGCACCAATCTCAACTATATTTTATCAAGATATTCTCAGTTCAATCCCTTTCCTATTCTTTAACGTATTGTACAGCTGTGTGCATATTAAAATGTACAAAATATTAATGAAATCAGAGAGGTGTAAGATAGGGATGGATAAACCCATCCTTCTGAGGTTGCCTTTGGCTCTGATGGCTCTGGCCTAGAGTGCAGCAGGCATTTTAATTACCTCCCTGGTTTAAACCTGTTCTTCAAACCTCGCTGCCCTTGATGAGTGTTATACCCCTGATCTTCACCTTTTAGCCCCCCCTTTGGTATGCCGCACCATAGGGCTCAACACTGCTCTAGTGGAGTGGAACAAGATGAATAAGAAAATAACTTCTTCAAAGAGTAAAAAATCACAATTAGCAGAGCATTCAAGTATCGGAGAGCCTCCCAATCTTTCTTAATTACAACCTTTTCTTTGCATTGCTTTTAGGTGCCACTTGCTGCTACTTCCTTTTATTTTAGGTAATGCTTTTTAAAAAAGTGTTATGTTATTGTAAGGCACTGCACACAACTATGATATAATAGTAGAAATCTCAGAAAAAAGTCTCAAATCTTTCTGACTTCTCCAACTACTTCTCTGCCTGTCAAGAAACTTCGGAGAACTGTGGGCTTTTTGTTTGTTTGTTTCATTTCATGGTTGGGTGCCACATCTTAGATGCAGGGCACTCATCTCATCTTTACCTTTTCCATTTCCCCTTTGTGCTTCTCTCACAGGGTACCCAACACTGCCTGCAATGGGTGTCTAGATTGCTTATTTGTAACATTTGTCTGTTTAAAGAGCTGCTGAAAGTGATATTCAGATGAAGCTAAATTGCTAGCTAAATATTGAATTGAGCAGTACATGATGAAGTCCCATGTGGTATTATATTATTAATCACATCAGGAGGTTGTAAAGAACAATACCGATAATTAGTCAGTCTTCTAACCTCACAAAACAGAACCTATTAGTTATATTACCCTTCATAGTGTATTTTATGAAGAACTTCCTATTGTCCTCATCATATAGTATGACATTTAGTATAGTTGCTGGATCTTTATAAGGGCATTATATAAATTAAATGATGCAAGTTGACTGAATAGGTACCATGAAGTTTATAGCAATAAAAATACATTTATTTAGGTCTGAGTCAGTGTCCAATGCATTATATATATATATATATATATATATATATATATATATATTTAATATTACACAGAGGTTAGCATGTGTAATATAAGAGGTAACTTCTTGTTTCAGAAATGAGACCTTGGATTAATGGATGCTGGAAAGATTTAAGAATTTAGCTGCACTTTTAGCTTATGTTGTTACCCTAAACACAAGATAGTCTTATATGAGTATGTTATATTCATATCCCCTGCTTCTAAGACAGATGACCTGAATGTAGAGAAAAGATAATTCTAAAATATAATGGTAAGGATTTGTAAGGATATGAAATGAGGCCATTAGTTAGCCTACAGGGAAGGTTTCTTTTCAGGAAAGAATTCCTGTCCAGGAGAGACATTAAAATCTGCTGAAATAAATGGGATTCAGGCATATACATAACATTAAATACGTACTTCAGTGTTACTATTAATCAGGATCAGAAAGTTTACTGAAGTTTGTAGTCAAGTCAAGAGAAGGTGTTTGATTATGTTCCCCTTGACCTGTTATGGCCTCAGTATACTGTACACGGCAATTTTGTCATTTTCTGAAAAATTATTGGGAATAAAAGATCCAAGGGAGTTCAGTAATAGAGACTGGCTCAAATTCTTATAGGAGCACAAATGCTAAATGCATTTACAGATTTAAGTTCAAAGTATTTTGCTAAAAATATTTAATTTAAAATCTGCTGCTATGTGCCAGAAATGGTTTCTCTGACCATGCACCATATATACATGAGTACCAGACTGGCTTTGTGCTTTGAACTGATAAATATTTACATAGAGAATTGTTTTTCTTTTCTCTAGTTATTAACCTGCTGATGGGCTAGTATTGGTCTCATGCACAGAAAGATGTCATCTCAAGCAGCCCTCCTTAAAGCAGGCTGGACTCTGAGACTGCCTGTTCTGCTGCTGTCCCCTCAAGTGCTCACCACAAGCCACAAATCGCCCTTTTAGGGAAAGAGTAATAAACCGAAGGTGATGTTAATCAGCAGCACCTATTCAAAAGCACATTTAAAAGGGGCTTACAGCGCTGTACAAACACACAAAGCCAATGGAAGCATATTAAGTGTCCAGTATTTAAACTTAAGGTTGAAATCCCATCCCTAGCTTTCCTCCTAGAGATTGTTGGGTTAGATAAATGTGTAAAAGAGAAAACCCTATTTTTGCGATTAGATATCTTCAAGTCTTCAATTTATTCTTTGTAACTGGCCCAAATTAATCCAACTCTGATAAGCTTAATTTTACCATCTTTTTCAAAAGTTTTGAGAAGAAAGAGTTTTTTGTTTTCATCATTACGGTGTGTTTTTTTTTTTTTTCCTTTTTCTTTTTTCCTGAGAGCATTCTTTTCCATGTGTCAAAGATGCTGAGAGCCAGTCTAGTGGGTCTCTTTGGTGCCTGAGAGCCATGCCATTCAAACACCTTGTAAACCATATTTATTACCTTGTGTAAGATGCAAGGATAACAGAAAGAACTGATAATACTCTGTGTACACGTTGTGTTTACCTGGTTCTGCACAAGCATGAATGGAAATTTTACTTACTGTTTAACTAATAATTAATTAACCAGCTTTATTAGTTCTGCGTATTGATTTTATACCAGCAGCAAATTTGATAAATCTTTTTACATCTATTAAATTGTTTAATTTCTTGTTTGTAGATACTAAAATTAAAAGTCATGGCTGAGACATTCGGCTGCCAGGAATGAGCATACACCAATACAAACATAATGATAATTCTTCTCCACCTCAAATTCTTTGCAGCATTGAATCGCTGTCTGATATGCATACTCACATGTTGAATTTTGTACACATTGGAAATAAGAAACCTCTGACAGTACAGGCAGGTGTCTGAGTATGGAGTAAGATGCCCACTTAAAGTTCCCAATGAGGAGTCATCCAGGTGGATGTTGCAGCCCGAATTAGCTGCCCTGTCACTATTGTCAATTAGTTAAAGGTGCTTACAGATGCACAGAAGCACTGTAGGGTACAGGCCATGGATGTGAACCTACACAAGCTCTAACTGAAGCTCTTAGACATTTTCTTCTGTGTGTAAGCATTGTTCATGGGGGGGTAAATGGTGCAGGGAAGCATTTTGGAGCAGTGCTGATTAGGAGTGATGCCCCGCTGCTCATTTAGATCATGAACTGTTCGTCAATACTAACAATTAGTGGGCTAAAGATCCCATTGACCACATGACAAGAATCAATATACACAGTACTTGTTAGTTATTTACCACAGAGTGTATTAAAGCCTATAGATTCACCATAAATCCTTTAAAGCTATCCCGCTATGATCCTTGCCACAACATGCATTGACACATCAATAAATCCTTTTGACAGGGGCGATATGTGAAAATCAATACCAGTTTATCAGCTATTTCCATGTAGTCTTTTCTACAAAGGTTTAAAGATCTTTTCCCAAAGCTGTATAAATGACAAGGTGTAGGGACAGATCTTGTATCGAGTAGTGACCTTGATTAATGCCATTCGCTCCAAGAATTTTGTAAATCCCATACAAGGGACATAAAACTGGTTGTGATGAAGTTCAATCTGGAAAGTGCTTTTCAAAGCTTTTACTAAAAGTATTTTTTTTTTTTTTTTTGTAAAAGTGAGCGAACTTTCTGTATGCACACAGAATGAGTTTGGCTTTTTCTCTTAAAGAAAAGGAAGTTTCTAATGCTGATAAAAAAAAATTCCAAGTGTTTCCTTTTCACTAAGCTATTTGTTATAATGTGAAGGCCATCAGCATACGCACACTGTGCTATGTACTTATTCTGCTATACAAACAATGTTTCATTATAAAATAGATTTAAAACGTATATGTATAATGTAAAAGTATAGAATTTTGGTGGAGTAGCCCTTTCTTAACTGTTTTTCTTTAGTGCTTGAGGAAATTCGAGGTGATCCCATCTGATTTCAAGTGTCAAGCAGTTTTTTTAAAATTAGGTTCCTTAGGCTTCCAGTGGTTAGCTTTCATGTCTAAGTAGCAGATTATTTAGACTTTTGCAGTGATTGCCTCTATGCAAACTTTCTTCCAAACTTGTTCAATAGTTTTATCCCGGAGTTACGACATGACTGGTTTTGCCAGCGAGTTCTAATTGTCCTGGAGAATGCAATAACCTTGGAAACTATTGGAAAAAAAATAAATCTCACTAAAATACAGAAACACATCTGAGGCAAAACTCAAACAGAAAATAATATCTACATTAATAGCATAGTAATTCTTTTTTAGATTAAACTTTTTCCCCCATTTCTTGCACAACAAATGAATAGCTTAAATTCCAAAGTAGGCAAAATATTTAATTAGTTCTGTATCTTGCTTTCAGGGCCATGTAAGTCATGCAGCGGCTTAAAAAGCATCTCAAACCCCACAGAGAGGAAAGGATAAGGAAGCCTATTACATGGCTCTTTGGGAGTACCTCTGCCAAAGTCAGCTTTGATATAAGCAAATCCAACTCCCACTTCAGTCAACGGGAGCTGGCGTTGCTAATGGTAGGGTTCAATTCTGCCCCTTCCGTATAATTTTTCCTGTGAAAGCCGAATGTATTGTGTGCTACAACTCAGTGCGAGCGTTTCCTGAAAAGTGTTCCGCAGAGATACTGGCCCTAAAGGAAAGAATAATAATGCTTTGGCATACCTTGAGAAGGTTTTAAATGAACTGATGGAAAAGAGCTGTAACATTCATGATGGGAGATTCCGTTTTTTCTGTCTCTCCTGCCCCGTGCTATACAACATTTTACTATAAAAATCTTACCTAAAGCCTCTGCTCTAAAATCTCCGTTATTCTGCTACACATATCATATAATTTTATACATTGCATTATCTGCCTTTCTTTCTCCCCCTTTTTTTTTTCCTGACCTCTCCTTTATTTCTCCTTTATGTTTTTCCCTGTGATGAATCTCTCAGTACTGATCAATGTCATGATTAAATGGCAGTAAAATACAGGGAGAACTGTGCATTGTTTGACTGCCTTGTTTATCGTGTAAAGCTTTTTGGATGGCATCCCCTTCCCGGTTTAAATGCATGACCTATCCTTAAAACTTATTAGAGAATTTTTCACTTTTCATGACGGATTTGTTAAATACCTTCTCCCTGTCTCTCTCTCTCTTTTAAAGAGGAAAACTGTATTTTCATTCAGAGCTGTTCTTTCTCATTAGGGTAGTCAGGATTTCTCGGCACATAACCAGGATGGGCTTCTGGTATGTGCTGTAGGGACCGCGAGCTGAAAAGGGAGCAAAGAATGGAGAAGTGGGTGGAATAAAATCCACATAAACAACCGAAGAACAATGATCCCTGAATGAAAAACAAGGTAGAGTAGCCTCGGGCAACAGATAACCCAAGCTCGAGCTGACCTTGGCAGCATGACAGGGTCTTTACATAAGGACAGAATCCTCCAGCAATTTCATCAGGTTTGCCCCAGTGTCAACCTTGCGTGTATTGTTATTTTACATCTTCTTTTCTTTTTTCCTGCTGAAGTGTGTTTATTGCTCAAGTGTGTTTATTATGGCTAATGCAAGAAAACTCTCTACGTACGCTTGAGCTCTCACAAGTCTCTCAAACTCCAGCGTACTGATGAAATTCAGGATTGTTTTTTTGTTGCTGTTTCAAAACTCTCGAGCCAGGGAAAATGAGATACTAGTTCTGCACCAGCAGGGTTGGATTTTGGGCATAAGAGCAGTCTTGCTTTTCATTTTGGCATAGACGTGGAGTGTATCTTTCGCCCTTTCTGCTGTGAATGTGCAGTTAAACTAACAGCAGAGGATGGAAAGGCAGCCGCTTCAAGCACGTCAGTTGGCAGCAGCAAGACCTTAAGCATGAACAGATTTGTTGAGGCAGCTTTCCCAGCCTATTCAGTAAAGGCAACCAATTCTGAGCCTTGTGTACTATGAGCTGATGGAGTCTATTAAATATCCTCACATAAAACACGACGGGGCCAGTGTAAGGGAAAGAAAGGAGCATTCATTTGGAGACCCAAGTTCGAAACTGTCAACAGTTCTGTCTTACCGAAGCTACTTGTTTGACTCCTCAGTCGTGAAGGATGCATCTTACTTAGAAATTGTTGAGGCTGCATGAGATTTTTATATTATAATAACTTTGCTGTTTCTTTGGTTAGAACAAATGATCATGCTGCTGCACCCACAGCTCGTATACACAAATGAAGCTCTGGCCAGCTGAGAGAGAAAGAGTGCTTGGTGGTGTTTTTTTACAGACTGCCACCTTCCCTGCACACCTGTGTTGTCGCACGAGAAAAACTTCTAAAAGTCACAATATATCAGCAAAGCCAAATGCTTGTGAACTAAGCTGTAAAGGATAAAAATGTGTTACCACAGTAGAATAACTTTTGATGTTTTAGCAGTTCAAATGTTAATATTACTGAAGACAGTGAATTGTGAATTAATCGATGATTGCTGAAGGAGCATTGCTACTATTTGAAGTATTTTGTGTACATTGTTATTTAAAAGGATGAGTCCTGTGGCTTTAAAGAATCAAAGCAGTAAAAACACTTTTAATTTGTAATGCTTCTGAAAATAAAGGGGTCTTCTGGTTGCATAGTTAAAAAGAAAGGCTGTTGTCATACAGCTAGTTAATAATTATAAATTATTACATGAAGTGCTGTTTGCTGTTTGTTGTTTTCAAAGGCAGAGAGAAATTTTGTCAGTCTACTGCTGATTGTGCCCATCGTGATCAGATGTGTTCCTGATTCTGCTGCAGAGGAGGTGCAGTGGCAGAAATCTGTGCAAAAAAAACCTCTAGGAAATACTGCTGCACAAATTCATGCAGGGAACCATGAGGTCCCTTCAGAAAATGACCGTCCCTACAGCTGACAATTCAGGTTAGGTAGGAGCAACATTAGAAATTTGAACAAACAAATAACAAGGAGCAAGAGAGAGGATTTCAGAGGCAGGGATTTGTTTGGTAGCCAGGAAGATAGTTTTATTCCTGCCCTCCAATCTGACCTACTTTCTTTGCTTTAGTTGTTTCTCTCTTTTGCATGAACGATGAACTAGCGTGTGTATTAAATAAGTAGCAGCGTTATGGCAAGAAGAGGTTATATTTCAGTAGAAAGGCTGTATCAATTGCTTTAGAGAGTTTGTAAATCCGCTAGTAGACATATCTGAAGTTTGAACTCTGACAAAGCTGCATGGATATTTAACCTATTTAATGGAAAGGTAAAGGCTTAGTAGAGTTGGTTAGATGGGGAGGCAACAAGCAGATTGTGTTTTCAGCATAACTTCAGTTGTTTTATGACAAAACCAAACCATTTTTCAATTTGTGCTGTGTGCAGTGGGGTGACAACATTTTGCTTCTTTCCACGTATATGAAGGTAGTATGCTAAAAAAAAAATAAAAAGCTTTTCTTCTTGAAACAGTATTTCATCAGCTTTGAGGACTGTAAAGAGAACAGACATTTAAAAAAAAAAAAAAAACAAACAATAAAAATCTTAATGGAGTCTAGGCTCTGTGCTTAGTCTGCCCATCACACGTGTCTGTCCCCGGGAATCTGTCAACCCCACGGACTCTTGCCAGGCTATGGGATAAGGCAGGTAGGTCGGGTAAGGGAGGGGTTGCTTTTTGACATGTCCCATCCCAGATTTTAGCTGAGGTCCTCTCAGGTGGCCTAAAGGAATCTTGCAGGTGGCATTCAGGAGACCTCTGCAGAGATGTGTCCTCGTCTTTAAACCCCTTGGACGGCCGCTGCAGAGGAGGGACAACTGCCAGTCACTCCTAAACTCTTCCCAGCCCTTTTTGGGAGAAACTGATGTCATGATTCATCTTTGCATGAGGCAGTGCTCATGTTACCCTGCTGTTTAATGCCTCGGCACAGGAGGAGGTTCTTTGTTTTCTCTCCCCTCATGCTTGCTCCTTGCAGTCCCATGCAGGGCTCAATGCAATCTGGCCCATGGTAGAGATTTGGAAACCATTTGCTTGCTCTTCTACAGCTTTCAAGGCTTGCCAGCAATACTGTGGGAAGCCTGGAAAAAATTAAAGCGTTATTCTATCCTGAAACTTGTCTCTGCAAAAATGCTATTCTGGGCTCCCATGTTTATTGTTTCTCCATGATTCTCTTATGAAATTTGATCCATTTAAAAAAAAAAAGGGACAAAAAAAAAAAAAAAGAAAGAAAAAAGAAACTGAATCCCTAATTACCTGTCCAGCAACCTCCCTCGGTGAGCAGCAAGCCAACCTGAATTCTTGCTCTGGAACATCAGGAACAAGATTATTCAGAGGGATTTAGCTAATAATTATCTTTGATAACTGAGCCACAACAGGGCTTGGCATATCCTCCTATAGGTATTTTGACCATGCCACTAAATAAAAATACCACTGGTAAACACCAGTTAAAAGACCACTGGTGGTATGCACCGCTGGTAAAAAGGAGTCAAAAACAACTGAGAAAGTCTCTACTGTGGTTGAGATTACGTTTTTTTTAGTTGAAAAAACTGAAGCAACTTGACAGCAAATTCACAGTGCAAGTCTATTTGTAAAGGTTAGTATATTGACTGGTTCACAGGGAAAACTGAGGGCTACGAAGTGTGGGTCAGGAGGAGGGATTTGCTCTTAAGTGCTTTCTTCACTTGTATTTCAGCACCCGTTACCCAGCCTGCAGAATAACTTCTCTTTCAAATGCAAGCCACAAACCAGTCCTCCACCGAGCCCTCTTACAGCAGCCCGTGTCACCCCCATACGTAGGTCATTTGTAGCGAGACCCTGGGAGTTTCAATATTTTATCTCTTCAAAATTCAGTGAAGTTCCTCTCCAACTCTGCTTTAGAAGCTCTGTGCATACTCAGAGAAATGCACATGGCACATAGCTTGGCTTTATTTACATTTAGGCTCGTGGCAGAGAAGTTGTGCTCTGCTGAAGGAGTTCCTGTGCCATTTAATACAGTAAGGTCCATCCTCCCACGTTGTGATGTGAAGGAAATTGGTGAGAACTGGGGATTAAGCACAGCAGATGCATTAATGGTCAGATCTTGCAAAGCGGTGAGGAGCCTTTGAATCTCTGGAAACCGTTTCTGTTTCTGTTTACACACAGAAGGCAAACAAATAAGCTCAATCAAGTCTCCTTGATCTGTGAAAAGTAAAGCTCTTCTGGCCTACAGAGCAGTAGAGCAGACCTTTGAACTGTTCCCCAGGGATCTAAGAGATTGCTCGTTATTAGTTAGCTTGGGAGTGTAGTTAGCTCCTTAAATACAATTAACGAAAAAGATCAAACTCAGTGGAGCACTTAGTATGTATTTCTGCATGGAAAAGCCAGGGAACTCAGAAGTCACATTTGCAAATCTACCTTTTATTCTTCTGGCTGCTCCTGTACAGCGTGTCTTGATAGACACTGTGAGGGGAGAGGCTTTGTACGAGGGACCTGACCTCACATTTTGGCCCTAGAGGCCCTGGGGGCTGACTCAATGGTGTTTGTCCATCCAGCATCGAGCAGTGCAGGCAACCCCACACCAGAGCTTTGAAGTTCAGCACCAGGCAGGTGAAGTCTGGCTTCTCTAAGCACGGCAGGGTAACTGCCTCAAGCTTCAGTTTTGGTTGAGAATCCCTCTGGCTATCTGCATTTCAAACTGCCTCTTGCTGGTAGCAGGGCACATTTTAAACACAGCTGTTTTCCCCTTTTTGAACATCAATTATAATGTAGCCATTAAAAAAATAAATTGTGGATACTTGCAAACAAAGAGAATTGCTGGGCATTACTTGCTACAATCATTGCCAGGGTTGATGTTCTCATTACTTCTAGTTTTAAAAGTCCTTTTGGCCCATGACAAAAGGATTTTTTTCAATTTGATGACATCTTGCAAAATAAAATAATGCACTCTTAAAATAATGTGTAGTGAAATGATTGCCAAAGCCTATCACAGAAGACTGTGCTTTCATTATATCAGAAGCATCAGTAATCACATGTTTTATACTATGTTTTGTGCTCCTTGGTGGTGTAATAGATGAGGTTTTTCTAAGATTGCCTGACATTCTCCATCATAACTCACTGCTTGCAGTCGCTGATAAGTTTGCCAGACTTTAACCATCTCTGTGGGCTGAAGCTTTCCATGCTGGGTTTCTTCTTAGTTAAATCTGTTTTGGAAAATTTCAGCAAAAAATGATTCAAACATTTCCAGGCATTAGGCAAGGGGAAAATATATTTGTTTTGACCACACTGAAAAAAAAGTTCTGGCAACCCTTGCTCTGAATAGCTGTAGCTTCCCCTCCCTCCCTTTTCCCCCCATCCTATTGTTTTGGAATAAGGATCTGAAATTTGGCAGGGGGGTGATCTTTGTCTTTTAACATTTTTATGGAAGGCATCACATTGAGCAATGTTATAAATCTTTGAGAAAGTTTAATGAAGGCAGGTGGGAGCATGGAATTAGCTGAGGGAAGAAATAGTGCTATCTGTGGTTAGTCCTCTGGAAGCAGTGGGTGAAAGCACAGGGGAAAGGGATATAAAGAGAAACAATTGATGGAGCATGAGGCACTGGTATTAAACTGGAAACCAAAGGGAGTTACGGGATTTGGTATTTCCTACACAGAAGATTGGGACTCAGAGTCTGCATTTGCAGAAGAGAAGATCCATAGGGAAAGAGGGGTGAGATACCCGCTGTCCTGTCACCAGCAACAGCTGGTTTGGGAAAATACAAACGAGAGAAACACTGAAACGACCAACCACTTTTTACTGATGTACCAGCTCATCCTGAACTGGAGGTTGCACCTGTAGCATGATGGTTAGGCATGACCCATGCATTCTGCCTCCACTGAAGTACTTAGTAATATGTTTTAAAATTTGTTTATGCTTGTGGCTTGTACAGACCTCGGCAGCAATAAGTTCTGCAGCATGTGCATTGAATGAAAAATTACTTCCTCTCATTGGATTTAAAACCGAGTGCTAATTTTATTAGGTGTCCCCAGATTTTTATTTTTATTTTATTTTTTGTAATTTATTTATTATAATTATGATTATTATACTGTAAAAAACATTCCTAATCACAGACAAGAAAGTCCAGAACTTTTATGACTTGTAAACCTCCGTTGTACCCATCCCCAGTTGCCTCTTTTCCAAGCTGAAAGCATGCGGTTGGCCTTTTTTATCACTACATATCATTAAGCCAATATTTCTATGGAATTATCCATAATGGTTCCGAGATTTTTGTGCCGAGTGATAATAGCTAGGGTCCGTTGTGGTTTAGATCTAATTAGGATTGTTTTCCCTCATATGCATTACTTTGCATTCATCAATACCCTCTGCTGTTTTATTGTTGTTTGGTATTTCAAGCTTCTCACAACTCCTTGCATTCAGATTGACTACCCAGAGTGACTCTCCATGCCTGGCAAACTTTTTCATGTTATCATCCGTCTTCTTTTCAAAGTCCTGCAAATATGATCTCAGGTCCTTGGGAGATCAGTGGCTTCCCCTTTTCTCAGCTTTCAGCTGTCCAGTTATTTCTACCCTCTGTTTGTTATCTTTTAATGATTTATTAAGCAAGTCTTTGGTTTTCCTGTATTAAAACTAGGAGTATGATAAAACTGTCTTACTTCCATAAAAATCTTCAGTGCTGACACTTAGGAACTTGAAGATGCAAGAATTCAATTTGCCTACGGAACTTCAACAGGCATCTTTTAGCTTCTAATAAATTCTTTAATTAAATGATCACACAGTGTCTTATCTTACAATTCCTGCTTTCTTCAGTGGCCAGCATGGCCCTATAATGAGAACAAATCAGTATAACAATGGACTGTTATCCTGATTGTCTGGAGAACTTGGTAACTCTACTGTCAGTACAATGGGAAAATACATCTCCCAGTTAAGGTGGTTAAACACTAAGCTGAATAATTGGTTGCATTTTCACTCCTAACTTCAACACACTAGCACATGCAATGCAGGCAGATACATGGACAGATAGATCTATGCACATAAGCTCCTTCTTCTAGGAGTAATTCAGAATTACATTATTATTGTTAGGAAATTGCTTCTTCTCCAGGCAGTAGCAGAACCACTGTCCACTCTGGTACAGAACAATTGCTTGCAAATGATTAGGCTTAAATGTTGGCAAAATAATATCTAAACTCTCAAGACAACTCTGGTGTTTATAAATCAACACCAGCTGTTCCTGTTTATGCAATACTTTGTAAAAATAAAAGAATAAAATAGAATCTGATATGACAGCTCATATACCAAGACTCAGCTTTCTGCAAAAACAAACCAGGCCCTTAAAAAATGCGGGGTTTATTTCAGATACTCTAACAGAGCCAAGTGGTCTCATGATAATAAATTTAACCATGTTTCTCTAATGCCTTTAGGCATATGGCAGGTACTTGGCAAAGAGATTCCTAAAGCTGAGCCATTAGAGATGTTTTCTTGCTGTCCCTCTGGAAGAATGAAGAGGAAGACCCTTTCATACGTAGCACCTGTCAAGCATTTCTGAGTCATGTCAGGCTCAAATTTGCCCGAAGGGCCAAATTCTGATTTCTGTCACACAGGTTCTGTCACAAAATGTGACGAGATTCTGTGAAGTTGCTGGGATTTGCGGGGGCAGATTTGTCCTCAGGATTTAGCCCCCAAATCTCTCTCATGAGCTGGGTGTGTAATACTGTTGAAGTATTTATTACTCCTTGCATAATTAAAAGCTCTTTCATTACTTATTTTGATGATTATTACTCATGTGGAGTGGTCCAGTTTACACAGTTTGCTAGAACGAGGTAAGTTGGAAAAAAAGCCAGATACTTGGCTTCACCAGTGGCAACCCATGTTGCCATGTGCTCCCATCCTCAACACAAAGCTTGTGGCAGGGGGGCCTTTAGAAGGGAGGGGAGGGGAGGGGTGTTTTCTGTTTTGTTGTGAAAGCTCAGCAGTTCTGCAGAGATGGTCCTCACCTACACACAGCTTTCCATCCTAATCCCTCAGGATGGGAACCTGCAATTTTCTTCTCAGAAAATGAGTAAAGTGAGCGCTATTTTTCCTTTTAAATGTCTGGAGGGGGTAATAGGGGCTGCATCATTATCTCTGCTAGGGTTTTAGTTTGCAGTTAGGTTGCCACTGGTGAAGCCAAGTATCTGGATGTCTTCACTTGCTTGTTGGGTCGCGTTGCAAAGCGGTCGTGACGTGAGAGCTGGAGTCCTTCCCAGCTGAACTAGAAGAGGTGCTCCAGGAGCACACCAAAAGGTCTCTAGCTGCTCCTCAGCATTCAGTCTGTGAGCTCAGAAGGCATGTAAACCCTTCTGTCCCCATCTCTCACCCCACAGAATCCACATATTGCGGGCATGAGATCATGAGCACCCAGTGTTTTGTTCCTATTGCAACTTGCTAATGTAGATGTGCCTGTAGATGCTTCTGTATGGAAAGCTGTTGGTTAGCCTCCAAAAAAAACAAACTCTCTACCTCCCAGCAGTGCTCTGTTCCCTGAGCTCCAGAGCAGTTTTCCCTCTGGTTTTGTCCCTTCTTGGCCCTGCAAGTTTGTGTTTCCTTCTAAAAACAGTGGCAGACCCTCAAAAAGATGGCTAAGAAGGGATAAGCAGCTTCTTTTGGACTGCACTGCTTGGGTGCCGGAGAAGGCAGTTTTGAACCTCTGCATGCTGCATGTTGGCTTGACTTTGGACCTCCTCAGTAAATACTTCAGTGATGAGACTGTCATGTAGAAATTTTCTTGTCTCCAGCTATACTGTCCCAGCCCTTCAGGGGGCCTTGGTGCTGTCTGTCACTGGCTAAGCCACATTGCAGCTGCAGGGAGGTCCTGGGCTGGACAGAACTGAAATCCAGCTGATTTAGGATCCCTCAGTGAAAACGTGACCATGTTTGTAGAGTGAGAGAGCTTACTTTGTGGAGGCTGTTTTATTAAAAATATGGATGAGGGCGGACTTTAATTGACCCAGTCTTTTTTAGGTAATAAAGGCATTCTTTGGATCTGGCTTCCTATTCTTTCTAGACAGAAAAGCTGTAAGTTTTTCATTCATGAGTTGTTCAAAAGCAGATCTTAAATTTTGTGACTACTTCTGGAAATTGCTCAGATAAGTGTTATATCTCAGCGTTTATTGTTCATGAACTGCTTGTAACAAATTTCCTATCTCTATTCAGATTTGCTACTCTTGCTTTATGGTTGGTCACCTTTACTCATATATTTTTTTTTAAAGCAAACAGAAATCCCAACAGAATGCCCATCATCTGGCAGAATAACTAGTAGCAATAGTAGGTTATCATGCTGTTTTTTCTAGTCCCTGATTCTGCAACCTGTTTCTTTATAAGCTACCTCTGTCTCTGCTGGAAATAAATTTAATTTAATCACAAAGTGATTTTTTCTTTTGATGATTGCATTCATCTTGGCAACATGCTCCTAAATTCATTGTTCACAAACATTTGCATGAAATAAACTTTGGTTGCAAAAATCTACATAAACAAATGAAAATGAGACCAGATTTGTAATTTGAGAAATTCCCTACAAAAAGACTCCTTCATTATTCAGTGACTGCTCCTATTGACTGTAACACTACAATCAGATGCCTGTAGATTTGTCATCAGTGTGGTGGTAAGACAAGGTATTAAATTGAATACCTGAGAAGTGGGATGTTCTTTTCTCTGCCTGCATTTTATGGGCCTTGCCTTGGTAGAACTGTTCTCAGAATATTTATTGTTCAAAAGCCACCTTTATTTCTAAATAGTATATAGCAGTAACTATATACAAAAACGTGCCATCATTTTTTGAGTGCAGGGTTTCGGTGATATTTGTTACAGTGATTTAAAGCAAATCAAAAGGATAAAATTAAAAATACTGTCCTGTTAGCAGTAGCCTGATCGCAGAGTGGAACAAAAGAGCTTACCTGGGAAGGGAGATGTTACATCTTGATCTGCAACCAAATGCAGTGGTTGGTGGTGCCTGAAGACCACCATCTTCAGGGTGTCACTGTCCAAAGGGACATGTAGACATCCTTCCTACTTACTGAGTTGTGGGCATCTGGGAAGAAAAGGCATGAAACTGTGAAACTTTCCTGTTTGGAGATTTTCTGGGGCATGACATTTTAGTGGCAGAATCAGCTAAATAGAACACATTATTTTGGAACTCTATTTTTAGCTTATTTATTTACTACTTGGCAGACTCCTAGTCAAGAGGGGATAACCCTGGCCCTAGTGATAAGTTTTAACAACTGCATGTTTATGCACCGGTAGGTATCAGGAGGTCAGTCATAAAAACCTGTCAGTTTGTATTACTTCTCTGTTGACTTTCTACCAAAGCATGAAGGAAGGAGAGCTGCCATCTTTCTTGTCCTAGGAGTGGGTGGTATGTTGTGAATTAGATTAAAAAAACAAAACAAAACAAAACAAACAAACAAAACAAAAAAAAAAAAAAAAAAAAAAAACAAAGCACAGTTTTCTTTCCTATGTTGGTGCAAAATGCTCTACCTTTGAGGACTGCAGAAAAAAAAATAATTTCCATGTATTTACTCTGTCACTGAGGCAGAGAAACAGCTTTTACAGGTGAATGCAGTGGAAATAATGTACAAGACATGCTTCTTCTGGTTCTTTAAAAAAACTCATTGACAGTGCTCTCAGATGCTCATGCTATCTAGTGTTGAATTCTGATCAGGTCTCTCCAAAGCAGATCTGTTTGGATATTAATGAACCGTTAATTTTTAAGTCATATGCAACAGGGAATAGTGGCACTAGCATCATCTTTAATATGTTCAGGTCAATTTCTTTTGATACCAACACTGAAATCAAAGAAGCTGAATGAAACAAGATCGTATCAAAGATGATCACAGTTTTTTTCTGCACCAAATGAAAAATTTGTACTCTCTTTAACACCCTGCCTCCAAGTAAGCTTCCAGTTTGCTGATATTGATGGCCATGAGGATGAACATCTGCAATTAAAACAGGAAAGCCACTCAGTCATTCCACCCAAAGCAGAGCCAGGCTCTGAAGGATCGTGTGTTTGGCTTAAATGTCATCCTATTAAAGAAGAAAAAGAGTTTGGAGTTCCCTTTATTCTCTTGTTCGTGTTTAAATGCATTTTGTCACACTCAAGCATCTCTCTGCAACCATAGCTACCATCAGGCTAGGCTCCTGTGCTTAAGAAAAATAACACGCTTTAATATCTATCTGGAGTACCCGAGAGCTTCAACTTCAAGTTAATTTTTAGATAGGACAAGCTACAGAGTTCAGGTCTACAGAGTGCAGACCTAGTTACTCTGAGCTTGTAGCAAGAAAGCTGATCCTGAAAGCTAAGCTACAAGGCCTAAACGTTTCCTCCCAGCACTATGCCATGCAAAACTGACACTGCTGCATCTCATGTGGGGTAGCACCTATGGGTCAGGAAGATATTCAGAACTCTTTTGATCATCTTCTGGGTGGGAAATATATATATATATTTATTTAATATATTGAAACATGATCTACAGTAATTTTCTTGGGGCCATTTATGCTAGCAGTAGTCAAAGTGAACAAGTTGTATACCCTCTTCTCTTTATTTCATAAAGGAGTAAGTTACTTTGGGGTTTTTCTTTGTCAAAATCTGACAGAATTGAGGCCCTAAGTTTTGGCCTCCTTGGAAGTACAAAAGTACTTGATTAAACTGAAGAAGGACTAGGTCCTTCTTCAATGTAAATGGGCATTTTGTGAGAAAGAAAAAGTATAGTCTTTGAAGTAGGACACCAATTCTTAGAGAGATGGTTACTTCATACAGTACCACCTTTTCACCTTACATTTCTTAGGAGACATTTTGTATGCCCTACTGCTATGCTTATTTTAATAGGAACACTATGGAACATAATATTTCCCTTTATGTTTGCACACTGCTGCTGCTGGCCCAATAGGTTAGATATTTCCATATGACATTCTTGATTGTGGGACTCATCCTATGTGACACTTCTGTTTTCATGTCCCATCCTGAGCAATGGGATTTGTTGGTATACATCATCTGAAAACCCACAGGACTGTATGTTTGAAGCACACTGTGTAGTACAGTTGAGAATATTCAGCATCTCTGCAGTTTTGAGGCCATTTCCCTTGGGCAGTTTGGTGTCACCTGCTCGCTTGCTACTAATGAGTACTTGGAATATCGGTAGAGGGATGAAGAAAATGCTGACAGATTAATCCTGCTTGTGGTCCCTTCAGATAAAGGGTCATGAGTATTTTCAGGGAGAGATGGGCACAGCTGTTTTGATGGTGCACTTGTTCTACAAGTCCATGGAGGCCTTAGGCCTCAAAGGACTACAGTTGTCAGCGGTACTGGGGGGTGCTGAACCGAGTCAGAAGGCAGCCAGCCTGGGTCTCACCCCTGCCAGATGTTGAGTCTTACTGAACTAGAACATTTCTAGGGGTCTGAACAAGGGGCTGCTTGCTTAATACAAAGCACATTTGATCTTCAGTACACTCCTTTGTCCTTGCTGACATGCACTAGATACATGGTAGGCTCTGTGCTGAACTGACAGTTTCTGGTGGGCCTCTTCCAGAGCCCAGACGTCACATGTTGTGGAGGTTATAAGAAGTTCACATTTGTTCTACTGCCCCAGACCAGGGATAACTTAATACATGATTTTAAGAGGCAGATGACCTGATCCAGCAGACACTAGTAGAGGAGCTGAGAATATCAATAAAAAAGTGAGTGCATAGACACGTGTATCGGTGTTATCTATGTGTAGGGAAAAAAAAAAAAAAAAAAAAAAAAAGTAAAAATGCTTCCAAATCAGAAAGTGGAACTGAGAAAGCATAGAAGGAGGAAAAAGAATAGGAATAATTTCTTCAAAAGCGGACAGGTGATCCTTTGGTGTGTCATACAGAAATCAGATGTGAAAGTCAAGCTGACTGTGGAGGAACTAATGTGCAGGAGAATCCTAAAATGTTTGAACACCAAGCACCCAAACCCAGCACCCTCAGACATGGACCTATAAGATTTTGATATAGTCTTTATTGGAGGTCCTAGAGAGAGATCCAGCTGTGCTCTGGATCTGATCAATTTTATAGTCTCTGATTAAAGACAGTGCATAGAAATATTATAACATCTCACCATGGTTGTCACTGCATTGGTAGAAAGCAAGCTCTTTGGTTTGGATCCACATGAAGTGCCTTCCGACCTCAACCATTCTGTGAATCTGTGATATATTCTGAGCTGGGCTTGACTTAAGCTTCCCCTAGTCTAAGAAGACATTAGCACTGAATCTTTTCTGATTTCTTTTCTCACTTTCACATGACAGCTCCTCTGGCAGTTACACATTCCCAGGAATGGGACCATGTAGTTTCTTGGCTTTGTCAAAGGTACTGCTGCCTTCTCAGGCTGTTTAGCAGTCTGAACACAAATCTTCCCAGAAAAGCTCAGAAATCGTATGGCACTCATAAGGAACACATAGTACTTTAAAAAAGTTTAGGGTTTTGAATACAATTATTCCTTATTTTAGCTAGAAATACACTGTGTTTGTTTTATTGTAGCAAACCAAGCCCACCTACTGACCACCCAACCAACCAACCAACCAAAATAAAACGACAACCAAGCCCCCCCCTAGAGTATTCTTTTGTTAAGACCATTGAAAGAGGTCTTAAGAATTTTCAGAGATCTTAAGGTCTTTGAAAATGGGTCTTAGTTCCCTGAGAAGTTCATTCCTATGCATAGCTGCTTTAAGTTATTTCACTCTCCTCTGCAGCAATTCTGTGCATGATTCACCGTGTTATGCAAAAATGTTTTCTTTCTTAAAATAGTTGTCTGTGTGTTTGAGCTTTCTCCCAGGCTTCATATTCTTTATGGTTATAGAAGGCTGTATCAACACTGATATTTTTGTTTAGGCTATAGATATGTACCATGTCTCTAGATCCTCTTCCTTGAAGAAACTGGGGAGAAAGGGAATTGCTTTTCCCAAGGCTTTGTTTTCTCTTTGTCAGAAGGTGCTTTCACCTGTAAGGCAACTAGGGTAAAAATCTACATCAACAGTCCTACGTGTCACTCAGACTAGGCTCTCAGACTAATATGAAAGTTAAAAATCAGAAAGATGTGTTAGTTTTCACAGTGGAGTTTGTTGGATGACATAAGCACACCAAGGAAGCTCATAGTTCCCAAGCAAATTTACAAGCTTTCCATAAGCAAGCTTTGCAAAGTGTCATATGCTAATAATCATTTTTATACCATTTTATGTTCTAACATTTTACACTAAGAAATTTTAAAAGAGTTAGAAAATAGGGAAGGACAAACACCATTTATCAAAAGCTAAGAAATCTCAAGTGAATCAGTTTTACTGCTGATCTAACAGGTCCACAAAGTCTGAAGCGATAGGTTGTAATTCATAAGAGGCTACTGCTGTGATGAAAATATGTTTAACATTTCATTAGAAGCTTATGAACCCAGAGGTGAGGCCCCAGTGGATTTTAGTAAACAGCAAAAAAAAAATAAAGAAAGAAAATAAAATAAAAAAAAAAAAAAAGGATTACACTGTCCTGTTATGGTCTTTCAGCTAGATCGTATCAGGTCTCAGCTACAAGGATAACCTTTAGTGGGTGATTTCCCTGACATACATAGTTCACACTTGGCCTTGCTTACTTTGTTTAAATTTAGATTTATACATTTTTCATGTTTAAGCAGTAGGGCAGCTAGTAACTAGACATTTTTAGTAAATAATTGCTCACGTTGCTACTAGCTGACTGACAGCAAATGAAATCCTACAAGGATTTTTATACATTTCGGTGGTAGTGATACTGCTAAGTGGCCACTTGGTAGGTGAGAGCTTTGTTTGTCTAGGGTTTTAGCGTAATCATTAAATCACAGCTTTCTCTAATTGCTTCAGCAGCAGCCAAACTCAGTTGGATGGGATTCTGCAGCAAATGGAATTCTGTCACATTCAATATCGGTGTTTGCTTTATTAAATAGCATTTCTCTGGGGACCCACATAGACTTTTTAGAGTTTTTAATTTGTTACAATATGTAATAGCTGGCTTCTGTGAAGGAATTGTTCACAAACTGGATTCTCATTATTACTACTGATGCCTTTTTACTTTAAATGAGGTTGACAAGATAAGACACACCATTTAGAAGAAAGCTGTACTTTGCACAGTGCAAAGTTTTGAAGGAGAGCACTTTTTGGAGTGCATAAATCCCTCCATTTCTTTGAAGTGAAGATTTGAAGTTAATAATTAAAACAAACATACAAAACCACTCTGTTATCACAACCTCTGAGTTTCCCAACATGTGCTTCATTCTCTCAGTATTTCTTTTGGTGCATTTCAGGACAGGAACTAAATATCCTATGATTCAGCTACCATAACACCCTTGTCAGTTATGTGCTACACTCCTGTACAATATTACAGCAGCGATAACAGTAAAAGTTTTCATTCTAAGTATTGTTTTCATTGTAAGCAGGTGAATCAGACATCTCCATTCAATCAGAGTTTTAATTTGTAAATGCAAATGCCAATTTAAAAAGTTCACTACCCTGTACTAATGCTGTTTTTCAGTGTTGAGTCTTTCAAACATGCTGGGAATCTGTGACTGTCTGAAACACAAGCCAACCCTACTCTGTCCATGCAACCTGGGCTCCTGATTATTGTTTCTTCATTAATCAGACTTGGCTGTCACGTGCCTGTTAGTGAGTGTTATGTACTTGAGAAGGATAATGCTATACGAGTAAAACAGGGAGTGACAGAGTGATAGCAGAAAACTAAATGAAAAATGGCAATATTTGATATGTGTTGTCTTGACTTAAGATTTCCTAATATTTCAGGTTTCTGAGGATGTATGAAGATACAGCTGAACAATTCTTCCTCTAGTTTAATTGTATGTTGTATGGGAATTTCTAACCCAAATGCAGGATAAGATAAAATACAGTACCTGAGGGCCTTTATTGGCAACTATGGCTAGCTGGGGAGTGAACTTAGGAAGCCAGGCAAATAATCATCACATCTTCTTCATTTTAAACATTTCATACTGGCAGAAATCTTTAACCAGTGCTCCAACTTCTGTCTGCCACTCGGAGCTTTTTATATGAAACAGCGGGAGCCTGGCAGCCTGGAGAGCTTTGAGCGTTACGAGCTAAAAACTTGAATATCATTTATAGGTTTTCCTGCCAAGACTGTAAAAACCTAGACAACGTAGATACGGTTGTTTCACCCAGCTTTTCACTTATGTTTGTCCTTCACTGTGTAAGCTCCCAAAAGCTCAACCAGTTTTGTTACCGAATTTCAAATTCTTGGTAGGTACATAGAATAGGATTTATCTTACCTACCTTTATCCCTGTAAAAGTTACATGGCTAGACTGAACTACTCTCTCAGCTCCCTCTACAGTCATGAAGAGACAGATATCTCCAGGAGGCTTTTTATCTCATATGAATTTAGACAACTGTCTTGGGGTGAAATGAATCCCAGCCCTGTTGTCACCCTCCAGCTTTGATTTAGCTAACAGTAACAAGTTCCATTTCCATGCTGGGATTTGGAACGCCACACAGAATATTCCAACATCTGATTTTCACTGAATTTAATGGAAAATGCATGCATAAGTCTTTTAATTAGCCTTGAAAATCTCAGCCTTAATGTTTGAATAAGTTTGAATCCACACACATTTGTACATGGAAAATGACAAGCAATAAATGTAGCACTGTTATTTGCAAAAACCTGGGTGTCTGACAACATCAGCTGATTAGTGACCCAAAACAGGGATATGGCTGATACTAATTACACTGTAGTTTTGAAAATAGGACCACGCTTGTAGGTATGCTTGTGAATAGTAACAAAGTACAGTGGTTTCTCAGATACTCACCTCTTCAATGTTCTCACTTTTTTTCTGACTATTTATTGCTAAATTAGGCTTTTGTGCATGAGATTACCCATCCTGGGACATACGATACACTGGATCTTTTCCACTTCACGTACCTTCCAAAGAATAACAGCTCTTTGGTAAGACAGAGCTGTCCAACATTGTGATATGTTCCTACCTGGTTTGCAAAGGTTAATAGGAAGCAATAATCTTTAATTAATTTGACTTACAGGCTAACAAATGCATACTTGGATCCTAGTCCAGCAAAGCATTTAAGCATATCCTTAATTTTAAAATCATTTTGCTGAGTCTTAGCAAGAGTTTTCTCAAAGTCTCATAGGATAGAAGGTATGTGCACGTCAATTAGACACATATCTCCCCACCTGCATGTCTTTTCAACCCACTTAATCTTAGTTTAGGATAAAATCTAGTCTTCATTGCAGCATTTCTTAGCCCTGTCACCACTTGATACTTCTCTAGAAAGCTGGAATGTAACACAGAAGCATGGTTTGTTTTATTTGGGTTTCTCTTCCCTGCCTGGGCCACTAGATTCGTAAAAGAAGGCAGAAGAGCTAAAAGCAGTATGGTTTCTTAACTCAGTTGAAGAGTTATTTCTTACCTTTCAAAATATAGTCTGCTAGACCGTAGTTCTTCAGAGGCAGGGACTTCTGAAGTCCCAGCATCATATTGTCTGCAGTCTGCATGGAGCTCCAGTGAGATTCTTTTGAACTAAGAGGGGGCAGGAGACCTGTCCAAAAAGGTGTCAAGGACTGCCTTTAGTGTGTTCCTGTTGTCCATCAGTGGAGTATTTAAATGTTGTCAGTAATAATTCCACTTTCACTGTAATAACTGATCAAGGCATTTGTGTTCACTAAATTTTAGAGCCTTGGGATTTGGTGCAGTTGAGAAGATAGACCCAGGGAGACTCTTTTACTAATGTTGCTGAGCATATGACTTTTTTATGTGCCCTCCTGACATAGGATGTTTGATGTTCTGTATTCACTGATGGCAATACTAGTTATTGCCTTTTCATTGGGATAGATGGCATAGTAGCTTCCATTTACTCATAAAGATGGAAGTAAACAAGGTAAAAAAGAAACCAGGTCAAAATGTCAGAATAAAATAAGAACATTCATATGACTGACGGTAGTACAATAGATAATAGAAACACTTAATATTCCATCTCTATAAACCATTCTCAAAGGCTGAGGCTGTGGAGCATTCTGCTGCAGAATAGAGGAGTGTAACCGCAGCTCATTTTTGATAAACACGAAACTCAAGCCTGTGATTTGTCTTCAGTGATTGTGGATGAAGAATACTACTAAGGAAATAGATCTCTGTTCTCAGCCAGCTAGTGACATCCTCATGTCTACTGAAAAGAGGACTCAAATTTAAAATAACTTTGAATATGGATTTAGCATGCACTATATATACAAAGGCCAAAAAGATACTACACTGGGGGTAGAAGTGTCTCTTTCTGTTTACAACTGCACTGTGGTCATAATTCACTTGTTAATGCCCAGGTTTTTTGTTCATGCAGCCAGAATATAGGTCTTGCCCCTAGAGACCGAGTGCAATCTTATCCTATATACTTACAAAGGATCAAAGAGCATCCTCTGCTAGTTATTGATAATATTGCTGTGAAATAGCAAGGATGATGCCATGCCTTATTACCAAATAAGGAATTGGCTATAGAATATGTCTTTTTGAGTCCAGCTTCATTGCTCTTTTTTTTTTTTTTTTTTTTTTCCCCTCCCTTTCTTTCTCCTATCTATTCTTGTGTGCAAGTTCCAGGAGTAGAAATAATGAATTCAAATTACAGAAGCAGGTGAAATGACACATTGCATAAATTAACCCTTTCTGCTTTGTCCTTCTTACAGTGTAGTATTAACTCTGCAGTCTCTGTATGTTTGCTGTAGATTAATAGCAAAACATGCATAGAGTGAATATTTTAAGATTCATTTCTCTTTTATCCACGAGCTGCAGTAAAACTGAAACAATGTCAAATAAGAGGTTTGAGATCTGGTATTCTTTTTTGATTCCATTAGGCTGAACCAGATAACTCACTGTCTTATCTTTTCCCTACAACTGAAGTGAGAAAATCTCCATGATTTTAGGGACTGCTATTTTAAAAGGATATCCAACTTGAAATACATAATGAAGTACATGTAGACAGAAAAATTGGGTGGCTTAGATGAAACGGGCTCACTATACCTTTATTGCTGTGTGTAGTTGTGTACTGGTCTTACTATTTGCCAGCCTAGCAAGCAGTTGCCCCAACCACTCTAATAAAAAGTGTCTGCTTCAGTCATATTTTAATAGCCAAATAAAAAAGAAGAGGACAACCATCCTTCTGAACATAAGGAAAATACTTCTTCATATCAGTGTCAGCATATTTTGATTAGTCTGAACCCCTGATTTACTTGCCCAATGTCGACTTGCCATTTGAGAACCTAAGTGATACTATCTCAAAATAGCAAGTCTGCAAAGTTGAATTGCGTGGCCAGAATCATTACAGTATGTTTGCTGTAGGGATGCCAGTTCCTAGATTTCCAGGTTCAGAGTATATCGAGAAAACTGCATTAATCAACTTGCATATTTTGCAAGGCCTCATCCCACACCATTATTTTTTGGTGTTTCTCCCATTTTCATCTCAAATCAAATAATTAATTGTTGATTTTCACAGTTCCCCATTAAGCAAACGAGCCATTACTGCTTTCTTCTTTTTTTTTTTTTTTTTTTTGTTGCCTCATAGCATAGTGGTTGCTATTGGAAGCATTACAGGCAATAAAAAGAGGATCATCAATGTATTATGAAATTCCATTGAATCTGTAAGAGTAGCTTTCTGTTATGAGCTTTTTCCCGTAATTCCACCGGATTCTTAAAGTTATTTCAGATTTACATGAGAAGGAGAGACTTTGCCCCCTTTTTGCATTGGATTCGGTCTCTCTGCGACAGCACTGCTGTGTGTGTTTGTTGCAGGCCTATATTCTGTCGTTTCAATAAAACAGAAACTTGGTCTTGTTTCTTTACTGTACAAACTAAGATAAGTTCCAAAGTGGAATGTAAACAATAATTTAATTAATTAATAAGCAAGCTGAAGAAACTGATATGTTTTGAGCACTGAGTAGAGTTTTGGCAAGAAGTTGGAAGTATGTAATGGAACAGAAAACTACTCATGACCAAAGCCAAGTCTTAAAATCTTTCTGCCAGTTTTACTACACATTGTTTGAGAGATGGCATCCAGCCACACTAGTAAGTGAAATAAAAGCAAGCAACACCATTAAAACTGTGAATATGTGTGAAATAACAAATGGAAATAATAGAGTCGGGCATTCCTGGCTGGGGGAAGGGATCCGGAGATTCTGTAGGATACCATTAGTTGCAAGACTAAAGATGTCTTTAGTGCTATCTAAAACATGCTTCATGTTTCAGATAAAATAAATAAGATAGAATAACAAATATAAAAGCAACAGGAATTGTCCTTGCATACTAGTCCAGGGCATCCAAATTAGCCCTCTATTTTCACTTTTTTCACAGCTGTACGAGGTACCACATACTGCTAGGAAAGATAACTGAATGTAAGATGGGTGTGCATCTTCTTGTACCTGCATGACCACAGACAGCCATTTGACCATGTAGGTTTATCAACCATTTACTGTACATGACTAATCCACTTCACTCTGTTCATACCATTGCCAAGAAAATCAGTTTAAGAATCAAAAGTATTCTGTACAGAATTTACATAAACAGGAAAACAAAACAAAACAAACTGTGCCTGATCATAAAAATATTGTGCATTGCAGGGCCAGACCTACAGATCTGTACTCAAATGTCAAAATGTATAAAATTAAGATATGTGTATCCCTGTTAATTTGTTGCTCCTGTGAGTTTATATGAGAACCTTAAATACATTGGGTAGATTCAAGATGAGTCTAATTTAAAGCTAATGGGAAAAGGTATTGGTTTCTTGTATTCTGGCATTTTATCTTTAATGCTCTGTCAGTGTGCTCTGAGTATAAACATTAGTGTCAGAATTTTTATGATACTTTATCTTGTGAGTTTCATAATTTGTAATGGCTGTGCAGCTTTTACAGGTGTATTTAATGGTAAAATCTTATCTTGCACTGCATTTTAAAAAAGCTCAAGTGTAGCTTGATTCACTGGGAATGGGGGGAAGAGTGGAATAACATTCTTTCCTTGGGGAGACAGCAGTTTCCTCGTGCAGCATTAACTTGAAAGAATATGAGAAGCGTGTACGTTGCCAACAGGCGTGTGGACGTATAGAGTTCTGAAAATAGTAAGTGTCAATAGGGAAGGGTTGCAGGTGCCAGAAGAAAAATGTAAGCTCCCAAGGGCACCATCTCTTTTTATTTTTGCCTTGTCCAATGCCAAGCCACAGAGGTTGGCGTTTAAAATTCAGTTCTTCCCTAAAAAGTGATTATGTAGAAAAGGTCCCATTTCAGAACAGATGTGCTTCCTGTGTGTATCCGGAATCACATTTATTGGTTTTCATGACTGACTTTTTCATATACTATTTACACCTGTTATATGTTGTGCAACCAAAAGCAATGTGAGGGAGAAAACAAAAGTCTGCCTGAGATTTGCAGGCAGTGTGGCTCACATGGACCTGGACATCAGCTCGTCTTGGTAATGTGGCAGTGGCCCTTTCCCTTCTGCAACACGCTAGGCTAGAGGCTTGTAACAAGGCATTATACCACCTAACCCACAGTGGCAGCAAACCAAGTCATATTTTCTCTCCCATCCTTGTTAGCCACAGAGAAGCGATCACTCTCCTCTTCATACCAGCCTCTTCACATGGTTGAAGACTATCATCACATTCCCTGTGATCTTCTTTCTGACACTAAGCACAACCCAGTCCTTAAGTCTTTTGGGTTTTGTTTATCTCCATTTGTCTTTAAACTCCGTGATTCCTGTTGTTCTCAGCTAAATTCCTAAAATTAGTCCTTTAAGAGTGGGTGGCCCAGACCTGGACACAGTGCATCAGAAGTGGATGGTCTGTTCCAGCTGAAGTCTTTCCAGGGATGTGCTTGTTTGAATGGAAGGGAACTATATCTGAGACATTTCATTTATTTGCAAGAGCAACAGTTTGCTGACATATTTCCTGTGTGATTTGGACCATTTTCTACAGTATTGCTTAGCCGTTTATTTCCCACTTTGTATTTGTGCTTTTGTCACTTTTCTTTATTGAATTTCATCTTCATTTCAGAAAATTTCTGCAATCTATCAAAATCATTTTGAATTTTAATTTGGCCCTGCAGAATTATCTGCATCCTCTCCTGAGCTTGGTTTCAGGTACTGACTGTTTACGTGAATTCCATTCTGCCTTCCAAGTCATTAAACAAAAATAAAGGAGTTTGGAGAAAATGCCATAGGCTCCATTGGCCTTATATTCCAGTTGCAAGATCTATTTTGATTCAGCAATCACCATCACAGGCAAGAAGAAAAGCCTCATTTGGCTTGCGGACTCTTAATCATGTAAGTGTGTAAGGTGTAAAGAAGAACCCAGCTTGACTCTCAGATCACACAGTGAATATGTGGGACTATTAGATGGAGGGGGAAAAAGAACATCATTGTACTTCAAATCTGATTACATTTGCCAAAGAAATCAGAGTCAGGAAAAAATATTGAAACCCTAGGATTCCATTTACTTGGAGACTCTATTCAGAGTTGAGCCATGCTTCAAATTACAAATAATACTGGGGGTGGAGGGGATCAGGAGGAACAATGACAGTTGTGGCAGAAGACATTTTGCTGCTTGGGTAGCTGGAGACATCAGCGTGGCATCTTCACTTCCAGCCCAACTCTCAGGCTGTCTCTGCCCTCTTCTCTCCTTTGACCCATTCCGTAAGTTTATTTTAATACAAAATATTTTTTAAAGTATTAATTCTTTTTTTGTTATGTTTAGGCCATTATTTCAGTGTTTGAGCGTGTGAGTGCACTACGTGAAAGGGAGGTTGCCATGGTAATTTCTCATTATTGTTGAATAGAAAAATAATTACTCTGGCAAAATCCCCCGTAACCTGTCAGAGCATAAGTTAAAGATGCCTGGGGGCAGCCTTGCCTTTGCCATCCCCTTTTTGCAAGAAAAAGGGGGTGATTTTTTAAATTTATTTTTTTTTTTCTCCATAATATCTGGATCCTTTTTCATTTTGGTGAGGGGACACCTCATTTGGTTTTGTTCACCATTTGGCTGTGAGAATAGATGGGCCCACCTGTGACAGGGGAGGGGAGGAGAATTAATCAGTAGAGCATACCCAAGCTTGACAGAGGTTTTTTTTTTTTTTTTTTTTTTTTTTTTTTTGGGAGAGTGGTAAAGTTGGTGGTGGTGGTATCTTTTCTGTTTTTTCTTCTTTCTGACATAAAGTATGCAAAAACATGAGATAAAGACTTTGGACAGTATTCAAGCTGTGACAGAGTCTGGATATTTCATTTATCCAGGGAGAGGATCCACAGTAATTCAGTCTCCACATTTTCCTAGCCCTCAGACTTCTTGGAAGCAGGCGTGCATGCAAATATGTGTGGTTTCGAGGTGAGGCCCCACACTCTCCCTGTGCTTCTCTTCATTTCCTGTGTGCATGTGCATCCTGACGATGCAATGTGTCGCTTGCACCTCTCACATCACTGGAAATCTCACAAGTAGCTCGGCTGATACTGAGCTGGTGAGGTACTAAGAACTTCCCCACAGTGCATCCACAAATGTTGCGTGTGCCATCGCTTAAACCTTACTCCCCTCGCCTTTTGCTGGGACAAGAAGCCTGTCAGGGAGGTAAAGCAATGCTACAGCTGCTCTTGTGGCAAATGGCTGAGTGTGGTGGCAGTGCAATGTTACCAGTGGAGCAGCTGGTGATGCCCCCGCCAGGCTGTTACAAGGGCTGGGTGCTAGATATCGGTTACTGCGCTTGTGTGGAACACCTGTATGTTCTTCACCCACCCTGGTGGCACCTGAGGTAGTGCTAGTGCAGCAGCAGCTGCATGTGGAGGCACTCAGCAGGGGCTGAGCTAGATCTCCAAGGCTCCCTTCCAAGCCAAACCATTCAATGACCAGGTGGGCACTAGCACAGAGCAAAGGGCAGAAGCTCTGCCTGAGAGCAGGCTACCGGGACATGGGGACACTCTCGGTATCTCTTCGTGTGGCTGAATTCTTGAGCAAGCAGCACAGGGCATGGCAGCTCACTGTCCAGATGCCTGCCGCTGAGGGGGCTGAGGCTTGGGGAAGAAGGCGAGCTACGGGCTTTGAACTAACCAGGAAGCCTCCTGGGGGTCTCTGTAAGAGCTGTGGTGTCAAAATGGGTCCTCACTCTTTCTCCGCTGGGCATTCGACAAAGATCAAAGCAAAGTAGTGGGGCAGTAAAGCCTCTGCTCAGCAGTTTGGAGTGAAATCCAGTAATAACATCTTGTGGAGAGATGGGAACAGAACTAAAAACATCACGTAGTTATTTCTCTGCATGTGTGCATACAATGAAAATGATAGATGCACATTTTGTTTGAAATTGGCGTTTTTTCTCTCCCTCTCTCTCTTTTTTTTTTTTTTTTCTACAAAGGTAACAAATATTTTCTGGCTTAGTTAAGCATTGCTCACGCATTAAGAGGTGTTCTTTGCTTGCCATGTTGGATGAAGCTGGCCTTGCACACCAACCAGCAGGGCTGCTGCAGTGAGGGGCGATGAGGAGCATGTCTGCAGCATCCCCAGAAGTGCATTTCCAGCTTTGTCACTGATCTTGTGTGCTGCAAGTGATTTAAATCTTAGGGCTTCAGAGGAGCAGAAGATACCATACCAAAGATTTCAAACCCATTTAATAAATATGTCCATAGTTTTTAAATTAAACAACTTGTGGATTCTGTTGTTGTTTGACTTCTGTTAAAAAATACCCTGCAAACTGAACCACTTACAAAGGTGCTGGACATGGAAGTTTGAAAGATGTTAGTTACCCAAGTCTGAAAATGCCTTGTTCAGCCATCCAAGGCAACAATCACCATAGGGGTGTACAGGTATACGCTTTACGTTGGACACTATATTAATATTTGTTATTAATTGTTATGTTCCATAATTATTATGTTCCAACTATGTGAATTACTGCAAGTCTAAGTATACACAGGTCATTTAAAATATTGTTTTCACTTCATGTATCACACTGAAAAGTAAAGATTTCTCACAACAATTACATTTAAGTAACTAGCTGGTATTTAATTAACCTGCAGTAGCATTGTAATTATATTAAATGCATTGGAGGGGAATGGCTATTATATTTAGTTTCTAAATAACTTTCTTGTCAAGTCATGCTGATAATCGGGTTATGTAGCATTATAGAATTAAGTACTGAGGTTTTTTCATGATTAGGACCAAGCATTTGAGATACATGGCCTAGAAAAAGGGGGAAAAAGTCATAATTGCTTTATTTGCAACTGATTTATAAAAGCTTTTAAGAAGAACTTGTATGTATGAGAATGAAAGTTATTGCATAGTTAGTATGCTGGACAAAATGGAAGGCAGTTCATAGTATAATAAACAAAACATTTCAGCTCTTTTCTTAATTAGAACTAGAACCTTATCTAAGAACATTAGTTGAAATATCATATAGACATCTACACCCCAAAATCAGGACAAGATGTGCAAACTGTTGTGATTTGCAATTTCTTTAAATAGAAAAAAAAAGATTAAAATATTTTAATTTTGCCTCCTGTTAAGTGAATGATCTGTTGCTTCCTAGGATAGTGACAACCTCTGGTGGGATGCCTTTGCAACTGAATTTTTTGAAGATGATGCAACCTTAACCCTTTCATTTTGTTTGGAAGATGGACCAAAGCGATACAGTAAGAGATACATTTTTTGTTATAATTTTAAGTCTGAGTTTCTAGACACATTTTATCTGTAAAAGACAGATGCAGACCTGGGAATGAAAACATCCTTTGTTTGTATCCAGTGACCATCAAGTTCTGTTAGAGAATTGCATGTGTTGGGATTCCTAATTTTATTTTTTTTTTTGGTGAAATTCCTCTGAATTTTACTACAGGAAAATAAATTATTTCCTAGTGGAACAGGGAACGCATACAGTATAATCTTTGTATTTTTTTTTAATTATTGTGCTTTGGCTGTGCTCGCACTCTTTGTTAACTTGGTTTCCACAAACACTCAAGTGTTGAGTCCTGTGGGCAAAAATATTCACAGAGAGGGAACTTCGCAGCAATTCTCAGTATTGTTGCTGGAAGGGCTTCCAGATTTAAACAGGGACCAGAAAAAATACCAAAAGATATATCCTTGGTGGTGTAGATAATCATTATTCCATCAGCTGCGTGGGTCTGTGCTGTTTGCACACATTAAGGACCTGCTGTTGTTATTGTCTGAACAATCAGAGCTAAGCAGTGGAAGTCTAGAATACTCTCAATCAAGCACTAAATGCAAGCTTGAATAAAATGAAGCAGTGAATAAATCTGATGGCATTGGTATCCATTGCCCACATATTCTAAGCAGGAAAAAGGGGTAAAATTCATTGAACAAATTGTTTGAAGTGAATAATTCACTCAGCTTTAGCACTAAGCAACAGAGAGATAAGTAAACGTTGAAAAACTGCATTGCCAATTGTTTCACTCCATTCCGAGTGACCCCTGCTTCACAGTGACAGCTTGTGCTCTGTGCTTAATGCGCTGAATCCTGCGAGGTTCTTATTTTTCTTGAGAATGACTGATTGTCAGTGTATCACTCACATACTTCTAATTCCTTTTATCAATTATCTCAGGTATTTATTTGACAAGTGTTACCTTCTCCTGGAGAAAAAATAACAACCACTTTGAACGTGCGTTCTGGGATTACTGTTGACAGAATTACCGTTTCTTGCCTTTCAAAGCAAGTGATAACTCTGTAAAGGTCCTCAAATTACAGCCTATAGCAATGTTGGTAACAGCTGATCTGTCCTGATTAGGTTGAGTCAACTTGTCAGATATCAGATTTGCTAGTTGTGTTATCAGTCCAGAAGGCACAGATACATCAGCAAAAAAGCAATTAATGTCCGGTTAGATATGAGGGAGTTGTGTTTCTGGAAAACAGTGCTACATATGAAAGAATTTGTCAAAGAGTAAAATATTCCTGTTGTCACAAACGGTTGATAAAGGTTGTGCTAGCTGGAACAGGGGTAGTTTGGTACAGGGCAATGCTGTGATTGTTAGCCTTGCTGCTGAAATGTGACTGAAAGATCGAATTATTGTGGGCATGCTTGTAAAAGCAACTACTGCACATGATTTTTCTCTGGTTTTAATTTCTGACCTCTGCACAAATGGTTGTTGCTTTTGGTGTTACTCTCAGCATCTGGAATTAAAGCTCAGCTTATGAGTCTTTCTGTTCATTCACACTTCCCTTCCTTCATTAGCAAACACTTATTTGGTTCTGAAGGAGATTACTGATGCTGACACAAGAAGTGTTGCAGTACATTCATACTATGGAGAGGATGCCCGAGCTGCTCTGGTCTGGGGGCTTCCCTTGCCATGGGAACGGGGTCTGTGGCAGGGCACTGGGTGTTGTGTTGTGCGAGGCCCTGCTCACACCCTCGGGCAGGGCACGCAGTGGTGGCTGCATGTTAAAAGCAGCCCTCTCTTCCTACCAGTGAAACTCATGTCCAGAAACGTGTCCTGGGGCTGAGACTAGAGCAGTCTGCTCCCCTTTTGGTGCAAACATTGTCAGAAGGTTGCCTCTGCCTGCAGCAGGCCCTTGCTGAGCACAGAGGCCTAACAGAGGGCTCCATTCTCCTGCCCAAAACATGCACGCTCAGCCATGAACAAGGGGGGGGGCTCACCACCTTCCAGGGATTGTAATGCCACCCAGTAACTCCACTTCATGTGCACACTGATGTTTCTGGCCAGAAAGCCGTGGCTCCTGTTATATGTGGGGTTTTGGATGAGATGAAACAGAAGTGCCAGGTCTGCACCTCGCCGGTCCTCAGCGAGACCCCTGCCTCCTCACCCCAACACGCACTCCCTTTTGTATTTAGTGGGCATTTAAACATCAGAGCTGGCTGCGAGGGAAGAGAAGACAAATTGTTTGCTCTTACTCTTGAAGGCACAAACAGTAATGGAGGGAACCAAGATTAGACCCTAGGAAAGAGAAATAGGCATCTGTTGAGAAGTCATTTATAGAGTTGAAATTGATGAAGGATGCCGACCTCTTGCCTTTGCTCCAGGATTCAGCTCAAAATTGCCTTCCTTTGTCTTGCTTCAATCTGTGAGGTATTTGCTTACATCTTTGACATCGGTTGTGGCTGGCACCTCATTTTCTTTCCTGTGGGAAATGGTTTCCTGCTTTTGGGGACTAAAATAGTCTCTTCTGGAGTGAACAACTTCCAGAAAAAGAACAACTTTTTGTGGGGGAGGGAGGAATACGTGAGGGAAGGACAAATAGTTTTGGCCACAATTTCTTCTCGGTTATGGCAGTTTTCAGCCCTTATGCTCCTTGTTTTCAGATACTATCTGAATATTCCCTAAAACAGTCAGAAATGAGAAGCATGGGCCGCTCTCCCTTTGCCCCACCTTCCTTCTCCAAAGCTCCCAAGAGTGTTGTGGGAGGCTTCTGCTCTTCTCCAATTCCACCCTAGACCCTAGTCCCTAGACCCTTCGCAGGGGCTTCTTTTCCCTGCTTGTTTTAAACCTTTCTTTTCCAAGCACTCCCTGCGTTTCCTATTGCAGCTGCCCTGGGCCTTTTTCCCAGTTGTGTCTCTGTGGGCTCTGCTGGTACCTGGACAGCTCAGTCCTGTAGCCATGTTCAGAGCATGTGTATCAGGCCTGTAGGTCATTGTTTGCATAGGTTTACAATATTTCATAAAAATACTTCTACTCACCCCCCTTTTAATGTTCAATATATGCTTGTGTGCAGGAAAATGTAAGTGTTGCAAACTCGCTGTTGTTTTTTGTTTGTTGGTTTGTTTTGTCTCAGAAAATGAAGCTGCTTATTTGATTCTATGGCTCCAAACTAAGGCTTTATGAAAAATACCAAATATTTTTAGGCTTACCTTTCAAATATCATATATTTCAAATAGCACCCCTCTCTATACTGAGAAAATCAGTTTTCTTCCCTTTTCTAGTCTCATTTTTGGGTCTGCAAGGTTTCTATTCAACTATCAGCCCTGGGATTCTTCGATTTGTAGGGGAAAATAGAAATGGGTCAGAGTGGGGATTTTAAGTCACTGGGTTATGTTTACTTTACTTTGCACCAGACAGCACTGTGTACTGATACTCAAGCAAGCTTTAAATGTGCCCGCATATCTGTATGGCACAGCATGTAAAGATGCTTACTTATGCCCTTGGAAGAGTAGAGGTCTGTTAGTTCAGTGATCCACCAGCGCTAATTAATTTGATTGCCAGGTTTGTTAGACCTAGACCAGTTATCTTTGCAGAACATAATTCTGCCTCGTATAGGTGTGCACTTGAAAGCCCAGCTCAACTTTTCATGCCGAGCTTCTGTGTCAGACCTGAGATCACTGCTGTGCCTATCTTTGCAGCCCTTTTTGTTTCTTCGGTGTTTTATTTCTGTAGATGCAAGAACTTTGTCTTCTCCAATTCCTCCTCCCTCGTACAGCATTCCAGAAAGAAGATACCATCTTCTTTCAAACATTTGCTGAAAATGTATGTTATTTCCCTGCTTGCTTACACCCGTGAGCTATTCTTTTGGTCTGCTATTATCTATGAACCCTACTGATATGTTATTAAATTCTATGTTGAAATTGAGTTTTAATGAGAAACGCTTCAGAAAATAAAGATGTATTTGAATGCAACAAAGGTGTAAATGATGTGTGTTTCCCCTAGTCTGGCTTTTTGGCTACAGTGAGACAGAGAGAAAGATCACACATTCCAATGCCTAAAGACAGGGAAAGATTCCCAAAACCAGAGAGAAGCTGCCTGTTTTAAACTGCATTGAATTATATTCAACAGAAACTTAACTAGTAAACCTTTGAAATTCATTTTAGTGACAGTGAAAAGAAATTTGTGCTGATTTATTTTGCTCTGGTTTATTGGGTCAAGATTTAAATAGGATTTTAAAAAAAAAAAAAGAAAGAAAATATGCTTAATGAAGCGTATTTTTTTCCTGGTTGTGGATAAAACATATTCGTTTCCTGTTAAGAGCCTTCTATCCCTGTAAAAGAGTAAATACTAGACTCTGATCCATTGTTGCCCAGGTTCTTTGTTTCTTAGAGACAAAATATTTCCAGAACAGATAAGAGAAACAAGTTTGATTGACAGCTCTTAGCAGAGTCTCATCAGCTGCTGTGCTGACAGCCTGGTGATGCGCACTGTGCTGATGTGGTAGGGACTGACAGCTGATTGACAGCCCAAGACTGTGGAGACAGGAAAGATGAAGCATGCTCAGTAAGAATAATGTGCAGTGTTTATGCAGCACTGCAGAGAATAGGAGCTAGAAAGTTAACTCTTTCAGAGCAGAGCGCCACTGTAACGCCTCATGCACATAGTTGCCACTGTACAGAAAATTAGAGCTTGCCTACATTTCTGTTCTCTTCACTAAAGGCTGTCTGCTCGTGGAAGAGCTCTGCGCTGCGAGGAAGCAAAAGCATGAGTTGTCACGTTTGTAGCTGTAAAAAAAATTCATGTATGGTAGGTATGATGGAGTCTTCCAAAGGGATTTACTTTAGGTGTAGAAGGTGTTGAGAATTTCAGGCACTTGTTAAGGGCTTCCATCCCCAAATTTTATATGCCATTCATATTTCAATTGCATAATGTTACATTGCAGAAATTTCAGAAGGAACAAGCTGAGCTCTTTGCTCTGTGTATTTCTAGAAAAAGATAAAGTGGTTTCAGTTTTGCTGTCGCTCTGAATCTGTAGATGATAATTGGATATGCATTTTGTGCTATAATTCCTACTGCAGTTTGGGTTGGGAATGTACCATATAGCTACACCATGCTCTGCATTTCATGCACTTACTGTTCATTTTCTATTTGGTGCATGAACCATTTTTCTTCATTTCTTGATTTCTGATAACTGGAAAGTCAAAAGTGGAGTTTTGTAGGCAATAATTTCAGAGCACAGTGAACACTGGGCCAAATGTTAAAATCTTTGGCTTTAAAGGGCTTATCTATGTTTGTCTTTGTGCCTTAGAAATACATTACGTGGATGTACCTTAGACTTTACTACAAATTACTTTGTGAATACACAGCAAGTGTGCTGCAACAAATTCATTCTACCTTTGTCCCTGCTTACAACATGTGATGTACAGGTAACTTGAAGACCTTTGTCGGATAACTTCTGCTGATGTAATTGTGGAAAGCTATGTCTGGTGGGCTTTTCTTACAAGCAAGGAACATAGTTGGGGAATAAACAGCAAAAGTTCACCACACATTACGCACTTGCTTAGCTATTGTCAGAAAGATTGTTTTGAGAGGCTAGCATGCTACATTATCACCCCAGGTTTCTGTAAAACTGTCGTCTAGCTTCTCTCACATAACTCTTACAAAGAAAATTAAATTTGTCAAGAGAAACGGATTGTAGTATTTCCATGTACATGCTCATTCTTTTTCTTTCACTCTTCTTTCTCTCTTCTTTCTCTCTTTCTTTTATTTTTATTTTTCCTTCCCCCAGAGAAATCCCAGTCATTAAACATGATTTGAGGATTCAGGTACAACTCAGTAAATTGACCTAGCTTAATAAGTGAGACAGATTATTCTCTGTGACTGCCTGGTCTTCATCTGTGTATACCACTCTTCTTTTTTGTTTGTTTGTTTGTTTCACCTTCAGAATTTGTCTGCAGTACTTTTGAGTTTAATTTCAGGACGCAGATGAAATTTCCATTAAAATCAGGTCTAGCATGTCCACAAGTGCTGGTGGATCACCACTAACACCTTCACCTGCTAGTTAATGATCTCTAGTTGATAATTCCTTCTTAAAATTGGTGTTTAAGCATTTCTCAATCCAATCGACATATTCCCTGTATATTACTAATTTTTATTAACAATATAATGTAGTGCACTAATAAGTCAAATGCATTACAGGTGTCTGTGTGTATTAGCCCTATGCACTTACCCTTATCACCCAAACTTGTGTAAGCTCATCGAAGAATAAAGTCAAATTTGTTTGACAAGACCTGTTTTACATAAAACCATGTTGACTGGCATTAATTACATCCCTTTCACTTCAATCTTTGTCAGTGCAATCCTGTACAATTTTTATCTGTTTCATCTGGGTTGATATCTAGCTAGTGAGTGTATTATGCTATACAATTACCAGACTGTTTAGTGTCCCTTCTCCCATATCAACCCAACAGTAGTACCTTTTTTTGAATTTCCTCAGTAATTATTTTTTTTTAAATAGCATCAGATAAAAACATGCAAACAAAACTCTTAGAACTGCTAATCATAAAACATTTTCTTTGAAGAGACGCTGTTTAAGGTCCTACTTAGCTGCTGATGGACAAGGAAGCACTCATCATCTCAAGATCAACATTCTTTCCAATAGCACAACAAAAACGCTTTAAAATAAAAAATGTTGCTTTTAACACATTTACTGCTTCCAAGTTAGTTGTTTTGAATATAATTCAAAAAATGTATTTATTTTCTTTATTCCATACAGTCGTGAATTTTGCCACTTCATTGCCATCTTCAACATCTCATTCTAATATTTTATGTTTTAGAGCATGTTTATACAGAATGCTTTCACTTTTTTTTTCTGTTTGCTTTTACTTTCTATATTCATCCTAATTATCAGAATGTCTTTTTTTTTTCCATCCAAGTATTGCCTTCACTTTACTACTAACTCTTTAGCTACAGTTGTTTTCATTCTGACAGTATTGTTGTAGCTTTTGGATATCTTATCAAGTATATTTAACAGATTCTTAATTTCATGCATACTTTTTATCCATATTCTGTCTTAGCCAGTAGAGCTTTGGAAAATGCAGTATTTTGAAGCACCAACTGCCTCTCTCCAACTGGGATTGCCTTTTCTTTGACTGTCCTGAATGCATGCTTTGGATGGCATTTGTATAGAAACATGTGGTCCAGTTGGAGAGTGTCCAGAGGAAAGCAAAAGTCTTGAAAATAAAATTTATTGAGAAAAAAATGAAAGAATTGGAGCTGTTCAGTCTACAGAAGAGAAGACATGGGAAAAAAGAGAGGGGAAAATGAGACATAATGACAGCTCCTGTAAAGGAAAGGCAAGTGGTATATTTCCTTACCCATGATGAGCAGAATCGATGCTGGCTTTAAATTGCTTTTAAAAAAAACAAGTCCATCAAGGTGTTAGTTCCTACTGGTAGGAAACATGAGGTGCAGGTAGAGATTTGCTGGAGAGGCTATGGAGCCTCCAGCAGCCTTGGCCCAGGGACGCCCTGTAGTTGCTGCTCCCTAAGCAAGTGCCAGCTTCAGCTCGGTCTCGGCCCTCAGTTCTAAATGATTTTCTCATCTTGGGTGCTAAACTTTTTGTCATTAAAAACACCCTTCTATTTCTCTTTTTTTTTTTTTGCAATATGAATAATGTTTTTCTAATACTGCTGGCTATGCAAGAATTCCCGCATGAATCTTCCACTGATTTCCTTCATAACACGCATTTTTCTTTTTCTACATATTACTGCCAGGCGCTGAAGGACTAATTCCTTCTGTTTGCTGATTTGTGATTTGCAGCTCTGAAATAGACCTTCACCTGTACCCACTGCAGGCTCATTAGTAAGCACAATGTTCCTGCCTCTGCTTTTGAGTTATCAATACCTCTAAAATACAAAAGTACCTTTTTATTTTTGCTTTAAGGGTACAGCCATATGCGCATATGTACACACACACACAAAACCTCCTTTAGATGCTCCAGGGAAAGGTCTGTCATGAGAACTGTCCTATCAACCACTTGTAATGACACTGATTTCAGATATCTTGCAATGGGTATCCCAATCTCTTCTCCTTATTGCTAAGCATGTTACACAAATGAATGTCACAAACCCCATGTCTGTACAGTGGCACCTGGAAAAGAGCTGCTGAACTCCTAATGTGAGTATTGCACAGTTGTATATAGTCTCTAATTGCAATGACACGCAGAAATCCCAGTCAATCAGATTGATTCTGTTGCTGTATAAACAGATTAAGTGCTAAGCCCTCTTTGGGAGAAATCATAATATAATCGGACACGATACATTATAGGAGTCTAGGGTCCATTCGTAGAGCAAAAAAATAAAGCAAAATTTAACGTGAGAGAATCGTGGTGATTTATGTTTTTTTCCCCTGCCCTATACTAATAAACCCTTTGTTGTGATTGGCTTTTGTTCACCCATTTGGTCCAAATCATGTAGCATTCAGGTCTTTCTCTCTGCTGTAGGCAATGCTAATAAAATGCTGGAAATACACGCAAAATGGTAGAAATCGGTATTCTTTACATCAAAATATTAAGCAACTTTTCACTATCACAAACTCACGGTAAATTACTTCTTTCTTTGCACAGTGAGAGTGGCAGTTGTGAAGAATTGGTCAGTACTTTTTCTGTTTTGCTGAATAACTGGCAGGCAAAATTACCTGGTGATTTTTTAGATTGTCAGTTAATCGGTGTTTACCAAAAAACATTCAAAGATATCTACAGAGTCCATATAAAACACAAGACTCAGTTTGAATATTGATACAAATTTAGACTTGTGTGTTTTATCTTTGCAGTCGGATTTTTTTCTTTCATTTTTTATTTTCTTCTTTGCTTCTATTACACTTGTGTTGTTACTTACTCAGAAGTGAAGCATTCTCCTCTATAAATGATCAAATCAATACTAGAGAAAACTGGAAAGCTTGTGGCAGAGCATATTTTCATATTTTTGTCTTGTTTTTGGATCACAAATTGACATTTAACTAGGTATAGTAGTTTTGTCCACAACTGGTAGGAACTATAATACGTTGGAGCATCCTGGTTGCCTGAAGGTATTAGAAGTGAATTTCCTTGTACAGAGCATTGAATAACAAAGCAGTGGGTCTTGAGACTTTTTTCTTCCTGTTCTAAATTCTCAGATGTAGGTGAATCAGAGTATCAACCCTGATGGGTCTGGGAGATTTATGCATATTATGGTGACCTTATAATAATTAGAAATTTCTGCATTGTGTGTATCCACTTAACGCTGCAGGTAATGCTGTTGCAGACCTCGTGGGTTTAGGACATTAGCCGTACAAGACTTTTAGGTGCAGATGATCTTTTTTTTTAAGCTCAGATAATAAAAAAATGCCAGAAAGTTTGTATTCTACCTACAAATTGCATCCTGCATAAATGATCACACACACAAATAGAGCAGAGTCTAATATACATGTATGAACGTTCATCCTCACACAGCATTGGGTTCATTACACAAATGTGCACGTGTTTCTGTTTACCATGCAAGTAAAACTTTAATAAAATTTTTACATTGTATTTCAATACTGCAGTAGTGCTGTTCCACATGATGCCCCTTATTTTTAGGCAGTAGATATTTACTGTAATGCAATATTTTTTAATGGTTTAGGAGAATACAATGTGCAGCATCACCAAAAATTATGGAATCTGTATAGAAATACATTTAAACTGGGTCAGCTGCAGCACCATGATTAGTAGAAATAGAGCCAAAAGCTGACTCTGGACACTGAGATACTGTTCCCAATTCCATATTGGAAGTTTTCTTGAATTAATGTAGTCATGATTTTTTTTTTTTAAGTCTGCTCTGTATGGGAAGGCTGAGATATTATACAGTGGCTATCATTCTTCATCATATTGAATTCTGCACTCCAAATTATATTACCTTTAAAATGTTGCTGACATTTTGCTATTCCACTATTCTGATCCATACAGATTTTACACCATAGTATTTAAGCCCATTCTGGTGCATATAGCAGTATAGGCAGTGCCTTCCATTTCTTGTTTCTTCTTCCCTTGCTTTCTCACAGAAGTGAATTCTGTCAAGGATTTGTTGAGGACTTTTCAAGACAAATGCAGCCAATAGATACTGTTAAAAGTTTACACCGGCGTATGGGAGTATGTATTGGATTTGGAACAGAATGATTGAGATGTGTGATTTTCCTTTGGTTTTGTGGAGTTCCAACTGCTCTTCGATTGAACCATGAGGAATGTCCTGTCTCCTGTAAGACACTGTTTGCTATCCACCTCTTCCCACACAAGAAGTGGTGCTAATCCAGGCCTATTCTTATATTCCAGTAATAATAATATTATTATATTCCAGTAATAATTACATTATATTCCAGTAATAATATTCCAGTACTCCAGCACTGCCCTTTTTGGAAGGATCTTGGCTCCAAGTCCTTGAAAGTGAGGTTTGCTACCTTTATGTTGTATTGTATGGGAAAGCCAAGAAAAGGAGTGAAAGCTAGCTCTGATGCTCTTGGGATGGCCTGGGCTCCTGAGGAGATAGCAGGACAGCACGAGGAGTGCAGGGAAGCATCAGCAGATGGCTGATGGCTATCTGTACAGCACCAGCTTCTGAGTCAACATCATCTATGAGGTACACTGGGTGCCTGAAAGTAGATGTTGACCATTTTGTTGTATCTTTTAAAAATCCATTACTGCTCCCATCTCTATTTGGCTATGAAAAAGGCTTTTATATACAATTTTATCTAGTCCAGAAATATTAGAATACTGTGTAATTCAATTTTATTTTTTCTTTAATGTCTGGACCTGAATTAATAGGGCATTACTTTTCATCCTGATATCAATCTTGTTCCTTTCATTCAGATCCAAATTCCTTTGTAGTACATGATTTAATTCACTAAAATGAGGTAAAATGAAACCCTGGTCCAAGGAGCATTAAATAACATATTTTTGGTGGCACATATGATAGCAGCAGCCTGCTATCACAAACTGTTTGTGTTTCCCTCCCTCTTTTAGTTGCTTAGAGACTCACAAACTTTTTTCTCTCTCAAGAACTTGCATTGTCTATTGTTTTTCAGCCTTTGCCTTTCAGCCTTAAGGAAAATCAGTTCATCCATTATTAAATGAGATTAGAGAGATTAAAAATACACTTTTACAAAATCAAGTCCTTATGATTTTTTTTTCCAGCAATCCTGAACTCAGACTAGCTTGGTATGCCCTAACTGAGGATCAGTGCCTTCTTTTGTGGCAAATTAGCTTTGATTTGACAGCTGTTTTTGTTTCAAGATCTTACGCACACCAGCTTTTCTGCTGAGGCCTGGCTCTTAGGGACAGTTGCACATGCATGGCTGGCTGTGCATCAAATTCTGTAATCCAAAGGGATGCTCCAGGTCATGGTTATTTCAAAAAAAAAAAAAAAAGAGAGAGAGAGAGAGTAAGAAAGAAAATAATAAAAAAGGAAAAACTCAGTCCAAAGAGATGTTGTACAAAAATGTGGCCTTGCACCAAGCAAATGTTTATCAACTCGGAAAACAAAGGAGTATCTGTCCTTTTCAGACTGTTTCTATTCAATATTCTGCTTTTCTTCATGCACACACAACTAAATAAATGAAACTGGTTAGTAGTTTTAGACGGAAAATAAAACTAGAGGATTTCTTATACTGAGAGAAGGATTTGACCTGAGCAGCAAAATGTGTAAAGCCTGTGAACTTCTGTACAACTGTGTTAGAGTAGGGTGAAGGTACTTGAATAAGTAGAAGGGAAGAGCCTGGACAGTGAATTCCAAGGTGGTGATCCAGCATCTCCACCCAACTCCAGCAAGCCATTGGCACTCGCAGGGGCATCCTGCTGAGTCACACCAACAGGTTGTTGTGCCAGGAGCCAGAGGCTGTGGCTACACTGGTAAGTACTGCCATGTGCTAGGAGAAGAGGCATAGAGCAAAACAGCTGGTGTTGAGGACATGGTGTCCACACCAGACATGTTTGGCAGAGGTTTGCTTTGGACTAGATCCACTCCAGTTGAGTGAACTAAAAGGTTGGGAATGGCTGGAGCACGTGAGGTGCCCTTGTGGAGACCATCTGATTCCTCCCCTGTGAAAGGCATCCAGGCTTTGAGCTCGGAGACCTCTCTGCAGTGCAGACTAAGGCATCGAAAATGGGGGTGATGTGGACACTGGCTTCAGAAGAACCCTTCTCAACTGAGCCAAAATGTGAGTTTGAATTTCTGTGTCTGCATCATGGGTAAAATAGGTGGGGTTTTTTGTTTGCCTTTTTTTTTAAAAAACAAAACAAAACAACTTTTGATATAATTTATAGTCAATAACCCATCTGCTCTTCTCCCTTGCTTCCAAAAGAATCACATTAGTCATGAAGGAGTCCTTTCCAGCTCTGTTCATGTTAATCTGGTAATACTCTTCTCTGGTCTGATGGCAGTTCCTCTTCCCCAAACACCCATTCAATTTTCTTCTTCTAGAGCTGTCGAGAGGGTAGACTATTTATTGATCAAGCTGCCTGCCACCCTCTTCATAGAAGTCACTTATTTCAGTCTTGGTGAGGTCCACAGCCTTGCTCTTAAACTGTGTCTCTGCTCCTCTGGTAGTGCTGGTGTTCCTTTGGTGTAAGCTGGTGCCAGGCTCAGCAGTAGTTGGCTTTTCTGCTCCACACCCGCTTCCCCATGCTGGCGCAAGCACTTTGCCACAGCTGACAGTCCTAAGGTGCTATGGGGAAATCCCATCACTCTGGGAATGGGATCATGCATGTCCTTTGCATGCTTTGAAAGACCCAAATGCCTTCTTCTGAAGTTTCTTTTCCCCATCCGTTCTGTTTAAGAATGATAAAGATAAAAGACCCATTTAGGATCTGATGTTGTGATTCTACAGTGTAGAATTCAGATATAATAAAAATAACTTTAACTGTTCCTAGCAATAACTTTTTCAAAGAACGTAACCAAAATGTCAGTAAAAATATTGTGGGGCTGACATGACTTCAAATTAATGTTAATGTATCTTGATATGTCTCTTGATTGTAGAAAGGTGCGCACATACATCTAGATTGCAGTAAATTTGTATACTACCGCATTCATTTGTGCAAATATATGTGATCATGTAATTACAGTCTGCGTTATTGCAATACAGATGCACAAGAAAGCAGGATTAAGATTGTGCTGTCAGCTTCAATTTACACCTCCCTGGCATCTGAGCGTACTGCAATGCAACATTAGTTTGGTGAAGTTTCTGCTGCAACTACTAGAATTAGGATCGGTGCCCTCCTCTCTTTGGGAAGTCACTGCTATCCTAGTTGAGAAATGCTGACCTGGTCATCTTGATCTGTGCATTTGTCACCCCCAGCCCCACCGCAACACACCGGGAAACATTAGGGTGAAAGTAATGTCCATGGGGACCATGTTCGCTCATACAGAAAACAGCAGCGTAGCTTCAAAGCAGGAGTGGTTAACAAAAGCTGTGACACCAGCACATGTAGCAGAGCGTCTCCTGGACCTGGCCATCACTAGTGCATCTTGCTACATGAACACATGGAATAGAATGTCCCCCTAGACACTTTGCAAGGACTAGCTCTCTCCTTGCCCTCATCATTACAGAACTGCCACTTCTGGAGAAAAAGAAGGACTGATCCAGCTTTTACACCTTAATCAAGAAAGGAAGAAGATGTCAGTACTTGATTTTTGCTTGTATGTACAATGTAGCATGAGGTAGTCATTCAATTCTGTTTAAGTTGAACCATTGTTTACACACAATTTAGTGTCTACTGAAAGTGCTAGTTAATATGCAGAGAAAATAAAGAATATTATTCATAGAGAGCATGTTAAAGCCATTTTAAAGCAAGGTTGTAATTAGATAATATCGGCATGTGCAAGTTTTATGACTTAAATGTCTTTCTAATTTAGTATTCCACTTCTGTCACTTCTTTTTTAAAATCAGGGTTATTACAATTGCACAGAATTTATAATTTGTCCTTATGAAGCTGATACATCTACTCAACAGACCGTGACACATTTCTCTAGACCTGTTGATAGGATCTAAACTATACTTCTGTGTGCTTTAATTTGCCAGCAAAAGTCAGCAGGATTGAAAGGAACAATCACAAGTCCTTTACCATTAAATTTTGAAATGATTTAATATTAGAAAAAAATAAGAATGGGGATCCTGTATGGATCAATATGTTATGATTGCATATACAGCTTTTCACATACACATTACTATCCGATTTTCATTCTCACTGAAGAACATTACAGATGGTTTTTGTCAGGTCTTCACGCGCTCGTCTTTCTCTTTTCTTTCTTTATACAGTAATAGTTATATTCTGAATTTATCAGTGTTTTACTTAGGAAATGTGCTGTTAGATATTTCTAGCCAGTTTAGCTATAAATGAAACAATGAGAAAATAACATCCCAATAAACGTATTATAAAAAAAAATCAACTCAACAGTGTTTAGGCAAAACAATGCTTTTGATTTATATTCATCTGTCTCACCTATACAGTGATGATGCAAAGGGGCAAAGATCAGAATTTGCTGGCAATCATTTTCACAAGTGTTTATGTAAACTTCTCAAGAATTTCCAAAGGACTGCCATTCTAACCATTCGAGAAAAATATGCTCTTTAAAACATCATTGTGTTGTGTATTCAGAGCCTCGCTATCATTTATGAAACTTATTCATGAAACTTTAACTTCTGCTTTTTCATAAAATAATTATTAATGTCCTAATGTTACTGGCAAACAGAGATGGTAAAATGTCATGCGTATATAGCTTTCCTATTCGAAAAGCAGTCAAGGAAAGATAATATTTGATTGACTATATATGAGTAAATCTACTATTTCAGACATCATTGCCGAACATATTTTATGCAAAACTATTAAAACACAGGGTTCTTTTAAAACAAAGATAGGCCAAAGCATCAGTAATTATAAGAGTCTTTATGCAGGTTCACAGCAGTACAGCAGTTCTCTTTCATTTGATAATTACCTTGTTAAGCTAGTGTCCAGCCAGCTCTGTATCTTTTTAAGAAAAATAATCTGCTCATTAATTCATGGCAGAGCTCCAGCACTCTTCATCAAAATATTGGTTTGGAAATTTAACGGAGTTTTAGGTTTTCTGGACTGAAGTAAGCAGCCCCTTCTCAGATTCACTCTGGATCAATTGCCACTGTCTTTTTCCATTTTATCTTTACTTTTATTTTAATTTATGCCATACTTAGTTGCCTGTATTTGAATAAGTTCTGCCCAGTGCTCCATAAATGGCAAGAACTCCCTGCTTCAGTCCAAATTGAAAGAGTATATGATGTTTTCATGCCTATGCATCTCCCCTCTTTATTTGTTAAAATTATAAAAAAGAACACTATATATCACCTTTTTAATTCCTCACATATTTTTCAGACTAGAGAGAGACATGGTTCACATTGCAGAGATGACAGATAACACAAGAATCTTTTAACAAAACATGCAAAAGTTTCCTTGGATGATGTGAGACAAAGTATAGAAGTTTCCTTGGATGATAGGAGAATGGCTACACATCCTCAAAGGAAGTTTCTTCCTTTCTTTGATATTTCAAATGTAGCTCAGATTTGTTTTGTGGGATTGCTGAGAGCTGTTGACAGACTTAGATGAGTGGAAACCTTTCTTAAAAGTTACATTTTCTTCTTTCTCTTCCTCCAGATGAAATCTAACTTCCTGTTTCAGATCTGAGATGCCTGGTGCTTACTGAGAATCGCAACCATCAGATTTATCCTGTTTCTGAACTAGCTTAAATATAGACGTCTACAAAGATAGCAATAATGAATCTCAGCTAATATCCTGTTTATTCTTACAGTGCTTTTGTATAGATTCCTTTGCTGTCACCGAGGATGCTTTTATGATTTCTGTAATGTATTTCTCTTTCAAAACAGCACAGAAGCTTTCATCTGTCTGCCATCATTACTATTTACAATTGCAGTGGCACTGAAGATGATCTTTCTCAAGTTTCCAATCCACAGTATTTTCTCAGGCGCTTGAAAACTGCCAGAAGTTATCTCGGGGATAATACATTTAATATAGACTATTAAATCTGATGCCTTGAATTCCTCAAGACATGTCAGGAGTGACTCAAGCTCTTATTTGTTTTCCCACAGACCACATGAGAGCATCCTTTTATTTGAAATCAACCCAATTTTATCCATTGCCAAAAGAGCAATGAAAATTAGTTCAGGATGGCTGAAAGGTCATAAGATACATTGCTAAAGGTATATCTCATCAGAGTCCTCCACCCAGCGCTCTAGACACGCTTCAGAGTAGGAAAGTCTGATTTTCTACTTAAAGCAAAATACATTAAAAAAAAAAAAAAAAAAAGGATGGGGGGTTGGGTAGTGGCGTTTCAAAGTCCTCCTTTGCTTTTGCTTAACGTGACACCTTAAGTAGTCCATTCATTTTTGTCTTTGTATGCTTTCCCATCCTGACCTCGTGTATAATCTGCGAACGTGAAGGTGGGAGAGGGCAGGACGGGGCCCTGGCCTGCTGCATCCCCCGCACGAAGCACTCATTACCCCGAGCAGCTCCTAAGCTGTCAGTGCACAGTGCCATGCTACATGACATCCAAAAGTGCCTCTCTGCAGCCTCTGGGACTAACCTAATCCCATGCGGAGGGAAGGCTGAACTGGCTGTAACAACATATCTGTGCCTTCTGGTAAGAAGCACCCGGCAGTTTTTCCCATTCAGGAACCTTTACGGGAGCCTTTCTTTCCCTCACTGCATGCTTGCACACTTAGAGGTACAAGGATCCTTGAGATGCTTAGGAAGTACCTCTTTACTGATTTCATCCCTCCCAGCTGAGCCATCTGTTAAAGTGTGGTTGGATTTGTCTAGGGTTTTTTGTTTGTTTGTTTTCTAATTTTGGTTAAATTAAGAAAGCACATACAAGACTCAGTTCAGACCTTCCTTCCATGTTCAAACAGCAGTGCAGGATTTTACTGAAGATCACATGCATTTCCTTTGAAGTTTGGAGAGGCTGCTATTTCTTTGAAGTTTAGTGGGACACAGGCATTCATCGGTGTTATGCTTCTGGAGGTAGAAAAAAGCTTTATCGGGATTGAGGAGGATGCCACAAAAGGAATCCAAAAGGAATCTCAGAAAATGTCTCAGTCCACAAATTTGACACAAAACTGAATTGGGAACAGTTTTCCTATTGTTCCCATTTGGACATCAGAGCTCCTTCAAGTATTTCTGCTACTTGCTTCCCTCCTCACTAGTGCATGAGAAGAGTCAGTGGGGGCCCTAACAGAAAGGAAAGCTCTCATTCTAGCTGGAGCTCGAGGGGCACTGCTGTGGCTGGCCAGGGAAGCAGGGGACATGAGACCCCAAGGGACACTCATACTTGGTATGGGGGAGAGTGAAGGGCTGTAAGTGTAATGTCTGCCAGTGGGGTAAACCCTGGAGAAGGAGGTAGGAGAAGAACAGATCCCAAATACTTATTTCTGTGTGTTTATTTCTGGGATGTACTTGAGGCTCAATATTTGGCTTATAACAGATGTGCAAAGAAACTTAGCAAAACGATGATCCTCCCCAGACTGTTGTGTTGTTGTTTTTTTAAGTAAACATACGTTTGTTTTTTTTTCTTAATGTCATTTTTGAGAGCTCTGAGGTATTAACTCTTGTGAAAGGCAATACAGTATGCTGGATAAGTAGTATTCTAAAAATTCTGAAAATAACAAGTCCAAGATGAATTGTCTTGCTCTCATTGTATGTAGGTGTTTGCAAGAAAAAGCAAATCCTCTGAGTTATAATTCCTGAACTTGCACTACAAAATCAGATTTTTTCTTTTGACCACCCTTTCTAAAGCTTTGGACAAGACACTGCCTGGTTACAAAACTATTTCTGTAGTTAACCTTTTCTTTTACTATAGCTTATTTCAATTATTCCTGTCCTATTGCCACCTTTGCCACATTTTGCCTGTTTTGGAGTGAAAGCACTGAAATACCATGGGAACTGCTATTTTCTCAGGGTCAGCAAAATTGTCAAATACCACGCTAAGTTACTTATTATTCTAAGGGATCCAATCTGATTTTAAGATCAAAGTCAATGAGGTCTAGCTGTGTAAGCAAAAGCTGGAAAGCTTCCATGATCTAAACTGGACATCTTGTGAGTTATGTATCACCATACAATGCAACGCTGATATTTTTCTTTTGCTGTAAGCATAGCTTCAGTTCTGAGAAGAACTCATGGAACTTGTAGAGGCAAAAATCTCTCTTCCACATTGGCATCATTAATCCTGCATTTTCTACAGCAAAATACAAATTAATTTTATGTAGCGCAGAGCTAAAAATCAAAGGTAATAAAACCTTGCAGGTTACTTCTAATCTTCTACGGCATGTCTGACTGCATCACATTATCAATGGAGAAAAGACAGTTTCCATTTCAGCACACAGTCTTTGTCGGCTTTTTATCATATAACCTCTTGTTTTTATGAGGAAAATTACCATGCTCTCATTTATTTTGTCTCTGCCACTTTTATCATCTGGTAGGTGAAAAATTCTGTTTCAGGGATTCCTGTTCAATAGCTGTTCTGAGAATTTGTGCTCTTACATACTTTTTTGAGCGACGTTTTTCTTCTCTAATTTATAAACAAAAGCCATGGCAGTTAATACTGTGCAAACAAGGTACTGTAGGCACTAAATAGAGCTGCTGACCATTGCTGTTATTTGTGACTGAAGATACTACTTCAACAAGTGGAGAAGGTGTAAGGGATGCAGCCAGCAAAGGATCAACTTCTTGTCTACTCAGAGCATGAATGTTGTTTCAGGTGAGATTTGTTCTGTTGTACAAGATCAGGTGCCTTCTTTGATTGCCTGTCCTAAACGTTGTGGCACAGTGGAGATTGCCCCGGAGATGGGTCTCCAACAGCTCAAACTGGATGTCTTTGCTTGTGGGCAGGGAGCTCCCAGGCTCATCAGAGAGTTATCTTCTGCCCTGATCAACTGCAAACACTTCTTAGTTGACTTTCTTGGAATTAGATGTTCAACCACATCCCAGATAGCATTGGGGCTGAATTTTGGTCATCACAGTTGCAATGAAGTGTTTGTCTTTACGTGCAATACCAGTCCTATTTATGTTTGGTATCTGCATGTCTGATTGCTGAGGCAGTGCTTTAGTGTTAGACTGCGAAGATGATGAGCATGGACAGCAGGTTTCAACAACGGGTTCCTAGAATATCTTCTACAACATGTACTTAAAGCCTTAGAAAATTGCCCTCATTTTCAAAATACCAAACCACAGAAGTTTCCACAAAAGTCAGTGAAAGATACTTGGAGTTACTTGTGTGGTTGAGGGGAGGATTGTCAAAGGCACGCAGAAGAAATAAATGCCACATGCACATGGTGAGCCACACTGAGATTGGGTGGCTGATGCCACTACTCCATTTGAATGCAGACTTGTTGTGAGAGCAAACCAGCGTCATAGAACAAGCTTGCCTTGCAAATGGCCAGCATTTTCACCAGTCTGCTAAGTTTTTAGCATCCAGGATAGCCTTGGTCTGTGTTTTCGTATCTCTTGTAGGTGAGAAGGCCTCTTCGAGGCAGAAGATAAATGCTGGTGTCTCCGTTATTAGATGTCTGATAGAGAAGGGCAGTGCTGGTTCAATCACATGGCAGTTGTGCACGGGATTTGTGAGGCTAAACAGTTAGTGATTCATAGCTGTCTCATTCTGAATAGGAGAGGTAACTTGCTAGGTCCTTGTGAAAGACGGAGAATCCTCCGTATCACCGCTTCATTCATATCTTTTTAGGTAGTAGTGACAGCCTTTATAGACCGCATCATCTTGTCTGTGTCTGTCATTTGTCTTGTAACTGTTAGGTATCCGTACATACATGGCTAAGGAAATATAATTGAATGAATTATACAATAATTTTATTAGCTGACATGAAAATCAACTTCTACACTTCTTCCCCTAGAGAAATACCATGACATTTGTGTAGATGTGAATTAAAAATGCCATATAGATAGGTTCTGGACTTTGAACTCTGTTGAAAATGGAATATATATAGCTGTCAAAAACAGTCACAAAAAACTAGGCAGCGAGGAGGCAGATCTGTCATTCAGACTGATTGGGCTTACATACATTCTCCACTTTCAGCGTCTTGCACTATGCAGTATTTGATCGTCCAGACGGCTTTATCAACTGCTCCACTGACAGAAGTCCATTGAAAATTGGCCTAACGGCGTGGGAATTACCTTGCTGTGATTCCGCTGGCACCTGAGGGCAGCTGTTAAAGGCTGAATCTGATTCCTCTCTGTGCTCGTGTCAAACTAAGCAGATGTTACTTCTGTTTTTATTTGGGTTATCCGATTATTCATTTAACAGAAATTGCCAAATAAAAAACCCTGACAACTTCTTTTAGCTAAAGAGAGCAGAATTTGCTGGAATGCAGTGTTTACTCCTTCCCTAATGTCACTTTCGCTTGCTTTTGTTTAAGATACGTATCCATGTTCAACTAAGTTTAGTTTTCTCAAACAGCTGGTTGTCTGCGCTGCTTCAGAAGCAAATGAGGGTTGAGCCTGTGCTTTATGTAATGTCCAAAAAAGAACAGAGAAAATTGAAACTGGGAGACCTTATTTCCAGGAAAAATACTACGGATGTAAATGGTTTTGATCAATTTAGTAGATTTTATTTTGATATTTCACAATCTCCAAACTTCTGTGGCTACTTATAAAATGCTGTTCTTGCTGTTTGCCAGCACGATTTTCAAAGAGTGAAGACTTTTTGCATTAGTGGGTTCATCTCCATTTTCTGTCCTTTGCTGTTCTCAGGATCAACCACCGGCTGGCGGGGAGGGCACCGTTAGTTCTCAGTACCCCATCCTATGCAAACTGTGCTGCCTTTGTGTAACGGGTGAGGCTCTTAATATGCAGTTAGACTGGTAGAAGCTGAATAGCAGGCTGCGTTTTGTGTGTTACAGGAAATAAAAGTTGCACACGAAGGGAAATACTCACGTTCTTCTGACCCTGCAGCCACAGCTATCACACTCAGGCCCTCATCGAAGAAGCACCTTTCTCCATTCAGCAATCAGAAATCAGTGTGTTATTTTAAGTGCTGTATTTTTGTTCTGTATTCCTTGCATGTGTATGTGCATATTTTCAGGAGACTAAAATCATAATTCATGTCTGCATTTTTATTTATAAAGCAAAGGCTTTGAAAATTTTAATGTGCACAGCGTGAAAAGGGACGTGTAAGCCTCCCTCTCAGCACTCCTGATGGTGTAAGTCTAACTTTCTAGTATTTGGCTCAAATCTGTAAGAAATCAGATTGAAATCAGGGAATGTGATGGCTGATAGTTTAATCTTCTGAGAGGAATTTCATCCTGTGGGGAAGAGTTCCCATTTTAAAGAAGGAATTTAGGAGGTGAGACCTGAACCTGAGCTCACATTTGGATTCCAGTGCTGTAACTCATTGGCTCGGGGCAAGTTGCAAGACTAGATTTACACCCGCGTGAAATGAGTATTAGTCCTCTCATGCCTGACTCTAAGTGCGATTGTCTAGAGTGATTGAGGAAAACTCGTTTGGATGGGTCTAAATCAAATAATAAAAATTGCTTTGTTTTCCTGGAACAATTGGCAGGAAACTGGACCTGGTTACATCTCAGCCAATCTCCCAAATCCCAACCAAGTCCCATTGCCTGCTAGAAGAGCTCAGACATAAGTTTATCATCTGTGACCACTTCTCTTGTTCTGGGTTACGCATGGGGACTTGAGTTATCTACAAGCAAATGACAAAAGCATCCCTATGTACTGTAGTTCATTTCACAAGGTTTCTGAAATAGATTACGTGAGTGCAAATATTTGTCAGGGCTGGTCTTGGCTATTCACTGATTTTTAAAAATTACACGACTGTCGTACTCGTTCCCTAGGTGCTAAAAATCAATGATAATGCTGGAGTACTTCGGTCATTGTTATTTTAGAAAATCCCTAATCAAAACAAGTATAAGTGCTGATGTGTGCTCAGTGGTGGAGTTTTGTGTGTTCCTTGGAAAGATGATAGTCCCTGGAGAGAGAGGAAAGGATTAGAAATGATAACCACTTTTTAAATACATCAGCTTGCTCATGTGTGTGGTGTTTTTTATCAGCTTTACAGCAAAAGCTTCATTTGATTTGTGCAGGGATGTGGATAATAAGGAGAGAGGCCAGCGAGCCGATTTTTATAGTCCGTTTGTAGCTTAAACAAAGATCTGGGATTTTGCGGATAAAGACCAACTGAAATACAGCAGATTATGCAGCTTTGGGTTTTTTTCAAAGATTTGTTAATTTTTTTTTTCCCCACACAGCCTGATTTTCATGAGTCCACTCCACATGAAAATAAGGAGTTTTATAACAGAATTTCGTACAGAACTTCATCAAATCCTGCTCCTTAACAGTGGCCGACCCTTTTATATCAGGGACTGTGCCGTGCTCAGGCACTGTTGCATTTGTGCTAAACACGATTTGAACTTAGACCACCAAGATATTAGCAGGCGCCGTTCTCACTGCTGAAATGCCACTGTTCTGTCTAAAATCCCTGAAGTCAAACAAGAGATGGAGCAACCTGCTGGCTTCACTGGAGGGTGGATATAAATAAGTTGCATGGCTTCAGTTTTGCTGTGCCACAGGTAGAAAGTTTGATGGAAACCATGCTGCCGTGTCTGCCGTACAGGGTGGCACGTGCCGCCCTGCCAGCAGGTTTTCCAGCCCAGGCAGAAGCAGTGTTTCCCTCTTCCTCATTTAATTTCTGGTGAGCATTGTAAGTTTTATGCTTAGGTTAGGATCACCTGAATGCCAAGCAGCTTCTGCTTGCTCAGAGCTAAGGGGGAGTTGCTGTTCTGCTGCCACCACTGCAGCTCCCGCGCCTACTCTGCCGTCACAGCCTGCTTTCTTGCTAAGCTGAGCAAGATGCCTTCACAGCAGAGCTGAGGTCTCCTGCACTGGACATGAGTTAGAAATGCAAAGAACCAGATAAATAAAAAGCATCACAAAGATGCTCAGTGTGAAAGTATCTGCATTGTTTTTAAATACATAGCAGAAAGACAGGCAAGTGCAAGGCAGCAAAGCAGGGCAATGTTTCAGTTCAGCAGTACTGTGTTTTTTCTTATTCTGATGAAGTTTTTTGTCCAGTGTTGGAGGAAATGGATTTTTTAAATTCCCTTTTAGCTTGGCCCAGAGTTTAGCTTCATTCAGAAACCTGATATGGAACTGCTGGTCATAGTTATTTTTAAATTCCAGAGGAAACCAAGATAGGAATAAATTCATGTTTCCCTGCAGCACTTGGAAAACAATCACTATTTCATCCACCCAGCGCACGACCACCTGGAAACTCAGTAGCCTAAAAATTCACTGAACAAAGCTGGATCTGCAGGGAACGTTTCCACTGCAGAGAGAGCTGCAAGGAGCAGCTCAGCAGCGTCCGTGCAGGCAGCGTGATGTAGTGGGCAGAGCTCCGGGGGAGCATCGGGAGACACGGGGCTCAACCGCAGTGATTTGTAAAACGAGCAAGGGAAGGGTGTTGACTTATGTGTTTTAATTTTTCTGATACGTGATTTATACGCTTTACATTTTCAATGAACCAACCTTAAAAAAAAATATTAAAAAAATCTGAAGCTGGAAATAGCAAATTGGAAGAGGTAGCACAGGCAAAACAGAGCATTCTTGAATAAACGAGAGCTACTTGTAGGAAGATTGAAGCAGCTGTCAGTGACTTAGAACAGCTCAGGGACAGGAGCTGATTTTGCTCTTAATAGCTAGACTGTCCCTAGTTTTAGAAGACCGCCAGATATTTTCAGCTTATGTTTGCAAATTTGCCATCTTGGCTGTAGTCTTATCATATCTCATGTACAACTGAACACCCTGATGCAAGATTTCAGGGGAAGGCTCAGCCAGGGTGATCAATTACTGCATATTCGATCTGTAAAGCACTTCAGGTTCTTAGTGAGGTTAAGGTGCTGTCTGGGTTTTCTGGTACTAAGGGTCAGACTCTGAGACTAGCCCTCATATTAGCTAGTACCTAATCTTGTATCAACATCGGGGGGATGTGTTGAATGTGATATTATTAAACATGAGTTAGAGTAGCTGATGTATTTCTCAAAAGAATACACATCAGTATATAATAGATACTGTTTAAAAATGTTTTTTTCTAAGCTCCTTGGTATACATAAGGAGAACAAGCAGAAAAAAATATTCAAAGCTTTCAGAAAAACAGCTATTAAGACCGACACTTCCAAATAATCAATAAATGTGTTGTATTTTGCAGTGTGCTTTTGAATGGTACCAGGCTGTGAATTTAGATCATGTTTAGTCCTCCTGCGGGTGTCTGGCCACAAACATAGTTCTGAACGAGCTGCTTTTTATTTGGCTGATTTTGAAAGCACCAAAGTAGTGGTGCTGCTCTTAGGGGACTGGCAGCCAATTACTATCTGCAATGGTATCTGGCCTTCTTCAGCCCCAATAGGGTAAAATCACAAAAGTTCGTTTAACAGCCTTTTTTTTTTTTCTATACAACAAGTGTAATGTTTAAGTTACATGTATAGTAGTACATCTGTCATGAAATGCTCAGCTACAGGGCAAAAATTACTAAAGGGAGGTAAGGTTTTGCCCCTAGCAGGCAGATAAAATAGACAGCAAGGGAAGACCATCTGATTAAATAAATAAATAAAAAGAATTAGTATCAACTGGATAATGATGGTTGTATAAGACAATCCCTGAATTGCTGTGACTTCCATACAGCTGGCTATTAAAATCCAGGCTCAGGTTGTGCAGGATACATGAAGGCATAGTCTGGGGACTTGATCCAAGGGGAAGAAGAGCTTGCAGTGGGTCCAGCCCCACCAGCACAGGCTGCAGTGAGGGATTTGGTATGGCCGTGTTCATGGCATAGGACCTGAAACAGAAGCATGTGGCACAGCTCAGGATTTACTTTCCTGTTTGTTGTTGTTGTTGTTGTTGTTTTTGGTTTTTTTTTGCAATGAGAGCAGCCAATTCAGGCTCCTACCATGCAGCATGAGGAACCCCCTGCCCCAAGCCAAGGAGATTCTCCCCCTGACTAATTTTTGGGTGGCCCCGTGTGGAGCCAGGAGTTGGACTTGATGATTCTTATGGGTCCCTTCCAACTCAGGATATTCTGTGATTCTGTGACACAAAGTTGTTGAGCTGCTACCAGTGGGAATTAATTATTAGCACATTAGCCTTGCTGCTAGCCAGAAGGTTGTCACATAACTAAGTCATTTTTTTATTGAAAAAGTGGGTTACCTTGGCCCAGCTCAGCATGTTGACTTCCTTAGGAGCCCCTGGAGGTGTCTGGGTGCTTGGCCCTGCCGGCGGAGGAGGCTGGCTGTGTCTCCAGCCCCGTGTTGCTGTATGCCAGAAGCAGAGGGTGCCCAAAGTTGGGCAGCCGTGGCAGTCTTCTCTGCTTCTCAAGTGTTGCTTCCAAGAGTGCCATTCAGCAGTAACTCCTTGCTGCTGTCTTACCACGTCGTTTCTTGCATTCCATTGATCTGCCCGGCACTTCAGAAATGGTAGAAACATGACCTTTCCCATGAATTTTTAACATAAGGGCCCTTATCTTGCAAACTCGTCTGCCTTTGCAAACCCCAGAGTACTAAAGTGAGAGCAGCTGATAGGGTAACAAGATTTGTTAGCAGAGATCATCCTGAATCTGGCAGGTCTGGAGCCTAAATACTTTCTCATTCTTTTAGAAATGTCCAACAATTTAGGATTATTTTTTTTAACATATTACGCAGAATCAAAATTTTCAGCTGCGCTTTGTTTTAACTTTCTAGCCATTGAGCAGTTATTTCAACCTGTCTTTCTTAGTGTATAATGTTAATTTTTAATGTTTCAGTTTACAATTTGGTGTAAGATTTTATGATGTTCTATTACCTTACATCAATTTGACAAGATTCTGCTATTAAAGTTAAATGTTTTAACACACATTTGTAGTTGGAAGCAATCTCTGTTATTGAAAGGTTGTTTAGCAATAAATACAAGCTGAAATGAGTAAATTTTATCTGTTGTGAAAATAGTCTATCATTGTTAAACAGAACTTCTATTATACACGTATTATTTACTATTATTTGAATTTAAAAGAACAATTTATTTACATTACAAACTGTAAATTTAATTTACTGTTAAACAGTTAAATTACAGCATTTGTGAAGCTAAGCTGCCAGTAATTTGACCATAAATATATGCGATTTCTTCCTGAACGCTTTATACAAAACATTATGAAAATGCATACATTACAGGAACCCAGAGAGGGAGTGCAATTCAAGCTCTCCTAATTTTTATCTGAAAATCTATCCATTTTCAGCATTAGAAAGTAAGATGCAATAATGTATTCAGAGTGAAAGAACAAGGGATTCTGATGGCTTTCAGCGTCTAACACCCTTCTTAATGCCTCTAGGTTTTGATCCTTTAAGATATCATCTTGAAAATCATTGTGAAGAAAAGCTACTATAATGTATGTGATACAATGCATCTGGTATCTGCCTCCGTGCATTTTTTTTTTTAACTGCCCTTTTTTCAAGTGCCTTAAACTCATAGGTATTTTTGAACTGGTTTCCATAGTCAACAGTTACTACTGACAACAGTTTTTGTGTAATTTGCCAAGGTCTCGGTCCAGCAAGGTGCTGCCTGCTCTGGTACCGATCTCAGAAAGGTTTCCTCAGCCTTAACACACATGCACATCTCTGCTCCGTACTGACTGAGCTGGGAAAAGGGCTCACACCCTGCTGCTGGATCTGGGGAGGGAGCAGCCTCGTGAAGAGCAAAATAAAAGGTGACATCCAGTGCATATGAGCCCTAAAAATGATGGAGGTTTGAATAGAGGCTCAAACCCCTCCTCACTGTCCATTCAGACTTCCAAACCAAAGGCCTTCCGTTCAAATTGGTGCTTGGCACTCCTGGATGACAGCTGGTGCTCTCGTGGTTGTCTTCCACCACATAAACATCAGTAACACCAGTCAGGCCCCTGGCAGGCTTAGTCAGGTGGCAACCTTGGTTTTTAACAAGTTAGCGATAATTTGTAAGTTCTTAGTAGGACGTTGCTGTTGTTGGATGTTTTCTTCATCTGTTTTTTGGTACCATGGGACGTACAGAACATGCACTGGTATCTGCTGCTGCTCTGACACTTCATTTAGGTGAACTGGTTGATGCTGTGGAGACCTTAAAAGTCTTGCTCCTTCTCAATCGTAGGTACTTAAAATTTGCATTTACTTGTCTTAGCCATGTGCTCTGGGTCTGGTCTCGAGGTTTTTCTGTTGCTGCTTGTATCCCTTGTGTTCAACACGGTCCCTGTCAATATCAGGACTGTGCCTCTTCTTCTGTATCTGCACAGTGATACTCGTTCTGCATCTTCTTTGGATCAGAAGTAAGAGTCTTAACTTGTCTTACATATAACTGGCTGAACAAAAATATGTTTACATTTGATAATAGCAAAGGGAGTTTTAATAAAGGAAAACCTGAATTGCTCGTGCAACTGAAGTGATTACAGATCCACTGACTTTTCCTCGCTCTGTTCCTCCACCCACCCTCTTCCTCCATCAAAACTCTCTGACAAAACTCATCCTGGCTTCCCATTTCTTTTAAGGGCTGCTTCTGTACCCATCACCTCTTATATTGCGGCACACTTGACAAACCAGTACAGCATATGTCTTTACTGTGCTGTCATGTGCAAGAAGCAAATTAAAGTGTTTGGTAAATCTCACTGCTCGTTTCATTTCTACATGATGGGGTACAGTGTGTTTGCACAAGCTGTGCTGACAGATAGGGTGGAGAACATATACCTACCTCGAACAATTATAGTCTTATCAAACACTAGTAGCTCTGGTTTTGAGTTAGATCTTCTCCCACAGAGGCAGATTCGGCCAGAGATAAATATATTTCATGTGTTCTTGTAGGTAAGCACACCTCTTCTGAAGTGTTTCCATTCAGAGCACACTGGGTTTTCGAGAGGCACCAACATGGCCAGATGCTGATGGTCATGGCTCTGGCTGTTATCCCCCACATGCCCCACTGCCCCGTGCTGTAGCTGTCTCTGATTTATTTGTTGTTACCAGATTCACAAGGAAAGCTTTGTGAGTACTGGCACAGGCAGCAGGCATGAAACAGCTGTTTGAGATGCCCAAACTGCTTTCTAAAATCTAAGAAAAAAACGTTACCTGGAGCAGTAAGAGGTCATAGTGTATTGTTTTTAACACCAAGAATGCCTCTCATTTGAGTCATGCAGGCAAATTTGCTTGGTGCTTCTTGTTCTCTTGCTGTTTGCTATTGAGTTGTACACACTGAGCTCCTTGCCTCATGATACCGTGCCATGGGTATGTCTGTAAAAGGTCAGTGTACAATGATACAGCGGTTTGTACCTGATGACATTTTTCACATGGAATTTTTCTCCTCAACATTTCTGAAAAAAAACACACAATGCAGAGTTTTTAAGCCCTTCCGAGCTGAATTTGAGCAAGCTGCCGGTAGGAATTCGCCATCATACTGCTCACCCATCCCTAACCTTGAAATGTTCAAAAATAAATAAATAAACGGATTAGCATAAAATAATATAGTAACCCACCGAATTTATTTAGTTTAATTTATGCTAATCATGGCATATTGGTGCTCTGGCAGATAAAATAAAGCTGGTGGAGAAGATTGCGTTGCGGAAGCTATGACAATTAACCCTAGAAATTATCACTCTGAAAGTGAGTTCAGCTTTGCCACTGAAAAGAAGCAGTCCAGCAAATTCTGTTAGCTGTCAATAATAGGATGGATTTATTATCTTTAGAGGTGTGTAAATTTATTTCTTTAAGTATGTATACATATACTTATGTGTACTTGTGTTTTCTTAGGCATATCTATATTCCTGTTAGATATTATAAGTTAAAATGTTTGAAAAGATTACAATACAACTTAAACCAGGAATGGATTCAAGCTATTGTGTTTAGGCTTTAATTATTTTTGCCTTAGAATTCCAATTATGCTTTTTTTTTTCAGGTTATTTAATATACCTTTTTAGGAATAATTGCATGTAATATAGAATTTAATATTAGTTTAGGCTCTCAGTAACATCAGAAGTAATAGAAATGACAAAGCAGAAAAGGTTGTAATCATCTTTGCTGCTGTTTGATCAGAGAAGACTAGATGGATTGTATCAGCTTGCATCTGTTATAGATGTGCCTTCACTCTGGCTCGCAGTGGAAGCATACAGCCCACAAAAATAAATAACATGATTATCATAAACAAACAACTATCTCAGGGCTGCTCATGTGCTCTAGTTCCTGCCTGTGCCAATTTGCTTTTAGATGTAAATTAACTCCTTTGTTTTTTTTTTTTTTTTGCTTACAAATTTGTATAGCACTCATTGGCGAGAGACAGAATTTTAGCTGTAACTTTCTTTCTACAAAAGATTGAAACAGGGGGGAAGAAACGAAAAGTGCTGCCTCAGACTACATTGCATAAGACAAATGTCAGGCAGGATTTAAGTGCAAGCAGTCTTTGAAACAGTAATGTATGTTTACTGTTTGCTAGGTTGGGGTTCAGATTTTTATTGTTTTGATTTGCTTCTAAGAAATAGAACCACAGACATAAAGGTGATGGCAAGGATTTTCCAAAAGAGATGTCTCAATTAGATACTAATTTTATTTCTGACACAAATAGATGGCCTGATTTACAATATTGCAGTACAGGCAATGGCAATCCCGGGCCCATGAAGACTGCAGGATGCTTGCCATTTTTAGAATGAATCCATTTGTTTTGCTGCTGATTTTTGTGGGTTTAAATCATATTATCCTGAACTTTAAAACAGTTCTCTCCTTCTGGATACTGCCTGTAATGCCTAAACAAATGGTGGGAGCTGAGCAAGTAGATGCCTCTGCACGAGCAAGATTATGTACGACTTCTGCCAAGTACACAAAACAAACATGAAAGCAAAGCTCATTTTTTCAAATGCCTTTTGTTTGCTGTTATTATTTGAAGCCAGGGTCACTAGCAAATTGTCAGGCACAATTACAGCCTCTTAAGGACTGTATTACATGTTGACCTTGCATCATAGTTTTCATTTGAACTTCTTGTTTTCAGTCACTTTTACAAGTTGCCAGAGTGCTCACTTGGGGTTAAAAACGCTTGTGCTGTGTGCCTGGGAGTCCTGCTTGCCAGTCTGAACAAGGTCTGAGCCATTTTCTAACACGGGCCAAGATGCAACATACTTTTCCACTTCTGCAGAGAATATTTGTAGACTCAGACAGCTTGCTCGGCTGTAGGTAGGAACTTGAAATTTGGCATGGAAATAGCTCTCATGAAGGAGAAGTGCTGCTGCTTTTTCTCGAGAAAATTACTTTTGATTTGACTGAGCTGTAAGCCTTTGAGCAAGTGAAGAATTGTTTCTTTTTTCTCCTCTGAGCTTGCAGGGTGTGCAGCAGAGGAAAGACTCCCTGTGCATATGGTTAATTTAGTGCAAGCGGAGAGGATAGTGCAATATGCTTCTGAAAATAGGTAGAGGCACCTGAGGCTGGGGCTTTATAAGGTATGAAGGACACACTGAAAGAACTTTCAATTTGTGTGAAGTGCAGGCACTGAGCCAAAGGCTTCCTCTCCTCAACTCCTAGAGATCTCCTAACTGATGCTCATAACACAAACAAGTGGGTTTTCCTACACACACTGTCATGTTTCTCTGCCCCAGAGAAACAAAAGAAGCAAAACACTTTGTACAGATGTTTTTAACCTCTTACAGATTTGAAATGTTGGTTGCACTGCGGAAAATCCAGCAGGCCTATCACGCTATATCACGCTATACATTATTGTCCAGGTGGCAGGTTCTGTATCTGATCTATCTCTTGCCACATCTGCTGCCTCAGTTTCTTCAATTCCACCTAACAACAGTCCCACATTTAAATATTTAAAAATCCATCTTTGGGTATCCTACATGTTTATAGTTTCCTCTAAATTCTGTTTTTCTAGCCATCTTCGCAAGGACAACATGTGCCATTCAATCCTAGATTATTTTTTTTCAGACTTCCCAAAGGGGCTCTATAGACTTCTTTTCCCTAAAGTTCAAACTTCTCCTTTGTACTTGGTTGCACAGGACAGAAGAAAGGATCTGTGGTGTGTTTCTATCAGAACAGTTTTTGCTGCCTTTGCAGAAACCAGCTAGCTCTCCTGAGCTCTGGCAGTTTCTGTCCTGGCTCCAACTCCCTCTGCATCTCCCTGCCTTTCTTGCTGACTGAGCCCTAAGCTTCCTTTTATATGCAGCTGTGTCACCTAGCTGTCACTTCATGAGCAGATTTTCAATTCCAGCACCCATGAAGCAGCTAAAATTGTTGAACCCAAGACACACTTAAAAGGCCAGCTCTGTAACAGGCCTGAATACTTTACACTATGCAGTTTTACACCATAAAGCACTACCCAATTATAATTCCTCTGACACGTATGGATTAAGCACCCCCAACTAGCTCCAGTTTCACCAAAACACCCTGCCATCAACCCTGACTTAACTCTCTGCCCACAAACACAGGGACTGAAATGATGCTTTTTTTTTTTTTTTTTTTGATCAGTTTCTCACTTGCATGCAGTCAGGTGAACAAAAGCGTGACAGCAGAGTGTTACTGGAAGAAGAGGGCAACTAGGAAGACACACAGGATGAGCACTCTCAAATGATGAATTATAGACACCCACACCCTTTGTGCCCCCCCTTCCTGGTATATTGGTGACCCTCTGAGTCCAGGTTCTCCTTCTGTAACTGAGTTGTAGGGATGGATGATCATTTTCTTCCTCCTGCAGTTGTACTCTTTGGACTATGTCTTGTTGCTATGAAGTCCTTGTGCTGCTGAGGAAAAAGACCTGTTTCTGGTCCAATGGTGTAGACAGTGTGTTGTACTGTCTACCCTCTCGCTCTTTCTGGGTTCCCCATAACTCATAGGCATGCATGTTCTCCCCTCTCTTCTGGCAGGCTTGTTCAACTCAAAGTCATCCAGCCAGGTGTGCTGTGTGCTCCCAAGTAAGCTCTGTGGCTCCTGCTTTCATGTGCTACATCTCACAGTATCTTCAAGCAATGTTTCCATTCTTGCACAACAGAAACCTTGCTTTAGGAGTGAATGATATATTTCCCTTCCTTTCAGAAACATTTTTAGAACCTTCTTTTGCCAGAATCTCCTCAGCAGAGGCTGCAGCTGAGGATCAGAGTTCCACATCAGGGGTCGATAAAAGGATATAATTACAATTTTTGTATTTCCCCGTCCTTATTACAAAGCTGTTTTTTTTCCAGAAATGCTGCTGAATAAATATATCATTTATGCTTGCCCAGGCCAGCCTGTTGGCCCGTCCCAGTCAGCTCTCCTTCCCTGCTCTGTCAGCGCCAGTAACACTCCTGACCCCATTGGACTTGGTCCCTGTGGAGATTTCAGAGAAGGGTTGCTTTTCTTCCTTAGGCCTCTAGCTGCCAGGCTTCCCCAGTACAGACTGACAGAATATCAAAGCCAACTTATTCACTGCTAAATGAATTATGTTGTTAAATGGTTAACCTGCGGCAGACCATATGGAAAAAAATGCTTAATAGGTGTGTGTTGGCAATAAGTGTGGATGGAGCTGGGCAATGGAGATGCACGGATTATGACAGTGGGACGTTTTCATTGTAAAATATTGAAGGCTGATGTACTATTGAATGTTGTAAAATGTTGTTTTTATCTGAAACTGTAACATCCTTTGGAATTAAATCATAGACTTGTGAGGACTGAGCTCAGATAATTTGGTATCTCCTCACTTTTTCATGATTAACCATGTGGTCCTCAAGCATTCTCCTGGCTACCTGATGCAGAGGGCTGAAATGGCTGGAACCTGGGCCTTGAATCTGGTTCTAGTAAAAGTACAAAATACCACTGTGAGCATTTAAGAAAAAAAGAAAAATTTCCAGAGCTAAAACATCTCCAGCAATGTGTTGCAACGAAAAAGGCCTAATTAAATTACCCAAATCATTTTAGCCCCAGAGCTTGAAAATGTCAGTAAGTAAATAATTGGTTATGTGAAGATTACTCTTTTCTGCTAATAGAGCACAGAAGAGAAGAAACTAAGCCACTAGGGGTTCCTTCTTTGATCCATAGCAGGTAATAAAAACACAGACAATACCACCAAAATGAAAAAAGAAATTTCCTTTCTTAGCTGTCAGTCCTCTCCTTGCTTTGGATGGGAGGAAGGCAGGTTATCACCTGTGTGTGCATGAAATTCAGTCTTGTTTGCAGTACGATTATAGAAATGACACTTTATTAAAAGCCAACTTTTATTCGTAGACTTTAAACTTAAAACACAGACAAGTTCAGGGATAGATGTAAAATCAATATAACTCTTCAAGTATTACAGACAACGTTTTGAAAGGCGCCTATTTAGACTGTGTTGAGTGATTTACTGATAAGGTTGTTCAGCCAGCACATTGGCTGTTGATTTGCTGCACCTTGTCTGTTAACATGACTGCAAAACAGGGCAGAGAACTTGGTTTAATTCTGCTGTAGGAATCATATTTTATCCTCTGAAAAAAACTCTAGAGCAGTGTCTCTGAGAGAAAGTTTATACAAGAGGACATCTAGCACTTAATGTTAAACCACGGTGTGTTTTTACACAAACAAAATGTGCTGTGCATAACAAAAAATGCTACGTTACCAATAATGCCACTAATATTAATATGATAATATATTAATACTTTGTATTGTCAATACATGGATTCTGATCAAATTATATATGACAGCTGCAGTATTGATAATAATAGCATGTTCTTTATGTTACATGGACTGAAGTGAGCCCAATAGCGATGGAACACAGTGCCAACATTTCATTGATGGCCCCCTGATTTCTTACTACTTTAGGTTTGTAGCTTATCTGGTTTCTGGATAGTGTTCCCAGTACCACCTAATGTCATTCATGTCAGCGACATTAGTCTGATGTCAAATGCAACTTAGGCTTTGAGGTTGATGGGTTGATAAGCAGCCCACCCTTTCCCCCTGTGGGAGATAATGTCTGCAACCATGCTGCCTTTTTACATTCAAAGGTCATGTCCAGTTGAAAGAGCAACATGTACAAATGGGAATTTAGGTACACAGTCACCTTTTGCCCCTGAAAGGACTGGGTGGTTGCAGTGTAATAAATATGCAGGTTTTTATTCAATCATGCCTATTACTATGACTATTCAAGCAATTTTAAAAATGTACACAGCTTTAGCTTAGGTATGCATTTCTCTTTTATTAGATCCTTCCCCCAGAGAGTCAGCTTTTCAAAGCACAAATCAGTCAAACAATTTAAAAAACACACACACACACACACAAGTATAAACTGGACAAGTGTCTTTATATATACAGTTATGGCGATGAGCAGGGTAGAAGAACTCCTATATGGTTGGAAGACAACAGATGGAAGTGCTTTAGAAATTCTTTTCTGAAGAGCTTTTTAAGTGAATTCAATGATGATATGATTTTGCCCGCAATTTCTGTTTAGTATTTTAAGTCTCTCATTTTACTACCCACTCTAGAGATCTGAAAAAAATAAACTAAAATATGGAAAGAGGACATATAAATATATGCTGATATAATGTTGAAAATGTGATGGGAAAGATTCTTACCACTTTCCAGGCTGCATTGTGAAAATACTCTTTTTCAGTTGTGGTATTTGATATATGGCACCATAGTTTGGACCAACGTGAGTTTTGACAGGTAAGACCCAGTTTTGCCCAAGGAAATACAGAGTTTATGGTGGTATCACTGCTAGACCTCTGACTACTGTTACCATTACACTTTATAGGGACACTAGTGACCACCTCTGTTATGAGTGTAAACTCTCCATGCACTGAGCTATTATACACAATTTGAAGGATGAGGGAGAGAGGAGGAAGAGGAGACAAGGCTGTACAATGCTTCATGACTAGCTTAAGGGATATTAAAGCAACCTTAAATCCTTGCCAACCGGCTAGATGGATAGTGCACTGTTTCTAAAATTTGCAAGTCAAAGGGAGACAGGCCTAAATTCTTTCCGCTATGAAACCCCCACAGTCCTCTGCCTTTCAGGCAGAAGCAAAAAGGAATGGAAAATTCCAAACTAACGAGCGCTTCATTTTTTTTTTTCTGCAGCACTGTGCTTAGAAAAAAATTGCACTTTTTTTTTTTTTTCTAAGGCAAAGAAGTAAAATTAAAGTTGTATGACTGTTATAAATATTACATGTTCAGGGTATCAAGAGTACCTGTAGTTCTCTGGTTTCTGAGGGTGTTTTTGAATTAACCCTTTTATAGATATCAGGTTTTTATTGGGGGCAGTGGAAGGATAACATTCATGCTTAGTCAAATCTTATACTGTTTGCTAGGAAGGTGACAGTCCTATTTTAAAAGAGCACTCGTAAGACTAATAATTTTTGGTGTTTACATTTACACTTGTTTGTACAGATTATATCTGTTTTGTAGAACACTGTAGAACACTGAGAGAAATAATGACTTAGGTATAGTGAATAATGACTCAGCATTTGGTGAACTTTTACTGAATTTCTCAAAGGCTCAGAGAAACATTTCATTCACATGGTTCAGAAGAGCTTCTGACTGGTCCTTTGGGAAAAGTAACGTAAGACTCAAGCAGCCAAATTCCTTGGCTGAGATGTCTTAAGTCTGAAGGACCTATACTTCCGAGGATGCTCGGAAGCAGTCTGTCCTGACGATGCGCAGACAAGGCATGCACTGTACAGTGTGCCAACCTTCAAGCACTGGAACTCCCTTAGTCATGAACTTCTTTAGCTGAGCACTGCTCTTGCAGGTGATGAGATGCTCCCAGATACACTTCCTACATGGTCAAAGCTCATGTCTAGCTTTCTGCTGGGTCTTGGATAAGTCATAGAGAGACTCTCCGTGCTTGCAATTCACATACATGTTCCTATGTAAAATTTATCTGTTGTTTAACCAACACTGTCCAGGTTGCGGCACTGAAGAAGAATCTCCATCCTAAGCCAAAGTCATAAAGAATACTGCCAAACTTGCTGTATTTCCTCTTATGATACTATGGATAATTTTTTATAGCTGCACCACTTCTGCTCCAGTGAATTTACTCTTTGAATCTACCTCCGCTTTAACCTGTCATTGTAATACCCCAGACACGCACCCTAGCATCTCTCCACCTGCCTCCAGCCTTCATTTTGCAGGCTGCTCGGAGCCAGCAGTAAAGCTGTCCTTTCATTTTCTCCATAATCTTTAGCTGTCTTTGGGGTGGTTGATGTTTCCATAATTTAGGTAAATGCTACCCTATTTAAATAAATAAGCACATTAAGTAGATTGTCAGGTATTTACATAGACAAAATATACCTAACTTAATTATTGTTCCATGTGTTAGTGTTTCAGGTGTGCACAGCGTTGTAAGACAATTTTAGGGGAAATTAATACCAACTCTTAAATTCACTATTCTGTCTTTACTGCAGAAGGAATTAGTAATTTTTGAGAAAATGTGCCATTGTGGATAATCATCAATAACTTTACTAATTATGCCACGGGCAAGAACAACACTTTGAAAATATGCTAAATTTTATATTTAATTTATGTGGCAGTTTTCAAATGCCCCCCAACATGTATATCTCTTTAAAGTATTCACTTGCTTCAAAGCTATTTTTACTTCTGACCACTATCTGATGAGAAATTCACATGTGCTAAATATACCCATGATAATAATCTTATTTGCAGTCCTCCACTAAAAACGCTGATGGCCTGAAAGGGATTTGAGTCCTCAGTGTAGCTGCTCTGCCATTATTTTTCCAGTGGATTTTAGGAGAAAGAAATACTTAAAATGTTATGCAACAAATATTGCTGTAGCCTTGTTTACCAATCATTTTGTCAATACAACAATCATATAACAGTAACAATATGCCAACATAACAGTAAGAGTATATATAATAATAGCAATGTTTGTTGGGTAAAGGACTCGTAGTAAATAGGTGACAAGAGAAAGGAGTTGGAAGAAAAGAATCAATTTGGCCCTCATACTTACAATACAGTGCCAGCTGTGAGTAGTATAATTTCACCTACATGATAAATTTATGGCAGAAAGGAATTTTGCAAAATTGTGTCATTGTTCAACCAAACATCAATTTCATTTTCACGTCTCTGGGCTAGCTCTTGAAATAAAGCCCATGGCAAACCTCTCTGATCAGTACGAACACATAGTCTGTAGCTTGAAGTCTATTGCACAATCACATCAGAAAGAGCTGGAGTTGAATCCAGGTTTCTGTTAGAACAGACCTAAATGTCACTTTCCACTCATTATTTTGGCATGTTTAGGCCAAAAGAGGTGTGATTGTATGAGTGTGTTGTGTTTTGGTAGCTAGACCACAGCTTGTTTAGAACCATTCTGTCATTCTTGTATTAGTCCTTCAGCTGGGGAAGTAGAAATTCTTAGTTCTTGCATCCAGCAGTACCTGACACAGCTCTGGTAGATGGTTTGTGTACAATGGCACTGCTGGGCTTGCTGTTGTAGTGCCCCGCAGGAAGAAGGGGCACCCTACCACATGGTGCTTCATTGCCTGAGAAATATTTATGTAGCTTGCCAGTAGCAATCTGAGCATTTTTCTCTCTCCCTGCCTGATCTGGTCTGTGCAGGAAACAGTGGCATCCTTGGTGTCCACCAGACATTTCTGTGAGCTGAAACAGAGGAAAGCTGCAAGGAGATGCTGAAAGCTGTTGATGCAAACCTTTCAGACTACCAAAGAAAGACTGAAAAAAAATAATATAAAGACCAAAGAAAACAAATCATGAGAAAATAAATTAACTATTAACAAAACAAACAAGCACCATGAGATTTAAGAATATGGACACATCTGCTGGAAAAAGGTGGAGGGGAATAATTTTGGATGTTATACCAACCATGGTTTCATTCCTGAATTGTCTTTCAGGTTAAGACAACCTGGAAGAGTGGGAGTATTTTTAGGATTGTGAACAATAAAAAAGATCTGGGACAGTGTCTAGACAAGACACGACTCTACCTTTGTGATCTCCAAAAAAGTTAGGAATCGGTTTAATGAACTTACTTTCCAGAAAACAGGTTCACTCTCACATGTTTAACTAGTGTGGCCAGAACTAACTGCTTATGAATGATAAATCTGTCTCCAATAGCTTTAAAGAAAGTAATATTTTTCCTTTTGTCACTTTATTTTGCATGTTTTGGGTGTGTGCAGTTTCTGTTATCTAGATTTTCTTCTGTAACCACTAACTCTATAGGGATTTTCTTTTTATCACATAAAAGCTGTTTCTCATTCCAGGACTTGGTATTTAAGAAAGTCTTCAACTATCATTAGACTTTCAGTAAAATTATCAGCTAATGGTTAATGGGAGACTGCATTCTTCAGGGCACTGTCAATGAGGCACAGAGATGCGCTCACCCACAGGCCACCATTTCTGACTCCCAGGAGAGGAAGGCTAGTGCAGGCATGCAGAACAGGGATTTTACTAGAAACCTGAAAGAGCAAAACTGAACTTACTGCATACAAATCAGAGGTAGGTGGAGAAAATTAAAAACCAAAACACTGATCAGAACCTAAACTTCTAATTTAATTTAATTAATTTTAATTAAATTTAATTTAACGTTATTTTTGAGCTCAGACCTAAGCATTTGTAACTTTGAGGCTGGTATATTTGCCTTATTATAAATAATGCCTATAGGATCTTTTTCTCCATGATTAATTTTGAGTTCCATGATCAGTTCCCACACTTAATCTGTGAAGGTCTCCCCATCTGCATTTTTTACTCATGGAAGCAGACAATGCCTCTTTTCCTTGAAGATTTGTGTGAATTTAGGGTAGTATTTCCAAAATCCCATCCATAAAAACCATGCCAACATTACTGGAAGTTACATAAAAAAGATATAATAATAATACATAGTGCTGAAATCAAATAATAATTCCAATTATAAATAAAAAAGTATTTTACTTAATTACCAGGTCAGAAGATGCAGATAGATAAAAGAGTCTTTCTGGTAACATTCTGAATAAAAGCATAATTTTAGTGAGCTGGTGAACATTTTTTTCCTTCAACTACCAAACTGTCAGAAAACTGCAATGCAAATGTATGCTTATAATTTGAAAATGCATTCCTTCAACAAATATTAGACTTGGGTCAGGAAGAGAGGTAGATTATAGAGTCTTTTGCTGTTTTATACTAAAGTGACGTTAGTTAGGAAAAACTAGGAACGTGGTAAAGAACTGCAAAGAATTCTGCATTAGACGAGTACAATGTATTTAGAAAATCCTACTTACTTTTGTATATCTTAGGTGAAAACAAATGACATTCGGTTTTGGCTTCTTTGTGGTACACTCCACTAGTTGACATGGAGGTTTCTCAGAACTTAGCAGTAACAATACTTCAGCACGTATTAGTTTAAGAATTTATTTGTAGACTAAACTGTTGTGAGGTTTTCTTTATCTTGAAGTTTTATTCATGTTTAAATGGAATTTTGTTATTTATATAACTAAATTTGGACTGTTTGTCCAGCTCATGGACATCAAAGTCACATTGTGTCAACTCCCGGGGGCTAATTCAGCCTCCTAGTGTGGGGAGAACCTTCAGATAAGGTGTGGTTGTAATACTCATATACTAGTTTAGGGTATGTGCTAGAGGATCACAGACATGGCTAAAACACTTTGAATTCTGGGTTATTTCCATCATGTGAAACAAACTCTGAGGATTGTCATCCTTAGACAGAAGAAAATGTAAATACACCTTTTGCCCTCTTAACCAGAAAGTCAGTCAAGTGAATCACAGAAATATTTAGGTTGGTAGGGTTGTCTGAAGGCAGTCTGGTCCTTCCTCTGCTTCAAAGCAGTGCTGACAACGAAGCTAGAAGGTATTCTGTCTGAAATGTGCAGGTCTAGGATCTAGTCAGTGACAAAATAACTTTTTCATTATTCATTTTATTTTAAAATTTTTATTTTAGTTTTCTGTTATAAAGAAAATGTGATATTTCTTCTCTAGAGTATGCACGGATTCCTGGATCCTGTAACACACTCTGGATTATCTCAGTCTTAACCCAGTGAAATCCCATCATTTTTTACGTATAATTTGCTAGACTAGCAGCGTGATTAATATCTCAAATTTCTACACATTCTAGGCGATCTAGAAGGAAAGCAGACTGTTCCTCCTTATTGTACAGAAACATAATCTGAAAGGCTGCCTGAGATCTCCACGTGCAGAGACGGGAATCAAGCTGTTAGATCCAACTTTCATCCACAGGTGGAAGAAAATCTCTCCAGTTCCTGCTTGGCTGTCCTGCCCCCACACACTAATGTAATCGCTTCTCCCGTAGCTACAAATAAAATCTCAGATTTCTGTTTCCTTCCCTGCTATCTAGTAAGTAAAAGGGCAGATAGTTGGTCATTTTACCATCTAGATCTTAGTTCATATGGAAGCTATGTAGCTTGCTCAAGGCATTAGGAGTCCACAGTCAGGACTTGAGGGTCCATGAAACAGGGCACGAGAGCAAGTTCTTGACAGGACAATGCAGGGCTGGAAGAAAATAAAAGAGTTTATGGATTTGACAGCATGAGCAAACCTTCTGCATTGAACACTAACAGTCTTAATCTCTCCATGGTGTTATGTCATACAATTGAATACAAGAATTTTACATTTCAGTCACTTCTCAGGCTTGGCTTTGCACACCCTTCTTAATAGCACTGTAGATGGGGAACTGTGAAACCAGTTTTTTGTCTCTTTTGGCCTCAGTGGTCACACTGCATTGTTTTGTGTCTGTTGAATTTTGCGGAGCAGTCCCCAAAAGCAAAGGGGATAGAGAGCCCATGGTGGTGATCCAAGAACGAGGAAATTAACCTCAGGGCCTTTGGGCCCTGCAGGCCAGCTGTAATGGCGGCACACGCACTGCTGCTCCTCTGTCTCTGCTGCCCTGGATGGTGCCAACATGTTTCTAAAGAACTGAGAAATTTGGATTTGTTGCCATCAGCTCTTCAAAAACACTGGAGTGAGCCTTCCCCTTCCCTGAATATTGAAGGAGAATGGAAGCAAAATATTAAACAATGGGCTTTGGCAGCTGAGGCCTTTCCCAAACGCATGTGAAAAGTCAAAAACATTTATATCAATCATTTGGAATGGTTTATTACTATTGATAGATACAACCCCCTCTCTTCCTCTCCACAAGAAAGAACTTCAGGCTTCATTGAACCCCTAGAGGATTCATCATATGAAAAAGGAGAAAAGCACAGATAACAGAAAAAGAAGTCAAATAGGGAAGAAAAAACCAACAACTGGAAATGTTCTCAAAGCAATGTATAAACCCTTCTAAAATGTCTCTGAGTTATTCTCATAAAGCAGTTTACATCTAGGTTTTGCCACTCTTCATCCAGTGTTTGTGTGAGAGAGGGCAAGGAAGAGACTGATCATTAGGTTTGCTTTTTTTTTCCTTCTTCCTTTTTTTTTTTTTTTTTTTCCCTGATCGTTCGCTATTGAATATTCTGAATATTCATTGTCCTCTTTCCATGCTTGCACAACTTGATGGTGCTTTACATCTACCTGACCAGAGACCTGGGAATGAGAAGAGTTTAATTTCCTCAATGAACCCAATCTCAGCTGGGATCACCTTTTCTTCTCTTTCTGTGTCTCTTTGTCCAACTTCTCAGCTACATATCTTCACACATGGTTTTAAGGCCAGGAGACTCAGCCAGGGGAGGAGCATGTCTGCACTTGCATCTGTGGTTTAAAGGAATTATAGCATGGAATGATTTACAGATATGTTCTAAAAGGCAGTATTTTGCAGCATGCACCATCTTTTATTTTTTTCTTTAAAAGAACAAGCAAAGAGCTGTAGTAATTACCTTCAGTCAGCATAACCCTCAGCGTTCATTGCTGTCACAGAATAGAAAAATATTTCTTCTTTGTATTTCTGGATGCAATGTTTTCCACTTTTAACTACAGTATAAAAGGACGATGATTTTCTTCTCCACCCCCAGAAGAGTGAGAGATGAATGTTTAATTAGAGCCAGAATTTGTAATGTTCACAGAACATTTTTTTCCCCATAAGTGTCTGCGCTGATACGGATACCGTTTGTAGCTCATCTCCATACATCCTTACTATCTGCTAACAACAGAGCCCGGCTGCAGTTGCTGCATAAGCAGTTTTTGCTTTTTTAATAAGGGGAAGGGAAGTCTTGTGGTTCATCCCAGTGGTGCAGTTTAAGAGAGAAACAAGAAATGAGGCAAACAAGGGCAAAGGCAAGATTCTTTTAACCCTCTGATTGCTTTTGTCTTATTGCTGGACTTGCATTGGCAACAGGAATTTTGGCGGAGTGTCCCCAGTGCGTTTCGCTCCTCCTCACTGCCCAAAGACATCAGCTGGATGCTGTCAAATGACTTCTACTTGGCCATTTTTTCTTGCATTATTTGTGATCACTCGTTATCTGCTTGGACAATTGGCTCCCTCAGATTGCTGTGGCATGGCAAAAAGGAGGAGGGGAAATTGCAAAGTGTGTCCAAATGGGACCTGCTCAGTGTGGCACTGGGGAGGGAAAACCCACTGAAGCGAAAAAGAAAAATTGGTGTAGGGGGAGCCAGGGAGAGTAAAGAACAGGACACCAAATGCCTCCTATTTTAAATCACCTGTAGAAATCAGCAATTGGTTTCTGTAACTTGTGCTCTTACAAAGCAATTGTAACTTAAATCATCCCATTGTCTGTAAAGGAGCTCTTTGCTGCAGCTTGTTCATGAGTTGCTTTGCCGGGGTCTCCTGAAGCTTTCAGGACTGGGTGGGACCACCCAGGGCTGGGTTTTTGGGGCAGGTTTGCCAGCCAGATGCTGCACTGACCTGTGCACTGTCTGCCCTAATAGCTCATTTAATTGTTTGTCTCTGATTGCAGTGAAATGATTTACAGAAAAGCAGAGTAATGTTGCCAGGCATAAAATCCAAAGCTTGCAGAGGAGTGTGTACAGGGAAAGGTGTGATGTTCATGTTAATTCACTAATTCCAGTAAAAATGAAATACTAGGGAGGGAGGCTTATGTGATCGCAAACATATTGCTGGAGTGAAGCAGCTGTAGTATCTATCGCATTTATGGAGCAGTGAAATGTAGGAATAATAATAGCTTGAGTTTATATAGCACCTTTCATCACAAAGGATCCAGAGGTGATTTACAAACTTAAACTGTTGTATAGATGGCACTTATAAAACAAAACAAAATTGCTGTTTTCCGAGTAATGGTCTGAAACACTACAGCTTGCATTAGTGTAGCTGAAATGATTTGGGCCATTATTGGAGAATAGGTAGGATTTTTTATTTTTATAGAAGAAAACTGGATCACAGTGGCCAGCTCATGAGTGAGCTGTGACAGCTGTTTAAATGTGCCCAGGAAAGCAATGCAACTGAGGAGCCAGCACATCTTGGGCAAGAAGGTCTCTCTTGTCACAGAAAATGTAGGAGTGGCTGAGCAAAAGCACCAACATCACAATTCCGTGGAAAATACCAAGCATCAGGACTGCTGGTCCCCACAGAGTGGCACGGGACTTTCAAGAAGCCTTGACTTTTAATTTTCATTCAAAAGTACCTCGAGCAGCTTGTGGCCCAAAACCTTGAGTCAGGGAAAGACGGCTGCAGTGTAGGTCCTTGGTGAAGAGCAAGCTCTGCTGAAATTTCTGTCTCACCATAGTGCCTTTAGGTTTCCTTGTAGGTTTCCAGCCCAGATACTGGTGCTGTTTAACATTATTTATGGGAAAATACACTGCGAACGTGCTGTGTGAGAAGTTGACATAGGCGGATCAGACACCTGTGGGAGCTGCTGTTTTTTTTTTCCACTTGTTAGCCCTCACCTTGTGATAGCTGAAGTGGTCTGTGCAGGCCCAGTTAGATGAAGGCTCCTGCTGACTGAGAAGGCAGGCAGGCCCCCTGCTGCACCAGCTCTCCAGTGCAATGCACACAGTGACTCACCTGCCCGTGAACTGAGCTGGAACACTCTTGAACATTTTCAGCCCACACAGAAGTGAGTGTCATGGGTAACGTTGAAAATCAGACATCTTCATTTGGTACAGTCTGAGAGCAGATGCAGGTGAAAAGGGGTTCGAATGACTGCTCATCCTGGACTGCTGATGCCAAGGAGGGGTGCTGAGACAGTACAGACTGCCCTTATGCACTGTGCCTGCATGGGAGACAGCAGCTTTCCTGCGCAATTATCACCATGCGTGCAATTATCACCAAGTGGAGGTTGCTCTCATCAGAGCTTGCAACAAGGTTCGCATTTCCCAGTCTGTAGGAACTGTATAAAATACCCACCTGAAAACTGTTCACATGAAGTATTTGGAAATGTTAAAGAGAAGGGCAAAGGAACCGTGTGCTTTTTGTTTCAGCAGTAGATCTGGTCCATTTTTAGTTTTGTTTTCTTGTTATCCTGACTCATTGCTGACCTACCTACTCCACACAATTTATTTTGATCTAAAAAAAGTTCCCAGATTGTCCCAATGCAATGCGTTTTTGGTACGTAGGATTGAAGGTAGTGTTTAGCTGACTGTATAGAGTACTAATAAAAGAGATAGTGAAAAAGAAATTAATTAAAAAAAAAAAATCAGTTGAAAGATGTGAGATCACCTTGACGCTAAACGGAATGCTGGCAAATCTCTGCTGTGTGGTTCTGCAGCAATGTGAATCCTGTGCCCTTTATTCTGGAAAATTCAAGCCTTAAAACTTTGTGCAGCAAACTGAAAACATTTGTGTCTGTCCTATGACTATTCCAGTACAATGTGAAGGGTAATTCTACATGCAACTACAGTAATACAAACTGATCTACATAATGGGATTTGTAGATTAAAGCCTAATTAGGGCAAGTGGCTCCTGAAAGCCTCCTCCAAAGTGCAGCTGCTCTCCCAAAAATACACCATAGAGTGACTTGCAACAGTCTTTTAGCAAACAGTTCTGTATTTGTTACTAGGTGGACTAGGTATCCAAAACAGCCTTGGTCTTGACATCATCAGTATTTGCATCTCGACTCTTTACAAAACTAGGGTAAAGGACCACTGGAGGAGATAAATGTGATTTATTTTTTTTTGTTATTCTTTGGGGTGGTGGTGTTTTTTTTCTGTTTCTTTGTTTGTTTGGTTGGTTGGTTGGTTTGCTTGTTTGTTTTTGGTTTGGTTTGATGGTTTGTTTGTTTTGTGGGAGATGGGGAATTTGCTCAGGAATATAAGAAAGTTAAAATAATCAACTACATGTAATCCTTCTTTGCAAATGTCTGTACAAAACTCAAAGCTATTCTTAATTCTTCCCCAGGAGATCAAATACTCTGCCCTGAACAGGTTGCTTTTTGAGCTAGCTAGAATAATAACAGGAGACCAAGCTTTTATTTTATTTTACTTTTTTAAAAAGTCTTTATTCTATTGTTATTATTCATGTTATACTAATTTAATTTCTTATGTATGGGATAAGAGCCCTTGTTGAGCCAACAAGACAAAATAGGACAATAACATTCATTCACATATTCACGTTTTATCAATTCTGGATTGGTGTGCCAGCTCAATATAGGTATGCTTAAATTTAAGCCTGTGGATAATTACTTTGCAAAAGTGGGATCTTAATGTTCTTGTTCAGTATTTATTCACTATTTAGTAACACTATGCTTGATATCAATGGACATTCTGCCTCAGAAAGTATTCACTACAGCAAAAAACAAATGCGAAGGTATGACCCAACCAGAAAAGGGCTGAATTTGCTTGCCCCTGAAGTGCAGCCACAGGAAGCAGCCCTTGCACAAGGGATGGTAATGGAGTGTGGCTCTATCCAGCTGAAATTACAAAGCAAAGTCACAAAGAAATAATGTGACAACCCAAATTAGATTTTGGCAAGCTGAGCAAAACTAGCACCTTACCCTCCATTTTTTTTACAAGATTTCCAATGTCCCCAAGTGGTCAGGACCTTAGATTTATTTCTTGTAAGAAGACTGGCATGTCCAGAAGCAACAGCTGTGAATTAGAAGAAGAGAACAGGGGGGAAATAAGTCAAACAGAGAGAAAAAAAAAATAATAATCCTAGATGCACATTTACTTGTATGGGTAGAGGTGTGTGCCTGGAAAACTAAATCTAATTCTCTGTGTAGATCTGAGAAATGTTCTGCTGTTTTATGAAAATTCAGCGTTGATCAAAGGGAGGGAATCAAGCACTTAGCTTCTTTGAATGAATGCTATGATGTGTGTTTTAGCAGGGTTTCTGGTAATTTTCTGAATGCCGTCCCTTGCAGCTCAGCCTGCTGGGCCTGCTGGGGGGGATGTCTCGGTGCAGGACTGCACGTGCTGCAGCGTGAACGCTTCTTCCCAGCCAGCGTCCCAGCAGCGAGTGCTGATTTAGAGCAAAACGCTTTGTGGATGCTTGTTTCACTGATGGCCGGTTTTTGTGGGAAGGCAGGACCCCTTGGAGACTGCAGCAGTGCTGTGCTGATACTGACTCGTGCTTGGTTAGCAGCAGACTGAATCAGAGCTGGGAGAGAACTCAGATTTTGCCGGGAGTGGTTCTGGGGGAA